>NW_025814051.1:2525000-5050000 GCF_018902025.1 Drosophila willistoni | reverse complement strand
CAGCAACACGGACAGGACACAATTCTAATTGGTGTTAAGGTGAGTCTTACTCTATTAGTAGAAGCATCGAGGGGATTGCTGAATGTTGCTTAAGTACATTAATTGACCTAAATCGAGGCGTACTTTTCCTAAAAGGTTATGGTTTTCAACTTTATATCACAGGTATTTCTGATTTGGACAGCCACGATTAAAGATAATATATATTTTAAAAGTACTGCAAACAAAAAAAAACAATAGAAAGTGCCTCCTGGCAGACATTGATAAAGAATAGTATTATTTAACATGTATAATTTTTGTAACATTATTTTTTAATTTTCCATTTTTTAAATACTTATAGATCGCTTTGGTATTTCTCTTCTTTTAAAACTATAACAGTTTTCCAATATATTTTTAATTAGGGTCATAATTTCTTACTATTTAAAAAACAGGAGTTCGAAGCACTTTAATTTGGTGGTTAAATTTTCTCATTACCCTTAAATATACAGAGAACTAAATATTAGATTAGATTTTAATGCGTTTTCTAATTTTCCGCTTCCAGCCTAAGCGTATTTTTATCCCTCCCCCCTCATTTAAAACAACATCAAATATTTCCCCTTATTATAAATTTTCCAAAATATTTTCACTGCACCGGAAGATAACAAAATTTTTCAAATATTTTTCACTATGTTTGCATGGATTTAGTTCAACATGCGGTAAATAAATGTATATATATATATACATATTCATATATATTGCAGTTTTACATAATTATTTTAGGTTTTAGAGCCTGTGGCAGTGGTTGGGTAGTTAAGGGGGTGGGCGTCATCGGATGTGGTCGCTTAACAGCGTTTGTGTGTTTTGGTTTATTCGGTTTACTGATGCAACTGGCATATTATTTTATACTGCACACCAAAACATACTCACACTCGCACACACAAACATACACATACACATGCATAGAGTATGCACACATAGTTTTTGGTTTTTGTGTGTTTGGCCGTTTGGAAATTCAATAAAACGCATTGCCAGGCCAAGTCATGGCTAATGATTTGGTTTCCTGTGTCCCATGTCCTGTGTATCCGGTATGTGTGCTGTGTGTTTGCTGGTGTGTGCGTGTGTATGTGTTTGTGTCAGTGTGTTAAATTTATGGCTTGCCAAGTGGTTAATTGTGAATGCAAACTGGCGGTTAGCTTGCTGAAATTCCGCGAAATTGTTTGGCACTGCGTTTGGGGTTCACTTTAAGAGAAAGAGCGAGAGAGTGAGCAGAAGAGAGTGAGAGGGGGAAAATATGTAGAAAGTCAGACCTAGAGCATTTCTGGATTCTAGCCACATATCTAAACACTTAATATCCCGTGCGTCTGGCAAGGCCTTTTGATTAAATGCCCATTTCAAGCACATGCATCTATCAGCCATAATGAATTCAATTAATTTACTCCTCCCTTCATTTCAACCATCTCCACACCTTTTGTTCCTGATGCCGAAAATCTACACATGCCATATTTTTATCCCCGTCCCCGCCCCCAAATCCTCCGCATACGACCCCCGTGCTGTCTGGGCATCATTATGATGACTGATTGCTGTGTCAGTGTCTGCCGTTGCTTGTGTCGAAGGAAGATGCTTTTCTTTTGCCTCGACCCACCACGTTCCTTTGTGGTTTTATTAATGTGTGCTAAATGTCCTGTCTACTCATATATATGTCTATAGCATATACTATGAATGTCTACACACACACACATATATATACTGTGTATATAGGCACTTGTTCATTGTCTCAATGGCTTATTTTTATTATGGTCTATCATGAACTCTCGCTTTTATAAATGATTTGTTTGCCCAACAAGCTAGCATCATCTAGATGACTATGACGATGAGGACGCCAAGGCCAAGCTGGAAGAGATTCATCTTAACTCAAGTGTATGTTTGTTTATTACAAGTATATTGTGTATATACACATACACATTTATATGTATATATACTAAGTATATGAATGTACTTGTATAAATCTCAAGTGCCAAAACAATTTTCATATGATTTTCTTTATTCTACCGAGTATGAATAGAAGGGACAATAACCTCAAGTTGCTTGACAGATGACATAACGATCCAAAACAAAATTGGGGTTAATAATGAACTATAACTTTAATAATGCACTAAAGATGAATAATATTTGATTATTGATATTTGTATATTGAAAAGTCTTAAGTAGCTGCCAGTGATTTATTTTAGAACTATATATTTAGTTTTTTCTTCAATTCTTCTTTTTCTACAATTAGATTAACCGAATGGCAACCTGAATGTCGACATCAAATAGACGGACGAATTCAGAATTTATAAACCAACAGATAATAAACCTAGTTTAAATTTCCCAACCGTTTTCATCCCTCGTTAGTTAGGTTTTTCTCCTTTGATACGCTTATTTAATGAGTCAATTGGCAAGGAATATTATTAAAATATTGTATTGGTTGTATATTTTTAGCCTTATTTTGGACGCAATCAAAATTATTGCAATTTTTATCAAAAGTTTTTCCAAATAAGCCTCAAACATTTAATTTTTACAGAGTTTATATACTGGAATTACATTTTTAAGTTTTCCCATTGGTCCATAGGGCCAAAATCTAAGTATCTGTTGACTTTTGTGATTTTCGTTTGAATTTATTTAAGCCTTCTAAACACACTACCAAAAATCAGCGTTAATGGTATATTTTGCTACATTTTATTACAATATATTTTTTAAAGTAGCATAATGACATTTCGATTATAACATTTTCATGCTGACTCCGGTTTTTTGCCGCCTCTTCCATGTCGAATGAGTAAATTCTTAGTATTTAGATCAATGCTTTTGATGAAATTACGACCCTCTTTAATTCTTTGGTAAAAACCACATAACATTTATAGAAAACTGAAAAATATTGTAAGATTTGATTATTAAGTTTTCCTTTTACGGTTAACCAAAATAAATACAAACAAAATAATAGCAAAAATATTGAAATTTGTCGCAAACGAAGAACTGTGAGATAAATTCCTTCAGCCATTATTTTTCTATACGTATTACGAATATTCACTTTTACTCAGATAAATTAAAATTGTAAAGTCTTGTTTTTCTCAGAATAAATCTAATCGAAACTGATGAAACCTTTGATATAAATCCCAGAGCACACTAAGCAATCTGGTTGTGCTTACTTTACACAAAATTGACACAAAATTCAAATAACTTGTTTAAAGTTATTACTTTAAGTCTATTACTTTATAAGTCTTATTGACTTATTAGTCAATAAGAAAAATTATGACTAAGCTATGAAATTTGAACTGATAAAGGTAAATGGAATATCGATTATTAATGATTAAACTAATAAAGCTGCCCTCATATGGGAAACGACTTCATATTTAACCATATCTCCATCTTCAGGCCAATAATCGACTGCAAGTGAGCCAGGGACAGAGCCACTGAGCATATGAAGTAAACCCACACAACACACAAGTTCAGTTGAGGCGAACAATCAACGATTTCACGCTGATTAAAATCGCACAATTTTCACAGCAGTTCACACACACACGCGAACACATACACACACACACACACAGAGACAACTGCCAAATACAAAAGAGAAAATTAAACGCAACCAAACAGGAGACAACGAGGAGAAAATCGTAGGGTGGATATGAATGGAATGTGCGGGGGCTGGAGGAGGTGACTAAGATAACTGAGCTTCAGGGAGCATATCATTCGATTCGGCCACCATGGTAAAAACAATTGCAATTGCCATGGACAATAGAGAGAGACGTAGAGAGAGGGGAAAATGTCGTCCAACTGTTTGACATTTGCCCATGTGGGTGCAACAGCAGTTGGAGGCGAGAATTTATGCTTTGTCCTAGGGGCAGGCTATATAAAGGAATGGGAACGGGCAAAAAGACACACATACAATCAAACCAAAACGAAACACAAAACCAGATAAAGAGAAAGAGATAGCGATAAAGAGGGAGAGGAGCAGCAAGGAGGAGTTGGACAATTGCCCCATGAAGTTTGAGCCTTGGCCTGACTGACCTTTTACTGCCGTTATGCTTTTACCTTTTAAGATAGGTTTCTGTTATGTTTGCCACTGCTGCACAACTCATTAAAACGGTGGAATTTCTTCCCAGTTGCCCCCCATTTCCTCTTTTTGCCACTGTCTTTCACTGCTTCCATATGAGTTATGTGTTGCGCAATTAAAATTTGCGCTATGCTGGCGCACTACAAAATGTTCCTTCTTTTTTGGCAAGCACTTAAAATTAAAAATTACAATTACATTTAACTTGGCAGAAGATACACAGACAGAAAGAGATAGAGAGAAGAATAAAGAAATGGAGAGACAAACAAAAAATTGTGAAAAATTGTAAATGAATGTTGAGAAATTCTTCAACGACTTGAATATACCCTTGAAATGCAATATATTTCATTTATAGGAACCATTTTTGAATAACTTAATAAAGGCAAAAATTAACTACAATTCTTGCCAAGATTTTTTATCCATTCGGGAATAATTCTTCCAAGGTAAAACCTGTTAGCTCATTTAACTTAAATGAAACATTCATGAAAATAAAGTACTGAACTTTAAATTTTCTAATATTTTTACTGCCATGAAAGTTTTTATTAAAACTAATATAATTTGTATACTACACGACATAATTCATATTATAGATTTTAAAAGAAGTTGATAGTCTCATGGAAAAATGTTAAACTAACTTGCGATTGGCTATATAAGGCTTCTAACCAACTCCGAGGATGTAATAGGTATTAAAGGTCCAAAAAGTTGGCAAAAGAAATGAATGAAATAGAAACACAGGTTTGCCATTTGCCTTTTCTTCTTTTTTCTTCTATTTCTTTCGGCTGGTAAAATTCATTAAGTGGCAAATAGACGCATTATGTTTGTTTGTTTTTTCGTTTGCCCTCCCGAACAAACAGAACTTTTCGAGCAAATATTTTATGGCAAATAATTTTGGCAGCGAATTTAGCTCAACAAGAAACATCTTTCTCTCCTTCTCTCTTACTCTCTCTCTCTCTCTCTCTCTCTCTCTCTCTCTCTGTTCCTGTTTCACCTCATCCATCCTATACAAATTTTGCCACGAAATTTTTTTGGTCTCGCCTGTCAACGACAGCAGCAAAATCGGAAATTGAACTAATTATATATTAGTTCGCTTTGGGCGTATGTGTTTGTGGTCGAAAAGTGGTTTGGGCAAGGGGCGTGGTCATGTGCATGTGCACGTGGGCGTTTGCTTGTGGATACATTGGCTTTTTGGTTGACCAAATAAAAGTGCATGCATATAAATTGGCTCACCAAATGGGTTTAAATGAAGATGCAAATCGAAACAAATCGATTGGATCATGATGAAACGAGAAAAATTCAAATTCATCAAGTTGTATACATTTTGCCATAAAATCCTGAATTGGTCGTTTAGCGGGAATATATTGTAGGCAACGACAAAACGATTATCGCCAAAAAACATTTCAACAATACTATATATAGAAAAATTTCGTTATAATTTTGTAATTAAGTTAAATTCATAAATTGAAGACATTTTTGTGGTCAATAATATAGACTTAATATCTTTTCTTTTTTTAATTGAATTTTATTGACAAAGGTTTTGTGGCCTCTTGTATAGACATAAAACAAATTGCGCCGTGATATATAGTTTCGAATCTAATGAGAATAAAATATTTTTTAATATATATCTTTAGGCGAATATATTAGATGATGATTTTTAAATTTGGTATGAGTATAAGTTTAAGAAAGCAGTTAGCAAACAGAATTTTCAACCATATGTAAGATTATACAGATCTGAATTGAAAATTTATTTGATTTATGAACACATTTTTGTAATTTATTAATATTTTTTTATGTAAACATACACTTACTATAGTATCGAAGTTCTCGATTAAAGTCGTACTCTTCACTCCAAACTTTAATATTCTTGTAAAAATTCCCAATAAAAAAAGTAACTCTTCATTGAATTCAATTAAAAACCTTAAACATTTAGTACATTAATGGTCAATTAATTTGTAAAAGATTTATAAATACATATAAGTACCTACACATACATATATATGTATATATAATCCCTGTTTCTGTACACAATATTCGAGTGCATTAAATATTCACGCCCTCTGTGGTCACACTACTTACTAGTACCAAGTTCAAAGAGCCATAAAATTTCAGTCTAATTACCACAAATCGCCCGCAACTAATTTAATAATAGCAACAAACAACTTGCCTCAATAAGAGAGAAAGCGAGATGGACAATCTACAGACAGAGAATGCCGGGGTAGAGAGTTTGTGACGGAGTGGCAGCTGCATAAACTGGCCTCAATGGCCATTAAAAACTTCTCGTACTACTTCTACTACTCAGCAAGCAGTCGGAACAAACGTATATGTTCTTATATAAGTATTTTCCACCAAATTGATGAAAAGTTTTGCCAGCTTTCTGAGCCATTCGTTACCGCTTCCTCTGCTTCACCTCATCAGCACTTGAAATTGCCTCGAAGTAACCAATCTCTCCCCTCTCTTTCCCCCTCTTCACAATAACAAACAATTCAGTCAAGAGCCTCGGGAAAGGGAGGTGAAAAACACTTTATGAAGGCCAAACACTCGTAACCTCAAAGCGTAGACGATGACGATGACGACGTTGGCGGGACATAAAACAATTGAACTTACGTAGTGAATAAGGAAACACAACAAAAAGAGAAAAAAAATTCAAAATATATACATACATAAAAAAAAAACAGAGAAATTAAGTGACACTTAAAAAAGGAAAACGAGACAAAACGAAAAAATGCTTCATAAAATCAAAGTGAGGAAAAATGTATGGGGCATAAATCGTAAAATTTCCCTAAGCTGTGATTAATTGCCCGTCAGTGTGTGTCAGGGCACCTTAACAATATCATTAAAAGTTGCCCCAGCTGTCGTCAATGTCATCTTCATTTGGCATTATGATAATAATTGGCACTGGCCACACCTCACAACGTTTCTTTTGATGTTTTTTTTTCCGCCTGTCAATAAGTCCTGTCAAATATGCAGGTCAGTGGGACCTTCTTTACTTCCCTTACCTCAAAAATTGATGGTGTAAACGCAAAAGAAAAAAAACAAAATAAATATCATAAAATCCCAAAAAAAGAACACTTGATTGTGGGAAGATTGTCTTGTCTTTCCTTTGCTCTGATAAGGGGCAACAGTTCCAGAGAAAAAAGTTTGATAAAGTTTAATGAAATTTTCCTTTTTTCAACGTTACTCGGCAAAATGATGAATGAAGTTGTAATTTCTGATTGACGGCTTATAGGAACACGTGCTTAGGTTAGAATATGAAAAGGAAAACGGCTTTGGATATGATTTGAAAAGGGTTAAAGATTCCCATATATTAAATGAGGAATTTATGTCTAAAATTTATTATGAAGCCCCATTTAAATATAAATATTTCTAGACCTAGTATGTTAAAAGTGTTAACTTTTGACAAGCTTTTTAATCTTAAATAGATAAATATATAAAATGTTTTCTGTTTAAACATATTAAGCTTGTTTATATTTTAATGGGTAGTTTCTATCCATCTCTTTTACGGAAATAAGTCAAATTAGGTAGTAGAGCCAGAATATTCTTAATTAAGACTGACACCCTAAAATGGTATAACAAACTAGCGATAAGATGGACAAAGTAAACTTTGGTATTATCAAAAAGAAAACCACGCGTTAAATTAATGCTTTATTTTGAATTGAAAATATATAAGAAATTCTTGGGTATTTAATCATTCAAAATTTGGGACATTACTTTAAAAATATTTTAAATTACACACGATTTTGTACCAGCATCAAAAATACACACTTTCGAATGACTGAAGGTGTATTGTCTTTCTAGCCATTGAAATCTATCTACAGACAATGAAATAGATATACTATTTTGTGAATACTATATGTATTTTGAAACTTAATTAATATTACCTTTAAATCTCACTTTAAAACTAACTTAAAGAAAAAAATTCTTCTTCTGAGTATTCGAAATCTTATTGACTGATTTGTTAAAGTGCTAAGGGCAGTCCAAACTCAACCTTTTCCACATTTATTTAATATTGTTTTTAATTAAAGTATCATTTTCTATATACTTACATTTGCAAGAGAAAACCCAAAGATATATGACTGAAAAGAGAATGAAAAAACAAAACCAATTTAATATTATTAAGAAATAATGAGAAGAGTTATAATATCTAGCTTTCGATGTTATCATTAATATTTTATTTCAATTCGAACCACAATTTATTGTGTTCTTCGAATAGTAATTTCGGTTTTCATGTCCTCTAATCATCTTGAAACTCTGTTGACAATACCCCAGAAAACGAAAATGAACATAAAGTCCAAAAGCAAATGGCTTAGAAAATGTTCAACAACAATTGCCATAAATAAATTTCGCTTGTTCGCTTGGAAAGTCAATACGAACGAGGAGTCTCAAGCTAGAGAAAGAGAGCAAGAGAGAGAGAGGGGGAATGAAAATAAATAGAATATCGAGGACAACGGGGAAATGAAGGACCACGATGGAAAATGGCTAAGATGCTGCTGACAATAAGCAAATAAGATTTGGCTCAAAAATTTATTTAATTTCATTTTATTGGATGAAAAAGTCAAAGGCAAAGCAAAAGTTTCGCTACACACAAAGCCAGACCGAGTGATGAGAAGGGAAGAGAAAAGCCAGAGGAATAGAGGAAAAGAGAAATCATTAATCTTTTTACGCTGAATCAGCGTAGAGTAGCTCAGAGTCCGTCTGTTTGGCCAGACAAACGACAAAAACAACAACAGCAACAACAAGAAAAAAATAGCCAATTTCATGCCAAGTCATTGGCAGAGGCCAACCAGACTGTGGCCCATTTGCAAATGAGTCGCCAGCATAATGACCAAAAACCGGAGGCTTGATATTTAACCAACAGCAACAGAAACAACAGCAAAAACTCGACAACAATTTTGCACAGTTCATTGGGTTTCTCCTTATTTGTGTGCACATATTTACCCTCTGAAAAGTCATGGCCCTATGCATAGTTAGGGTAGATGTATTTTTTTTCTCATCATTACACAGTATGATCAGCTCTTTCCATTCTATGATACTTAAGAAAACTTGTTCAGACCATTAATGAAATAGTATTTTTGATCAAATTAAATTCTTTTACAAAAAGTTGTTTTTTTTAATGTTTTTTAGAATTAAACAGACTTAAGATTTTTGAAAGCCAATATGGAGGGAGAGAAATCAATTCTCCAAAATAGTTTCTTAGAACCACAGGAGCATTATTAATAAGAAAACTATTACTGAAACAATAAATTGACTACATTTCTAAGAAGCCATTTTAACCATCAACTATTTACCTAGTGTGGTTAGACTTCGGTTTTATAAGTGAAACTTGATTAAACATCGCTATGTTTTAATTTTCCTTAATTTATTTATAATTGCTTGAGGTATTGATATTATGTTATTGTTCCATTTGTTTGTTTTTTTTTTAATTTTATCTTGAAAAATTTTGTGTAGATTTTTAAAGCAAGAAAAGGTTGTTTAACAATTTACAAACAAACGGCAAATATTCTCTGTTCTGTGTTGTACTCTTAAGGACAATAAAAAAGTGGCATAAGATTCGAAGTGGACTTGAGATATATGCGTCTGTTAACTGTTAACTTGTTCATTACCCTAATGGAGCGTCGTTTTGTTTTTTTCTTTTTTGTTGATGCTGTTTGCTTCCTTCTCCGGCTTTTTTGTTAGCTCTTGAATTCCTTGTGTTTGTCCTTGTCCTTGGCGGGGTCCTTTTCTTGGCCTGCTTTTTGTTGACCTCTTTTAAAGGTTGTTGATTGTTTGGCAATTTTTATTTTTCATTTCAACAATGTGTGGGAGGAGGTGGGTCGGACGTTGTGTAGGCCGCGTCATTAATAGAGAAACATTTGTTATATTTCATTTAAATGGCATTTTAATTAATGTCAACATTTTGTTATAAACAGCAAAATGTCAACTCTCATTATGGGACACTCAACGACCATAAGAGAAGCAACAATAATCAGAGAGGGGGACATTAAGGTGTAGTAATTAATTCTCATTATGGCCATCGCGAAATCGATTTCAAGTGTATTATTTTTTAAATACCTACGCTTTGACAAAACGTATAATAATTGCAATTAATGACAGATTGGAAAAGTTATGAGTATAGTATAGTTTCCCTTACCGATGCATAGGTAAGGTGAATGAACTTTTCAAGCTATTTAAGTTAACAGATAACATCTGTGGGATTTATTGATGATACTTTCAAAAGAAAACAGACATTCTGATAAAAATGTTTTACTTTTGGAATCCAAATTCTAATTTTTACTATATAAGTTTTTCTCTAAATATGTTGGCACTATTTGCCAATGATTAACAATACTATCAAAAACGACCTTAAGGACTTCTAAATCAAAATCTTTAAACTTTTGTATAGATTTTTTTTATGGTATGGTTTTCAGCACTAACATTAGTTGTGAATCACAATATTATATATAAATCTTGCGATAGAAAGTATTGCTTACAACTTAAAAGTTTATATTTTTAAAAAGGTTTTGTACCAACAAGAGTATAACATAAAACTACAGATTTTAATTGTAATCATTAATCAATATATCTGAAAACTGTCAGAAATTTAAAAACTTCTTAATGGAAATGTCTCGAATTGACCAACTTCATAATTTTTATTCCTTAGGCAGTGTTCATATATATTTACTTATTGTTTACTTGATATAGGTTCTGGTATTTCTCTTTCAATTTTGATTAATTTGATATATCTGCTATGTCTAGACTATAAATAAAGAAAAATAAACACACACATACAGAGAGAATACAAAAAAGAGAGCTAGCTGTAGGGGAAAATCAAGTCAACTACTAATCGCAGATTAATGTCAATTTTAATCCCCAGCAAAGTCGCTGCTGACAGTAGAAACTTTGCCAAAAGCAAAATGTCAGTTCGCCAGACACATTTGCCGCCCTCATACTCACGCACACAGTGTGTGAGAACTCTATGAAAATTGTACACAGGAGACCCACAAAAAAAAGGAATGGAAAAGAAACAGGACTTTTTCTTTTCGTCCTTCACGTTTTCTTTTTTTTGGTTAAAAAACTTTAGTTACAATAAATTATATGCAACAGTTTAAAAAAAAAAACAAGAAGAAACCAAACGAAACCAAAAATAAAGTCGAAAGAGTTAACGATGTTGGGCAAATAAAGCACTTGAGGGAATTGCACATAAAACGACTCGCCCGCCGACTGAATGACTCACTGACTGACTGACTGACTGACGAACTGAAGGATTGTAAGGGAATGGGCTTTTACCTTGGGGGATATGATGAAGGCACAAAAATCTTTTCATTTGGGAGACGCCTAAATCTACACGCACAGGTAACACAAAAAATAGAAAACGAAACGAACAGCAAAAAAAAAGGGGAAAAGGGACAAATCCCAATATGCCAGGCACTTTATATTGCAATCCCTTTAAATAAGATTTTTTTTATATATGTATATAAATTGTATATATATTTTTTTGTTAGGCCAAGACATGAATGGCAAGTTAGTCCGTATGTCTGTCCCTTGTCTACGTGCCAAGGCGCAAATAAACCAAACAAAAAATTCATATGTTCAAGAAAAGTAAATGACAGCATGTTACCACAACCGAAGAAGGAGTACTCTATAATAAAGTTGACGTGTCTTTGCTTCTATTGAGGTGTAATGCTATTAAATTGCAATCAAATTTTCTTTTATGTTTACAAATCTTATAGATTTTCAAAATCCTCTAATAAAAACTTAAAGCTTTGTATTTTGTAAGTTTATGTGAGTTTTATGTGAATCAAAGTTCTTATTTAAATGTTAAGTGTACAAAAAGTACCTACATTTTGGCAAATTCCTGTAAAAAAGTAGTATTCTCTTGAATATGCTCTTTCAATGCTGAAAACTACTCTTTATTTCTTTGATTATATTATATTAAAAAGGTCAAAAAGCAGTATAAGCTAGAAAAGGTTCTCGACTTATGTAAATAGAAAAAATTATTGTGGGGATGAATTATTTAGATATGTAAAAGTAAACTAATAATCTCAAAATAAATTACTCTTATAACACAATCTTTTTGGTAAGCATTAGTTATACAATAAAATGTACTAATTAAAATAAAACTAATCAGAAGCATACTCAAGTCATAATAGTTTAAAAAACAAAAAATTCTTTTAAAAATTAATCTTTCCGTTTTATTTTATTAGCTTTTGTGAATATGCTTTGGCTCAACAAATTTACTAATAAAATGTGAATCTAGATAAGACTTTCACACCGTTGGCTTAGAGTTCAATAACGAAATTGGTTAACCTCGATTATAGGTCCTCTTAACAATGAGCAACGGGTGGATAACAGGCGAACAATGTTGTCATCCACATATGGATGTAGAATGAATCCTTTTGCTACCCTCTTGAAACTAGCAAATAAAATATGGAATTACTTAACAGCCATGCCAAAGAGCGAATCCATTGTGTATGCTTGTGTGTGTGAGATTGTATTTGAATGGGTGTGTGTATGTGTATACCTTGTCTATTTGTTTGGTGGTTGGTTGGTTCTATCTTCTTTTGTGCTCTTGGATTTTATTTGCACTGATGTGATTTGTTTAGCCAGTGAGAAGTCTCAACCCAGTGTAAGTTGTGTGTCTTTAAAAACTCTGACATTTCTGACTCCAAACACCGCGTATCCCCCTTACCACACCTGTCTGCCACTCTATCCAATTTACCCTCTCGTTTTTCTTTCACTCTGTGTGTGTGTGTGTGTGTATCTCTGTCTATGTTGGTTGAGTGATTTTCAAGGGTTTAACAAGAGAGGGTACAACAAAGTGCTACATGTGTTCGCACAGGATAAGGCTTTAAAAAGTAATTTTCCTTGTTCCAGATGATGTTTACGCTGCGTATGATTGATATTTTATTCCTTTAAGGCAAATGAATTTGTTGACAAACTTTGCCATTAAATATATTTTTTTTCTTCTCTTGAAAACTTTCTCTCTTTTATCTTAATCAATAATTTATGTCAACATTTGATTTGTTCAACTTTTTTGCTTTTGACAAAAAAAGAAAATAAATAAATAAAAATAACCAAAAACTTTTAACTATCTGTGAAAAAAATATTTGTAATCATTAAAATAAGAGAAAATAAAAAAAAACTTTGCTGTTTGTCCTAAATTTTTCGCTTCATAAACTCCAAAGAAGAAGGATTGAAGAAAAAGAAAAAAAAGAGAAGAAAAACTCATCAGAAATTCAAGATGCGTGGATTTGTGCGCTTATGAAAACTTGATGCCATCATGATGACACTCATTGTTTTGAATGAATGAAAGGAAAAGTGTGTGGCAAATGACATGACATGTGAATGAGATGGAGGAAATTTCACGAAAATTTTCAAGCATAACTCGAGCAAAAAGCTCTTATGAAATTGCAAAAGGCATATCTTTTGGTATACCCAGTATCTCAAAGAGGAGATGGGTATACTAAGTGAAATAACCTTGGACAATCATTTAAATTGTCAAGATGCTGTTGGAAATGGCTGATAGAACCAAATGATTTCGGCCATCAAAGTGTGTATACGACAAGCTTACTCCCATGACGTGAGCTGTTTTGAATTTCATTGAGTATAATTTAGGAATTATTTGCCAGCTTGAAATCTAAAACGCGGTGCATATGCATTGTCTATCAGACAGTATAAAATTAGAGTACTCTTCTCTGAAAATGCGACATTCTTAAGGCTACCTCACAGTCTACTCCGCGATCAGATATATGAAACTTTTCTTTTATATGGTTCGACATTTCATTACGCCCTGCAAGGCAAGTACTTCCCTCCCCTTTACAACACACACGCACACACATATTCCCATCTATCTCTCAAGCAGCAAATGACTTTCCAGCATTCATTTCCTTCTTTTTCCCGGTTTTTGTGTAAGCCAAACTCCGGAACCGGCTTCCTCCTCATCGTCGTCTGTCAGGTGTTTTTGTTGTTTCGGTAAGAAAAAAAAAACGGAAAGTTTTGCAATGAAAAATTCAGCTGCTTTTAACGCTGCTGAGTTCTTTTTCTGCTGATGACGACGACAACCAGATGAAAAACTAACTAATGCTCAGCTCAAGTTTTGTTTATGAAAATGCAACACAGTTTTCGAGTTATTATATTTCTTTTTTGTTTGTCTCACTCAAAATTGGATTGCTAACGTGTTCAAAAGAGCTACAGGACATAGATTTGACCCTAAAGATCTAAAATGTTAGTTTAAAAAACATCTTTGTAAAAGCAAACACAAATGTGGAGTAATTTTTTTTTCTACACGGGATTCAAAAACAATTGCAATGTGCAAAAGTTTCATGTGAGATTTTTAACATGTTTTAGTATCGTCTACGAAAAAGAAAAATGAAAGCTAAAAAGATGTCTTGAATTGTTAAGGTTAGTATAGCGTATCATCTAGTTTGTTTAATGGAGTTCAAATTTAGGTTTAGGCTTAAAGTTTATAGCTCGTTCCTAACCTTGCCCTTATTTAATTATTAGGACGTATTTAAATGTAGAGTCTTTAATTTGCCAAAATGAAATTACATGACTATTAACGTTAAGTGCCCATTTTATTTCGAACACTATAGTGAAAAATTCATAATTGATTTTAAACAAAAAATTTAATATGAAATGGCTGTTTAATTTTTTTTTTGTTTATTTACTTTTTTTTTGACACTGATGATATGATGACACTTCAGTTACAGTCAGTTTCAGTGGTCAATGGACACGGGACAGATGAACGACAGACAGTTACTTCAGTTGGTGTCCAACTCGCTTTGAGTACCGACAATTACGCAATTTTAATGAACGTCCACAGACCAATTGGGCGAACCACAAACAAGTTGAAAATTATGCTTTCATAATGGTTTTCTCTCCAAGTGGTTACGCCGTAGGAGGCATCATCACATCATCATCATCGTTGTCGTCATCATCAACATCATACGTAGTCGCATCAGAGCCAGAATTCAGGAATGGAATGGAATGAGGCAATGCTATTGACAGGTGCCAGGACAGTTAAAATGTTTACCAACCCAACTGTCTCCATATTCAGCACATGCTACTCGCTCTCGAAACATAAGTTTTTTTCTTTTTCATTTTTTTTTTTGGAGTGCCATAATGCAGCCAATTAATTATTTGCCCAGGGCTTTAGCCGCAGGCGTGTTGACTGACAGCTGGCCATATTATTATTGTGCATGTTTCAGTATTGTTGTATGCATCTGCATTCTGCATCCTTTTGCTGCAGATCGTGCTCGTGCACTGCTGATGCTGCAATGCGTGATTTATATTTTAATATGGATTGCTTTCATTATGCATTTTTCACATTCTTCTCTCTTTCGTTCTCTCTTCCTCTCTTCCTCTCTCCCTCCCTCTCTCTCTCTCTTTCTCTCTCTCTCTCTCTCTCTCTCTCTCTCTCTCTGTCTATACATCCTTTTTTATCTTTCTCTGTCCTCCAGTAATTGTAATTTCTGTTGTTTAAAAATTTATGGCCATCAATGGAAAGTGAATGAGACCCCAGAGCTGAAGCCAGAGGAGAAATACTGCAAAACCAACTGAAGGAGAGCCTCAGAGGCAGCAGCAGCAGCAGTTGCAGTAGCTGCTGATGTAAGTGGGTGTAAAAATTGCGCAGAAAATATATAATTGCATTTTCCTTTTGCCAGGAAACCAAGGATCCCAGAAAATTGAAAATAAGTAAGCAAACCAGCATGGAAACGAGTTCATTGGGCTTTCAGCCGGCCCCCACAAAAGCCAAAAAGTAAGCTGAAAATAAAGACGCTTGATTTTAGCTTATGTCTGGCATTAATTAAGAACAAAAACATCTTAACTCCATCCACGGCAAGCAAAAATATATAGAGTCCATAGAGAGTCTTGAACTTTATTAAATTATATATTTTAATTGAAGTAAAAAAGCTGTAAGATGCACTTTTCTGTTTTAAAATTAATCGAGAAGTTTTACTTTACTTTATTTTTGTTTTTAAGGGAATTATAAGTTTAAAGAAAATTTATAAATGTTATGAAATCTGAGAGAAGAACTGTGTATTTTAGACTTAAATAAACTTGTTGACTTCTTTAATTTAGGCGAACTTAAATTATGCGTGAAAAGTATAAGAGAGTCATTTGGTTAGATATATTTAAGCAAGGTTAATTTCATATACCTATGTATATGTGGGACAGGAAGGTCCATAATTGTACTGAAGTTTCATAAATATTGGTTGATTTTAGCTTATGCGTGACATTAATTAAGAACAGGCAACTTGCTTTACTTTAGCCAAAAACTTTCACTCCGCCTGTAGTGAAGCCAGAGTCTCCGGTACTCGAAACTTATTAAATCCTTAGCTGATTTGCTCAACGGCTAAGCCGTTAGCAGCAGTTAACATCATTAGACATTGCCTGTCAATACACACACACATACACACACTTTATATATATATATATATAGGAGAGTGAAGTGAAACTTTCTCCTCTACTCCAAAAAAGAAAATAAATAAAATCGCATAATAAAAATTGAAGTAGAAGCCAAAGTTTTGCGACGTGCTAACTACCTGTGCTAGAGATTTCCACACACAAAGCTAAAGCTAAACTAAGTTGTCTTTTGGGGAGGTGGGTAAGAAAATCTTTAAGAGGTTTTAGGACCAAATGGCATATCGACATGGTTAACAACGTGCGACAGGTAAAAGTAAAGAAAAAAAAACAGTAAGGCATGAGGTAAAGAAAAACTCAATAAATTGGCAGTAAGCGTTAAGCAGACAATTACTTGGGGATTAGACTTATATTTTAGTAAGGCAGAGACCAGAGAAGGGAAAACAGAAAACAGATTGAATTAGAGAGTGAAGGGAACAAATGGTAAAATGCTCACTTTCACATTATGAAAATTGCCTATAAAAAACTTAAGTGCCATTTTTTGTTTAAATTTTATTCTCTTCTTCCGCTTCACTGATTTAAGTGAATTGTTAAAGTATTGAAGTTACCTTAGGGTATAATATAGATACATAAGTGCAATAGAAAGTTTGGAAGATCGCCTTAGAAACAATTATGAACTTTATCTTTTCTTTTCTTTTTTTAAATTCTTGCAGACCAATTGTATAAAATGTGTTCATGCAAAGATTCTGGGGTGTAGAGAGCTTATCCTAACTACAGAATTATTGGATGTATGCAATTTTTTACAGATAAATCGTTCAGATCCTCCGGGCAATTACATTAAATGGAGGAATCACTTCGGATAAGTATGGTCTAAAGGGGAAAATTTGTATCCCTTTCACTTTATCTTATTGTTAGATATGTTCTTATTAACGTGCATTTCGTGTATAAAAATAAGCTCATAATTCGTCTTGAAACTGGAAACCAATGAAGATAATTTACTCTTAGTAAATGTTATCTATATATTTTGTTGCATATGTGTATAATGGTTATAGATCAATAAGAACTCTGAAAAGGTTCGAAAATTTAATATCAGTAAAAAATTAGGTCCAGCAGACATAAAGAGGGTTAAAACTCATCATGTAAATATAACAATATAAATCCAAGTTGAATAAATACATTACTGCTGTAGCAGGCTTGCTCACTTAAGACGGTAGTACCTCTCTCTCATGTCTCAGAGAGAGAACATGCTCGTCTCTAAATGAGAGCGAAGTACGAGAGAGCGTCGAGTCAGTCTGGGTTGAACGAGCTTGCGGATCGGTCGTGCTAACGAGGATAAAACAGTATTACATTTACTTATAATAAATATATATATAAACAATTCAAACGAAACAGCCTATTACAATATCAGAAGTGGTCCTAACCCAAAACTATGAGTAACGCAGTTCAACTATCCGATTTTACCCTCGACCAACTAAAACAATGGCTATCAACTTTAAACATGCCAACAAACGGCTCAAGAAACGAATTAGTGCTTCGTCTGTATAGTGTGCCAGTCGAAACACGTGGTCTTGCCCCACCTGGTTGGAACGAACATGATAATTTAGACGACATCCAATTGATGCCTAACCCAGACCAATTAAATGAAGCGTCAATTGGCGACGCAATTCCGAGAAGCGTACAACAAGAAGCGGTAAACTCCAATTTCAACAACAACAACGATGTCGCGTTGGTTCAACAATTACTACAACAACTTCAACTGCTGATTCCTAGAATCGAGCATGGCCACGATTTGGGCAGATCTTTCCAGAATTCGGAAAACAATGGCAACGCCACTGGCAATGTTATCGATAACAACGTAGCTAATGAGAATATCGATGACAGCAGCATTCCCATCAATGGCAACGCCACAGTCGAAGCCACCAACCAATACTCTGGCAACTCAAACGGCGAATCGATGGGTATAGCTTTTTCACTGGCGAAGGAAGTATTGATGGACTTCAATGGCGAATCGTGCTCCAAAAAGTGGGTGGCTCAGCTTAAAAATATCGGTGAAGTGTATAACATATGCAACACTCACTTACGAATGCTATTCATTTGCAAGATGAAAGGCAAGGCACATTCATGGCTTCATTCGGAGGTTACACGTATTCGCGAGCCAGTAGCAGTACTATGCGAACAGTTAATGGCAGCTTTTGGAGAGAAGATGTCCAAGTCACAAATGCGTCGTCATTTCGAACAGCGTAATTGGAAGTTTGGCGAAAAGTTTGCAGTTTATCTGGACGACAAACTAATGTTAGCCAACAATATTAACATCGATGAAGAGGAGCTCCTTGATAAAGTTATCGAGGGTATACCTGACAAGGGATTACGCACTCAAGCACGGATCCAATGTTTCGCCAACCCTAAGCAGATGTTAGCTGCTTTCGCTGAGATACATCTAGAGGACATTCGACGCGCAACTAAAGATGAAAACGAAACTAGTAGAGCAAACAAGCTCCAAGAGATGCGCTGTCGTAGATGTAACATTAGAGGACACCTGGTGAAGGACTGCAACAGGCCGGACCGTGTACCAGGCTCTTGTTTCATCTGTGGATCCATGGAGCATTGGGCGGCCAAATGTCCAGATAGGAAGGGCAGCCGTGAAACTAATGGACTCAACCGTACGAACCAGAGCAGCAACAATTTCGTAAGAGAATTCATTATACATTTTGTAGATTCGCCAAGTAATTCCTTTATTGCAGCGTGCCTCATAGATTCGGGGAGTCCAGTTTCCTTAATCAAGAAGAAACATTTACCTAATCATTCATATCTTTATTCTGTCGAGCAATCTTATCAAGGGCTAAATGGAAGTCCTCTCATTACATTGGGAAAATTACTATGTTACGTTGTGAAAAATTCAATAAAGATTTACTTTTATTTACTCGTTATCCCAAACGAATCTATGAGTCGCGATGTAATTTTAGGAAGGGATTTTTTGACATCATGTAATCTTAAATTAGATTTAGATTCTTTTGAAAAAAGTGCGCTAGTAACTTCTCAAAGCCACGATAACGTAAGAAAAGTTAATTTTAAAGAAATTGGAATGTTGACGTCAGAACATATGGAAAATGAAATTGTTAATATAAGTGTAACGGGTAATACAGAAAACGAAAATATTAGTGCAAATGATAAAATTAATACAGAAAATGTTAATGCAGATAAGGAAATTATTGAATACAATGTTATTAACAAAAGGACATGCATAGATAAAGAAATGACTTTAGAGTTTGAAAAGAATATCATTAAAGGTACAAATGAGGAAAAGTATAGGATTGAAGAAATTAAATTAAAGGAACCCCGTAGTGAGTCTGAAACAAATATGGAAGATAACTTTGAGAGGAGAATGTTAGAAATTTTTTACATCGACAATGAAAACCCAGAACCAGAATACGTGATCGGTGAAAACATAGATTATAAAACGGCTAAGAGTTTTGATAAGCTAGTCAGGGATAGGTATGTGAATGCGCAAAGACCGGATAAACCGAATATCAGATGTGAAATGAAATTAAACCTAGAAAATTGCAAACCATTTAGTTACGCACCAAGACGGTTATCATATTCTGAAAAGGAAAAACTACAGAAATTGTTAGATGAATATATAAGAGAAGAAATTATCAGACCAAGCGATTCGGAGTATGCGTCTCCAGTAGTGTTAGTGAAAAAGAAAACAGGGGACATCAGATTATGCATAGATTTCCGAAAACTGAACAAGATGATTATCAAGGACAACTATCCGTTACCATTGATCGACGATCTGTTAGACAGACTAGTCAACAAACGTGTTTTTTCCAAATTAGATCTTAAAAATGGGTATTTCCATGTATTCGTCGATAAAGAGTCAGTAAAATACACGTCTTTCATCACGCCGCTTGGTCAATACGAGTTCCTAAGAATGCCAATGGGGATCAAGAATGCATCACATGTTTTCCAAAGGTTTATAAACCGAATTTTTGAAGACATGATCAGAAAAGGGCAGGTCCTAGTATACATGGATGATATAATGATAGCCAGTGCGAATACAACCGAGCACCTACAGACTCTAGAAGAGGTTTTTGATAGGTTAGTAAGAAACAAATTAAGACTACGAATGGACAAATGCGAGTTTTTCATGTCAAGTATAAAATACCTGGGATATAAAATCACAGAAAACAAAATATGTGCTGACGATAAAGGTTTGGATGCAGTAAAAAACTTTCCAGTGCCAGGCAATGTACACGCAGTGAAAAGTTTCTTAGGTTTGTGCTCCTACTTTAGAAGATTTATAAAAGACTTTTCCATAATCGCTAAACCTATGTACGACTTGATGAAAAAAGACAAAGAATTTCAATTCGGAAAAGAGGAATTAGAATGCTTTCTCAACTTGAAGCAAATACTATTGGAAGCACCAGTATTGGCGATATATGACCCCAGAGACGATACAGAGCTTCATTGTGATGCAAGCGCATTAGGTTTTGGGGCGGTCTTATTACAAAAGAAAGCGGATAAAAAACTACACCCAATATTTTATTTTTCGAAGAGAACAAGCGAGGTTGAGTCGAAGTATCACAGTTTTGAACTCGAAACGTTAGCGATTGTGTACTCCCTGCGCAGATTTAGGATTTATGTCCAAGGAAAGAAATTTAAAATTTTAACTGACTGCAATTCTCTGACTCTTACACTAAATAAGATAGAATTAAACCCTAGGATCGCGAGATGGGCCCTTGAACTCCAAGAGTACGACTACGAGTTAGCACATAGATCAGGGAAGCAAATGCAGCACGTAGACGCGTTAAGCAGATGCACCAATATCATGGTAATAGAACCGAATAGCTTCGAGCACAACCTAGTTATTTGCCAAGCAAAAGATTTAGAACTGAAAAAAATAAAGGAAATGCTAGAAAAATCAGAGCACAAATTGTTTGAAATGAGAAACGGAGTATTATACCGAAAGTCCAATGACAAGAAAATATTGTTCTACGTTCCAAAAGAAATGGAAAATCACGTTTTATACAAATATCACGATGAATTAGGCCATGTAGGTAGAGACAAAATGTTGGACGCAATAGGCAAAAGTTATTGGTTCCCAAGTCTTAAGGATAAAGCAACGAGACATATAGAAAATTGTCTGAGATGCATAGCATTCTCACCTAAATGCGGCAAAGGCGATGGATTTCTGAACAGTATACCGAAAGGCGATAAACCTTTCGAGTTAATCCATATCGATCACTATGGACCAATAGAAGCTGGGAGGTCTAAAAAACACATATTTGCAGTAGTAGACGGTTTTACGAAATTCGTTAGGCTATATACAACAAAAACCACAAAAACAAAAGAAGCAATAGATGCTTTAAAAGCGTACTTTAGAAGTTATAGCAGGCCGAAATGCATAATATCTGACAGAGGGAGTTGTTTCACTTCGTCTGAATTCGAATCTTTTTTGGTTGAACAAAAGGTGCAGCACGTTAAAATAGCAACGGGTTCCCCTCAGGCCAATGGGCAAGTAGAAAGAATAAACAGGAGTCTAGGGCCTATGCTGGCAAAGTTGACAGATCCAGATAAGGGGAATTACTGGGATACGGTTGTCGAAAACGTAGAGTATGCTTTAAATAATACAATTCACAGAAGTATAAAACAGTACCCCAGTATAATGTTATTTGGCATAGAACAAAGAGGAGTAGTTACAGACGAACTGAAAGAAGAGATTAAAGAGCTAAGAAATACAGAAAATCAAATAAACCTTGAAATGATAAGAAAGAATGCAGCGTTAAACCAGCAAAAAGCACAAGCATACAATGAAAGGTATTACAATAGTAAAAGAACAGGGCAAAAAGAATATAAAATAGGGGACTATGTCATGGTTAAAAATTTCGACAGTACAACGGGAATATCTCGAAAATTAATACCAAAAAACAAAGGACCATATGTAGTAGATAAAGTCCTGAAAAACAACAGATTTTTACTGAAAGATGTAGAGGGATTTCAACTTTCCCGTAACCCGTATCAGGGAGTATGGTGTGGCCAAAATATTAAGCCCTGGTTAAGAACTTGAAATAGTTGACTTTAATGTAATCATAAACTTTTGTTTTAATAATTGATATAAAATGTAAATAAAAGAAAAATGTATGTAATAGTTTGTAAAATATAAACAAAAAAAAAATGTATAGCTCGTAAGATATGAAAAAATGTATACCACCCAAGATCAGGAGATCTTATTTTGTCAGGACGGCCGAATTGTAGCAGGCTTGCTCACTTAAGACGGTAGTACCTCTCTCTCATGTCTCAGAGAGAGAACATGCTCGTCTCTAAATGAGAGCGAAGTACGAGAGAGCGTCGAGTCAGTCTGGGTTGAACGAGCTTGCGGATCGGTCGTGCTAACGAGGATAAAACAGTATTACATTTACTTATAATAAATATATATATAAACAATTCAAACGAAACAGCCTATTACACTGCAAAAAATTTTTAAATTAATTTTCAGCAGCTTAATATTTTAAATATTTATTTTCATTACATATTTTTAGATTTCACCCCCAGTACAATGTCAACTAAGTGGATCAATTTTTCCTATTCACTCACTTGTTATTGGCATATTTGACATTTGCCATGCTGTAAAACTTATATATTAAATTGCCGATTGAACCCTTTTGGCCCCTAGACTGGATTTAGCACCCCAGTCGAACAATTGCAACAACAGAACAAGGCAACATGCAAGGCAATATCCCATCTTCCATGTTTTTTTTTTTGAATCCTTGGATTGAGGCTAATGGCCTTGCATTCAGAATAGTAGCAGCAGCATCAGAAGCAGAAGCAGTAGCAGTAGCAGCTGTTGTCATTTTGTCCTTGTTTTTATAAGCTTTCTTGCTTGTAATCAGTTAAGGATATTCATGGACATGACTATGATTTTAGTGCACACACACACACACACACATATACACACACAGAGAGACACAGGGTAAACTTGGACCCCCGCCTGGCGCCAAGTCACAGCAGCAGGTCTCGGCGCGCGTGTTACATACAATCAAAAACAAAACAAAAAAAAAACAACGATTTAGAAACAGAGGCGAGAAGAAAAAGCGGCTATTGCTGCAATGCTATGCAAATCTCGGCAAGCAACACAACTCAACATGAGTGCCGAGAGTGGCGAGAGATGTTAGATGGAGCCACTTGCCAGTGTCCTGCAAAATATGGACAAGCCAACAGCGAACAGCTAGCAGGAGGCTAGCAGGCATGCCTTGCCCTGGCTTTAAGCACATAATCAGGCGATTTGCAGGCATTAGAAGACACTGGAACACATGCTGTTGCTCCGTTGCTTCTGCTCGATGGACCCTGCTGCCGCTCTTGCTGTGCTTAGCTCATGTCCATCAGCTTTTGTACTAGAGTTGCTCATTTTGTAGCTGCAGTGCTTTAACTTACTAATACTCTCTCTCCCTCTGTGTGTGTCTCTAGCTCTCTTTTTCTATTTATTTACCTCTATCTCATGTTTGTGGATAATAAATTCCCTTATAAAAAAACACTTTTTGTATTTTATTTTTTCTAATTGCAACTGAACATGAAGATTGATAAAAAAAAAGGTTTCACAGAAACCTCAAAACAAAGTCCGTCTGGTATCTATGTCCTTTTCTGTTCATGTCGTTCGGCTGTAATACAAACGACAATTACAACATGAACGTACAAACAGATGGACCGCAATTTGATAGCCAAGCGACAGAAATAAAAACAGGAGATGAAAAGGACATGCTAGGGACGATGATGCCATACTACTAAAAAGCAAATCTGTGCGGTTAAACGCAAGTGTCAGTTGTCATTTTTGTGGCCAAGGAAAGGAAAAGATGAGGAAAAAACACAGAAGGATGAGGGAAGGAATATGCAAAAGGCAATAATTCTTTGGAGCAAGTGTAACAAGAAAATAAACGCAGAAGAGGGAGAAAAATGGAAAACTGCAGCCAAAGGAGAAGATGTCAGCAGATGTTGGGCTTGCACACAAGTGCCATAAAAAAAATGTGCTGAAAAAATGGCATAGGGAACAGACCAAAAAAATTGGCTTTCTTTTGTGCGTGTATGGGCAAAACGCATTTCCATTTTCATTTCCAGACTTAAATCTTAGGGAAAATATGGAAAATTCTCATGCTATAACTTTTGGTCATATATCATCATCATTTTGGTTGGTTTATATAAATATTGTCTATTGACTTAATCAAAAGTCAATCTGTTCACATTTGTGTATGAAACTCAGTGTCAGCTGTTCTTATTGTTGTTTATGCATATCTCTCTCCTCTTTGTGTGTGTGTGTGTACATCTGTGTGTGCATACATTTGCATTTAATTTGTATTACACAAATGGGCCCAGTTTTCATTTTCATTTCCATTTGGGTCGTTGTATTGTGGTTGTTTTTGTTTGGACTCTACATATTTGCTTGCTTCAGCTGCAAAAGTCAAAACAATTTGCATTTACCCACTCGACAGAAATTTCGTCTACCCTTTACTCATCACTCACACCCGTATGCACACTTACACACAGACACATAAACAAACCCATATATCTAGTGTTGATTTTAACTATGGCCCACATGGCGTATGATGGATTTTTTTGGTGGTTCTTTCTTTGACTAGTAAATTTATTTTGTTTACTTTTTTTTATTGCGAAGATCTGGACAAATTGTTAGTTGGTAAGTTTATTATATGCAGAAAACTCAGTTCATTGAAAAAAAAAGTTCATTATGTTTAGATAATGTTTATTTATATTTGTTAAGAGTGTTACACATATACGTTTTCTAAATCTGCTGGTTGGTTCTTGATTGTTGTACTTTTGAATTTACTAGGAATCATATCATTATGAGAATAAATTAGAAAATTAGGCTACTTACTAAAATCAATATTTTTAATGTTGGTAAAATCAAATTCGGCAAAGGACTCTCATACTTCTTAACCCGAGTGCTATAGAATAGACGACTAATAGAATAAAAATAAATTTAACAGTCTTAATTTTATTTTTAACAAAAAATTTAAAATGAATTTATTCAATGTGACTATTTTAGCAACAGGTTTTCGAAGAATTTTGTTGTAATTTGTTTGACAAAACAAAACTGCAACAAAGCACATGAAATTCTCATTTAAATAGATATAGAAATTTGTTTTCCCATTATAGAGCTCATCAGAAAGTTTCAAAGTGTATGAACCAATGAGTAAAACAATTGTAAAACAATTTAAAATATATATTTATAGATAGATTTTCTTCATGTACCCCGTTCGATATTAAAAATCACTTTCATGAGCGATATCTGCACACTCCATCTACTTTTACTTACATGTCTAACAATCTACATAAAAGCAATTCATTATCCATGTACCACCATTTCCATAGGCAAACTTGCCTCCATCTTCGAAAAGCTCGCAAAAAAAAAAAAAACAAAATTAAAGACCATGGCAAAAGAGCAGCATAAATACATGTCAAAAATCGCATAATAAATCACAAAATGAACATAAAACCAAAAGCCGAAAGCTATTGCATAATTTATTTTCTAAGCCCGCGACGCTTTTGTTTTCCCTATATCGAATTTTTTTTGTACAAACTTTCCTTTTCTTCTTTCTTTTTTTTTTTAGAAAATATTGTGCCAATTTTGAGCTTATTATAAGTTAGCCATTTGCTCGTCGTCTTTTTTTTTGCATTTTACGTTTGCTTCGATCTGCTTTTGCGCTTGATTAAATAAATTTTGCACTCAACTTTTCCAAAGCTTCATTAATCATCCGCAGCAGAAACAACGTGGGGCAAGGGGTGAATGGGGAAATGGTGGAAAGTGGAGGTGGAAATGCATAGGGGCAAATAAAAAACTTTGTTGTAGTTTGCAGTTGGCATTGCCAATAATAAAATTTACTTGCGCAAGCAGAAAAAATTATCATTTCTTTCCCCTTTTAACAAATCTATATACTCTCAAATGGATAAAGTATTTACGAACATATATTTTGAGTTCTGAGTCTCTGAAGTGAAAATGGGTGAGTGTGTAACCATTTCGGCTTGACCATTTATTTAATTTTTTGCGTTTTTTTCCTTGCAGCTCAGCAAATCTGTTCTCTCTAGCTTCCTGGCAGCCAGCAGCTGGCTGAAATCAGTGTTAAATAAATTAGAGAATTTATATAAAACTTTTGTGTGTGTAATGAGTAATGAAGCTTGAAGATTTGCTTGGAAAAGAGAGGAGCAACAAAAAACGAGCAGACGGTGTATACGAGGAACATACAAAAACCATTTTAATTATTCCATTTTTGGTAGCGACCGAGTAAATGAAAGTGGTAAACACAAAGACCTTCATTTATTCATCATCAAAAAATATGGTGGTTAGTCTTGGTCGCGAAAATGTTGGTTCGTTACCCAACTCGCCTGGAATGCTAAGACAAAAGGGCTCTTCGAGAGGCTGCAGGCTAAGTTATTTGTAACTGACGGCGGAAGTCGCAAAGGCAAAGCCACAGTGACCATCAACCGCAATAAAGAGGAGTACGGTATCACAAACAAAAAGGGGGGGACAAAAGGAACCAAGAATGAGATGAGAAATATTTCCAATTAGCTTTAAGTGTGATTAAAAGTGTGCAGAGATTCTAGTTAGTTTCACTAAAACACTGCAGTTTTTAAGATTGGATAATTCGATGGCCAATTCTAAAAATCTATTAAAGTTGAGATTTTAATACAAAAGAAATAAGTTTATATTTTTGTAAAATTTATCCATGCATTGCTTTTCAACTCTCTAAATCCCTTTTATAGCCCTTGTGCACATTAGTGTAAAACATTAACTAAAATTTAACTAAAGCGTTTAGATCCGAAACTAAAATCAGAAAATTTATTTCTGAGCACGTAGAGAATATCTTTAATCTATTTCACATTAAAATCATTACTGTTTGCTTTTTTATGAATTAAAATAATTGTAAATAATTAAAACAAAGTATTGTGACTTTTCTTTAAAAACTGTTTATAATTGATATTAATTTCAATTTTCAAGACCCATAAACTACGCTTTAATTATTATTATCATTGTCATTTTTCAGTTTATTTAAATATTCTAGACACTTTTTATGTTTGTTTTAGTGTATTTTGTCACACATCTCATTTGCCTCTGGTTCCCCTTTTTGCTGGTCATGCCACTGTCCTGTTCTGCTCGAAACAGATGAGTTTTCGCCTTCTTGCCTTGTTCACTTAGCAGTCAAATGGAGGCTGTTTCTCTCTCTGAGCGGAGACATAGCTGTCTCCGTTGGGTTTCCGTTTCCTATGGTCTCTGGGCCATATATATATTTCTGCTTACTGACAACTTGGGCAAGTTACACTGCTTCAGCCTGGAAAGCCTCACAGGCTCACCAGCCTCAACATCCAGGGCCATCATCAGTCATTTTGTCTAAAAGAATATATTGCAATTAAAAGCAGAAAATATGCTTTTATACTGGGCAAAACCCAGAAACCAGAAGCAACCCTACAGACCAACGAGAGGAAATCTTCACAGACTTCCCATTTTATTTATGAAGCGCAACACTTTACCCCCAAATCCAGCTCCTCCCAGTGCATTTTCGTGAAGGCGGGGCAGCAACAAAACTTTAGTCTACTGTTGCATTTTGTTGATGTTTTTACTATCCCCAGCCAAATGAAAATTACTTCATTCGGAGTTCCCCCCGGTTCCCCCACATAAAGTACGCTGTAAGTCATGCCTTGTTATGGTTGGTTTGAGAGGATGATCGGGCTACGAGGACAAATGGATGGTTAGTTGGTCATTCAGTTGGGCAGTTTTCAAGCTCAACACTTCATAAATTATTCAAGGAAAAATAAGGAGCTACAAAAAGTTAGAATACGACCAACGTTATCAAGATTACTTTAAATCACCTACATCTAATGAATCTGTTTTTTACGGGGTATAGTAAAATAGTTCATCATAGGTTTCTCATAGAATTAAAGTTTTTTAATATATTGATCATTTAAATTAATTGACAAAAAATATTAAATATCCTGTGTCCTATCTACAGAGGAAACGAGTCACTAATTTCTCGTCTCTTAATGTGAGCAAATTGTTATTACAAATGGACTTTTTACCATTTTTAATCTACAATCACTGCAATAAAAATATAAAGCTGTTTAAACAGTTTACAATCATAGTCAGAATATATTCTGGCTGCCTTATTGCGTAAGATGTAAGAGCATTAAAGGTAAAAAGATTTCTTGAAAATTGTTTATTCAACCGTTATCTGCACACACAACATGCAAATCTTTATTTTATCCTCTCACAGTATGTAATTCAATTATATTTCCCTCTAACATTTTGACCATTCAAAAAATGCATTTCACAAACGCAAAGCAAAGCAAACTAAATCGAACTAAAATCTCTAGTCCCCACTGTTTTTCTCTACCTGTCTCTATTTCCTCCTCTCTTTTTGTGTTTGTGTCTCTCAAAACCAAAGACTCTTGCTCCTCTTCATCTTTTTTCTCTGTTCTAGTTTTCTTTTTTCCTTCCAGTTTATTTTCACTCTTTATTTTGGCTATGACATGATTTATATGCAACTTTATGTTATCTGTTATGCGCACACACACTTTCACATATACGCACAGACACACTCACATGCACATACACACACACACACACACTGTCAAAGTAGACGCAGGAATATTTGATTCTGGCCCAAAAATAGCAAAGGAAAAGGAAGGATGCAGCAGCTTGCAAAGCTGCCCGTTAGGCATCTTACCTATACGTATATAAACTTTGCCATATAAACTAAAGTCCATTTTATTTAAAATATGCATAAATTGGATTTTAAACTTTCCACATTCCATAGCCATGTTAAATATGCAATATTCTGTAAGTGAAATTGGAAAAAATGGAGAGAATCGAGACTTAACATGCCCAAGGTCTAACCATTTTTGTGTTATATGGTAAAACAAAGGAGAAAGTTATCTAAGCCAACGATAAAGGGAATTGTTGTACATTTTCCAACCCGAAGTACAACAAGATAGTTAAAAAATAAATTTTCCCTTTTAAACGATATGAAAATCGAAAGCAATATTAAATACTTATCGTTGACCTACTGAATAAAAGTTTTAACTTCTCCTGAATGAGTATATAATTGCTTCATGGGCCATACTACAAAATCGACTGTTGACCTTTAATAATATTCTTGTCAATCCAAGTTTCACATATGGGTTTTTCCAAATACCAAACAGTGGAGTAATTTTTGCGTTCTGAGAACCCTTCAGAATATGAAAACAAATCGAAAAGATAAAGATGAAAAACGATCATGCAATTTCTGACTTGCTATCCATAGATATAAAAGACCTATTCTGATTCCCAATTTTCTTTAGGATGTAGTTGAAATATTTTTACATTACGACTAAGACGAACTTTTCAGTAATTTTGTTATACAACCATTATCTTTTAGTCAGCGAAAGTGTGACTTAAAAGTTATGATTTTATATTTTGCACAGCGACAAGTTTTTGTACCAAACTTTTGCACCTGTGTCTGGGTAAGTCACGTGGTATTTTAAAATATTTTTCTCTGTTCGAATATTACTGGGGCGACGAGCAAAAAAGTTGCATAAATATACCTACATATAAAAGTATCTTCACAGACATACAAACAAAGATTGAACGTGTAATGCGAGAATTTACCATAACTTTTTTTTTTGTTGTATTTTTTGTTGAGCTGTGGTAGAGGCGGGATTGAAATGAGAGAGTATGAGGTAAATACACAGAAATACCCAAAAGGCTGCAAGGGAAGCGAAGTCGCGTTTTGGTTTTGTGTTTTTTTCTTGTATCCTCTTGTTTGCCCCACTCAAGAGATTTGCCATGTGGCATATGGTGTAAACTTTATGGCAGGTGCATGGCGGAGTGTGGGGATGAAGTGTTTGTGTCGGTGGGTATATCACCAGTGAGTGAAGTGGTTACACTGCCCCAACAATTTATGTCCCACATTGACCAAAATTATGGTAGGAAAGTGCGTAGGTAGCACCTGATAAAGTTTTATTTATAAAAAAAAAGAAAATGTATACAACATAATGTTCTAACAATTTATTTCATCTATAAATCTTTTTAAAAAATTTTATATTTTACAAGTTAAAGAAAAGTTTATTATGAAAGTACTTTCCCTTTATGTGGACTCAAACATTCTTTGCTCTAATCATGATCGATTTTGTTGTGAAATCGCTAAGTTAACACTTTAGTATTAAAAACCTATACTGCTGGTGTTTGTGGACACATTCTTTATCCCTAAGTGGTTCTCGTAGTAGAATAGTCAAAATCACTACCACTTGCTTTTTAGTAAAATTTTTGATAGTTTCAACTTTTATGAATTGTCCTTTAGTTGCTGGGTAAGTAATTTTCATTAGATCAATGAATTTTCACAGCTGGAAAATTATGAAAAATTTGATTGAAGTACTTAAAACCTTCTTGATTTGAATTGTGGATATTTCGCAAAATATTTTGCACATTTAAAATATGTATATTTTTCTTTAGGTGTACAACTTACGGGGAAATCCAAGGCGCAGGCAGGCAAACGCCAGACTAACAATAAAAGTTCCTTCGCTCTGCTCACTAATCCATTTGCTTGCCCCTCACGCATTAAACGCATTAAGTTTTCTGCAGAGTGAAGAAGTTTTTTTTTTTCTACTGCCTTATTTTTAATTGAATTGTATGGGCGGCTGCTGCTGCTGTTGCTTCAACTCTGAGAGGGAAGCCAAAGCATTCTTTGTTTATACTTGAAACTACTCGGAGGGTTTTTCCTCAACTCGTATGTGTGTGAGTGTGTGTGTTGGTGTGGGTGTGGAGAAAATCTAATTACTTGGCAAAAAGGAAATGCGACTATGGTTCAGCAGTGACTTTTGTTTGTTTGTTTGGTTTGTTGTTGCTTTGGTTTTTATGGGAGTACATGGCGTATGTGTAATATTTATATACATTGAGCCTACGTGCTGCACTGTATGAACGGTTTCCCTAGATGTTGCCACTGCCACTCCTCCAAGCAGCCTGGGTGGCCACATTAAGTGCTTATAATTGGAACGAATGCGCGTAACTTATGATGTTTACACATGACTTACAAATTGTTTACGTCGTTTGGTTTTTCAAGCTTCTAACTGCACACAGATATGGCCTGCCAAAGGGACACACACATACACATTCATACACTCGCACACATATACACAGATAGATAGCATAGCTTGTGGTATCCCGTTAATGGTTATGCTCCTTCTGCTGTTGCTGCTGCTGCTGGTCCTGCTGCTGATGGCACAAATTTGCCTGCGCCTGGTTTACCTCGCCCATATTTGTCATGCACTTGAGCACGTCGACATTTGTGGCATAATGGAAGGGAAAAGGAAGAAGGCAGTAAAGCACAAGGGGAGAAGAATGCTGAGTACTGACTAAGCTGGTTAGCGGTGAGTATTGCAGCTGAGTTGAATGTCTGTGGGTGTCAAAGTCTTTGCTTAGCCTCAATTTTTTAAATAAGTTGCAAAAAACTAAAGTGTAATGATGCTGCAAGTAAATTTTCACAGCTTTCTTGGATTTCCTTTCATACATAAAACTATTAGCAGATATTTATTTTCATATTTACATGTGGTTTACATTATTTCTGTATACATTTTTCTTTTTTTTCCTATTCAGCATGTTTTTTTAAATTTTTTTTTGCACACGAGTTTTAAATTTTATTGAACTCAAGTATTGATTAACTTTTATATCATTTGTAATTACTGATAAATTATTCATTGGTTTTATTTTTTCTTCTCGTTTTTCTTCTAACGCAATTTATTCAAGTTGAAATATTTTGATGATTGCTTCCTAATGCTTCAATTTTCAAAAGAAGGAAGAAGCGATTCAGTGAACTGTTATAGAAAATAAAGTAAACAAAGTTCTTGACAATTTTCCAATTTCCACTCCCACTCTTACTCTCACGAAAATTTCTGTTGATTTTTTACGGGCAACAAACTTGGCTTGTTCTGTTGTTGTTGTTATTGCATGTAATTAATTTTTGCCTTTGGCAGGGGGATGGGTTGCCTGGCCAACAAGAAGCAACAACGACAACAACAACAATAAAAGAAGTAAGAGCAGATGATGATGATGATGATGATGTTAACGAAGAAGAAAAAATAATCTGCTATAATTAATTTAAATTTTGTCAAAGCTTAAAATGTATTTTGATATATTAAATAAAAGACCTCAAATAGGAAAACTCATAAAATACACAGGAAACAAATTTTTGGCCTCTGGTCACAGCGCTCTAAGAATTTCCGTAGGCAACATTAATGTCAAGGTTTTAGCCGTAATTTGTTTTGCCTTAGATAGATAGAACCTATTATCTTTCCAATGCCTTACGTTACCTCAACATAAAAATTTGTAAATTTTAACTTTCTCAGTTAAGTATTATTAAACTTTTAGAGCACAATGGACAGTAGTAAAACTAAGCAGCCTTTGATAGTTATTGACTAAATGCTAAGCTCCCCTTCTTCGCACCCAGTAGCGACATGGATATTAAACACCTTCTTAACCAACATGTCTTTAAGGACAATCAACATATATCCAATTACACTTTGTTCAGCCTGATGGTACACATAATCATTCTTTTCGTCAATATGCCTAGGGAGGTCTATGGTGTTCAGCCGACGGAATGACAGGATCAGCATTTTCTCACATTATTAGCCAGCTCATTTTGCCTGTCAGGACTCATGCCAAAATTTGGTGATGATTAAAGCTGTAATATTGCTACACTAAGCCAATTTCTTAATTATTTAGAAACTGCACCAGAAAGTGAACAAATTTTAAACGAATGCGAATGAGATTAAGGTAAGCTTTAAAAATTTATTAAACAAGTTTATGAATTAAGATCAATTTATAAAATTTAAATTCCCGCTTGACAAATTTTTAAAACAACAACAAAGAACTCAAATTGAAAACATTGATGATGTTCAAAAATTGCTATGAAATTTGTGAAAAATAAATAATAAGATAAGAAACTTTTTTTTATTTGTACAACTATATAGTTAATATAGTTGCCTCTCACAATAGTTTTTCACAATTTTTAAGATTATTATGATAATAACAAAAGTAATAATTCATTACTTTTGTTCTACACCTTGTAATCGGAATAGAGAATTGAACCATTAATGGAGAACATCTTTTTGTTTTTTGTGAACCAATTGACGACCAATCCATATTCACCTTGTTCAATGGGAAAACGTTCTCGTAATGTGTCCACATTTAAATCAAAATTTGTTAATTTTACCAGTGAACCAGGCTAGGCAAATAATAAGTTCCATCAGTTCTCAAATTATAACTTCACGATCAATACCATTAACTCACCTGGGGACAGGTATTATTAAAATTTGCATACGATTTAATGTATGAGTAAATTAAATTAGCCATAAAGGGTTGACGCTTTATAAGAAAATCACAAAAATCAAATTTAATGTTATAGAGAAAGGGCTGCCAGCCATAACCATTGCCACGTTTCAGAAAGTACAATTGCACCTACATACGGAAATAAAAATGGAACATATATCCTATAAATATAAAGCATCGATCACTGATATACATACATAACTGGGATTTAACGAGTCTTTAAATATATATTGTATATTAATAAGATTTTTGGAACGGCTCACAGCCTTGATTTCACATTCCTTGAACTCGCCAAAACTTGTTTTAAAAACTTCACAATTTAATTTTTGAAATTTGCCTTCTACCTGTAAAAGACATAACAGATTAGGTAAGTCGTATTACCCAAGTTTAAAAGGCACGACTTACTTGAAAAAGGCAGAGTAATACTGTGAGTAGCTTTAGATACTGCATTTTGACATGCGATCGAACAAAAACCTTTCCAAATACTAAGAACGATTTAAAATTCTGAACAAAACAAGTAATTTAATTCTAATTACACAGCCCATTAGATTATCTACAATTATGTATCTATGCATACATACATACATATGTAAAAATACATTATTAAACCATTAGATGTATATACATTGGATGGGGCATTAGAATATGGGGCGCCCGTTTAGATGCTCAATTGGTAATTAGCCTACAAATCAAACTACATTTCATATTTTGCTGCTTAGTGCTTATAAGTATGTCAGTTAATTTGTTATTCCATTGAAGGGTATTTAAGGTTTTAAAATGTTTATTAGGTATTACTTTACCTTTCCACATTTTACAATACGAAGTTAAAAAGCAAACGAGATGTTGACTTTTAAGTTCTGATACACAATAAATTGGTTTTTAATTTTTCGATACACTCTTTGTTTACATCAATGAACAACTCACTTTGCTTTAAGTCTAAAGAATATAGCAATTTAATCTACCATTAATTTGGTTATATCTAAGTCAATGCATTGATTTATCAGATTCAGTCTATAATTCTAAATGGGATTTGCAATAAATCTCCATTAAACTTAATCGAAATGCCGTTGAATAATAAATATTCATTGAACTTACCCCTAAATCTCAATTATATCAATTTGAATTTCCTTTATTGTGGTAATCCCAAATATTGGCTAATGGCTTAGCCCAGGCGTTTAATTAAAGTATTTAAAAATCACACACACAAACACACCTACACACTTGCATATAGAGGCTCATATAAATACAGTGAAATGATACCAGCAAATTGACAGGGCAACATTTGTATGCAATTTTTCATTCGATTGCCACTTTTTTATTTTTGTGTTGTATTTTATGTGTTTTTCTATAAGCCTAAATTATTTTTTATGTATGACATTAATTTTTATATACATACGTACGATTCTGTATACATATATGAGTATTATTTTAATGCATGCTCAATTACACAGACCAGTACACCAGCTCACATACACACACACAAACTGATGCAGAGACAAAAACTCTATTTAAATGCACCATCGATTTATAGCTATTTGCCATTTGATATTTATGGGATATATTGGCTATATATTTTCTACATATATTTTTCTATATGTATTTTATAAAAATTTGCATTTTTATTTTATTATCCACAATTTTGTTGTAATTTATTTATTTATTTTTGTTTTGTTTTTTTGTTTTACTTTTTGTCGTATGATTAAAATTAGGTCAATACGTCAAATATTTTGATTAAATTTCAATTGATAATTGTTATTCAAATGCTTGGCTTTTTTGTTTGGTTTTTTTTTTTTTTTTTTTTTTTGATTAAGTTGAGTACTTTACTTAACTGGGCCAATGAATAATTTAGTTAAGATTTATTTTATTTGTCAAGTTAATTGTTAATTATATATTTTTCTTTGATTATTTATGGTTTTAAACATATTCAAATTCATTTCGTTCTAAATTCTTCTCTTCTATGTTTACTTTTCTATATGCTCATTTTGATTTTAACTTTTTTAGTTTGTTGCGACTTTGATCAAAGCCATTAGCTTAGCTAATAAGCCAGCCTGGCAATTTTGGGTAAAATATTGCATTAAAATTTTGATTTTGATGCGAATTTTGATTTCAATTTGACAGCCAATTATCTTTCCACTTCGATGAAACTTCCATTCACTTCACATACGATTTAATTTTTTTTCTTTGTTTACACAAAAAATTAGCCACGAGAAATTTTTGCCGGTAAATCACGTCATCTTAGGACATACGCAGGATAGGTAACACTCGCTAGGGATACGTGTGAAGGGATCTTAAGTTCAGACTTTCCACTGTGTGTGTTGTGTTCGCTAACAGCAACGCCGTTTGACTGACTTGGTTTCGGGATGCTGGTCCTATCCCATGGCTTTCTTCAGTTTTCGTGGTCAATGTTAACTAACTTAATGCAAGAGAAGTTCGAATTGTTTGTGGAATGTATTTTGTACGGCGCATGTGTCAGCCTTCGTTTCCTCTCTCACGCATTCTCTCTTTTTGTAGAAGTTGACACAGTTTTTTTCTTTCAGTTTTTGGTTTTTGTCTTTATTTTGTTGTAGTAGGTTAGTGCCCCAACATATTTGAGAGGGGGAAGGTTGTGTTGCCTGTTTAAAGTCATCGTTCAGTGGGGCAGATCGTGTTACTTAATATGCCTGGCACCTTTCTGGCTTGGTCTTTCCATTTCATGCATTTTGGGCCTAACATTTGGCGGAGCAGAGCTGTAGGAGCCTTTGCCATGATGACTTAGCATACCATAAATGATTCATATGCTTGTTGTTCTCCAGACCAGACCATTCTAGGAATGAGATAGGTTTACACTTGGAAAACTCAGGCATGAAAAGCATGAACAACGTAAAGTCTCATCAAGGGCCAAACAATTTCTTGAACTATTCAACCTCAAATTAACACTTCATTTGCCATTAATACCCTCTCAAAGTGCTTTAAGAGACATACTTGTGGTTGCAGGGAAAGTGTCCATGTGTGTGTGATTGATAAGAAAAGATATGAAGTGGCTTATGTGAACGAGGTTATAGACTAGTTTAATGCATATATGAAATGTACATTGAGTATGTGTTTAATTGTTTTTTTTTTTTAGAAAAAGTTGAAGATGGGTTTGTTTACTTCAATACATTGATGCCAAATTAAATATTTATAGACAAAACTTAACTTGTTGCATGACTTATAATTTCAGTTTGAATATTTTTTAAATTACATATTACTGAGATTCCAAAAGTATAATTTGCAAAAGGGATAATTTTCTAATATATAATTATCTGCTAAATATGTTGTTTTTGGGAAATAAAAAGAGTTTGAAAATGTACAATTTTGTTTATAATATTATGGATCTAGTATAATTTTTACATGAGATTTAGCTTCATTATGTTTTCCAATCCTTTTAAGTACAATGGTAATTAAGCTCATTGAACTACTTTCTCAGCTTTCTTGGAAATTATTTTTACCTTTTATAATCGTATAATAGTAATTTTAATGTTAAGTTTTCAATTTAATATAACTTATTTTAAAACATATTAATGATTGGATTGAAAAAACCAAGTTGAAGATGTAATACAAGATCCTTGAAATTGGATAAATTAAAATGACTTGATTGAAGACTACTATGTTTCTACTCTGGCATTGTAATTTTGCCAAGTGTATTGGGAGCTGGCCCCTTTATCAACATTAATATAAGTATAACATTCATCTTTAATTCCAGTTGTTTTCGTCGGACTCCTCCTTACTTCGCCCTACTCCAAGTCATGAACCGAGACTACACCCTGTGAAAGTCTTGGCACATTAAACTTTGGGTCAGTGTGATTTGTATATTTTGTATGTCTTTGGGGGTAATAACTTTACGAGTGACAGCTGCAAATTCATTTATGTTAATTTCAGCTTGGTTAGATTTGTTCTTGTTGCTTTAGTTGCTTTAGGTGTTGTTGCTTTAGTATGTAGTTGTTGCCACAAAAACCAGTAGCAACCAGACACATTAACTACATTGGCTTGTTTTATAGGCGTTTTGCCTTTTGGGTCTGTCAACATACAAACACAGACACACACCCACATACACATACAATGAAACCAACTCATCGTATAAGTAATTTTAATGAGCTTTTTTGCACACCGCACTTCACCTCACACTACCCGTTCCAACTCAATGAAGATTATTTATGATTAGGCATATTAGTAATGTAAAGAGGGGGAAAAACGAAAGGACTTAAAGTGAATCCTTCTTTTGTGAATTGCAAAATGTTTAATCATGATTTGAAATATTTCAATAAGAATTTTGAGTCTTTAAGCTCAAGTAAAAATAAATTAAATTTGAGAACCTAAATAATTCAATACAGAAAATATATGCAAAGGAAAAGGATAAAAAAAAGTGTTGTAGGATTATTGACTGCTAATAATATGAAATTATTTTAATTTCCCTAGAACAGACACTGAATGTCGCGTCTACTTTAGATTCCAAGATTTGCATATCTTGAATGTCTGCTTAAATATTCGTTTATACATATATTTATTTTAAACGTTTAACCTTTTAAAGGTGAAACGCATGCTTGAACCTATGGAATCCTCTTTGCATATTCGACAACAAGCAAAGCAAAATAAAAAGGTTCAGATCTCCCTAGTCGGTTATAAATCGTCACAGTTTCCTTTTTGTGTCATCAAAGTGACGTACTCGAAAGTTTTCATTGAAATTTTTGGTGGCAGTTTTTGACAAATTGTAGCAATTTATCTCTAAACTGTTAATTTTGAGTTGAAATATTTGAAATTAAGTTTGGCTTAAAGTCTTAGAACGATCATATTAAAGCTCAAGAGTGAATGTAAACCATATTGATTTTTGGCATTTGCTGACGAAATCTGTTGACAAATCTTTTGACAAATTAAAGCAATTTTGCACAACGAATCTTTTACACAAATCACGCCCAACATATGTCACAATTTTCTAAAGGGGCGTGGCAAGTTGTTCCCATTTGTTTGGATTTATCGTCTAGTCGCCATACTCGTTGTCCCTGTGTTCATCATCAACAGCACAATCATCGCCATTCTCATTGTTGATGCCCCCCAAAACGCTCATCTTTGCCTCCATTCCCTCTAAGGAGTTTTACAAATGCGCAACAATTCGCTCAAGTGTAAATAAGGTAAGCAGTAGATTCTCTGCAGGTCCTGCCTAGTCGTCATTTAGTTGTTGTTTCTGCCAGTTTCTTTACCTTTTCTGTTAGTTTTTTTGTTTTGTTTTGGTGTGTCATCTCGTCTTGATGGCGTCTCTGTGGCGTTAAAATGACAAAACACCTGCACGGTGACTGTTACAAGCGCCAGACGATAGAGTTCTCTCAGTGCGGCTGCTGTGATTGCTGATGTTTTGTTTGCAGTTTATTTTAAGTTAGTGTAAGCCAGGAGAGTCAATTTTTACTAGAATATCAAAAACAAAACAATCTTAACTCATACTATAGTAATTCAAGTTCACAAAGTTGCGTATAGTATGTATTAATATCAACCTTTTTAAATGGAATTCAGATAGAGGTTTATTCTTCTTCATTATTAATGGTCGAAAGCGTATACAACTTCCATATATATGTTAATACAGTACGAACATTTTTTAATGAATATACTGGCGACATGCCACGCCTCTTTATATGCACACACGTATACGCGCACATTACTATACAGACAGTCATTCAAGTAGATATATCTCTCGAGGTACCAGCAGCAGCAGCTGGTGCATTGTCTCTGTGTATATGTAACAGTCTGTCTACTCTTTTGGTCCATGGCACGGTGAACGCATTTTGGCGCACACGTGCTTTCATTCTCATTGGAACCTCCTCCGACTGGTATATACAATTGTTAATGTATTTGCCCGGCACCAGGGGGGGAATACAACGTTCTACTCAACGTACAACACCGTTGGGATTCAAAGGCCTCCCCCGTCATCTCACCACACCAAATTCTTTGTTGTTGCTGCTGCTGGCTGTCAACTGTCGCCTTTTGCAATTTTGGTGGACTAGGCGGTAACATGTTGCCACTGGAGAGAGGAAGATAATAAGTCTGGCGTAAATTAGTTTGCCATTTTGAGTTATGAATGCGCATTTCAACGTAGTCCTAGAATCCTTCGAGGTGAGGTAAGGGCAGAGGTGTGTGGCAAATGGAATGGTAGCAGGCAGTGAATCACAGTGGATTATAACTTTGACTATGCATTACTCAAGAGCGCCAAAGTTTAGGTTTTAGATAGACGAAACTGAGTTTACCAGTTAAGGTATCACTTACAGAAGTAAGTAAACTTTCATGGCCGGACAATTTCTTGGTGAATTTTCATCATTATCATCTTCTCGTCCTTCCCATACCTTTTACTTTTTACTTTATGGCCTCTTATCAAATGACTATTTTCAATTTTTTTTCTAGGCTTTTTTGACCTTTCATTTTTCGTTCTTTTTTTTTTTGTTGAGCAATAAAAATATTTTAATGCAAATTTTTTTTATGGTAAACCATTAAACCAACAACAAACACCAAAAAGTTGTGCTATGATGGGACCATGCCAAAGATTTCAATACCCTTTCTTTAAGCTATTAGATATCACGATGTTGATTACTTGATAGGTCTTATTCCATGAATATTGAAAATTGAGATAATTATAGGTTAACTGAAATAGTAGACCAATTTAGTGTGTACATTGGCTCATTTACTTAAAGTAATCGATACATCCAACCTAATACAATTGTACCTGCTCACCTTTCCAAAAGATTTAACTTCTTGATGTAAAGTAAAGCAAACTTAAAGCCAAAAGTAACATTTGCGTTTGAAAAGAGTATAAAAAGGGTTTCAGGACAATAGAAAAAAGAGAACATGGTCTAATTCAGCTCGTACATACACATAAACTAATTGAATATTTTTAGCTGGAATGAGAACATTATCTATGCCTTTTATTGTTGCGAGTTTTCCTTTTGGCTGAGTTTCATTTCCAGGTTCAGGAAAAGTATACGAAAAAATATCCCCGAAAAAGAAAACAAAAAAGGGACCCTGATTTTATTTATTCTCTTCCTTTTCTCGCTTTTTCTCATAACGATTTTTTTTGTTTTTGTTCCATCCTTCTGGTTTTGCTGTTGTTTTCCTAGTTCCGTTTTACTTGTTTTTCTTGTTGCTGGTGGTCGGTCGTGTTGCTGGTAATCTGTTTGGGGTATATAATTTTTTCCGGCTCCCGCCCTCCATTTGCTTGTTATGTTATGCCATCATCAAATTGGTAAACGGATTTCACTCACCTTACCACCTCTGGCCACGACAATGTTTTCCCCTCAATTTCAATTTCTCTATCCTTTTTCTCTGTTCAGTATGATTTCAATATAAGTTAAGTCGAGCTTTGCTGGTTTGCATTTTCTGATTTTTATTGTTCTAGTATAATAGATTTTTTTTTCTATTTTTTTTGCATTATTGTTTATTTAGCGATTTGTCGACTTTACATAATGCTGTTTTATGCATTTCTAATTAGATTGCCTCGCGGCTATCTTTTTAATTAGTTAATGTGAAAATGCCACAAAAGGTCAATAGTCAATTATGTCACAATATAAAATCAATAATGAAAATTGTCAATAAAATTTGTATACAGTTTTTTCAACATTTGTCACTGAATGTTGTGTAAAATGTTAAAATAAAATTAAAGTTTCCTAAAATTTATTTGTTTTGTTTGTAATTTAATGTTAAAACCAATTTGTTATTTTGTTCGAGAAAAACTGTCAGTCAAAACCTAGTAAAGTTAATTGAGCAAACCAAATACATATATTGATTATGTCAGACAAAATTTGGGCAAGATTATTTAAGCTGTCTTAATTTAAGCATTTTTGTTTCCTTAAATCGGTTCGCTTAATTCCTTTGTTAAGTTAAATGTATTAAATTAAAATCATCTCGATAATCAACAAAAATTTTGGGCCACTTTTCGTATGATTAAACCAAGTTTTTTTGGGATTCAAATTTTAAAGATTTTAAAAATGCAATTATGTTGTAGAGGCCAAGTATTAAATATAACAATTATATATTTAATTGGCAACAAGAGTTCCCTATTGTGGATTTTAAATCTTATGTAGTTGACAAATTTTACTTGTAATCCTAGCAAGTACCTGTTGGAAATTCTCTTTTTAAAATCAATTTTGTGTTTGCCAAAGCCATTTCAATGCTTTAGATTAGAACTAATGGACTAAAATAATTAAGCGGGCTGTCTGAGAAACTGAACGAAAGAGACACCAAGCAGGCATCGAGAGTAAGTACTTGTGGGCTTAGCTAAACAGATGATGTGGCTCTCCAACTCCGCAAACTCAGGCTTTCTTAGTCTGAGTGTGTGTGTGTGTGTTCGTATTCGTGTGTGTGTGTGTGTGTTGGAGGGTGAATACAGCTACTGCTAAAAGGATATTGTGCGACTTACACTAAGTACAGTCAACCAAACCGCAGCCAAGTGCAGCAGCCGCACCATCAGGAGCATGAACAGCAGCGACAATAACAAATGAATGTCTTGTCAGACAGGATGACAATGGTCGAACCATGGGAAAGAGGCCAAGGAGCATCATATTGAGCGTAAAACCTAAAGATTTAGAGGTACATGAACAAAGATGATGCCACTTAGACATATGTCTACAATAAAGAAAACGATGTAGCAAGGGCAAGATTAAAAACGAAAAAAAAAGAATAGTAAAAGGGGAGAAGCTAAAGCCTGGTCCAGCTCTTGGCTTTCATCTATCATCTTGCCAGCTTTTTGCATGGAAACAAACCGAGAGTAGAGTAAAGCAAAGAGTATAAGAAGATGATGAGAAGCAAAAAAAAAAGTGAAAAACCAAATTTCCATTGTGCCAAGTGGCTGTTTATGATGTTGCAGCTTCTGTTGCTGCTTTTGGCCGGAAGTTATCAGTTGCCGAAGAAGAGTCAAGAGTCGTAAGAGCAAGAGCATCTAACCTAAAATGTTGTTAGTTTTGTTGGTTATTTTTTGCAATTTCCATTGCCTGTCCTGAGGGCTCTCTCTTTGCCAACAACAAATGGTTTTTCCCTTTTAAATTGTTTGCCATTTTCAATTTTTTTTTTTAGTTTTTTTTTTTTTTGCTTACTCTACGCAAAGAGTCCTGGGAGTTTGGTTAAATGTTTGCTATTCGTATTTTTAAACATTTTCTTGGTTGCTAAAGTGTATATTTGTCATTCTGATCATCTTTCCATTAGAAATGGTTTCTGTATTGTGATCTGAAAAATTAGAATATAACGGATCATTTAGTATTAAAGTCTAATTTATAAAGCTTCATTTACAACTAAAATGAGAAATTAGTTATATACATGATTTATAAAGCATTACAAATATGAAAGAACTTTTGTTATTGAAATCACCTTTGTGTTTTATTTATGAAGCTTGGCCGAGTTTCTTACTACACTTCAGAGGAAATAACTGCAGATTAAAGGGTACATTAAGTTCTGTCCGTCAATTTAAAGAAAAGGACCTCCCCTTCTTGTTGATGCTTAAACAAAAATGTTTTCCTTTTGGCCAGAGGCTGAGACCAAAAGCCAATCACCTAGTAACAGCACGAGTAACTCTCTCTTTTTCTCTTTCTTTCTTTCTTTCTGGCTCTGTCTTGTTCTGGCCTTCTCTTGTTCGCTTTAACAATGTTAATAATCTTATTTTGTGCCTCAATGGAGCTACTCTACCCAAGCCAAACAAACTCGCCCGTTCTTTGCTTCTCTTTTTCTATCTTTTTGTCCCTTTCCCTGGTTTGTTGGGCCTCCTTTGTTCGCATCCAGTAAAATGTATGCATGGCATTTTATTGCATACCTTAAATGCAATTTTTGCTGCACAATTTTTGGCGCTACTTTTTTTTGGTACTTTGCCCACTGCTGCCTGCTGTCTCATCTTCCCGTTGGTTCAGTGATTTTTGTTGTGCCTGAATTTCGTTACCATTTTTATTTTTTGTTTATTTTTGGTTCGAGTCTTTGCCATTTTTATCATGGCATGCAAAGTTGCAGCACTCCCAACTCCGTTGTCCCTAGCTATGCCCTTCCCTCCTTTACCTCCTGTGCAGCTTTTGTAGCTTTGTGTCTTTGCCATGTCATTTGTTGTTTTTTTTCTACACTTTTTGGAGCTTCTCTTTAGCCTGGTGCTGGTAAGTAGCAAATGTCAGGACATTTTAAATGATTTCTTGTTTATATTTGTTGGAGCTGATTTAAATTGCAACAATTTTTAACTCCTACAAGGAATTTTATTCAAAAAGGTCTTTGAAGCTGGAGAGGAGCAGAACGAAATGTTTTAAGAGTTTAGTGAAGTGTCTTACAGTTTCAGCACCTAGAGGTGCCAAAAAGGACGATAAGGAGAGCTCACCAATAGAGTAGCTTGGGTAATGGTGAATAACGATAAAAACAGAGAATTTACATTTTAAAATGTTGGCAGCTTTTGAGCAAAACCATTTCCAACTATTTATACGAATTTTCTATAGAGCAAACTGCATTTTATATAGGTTTCGGCAAAATGTTAACGAAAAATGACATTTATTATTTTGTACAGTGTATTTTGACCAGAAATTGTCAAGTTGTTTTACTTCTTTACTAATTTATTTTGTTGCCATGTCTTGTTTATATCATTTATTTTTGTTTCCTTTACTCAATATATATATTGTATATTTGATAGAAAATTCCCTTTTTCGCCCTTTAACTTGTCTGCCCTTTGACTTCTTTGACTACAGTTCTTGTGTGTTGAAGTATGTGCGTGTGTGTGTGGGTATTTTCGGTTCTGAGCAATTTCGATTAAATTGAAATCCAATTAAATGTAAATAAATACAAGGCAAAAATTTCACTCAGGTGAACTGGACGAAAAAACCGAAAAAAAGTTAAAATAAATAAACACTTGAGTGTGCGTGGTTTTCTTTTATTTAAAAATTTTGTTAGTCATGAGAAGAGAAAATCGAAACAAGTGGAAGAAAAAATGAAACGAAATTGACTAATTTCATAGCACCGCAATTTATATACACTCACAGATCCAACTTGATGTTTAAATAATCACATAATAAATGAATAAATAAATAAAATAATAAATGAAAGAAAGAAGATTGAGTTCGATATCCATTTATCATGGATAAATTCTTAATATAGTCTCGATTGAGCAGATACATAGTTGAAGGTAAAATAGTTTGGGATCTATCTATGTACATCCAAAAACTGATTCTAGATTTGCTTGTGACTAACAAAAATGTGGCTTTTTTCCAAAATTAAATTGGTGAGCTTTTTGAATGAGCCACAACTTGCCTTTGATTCGAGTCGAAGTGAAAAATATTCCTCAAATGAAAATTTAATCGTGATTCGTCGATATTTTCGATAAAATGTTGTAATACCCTAGTAGAGTATAGAGATGAAGCGTCTAAAGTATCTTGTGTGTACCCTCAATGCAATTAAAGTTCCTTTTGTGCGGCTACTCCATTTTTTTTTCTTGTTGTGTCTTCCTCTACTGTTTGCTTATACTTAAGGCGAGCGGCAGCATCAGCAGCAACAGCAAGTTAATCTGTTGCCATGTAACAAACCAGCCACAAAACACACACTAATACAATTTGTTTTTTCCTCAAACAAAAAAAGAGAAGAAGGAATATAAAAAGACAGAGAGAAAACGATAGAAAGTGGCAAGCATTAAGCAGTTTCGCCTCGTTTTTCATGGCGCTCACAAGATTTTGGCTGGACATAGAGAAAAATTGTCCTAGGGTATTGTAAATTATTTTGGGCATTGAGCTACCGGATCCGATCCTCAACTATCTTCTCTATATATTTAGTTAAATAGATTTTCGGTAATAGTTTGGTAAAAAGTAAAACATATTACATTTGTTTAAGTTATAAGGTGGTCCTAAGTTTTCAATGGAAAGGCTGGAGAAACGGCTACGTTTATTTTCAAGGGATTCTAGGATTCTTTTTTAGATTGAGTCTAAATTTGAAACTCTTTGAATCCTATTTTTATTATTATGAGGCTCTTTTCATAAATTTATATTTTCCTAATTCCTAGAATAATCCGACACTAGGGTAAATTCGAAGTCGTCATATTGTCTTTCGTTTCTTAAATATCTTTTGTTTTTTAGCTATTTTTGTTTTTGTTGCTGCTGCTAGTGGCTGGACAAGCGAAATTGCTAACGGAATTAGCACACCAACAACATGCAATGGTCGCTCCCGATGCCGCTGCTTCTACTTTTGGCCTTATTCCTGGTGCCATTTCTCTTCTATTTTGTTTATTTGTTTGTTTCACGTTACTTTTTGGTTGATGCTGCTGCTCACTGCCTCTGCTACCACTGGTCCATTGCTATCTTTTACAATTTCATTTGACTGTCCAGTTGTGCCGCCGCGTTTTGGTTCTTTCCTTGCCTCATTCTATACGTCCCTATCTATCTCTTTCTCTCTCCATTTTGCCTCTTCCATTCGGTGCTTCTATTGCTTTAAATGTAACCTCTGAGCCATTTAAAGTTGTCTTCATGCATATTTAAATGTTATGTGGCCATTGGCTAATAATGCTTTTGATTCTCGTGTGCGAATGGAGTTGCTGTTGGTGGTGGGGGGTGGTGAATGCGGGCAGTGCTTTGAACAATATGTGCAGATAGCATAATTGATTAGATAGGAAGTGCTTATGAGCATGGTGGAACTGCTGCAATTGTTAAAGGCCCCACGGCAATGCCAGCAACAGCAACAAACAGTCGTTTAGTAGGTATAAGACGATTCTTTTTTTTGTTACCCGGACTGTTGCAGGGTCTGTGTCCTGTGCGCTGACATTCAACTGAAGGGTCCGCAGACATTTTGCTTTAAATGACACTTTTCTTTTTCTCTATTACATTCTTTGTGTTTAACTATACCCTGCATTCTGCAATAACAAGGTATATTGGCACTGATAAAGTGAAAAGACCTAACTATTTTTACTTACCAACCAAAGCAGGGCATAAAAATATTGTCTTTTCTACTGATATATTTTCTATGGTGATGGATCTAAATGGAATATCTTCACCAAACATTATTGAAAAGGTATTATTTGGTCGAATTTATGTAATTCGACTATTTCTTTCTATTTTTTAAGTTTTTAGTCTTGTTTTACTGTGTAGTTTGTCTCACATTTCGCGAACTGTTTGTCATTTTATAGTGGCATGACGGACCAAGAACAGAGCAACGAACGAACAGAAGGACAGACAATATATAGGACGAGCGGACGAACAGACAGACGGCTGGACAGTGCGACATAGACCTGACCAAGAGATGTAAACTGGTGCGGGGCCAAATAAAAACCGAGTGATGTGCAAACGCGGGAGGGACTGACTTTCACATCAGTTCAGTTGGGTTCAGTTGAAGGCTTTAGCTTTAGCTTCAGCTCGATCCCATTCACTTGTTATGCACACGCTGATGAAAGGCGAACGAGTTGGTTTTTTTTTTCTTCTGGAGTGTGTTTTTTCTACCATTGCTACCATTGTTCTTGTTGTTGTTGTTGGCAATCAAAAGCATGTTTGGCCAACAGCTGGCATGCGCCAGCCATTCATTCATTTGGCTGAACGTAGAACGTCGTAGCATCCTGACTGGGTACAGGACAAACCCATGCTAGCAATCATTTTTATTAATTTTTGTGCTGCCTCCCCAGAAAAAAGGGAATTTATGTGTTGCCTTCCAAAAACTGTGTGTAAGCTGATGGATTGTATGGTAGTTGGGGGTCATGGGGGTAACTGCCACTATGGTCATTAGTTATATGTGGGCAGCTCATAAAATCGTATGCAGATCACTTTTTCTCCAACTAATTGGATATTTTAATTACATTGGGCAATAAAATGAAAGCAAAGTGGGTAGTCTCAGAAAGAGAGAGAAAGACAGCGAGAGAGGGAGTCAGGCAGATCTAACTAGACAGAAAATGGCCAAATAATAACTGCAAAAATACAAATAAAAATACATGTTAAGGAGAAGTAATTTGCTTGCATAATAACAGTTTTCCCCATCATTTTTGATGTTGTTTTTGCGGTTCCTTTGTCTGTGTCTCTCATTCTATGTGCCACAGTGTGTGCCTGTGTGTGTGAGTGTGTGTGTGTTTGTATTGCGGGTGTGGGTCTCATCTGTTTGCATATTTCAGTAGATGGCGGAAAATCAGCTGCTAGAATTCACAGACCAACAGAAAAAGTAACACAAGAAAAAAAAAGAGTGAAAAACAGAATGTGATAGCAAGTCGAACACTGATTGCCTTAAAAAACGTTTCTCTTCTTCAGAATTGGTCCTTTCTACGTTTTTTTCTAAATGTATAATATTATGACCATTTCTTCATTTCATTCCAAAAGTACTTTAATTCTGCCTACAAATTATATTCAAAGAATATTTTGTAAAACAGAAAATAAACTACAGACTTTAGTCAATTCTACAGATTTCTTTAATGATAAAGCTGAAATTGCGCTTTTGTTTAGTATAATTTCTTATTTTTAGCTTCTAGTTCTTCTAACAATTCTAAACAGATTTAAAAAAAAAAGAATAAATTAACGTTCTTCTGTTGTTCAAAATTAATAAAGCAAATTTGATTTTAAAATATCGAATATTACAAAATTTTATTCACTCAATAATGTTGTCTATAAAGCTTAAGTTAAACTCAAGATGAATAAATACCGATTGTAGTTTTATACATATATTAGCCGCTCGTGCAATTTACAACTATTTTCAACCTACCGGACTCTTATTCCTAAATACAGTTCACTTTTATTATCTTACTGTATTCAAAATTGTGCTCTTATATTTCTTTCACAGTTCAGAATAACAAACGTTTGAAAAAAATCTTCACGTCTCGTTTGGTCTCGTCTCATAAGTCCGCGTGACGTTTGTAATTCCAAAATGTTCAACTGGCGACGTCGGCACCAACGGCGACGGCAAAATGCACATTAAAAAGCACACAACAACAAGAAAAAAAGAAGAAATTCTAGCATATTCTTTGTTGTTGTCAGACAACAAGAAAAATACAAAAGAAAAATGGGAAATATTCGAGGGTTAAATGAGAAATAGGTACCCAAGCAAAGACTATTTGTAATTCTGAACTTCAGTATCCAGTTGTTTAAGATTCGTCAGAGATTCAGGACAGATTTCATCTGAGATTTAAATCAAATGGAAGTATTAACTGTAAATCTAATTGTGGTTCAATTGAGATAGAATTTTATCAAAAAATGTAATTTATGTTGTATCCATATTACAATTTCCAAAACGTCATTCCAATTTTTATGGGACTTATATAATAAATAATTCTTACAATATAAAAACTGGTAAAATATTCAACCTTTCAGACAACCCTCGCATATATACATAGTCGTTAAAACCAAATGTGCTGATTTCCTTAGTGTTTGGAGGCATATTGTGATGTTTCTTTTGCCTCGTGTCTCTTTTTGCCTCTTTGCTGTTATATTTCCTCCCTTGCCCCATCCTACAAAACACACCGAAGCGATAAACTTTTTTGTATGAAAATTAATTTGAGCTTTTCGGCTGTTGTATTTTGTTATGCTTTTAGTCCTAATGGCCATAAGTAGGCACACTGAATCTTTTTTTCTTCCTCCCCTTATTTCAGAATTGTATAAAAAGACCAAGGACTGAGTCCTTGGTATCAAGCAGCAACCAAAAATAAAACCAACAGCAGGTGTTGACCAAACACAGAAACGGGCAAAAAATGAATATAAAATGAAATCTCTGTTCAAATGGGAGGAGCAGTGGAAAAAAAGAAACAACTAAAGAAAGAAATAAATAAATAATGTATAAGACGTTAATAATGATCATAAGCTAATATCTGAATCGATTTGGTGTTTGAATGAAACATTTAAAGCTTAATGTATAAAATTCTGTAAGTAAATACAGTTTTTGTATTTAAATATGAGAATATTTTCAAAAAGCTTTGGTTAAAGAAAAACAATTTTGGTTCAAAAAAGTATGCTATATTTTTGTTAACATCTATTATTACAATATTTAACCCAACTATATTTTTACGAATCTTTTGCTACTCCAATGAAAAGCCTTTCTATAAGAACTATGCATTTTTTTTTGCTTACCTACATATTTACTAATTAACTTAAGCATAGGGGCTAATTAAAGTTCCTTTCATAAAACACAACTGAACATATGAAACAAATGAAAGTAGCCAAGTGAAATGTTTGTTGCCTTTCAAGTAAATTAACTTAATTACAAGTGAAATGAAATATGTGCAAAAACTTTGCTAACAATTTGCCGACTTGTTTAGATTGTTGTTGTTGCTGTTGTTGTTGCTATTATTGTTGGTTAAGTTTGCCTCGGCACGTTTTACACTTCAACACAAAAATTCCGTAGCGCCCATTACAATTAGGCGGGAAGTGAATTTTCGTAAAACAAAACAGCTGGGCACAAAATTTTAATGAGTGGCAAAATATTCATTCGTGTTCATGTCGAGGGCCGCCCAACACACACAATTGTGAGCGAGACACAACCAAAAACCATTAAAAACGTGGCTCACTGAAAATTTAACCAAAAAAAGGAGATTCACACAGCACTTAATGTTAATGTAATTTTATTTTAAAGGTTAATTATGCAGCAAGCGGAAATAGTTGAGTGACGCGGCCAACTAATTGAAGTGGAGTTTTTGATTTTATGGTTATGAAGCTGAAAAGTATGCAGTACAATATTATACAGACCCTCAAATTTAGTTAATTTTGTGTGCGCGTGTATGCGTGTGTGTGTGTGTGCAAACCATTAAAATTGTCACGCCTAAATTTAGTCGACTTTGATTTGTCTCCCACTCTGAATTCCTTTCATCGCGCCCCGCTCGTCCTCTGTGTTTTTGTCTGTTCGTACTTTGTATTTGATCTTTTTTTTTTTTGTATAATTTGATTTTTCCCCCACATACATACTTTAAGTGCCATTTTTTGTCATCAAAGAAAATTTATAAATAGCTTAGTTAAAAGATTTCTCTTAAATCTTTTCTTTTATTCTCAATGACAATTACATTTCAATAGTCTATAAATTCTCCTTCAATTTCCAATTCCAAGCAAAAAAAGTTTATAAACCAGTAGAAGTTTTACGTACCCTAACTTTTGTTTAGCTTGTCACTATCAAACCATTATCCACGAGTAGATATAGAGCTCTTGAATTCTCAAAAGATTTTGAAAAGTTATAGAGTTAATGTCTGTTTTTACAATGAAATAAAAGAAAAATTATTTACATATGGATAACATAACTTTTAAATTAATTTCCCTCTTTTTAATTTTCCTATCCATTTAAAAGATTGCTTCAATCTATCGTAATTAAATACAAATTTCATTTACAAATTTTATTTCAATACAACCCATTTAATGGTTAATTTTGGTTATTTATTGGAGGCGTTGCAAAGAGCTGACTAATTGTCTAGTGCCCATTGTAAGGGTATTCAAAATTACCGTTATCATTTTAATCAACCAAAAAAATGCCATAACCAGAGGGCCGGGGCTAACTTTGACCGCGTCAAAGTTTGTATACCCTTGCAAGTTTTTTTGAGTAAAAGGTCTAATATTTGCGAAAGAACGGCTTAGGAAATAACGAAGTTATTGATCAAAGTCACTGTTCACCACCGATTGTTCCTATGGGAGCTATATGATATAGTCGCCCGATCTTAATCAAATTTGGCACAGTCATTAATAGTTATGCTAAACTGAGAAATATAAATTTGTATGACAATTGCTTCAAAAGTAACGAAGTAATTGACAAAAGTCACTGTTTTCGAAAGATCGTTCCTATGGGAGCTATATGATATAGTCACCCGATCTTGATCAAATTTTGCATAGTCGTTTATATGAAATTTCACGACAATAGCTCAAAAAATAACGAAGTTATTAAGAAAAGTCACTGTTCGTGACTTTGGCGTTTGTATGGGAGCTATATGATATAGTGATCCGATCCGGCTGAATCCGAGATATACAACGCCTGCAGTATATACAAGCCTACATGCAAAATTTCAGCTCTGTAGCTCTTACGGTCTAGAAGGAGTTTGCGTTGATCCAGACGGACGGACGGACGGACGGACGGACATGGCTATTTGAACTCGTCTCGTCGTGCTGATCAAGAATATATATACTTTATATGGTCGGAGATGCTTCTTTCTATGCGTTGCACACTTTTGACCAAAATTAATATACCCTTTTTGCAAGGGTATAAAAATAAAGTAAATAAGTAAATCAAGGCAGCAGTCAGACAGGTGCACACACGAATACACAAAACACATACACACATATTTACAGGCACACACACAGACAAAACGAAAATTATCTTCAGCTTAAATAAATTTGGCAGAAAATAAAATCATGCACCTGGAGGCGAAGTAAAGTTGCCCAGGCATTTGGCTCATCTTTCAAATTTAATGTCTAATTTAAATGTTGTAAATACCAAAAACAGTGCAGACTTTGTTATGCAAATGACTTGTGGCCCTTATTTCATTGGCACAGTGGGAGAGAATGACACCCCAAGCTCATCAATACAGACAGTTGGCCAAATTCGATTACAATTACCTTAAACCGGATGTTAAGGGCTTGTTATAGGAAATTGAATACTGGTTACAGCCTGTCGCACCAAATTATGGAATATGACAACTTTTTATAGACCGATTTGTATTCAAAAGCTTTTTATATTATTGGTTTTGTGAAGAATTGTCTATTAACTCATAAATGGCTAATAATGTCTCAAACGATTGTCTCAAAAAACGTGAAAAATAAGTGAAGGATCACCTGGAAGGTTAAATTTTCCTTTTCCTTGAATGTAGAAAAACTTATATACAAAAAGAAACTTCCTAAAAACCTTTCTGCTCCCTCTATATATCTTTATCCTAATAATAATTTTTCCTAAGTGATTTCTCTCAATTTAATGGATTAAATATCTCATCTTCAGTAAATTGTACTTAGTATTGATATTAAAATCAATATTTTAAAAGAAAACTTAAAGCATTGAAACAATATTTTGCAAAATACATAAAAAAAACTTTACTTACTTTATTTTATGTGTGTACTTACATCTGTCACATCAATTGTTTACCAGTTATATAATTTTCAAATATAAACCATGAATTTTTCGAGTACACTTATCCCAGTGTGCATTGCCCCGAAAAGAATGAAAATCACACAGTTAACACCATGGCAATGAGGGAACGGGAAAGGTAAGCACGAGACGAATGCCTGTTTGATGGTCGAAAGGCGGGGATGTTGAAGTAGAAGACACGGGGAGAGGCGCTTCTGGTGTTCTAGTTTCTATTTGCTGCTGTAAATATCATTAACGTGATTTTAAAGCCGGCTCGTAAAACTGCCAGGACAACGCCCAAAAAAAGCAGAAAAGGAAGAAAGCAACGAGATGAGTGTCGAGTGTCGGAAATTTGCTTTTAATTTTGCAGCAGCGGCCAGCTATGGGCGTGCCCCTTGCTCTAAATGCCTTTTTGGTTAATGCAGCAGGCCAGATTCCCCAGTTTGACCCCTTCTCCATACCACTCTTGCGCATCATCCGCACACCACCTGCCATATATATCAAGCAGAGCTTTAAATTATGGCAGGACAAAGGACATGATTGCTGTTGTTGTTGTAGTCTCTTTTTTTGTGCCTTTGCTTTTGCTTTGTTAGCTAAGAGCAATTGAGTCCTACTTAGGGTAGGGTTAAACAAAACAAAACCAAACAACAGTGTTGGGGGTGAAGGCAGAGATGGCAGATTTTTTTCCCAGATAATAAATTTGGAAAATTATTAAAAGCAGCTAAGGTAAATCCTTAAATCTTGAAAATGTTTAGCGTTAAGCTGAAACTACAAATTGTTGTTATAAGAGTTGAGCAAATGAATGAGTGCATTTAAGAGAAAAATGAATTTGTAATGATATGGAATTTAAGAGAAAAACTAGTAGCAATATGCAAACTATGATATATAATCTTATTATTACATTATTTTGTTTAGTCTGTACGCAAAGAAGTTTATAACTACTTATATTATTATGTAAGTAAATATAAAATTTTTATAAAAATATAGTTTTATTATTGAGCATTAAAATTTAATCGGTAACATACTAAATATGAAAGTTTTTAATGGTTTTTATTGCAATATTTACTTTAATTGTGAAAATTAATGCGTGCGCTAAGTTTGCTCTTCTAATTCTAATCGAATATAACATATCTAAATCCAATCGAGATTAGAATCCTTATTTAAATATTTAATTAAAGGTTATTATGAACTATAGTTGTTTATTTAAACAAAACCTTAATTATGGATCGTTTGCATTCTTTTTTCTCTCTTTTGCTACCAAGACGTTTGAAGACTTAGAATAAAGTGTTAAATTTCATAGTGATTAATCATTTTTGCCAATCACATACAGTTTCAGCAAGCGCAAGTTACCCTTCTTGTCAATCAATTAATCATCATTGAACCGTAAAGTCAAAGTGTTGATATTTCCACTGGAATGGCTTGCACATGAGCACACATACAAACTCTAATAGGGCTATCCCTAGGGGTTATGTAAAGTTATCCGATTTTCCACACATAAGCTTAAAACAATTGCAATTGCGATCAACTTACAGCCAGAAAGTGCCGTGCTTTACCCGATTTTTCCTTTGCTTTTATTTTATATGTATGGCATATGCCATTTTAAATTAATTTTTCCTTTTTTTTTTTCTTTGGTAGAGACAGGAAACCTTTTTTTTCATTGCTGGCTATCCAATTTCATTAATGAGCTTTTTTGTGCGCAGCTTATACACAATTGCATTCAATTTGTCAGCCATATTACGGGACAATCCGATAAAGCCAACGGACCACCGAATGACCTACACGACAGGAGAGTACGAGATCCCATTTCATTTCTCACCTTCTTCTGTTGTGACAGTTTTGCTCCCGCCCCATATAAAATAAGGAAATAACAACACAAAAAAAGTGGTAAAGGAAAAAAACCAATAACAAATTTTTAAACAAGTGTTAACACTACCTCACGACCTTTTTCACCTTTCCATCGTGTTGCCACTGCGGCAAAGACTCATGGAAAAAAATATAAATGAAAACAGAAACATGCGAGTACGTTGCGTGTTAAATGTGGGGAAATTGGGTAAAATGCAAGTGCATAAAGTGCCAACTGACTGACGGTGACCAGAGCCGGGAATAAGCCTGTGCCTTTTCGGTAGGTAGAGTTGATGCTGTTACTGGTCCTGGTGATGGTGATGGTGCATTGTGGTCAGCTCAGCTCGCACAATCAGTGGTGGGCTGTTGGGCTGCCTGGTGTACTGGTCCGTGGATATTGGGAATGCAATCCGAAGGCCAAAAATGTATGCCAACAAGAGTGCAAAGTCGAATCGAAGTCAATAATCGAGAAGAGCGGTACAGGCAAAAAAAACGAAAACATAAAGGTGAAAGGACAATTTTAAGCCTTCTCCTAGGTTTATGAAGTATAAAACAAATAAAAAACATAAAGATAATAAGACAACTTAAATATTTTCTTGGCTATATGAAGTAACAGTATTAAAAACAAGTTACAAGTATTATTATTTTTTTCTTTAACAAGCTTTATGTCATTCACTTTTAAGTAAAAAACAATTACAATTATTACCTGAGTGTATTATATGACACAATTTATGACATGCTTTTAAATATTTAACTAAAAAGTTAATATGATAATTAAGTATTCAAGAAAATAAGAATCACAAGATTGGGTAATAAACATTTTTGGTAGTTTCAATGTTCATTAGATATCCATAAATTTAAGAGGTTACATTGTATTTGGTAGCTTAACGAATTCTTTCCTATAAAAAAGTTAAAAAAAAAGCGGAAATTGAATGGAAAATGCCTTTGGGAATGCGCATTGGCTAGCATTTTCTTTCAATCTCTTATCGCAGTTGCTTTCGATAAAAATTTATGAGTTTTGTTCTGCGAGTGTCTTCCTTTTTCGTTTTTCTCTGTTCCTTTCGGAAGTTTACTTTTGCCCGTTTCTCATACCATTTTCATTTTTTCGGCGTCTCTCTGGTGCTTCTTTTTGAACTCGTGATCTGTTTTTTTTTTCTCTTTTCTCTTGATTCCCTGTCAGTTGCTTTTGCAACTAATTACTCCGTTATAAATTCGAAAAAGAAATTGAAAACTTTTCATGTGTATATGTGACATCATTTAAAAGATACAACATTTGTTGCGACAGATCTGGGGAAGGGTGTGGGAAAAGAAGGCGAGAAACAGACCGGCTATAACAATTTGATTTACTAGCCTTAAAAACAACAAAAAAGAGCTGCCAAAGTCATTAAATTTAGAAACAGAACACACACGAAGGGAAAAAAGTTTTTTTTGCGCAACAAAAATAAAATAATTGTGTAACCCAGCCGAAAAAAAACCGAAAACAAAATATAACAATTGAGTAAGAAAAAAATTGAAGGCGAAAACGCGCGAAATTTATGAGCCATCTTTGCGCAGTAACACGCACGCATATAACGAGCCATAACCAGTACACACACACATATATCCACTCTAACCCACACATATACATATACGCATAGAGAAAACGCTTTTCTAACAGTACTTTGTTTTAGTTTAGGGCACAATAGCCAACACCAATTGCCATAGCCATGGCAATGGCCATAGACCAGGACCAGGCCACACTTCAGTCAATAAAACGCAGGCAACAACATAAAATCGCATGGAACAATGGAAACGTCCTCCTTTTCATTTTGAGACTACACTCAGAAAAATGACAAACATGCTATTAATTAGTTTTCATTATAGCTAGAAGAAAATATCTATGGTTGATATTTGTTAATCCACTTCGAGATAGTTATGGATCTTATCAGCTAAAACTTTAAAAGGATATATGTAGTTAGTTCCGATGGGATCTATCATTATGGTTGGTCGTTATTTTATGAATATAATTTTATTTACTTTCCATTTTTTTCATTTTAATCAAAGAAAATTCCAAGAGTTTTTGTTGCAGTGTCTTTTGTAGGTATTATTGTTTGACCCCCGTAAACTTTTCACCAAGAAACTTTTAGCCCCGGTTTTCCTATCTCTATTTGCAGCACTTAGTTGCAGCTGCAAAGAGTTGGAAGCTGAGATGGAGTTGAAGCTGGATGGCAACCAGTTGAAAGAGCGTAGAGTTTTACTCAGAATCAATCATCAAGTTTAAACGCATTACAGTGAGCGTTAAACGATAAGCAGCTTTGTTGCATTTTACTCCTTTGCCATACTTACTAGATCTACCTAATGCCACACACATTCAAACACACACATGGGCGCACAAGTAAACACATACGTATACATAGACACATAAAAGATAGTCTCAAGTTTCATTTCCCCTCACGACCTGCATCTCTTGTCATCATCATCATCAGCATCTACTTGAGCTCTTTTATTGTTGTACAACCTAAAAACTAAAGCAATAATACGCTTGCCTTGGCTCGTCTTGCAATTTATCTATATATATGTACGAAAAAGTATATAAATATATATATTTTTTTATATATATATTTACGGATTTACGATGGCAAGAAAGAAGGAGCTGAGTTGTCTTTATTTTCAAGTTGAATCGGTTTAATGGGAAAAGTGACTCCTAACTGGGTGTAAAAACATTGCCTTATTGGAATTGTGGAGCAAAAAAAAGGCACAAGGACAGAGATTGAGAGATAGAGAATTAGCAAAATGCATTGATGGATATACAGAGATAGAAATAGATGGATGAAAAATATTCATATTAAGAATTAAAAATGTTTAGTGTATTTTGCATTCGTAACAAAAATGAATTGAAAAGTAAGTTGGATATTAAATTTATTTTCTAAGTAACAACTAACATGTTGACCATATAAAAAAACTATTTTGATAGAAAACTGTTTATAAAATTTTTAATTTGTTTTTAATTTTGTATTTAAATTTTTAGTTAACTGCTAGTTAAATGTATTTTTACTAGAGTAAGTCAATTGCGGAGTTTAGAGTAAAATTTTGTTTGAGCTCCATGGCGTATAACATTTTGTTGAATGGCCACAAATTGAATCAAACTTTATTTTCAAATATTCAACTAATAAAAATGGTTAACTTTTTATTAGACCTAACTCCAATTTGGTTTCGCGCTTTCATTTTTCGAGCGTCCTAATGGTACAGTGGGCAGTGGGAAATGTTGGATATGGGGGAGAAGGGCTTATATGGTAAGATATAGTTGTATTCTGATGCCTTTTTGTTGGCGTGTCTGTATGTGGTTAGAAAACTATTTATTTAGTTGGTCATTTTGTTGTTGTTGTTATTTGTTTGTTTATTTGTAATAGACAATACTCTTGGCCCCATTCGGCCACATACTTCCTCTTATGCCTCCCTTTCTTCTATTGGTATACAGTTGTAAATGCTATATCTATATATATGTCACCAGAGAGATAGAGTGAGGGAGAGAGAAAAAAGAAGAGAGTGTGAGACCCTAAGGTCGAGGGGAAACGCACATCCGTTAGATCTATAAATTTCCTATGTCTCCTCTGTTGTGTTTTGGTGTGTGAAAATGTGAGCGTATTTATTTATTGTTGGCACTAACTCGTACAAAAAAGAGATATAGATACAAACATACACATACATATGTATATATATAAATACCTACATACATATATAGATGTACTAAAAATGATATAAAAAACGCTGGACAGGAAAACGAACCTTTATACGATGCGTGTGCAATGTGTGTGTGTGTGTGTGTGTATAACGATTATTGAAAAGAGTGAGACAGCGAAAAGTAAAACACGAAAAAGCGGATATCAAAGTGCGATTTATTTTTATTAGTTTCGGATGTCCAATGTGTGCGGGAAATTGAGAAATTAGAAAATATTATACAAGGCACTTTCTCTCGCTTTCTCTCACTTTCGAAATTTATATACCAATATTTGTGTGTATATACTTTTTATTTTGGATTGTTAACACTCCACCAAAAATGCCAACAGTTGTGATTTATTCTGTTGGTTGGTCATTTAAAATGAGAAATTTTGTCATTTTACGATTCCCCTACATATCTCAGTAGTGACTTTTTTGATTCTCTATCTGAGAAAAAAGAGAATAGTTCAGAATTGAAGCTGGTTAATACATTCCCATCAGCAAAAAACATCTTTCAACGATTATTTTAGAAGTCCTAATATGGAAAAGCTAAGCTCACTTATACAAAAGTTACTCCTTTAGAAAGTTCTATTAATAATTTTAGAATTTGTCAAGTAAATAGAATTAATTAAAGCAGAAGTAGAACAGTACATTTTTTTTAGCTATAAATGCGAACCCTTTTTAACGATACTTCCATATGAAAGTTTGTGCAATCCATTGAGAGTTCTGCAAGAGTATAGAAAGGATTCATCAGGAATAACGGCAAGAGTAAAAATTTAGGAGTGAACAAATCTTTAACTTTTAAAATTAAAAAACTTAACAAAAATCCATTATTATTTCTGACACACGAATTTCAAGTGAAATATAGATTCAAATTGCATTCGCCCATTTTTTTCCTATTTTTGTACTTGTTTTAACTTAATTTCAATTTACTGTAGTTTATGTTTCACTATTTGATTTCATTTGATTTGATTCTTGTACAGGTTTTTATTGACTTTTGTCACAAAACACGAAAGCTAATTACAAAACTTTTATTTGTTATTTTTTGATTTGAACATTTGTTTATGCGCTAGTGTGTGTTTGTGTGTATGAATGGGTAAGTGTATACAAGTGATTTAATTAAAAAATAATAAAAGTCTTGCACACATAAAACAATTGAAAGTTTACCATAATTAAAACAAACAATAAATAACACGAAATTAAAGTTGTGCCGAAACAAAAAAAAAAAAAACAGTAAAACATATAAAGAAACAAGAAACTAATTTAATTATATCTGTGTACAATAATAAACCCTAAGTTTATTTCAAATCAACTAAAATACCCTTTGCACGAACGTATCTATAAATATTTAGTTTTATTTTTTTTCAGGTTTGTTGCATTTATTTTTCCCATTTAACATTTAAGTCAAATCATTGCACAGCATCAACATGTTGAGCATTTTTAAAAATTGGTAAAGCATTTTCATTTTAAATTGAAATTGCAATTAGCAATTGTTGGTTTTAGATTTTCTGCAAAGTTTATGCATTTTGAAGCTAATTACAAAACTCAAATGCAACGAGAGAAAATTCAGAATAAAAACTATTGCCTATTTATTGGGGCTAACAGTATGTGGGCTACAAATAGATAGAGTAAGGAGCGGAGTGGTATAGTAAATTGTTGAGGGGGGCCTGGGGGCAGGAAGAGACGCTGCCTGAATGTGGCATTCAAATTTATTCAAAACAATTTTATTCAAATCGCAAAAAACTAATTCGGGGCACGTACGAAACGGGAACAACACGCGTTTACCAATAAAAGGCAACGTTTGCCCAGCCCCCAAACCATCTTCTCGCCTCCCTCTTGCATAGTTTGCCAGTAAATTCACATATTTACATTTGTATGTGTGTGTGTGCGCAAAAATAACATACAATAGTTTGTTCCCTTTTGCCTTCATCTGACTCTTTTGGTCTGATTTCGTGTAACCCCTCGGGAACATGCCTTTACCAAATTATGCCATTTTATTTGTTGTGTTGTAATTATGTTTAATTTTATTGTCTGGTCCGATTTGTTGTAATGATTTCTGGTAATGCGCTAATTGTTTTGGGCACCATAAACTTGATTTACATATAAAAGTCCATAAATTTTGAGCTTAACATGCAATAAAATAATGAATTTATTCAAAGGATTTTAACGACAAAGTATTTTCGAGTTTTTTGATTGGTGCAAACTAGTTGTATGTGAGTTGGAACAAAACTCTCTAAAGAGGATTTTAAAATACCCATTAATCAATAAAAATTAAAACAATGTGTAAGGAACGTTTAAAACAAAATGTAGCATAGATCGTTTGGATTAATAAGTTTCCAGTCTTCTAAATTTAGGAAATACAGACAAAAGCAGTAGAATTTACAAAATGGAAATACGCCAATTGAGTCAAGCTCAAGCAAACCTCGATCTAAACAAAAAATGTTGTAATCTCATCTTTTAGAATATGAAAATGCCAAGTCCTCAAAACAAGTCCTCCAGACTTACAAGCAAGCCTACGATTCTTAACATATTTGTCACTTAATCAAGACTGTTTACATCCTAGTTGAAGTCACAAAAACTTATCAATCAAACATTTTGTGTTTGTTAAATGTCCTTGTAGTTGAATGTACTTCTAGGTAGAAGAAGGCTTATACTGCCACAAATACTTTTCAATCATACGTATACGGGGTAAATTGCAATGACCACAGAGCTTGCCAAATAAAGCGAGAATTTTGCCTAGTATTTTCCTTTTTACTTTTTTTTTTGTTTTAGTTGCCTTTTCCATACATTTCTACTGCAGTAATTGAAGCTCCTGGGGGTGTAGGTGTGCTGAATACCATCAATATTGGCTAGCGAACACTTTTTTAAATACACAGTTACAGATACAAATACCTACACATGTGTATCCTGTCTCTATCCTGGTACTATTCTAGATATCTGTAACGGCAGTTGGTTCGTTTGTTTATCAATTTGCCAATAGAAAATGCTTGGGTCTGGCCGATAAACCGCAATGTAGAGGAAAAACCATGTCAACTTGTTCCCTGTTCCCATCTCCATCTGTGTGTGTCTGTGTGTGTGTTCGGTGTGCGGCTTTTGCTGAATATGTTCAAATTGAAAATCGATTGTTTTTGGTCTATGTGCGCAAACTGGCTTTTGCATATTTTCAACAATTAGAAAAATTTAATTACCAAAAGCGAAACCAAAATAAATTTTGATTGTCATAAATATGAGAGAAAATCCGATTTTCGATTAAGTATGCATGGGAAAGGCAATTTTACTCTTCTATTATCATCTTTTTTAGTCTGGGTTTTTGGGTTTTTTTTTTTTGTTCTTCTGTTGTTTAGCATAATTTAATTATGCAAGAGTTGGCGGCCGCGTGCCAAAACTTATAATATTTCAATTTACTAACTGGCAAATGTTCAACATTGTGAGGGAGTTTTTCAATACTCTTTTTATACCAAGTACATTGGCTGTCAATATGCAAATTTGCATCTACATATATGCATACATATCCATCATGTCTGAGATCACTTAAACATTGTTTAATTTGTGCATGACAATTTAAACACACATAGCAAAAGAAGTTAAATAATATATTATTGGGATTTAATCAGATATTTTTAACATTTTCCATTCGAAAAGAACTTAATACTTTAAAAAAATGGCAATGAAATTACTCAAAATATTCAATCGTAGTCGAAAATTGTGTTTTTGCTTTTTTTGTTGAGTTCTTAATTAAGATGTTTCAATATGTCCAACTTCTTTGCTGAAAATATTAAAAAATTTTCATGATAAAACTAATTTAGATTTAATTTTTCTTTCTTAAAACCGATTCCTTTAAAAACCCACTAGATTAGGGTATTACAAATATTGGTTATGCAAAAGTTTGCCTTCGAGGACTTTGGTTTTTTTTTTTTTTGCCCATTTGATTTATACAAATTTATTTAGGGCCAAAGTCTAAATACAAAATTCAATTAAAACTTTTTGGGTTAACAACGAAAGCAAATGAGAGAGAACAAAAGGAAAAACTAAAGCTAGTTGTATATTTAAACTGTTTGTGCAGCCTAAGAAGTATCTTCCACTTTACACTTCTCTTTCACTTATGACTACTTCTTTGCGCCTTTTCACTTTTCATCGTCATCTTCCTCTGTGCTCCTCATCGTCATCATCATCGCAATGACGGAGAGTTGCTGGCACTTAAAGCAAACGAACGACCAGAAATTATGACTTCCAATAAGGCAATGCGCCAAAAAATACTCAAAAAGCATTCGCCATTTCGACCCACTGCAGTGAATCGTAAGTCAAAGAAAACTGACATCAATTTTCAACTGCATGAATGAATGCACTAATGGCACTTGAAAGTCTCCCTCCTTACGCCCCCCTCTCAGACAAAAACGGAGAAGAAAATAAGACGAAAAACCAAGAAGAAGAAACTCGGCAAAAAGGCACTTAAAAAAAATTGAAAGAAAACTCAAATTATACACGACACTTGAGCCAACTAAAAAAAACCTAAAGCGCGAATTTAAAAATAAAAAAATTTACGATTCAAAGTTGAAAACGAAACGTATAAAAATGTGTGACAATGGCAAATTAAAGTTGTGGTTTGGCCAGTCAGAAGTGGAGGAATATAGCTCATGTATCGCTTTAATCTCAGATTGTGATAAAAACTAAGGCCATAAATGAAGAGCAATGATGTGATTTGAGTATATATATAAAATAACTTATATTTTCTTTTCAAAAGTTTTTGTAGTTGATAGAGCTATCATTTATGGAACAATCAAACCTCAAGTTGAGTTCCCACATGGTGCCCTTCCCTTAACATTTTTAAATGTGTATAATCATTTGACTAACTTTCATTTATAAATGTATATATATATATGCACGTCTGCACATAAAAATGCATTTTTATTTAACATAAATAAAGTGAAAATAAAATAAAAAAAAAAGAAAATGTTTGAAAAGCCGCTAAAAAATAGCAATCTTTTTCCAATTGACTAAAGGCGAAATCAAACTAATAATTAAATTTATTTATTAAATTATGTATGAAAAAACTCACTCAATAAAAACTTTTGTTTATCTGTACAAAAGTTAAGTTGGAAAAATATATAACTAGTATCCATTATCCGAAAAGCAAAAACAAAATGAACAATTTTAGCAAAATATGCAAAACAACAAGAGAGAGGGAACAAAAAATATAAAAGAGTTGAAAAAAAGGTAGTGAAAATACTGCCCCAAAAATTGTTTACCTAACAATACATTGGAGTGGGAAAAAATTTTGTTGTAACAGCAACATTTTTAGAAACATTTAAACACATAAATATTCATTCATAACGAAACAGGAAATACAGGTAGAACAGAAAAACCGGAAACACATTTTTGTGGTTAATAATCATTTTGTTGTTGGTACAACAAAAAATGCAAAAAAGGGCCAACAACAATAAACAGAATGAAAAACATAATGAAAAGTGAATTTAGCCTGTAGTATAAAATTTATTAATACAAAAAAATTTCAAAAGTTGAAAAAGCTATGTATGAATTGAAATAGAAGTACATTAAATATTAGATACCCTTTCTTCGTTTGTTTTGTCAAACCATTTGCCACAAATCATTTTTTGTATTTAAGTTTCTTGGTTAGACAGATCAAAATTAAAGTAAAATTTTTTTGATATTAGTGTTTGCTATATATGCACTTGGTACTTCAGTTTTATTAACAACGAAATCGAAAAATACATATGTATTATTTATTGGTTATTCTCTAGTCCTTGGCATGGCTTTCTATATTAATATACATTACCATTTCGGCAAGTGTATACGAAAAAGAGAAATTTTTGTGCTGACAAATTTGCATTTTGGGGAAATGTTTTTAACACCTGTCGAGACCAACAAAATTGTAAAATTTCACATACAAGAACAGATTTTTAGTCCAAAATTTTTGCACATTGTGAGGATGTGTGGATGTATGTATAAATGAATATGTGTATGTCTTGTCAGCAGACATTTCCATAAAATATAATTAAAAACAACAAGCAACCAGGAGAATGAGGTAGAGAAAGATGGAAGTTGAAGAGAGATTTCTTGCATATTTTGCGGTCCCAGTCTCTATCTCTCATTTCTGTTTGCCCTTCTCACTTTCTCTGTGTTGTCACAATTTATTAAGCTTTGCTTCTACAAAATGCAATTATTGTTACAATTATTGTGTAAATTCTGAAATAGACAAATTTCTTCTTGTCATCTTTTTCCTTTCTTCCTCATGTGGTATGTTCTTTGTCTGTATTCTGTTTATTCGGATTGCAAGTTTTGTCTAATTGGTAAAGCATCCACACTTGTTTGATTAAAACCCAAAATCCATGTGAATAAGTAAAACTGCAAATGAAGTTAAGTTTCTGACTAAGTGCCAGACAGCAACAGTATAATTGTAAGGCGCAGAGGGAAGTGGCGGGCGGCAAACATTTATCTTGACAATTTCGCTTTGGTTGTGATTCAAGTGCCAAAATTCCAAAAATTCACGCTCGATTTGCAGTCAGTTGTGTGTTCATCTAACCCCCCCTTTAGTTGTCAAAGAACTATCAGGAACAGCAGCGAGACAGCCAGCATGCAGTCATTGGATGGAATATTCAACTCAATGACCCTACTTGTTAGGCTACTCCTTTCCCTATCCGAAATACACATACTTCATTCATGTCTCATTAGCATGCAGACGAGGGCGTTGTAATGAAGCATAATATCTTTTCACTTTAAAGATGAAAACAAATCGAACTATTCTAAATATAGTTCTTAGAGTCAAAGTTTAATGAGCTGTTTTAGCTCATTTCGTGTTTGTTCTTTCTCGTTTTCTATTGATATTGCCTCTCTTTATTCAGCTTTCCTTTGATTTTTGCAATTTAAAATAGGTAAAATAAGTATGAACTTCATTTTTGCCAGTCTTTAAGTAAAAAGATTATGATTTAGTAAGGATCGATAAGTCTACTTGCTCTATATGCTCAAAAGTAGTTGAGAGACTTTTTTGAAGACAATTCGATTGCTGATCGAGCCTGAAAAGACTTTACACCCTGGACCTAGAAAGGACTGTAGTGGTAACTTCAGCTTCACACCCAGTTACAACATTGTCAGATAAGACTGTTGATGGCCAACACTTGCTAAAAGTTTTACCAAGTAGCTTCAGTTTAATATTTATTTGTGCTCAAGTTATTTGGGTCAAATTTTAAACTTAAAATATAAAAATAAAAAAGAAATGTATCTTTCATCATTGTTTTGTGCTATCTTAATTAAGAATAAACTTTCATCCAATTCATTGCACTTAAGTCAATAGCCATTACGTATTCATAAGATACAAAAATATTATATAGAAAATGTTTTAAATCATTTCAAGTTGCTTGAAAAGACAAATGCAAATTGCATACAAATGCAGTTGCAGCAACAGCTAAAGGAGTATTAACTAGAGAAGACATGTCCTGGCCATCTTCTTAGTGCTTAGTTTAATGCATTTCCCTGAGGACAGCAATAACAACAACAGCAGTAGCAGCAGCAAAAGCAGCAGCAGAAGGAAAACTCTCTTCAGGCGATCCCAGCTTACTTCCGGCACATTGCCGACATTTTATTTGCAAATATTTTTCCTCTTTTTTTCTCTAGTTTTTTTTTTGTTGTTGTTTCTTTAGCACTTTTGTTTGTGTTTATTTTCATTTTTCTGAAGCAAAATGAAGTTGCACATCAGCGGACAGTTGATAAATGGTCATTTCTGGGCTCGGCGGGTGGGCGAGGAATGACAAAGCTAAAAATAGACATTTCTCTCTCTGTCTCTATGAGCTCAGCCCAGCTTGACTTCAATTGAACTTAATTAACTTATTGAGAAGTGACAACCGACAAAAGCAAGGGCACTCACAGGAATTCACTGCATAAAATAGTTGCGTATACATGGAAATTCTTAATAATCGGTTGTCTAGGTAATTAAATTCACAACGGAATAAGTTGGTTGAGGAGATTGGCAGTTGACAGGAAAAGAATCTTGAAAAATATTCAAGGACTTAACCAATGCAATAAATGTCTTTTTATTAAAATCGCACTGACTATTTATGGATAAGATTTAAATTGTCGAATCAATTTTGTATTTTTTGTAGAGTGCATTGTAAATTTAGTCAGATGTTTGCAACGTGGAAAAGGACACGTTTCCAAAACAAACAATACATATTCTTGATCAGCATAAAAAAACGAGTCAAGACAATTCTAATTGTCTGAAACTGGAAAGAGTCTTGGTATTTAAGCTTTTTATTGCCTAATTGAGACGAATTTCGACAATTTGTCAGCTTGGACCACTATAACATTCATGTACCATGATGGCAGAGTTCAAGAAGCCTAATTTATTGGGACATATCTCAGTAGAATTATGCAAAAATAATATTAATAAAAGCTTACAAATAGTGAGAAATTTTTTAAGATAAACAAAAAGTAAAAAACGGTTTGGAAAACCGGTTTATAAAGGAATTAGAGATTTAAAAATGGTTTGCACTATTGACTATATACTTACTTCAATATAAAACGACAGATTAATTTAATTTCCATCCAATTACTGTTATTATAGGTATTCCTATTAATCAAGGAGTCTTATCAAGCACATATATACGTATAAAGATTTTAGAATAGGAAATTCACTTGCTCACGGCTTTCCTGAAGAAAAGCAAACGCTAAACATTAATTAACTACGACAATAAAATTGCCACTTGACTGTGATCTAATTTCTCTTCTTTGATTTGAAATTAATTACAGCTTACGAATGTAAAACACTTTAAAATCATTGGACAAGGTAATTAAATTGAAATTGTTCAACTAAAAGTTTAAAAATTTTTAGAGTTTTTATCATCGGTTGGTGTTTGCTCTCTAATTATTTCTTCTCTCTCTTTCCCCTCTTTCTGTCTGTGCCATTTTATCACATGCAACTTCCTTTTCCGGCACACATTTAACCCACGCAATTGCAAGCTAAAATTAAAACTAAACACTTGCAGACAAAAAACACAAGAGAGCAAAAAATTACCCAAGAGGATAAGCAGGATGCGAGGGAGAGAGAAAAAAAAACGCCATCAAGCATAACTTTCCAGTTCGCACTTGCGGCTCATAAATTGGTGTGAAATTTCCATAAAATAAAAGTAAACGTAAAATAGAAAGCAGCAGCCACAAAAGCGAAGCCACGGAAAGGAGGTAAAATATGTTGTGAAAGTATGAGGGCGTGGCATAGGCAGAATGCGAGAGGCAACACTCTGTTATGTTTAGGAAGTAGTAAAAATCTCTAATAGAAATGAAGGCTGAGGCCAGTAACCACACAAAAACTAATTTCCCCAAGGCGCAGCAAGGGAAAACAACAACAAATGAAAATGGCGAAAAGTGTCTGAGAGACAGAGATAAAATGCGGAAGAGAGAGAAGGGGGATAAATGTTGACTGTGTACAGAAACATGTAGAGAATGTTAAACGGTTGTCGATCATAGTGTTAAGAAGATGTATGCGAGAGAAGTTTGTAAAGTAATCATTCAATGAACTAAATAAAGACAGAGTTTCACCTCTTCAGCAATTTCATTTTTATATGAATTTAAAATGTTCTTAACAAGACTTTGAAGCCGAAATAGAAAAAAAGACTAGCTTTTAAATTTCCATTTTAAAAAAACAAATTTTAATTCCAGGCAAAAACTATTCTTCCTATTAAGCCGAAACACTTTAAGTGGACTTTTTCGAATAAACAAACAAAGAACTCAAGTTCAATGACTTGTCTGGAGGATGAAATAAAAAGAAACATAGAGATGTATGAAAGCAACAAAAAAAAAATGCAATAAATAAATATAGTCAAAAACTCTTGCCTCTCCATCTCCCCCTTTTGTTGCCGAGACTTGAGTTTGCCAACAAAATTACCCAAAAGCTAAGAGCTTAAAAAAAATGCCAAAATGTAAGCATAAAATTTAATCTACTTCAGGGGAAGATTTCCATTTTGTTCCTTGTATCTAGAGAACGATATCACTTGAGAGAGACGAAAATAAAGAAAAACCAAGTAGGAGAAAAAAAAAACAAAAATTGAACAGAAAAAAAAGGAAAATTTATTATCATATCGATATGCGTAATAACTTGGCAATAAAAATAAATCTCAGCACAATGCTATAAATATACACAAAACGATGGGGAAACGAAATGAAAATGTAGAAAACATCAGCACAAATGCCTTATAAATAATAAGTCTCGATATATGTTCAGATTGCAGATTGAAGTTGAAGATGGCGAAAGTTAAAATAAACAAATATCAGCGGCGCAGACAGACATATAGACGGACGGAGAGGGAAAGAAAAGTCGAGAAAAGAAGGCGGGGAATGTGTTGAGTGCTGGAAAAAATCATGGCTCAATGCTTTGGCAAGTTTATTGAGCTCAAATCTCTCAATTGCCGCTAATATGAATATTGTCGTTCAAAACGGAAATGAACAAATGTTCGGAGGTTTTTTTTCGTTTCCTGCTAATACCCTAACAATGGAGTGCACAAACTATTATTATCATTTTGCTTACCTAAAATACATATATTCAAAGGGAGATATTAATGAAATAAGAAATAGCAAATATAAAATAGCAAAAAAATAATGAAAACAACCAAAACGCTTAAATAAATCTCTGATTTATTTATTTGTTGAATACAAATTTCAAGTCTGAAATCCAGTGGACCGGATATCGTTAAAATCGGAATAACAAGAGAAAGTAATAAAGTCTCTTTCACGCATTTAATATTGAACAGAAAAGTATTAATTAGTCGTTTCATACCAATAAGAAATTATTTCCTTATGAATTTCTAAATATTGTATAAATTTAAACAATTAATTTCATTCCTAAACGACAAAAATTTAATAGATAACTTACATACGTATCTTGAACATACAAGACCTAGCAGAAAGATATCATTAGGAGCTCAATAAGTACATATGTATGTAAGCATTGTAAGAGTATATAAAATTCGGTGAGTGGCAAATGCATAAGGCGTTATGTTTTACTCACAGATTTCTTACTCGCTGCCATTTTTATTCTGGCATTTTTATATGCCCGAAAAAAAGAAAAATGAAGCATGCAAGATTTCATAAGGAAAATAAGCGAATTGGGAATGAGATGGCGAAACGGGAATGGGAATGAAAATGGGTACTGGTATTGGGTATTGGGTAAAGCGTAATGTATTTCTTGCTGATTGCTTCTCCAACTTGGTCTATATACATATATTGATGGCTAAAAGGCATTGGGCGGAACTTCAATTTCATTTGATGCAGAAAAATTGCTGCCAATGAAATGAAATAAAATCGACGCTTCGTTGACCAGCTCATAGCTAAGAGCTATCTTACACCTAGTCGCAGAGCGAGTGAGACAACTAGATAGCAACAGAGACGGAAACAGGCAAAAAGAGAAAGGGAGAGAACTATTTTTCCGTCGCATTTGTTTGTTTTGAGATTCAACAATAATAGTACTAATTGGTTAGCAAATTGATTTTTACAATTTAATCAAGTACCAATTGTTGCAGAAAAATAAATTGTTAAATTTAATTTAATCATTTGTCATATGTTGTTGATAGAAATTGTACGTATGTATGTATATATCCATATTAAAGTTTGTTTTCGTTGTGACTTTTTGTAATGCATTTTACGACTCTAATCACATTTGATAGTAACTTTTACCTATTAAGCATATTATTATTTTCAAGCTCTTAACATTATTTGTAGCCAAACTGTTTACAATAAATTTTGTAATTAATTTTTATTCTTTTACCAAGATCTAAAGGTTATAAAAACCTTAATTAAAGTATCCTTCAAAAAAAAAAAGCAATAATATTAGCCACTTGCTAATAACAGTTTCATTTATAATGAAATTCTTTGGTCAATTTCAATATTACAAAATAATGTTCATTTCAATTCATTTATTTCACTCGTTTAGTTTGTAACTGTTTGGCTCCCTTCGCAAATGAAAGGACGACGAGTCTCTCAATCTTTCTCATGTGGTATACACACATACACACACACATGCACACTTAGTGGGACACACACAGATAACTTCCTCTCACTTAATATCTGGGCAAACTTTCACTCAATCTTTGCAGAAGTTTCAGCAGAAAGCAGACCAGGAAACCGCAATCGCATGTCACCATGTGTGGAAGTGAATTGTGGCGATAACCGCTGGGCGGGAAACCGCTCCGCCCTTTCCCCTCAAGAAAAGTCCACCAAAAAGTCATTAAACTTGAATTCACACACACGCACACACTCATACGAGAAGTTGCAGAAATATCTGTGTGAGTGTCTGTGTGACCATGAAAAAGCAACCAAAAACCGAAAAACTTCAGCGTTTTATAAGCTTGGCCCGTCATTCAATTCAATTTCTTGGCACTAAACAGCTGCCGGCAATCTAGTGCATCTGCCAGGAAGCAGGACGAAGGATATGAGTCTGGTGTATAAGTTTGTGTGTGTGTGTGTGTGTGTGTCTGCGTGCAAATGGCGCAACAAATTAGCGAGTAAAAACTTTACGTTCGAGCAATTAAAAAAAAAAAACTATACACACAAGACACAAACTACTAAATGCTTTTGGCCTGAAATGGAAAGTCCTGCGCAAGCAAAGTAATAACAATTTCCAGTGGTTCAGTTGTGGTTTTTTGGTGGTGAAGGAGTTGCTCCAGTCAGCATTGCCTAGCATATTCAATTTCGCGTTGCTTTTAATTTTAATTAGAGCCAATTAAACGGAAATGTGCCAGACTCGCACAAAACAAATTGTCATGTGTTTGCTTTTAACTTAAGCTGAATTCTTTTATTTTTGTTAATGTTATAGTTTTTTTCCTTCCTTTTTTCGTTTCTTGAAATAATTGCAGTGGAAAAAAATTTCCACTCTCATTTTGTGCTGAGGTCAGCAGGTTAGTTTCAGACTTAACGTGGGTGGCTAACTGTCGGGGGTAGGGGTAGGTCCTCTTAGCAGACAGAAACAAAGTAGTTCTTGGCAGCAGCTTAAAAGGAATGTAATAAAGACTTAAAATTATAGTTAAAGAGACTACGAAGTGGAAATACTCTTAAATATTTTTGGTGTAAATTTTTACCGGAAGAAGAGTGATTCAAAATAGAAGTATGAATGTCTTTATTTTGGTCGATAACCACAACAGATGGTTTCTATTCCCATAAATGGTTAACGGTTTCGGTTATGTAACGGTTGACATTCTTCAATAGTAGCGACTGCTCTCAGATATAGATGGATTCCAATATTCTACCTATTTTTTCTAGAGCAACAAAATAGCTTCAAGCCACGGCACGAATTCGCATTTTGTCAAGCGTTGTGTTGGTGTTCCTCCTCTGTCTGTTTGTCTATGTTTTATGGCTGCGGTGTAGATGTGTGCGTGATGTTTGTCTGTGTGTGTGTGTCTGTTTGCCTGCAAGTGCACAAAGTTAAATGGTTTTTTTATATACTCACCGCCAACTTTCTGTGTGTTTGCCTGTACGCTTGTGTGTGTGTGTGTGTGTCTGTGTATGCGAGTTTCAATGTGTGTATAAAATGACATTTGGTTTTTAGTGCTTTAGTTTTTAGACCAGTGTTTATTTTACTTTTTCGGTTTTGTTTTAAATGCAGATAGTTTTACAATAATTTTCATATCTTTATTTTTTTTAAATTTCTTTTTGATTTTAATATTGGCTGCTTACTTTTGTTTATTTTGCCCTAATTTACTGTATTTATATAGCTTTTTTGTGAAATTCATTTTTCTTCGAAATTTTTTACTTGATATCGATACAAAATTTTTGAAATTTTAATATGATATAAATAATTACCATCTTACCATCTTACCATCTTACCAACTAACCCTATCAATAAGTCGAAGCAAAAAAAATATCTTATTGAATAAGAGTGAGTTATGTATATTAACCGAAAACTATTCGAGTAATAAATATTTGTTAAACGGTTAATCTACCACAGTTGTGATTAATAATATCAATTACTTAAATGAGATTAATTCCTTGGAAGTATTTCGATTCAATTTTTTAAGCCATTTAAAGAATCTTTTCCTTATTTCGAGTTTTTCTGTTGCCAGATAACGTCGTCACTCCCTTTTGCCTTTGAGCTGACATATCAAACGTTAATAACGATGGTTTAAACGCTGTTTATGACTGTGTAAAATTGGGTTTTTTAAGCGACAATTGACAGGCAGCACAAAAGTTGCTCCCTTACCAAAAAGTTGTCAATCAATTGAAGGGAAAAAGATGTGAAAGATGAGCAACAGGGAGACATGCCTAGCGCTAACACGGAGTTCCTCCCCCTCCTGTTGTGTTGACACTCATCGATAATGATGTCAAGTCACTTAAATGTAACATATGCCACGCCCCCAACCAAATAAGAATCAACAGCGACCATAAAAGAAAATGTAACTAAGGAGAATTTCAATTGAAGGTGATTAAAGGCAGAACTTGTTGATCGGAATTAAGAGAAACACATTGAACAGCTGTTGCCCTCTTCTTCTTCGTCTTGTTCTTTTCAACTCAGAAGAGACGTGACTGTCAGGCAAATCTATTTGCCATTTACACAATTGGCAACATATGTGCAAACGAAGGAGAAGAAGAAGTCCTTAAGGTAAGGATGAAAGCTCACAAAAATGAAGAAGATGAAAAAGAGAGAAACCAATGTCAATTCAATTAAAATGGAGCACTTAATTTTATGCCACATTCAAAAACTCACCTCACTGCCGGTGAAAAGAGCACAAGCGGAAGGAAGCAGCCAGAGTTCAGATAGTGAACATCTGTCCTGAGAAGGGTCCTCGATGGAGTGTGCCTGTGTGTGTGTATGTGGCTGTGTTGTGCATGCGATATGAGTCAATAATATTGTAACAGCTGTCTGTTTGGTTCGGCTTCTCTCCTTCTTTTTGCTTCTCGCTGCCAATTTTAAATGGAAATTTAAATGTTTGAAAACTCACAAAAATGGAGAAAAAGGTGAAAAACCTCGAATATAAAACAGGGGCGTCACAGCTTGAGGGATTTCAATTAAAATTGCCTTTAAATATACGAAATTCTCCCTCACAAAAAGAAACAGCGGTTACGCTTCTGTCTGTCCCACCGAGAGAACACGCATCGAGAAGGCAAAAGCAAAAGAGATAGAGAATGAAGGCAATGGAAATCGAATGGCAGGTAAAATTGGCTGATAATCAAAAGCAACGTTCTCACTATTTGACAGTTGATTTGGCATATGTTGAAAAGCACGAAAGTTTTCTAGGAAAATAACAGAAAGATAGTCTGCGTTTTTGTCTGGGAGGAGAAAGGAACGTGATAAACGAGAAACACACTCATATTTCTAGGAATTTTTAAATAAATTTAGTTCTTTAACTTGAAAGTATGTCGAATAAATGCGAAGAGAAAGTCAATATTAACTTTCGGAGTTGTTAGAAGAACAAACAAAATTTCTAAAGTCTTTAAGTTTTGCTTAAAACTAAAAATAACTAAATTATATGAAATTTGCCAACAAATCATACAAATTTTCAGTCATCTAATTACTGTAAGTTAAATTGTATTTAGTCCTTTAATAATTAGGGATTTATATTTAATGTAGAGCACAATACAACTATCCACAGCAATGTGACAAACTTTCAATTAATAAAAGTTGTTAAAAAGTTGTTCAAATTACTTAGTTACCTTAACTCATATAGGAGGCGAGACTTAAGCAGTCAACTTGTGACACTCGGATTAGTTTACACAAGTTTAAGACTCCTTTCAAGAATTTGACTGGGATAAAAGTCCTTAATCGTTTACCTTTGCGAATCCGACACTTTTATGTCCAGAATTTAAATTTTACATTTGAATGGGTGAAATTTTCATGTCAACAAGCCGGTTTCTCATTTGAATTATCTTGTTGTTATAAGATATAAATGGAGGACAAAAACACCAAACTAACTAAGCTGACAGACTACACACATGCATATTAAAATATACACCCACACACATACACATACGCAGACATATGGTACACACATGTCACTTGGCAGATGGAAGATTGAACAGATTTAACAAGCGACGACGACATAATGCATAACTCTCTAAGCATATTTACAAAATATTGTTTGCATTCTAGTGTGTAGAAAAGGGAATATACCAGAAAACACATACGTGCACATACACACACACACACACACATCATAGGGTAGACATTCCTTGGTAGCCGTCCTCGTCACATGTGCAGTTGAGCTCTTGAGAAATTAATTTCAAGTGGAAATATTATAACAGAGGAGGCAAACAGGCAAACAAATATACACAAATATGACCAAAAACGTTCAAGCAAAATGATGAAAGGCACAATCTTCAGAGAGACACAAGGCTGAAGACAGCACAGAGGAGTTAAAATTTAAAAGGAGAAGAGAGCGCAACAAGGACATTGGGGACGACAGCTGTGAATACTGCGATAAGCCCCTTTGGACTCAGATGATGTGTAACCGAAAATAAATTCAGTCTAGTAATCAAAAACGTAAATGCAAATATAAAATGACAATCATTGCCCTTAATACAGCAGGCCTAAATTATAAAGGTTATGAATAAAGCTTTAAAACCAATATTACTGAGTCACTGTCACTTGTCTGAGCTTAAGAAAATCGATCAACAGAAATCTCTAGTATCAGTTTTAGAAAGAAGAAGTTTCTCTGACAGCTTTTTGCACAGTTCCATCACTTGACAAGTTTTTACTGAAACAGTTTTAAAACCACTTGGCAAGTACTTGCAGTCTGTCTTGTCTTAACTTGGAATGTAGACTAACTGTCGAGATTCTTATAAGTCACTGCCTAAAAAATGAGACCATGGCCAAGGTAAAATGTAGAAATGTTTGCCTATTTTTACTTTACTTTTATACAAATGCCAAACGAAATAAGAGCAAAGAAATTTGCTGAACTAAAACTAATTTGTCATGGAGAAAAGAAAATAAATGAAGTTAATCTAAACACTTGGGCTATTTGTGGTTGAATAATTTTTGATATGACCCGCCGGAAGGTGTTTATTAGCAACACGGGAATAATGGGGCGTATAAGTAATATTATAGCATAACTTTGCCTCAAGGCATTACTCATGCTCATAACAAACAAACCAAAGAGCAAAGGAAAAAGCAAAAAAAAAAACACTTTGAGCATCTTAAGAGGCCACTAAAAGGCAAAAGTCATAAAAGCAAAGCAAAAAGGAAACGAAAGAGAAGAAAGAATGAGCAAAAATGAATAAGTGAAAATGAAATAAACTACAGCCGAAGAAAGCATAAAAAGGTGCAGCAAAAAGAAAATCATTGGGGAGTGGGACTAAGTGGAATGAGACCAGCCTTAAGTAAAGCAACAATTATGCCTTAGATGGAGACACCATAAAGATAAGAAAAGAAAGGAAAAGAGCATAGAAGAGAGCTTTAATAAACACTTGGCCACAATATCAAAAGAGACGAGAGGCTGTATCAGGACCACGTGACGATTCAAATGCATCTAAATTAAGCCCACAAGTAACGAATTGCTGCCAATTTATATACTTCTTTATATAATTTATAGATGACTTTGACTTCTCAGACTCAAGTCTAAAGTTCGCCCCAATTTCTAGGGGAAAACCAACAAACTTACTATAAAAAAAATTAGTAAACATAAAAACGAAAGAATTTTTAAATTTAATTTCGAGAAACTTTTTTAAAAATTATATGAGAAGCTTATGCAATGCTATTATATTCATGATAAATCGTACTTGTAAATTTTTCTTCTGATACTTGATGGAATGTTAATCCATAATACTTTTTAATAACAATGGGACCAAAAAAACAGACAGAATTGAGGGCCAGCAAAATAAAAATCACAATTTCGATTAATTAACATGGAACACGTGAAAAGCACACAATTGTAGTAATGAATGTATAATTTAATTCTACTTTAAAACTCATAGTGTGAGCTATTAATTCAAAAGAAGCATCAGGGTTTCGCCAGGTGGAAACCACTAAGGATCTGCTTTCTGTTTTCAGAAAAATATATACAGTTTATTTACTTCACTACTTCCTTCTACTTCCTTTTGGGAAATGTCTCAGCTAAGAAATATTAAAAAATTTTCTTTTCTGAGACATTACCCAAATATAAATGATAAAGTATTGACATTGTATATTGTTTCAAAACGAGACAAAGCCTTATAAATATAGAAAACCCTGTAACTTGACTAAGAATGGGGAAAGTTTTTTTAATCTAATTCGATTTTTGAAAAATTTCTGCCACGATTTTGCCATAGAGAATCAAAACACATTCACATAAAATACAAATAATACTCCAGCTTGAAATCAGCTTAGTTATTAGTTTGTTTATTTCGTTGGATACATTTTTGTTATAAGTCCAATAAATTAATTTTATGTATTGCATATATTTTCTATTGTCAATCAATAAGGCCTATGAACAATAGGCACATTTGATCTATGTATAATTGCCTTGGCAATTTAACCTCAAGGTGGGTGGTTACTCACACATTAATGCATCTAACTAATCAATATACTTATTATAGAGTTGCAAAAGGAGTTGACACAGAGAGTTGAGAGTGAGAGAGACAGAAGTACATTTGTGATGACAATTTACCATGCAGAAATTAATCAAAACGAGACCACATACAATCTCCATCATTCGATCCCTCGCTCTTTTGCTATGTCAGTTTTAGTAAATTTAGAGCGCAACTAAATTTCAATTAAGACTTAAATGTAAGGAGTACGAGTACTTTATGCAGCTTATGCCAGAGGACCAGAGCTATTGGCTACCACGTGGGCAATCAATTTGAATTAGATAATGTTCAGAATGAGAATATACGGATATTAATGTGTAATTATGCTAACAAGTCAAAAGGCAAAGCAACAACTGGCCCAACAACTGACTTTACCCAAAAGCAATATGTAAGCTAAATCAGTTTAATTATAAAAGATTAACTTGACGGGTCTCAGTAGCCCATAGTCCATAGACTCAGTCCGTAGACCCTTTCTGGGGGGAGCTTAATTGAAATACAACACAGACACATACCCAAAAGTCAATTCAAATCCAATAACAATGTATCTATGTGTCTGCATGTTGTGTGTGTGTGTGTGTGTATGTGCGTGAGTGCGTTTGAATAAGTTTGAATATATGCGTTTCCAAGGCAGGAAGTTTATTTTCGTAACTAATCCCAAATGATTAACGAAAATGCGCGTCAAAGTGTTGGACTTTCTGGCCAAAACCGATGGCCTAAAGGCCACATAATTCAATGGGGCTTAGTTGTTGTTTTGTCAATATGCGCTACAAAAAATGCAAAAAGGCCTGGCAAGAAAGGTAAGGCAAACATTTGTTCGTTCTCTAGAGATGGACAAGTACGTGACTACATCGGAAAAGGTGGACTTAAAAATTGTTACCCATTTTTCATCTTTTCAATAGTCAAATTAAGTGTTTAATTGTTTTAAATCCTGTGATTTGATATAATAATCACGGTCTCTTAGAACCAAAACAAAGCTGGATTGATGCCGTGTGGTTTGAGGAAAAACATATCGAATTAGTTTTAATAATTAGAATCGCCACACATAAGTAATTACTGAATTACTCTAATTAGTGACTTTTTTCATAGAAAATGTTATGTTTTGTGCATTTCGTGAACATTCTAACAAAACAAAATATTTAAGAACAATAAAAAAATGTTCCTTATAAATCACAAAAATTCGATTCTTTTAACACTTACAGTCAACAGAGCAAACTAAAGCATTAATCTATAACAATAATTAAGCCGAGAAATAACTGAGGGATTCTAGATTATTTAAGCCCGTTGAAGTAATTGCAGAAAGATAGATAGTTTTCCTATATATAAAGAAAAGAAAACTAAGTAAAACAGCAATGGGTTCTAGATTAAATGTAGATCAAATAAACATTAAGACTCACGGAAAACCGTCAATTGAATAGCTTTCAAATGGCGATGGGTTTCGAAGAATTCAATAGAATCTTCGTTATTATCTTAATCGTTTATATATCTCCACTTTAGATCCCTTTACAATAGGATACGGTATCGATCTTTCTACTTTGCACTGAATTATTGTAAAATTGTACCTAAATTCTGCATGAATTTGTCCAATGGGTAGCCTCAGTTTTGTTTTCCAACTCCACATCATGGAATCGATAAAAAAAACCCCACCACGTGGCATTCTCGTAAAACTAAAACTTTGATTGCCATCCCTAGTGAATTGACTAATGGTGGTGACTCTGCTGTATCTATTAATGTGGAATGATGTCTGGTATGCGAGAATCTATCGGCCTTTGTATATTTCTTTATATATATATACATTTATATATATGTAGGTATGTGTGTGGAATTCAATAAAAATTCTAATGGTTTTCTGATGATAATCTCATGGCTGTGTGAAAATCAAATAGCAAATGGCAAATAGCAAAACCAGCTAAACAGGCAAACAGGAAAACATTCAGCACTGCGTTGTGTTGCCTGGGCAATATTTGCACATTGAGGATTGTGATATTGGGTTTTGGGTTATTTGGGTTTGCTTTTTGGTTTTGGCTTTCCTGTATTTCTAGCTAAATATTTGCCACGCTCCTTCACGCTGTCAACTAGGTGAAACTTCGATTGAATTCCTTTATCTGCTTTGTTCTGTTGACTCTTTCACTTCCTCGCAATTCCCCTTGCCCTCTATCCATCTATCTGTGTTACTCTGTCTGACTTCAACTTCATGCTTCGTTAACTGTAAATTCCTGCAGCACATATACACCTATTCTATTTTATTTTTTTTTTTCGTTTTTTTCTCTCTCTACATATTTGTTAATACCTATATCCTTTGGCTGTGCTTCAGTCTATATATTAGATTGCCTTTAATCCTATTTTCTTGCATTTGCTGCTTGGTTAGTTTATTTTTTCCACTTCCCATGCTCTCATGCTTTTACTTTATCTGCCCTGTGACATTCTGATTGGCATTGACAGCCTTTTTATGTAGAAGGGTTTTCTCTGTGTTTTTTTTTTTTTTTTTGCTATTTCTTTTTTTTCATTTTTGACCCCTTTGTGTTTTGTGTGTTGATGTTGTTTTATGGAAAATTGAAAAATAATATCAACAACTTAAGCTTAAAATGTAGACTGAAGCATCCTTTTCCAGGTCTAATGGGGCGTATGTGTAACTTTTAATTTATATTGTGTCTCAAGTTTTTCTTTGGCGAAATTTAAACAAATAGCTGCAAGCTTCAGACGTCTAGGAATCCCTTTGACTTTGAGCTCAAGCAAAAATAATATTACAAAAGAAAAAAATTGTGAAAAATATGAGAATATACGGTTTTAAATGTGATGCAACTTTAGTCAAATGTGGTTCCACATTAAAGCGCAAATATGAAAATTAATTTGATGGATCAAAAATAAAAAAATTAAATAATTTAATTTTAAAACTTAAGCATGAGAATAGTTCAAGTCTGGTTTTAGAGGACCCAGAATGGTAAAACTTTCATTTGACTCGTAAACCTCAAGCTGGCTTTTTTCGTGTGTCATGTTTGCTTATTGATGATTGATTTTTCTTTTATAATAATTATACCCAATACTATTTCAAGGACGAAATAAAAAAGCGAAGTTATTTTTTAACAATTTACTTTTAAACATAAAATGCGGTGTATGAAAAAAATGACAAAAGTTATATATAAAGATAGGAAAATAGTAAAACTTTTTCATAAGAAAGTTCATTTTGGAATATGTTTCTGAAGAGTTTATGACAAACTTATCTAGCTCTCTCTCTTTCCCTCAGTATAGCAATATGTCGCCTGGCACAAACAACAAATATTATAGAGGAAACTAAAGATGATATATTTGGAAAACACATGGAAAAAAAAACACGTAGCAAACATCAAACAAATTGCGGCGGAATCCTTTTTAGTCAAGCTGTTTGCACTGTCTTCCTCTGTTTCTATATTTCTTTCTTCACCCGCTTGACTGCTTCCGGTTGGCACAGCTTCCGTTTTATCTACCCGAGAGTAGACTACAAAAAAAACAAGAAAAAATTAATTCAAGCAACAAAAATGGCGCTAAACATTTGGACTTTTACCACATGCAGCTTTTTAAAGCCAAACTCAAACCAAAAATTTGTCAGAGGATATGTCTTAAACAGCGACATAGAGAAAGAATACCCTCTCGTGCTGAGCAGAGACAAAGGGGGCAGACATAGATATAGAGGAAAGCGACGAGTGACACTAGAGTCACATGTGTGTCATGAACTCAAACGAGCCTTAAAGGCCAAAATGTTAGATACTCCTAGAGCAAGCGATGGATGATGCCAAAGTTCAATGTCTTTTACACACACACACACAAACACACACACTCAAGCACACACGTCGAAGACATAATTGTCTGCTCGTTTTTGGTAACACAAGTCACCAAGTAAACCCAATGGCTGTTCATTTCTTGTGAGTTATGACTAGAACATTGAGAAAGGCACATAATTATCATCTCAAACATACATACATACAAGCATATTTAATATTAAACGTTCCTTGGGGAGCAACAAAATGGATCAACAATTCCCCTAGAAATATACACATATAGAAATTCATTAGAATTCAATGAAAAGTTTTGAAAAGGCTTTAAAGAGAAATACAATTTCATTAAAAAGCTCTTTGAAATGGAATTGTTGATCGACATTTTAAGTAATCAAGTAGTTAACATAGAAATTTCGAGTTGTATAAAAAATTCAATATGTTTATGTTTTGTATTCCCAATGTCACCATTCAGTGAATTGTGGGGAACATTCTTTAAATTCGCATAATCCTGCATAATTAAAAAAGGAAACTAAATTACCAATTATTAAAGTAAAATTTTTGTGCGATTTCACCAGAGTATCAACAAATTTACACTACTCAAAGTCGAGGTTGACGCCAAAGTTTTGACTGCCAATGGCTTTTTGTCGACTTGCCAATAAGGAATAAAAAAAAAAAATGAAAAAAAAAAAAACACTTTATCTAGTCCTAAGCCTCATTTGCATAAAGCCGACTGACTTCTGGCAAAGGTTTTACTAAGAGTGGAAGAGGGAGAGACAAGAAAACAAAATGGAAAAAATTCCCGATTAACTTTATGATGGTTAAGGCACTCAAGTGAACCAGCACATATGACTCTCTTTCTCTTTTGTCTCGCCTCTGCAACTTTTTTCTATGTCAGCCACTTAATTAAGGCCCAAGCCATGCAAATGAAGTAAGCGGAATGACAGAAAAGAAAAAAAAGTAAGCAAAAAAATATCATTTTCTATTAGCAGGCAAACAAATTTAACGCTGCAGCATAATAAAATTGCCTTCCGCTTAAAAATAAGAAAAAAATGCTTTAGATATGGCGAAGGATGTATGTGGAGGGAGGGGACGCTTTAGGAAGAGGCAACGGATAAAAAGCAATAATGGCAAAAATACTTTTACCCCACAGCAGCAGCAGAAACTGAAGTAAAGTAAGTGAAGTGAAAATCAAGCAAAAATGGGCAAAGTGATTTCTTTTTTTTTTTGCTAATATATTTTTTAGTGGCATCTTTACACCCACACACACCCATTCACCATCCACACTCATACACGGAAAACGTTTAGTATGGAAATTAAATTTGCATAAATAAATGTCGACATGGGGGAAATGCGGCAATGACAGCAGGAACAGCAGAAGCAGCAGCAGCATTTTCTTCGTCCAGGACAATGACAGGACCACACAGACAACATGTCGAGTGCGGGGAAAACCACAAAAGAAACTTCAAATAAACAAAATGAAATGTATTAAAATATATAAAATGCAATAAAAATTACAAAAGAAAACCAAAAACAAAACAAAAAATATAAAAAAAGGACGACGAAATATATGTTCAACTTTAATCACTGTAAATGCAGCGCAATTAAATATATTAAAAGAAGGACCAAGTGATAAGGGGAAGACAATACTTATATTTGTGGCAAAATTATTTACTCCAGAAGAGGAAAAATAAGATAAGAAAATTCATTGATAATATAAATTGATCAAATCATATAGATAAAATAAATGTTTCGTTACGAAAGCAGATAGAAAGGAGGGGTAAAATGATTAATATTCATATTTTTGTAATAATTGAATAACTTTTACAATTTACATTCGATTTCATATCAATTACATTTTAACTTCTTTCACATAAATTTTATATTAATTAATTTATTTTTGCTGTTGTAGTTCACAAATTCCAAGTGCATTTGCCCGATTGATTTCGCATTTACAAATTACACAATTGTGTAATTACGCCATTGTGTGAAAAATCATTAAGCGATCATGATGTTGCACCCTTTCTTAATTGCAAGAGCAACAAACCAAAACAACCAGCGAACCAAACATATGAGCACATCGGATCGAACAATGAACCAACACAAAGAGGCCAAAAACAATAATTTTGTATGTTAATTAAACACATAAATGACTCTGCAAATTTGCCACTCATCAAAATTGTATGCAGGCTTTATTAATACTTAATCTGCAGCATCAAGTACTTGCATGTGTGTGTGTGTGAATGAGTGTTTGCTCGTATGTATATGTATATTAAATTTAGATATGAACATGTTTGCTTTAGAGATTTTGCTCTTGCTGAATTATGCATGAGAATTTCGATTTCAACTGCTGCTTCCACTTTTTTTTTTTGGATTAAGCTTATAAAATTGGATTTTGAATGGAACTGAATATTTGTGTGTATGTGTGTGTGTGTGTGGTTTTTTGAAATCGAATCGAATCAAAGAAAGTCTGTTACCAAAATTACACCTGTCCCAGAGCCAGAGACAGAAATAGAGACAGTTCGGGCCTAATCCCAAAGGCCCAAATACGCAGACAAACAAAGACAACAACACTTCAATGAGACTACAGACAATAAGCTAAGCAATTGCTTTTGTACTTACTACGCAAATATGTTTCCATTTATCTACACACATGTGTATATATACCTATATGTATACATATACAACACCGCACACTCATGCAGTTTGTTATATTTGCAAAATGCTTAGCAGCCAACACCCAAAATGCAATGGAGAATTGAACGAAACACTAAAGGGGGCAATTACAGTGTTGCCAGTGTTAAGAGAAGTGTAAGCGAGAGAGGAAACTAAAGGGAACGAGAGAAGAAATATGGCACAAAAACAAGGCAAGTGTAACAGTGGGGGCTAAGGTAATTTTCCCACATCAGCCAAAAGCCATTTACACGAAAATCATTCTGTGCCGCCCTTTAAAACATCACACAATGCTTTTGACTTAAGTTCTGCTAAACGTTTTCATTTCATTTCATTCAATTTCAATTGCCTTCACTAAGATCTTGCCAGTAAAAGCTTCACTTTCTTTTTTGGTATTTACCTAATAATCAGCTTATATGTTCATAACAATGTTATTTATATATAATGCCTTTTATTTTAATTCTCTTAAGTTTAGTTCATTTTATTTCAGTAATTTTAGTTTCAAACTTAACTTTCATGTTGATTTGACTTCAATATTATTTCCGCATCTTATTATTTTTATTGAAATTTCTTCGATTTTGTTTCACATGCATTTCATTTCAAATTAAGTTATTTGCTCCATTTCAATTTCTTTTAGTTTAACTTCATTTTAATTCAATTTGTACCTATACATTTTTTTTAAACTTCGCATTGAAAAACTTTTCTTCATTTTAACCTGATTACTATAATAATTTCACTTCACTTGAATTTCAACTCAATTGCATTTTAATTTCAAGTAAATTTGTATAAAAATTGAGCGAAATTATTCGACAGAATGTCCTTTAATTACTTGCGAAATAATTTTAACCACGTTTGCTAAATGGCCAAAAAGCCAGAGCAACATTTTCGCATTTATTTTGAATATTTTTTTCTGAAATTGTGGAAGTTGCCAAATATTTTCATCTTTCTCTCTTTCTCTCTCTCTCTCTCTCTCTCTCTCTCTCTCTCTCTCTCTCTCTCTCTCTCTCTCTCCCTCTCTCTCTCATACACCTTAGTTACCCACCTTGTCGGTGTTCCTCTTTGTTGTCGTCTCCCGGCGGTTTCATGTTTTTTGTTTAGTTGTATTCTCTCCCCAGGGGTGAAGGCTGCAGTTGGAGTTTGGAGCTGGAGATAGAGCTGGAACTGGAGCTCTTGTTTGTCATTTGTTTGCAGATTTTTGTGTGTAGATTCTGTGGCTTCTTGTGGGCGTTTGTTTAGTTTATTTATTGTCTGCTGCTGGTGCTTCTACACCACCCTCTCTGCCACACTTTAGCCATCTTTTGTGAAAATATGTCAAGGTGTGCAAGCACATGCCACCCACTTCATTTCCGCCATCAACCCTCCCCCTGGTGAAGGGGGAAACTTTAAGCTTGAATAATGTATTTTGTGGCCTTGTGTCGAGGCGTTAAGGCTCAATTTTTTCCTGACAACATTGTAAATAATGAAGACTTTAAGCTGTGTGAAATTAGCGTTATGTTGGTGTTGCTTTTATTTACATTTGTTATTGTTGTTGTTTTATGCTGTATGGTATAATGAACTTAATACTCTGGCTTAATGACTGCCTGACAGTGTGTTATTACCCACAAACTCAACGTATGGCAAGGACACAAACAGAACCCAACCACTAAGCAAAAGAAAATGCATAAAAGAACTCATTCAATTAAAAGAATTTTTTCATTCCATAATAAATTTCATTTGGTTCGTGGTTTTTTAATGATAAATTATTTATATTATTAATTGTAATTTATGTTATGTATACAATCAATTAAATTTATGCAGAAGAAGCAGACAAGGGGCTTAATTTCAGATATATTTTATAAATAACTTTCTATTGGATGTTAAATATTTAGCATATTTTTATTCGTATGAATAAAAAGGGCTTATGAAATTTTACATTATCTTCTTACATTATCTTCTAATTATCGAAATATAACTAATCTAGCCGGTATATGGGGCGTATACGTGATTGCTTGTAAAATATATGTATATTGCAAATTCTAATACACTTTTTAATCCTTCAGTTCAGGAAAGTATCATTCAAATGCTAAAAGAATGAACTGAACACATTTTATTTCGAAAAATCCAAAATTTTTACAGAATTTATATTTTTTTCGAAATAAATCTAACAAGAACCACATGTTGCCTCTGTTAGGCACAAACAGTTGCTGTTAAGTCTTTTATTCATCTAACAGTCAAACGAATTTCTCCATTTTTGCTAACAAAAAGGAGTTAACATTTCGAGCACTTCCCCTGCTTCTGCTAACAGCTGGAGATGCAGCTATGAAATGTATGTTAACATCCACTTCCACTTAAAGTCCACAAATTCGCCTCTTGCTGGTCTCAGACCTCAACGACCGAGATATGGAAGCCGTTTGAATAGACATTTCCCTTACCGCAAATGTCTCTCGGTGGTGACATGTTAATTTCAGAAAGAACTTATTACAAGTCTAGGAGTCAGTAGATTCCTCTTCTCCCTTCTTTTGCTGATTTCTATAGAGAGTAGATGTGGCTTTAATTTTAAGCAAGAGGCCAATTTAAGTGAAATTGGTTTTATTTTAAGGGGCGTGGCAGGCGTGCGAGGGAGTGAAAAATAGAAACAGTCTAATGGAAATTTATGGTTTAAAGTTCAACTTTTTTTTTTATTGTGTTAACTAACAAAATTTTTCAATCAATTTTAAATTATCACCAGCAAGCAGAAAGCATAGAAGCCAGAGACGACTCAAACGCACACACACGCACACGCACACACACACATGCAAACAGAAGGTGCAAGCAAAATCATTTTTACCATAAAATTTATTGCTTTTGGGTTTTTTCTTACTTTTTTTCAAATATTTGCCACATCAGACCCATAGCCTGAGTGGTGTTCCCTTTAACCATAACCTGAGGACTCCAGACTGCCAAACAAAAAAAAAAAGGAAAATGAAAAGAAGAGAAAAAAGTGTTTTATAAACCTTCAATTGCTGTCAATTTATTGACAACATGTCGCAGCAGCACCGCCAGCTTCAGGCAACAAACAAAAAATGTCAAAAAGAAAAAAAAAAGTAAAGAGATGTGAGTTAAAAAGACAAAAAGACTATGACCCAAAAAATTTGTTTGCCAACCTTTAGAAGAAAGAGTGGGGCAAGACAAGAAAACGAAAAATATTAAGAAGAAGACGAAAATTCACAAAGCCCGCTGACTTTTTCTTTCCTTTTCCGTTTGTCTGCTTTTCTTTTGCTTTCTTTTCCGTTTTTTTTTTTCTTTCGTTGCTTAAGCTTATGTGAGAAATGTGAACAATTTACAATAGAAATTGCTGTGTCTGCATTTGGACAACTCGTCGTATGCGCAATCAGCGAGCGATTGCTAAAAGCATCGCCAGGTGATACAAAGCAACAACCGATGAGGGGTGAGTAGGAACACAAAGGGATGGAGGCAGGAATCATAACAACAACAACAACAAAAAAAGAAGAGATTTTATGTTTCTCCAAAAGTGGAAGTTAAAATGCTCTCAGCATACAACTCGAAAAAGTATGCTATACTAAATTTTGCATTGCTTAGAAAATTCTAAGAAACTTCCTCAGGTACAACTTTTACAGTAAGGACATGAATTTTGCAAAAAATTATCAAATGAGTTCTGTGAAAAGCTATATATAATTTGTTACTTTTGTTAAAGTCCTGCTGCATTAATATAATAGAAGTTCCCCGGAAATAGTACAAAAATAACTCTGTTTTGGTTGAGTTTTTTCTAATTGGGTATTTATTTTTTTCTTGAAAAAGTCTCCAGACTGTATAAAGATTTCTAATTGGGCACATTTTATTTATGCGTTGGGGAAAACAATTTTGTTATTTTTTAGACTATAACCGGAAGATTAAAAAATACAATCAGAAAGCAAATAACTCTTGAAACTCCAAAGAAGTGTGTCTCCATTAACTAAAAACCAAACACTACTCAGTTTTTATATTTCCTTGTTTTTCGAAACGTTAAAAGCTATTGACTCACTGAATCAAGGTGTACCTCTATTACTAATTTTGAATAATCAAATACTTTGTTTTGTGAACTCATTGTCTCATCTGGGCTATTTCATGTACATACTCATATAATGCTCTAACATATACTAAAATCCATGTATAATATCTAATAGTACCAATAGAAAGTACTTTATATAAAAGAACTGAAAAAATATATTTCGTTCTTAAATGCCCGAAGAGTTTGGAGTCGCACATAAATCAAAAAATATTTTAACAACTACTATGCGATGTTAATAAAAGGTGAGGTTGAAATTTAATTATTTTTTGGCGTTTACCTCATTTTGCGAATGACAAGGAGCTTTCAATATGTTTTCCTTGAAAATAGGTTGATAATTTAAGTCCCAAACTATTGAGAGAGATCTCTCTCTTTCTCTCTCTATCTCTCTCTGTCTGTCTGTATGTGTCTCCGTCCGTGATATGAGGTGAACTCATCTTTATCTAGGGTATATACGCGAAGACAGACAGAAACGAATGTTATATTTTACATTTCAATTGTTTTTTATGATTGCGACCAAAGTGCACACGTACACGTACGATGGCTGACAATTCTCCACAATTCCCGATTGTTGTTGTTGTTGGTGTCTCTCTGTTGCTTTTGTTGTTATTTTTGTTGTCTTTCCGTTGTCAATTTGGTTGCCGTGCGTGTAAATTGCACAACAGCTGCCTCGATTGACAGCCGCTACTCATCTCAACTCAACCCATGTGTGTGTGCGTGTGTTTGAGTGTGTGTGTGTGTGTATGCGTGTGCGTATGTGTGTTATCAGCATTTTTCTTGATTTTATGCGACATTGCGTTGAAATTGAAAGTGAAAAATGCTTTTCAGGTGCTTAAGTGATGAAGTGGCAATTGCTTGCTTCTGTTTCCTTTCTTTCCTGCTTTTCTTCTTTTTTTTGCCATTTTTGATTGCGCATTTTCTAAGGTTGTTGTTGTGATATTGATTTCCTGTAAATTCTATATTATATATATATACATATTTGTTTTCGAAAACGAAAAAAAAAATACATTTGCGTGCTGTTGCCAACAAAATTTTATGGTATGTGGGTTACGCATGAAATGCATGTAAATTATACAAGACATTCGAATTGGGCCACCTTCGACGCACCAATCAATTCTATTTTTATGTCCCATTTTCCATTGGGTGCTTAAAGCTGAGCTTATATTCTAGCTAGAACATCTAATCAAGTTGACCTTAAGAATCTCAGGGGCTGACACGGAAGAGACATATATGTAGATTCAAAGTTAACTAATATATTACTAATGTTTTTATCGATAAGTTGACTCAACGTCGAGATTTATTGAATAGATTTTGCTCTAGATTACGTATCTAATAAAAAAAAAACAAAGGCAAAGAAAATGTTCAGATCATAAAATATGTATATGCAAAAAACTCCATCAAACATTTTTATATCGAACTTTGGACTATTTCTATTCAAACTTGTTTTAATTCCTGTCGTAAGTAATATAAGTTGAGATTAAAGATAAGAGATATAAAATCTCTATTCAAATGATCAAAAAATAATAAGTGCTTTTTGATTTTTGTATTTTTTTCAGTTCAACTCTTGAATAGTTAGGTGATTTAATCAACAGAAATACCTAAAAAAGCATTAGAGAAATGCTCAATAATAAAAGCAACAAAGTTAATTTCGCACATCACTTCCATAACTCTCTTATGCTACTTATGCTGTTTGCCTCTAATGAAACATCAGCCCCATAAACAGCATAAAAATGCAAATTAAATTCAAAACGTTCTGGCGAAAGCGGTAAAGAGGAGAAAAGGTGCAACAACGGACCAACATTTCCCCAAAGTACAGTTACGTCTTCAACACACAACACACACACACACACACACACACAAAGATAGGGAGAGGGACACAAAAACTACTAAATTAAGGCACATGGCAATAAAACAAGCAAACAGCAGCCCAAGCCCAAACAATTTTACAACTTTAGGCGCGGCGTTCGCTTACATAAAAATAAATTTCTTATTTACATAAAAAGAGAGAAACTTTCCTTTTTTTTGTTTTGTTGCCGCTCAAGAGGCAGACAACAAACAACAACAACAGCAGCAACAACAAAAAATAAAATCAAAATACAAAACAAACCGCAAAGACCAAACAAAAATCTTGACGAACGTGGCAAGAGGGCAATGTGGCAAAATGGAGCGCCAAGGCAATGAGGCGACGAGCCGGCAACAAACATTAACATCAGCATCAACAGCAACAATAACAACAACAAAAATAACCACTACATTTGCATATTATACTTATTTTTTTTCTTTATTTTTCAACTTTAATTTGTTTGCGAAAAAATGTGAACAACGTTAAAAAGGCAGAGGCCAAATGGCCAACAACAACAACATAAAAGCAGCAACAACGTTGTTGGATAAAAAAACGTCAAGTATGCAACACGCAAAGTGACTTTTGTTGTTTGTATAAGTTTTTAAGCTGGCTTAGGATATGAGCACAAGATGAAAGGCACTCCAAGTGCCACATAAGGAATGAGAAGTATATTGAAATGATTTAGGAAATCATATAACGAAAGTGTAATACTCTTCCTGGTACTCAGATCTGTCTGAGGGGAGCCTAAAGGGTTGTAAAATAAACTCAATTGAATTTGTTAGTCATTGGAAATTGTTATTTCCTTTTCCTGAAGGCGCATCAAGTCATGCCTTAGGGGTCTACATTGAAATTGGCACGCGATAGTCTGCAATTGAGCAAAAACTTGTATGCTTTATTTCTAGGAAAATACTTAAGATAAAGTCTATAAATTGGAATGGCAAAAATTCCAAATGAACTAAAATAATAGTTTGTGTATCGGCAGAACTTACTCACTTTATAAACTATTCAAGTTTATATGAATACTATTTAAAGCAATATACGCAAATGTCACTAGAATCGTTGGTTTCAGATCAAAACAAAAATCAAGCACAAATGATTAGTCAAATTCCAAGTTGTCCCCAGTAGGTCAAGAATTTTTGTTTAATTATTTTTCGGTAAAAATTTTTTTTCATAAAATTATTCAAATCATTATGTTAGATTCATTGGTATTTTTGTATTTATTATTGTGCTTTATGCTTTATCTACTCGAATATTTTAATTGGCACTTGGATTAATCAAAAATAAAACACTTATTCAAATTAAAAAACAAAATTTCGAATGTAGTGAGGAGACGGTAAATGTGAAGGTAAAGGAATATTATTTTTAATTCAATTTTGCTTTATTTTTTACGCTTTAAGCTTTCCAGAAGACCATACGGATTCTATATGATAATTTGATTTAGATAAAATCATGTCACTATCAAGCAAACATTTGTTTTAACGCCATCTCATCTCTTTATTTAATAGCATACTTTTTTGGGTAAACAAGTTTGATAGCATTTTTACGAGAAAACTATTACAAATACACAATCATTAAGAACTCAGAGTTTTAAATTGCACTTTGTTGCTTTCTCTAACAACTATGAAATAAATATACCTTAAGATAACCCGTAGACAACACATACACAGAGTCATATCACAATTGCTATAAATAAACTCCTGTGAAAAGAAGGAAAATGCAACAAGAAATATATTTATTTCTAACAAGTGCTGACACACAAAATAAACCCACAAGACAAAAATTGGGATGAGAGAAAGATCTTCCGAAAGGTGGAGGAGAAAATACTGTTGTTTGGCTTGCTGCTGGCTTCTATAGGTAGGTGTAGGTAGGAGCAGCATTAGCGCTAACGATGCGTGTATGTAGCATCAACACCGGGCCTATTCCCTTTGCAGCATTTGGCTCTGTGTGTTGCCTCTTGATTTGCTTACATTTCGCTCACATACAAATACGCACACACACATTTAGAAAGCGATACTGGGAGCGAGAGAGAAGGAGAAGTAGAGATGATGAGATTTCTGTCTTTTTTTGTTCTGTATAGTCATTTGTGCGGTTTTTTGTATACTCTCTCTTCGAGGATATATTCGCTTTTATAAAAAGTATCAACATAAAAGTATAACATATCAATAAATCCAAAAAATAATGTCCTTAAATCCTTAAAGTCAATCACGGGAAAGGTTACTTTTAGATTAATCCACGATATAATTCCTCACTTTTTATTTAATCCCAATAAAACTTTGTGTTATCAATCTTAATGTTAAAATAATATTTACAAAAAAAGTAAACCAGCATTTAAGAATGATCTTAAAAAAGAGCAACAGAAACATTTATTCGTTTGAAGTAAAACTGACTTGCCAAACCTACGAGCAAGTATATTTTGTTTTTTTGTATTTTTTTTTTCTCTACCGTCGTTGGTTTTTTTTTCGGTAGTGCCCATAAATATTCAGTCATTGTTTTGCTTTATTATTTTTATTGTTATTGTTTCGTTTTCCCCGTAGTCCTCCCCTCCCCCTCAACAGGCATCATTGTTTCCGCTTTTGTCCTTTTCTGTTATACGTATAAAACACTTCAAAATTTATGTTGATTATTTTTATGGCGCGGTCACCAGGCAATATGTCAATATGCTATGTAACCATGAAGGGATGGGGAGGAGAAGTAGAAGGGTGTCGTAGGGGAAACGGTTTTGGTTTACCGTTTAACATGACAAATGGCTACGCCTCTTTGGGTTTAACTTTCAGTGTTTTGTCAATGAATAGAGCGATTTATGCATATGAATTTTTTTCCCCTCGCTTAAAGCTTACATTTTGAATTAAGAAAAAACCCATACAAAGCCGAGACTAATCCTAAAAAATGGCAAAAAAAGTTTACAAAATAAACTAATTGTAGCAAAAATATATTTCATATGTTGAAAAATATTTAAAAATATTATACCTAAAGTATTTATTAAGTGCCCAAAAATCATTTAATAAAAGTAAATTGCTATCTTCTTCATCTAATTTTTCGTTAGCGAATTAATTTCAATAGATAATAATTGTTATTGTTATTTGTTTCCACCTGATTAACTCATGACCTTACTTAAGCCACTAGTTTACCTGATTTGAATACAGAAATATATATGTACATATAGAAGTAAAATATAATAATATTTGCACAATATCTACTTAACATTCCTTCGGCTCTGCACTCAAAATTCTGGTTAAGCTGTAAATACGGCTTTAACCTTTAAACCTGATTTTGGTGAGGCATAAAATAACCTACACACAAACATCTATACATATACACAGAGAAAGATTTCTTGCATCCTTTCGCCCACTCACACAATGAGCTTGAGGTTGAAAATCTGACTCATGTTTAGGCCTACGTAAGCCAAGTACTTACCCCAGCTCTAAGCCTTATGCCATTTCTTTCTCTCTGCCTCTCCGCTCTCTTCATATGCTGCTACTATTCATCACCTCTTTTCTTCAGGGCTTCAACAAGGCAGTAAAAACTCGTTCGTCTTTTGCTATTTTAGTAGTAGTAGTCGAGGCTATTAATATTTTACTTCTTTCTGCTTGTTGGGTTTTGTTTGTTTGCCTTTCGCTTTTCGCCTGGCGTCCTGCCTTGCCTTGACGCCCTTTTATGACTATGACTAAGAGAGAGAAAGAGAGAGGAAGGGAAATGTGTAGGTTGCCCGGAGACGTGCCACATCCGATGTCGATGTCGTTGTTGATGTTGTTGTCGTAGTCGTCCTTGCCATTAATACGCTTAACATTTGGGGTAACATGATAAGCTAACAAGTGTGTTTGTCTAGGTTTTTTCTTCTGAGTTGATTTTGACATGATTTCGATTTTTATTTGTGATTTTTATGGCATTGTCCTTTTTGACAACTCGACTAACTCGCCAGTTAACTGTAAATTGGGCTTTTATTTGAATTTCACTAAACCAATTCATTTCATTTCATTTAATTGCAGTTTATTAAAAATTTCTCCACTACTTTTAACCGCACATTGAAAATCAATTAAAAGAGGCGACGTCAAATGGCGTATAAAAACCGCCAAAATGTAAAATGCAAAACCAACACAAAATAAAAATATTTGTAAAACACAAAATGGAAAATAGGAAATATTATGTCGACCACAAAAACCATTTGCTGATCGTGTCAATAAAAATATACACCGAATACGCAAAAACCCAAAATTAACCAAAAACAAAACGATGACAACCAAAAACAAACAAACCAAACTGTTTTCATTAAATTTGCTGCAACAAAAGCATTAGAAAATTCATCATATATAAACATCAAACCATATGTATATATGCATGTATGTAGATAAATTGATGCTGTTGGCTTGAGTGTTTCTCACTGACCTATTTTTTGTCATCACTTTTAATGAATTAATAGTTTACAATTAGAAAAATGGATAACAAGTTTTTAAAATGCAATACGAATACTTTTTGCGTTTGTGAAAGACTAACAAACATGTAAATTTAGTTTCTTGAGAGACCTAACAATCTCCATTCTAAGTGAATTGACCACTTAGTTAGAAAGTGCATGAGAATTTTCTTTGTTTTAACTGCCTGTTTTAGACATTTTCTGCTTATCCATTGAAAGTTCTTAATTTAATTTTTCAGTCAGGCAGACAATGCTTTTTAACAATAATTGGCTTATGTGGTAAAGTGAAATCTGTCAGAACTACAGTTTCAACCATGGCTTTTGTTTGGAAAATTATTGTTTGAGAACATTTATTACCCTGCCAAAAGTTTAAGGTCGCCTAAAAAATTATTTTATTCTATGATATTTTACCATCACAATTTGTTCCTATATGATTGTTAGTAAACTTTACTAATGAGCCGCGTAGTGGCGGTATGGCCATTTCACTCATCCGACTATCGACTACTATAAATCGTTAAAAAATGTAGGGCCTCCTGTTTTTATCTTTTAAGAAAAAAGCAACAAAAGAACGTTCGCTGACAAGACATCAAAAGGACATGTCCTTAGACATCATTGCATTTTAATTCAAGTCAGCGCATAAAAAAAGTCCGGCTTTAAATATACAATTTAACCTTTATATAATAGACATCTATTTGACGAAACTTTTGGGCTAGTAAACAATGAGCATTATCAGTTTATTCAATGAAAGGATTTTTAAACTAACCGTAGCACAAAAACTTTGTATGAACCACCCTGTATGAGGATCACATGCCAACATTTTATGTATATATTCCCTACCGTGTCTTGTTAACAATTTGCTTATTCAATGTTGGCTTTTTTATCCCTTCACTCAGACAAAGTCAAACAAAAAATGCTGAAAACGAACAAACTTCAAAAAATTCGCGACAAATTTGCATTTGATGCGCGTTCTCTTGGCTGGCATACACACAGGATAAAAAATAAATGCAGACGTAAATAAAACTTTCTAAAAAACTATATGTAAAAAGATATATATACTAGGTACATACATATGTATATAGAATACAACATGAACCTTTCAATCGTAGTTGTTACAACGTGTAGCGCATAAAAATTTATAAGGTAAAAGATTGTTGTAACAAATTGAAAGCAAAATTTTAACAATATTGTAAAAATATTTAAGACTTATTAGCACTTGCACATAAAAAAAAAACGGAAAAAGGCGCTGCCGTTGTTAATTTTGTTATAGAATATCGACATTTTAAACTCTGTAAAGGCTTACTTTAAAGTTTCAAATGCATCCACTAAACATGACAGCTGTTTCGATGCCACCTAAGGCAAGACGAAGAAAGAAACAGACCCAACGTCCAAAGAACATGGTAATTAACTAACAAGATTACCTTCAAACACACCATGGATCGAAAATTGATGCTCCATTCATCCAAGCTGGGCAACATGGCAATAGAAACTCAGGAATATAAGCTGGGCATGTGGGAAGAGTCGGAAAACTGACAGTTGGCAATGGGGAAATGCAACAATTCAACCTACAGAGAGAAATTTACATACACAACAATGACGAGGCATGTATAGTTGACACCAAAAAAGGGAATAGAAACAAAGAAGAGTAGAAAAATACGAATGCTTAAAACTCAATTCTGGCAAATACAACAAATCTGCAACTTATTAATTAGCTTTAAAAACAATTTATACCAAAAAAATTCAAAAAATTGTTTAAATAAATTTGTTTTCTGCTGTCTTTAACAAGTTCACAAAAACAAAAATGTTCCGACCAGATACAAAAGAACACAAATGAGATAACACAAAATTGGCTTCAATTTTGCATTTGCATGCTTCATCGATTGGAAAATTAAGGATTTAAATATAAAAAAAAAAAATCAGAGATAAATTAATGAGTGAAAAGAAGAGTACACATTTTCATTTTTTCATATGAGTGTTTATTTACCACTTTCATTTTTCATCATTGTTGTTGCTATTTTGTTCTCATTTTGTTTTTCTCTGTTGGCAATTTACATAATGCAAATTGCAATTATTTTTAATGCGCTTAAAAGAGGCAAATTCTAAATTGATTTCATTGAACAAGTCTTAATTTGTTACGTTTTTTGTTTTTACAGTTAGTCTTAATACAACAAACAATTCATGAAAATACTAAATGAAACCAAATAAATCAAAAATTAACATAATAAATTGATCAATTATAAGACAGACACAAATAGTTATCAATATCTTTCAATTTATTTTATTTAGATACAATATGTTTCAATTTAATCGATCATTTTTGTTATTCTATTGTTATATTCATAGGACTTGTTTGATTCGAAGAGAGTAAATTGTGAGCTTTGAAAATTAATTTTATAATCCAACTTATTTTAATTGATTTAATGGGTCATTGAGCTTTGTGATTAATTATTAGGGATTAATTTTTTAAATGTGTCATTAAGTTTGCATTGAAAAGATTTTTCATGGCATTTGGCTGTCATTTCTTTTTACCGATTTAAATAAAGTTAATAATATTTAATAAAATAATTCTTCAGTTTTTGTTAGAATTTTAAATTGAGTAATTTGATGTTTAAGTTTTAAATTTTATTAGAAATGCAATTCAATTAGAATACACTTGAAATTTTAGTTATCCTTGTCAAATTTTCATTGAATTTATGTAACTTTTTCCCCCTCAACCTTCCGCTTTATGTGTCCGCTCCCTGACTTACTGACTACCCGTCGCTTAACTAGAGTCAAACTTTTGACGAAAAACTATGTATTTGTTGTTTAGGGGGAGGAATGGCAAAGCATGGAATTCTTAACGTGGAGGAGGCGTTGCATGTGGCCCGCCTTGCCGCATAAATATTTTAGATTTTACACACCAGTCTAGCGCAAGGTAAGGGGTGGATTTGTGTGGGTGTAGGGGGCGGAACGAAGCGTGGGTAGCCGTGGGAGGCGGCATTTGATGCTGCATATTTTACCAGCCTAACCAGCAGTAGCAAACGGCTGGCAAGCTGGTTCATCCGGCTGACATTTTGGATTGTTAGTCATTCCTCTCACCACCACAACCCCTCCCATAGGCAACATCAACCATCCAGCATCCTGCCCTTCACAAACCCATATCCAGTAGCAGTTTCTGCCTAGTTGGCCAACAAAACTTGGCATGCGGCAACTGCAATGTTGACGCTGATGTTGCACCAGAAAAAACTAAAAACAAAAAAAAAGGTAGGCGCAATTTTTTTGGGATCCTTTCAAAATATTCATGCTTGCCTTCTGCCTGCTGTTACTTTCGCTTTACTTCCATGCAACATCAACATAATGGTGGTTGAGGGGTGGTGGAGCCGTAGAGGACGGCATATTAATTTGTTGCATGCACCAAAAATTGTTTAATAAATATTTTAATTAAGGTGCTGAGACAAAAGCGAGTAGCTAGGTCGATGGTAAAATGCAGATGACAGGTAATACCAACAATTGGGTGAACATGTGTCTCATAGTGTGCAGTCGAGTCTGCGTGTGTGTGTGTATGTGTGCGTATGATACTCTAATCACAATATTGTGTCAAAGAAAATGAAAAGCTTGAAAAATGAAAGTTTAAGTATGACACATATTTTCCGTTTTACCCACACAAAAAAAGCAAATTCTTATACTCTAAGAGATTAGATTAAAATGTCGCTTAATTAAAAAAACATTCTATGCAAATTTTTCACAAATTTAATTTATAAACCTCGGCCATATGCTCGGTAATAATTCGCAAGTAGTTTAACCATAAAAATCTCGCCTTGACCACTGACAATTTTTGCTATAATTTTATAGAGTTTAATGATTTTAAAAAGAAGAATTTTTTAGATACCCCTATTGAAACTCATGTATCTTAAGTGAAGTACAGTTGAATTCCTTTGTCATACCTGAATTAATTTTTGCTTATGCATATTTCATCAATTTGTCTTTAAAGAATTATTTTTAGTGTGGGCTAATCAATCAACTTCTCTCATCTCAACGCAGGTCGATTGTTAATGTCTTATCCAGCCATAACCTGATACAACATTATGTGAAAGGACTCTCTGTATCCTGTCAGCAATATTTTGCCAATCAAAAGGCGGCAAGTGAATAGCAGGAGCAGAAGCAGCAGCAGCCATAGCAGGAGCAGGAGCAACAGACAGGCAGCATATAATACAAGTTGTAAACAAATAAAGGAAGTTCGAAACCCGACCAAACCTCCGACCCCCAATATGCGACCCCCAGTCATATGGTTGCCATTGAGATGAGGAAGACAAGAGTACAAGGCAAGCAAGGAAGTGAACGGAAGAGAAGGACCTTTTGGCCTGGCAACGGCATCAAGGCATCGAATGCCCAAAGGAATCTTGCCAGTGAGGGCAAAAGGAACAACAAAAAAATAAAAAACCAACCACAACTTTTCAATAAGTAAGCTTCTCTGTATTGAAAAGCAGTGTTATGCCACGAGATGCATAAACATTTATAAGAATTTCCGGGGCCAAGAACATGTTAAACATAATTTTATGGGCATATTCCTCTCGGGTCGAACAGGACAGGGCAAGGGGAAAGTGAAATCAATTTAACTCAAGTTGTTATTGTCCGCTGAGGAAACTTATGTATAATTTTTCAAAAAGAATCGCATTTACAAAGATTTTAGTTTTCTTTGGAAAATAAACTTGAAATTTATAGAGTTACAAATAATAATTGGTCTCTTTAGTTACATTTGTATTTCTATGGATGTATGTATGTGTGTGTTAATATTTATGTTTTACTTATTGAACTTAGTTTAAGTACTTGCCATATTTGTGAGAACGAACTTGATGTAAATTCTGTATTTAAACCAATGTAATTTTTTCAATGGGTATTTCGGGTCGTAAGATAATGGTTAACCCCCATGGATATTGGTTATAAACAATTTCTTTTTCATTTTGATGATATTATTACTATGCGACTTAAAAAAGTTAAGTTAATTCCAACAGTTTTTTGTTGACCCAAATATTGTTTAAAGGCATTTCGGTTGAACTCCTAACAAACTATTTAACTTTTTAACTTTTTTGTAGTTGCAACCTGCCATCCTTTCTGCCCTTTCTTCATTTCACACTCTACTTTGCTAGTCCCTTACTTTTGGATATGCAAAAAGTTGAGCTATAATATGGCTACCTTTTTACTTTAAAATGCACAAAAAACACGTCTACCACCTCGCCGTAGCCATATTCTGACTTGGCCTGGTCGTAGAGCAAATCCAACGCTTTATGTTTGCGTTAACAACGTGTGCGAAAAATCTGATGGTTACACTAACTTGCGGATTTTGGTGTTGAAAATTATGTGTAAAATGTGTCACAGTTAAGCTTTCCCAGAAACAGCAGCAGCGACATGGCCAGAAACTTCGTATAGCGCCAGCGACGTGGCGAGTGCTAAATGTCGCCCAAGGCCAGAGAGACCAGCTAGACTCCAGAATCAACCCAGAACCCAAATCAGACCAGTAACCCAAACTCATGCCCATACGCAAACCAAACTAACCCATGAAATGCATGGCATTATCTCTTATGCAGCCGGGGTCAGGTCACATTTTCAAGTCATAGTTACATGTCGTCACCTCCTCCTCCTCCTCCTTTTCCCCTTCCATATGCAGATGAGGCATAAGAGCGAGTGTTGAAAACGGGAGAACAATGTGCATTCCGCAAATGAGTTTCTACTTGCAAATATTTTAAAGTTCAGTTTTTGTTTAAATACTTTTCTAGAAACTTTTAGACTAGATAGATGTTTGTTGTGCATATAAGGATTAAAGATGGTCAATTAAATCAGTTCTAATACATTCACTTGGTTTTTAGGAAAGCTTTTTTTGTTTTTTGACTACCATTATCAAAGGCGGATATGTAAAAAGGAAGGTAAATATCTGACATTTTTTAGATGTTTTAAAAAGCAAGTTCTTCGACCACCCATTACATACTCTATGGGAAAATTTGCTCTTCATTATGACATGGCTTTGATTGTTTTATTATAAACTGTTGATATAACCTTCAAATTAAATGATCCCAATTACAAAAACTTCCAACATTTTTTTTTTCTAGCAAAATTATAATATTTCTTAAAAATTGAACCGAAATTTTCTTGATTTTTTATTTCCAATTGTTCTTAATTACTTAAAAAATGATTTTTTAATATCGATAAGAAATGGTTAAAATATAGTCCAAGTATGTGGAATATCCAAAAGAATTTGAATTTAAATTTGCGAAATTACATCAGATTTGTATACCATGCAATTAGTGAGTAAAATGGTATTTTAAAATCTCACAGATAAAGTATATATATATATATATATGTAACTATATATTCTTGATTAACATCAACAGTGGAGTTAATCTAACCCATGCTTGCTATGCAGGAAGTAAAAAGACTCTTCACACTCTTCACACTCTTCAACTTATAAATTTACAATAGTTGATGACTTAATGCATGGTATATACAAATCGGTGCGACGATTTAGTTACTTCATTTAGAAATACTTCAGTTGAACAAATGTGTCCTACAGCCACAGATAAAAGTTAATTGATTGCAAGCAATTTAACAAACCGAAAGAAAAACCAGCAAAAATAAGACAAAGAAATGAGACTAAAGAGAGGCCATTCAGTCATGTCAAGGATACAAAAATATTTGAGATATTTGCATATAACTCACATGCAACACATACAATATGTTATATGTGCTGCCACTTGGACATGTTGCATATTTAATTTTATATGTTTTTTTTCTGTCGCCCCAACCCCTATACCCCCCATTACCCCTTGAAACATTTTTATTAATTTCCGTTTCAAGTCCCTCTATCTCGCTGGTTTTCTTCTCATTCCTACTCTGCAGCATGGACATGAGCATGGTGGAAGGGTAGCAACATGGACATGTAAACTTTTTGCTTAAAACAAACAAGTGAACAACGTCACATGTATGTATGATGGACGGTCAGTAACTTGAAAAGGAGTGACGAACCAACAGCAGCAACCAGGAGGAGCAACAACTGAGCTTGACAGTGGGCTTTTCATATACACAAAACATATGTACATACATATGTAAATCATCTAAACAGATGTGCACAACATTTTGTTGTTGCTAAATCATGGCAAAATGAAAAACTATTATGTAGAAAAAGAAAAGCATAAAATTGTTGACCAATAAAGAAAATTACAATAAAGGGGAAAATTAAATCATGACATTGTGAAAGACTAATATTATTTTATTGGGTTTCAGGCTTCGTTTTCTCGGTAACTAAATATGACTGTAATAGAAATAGTTAATGGTTTAATACAAAATGGTCGAGTTTTTTCAAACTTTTCGACTCAAAGTCAATGAATTATTGGTGCAATACTCGACGTCGGACTTAACAGATGTTAACATATAAAAGAAGATTACTTGAAGAAGATTTCCAAAAAAGATTCAAATATATTGAAAGCCATGCAAATATTTAATACTTGACTAGAGTTTCGAAACTATATTCAGAAGGAGAAATAAGCTTACTCCTCCTCATAAAAAATACTCTTTAAAAGCGTACCAGCAAATTTTACTTCCAAGTGATATCGATACCTTTTGAGATACGTCATACAAATTCGCATCATTTTTGGGTGTAGCTTAAGTCGTTTCCCTTTTTGGGCTTATAAAAATCTACTTTATATATTGACTAATTCAAGAAGTGTACCTTGTTTTGGTACTCCCTCTCTTTAGCAGAGTTTAGTTTTCAATTGCTCTAATGCTGTACCACTTTTTATTCAAAGCTAAGACTAATTATCAATTACAACAATGATGAAGAAGAAACGCATATATATAGGATTAGAGATGTTTATCTATGAGGGAACATGTCAGTTCTAATCGCTAATTGTTTCAATAAATGACCTCGAGCTTAATTAATTTTCTTAAAACAAAAAAAAAACCCAAAAATGAGTTTAAATTTAATTTAGTTTAGTGACAGCTTTAGAAACAAAATTACTTAAGTAACAAAGTCTTGTAAATTCTAGACGTCTTTTGTCAAATGTGAATTGCTTCTTCTATTAAACATGAAATTTTAATCAATCTATTGATAATTGAATAGATTTTGCACTTTCCCTTCCTTTTTGCTCAGTCGCATGGGATACTCCACAGACATTTGAAAATGAACTTGCTCGCCCTCGCAAAGTTCCCATTGAGATGAAAAAGCAAAGAAAATGCTTTCTAAAAACCATTTAAAGTTAATCAGATTAATTCATATTCGACTACATTTGCCCTAAATTCCCTTTGGCCAAATATCAAATCACCGACTGCTTCCCTTTCTCTTCGTCCTCTTCTGATGATGGCTGACATTTTTGTTTGTATAGCCCCAAAGGGCGAATCGTTGGAGATATATATACAAACATACATAGATATAAATGTATGTATGCCTAATGTCACCATAACTCAATGCAAAACCTATTGAATCACAACAAATTAACATGCAAGGATATACATATACATATGTATATACAAATATACATACACATCTCGGGGAAATCGTTATGGGGCCCACAAGGACACATGTCGCCTGCTGGCATTATCTTCCCTGCTTTGCCCTCCCCCTTCTGCTCATACTCTCGATGTTGCTTCTATTCTGGTTTGGCATACAAAATAAGCAGCAGCAAATTCGATAACAAATGGTTTGGAATTGAAACAACAACAAAAATGAACGTGAAAAGGACATTCATTCGGGAACAAATGACATATTGTCAAAGGCAGCTATGGAAAAAAAAATAGAATAAAACAAAAAAACAAAACCAAATCTAGTGTGGCGACTTTTTGATACCTTATGACACTAAAACTTTTGAAGTAAAACCACGGGAATGTCTAAAAAATCAGAAAAAATTTCTTTGGTATGTCCAGAGGTGCATTTCACTAATCGATGCAGACTTTAGTGAGACAAATCAAACGACAAAATTATAAGAAATTTACTTTTTAGGCATTAGTTTGGGATTTATTTCTAAGTAGTCCAATCTAAAATAACTAAAAATTGCAGAAGTAACTAAACCTATAATATATTCCGATTTTGCAAGGAAATATCTATCGGTAATTGATAAATATCGATAGTGGTTTTAAAAGTAAGCACCACTAGGTGACTGTGCATCAAAAGGCTGTGAACAACTTAGACATCAAGCCAAGGATACACAACGGACATTGCCTTTAATTCTATAACGCACAAATAAGATGAACAGATTAAAAATTAGGCCGCCCCAAAACTAACTTTAGTTAAGTATACTTATTACATTATATTTAGACACATCAGTGATTTGGTCCTTCAGTTACACCCCATTGCAATATGCATACAGGGTATGCTACACTAGCATATGGCATAGACAGACTGTAAGTATTTTTTTTTTTTGTATTCCTTTTTTTTGTTTTTTGTTTAAGACAAATATAAAATTTATTATCAAAGCGAAAGCGCATACATAAATTAAGTCAAACGACAATAAGAAATCAGAAACAGAGCAAACAGAAACAGATCAATTTCGTATTGGTGGAACAAATGGAACGTAAATGAGTGGGGAATGGAGGATATGCAGAGAATAAGGATAACAAAGACGAATTGATGAAGTCCAAATTAAATGAATTGCTAAATGAATTATCTATGAATTTTGTTTTTCTGCCATAAATGCGAATCAGCTAATTAAAGTCAATTGGGGGGTACTTTAATTCAATTTATTTGGCTGCACTTTGATGAAGTAAAAATATGTGGAAAATAAATCAGAAGGAAAATGTTCAACCTTGCAATTATTTAATTTAATTGTAATAATTTTCACTATTTTCCTTAAGCAAACAATCTAAGAAACAAGATACAGTAGCTTACTTATTGATTTACAAATTTATACAATTAATTTGTATAGTTTTCGGTTAAACAGTCTTGAATTCACTCAACATGAATGATAATCTGTCTTTTCACACACTTAACAAAAACACATTGAATCAATTGCAATTAATTTACAATTAGCCATTTAACAATTAAATTGTTTCTTCAGGCAGTTCATAAATTTCATTATGCGAATAAATTCAATTTATCATTCAGTTACTGTTCTCTCTACACACACAAGTGTTAATTTTCCCAGAAATATTTCAAATGACGGTTCCTTGAAGGCAAGGTGAGATGGCTAATGCAGTCGCTCTGCCTTAAATATGACTTAATTTTTTGGTTTATTTAACCATATATAAAATAAAATGAAAATAGGAGCAACTGTAACAACATGACTTTCGATGTATGCAACTTTTCAAGTTGCCAAAGGAGTGAGTGGAGATTGTGAAATAGTCGCAGAGAATCTTGTGCCGAGAGCATGCAAAAAAGCTGGTAGAAAAATCCCCTAGAAATGAAAATCCCTGGCAACATGACCAGCAACACAAACGTGAAAAACTTTATGTTTTTGTTCATGTTATTTTCTCGACTTTTTTCTCTCTCTTTTTCTCTGCTGAAAAACTTTTAAGATTCACAACTGCAACACTTCCAAAAGCTGTATGTATGTGTGTGTGTGTGTGTGTCGAAAGTGCCTGCACATCCTGCATATCCTGACTGTTTACCAAATGAGTTTTGTACTAGTTTTGCTTAATGCCAGGGGCCTTGCCCCAAAATTTATGCGCCTGGGGGAGGTTTGAGTACAGCAGGAGAGGCTGACCGGGGTAAAATGGGGGATTTGGGTGTAATAGACAGATAACTGTTGGCTAATTGTTGTGGCATTTATATGAAGGCAAGCGAAAGAGAGTCAGAAAGAGATAGACAGACAGAGAGTGAAGTAGTAAAGGAACAAGAATTGAAGGATCTACGGTTGGTTAAACTTTAAAAGTGAGTTCGTACACTTAATGGTTATTAAATTTTATTAGCTTCATTAGCATTTAAAGTTTAAACGAAAGGCCAAAAATGACCATAAATGAACTACTTCCATGCATAACCGATTCCCAATTGACAGTTTAAACTTTAAATTGACCCCAGTGTGTGTGCGCAAAGAGGATTAAAACTCATTGTTTTTCTAAGATAATAAGCTTTCTAAGTGTATGGAGTCATATTTAGGCATTAGTTGATTTGAACAATTATAATTTTCAAAATTTAATATGACTTTAGGTAACTTACTAAAAAACAAGTGAAAACCTCTTTTTACGAGTCTCTTTACTAAAAACTTTAAGCCGAATTGTCTGCAAAAATAGAATTAGGTTTTCTAAAAACAATTGCATTTCCATAATGAATTTTGAAAATGAATGGGACATTTCAATTTAATTGAATATTAGAATTATTTTTAGCTTTCTTACGGACCACCTATTACAATACAATTTCCAAATATTTCAGGTAAACAATCATCAACTAATCTAACAAATATTTTTTTGTGAGATCCGGAACAAAATTTCCAGATTTTGGGCTCAGTTTTTTGAAGACATTTTGACCTTATCAAGATTTATAAAAGTTGCACGACCACTTCCAAGACTCACAATTAAAAATAATTAAAATAAAAAAATAAAGAAATGATAAAAGCCAAAATTTTTCATAGATATGTACATGAAAATAATACAACTTTAAATATTATGTATAATATTTTGAATAAAAATAGTTATAGCTTCTTAAAGATGCATAATATCCTCAATTGTAACCAAATGCCAACTGGATATTTTTTGCATCTTATTATCAAACATTAATGCAAATAATGAAATCGTAAAAGTTTTTTTGTGAAGGAAATGTCGTTAAGACAAAAGTGTTGTTATTCAGTTTAATATTTCTTAAATTAATTTTCTTACTTTTAATTATATTTTACGGGAAGAGGAGGCTCCCTTTGCTATTTCCTAAGCTGCGACTCTTAGGTAACCATAAACCAGTTTAGACATTTCTCAGTGGCATCTTACCTATGCAATTTTTTGGTAGAAACGGATAAAATATAAAAGAAGAGTTAGCTGATTCAACCCCCTTTTACTATCTTCGCACCCCTAACCTTGACTTTTGCCTGTCATCGTTTCCGTTTCCGTGTTGGAACAGCCACCTGACGGCAGCTGTTGTCACTTCACACTGACTGCTCACCTACTGGTGGTGTGCGTGTGTGAGTGTGTAACGGTGCGATAAAGTTAGACGAGAAGGGGCAAGGGCGTAGAGAAAAAATTGAGTCCAAAGGGTTTGCGTTTGTAGGCATTTAATGCCTTAATGCATAAGGGAACTATTAGGAAAACTTACTAATCTATATAATTGTAAGTATATAACATATTTTAATTGAAATACAAAAACATATATCTCTCATCTTTGACAAGTGAAGCTTTTTCTTTACAAAAACCCACAATAAAGAGATAAGGTCAGTCAACTATGAACTAATCAACATACACATGGTAGTATAAAACTATAAAACAAAATACGAATACTGTAAAATATAATTAGGTTGATAGTTTACAACTAAATTCTATACTGAGAATAGTATCAATAAAACTTGAATATATAAATCGTACATAAATAATAATATGATAACAAATTAAATCAAACTAAAATAATATATATGATACTCCAGATACGAGAGAACAATATATATTTATTTTGTAAAATTAAAGTTGATCTTCTATATGAATTATTTATCATGGATAACATAAATCCGAAGACATATTGCCTTTTTTGGATTCTATTTTGTGCCACCAGAAAGTCTTTTTATAGATAACTATGGAGAGCATATTGAAATTATAAGCAAACTTGGAATATATTGTAATTGTTGTCAAAATTTCAATGCGGTTTTGTGAAAAAAAAATCATTAATTTATGTTTCCCCTCAGATGTGTCCAAAGGCTAGTTTCTTATGTAAATATGTGGGATTAAGATAAACTAAAACAATTACTGAACTAATAAATACTATTGGATGAAATGGACAAAGGATTTCAGTAGCAAAGAGACTTAGTGTTAATTAAAAGCAATGCATTGCAATGCAAAACAAATAGTTTTCCAAAACTTTTATCAATTTTTGTATATGAATCTCAGACAGCTCCATTCCATTTGTCCTACAGAATATACTCAGACCTCTTTTTTACAGATGTCCTTACGTAATGGATAAAACGTGACTAATGTTGGTTGCATTTGCAAATCCTTGTCTCTAATTGCTTAGCATTTCGATTGCATATGCCAAAGGTCAATGGGAAGTAGCCAAAACAGCCTCTTGATGTAAAACCACTTCCAGAGTCGTCCTGCAGTAACAAATTGGGAAATGCTAAAACCAAACGTTGAATATGCATTTTACTTACCTTTGGGGAACCCCTCAAGTTACTGGTCAGAGGGCGACAGTTTGTCTTCCACAGCTACGCCCATGGTGAAAGATGTGCAAAAAGGGGGCGGGGAAAGTCCTTTTTACGTAGCGAAATAAATTGCATTTGTTTTGTCCTGGCAGGCGCATTCCATATTTTTATGCTGCTTAACCCTGTGGAGGTTGCATTTCTACTCCCTCCCTTCTTCAGGGGTTTTCTTTTTTTTTTATTTATTTGCGTGCCAACTCAGTCACGTTCCCCGTCGTGAGCGGGGGCTGGCAGATGGTAAGGGGCATGGGCGAGGGGGGCGAGGCAAGCGGAAGTCTGCAATCAGCGTTTTATGCATTCCTGCGCAACCAATTCAACAAAAGGTGCATAATTTTTGGAACAAAAATTTTGTTGGAATTTTATGCACGAAAGCGTTTCTGGTTTAATTTAACGGTTATTTATATATTTTCTGTGTTGTCCTGTTTCGAAAACTTTTGCCCAAACAAATTGGAATTGCTGCAAAGCAATTGAGAAACAAAAATTGCAAAAATATAATATTGAAATGCAAACAAAATTTTAATTTAAGAATATTATGTGAAGTCATTTTAGCAACTTTTAAAGACAAAATGTCCAATCTTTCTTCATTTCATTTCGTTGTAATTCTCAACTAGTTTTAGCATTGAAAACATTGCCACAAACAAATTGGAATTGCTGCAAAGCAATTGAGAAACAAAAAATTCGCATTTCCCTTTTTTTTTTGTGTGTTTTGTTTTGTGTGTTCATTCTAATTGAAATATGTCTACATAATTTATTAAACAAATTCTGCATCATAAAATGCTAATTGTTTATTTTATTTTCGGGTCCTACTTCTTTTCCTCTTTCCGCCGTTTCATCGTTTCGCATTCATAAGCCTTGTCTTTCTCCCTTTTTGCCTCTCTTATATTAAACATAATTGCTGTAAATTTTCAAAACAACAATTTGCCATAAATGTTTTCAAGATGTCCTTTTCACTCTTCACCTTGTGCCCCCTCTCCGCACTGCCTCTGTGTGTATTAGTATGTATGTGTGTGTGGTAGCAACCCAAAAACTTGTCTTAACTTTAATTAAGTGGCATTATGTTCAATTAGGCAAAAGTTTCATTTCGAATATGCAAATTAACACAATTTTCTATCTCTCGCTGAGTGTGTGTGTGTGTGCGTATGTATGTGTGTGTGTGTGGGTGGGTGTAAAGTGCTTCTAACTTCTAAATTTATGCCTTTTAACATGGTTTCACATTTAACGAGTATGAAATATATTGGGGCAAAATCAAAGACTAATAATAAATTTTATATATGTACAAACCTTGTTCCATTTGGCAGTTAACAAAAAGAGGAAATTTGCCTAATTTGTTGGCCACAAGTTTTCCAAGACTTGAAGTTAAAAGCAATTTGTGGTTGGAATACTATTTTAGACGATGAATTACTTGGAAAGTATGGCATCTACTTGGCCATCCGATTAGTAAGAAAATTAGGCGCCTAAACTAAGAGTTAGAATATTTAAAACGATTTCATATACAAAGACATAAAATTATCGTTAAAATACACTAATCAATTTAAATTATGCGCAAGACAACTAGTCCTTACACTAGTCTAGTTACACTGTTCTGTAAGGAATCTAGATTTCTATATTTTGAATAATAAATCTGAGCAATTTTTTCCCTTCCTTTCTCCATAAAACTAGACAAGAATTTGATATTTAGTCAAATATTAAAAAAGTTAACTACAAAATACATTAAAAATAAAAAAGAAAGGGGTTTCTAAAGTACAGAAATGGGATAAAATTTCAAAATATGTTTTATATCCAATGATTGAATCCACAGAAAAGTCTAAGCGGACCCAAAAATTTATACTAATGACTTTACAGATCTTGTTTGAATGAAACTCAGATAACTTCGGATAAAACTTTCCTGCTTTCATCATTATTACTATTTTGATTATGTAAATATTTGTTTAAGCAAACATAAAAAGATGTTTTTAAATTCAAGTTACTATTAAATGGAAATGGGTTACGTCACGAAATACAAATCAGGTTTTGAAATTTATGGTTATAGTATTTATAGGTATAATATTAACTCTAATAAGTTCAACAAATATTTCTACTTTTTATTTTTTTCGCAATTTTTTGCGAAGACTTGCTTAACTTGCATATGAAATTTAATAGTTAAAATTCTCTTTTAACAGAAACAAATCAATTCAAAGCTTTTTAGTCCCGTGAGAAAGTTTATTAATAATGATAAAACTAATTATAGTCGTTTGATTATTACAGACAATGAAATTCCATTTGAAATTCTATTGTCCTAATAGAGAAATTAGTTAATCCGCGGCTTAAATCCTGTACAACATCTCGCACTTCAAAGACAATGCCCTTTCCTTTCCCATTGGCCTCTCTCCTGTGCCAATGATTTTCTTGGTTTGATGATGATGAAATTCGAAATGTTTAATTGGAATTTGATAGATGGGGGAACGGGAGGTTAAAGAGGAGTTCGGGTAGTGGAGTGTGGAGGGTTTACTCAGACTCTTGTGTGTTTGATAAATGCTTGAACTACCAATGTCCAATACAAATCATAGGCATCCTTGTAATCCATGCCTGCTACTTGCCTTGCCATATTGTTCAACTAATTGCAGTTTGAAATTTGCCCTCACAAATGGTGAAGGATTTGAAATTAATTACAGTATAGAGCTAATGTGACACTTCCCGGTTAACTTTGCAGATCTGATTTAATCAAAGTTCGTCCATTTAAGTCAAATGAATTTTAATGGGGGGGACAAACATACATATAAGAGAGACTAAATATTTGGATTACATTATATTGAATTCAATAATCCTCTACGATTAGGGCGGAACCAGCCAAAAGGATTTCATCGGGAGTGGATGCCATCATGTCTACTGGCAAATAACAAATTAGTTTATCCCTTTGTGATCGGGTGTATAAGGGTAATTTTAATTGTTCAGAGCCCTTTTTCGTTTCGTTGCTCCAATTAAGCAATTTGGATTGCAATTTGTCCTCCTTTGGCTTATCGTTAATAATTCGGTAGGTTATATAAAACGAGGGTGATTTTTCAACACCATTTTTCGATCCATCAAGCTGTAAATAAAAAAAATTTTAAAAACTATTAATAATCTTTTGAAAAACAAAACCAAAATCTAACAGAAAAAATCTTAATTTCAAATTCAAAGTCTAAAGGCCAAACGGCCACTTAACCGTTTCGTCACAGTGGCGACATGTTCGGTTTCTTCGCACAGTGGCGCCGGTATTTTTCTTTGTATGGTCTATCGATAACGATATATCAGTTAGTGATGGCAGACTGTGCACCATTCAACTTGCCAAAATCTACCATCTCTAACTTGTAATATAGTAAATAAACTCTAAAAAATTGAAAATTTAAACAAAAGTGCGGCTTAAATAATAACTGAATAGCAATAAATAGGAGGCGCCAAAATGGAAACACACTTTATGGCCAAAATGGGCAAGGTAAGCGTCGGATTCGAAGCAGACGAAAACGAAGGGAAAAGAAAAATTTTTTCGTTTTGATTGACAAGCAGAGGTAGAGGGCAGCAGCAGCAGCAGGCAGAGTCGCCGACTGAGACAGAACAGACAGAAAGAACAGACAAAGACGGCGCCAAGGAAAATTCATACACACACACACACACACACACATGGAGTGCAAAGTATGAGAAAGAGATAGAGCTAGTGAATGATTGATTGTTGCCTGGATGAGAGGGGTAATGGTGGGTGGGTGCACTTACCTTAAGAGGGGATAACTTCAGAATTTTGGCATTGTCTGCTCCGCCACCGCCGCCAGTTAAGCCATTTGTTGTTGTCCCCAATTCCAATTGTTCCACTGATACACCAAAAGCACGCGCTTGCAACAATTTAAGGCAAGCAAAAAGATTTTCACAATTGTAAACATGCAACAAATTTATCTCGCCGGCAAATTCCAGATGCACTTGCTCCTTAAAACGCTGCTCAGCTGCCTGGGCACGCACCATCAATGCCCGCAGATAATCCACGGCACTATGACTGCTTGGTCCGGGCCAGAGTTTAAGCCAATTGGCCGGAACCTGCATTTGCATTTTAGAACAAAGAAGTCGGTTAAATAAAATTTAAAATTTTCTCTCCTTTCCTTGTAATCTCATGCGTTTAATATAAATGGACCTTTTTCATCGATTCTATGATCGTTTATAACCAATTAAGCTTTAAGGTGGTGGGAAAAATCGTTTAAAACTTCTTATTAAACCCAATAATGTGACAGAATCAGTCTAACCTGAGTGGCGTTGCATTTTGAATGTAGTGAAGAGTTCCTAAATTAAATATTTTCTAATGAAACTTTATGGTTTCAATGATTTGTCATTAATTCCTCAAAATTTTATTCAACGTAAATTTTTAATATACGATTTCTTCTAATCTTTCAATCAGTCTATTCTAAAAAGTTAGTCGTGGTTTTTGAAAATATTTGAAAATTATAAATCATCAAATTTATTATTCGATAATGTTTTTCAATAAATCGTTTGCCTAACACAAATTCAAAAATTTTTGAAACCCATTTGCCAAAAATAATACCCATAGCAATTTTGTGCCATTATTTTTTCGAAAATAAACTACAGTTCGTCTTTTTATTTAATTTACAAGCATTATTGGGAATATTCGATCCTGGAACCTAAATTGCTATAAGAAGTCTTAATCTTCCAACTGACGGACATTTCTTTAAAATAAAGAAATTTAAACCAACCAAATTTGATGAAAAAATGACAAATTAGAAGCTGATTTATAAATAAAATGTATTCTATGAAATCATGAAATACAAACTTAAGAATCAGGAATGCAAATAATACTTATTTGACTACGGAGTCTTTTAAAAGTCCGGCTCTTAACGATCCGTCGGTTAAACGTTACAAATACTCAAGCTATTAGGAAATAGTTATGGTCTCAGACTCCTAAGGTCACGAGTTAGCTTAATAGTCTTCTAATTAAACTTTAGACGTTTTTCATATTGTTAAAGGAAAAAGTTTTGTCCATTTCAAGACTACGAAAGTTTGGCACAAGACCCTTTATAAAAGTGTCTTCTAATTGTATAGATTTAAACTTAAATACTCATTTTCATCTTTCTCAAATTTTGCAATAAACTCTATGCCTAACACTTAAAACCCAATTCCCCAGAGTTTCTACTAAACAACTTTTTTAGGTATGTATATACACCAATTGGAATTAGTTTTGTTGGTTTCCGCTTATTAAACTGTTTATAATTTTAGATCACTAAGAGTCATGCCCTCCGCTCCCGCTGTTTGTGACTCACCTGCTGATCGGCCAAGTTCTTAAGCGTCTGAGGATCCACATCCTGTGATTCCTTGAGCCAATTATGCATTTGAGACAAAGTCTGATGCACTGTCTTAAACAGATTTATGCCCAAATCAAGTTCGGCCAAGACAAACAGAGACCAGGGCGATGATTCATTTGTCTTCATAAGTTTGGCCTCCTTGGCCGTTTGATTGATGGAACACGAACCAGCCAGTTTGCGCCAAAGGCTGAGTAATGGTTTAATTTGATGTTCCATCTTTTGTCGTGCATTGACTGAAGATGAAGTAACTTCATCTTTTACGCCTCTATAGTATAGACCTCTTAGTTCTTTGATAACATGTCGGGCCACTTCGATTTCCCTTTGCTGTTGCGCCTGATTGGCCAAACCGTACATTTTGGGATCATCGATATCGGGTAATTTATTGATGGCATTGTAATAATCCTGCAATTGTCCACTTGTTGGCAATGTTATGCCCAAGCCCATGGGTGACCAGCGAGTGCCGAGAACATCGGGACCACAAAACTGGGTGAGATAATAACGTAAAATCTCTAGATCTCTTGGATTATTTATACGACCGCCATAAGCTAGATTTTCGCTCAGACGTTGCAATAGAATCCAATCACATTTCGTTGAATTCAATTGATTATCGAACCATTTGAGTATACCCAAAGCAGCCTTTAGATCTGCCTCACCGAATTCGTAGTATTTTGACCATCCCTGAGGTATATATTGACGTCTTTGCTGTAAGGCAGCTGTCAATATGAAGAATACTAGACGCATCTTCAGGGTTTTAGTAGATTGCCTGGTTTCCGCATCGTTTCCATAGTTTTGCAGTAAACGTAAGACAATTTGCTTCAGACCACGAGCTGGTTCATAGCGCACTTTAAGGCACTTATCCACTGAAGCCTCATTGAAGCCCAGAGTCGACTCGCAGAGTAGAAATAAACGAAACTCTTTCGATTTTGGCATTTCAATCAGTTCGCGTTCCATTTGCTCTAACCATTCGGGTACCAAATGCACATTCTTAACACACAACCAATGACCCTGAGCGGCAGTCTCTCGTATTGCATTGAGAACTTGCCGTTCACTTCCCTTGCCTATGGCCATTTCTTGATATTTCTGATTGCCAGATTTCTTTAGCTCAATTGTGGGATCATTTTCGGCTTGACTTATCATCAAAATGGGACGATCACAGGAGCTCTGCTGCAACAGTTGATCCACAGTCGGTTGATGAGTGGCCGCCGACTCTGGTGATATGCCCAAGAGATCGCTACTAACTTTGCGTAATTGTCGTAACATTAAATCGGGTCTAAAAATCTGTGTGATTAGCACACGATGGAAAGCTGATGAAATTGCCGCTGCAATAGAAACAAGAATTAATTTTAAATAAATTAGTTTGAGATGGTCAATTGCTTCTACTTACGTAGCACATCATCCGTTTGTTGCTCAATGAAGCCACGCCAAATGTAATCCTTATCCAGCTGCAATTGCTGGCGAAGATCTGGCAACTGTTGCAACATTATGGCCAATTTCAATTGACCATCGCGACTCATGCAATCTGGCAGCTGTTGGCCAAGATTACCCAACAGGACACTGCCATCAGCTGTGGCCATAAAATTATTGATAAACAATTCCCATTCCTTGGATTGAAGCTGCTCCGGGTAGGCCTGATGGCATATCCACAATGATAATGATAATTGACTGTCCCTGGGTATAGAACGAGCCAAATTCAAATAGACATTTCGCACTAAGAGAGAATAAACTTGTTTGTCCTGATTATCCTGGGCCAAGGCTTGCAAGAAGAGTTCAATGAACACCAATGAGGATAATTCGTAACCCTGATTGAGACCTGAATAGAATTTAGCCGCTTTCGAGCAGAGTTCCTTGAGCGAACCGAATTGAGCTAGTAAAGACTCCTTCACTTGACCACTCTGACTAAGGGCTGCATCAATTTGCTTACTACTCTCCTTTACTTCATTCAATGTGGCCAAAAGTATCTCATTCTTAAGGATATCACCCTCCGATTTGGACAATTGTTCTAGCAATTTATCCTGCAATTCCATGCGTTGTTTAAGCAAATCTCCCTCCCTTTGCAGTACATCAATTCTTTGCTGTTCCAATTTGGGATTTTTTAGGACAATGGCCTGTGACATCAATTGATCGGTTAGACCCGCTGCCGTTATGGTGAATCTCAATTGATTCACCTGACTGGCCAACTCTTTGGGCAAGGCCAGACGTTGAGATTTACTTATCAAAACCAATTGAAAGTTCTCATGAAGATCAATTAATTTGGATCCGACGGCCATTTGTCGTTTATTAAATTTCATATAGATGTGTCCCTGAATCAATTGAGCCAAAGGTGGACGTAATTGATCACAGTCGGTAACTAGGAGTATCTTGCCAAATCGCACGGCCAATTCAAGTTGATAGGCCAAACGTTCGTTGCCATGTGAGCTTAGCTCGCAGGCTCGATTCTCACTCTTCAGATAAACCATTAACCAAGTGGTCACACGCTGACTGGGATCCAGAATCAAAGGCACCGGGCAAGAGCCAAAGGGTAATTCCAATATTTGCTTTAGCAAGGCGGCACTTTCTATGATCTGTGCATCTCTGGCCAAACCTTGACTCTCCCATATGATTTGCTGTTGATCCGTAATTAAAGATTGACGCAAACTAAAATCATCGATTGGCAATTGAAATTCTTTTGCTAAGCGTTTCAGCGAGGAACTGCAAAAAGAAAAAAAATAAATTATAAACTGTGTCAAGAGAGTCGCCAATTAAGAACTTTATGCTCACCTTCTCTCCTCTAGTCCCCTGCTAGCATAATAGTTGATAGCCAAAGCGATTAATAAAGTTTTAGCATCGAGCGTCTTATGACCCCTTTTCAGTTCCGTCAATTGTTCGCTCCATGTACGATATTCTGCACTTAGTTTGCCCACCAAAAGTTCAGCTGCCTGCAAGTTATTACTTGCCTCCTGCAATTTCAATTCCAGGACAGCTGCCTCCTGGGTATAGGTTTGCAATTTGGCCGATAATTGTTTAACTCGCTTGTCGACATCATCCAAATTATTGGATAGTTCCTGCATCTCATTTTCAGCCACATTCAGATTATCCTGCAGTTCGTTTTGTTCACGTTCCAGCGGCTTAATACTTTGTATGACACGAGCATAGCGAACACTGGCTTGAACCCAGGCTGCCAGTGGAGCTGCTGCTGCCGAGGCTCGTTTGGCATTACGCGGATCATAGGAGTCCTTTTTGGCGGCCAAAAGGCGTTCGACAGCCTCACAGTTTTCGGGATTTATGCGCGATGGATCCAATGAGCGAATATCCTCTTTAACGCCACGCTTGGCAAGAAATGTCTTCATGCTATTCCATGAAGTATCCCGTATGCCCATTAGACGGAGCACACCCTCTAGGATATCTCGCACAGTCTCGGGTGGAGCTCGTAGTGAGCGAATCTCAGACAGAGCTTCAGATTTGATTTGACCCACGGCATTACTGGCCTCGGCTAAAATTGGTTCCACTTCGGCCAGTTCCTTTTGTATCTCTCTCTGGCGTAGTTTGAGTTGTTCGCTACTGTCTTGTGTCTGCTGTTTCAGTTCGAGCATATTGGTCTTTTGCTCATTGGCATTTCGCATTGTGGCTGAAATCATTTCCAATGCCTCATTAGCCATTTGTCGCTTCTCGCCCAGAGCTTGCTCTTGAGCAGCTGCATTCGATTTTAAAGTGTCAACCAAAGCATGAGCCGCAGCTAGTTTATCCACTCCCAGTTGAAGTTTACCCAAACGTTGATCAATCTCATTTGCTGCCTTGCTGTACATATGAAAATAGATTAAAATCAATTGATAATATCGTGCTGGCGGCTCTTTATCCTGATCATCTTGAGGCAGTTCCTCACTTAGATCACTAAAGTGACTACAAACAGGTACTTTACTCTGTACTCTGTCCATTGAGGACTTATCATTGAGTTGTTCAATAAACTGTTTGGGCAACATTGACAGAGTATCCCTGGATTCCGTACGTATATAGAGCAGATCCATTTGACGATGCAAAGCCGGACAAGTGTTGAAATAGTCACCTACTTTGGGGTTTGTCGGTTCGAGTATAAGAATAATGTGCAGATTTTCACGGGCTCCTGAAAAAAAAATCATTATCAGATTAAGAAATTTTATAACTTGTTAAATTCATTTCTAAATTTCTTTAATCTTGCTCGTTTTTACTCACTCTTCATGAAATAGGCACTCATAGACTCCTGATAGCCCTCCAGTTGCGCCGATTGTTTCAGTGTGCTAGCCACTGCCTCTAGATCATCGCCGAATAGTTCCAATATTTCACTACCCTCTAGCAATGCCTCAATGGGTTTCAATATATCGGGCACATAGCTTAACCACGAATGTTCTATCAATAAATAGGTCAATTGCTGCTCCAATGCAGCCGTTTGCATAGCCAATTTAAGATCATTATAGAATTCGCCTAGATTATAGTCCGAACCGCCCTGTAGAGTCGAGACTTTGGCCTGCTGGAGAGTGGCAGCGATATATATAGCATCCAATTGACGTCCACCAGATCGGGCTAAGATCAACAAATGTGAATCATTTCGCGATAGAATGCGAGCCACTTTAGCCGTATGATGGAGAAGTTCCTCAGTGATTGGGGCTGCAATGTTATAGCTTTCCGTATCTAAATGAAGAAAACATTATTTCAAAAATATATTATATATTTTAAAAAAAAAAAAAAAAAAAAAATAAAGTTTTATTTGAATTTATTTAATATTGAGTACACATTTGAAATCTATCTTTTTTACTGGAAGACTTTGTGACTACTAGACTGAGCTAAGATCGCGGAGTTCTAACGAAGTGACAAGTTTGTACTAGGATTAAAGACTGAATTGTGTAGATCGATTATGTTTGAATGAAGCCTCTGATTTTGGACGTCGATGGTGACAGCGACGCTTGTTGAGTTCAATAGTCCAACGCGAGCGTGGAATCTGTTTATCATGAAATTGATTTGGGCGACGTGATGGCTGGTGCACCGAACATGATGCTTATTGCCGAATTGATTTATGGGATTGGGCGGCTTGCCGTCTGATGTACCGAATTTGACACCATTACGCTAGGAATGTTTAGTCTGGCGATTGTGTGAAGACGATTGTGTGTTGCAGGGTTATCGGGCTATGATCATGCCGATGCTCATTACGTCAGTGCTCATTATGATAACTCTTGAATGTTCTCTATGGGTGTAGTGTGAGTGTGATTGTGATGGTGAAGCATATCTGGTCTTAACTTATATATATATATATTGATAGATTTACTGTAGTTGTTGTTATTGTTGTTTTCTATACCCGTTTCTCTTGTAATATGTACTTGCAGTGGATGACCCCCGAAGAGGAGGCACGCCAAAAGTTCATCATGCGGGAACGGGATCGCGAACGTAAACGAATCAAACGCATGAATCCCGAATATCGGCAAATGGAACGTGAACGAGATCGATTTCGCAAACAGACGCCCAGACCAAGTGTAGTTATTGCCAATTAATTTATCCTAAACTTTAACCTTAGAATTATCCACCCATTTAATCCCTTCCCCTTCCCTTTTGTTCCACACTCGATTCTTGTCTTGAAATGGAAGCTGAAGATGAAGTAGAAACTAAGAACTAGAGAATCCTGTTGTCTGATAGAATCAAACCAGAAAAACCAAGTCTGTGTCATAAGGTGAATGCTTTATTCTGCATTTCTAAATTGTCAAATATGTCAATTTCCTTCTTACGAACGACTTTTTGTAGAAATTTGTATCATTCTTTCCAAATTGAGTCTCCTTATCGATATATTTAATACAATGTATTAATTCATTAGTTGTAGGAATTTCTATTTCAAAAAATGCTACACTTTTCCCATATTTTTTGACCCATTTTATTATCGAGATATTCATTAATATACTTACTACAAATTGTAATTTGCCTCTGAACCTCATCGAGCCATTCATCATGATTTAGAGCTTGCAATTGACCCTTCGATTTGGGCGATTTGGGTATAAAATAGATTTTCTAGAAAAGGGTATAAAAAAAAATAAAGATAGAAAACACTTGCCACCATTCAAATATATTTATAATTAGATTACCTCTTTGCCTATATATTTACGCATAGTTTGCTTTAAGATAGTCTCAAATTGCTGGACATGTTCATGACATATTAAACGATCCCGAAATATGCTTAACAATTCACTAAACAAGGCCTAAAACAAGTAGAAGAAGAAGAATGGAATGCAAAATTCATTCACTGATTAAAATGACAACTTACCTGATTGAAATCATTGGGGGGGTAAAAAACTAGAGCATCCAGGAGCTTCATGATGGATTTAGGATTAAATTGATAGTGGGCCGCTGTCAATGCCGTTGTTGATGCCTGCGAAGTGAATGCGTCCTGCAACTAGATGGGCAAAAGGTTCAAAAGTCAATTAGTATTAGTGAGTGATGGAGTCCAGAGAGGCGGTGAGAGGGGGAGAAAGAGAATGATACCTTCTCGAAGCACTCCATTAGACTTTCGCTAACATGCTGCAAATTGACGACGATGCCGCTTCCACCTCCTCCTCCTCCTCCTGCACCCATTGGTGGCCTAAAATGTTCACTTAGCAATGGCTCGAGGCGGCACTGGACGATGGTTAGCATATCCTTGGTAGTGGGTTGCATCACTCGAACGTATTGATTTATGGCCAAATAGCGTGAAGCCAGTTTCAACAGATTTCCACTAATGGACGCACAAATTTGCAAACCCGTGACGTTAATCCACTCAAGATTTTCGGCATTGTAAAAGCCGCCCCGTTGCACCAATTGCAACAGAAGCTCAACAATTTCACAACATCCCCAATTGTCCACATAACATAAATCCAAATTCTTCATAAACAGCACTAAACGAGATTGCTTGGCCCGATATTCTCGGCCTCTTAGACCGCTCACAGTGACGCAATGGGAGCGTAGTGCATGCAATATATATCCAGGAGTTAATTGTGTAGAACAGTTTATGGTCACCAATTGATAGCCAGAATGTTCTAGTATAGCCTGCTCCATTAGCAATGTTTTACCCGATCCTGTGGGACCGAGTAGGATAAATGGAGGTGGACTGGCAATACTCTTATTAACATTCGGTTGAGCTTTCAGTAGTGTATCCATTATGTTTAAATAGGACTTTACATAGGCCGTTCTTATCAATAGGTTGCCCTTCTCCTCGGGTCTTTCAATAACATCCAAGGAGTATTGTTCAAGGGAATTGCGTTGCTCATCAAAATATGTTAATTCCGCTAGATTCGGTTGAGCTATATAAAGATTAGCATGCTGTAGGATTAGCTGAGCAAATTCACGATGTCGTTCATTCGGTATATAGCCAAAAAGAGCTCTTAAAGTGCTACCACCGTACTCCTCCAAAGATTGAATGCCATGCACTTGTAAGAGTAGAGAACGTATTAGACTTTCACGGCTAATTCCGGGTAGTTGACTATTAATAAGAAAGTTTGAATAGAAAATAGTATATTAGATAATAATTAGATTTATTGTCATAATTTTATATCTATATCTATTCGGAGTTCGAAAGCGCTTCTGATTTTGACGTTTGATACCTTTGAATAAATTGATGTTCGTGTAGATTAACCCTTAACCCTTTCAAGACCTAATTTATACGGGGAAAAGTATTTAATGGAAAATTAATATTAATCCTAATTAATTTTGAGGACATATGTATTCTAGTAAGGCTTCATTGGCTCATTTAAAATTATAGTTATAAAAATCATTGCCATAAAGTAGAAAGTGAAAGTGAAAATTACCAATACTTGAATTATAATATAACTTTAACTTGTACTTCAATATCGTGTTTCTTTTTTAACTACTTGTGAAAAGTAATTTCGAAAACTCAGTAAATTAATTCGGGTTTAAAGACAGTTATAATTAAAATTGCTTCTAGATAACGTATTAGTTTGGCTCTTAAAACTAATTATCAGTAATTTTAATATTAATTTTGATTTAATTGCAGTCTTACGACTTAAAGCGGTAATTCGAACATTTAAATAACTTGACCGCTTTATTTGTTACTTTTTCGGTAGACTTTCTACATTCTATCCTTCTGTACACTTTTTGCTTGTGCCTTCTTTTCACTTACCTCAATAAATGTTGACCTTCCAACCAATCCACAGAAAATTGAAAGTTTCCATCCAAATAACTTTGAATGAGATCACCATAGGGTTCTTTAGTTAGCTCATGTCTTACAATATCCTGGAGGGGATAGTAATCATAGCTCATATTGACAATGCCCATGCGGGAAATGGTAGCTGGTGAGGCATGACGCACATCGTCCGTTTCGAATATAAAGTTGACGTTATTACCAAATTGTATGCGCCATCCTGAGGGTAATGTTAGCAGTCTGCAAGCAATTTCAAGACAGGAAAAGTAGTGAGAAAATATAAGTCTAGCACAAAATATGAGTTTTATTTTGAGTCATCATAAAACCAAAAAAAAAAACCAAATCATCCTCTAATTGCAGCTGATGTCCCCAGAGGAGGAGGCGCGGCACAAATTCATGATGCGGGAACGGGATCGGGAGCGAAAGCGTATCAAACGTCTGAATCCCGAATATAGAAGAATGGAGCGCGAACGCGATCGATTTCGCAAGAAGGCACGACGTGCTAACGTAGCATTTTTCCAATATAATTATTATACCCTATATATATAATACACATTGAAACACATACACAAATCACACAGACCGGTTCTAGGGCATAGGCATAAGTAGCTAGGACTGGATGAGACAGTATCTGACATTTGCTTGATATCGTAGTCTGACCTAATACAAACACCCACCATAATCCGATTTGATTACAATTTGCTTTAATAAGTTTTCCACCCTCCCGGTCTTAAAATATTTCTCGTTGCAGTTAACACCAGAGGAAGAACTGCGCCTAAAGATGATACAACGCGAAAGGGATCGTGAAAGAAAGCGAATTAAACGCTTAAATCCCGAATATCGTAGATTAGAGCAAGAACGTGATCGTGATCGTAAAAAGGCCAGAAGAGCGAATGAGGCCTTCCGGCAATTGGAAAAGTTACGTGACAAAATACGCAAAGAGCGGAAAAAGGGTCTCTTGGTAACAGATCCCACACAATTGCCGCCGGAATTTGCGGCTATGATACCGCCAGTGCCTAATGTCAAGCCTGAGGTAAGTGAAATACGATTTCGAAGAGGGAAACTTCAGAGCAAATGCAATATGAATATTTTTGAATATTTTTTTTAAACTTTGTTTTTTTTTTTATAGATTTTAACAACATCTCAAGGACAGCCGCAAACTCAAGAGCAGCAGCAGCAACAACAGCAACAGCAATTACAGCAACAACAACCACCACCTACGCTTCATCAAAACCAGCAGCAACAACTTGCAGCCCATCAACCACCACCCCCGCCTCCCCATGCCGCTCATGCACATCAACAACAACAACAGCAGCAGCAGCAACAGCAGCAGCAACAACAACAGCAGCAACAGCAGCAGCGACATCGCTCGCTGTCATCGCATCCTTCTATCTCCTCGAGTGCCACACTCACACAACTGACGGCCGCTGCCCAGCATACAGCACCGCCCTCGCACACGCATTTACAGCAGTTAAATAAGTTGCAACAATTATATCCGCCTCGCAGTTTCGCCCACCCCGCCCTGCCTATAGCCGGTGTGACTTTAATGCCCCAATTGTGTCATCCCATATTGCATCAGAATCTAAGTGCCACATTATACGGCGGACCCCCGCCTAATGGCATTAAGCAGGAATATGGACAACCAGATGTGGCAGTTGCCGCCGCTGCTGCTCAGGCAGCTGCCTTGGCCTCGCTGCGACAACAAGATGAGTCTGAGATGGCTTTAAATTTGGAGCCAGAAATAATCTTACAAACACCGCCCGATGTGGTGGTAAATCCCGCCCAACAGCAACAGCAGCAGCAGCATCACTACAGTCAGCAGCAACATCATCTGCAACAGCAGCAACAACAGCAGCAGCAACAGCATTGTAACATGTTCCAGCACATGGCTCCGCAGGCTCATATGCAACATATGCGCCCAGCGCCATTGCCACCACCACCGCCTTCCGTGGCGACTGCAGCACCACCGCCTCCAGCAGCACAACAGCCGCCACCGTCACAAATGTAACCCCAGCACCAGCAGACAGCAGTAGACACACCCGTAACAACCAATAATTTAAAGAAAAACCAGAAAAGCGATACTAAGATACTCGGCCTTTAGTCCTTAAGCTCAACTAGCCAGCAAACGAAACCTACAAACAATCAAAAAACACGTTCGAACACTTTAACAAAATTTTCACAAGTTTAGAGTTGTGAGTTTTCAGTAGAAATACCATAATGTGATTATTATGTCGAATTTATTAAACAAGCAACTCATGTTCTTAAGCAATATCAGATCTTTAAATCATTTATATTTGAATTCCAATTTATTTAATTGTGCTTTGACCACAATTTTTTATACTTTTGAACTTTTAAAGAGAAAGAGTTGAAAGAGTTTCTAGATTTTGCCAGGTTGATCAAATTGTTTACAATTTATAACAGTTTTCAAATTATTTATATATTTAAAGAAAAAAGTTAATTCTGTTATTAATACAACCATAATTTTAGACAATTTAAAAAGTTTATCAATTTTACTTCGCTTTTAAGTCAACTTGTGTGTTGTAAAAATTTTATTTTCCATATTTCCAATTTAATTGCTTTGATTTAAGCGAATGGAATCCACTACTAATATTAAGTTGATATTTAAATTGATTGAATTTTACTTTGTTATGTTCTTTTTGAAAATCTGTAAAATTATTTTCTAAGTCAAAACTCACAACTCTAAAGGAATCAGTATTTTTAAAGTTATCTCAACACGGTGGACTAAGCACAACTTTCCAATACTTTTTGTTAACAAAGAAAACTTTTTGATAAGTTCAAAAGAATTCATGTTTGTGTTTAAAGAATGTTTCAACGTTTTTCTAAAGAATTCTTGATCATAAGTATTATCATAGACAACTTAGTGTTCCCATGTGAATATGTTTAAATATTCATATCAGAAAACAAGTTGTTGTTTGGCTATGCGAGGTATTTAACACATTTAAAAACTACTTCAACATACAAAAAGCCTACAGCACTTTTCAAAATATCACAATGTTTTTACAAAATGTGTATATTTTTCCTTTTAAAATCAAAATTTTGAATTGGCAACTGAAGGTCCACCGTGAGACACGCACAATTACTCACAACACACTTCCATACACACACACACACACGCACCACCAGTTCTTGTTCTGTGTGAATTGTAGGAATAGGAATAACTAAAAAGAAAACGCCATTTGTAAAATGTCGTTTTATTGTGTATTAGGCATTATGTTACGTTTACCAATTAAGTGGGCTTCCCCGTCATTCTAATTATGATAATTATTATTATATTAATTATAATTGTTTTTCGCATTTCTGTGTTTTTAGCCAACCCCCTCGCGTTCCCTTCATGCCCCCTGTGCCCCGTTTATATATACAAATCTGTTTGTACTATGTGTTTTTTTGTTTAGTCTTTGCTAAGTGATAGATAGGATGTGCATCCTTACAATATATACGATACGATATATATAATATGATATTTGTAATTGATATATATATATATACATATATATATAACTATTAGCCGCAAAAAAAGTAAAACATGAAAGAAAACAAAATTAATAATAAATTTAACGAATTTATGCGCTAAAAAATGAAGAAAAACGAAATATAGAAAGAAAGAAAATTGAAAACTCACTTGTTATCATCTAAAACGGAATTGAGAGCCTCTATCCATTCCGGATCAATGCTGCCATCACACACAATCCACGAGTAAACATGCTCCGGTTCCTGATTGACCACCACAGCGGTATGGGTCAGTACACCGTCGACCCATTGTCTGGTATCGGCATCGAGGTGGCCCAATAATTGCCTACGACTCATGCTCTTTGGGCTAATGGTATGGATGCGTAATTGCCAATTGGTTTTAGTTGCTGTTAAAGCCTGCTTTAGCAGGGCCATAATGGTGGATTTGCCGCAACCGGGGGGCCCTACGAGCACAACTCCCATGCGTTTCTGTAGCTGTTCATGTAATTGCAAAGCCTTTTCAATTTGCTTCTCACTGGCACACAGGCCAAGTGTTGAAAAGGCCTCTCTTAGTGCCTGCTGGAGCGGCAAGGTCTGCGGATTCGATTGAGATTTGTTATCAATTTCGGGAAATACGTTCTCCATAAGCATTTCGAAACGTATCACATCATGTTGAGCCAATTTTGACATGGTGGATGAGCGTAAACATTGCACCACAATGGACATTTCATCATTGGCGGATTGCTGTCCGTTGGCCACCAAACCTTCGCCGCAGACCAGCAGCACTGTCTTCAGTTCACGCAAACCCCAATCATAGTGGCGCTGAGCCGACAGCATCTTGCCACACAAATCGAAGAGCTCCACAATCCGCGAAGATATCTCTGCCGCCGCCTTGAAACCCTCCACAAACAGCATGACCCTGGCTATCTCTCCGGGCTCTGGCTGCTGCATCACAATGGGTCGGAATAGCGCTTGTATGTTTCCAGGCAGTTTCTGTCGGCCACCATATTCGGCTCCAGCCGGATTTAGGGTTACAAAAATGCCGCAATGTTGATTTAGTTGAACCTTTTGAATAGGGAAACAAGTGAACATTATTCAGGAAATGATAATTACTTGTATAATGTTATTAAAAGTTAAAAGTTTTTTTGGCACGAATTCGATCTAAAATTTCTTTGGAATAAAAACTATAAAATCCCTAAAGCAGATCGGATACCTATATACAATGGCGCAACTGGGTAATGATTTTATGGGCTAAATTTGGTCACTTTATGTGTAAGATCTATAATGGATATCAAAACTTACATAGTTTACGAAATAGAATATCGTATAAGTCGGGTTTTCTTTGCAAAAATCTACGAATTTGAATATTTATTAATTTAAACACACTATTGTTAGTGCCGGATTAGGCCAGTGTAATCAAAAATCCAAAAATATTATCTCTCGGAATCATAATGAAAGTTATTTGGAAAAATTTACTTTTGGAGAATTTGTTGCAATTTATCAAATACTCCAAAAATGTACAAAATTATAGCATTCTGAAAATAGGAGTAATTAGAATACTTTGTTTAGTAACGTCTAAATTTAATTTAATCCTGTCCGACACTGACTACTTTGACTTATAAACCTGTTATTATACGATCGAGATCAATATTAGTTCTAAGCGATTTGAACGTTTTAGACTCTTGCAATAGGAATGATGATATAGTATGACTATATACCACTGTATCTTAAACGAAAGAAGAGTAAGTCTTATGGATCAAATGGAAAACTCATTTCCAACTATTTCCTCATATAAAATATTTCTACTAATATAACAAGAATAGAGATACTTGTCACGAATTTTTATTAAATAATCATTGTGTTTTAATGACAGCTTTGCATAGTGTATTTATGATTCATGAGTATTTTTCCTGAACTTCTTGAACATCTTAAACGAAAGAAGAGTAAGTCTTATGGATCAAATGGAAAACTCATTTCCAACTATTTCCTCATATAAAATATTTCTACTAATATAACAAGAATAGAGATACTTGTCACGAATTTTTATTAAATAATCATTGTGTTTTAATGATAGCTTTGCATAGTGTATTTATGATTCATGAGTATTTTTCCTAAACTTCTTAGTATAATGTCCAAAAAGTTCTAAAGCATTCAAAATTGTCATAGTCATAGGGTAAAAGAGAACGTTTTGTTGTTTACATCCACCTCCAAGAATCAGACCATAATTTTAAAATGTTTAACCAAATACTGATTTCAGAGTTTAAAATACATATATATAACAAACAAAAACACGAATTTTCGATACATTTCTCTTCATAAATAAACGTTAAAAACTTAAATCATGGTACAGATTTTGGATAAATGACTATTGTGTAGGGTACACAAGCTTCGCAGTATTAAAAACCTACGGTATTTATCTTTTTTCAATTTGTCGCACTCACCTTTCGTTCGCCAATTTGTACCCATTCAGTCTTATCCTTCAAGGCACTTTGTATGGGCTGTATAAGCATGGAGATGGATGAGAGGGTGGCCTCCTTTAGCCTATTGAACTCATCGAAACATCCCCAGGCGCCGCAACGTGCCAAGCCGGTTAGGATTAAACTCATCGATTCGGTGTCCACATTCTGTGCGAAAGAACAAAACAATTCCCGGACATAATGATAAATCGCATTTGGCTCTTCCATTCCACACTGTCGCATCACTCATCTTACCTCATCGCAATTGAAAACCAACACAAGCCGTCCCAGCATTGAGCCCAAAGCCTTGACGCATTCCGTTTTGCCAGTGCCAGCTGGCCCGAAAGGATTACCGCCAAGACCCATGTGCATGGCCTGGGTGAGTATAAGATAACACTTGTGGGTCAACCTTGTGTGGACCAATTTGTTGACCTGACCCAGATATTCGTAGGCATACTCAAATTCTGCATAAACCATGTGAACATAAACCTGATGATCTCCAGCAGCAGCAACACCTTTGCCTGTTCCACGGCCTAGGTAGTATCTCAGCTGACTCAGCCAGTGCCAGTCAGTTGGATGCATCACATTGTTCGCTTGCAGCTCCTCCACAACTCCCTTGTAGTGCACCAAATCGAGAAGCAGTGCCCTAAGCTTTAGGTCCATCAAAGTTTGACCTTTTGCATGTTGCTTCAGCTCAGATAGATGGGATATTTCCGCCTGCAGCTGCTGATGCAATTTATCCAGTGACATCGATTTAATGGCCTGTTCCACTTGTCGCGTAAAGTGCAAAGCCCGCGATGTGGCTACCACTTGACTAACATATCGCTGGAGTAGAGATTCGCTGAGATTTGAGCTCGAGCCATTGGTGTTTGTGTAACACTCATGGATCTGGCTACGTAGGGTGTCCTTCACGCAGCTCACCAGCTGATTGAGCCATCGCTGGAGAAATCATAAAGAGTAAAGAATTCTATCTGGATTCCAAGCCATCCAATCTCACCTCAATGTCACCTGTCATGTCAACTGGTTGGCTTAGTTTAAGCTCATCTCCATCCGAGCTGTTCATTGCCAAGATGCTGTAAAAGTCCTTGTTCTCGTTTTGTCTGATTTTCAGGCTATGACAGCCAGGAAAAAGTTTCCGTATGTGACGCTGAATGATGTCCGCATCTTTGCTGGCCTGACCCAATAACTCCAAAAGATCATCATCGCCAAGAAAATAGAAGCGAGGAAATGAATTGCGTTTGTCCTAAAAAAAAGGATTAGAAAAAGTAACAACACAACATCTTGATGAGATAATATAAGCTTCGTTAGACAGTTAAATTTCTCACCGTTATATAGCTCATTAGATTCTGTTGACATCTGGCCAATTGGGTTTCCAAAGAATTGACTATGGTCATGATATTGTTAATCTTTAGCAGCGAAGTAACCCGAGAATCTATTTCGATTTCTCTCATGACAAAACGAAAATCCTTATCGATGCGTTTAAATAGAGCTTGTTCCTGTTGCAAAGTTCCTGAACCAAAAACGGGCTCCAAATAGACCCAACTGAAAAATAATAATATTAAAATTTCTTTTGAAGATCCCTTTTAAAATTTCTTCTTACCGCCTCTGAGAATGACTTAGGCTAGTCAGAAGTGTGTCCAACTGGTTGAGGCGATTCTCCCAGAGCTCTGCCTGATCGGAAAAACTATCAAAGGCAGCTGAATTTTTGGCAGATTGCAATAAAGATTGATTATCGCCAATTTTGTTTAGAACTTCTTGATAGTCCTTGATAAGAGAAATATTCGAAGAGCGTTTGATCAATTTAAATTGAGCTGTGACTGACCATTGATCCAGTTCAATGAGAGCTTGTCGAACAATTTGTTCGGAGCCAGCCTGTCGGACAATATTGCCAATTTCCTGACCAGCCGATTGCAAAACATCTATGTTGCCTAGAATATCCTTTAGGATAATGGCATAAAAGGGTTTAGTTGGCTGATGCAGTAATTGAAATATCCTAGCCCAGTGTCGCTCACTCAGAGCATCCGATTGCAGTAATTGCAGTATGGGCAAAGCCAATTGAAGTCTCTCCACTTGTTGCCTTATGCGTTTCGAGGGTAAGTCTATGGAACTATTGACAGAAACCTCCCATTTGCTGATGAACTCATTTAAAACATATGGACGACGACGAAAGATGGTCCATTCCTCTTGTAGAATGGGCTCAAGTTCCCTGAGAAACAGATCATAGATTTGCCATTGCTTAGATTGTTCTTCGATTTTGTTATCAATCTCATCGAAATGTTTTAACACATCGATTGGGAAATCCATATTGAATTTCCCACATTCATCCAAAAACTGCCGTTTCTTCTCGATTAAATTCTGCCAATGTAAGCGACGTTCTTTGAAAATCTCTAAGGAAGCATCCTCATTGGCCTCCAATTCGGCTATGGTTGACTCCCATCTCAAGAGGAACTTTTCAGCCTCATTTTGTAGATTATGCATTTGAGTTTGTGCTTGATTCTTAATCAAATCCACTTGACGTTGCAGTATGACGGCATGATTCTCCAATAGCGGATGCAGTTGCTCCCATTGTTGCAAGATGCTGGCCAAAGCTGTAACCCGTTCCTTGCACCAACCAGCCAAACATGAATCCTTTGCCTTGACTCTCTCCAAAGTCTCTGCTATAGTGGGTAAGTCACCCATTATCTTGTCATATTTCATTGAAGATTGACTAATGCTTCCCTCATCGTCCATAGGAACGTTCTTGAGAAATTTCAGAGCATTTTGTAGAAATTCCTGTATAGCGTCTACATCCGTTAGAATTGAGGCTCTTAGACTATTAGCCAAAGCCTCCCAATAGCGTCGACTGATGAACTCAATGTCACTCCTTAGGGGCAGCACATTGATCACTATGCAATCGATTGATTCTTCAGATTGTTGCAATTTGGCTAATTGTTGACTAAAGTGTTTGCAAGAACGAAAATTTCTATCCCAATCTTCAGCCTGATTCAGGTGTATGCCACACAGTTGTTCCACATCCACACAACCCAAGGCAATCCAAGGTAGCCAAATCTTTTTAAACTCCTCCAATTTATCGAATAGTTCATTTGCTCGTCTATACAGAGGACCGAAATGTTGGCGATTCAATCTCACCATAGTCTTGAAGAGATTTCCACTCTGCTCGGAGAGACCATGAAAATTCGATGGTCTATCGATAAAACGCCTCAATTGACTGTAGTATATATCACGTATCTCCTCTTCGGCGGGACTATAGCATAGTTCCCGGTTTCGTAATACTAATTTTATGTGTATATCCGGTAATTTGTTATTCATATCAAGTAAACCAAGTATATATTGATATTCAAGCACTTTATACAACTGATGATCCCAATGCAATTTAAAGGCATCCAAATTGGTATAACCCTGACGCTCTAGAGTCATTAAAAGATCGCGCAAATGTCTGAGCTCATCCTTCCAGATTTGATTTTGTGTAAACAAATCAGTGGACATTAGTTTCATGATCTGGGGGAATTTAATCATTATTGGAAATGTTAATCATATTGGTATGGGATTATAAAGGATATGTAACCTGTTATTGAAGTAAGACTTACCGTTCTCTTGGCCTGTTCATGATAGCCAACTAATAGGGTATTATCCGAGGATAGTTTCGACACGGCTGCTTGTAAGGTATTGACATAACGCTGGACAGAGGTCTCTTCCTGCCAGGCGACAGTTTCACTTTGCACTAGACGCTGCAGTTCCAAGGCATTCTTTAGCATAATAGGCCGCTGGCAGGGAATCATGCGATCTCCGATGGTATTGTGAAATGTGGCTATTTGCTGTAAGCGACGGGCATAGCACATATACTTGGCCGCATGAGTGGCGGCAGCACGTAACTCCAAGGGAACATTGTAGCCAAGATTCTCGAATTCGCGCACATCCTGACAGAAGGTAACCAATTTGGGATTGAAAGTGACACGCATCAGTTGCCTGCCTTCCTTCTCGAATTTTACTACAGCCTGGTCGTCCCGTAGTTTCAGTTCACCGCTCTTTACGGCGGTCGAGCACTGACCCGACCAGATTTCAAAATTAGTACGCAACAAGGATTCAGTTTCCTCTTTGATTTCTTGGACTGCCTTGTTAATCTTGTCGAAACCTTCCCGTCCGCTTATCAAATGGCTAACCTTTTCAATTTCCTGAATTTGATATTGGACCACTTTGAGCCAACGGCATTCGTTGCAGATCACTGACAAGTGACCAGTATCGGGTTCCATATTCGTATCCGTCATAGCTTTACGCAAATCTTGCAGCAATAAATGCAGTGACTGCAGGAATTGCTCCCTTTCTATGGTCAAAAGTTCGAGGACAGCAGGACGTTGTATCAGAGTCTCGTATTTGGAGAATATATAGATAACCTGTCGAGGATTACTCAAATGTTGATGTAACTGGGTTTTCAATGCCGATGCAATGCGTTCATCAATTGGTTGCAACACCTGCTCGAAATGTTGCAGGGCTTTTTGCCACTTGGCCTGACCCAGACTGGTGGTGTCGAAGATGTTGAAATCCGTAAATGGTGCCTGCTCCTGAAACATCTCCTGCAGCTCTGAGTCATTTAAAAGTGTGGCTATCTGTTTATACAATTGCTTAATATTTCGTATTTCACTGAGACGTTCTTTAAACTGTTGCCCACGTTTGGGTACATGAGGATCCCCTACCCACGGATGTTTTACATAATTGGGCCAAAAGAGTCGTGTCAATGAATCACACAATTGTATCCAGGCATCCACAGTGTCGATACATTGGCTCATCAAATTATTCACATGATACGAATTCAGGCTCCAAATGTCTTCCGCCATGAGTTGAGTTAGACAAGCCTCAAGCAGACGTTTCGCTATAATGTCCAATAGATCGGCCATACGTTGCTGGGGATAATTGTAGGGCAAACGCCACAGTTCATCTAGATTATTATGGGCATGATCGAGGAACTCTTCAATGGTTGTGCCATGACTATTGACAGTCCCGCCATCAATGGTGCTGCAATGGTTTTTAAAATAGTTTTGAAAATATTTTCAAGAAATTTCTTAACAAATTTTAATCCTCAACAGCTTATATTAAATTTTATAAATAACTTATTTTATGTCTATCTAAATGTTTTCCTTAAAAAATATTGAAATATGTACATATGTAGTATAAAATGTGTAAAAAGAGATTATGACTCCTCTATTTAAAAAATTATATTTGTTCGCAATATTGCAAAATATTCAAGTTATTTCAAGTTAACTTTGAGGCAAACTTTTTTTTAAAAATATCGAAACACATTTTATCTTAGCATCTTTAATATGAAGTTATATCCCTTATAAACCATCTACATATATTTCGATTTTGCTGTTTTTTTTTTCAATTTTGAATAACTTACCTAATTTTTTGATCAATTTTCTCCAAGACACCGATAAAGACTTGAGCCGTTTCGCGATCTAAGCGCGAACTAGATTTTTGTCCCAGTTTTTGTTTCCAATATTTGATCTCCTGCTTTAGACTAGTAATGCCTGAATGAAAGAGAATGGGTATTCAAAATTCCGGAATATATTTACAAAAATATTCAACTTACCACTTTGAGGCAAACCTAGACTAGAACCCAATGAGACATGTAAATTCTCTAGAAGGCCACTTAGTTCAGGAGTGTATTCATGGCGCTGCAATCAAAGTGGGGGAAGGAAAAGAGTATTAAAACTATGAACAAGAGAGACGTAGAGAGAGGTAAAAGGGAATATAATATAATTGACAAAATGGAATTTGCCAGAAGAGAAACAAATTGAATTATGAGCAGAAAAAAAAGAAAGCAAACAGTAAAGCAATTTAAGATGAGAAGTAGCAAGAATTATCCATATATATATATATATATATAAGATATACAGAGATATAAGGTAGACTTACACGAGCCGCTGCTTGTGGAGAAAATACACGTGAAACGGAATTGTAAATGGATTTAACCAGGCCACCCTCCAGTGTTAATATGCCCAACAGTGGCTCGGCATCTGCGTTTGCTTCTGCGGATGTTGGACTTATACCGGCTCCGGTTGCACCAGTTGCAGCTCCTTGGCCAATGCCAACCTGCGGCACCTTGTAGAATAGCAAACAGACTTCGTCGTTAGGTATACGATGTTGAAATTTGATTTTGCCATCGCTTTTATTATGCACAGCCGAGATAATCGTATGCTCATCTCGCTCCAGAAATTCCAATATAGTTGCCGTTTGCTCATCCAATTCCGTGCCAGGAATGCGGCCACCAAAATAATCCACTGGTACATAGCACACACAAATTGAGATAAGAATTTTTCATTCGATTATTGCATAGAGAACTTACCAGAAGTATTGATAATGAATTTACTGCGTTGACTCATGTCTAACGACTGCAGAAACTTTCAGTTTCAAGCGAACTAAAATGATTAGGGAAAAGCAGGAAAAATAATAACAAGAAAAACTAACCAACTATTTGTTGTCCTTTTTCGCTAAGGGTTGCCATTGGCAACAACAATCGGGCAGTGTGTTTTGCCGTTGTCAGGTCGTTGTCAATTCCATGGGGGTTGCCGTTGTTGTTGTTGTTCCTACCTTTTGCACCTGTTGTTGTTTTGTTGGCCACACGTGTTTGTTGTTCTACCTTTCATGCATCCCTTGGCAATCCCTCAAATCTCATTTCACTTGCTTGTCTAATGGTCATGCATGGCCAGAGCATGGTTTGGGGCGTTAAAGTGGGCGTGTTCTGGGGTTGGTGCTGGTGCTGTTAAGCACTAAAAATGCCTCACCAGTTTTATATCATTTGAATGTCCAATAATTGAATTGTACGGGCGTGTTGAAAAGTGGAAAATGATGACAAGTGATGAGGAGGCAAAAGGTGGATGTATATAGTAGTAGTAGGGAGGATGTTTATGAGACTTTGTCACTGTTTGTAAGGACTCAACTTAGAAATGATGGAGTGGAGTAGAGTAGAGAAGCATGTTAGCAAACTACACTGAAAAAATTTTATTTTTATGGGACTGTCAAAACATGAAAATTCGTTATTTTCTGAGCAAAGTCAAAAGCCACTGACTTGGCCCCGTTAGTCTCAGCTAGATAATGATACGGCTCAGTTCTCACTTAACATGAAATATAATATCTAAAACTTATAATGCAATACTTTAGTTTAAGCAGTTAGTCCTGCCTCACCTAAGTGATTTTTCATATATTGCCCATAATGTGAAATATTTTGGACTTTAAAATCGAGTTAAGAACAAAAAATATGTATCAACTTTTTACTTTCATTTTAAGTTACAAATTTTTAGCTTGATTCTAATCACATTTGCAGAAACTCTCCAGTTAAGCTGCAGGGGGGGAATTGAAGTTTTAAAGAACTAAAGTTTTAGCCCACAAAAACTAAGTTAAGCTAACTTGCACCACAAATAACTATGAAGTGAGATGTTTCAGAGACTGGCAAAGCCCTAAATGAATTTTCCACACACTCGTCCCCCAGGCCCACTGAAAGAGAGAATAAGCCACACAAAAGCGAATTTAATAACCGATGCAGGAGGCAGCACTTGCTTTCTACCTTCACATAAACATTACCACATACTCCGCTGCCTCGACAGTCCATTCCAGTTTGCTGCCATTTGAAAAAGACATACGCACATACACACTCACATGCATCAAGCCGTCATCCTGCGCTTATCCTGTCTGCATATGTTTGATGCAAATACCAGTAAAATAGTTTGGCAATTCTTTCCTTCCTTCCTGCCGCCTTCCTTTTGGCCTTGTCTATCCATCTATCCCTCTAGGGTCACAAACTTTTATAGGCAAACAAAATGGAAATTTCACTTGCTGTGGTATTTTTTTTCCCCCATCTTTAGTTTTTCGTTTTCTATTCGTCTCTTTTAATACCTTGTAGTCTTAAGGTATTAAGGGGTATATAATATTAGTAAAGATTTGCATTGCCAAAATTACATTCGGTTATTTATATAGATTCATAGACAATAATCTAAAGTAACCATGATAACAAATAATTAAAAATGGAATTTATATTTACTTACTTTATTAGTGATGAAGAGTATCCAATATGTCGATGTTCGAACATTCTGAACGGTTTTTATTATAGTTTTTTTCTCTTTGTTTTGCCAACTGTCAACAGTTAAATAGCACTGCAAATTAACTGCATAATAAAATTTAGCCATTTAGCTGACTCTTTTTCGCCACTGAAAGACTTCAACAAAATGCAAAGTTTCCATTCTTTTTTTCCATTTGCCACATAAAAAGTGAAAGCTTTGATGTTGCCGACATTTTATTATGGCATGAGAAAAATCTCTCTTATAAATTTAAAAAGAAAAAAACCAATTTGGAAAATTGTGAATAATCATAATAAAAATCTTTGACTGGCTTTGCTGGAAAATTTGTGACTTTTTGCCATTGTTTTTGGGCAATCATTTAAAGCATGAAATCAAATCATAATTTAGCATGGCCATCAAAATGGCCCCAAAAAGTAGGCAACTAAATTAATCTATTTTGCTTTGGGTTGATTTAGCCTAAATAGTAGTTGGCTCGGTTTAGTTTAGTTTAGTTGATGGCGATTTATGTATTTATGGCCCTCTACATACTTTCGATAATATTTTATGACGATGAATTCTTTTCTTGGTTTCTCCTTCTTTTTTTTGGTTTTGGTTCTGTTGGTTTTATTGCCCAACTGACTGGCTTGCGGCTCATGCTGGGAGGTAAAGACAATGACAACGACGCCTTGGCAGTGTGTTTAGAGCTTTGGCCAAAAGAATTTATGGTTTATGGCGTTTTGTTTGGTTTTTGTCAAATTACACATACATGTACATGAACACAAACACACACACACACACACATGACACACTCTCACACATGGACAACCTATTGTTCTCTGCTATTCTATGGGTCTATTCAGGCGTATAAATTCTCTCCAACACATAGGAATTCTATTTTTTTTTCGGCATTTTATATTAAAATTGCTCTTTGAGGGCCTGTCTCATCTTTTGTCTCTCTCTCTCTCTCTCTCTCTCTCTGTGTGTCTTTGTTTATTTGTTTACGCTTTCGTTCCAATAAAAACATATCAATGTGAAAATTTTTTATCACACGACAACCAATAATAATAATAACCAAAAGACAACCATAAAATTGGAAATTATATCACAGATTATGTTTCTTATGGGCCGGAGTAGAGGCAAAAAAAGATAGAAGAAATAAATATAAATTGAAAATAATAATATTGTTGATCGTAAGTGTCGATAAGGAATGATAATAAAACAAGTCAATATGTTAATATTAAGCTGGGGAATTGTCATACAATATTTTGCCATATATCAGTTGAAAATTGACCAATCCAAATGGTAATTTATAGATTTAATTTAAAGTAACGTTAATCAACGTTAATCATTAGCGTAAAAGGCCGAGTCGACACCTACAGAAATATTTGAAAAACGAAACTTTTTCAAGGAAATTTAAGAAATTTAAAATTTTATTTTGGTACGCAACACAACGTTATATGATCTCCTACGCAGCCAAAAACTAGCTTCCTCAAGTTTTACTTTTCATTAAAAAACTGAAAAAGTTTACAAAACAGATTGAAATTTTATTTTTTTACTTACCCAAAATAATTAAAATAAAATTGACCATTAATATTATAATAGCAAAGTCCATCCAAGTCATTTCTTTACATTCGCAATTGTTATAAATTTGAAAAAATAAAAACAAGTAGTCGAACAATTAAACGATTTCTTTAGCTAATCGGTTAAAAGTGGGTCACTATTTAGTTTAGTTAATTGTTGATCTTGAAAAATTGTTTACTCAAAACACGATTAAAGCGATGCCATAGGAAGAGAGAGTGTCATGTACATATGTCTATGCCGTGATTGAACTCAAACCAGAAACAAAAAACATAAAAAGAGATAACATTTGACCATTGTGCTCTTTATGGATAACCTCATCACACAAATGAATCTCAATTTAAGCATTATTATACCATACACCCATAGGGGGAAGTGGTATATTAAAGTCGCCAAATGTATGTAATTATGTATGTGTATGATTTTGCCACGTACCTTTTCGCCCCCGTAATTTGAAAAATTTCGATTATCTCCCGTATGCAATCAAATATTGGCACACTTAATTTTGTTTACTAATATCCAGCAAAATACTAAATTTGATCGAAATATAAATATTTTTTTGTATAAAAACTTAAGTAACAGTTTACTCAAAAAACGAAATGTAGGTAAGATGTCAGTCATTCTCATATTTTAATTGTGTACCTTTTTGGTTTCAGCTGCACTTTTATAATGTCTACATTACCAGTTTCTCATTTATCCATGGTAAATAATCGATAAGATTAGTATTTATTGATGGTACACCTGAATTGCATTCCTGAGAACCTCTACTCACGATACCGAACTGCACAAGACGTTGTGACTTATAATAATTGGCAGCGTATATCAATGCATTGCCAGAATCTCCATTACAAGTATCGTTACGGTCTCCAGAAACACATATTGAATTACTTGGAGCGTACAAGCTGCAATTTGTTCGAAATGCGTTTATCTCCAAGGGTAGTACGGAATATGTGTTGTTCTCGGTCAAGCCCCAGCCAGCTATTAAAAATTGATTCATAGTTTTGCTCATATTTCTTAGTTCCGGTGATGTTGGCAAACAGATGGGAATAATGTGCTCTAAAAAATTCGAGATTCGATTAGAGTGATCAGATTAACTTAAATGTATACCATACCTTTCATTTTCACATTGTCGTCTAGTTGTACTAAAGCTATGTCATTTTCACCATTACCAGAAATATTAAACTTATTATGAACTATGATATCCTTAACTGCAAAATTTTCATGACCTTTCTCAGTTCTATGTCGTCTTGTATAATTTAATTGATCTAAGTGATGTTCACCCAAACGAATTTGTTTAATTCTGTGGAAAAATACATTAATCAATTACATTTTTCATTGTTAATTACATACGGCCTTTGATCATCGATAACACAATGTGCAGCTGTCAGTATAAATCCTATAAATTATTTTTTAAATGATTAATCAGGCATTAATTAAGGTTAATGGATTGTTGCTTACTTTTTGTTATAAGCGAGCCGCCACAAAGATTCTTATATGTGCCAGGATATTCTTCATACATGAGCAATGCCAACCATGGCCTGGAATGTATTACGATCTCACGGCCGGAAATACTTTTCTGCTCGAAAATGTCACCACAATATTGCGGAAAATTCAATCGCTTTAGGCTCTCGAACTCTTCGGGGCAGCAAACATGTTCCTATTGAAAATAGGTTTTAAATTAGATCACTTTAATTTTAATTATACTTACCCTAGTTGGTCTGTAGCAACTGTCATTTCTCATCAATTCGTGTTTTTGTGTTGAATCTAGTTTTTCCAATTTTTCCATTAATTTCGGGCAAGACATCAATGGAACACAATTGCCATGATCATTATCAGAAGTAATACAAATAGCTACAGCTAAACATAGTATTAAGAGCTTTTCAATAAGTGTGCATTAAGTATTGTATGTATATTCTCACTTGATTTTTTCAAATTTGGTGCAGCTATTGCAAATTCAACGAAAATAAGGAGCATCAACTTTAAGACAACCATTTCGTATAATGTTTAAAAAGAAACTGACAAAGATTTGTAGCGTCTCTTCAGAGTAAAGCTTCTTTTCTTTAAATTTTTTTGTTTCTATATTATACTTGCATATACATATATGTACATATGTATATAACTTGAGTGCTGTTCTTAGCTTTCACTCTCCTCAATTAAATTTAATCTTATCAACACAGAAACCAATTTTTTTTCGGTTTCGATGGAATTGCGATTGGCATGACGACCGTGACACAAGAGAACATAAATCCAGTCCACCAAATTTTGTTTTTTTAAATTATTTATTATTTTTTTGCTTTCCGTTGAATTTTATAATAAGAATTAGAAAACGCTTATGTTTATTTTCCATTTGTATGTACTTCTTGATTCTTGATTAATTCTTTTGAGATTAAGGAGATACATTATTTTTTGATAACGTCAGTTATTTAAATCAAATGAATAAAAAAATAATAATATTGAATTCCACGCAAAACAAATATTCTTCGACTATCCCATAAATTCAGCTGTCTGAGCAAAACCTCTCGAGCTAGATTGGCCAAAAATTTACCAGATTTTTACTAATTGCCACATATAATTGAATGGAACACACTTGGTTTTCTAATCATTCCTTTCTTGATCTTTAACTCGATACTATTGAACTGTAAGGCTAATTTCAAGAGCAAACGGAGCCAGTTGAAATTAAAATTATTAAAAAGTGTATTGGCTACTAAGATACCAATCACAAATTAATTATTAAATAAGCTACGTCTATATAAAACGATCCTTAAGCCATTATGGACATGCAAGTTTTGAAGATTTTAATAGGATCCTTTTTTATTGCACCTGCACAAAGATTCAAACACTTAGTGACCAATATTGTTGAAGATTTGAATACCATGAAAATGAGCTTGCTTTGCTATATAAGTACCCAGTTCATCGTTTTAAAGTCAGAAAAGACTTGTGAAAGTAGAACTAAGAAGTGTGAGAGACGAGAGACGTGTAAAGACGAATGAGAAACGACGCTCTCATTTTAAACCTAAAGACGAAACATTTATCATTTAATTCAATCATTTTTATAGTTACTAAAACCTAATTATAATCTAAAATAAAACCTATTATATATCTAAATATAAACGGGGCCAAGTGCCTTAATTATTAAACAGAATATAGCCAAGTCTGGATGTCCATACTAAATTTATTTTCAATATTTTGTCGTGAATGAGAATTTTTTTTTTCTAACTTATGTTTAGTAAACTTAATCGAAATTGTCAGTAAATACACATAAAAGTAAACACATTTAAACTTAATAAAAAAGATACAATTATTCTTTGAAAGATTTAGTATATTTTTCTGCCTGTCTGGCTTTCAATTGGAAGAAAATTTTGAATCAACAAACCGAAAAATATTCATATTTTCATTTATTTGACTTCTTTTGCTTCGTATGAACATACATATATAGATTTTGCACATTTCCAGCAGCTTTATACATTTGAATACACATACTAAATCGTTTTATTCAAGTTGTAATAAAATGTATATATTAAAATTTATTTGATGGCAAATATGTTTGTCATAAATTCATTCGCATTCCTTTCGGCAAGGTGTAGATTAAAATATATTTACGATTTTTATGAGTTTTTGGTTGGCCAACAAAAAAAGCGAGCAAACGAAAATTGAATATTTAATAAACTCACACACACACACACATTTCTCTTCCTCTTAATCTGGTAGTAAGTGTGTATGTGTGTATATTAAATTGTGTAAATTGTTTATGATATTAATATCCGTTCGTTACTGTAAAAGGGGATTTAGAGATTAGCATTTGACTTGACTTGCTTAAGTTTTCGTAATTGATAATCAATTTGTGAGAAGCAAAAACGGAAATTATGACTATTAAAATTTAGCACAAAAAAATTTATGAAACATTTGCAGAATACCTACCTTAAAAAATCATTAACAACAAAATGTTTTCAACTTTTGGGGTAATCAATTTTAATGGCCCAATTCTTTGTGTAACAATTGAAATGTTTCTGGAGGCCTTGTCAAAGGTTAAACGGCAACAAAGCAAAGGGAATATTCGAAAGGCCAAACCACATTGTCAATCAAGGAATGTTTTGTCCTTGCCCAATACCCACTTAACATCACCCATCTCTTTGGGCTATTTGCTAAAGTCAGTAGCGCAAACACTTGGCCACCAGCACGTGCCATGTTTGGTCTTTGGGTTTCTGGAACCGATGCTAGGGGAAAGGGTGGACAAACCAGGTGGTCATCGGAGCTCAACCCCTCTGCAACCTTCTTCACACAATACCCAAAATTTATGCATTGCAGTTGACTTATTTGAGCGGCTTCCCCAACTGAGAATCTACCTATTCCCATACCCATCTTCCCTCTTGCTCTCTCTACCACTGTGTACGTGTGTGTGGGTGTGTTGGTGTTCTGTTGATTTGCTTTGATTTCTGTGTGCCCCTAAGCTGACCAACTGTGAGTCACAGTTACACTTTGCATTTTGGCTTGTTCGTTTACGCCCCAAGGGTTCCAAACTCTGGTTTTTGGCCTCAGTCCCTTAGTCTCATTAATACTTGCTAATTATGTTTAATTAGTCATTTTGAATGGTTCAATCTGTGATTTTGGCATATTGGGAAGAGAATTTTGGGCAACAGATTTTATAGAAATGATGATTAACAAGAAGTTGTGATCCAAAAACACATTTCCGTTGTTAAATGCTTTTATGGAAACGTTCCTAAAATAACTTAAATTTTGCCCATGGCTTTCAAATCTGTATATAAAGTTTAACCTAACGAGGGAAACTTTCAAATGAACTTTTACATTATGCTTATTGCGTAGAGAATAAATACATATGTAACTATTTTAAACTATTTCATACTACTATATACGATTTCAAAAAGTACCGAACTATTTTATAAAAGGTTTTATTTGGACACTTTAAGACACTAAAATTAAAAAAAAAATTTATAATGTCGTTTTTATTTTTATTATATAAAATGTAAAAATATGCAGCCACACTTTCTTATTTTTAAATTTATTTATTTACTTTGTACAAGTGCAAATAATTTCAAAAGTATTTAAAGTTTGCATTAAACGAAAGCTTTCATTTTGTCATTTTCTTATATCCTTGCGTGAAAACTAATCCAAAATCGATTGTTAATTTTGTGAAATATGACAGAACATGTCTACAAGTTTATATACCATCCAAGCTTTTAATCAAACTCAGTGAACAAAGTGAATCGAAACATATGTAGATGTAGGTTATATGCATAACATGCTGACGGGAAACCTCTTACAAATTCTGGGCGTGTCAAGTTTCTTGCCATCCTCAGGTTTAGCTTCAGCTCCACCGGATACCAAGAGCATAATCACATGCATGTTGCAACAATTTCCGTTGCATATTTTACAGGCGTTTGTCTACATGGCGCATTGTTGCTGATGTCGAGCAATAAATTTTGACTCTCAATGCTTCTGTGCAGCTGCATCTGCTACAGCTTTTGAATTGTAAGAATTTGTTATTCACTAATTGCCAGATTACTCAACAATCATGGAATTCTAGAATTATTACAATCGTATCATTTTCAAGAAATTAAAATAATTGGCAAATGCTACATTTTTTCAATTTAAGTATTGGACAACATTTGCATAATTGTTCAGAATTTACCCTCCTTTGATAAAACCTAAAGTGCATTTTTTCAATGAGTTTCAATAATTTTTTCTGTTACCACAACAGATGAGTGCAAATTTTTACGTTGCCATCGTCATCGATTGCATCTGCTTCAAAACCATTGGCATTAATTAAACAGAGATATGGTTATCTGTCTCTTTCTATTCATCAAGTTGGGTTTCATCCACGATATGCTAGATATTTACCTTCTCGTTCTATTGATGTCATTTGCTTTTTCGTTCAGTTTTTTTTCCTTGCCGTCACGACTGAAGCATATCACTTTCGCAAATTGAAGTTGGCTTCGTTTCCGTTCCATTTTTTGTCCTTCCTTCTCTTTTCCCCGCACTATTCAAATGGTAAGTCATGCATATTCATTGTGTACTTTGGTACACAACAGACACAACAATTTTACCTGATTTCTTTCATTCTGTAAAACCACATGCAACTCCTTCTCATGCTCTTCAAAAATGGCTTTGTTTCCATTTTGTCCGTTACTAAAAACAGAAAAAAAACAAATGCTAAAATTGTGAAAACCATAAGAATGGTATCTTATAAATGCTAAAGAACAACAATTGTCTCTGTGTGGGTGTGTATTTGTTTTGTGATTGGGAATATATCCTTTTCAAGGACAATTGCATTGTCAAGCGATTGACAATGTCATGTAATTGGTTTCAATTAACCAAGAGCAGAAAGAATGTACACCATGCTGAGATTTTTTCATCGATTTTTTTCTGATTTTACTTCTTCATGTTTCTTCATGCATAAATAAAGTACATTTTTGTGTGACTCAAAACTGGGACTAGCCGGTTGACGAATTTATAAGGTTTTTTCAAAAATGGGAACTATATACAATGTCAATGTATTTATGTTTACTTAACAGTTTGTCTTAATTTAGTATATATTTTTAGTCCCACAGATGTTTCAAGGTTACGAAATAATTGCGAAATATCCTACTTGGCTTTTCTTAACTATTTTTTTATATTTTAATCGTCTTTAAATAAATTAATGTTACTGAATTAATAATAGATTGAACTCGAGCCGTATTAAATGGTTTTATTTTTGACTCAAATTAATAACATTTTTAACATAAATTTTAAATAAACGAATCTGCCTTCTGTCAAAATAAAATTAGCATGAAATATTTTATTCATTCTCAAAAAGCATTTAATAATTTCACCTTAACATTTACTTAGTGTGGGCTCCAAATAGCCGTCAAAAGGATTGGCTTACCATAACATTGTTCGTATTGAAATTTGTGAGTTTGTCAATGTATGTATATCATGAGAATCAAAACATTAGCCCGGAAAGAAATGAAAACCAAAGTTTACAAAATACTTATAATTATCAACGATTGCTTACACATTTCTAACCCATATTAAATTTTAATACCAGCACTTTGAAATACGTTCATAAAAATTTAAAATTTTAAAAATAATTAAAGTAGTACTATATTATGTACAATATTTTTCTCGACATTGCTGCAACTTTTTTGTCTAACATCTTCCTATACATAGTTGAGGCAACTTTTGTTTTATTCCCATAATTATTATACATTTGCATGCTGATGTTGATGTTTATTTAAAACTTTTTATTTCAATTTCTGTTTTTTAAGATGGCAGCAAACAAACAAATGTATGCAACAGAATTTTCCAGTTTTTCTTTCTGGTTTTGGTTTATTTTTTTTTTTTTTTTTGGCTCTGTGCTGTGCCTTTTCATGCACAAAACTTTTGCGAATAAAGCAGTTTATTGTGCCCAGTGGGATTTATAATCCACACAAGCGTTATAAGCGCCAGTCCCCCCTCTAAAACTGATCCCAGAGAAATCACTTTAAAAAAGAGAACAATCTGGAGAAATGGAATAAAACGTTATTAAAGTCGCACATTTGGTACTCTTTTCGATTTGGTTTTAGATGAGCAATCTAACTTGATTAATAAATAGTAATCGTTGTAACTTTTTACTTATATATAAATGTATGTATGTTAAAAAAACCAAATTTAGACTTGAATCAATAGAAGGTACAGAATATTCGGCTAGTCAACAGTATATACAGTGGCGGCAAAGTTTTTGTGACATTCGGTCTTCTTTCTTTAAATTTTGACTTGATGCGATTTTTAATTTATTTTATTGAACATATTGTTCGTTTCCGTCTCTATCATTAAATTTGTCATTGTACTAAGATAATGTACCGTAAGTTTTGTGAGATAAGCCTTAGCCGTTTTTTCTCTTTTTATTTGTATTATTATTATTAAACCGATTTGTATCACAAAATCTTAACAAAGTACCCAAGAATCAATAAAGAAATAGAATATAAGTAACATACTCAATGTCAAGTCCAATGTAATCATATTTTAATTTAATTATTTCAACTAAAGTGAAATACGCCATGAAAAAGTGCTATAGCAATAATTCAATTTAGTGAGATGAACATGTCTACATTAAAACATTCCATTGGTCTTTATTTTGATTTGGTTTCTACTTAACTAAATATATGTACTCAGCTAGGTACTCCTTTTGTGAAGAGTAATGAAAGGCAAGGCAAGGAGTTCACTTGGTCATTTCAAATTAAAAGCATTTCCCCGCGTTTTATTGCTGTGCCTGCAGAATTTTTTTCCTCCACTTTTTTCTTATGCTTGTTTTTTTTTTTTTTTTTTTTGGTATACAAATTTTTATGTCCATTTCGCTTTTATTTCACACTTTCTTGTTTATTATTGCTGCTGCTACTGGCCCAGCCTCTTCCCATTGTGGGGCAACGAAAAAAAAAGGAAAAATTTAAGTATTTGACCTTTTTTTGTTTGCTGGTTTCCCCTTTTTGTTCAAATAATGTTGTTGCCATTGATTTATGTATGCCCAGCGAAAGGATGAAAAAGTATAAGGGAGAAGAGAGTATTTTAAGCTTTCAGCTTACTCCTGCGCCTCGACTAGGACTCGAAATGCTAACTTAATTGTTGTACTAGCACCTAAAATAACCTAAAATAAAAGTAAATCAGGCAATTTGACTTTGTCCATTTGTTGTTCCTGTCCTTTCTTTTTTTTAACCTTTTCTGTGTCAGCATTTAAAAGGGAAGGCAGTTAATTTAGCGCAAAATGATTAGCGACTTGCATTTTGTTTAAAGAGCGTGTTGCTAAATTGGGTGTGGATTGGGAGCAAAAATAGCAATTAAAGGAATTAACAATTAACTAAGGAATTTTGAACATATTTAAAGTGGTCCTATAGAAAAAACGAAACGATAATAATTTATTTTATAATTATTTAAAAAAGATATTTTAAGACTATAAACAAACAAGATCAAACTTTGTTTAAGCATTTTGCTTTAAGTACATATTTATTATAAATCTAATTAATAAAAATTCCAAAAATTAATTTTTAAATAGTTTGAGCTGCATTCCTGAGAATGGAATAGATAGTTGAATCAGAGTGAGGTGCATCGAATTTCCCCATTACTTTTTGTCAATTTTGGTAAGTTTAACTTAAATATTTCAGCGTTTGTTTATTCTAATTTCTCTCTCTTAGCATAATTCTTCATTATCGTTGAAGTTTTTTTTTTTAGTAGAGTGCTAAAATTTATACCTCTGACTAAATTGTAAGACTTTTTTTTCGTTTTTGGTTTTATGTTCTAAACCATAATAAATGTTGTTGCTGACTCTTTTTTTGTTGTTGTGTCTTTTGAAACAAGCAATAAATGTCAGCGCCTCGGGTAGGACATAAACTACGAATGTTTGTACATATACGGAAACTGTCCAGGAAAAAAAAACTTTATTTAACACTTGCCTAAATGGACAGCAGGGAATGTGGTTTAAAGAGCTGAATTTAAAATTTGATACTCTAAGAGGCTTTAAAATTAAAGTTAAATTTTAAACGGCAATAAGTAATATTCACTTACTTAAACGGTAAAACTTTGTTTTATTACTTTTACGCTGAAAAGATAAAATTATTAGTCTAGTTGTTAAATACAACGTAAAACTAATTTTATTATAATAAATATATATATTAGAGAGCTCCATGAACTTCGCTGACTCTGAATATTAATTAATTACTTGCTGAGTATTCATGTTCATGAAAATGCAGTTTTATATTAAGGTGCAAAGAAATTTAGGATTTATAATCATTATTGAAGGTCCTTGATCATTTAAAAAAATTGGTGAAAAAACTATTAACCACAAGTAATTGCCTTAAGTGTTAAATAATTTAAGATAAATTAAATAATTTGACTGAAATAGTCCTTGTATTTCCCTTTTTTTGCTACTAGCCTTAGTCAAATAGTTTAAAATTGCTAAACAGGGAATTAAATCATGATTATTTCATTATTTTTATTTACCTATTTAACTTGATTGTCATTAAGCATGATCTTCTTCAATGCACTTTATTGACTTTTAGATAAATGTAGAATAACTCATCCAATGTTTGCACATTTGAAGCTACGTATTTCGAAATCATTTTTTATATGCATTTATCAGTGAAACTTTGTTCAATTTAATTCAATTCAATTCATTCTTTTGTTATTTTTTTTTTGCTTTCGTATTTTGTTGCGATGAAGGAAATCAAATAAAATATAAATAAACAGACAAAGCAACAGACACACAAACAAACACCCACAAAAAAAGAAACTTTTTCTCTTGATAGAGCGTAAAGCCAGAGAGCGGTGAGAAGCTAGAGGTCTTGTATACTCTTTCCGAATTTACGTATTCTAAAAACATGTAATGATTGACCACGTTGGGTATGCCCAACCTTCTTGAAGGTAATTGCCTATTTCAAATGCAGAACCGCGCGACAAACTTCTCATACAAACCAGTATAGCCATTTTCTTGGCCAGGGTATCAAACAAGCTGTAAAAAGTAAAGAAAAGGCAGTAACACTAAACGAGAAAAATGCGCTAAAAGGAAAATCGAAAATGCGTCACATTTGCACAGTTCGAACATCTATCAAATTTTGCATTTATTTTACATTGCCCCAGCCATGAAATGAAAAATGTAACCAAGATTCCCTTTCCCTTCATCTCAACTTGCTTCTTCATCACCCACGGTCAACTTTCTTTTTGTCTGTGTGTGTGTGTGTGTATTAGATAAAACTTCAACTAACAGAGAACTAGCTTGAGGAGAAAAATAGAGAAAAATCTTATTACGATATGTTCTACATATACGTTGTTGTTGTTAGCCAAAGTCTTTTGATACCCTTAAGTCATATAATAAAAGATGATAGACGACATCATTTGATTGAAATATATTCACAAATATATTCACCACAGTCAAAATTGTGTATTCAATTCAGACCTTTATCCTCAATAAACTATTGAAATATTAAAAATACTTTATCAAGTTGTTAGAATATATAATTAGAAAACAGGAAAAAAAGCAGAAGCAACTAACAAATCAAACCTAAAGTCACCCACATAAACTTGATAGTTCCTAAAATAATGCTATACAGAAATAATAAGTATTAAAGATAGGCATTTAAATAATACAATATTTAATTTTTCTTACGTCTACAGGGTATTTCAAAATCGTTTCATCATCTAAACGCATTTTATCCTCGTCTTTTGGGTCAGTTGTAAGTCCTTTTTGTTAAGTGGATTTGAATGACAGCTTTTTGGCTTTTCTTGGTGATTTGCCCAAAAAGATTTACGTGGTCATACGTGTATACATATATATGAATTGAAAGGAATATCAAATTGAAACTTTTCTGAACATTTTACAGATTTTATTTCACTTAATTTCCGCTTTTTGTCTCTATAAAATTAACATAATATTCTTACTAACAAAGAGAAAAACAAATTGACAAACAGATTTTGTCATCTCATGTTTATTTCTATTTTTGATTTTACTTGACATTAAAGTGTTTTAATATCACAGACATCAGAAACAATTTACTGGCAAATTTGTCACAGTCGTCGCCATAGTCAGAGCCTAAAAGGTTTGTTTTTTTGTATCGAAAAAGCCTTTTAAATTTAAGCTGCTTATTGTGGCCATGATGCAATTGAGTTCATGTTTATATACAATACAATTGAATCAATTGTCATTTTATCGAAAATCTAACAAAAGTAGATTTTCTTCTATAAATTTAAAAAAAAATAATAATAATTTTAAATGTGAAATGCTGATAATGGGAATCTGGCAGTGATTGCTCTTAATCTTTGTTATATATTGGTTATTATTGTTCCAGAAGCAATTTATTTAAATTTATTTTAGATATGGAGACTATTATCCAAGTTTAAATGAAGGTTTTGCCATCTTTATTCCTTTTTTCCTTTAGCGCGATTATATACAAGCTAGGTAATTAGTTTTATTTTTCACTTGGAAATATGCATGGAAATGGTTATTAAAATGGATAACTGTATTAAAATAAACATTTAACGAGGAAGACCAACGATTATTGATTAAGATCGTCTTAAAGATACGGCAATATTTTAATTAGTTTTCAGATATACATAAAACATTATCTTCTAAGTTGTTTATTTCTATGAATGATCACGTGGCTGAGTTAAAATTTGTCAACGTCAGATCCAACACCTCGAGAACTAGTATGGTAATTGTGTTTTACAAGATTTTGGGTTATTTTCAAAATGTTTTCAGAGACATTCTCTGAATTTTATGTCTTTTATGTAGTTTATTTTATTCTAACTTTTAATTTGAAATAAATTTTAATGGTTTTAAGAAGTTCTAAAACTGCACCCAAACTTTCTAGCTCTAAATATTGTTTATTTAGGTCTAATGAATTATTTTTAGTGTAAATATAAAAACATGTACTTTACTTTTTATAAATATATATTTTTTGTCTGTTGATTGTTGTCCTACAATGTGTAAAATAGACAATGTTGGTTGGTTATATACCTACATACATATATACATACATACATAAATACAGCTCCTCTTACTATAATCTTCTTGTCAGTTGGCTGTTTGCAACTGTTTGAGCTGACAGTTGTTGCCCTCTTTATCGCCATACCCTTGCAAAAAGGGTATATGAACTTTGTTCAGAAATGTGCAACATATAGAAGGAAGGATTTCCACACAAATAAAGTAAATATGTTCTGTTTTTTTATAGGATTTTATTTTTGTGAAGGGAGATGGAGAACAATGTGTGAAAATTGCCAAAGATTGCATGTGTTACTACTGAAAATATTTATAACCCACAATATATTTTTCTTGCTGTCATTGGTCTTTCTGTGGGTGTGTTTTTGTGTGTCTGTCAGGGTGTCTGTGTGTAATTTTACAAACTGTTGGTTTGTGAAGTGTTTTTTGTGAGTGGCAACTGTTGGTTGGTCGTCTGTGGTCGGCAGCAGGTTGCCTAAATTTATAAAAGATAATTGCTTAACAATAGTTTTCTGGGTAAGGAATATAAAATTTACCGTTTTCCCATACTATAGAATATTTAAATTGTCTTTTTTCCCATACAGAGCTTATTATAAAGTTAAAAAGGTGTAATTCTGTCGTTTTTGCGTATATTTATTTTTGTGAAGCATTTTTCAGAAATTTATACTTTTAGTTACCTAAATATATACCATACTGAGTAATCAGAAGAAGTCCTTGCTTAACTTTAATCAGTTCAAATTATAGAAGATTTTCAACAGCTTAAATTCAAAATCTCTTTACGTTTATTTACTAGGAGAATGAATTAAGTGCTCACATCTCCGCCTAATTCTAATTTTCTGTTGGCTTCCTCTTTTTGCAGGAACATAACTTTCAATTTACCAATAACCGTTCAATCATCATCCCCTGCTAATCAAGTGTTTGAACAGAAAGCGGCAAATGGAAATTGTAGTCCCCAATCCCATTTGTTGCTCCCCCCACCAACTCTCTTCTAGACGTCATAAATCACTTGCAAATTACAGCAGCTGCATGCCCCAAAGAGCAGCAGCAGCAGCAGCATCAAGAAGATGTGAACCAAACAGAAGAGAATACTTTCAGGCCACAGTCATCGACAACATGGCCTATAATAAGCAGAGAACGACTGAGTTGAATGTAGATGGAAACGGGACTGGGAATGTGAATGTGTTTGGGAATGTATTCACAATGTGAATGTGAATGCGAATGCACAATTATGGCCGCTTCGTTGCTCGTAAAACAACAGAGCAAAGAGGAGCTGCTTCATCTCGACTGATGACTTTGTCCTGGCAAGGCAAGGATAGGCAAGGCAAGCCTCGGCTTTTGTAGCGGGCGACATCAATAAAATAAACACTGTCAAGCACTAGAAGGAGTAGTAGAAGGGAGAAAAGTCGAAGGGGAGCTCAAAGCGGATGAACTGCGCCTGCACAATTGAACACGCGACATTTGGCCAATTGTTGTTGTTTTTGTTGTTCTTGTTGTCGTTTGCCATCTTCACTTTGACTTTTATCTATTGACATAATATTTTTTTATGCTCCGAATCTCTTCCTTTAGGCAGCGGGCGGAAAATAGACACAGAGAGGGGGCGTGGCTTTAGTAAGTCAGTCAGTGGAAGTCGATCTAATGGCTTAGTGTTGACGGCTTGCTTAGATTTAGGGAGCCAAACATTGTGAAAACGAGAAGATTCAATGTCATTAGATGAAATAAAAATGGCAATAGGACATAGACAAGAAAATTTAGTGCCCTAAGCAAAAATAAAGCTGGTGTGAAGTGAAAATAAAGGTTTTCGATCAAAATTCAAATACCCGAATAATTTATTTATAAAACATTCCCTTTTTGGCCATGTAAATACATACTTATTTTGTTGTCTTTAACTAATTGAAGATTTTTATACTAAAAACAAAAAAGAAGAATTATAACAAAAATTCCAGAGGAAAATCTGGTGGTAATTAGTTTTTTTTTTGTATAATTTGATGCAATCTCCAAAAAAAAAGGTAGTTTAAAGTTACTCATATTAGACGGCCATATAAATAAAATAAAATAAATTAAAATCTGTCAAAATAGAAAACGTATTGAAAATGTACTTTGAAACTTTTCTTTTCTAGTTTTTGCAGTCAAGTTTTAAATAAGATTTAATTTATGGCCAAAGAAATCAAATCAATCTATTTCAGTGATTGCCACTTTTTAGATATTTAAGCTTCTTTTATTTTTTTTGTTCTTACCCAATTCACGAATTCCACCCAATTTCCCTTTATCTTCTGCCCAACTAAACAGAGCTTATTGCTTTTCACTCTTCATTGCGCATAAATTTAGCATAAAGCATAATATACAATACGCATGATATGCTATATTCCCCATGCCATGCCACAATGCTGCCCTTTTTATCTGCAGCCATAGTGGTAGTAGTAGTTTTCTCTTGTGCCATGTGCCAAGTCAATTGTGGAAAATTCTCCACACATACATATATATACATCTGGTGGCCTGGAAGGCAACAATCTGAAAGTCTCATTAGATGAAATCATCTGCATACACCGGAACCAGGCAACACCTCAGCTGCATGCCTCACATAAGAGCTGAATGTAGAAAAAAACGCTGAAAACTGAAAGAGAAAACCAAACAAAGAGTGGAACGCTGAAAAAAGGAAAACTGCATTTAAGGCAAACAAAATGAGCGTCACGTAGACCAAAGAGACCGTATAAAATTATGCATATGTGCGGCAGTAAAAGAAGTTAAGGAAAAGGAAAATTTCCTCTCATTTGCCAACGGAAATAATTCAAGTGCAAGGCAAAAGTGAAAGATGGCGGAAACAAAGGGGAATAAAAATTGTACAAATATTTAGATTGCATTTAATTTTCCATGTTGTTTGATAATCCTCCAATTATCGAGAAATCTGTTGCCTACATTTGAGGGCCACTTTGTATAATCAGATTCGAGCGTGCCTCTCCCTCTCTTGTTTCTCTGTGTACTTGTGTTTGTGTGTGTGTGTGGTTTTTAATTAGTTTTCCTTGATTGAGGCGTGGCAAAAGTCAACCTTTGCATATCAAATGAGTTGGTCATGAAGTGATTTCGCACCCAAATTGGTTGACCACTTGCCGAATTGCAATTGCAGTTGCGGTTTCTAATTGCACAAAAGACATTTTTTTTAATTAAAATTATTAAGTATATAAAGTTAAGTTGTGACCACATGCATGCATCAGCAAAAGGAGTCTCTAATTAAGTTTTTTCTTTCTCACCATATTTGCTTGGACACCACAAAAAAAGGAAATGGAAAATGTGAATGAGTGAACATTGAGGTATGAGTATGGAAAGCCATGGCATCATCATAAATAAACAAAACAATGACCGAAAAATTTGTTGAAGCATAAGGCTAACAAATTTTAATAAATATTGTGTATGTGTGCGTTTTTTCGTTCCTCTGATGTTGTTGATTTTTGCTTTTTTGGCAACAAATAATTTTTTTTATTCTAGTCAGTCTGGTTTGACTCTGCCAACGGTCTAGCTAAATCCTTGACCTACTAACAATCTCAGCTGGATGCTAACTTTTGGGCCATAAATAAACTCGTCGAGTCTGTGGGCATTTTAATTGGTTTTAAACAATGCATACCGAAGGTTGAAATTACTAAAAGATGCTGGAAGACTGACAGTTAAAATCACAAGAACTGTAAACAATTTTGTCTCCTTAAGGTTTTTATTTATTTTTACCCTTTTTTTGAGTGACACCACGTCAATCTTAATAAGAAACTTTACAATCAAACATTAGTATGCAATACTTATGAGATTTTGGATTACTTAGAACTTTCAAGTGAAAAGTTAATCAAGATGTGTAAATTTAGATATCTAATGTAAAAGATTTATTTTGTATTATATCTGAAATCTTTCAGTCAGCTGATCTATTGACTCTTTTATTTTGGCTAAGCAAATGAAAATTATCTTTCTCATTTTGGTTGCATCAGCATAATTTGTTCAACCAATTATAAGAAGATTTACTACTTATATTTTTTGTTGATAGGATTACGCCTTAATCGCATCTTAGAAAGTGTAAATATATATGACCGAAGCAATTAAGTAGGATAAACTTATAGTTATCAGAAAAAGTTTCAATGTTTGTGAAATATTTTAACGAATTTTGAAGCATTTCATTCTAAAAAAGTGTAAATGCCCCATATTAATATTGCATTCGAGATCGTATGATTTCAATAATCTTCCAATAATATGTCTGTTAGCTAATGGATCCTTTTTAGATGAAAATCGTTTTTTTCCAGTTAACATTCTCGTAAATGTTTGGTACTCCATTAAAGAAAATCTTCTGTAAGTTGTTTTTTCCATTTCATGTTTTTGGTTTATCTTTGAGATTTTTCTTTTTTTTATGTATCATGTACTTTGCATGAAATGAGTGAGCCACGCAATGATCTGAATTTCTCTTCAGTTTCCCATTTGGTCAATCAGAAAACAATTTTACCTTGTTTGCAACATTCATTCCGATGTCAGTGAGAAAGAGGGAAAGAGAGAGAAGGAATAAAAATGTGTGTTGGGTGTGCAACAATGCGGCAATTATAAGTTGTTCGTGTCTGTTAATTAAATGTGTCAAGTGAAGGCATTTAATAAGCTTCTGTTATGTACAAAAGGAAAGACAGCGTGGCGTATACGCAATATCGTACAGATATTGCAAAAAAAAGGATTTTGATTAAAGAAAAATCTGAAAATTAAACCTCATAAAAATATTAAAGAACAACTACGAAAAGATGTTCAAATACCAATCCCAAAAATATTTTCGCAAAATCCTTGTTTAAAGATTTCTAATTTACCAAGTAAACGAATGATATATTTAATTTTATTCAAATTTTTGTCCATATTTTGTTTTATAGGTTATTGATAAGTCACCATGAATCACCCAATTTTTTTATTCGACAATTTTTCTGCACAAGTTTTAAATTAATTGAAGCTCAAACTGACACACCCAGACATTGTATAAATTTTTGTTTGTCCTTTTCGGATTTTTCTCATTCCTTTTCCCCTTTTCATTTCACACTTTTCTTTGCTTGTTTGCTATTTATCCAAAGTGCGAAAATTCACACCAATAATAAGAGGTCAGGTCAAAGTGCATTCAGCAGCACTCATATGTATACTTAGCACTTTCAATTTAAATATTTTAAAGTTTCTTCATTCCTTTTAAGTGTTTAATGAATATCCTTAATATGACATAATTTCCCAAGCTAATAATAGGCATTATTCAACTTGAGGGAAAATTGCAGCATTAAAGCAAAGCATTAAAGTTCCTTTACCCAAAAAAGAAGAAAAGGTTGAAGATACCTGCATAAAGTAAGGTGAGAGTGTGTCGTTGCCTGTTTGTGGCATTAATTTGTAAAGCACAAAACACACACAAACACACGCACACACAACAAGCGGTTTTTGTGTGGAACCCTACTACAGATTATACTAACATAGAGGAGCAGACCTTCCTCTTATACGAGAAGTAGCTAAAGAGTAAGCACAAATGCTTTAATGTGACTCTTTTGCGTAGACTTTTCTATTTAGTTTGGGACACAGCATTCACAGAGATAAAAACGAGGGTTGTCAATTGAATTCTATAAAGGGAACCAATAAATATTTAACATAAACGTGTTGGTTTTTTCTATCCTAGATTTGTATATATGTACACAACCTTAGCTATTATGAAGAGAACCAATATGAAGAGTCAAAAATACCTTAATATAGATGGCATTAAGAGAAATTATTGATAAACAAAAAGCTTCAATTTAGTCTTTAGGTTGGCTTTTGATTCTACTACATGTATTTGAATGCAGGACCTTTAATAACAAATTTTTCGCATATATAGAGTTTTATTAATATTTATCAGCTTAAAACTAAGAGGCGTTCAATAAGAATATGGACAGTATTCTATTCGAGTTAATTCTCACCATTATTAAATTCAATAAAAATATGAATGAGACATTAATGAATGTAAAAAGTTTCCATGTAAATTTTAGTGTAATTAGAACTAGTAAATTACTGGTAATATTTAAAAAGCTTGTGCACTTAGTCGTTAAATTGGAACAAAATTCTCATAGATCTCAAACAGTATTTCATCAGTTTTCTTTTAGCCATAATGGGAGGCTGTTTTCCTGGATTATACAAAATCTTTAGGATCGTTGAAAGAATATCTTCTTTTTTCCATTAAATTAATTTTATTTTAAGCCACCAATTCAATGAAAGAGCAGTAAATATTTGGTCTCAAGATCAATCAGGTCTATTCAATCTTCTAATTTGATCTTAACTTTATGTTAAACATGATAAATGTTAATTCAACATTTTTTGTTCTTAAACATTTTCTTAGTCATGCCCTCGCAATGATGATTATGCAGCTGCTGCATGGGTAAATATTTGCATGCATGTTGGAAAATTAGTTAAATAAGCATTTATTGTTAGTTTTTGTTTTAGTTGTTGCTATACTTGTAGCGTTTTGTGTTTTTAGTCTTAATGTTTGCTCCACGCGTGTCCGCAACTATTAACAAAAAAGGTAATTTCCTTGCAAATTGACATAAAAGACAACATACACACTCACACATACACACACACACAGAGAGGTAGAAAGTTTGGAAAGTTTGTTGGTGTTGTTGAATTTTAGCGACAACTATCAAAATTTATGTAAATGAAAATTGCATTGGCATAAGTTGCTGTTGCCGTTGCCATTGCCATTGCTGCTGCCGCCTCCTCGCAGCACGATGAACAAAATGGAAAATGGCTATAGCCAAAAGCCATTTTGCACGTGGTATTAGCGCGTCGCTTAAACATTATTTAGGCCATTCTTTTCGGCCCAGATAAACGTAAAAGGCAGGCCCCAAAAGAGAGATAGAGTTGAAGGGAGTGCTTCAGCATTAAAATGAAGGAGGCAGCAGGTCTTGAGGTCTCCAGGTCTCTTTTGTGTCACATGGAAAGTGGCTCGGTCCCAAGAAAACAGTTTTCTAACATTTTCTTTATTGGTATCTTACGACAAGTTTTCCCCTTTTTTCCGAAAGACACTCAACTTTAATAGTTTATAAATATGGTGAAAATGTATAGGAAAAACCCAATTCCCTTTGCTTAACTCTCATGATCTCTTTTGTGTTAATTAAAATTGCATATATGCGAGTTCAGAATGTTTGGCCAATTATCCACTTTATGTGGCAAGTAAAGAAAAGCAAACTGGTCAGTTTTTCTCTCTTTCCAGATTGTTGTATCCGATATCTCAAGTAAATTGCTTCATTTTCGAATTTCTGTCATACTTTCGACGTGCCAGTCTGAAGTCTGTTTCCTCTCTTTGGATTCTCCTCTTCTTTTTCTTCGTTGCCTCCTTACATGTTTGAGAAATCTATTCGTGCCACGAATTTCATTTCATTTCATTTTCAACTTGGCAGCTGCAATGTTTGTTTGTGTTCCGAACAGAAGGAGCAGGAGACGTGCAGTGGCTGCCAGGCAACTTATTAAAAATGTCTGCTGCAGCAGCAAAAAAAGAAAAATGCATGGAAAATACTATATGGAAAAAAAAGATGACAAAAAAAAAAGTAAAAGAAAAAGAGATACGAATATCTTGAGTGCTTGTTGTTGTAGTTATTGTTGCACCGACTGTAATTGTCTTAAGTAAAACTGCTTTGATTTGCCGACATTCAGCATTGTCACTCTCAAGCTTTATTTATTCTTGACACCTTCCATAGGAATATAAAATGAGCAAAAGTTAAGTTAACATTGAATCTAGAATGAATAGAATTTTTGAGCAGAAACTTGACAAAACGTTAGATGAACATTTTGATAAGTTGATAATTTTACAGTCTAGTACTATTTTTTTTAACCCGCATGTCAAACTTGTTCTTATTGGTTTAGAATGTTTATAATTATCTGCAGATCGGGAAACGCTAATCCTAGGTATTGAGATATAATGGATATTCTATTCTATAATGGACATTTCAGCTAGAGCGACACCCAAAATAGGCTGGGTCTTAGAGTAAGGAAGTGGCCATGAACCATAGTCGATACGAATATTGATCGGAACTGTATACCTTTCGTTCCTTTGAAACCTGTTAGAAAGACGTAGAGGTGAACGAACAGACAGATAAAGAATCGGTTGGTGCAACATGGCTATATAAATTAATTATATAGTGCTTATCAGAAATATTTATACTTTTCGCGGTTGCTGTCCGTCATAGTCCGAAATTTAAAACGGTCCGGCAATATTTAGTTCGACATTTTGCCCAGTGGATCCAATATCTTTACTACAGTTTTTAAGTAACCCTTGTCATAAGTTATTCAACTTTTCTGACTTCCTTAACCTTTTTATACTCTTTATTTCATCCATCTCGCTCCCTCTCTTGGCAAATGAAATTGCGTATTTCTTTATTGCAATTATCTTGTTATGTTCTTTCGGTCTCCCATACGAAGCACCATACGCATTGTTTCAGTCAATTGGAGTCCCCACTTGCCCCCAACCACTCAGCCTCGGCCTCCTCCTTTAGCGTTTCTCTCTCTGTCTCGAGTGTACGAATGGAAGGGCCACACTCCACTCCACTTCATCTGATGAGGCAGCGATACGGCAGGGACCCCTAGTTGAAAATTGGTTTTAATTTTGCAACTTGATGTGGCACTTGGAGCAAAGTTGCCAACGAGCCGGTTTCAATGTCAGGGACACATGCGGAGAGAAATTGTGTTGGGTTCCCCGTTTTAATGAATGAAGATTATAAGCTACGCGTAGGCCTCACTCATACTATGTATACTCAGTATAAGCATAGATTTATGCGTAATGATATTCAAACAGGTTATAAGTATTTATTGACTTAAGGCTTTAAGCTGGAGCATCTAGTTAAATGTGTTTACTTTTGCCAAGCTGCAAAGCAGCAAACAACTTCATAATTAAAGCATCAAATGCAGACCAAAGGGGGGACATTTGCGGTGGAGACATATCAAATAGCCAAACCAAATGACAAGTAAAAGAAATTCAGACAAATTTGATTGACTTTGATTGACTTTCGATATACTCTTTCGAGTTAATTTTCAAAAACTCAACATTCGAGTTTATGCATTTTATTTTTTAGAGACAAAGACATGGACATAAAATTGATGTTTTTTATTATTAAGTTGATCATGATCATCGAAAAACTGTTTTATTTTAAAAACTTAGGAATAGAAAGTAATCACTCTTATGAACTATATAAGTAAATAATTGATTCTATTTTCCCTAAAGTAAGTTTCTTAAAGGTGAGTTAGGTATTTACCTAATATATTATTTAGTTAAAATCTATTTACTTCGAATAAATATTTAGTTGGAAGATAACTATTCAATCTATAAATTGGAAAATATTTTTCTAAAATTAATCTGTTTCTCTTTTCATTAAAAGTGTTGAACTAAAAACCAATGTAGGTTTCACTTTAAGCAGATAAGAGCTAAAAACATTTGGAAAGTTACTCGTATGACAATGTGCACATACTTTTCTTTATTTTAGAGTATGCAGAACAATGGGGCAGTGCCAAGTTGAGATAGAACACATACTCGTAAAAGGCTGCGTCACACTTGAGCAGCAGAACAAGCAGCAAGACAGACAGAACAACAGATAGACAGCAAAGGAAAGGCGAGAGATCGCTCAACGACCACAACGGACTGCCGTCCATGAGCAGGTGTTCCAACTTATTCATTAAAAACAAAAGGAAACAAGACAAGAACAGGAGCAAGAGCATCACCCCGACAGAGGCTAAAGCCAACACCCCAAAGACTTTGCACACTGTCTTTGCCAGCAAAGTTCCTCCAATTCCCTTGCACCGCACCGCAGTTGGCTAAGAACTTTTGCGCTGGTTAAGATTGTGGTCGACACGCAATTGCGGCAATTTCAATTTCAACTTGAATGCGCTTGTTCCCCGAAAGTCAAGATGTGCAAAACGCTTAGAGAAGGAACAACGATGATGACGACGACGAAGAATACTTGCCATTTCCCTTTATCTTACCTCACCTTCTCACGGTCTTCATTCATACATCCGCTGCACTTGGCTGGCAGGAGTCCATCCCATCCTGGTGGCAAGTTTTTGAACTGCCGTCAACTGAAACCGAAGCCGGTTTTTTGGCTTCTCTCTGTGTTAGCTCGGGTGTGTGTGTGTGTGTGTATGAGAGAGTGTTGTGTTAACTTTCTTACTATGCCCAGTAGCGCTGATTGCCAAGTAACTAAAAACAGCAACAAGAACGACTGCAACCAATTGATTCAGCAGTCTTTCAACGGCAGCAGCTGGAAGTTTCTTCATCGTCGACTTCTTCTTTTGTGGCTTTGTTGCTTTGCATAAGCAGAATTCGCAGATTCCCATCTCTTTAGGCGTTTCCAGTTCGATTTATTATCGAGCTAAACTTTATGATGCCGCCTAGCCATTTAGCGTACTTTTGTCCATAAATTTTCATCCCATGACAACACTAATTATGCTTTAGGTGATTTTTAATACTTTTATCTGTAAGTATCAATTCATCCATAAGATTTATTCCGTTTAATTGTGAATCTTTTATCGGAATCATAATCATGAATTGAACTAACAAGCAAAAAAGTTTTATGTGCTTGGGTAATTATACGATCTAGCTCATATGAAACGTGATTCGAGAAAATAAAATCTTTTGTTTAATTTTTGAGCTTATGCAACCAGATCGATTGAAATTGATTTCAAGTGGTGTAAACATCTTTTACTTGTAATGCTAATCGACAACTGGCCAATATAGAGTTTTATCGTTTTCTCATAATGTCAATTGATGACTCCCAAATGCTTGAATTTCAAAGTTTCTGTGAAGAAAATAAACAATATCAAATCGTAGACACTTAAGAAACTATTAAAAAAGAAAATCATTAAATTATTAATCTTGGGCCAAAATTTATAGTTTCGTTTCATCAATAGTTGATTTTGTATGCCATGAACATATGACGGAAATTGATGGACACCGCCAGCTAGCCAAGTCCATAAATATTGTTAGAAGCATAGGAAGCTATGGTCTATGCTGCCTTTACTATCTATCTCTATCCATCTTCAATATTTCCATTGAAATGGCTATATGTCGCGACTACACATATGTATGTGTGTTTGGTCATGTTTAGTCGCATTGGTAATGATGTAGTGGGCTTTTTTTTAGATGTACTCTACTAGAAAAGTATATGTGTTTTGATCAGATATGTACTTGGGGAGAGAAAGAAAGAACTTCATAACAGGTGATGTAAGTAAAGGTTTCTATATGTTGCATTGCCAAAATTTTACTCTAGCTTAGATTAATAGAAGGCCGATAACTCTCTTTTTAATTGACAAACTTTTAGTTTCAATATATATAATGTTTGTATATAAGAGTATAAAATCTTCTTCATGTTTGAAATTTGTTTTGGTTCCCTGGTTACTTTTTTATTGCAGTATCATCTTCCGGTCACTTTGTCATTGCTTCATACAACATATTTCAAACAGAAGACAATTGGCCACCAACAGAAGACGTGCTTATGGAGCAATAAACGGAAGTTCTATAGACGAAAGTCAATTGGCTGGTATTTAAGCGGGAGAATGGATGAAAGAAAACAGAGGGAAAGGGAAGAAAGCTTAAAATATTGAAATCTATGCAGAAACGAGTCTTGAAAAAATGCTTAGTAAATTATTCTTTGTATCGTCATTCAATACCGCCCAAAGAGCAGCTATACACAAGTGCTTCAACAGCTAGCGAGCCAGCCACTCACTCATACACACACACAGACACAGAAAGACAGGGTAAAAGTGCGTCTTTGCCCCTAAAGCTTCCCCTTTCTCTCTCTTTCTGCTTTACCACCATCAGTGGCTCTACTCGTTGTTGAACCAATGTAACCCAACGAGGCGCATGCTGACCACCGCCACTTAAAAGCAGTTCGCGCGGGTGCACAAGCAAACCATTGGGAAAGTGCCATGGGGACCAAGCAGAGAGCATAGATCCAACTACGCCTCCAGTTACACCCTCAATCCCCCAATAAAGTCTGCCCTTCTTTCCCCTTTCCCCCCCTTTTACTCTTGCACTCTTCTCTCATACGCACATGCCACATGGCGTTGCGCTTTGAATATAAATTACACAAACAGTGCACACGACTTTGACGCTTCTGCAGCGACATTGAAGCGCCTCTGGCACAGTGTTACTGAATTGTTAAAGTTTCTTTGAATATTGAATATTTAGATGCACTTTGAAAACGAAAATTTATCTTAATGGTTACTTTAAATTTACTTGGTATTGCTAACTTTAAAATTACTTTTTTTTTAAGATGCGAACTCGTGATTTCCATATGTGAAGTTGAATTAGTTAAAAACGAATTCGTTTAAGGGTAAAAAATTTATACTTACATAATATTATATTATATTATAATTCAGATGTATCAATTGTGAAGATTTTGTTACGAAGTTTACTTAAAATATATCAGAAATATTCTTCAGTATTTACATCAAATCATTTGAATTACTTCAATGTGAGTAATTCCATTCCATTCCTATGGAATAGTCTAATAATGATATATATCTAGATATCCCTGGCAAACGGAAATCGTAATGACTATGTCAGTGAGATAAAGCTACATATGTATATGTATATGACCACAGTTAACTTAATTTACTAAGTGCAACATTTTTCTTTATTATTATTTTGTTCTGTTTTTATTTTCAACTTATGTGTATATAATTTAAATTATTTGCATTACAAAAGCAAAGAATACTTGATTTTATATAATATTTGATAATTCTTTGGGTATTCATTATGGATCTGTTATACATAGATTTTACACATTTAATGGTTTATTTATGGTCTTATAGAAGAACTTGAAAATCTCTTGAATCTTAGACTAATGATTCATCGTAAAATATCGAGTTTATAATCTCAAATTAACAATTTATGGCGATTTTAAACATTTTTCTAATTCAAATAAATTGACAATATTTAATTACATTTAATCAACGTAATTCTATAAAAAGCTTATTCTAAGCTGATTAGATATCATTCCACTGTGGCATATTTTCCTTTCAAAGTTTTTGTTGTTTTAGATGTTGGCGTTGAAGTATCTGGTCATGTCGTATGTTACCGTTTGATGTTAATGACACTGTCAATGCCTTGGTATCGGAGATTTGAAGCTATGCGTCCATCCATCCGATTTGAAAGTCTCAAAGCATTTTGAACTTTGTGGCTAATCAAAAATCATGCCCCTCAATGAATGGGGGCCACATTAACATGCGTGACATCAATGGAAAATCCGTGGAGGTGGTCAATTGATGGTGCATCTGGAAGTGAAGGCGGACAAGTGGTTTCCGCAAAACGCTTTCTGGATCGTCATCATCGGCAACATTGTTGATTGATTGATTAATTGACAAAGGAATTGCCGTTAGTTTTCAATTTGCATTTTCATTCATAGTTGGGGACATGGGAAAGACCCAGTCCCGGTGCCCAAACCCCTTACCACTCTCAACTAAAAGTCGTAAGTATATAGTTCATTGTGTTAGTTATGCAAATGTTGCATTTCCGCCCCCGACAATCGACCTCACTCACAATAGTAGCAATAACGCATAGTGGAATGTCCCCAATGCAATGCTTAATTATTCATTAATTTTCAACTTTAATTTGATAGCCCACCAGCCATTTTTGGCGTAAACACATAGCCAGAGAATGGCCAGACAGCCATTCTCCCTGCGGGGGCCTTCTGCAGCGGCTTTTGTCACCCATAAATGGGAAAGTGTTGCTAGATTATGAAATAATTATGCGCATTGTATGGGGACAGCAGGGTAAATGACTGCGGACTATAGAACCGTCGATTGGGGACTGGTGGCAGATTCGAGATTGGGTCAATATGTCTGTTATTCTGATAATTATAAGCCGGCCATGAACCAATCAACATTATGCGTACTTAAATCAATGGACTTAAATTTGTTCGTTAAATTTTAAATCTAGTTGGCTTTGCAATTAAATGTCTGAACTTCTACGTGACTACAGTCCAGAGAGCAGTCTCAGTCAGTCACAACTCACTAAACATCCGAGCTGTACGTGTCTCGTCTAAATTTTGTTCAAAATTCCAAATTTTATTTTGTATTTTTGTTTTATCCAAATCCTTGATCCCTTACGACTTTTTCACCATGCCTGTCATGTTCAATCCGTATTACATTGGACCCAATCCACCATGCTGCGATACAGACTGCACTGAGGGAGGAAATTGTCCAATTCCGGAATGCGGTCCATGTCCAGGTCCATGCGGAGGAGGATGTTCATCAAAGCCTGCAGAACTACCGCCAGCTCCGGTCTGTCCACCACCTGCTCCACTCGGTCAATCATCAGCCTGTCCACCACAAACACCTGCCGCCGAGTCTGCCCAACCATCAGGAGCCCAGAGGCCTGGCTGTTAGATTATGCTGCAATTGCTGAGCGGTTTGGATAAGACGAATCTTACAAAACTAATGAACTGGTTAAATTTTCGAGTACCAATAAAAAATACATTTGGCTAATTACATTTTATTGCTTTATATTACTTTTTTACCATGCAATTAGCAAAAGATTCTTAGGCATAAAGGTTAAATATGGTTTTTAAGCCGCTAAGAATTATTTAAGAATTTTTAAGCCGACGATCCTATGCGTATTGGCCCTTAGGTGGAGTTTTCTTAATGTTTGAGGTTCCCGATAATGTTGCAATGAAAGGAATATCAGGTTTCAAATATGAAGAAAAAATTCAATGAAAAGAATGTCTAAGGTAACTTTGTAGTTCTTATTGAATGGAATATTAATTCTGTTTACTGTTTTGGCATTTGACGTTTAGCGTAAAATCTTAAGCAATCTAGTACTCATATAAATGAAAGATGGCAAGTCAAGCCTCTCGAATATTCAGTTGAGTTCAAACTTTTGGACTGAACTTATCTAACAAAATTTTAGGTTAGCTCTTTTTTTTTTTCAGAAAGTGAAGCTGTTGAAATTTGAACTTCTCCCCCCGTTTAAGAGGTATTTCAACATGGACTGCGGTAATTGGTGCTCTATATTTGGTTGTAATGCTGCCCCTAATTGCTGCCAGCAGCCATCCTGTGAGAGACCACCCTGGTGTCCACTGGTTCCATATAAATCCCGTAATGGTTTGGGACCCTGTCCATCGTGTAGACCAAATCGCTGCTGTCCCGGTCGAAATTGTTTTTAACTAAGGGGAACAATAACGACTGACTTTCAACCGTTTATTGACAAATTGGCTTCACTTTAAGGACTGGTTTTTGCAAAAAATCTAGCAGCTGCATATACAAAATTTAGTAAATATTTTTAAAAATAAATAAATCCAAAAACCAGCAAATTTTTTTAAATCTAGTTTTCATTTTCTTCCTGTCAGTGTCTTCATTAACAAAATTGCTGAGAAAAGTTTTCAGTCGACTCTTGGAATTCCTACATAAATTATCAAAATTTAGCAGGTCCCAAACCTTTCTAAAAAAAATTTCCTTCTTTTGTTTTTAGAAATGGCAGAGAGTTCTGATGATTCTGGTATAAGCGAGTGCGCTCAGGGAAGTTGGTTACCGGAAAGTTCTGAGGCTCCAGTTGCCGCTGTGTTCAACATAATGCCTATAAATGCATGCCCATTTCCAGGATGTCCAATGCCCGAACAAAGCCAAGCTACCCAAATTCAACCCGGATCGAACAATTCGAAAGGAAATGAGAAGCCTCCACCATGTCCACCAGTACCATTTGGCTCGAGAAATGGTTTGGAACCTTGCCCACCACCTTGTCCACCATCAAATAATAAGCCAAAATCTTAAATTGTTTATCGTAGACCAGGAGTAAAATAAATAACTTACAATTTAAGTCAAACTTGCTTCAATTATTAGGAAATAATGGTTTTTAGGGAGGGTGGGGGAAAGGTAATAAACCTTCAGCATTCGAATTTGTTGTTGCAAGGCTTCAGACAGGTTCAAAGGTTGTTGACCCAGCCACATAAGGACTAAATATTAAAAATAAAATGTTCGAGTGCCTTTTCGAAATAATTTATTAAAATAATTTTAATTTGATTCTTGAAAATGTCATCAATTCAACGTTCACCAACACTATTTAAAAATCTCGCCTTTTTCCTGTGTTTTCCAACACGTAAATCTAAAAGAGCTAAAGACAATATTTGGCACATCTAGTGCTCATATTTTCATTGTTAAGCTGAGAAAATTCCTAAATGTTTAGTTAACTTTTGACTTTTAAACATATAAGATCTAAATTTTTTTTGTAGGCGCTGCCAATTATCTTTTGAAAATGAGTGGTCAAAATGGATCTGCAACGGGAAATGCAAATGGAAACGGTAATCAAGCAGCAAATGAGTATCAAGACGCCTGTGAAAAACTTAAGCGGATTGGTGCAGCTTGCGGTATTGAGGTAATTATTGTGGATCCGCCACAAACACAAAACCAAACGAATGGTGGACAAAGCGGTGCTGGTTCTGGCCCTGCAAATGGCAATGGAAATGGTCATATTAATGGTCAAGCTAATGGTAACAGTAACGGAAACGGTCACACTGGTAATGGTAACGTTAACGGTAATGGCAATACTAGACCCCCTTGCCCAGAAGTGCCATTCGGATCCCGCAACGGTCTAGGACCTTGCCCCCCCTGTCCATCTAGTAATGCTAATGGCAGTGATAATAAAAGGACCTCTTCGGCATCTTCTCCATGCATGCCATCGTGCCCGCCTTCTAATCTAACACCAAATACACAGGGAAACGACAATCATGGAGAATGCCCTTAAATCATATGTCAAATGAAAGCGCCTACTAATGTTAAAAAACTCCCATTCGAAACCATAGTGGAGACAGATCTTTCATAAAATAATTCAGTTGACTCTAGACACTCACAGAAACAACATCCAAAATTTTCAGTTAACAATATCCTTGCCCGACCAATTGATTTTTTTTAAGTACACAATAGTTCTTCAAAATGGACGTACCCAATAGATCAATCGGCGGCAATGGATATGATAAAGTGGAAATCCTTCAATGCACACCTGGACTAGACATCATGTCAATCAATAATGTTCAGTATCCATGCTCGGCGGCGCCGGAGATTCCCATGCAATCGACTTGGAATATGAAATCTTCTGGTTTCGATGCTCTACATTGTTACTGCAAACCGAATACTAACGGTTCGATGGCTGCATACTGTTACTCCCCAACTGCCAATGGTAATGGATCGCTTCGTGCCAGTGGCCATGGCAATGGATCCGGTCACGCTTTTGGAAATGGAGGAGGGCGAGGAGGAGGTTTACGTGCATCTTCCATTAACGGTAATGGCTATCAGAATCGTACAGTTCCACAAATTCCATTCGGTTCTCGCAATGGTCTCGGATTTTAAGCGCCGCCTTGTCCGACTGCAAGCAATTCTTTTAACAATAAGAAATCAATTCAAATTTGTTATCCAATCAGAATGCTAAGGAGATTTACTTCAAATGCTATGATGAAGGAATTTTCATTTCATTTTTCTCGACACATTTCGTCTGTACGAAAGCAACACTCACAAGTCACGAATTTTTCGCTTTTTCGGGATTTGTAAAGTAAGTTGTATGCCATCTTAATTCGCGATTCACAAATCAATTGAATTATTGTTTATAGCTTGCGGTAGACAAAATGTGTCAATCTTGTTGTAATCCGTGCGGCTTCAACCCCTTCTATATTGGACCATATCCGGAATGTGCCTGCAGCTGTTGTCCCTATGGGTGTTATTCGGGATACACGCCATGCGGTTGGAATTGTGGACCCCGTTGCTAGTGTGAGACATTTTGTATACAGCAGCAGACCGAATAGCCGAATAAGCGAAAAATACCTGAAATGTGCTCCAAGTTTTGTTTGGTCAACCGGAAATAAAAAGTCAAAAGAAAAACTACATTTCATCAGTCGAAATTTATTGTTTATTGTGTTTGGTTTTTAGCCCTTCTCTTACTCTTTTCTATTTCCGTAATATGCCGCCCTTTCTTATAAATGGTGTCGATATCAGAAGAGTTCCATCTCTGGTGATGCGCAATACCCAGGAAATGGTTGCACCCTTTACGATTTATATCTTGGATCGAGTTGTGCCCTTTGTTAGAGATATGATATGCATATTGCACGACTCCTTCATAATAGATCATCGTGAACCGGAGCCCGTAATGAATGTGCAACTCTTGGTGCCACCAGTCCGCAGTTTGATTGTCATATTCTACGATTCACATATTGAACTACATCGTTTACCCGAGCCAGTGGTCGATGTGAATATGGTTAGAGCCGTGAGTAGTATTGCCCATCTGGCCCGATCGACTGTCAGTGTATTGGGATCTTTGGCCAATAACAACTAAACTCGTATGTTACAATATAGCATGGCTTTTCCCATCAAAATTTAAGAGCAACAAATTTTCTGTACACATCTTTTTAACCATCTTTATCGATGCTTGCAAATATGGATTTAGTGCATGACTCGATTGGAATATTGGGTGTATTGGCCTTTGTGATTGTGGTCGCGCACTCAGCCTCCCAGGTGGTTGTGAATTCCTCAGGGCCTCTGGTCACATTTGTTGATCGTGGCACAAATGTGGTAGATACATTTTCGCCTGGTGATGGAATGCTGCCACTTCTGGATGGCGAACGTGCGACAACTGCTTTCCATTTTGTGCGCAGCATATTTCGTCGTTTGTATATACTAATCCAGTATTTTGCAAGTTCCGAAACTGAGAGTGACAGCGGCAGAAGTACCACCAACAATAGGACTAACAATGGCAGTCGGAGATCATCGATAAAGAAAAGCAACCCTCGAGGTTCCAAAGGGGATACCAATGAGGGGGCACAAAATGGTACAGAAAAATGACAGAACTTTGATTAAAAATCAGATTTAGTTTTTCATTATCCAAGTAACCCTTGAATCTAATTTCGACGATGAAAATACTAGGTGCCTAGTGTGTTGTCACATAGAAGCTCATTCCATTCCACCTCTCCCTTTGGTTAACATCAACAAAATTCAGTTTTGCCCAGGAACCAAAAAATAAATAAAATATCAACCGAAAAAAAAACAAAAAAAAATAGTAAAATTGACTTTTGGCCTATAAATTTACCAGCAAACAATAAAACATGTTCTGTAAGTTCGATCCTTTCTATGTTGGTCCCTGCCCGCCTGGCTGTTGTTATCCCGTTGGTTGCAGTCCCTGTGGTCCTTGTAGTCCGTGCGGTCCTTGCGGCCCGTGTGGCCCGTGTGGCCCATGTGGGCCGTGCGGTGGCGGCGGCTGCTGCTCTTCTGGCCCATGCGGCTGGTAATGATCCGAGCCTGAAAGCCGAAAAAGGAGATTGCAGCCATAGAGGTCAAACTTATGGTAAGATTCAAGCAAGATTTTCCCGAATGGGATCCAACTTATATTCGAAATATTCCCTTTCTAAAGTTGAACCAAAGAGCATCGAGCAAACTGATGGGTGGAGTGAGTGGTCTATAACTTTGCATGGACATACAATCGCAATTGCCGCTTAAGTTACAGAATCCTGGGCAAAATAAAAGTATTCCAAACCAAGAAAGTATTCCTTAAAGAAAATAAAATAAATAACAAGCAACAGAATATAACATTTTATTTTTATACAAAAAAAAAATGCATTCAAAAGAGTTGCAGAAATGAAAAACTAGCAGAAAGAAATAGCGAAATGAAATTGGCTTCAGACTTGCAGCTTATTAGCCAGATATATAGTGGTGATATAGGGGGTCATTGGGGTGTGTGGATGGAATGGTATAGGAAGGGATAGCCAAGTATGTGCAGCTATGTAAACAACATTGAGAACTAGCCTCGAGTCATAATCGTTTGGTTGCTAGGACTAGATGTAGCAATGGAAACGATACCATGTCCCATACGTCACACATACAAACATATATTCAATGTTGCCCTAGGTTAGGAATTGCCGTACAAAACAGCTGTTCCAACTTCCAACGAGAGCGCAGACTCCCATCGAACCTGGCCAAACAATGAGAAGAGAGTAAAACATCGAATGTAGAGCATTGTGTCAGGTCAAAGGTTTTGCCTTTACGTTTACCTGTGTTTGTTTTTTTTTCCTTTTGGCCAAATGCGATTTATGTCGACCGGTGGCAAGGAGATGATGTCCTTGCCATGCCTTTTGTTTAGGCCTTGCTTAGACTCGCGGTATTTATTGCGGTAGGTCGTGTTTTTTTCATTGCCTATGACTTCCCCTTTTTAGTTTTTGATTATTTTGTTTCTGCGATTTAAGTGTCAATAAAAAATGTGAATATATTTGTTTTGACTTAGTTCGGTCTAGACCCATATAGAAAAATAGTTAATCGTAAATTTTTTAAGGCTCCGAATTTGTCTGTTTTTTAAGGTAGATTATTTTTCTTATTTTTTAATTTATATATTTGTCTAAAGAATTTTCATTTTCTTCCTTAAGCTGATCACGATGTCTTATATATTCAATCCTGGCTATGTGGGTCCTTGTCCTCCCTGCTGTAGTTTCAGTTGCGGACCTTGCTGCGGGCCTTGCGGTGGATCTTCCTGTGGCCCAAGTTGTGATCCCTGCTGTGGATCCTGTGGACCTTGCTGTGGGCCCTGCGGTTCTTATCGCCGATGCTGCTAAAGAATTTAGACAAATTTCGAGCCTTAAATCTATTAAATAAAATTGTTATCGCCTTCCTCTATATATTCCTCTATATACTGATCAGCAGTAGCTTGTAAAAACATCGCCTCAATGTAAGTTGGAAGCACACTTGCAACATGTTGCAAGCTCGTGCTCAACATTTAACCCTCTTGTGGCATAGCAAAACATAAACTTCGTATTTATCAGCAGCCGCTTTCATTCGGCCAACTTCAGTATTCGTTTCTCTGTCGGACCGCAAGGTTCGTTTACAATCCGTTTTGTTAGTCTAGCGCGGGCTTTGAGCCAAGTCAAGCTTTGGCCAATAGAACTAATAGATTTTCGAACGTGATTCAAAACCCGAATGTGGATGAATGAAAGAAGAAACGAAACCATCAGTTGCCATTCATCTGAATGGGCAAAAGTTTTCGTATTTGACTCGAATCTAATTTGATTTCCAGACCGTAGATAGAAAGGGAAAGAGACGTTAAATCTATCAATGCGAACAAAATCAACAGAAATTACGGTTCATTTACTAAATACACGCGTCAAGGCCCCCGCCCGAAAATTTTAGGGCCAAAAAGTCTGCTACCAAACCATCTGCACATCTTCTATGCTTTACTGTGGGTGTGCGTGTCAGTGTGTGTGTTGATTTTGGTGTGTGTGTGTGTGGCAGTGAACCCTACAACAAATTTCATTTATTGACATCGCCAGCAACTGATTTGAATATTCACACTCCTCTCCAACTAGGACTAGATTGTGAGTGAGTAAGTGTGTGCGTCTCACTGTGTATTTAAGTGTGTGTGCGGTGTGTGTGTTTTTGGTTGTGTACGCCATGATTTATAGCTGCCACAGCAGGCGCGAGATGATGTAAATTGACATATTTTTTTTTCTTGCTCTACCGTTAATTTTTCGATTTACATGCCGTTGTGCATAAGGTAAGTTTAGAGATGCCAACTTATTTGATTAAACAAATTAGATTTTACCAAAAAAAAAATTTATTAAATTTAATAAGAGCAGCTACTAAGAATATGCATTTATTTAAAAAATTTTGGACTAAACCAAACTCAAAAAAAGTCGAGAAATTTTTGAAAATTTCGAGATGTTGCATCCTGAACATCTTTTTTTTCTCTTAAGACCTTCTTGATAGCGTTTAACTTGTTTTTTGTGTGAAAGCTTAACAGAAACAATTAAACATATTGGGGATAACTAAATTTATTTATGTGACAGTCAAAAACTTATAATTTCTTATTTATGATTTGGAATAAACTGCTTAATTTAAAAATGAAATTTACTTCTTTCATGAGAATATTTTTTGTGTAATGATACTATACAAACTATTTAAGGTTTAACTATCTGTCAAATATGAATTTGTTGACACGAAAATTACGTTATTTGTATAACTCGTTCATTATGTATTTTTTAATTTTTACTGATATTCTCTTATATCCCAAAGTTAAGTAAAGCGGCATTCAAATATTCTGTCCAAGGTCATGATATCTGATATAAGAATGATTTTTTCTCCCATAATAGATCGCAGCTTCTGTTCAAGATCAAGCTCATGTGATTTAACTGATTCTACACCTGCAGTAGATCATTTTCCATTGACTTCGACTGAGAATCTCGAATTTCTTGCTGCTTTTCTGGTTTGCACTCTGTATGATATACAGTTTAATTGCTTTACTTTATATGCAAATTCGCATAATTTGTTTTACTACTTACTCAGGTTTCATCTGCTTGCTTAGCCCCCAACCCTTCAATGACTTGTCAATGGGAGGAAAAACTCATTCCAAGATCTCGATTTCAATTTCAGTGTGGCCTCTCGTTGGACAACCACATTTCCGGCCTTTAATTTTACTCTACTCAATTCTAATTTTCCTATTATAATTTTTGCCTTTGTGCTGTGAAAAGTCCATAAATTAAAGCCACTTCGCAACAGTGTAGCCCCCTTGCGACTCTCGCTCTATTGGCTCCACAAAATATTAAGTACATAAATTTGGCGACATTAAGCAAAATTTTATTGGTTTCGGATGGGCGGGCGTGGATATAATATTTTAATGCTTGGTTGGGGATAATAAATTTCTAAACGAGTAAGAAGTTTTTTTGGCAAAACTTTCGTCTGCACCTGTGGCTGAAAACAATTTTCATTTCATTTTAATAAAATCAGCCTGCAAAAAAAGTTAAAAAGATAAAGCCAAAAAAAAAGAAAAACCATAAAAAATAAAACTCAAAACTCATTCGTCATGCTCAAGCAACTAGGGTTAATTTGGTGAAAGAACAGTTTCCTTTTTTTCCATTTTTTTTTTGTTGCTAGTCAGCGAACCAGTTTTTATTTTGCTTTTGGCTACTTAATTATACAGACCTGACAAGAGAAAAAAAACTGCATCAGAAAGGGTTAAAAGTGGACTTTTCCCTCACCATTTTTGGCTCACTTTTGAGCCGCCAAAGTTAATTTGTAATTATAATATAGAGTTACAGTGCTTGATTATAATAAAAATATGTAATTTATAAACACGGATAATACATATTTTTGATGTACATATGAGTGTATTTTGTTTTGTTAAAGAGGGAGATAAAGTTTCAAAGATTATTTTTAAATGGTGAAGAAAACTTAAGGTCAAAGGGCTATTAAAAAAAAAACCGGGCCATTGAGGGATTCACCTTCAATTAATTATAGAAAGGTGTTTTATCAAAGCTTCATTTAATCAGAAAGTTATTTGTAGACTTAATTTGCTAATTAACATTTGTCCTCATGAAGCAAAGAAAAAAGAGTTTTTCAACTGAAATGTGTTTCGATTAAGATCCTGACCTTGTATGATTAAAACGAACTAAAATTCTTTAGCTTCTAAGCCTTGAGTTTTCCTTAAAAAGTCTGAACTTTTTTTTCCTTACTAATTTTTGGGATCAAGTGTAAGTATCATGATGATGACCTACTGATCAAATGTGACTCCTATGACCCCTTTTTCCAATCACTCATGAGTCACACTACTAAGTATAGGCGACACTTATCACATTTTTACTGTTTAAAAAAGTCATTTGGAGTCTTTGTTGATCATCAAAACATCTTAAAGAGAAGAGTATGTTAGCAATCCAAATGCTTAATGGGATAAGGGCTAGCGCTTCTTTACGAGCATAAATTTAGCTGTTGACACTAACTAACCATTTTCAAATATTGTATATTTCACTCTTTTAAGTTATAGATATCAAACAGACATTAGTTAGACATTATTCGTTCCGTTTAATTTACGAACATATGAAATCATCAAGGATTAACCGTGTGTGGCCATATCATGATCCTCAACTACTCTTTTATTCTAGATAGCTCTATCGTTTCGCCCCATCATTTGATTTACTCTTTAGCATAATTTTCAAACATAAACTCTCATTTTCATAAGCATAATCCGCAGCGTTGATGACAACTAAATAGAAAAAATGTTGGCAAACAAGATGGAAAAACAAAAAAGAAAAAGAAACGGACAAAAAATAAAATGCAAAGTGGGAAAAGGTGTCGTACACCTTGCACTCTATCCTGCTCGCTCTGACTGGTGGATGTGTGTTTGTTTGTTGTGTCTGTGTTAAATGTTCAAAAAATGAAGCGTAGAAAAAGTTTCAAAAGTATTCTACATACGCCATGTGTTGCGGGGCCACAGGAGACGCCGCCATGTATAGGTGTAGGTGGATGGAAGGATGGGTAAAGTAGTAACATTGGATTATATGCTTGATGCTCATATAGTTAATGACATGCAGCTGCTACTACTACTGCTGATGCTGCTGCTGCTGCTTGTCTCCTCTTACTTCAGTGTTTTACTTGCGGCTTTCCCACCCAGCCACCAGGCTTGCCACATCCCCTGCCACTCATCCGACTCATCCTGCTCACCAGAAAACAACCTTAAGGTTGTGTGTATTTGGGTAAATTTCCCCTGACAAACTTATGAATTTTAAGGTGATTCTCATGTCGTCGGGCATTAAGTGTGAGGGAATGAGTTGTCAGGAAAGGGTTCGTTTGTTCGCTCTTCTTCTGCACATCATAAATCATATTTTCAAATTTTCCATCTTAGAGGAGTGGGTACGGAAAAAGGATTTTGAGGAGTAGGAATCGTAATCAAAATCATTTTGCGGCTTTCAACATGCTGTGCCACACTTTTTCCTCTTCTGGGGGGCATCAATTGTAATTAATCATGGCAAAGTAATTGGTTTTCTGTATATGTTTTGATTTGACATTTTGAAAAATTGCACCAAACCTGTGACACAACTCAGACCCCAAATACCAAATCGTTTTTATTTAACCTATCTCTATGCATATATCTAGACACAATTTCTATCCATTTAAGTATAAATTTAATTTGCCAGTTTTTTATGCAATTGCATTTCATTTAATTTTGATATTTGATTTTTTTAAATTAAATTTGAAAGCTTTGATTAAATGAAATCATTTTTTTGTTTGCTCGTATTCAATTGCTAAATGATTTCGATTCTCTTTAATACTTTATTATTTCGAGATTGGTATAAGTTAAATTGAAGTTATTTTTATTTCAATTAATAGACCACAAAAAAAATTTTTAAGACCAAACTCAAATATATTTTTTTCTTTAATTTTCTAATTTTTTGATGAGCTGCATTTACTTTTGCAACAATCTAAATAAAATGAAGAAATTACGAAAATCCAAAAGACAAAGTTGTTGAAAATTTTCACTCTCAGACTTAAGGACAAGCCAAAGTTTCACCAAGTAGATCTTTGTTGACAATAATAAAAAAATAAAAATGAAAATGCTTAAACCAAAATATGAAAATGAAAACGCGTTAAAGTCTTTAAAAAGAATTATGAGTTACAGTGGCGCAATGGCATCATCCTCATCATCCTCTCCATCGTCATCATCATCATCATAATCATCTTGATCATAAACTTGACTTTGAGTTTATTTTACTTAAACAAATACACAAAAATATTCGAGATGCTCCACTTCAAAAGGAATAAAAAGCGCGCCGAGGCTTCTGTATTTGAGAAACAAACAAAATCCGTTGCGGCATGGGCTGGGACTGAGTTTTGTTTTCGTTGTTGTTTTTTTTTTTTTTTTGTTTTGTGTGTTTGTTTTTGTTGCAGAAGGGACATGAGGGCGATGTCGAAAAGTGGCTTCTCTTGCGGTTTTTGGACGCCTTTAGCTCAATAATAAAATTTATGTTTTTGTTTTATTTTTCTTTTTGTTTCTGGTTGTTTTTTTGCTTGTTTTCAAGTGGCATTCATCGTCAGCTGAAGTGGCCATTGCATGTGCTTTATTTCAAACAAGAATATTCTCACTTTGACGTATATTTACCCCCCTTATGAGGTATGTTTTTTTTGACCTAAAGTGGTTTATAATGTAGTTCTCGGCCTGTACAGGAACAGTCTATTAAACCATTTGAAAAACCCACAAATTCTTAAACCTATTCTAAACTATTTCGGATAATTTGAAATTAATTTGTTCACTTAAGCAATTAACAGATAAAATCATAAAAAACTATATTGCCTTTTGAAATCAAATTCATATCTTTGTCTTACCATAAAAGATGGACTTTTTTGTGTATAAAAAATTATATTTTTTATTATTTTTATAAATTTATCAATAATTTAATAAATTATGTATACTGTTGGATCTTTAACCAATTTTCGGTCATGATTTACATTTGCATGAGCAAACTTTAAATATCTTTTAAAAAGTGTTAAAGGATTTTAAGTTTTATATGAGAAGTTAACATGCAAAAATTTAATTTGATATATTAACTTTGGGTAAGTTAGTTACCGATATCACATTTGATCTGAATTGCTTTAGAAAAAAAACGTATTATGTTACTAAGTTTTTTTGAGCGGCAGAAAATAGGTTGAACATAATTTTTATTATTAAAAACATTAACTACTTTTCTATATAGTATATATTATATGTATATTTTATATACATATATAATGTATATTTTATTACACTTCTTTTTCTAGCATTGGGCATCAAATATTCGATTATTTTTTTTTGGAAAAATTCTGAATTTGTTTGTTTATACGGTAAAGCTGTTTTTTTTCTTTACTTGCCAATTAAATGCCACTTTTGGCTGTCATAAATGCAATATATACAAAACACAAGCATACAAACCTAAATGTATAAATAAATATGTTTAATCTGGTATATATGTGTATGTATATCCGTATCTTTATAATATTACTTACGCATGTTTACTTCCCATATACATTTGTTTGCTTTCGCTGTTTTTGCACATAAATATTTATGCGGCTTTTAATCAAAGAGGCGGGAAAAAAAATACGGAAAAGAAGATAAATAAAGCACGGAACGCGTTTAGCCCAAAATCATCATCCGATGGCATTATGTTCTTCCATATCTCTCAACTCGACCGATTTCATCTCAATTTCATGTTGGTTCTATTTGATGCGTTTATTTAAACATTAAACGAGCTTACATTTGATTAGCATCGACTGTTTATTTTTATAACTTTGCCTTTTTGGATTTACTTGCGAATGAAAAATGTAGAAATAATGAATACCCCAGAACCTTTTATGCTGCTCGACAAATTAAAAATGTTTTTCCTTTTAAATGAAAAGCGAATCGTTAATACATGCACAAACGAAATGAAAGAAAATTGTCCCTTTGAAATATAAAGCGAAAAATGTGCCCCAACAATATACTTTTGCAATTAAATGAATATGCAAATATATATACTTAAATGTATGTGAATATGTATGTATGTGTGTGTGTGTGTGGGATACATTTATTGATTCTTAATTACATGTATTTTTCTGCTCATCAAAGCCTTCATTCAATTTGAGTTTATTCCTTAATTGTTATCCTCGTATCCTTGAGGCTTAAACAGCTGTAACAACTTTGGTGACAATTTTACATTTGAAATAAATGAACTGGAAACTCAATTTTCTTCTGCTTGATTTCTTTTGCATACTTTCTTCACACAAAAACAAACCATGAATATTATGAATATGGTACTGAAATATGATACTTTAAGCCACAATACATTGGCATTTTATGTTTATGTCTTGGTTATATAACCAGAGCAAAAAAAAAAAGGCTGAGAGAACGGGTGGTGGGGGATGGAGCCTAAAAAGATATGAGCTGACGATGCTGTTGAGTGAAAAGTTCTTAACATTGATCCATGTTGACAATCCCGCCTTTTGTTTGATACCGTACTCAAATGAAAAAGTACATTCATTTTACCACCGGATTGTCAGTTAACCTTGACAGGAAAAGATTGGTTTGATTCCGTATGTTCTAAGCTATTAATATTTTGAATAAATATTTAAAATAATTTTAATTATCTCAAGTTCATAACTGTTGAAGTGATTTAACACTCAACTTAAAACAAAATGCCATAGTTAGGGTATAGATAATTCGATTAAGATAAAGTTAGATTCGATGTTTGTTCTTTTTTTTATTGAGAGCGACAAAAATAAATAAACATTGGCAAATGTTGGCTATAGCCTGATTCTGTGTATCGCTCTGGCTCTGATTGTGCCAACGTGTGTGGCATAAACCAGCTTTCGCAATTTTTTTCCCTTTTTTTGTTGTTGTTTTTTCGACTTTTATATTTTGTCTTTTTTTTTGGTTTTGGTTTTTGTTGTTCTTGGCTTTGTTTCCCATGCTGACACTAAGATGGAACAGTTTATTTTTATGGCGGCGCGACGACGACTTTTAGGATAACCATATCAAGTGGAGAGGCAAAGGCAAATGATCCCATTTGTCATTTGTGAAAATGTAGCGAAATCCTTTGGATAAAATTGATAGCATGAGAAAAAGAAATACACTCTCTCTCTCGCTCTGTTTTTTTGTTACACTTCATCACAAAGTGTAATTATTTAGCCAAGACTTTCATTAATTAACAAAAATATTGTCCAAAACACTTATTCTTTTAATTTTTTGTTTACTTTTTGGTGAATTTTCATTAAATTTTTAAGTATTTACCACAATATTTTCACTACACTTTGACCGAAAATTGTATCCACTTGAAGGCTTGCCAACAATTCAAAAGCTCAGACGACACACCCACAAACATACGTATATATACACGATTTCTATATATACATTCCCATTGTATGAAATGTATTGTGTTTTGGTTGAGTTTTTCAACCGAGTTGCCGTTTTACGTTTTGTTTGCGGCCACCGACTTTACGTTCTTTTGCCGCATTTTCATTTTACTCGGCCCCGCCCACTTTTCACTGTATGCTACCGCCCAAACAAATTGTTAGTATTTATTTTTTGTGTGTGCTTGTAAAAGAGAGTTTTGCAGGAAATGAAATTATATTAAGTTTAACTAAAAATAATAAAAACGAAATATTTAAAAAAGAAGGAAATTGAAAATGTTTTTCAGATTATTTAGGTTCTAAAACTTTTTACAATATTTTTTGTATAGACCATAAAACGGATTGTTTTTAGTTTTAATGTATCTTAAGAAATCTAAGGCTTTTCCAAAGAAGCTGTAAATTTTACCTCTTCTATAAATTGTCTAAAATATTTCTACCACAAAAAAAAATAAACAAACTCCATTTCAGTTATCTGTTTGTAGCCAAAAGTATTTCAATATCAATCTGTTAGAAATGTTTTCTGGCCACCGTCGCCGCCGCCGCCTTGACCTGACCACAAACACACACACACACACAGATATACACTCACCAATTTGGGCAAGTTTTTTAGCCAAAAAACTAACTCCGCTTGCCAAACACCAAGCCAAATTTAATTAATGCAAAAATATTTTTGGCACTGGTTGAGGAGTAACAAACCAAAGTGTCTCACTCCCACTTCCTTTCTCTCTTGCCGTTCTCTTTCATTATCCTTATTTTATCTCCATATATGTGTTCAGTGGCAGTTGGAAGACCACACATATCGTAGTTGACTCGATGTCAGCCAGTTCCTTCTTTCATCTTCGGGGAATGTTGTCTTTGACTATCGATAGCCCACAAAACTTTGTTTACTTGGACATGGACATTTTTTCGTTTTGTGTGGCAGGGAGAAAGTTTTTCTCGATAAATATCACATACAATTTCAGTTAGTGAACGCCTGGTCCTGCACACTTTGGTGACCTCGATTCACTTGGAATCTGCATAACTGCATAACAATAATTTTTTTGTACATTTCCTTTAAATTTCTATTTTTATTTTGCATTGAGTAAATATTGAATTCATCTTGTTCAGTGCTCAAAAGGTAATCCATTTAAGGCTTGCCAAGAAAAATAAAATTTTTCCCCTCTTTATTGACAGCTATTTATGATGGATGACCTCCGGGTTTTCTGGCTCTGAACTGTATCTCTAACTAGTTAGCTGCCTGTTTGAACTTTTTAATTAGTAATTTTAATCATCTTCTGCTCCTGATGCTGATGATGTTGCAGCTAGTAGAGCCTGAGGCCTGTCCATTTGAAAAATCCCACCACCATCTAACAAAAAAAAAAAACCCAACCGAATAGTTGCATAATTTGCCACAAATGTGCAAAATGCACAAAATTCTAGGTTTTTGTTGCCTTTGTGAGTATCTCGATTTGTGTTTGTTTGTTTGCTTGCGGAAATTGAGCGCCGAATTTGGTTGTGCATATACACACACACACAACCATACACACATACACATACCATGTGTGTGAGAAGTCCGAAAATGTTCAACTATTTGGGTCACACAAACAAACAAAATTGGTGGAAATCCAATGGTTAAATTGGCTTCTGTGGGTCCATCATTTGAGAGGGGTGAGAAATATGAAAACCAAATTTCATTGAATGTCGCTTATTAGCAATAGATATATGCCAAAAGGAAAATTTGTTCTAGCAGCAAGGGAAAAACTTTTTTTCCACAACGGAAAATTTATTCATCTAACAAAAAAAAAAATATATATATGTATGTATAAATAGTGTCAAGCGAAATGGATTTGTGATTGCTTTATGGATTTGGGTAAACATACTGATCATTATACAATATGCCAAATTAAACAATAATCTGAATGATGTCAGTATTATCTCAATTATTCTTATATATCTTCATACAAAAAACAGTTATTCCGATTTTCGTTTACTGATGTGTTCATCCATTTGAAAGTTGAGTATATACATAGATTCTAAAGCAATGCCAAAAAAGCCTCAAGGAAGATAATTATAACTAAGATTAACGAAGCTCTATTTTGGTCTAACTAATCAAGTTTATAGTTTTAATGTAATGTAATGTAATGTAAAGTAGAATTCAGTGAAAGAGTACGCCTTCTTTTCATGTCAACTCATCATTATAGCTAATGTATGACTTTTCTTTCTGTTAATTTCGCCTACAGCTCAGAGAAACTTTGTGAACATATTAAGAACTTTGTTCATTCGATTAATTTTCAGCTGTATTTCGGTTTTCAAATTTGTTTAATAATGTCCTCTAAAAGTTTATGCCCACTCATATATAGACTTTGAAGAATCGATATAAAAAATCGTGACACTTGTGCAAATAGTGAGCAAATAGGAGGAAGAGTTTTTAACACAAACATTTATCTCTGTGAAAGTTTGTTATTCTTTCAAGTTGTCCCCATCGTTTGCGTTGTCAGCGAATCGGCAGTTTGGCAGTTTATTTTATCAGCTGTGCAGTGTATACAGCTAAAAAGGAAATAAAGCAAAAAAAAAAAAGGAGGGTCACTTTCATCTGTTCAGTCTCTTTGGTAGTGCGAACAAGTTAATTACAAACCAAAACACAAAAGAAAATTTTTACGAATTGCAGAATTGCCAACATTTTCAAGTGCTCTGGCGGTTCCGCATCAAGCATACGCAACGTAAGCCACAGGAAAAAAACTTTTGGTCAGTCGTGCTGCACTAATTGCATGACAACACACACATATACACATACACCACACAGACACACAGTCAAAGTCGAAGTGCAGTGAAAAAAAATTATACAACTCAATTTACTAATTGCTATCAAAATAATGAAGTCTCTGGGTTTTCGTCTGGTTTGGTCTGGTTTGATTGCAAGCCGCATCAAGTATCATTCGAGTAATTTAAAGTGCACTCGCTGAGAGACAGAGTCAGAGACAAAGATAGAGGCAGAGATGCAAAGGCTGAGACCGAGTCAGAGGTAGAGGTAGAGGAAACCTCTTATGCTCGTTTGAGTTCCAATCCAAGCGTAGGGATCTCATCGACTGCAATAAAATCAGCAGCAGTAGCAACAACATTAGTTCGAAAATTCGAGAGAAGAGGGGATGAAAACAAAACTTTGATGCTCTTACGAGTCAAACAAATAAAAGTTCAACTTCAGTTGAGTTGAAAGTTCGTCTTGGGTTCTCCTTCTACATTTGCTCATCTTCAACTTGCTTGAGGTGTTTGCCTCAGAACTTTATTGTATGAGCAAGTTTTTGCTTTCCTTTTTTTTATATACTCTACAGTCGAATAGAATGTTTGGATATAGAGCATATGTAACAAGCCAGAATCAGAGTTGACAATTTGTTACTCCAACTAAGGTCTATTATAAAAGTAAGTCTGATGTTTTTGTCTATTTTTTGTAGATCTTTGCGATTTTAAGAGCCAGTGGCAAATGTACATTGTTTGTGTGGAAAATAAATTTTAAAATTTTTTTCGATAATTTAACAGTTTTAAAATTCAAAAACTTGATTGACAATTAAAGTACAACAAATAACCGTCTTGGTGTGTAATAAATCAAAGAAATGATTAGGTATCTCAGAACTTGCCACACTTCATGGCCACCCATTCATTAAGCCGCTTAAATGTTGCCATGCTCTCATATGTGAAAGAAGTTCAAAGAGACTCTGTTACAATAAACTCACTAGCAAAATCTTGCAGAGAGTGACAACTTCAACTACTTAATTATCTAATTGCCAATTCGATTTCGAGTATTTAATATTTTATATTCAATGATTATAAATTCCTTTAAGTGTTACGCGTAACCGAATACTTAAAACAGACTTTTACAATTATATTATTGTTAAACTTTAAAGGGAATGACGCATCAAGCTAAATATCTACCATCAGTAGCTAGACTTCAGAATTTTAAAGCTAACATACTTCGTTTTGAGTACAATTGGATAAAGTGTTTAAAGTATTTTCTTGTATGAAGCAAAAAAAATTAAAACAAAATGCAATACAGAAATCGCTTTATACTCGACCACAAGGAAACGCAAACGCTTTGTATTTATCATAAAAACATTTACGTATTCAAGTTTTATGGGGCCATCAACCTTTTTTTTTCCTAAACACACGGTCTAAGACAAATTCTAGTTGGCATGAGGGTGTTGCAGCGGAAGTGAAAGTGATTGAGTGGGATTTGGAATTAAGGTATCCTAGAAGAATGCGGATATAAGTAGCACTTAGCTAGGATTACTTAACGATTCTTTTAAGAAACAGGGTATTGCCAAGTCGACTATAATAATTCGCTCAGACATTTGCTTCATGTTGCTGCATTCCATTCTCGCCAATCTTTTTGTTTTTTCCTTTTTTTGCTAGCATTTATGTCTTGTTAAGAGTTTTATATGCTTAAGTCTACATATATTTAGTTGAAGGAACTTTTTCTAAACTGCTTGCTAACTAAGCTTTATTTGATTTTGTTTCTACTATATTTCCTGTTTTGATTTTTTTTATTTGTTCGCAAAGTCCTTAAACGTTTTTGGCTATGGTTTGGATTTAACAACTGATTAATTTGCTTTAGCTTATGAATTCAATTTTATTTTGGGAAAAACAAAAAAAAATTGTCATGCAAATTGTATGGCTGCTAATTTGATTTAAATTCACGCACTCATTAACTTGCCAAATATGCGTAATGACAATTTGATTAGGGTAATTTAATGTTGATCTTTAGCATGGCGACAACAGAAACAACAAGGATACAGGACGAGCGCTTCCTGGCAAAGGAGCAAAACACAAAACATATAATCCATTTGGGTATAATTTGGGCTGATGAGACGGCTATGATGAGGCGGCATTTATGTTAAATTAATATGCAGTCTAGGAGCAGAAATTACGACCATAAATTAGATGAGCTGACTGGAATGAAAATATTTGGCGACAAGCACCCACACACCCTGACATCCTTCTACACACACACACACCCATAGACATATCTGTATACAGAAGGGCAAATGAAAAAGTTAACCACAACTTGAGGTATGAAGTGCCTTAAAATTATTCTTCATCCGCTAAAGAAAAAGCCTTTCTTTTGCACTTTGAATAATTGCACGTACATCTATATTTTTGTTGCTTTGAATTTAACCGGAGGCAATGTCTTCACTCTTCTTCTCACTCTGGCACCCTAACTCCCTCTTTTGAGCCCTCTGGCTGGCCTGAAGCCTGTCTGGCTACGTGTTTTGGCAACTTAAAAGCCAAACTCAAATCTGTTTGTTACTACAGCTGAAAACCGAGTGAACGGGCCCACGCTGAAAAATTTCTATGTCGTCTGTCTGGCTTCTTAATTTTATGGTGATGAAAGGCAAGATTTTTCCTCTGCCTTCATCCAACAAGTTATTCAATTTTCTCTTTTTTCCTCTACATTCTCTTCATTTTTTTTCGTTTTCCCTTAGGGTTAACTGACTGAAATTTCTGTGAAATTTTCATTTCGTCTTTCCTGTCATTGCCTAACTTGGCTTTGACTTTACTGTCAAATTGGCTAATTGTATTAAAAGCATGATTGTTCGTTCATAGGTTAACAGAATAATTTTATCAAAAGAATGCACACAGTTTCTGGTTTTTCTACCTAGAATGAAATAAAAATTATGACGGAAAAGTTTGCAAAATGTTTTGGATATGGTTTTCTTTTACGGTTTTTATGTTTTGCTTTTAAATATTGTCAAGATCATTTTGTTGTCATTCAGTTATGAATTGAGCTTCTTATCACTAACCATAGAACACATAGATGGGACAAACTCATGATTTTTTGATTGCAAACGCTAGCCTAGTCATGGAACCCCAGAGAACTTCGGGAAAACCCGAACGCTCGTACTCTCAATGAGAGCGTAAAGTGGGGAGAGGGCCAAGCAGCTACGAAAAAATTTCAGTCGAGCACAGACTACAGAACGACGAAGGCAGGCCTATGTCGTTTGTGATTTCGTTCTGTCTATGTATGTGTACACTCGTCTGTACATGCTCAGGCTTCGTAGTGTGAGTGTGACGTGAAGTTGTACAACATCGCATTTCAACAGCTCGCTCGACCAAAATTTTTAATTTTCGACAAAACAGCGACAATGCGAATAGGATATGCCCCTGTGGAAAGAATATCAAGAAATATTGGCATCAGCTTCATATGTATCCCGGTGGCTGTGCTGATAGAGTGTTCGCTTGGAAATAGGAATGTCCATGGTTCGATTCCCATTTCGAAACCGACCATAAGGTTTTTTTATATTTTTTAATAAAACTAATTTTATATATTCTATAATAAAAAAGTAAATTAAGCAAAAAATAAAGAAACAAATATGTAAATCAACGAAAACAAAACAAAATTTTAAAATAGAGAAAAACCTTATTTAAGCCAACGATTTTGAGTTGGGAATCGAACCATGGACATTCCTATTTCCAAGCGAACACTCTATCAGCACAGCCACCGGGATACATACGAGGAAGATGCCAATATTTCTTGATATTCTTTCCACAGGGGCATATCCTATTCGCATTGCCGCTGTTTTGTCGAAAATTACAAATTTTGGTCGAGCGAGCTATTGAAATGCGATGTTGTACAACTTCACGTCACACACACACTACGAAGCCTGAGCATGTACCGACGAGTGTACACATACATAGACAGAACGAAATCACAAGCGACATAGGCCTGCCTTCATCGTTCTGTAGTCTGTGCTAGACTGAAATTTTTTCGTAGCTGCTTGGCCCTCTCCCCACTTTACGCTCTCATTGAGAGTACGAACGTTCGGGTTTTCCCGAAGTTCTCTGGGGTTCCATGACTAGGCTAGCGTTTGCAATCAAAAAATCATGAGTTTGTCCCATCTATGTGTTCTATGGTTAGTGTTCTTATCGTTAAAAAACTGAATCCTATCTAAAAATATATTATAAATATAAAAGTCTTTTGAGAAGAAACGATTAAAAACTTATAGACTATAAGTTAAAAGGGAATTTTTCCATGCTGAATAGAAGGCTTTACTCCTGAAAATTTATACATAAAATATTCAACGAACCATTTAAGATTTCTTTAAAATTTCCGAGCCAAGACAACAATTTTCTTTTAAAATGTATGCTTGCAGTGTTAGTCTTGGCCATAGAATTTCAAAAGCCAAGCCATATATTCGTTTAGACATAAAAGATTAACAATGCGTGGAGGGAAAACCAGACGATAAAGTTTCCCGTAAAGTCCTTAACACTCCTTTGGCACTTTTTTTTTGGCAGCAGACCCCAAAAGAGCTGTGAATTTTTAGCATAAATAAACAAGGATATTCAACAAAAAAAAAAAGCCAAAGTGCCTTGGTTGCATTCTCCAATGCCTGCATATGTATTGGCAGGAAAATTCCCTTCGTGTGTCCTCGTCTCTTCTCATGCATCCTCCCCTTTTCGATACGCCTCATTTGCTTACTAGGAAGAAAGTACAGGGCAGCTGCTCAGCATCGTTTTTGCGGTCACTTGGCTGTGAGACTCTGGGCTTTATGAGACCCTCCTATGGCCAAGAAATAAAAATATGCTCTTTGGATCCTCTTGAATTTTATATGTGAAACTTCCACAAGGCTCGTAAGTGCATTTGGTATGAAATGGAATGGGATTATGGGTGGAGTCTTACTTTTCGTATGCTCCTTAATTGTAAATATGTGTTAATGTATTCCCTTTTGCAAGTTAACATTTTATTTCAACATTTAAAATACAACAAAAAGGAAGAAAAAAATGCCTGTCCAAAACTGACACGAGTCGACCATAGAGCATCAGTGAAAAGCCTGAAGGAGAGTGGGCGGCCAGCTTGAGTTGTGGGCGTGACCCAACGTGACATTGAACACGTTTTAACGATGAGGAGGCTTCTGTGTTCTGCTCGGACTTGGTCTCAGGCTCATAACTTATGCACATAGATAAGCGACTGGCGAATGGCGGCCATGTCCTTGTGGTTACTTCGCCTGCTGTTGCTGCTGATTCTGCTCTTATTACGGTAACTGTTGTCCATGTTGTTGTTATTACGGTTTCGGTTGCTCCTGGCTGTTGCTTGGTGGTCTGGCCTGGGTGATTCTGTTTTTTTTCCTGGTCGGACAGCAGTTTGTTCGGCTTAACGCTCACGGCCATTTAAGGCAATTATGAAATTTTAATAATTTCACATTGTAATTATTTAAAGCCATCTTAAAGTTGAGGTGACTGAGGTTCTGGCAACATGTTTAATTGAAAGGTGACAGGCTACAAAATTTGTTGGCTTCCATATAATTAAATAACTCAAGCCCAAGAGGGTTAGCCAGTGGAGACATTGAAGTTCATAAAGAACTTAACATACATATCTTTAAGAAAAGATAAAAGATTAAATTTGGTATGAGTCAGAGATACAAGTTTATTAACTCCATGCTTAAGAGATGTACTGAAAACGTTAAATAAAATTTAATACAATATTGCATGTAGTTAAATTAAGTAGTGTTTTGTTAGTTAGTTTAAGTTAGTATCACTAGATAATTTATATAAATTTTAGCTTGGGTTCTCATTAATTCATGGATGTATTGTTTGTCTTTAGTAACATTTGTAAAAATGTTTTTCTTTGAATTCAATTCGCTACAAAAGAAGGCCGCAATAACAAGCTTTTGATTAGTTGCCATAAGTAAATAAATGACAATTCAACATACTTTCTAAACATTGGTTTTTTATCGATTTCGTTTGAAATGCCATGAAACTTTAAGCATACACAAAAAGAACCCACATGAAAAGCCAAATATTTTCTTTTCAAAAAATTACAATTAAAGACTTATAAATGTTAAGCTACAAATTTTATTTCCTTTTACTAACGTTTTGTCTACAGATTACTTCAAATGTTTTGCTTCAACAGAACTTTGTTAGCACGAAACTTATTTGCCAACAAAATGTGTTATTTCTTTATATATGTATGTGTGTATGTGTGTGTGTATGTCTGTAAGGAGTCATTGCTCGCTTATTTCTATTTCATTATTTGCTGTTATTTTCCTTTAATTTTTCTTTCGCAAACAAACAAGAGCTGGCAAAAACAGCAAAAGTTGAAAAATGGCTAGGCAAGAAAAAAGAAAACACAGAAAATGAAACGAAACCCAGAGAAATCGAAATTGGGTGAATGGAATAAAAATGGCGGGGAAGGGTAAATGAAGGCACTGCAGACAAAACTGAAAAAGTTCGCTCTGTTACTTTTTCATTTTTTCCACATTTGTTTGCTCCTTTTTTTGGGGGTTTTTCTTGTCCCAACTGTTTTCTTTTAATGCCAAAGCGTGAAAACAAAAACCTTTTTCTCTCTTTCTCTCACTCTCTGTTTTTTCAAATTTTATTCTTTTTTTTTGTGTTTTTTGGGTTTTGTTAGCTACTTTTAAACGCCGCGACACTAATGGCTGGAAATTGAAATGGCACACTATCACACACACTCACACACACGTATGCCCAGAGCAGAGCAAATTTATATTTTTCTGTGGGGAAAAATTGCAAAAAGTTGCAATAAGTTGAAATTTAAATAAGTTTTCGTTTTATGTCATGTTTTTGTGTCCCATTTTTACGAAAGAACAAAAAAAAAACACAAACAAAATTTAAACTATTTCAGGCATAAATCGACATCATTTATGGTAAATAGCTTCATCGATTTTATGCGAAATAAAATTAAGAAGATTTAATCAACAAAAGTGTTTCCATAAGTGAAAACAATTTAATATTAAAAAATAAAATTGACCAGATTAACTTAAGCAGTGTTAAGCGAAGTTTTTATACTCTTTAGTATATTTTTACATTTTTCTGCTGTCTAATTTTATTTGCTAAAAATGAATATTTAATTAATTTTCTTCAAGGAAGTTTGGTTTGCAAATGATACAAAATTTATCCGAAATTTTGCGACCCTCTTTTAAGATATAGCAATTTTTGGAATTGAAAGAAAAAATCGTTTAAAATGATAATTATGTTTAATGAAGTAGTTTCAATTCCTAGAAAAGATCATTAAAAATATTTGAGTTTCAATCGCTTACACTTAATTAAAAAGTTTACTTAAAAGCATTGACATTAAATTTAGCTTGAATTTAGCTTTAGTTGTGTTTCCGTTTTGTACAATTTCCAGCTAAGCTCTCTGAATCGTCAAATTCTTTTATATTAACTTAAATTGCGTGATGTTAGTCCAAACTTTGTTTTTCAAACTTAAGGTAAACTGAAGTTAATGAGCTAGTGGGCAAGTCATTGCTGATATACAGCTGAAATTTCAGCTTAACTTTGTGGTTTGTATTCAATTTGAAAAGAAAAACGAAAAAGGTTACGGGTTTCCATTGTTTTCCGTTCTATTCATTGTATGAGATATGTTTTCTTTCGTTTGCTGAGATTTACCGAAATTTTCACCAATTTGCGACTTGTCTGCCCACATAAGTATGCAACTGTTTTTGACTTAACCACTTATTGTTTTTTTGTCTTTTAGTACAATCCCCGAGAAGTTTTTGCCTTTTATTTAATTAAAAATATCTTTTTCCGGGCAAAGCCAAAAATAAACTTTATGATGACTAACGATGTGTAGAAGTGGCCACTCCCATTACTATGCAAAAACTATACACTAAGCCACGCCCACTTCTAAGCTTTCAGTAAGCCAACTAACTAGTCATAGAAGCATCAGCATCCACGTGCCGCTGGCCCGACTGAATCCTTTCTCTTTGTTGCTGTTGGCCAACCCCTCTTCATGTGGGTCAAGTGGGGGCGGGTCAAGAGGTGGGAGGCTGAAGAGTTGAAAAGAGTTGGGTTCTATGTGGTCTCTGTTGTCATCCTGGTCTGGGTTAAGTGGTTTTTAATGAAAGTTAGCAGCCGTTTTAATGCAACTTGTTGTTCCTAATTGTATTATAGGTTAAGGGGGGTAAGGCGGCAGGTCTGAATGAAAACCTCACCACGTGACCAAGAATCAAAGAGTAACCCAAACCCAAAAGTTTAAACTGCAAAAGAAGAATAAAAATAGAGAGAAACAAGAAGGCTTTAATTCCTTTAAAGAGGCATCACGAAGCTTAACACATTTTATTTTATTTCAATTGAATTGAATATTCGTTTTGTGTAACCAATTTTGTTTTTGGTATACATCCAACTGTTTTTTGTTGCACTTTGCTGGGGCTTCCTGCATTGGTTATGCCGGTATTTCCGTTACGTCCATTACGAATTTTAAATGTAATTCATATGGCCTTTTGTCCTCTCGGGTGATACTCTTCACTCAAATGGGTTAAACGGTTAGTTAAACGAAATCAAATTGAATGCTATGGGTTGTTTATATCCATTTGATCAGCAAAAAACAAATCGATGCGGCAGTTGATGACGCTTTGATATGGTTAAAAAGCAAGCAATTTTATTGTCAACGATTCTAGAGATGTCAAATGTTAAATGTTCTTCTCGACTGTCCTTTTCGTAGTTTAGTGAACTCAGTTCAGATATTTTTACTTGATACAGAGTATTTTGAAGTCATTAAAAGGCTCGAAGTATAAATATTTCGGTTATTTCTTTTCTGGAATTCCTGTGCCATTTTTTTTGCATTACAATTTCTTTAGACTTTAACCATTTTGCCAGTGTCATAATTTGTGGTGGCAAATTAATTTGTTGCCAACTTTGGTAAAATATATGTTCGGCTAAAGGGAAATACCATTTTTGCCCCTTAAACCTCAGATTTCTTCTTAGTGATTTTAATTAACATTTCTGATTTTGTGGTTTACCACACATTACCTCATCTTTGTCTCACTGCGTGTGTATGCCAATCTACTTATGTACGTGTGTGTGTGTGTGTGAGGAGCGTGTGTGTGTTCTTTATTAGCACACACCTGTGTCCCCAGAGTTTTCTGTTTTACTTGTATCCCTAATTGAATTGCTACTTGTTTAATTAAGTCTACAACTTTTGGTTGTCGTCTCATTTAATAAGTTTAATACAACCAAATGTATATGGAAAATCTTTTATTCTTTGCAGACAAACTAACTGAAAGAGAGAGAGAGAGAGAGAGAGTGAGTGAGACACACACAGACAGAGGAAAGACTTAATAAGATATACAAAAAATATTCAAGGTAAGTTTATATTGCTGATATATTTATCAGCATTCTCTGTCGGTGATGACATGTTAGTTGACAGTTTTACTATTGCTTTGGCAGTATTAAAACAACTATCACTCAAATAAATTGCAATTGCTTTTCAAAACATTTATTTTTAGTTGCAATATTTATTTTAAATTTAAACTATGCTAACAGATTTACACAACCATAACTTGACTTAAACGGAAATCAGTTTAAAGAACGGAAAAATGAAAGAAAACTAGAGAAATTATCTTTAGTACTTCAAGCAATGCAATCTATTTCATCATAGGCAAAATCAAGTTTTTTTTTGTCCACCTTTTCTTTAACCTTTAACAGATGTTTCCTTTCCCTCCTTCTGGTATGTTAAATGTATTTTCTTAAAGAAAAACCCCTTTTTTCTCTTATTTTTTCTGCCTAACTGATGAACTTGTTTGAGATGATAACCATCAAAGTAGAAGAAGAGGCGCCTGGGAAATGCCTGAGCAAAGGGAAAGCAAAGGAAAATGACAACAAGCACGGAAGAAGCAAAATAAATTATGAAAAGAAAATTTCACGCATGTGCATAAGGGAAAACGTAGAATCCTTCGCCTTGGTGTTTCTTCAGCCTCATCATCATCATCAACCTCATCGTCGTTTCCTTTCTTTCTTTCTTTTATTATTATTTTTTTCCTGTGCCTTTCGTAATTAATTTGATTTCATTCATTCAAGTCAAGGAAATGTTCACAGAGAGAGAGAGAAAGGAGAAAAAAGAGTGGTTCGGTGACATCAGTAAGAAAGCAGTTAAATTCATTGAAAGGAATAAAAGTGAAAGAAAAACGAGTGGAATTTTCAGCTCAACCATTCATAATTTTCCAACAAGTTGGATCCTTTAAGTGAGCTACAACAAAAAAAACAAAAACAAAGCCCGATTCAACCCAAACTAGAAGTGTCGACAATTCGGTAGTAAAGACCTCACTTGCATTTGTCCAGTATATGTGTGCGAGTGAAATAAAAACACACACATTCTGTCTCTGTCTCTCTTGCTCTATATCTTCGAGCTTGGAATGAGGTTAAGAGCTTAATGAGTGCTGACAAGGCAGCCTGCAGTTGACATATGACATTTTTATGTTGGCATCGGCCCCAGAGGCTGCTGGCATGGACCTGGGCAAGTAGAAGATGAAGATGAAGTCTCAACGCCCCCAAGGTAAATGCTAAGGTTTCAAGTTAATTAGCACAGATTTGTTGTCTCCTCCACCAACATACAAAACGCACAACAACGTGGAAAATGTGATACAATTTTCGGTCATTTCGTTGTGGGCATTGGAATGCTCGTTTACCCAATATGAAAAGGAAATACCTTGTTCAAGGCAAAAACGTTGAAGCAACTAAGAGGAACTTAATGAAGTCTTTTAGTATAGATATAAATATTGTTTGTCGAATTAATGAAATATTAATTAATTTGTGGCAGACTGAAATTGATCCTTAATTTTTATACATAAATATTCATATATGGATTTTGGAGGTATGTTAAAAACACTGACCTATTCTTGATTTTCTGTTTCTTAAATGGCAGAGATATAAATAAAATGTAAAATATTAGTAGCAACAAAGTTTTTAGTCACTCAAATCAATACGTCACTCTTTTCACTAGTTAACAATTCATTTTGTAAACTTTACAATTAGTCACGAATCCCGGGCAACTAACTTGCACCATAGTTTTTGTGTTTTTATTTACCAACCAATCGCTGAGGATAGCAAACAGTATGCAAAATACACATGCCGCACCCTCAACCAAACTGACAGCAGTCTAAATGAACCCTCGTCCTCAACTAGCCAGAATGGCAACACTTGGCTAACAAAAACACAATGGCATTGTTTGGCATTGTTAACCAAACCACTTTGAATCATTGTTGTTATTTATCTGACTAAAATGCTTCATGTTGCCAGCTGATGACATTAATTGCTGCAATTTGTTGGCTTTTTGTTCAGCTTTACCTCTTCCACTGGCTTGCAATCGCTCTGTCTCAGGGGTACCTTTAAAAGCTCACACTAAACTTGAGCAGTTTTAATTAAATTTCAATTAATATTTCATAATTTCTAAGTGCAAACATTTGCAAGGAATACAAAAGAAGAAGAAGCATAAGATTAAGAATTCATATGAAATATGGAAAATGCTTTAAAGAGTTTGTTGCCTCTTCACCTGTTGGGTCGATGGAGCGAGATACAGGTGACAAAGCAAAAAGGCAAGTTTGAAGTCTTTAATGAACTAACTTGGCTAATTAAATAGCCAACAACATTGAAGTTCAGAGCCAACAAACCGAGTGAACTGGCCAAACCATTTAAAATCAACAAGTTCATTGAAAATGTAATGGGAACGGCTTTTCGAATACCTTGTAGTTACGGATCATTTCTAAGTGTTTGACCCTTTGGTGACTTCAGTTTGACTCTTTACTTCAATTACGATTTTCGAAATATGTTTTTCTAATGCTAAAATTTTGTATAGTTTTTAATTCTTTAAAAAGAAGATGCCATGCTTCATTTACTAGAAATAATTCAATAGAGTAGAAAACTCTTTGAGATAAAGCAGTCATAATACTCCGTTCATGCAAAGAAAGATAAAGACGAGCCTAGAGCAAGGGTGGCCACGGAAATTTAACTTGGGAGCCGGCTCTTTACCGGCAGAGGCTGGGCAGAGAAAAAGGTCACTTTTGCGAGTCGACGCACACAAAAATTTGTGTGCCTCGAGTTTTATGACGGGTCATAAAACGACCTTTTTTGGGTCGAGCGAGCGATCGTCGTCGAACTTGTGGGCAGAGGGACGGACAAGTCCCGAATTTTACGGGGAGGGGGAAAAAGGTCGCGATCTCGAGCTCGCAACTTGTGGGCAGAGAGACGGACAAGTCCCGAATTTTACGGGGAGGGGGAAAAAGGAACGCGATCTCGAGCTCGCAACTTGTTGGCAGAAGGAGTGAGGGACAAGTAAAAATAAGGGTTGTTTTTGATGAGTGCTCGAGATCGCGTTCCTTTTTCCCCCTCCCCGTAAAATTCGGGACTTGTCCGTCTCTCTGCCCACAAGTTGCGAGCTCGAGATCGCGACCTTTTTCCCCCTCCCCGTAAAATTCGGGACTTGTCCGTCCCTCTGCCCACAAGTTCGACGACGATCGCTCGCTCGACCCAAAAAAGGTCGTTTTATGACCCGTCATAAAACTCGAGGCACACAAATTTTTGTGTGCGTCGACTCGCAAAAGTGACCTTTTTCTCTGCCCAGCCTCTGCCGGTAAAGAGCCACGGGAGCCAAAAGAGCCACTACGTGGCCATCCTTGGCCTAGAGTACTTAAAGTTTGAAATACATCCACTAAAACTGTAATTACAGGGTATACCAAGTTAGCAAACCAACACAACAAAAAATTGTCTAAGCGCTTGACTGGACACTAAAGCGAACGGAACCCAGCCAAATGTAACGCTTCACTTCAACTTTTCTGCAAAAATTGTTTTATTTTTCCCCCTGTCTTTGTGTGTTTTTTTTTTCTTTTTTTCCTACCCTTTTCTACTTTTTTGTCGTTTTTGCCCTTCCATTTCCTCATATATGCCATGTTATCTGCACACTCATTTGGTTAGTTAACCTCCTGTCTTTGGACTGCTTCTTTTTTTAACAACTCAGCACACCTTCGTGGTAATTGCAAGAGTGGAGAAGGAGCAGGGAAAAAAAACAGAGCAACCAGAACGGAAATGATGCGGCTCATTTGTGTGCGACCACTGAAAAAGGGAGAAAATAAAAGAGCAGACCAAAGAAATATTTAAAAGCTTCGACCTTGGCTAGGAGAAAGTTCCATTTAACGAGCTGTAAAACTTTTATAAAAATTCTGGAATACTGCCAGTTTTTAGTAGGTTTTGAAGTATGCTTGTACCTTTTCAACTACTATTAAGTAGTTAAAGGCTTCTATTCTTATAAAGACTTTAGTTCTAGTATTTGTAAACGAATAAGTGATAGAAAATATTAAAGGAATCAGTCGTTTTGTCTAATAATAACTGCGAATATCAGAAATAAGCAAAGGACATAAGGATTAGTTATTAACTGCCCTGTTTTGACTGAAAAAATAAAAAATCCAAAGGTAATGTGTTTTTTGCGGCAAAATTTGGTATTTCATTGTGGATTTTTATTCTATTTGCAGAATTTTAGATATTTCTTTCTTTACCAACTAGTTTTTAGTTTTGTTTTAGCTTCAAGAGGTTAGAATGTCTTCTACAACATCAAATGTCAAATAAATTTTAGTTTCTCTATCCATTAAAGTCTAATAAGAAATATGATTTGACTTGAGTTTATGAGTGAATTACAAATGATTCATATCCGTTTTCCTTTGTAATTTATAATCAGCTTGCTAGGAGGGTTATAAATATTGGCAAATCATTTTTAACAGCCCTCTCAAAAAAATGCAATCATCATTCCGTTCATTCCTTTCAGTCAGTTCCCCGATTTTATTCCCCCTTCTTTCCATTGAATAGACATCAAACCGGAAATGACGTTGGCAATTGAATTGTGTGAATTCTGTATACATTTCCTCAACCAAGTCAAGCCAAGTGTGTCCATGTCCGAAAAGGAATCGATGAAAAAATGCAAAAAAAAGTCGAGTTCACTCCGTTAACATTTTCTCTTTGTTATGCACATGCACAGTGCTTTTGTTGTTGTTGTTGTTGCTGCACGGTTTTGTTTGCCGGAAGTTTGTGGTGGGAAATTTCATTTATGCTGACACTTGACTCACAGGGTGTGCTCGGAACTTTAATTTGCTGCAAATAAATAATGGCAACAACCGTTATAGTCAATCGACTGAGTGTGTGTGTGTGTATGTCTGAGAGTTTGATACTTTTGGCCTTGGCATGGAACTGAAATTGGAACTGAAACTGTAAATGTAACTGTGACTGGGTGTCGGTGTCCAATGAAGTGCCATATTATGTTTTTTTTTTCTTCTCATTTCCTTTTCGATTGGGAAAAGTGTATATTTGTGTGTGTGTATAGTGGGAAGGAAACGTCGGCGAAACAGACATTTGTTCTTTTGTTGGTTTTTCTTTATTTTTTTCGCTTTTCTTTTTCTAGTCCTTTGGCAATGACTTGGTTTTGCTTTGCTTCTGTTGCCTGTTTAAATGTGACAATTTAATTGTTTTATAATTGTTAAGAAGCCAACTATATCTTTGTTTTATGAAGTGAATTGAATTGAGTTTAAATTTCTCTTGTTACAGACACTTGACCCAATTTATCGAGCAAAAGGTTAGATCATAAATAATAAAAGATAAACACAATCAGGCTGTTTGACGTGAAATGGACAGCAGAATTTTTTATTTTTATCTTGAGTAAATTTACAAGCCATACTGAATTTGATTAGCTTTGGCAGAATATACTTACATACGTATCAAAATGTTTGCTGTGGACAATCCCGAACTAAGAACTAAAACGGACGGTTTATTAGAGAATTGTGTTCTTTGCATTAGAAATGAAGGACTTGACCTATCAGGTCCATAGCCAAAACACTGTCATCTTTATCCCTTTGAGTTGATAGCTCTTAAGGATCGATGAGAAGATATTAACAGGATCAGGTCATTAATTGTGTTATTCCAATTAGCAGATGGTATTACCCAAAATGCCCGCCTATTGAGCTGGAAAGTGTGAAATATCAGAAAATGCAAATGTCTAAACTCTTAAGAATAGACTAGGACAAGAAATCATCTAGTTGTAAGTTGCATATTATTATTATGGTTTATGAAAATAATAAATTTGTCCTTCAAAAATTAATAAATACTGGAAATTATGAACAACTTACCTTAAAAGGAATCTTCTTAAGCTTTTTTACTCAAATATTGAGTCCACTTTCCTATTATATAAATAATAATTATAAATAATTATTTCTCTGACATCTGCTTTCCTTTAAGTCTCTTGTTATACCCTTGCAGAGGGTATTATAAAATTGGTCAGATGTTTGTAACGCACAGAAGGAGACGTTTCCGACCCCATAAAGTATATATATTCTTGATCAGCATGAGAAGCTAAGTCGATATAGCCATGTCCGTCTGTCCGTCTGTCCGTCTGACCGTCTGTCCGTCGGTGCGTACGCGTTTTACTCAGCCATCTTAAGAGCTATCGGGATGAAATTTTTTTTGGGAGCTTTTTTTTACCCGGGTGAGATAAAGTATGAAAATCTTTGGGATCGGACCACTATATCATATAGCTCTAGAAGAAACATTTTTGCAAAAATTGGAGTATCCCCATGCAATTTACCAATATGATAGTAATAGATATAAAATCTCAGATCCCAAAATTTGAATCTGATCCGATAAATAGAACACAAGTTACAGTCAATATAAATCGGTTCAAACGCTGCCGGCAGCGCTGCTTGCTGCCTACTACTGCCATCATCAAATCAACAGAGCACACGCATACACACACAGACGCAACGCTACATGAACTGTATGTGTATGCGTGCCGTGCTTTGCTTAGAAAATGATGGAAGAAGAAAAACTTGTGGTAAAAAGAGAAATAATATTTTGTTTGTGTATTGATGAATTGAGTTGCAGGGAAAGAAATTTCAAAAAGGAAAAATATTATTGCCAAGTATACTGCAAGGGTATATAAACTTCGGCATAGCCGAAGTTAGCTTCTTTGATATTATTTTTGCTTAATTTCTTTTTGTTCCATCAAATGAATTTTCTATGCGTCTGGCTCAGTTTTCAATGCAGATCGATAAATTTTCAGCAATCTTCATCAAATAATTAACCGAAATTTGCCTAACTATTCCAATTCATATGAACTAAGTGAAGCAGAAAATTTATAGACATGTTAAACAAAAAAAAACATTGAAATTGTTCAATAAAGTTGTTGTTACTATTTAACCAAAATGAAACCATAAATTTAAATCGAAACATGTATCGGACAACTGGGTTAATGTGGTTTAACCTAATCCAACCTCCCGCAATTTTCCAGTTCCACAACCTATCCAAATGCTTTTGTCTGGCCATAAATCTCGTCTCTTTTCTCTCCATGCATGCTGCAACATTTATCCTAGGCAACTTTTAGGCGCAGCAGCAGCAACTACGTTCTCTGAGTGCATGTAAACATACAACTCAGTGTAATAGTATGGCAAGAGAGGGGCAGGGCCGTAGTAGTGAAGGAGTGTGGGGAAAGTTTTTGTAAAGGATTGCAAGTGAATGCCATGAAATTGCCTGGTAGATGAGAAGCTTAAAGTAAGAAGCAAGCTTCCGTAGCATCCTGCCAACATACAAAAAACTTCTTTACGGCCCCTAAATGAAGTTAGTAAAACTGATTAACTCTCGGCAGCTTGGCTCGATTTTGCTACCAGAAACAAGGATAATTGAATTTTCAAAGAAGCCAAAGTTCTGCTATCGTTCTTTTACTATCACACTCACTGCATCTCTCTCTCTCTTTCTCTCTTTTTCTCTGATTAAGCTTTAGTCTCTTAATGATGATTTTAATGGCATATCTGTTGCAATTTTCATTAAATTGCAATTACTTGACCTTTGCCAGTTTACTTCTTACGTACATATATATAAATAAATCTAAATCTTCCAAGGTTGGGCAACGCCTTCATTTGCTTTTAAAATGTTTACCCAGGCAAAGGAGATTCCACTCTTGATGCTTCAATGTCACCATACAACCAGTGTCCTTCTCAGCGTTGGCTTTGCCCTGAGCTGTTGTCATACCATTTTAGTTTTACTTAGTGCTTGCCATTTGTTTACAGAAACGCCCTAGAAATGCTTAGACAACTCTATGTAAATGCCACGCCCACAAATGGGGTGGTAACAGACAGCAGAAAGTTGGTCGCTGTTTGCGTTTTTGTTCAGCTAATTCTGGGTTTGCTCATGATGAATGGCCACAAAACCGCAACAAAATTTATAGAGATCTATGCAAACAGAGATAAAACAAAAGAGGGGTATACAAAAGTTCCATAAGTCGACTAGATGCAATACTCTACATGAGTTACTTGATGTGATTTCCAAAGTAATAAATCTTTTATTACTAATTTCGAAAATGCGTTGATTGTATTTTAGAAAATGGCCTTAAAATTTTAAATTGTTCATTAAAATGCGTTAGAAATGAATTTTATATACTATAATTTGGCAACTCCTTGTGTCCCACTTTGGTAAACATGTATGAAATTTATTGCTTTTTACTTTTTCCTCTTTAAAGTTTTTTGCCAACTTTTTTGCTTGTGGCCAATACCAGCGACAATTTCTCACTAGCTTGTTTACGTATGTAACCGATTTCACCTACATACATAGGTGCATACTATACATACAGTGACCTAAGGGCCAACACACTTGAGCTTGAAAAGTTTTCGTTGCCTTGGAAATTTAACATCACATTGATACCCCATGTATGCCTAGGGTGTATTTACTAATGTATAAACATATCAGCATCAAAACAAAAAGAACAAGTTAAGTTCCAAACTCACCTAATTAGTAGGTATCTTGGATACGACTAACTGACTTTTGATTAACATTAATATTTGTTCTGCTTACTTGAAGTGACCTCAAGTTGTTGTAGTAGCTAACCTTTTGAAACAAATATTAATATGTGGTTTTTCTCATTACTTTCTTTCAGCTCGCATAGAAACCATAGTAAAGGTAAGTGGCATTTTCTCCGTTTTATTAATATCAATAACGAACTTATTTGGTTAATTTATATATATTAAGTGATTATGTATTGTGCTGCAGCCCAAAATGTTTCTTAAAATGTCATCCTAACAAATTATTTACCAAGTTTTAGTTGAATTTGGAATAAAATTTTGAATAGTTTTCGAGTATTTTTAGAAGCCATGCACCTTGAGACGATCAGCACGGGCCAGTCCAGCCTTGGTTAGCCATTGACAAATATTTTCACGTTGATCACCCTGTAATTGAATCACCTCACCATGCTCAGGATGCTCAATTATTGTGCCATTGCAGGCGAATTCCTTTTTGCAAGATCGAACAATTTTCTTTAGATCATATTCGGTGGACAAACCCTGGACAGTGGTCAATGTTTTACGTCCATTCCTTTGTTGTATACGAATATGCACTAAGCCATCTTGTATATTATCATCGTTCCCATTTTTGGCATCCGCAAAGGGATCGCGAGTATTTAAATTCTGAATGGACATGCGAGTTACTAAAAAATGCTAAATATCTCTCTATAGACAAGCGCTGGAAATCCTTGAAAAGGTCTTTTACTCCACAAATTCAATATAACAGTACAATTTTTTTATTTTTTTTTATAAATATGACTCTGTGAATATTACTACTCTGAAAATAATACGATTGTAAAGACAAAGGCTACTTCAAAGAGCTTAGAATATATAAAGCTAAATTTAATAAGCTTACTAATGAATACAAATTGCCATTGGCTCATTATTTCATTACTTAGCATTCAATTAGTCGTTTAGATTTGCTCAATTTGTGGAAATTATCAATGCCTGCGCACTCATTGAAAGTTAAATAAAATTTAATTTAAGAAATGCCAATTTTTTGATTTTCATTTCTTTTATTTTCTTTTTTTTTCTTTTTGTGGTGATGGTCTGGTTTTCTGCTTGATTGATTTTGGCAATGCAAACAAAGTTGTCTGGCAAACAAAAAAATTTGCATATCATATGGCACAAAACAAAAAGTTTGTGTTTATTTCGTTTATATTTGATGATGATATTGTATACTAAAGCATAGGCGTCGGTAGAAACTAAAAAAGTATAGAGATACATGGATTAGAATCACAACTGGAATGATTATATAACTCCTAAGTATGGGCTTATATCTATTTATAAAAAGTCAAAGAAGTGTTGAATCTTTGTTAACTGACTTAATATTTAATATAAAAATTAAGTCATTAATTACAGTTACATAATTTAAAATGACAAAAAACCAGAGAAACAGTTTTAGCATAAGAATTATAGTAGAGAAGATCGATTCAAACCTATGAATATAAGCCCTATAGATTTTCTAGAATATCCATGCCTATTTTTTTATCCCCTTAGTTCCGGCCATGTTTGATGGATTTTTTCTTGGTTTGATAACTAAAAATTGAAAAACTTTTCCCATTGGCCCATTGGCCATTTCATTTATAATGAGTTTGTCATGGCCAAAAAAGAAAACTAAAAGAAAGAAAAAAAACAAAACGGTATGAATATAAAACAAAAACTTCTAAAATAGAATTTGTGGCAGCGAAATTTGTGTTAAATGTTGTATATAGTTCATTTTAATTGCCAATATCTTCCGAATGGAATGAAAAATGCCACACCATATGAAAGTTTTTCCAACCGTATGTATGTATGTGTGTAAGAAGCGTATGATGAATGTTCTCTTTCAAGCGGAAAACTGTGCGGGCAAATAATGAAATATTACCTCCACTGACTCGCTCTCACTCTTACCCCCTCTGACTAACATATAATTTCTCGCTCTCACACTAAATAACTAACAACTGTTGTGCATGCTGACACACACTACAAGGCAAACAAGCAAAATACATTCCCAAATGTTGCCATTGCATACTTTTGGGCGTTGTTAAATATAAAATTCTATGAATTTGTACGTACATCATTTGAAAATCGTAAAACTTGCAAGTGTTTCGCTTGTTTAGTCGCCCACCACTCCACCATCCCCCCCTCCACCATCACCCTCTTCAAATGAAAAGTGAAAATGTTTAAAGTGTGGGAAAGTCTGTCGTAAACAGAAGCCCAGGCAGAAGCTAAAAGATGACTAAAAAAAAGAAAATATAAAAAGGTAACTTTACCTTTCGTCTTTTATTTGTTCGCCTTTTTATTTTTATATAATTATGATGATGAAAATGCTGGCTTGATGATGATTACCAGAAAAGCCTCTCGAGCAATTTGTTCGCTGAATGTGTGAGTGTGTGTGAAAAGTTTATGACTATGCAAAATAAACATTTTATATACTGCGGCCAGAGCCATGTGTAAAAATTAATCAACTTCTTCACTCAGGCAAATTAAATTTTGGCAACAACGCATTTTCTAAAATAAAAAACAGCGTTTTAAAAACGAAAATTTATATATACTAAATGTATATATCTTTGCAATTTGCCATAAACAAGTTTAGCGAAAACGAAAATAAAAATCATTTTCTGCAAAAAAAAATCACCGCAGGCATCGTAAAAGTAAAAAAAAAAACACAAAACATAACAAACAGAAAGAAGTAAGATGAGAAGAGCTCAACATACCAAAAGATGTTGAAATGTGCAAAACATAAAACTGCCACCAATTGATTGAGATGTAATCAAAAAAGGACCACACCAGGAGAAAAAAAAAAAACAAGAAACGAAAGGACAAAAGAGCTCGATACTTACAAGAAAAAAAATCAAATACAAATGCAAAGAGAAAAAAAAGAAATGTCTGGCTGTAAACGCATAAAAATCATGCATGGCTGAAAATCGGAAGGAAGAAACCGAAGAAGAAATGAAAAATCAAATTACGCATACGCAAAAGAAAAGTTTTGGTCCTCTCGTTATGGAAATTTGAAGGCTCCTTTCTTTGTATACCCTTTGCCAAAGGGCTATCTTCATTTCGACCAGAGGATTGCTATTAAATGTCAAACTAAATTTGTTGTTTTTCTTAACCAGTAGAACGGCTCCTTCTTTTTTATCAGTTGAAATATTCATCTTTTTTTACGAAATTCAGCTGAAATCAGTTTTTCTGGTAATTGATAAGGAATATTGTTGAATTATTAATATGTTTTCCAAAATTTAGTATTAAATTTCACAGAAATTTGTCGTCATTTGACAGCAAAGTATATTTTAGCCTATTTTTCAAGTGTATTGAATATTCGCCTTTTTGCTTGATTAGTCTGGCCTTCTGGGTTTTTCTTTTTGCCAACATATGCATCATTTTACAAATGCTAACTGAGGTTAAATGTGCTTGCTGTTTGGCTTACATACATCAACATGGACATAAATTATATATGAGCATGACTAATTTGGTGACTGGTTTTTGCTCTGCCACATTCAAGTCCTTTGATGCTTAGAAGTTTTAGCATTTCATATTTTATTACCAACAAAGTCAAGTCTAAACAATTTATTAATCAAATGGTCCAAAGAGAACTACAAAGACACAAGCCAGATAGACTGAGAAACAGGGACAGAGATACAAAGAGTAAGATGGAATAAAGTTGATCCTTGTATGTGTGTGTATATATATACATATATATGATTTATCTTCGTTTGTATGTGTGACAAATTGTGTGGCAAAGGCCAAGTTTGCTTCAAGCTTATACGGAAAAGTGTTACAAATTTATGAGACATTTTCCCTTTTTCTATGTTTCTGTTTTTTTGTTCCTTTTTGCATTCGACCTTTTAAAGCCAAAGCCAAAAGGCAGCAAACAGACAAACAAACAAATGAAAGTTGAACAAAAAAAAAAAAAAAAGAAAAGAAAAAGGTCAACAAAATGCTCGAGGTTAGACGACGATGGAGACCATTCAAGTTGCTTGTTGTTTCCAAGGGAAGTAGTAAAAATTTTTTTTTTTTTTCTTTCGTTTTTTTTTTTTTTTTACTTTTACGGTTTTTGGTTTGAACATTTACAAGAAAACGCAGCGGTATCAGCAGTGGCAGTGGCAAAACCAAGACACTAATGTCGCTCATCTTTTATTAATATTTCTTAGAGATTTTTATGCTGCTGCTCCTGCTGCTGTTGGCGCTTTCGGGTCCCTGCCCTAGGGTAGGGACATTATCTATAGGAATATGTTTTCTTTTTTCCAAGTCCAGAGTCTGGTAGACATGTGAATGACCTTTTTGGTTAAATACTATGTTAAAAGTGCTTAGTTAGCAAACATAATACGATGTTTTTTTCTCAAAGAAAATAAAATTTAATTTGACACCTTTTTTTCTGTTTGTCAAGACTTTTTAAAATGTTTTACTAATTTAAGCAATTTATGTATTTTAAATTTAAATGAAGTTTTAGGGGCGTATCAAACAAATTGTTGGTTAAAGGAAGTGTCCTTATATCGGATAATAAACCAGAGTGAGCTTTTTTTTTGTTCCCCAATATCCTTTTTATTATTTGAGCTTTGAAGTAATTAAACTTGATAGTTCAAAATAAACTGCTATAAAACAATGTTTTCGATAATTTAATATACTTTAAAGTTTTAAGATTCTCTTCTCTGTTTTTTTTCGAATCCCTTTTTAGTAAGAACAAATATGGAACAAATATGGAATTTTTAAGTCCTATTTTTTTTAATTGTTTGGACTTCAATCAAAAAAAAAATACAATTTAAATGGTCCCTTGTTAAACATAAAATTTTCAAAGGATAGCATTTTTCAAACGCCCTTCTATGCTTAAATATTTATAAATGATTTAAAATCAAATCATTATATTAGCGAAATGCCCGAAGAAAGAGCATTTTCTTACTCTTCTAGAATATAAACATTCCATAAACCATTCGCCAAAAAATATGACAAGCAAACAACAAAAAAAAAGGGGGAGAGAGAAAAAAAAGTCGGCGGGGAAAGTAAAATAAACCCTCTGGCACTTGATTTGTTACATAAGGCTGGTCTGCTTACACACTTTACTGTCAGACTTTCTTCGTCTTCGTCGTTCGTTTTTCACTTTGTTGGGGTTAAGGAATTTCCGCAAGTGTCAGCTTCCTGTCTTCCCTTCCCCCATTTTATTCTTTTTCCTCATGCTCTTTCACTCGTTGGCCTGAAAAGTGATTTAGCGGAAATTGTTTTTTAATGTGGCAGACATTCTGAAACTATTTAACCTGTGTGTCTGTGTATGTGTGTGTGGTTGTTGGGGTGTGTGTGTTTGTGTGGGTACGGAGAGTCAGGCAGATGAGTCTTCAACGATGACAAAAAAATGTCAACCATTTGTCAATGGAAAATCAATAGAGACCTTAAACCTTTTTTTATGCCCTCTAATACGAAAGGTATATTTAGTATGTGATGAAGTTGCTAAAGATCTAAAGAATTTATTACTTCTTGTAATAAACTGAAAGCCTTTTGCCTTTGACTTTCAACTTCTTTGACTTTATCATCATTTTGATTTTATCTGTAAGTTTTTATACTTTCTTATTGTTCAGACCAATTTTCACTATATACACTTACTTTATATATAATGTAAATTTGTATACTTTCTTATGGTTCAGATCAATTTTCACTATATACATATAAGAAATAAGTGTAGCTATTGAAAAAGGAAATAAGTTTAGACAAGAATTGTGTAATGATTTCAATATTTCAAGAATAAAACTACAAAAAAATAAATCATACCTTGATTTTTTTAAAACAAATTAGTATAAGTTATGATTATGGTATTTCGTGAAAATATTTTTAGCAATCCTTCTATGTAGTTAGAAACCATTGCATATACCCAAAACTATACTCTAATTTAAAAAAAAATGTTACTTAAACTATAACCAGGAAAGAGTATAAAAACTATGTCACAGCTAGTCCTTTGCTTTTGCCATTTTTTTTGTACGCATTTGATAGCTGTAAAAGAAGAAAGAATAGGCCAACAACTGCGTGCCATGCGATAAAACGAACAGGTGAACCGCACAATACACCCACAGAAAACACACAAAATACATTCGATACACCCGATGAGATAGGTAAAAGAGTTCTTTCGTTTTTTTTCGTCTCGGCAATGCAATGTTTTGACATTTGCGGATTACAATAAAAACGTTTTTATTTGTTTGCATGACTGACATTCTGAGAAGGGATAAAGGGCGCGGCAGTAGAAAAAGACATGGCAATCATGTCCATTGGCATTCATTAGTCGCTGGCACATCGTCAGTTTTGCGGCCTCAGCTCTCACATGTCAAAGTTCAATTTAACCTGGTTTTTATTGATTATGTCATTTAACTGCTGCCAAGAGTTGAAGGCAACTGAAGGCAGTTTAACAGTTTAACATGAAAATCATCATCAGCAGCAACTACAGCATCTATTTTTAGAAATATTTCTCTAGGTTTGGCTTGATTTCTCAGAGTAATAGCCAGTCAACGCTACAGTTAATACAGAATTCAGCCAACAACTGCTAATGGGAAGGTCATACTATATTTAAATTGTATAAATATTTAACCAGGAAATTGCTTGAACAAATTTTCCTTAACGCAGAAACTTCACCTAGTCCAAAAGCAACAAAAAAATTCAAAAGAAAGAAATGAAATGGCCCTCGAGCCAAACGTCAGTCAAAATACAATTCAATTTTTGTTTAGGCAAAAGTTCACTGATCTGTAAAACAGAAAAGGGGCCCAAGTTATTTTATACAAAATATTGTGTACTCAATATGATGGGTCGACTTACCCAATACCCTATACCAAGAAATTCTGCTTTATTTCTTTGCGAGCTCTTAGTTAACTTCTTACTTAACTCATACAACTTAATCTTGTAGCTTTATCAGAAAGTCTTTCGACCATATAATAGAAAACTTAAGAAAATTTCCTGAAATGATTTTGAGTATACCCCAATTATCTTGGCAAGTCAAGGGTATAAATATTTTTCAGCTTTGGCTCGTGCAGGTCATCTGCAGACTGAGAAGGACTGTTGGCATAATTTTCATTCAATTGCGTTCATTCGTTTAGCTAGGTCCTTTTGCATTTATATATATATATACATATACATATATACTATATATTCCTAGTTCCAGTTTCAGTTCCATTATTTGTGTGTTTATCCATTTAGAAGGGAAAAAAGCCATTTGATTTCATATTTTTTTTTTTACCCTAACTTAAATGAGGCAATGCGCATTTTTTTCCCCCCGACTTGGTCTAACTAATTCTGTTGCAGCATCTTGCCCGTCTGCTATAAAAATATTATATATAAACTTTTGCCTCTTATTAAATCTTTTGGTCTGCTGTTGTGGTTCTCACTTTGTAGTGGAAGTGCACTTTTAGCACGAATTTCCTTTTCTTGTTTCGCAGGTTTGCTCTTCACTTCCTTTTGTTCATCTGGCATGAGTATGATGACGCAGTGGATGGAAGATGAGCTAGAGAATGGTCTTGGGAATGAAAATGAGGATGGCGATGGACAGGACGATAGAGATGGGATGGCTATGATGTTGGCGGTTTGTCGGTTGTTCCACTTTTCCACAACACTAAAGTGTTAAATCGCATAATTATGTCTCTCATAGTGCGCACTTCACTAAACTGGCAAAAAAAAAAGAAACCTAGGGACGGGAAAAAGTTTTTCTTTTTGCCATCTTCTTTCGTTTTGGTTTGCTGGATGCCTTTGGCTTTGGTTTTGTTCTTGCAGGTTTTCCTTTTTACTTTGAAGAGTTTCAACTAACGGGAAGACTCTATTTCCTGCAAGTTGTGGTTCAGGAACAAAGAAATGCGACTTATTATTAAGAAAGAAATTGTTAAAGAATGGTTCACTTTTATTTATTCTTGAATAAATGATTAATCTAGGTATATTCAATTACCGAAAAAAACTATTTTATCTAATATCGAGTCCGGATTGTTAGGATTCTTAAAAGAAGAAGTAATGAACACAGAAACTTATTTGGGGTTCTTTGAGATATAAAGATAGCAGAATCAGCAGAAACTTATCAGAACAACCTTCACTTCCCCAGTTTAGATTTTGTTCTTAGGGATCTCCTCAACTTTTGTCACTTGCCGTAAATAAACAAAATGGTTGGTTTTAAGTAATATAGTAATTGCTTTTAATAACTTAAATGTGGGTCTCTCAAAATTCTACAGTATCGCATAGTCGATTTCTTGGCTTCCTTAAATATTATTTTATTCTTTTTTCATAGTTTTTTGCTTTAATCTCATATGATGCCACTTTCTTTGTGCCACATGCTCTACGTCTTATCTCCTCCTTTCCTTTTTAACTCTTGCGGCATTTTTTCCTTGCACTTTGCGGAATTTTCTGTAGCCTTCTCCATGTGTTTGCCTTTTGCTTGTCGCTTTTGTCATAGCTTTAGCTCGACTTAATTATATTATATGTATAAGTTGACTAAGAAATATTTACCCAAGCTGCAATACTTGAAACTTTATTTTTCTCTATGTTAAATGAATAAAATTGAGAGTAAAGTTTTGAGTAAACTTTTTGTAACACATTAAAGCCAAATAATTTTGCATACTTTTGGACAACTATTTAAAAGATGTGTGGAAAGTGTATAAAATTGGCTGCTACTTTAATTGAAGGTACCCCAAATAAACAAAAAAAAGAATGCCTTGGTAATAAATCTCGGCAAAGGGGCGGCATACGAGTATCCTTAAAGAGAGAGATAAGTCCCAACTACAGGCGCTTATCGGACAGCGCAAGGAAAAGTAAAATGCCATGAAGCCAAATCCCTTGTTGGCAATTTGAAACATTTAAAGACAGAGACTCGGTGATTTCGGCTTGCTATTATGACCATCATGGACCCCAAACACGGACACTGATGCGAACGCGTACGGTTGTTAATCTATATATACAAGTATAAAAGAAGAAAAATTTGCCCAGCAAAACCAAAACCTACACAAAAGTGTGGCAAATCCTGACAACCAATGGGATGATGGTGTGCCTCCAACTGTTGCATGGGCTGTTCATTTTACTTGTTCTTTATTCCTGGAACCGAGCACATTAGAGGTATTAGGTTCTTTGTTTATTTTTAGCATTAACAAAAAACGAGTGTATGTCATCTACACGAGGCAAGTGTCGAGATATTACCATTTAAATTGTTCAACATTTAGCCACTTTGTCGCTCTGTCAACTCAAAAATATTGGCTGGCAATTACAAGATGAGAAAAATCATTTAACCAACTGTCACAAAATACAAAATGATTACAACGATGATGACGATAAAGATGATGATGACGATGATTCTGTCACTCGTGCGTAAAGACAAACAGAACATTAAAAATATCTACAGCCAATAATTTAAGGCACCACTAGCTCAGCTCCCCTTTTGAAGAAAACACTCCGGATTCAGTGAATTGTAATCAAAGCATTTTCTCATACCAATTTAAGCAAATTCATCAAAAGAAATTGAAAAAATTAAACTGAATGAAATTTGTGTTCTACAAACGAGAAGAAATGGAATTGAAACAAAAGTGAAATAGGATCTTAAAATAAAGGGCTTTAGGCGTGATTAAAAAATATTTTTAGAGTTTAACTTTAAAATGCCTAATGACGTGGATTTTGAAGTTATAACTAACGTTAATTAAAGTAATTAAAAAACAAATACAATAATATTAAAAATATTTAAATAAAGCTATGGTTATTGAAAATATATTCAAAAATTTAGTTCAAGATTGAATTTAGCAAAAGTTAATCACTGATCTAACTTTTAAATACAAATACCTAAAACCGAAAGTGCCACCATAGCAAGATTTAGTTAACCAATCAGTTTTTGCATAAATTTTCGACTCAAAAAAAACCATACGAAACAATTCGGGCCAATTCTATTTATCTGCTCGCAGCTTTTATTTTCATTTTTTTGTTTTGCTCTTGTCACAAACTATTTAGATGCTTCGTTCGTTGGTCTTTGTATGTGCGTCATACGCTTAAACAAACACTACACTCACTGGCACTCACACTACATATAGTTCTACCTGGTGGCACACGCGGCGTATACTTAATGCATAAACGTCAAAGTAAATTTTGCAGAATTCCGCTTGAATTGCGATGATGACGACAACGACGACAAAAGCTGCCATAGAGAAAGCAAAGGAGCAACAACAATTCCAACTCAGTTAGCGGAGGAATCGTTGAAATTGCAAAAACATGTTAGGAGCCGAGCTAGAAAGAAACAGCAAGAGACAACTAGACAGAGAAAGAGAGATAGGAAGGATGTGTACTATATGTATCTGCCTTTTGGAATGACTGATGAATGAGTTAAAGTGCAGCGAAAAAGTTAGAAATGCGAGAGGAGACTGAGTTTCATGTGTATATGAACTGTGAGTCCTGTCACGGCATGCAAACAATGCCTTGAGAGGAGAAAAAGAAAAATGAATAAATGCAAAACGGAAATCCTATCGGGACAATGGATGGATATATGAACGTAAACGTTAAATGGTACATGATACATTTCAGCCTTTTGATGTCAGACTTGCCAAAATTTCTACTGCTTGAAGGCAGCTGGGATACCTTTCTGCCTAATTAAAAAATATTTGACAACGCAACACCAAAGAAACAAAAACCAAGAAAATATAAGAGAAAAAAAAGTTGAAAAATGCTTGCAAATTTACACAGAAATATTGGCTTGGATTTTGGCTTGAGAAATTCGAGGTGTGTTTATTAAATGAGCGTGTTATTCTAAGGTATTCAAGAAAACTTGAAAACCTCTTAGAAATTTATTCCATAACATTTCCAGGTTATTTATATTAATTTACTATCTGAAATCGCTATTTTGTTAACTTTTGAATAGCAAAAAAGATACAAATTAAACTTTTACTTAGTTCCAAAGCACACCTCGACAGAAAAGCACAAAGTAGAAATATAAATGACATTGCATTTGTTTTCAAACAAATTTCCCTTGTTGTAGAAAATTCTTTAAATTTTCTTCATCATAAATAATGCCATTTTAAGCTTACAGCGAAATTGAATTTTTAATCATCATTTTCCTCCTCGTCTTACACACAGTTTCCACCCACTACATCTTTAAGAACGTGTGAGTCATAAAATGAAATAATTTCCTTTGTGATGGCAAAAAGAAAACCTATGAATTGTAGTTTTTAATTAAAACTGAAAGCTGGCTAATGGCCAACAAGCTAACAACCAGCAGCAGCCAAGCAGTTAGAAAAGTGTTAACAGTTTCCCAGACCAACCAAAAGCTTCTCATCCGCCACCACACACAACTGGAGTAACAAACTCATTTGGCTGAAAAACAGAGATGGCTAACTAGTTAACAGTATATTCAGCGAAGTTTGTTGAATGGGGGAGGGGAGGGTATAAGCAATATGAGCAATGATATTCTCTGCAAAAAGGGGATTTTGTATCTAAGCTTCGCGCTTTGACACAGAACTCACCATCCATACCACAGAATGGATTATTGGAGTAGGAAGAGGCGCACACATGTCGTATGCGCAACATTTCAAGCTGTTATGATTTCCAAAGGAAGACAACATATATAAGTAAGTATGTACGTATGTATATGTGTTGCTTATCTGTCCATCTGCACAATGCGAGTAATAAATGTGTGTAAATTAGTTATCAAAGTCTATGAGATAGTCAACTTGAACACAGAATGAGTCGAAGTGAGATAGCCACACAGCTACGCTTAATCATAAACTCATCTTAATTAATATGTGGGATTTGCTATATATGTGCTTTCTGTGTGCGTGTGTGTTGGATTTAGGTTTTGCTTTCAACTTGGTCTGGAAGCCACATTAAAGCTGAAGGGCTTACTCTTGATTAATTTTAGCTGCAATGCGGTTTTTGCCCAAGCGTATGATTAGTTCCAAATAGTTGACATACTTGCCAAGGTAAATATGAGAAAATGAAAATGAAATTGAACAGAAAATTTGTATATAATTTTTACCATGAATTTTTGAAAAATTCATAAATTTTTGCCTTATCGAATGGCCTACAAACACTTAATACAAGTTATTCATCACATTTTCACAGCCAATACATTTTATTACTGCAGACTTCATCGAATCAATGGCCGTTACTTTGGCCCTCAAACCATTTTTACGGCTGCTTCAATTTCATCACTGCACACACTCACACGCACACACACACCCCGACACCCACACACACACCCATCGCCACACATATATCCATTCAATACACACTCACTTTTCCAATATTTATTATTGCCTATTGACTTTGGCACAGGTTGAAGGAGCAGCTGAGGGGTCCTATATACTTTCACCATCTTCCTTTTTGTCAGGCTTTTTCATCTGGCCAACGAATGCAGTGCAAATACTGACGCAAATAGCAAACATATTATTGACATTTTATGGTTGAAAATTCATGAAAACAACGACAGCAAAAGAAAATCAAAAAAATAACCAACAGAATTAACGATTGCTTACAACGAAATTTCGATACATTATAGAAATTTTCCTACACTAAGTTGTTAATTTTATAAACCAACCGATTTTCCGGCAATTTCTTTTAAGTCGTATTTAAATTTTCATAAAATTTGTTTAAAAGTCTTCTAATAATTCCTTAACCAATTTTTTCTACATTTTTTATCTGATCAACCATTATTAAAAAACTTGAAAATCAAATAAACCATCCAAAAATTTAGATACGACTACTGCTATATAAAAAATTGAAGTGGTTAAAGAACAAGAAGATCAAGGCTTTCATCCTTTTTTTTGATCTTTTTAAAATTTTGTAGTCTAAACATTTTTTTAAAAGTTAAATATTTAATGACAAATTTTTGGAATAAGGGTATCGAAAATTTATTATTAATATAAACCGATTACAGTATTAAATGATTTTTGCTTGCCTGATGAAATGTTATTAACGTTGGTAACCAACTTCTTGCCGGAATCGGTTGACTTTACACACTTCTTAGAGTATATAGGGGGAAAAAAAAGAAAACAATCAGAAAAGGGATTCAACCCAGAGGCACGCACGAATTGACCTAGAGGTAGTATGGGGACAAGTCGATTAACAGTTTGATTGAGTTGCGGTATTTGCGGTTGATGTATTTAAAAGTCAATACAGACACACACACAAACAGATACATTTGCAAAATGCCTACAAATACACACAGCAAGCAGGAAGTGTGCTAAAAGAAAACTTCGTGGTTCGAGTACCTTAAAAAAAAATGTAATTAAAATTCTAAGACAATTGGAAGAGAGGGCAAAGTTTAATTATAGGCAAATGACCTTCAAATCGTTGGAAACGCAACTGAAAATTTACAATGCCATAAATATTAAAGCGCGGACACAATAAGCTTTCAATCAACAAAAAGTCGCAGTAACGAGTCCTTGGCAAGCTTTCAACTCTTTCTACCAAATGGCAAAAGCGCAACGCGGAGGACGAAATGGAAAAATTACTTTCCATTACAAAAAAATATTTGCAAAAAGCAAATGGCGGCCATTGATAAATTAGCTGCCGGGCAGCGAGAAGAAAAGTATTTTCTTTTCACACAAACTTGTCCCCAGGACCCAACCACACGATGAGGGTCAGGACACAGAGTCCAATGCAAAACGGTTCACTGATTTTTGCCATTTCCTTGCTTCAATTCAATTGATTGAAATAATAAGCAATGAAACGAACAGACCGCCAGTCATTCGGGTAGCAAATTGATAAATGGAAATTTAAATAAAACTGTTTGTTGGTTTCATTTTTTTTTTTTTTACCATTCGATTTACCCAACTTAAAAGTATGTCATATAGTAGTTCTTTTATTTTGTGTCATCCCATCTGAAGGGTCATCAATGACAGTTAAATTGATAAATTAATGAGCAAATATTTGTTTGTCGGATTTCCTTTTTTTCGATTTCGTTACGAAAGGGAGAAAATTTCACGGTTTTGACATTTCAATTGAAAAATCTTCATTTTGAAAATGACATCGTGAGATAGGCAGAAAAGGGGAGAATGCAATGGAATGGGATTGAAGTTTCCATTCAGAAAAAAATATGATTAATTATGGGCGTCATTTTGTGGGCAATCATTTATGATTGATTTCCAAATGGTATTAAAACATTTAATTGTTTGGATTTGATCCTAAAAACAATTCGCAAAAGTAATCAATTTTAATTTATAAATTTGCTTAACTTCAAAAGCTAACCAATAGTAAATAAAATATCTAGTTATGGTTTGTTTTTGCAGAAAGTTGGAAGATAAAGTAATGTATGCAAAAAATAAGTAACTGTTAGCTAAATATTAAGAAAAGAAATTTAATCTATGATTGAACGGTAAACATGGCTTTGAGCTTACTATTCGTTCCCTTAGGAAGTTCATTATAAATGAATATTCGAATCATTTGAAGTTCCAGGATTTAAAGTCTCCAAGACAAAGTTACTTCTACTTAAATATTTGAAGAATTTAAATTTTAAGTTAAAGCGGTTTTAAACTTTTGAATTCTTTTACAATTGGGAGTTTCGCCTAACAACTTAGCATCATGGGCTTTAAGCCCCTCCTATTCAATTTTTCAGTTTTCATTTTTAGCAGCCTCCCAGGATCTTCAACTTGGTTGTGGTTTTTAGGTGGGCTGCCAGCCCACACGTGGCTAGTTGCGGCTTCGCTCAAAAATCTCATGCATTGCACGTTCTGTAACTAATCGCTCAAGTCTTTTATGGCCAGGCTATGGAGCATTTCCGTGACCATGTCTATCATCCTCAACTCAAATTCATCCGCCAACCTTTACCCCTTTGTTACAGTCCCTCGTTATGGCCGGGGCATAATCACGCGTCGCTTGGCACTTTGCTCAATCCGGACAGCTTACTGAAAGATTGCCTACCGCTCTCTCACACAGCTAGCAAATTGATAAAAATGTTGGTCCTGTTGGTCGTGTCTGGCCATGCCTGGAACATGTGAATGGCTTCTAAATGGCAAAATTGTGGGGAGGAAAAAAATGCCAAGTGTGGCAAAAAGTTCGTAAATATTTGTGCGAATGGCTTAAATATTTAACTTTAGCTTATTTAAACAATTTAATTGGCATTGAAAAACGACTCATTCAATTACCTTTTCAATGAGAACATCAAGAATGGTGTAAAAATAAAAAAAAACAAACTATTTCCACTGATTTATTTTAATGCACTTTATATGTGAAAAAGTATTAAAATATTTATTTAAATGGTTTTAAATGGCACTTCAGCTGACAGGTGGGAAGCACATTACTGTGAATTTTTATTCCAATGCGAAAAAACGAACAAAAATTTAACATTAATTTTACCAATTAATTGAAAGTGCAGCGAGGACAACCCAGCAAGCAGTATTCGACATATACATAACCATATAAAGGTTTTGCATTAACAATTCACAAAATATTAGAGGACAAGGAAAGATTCAATCTAGTTTGAGCAGTAACACAACAAAGCCTGAAGATGTGGTTTAAACATGCAATAAAATTTAAAAAAGTAACCAAGATATCAACAATATGTATCTTGAACATTTCGACATTTATTTTAAAATTTTGCACACCATAACTGTTTAATATAAGTATATTTAATATAATATACTTATGTACTTGGCTGGATCTAATTAGGATCGAATAATAATCGAGGCTATTTAACTTATAGATACGAATGGGTTTCAAATATAAGGTTTGATTTATTAAATTATTTGTTTTTTTGAGTTGTCGCAACTTAATTTTTATTTTAGTTTTAAAGTGTTAACATAAAAATTTTATATATTACATTTACTTAATTTCTATGGAGTTATTTGGTTGAAATATTTCTCTCAAAACCACTTGAGACTGTCTGGGCAAAGGTAAAGGTAAAATCATTCATTCTATGGCCAAAAGATGTTTTTCCATTTAAATTTATCATTTTTTAATGAGTCTCTTAATTACAGAATGAGCCAGGGCAAACATTACACAACACAACGCTAATTGTTTCCGCTTGTTCATTTTGGCCAAAGACGTCGACAACGACGACTCAAAGTTAGACCGAAATGGCCGTTAATGTTGTTTTGTACCTAAAAAGGAGGCAGTCTCTTTCCCTCTCTCTTTCTCTCTCTCTCCCTCTACCTCTCTCTCTCTCTCTCTCTTTCTATATCATTTTGAAAAAAAGGTAGACCAGAAATTACATCATTGTCTTGTATTTCCCTTTCTCGGTCTGTCTCTATGTGGTTGTCCTGGATAAAGACAAAGTCTTCTATATATATTTTTTTTCTCAACATGCCATTCTGACATGGATACTTCACTCAAGCACACGTCCACATATACACTTACATACATACATACATTCATCTTTCGCATCACACACTCTCAGTCTCTTCATTAGATTCATTTAATTCAACTTATTTTCCTCTGACACTCAGTCAGACATTAAATCACACACTTTAAGTTGATTTCTACTTATTTGGCAGACAATTGAAATCAAAGAGACAGAGATAGAAACGGACAGTAAGAGAAATAGACAGAAACGACTCTTAATTCAATGCCAAAATTTAATTGATGTCAATTGTTGTAGAGATGGATGAAGAAGCAATGCTTTAAGGGCAATTGAAAGTTGTGTGAATATGATTGACACAAACATCTATTAAGTGATGGAGTGAAGAAATTTTAATTATTAATTAATATGTAGTTAAGAGAACTCTATAAACTATGCATATTCAATAAGGCAACATTAAACATTACAAAAACGAACTCTCGAAAACCATCAGCTGATTTATTCAAATCGTTTGATAGTTTCAGATCCTTGACGATTTAATGGCCAATTGGTAATACATTGGACGTGTATAAAATGAAATATTTAATTATTTTTATGATGTAATATTCAAGTTTTATTTTTATAAAAAATTGTACAAATCCGTAAGAGTTTCGACTATTTTCAAATACAATCCAAGGAAAATCCAAGTAAAAACTGTTTAATCTATTGCCTCTGAAGTAGTTAATTTGAACTCACTACATTAACCAATTATGATTGAAATCATTAAGCAACATTTTTTGATCAAAATTGAAAGATACACTGAAATCTTTGTGAACATATTTTACCCAATGCTAACCCAATATTAAAAGCTTTACAAGGATCCTATGACTCCCACTAAAGGGTCTTATTAAGCCAATTGCTATATTATGTATCAAATATATTTCTACTTCAAATTATTTTTCAGTGTAATAATTTTGTGTAATTGGTTAAAAACATGTTGTTAACACAGGCTTTTTGTGCACTTGTAGTATTTTATTTGATTTATTTCCACACTCAGTAAATGTAAGGGGACGAACATTTTATAGAAATTACCAGGATAAACTTCTCCGCTCATTTCTCTTACCCCACCCTATTATATTTGTGCGTGTGTGTGTGTGCAATCAGCTGCAGATTTTGTCGCTTGCTTTTTTTATTTTGGGTCATTTGGTCAAATACGATTAGCTCTTGGACCACACCCTCCACAAAAGCCCACACACATACATACACACACGATTCTGTACGGAAGTGAAACGAGCCAGAAGAAGCAGATGACCAGTGGAGTAGCAGAGGGAAGGGAGAGAGGTGGAGCTGCGATGAAACATTAAGCCGACATGGGCCAATTAAGTACGGCAAATGAGCAGCAATCTTTTGAGGCATTGATGCCTAAAACAGGCAACAGGCTTACACCTACAACCTGAACCAAAAAATGCTCTTGAATGTACCTCTTAAAGATGACAGAAGAAAAAAAATACAACCAAAAATATACCAAGAATCAAATGTAGTTTTACAGAAATCCCTTCACTTCCACTTAAATGTTTCATATTTCAAAGATATTAACTTTCAACTGACCGGCCGTCAAAAAGTAACAAAAAGCAGCAGAAAACGAAAATGAAAAGAAAATAACGTCATTGGCCAAAACGACCAAGAGAGGATGCGGTTTTATTTGTCGCCTGTCAACCCGTTTAAGTATCAAGCTGTCCCCTTGCATTACCTTAGTATAAGGTAAGGTAAGGTAAGGTAACCTTAACTAACCTCACCTGTCCGCGTCTGGTCACGGTCACAATTTGCTTTTGTCTCTTCAGGTTTTTAACTCTTGTGTTGGCTTTTGATTGCATTTTTAACGCTTCACGCCAGCTTGTTTTCACTTAACCACCACGAAAAAGAAATCCAAGCCTTAAAGTGGAAGCGGAAAAACCTTTAACTCATCCATACCAAGCCAACAACTAATGCAAATGTATTAAAAATCAAATTCCTATTAATCACAAGCAAATTGTCTGAACTGTAGGTATATAATTTTTCACATTGAAAATCAGAGAATCTGCAAAATCAGCAAAAGAAAAAATTCCAAATAAACGAGAATAATTTAACACTTTTTCACTGCCTGAAAACACGTGCAATAGCAATAAATTACAGGCAACTTTCAACTAGAGAGTAGACAAGTCTCTTTAGCTGTAGGAATGATTCTATATTCTGTGATTCTATATTATTCTCAGAAAAAAAAATATTCTTGAGCTCAAAGAAATTTTGTAAAAACTATGTCAAATTTTGGATTAGAATGAGAAATTTGATTCTAGTGAAGAATTAAAAGAGGTAGTAAGTATTTTTGGGGTACTTTTAGAAAAAATTGACTCAGGTATAAACCCTAGATTTACTTTACTAAGAATTCACAGAGTATTAAAGAAACATCCATATAATGTGACGAATTTTGATCGTTTTATTATTTTACTCAAAATGTTTTTTTTAATAAAAGTAAAGAAGAAATTATCAATGGGTACGAAGCGTGATTGTTTTAAATAATATAAGAATAATTATTCTTTTTTAAATTTTTTAAATATATATCAGAAATTCCCTTCTTATGTACATAAAAAAATAATATGTTTCATTCTCAATGTCTATTCTAAAGCGTTTTTATTAAAGTTAAAACTTTTAACAATTCTCGCCGATTGAGATTCTTCAAAATATTTAAAATAAAAATATGATTGGGTACCAAAAAGTGTATAACGTGGCTGAGCAACATCACAAATTTTAGAATTTTTTTAAAATTCTGCGGTAAAATAATAAAAATACAAATCTATTGTAATATAATTTCTCAAGCGTAAATCTAATTTATCAATTTGTGGGTGAACAACAAAATGAAAAAAAAAACCGAAAAACAAAAACTGCCAAATCAAATCAAAACAAAAAAAAAAGATATATATATATACATATATACGAAAATCAGAAAAGCATTGGCCGCATTTTGTGTGGGTGTGCGTTGCGTATGTGTGACCTGAGGCTCCCTTCACTCCCGCGCTGACTTACTTTCTCCTCACTTTTGCTCTATATAAAACGTGCCCCGTTTTTCGGAGCCTTTCCAGTAATTGGCAATAAATGTGTTCATGAATTTTAATGTCGGTCAGCAGTGGCAGCAGCCACTCCCCTACATCTCCTACAGACTCTCCTACAGAACGCACTTAGAAGCCCCCTTGAGGCATAACTCATAATATTATTCTCGCAGATGTTTCCAGTTCAGGCTTAGCCTTTGCCTTTTTCTTTTCGCTTTCTGATTTACGTAATTTGATTTAGCTCCGTTGGCAAATATTAAGATTTATTTGATTTTGAATTGTTCATTGTTTTTCGTTATTTTCTTCTTCGTTTTCGTTTTGTTTTGTTTTGTTTTAGTTGAAGCATTAAATTTAATACAATTTGAGTTACTCAAATGACCAGCAAAATTAGGAACAACACATTTGCTGTAAGTTGTAATTTGAGATGCAGCAGAACCAACAGCAAAAACCAAAGAGAAAGGAAGAAAAATGAGAAACAGGAACTAGAGATGAATAAGAAGCACTGCCAAAGGAGAAATTGAAGCGATGAATGGAAATGTGATAGCTATAAGCGAAAGGTGTCTTTGGAAATTATTTAAACTTTTATTTTGAAACTAAAATTTCTTTTTTAAACATTACATTTAATAATCCAACAAATATAACTAAAAACTGAATTTATTTTTAAATTGGTGAATAAATTTAAGGACATAAACTGGTATTGGCTCTAAGACCACATAAAAAGTTGTTAAGTTTATCACTTAAAGTTGCCATAAATTGTATTAGAGGGAAATATTTCCATAGTTTCGTTTAAGTGCAAAAGGCCAAAAAGTAAAATAATTAAAAAAAAAAATTCAAATTCTTTTAATTTTCTTTAGTTTTTTAAAAAAAAAAAATTCAAATTCTTTTAATTTTCTTTAGTTTTTTTTTACTTTTTTAAGTGCCACAATAGATAATAATGACCATTGAGCTATTCGACTTTGCGATTTAATCCCATTCTTAATTTAATTTTTTTGTATTTATTACTTGTTTTTTGTATTTATTACTCCTTCTCCTTGTGACTTCACGATGCCATCTCTAAATGAAGAGACCACCTTCAGTGGCCTAGTTGAAGCGAATTGAACCACTTCCGTTTGCCGAGTTTCATTCATGCCTGATATGAGCTTTACCCCATGAACTCTTCGTTTGATTTATCATATTCAATTACAAAAGTAGCGAACGTATTAAATGCCACATCCGATGGCTTGTGCGTTTGCTTTGACTTTTTGTCCCAAGTGGCGTATGAGTAATTTAGTTCTGGGTAGATGATTTAACCCACTCTCAGTTCGTTTTTTCTCCTCCTCTCCCCCTGTGTTCTTGTGTCTTTTGTGTTTGTGTGTTTAAATAGGCAAAAAGAAGGAAGTCAAAGAAGTAGAAGAATGTATATGTTGAAAGCTGATATCAACAACTACTTTTAGTCCAAGTGGTTTTTTGGGTTTTTGTTGTTTCCTTTTTGTAGCATTTCTCCTGTCTTTGCCCACACTCACACTCACACACACTCACACATAGACTTTGTATATACACACCCACAACTTTTGCCCATTTTCGCGTGCGCCATATGCATGCCCGAATCGAGGAGGCAAACAAAGTTTTTCCTATTACCAACAAATTCAGAAAATGGCAAGGAACCGTCAGCTGGTCTGGTCTGGTCTAGTATAGTTGGGAAGAAGATTTTCCTTTTTGCCGTTGCGGTGAGTGGATTCCACGTTTCGCTAGCTGCTTGCCCCATACCGAAATCTGCCACAATCTTTGTCTTGGCTTTGACAGATGCTGATTTTTAGGTTATCATCCATCCGCAAATTTACTTAACTTGGTGTGGAAAAGTTTCCGTTTTTGTGTGTATTTAATTTCAGATTTAAATTTTTCACAAAATAGTGGACAAATTTATTGTTTAATCTTAATACAAATTTTAATTACAGTCGTTAAACTTGTATTTTTTATAACTCACTTGCATTTAATTCTTGTGATTTGCCACAGGGTGATTTTTACTCCACATCTTATGATATTTCTTTAGGATTATTCAGAACTGTTTTTATATGCATCTTGAACATATGTCTAGTGAATTAGGCATAAAAGAAGTCTACGAAACAATGTTTGATCCGTCCTTAGATATGGCACTTGGAACCGCTTTATATGGGGTCACCCTGTTTCCGTTTCCAGATGCATTCTTTTCATGGTGGTTTTCTTTGGAGTATTTTTTGCTCCCTCAGCGATGAGATTTTTATAGTGAATAATGTAGCCAAGTTAAATCGTGTGTGAGAGTTAAGAATATGGCAATATTGCATGAATATGAGCACGAGCATACTATGAATATAGTTCTTGTATATATTTTTTTTTTGGGTGGCAGAAGTAATTTTTCACTTTTACCGCAACAACTTTGCAGAAATATTACTCAACTGGTGCGCCCAAAGGCAATATCCTGACAACAAATCCGGCAAGGACACAATGCATAAGGTGACAGGCTTTATGACGCTCTCTCTTTCTCTTCCTCGTCCTTCCTTTATTTCTTTATCCGCTTCGCTCTTTTTTGTATATGTCTGTCTGTCCCTTTTTTATGCACTTTGCCAAAAAATATATATATGAAGAAATGCTGCACATAAATCCTTGCGGCTTTCCCATGTTTTTCCTGAGAACCAAAGAAATTTTTGTATTTTGCTTTCAAGCAAATTGAATCCTTGATATAATCCCTCTTACATTAAAGTAAGTTTCGGTTAGTTGATTTTTAATTCTTGCTCCTGTAACCTCTTTTTCTCTTCTTCTGTTTTTTTTTTGCTCTTTGGTTTGTTATTCAACCACATAGTGCTGCGGCTAATTTATGCAGACGAAGACCACAAGAGACCTATGCATGTATGTATGTGTGTGTGTGTACATGGACACACACACTAAAAGAGCGGCCACAGCTTATCGCGGCGCTAGTGGCCAGTGGCAAATGGCGACCACAAATCACCCAGGGTCAACATGGCGCAACATACGCAACAAACAATACACTCAAACACACACACAACAATACACAGCACACATAAACAAAATAGTGGAAAACTCAACTAAACTATGTCGGAAAAACCACTGAACTTTACTGTGAAAACTAAACTCAAAACAAAATGACCAAAAGAGCAACAACCAAAAGTAACAAGTGAAACAATGTCAGCATGTGACACCACGTTGATTTCAATTTGAATGGCTGTTCACTTACTAAACTGTGCCACTGTGTTTTTGTGTGTGTGTGTGTGTGTGTGTGTGTGTGTGTGTGTGTGTGTGTATATGCATACATATGTGTTAGGGTGGCTTGCTAAATAGATTAGCTCATGAGACTGACGTAAGCTCAAGTCTAATACCAAATAGTATGCTCTTGGCTAACGTTTTTATTTTAATCGATTTATATGATAAAACATTTTGTAAAAAGGGTATTAACAAAATGTTCTTCTATTTGAATATGTGTAAGACGGCCTAGAAAACTGTTCTCACTCTGATTTGGGGCACACTGAATTATTAAAAGGGCTACTAATTACAACCACGTCAATCTCACTAGTCATTTTGCATTGCAACTTGTCTTTTGGTTCCGCTACGATTATATCCTATAAGTGTATTTTGAATCGTAACTTATACCTATACACAATATAAAACGGCTGTTCTCAAATTCTAGCCTTCACGTGGGTGGCGTTTCTTCCGAGCTGATGCAATACTTAAAGGTAGTTCAATTAGGCAAAATAGATTGTACATAGATTAACTAGATTAACAATTTCGCGAAAAACTTTTGATTGTAAGATGGCTTTTTTATGATACTTAGTATACGAAGAATCCAAATCTGTGATCAAAAAATTATCCCTTTTTTAGTTCTGGCAAAAGTCGACTTTGAAGTTAACTTGATATAATTTTTATTTTGTAAGCGGTGTAATTTATTTATTTTTTATGATTTTAAATTATATCGAAATTTTTGCACTATTTGCTATAAATAACACTATTTTTTAAATTAAACCTATGCTGATATTGTCAAACTAAGATACTTCTAATGAAACTCCCAAAGAAGAAGACCCCAAAAAGTTAAAGTTAGGAAGAAATAGTATTTTATCTTAAAAGTCGACAAATCAGAATTTGTGTGTTCTTTCTTTTAATTTAAATATAATTAAATTTAATCAGAATTTTTAATAACATACTATTCGAAAAATCGATCAGTGGCTAAATGTGGCTAAAAAGTGGCTAAAAATAGATTAAGTGGGCAATTAGTAATTTGTATTTAAGGCAAAGGACACATAGAATAAAAGATCATCATCTTATTGAATAATTTACTAAAATAAAGAAACCAAGCTTAGAAAACAAAAATATTAATTAATGATTTGCTAATGGTAATAAATATTCCCAAGAATTTTTAAAGCACAAACAATTAAATTTTGTTTTGCCAAATTCTGATTAAACATTAACAAAAATTATATTAGCTATTTTTGTGTTTTTCGTTACGAAATCTTACTAATTTTTATTATTGCCAATTTCAAGATTACGCACAAATAGAATCTAAAACGAGAAAACTAATTGCAACTTGTCCTTGAGTCGTCGACGTCTGCTCTTACCCACTTTTCTCACCTTGTTCAATTTCCTTCTGTCTCTTGCAGATGCTTCTCAAGTGGCTGCTGTTCAGCCTGTGCATAATGCCGGCAATGTTCAGCAATACAAGAAGGAAATGCCCCATGGAATGCCAGTGTGGCATGGATGATTTGGATCGTTATCAGGCCATTTGCACCAAAGGTAAGTGGCATAATAAATGCAAAAGGCAAACCGCGCATACGCCCATCCGCCCATTATCAATGCAAATGTATAAGCGCGGGAAAATTTGCGGCAAATTATGCAGAAAAACGTGAAAAGCGCCATAGAGAGCGCTAGTCTCTAAAGTCGAAAGCAGTCGAGTGGTAGTAGTTGTAATAGTAGTGCGCGTATCATAATGATAGCATCATTCAAAGCGTTTTATTCAAGTTGTAATAGTTCGATTTGTAAATGCTCAGCACACACGCAATGCTTTTGCTTCTGTTTAGATCTCCCCCCATTCATTTCGCTTAAATGTCTGACAATTTCAATTTGTACAACTGTCATTTGCCGTTGTGAGACTGCCGAAGGTCTCTGTGGCAGAAGTATCTATAAAACGAGTTTTGCAATCCAAAAACGAACAAAACGAAAAAAAACCCAAAAAATTCGTATTTGTTCAGCTCATCTTCGGTTGCTCCTCTCTATTTCTTTATATGTAAGTATTATCTTTTTTCTGTGCTTGCTTTTAGCAAAAAAATCTATAATTTCAATTTAACGCTTGTTTGGTTAGCACAGAAACATACACACACTTACACTCACACACTCACATGTTCAGTAATACCCCCAATGACTTTGAATGTGTTTGGTTTTTGTCGTTTTAATTTCGGGCCTGAAGAGAAAGAACTGTCAATGGCAATAAGATTTAAGAAATTTAATTAGAATGAAATGTATTTTCATACATATATAAATACAAATAGCATAGAGAAAACTATTAAAATTCATGAAGAACGTAATGTTTATATATTGAAAGAGTAAATGTTTGAACTGGCAATAAAATAAAACCAAATGCATTTCACAACTTCATTTTAACTCAATGAAAAGCAAATGTGTAGTATTATTTTTATGTTTTAGAAAAGTTTGTTTTACTTTTCTCGCAAAAGTATATATTTGGATATTTATTTTAGATTGCTCCAACTTCATTTCACACATGAAAATCTTTGTTTTTTTTTCTGATGTTTTCCAAATTAGCTCTAAGCAAGAGGTTTTTTTGACTTAGGCTACCAGTATTGACCTATTTTATATCTTTTAAGAAAGAGCGAGTTTTCGGAGAGTTCTAGTCTCATACGAATGCCCATCCAGATGTAAAATTTAATAGAGTTTCTAATTGTTATGCTTTTTTACATTTCTTGTTATTTTCCTCAACAATAAGACCCTGATCTACCTTAGTAGTTTCTCAAACTCCATTTTAATTGACTTCTGAATCAAATTATTGCTTGAGAATTAACCATAGAATAGAAATCTTCCCTCTGCGACTTGTAATAAGGCAACTAATGAGCAAACCTTTAACGTTTTTCGTGAATAACCCCATAAGGATAATCGTGGCATAAAAAAAAAAAAAAGAAAAATCTATTGCAATCAGTGTTAATGTTTTGCATTTTTTATGAATAAAATTCCCGCAGCGTGTTCAGTCAACATAAAACAGCGCCAAACAACGGAATTGTATAATAATGCAAAGCATTATAATGCAACTACACACCAACTCACATACACACACACAAACTTATACTAACACCCACACAGAGAGTCATAGGAACACGACCCTGAACATTCATTTATGTATATATAAGCGGTACTGGTTTGTGTGTTTGTGTGTGTCTGTGTGTGTGCAGGGCCAAGCGAGTATACGAAAAACACAATAGAAAAGTCGTTGGACTACAACGAGTGCTAAAAATTCTATAGCATACAAATGGGGGCCAGCGTGAAGCGTGAAGAGCGAGTCGTTAACGGTAACTGGAAGAACTGGGAAAACTCATTGCATTTATTTTATACTATTCTTCTTCTTCTTTTTTTTTTTTTTTGTTTACACATCTTCTCTTTATTCTGCACCCCGTTAGACCACTCTATCTGGCACCGTGTGACTATGCTCGACATTGTTTGCATACAAAAAAGGATAGAATAGATAGAATGAATGGAAGTACATGAATTGAGGCCACAAGTTTTTGTCTGCAATTAATGATCAGGCCAGGCTACGTGAATTTCTGTACAATTAAATTAGTTCAAGTACCTACCTAACTACTTGATAAGATTTGCTAAAAAATTTTCATTTAATTTTGCAGGCGGCCTAAACTCTTTACCCTCACGCAATGACCTGGATATCGACGTGGAGGTTATCATAATACGTGGACCAAGGAATTCAATTACCATCGGACCGGCAATGCGACAGTTTATGAAATTAAAGGTTCTACGCATAACCGATTCCAATCTGCCAGCAATTGGCTCTGAATCGTTTTGGGGTTTAAAATATCTACGCATATTAGGTGAGTTTATGACTTGTGACGCCTACTTCAAGAAAAGTACGTTGGACCATCCTGACTGATATGCAAATCAATTGCGAATGATTGTCAATAAAAATGCGGTTGCTTGCTATAAAAAAAGAACCAAAGAGTTATAAAAAGAATTCGTACGAACTTAACCCTTGATAGCAGACAAGGAGTTCAGTTTAATTACCCAATATTCTGTTTTACTCTTTATATCTTTTGTTAATACGCATTTCGTGAAAGGGCATTCCGGTTGTCTACTTGCCATCAGTTTCTGTTTGTGTGTATGCGTGTTTGTTTTCTGAATTGGTCTTGTCAATAAAATTGAAATTGATGCGTCAAACCAAAAATAAAATAAGATTGCCGAAATGGTACAAAGGCAATGCTGCTGGGTGGAGCATTGAATTGGAATTGCTTGCTGGGGCGAACTTTGTGGTAGGAGGCCTTTAAACTTGTTTATTTGTATGCCCTGCTGCCTGTTTACAGTCCTGGGCCAAAAATCATCCACCAAACCAACTCTGCATGCCTCCAACCACCAACCAAAAAAAGGCAAATTTATTTGCTTCTACCAAAAGTCAGAAAAGTTGTATTGCAGTTGAATATTTTTTTCTTCCTTCATTGTTGTTCTATTTAAATTTGATTTTGATGCATTTTCAAACATGTACGTATGTACATATATCCTGGCAGAGAAGGGAATGGGAGTGTTAGTTTCTGTTAAAGCCTTCCAGCCTTAAATTGAACATCAACTGCTTGGAGTAAACTAGCAGAAATCTGACAGAAGCTTAAAGGATAATAAAAATCTAAGCCCAACAGGAGGTAATTGAGAAAATCATCAATTCAGGATCTGCGCTTCATTTCTATAGTGTTCTCGAAGGACTTGATAGCAGCGGCTGCCCCTTAAAATACGCAATATAGATTTTACAAATCGCTATTTGTAACATCTTGAAAAATTATGGAATGATGATAGCAATCAATACTGTTCCAGCTTATTGCATACTTTAAGTGGCAAACTTTCCCTATTTCATAGTCCTAGATCCGACATTGCAAAGGGTACTAGGGTACTATCATCCCTCAATCTACATGACAATGAAATCTTCAATGTCCCATAGGTTATCTAATTTTCCTTTAATTAACAAGTTTTCTTAATTTTCTAACCGTCCATGAACAAATTTTCTTTTGGAGTCCAAAGGTATTATATAATTAGCGTAATATATTTTAATAAAAATTAATGCTTCACGATAAATAATCAGTCATGAAATACTCCTCTCAACGGAAAATATTGCGTAAAGTAAAAACACAAAAATAAAAACATTTCGAATGCGTAATGTATTTTTGCAACTTTTTAATCCAAAAATCTGTTAACCATTCTGTTCGAGAAAAAAAGAGCAAGAAAAGAATAAATGGAAACCGAATATTTATATAACCAGCATATGGATGAAACCAATGATGACTTATTTCCATTTTTCCATCTCTGTGTGGTATTTTTATACTTTTTTCTTTTCTCTTTTTATGATGAAATGCCATCAACAACAAATAAATAACAAACAAACAAACAACAACAACCATTTCGACCACCATCATCATCATCATTCTGATGATTTTGTTGTTTTGTCACTGTCACTGGCAGACCTGTCGAAGAATAATATAACAAACATTACGGAGAATAATTTTCGCGGCCAGGATAATCTACATGAATTGGATTTGTCAAAAAATAAAATTTTACGCATGGCCAGCTCAACATTTCGTCATTTGACGGTGAGTATAATGCAATTTAATTATGCTAAGCAGTTTTGTAATTAGCTAGAAATTTTATCATGTCTAATTAAATCCAAATCCAAGTTCTCGAAATGGGCTACCTTTGACAAGAGGTCACTATGGGGAAAAAAAGGCAAATCAAATTTTTAGATGCAATTTTTGTAAACCAAAAGAAGATATTTTCCTTCTATGCCTTTACTGCTTTTTTTGCCCTCTCCCTCTCTCTCTCTCTCTCTCTCTCTCTCTCTCTCTCTCTTTCTCTAACTATCTTCAGTATTCTATCTTTTATGTTTCTATGCAGTTTTGTAATAAATTTTGAGGAATTTTTAATAGCCATGTCCTTAGACTGCAGCTAAAAGAACCAAGAACGAGTAGTGAGAAAAAAAAGAAACTGAAAGTTCTACGTGCTTGAATTTAAGTTATCCTTTTCATTTTTGGGGGTTTTTTCTCGGGGCCAGGAAGTTCCTGAGCATAGGGAGAAAGCAAGAACGTCGAGAATACAGAAAGTTAGTTGCTTTCGTTGTCTTCAATTTGCTTTCGATTTTGCTTTTGCCTAGTTATTTCCCCTTTGCCTTTTTTGGCCAGTTTCCGGTCTCGAGCAGTTTTGCCTGATTTATGAATTATTAGCCAGATTGCCATGGATTCGTTGGCTACGTTGTATTCGGACTTGAATTTTGTTTTGCCAATTTTATGTTCATAAACTTTCTAACACAACAAGAAAAAAAAGAAAGAAAAAGCGGACACCCAAATTATATGTATATTGTGCATCCTGTAGGATCTGCGTCGTCTTAATTTGGCCGATAATTCAATTGTGGAGCTGGTCCAAAGGAATTTATTCATGCTGAGCAAACTCAAGTATCTAGATTTAAGCGGAAATCCTTTGCAGGATTTACAGCCGGATGTATTTCGCGATGTTACGGTAAGTGTGTACCTCAAAACAAAAACCTTCTTTTGCTTATCATTAAATGATTTTCGTATTCCTTTATTTTGTTGTTTCATTTTCGAAATCGTTTCGATTCGTTTACAGGAACTGAAAGTACTCAAATGTCGCAATTGCCAGTTGAAAAAAATCAATCCGCAATTGTACAATTTATTGCCGCTTTTAAGCGAATTGGATTTGGGACGCAATGAGGTTCGACTTCTGCTTTTCTTTTTCTCTTTATCCGCCACTCCCCTCCATGCACACCTTTTTCAATTATATACTTTCTCTGTCTCTCCACTCTTTTTTTTTTTGTTCTTGTCTCTCTTTCTCTTCGATACTCTTTGTTGCAGTTCAAATTCCTTGACAAGGATGAATTTCGGGATGTGAAGCGTCTTACAAAAGTTTTACTCGATGGCAATCAATTGTCTGTGGTCGTCGACCAACTCTTTCGCATGCAGAAAAGTCTTAATCACTTGGGTAAATTATACTCATTTAGCTTATTTGTGTTTTTACCATAAAAAAAAATAAATAATTATTTGTATACACACAGATACTATGAAGAACTCTTAAACTTTTTTTACTTTTTCTACTTTTCTTTCCTTTAGATTTATCGTACAATCGTTTGGCCAAAGTGCCCAATGATTCGTTTTTACAATTGACCAATTTAACATTTTTGGACTTATCCTATAACAAATTAGTCCGTCTGGAGCCGCAATCTGTGCGTAGTTTAAGCAATTTACTAACATTAAACATAAGTGGCAATGTACTGATGGATCTACTGGAGATGCGTGAAACTTTTGAGGTAAGCTTGAATCAAAAACTGAAAGTTATTGAATTGTGGTTTCAAATTAAAATATTAAAAGAATTAATAAAATAAAATAAAAAAAAGAGGTAAGTCCTTTAGTTATTTTAGGCCAAAACGGTTTAAAAATTAAAAAGCACCACGGCAAAATATTAATCGGCAGCCTAAAAATTAAATTAAATTTATTTTTTTAAGATATGTAAGGACCAAGTCCGAATTAATTTATTAAAATTATGTTATTTAATTGAAAATCTATGTTAAAAGCAAATTCAGTTATACTACAATATACCTACAGATCAAAAAAGATTTCTTTATGCAAATTTTCTTTAAGTTCTATGATAATAAAACCCTATTTACTTAGAATTTAAAGTGCCAGAAATTTTTCTTAAGAACTCTTTTCAACCTTTTTTTAAAGTCAAAGTAAGTTTAATCATTTCTAAGAATCTTTATTTTCATATACGTTAAATTCAATATTATATTAGACTTTCTTTAGATATAATCTATTTTTTAGAAAATTCGTTAAGGTATAAACATGTAAAAGAAAAGTGGACAAAATACTAAAAAAAAAGTCAAGTTTTAAACAACTATTTGGTTTGTTTTTCTTTATTGTCTCACAGGTTATACCACAACTCACACATTTGGCCATTGCGGATATGGGAAAATTGCCAATTGGCCTGCTAACTCCTTTCAAACAATTACGATATTTGAATATCTCGGGCAACTCATTGGACAATATGGCATTGCAAGTTATCGATCCGTGTCGTGAGCTAGAGGTAAGTTTTGAAACACACCAAAAATACCATACTCACAAAACAAAGCAAAACCAAGAGAAAGACAAGGATATCTATCCAGGATGAAAATGTGCAACAGAAATAATGAAAAAGAACTTTTTGATGACTGACAGGGTGGGTGGCAAATCATGTTTTTGTCCTACATTCTGTGTGTACGTGTCTCACATACAGTTAAAGACAGAAAATATCCCTTTGTTTTGCACAAGAAGCAACAATTTATCATTTTATAGCCATTAAGCCTTTCATTTTAATTGAATTTAATTGTGTAAATACACTTCAATCCGAGCCCTTTTGGTCCAAAGGCAGCTTTTTGGGCCATTGTATTTTGGTGTTTACCACAAAATTGCTGTTTGTCTTGGGCAACTAATTGCCTTTTGATGGGAAGGAATACAAATTAAAATTGAATATACATACATAGTACATACAAACATATACATATATTTTGTGTTCTACTTACAGTTTTTGGATCTATCACGAAATCAATTACATGGCATCAATGAGGATACAGCAATGCGTATCCAAGGCATTCGAAATGTGCGACTCGATAACAATCCTTTAATATGCGATGAATGTCACATGGGGAAATTAATAAACGTTGTGCGACAAGTAAGTTAAAAACCAAAGAGTTACATGGGCTGAAATAGTCACGACGAAGTTCCTATACCCTTAAAAATACACAGCAGAAAAAAGTCTTGCAAATTTAAATAAGTTGAGCACACAAAAACAGAAGAGTATGAAAACTTCAATTTGACATCCACCTTTACTTGACACTTGCTTCATTTCTAAGTGAATGTACCCCTTCACTATAGGGCTATAAAATGGAAACCCAAGAAAAATTCAATTAGTTTGTTTTTTGCTCGAACCTTGCTCTGATTGATGATTCCAACTGAAATGAAATAAAAAAAAAGAAAACGAAAATGAAATATATTTTTTACCATTTCCAATTGTTATTTTTCTTTCCATTCTCTCTCACTTTGGCTTGATGGCTGCAGCTGCAATGGAAATGGGATACATATCCAATTTGCTTTCTACCCAATAGTTTAAGAGGTGCTGAAATAAATAATTTGGATATTGGCGGCCTACACTCGTGTCTGGATTATATCACTGATGAGGAACAGAATGCTGCCAGCACTTCGTATAACTTTCTTGAACATGGTAAGAATTCCTTGGGCAAAATTGTGAAGAAATTTCGTTTTCATACGCCCGTCTGGCTCTCTTTTATTGCTCGTAGGTGGTCTTAATACTCTGGCCATTTTGGGTGGCATCATCTTTGTACTAATTGCCGTCATTATTCTGTCGCTGGTGGCTTGCTTCTCAAAAAATCGTGCTCGTTATTATACCAGAGAAGATCATTTAAGTGGCAGTAAGTAAATTCCATTTATTCAATTTCCCAGCCAGCAAAAAAAAAACAAACGAGCCATGAAACCAAGACGAAAAAGGTAAACGTCTGAAGAAAGAAATATAGCTAGCCTAATCCTTCGTCTTTACTTGTAGTAATTTCGTTCTTTTTATTTGGCATTTTTCCAACTTTGAAGGCGCTGAAATGAAAAACTGACTATTCTCCCCCTAAAGACATTTTCTTTCAGTTTTCTACAGAAATTAAAAAGAAATGTACTCTGGCACACTTAATTAATTACAAGTACGTGCTTCATTATGCTCCCTCAAACTTAATGGTGGAAAAAATAAAAGTTCACACTGACCAAACCAAACTTGATGTGCCCACATGAGAAATGGCATAGGTATCTATGGTACATACTGCTTGGGGGGTACACCTGTCAGACTAACTTGGTTACTTCACACAATTGGCCCTGCGGCCCTACACTGAGCCATGTCATTCAACAGAAAGCACTCAAGGGAAACCAGCAGCTAACAAAACAAAACGCAAACTTCTGAATTTGCGCAATTGTGCCTAAATTTGTTCTCTTCTTTTTTGTCTGTTTCGCAAAACAATAAAAACAAAAATGTCCTTGGCAGGCTAAAACAATCTAGCGGATGTCTCTCTCGGCAACATGTACGAAAGAACAAATACCCTTTCAATGTCATTCTACCCAGCTCTCTCTCTGTCTTTTTTTTTTGTAAGCATAAAGTCTGAACAAAATGCTGGTATAGGGTTAGTCAGGGGGACAAAAGTTTTTTGTCTCCTAGAAATTTCAATTCCTGCTGCCGCAAAATGAAAGTGAAAAATACTTCTCACCGAAGGACAATGTGAGCGAGCAAAAAAAAAACTGCATCGATTTGCAGTGAAAAAACAAAAATATTGGAGCAACAGTTTACTTGAAAAATCGAAACCTATTTTAAAGAGATGTGAAACTGACTGCAGCAGGAAAAAAATCTGTTAAAGTGATAAACTATTTTATTACTGAAAATTAAGCTAAAATCACTGAATTTTTATTAAACTAGTCTACATTTAATATATGTAGCTTGGAAATAGCTCATCTCTAAGTACATATATATTTTTCTGTCTTTATACCCATTACCCAGGCGATAGCAAATGTTTGGAAAAGAACTTAGAGGCAGCCACAATTACAACTCTGGGGAATGGCAACTCACAAACAACTACAACCACACTGACATTGGCCACAACGCCCACAAATGGAAGTGGAACTGCAACTGGAGCAGTACTTTCTAGTGGAACTGAGGCAACAAATGGCACATCAAATGGCCACAGCTTGAGTCTCAGTCCATCTAATGCAGGTACTCAGCCAGGTAGCCAGATAGCCAATAGTGAAGATGCCGGCAAGGAAATCAACTTTACATTTCCCATAGATGATCGTGTTTGCACCATTGACGAATTGGTCTTGCCGCCAGCTCCACCGCCTCCGGCTGGCGTTCATCATCATCTTCAACACCAGCAACAGTTACTGCACCCCAGCATGGGAAGTCTTATGTATAGCGTTTCTCCTAGCAATGGTCTAACTGGAACAGCAACAACTTTGGCTGCTGCGGCTGCAGCAGCAACTGTCATACCACCCGGAGCACCATCACCGGCTGAGGCTGTGGTTGTGGTATTGCCACCACCGCCGCCACCACCGGGAGCATCGTCGTCTCTGTCCACCCATCAGATGGATGGCAGTCTGGCCAGTTTGCGCGAGGTGCAACAGCAGCTAGTGCATCTGAGTAGCACTCTGGAGCCATTGGTCAGCGTTAACTGACCCAAGGGCTTAACGGGAACAGCAGCAGGAGCGGGCTCAGCAGCCTCAGTTTCGGCCTCAGTGACCGCAGTAGCTGCATCAGCAACATCAGCTGCTTCGGTGGGTAAGTTTGCCAAGCAAACAGTAAGTACGACACCGACATAAGCCGCAGGAGAGTTGCAGCTGTTGAGTCCCGGACAGACTGGAGACTGGATTCTGAATTGGTTGGAGCTGGGGCAGGTGTAATTAATCACAATGCGGTAGCCTAGTTTTCTGGGTTCAAATTGAAGTGCAGTAATTAGGACTTGAGTTTGTATGTAATTAAGTTCATTAATCACGAAAATGAATCGAGAATTTCGTTAGTTAAACTACCTAAGGGAAACTATTAATAATTTCCTTTAGAATTTTAGTAACATTTCCTTTCAACTATCAAACAATTTTGGTCATCCAACTTAAACTGCCATTTTTTACAAAGCAATTTTATTCATTTTTACATAATTTTTTTTTTGTATATAAATTAAAAAACAAATAAGACACACATTCAAAAAAAAAGAACAAAAAAAATTATTACCAACTAAAGATGTTCAAAAAAAAAAATTAATTTAATTTTAAGAAAAATACACATTTAAAATGTGATAAACAAAGAGAACAAAACTTCATCAAATGTATGTAAATAATATAAAAAAATAAACAATCTAAAAAAGGAAAATGACAAAACAAACAAAACATAAGGAATCTTTGTATATTTTTGGCCAATGCGATTCAAAATTGAGCAGCCGCTCTTAGCACTTAGTTAGAGGCTTAGATTATCATAAACGGACACACATAAAATCTAGGAATTAAGTGAAACTTATATGCAAAATACATATATAATAAGATAATATTACAAAAATAAAAATTAATTACAAAACAAATTTAAGTTTCAAATTCAAACAATCAATTCAAAAACCAAAATACACCCAACTTAGCAGCCCAAACGATTTTTATTTTTTAATTTAACAGAATAGTATATACACATACATATATACAACACTACAATACAAGTATAAGCTCAAATAAACCATAATAAAGTGTGACTGTTAAAAGCAAATTGCAACAATTTGGAGAGCTCAATTATTTAAAAGCTTGTATACGAGGTGTGGTTGGTAAGTAATGCAATTTGAGGTCAACCAGAAGATATTGACTGCATCTGTTAGTGGTTTCGACTGCTTATACCAAGAGGGTTTTGAACTGATTAAGAAAAGTTAACAATTATAATTTTGATTACATATTTCCTATATTACAAACTCACAGATTTAAAATAAATTAAGTGTAGCTAAACATGAGTTAAATGGATAAAGTTTAGAGTTTTCCTTTACCGAAATTGAACTGAGGTCTCGAAGGATGATGTCGAAGCTTATCAGATATCTCTGATTAGAGACAAACGAATCAAGAGGATAATTTGAACTTTAAAAACGATCAAAAATGCAAAAGAAAAATAAAAGAAAATTCGTCAAAAAGAACCAGCCCAGAACTAATCAGTTATACAAATTCATTTTACACCCCTTTAATTACAACTTTTTACTTTTATATATTATTTATTTATTCAACAACCACACCTCGTTGGTTGGAAATTAAAGATGACCACACAAGTAAGTACAAAAGAGACCATATGGGTATTGAATAAAAAATTCATTCATTCTCATACCCATTTCATTTACCACACTCAGTTGCATCATTTGTGGTTCTTCTTCTGGTTGCATGTCGTTGTGCTTCTGTTTCTCCAAGTGCCACTTCCCTACTGCCCTCCTCTGCCATTGTGTGGCATTTTGAAATTATGTTTGTAACATGTCGCTAAGCATGTGCTGCCTGACTTCCCTTTTCCTAGCCCTACCACATCACCCCCCATCTACCATTCCTTCCATACATATGCCATTCACACATTATGTAACCCAAAAGTGTGCTCTACTGTTCCTTTTGCTTAGCAGCGACCAACCATTTTAACTCAACGCAAATGAAAATTGCTTCCGTTTCCGTTTTCCGTGGCGGTTTTTTTGGTTACGGATTACGGATTTGGATTGCTATTGTTACTGATTTTCGTTTGTGTCTGAATTCAAGCTGCTTCTCGACTTTGATTTAGATTGTCGTACAAATATAATATAGTAAAGTGGTGAGAATAGCAAAAGTGATACGGTTAAGAAAGTATTTAATGGCTGCGTATGTTTTAAAGCCAATTGAGAGATGGCAAACTTAAAATTTAAAGTATTGTTGCCACTTAAATTCATCCATAATTATAATGATTGAAATGATTTCAAAACTGGTTTATAGTAAAGTGTTATATTTTTATTTAAAAAATTTTAAAAGAAGTCGGTTTAAGCTAATTGAGCTTACCTTAAAGGAGGGTGGGATCTAGCTAATCAATTCTGGGAGTAAGTCCAGTATTTAAGAGGCAAAACTGACCGAGGGGTATAATCTCCGATATCCTGATTTGAACTAGATACGATTATTAAACAATGAACTTACAAAACTATATAAATTCATAAACTTTTGGGCTAACATTAATAAAGGCAATTTCAGAATGTCCCTCTAAGCCTTTATATATAAATGAGTATATATCATAATGAATGTGTATATAGAAAATATGTAGTTTGCAAATCTTAATTTTAATATCTTTTGTTTTTAAGCAACATTGTGACAAAATTTATGTAAACAAGAGAAAACAAGCATAGTAAAGTTGGAAAATAATCGTTTTATCCGGTCTTCATCAACATTGAAAAATGGGCAGGCATGTCCTTAAAATTGATAGACAATTTCCATACATACATACGTAGTGTGCCATGGTCTGGTCAGAACCAAAAACCAAGACCAGCTGAAACAGATGCCTTAGATTGCTGCCAAGTCAAGTTGCTTAGTCTTGTGAGTTAGGGGAGTGGGCAAAACGCATTTGAATTTATGCATGAACATTGGGGTAAAGAGACTTTTCTATGGGAATGGCGTGTACAGTGTTTTGTTGTTGCATTGAAAATGCATTTCAAATTGCAGTAGCAGCAAAGAATGGAGGATGAGCGAAATGGGTGGGGAGCGTGGGGCGTCGCATGGAGTGAAGTGAAACGCAAGTGGTCGTCGCCCTCTTGGCCATACAATCCAAGTGCATGCAAATTGAGCAATGCGGTTGGAAGTTCGCTCTTGAGATTGCACACATCAATATTGGCTACACTTGACACATGCCAAGTGGGCCCAGGGATGAGCCTGTCCAGCATTGATTAACATTTGAAGTGAGCAATGGTTGTAGAGAAAAACTCTACTAAATTGGCATTGCATGTCCCCATTCGCCCACCTATCGTTTTTCTCTATCTTTCTTTTCCTTTGCTCTTCTCATATATCTTCTTAGCTTAATTCACTTGCTGGCTCACATGAAATTGCTCATACGCAGCGTGTTCCAGGGATTTGAGAGTTGTAAAATATTTTTTTACTACATTCACTTACAAGCAATTGACGACGTAAAAGTAGAAGAAGCTGCACAATATGTGCAAAGCCCCCCATCAGCTTGGCCATCAATTGATTTTCCATTTTAATGCTCCTCAACTTCAACTTTTTGTCTGGGTTGTAAAAATTTTCGTTTCTTCAAGCAGCCAACTATGCTTTTTATTAGGTTTACTTTACTCCCTCTTTTTTATCCCATTTCTCTGATATATATTTTTTTTTTTTCATCTTTTTGGATAGGGAGCAACAGTTGCGGTTCAATGTGTAAATTTAATCAGTCAGCTTACTCAAGTATGCTGCAGTGCAGCAGGAGTAGATGCAGCAGCACCATCTGCAGGAGCTCTTCTTGTTTTATCCTATACCTACATATATGTATGTACATATACATGGTTGAAAATGTTGTGGAAATTTAATTAAATGAATTTAGCTTTTCTGCTAGGTTAGGCATGTGAACTACTTTATAGAAGAGCAGCTCATTGTGTGTAAAGCTTTTATTTAGTTTACTTAGGAGAAACTAAATTAGTTTGATGAGAGGAAAACGATTTTTAAAAATTACATGAAAAAATATTTACCTTTTCCTACATATATGTATATTTTTCAAATTATTTAAGGCATTTTTTAATTAAAACATTACCAAATAGTCAAACATTTCTGTGCGTTTGGCAAGTTGGTCTTTTTAAAATATATTCAAAAGGACTTTATGGTTTGTTTTAATTTAAATTATTTTCACAACCTATAAGCTGTATTCTTGGGAAACTAAAACTAAATATAGCAAAAAGGGATAAAGCATAATTTGCATATCTAATGTTTACCTTAATTTTGCATACTCATTTGTTTTGCACAATCTTGTTAGATACAAAATAACTTTAATTCTGAATATTTCCAATAGTTGTTGAAATAATGTTCATTAGCTAGACTTGTGATAAAAATAATTATTGAAGCATATACAAAGTTACACATGCGTTTAAACAACCAAATAAAATCTAAAGAAAGGGTCGTAAATTATTTATTTATTTAATTTTATGTATATTTTTTCGACTATCCAAAATATGTCTACCGATGTTAATAAGAAAAAGCACTCTCTTTAAAATTTTTTTTTTATTTATTTTTATTTCCGATCTATTCCAAATAGATTCAGCAAATATTGTCAAAGGTAAACATGACATGGGGCTTACGCCTGTCCGTCTCTGGTCTAAATGAGAGGTCAAGGTGACTTCTTTTCAGACGTCTAACCTGCATGCCGTTGTCCAGCATTATAACGGGCTCTCTGTAAGTAAAATTAATTAATTTAAATGAAATGAAAATTAGTAAGAATTCTGTTTTTTTGTTTTTCACTTTTATCAAGTGTTGCCAAAGTCAGATTCTAAGAAACAATAATGAAAAATATATTAGTTGTCTATGATGAATGACGACACCTTATTTTACTGAATCGCCTATACATAAGGTATCAATAGAAAAAATCTACATTATTTAGACTCCTACATTTTTTATTGCATTTCATCAACAGATGTTTAGTCATTATGTTTACTATGTATGTTTATATGTAGCGTTGATTTAATGATCGTAACTATATTTATTAATTTATTAATATTTGAATTGTTTGATGACAATCGAATTCAATATATTGTTAAGAATTTATTCACATACTTTTAAAAATAACAGTGGACTACTTATGAACCTTGACGTGCGACTCAGTTGACAGTATCTTCACGAATGATTTTCGGCCTCTTTAACAAGCTCTCCCTCAACTTATATAATGATCACATGCCCTGCTCTCTCTCATATTACTACAATGTTCGGCCAGTACGTGTTTGTTTTTTCTCTTCTATCACTTTAGATTCTGCTCTCTCAATGCCATTTCCCACATATATTTAAGGCCGGTGTACATAAAATTAATGAAAGCAAAGTAATTTTTTTTTCATAAAACTGCTCAAAGTAGCCTTTAACTCCGTGTATAATTGAATGATATCCAAAGATATAGCAAGTAAAGAGTTGCATATATGTATAGATATTATCTAGTTGGTAGTGATATTAACTATATATGCCTAGTTTCAACTGGGCCAACAAATTGACAGTCCAATATTTGATTTGCTTTGAAATTTTTTGACTTACTTTTAGATTTCACAATAAATTGTTGTACTATATAAAGTCGTAATATAAGAAAGAAAGAAGACGAATTTAATGTAGGACTTAACTCCTGCAGTTTTGTTTTTTTGTTTTTACCCATTTTACACCCAACATTTGTTCCATCTACAGCTGACAGCTTTGTCCAATCAATCACATTATATGCTTGCTAAGTACTTACCAAAAACTATTAACCCTTAAACATTGCTTAGCCAATGACAAATCGTTTTTTCGTCCTACCCTAACAACGGGGGGGGTAAAATCTTTAGCTTCTAATTGCTTTTCCAGAGTATTTGGAAAACTTACAAAAACAAAGAGAGCAAAGAAAAAGCCTGTCAACAATTAGGAATTAGTCCATGGAGAGAAAACTAAACGAAAACTTAAATTAGAAGAGATTTTTTCCCACATTTCAGTTCGACATTTCGTGTGACACTCTTGGAATGTGTCAGAACATGATTTTTTATGCAGGGCCCAAAGCTATAAACTGGAACACAAAAAAATGGGATTGAAAAAAAATTTCAATGTTGCGGTAGTAGAACTATGACAAGACAAATCAAAGAAAAAAATGAATATGAAAATCTCAGCATACACGACATACACATACATATGTATGTACATTCTTTCGAATTGTGCCAGCGCCCTTCGGGCCATAAAAAAGGTAAACCAGAAATAAAACAGAGAGTCAGAAACTTAGAGCCACTCCAAAGTTTGTATACTCTTTAAATATTTTGAACGGATCCATGGTACAGGTTAAAGAATTAAAGTTTACATCAACTAATGATCTCTTGCTTATGTTGACAGATATAATCCCATTTTGTAAAGATTGACAGCTTTGAATATAAATTATACGATGGTTAAACTTAGAACGTCGAATTCGGAATCTGAATTTCAGATTATTAGTAGCATGTTCTACAGTATTTCAATTGAACACTTAAAAAAACGAATTTAATCTGGGGTCATTGTACCTAACAAAATGAGATAAGCGCAGATTTTTTTTCTATGGACCATGTTTTGATTATAAGAGCGAGCAAGCTGAATCCCAAGTCATTGGTTTAGTTTAATTTAAACGCCATAGGGTAAAATACAATATAAAAATGTCATCGCAAATAATTTGGTGTCTAATCTTAGTATTAGTAGAAAATAAAACAGTGTTGTCTTTAGATACATCGTTTGTTGTTCCAGTATATGTGAAAACGCCTAAATGTTCGGGTTCCCAATGTTTCAATGAAATTGGTGTGGGAACTGTGATCCAACCGAAATTGATTCTTACCGCCAACCAATGTCTTCTAAAAGCTAAAGCCAATGTTGGCGAAAACTCACAAGAAATAAATTTATTTATTTATAGTCGGAGATTTCACAATGTGCATCGAACAAATCAATTTGTGTAAGTAATGTAATGGGCTATTGGCAGCATAAAAGTGATCTTTAATAGAAGTTTGTTAGTGTGATAATCAATTCCCAATTTTTTTTAATCACACAATAGCTTAAACAATTGCGTCGCTTTGAAGTTGGAAACTGCTTTGGATGTATATATACCCAAACCCTATGTTGTTCGAACATTCGAGAGGGCGAAAATTTATGAGAAACTTGTTACTTATGGGAAGCGAGGTATTCGAGTAACTGCTATAAGCATAATACAAATTGATCTCTGGCCTAATAACAGCACATCAAGCGTGAGTGCCGCTACAGGAAGTGGAGTGTTTGTCGACTGTCCAACTGGAACATGTTTGGCAGGTGTTATCATTAACGAACCTGGACAAACTATAGAATTTTCCATTGATACATGTTCTATGGACTATTATGATAAAGATACAATGAAAATTTACAAAAACAATGATAAGAATTTGCAAATATTATCGGCTGGAAAAGGTATTACACCCACGATCAATGATAGTTTTGTTACAATTAACTGCATAAACGGACACTATTTGATTTTGGGGAGCATAGTTAGTTGTAGCATTGATTTGACATGCTCTGGAACAAAGTGGTTGGAACTGGAAGACGATCAACCGCAATGCATTAGTAAGTAAGCTTCGACAACAATAGTATTTAAATTGAATATACTTTTTGGCTATTTTTCTCTCAGAACTTTGCAGTGCAAGAGAACTAAATCAACTTTATGCTATGGAACCAAAATGTACCTTAGATGGTATAAGCGTTAATTGCCGGGAAAATGCAATCAATTTGCCCGGAACAATAGCAAATTTTTCTTGTGCCATTGGTTTTCTTAATAATGAAAGACAATCCTCTGTGACATGTTTAAAAAATGGTTCATGGGATGGATTACAAGAATTGTATACCACACAAGATAAATATTGTTCCCAAGAATGCCAAAAAACATATTCACACACTCTTATTCCTACAAAAGCAAATATTCAGCTAGGCACAGCTAGAGCCTCATCCACAGTTGCCATTTTTATGAAGTTAAATATAACTTTAGGTAAAGTATTGACAAATATAATACACAAATGCTCTGGAGTTATGATTCGACTTGATTTGGTACTAACTGCTGCACATTGCCTTATTATGGACGATAAACAAATTGAAGAAAATATGCTTTTAATTGGTTACTTACAAGTTAATACTAATAACATATCTAATAAAGATCAACTTCGGGAGGTATATAGATATTGGCTACATCCGTAAGTCCAAAAAATATTATAATTTTTATTGAAAAAAAAGTCAATTTTGTTTACCCTAATTCCAGGGAATTTGATAAATTTAATTTATCTAACGACATTGCCATTTTGCAGATGAAGCACAGAGTGGAAAATCATATGGGTCAGGGAATTATTTGTCTACCTTGGACCAACATCAATCGTACTATTTCAAATAGTACCGAAGGAAATGTGAATGCCTGGTCAAGTGATACTCGACAACTCCAACTCATGCCCTTTATTGTAACTGGGATTACGAATCACAGCGATAACTTTAATATATCATTGGCAGTTGGTTTTAAGCTGTGCAATGGAGATAGCGGTAGTCCTCTTGTAGTTAATTGCAATGAAAGTTATGGGAGCGCCATGTGTCTCATTGGAATTGTCAGCAAAGCGAAAGGCGCAGCGGAACAGAGTACCAACTGCACGCCGTATATTGTCGCCACAAATTTATTCTATGAATCAACTATGAAATTTATTCAATCTCATTTCATGGATTTCATTGGTAGAATTTGATCAAGTTCTTTCAATAAATTATTGAAAATTATTAATTATTGGTGACACGTTAATTTGTTTTAAATTGGTTTTGAGAAACTTTAATAAAAATATGATTATAAATTTGCTCTTCATAATAGAATCCCAAAAAATTTATATAATGTGAATTCATGGGAAATCGAATGGTTTTTTAATCTATATTATTATGATAAGATGTATGTACAATGTTACATAATTCATAATTTCAGTTTTAACTAAAAAAATATAAAAATATTCATAGGTCACTTAAATAAAGGAATAAATCCCACTGATCACAAAGACGGACCAATAAACATTTCGAATTGGCGAGCGATAACGAACAGATGAGAGATGAAGTGTTGGTTTTTGCGCGTCGGAGAAGACAGACGTATTTAGAGAGCTTGAGTCATAGTCGAGTACAACGTCACGTCAGTCATATACGGACGCCAAACTCGAGCCAAGCACAACGTCCATTTAAAATCATGAATATAATTTCTTGTTAAATATAACCTAAAATTAATGCGGAGTAATCAGTCTACAACAGTATAGATTTGATTATTGTTTCAAAGAAATACTAGCTGCGATCTACCAGTTTTCTCATTAATTTAACAAAAAAAAAACAACAAATCGTTTATTAATTACTTCCTTTTGCTTTCCAAAGAAGAATTTCTAAAAGACACCAGTTTTTTTTTTAATAAAAAAAAACGAATCGTTTTTTACGCAGGCAATTCTGCGTAGCTAAGCAAACCCTACCCAAATCAGCTGGCTCAAAGCAAAAAAACAATCTGGCAAGCCATCTACTTAGGAATAAAGATTAAAGACAAACGAAGGTAAAAGTATGTACCACGATTTTTCGTATAAATAATTAAAACTATTTAATAAATCTATCAATAGTTATCTTATAGCAGGCCGCAAAAATTGATAGCAGTTCACCCATATACCCTAAGCTAAAAAGTATGCTATGGAATTTGTAACGTTCGCTTCTCCACCTGCAAACAAATTATTCCTTTGGGAGCAGTAATAAAGTTTTATGTGCCACAAAAACAAAATCAATTCATATCGTTTCAAGTTTTTGTGTGGTTTTTGGTTAACAAAAAAGTTTCAATAATTTCAAACACGTTTATTACTTGGCCAATTTGGATAAAGTAGAGTCTTCAACTTTGTAACCACCACAAGAGACATAAATAAACCATATGGGAATGTATACATCAAAAAAGGTAGAGGAATTGTAACGTTTTCATCTTAGACAAAATTTATACACCTTATCTCGACAATCTGATTGTTAATTAAGTGTGAAAAACTACCTTAATCTAAAAAAATTGAAAGACAAATTATAATTTTACATCGCATAATAAAATAAATACAAAACTATAAGAATCTTCCATAGCATGAAACAAATACACATTACATATACTCAGCCCTTTCTCCCAGTTACATATTCAACAGCTTATTCTATATACCCTTATCAAGGAAAGTGAAATAAAACCAGACATACAGCTTAAAGAAACCCTGCCGAGATTTTTGTTGAGACAAAAGTTAGGCGCGTGTGTGTGACTCTCCATTAAATGTGTTAATAGGATAAATATGCAAAACAAAAAAAAAATGAAACAAAAATAATGGTAAAAGTCAAATAGGGAAATACTGTCAAATTTATATGCCACCCGCTGACAGCCAAATAAAGAAGAAATGTTTGTTTTTTTTAAATTTTTAAAAGGCTTTAACAAAGCAATGAAATTGTAGAGTTAGATTGAAATCAAGAGAGATAGAAAGAGCGAGATAGTGAGGTGGTAAAGGGCCAGAGGGCAAGAACCTAAACACGTTCGATGCCTGCAAATATTGGTAAATGGAAGAGCCCCATGTCCTAGGTAGTATAACAATACGGATGAACGAACTTAAGCACGCAGCTTTTGTGTATTGAACATGTCATCGACAAAATTTGTGTCAAAAACTCACCGCAAAATACCAGCAATACCAGTTAGGGGTATGTGGCAATGTTTCGGGATGGCGGTGGCAAGTGCAAGTGCATTGTTGTCGAAGCTAGGCAAAAGCCATTTTCACAATATTTTCAGTTATGCTACCTTCACGTTGACTCCCAGGCAACATGGCTTGCCACTTTCAATTTTTTTTTTCTCCTGTTTTTTTTTTTGCCCCCGATTTTGTTGGTAGGGGTTTTTGTTTGCTTTACGCTTGGATCGGTTTTGGCTGAGGCTCTTTCATTTTTACCTGGGCAATACATCAATTTAACAAGGCCAGCGTGCACATGGGAAATTAGCCTGCTATTACGTTATTCTTTCATGCCAAATACAGACACAGATGCCGGCAGAAACACATCCCGAAACATTTTTCAATTTATCCTTTAAAGTTGAGGAATACTGATAAGTGTTAAACAGTTGCTCAAAAGACACAGGAACTGGTTTAGTTAGCATACAGACTTGAGTTAAACAGCATCTTGCAATTGGCTAATTAGCATGTTTTGACCAGTTTCATAGAATTCAGGCAGATGGGATCCCAATTAAGTGCAATTGAGACTTACCTTTGATATGGACGATTAAAATTTCTAATCCATTTCCCCTGCAATCATGACTCAACAACATGGAAAATTGCAATGCATTATCTCAAAATTCAAAAAGAAAATGAAATTTTCTGCCTTAGCAAAAAGAGCACTCCAAAAGAGAACTAAATGATAAAGACTTCTCGACTTTTAAATGCCCTACCAAATGTACGTTTATAGTATACATTTGTGCAATACACTTTGTGTTTAAACAAATGTTTTTTCAATTCTTATCGATACATGAAAAATTTAACTTGCCTGAGATACCCAATTTAACTACCTTACCTCCAATTTTAATCGGTGCTTGTCAAACAGAACTAAGGTTTATTTCATATTCCCGTGGATTCATTTGGTTTTTCCAAATTTTTTGAATTAGGCGTTAGGTAATAGACTTAAAAAAATAAAGACCACGAATAAAATATCTGCTCTAGTATATCGATAAGGATGTGTGCAAAAAAGTCCAAATACGTCATCTAGGATATTAAACACACATCCTAAGTCTTAAATAAAATGAAAATTTAAAATCCTAAAATCTTTTATTTTTAAATTTGATAAAAAAAAAGTCAGAAGGTTTGGGAAAAGTAGAAAAATTGATACAGTGATACAAAGAGTTCAGATTGATTGAAAATAAAATTCCTAAAGACACAAGTCGAAGTCCCCGTTTATTCGTATATTATGTAGATTTTTAGTAGCTTCAAAGAACCCAAAAATTTTCTATACTAATTATAAAATTGCTAAAAATCCTATTGTTAGCTAAGCATACGTAGTCATAGATATTTCTACATATTTCGGAGTGTTTCCGTTTCTAAGTCCATGCTATTTGTATATTCTTTCTTTTTTTATATAGGTTACAGGGTATAAAAATAAAAGAAAGAAAAATATTGTCAATGACGCCAAAAACCTTCTCAACAAGAAAACGACAATCAATGTTACCGCTCGCTGGCTGACAGGCTGACTGGGTGCCTGCCTGACATTTCCCGTTACCATTAGACCAATGGAAGGACATCTCACTCCATCCGTAGAAATATAGGAAGAAAAAAAGCTGCTAACGTGATGCATGAGTGAACTTGGCAGTAAGAGAGCTCTGAGACACACAGAAAGAAAAAAGCTGGAATGACGCCGACGACAACAGCAACAACGTCGCGACGTTGCCGTTGCCGATGACGACGAAAACGACAGCGACAACGACGACGACGACGATGTGCAAACTGGCGAAGTGACAGCAAATGGCGCGGAAATTCTGTGTGTACGCCAACGTCAACTAATCGTGGGTGAACAAATCTCTCAATATACATACATATATTTGCTTACATATGTATGTCCATATGTATATATGTATGTATGTTTGTGTGTGTGTGCATTGCAAGGTGTAGCTGCTAACGGCACAAAGTCACAGAAGGTAACTTGAGTAGCTTCTTGTTGTTGTTTACGTCAATCGTTTTTGCTGCCAATGGAACGATGGCCATGGCGACGCCTTCGAAAAAGAGCCAAGAGGCTCCAAGAAGAGTCAGGAGTGAAGAGGCGTGACACCCATTGGTCATGCATTGATTGCTGGCAAATTTGCATCCTTGTGTACTCAGTGTACACACACACAACTGTGTGATGTGGTAAATATGTATGTGTGTGTCCGGGTCAGAGAATCTAAAATTGATTAGTCGTTATTCAATTAGAGAATTTCTAATCAAGGACTAAAAATAACCGCTTACAACACAGAATATAGATGAGGTTGATTCTTCTTTTAAATATTAAATGAAAAAGAAGTGGACACTTTTCTGTAACATTTTTATTTTGTATTTAATTTACATTATTTTCTACTAAAACTATAAAGTGTAAAAGATATTAAAGGCAGAAAAGAAAGAAAACTCTGTATTCTTTGTTTGGTACAGTTAAATTCTATGTTTCGATAAAGTTTTTAAAAGTTGTTAAAGTTTCGAAATTCTATTTTCCAAAAGGGGGAAAAAAATATCAAATTTTAAAAAGAAGTTTTTTAATCCAGTTTTCTTTTATAAATCGAAAGCAACAATTGTCAATGTGTAATAATTTTTATATATTTGATCTGCAAGAAAGGTAAAAATGTAATGCAATAATAATATTATTAAAAAATTTGGTTTTAAATTTGTCGATGTCATTCGGACAAACAAAAAGGTTTTGAAATAAACAAAAAAGTTCCCATTTTCCAAAGAACTATTGCATAGTTCCAGTAAAATTTTTCCGCTTCATTTTTATTTTACAAGAAATGTTTTGAAATTTTTCCATAAGAAACATCATAGTACCCATCTCTTAGCTCAAACAGTCTAATATTTAAAGAAATTCATCAAGATACCTTTAGGTTTAGCTCCTTTAGGTAACTTGCAATAAAGAAGAATTGTTCAGACATTGAAATAACCGATAAGCGCCATTAATTTAAAAAAAAATGTTTTTTGTTTTACAAAATCGTCTAACTATCTCTTGACCCACTTTTTGTATTTAAAGTAGCTACCAGAATGAACATACAAAATCAATAAGAATTTATATTTGTACTAAATCTGAGGATTAGTAAGCTTTGTTGAATGAGGGCAAGTTTAGTTAGGAATGGGAATTAAATAGAGCAAGATACACACGGTAGATATGTGAGTCATATGCACTATATTGATATTACTTACAGTATTTTTCATATCAAAATTAATAGAAAATACATCAGTGATTCTCTCTTTTTATTAAGGACTCTCTGTAGTCGTTTCAGTCCTTTGCATAATTTCTTCTCTAACTAATATTGCCTTTTAAATTCACTTCATAGTGACATTCTACTTTGCATTCAATTATGTAAAAACCCTCACAGACATTGTTGTTGTTGTTGTAGCTGATGCTGATGCTGGTGCTGGTGCTATTGTTCTTTTTTGTTGAAGTTATACAACAAAATCACATTAGCATAAAGTAGGCTACTTAACAAAGTCATTGAACGTAATAATTATTATACTCCTGACATTAAAAATATGAACAAAGTTGTGTGAAATATATTCTGCTTTATTGTGTGGTCGTGGTCGAGCCCTGGAAGTTGAGGGTGTGTGTATGTGTATGTTCGAGTGTGTGTGTGTGTGTGTCCTTACCGTATTAGTGGGTGGTGCGGACAGTCGCCATGGGTCCAACAAAAACGAAGACAATAATGAAGAGACGGCAAAAACTTTAGCACTTACATACATGGTCGTTGTCATCGTTGGCCCATCTTCATTTCAGCACATGGAAAAGAACTTGAAATGAAGCAAAAGACATACCTGCATGTCCCATCGAGGTGAGGTAATATGCTGCTTCAAGAATTTAAACTATAATTAAAATCTATTAACTTTTCTGTCTCTTGTTTGCTTCATCCTTAGTGCATACATTCGTGTCTAAATCGATTGAGAGAGAACTCCATTTGTTTGTTCAAAATGCTGAACCTGCAATGCTTTTGTTCGTCTTGCCATAGAAAGAAAAACGATAAATCTCATTTTTATGGTTTGGCTATGTTGCATCACAAAAGGTCAAAGACTAGCTTAATATGGGAAATTTTATTCGTCTGCTTGGGGGTTTAAAAATTTCTCTGATAATGCAATTTTTTTGCCTTTTTTTGGGTACTTTTATATTTGATTATTGATTAAAAAATGCTTTGCTCACGAAACATTTTGATTAGATTGCTGAAAAACTGTCTGTTCACTCTCACATTGACAGTTATGGCATAATTTTATTGGCTCAAATTATAATCATGGAAACAAAATGTTTTCCACTTTTAACTAGCCACCTGTTGAATAGGAATTGCACTGCAATAAGTAAAATGTCATTTTTCGATTAGGTTTAGACCTACTCGAACCTGGAAAAAATTAAGAAAATTGAATTTAAAACAAACATAGATAATAATCGAAAAAGGTTGTTTAGATTAATATTTCTAATAATAATCAACTGACCCAAAAACTCGCTAACAGGGTTTTTTCGGTTTCTCACGGTTTCACATTTTGTTAAATTTTAAGTGACCGCTTTGTCCTAAATCAAAGGGATTATTTTCGAATTAGTTTTTTTTTTTGCATATTTTATCAGTTGAAGCTAATGTGACACATTTGAGGAATTAAAAATTTGTTTACCATTTTTATAGATTTAATTGCTGTCATTAAAATATTAACAGGTCGCTTATCACTGCTTAGCACCCATAGACACACATACACACAGCTTATGGGCATAAAATGCCTCAAGGTCGAACAATTAAATTAACAATGAATTACGTAAATGGATATGTCTGTCTCAGCATTTCACAACGTAATAATTTTTCCACGCACAAGCGAAACAAACAAACAACAACAAAACATACATAGAAAATGAAACAAAATACCAATGTTAGAAAAGTCAGCTATTTTTACGTTGCTAATACGCCATGTAGTGCGCTTATTATTTAATGGCAAACTATTGATTCACTCGCCAGCACCAGCAATGTCAATATCAAAGACACCATTCGACATATGGGGCGAGGCAAGGAAGCCCTAGAAGAGACTTTCCGACAAAATTGTTTACATACCCCAAGCGGACTAATTGAATTTGCACAATGCCAGGTATAAATGGCGGATTGCCGTTGGCCCTTAATTAAAAACGACGCGAAGAACGCTACGCGCCACACGCGGTACACGGTACACGGGACACATACGAAAACGAATCAAACGTTAAATCAAGAGAGAATTTAAACTATCTTCAAAATGGTCGTCAACTTTAAAGTGTTTAAGAAATGTTCACCGAACAACATGATCACGCTCTATATGAATAGGCGTGAATTTGTGGATTCGGTGACACAAGTAGAACCAATTGGTGGGTATACAAGGAGAAAGTTATTGGTTTACTGCAAAAGAGATAACTGAGAAAAGAAGAGAGTAGTACAATACATCATACTAATATGTATAGGATTGTATCTAATTCAACACGCAATGCTTGCTTGTTGGTTTTCCTCCAATGACCACGAAAAATTTCATCGTTTTATCTGACGGATTCATATATTTACCCATTGTGTCAGTGGTTGTTGTCTTTTGGTCCTGAGTTAGTCCATATTCATAATTTAATAGGATTCATTCATTTGAAAAATTTTAGTTTCCCTAGTCCTTTCAACAATGAGTACTTTCTCTCTTCCTTTGTTATATTAAAGCAAATTCGGCAACAAAAGTAAATTGTGAATTTGATAGATCAATGCACATAAAAATGACTTAAATTGGAAAACATAAAAAATGTAAGAAAAAAGTTTAAAAAACTTCAATAATTGCCACAAAATTTTATGATCATCTAAGATCTCTTGAAAAATATAACTATGAAATAAAATTTTCTCCATTACTTTATACTCAAATTTAACATTTGTGGATTAGAAGATTAGATATCGTCAGAACCCCTTCGATTGTTTTCCAAATTAAGGAGTATTGACGTGAAAAGTTAATAACGATCAAATTCCTTATGCATCTGAAATTATTTAACATATAATTCTTCTATGTTTAGACAGTAATTATATTAGCAAAAGGAAACTCTTAAAGTAGATCTTTATTTACCTTTGCTTATAAAGTAAAGTTATAATAGAAATATTATCATTACTTAAATGAAAAAAAAAGCGACAAGTTCTATTATTTATCTTTGCATGCCATGGAGTTGCCTTACATATTGCTATTAGGAGGTTAACCATTTACATACCTAAGTCGACCTCTAATTGTACTAGGCTCCTAATTAAATTCTCGGATCTGTAATTTATGCAATGCAAAGTCTATTGCATTAACCACAACAAAAGCTTCTTATTAGTTACGTGACCAAAATGAAAACATGAAGTTGTAACATCGTCAATTAATTACATCCTTAATCACATTGTCTCTGGGTCTATCTTTCTGTAGATGGCATCGTTGTACTGGATGATGAGTACGTGCGTCAGAATCGTAAAATCTTTGTTCAGCTTGTCTGCAATTTTCGTTATGGACGCGAAGATGATGAAATGATCGGACTGCGTTTCCAAAAGGAGTTGACTTTGGTCTCGCAGCAGGTTTGCCCACAACAAAAACAAGATTTGCAACTGACCAAAATGCAGGAGCGTCTACTCAAGAAACTGGGCTCCAATGCATTCCCCTTTATTATGCAAATGCCTCCCAGTTCCCCAGCATCGGTGGTGCTGCAACAGCGGGCCAGTGACGAGAGTCAGCCATGCGGTGTGCAGTACTTTGTGAAGATTTTCACCGGCGACAGTGATTGCGATCGTTCGCATCGTCGCAGCACCATCAATTTGGGCATCCGCAAGGTGCAGTACGCACCAACCAAACAGGGCATTCAGCCCTGCACAGTGGTACGTAAGGATTTCCTTTTGTCGCCCGGTGAACTGGAATTGGAAGTGACTCTGGACAAACAACTGTATCATCATGGTGAAAAGATTGCGGTCAATATTTGTGTACGAAACAATTCGAACAAGGTTGTAAAGAAGGTCAAGGCTATGGTGCAGCAAGGTGTCGATGTGGTACTCTTCCAAAATGGACAATTCCGAAATACAATTGCCTTCATGGAGACCAGTGAGGGATGTCCCTTGAATCCGGGTTCAAGTTTGCAAAAGGTCATGTATCTAGTGCCAACTTTGGTGGCCAATTGCGATAGGGCTGGCATTGCTGTAGAGGGTGATATCAAACGCAAGGACACGGCACTGGCCTCAACTACACTGTGAGTATTATGAATTAACCTATGAACTAACAAATTCATTTTTTTGCCTCTAATCTCTTTTCTAGTATTGCCAGCCAAGATGCTCGTGATGCCTTTGGCATAATTGTCTCCTATGCGGTTAAAGTGAAACTATTTTTGGGTGCTTTGGGCGGTGAACTGTGCGCTGAATTGCCCTTCATTCTAATGCATCCGAAGGTAAGTTTTCTTTGCTTAAATAAACGAATCCTTAATATTAACTAATTACACAATTATTATTTCTTTTTTTCCTCAGCCAAGCCGCAAGGCTCAACTGGAGGCTGAGGGCTCTATTGAAGCCTAAAGGGCGAATCAAAATATATCTAAATATATAAATGGATAAAATGTTTACCTCAACTAAACAAACAATTTCTTAGTGTGCCTAAACAAACGTAGCTGATTTGTTGCTGAAAATGTTCTGAACTGCAGTCGTCGTACTTTTTCTTATAATATGTATATACATATACATATATATGTATATCTAAAATATGTATATCTACAAATGTATAATTGTGTGTATGTGTAACAAAATCAAACAAAATAGAGGAATTAAATACTGGAGAAGATCAAATGATTTGGTTGAAATAGTATTTGATTAAGTCTCATTAGCTTATTACCTGGCCCACAACCACATTGAGATATTATTAATTGATGCAGTAGCATATGCAGCTGTCTATGTGTGTGTGTGTGTGTGTATATGTCTGTTTAGTAATGGCCAAAAGCAAACTTGCCACTTGATTATATACATCTAATTCCGCACATATTTGCCAAGAGAAACATTGTTCAGCAGATTATGTATTTATTCAAGTGCATTTTGGGAAATCAAGTGAAACATTTCATACAAACACACACACACACACACATACATATACAAATAGAAACAGAGGGACAGACACATAATGTCTTTTGCATAAAATTTACTAATGAAAATTTCATAAATTTCATTGAAAAGTCAAATATACAAGAAGCAATTCATCTCTAACATAAAGTGAACAAATTTCACTCGAGTTGATGGCAATGTCAATTGTTTTGTTTTCGAAATTTAAAATGAAAACTTTAATCATCGTCAAGACAAAAAACATCATCTTTATCATTAAACCGAACTTAAAGTAATTTGTCTTTCTCTGCCAACCAACTGTTAAATGGTTTTTGTGGCCCATTCAATTAGCCTCAAAAGAGATTTGCATTTTTGTGGAAAACTTTTTGTAAGGTATTTATGGTTTTTGTTTTGTTTTGTGCAAATTATATTTACAGATTATCTTCAACCAAACATTTCCATAACGATAAGATTAAATGGCTTCATTGGCTAACTTTTATTGAAGTTTGACAAAAAAAAAAATTGCATACAAAAATGTGAAATAGTTTTTAGATAAGCGTTAATAATAGCTATAACCCAAACTGTGTTGAGTGTTAAACGAACACAAACATTGATTAGTCAATAAATAATCAGTTAACTACCAACTTAAACTTATCTCCAATCGTTACCAGGTCAAACAATAATTATTCTATTAGATTAACCAGACCTAGACCTAGACAGATTAGTTAGTAGATGTGAAAAAATATTCTATAGTCGTTTTAAATTTAATTTCGACCACCTGTAAAGATATAGTGAAGCACAATACAATATGTATTTAAGTACTCTAGTAAAAAAGGTGTTTGTAGCCAAGCAATATACTTATCAAAAAAATTTTCGGTACAACAGAACGAGACACAAAATTGCAAAAATTTTATTTAATGAAATTTTTAAAACAAAGTAAAATACATTTTTGAATGAAATTTAATGAAAACTGTTTTGTAGCCTTAAAGTCGATAAATCTTACCAAGACACATACTTATAAGGGTGTATTTATATCTTTTTTAAAAACCACCAAGTTTTGTTGTCAGCAGACTTTGGTAAACAATCTTGAGTTCTAAGTAACCAAATAATAAGATTTATTGACCTCAAACCTCATAATAACCAGTTTTAATTTTTTGGTTAAAATAGGACTTTATTAAGCCTCCCAAGAAGTGTATCTCATAAAAATACTTAGAATTAAGTATTAAAATAATTGCTTAGATTAATTTTGCAATTTAATTTTATGAGGATCCAAAAATAGATAGATATAGAATTCACCATAATGTCTTTGAAATAAGGAAGGCCTACTGTATCTGAGCTTTGAGAAAATTGGTCATTGTTTTGAGTTGCTGATACAAAATAAGTTGAATGCAACTTTTAAATGATTTTTCATATGACTTGAAAAGCTTGAACAATCATTTTTTAAACTCCACTTTTTTAAAGGCAAACTTTTATAGTGAAAAATTTTAAATCTTTTTAATTTTTTTATTTCATCCTTATAGCACCATAACCACTTTCCCCGACTTTGATGACCTTATGCTCTAAGCAAAACAAAATTTTAATAATTTGTTTCTGACTGTTTGAAAAGATACTGAAGTTTGGAGTTTTTTAAAAAGGTTAAAGGCTGCATATTCCAAAGAATAAAATAAGTTAGATTGCAAAATATTGCATATATTAATAATTTTTCCCGTTTTACTAAATGGCTCACTTAGAGATTGATTATAATATGCTTGATTTTCTCAGAGTATTAAATCGCTCGATTCATTGACTGCTAATCTCGATTGGCCTTTTATGCAAAGACCCAGTTGCAGTGTGGCCTGATAAGCCGTTGTTCAATTGGGTTATAACTTATGAACAAACGCACAAAAAGAAATAAAAAACACAAAAAGATTGACAAACTGGCGAGTGCTTCTTGAGACTAATACGGTTAATCTATAAAACCAGCAAAAGATTATAGCTTTAGAACACCAATATAAGCTAAGCATTTGTGACTATATCTGCAGTATTCGAAAAGAAGTTGTCGTCGGGTAAAGATGTGTTGTAATTGCTGCAGTGTGACCCAACAAAAGATCTGGGTATTTGGAAGTGGAACTTTTTTGGCCGTATTTGGATTACTATGCATAATATTATGGCCAAGTTTCATAGACACACAGATTATGAAGGTGCGAGTGCAAGTGAAGTGATTATAATTTCTAGAAAATGTGAATTTATTTTGCCATTTACTCATAGGCATTGCCGTTAACGCCCACTTCGAAGACTTTTGAAAAATGGGAAGAGCTACCCATACCAGTTTATGTGTACATGTATCTATGGAATTGGACCAATGCCGATGATGTGTCCGCCAATGGTGTAAAACCGATGTTTGAACAACTTGGGCCCTATGTGTATAGGGAGGAACGCAAGAAAATGGATTTAGAATGGCATGATAATAACACAGTGACATTTAATCCACAAAGAACTTGGTTCTGGGAGGAGGAACTATCGGGTGGCAAGCAAAGTGATATCGTTACAGTGCCTCATTTGCCCTCTATAGTAAGTTGCATGTACAACTTTTATTTGTCTAAATTTTAAAGTGTACTTATTTTCCATCTCTAATATAGGCAGCTGCAAGTCAAATGCGCGACAGCCCTAAATTAATGAAAATTTTTTTTAATCAAGCACTGAATTCGAATGGAGGTTGTCTGGCAGCCACACATACAGCAGCCGAATGGCTTTTCGAAGGATTTTACGATGAATTCTTGCACTATGCTAAGGAACTGAATAATCCTTTGGCTCCAGCAATTGAGGATGATCATTTTGCGTGGTTTTTAAATCGCAATGGTTCGAAGGACTTTGAAGGAGCATTTACTGTACATACTGGTGTGGGTAATATCAAACAAATGGGAGACATTCAATTCTGGAAAGGACAGAATCATACAGGCTGGTATGAAGGTGACTGTGGACGACTAAATGGTAGCACCACCGATCTCTTTGTCCCCGATGAACCGTTAGAGAAACCATTAACCATATTCATACCAGACACTTGTCGAATTATTAATCTCGAATTTACTGGGGAAAGTTATGAAATTGAAGGCATTACAGGATGGAAATATGAAGTGACTCCAAATACCTTTGATAATGGCCAAATAAATGGTAATATGAAATGTTATTGCCCCCTGGAGAGGCAACCAGATAATTGTCCACAAGCTGGAGCCACTGACTTGAGCCCTTGTGCCGAGGGTGTTCCCATGTTTCTGTCAGCTGATCATTTCATGTATGCCGATGAAAGTTATTCAAATACCATCATCGGTTTTCAACCAGACTATGAAAAGAATAATTTCTTTATCATTATGGAAAGAAAACTTGGTGTCCCAATGCAAGTGAATGCAGCAGTTATGATTACGTTATACATGGAGGAAGATACAGATATTGAGTGAGTTTACTTTAAAGTTAGAAACAAAAAACCAAAATTTTCTAAAAACTTCATTTCTATTTATTAGCATTCTCAAAGGCATTCCCAGTTTCTATGCACCTCTATTTACCACTGCCAGCCGAGCTGTTATCAACAAAGAGTTGGCCAAGGAATTAAAGGTTGGTTGAGTCAAACTTAAATTCTCTTTTAATTTTAAATTAAAATTTGTTTTTCTTAATAGTTGGCACTTAATTTACCCACAATTGGACGTTATACAGGAGTGGGTATGTTATGTTTGGGATGCATTCTAATTGGCATTGGCATTATTCTTACATGGAAACGTAAATGGCATGGACAAAGTGCGGCCGATAAGGCAGCTCTTATACATCATCAGAATGAGCCAGAATCCGGTGGTATACAGCAATACCCTGAAGTTGTAAGGCAGCAAAATTAAATTTTTAGTTACTTATAGTAAATAATCTATGCCTATTATAATAGACTTTTTTTTTTGATAACAAGATATTAGGGATTTTTTAAAACCAAAATTGTGATAATACTGATTTGTTAAATAAATATCATAAAGAAAAAAATATATGAAGTAAAGATATTATATTTTAGAAAGCTGCAGAGTGCATTTGGAATTTATAATTTTGTGAAGTTTTCAACAAATAAAAGCTCAGCACACATTTTGAAAGAATTTCACCATGAAAATAATTTTTAAACATCTCTTTTATCTTTGTTATCAATAGCAAATGTCATTGGCAGCTATCTTCGTGAGTAAAGATATATTTCATATGTTATCAGCAATTGCTATAAAAGTCAGAGTCAGCAATAATATTGAAATCATATCAACCTTAGCAATAAAAATGAATTGTACCTCTTTGTACGTTGTGTACCTCGTGCTCTGCCTTTACTTCTGCCGTTTCTGCCACTGTCAGTTGCAATGTAATTCGGGTAGAGCGCAGCGCCAAAAACGCATTGCCATTCAGAGTCCCAGTGGCGTTCAACTGAGCGGATTGGACCACTGCCAATACGAGGTGACACCATGGAGCAACCAAGTGTGTCAAGTGCGCATCGATTTCGTGCGCCTGGAGTTGGAGCAGCCTCAATTGAATGCCACTAGTCAGATGCTAGAATGCGTGGACTTTCTGCAGGTGCAGCAGCGTTTTCGCATTTGCGGCAAAAATAACGGCCAGCATTTATATGTGCCCCTGCAACGTGGTCAAGTGCTGCAGTTGCTCTTCACGCTGGCCACACGTTCGCCACAGTCTGTGTGGCAGTTGACGCTGACCCAACTCGAATGCCCAGACTCAATGCTGCCCTCCAGCAGGGAGATGGATCCAGCAGTTTTTGCCATGCCTGTGCAAGTATCTGGTTTGCCATCCCTACAGAATCTCTTACCACGCACCATATTTGGCGGCCAATCTGGCATTGGTTCTGGCAATGGACCAGCTGCCCAATTGATCCAGACACTTAGATCACCTTCCCGTAACGATTTGGAAATGCTAGCGCCCCTCGGATGTGATCAATATTGGCAAACTACAACTGGCAAAATTGTTAGCTTTAATTTTGGCAGTGACAATTACGTGCCCAATATGAAGTATTCCATTTGTATCAAGGGCATGGCCAATAATGAGATAAGGTAAGTGTGACATTTAGATAAATCATATCTCTCAGGTTGAAACACAAATTTTTGATTAATGAGTCATTGCAGTGAATCAATAGCGTAATTGAAATGATTTTACTAAACAAGTATTTGCTTGGATACCTTTTATTGTAACTAGTTCCCATTCCTAAGGATTTAAAGATGTATCCCTAGGTACTTCAAGTTATATTGTAATTAGATTCAAAAGAAGCCAAACAATTAGATTTTTAACTTTAACTTTTGTTCACTACGTTCTGAACAATATTCAGGACTAGAATGAAGATATTTTTAGCATTACTTATGCAAGTCACTTTTTTCTAACTACTAATCGTAAGGTAATGGATATTAGAAATTAAAATATTAAAATTAAACGAGTCCCGAAAACTAGACAAATTGACTCCTAGACACAAATTAAATTCCATGGCTGATTGTTCACTGTCTCGAATGACTTATTGAAACATTTCATAAGTAAAAAAAAATTCCATTCAATTGAGTTTTAAAATATATAATAATTAAATTTTTAGCTATTCGAAACGCAAGATGTGTAAAGGTTCTTTATAACTTTAAAATTGAAAATCACTTTGTAGTGATGTGACTTGAATTCTCAACTTATGTATAAGTTGCTAGTGACTTTTTGGACACACTTAAAATCTTTAATGTCGTACACATATCTCAACTCTTGCATTATTTATATTATATTTTTATTTAATCTTTATTTTCCAGTTACACCATCGATCATTTATCTTTATCAAAGACAAATAATATCGATGTGGCCGGCGTTGGATACGATGCGGATTGTCAGAGTTTGGTATCAACAGTTGGACATTCATCGGACTATCTGCTTATACCCAATTCATATATGGTAAACAATGCAGCATTACGACCAACTTATTACTGTGGCAATGGACTGACTGCAGAGAAACTCATTGCACGTCCGCCATTTGTCATTTACTTCTCCAGCGATGCGCAGACAAGTGCATCCGAAACAGGCTTCCAGCTGACCTACACGGTCCAACAGCGGCAAGTGGAATTGTAAATGCAACTCAAATTGGCATATATGTATATGCACACATACATTCATACGAATACATGTATTAAATAAAGCCTTATAGTCTTAACTAAAATCAATGCACATAAGTAAACTGAAATTGACATTATTAAATGGGGCCTCTTGGTCTGGCTCTTTCCCTCTCTCTGTCTCTCTCGTTATCTGATATATAGCCCGGCTAGTAAGCTGGAGCCGTACCAAAGTCACGTAGTCGGACTTAATTAAATAGCTACCCATATGAATAATTGAAAACCGAAATAAACATAATGCTACCAAAATGGTGTGTCTGTGTATACACTGGGCAAGGTGCAAAATAGCCCATCGATTGGTCAGATTTTCTCCTAAAATGCCATTGCAAATGATTGCACTGACGTAGTCAGTATTTAACTAACATATTTTATAATACTTAGTCAAAAAGTATACATTTTAATCATTTTTTTTAAGAAATTCAAGAAGTAAATTTAATTAATTTATCTTTTTTACCTAACACTTTTTGAAACAGCAAAGTCTATAGAACTTCTGCTGAAAAACTACCAATTGTTAACATTTTCACATTTTTCAATTTACATATGTATATTTTGATAAGACATCTGATTATTGGTAAGATCCTTTGACTAAACATTTATTGATTATTCACTGTTAAATACTTGCTTTATAATTTTCTTTGTAATACAAAGAGAAAAAGAAATACTAAGAATCGATTTATTTTGATTCTTTCTAGAAGAAATCATTCAAAAAATTGGCTTACCATTGAGACTTCACCTTTTATCCCAAGCAAATATTATAAAAAGTGAGCTGAAAAAACATCTTTAACATATTACATTCTATTTTCGTGCGGTATCTATTTCACAATTCTTTTTTTTGGTATTCATGACATTGATGTTACCATTTCTTTTTTTTCTTGGGAATCTATTTTTGAAGTTTTCCCTGCGGATATTCTATTCTGTTAGTCCGCATATTCCATCTGTAAAATTTCTTGGTGAGCAATTGAAATATTTACCTTACAAAATGGGCAACTGTTCTCTGGTTCACCCTTCTCGTTACATCCATGACAGGAAGTTTGTATGTTGCTGTTTATAGAATTACATTTTATACAGATACGTTTTTGCTTCCAACATTTACTTCCCAATCTCACAGGGACATAAAAAAAAGAACAGTGTCAACTGAATATTTACATATATAATTGCACACTCATGTTATATATTTGCCAACTATTTACCTCCCTGATGCCCTTTCAAACTGCATAAGCGGATATAGTATAACATTGCACATGGATTCCACTAGGTGACATTTCGATGTTGCAGCTGTTGCTACAAAATTTCCACATGTATATTTAATGGGGGGCGCGGAAAAAATGCTTAACGAAATTCTCTCTGCGGTTAAAGTGCGAAAATATTGCGCATTGATGATTAATAAGAAAAAACCCCATCAAACAACAAAAAAAGGTCCAAAAAGCTGTGTACGGAAGTGAAAATTTTACGTTTGAAATGATTGGCAACATTTTTACTGAACATCAAAGTAACAGCTGTCCATTTTATGAAGAAGAATGGTTAGCAGGTGTCCCAGCCCAAGTGTATGAATAAAAAAGAAAATTATGTATATATTCTGTCAAGAGAGAGAGAGAGAGAGACTAAAATGAAGTGATGGATCGCATGAAGTAGAGGGCAAAGGGCATACGGGCAATGTAAATTGTGTGTAAACACAATGAAATTGCATTTGCATCGATGACCCTTTGAGAACCCAAAGACGAAGAGCCCAGCTGAGTACCGAAATTGCCTTTCAAATATGCATAGTCATATGCCCAAGCATACAGAATATGCTTGACTTCAATTTATACGATAGACATGGCCAAGCATAATGGTCATGCCAGGAGGCCTTTCTAATATGAACGCAACACAACTGCATTTTATCCTTGGGCTAGATGGGAAATTTTCCAAATTTTACTGCATATTCAATGTAATGTTCATTTTTGGGAAAAGCACGCAGCGTGGCAATTAAAACTAGCGCATACAACATTGCGTATGCGTATTATATTTCTCACTACCGTCAAAAAACAAAAAAAAAAAAGTTTATTTTCCCAGCCAGCTGTTGTCCTGTTCAGTTGGAATTTTAATTACAAAACATTTTCGAAACTTCCACACTCACACATTTGATTGTTAGTTGAACTGAGTTAACAGTCAACAAAAGCCATATATACTCGTATGAACTAGCAAAATATTAGTTATCAAATGTTAAGAGAGAACTCAAAAATGTAGCATACTTTTTGGATGATTAAATTTCAAATTTTACAGTTGATGATAGTTTAGAGTTTTAACCCAAATGTGGCATTTTTTGTGAATTGCATTTTTAAATTCATCTAAAGCAAGCGACCCCATTGTGCTGGAAATATAAATTCTTAACTACTTTGTTGACTCTCCTTCGGCTCGCTTGTCTATAGTAGTAACTACATTCTGTATTTTTATTCTCTATCTTTGTCTCTGTCTCTCTCCATATATATTTTACGTTTACTGGGGTCCCATAGCCAAGGCCCAATGCAATTTTGTGCTTTTTCCATAGCAAAATGTAAAACTAAAAACACAAATTTTCTAAGGTCAAGTAACGACTTTGAGTTACCCAGCAGCAGGTTTAAATTAAATTGAATGAAATCCAAAATTTGCAAAATTAACTCAGCAATTATCAATTATATTGTTTATTGTTAGATTTTAACTAAGATTAATTAACCAGCTGTAGAAGTAAATTCTACAGCAATTGTTCTTATCTTATCTAATAAACAAGGCTAAATATCAAAACTTTAAAATTGCACCTGGGAAGGTCTATCAAATAAGCGATAATGTTTTGACACCCAAATTATTTCTTAAGTACTTCCTTCAATTTCTTTTTTGGCAATCTAGAAGTGATACTGCAATATCTCAGACTTGATTATAAGTAGATTGCATTTTATTTTTTAACAACAATATGGGAATACCGAAAAGTATAATCTATGTCTGCATCAAACATTCAGAGTTTAAGCACTTAAGAAATTTTTGACGAGTTTGTTTTGAACCAGAAGGACGGCTGGAGGTACAATATAAAGGCCCGAAAAAAATATTTAAAAGAATTGGGTTGAGACTCAATTTTTTTGTGAATTTAGCTTAAAGCTTCTGAACAGATTGAAATAGGGTTTTAAAAAGATTCTTTCTAAGATTTGTTTCCTGCACAATTCAAAAGACATTGTCGAATAAAAAACGAATATCTTAGAAGTCAAAGAAAATTTTTATGAGAAGCTTTCAGAACATGTTTTGTAAAAAAACCTAGCGATAAATAAAAAAAAAAATTATGCAGTTGGAAATACCAAAATAAGTATACAAGAGTATCTAAACTAAATGTATCAGCTATAACTTTAGTATGCAAACTCATTTCACCTCATTCTCAAATAAAATGCCCATTTATTCTCAACAATGCAGGATATCAAAGTGGCAAACATTTATTCAAGAAATAAAGAGAGAGAAAAAAATTGTTCGTTTATAGAAAAGGTTGATTGCATTGACTCTGTTAGCCAATATTTTGGCCAAAAAAACAAATTGTTGTGATAAACTTTAAAATTATTTCGCCTGCCAACGTCAGAATTAAATTTAGATCTAAACCTCAATTTCCACCCACCTTATTATTAAATTAGTTGTCAAATCCTTTGAAAGCAAAAACAAAAATAAAATAAATAAATAAAGGAAAAAGGTTCAAGGACGTCTTGAACTGACATCGGGATCCAAACAAAAACAACACAAACAATTTTCATGAACTTAAATGCCAATTAAATAACATTAAATTGTGCGAAAAATGAACCTAACAACAGGCTCTCCAAAATCAACAAGGAAAGGGAGCAAAAAAAACAGAAAAAAAGGGAGAAACGGCGTGTCCTTGTGCCGAAAGGCTGTCAACATGACAAAGGAAAAAATTAAGCAGCTAAACAAGGTTTTATAGACGGCCAGCATAAATAAGCAAACAAGAAAGAAAGAGAGAGAAAATGTGAAAGAGTGAGATGGTCGATAGGAATGCATAAGCCAGGACAACACATACTTGGCCCCATGGATGTCTCAATGCTTGGATGCTTGGCTACTTGGACATGGACAACACACAAAAGCCAAAGCCAACAACATAATCTACGAGGTTGTCAGCCAAAAACCGAACTTGAGGCGCACAAAGAAAGAGACAAAAAGAGAGAGAGAAAGACCATAAAGGCAACCCCAAACGGAGAGAGAGAAAGAGATTCAGTAGGAATGAACAGAGGCGAGGGAGAACAAACAAATTAGCATGCAAGTCAGCAGGCAGCAGATTAGGACACCAAAGTTTCTCGCGACATAAACCGGACAAAACAGTCCAGCAGACCAAAAGACAGACAGTCAGTCAGACGGATAAAGGGACAACGGGCTTAGATCATATTATTTTTTACAAAAATTTTTGGCTTTCTTTTTTTTTTTTTTTGTTTGGTTTCAAAAATAATGAAGTCTCCGAGTAGAGCGCAATCTGTTGCGGTTACTAAGAATATTAAAACAACATTTTTCTTTAATTTTTTTTTAACAACGCAAAGTTTAGCTTTAAATAGTAAACTTTAAAGTTTGCAAGTTACTAAGCAGACTAATTTAATTATCCAAGTGCCTAAATTTCAATTAGCTAATTGACCTACACACAAAGGTTGTTACAATTAATGAGATCAAACTGATTAGCGAGCCACCTTCAAACGCTTAAAGTAACCTCAATAAAGGCATTTCAATGCCAAATGGTAATTTAAATCCCCTTCAAACTATTCACTTGTACATAATTGCCTTAATCCATATTTCTTGTAGCCTGATTAAACTCAAGTTTCGGTTAACCATTGAATGGATGTTGTGATTCCCTCATTTAATTATATTTGAAATTTATTTATTATCAGTTTACCAACTTTTTTTTATCCATTTGTATAAGACTCTTAAGTTAATTCCAAATCTAACAAATGCAAATCTAAGCAAGGAAAATACGTCGCGATCGTTCGTGGTCGAGTTCGATACTGTGGCGATTCAGCGGCAAATGATAATGATGACGAGTTGTAGATTATGGCGGAATTCGACCTCGTAATCTGATATTTTCGAGTTGAATTCTTTTTATGTACAAACTACAAAGACCCACCAAAATGATTCAAAACCCAGAGCCAGAGATTAGAGTATACTTTTTATACTGTCTTATACATACTTTCTTCTGATTAAGGTGCGATTCTTAGGTCCAAATGGTCAGACTCTGGATTAAGAAATATCGTAATCTAAAAGTGCAAAAATATGTCAGTCTAAAAAATATAAGTACTATTTGAAAGTATGTCTTGTGTCTGAGTTTAATAAATTTATTTCACTTAAACGTGTAAAAATATTCCAGACCTTGAATAAAGCTAAAACAATCAAAATTTCAAATACTAGTTTGCCCATCATTACTCGAAACAAGTGAATCTTTAAAGTGGTGAAGAATTTTTAGCAAATAAAAATCATCAAACTGAAAAAATTACTGAATTTCCTAGGCCTAAATTATTAATTTCGTAATCGGATACTCCCCAAAAATATAAAAATTGCTATGGCAACTATCGTTTAAAAACAGATAGTGTCAATAACACTATATTAAGTGAATATATTAATATATGTATTATTTAATTTTAAGTTGTTTTTGTGTTGTTTTATTGAAAATGTTCTTGGCCAGGTCAAATACAAACTACAATATAAAAAAGAAAAAGGTCATTATATTCAGTTTTGTGTGTCGTACCTTTCCCTGTTATGCTGTCCTATAAAATTGAGTTGTTGTTTTTTGCCATGGTATTAAGAGAGTTCCTTCGTTTTTTCGTCATTCGACCTTGTCGCCTACCGGGCTTTGAATTTTGTTCATTCACCTTTTTTTTCTCTTTCTTTTCTTTATTGTTTTTCTTGTTATGTTTTTATTTTTGTCGGTTTTTGTTTTACATTTATTTTGTAGGCTCTTTTGGGGCGTTTTTGTTAAATATTTCATTAAAAATTCCTCCCACACACACAGACGTTGCTGCTGCGGTCACATGATGCTCAAATCCTCAAAGCCTCAAAGAAGCAAAACAAAAATATCAAGAACAGCAACACAAATGAGAGAAGAATATGTTTTAAAATGGCTAAGCTCCTCAGGTATGTTTTGTATGTGAAATTATAATTTTAATTTAGCAAAATTTAATAAAGTGAAAGACATATAAACTACAACAAACTACTAACCTTACAATAAATATTTTCAGTAGTGCCCTATTAATCCTAAGGTGCAAACTGAATTTTTAAGGGGTGACAACGAATCCAAAATTTGAAAAAAAAATCTACCCATTTGAATTCCTGTTTGGAATTACCTCTTTAAAAAGTTGTTTTGAAGGTTCATTTGATGATTTCTTTTCTTTTATAAGCTGGTGTAATAAAAACCTTTTTAAGATTTTTAATTATAATCGAATAGTTTTCACTATTATCAAAATATAGAACTTACTTTTTAAAAAATTTTAAATAGTAAATAAGCTTAAAAGTCAACACATCAAACTAACTTACTTTAAATTTAATAAAAAATATCAAAGAAGCTAACATCGGCTATGCCGAAGTTTATATACCCTTGCAGTCCTTGGTAATAATTTTACATGTTCAAAATTTGTTTTCTGCAACTCAATTTATCAATATACAAACAAAACAATTTTACTCTCTATTTTACAATTTGTTCTTCTTCTTCCCGCATTCCCAAAGCAAAGCAACGCACGCATACACATACAGTTCATGTAGCGTTGCGTCTGTGTGTGTTATATTTATCCGATCACATTCAAATTTTGGGATCTGGGGTTTTATATCCAATATTATCACATATGTAAATTTCATAGCATACTCCGATTTTTATAAAATTGTTTCTTCTAGTTCTTCTAGAGCTATATGATATAGTGGTCCGATCCTTATGAATTCATTACTTTATTTTTCCCGGGTAATAAAAAACCCCGAAACACAATTTCAGACCGATAGCTCTTAAGGCTGAGTAAAACGCATACGCACAGACGGACGGACAGACGGACAGACGGACATGGCTATATCAACTCAGCTTCTCATGCTGATCAAGAATATATATACTTTATGGATGTCGGAAACGTCTTCTTCTGTGCGTTACAAACATCTGACCAATTTTATAATACCCTCTGCAAGGGTATAAAAATACTCAATTTAAACAAAGTACCAAATTTACTGTTCGAAAAGTCGAAGCATTGTCTAAAATGGGTTAAAACAAAAGTTATTATTAGTCTAATTATTTATTATTATATTATTCAAATTAAACAATTAAAAGAAATAAGAAACTTGAGAAAAGTAGTCGCACTTACCTATATAGTTCTAACTTTACTGCAATGTTATAGCTATAAGCAGCTGCGTAAGTTGTATAAATATATATACAAGATTAAAATATATAAAATTTTAATTTTAAGCTCTTATCCCAATAAATTAGCTCTTAACACTTAACTTATTTGGGGCAAACCACACATATTTTCCCACAAAATCTCGTAGATTCCGTTAGAATTACATATAAAGATTCTGATTCGGTTCTTAATATTAATTAATTATTTTGATAATAAAAATAAAGCCATCAGACATTATATACACAATATATAAAGTGAGTTAGGAACCAAACAGAAGTGCCAACACCAATTTTAAAAGTATTTTGAGGTATAATTTATATATTTATGCAAACATATGTATTTTTGTATATTCATAGCGCTTCATCAAGTTATGATACAAATCGCTAAGCGAAATTTTATTAAAACTTCAACAACTCGACATATATGTATATAACGTCCATAATTAAAGATTTTATATAACGCTTCATGAAAATGTTTTACCCTTGGGCAACCGTATAGAAATAAATCAGATCAACCAATATACATACATCTATGTACATATAAAATATTGTATAAACGCTTTTTTTGACAGCTAAAATCTTGCTACATACCGAAGGCAATATGTTAAAGGTTAAATAATATGTTGCAAACATTTATTGATTCAAATATATGTAGATACATTCATACATATGCACATATAAAGCCAACTGTTTTTTAAACATTGTTTATTGATTGAGTGCAACAAAAATATTTTTTTGTTTCAATCTATTTTAATTTAAAGGATAAAAAAATTGTTATGTACTTAAGCTTTAACAGTTTACTTTTCTGCTTACTGATTTTTGTTTTGGACTACCTTTTGCCCCTCCCTGCCCGGTTTTACTTGGCCAATTTATTATGAAAGTTATGGCCAACACATACTTGCCATATAATTTTCATATTTTCATATTTTCTTTTGTTTTCCTTCCATCTCCCACTCGCTTGCTGTGTGCAAAACGTAAGTTTGCGTGCCAGTTGCATATAAATTAGTCGCTTATAATATTCTTTTGGCATTTTTTGAAATTTCTCCAACATTTTGCCCAGTATGTGGCGAAAGAGTTCGTACGTTATAAACAATGTTTATATATGCAGAGTGGGCAGCGTGCTCAAGGTTCTACCTTTTTGGTAGCATTCTTTCTCTCCTCTGCTTAGCCACAACAACAAAATACAATTATTAACATATTAATAAATTTTCACCATGGTATTTGAAAGGCCATAATTTAATGTAATATTAGACTATGCAACCTGAAACTAAAGGAAATAGGATAATCACTTTGGTGTAGTAATTTAATGAGTTTTTCTTTTCATTTTTGTATCAGACCATTATAAATATTTTACTTAATCTATTTTGTTATCTTAGTTCAGTGTGACTTATCAATGGAAGAATTTAAATCAAGTGCTTTTGATACTTTTCTTGCCGTCTACAATTGGTTCTTTATCATTATTGTGCCATTTATTATGTCTGTTTAGACAAAGACCTATAATTATAAGGGCCAGACCTGCTATAAGTATGCCAATTCCTATATAACGTCCTATGCTGAAACCAATTAAGCCACTCTGTAATAGATATAAACAGAAAATTAAGTTTTGAAAAATGTTTGTTTGTTAAATTTAATTTTTAAAAAGAAGAAGACCAATCAAAATCTGTTTTTTTATCAAAAAAGAATAGCAAACTTTATAACAGTTTATATCATTATTTGAAATTCTAAAAAAATATCTTTTGTTAAGTACTTATTTCTGAGTATTAGTTTTGCTAATCGGTGAAAAGATTAAATGCAATTTTCAGTCCATCACCAAAAATGAGTTAATTTTTAAAGATTAATTTTACAATTTTAAGAAACCTAAAAGAAGCTTAGGCTAAGTCGAGAAATCTTCTTCTACTCACCTTAAGCAAAGAAATCAAATCATCATCGAGTTCGGCATGCATTTGCAGGACAAATAGTGGAGCATAATGATTATAGGCCACATTGTTCAGTAAACTAAAGAAAAGCATAATATTCCAATATCAATCGCATATAAAAATCTACGGTGTCCAACTTACTCGATGTCGTCATCACGTTGCACTAGCACACTGATCATAACCTGACCCATAACCTTCAAGGGTATGCCAAATGTTGGCTCCATGATCAAATACATGCCATGCTCAGTGGCATTTGGTGATAGTCCTGTCGTATTCTCTCTATATGAAGGATCCGTTAAATAGAAATGTGGATGCGACATATAGATCGGAGCGTTATAGGCAGCTGGAGAAAAGTCAACGACTCCATTCATAGGACAATCTCTCTTGGGAACACAAAAGCATGCTGTATCAGGAGCTAATTGTCCATTATCGAAGGTTCTTTGGTCGGTCTCATAACGCCAACTTTTTATACCACGATGGCTAACTTTTGTTTTGGCATAGAAATTAAAATATCTAGCTGCATCCGATAGGAATATGGAGATAGTTTCATCCCATTTACGTAATGGAGCCCAAAGCTCACCGGTGCTGCCATTGACACGACCACATTCACCTTGATAGTAGCCTGTGTGATCGGAGCCATTCCATCTCAACATCTCACCCATAAGACTGAGATCCTTGTGACCCGTGTGTATGGTAAAGGAACCTTCAGCTGTTTTTGAATTATTTCTACCATAGAACCAACCAAAATTACTGCTATAGAAGGGTAACAATGGCGAATGCAATTGCTCTGCAAAATCAATGAGTGAATCATAGTAACCATCGAATATATTTTCGCCAGCTGTGTGTTTCATAAATGTGCCACCACCCTCACGATTAACGGCAAAGTTAATAATCTTACGCACAATACGACGATATTTCCGAGCATATTTGGCAGCCGTCTAAACTCAAAATTAGAAAATTTACATTACGTTTAGTTTTAATTTTAGTTTGCGCTACTCACCACAGTGGGGAAATGCGGTGTAATAATTATATCGTCCAACGATTGACCCGGCGATTTGTCACTTAGAAAATGCCAAACACGTCTACCATAATAGGTCACTTGCGGCTGTTCCCAATCCAAATCCTCTTTGACTTTATAATCACTGAATGTATATGGACCAACTTGTTGAAAATTTGGTTTCACTTTATCGTTATTTAAGTCCTCGGGATTGGTCCAATTAAACAAATAGAATGTAGAGTAAACTGGTGCCGGTGTTGTCACCCATCGTTTGTACATGAACGAATTTGGTGCCAGTGGCAAGAAGCTATACATAAAAGCCTTGGCAATGCTCGGCCAAGCTGCGATCATCACCAGACCCACTATACCCGTAAATGCACCCAGGCCAAAGACCCATATTTTTTGCTGCCGAACACTGCAGCAATTGCAACAACACATTCTGACGGTCTAACTAGCACTGAACTGACCAATTGTGCGAGCCTTTCTGATTAACGAAATTTTTGATAAGATTGTAAAAAGCTAGAATAGCTTTGTATAAGCAATTCTAATCAAGCGATTACCCCCATTGACTTAAGATGTTTTAATTTTGGCTAATTTGTTTACTAAAATTCGTATTGTTTTATTTTTATTTCAGATCACATGTGATTAGATTATAGATTGACATCGATTGATAAATTCATTTTAATCTATTCCTTAGTAAGGTCAAGGTGAAAATCTCCAAGTCTCTCTTCTTTTAAACCGATTGAACAAATTCAAATCATTTTAATAATATTTTTTTAACGATTTATGATTTTGTAACACGATATTTTATATTCACTTTAAAAATGTTTCTTGGTTTTATTGTAAGAAAAGCAAAAAACCATTGCATACTTAAAGGATGTTCTGTTTTGACTAAACTTCTGATTAAATTAAAGTAAAAGTTTAACTAAAAACAGTATATAAATTAAACGATTTAGATCACTTAATGTAAATCTAACCCAACAGCTTAAGTGCTATAGATTTTTTTATTTAGCCACTGGTTTTTGTTAGCTAAAATCGTGTGCAAGCTTTTTCTTATATCTTTTTCTCCCCTCAAAGTTTGCCTTAGTTAATGGGATTTTAAGTGAGAAAAAGTAAAGAAAGTAGGTATACACAAAAAAAAACGAGAAAAAAGTTTACCACAAAGTTTCAACAGGTAAATTACTCAACATTTCATTTCATTTCAATTTTTCCTTTTTGCCTGGCAGCTTTTCAAACAAAATCAGCACAATTAACCAAACTACACACAAGCCACACAAAACGAGTCACACACAAACACATTTTCCATTTCCACTTTTCAAAGTAGACAAAGTAATCATGCTGAAACATACCGCAAAACGCAGTTAAAATTGCTACCAGACCCGAAGAGAGTGTGAAAAAGTGGGAGTTGGGTGCTGGGAATAAACTTGAACAAGAAGGGGGAACACTTTTAATTGCAAACGCTCTACAAAATGAAGTGCAATGACTACCCGAAATAACACAGGAAAGACAGGGAAACCCAAAAAAGAAGCAACCAAAACAAGCAGCAACAAACCATTAAAGCCAAGTGCAAACATGACAATGACAAGGCGACAGGCGACAAGTGACAACAACTAAAGATTATTCCTGATGCTAAAAATTTAAGGCACACATCTTGCCCCAAGTGTTTGGGGGAAATCTCTAGGTTTAAATATGTGTGTGTGTAAGACGCGGGAAAAGCACGCCCTTACTCTAATGCAGATTGCACAATCAGTTTTTGGTCTTAGCTTGGCTTTTGAGCGATAGTATGATACCGCTTTTGTTTTGTGTGAATTATAATGAGCTTGAAGTGCTTCTTATAAATGCATTTAATAAATTTAATATCAGCATTTATTGTAAGCAATTTTAGAATCGAGTTTCAGCCCTTATCTTAAACAATGTGTCGTAGTACACGAAATATAAACTTTTATTGCTTTATAACGTGTCACTTTTTAAATAATATAAAATAGGTTCTTCTTTATTTCAAACCACTTGTAACTTGTAAATTGTCTCTAAAATTAATTGAACTTTATTAGAATCTAAATTGGCATATTTTCTCAGGTTTCATGAACCTTTTATGAAAGCATTAATTTAGTTTGTGCTTGTTTCTCTAAATTTCCAAGTACTAAGTTCTTCAGTACCAGAGACAACAAAGTGCTTTCCATCAACAGGTGTTATGAAAGACGATGATTAGTTTTTGTGCCAAGTTAGCAGTTAATTAGGTTTATTCTGATTGAATGAATTATATCTTTTTATGAATTTCCAAGTAGGTACAAAAAAAAGTCAATGTATAACTTAAAACTTTAAAATTTCATTAACTACCATATTATTAAATCAGTCAATGGGAGTAAAACAGGCATAAGTAAGGATATCTTTTAAAAATTGTATATCAGTTAAACTCCAAAAGTTGAAGTATTTTCCAAGCTGTAAATTTTTCCTTCGTTTCGTCTTACAAAAATGATCATGCACTTTAAATCGGTTTAAATTCTTTTATAAATTTGGTGTTTTTAAACATTCACCGCACTTAAACATCATCTTTGCACCATCCAAATAGGACATAACTTTGATTTTCATAGCCATTTATATATTTTTGGTTGTTGAGATTTTGCTTATTAAAATTTCCAGGCACGTCATCACCAAAGCCATCAGCATCAACAGGAAAACGAGAGTCATAGGTGGCGGCATGCGGCAGCGGCAGACCCCAAAAATTCGAATTCTAAATGCGCATTAATGTTACCTACCTGGTTCAAATTTGATTTCAACGCACACCTATCAACACAGACACACACATACACATACACATACAGTGCAGACTAAACCACTCACTGCTTACCATACAATTACCACGAATAATTTCGAGTGCTCTCTCACAGTGCAAAAATGTTGCACCTGACATTTTGAAATTGGAATTTTCCATTGATTGAGATGGTAGCTGAAACTAAATCCTTGGTTAGAGCTTAGCTCTGTTAATCATCCATCAATTAAGATAAAGAAGATCGATAAAAATGTACAGTTATTATTTTTGCCTTGCAAGTTTGATATTAGCATCGTGTCTTTGTCATCTACAGTTATCAAGGAAATAAATGCAATTGCTATTTTTTTAAAGATTTTAATAAACAGTTTCTTCTGAAATTATATTTAGTTGTACCTCTTTAATACTAAAATTTAGTAATAGTAAACATTTTTCCTTCACTGACATAAATTATTCGTTTCTAAATATGGGTCTTTTCCTGTTCCAATCAACTAAATGACATTTCTAATAGGCATTCCTTCATAGTCCGTTGAAATCTCTAGTGCTAATATAATCCGTCCCGGAATGGCAACTCTGTTTTGAAATTGCATAAAGTTTTGTGGAAATAACTGAGTAAGCTTTAATCACAAATAATTAAGTTAATTGCGCCGCTACAACCAATTCAGACACATAGACCAAAACATAAGAAAAAAAGCAATATTGTTGGATAAATTTATAAATTTCGACTTCATTAAACAGCCCAATAGGTGACAAACAAAAACTCGGCCTAATTTATATGACATTAATCATTTCCACTTATCTGGTATGGTATTGGACAAAATTACTTTAATGAAATAACACCTGTGATACCGCATTGTACAAATTTAAGAAAATTACAAAGATGGAGCACTATTTATTCCATTATGAATGTACTTAGAATAGAAACACACCTGGCAGGTTCCTGCAGAAAAGCTAAAATCATGACTAGACAAGAGGACTTTCATCACAAGCTAAAGTATAGAAAGTTAGACTCTTAAAGACTAAGATGACACAAGTCTACGGCAATGGAAAAAAATATGTTTATGTGAATGCTTAAAAAAAGATTAAAATTAATTGTAGGCATCGCCAATCTTTCTTCGCTTCAATTAGTTGAAATTCCCAAAAAGTTTTAGCATTAGTATGGCTATTGCAATTCTAGAGTTCTTTAGCTAAGTCTGTTGATGATTGAACTTGCAAGGTTTGAATTAAAAAACGATTAAAATTAATTTAAGAAAGCAACAGCGATCTCCTAATCACTGAGTCACAGATCAAAAAAGGTCAATAAAATTATTAATAGATTAGATTTAGTGGTTCCGTTAAGCTAAAAACTACTACTACTACTACTACTACTTCTACTACTACTACTACTTCTACTACTACTACTACTACTACTACTACTTGGTAGACAAATGATTCAAATTTCGTGGCAAGATTTAAATGTTTAAATTTGGTTCCATTTATCTTGGCTTTTGACTTTTTACTTCGAAAAGGTTTTCTGAACGCCTGAAGGAGATTCAAAGGACTTAAGAATCTCGAAAGGGTTTGTTTAATTGCATACAAAAAACAACAACAAAAAAAACAACAGCAACATGGAATCCTTTTTAATTAAAGGAAGAAAATCTTATCCCTTAACATGTATTTTGTATCCCATTTCACCTATCTTAATATCTCTTATATCGCTCCATCACTCCATCCAAAAATTCAGGCTTATTATTAGGCAAGAAAATGTAACCAAATAGCACTTGATTATTATTCATTGTCTGCTCATTCAGTTGCTATTTTTTTGTTCTCTTTGTATTCATCGCTCTCTCTGTCACTCTCGCTTTCTAGTTGGCTTTGCTAAACGGGCACGGGGCGTCAATTATGCTAACAACCTCAAACACTCATAATCACTCCACAGGCAATCGTTTAGATAAGAAGAGAAGAAAAAAAAAACAAAAACAAAAACGAAGCGAAACGCGTTAAGCCAAACGCTGCGGGATATTCTCTAACCTAACCTAGTCAAAGAGCAGGCACAGGGCTAAGAGAAGCTGGAGTTGTGACTGAGATTCTGAGAATGGGAATCCTACTTACGATACTTCGAAGGAATTGTGAAAACAAAAGGCATAACAAGCTTCTGGAATAAATAGCACGATAAATGCCATAAACAAGTAGACTGAGTACGAGACGAAAAGAAAAACTTTTCTTTTCTCCCAAAAAAAAAAAAATACAAACCCACACACAAAGTCCAATAAAAGTCACGAAGTCAGCACAAAAAGTCCGTGTCCGTGTCCGTGTCCGAACAAGTGTATTAAAAGTAAAGAGCGGGAATACTGCTGTAATAATTGCTTTAAGGAAACCCTTGCGTACAATTTGCAACTAGGTGGCAACTCTACTCTATGCTTGTCCCAGTGCAAATGGAACCGGTAACAACTCTCAAAGGACAAGATTTATGGCAATGGCAGGCGGCGATAAGAATGTGAATGTTGAATAGAGAATAGTCCCTGTAATGGCCTTTGTAAGCCAACTCCTTGCCACTTGCCACTTGCGGCAATCACAGCATTGTCATTGTCCATGTCCAAGTTTCTGTCCATGTCTGTATTCTTGTCCTTGTCCTTGTCCTAGTCCTTGTTGTGTAGTCATTGTGTAGTTTCATTTTTTGGCTACTCGTTACTAATATTTATAGCATTTTAAATGTTGATTTCAATTAAAAACATTACAAACGAAATACAAACAATAAAAAAATTGTTGCCTTGTATTTATTAATTATTCATTAAGAAGAATTAATGTTGCTTCTTGTACTTCTTCTCATACCCTATATTTTTGAAAAAAAAGAGTATAAATGATTAAGACAGTTGTTATTTTCGAAAAACATGACTCTATCTAACTAAAATGGAGGTAAGACAATAAACTTGTACTAAAAATAAAGACAAGTTCCTAGCACTAACTAATTTTAGTTAACTTTGACTAACTGTCAATCACATTTTACCAATCTGCAAAAGAGAAACAGCATTTTTAGATATAAAAGGAAAGGACATGGAATTGTCACTTCTGAAAAAGAGCAATCTAACGTCGTTACTCGAAATTATGACTTCTTTCATTGTTTGGTCTAGTCGTTACAAAACAAGTTTCTACTTAAATGAGTCGCATTTTAATTGGCCTACTTGGTTTTTGTCGTTTCTTCTCACTCAATTTATGATAATTGCTTTGGCTATACATACAAAAACTTAAATGGACAAAGAAAAATATCTAAAGGAGTAGGAGAATAAGCCTTGTGGGCGTGAATTGGCATTCATATTTATTTATGATATTATAACTTATGATTATTTCTTGTTTTTCACAGTCTAGACTAGAATATGAATTAGGCGAATATTGATTGAAAATTTTAAAATTAAAACGTGCTTTTGGTTCGATTGAAAGTTCGTATACTGAAAACCAATTTAGAATATTAATGGGAAAACAATTGCTAAACTATAGTTATCTAACACAACGATATAAACTATGTAAATTTTTGTAAGCAATCAATAGAGTAGAGTAGATAGAATCCTAAAAGGATAATTCGTGACTAAAAATAAAAGACTGAGATGAGTATGACCAGTGGAAGGAAATTTACTTTTTGTTTACTTTAAAAATCAGTATCGAAATTTTAGATTTCTATTTAAGAATCTACTAAATATATGTAAATATATATGAAATACTCTGGTATTGGAATCTATAAGTTGTGTTGCAGATGTTGAACTTTTTGAAACATTTATAAGGTTTGTGCAATAAAGCAAAGAACAAAAAGTAACTACATGTTCCTTTAAACATAAATCAACAAGTTTAATTAACACAAAATAAAAGCACTAATGTAAACAATTTAGTATTCTACTAACATTTTATAGTTTTATACAGATTTCTACAGGCATTCCTGTTAGCTGTTGGCGAATATTTTGCAAAAATATTTTGTTGTTTTATGCTGCTGAGTTAAAAAGTTGCACCATTTCAATTTGAAACAAATATCTTCAACTTCCACCCACTTTTTCTCCCCCCATTTTTTTTTATGTTTCATATTCTATTCAGTCTTGCAAAAAGTTTATCTCGCATAATTTACAACTATGCTCTAGTTAGCTCGCCCATTAAGAGATCTTCTTCTTTGCATTTGACCTTTGACTTCACAATCTTCCAACCCCAATTCCAAGCATTGAGCTATCCATTTTATCATTTATTCGCCCCTATCGGGCATCATTCATCATCGGAGAGCTCGTGCCAAACAATTGACAAACATAAAACCCAAGTTGAGAGAGCTCTTAAAACGAAACAAAAAAAAAAAATAGAAAACAGCAACAAAAAAAAAAAACTAAAACCCTGAAAAACCTGCAAAATCACAAAACATTTTCACCTAGCGCAAATGAAACTTTTGAATTTTGATTGCACGTTCCTAGCACTCATTTCGCCATTGTTGTTGTTGCTTCTACTGCTGTATTTTCTAGTAAAGTGCTTGCTTTTTATCTTCCTGCTGATTCTGTTCGTTCAAGTCAGCAAGAAGGACAGTGAAAGAAGCAAAAAAAAAAGAGAAAAAAACGATGAAAACTGGGCCGTCACTTCATATGCAAAGTATGATCCACTTAATGCGATTTATAACGCTACTCCATAGAGTCAAAATGGTGGCTAGAGGTAGAGGTGGTTGAAGTGGAATGGAGGACTCCAAACAGCATGCAAATATATTAAACCGTAAGCGAGAACTATGCCACACCAAGATGTAGCTAAAGATGGAGCAGCAACATCACCAGCACCACCAGCAGTAGCAGCAGCTGTAGATGTAGATTTGTTTCACATTAGAGATGCGTATGCAAAAACTTTCACCCAGTCGTGATTTGTCTACAAAATTGTGCAAACTCATCGGTGGGAGACTATTTAAAGATGACACAAAATATTGAAATATCGGAAAAAAGGGCAATATTTCCATTTATCTCTCATAATATTATTTGCGTTATATAATAATTCTATGGTTATATGGGTTTAATCACTGAAAATTTAACACTAACTATTGCCTCTTTTGTATGCCAAAAATGTTTAGATTTTTCAATTCCCAATATAAAATTTTTATTTAAAAAAAATTTTGATGATTTTTCCATTAACTTGGCCACTGTCACGCAAATAACAATAATTTCTCCTTTTGCACTACTTTTGTTTTATGTTCCAAACTTACTTATTTCGTAAATTTAGCTTTATATATTAAAGAAAGTCATTGGAGATCGTCATTTATATGTTAAGCAATGTAAAATTATCTTTCCTCAATAAATGTTTCACTTAATAAATTTCGGTGTAATAAGAACCATCTCAATAATTTGTTGATTAAACTTATTAAAAATTAAAAACTCGCTTTAAAGTTTTTAACACTTTCCACCAATTTTTCTCAATTTCTCTATATATTGTAGTTTAAGACAAATTTTTAGGAGAGAAATTTTGTCCTACTGAATTTATTGGGGATAAAAATCGAAATAAGAAATCAATTTTTTACTAGATTGTTTTAAGCTAACTAAATTCAACCTTAGAGAGGCAAGATTTTATAGTTAAAAAAAAGTTTTTGCTAAATTTTAGACATTTAGCATTTAAATTGTAGTTTATGCCAAACAAATTGCCACAATCTGGAAATTTAATTAAGTTGTAATAGTTATAAGTAATTGCTGGTTCATATCTTATTCTTAATTGTAATTGCCTTTTAAACAGTAAATCATATTAAATTAATAATTCAATCAGTAGTTTATATATTAAAACTCAAAAAACACTTTTCTAACAACTTTTTATATTAAAAATTTAAATATTTTTAACAATTATAATATCTGACCATATCGATAACACTAAGTGCTCCCATAATCATTTTAAATAACTAAAATTGACTTTTCCACCTCTAACGCTCGATGAGCAGACACAGTCAAGCTCGTTTGTTCCGCTTGTCGCTTGTCAAGCCCATGTTCCTGCCATATTCCGACCAACTCGAACCATCAGCAGTCACCATCCAACCATCCAACGCGTCCTTGTCCATCTTTCTCCCACCATCTTTCCACTTCGTCTTTGTCGTCTTCGATGACGTTGCGCTTTCATTCAATGGCAATGGCGATTATGCTCAAAGTGTGCCCCCGCCATTGTTGCTTTAGCCTTTGCAAAATCCATTTCAAATCCCCCTCAGTTTAGTGCAAATTTATACGATGACTACAATTTTGTTTTCCTCTTCGTCTAATGCTTCTCTGCTACTGTTAACATTTTCTCTATCTATTTGTTCGTTTGTATATGGATGTACGTATATATTTATATCATAAACTCACGACAGCATTTCGTTGTTTTAATTTAACGCTAAAAAATAAAAAAGATTTAAAAAACAAAATGGAAGAAGAAAATGAAATAGAAACTCTCATGAAATATAATTGGCAGGGAACAGCGAACAGCTTCTTGAACTTAACTTATGCTTATGTATAACACAGCGTATACGTTACAATTTTAAGAGTTTGCTGAAATATATACATACATACATATATCTACGAGCTATGTGACACAAGTTCACCATACCTTTTTCTTAGCGAAATTGTTTAAAAAAGCTTACAAATTTTCTCTCTTTTCAACATCTTTTCATATTTTCTTATAAGTTGTCACTTAGTGAAGCGCCTCATTAGCAGCTACTTAAAAACTACTCGAGCAACAGCTGTCAGTGACGAAGACGGACATGGATGAGGACAAGTAAGGGTAAAACGAACGAATAACTCTTCAAAATGTCACATGAAAATGTCAACATAACTTTTACACATGCCCTGTGTTCAGGTAAACTGACAGCCTGAAAAGTCGCTCCCCTGACGAAGGACCCTCTGGTGGTTAATTAAAAAAAGAAACGCCCGTGTAAATATGTGCCAAGGGCCAGGTGGAAAGAACTAAATTAATAATACATTTTCTCTAACTCTTTTGCACGAATAAGAAGAGGATAATTTGGTCATTAATTTGCCATTTCAGCAGTTGAACATGGTGAAAAATATAGCCATAATTGCGCAGGCCTATGTATAATACAAAAAAAAGTTATAGGTGTGAATAATCTTGATCCAACAGTCGGTTAGTTTGGTGTGGGATCGAGATTATTAATGAAGTTTAACAGTTTCATATAAAACAACTTGTATCACACTCTAGTCATCATAAAAACTAATTCAGTTTACAAATTTCTAGAGGAAAGTCATCCCAATGTTTAATAATGAATTATATCCAAAGTTTTAAATTGACATTCTTCTGAAAAAGCTGTATAAGTATCGATTTCGTACTTGTGGAAAGTTTTATACCATAATTTTCACAACACCCTTAGCTTATCTTTCCCTCTTTCTTCTTTTTCTTTCTTTTTACTCCTAATTAAATATGACTGAAGTTTGTTTTAATGTGCATTTTCCTTCTTCTTCTTTTTTTTGTGCTTGATATTCAAGCGAAAATAATGTGGTCAAAGTGAAACTGGTGGAAATATATAATTTCAATTTAATTATGGCCAGGTGTACTAAGGGATGAAATAAAGAGAAAGCGAGCAAAAATTATTTTTTAATAATTTTTCATAAATGTATGTGTATGTAAAGTAAGAAAGACGAATGGATAAATAAATTTCTGACAGACCAATAAAAATCTACAAGTTGACCATTAACCAAATTGTCACAGAATTTTTCCCCAACGCATATGAATGTGACAGTTGCTTGTGGCTTGCTTCCTTCATGTGCTTTTTCAATGGGGTATATTTGTGTTGATAAGCAGTTCGTAAGGGCTTAAATCCGACTATCAAAAAAGCGTTTACAATAATCATTTGCTGTATTGGAAAATGTGAAAAATAGCCTTTTACTTGATATCACTTAATGAGCTTTAACTAATATTGCCCTCCATTCTGATGTCATCGGGGGCTAAGATTAATCATCCCATACAGTGAAAATCGGAGAGACATTTTTAAATCATATATAAATAATAAAAATTTGGTTTTTCCAGAAATGTACATGGTCAACTGAATCAAGTTGTACTTTAAATAATAATATTTTCCCTATCTTCTTAAATTATCAGATAATAACTGTTTGCAAGAGTATAAAAACTTCATCGGAGACCAACATCGATGTGGATTTTTGGATTTGTTTTTCAGGCCAGCTGCATTTCTTTTTCTGCCACTGCCATATCTCCAACTCCATCTCCATCATTCTGGGTCAATGTTTATTGTATGCAACGCCTGCTTCATGTTCTTTTACAGAAATCGTAAGGGTAATACTTTTTTTCTCGTTTTGTTTGTTTGTTTCGGGGGGGTTTCAGTTTTCTTTTTTTTTTTGTCTTCTTTCTGTAGGCCAGACCAAAAAATATTGCTGCATCCAGAGGGAGAAAATTCTGCGGTTGACCAAAAAAAGGCCAACAAAATACACCAGAAACAATGGTGGACAACATGGAGGATGGGCGTGTAAGGATTCGGGGAGAAAACTCATAAACAAAACCTTCATTAATCTTATTCAATGTCCGGCACATACTTACATGGAATTCATGGATTTATCCTTGGTACGCCAGGACAAAAAATATAAACAATTTACACATTTTAAGTTGATTTCTTATTGCGTCTATATATATATATATATATATATATATACATATGTATATGTGTATGTGTGTGTGGATGTCCTTTCTGATATATCTTTGAAGTCACGTGTTTTGTAAGCTTTTATGACCGGAAACTTTATGTACTTTACGTGCAGACACATAAACATTATAATACTTAAAATAAGCTTGCAATTTTTCGATAAGTTTTTTTTATATTTTTAATGTTGAATTTTGTTTAAACATTAATTAGTTTACAAACAAAACAAAAAATCAATGTCAAAATTTCCTTTTTCGTTTTCAATTTCATTTATAGTTTAACTAGGGCGAAAAAGAAATTGGAAAAGCCATTAAAAAGACAACCTACGAAAAATTTAAATTTTAAATTAAAAAACCTTCTCTCGATCAGTGATAGCAGATAACAAAAGTCTACATAATATTTGGTCTTAAATTTGCTGAAAATATTTTAAAGAAATTAGCATCTCAAAGGAAATTTAACGCATTCAATATATAAGCAAAAATAATGCTACCAAAATCTACTTCAATTTTGAGAGAAATATGCTCTGGGCTAACAACAGACTTTAAGACATATTGTTGCATATTTCTGGGTCTGAGCTTCCTTCTGGCAACTGCATCATGTGGTAAATTGAAGAAAGAGAGCCAAGCAAAATGTCGTTGCCTTTTGCCTACCAGCCAGCCTGACACTGTCATTGACAAGACAGACAGATTTTCATGCACAACAATATGTGTGTGTGTGCGTGTGCCTATACATGTATGTATGAGTTTGTGTGGGTCCATTGCCTTGAACGGGTAGATAAAGAGACAGGGTAAAAGAAGGAGGGTAAGACTGTGTCTGTGACTGTGGACGCATCTAACCTCGTAAAGTCACAAAGTCAATTCATGGCTTCTGCAGACGACGCACATAAATAAGCCTCAGCCAACCAATGCATGACGTTTTAGAGGGGTTCGGGCTTGCGTATACGAGCTGAGTAAAATGTGTATAAACTGCCTTTGACTGATGAGCGGTTTTTTCTGTGATTACCAACAAAAGATCAAATTTGTTTAAGTTGATAAGCCCGCCAGGCGCAAACAGAAAGTTATTCTCTTCCTTTTTTTTTTTTTTTGTTGGTTGGTCCAAACAAAATCACTCATACGCAACATAAGCAAAACAAAGACAGAAGCAAAACGAAGACGGAAAAGTTGTGCAAAAGTAATAACAATGCTAAAAAAGTTTTCACCATAGAAATGCATTCAATTAGAGACAAGTGAGAAAGAAAACTGTTTTTAAAGACTGCAAGTTTTCAGCAGGCTGTCAACACTTTTCTGATGGCAAAAGCAATAAAGTCGACTTTGAGATATCCTAAATAGAAAATGCAAAAATTCTTACGTTTTCATTTACTCACTTAATTATTGGCTTAGTAAGTTTCTTAGTCACTCATTCTATCACTTGTTTGCTCAAAATACAACTTTAACCACTTATTTACTTGTTTATTTGCTTTTTCATTTAGTTACCTTTTCATACAAATATTTTTATGTTACTCAATAGGTTCAGACTTACTATTTTGCTTGTTATTTTGATTCAACTTTGAACAAATAAAAATTCTTATATTTTTTAATATAATAAAATATTATATTTATTCATTTTCCAGCTAGTTTTTTTCAAACAGTAAGGTAAAAACTTCAAAAAGAAACGAAATATTGATTCAATATGAAAAAAGAGATCTGTTTCTGGTTGTATACTTCATTGTTAAATACTTTTATACTGTTATAAGAATATGCTACACGTTTACGACGCCTTTCATTCCAAAGATTTATCTCTAGATTCCCTTGAACTGTATAAATCGTGAAATTAGCTACTGCCATAACATTAAACAATATAAATTTTGCATTGCGCTATGGTCGCAAAACTAATTTCTTAGGCATAAAATCAACTGTTTCATGAAAAGTGTTTGTGGTTTTGATAATAAATATTGAAAGTAGAAACCCTGAACACAAAATATCAATAAAATACAACATTTTTAATCGCAGCCCTGGCTCTGCATAAGGCTTCAAAATCAAACAAGTTGTCAACAATTTTTAGTTGTGCAATCTGAAAAAAGTAAAAGTTAAAAGCTTTATTACTGTAATCGGTTCAATATAAAAATATGGAAAATAAACACCAAACTATGAAGTTTTAAGTCTGTGTAGTTATTTTTTGTGTAGTTTTCAGATTTAAGCGTTGTGTCATGTCTAATAAATGTGTATTTTTGCGGAAACTTAAATAACGTCACCTGTGCTTTGTGTAGAAACTAACGAGTTCGCATTTGTATTTGTAACTGTCTTCTTTAATAGCGTACTAAAAAATTTTCCACGTTGGTTCCTCTTGTTCATTAATTTGATAATATTAATTAGGCACACAGTTTGTGGATTTGCGTTTACGTATGCAAGCCAAGTTATAAATAAATGAGAAATCTGTGACTCTATCTAGCATGTTGCTCCTGCTGATATGTGGGAAAATATATAGCATTGGAAAAATGTTGCCTGTTGCAGTAAAGCTGATTCACTTTGATAAATCTCTTTACACCTGGGCGTGGAAAATTTAGTGAAATTTTAAGGTTCAAGTTCGCATAAATAAATTGCAAATGGGAAAAATAAACACATCTTTGCATCTGTCTGTTTGTTGTGTTTGTCTTGTTTTACTTATGTTCTGGCTGCACTTTTTGTGGCTGAGCTAAAATTTATAGCATACTTTTTGGGGGCAATCAGTTTGTGTGTTTGAGGGCCGGAAACAATTCGTTTTTCTTAACGGCAACAACAAATGCAACAAGAAGCCAGCAACACGTCGCGTTCTTTGCATGCATTTTGCACTTTTTGATAAGCAAACACAAGGCAAAATAAGCAAGTAAGAAAGAGACAGCAAAAGGCAGAGAGAAACGACAGGAGCGGTAGTAAAAGAGAAGGAGCAAAAGCAGGAAAAGGAAAAGGCAGTCAGCGCAAATCAACACAAGCCGGAAAATATGCATGTTGCCTTGTTACCGGGTAGATTTCCATTTTAGATGTCGCACATTTACTATATGGATGTTGTTGTTGTTGCTTATACAATATTTATGATTAAGGACTGGGTGTGGCTAGATGCAATCTTTATGGCACCCCCAATCGAATGTCATTTAATTGGCTTTTCTTTTTTTATTAAAGGAAAACTTTCGTTTCGTTTTCGGGGTATTGTGCAATTTTCCATTTCAGACAAGGACAAACATTTGCCATATTATTTTTATGAGGCGATTATTTGAAAACTAAAGAAACGGAAAACCAAAAGTTTTCCTACCAACCGCAGAAACAATTCCTGTGTGTTTGTATGTTTTTGACGTACACAGTGAAAATTTTCACAAAAAAAAAAAAAACAATACAAGTTGTTGATCACATAAAACTTCAAGTGAGTAACAGAATGTGAATGAGAAGCATAGAGAGGGAGAGAGAGAGATAGAGAGACCTTCGAGTAGTCACTTCTTATTTTCAGTTTTGTAAGTTCCAAAAGGTAGTACAAGTGGGCACGACATGTAAGTTTTTTTGGGGGCAAGTTGAGGGGAAATGGTCGGCTAAAGGTTGAGGGTGAGCAACTAAAAACAAAACATTGACATAAATACGTGAGCTGTTGCAGCAGTAACCGCAAAAACTTTCCTTCTCTCCATCTGAATGTCTTTGTGGGTGTGTATATGTATGTGTGAATGTGAAATGCCCTTGGCATAAAGGTATTACAAATTACTGATGAAGTCTGCCCCGAATAGGGTTAAAGCAAAATGCAATCCAAGCATGATTGCAGTAAGCGCATAGCTACCAGAAGGTGAGTGGCACTAGGCTAAAAAATATTATATTACATTCGTATCTACTCTTAATAAACTTTTTACTTTCACAACAAATTTTATTTAAAGAAATTTTAAAAATCCAGAGCTTTGTTGCTTTAGAATGATTTCTTTTTTAAATTCGAAACGAATTGAATGTGCCAAACTATAAGCGAAATATGCTTGTTATAAAGAAATCTTAGGAAGAAAAATAATGATTTTTCCTAGAGGTTTAGATTGAGCCTTTAATTTCAGCACACAATCTCATTTGCATTAAATATAAGTTATTTTTTTTTAATCAAGATTTCCTTATATCGCAAAGTCTCTTTTCAATATTCAATAATATAAGTAAGAGAATCTTTAATTCTATTATAAGTGTGTTTTTAACGTTAAGCACAGTTACTTGTCTATAGTTGAACCTCGTTGGTAAATTTTCTAAAATTCAAGAAGAGATTTGATTAGAGAGTCTCTTTTTCTTATAAGGCACAATTTGTACATTTTTATTGATCGTTAACTCTATTTTTACAGAACCTCTTAATTAAACCTCTAGTGACACAGACAAAACCCCTTTTAAACTAGCAACAGTTTTTTCGCAAAATTTCACCTTGGAAGGTCAATAGTTTTCTTCCAACATTTAAATTTTTGAGATTGTATTTTGTCTTTTGTTAACAGCATGTATCTGTTTACAATAGATAATAAGTTAATTTGATTATAGTTATAGACAAACTCAAGGGAAACATTAATTTTGGCTAAGTCTTTAGAATTTACAATAATTCGATAGATTTGTTAAATTAAATTAATTAGCCCAATCGTCTGCAGAGCGTCACAAGTTGATTTTTGTCCTGAAGGGTAGGTCCAATGGACACTTAAGACCTGATGTTAAGGCTGTGCAACAGGTTAATTGCTTGTTTGCTGAAGTGTGTGCACTGATCTCGAATCTCTCATCTTTTACTGAAGCCGAATCCGACAATATTTTGAGGTTGTATAGAGAATATATACTCTTATCTTTTGTCGTATTGCTTAGTCAACCAAAACCAAAACTGCCAAAACTACAGCTCAATTTTTCTTTTAAATTCATGAACTTTGATTAATTAGAATGAAAACTTTAAGTCAGTACCAGCAAAAATGAAAGATATAACCGATTAAAATTGAAATTTCTCATAGAGAATGAATTTTTTATACAGATCTTTGTTTCAAACTTTTGCTAAGAGCATACAATATGCTGATTCAAAACAAAAAAAAAGCTTACACTGAAATTGTAAATTTTTATGAAAATTCTTTGACGCCCGCCTCCGCTATTCGTTCCCCGTTTAACACATTTTCTGCTAACGACGTCAGTTGGTGCATAGTTTTTTCCACCTTGTTTTTTGCTTATTAGTACATAGTTTTATTTTTTACGCGACGTCTGCACGGACCTTTTTCTTTTAGTTGTTGTTGTTTTTATTTTATTTTTTTTTGCAGTTTTTATTGTTGTTTTAGCTGAGCCTGTACTTGGCTCATAAATTTTTGTGAAACTTGAACGTAAATGTGTTGCATGGTGTGCCTTTTGGACTGTTCTTGCAGTTGTAGTTGTTGCATGTACGAAATGTAAAAAAAAAAATAGCAAAAAAAAAAAAACCTGCAAATTTGCTGTGGAACATTTTCAAGCTTTTCAGGAATTTTTTTCATGATTATAAGTAGTATGGAAATTTTCGTTTTTGCTTTTTGATATTTTAATCGGACTCTGTGTGTGCATGCAATTTCACTATTATATGGTCGTTTGTTTAATTTTTAACACCGTTTTGAAACTTTAATTTTAATTACAGAACAGCAAAGTAACTTGAACTATGCCACAAACACACAGAAAAAAATATATAGGTATATATATTTCACACACAAAAAGAAGAGAAAAGTATGTGGCATATACAGGTAAATGCTTGGCATTTTATTGTTTTATCTGTGGCAGGGGTTTGAGGTTTTTGGGGCTTAGGTTTTCGTGAGGGTGTGAGATCTCATAAACAGAAGTGAGAGGTGTAAGGTTCCATGCCAGCCATAAACGCCTAGTCCAGGTAAATAAGTATGGTGTGTGTGTGTGTGTGTGCATGAGTGTGCGTGTGTCATAAAATGTTCGTAAAACTTTGTGTGCGGCATGCCTTGCCTTGTGGCATTTATTGATAAAACGTTTCGGCAATGAATTTTTATTTAAGGCCCAAGCAAAAAGGCTTAAAGGTTAAGCAGAAAAACGAAAAGACAAGAACAAAAATAAACGGGGAGATAATTGCATGCTTAACTCATATTTTTATCGAATGGATTATAAGATTTAACTTTTTCTTTAGTTTCAAAGTAGATCCTTAAATTTGTCTCTTTAAAGACTACAAAATGTTTAATTAGGCAATTCGAGTAAACTTAAAGTATCTATGCTTTCTTCGTTTGAATATAATATTAGTCCAAGATATTCTTTCTATCTATGGATGTCCAATTTATGGATTTATTTCGTCAAAGAAGATACTATGTATCGATAATGCTTTCAAAACTCTATATCACTGGATGATTTGTTAAATGATAGAGGCTAAAACTTAATAGAATATCTGCTATAAACTAAACTAATTCTTCCAGCTTTCTTAAAGCAAGCAATAAGAGTTTCCACTTTTCAAAGAAACACCCTAGAAAAAACACACTCGCATTTGTCATTCTAAGAACAAACTCAATGGTAATATAAAAAAAATCAAAGAAAAGAAATGACTGGGAAATTGCAATTCTCTCTTTTGCATTGGCAGCCAGCGAGAAAAATCTTGTTTTGCATCAATAAACATTGACTTGATGGTAAAAACAGCTGAAAAAAAAAGAGGTTACCCAAGTATCTTCAATATGAGTATGTAGTTAGGTGGTACATACATATACTTATACATATATGTTTATAGAAAAAGTTGCATTTGAAGTGCACACAGATATATCATAAATGATGTATGCTCTAAGACAACAATAAACGAAATCAGCGAAAAACATACACAAACACATCCTCACACATCCATGAAAATCAAAGAAAAACGAATTTACTTGCCAAATAGAACAAAACGTAAAGAAAATAATAACGATTGAAGTCTATGTAAGGATAACATCATTAGTAAAGAATGCTCGAAAGTTGTCCGTGTTGCCCATCCAATGCATATTATATTTCTTACTAATTCTTGACTTGTTGATGGTCTAAGGTCTTTTGTCGGATGTTGTTAATTGGCTCTCTGAAAACCTGCAAACATATCACAATCCTTAATCTAGTTTTCCTTATCAACTATCAAAGGTTTAGTTATTTTAGATAAAAGACATCACCTATGGAATTTGATGTTTCAAAAGTTGTTGTAATTAGAAATCTGAATAATGATAGACAAGAAATTAGTACTTAGATCGAAATATTTTCATTAATAAAAGAACCCAAACAATAGTAAAAACTCAATCAAAACGGCTTTCCTAATTAGGTTTGGCATCAACTGATTAAAAAACGAAATTTATTAGTTTAGGTTGCAGTGGAAACCCAAATCGTAGAAGTTATTAACTACCTTAGAACAAAGTATTTTGTGGTATTTTGTGAAAATGTTTCATTTCATTATTGAAGAAGTCATGCAGAAGTCCTTCCGTGATTTAAAATGCATTTATCCAAGAGAATGCATTTTTGGTCTATGATAGGGCCAACTTTAAGTAACAATATTAATATCAGTACAGAAATTTCCTGTTAACCACAAAACAGGAAATTAGACCACAAAATTTGCCAACAGTTTAAGAGCAGAATAGAAACCAGCCAGCCAAATTATACCATAAGCTTTAGCCATTAGCAAGGCTTAGCCCAAAAAGTGAAGGCAAAAATCATAATCTTCTAATTTTACTTCAATGTGTGTTATATGTGTGTGCCTTTTGTGTGGTGGGTGTAAATATGAGTATGTGTGTGTTAGAAATGAAACGTGCTGCTCAACACTTAGGACTCTGGACTCCAGGCTCCAGAGCTTGGAACGTATGCGTAATATGCCTAATGCAAAACGCAAAACTCAAATAAAACTGATATACACGAGACATGTAGAGAGAGAGAAACACAGAGACAGATTGAGAATGTTTGGGTGAGAGAAAGAGCAATAGAGGAAAAGCACAGAAAAGACGCGTTACGCAAATGTATTTGTAAGCAGGCACTTAGCACACTTGGAAGTTGAGTTTTCTTTTTTCTTTATTTTGGTATTTTGCTTCGACTTTTTTTTTTTTAAATATGCTCGCCTGCCAGAGTTTATGCCGAGACGATGGCAACCAATCAACTTGGCAGCTGACTACTTTCAGTGCCAAAAATGCGAAACAAGGCAAGACAAAAGGCAACAGCATAAGCAGGCAACAGCAGCAAAAAGTAAGCTAAAGTCCTTATGAGAATTTGACAACATATTCGCACGGGCCCTACAAATAAGCTTGGGAAATTGCACTTGGAAAAATATTTCGGATTTATTTGTAAAAACTTGAATATTAGGTGTTGGTTTATTTTATCTTTGAATCGCTGATCCATAACTAAGTCAATATCACTCCATAAAGAGATCTAAATAATGTCTATACTGATCAAACTTGTGGTAACATTTTCAAATTTTACAGGACACTGGGCAATTCTCCAGTATCGAGCGTTACATTCTTACGCATGTAAGAAGCCTTTGTTTTTGAGAAAAGCAAAAAAATAATTCGCAAACTACATATATAGAAATCAATTTAAATCCGAACAGGTCAAACGACAATTTGAGCAAAACCGGAATAAATACTCGAATTTTTTGTCTTGGTTGTTTTTCTGGAAAACTGCTATGTAACTTGTATATTTATTTTAAATGAAGAGTTTATATTGAGGACGGAAATTATAAAACATAATTTAAGTCCCTTGCCAATACTTGTTTCATGCAAAGATTGTTTCTCTTTTCATATTTACCATACAAAAGTATAAAAAAAAATTATCAGTTTATAAATTTCTTTTAGAATACAATTTAGCCTTAGCTTTTGAAAAGGTTGTAATGAAATAAATCAGAATATGAACAAACCATTATTTGAAGAAGAAGAAATTTGTATAAAATTGTATTAAAACCAAAAGAATTAAAGGTTTTAAATCCTCAAGTATGATTTGAACCTTATTTTTAAGGTTTAAGCCTACCTTAATTATAAATTCAGTTTTTTTTATAAACTAGTCCTTGTAGATACAGTAATTCATGAGTTTTTTTTAACTTCTTAATACGTTTAAGAAGAAGGTAAGACATTCTTGACCCTACATATTTGCCGCTGCGAATAATTCGCAATAGTAGATAAGTAGGTTGAAAAGATGCCATAAGATACCCTTTAATTATAAGATAGTAATTTTCTATCTTTTCAACTATTGTTTTTTGCCAGTGTAGTCCTCATTCGCTCCCTCTAAGCATAGTGCCTCAGAAATTTCTGTGGCAATCTCAGCGCGTGCCGCACGCTTTGCGCATTTAACGCGTATTTTGCACTGGCTGGCACTTTTGTTGCCTCTGGTCCTGCCCCTCAACGTGCCGCTCCAGCTGGAGCTGTCCGCTGTTGGGGATGCTGCGGCTGACGCTGTTCCTGACAACGACAGCAGCTCGTGGTAGCCATGCCGTGGTTAAGTTTGGGGTGGGGGGTTTTGATGCTCTAATGCTCTATCACTGAAAAAACAGTGAGAATGTTGCATAAATTGTTTTTTTTTTGCCTCCATTTGTTGTTTCCTTTCTTTAGTTTCTTTTATTTTTCTTTCTGTGGCAAAGTCAAACAAAAGTGAGTAAAATGTATTTTGTGATGGAGTTAAGCTCAGGTTGAATTGCACACTCCTCCGAAATGCAGACATGTCCAGCTGGCCCTGTGGGTACACTATGGCAATGAATATATGTATGTGTGTATATTGTGATAGACAGCGAAACTGAGCCAAGAGTGTTGACAGCAATAGCACCAGCAACGCCAACAACAACAACAACGGCAACAGCATCTGATCTGCCTTTGGGGTGTCGTTTTTGCGGTTTGCCAGACAAAAGGGAAACGGGGCACTTAGAGTTTTTCAAATGCCAAAGTAAACAAAACTTACATGGATACTATGTATATGTATACACACATACATGAAACATATACATTCAAAGTGACTCTTTAAATTTTAAGCCAAGAAAAAGTGAGATTTCTTATGCTAAAAATTTAAAAAGTTAAAGATTTGAAAAGGATATGATAGGCAGCTGAAAATAACTGAATAACATCGATATGTATTTCAAGTTAACTGAAATTTCTGAAGTTTGCAAATTATTTTAAAATTGTTTATTTTTTTGGAGAAATTCATTTATGTTTTCCTTCATTAATTGTAATCTGAAACCACGGTGAAAATAATCTTAGGAAGTAAGTCAACCAGCTAGTAATTCGTGCATTTTGAAAGCAAAAATAAATAAAACTTTTTTTATACATAATACTATTTCAAAAGTTTTTAAAAGATTCAAGTTATATATTCCCTATCATAAATGAAACTTTTTGAGGTCTAGGATAAAGATACTTGAACTCTACAAAATATGGAAATTAAGACAGTCAAAAATATTTCTATCCAAAAGTTTTGTTTATTATTAAATAAATCAGACCTTAAAGATACAACAAAAAAGTACATTTAAAAATTCACAAAGAAAATATTTCCAAGTATTCACCTCAGAAGGGTGAAGTATTAAATTTTCCAATTAAATAAAAGACCAACTCATCATCATCTGCAAAAAAAAGTTAACAAAAATAATGACTCCTTTATTGTTAAATTTTCCAACAATTTCACTCAAAGTCATTTGAGGTTTTTCGTTAATTTCTTTATTGCCAGATTTTCACCTGTGAAATGAAGTTGCGAGATTTCCTTTGGGAAATGCCACGATGTTAATTTACAATTTATTTGTGTAATGTTCGTGCCAGAATAATTTGGTGATTTAATTAGTAGCCATAATTCATTGTTATATGACCAAGGCTAACGCAGACGCTGACGATGCGGCCACGACAATCCAAAAGATAATAAATGGGCTTTAATTGTTGACCAAACTGGTAATTACTTAGGGGGCCATGGTCATAGAGTTAAAAGCCTGAATTCCATATAGCTCAATATGAAGGAAAATCTTATCGATAATCTAGTAATGGAGTGCATAATATGCCATTGAAATCAAAGTACATTGTACATATAATTAAGCCAAAATAATTGGCAGTAAGCATGATTTGGTTTAAAGAAGAGGAAATATATACAATGAATAACCAAATTGATTGCTTTCAAATGATTTTCTTTTGTGTAATGTAATATTGGAAAACCAGTAAATGTTCAAGTGCTTTTGTATATAATCAAAAAGTTATGGGTTTAATAAAGAAAGAAAAGGTAGAACGAAATTTGTTTGTGGCTTTAGTTAAATGAGCTTTTTGTCTAATGATTTATTCAACAAATTGTCTAAGAAATTTGTTTACCATTCTTTTGTCAATAAAAGACGCTTCTAATATATGACATGGCAATTTAATAGTGATAAAAACTTTGAAGTTATAAAGTCAAGTTTCAAATTAATTTATAAATTTTGCTTTTTTTTTCTCTATATTTATTTAACTGAGTTATATATTGAACTAGGCCTTTAAATCATCACTCCATTTCTAGCCCTTAGTAAACGTGGCTAACTAGACCCCAATATATTTTTGAAAATTTGTTTGAACCAACAGGAAGAAAGAAATTAAATTGCCATGACACAGTAGCTACTGGTAGTTTGATAGTTACCAAATCGACAAGTTATATATGTATGTAGCTAGTCTTAGAATAAGTTCTTAGCTCTGCAGGATATTCTAAATGAAGAATCATTATTTCATTAGTATCCTTTTAGCATCGATGCTATGGATTGCCAGTATCTCTGAAGAAACAAAAACCAGTATTTTATTTAGGTTGTTATACTTTGCCCATGGCATAGAAAATATTCCATTGTTCTGATTGCGAATTGTATAACTAACAAACACAATTCTGAAAATTGGAGCTACATTTCACCTGATGCATATTGGGAAAGCATTACGATTTCACCATCTAATATGTGGTTAACCTATACACAGACGAACGTACTTACATATATCCTGTATGTATGTAAATCTATGGCTATGCAACACAACAATTTAACAATAATTAATAATCATTAGTAAGCCACACATTATTAAGTGGTTGACTAAATATTGAAATTACAATGATATTAATGTCCCTGGCCTCAGGAAGCAGCATAAACAATGGCATTATTATGGCACAGCTATTCGCTGTGACAGGCGGCAACAACAATGGAAACAACAATAACAACAACAACAACAACAATAGACAATAATGACAACAATGTGCAAACAATGTTTTAAACAAACGCAAAGAGAGGAAGATGATGACACCAGAGGAGAGAGTAGGCGGGCAAACGGTGTTAAGTAACCCGAAAAGCAACAATGTTGCATTTGGTGTAACGCAAATTATGTTTGCTTCTCTGTGTATGTGTGTGTGTGTGTGTGTGAAATACAAGCATGTAAATTGAAAACATTGACACGCCCACAGCTGCCAAATGATACGCCCTAACCATATACAGACAGAACACCACAAATGTCCACCAGACTACTATCGCGCTAAATGTTCCGGAAATAGTACCATAAACATTTTGTCCAAAAAATAATCCGTTTTTTGCTTTTGTTTTTAATTATTTTTATTTTACTTTTAGTAGCATACTTTTGGGAACCACAAGATCAAGTTATCTAAAATGCTTACTTTTCAAATGCATTGCCCAAGTGATCATTATTAACAAGTCTAACATATTTGGGTAGATCCCAATTAATTCTCTGAAAATAAAAGATCATTTTAGATACATCTTACCCAAAAAAATATCATAGATATTTGTTTTTTACATAAATAAATAGTACAAATTTTTAATTTAAATTCAAATCTTTTGATTATGAGTGGTTTGGTAAGAAAAAAGAACAAAGAGTAATTTAAAGTGCAATTTTATTTAATTTTGCTGAATTTTAAATAATTTTTGGTGTGCCAATTGTATAAATTTGTTTATTCGGATTTTTTGAAATAAAAGAAACTTTTATCTTGCTCAAACGAGTGATTTCCACTTTACGGATTTGTATACCTAAGGAAATCAAATTTAAAGAGAAACACCAAGGGAAAGTCCCAGCAAAAAGTAAATTGATTTCTCCAATGAAGTATTCTTATGACTTAGTTTTAAGTTTAAAAACCTTTTTTAAAAAATCTTTTCACTTTATCGTTCAAGAGAAATTAATACTCAGAATAATGGTTTTTGCACATCGTCTGTGCATAATGTTTGTACATAATCGTGGTTAGATATATGTACATATGTATGTATGAATGTCTGTGGTCTCCAAGTGTGGCGCCAAGTGCAACGCAACTGCAAATTGCATTAATAATGCTGCAGTGCGAGAATGACGACAGTTAAACCCGGGAAACAGCCAAAACAGGCAGCTGTAGCATACTTTTCAGAGCACAGAATTTAATATTTGCCCATAATTATGCAAGTGTTTGTGTATCACTGTCGTCTGTCTGTGTGTGTATGTGTGTGTGCGTGTTTGCATTAACCCACCGCTAACCATTCTAAGCTTCCCTTCCCTTTCCCTGGTTCATATAAGTGCATTTACCATTATTATTGCATAATTTATGCGTGCATTTAATTAAATTCCTGGCACATGCATTTTTATTTTTCGTTTTTCCAAACATTATTCACTTTCTCTTTTTTATTTCTTTTGACCCACTTATGTATGCATGACATTACGTATTTTTGACTGAATAAAATAAATACCCAAAAATTAACTGTCAAAATAAATTTGCCAAATGTCCAAGCCATTTGTCAGCATTTTTAAAAACAGAAAAAAAACAGATTGAATGAAAATTATTTGCAATTGTGGGGAAATTTTTATACACTCGGGGGATTAATCCATTCAATAAATCTATTTAAGGCTTTTAGGCATATCAACAACTTCATTTAGGTATTATAAATTAGTTGAAAGCGACCTAAAACATAGTTATTAATAATACAATGATTAATTAATTAAGGCTAATTCTACTTCAAAAATGAAATTAATAAATTAAGATTCAAAAAAATACATTAACCAGTGCTTAAATCCGTTTTAAGCGAGCTCAAACAATATAAAATAAATTCAAATTTTTCGAAGAAATTGAATAATAACAACGAACTAAAAACCGGTTTTAACTCACTTATTTGACCTACTTGAAAGGCATTGAAATGGCAATAAAATATATTTTCTGCACCAAAAAATAAAAATAAAAACTAATCTGATTAATCTAACCAATTTCAGAAAGTGTTATAATACACAAAACTGTAAAATATTATTTATATTTTTCATATTAACCAACTTGATCCACAATTCTTTATGAACAAAGTTAATTTACATTTAATGGGCATTAGGCTGGATTGTGGTTACAAAACCCCAATATATATAAACGCAATTTACAGTTATTTAATTAAAAGCCTTTTTGGCTGCAATTGGATTCCATTAGATTTGTTACAACTATCAATATTTGTTGTTGTTCATGTAATTATTGTCGAATTGCTGTGTGCAAATAAAATGCATATGTATAATTAAATGAGAATTGTAATGTAATCTAATCATCTGTTGCTAATATTAAATTTAACTTAAATATAGTCTGACGAAATAATATATTTTAAATTAAATTAATTGTACATTTTAGCTGAAAGAAACTAAATATATGTATACGTTTCCAGAACGGTTTGATAAGGCAAAACAAAAATTCGTTTCTCCAAATTATAGGTAAATTATTTTGTCAGCAACAGCAAATTGACTTTTAGACGTTTTCTATCATGCAGCTTAAGTGCTTGAATGGAAAACACGCGATCAATTTTTAAGGGCTAAGTAGCAACTGTTTTCATGTTGTCAGATACACAGACGAAATCTAGGAAAGAGTTAACGAGCACCAACTTTTTTACATAGAATTCTCAATGACTCAGTAGCCTCATACTTACATGTGTGGCCAAATGAATGACATTAATAACTCATATAAAACATTTAGAAGTCATTAACAAGTGTCGTTCTCAAAATTATTCAGATACTCACAACATATTACAATAATAATGTATAATTATTGTAAGCCTGAATGTTTTTGCCTGAAATCTTTAAAAACAACTTAACAATATTACAACGGCGAGGCATATAAATTGGAACAATCTTGATATACAGTGCCAGATTAGCCATATAGCAGGTTAGCAAACGCTACGAGCCCCGCTTTGTCAAAAGATTTGTGATTCAATATTTATTAATTTCTGGGCAAAATATGTAAGTTTACCAAATTTTGTTTTGAAAAATTTTGAAAATTAAAAATCTACAACTTTACCAAATTTTAGCCACTTTCAATTTTTTTTTACCTTGGAATGTAAATCACGTTAATTTTCAAGTTATTTTTTAAAGCGGTACAAAAAATGCCAATGAGCAAAAAAATATTCCGTTAAACCTTAAGTTCATAAAGCTCTAGTTAAGTTGAAATCTAGGATTAAGTCGAAATTTTTGGATTATTTTATTTCAAAAACTCGACTTTTTTCAAAAATAACTTTTTTGACAAATTTTTTAAATATCCAAGTGTATAATGCCGCTTTAAAATATATTAAATTTCAAAGTAATTGGTACGTATGTCCTTTTTATAAATTGGTTAGAAATTATCCAAAGTACAGGCGGGACGAATTAGGCAGATTGATCAACAATAAAATTATTTTTTTCTTCGTTTTTTATCGATTTGCTTTTATGCACTAACATTCAGATTGAAAGGATATCTTTCACTTGGGTTAAAGCCCCAAAAACATATATTTGGCTGGCCAAATTCGAATAGAAATTAGAATAAGCTTTTTTTTTTGCTCCTCGAAATCATTTTGGCAACCTTAACATAAAATTTCATCCGTTGGGCCCATCACCATCAACTTGCCCATATTTGCAATTAATTTAAATTAGTTTAAATTGACTTGAAGGAAATTGAATTCGATTTATTTATTCAGGCTTTTTTAAAACATTTTATACTATTTATTTAGTTGAAATTATTTGAAGTTCAATAGACTTACATAAATCTGTGTGTGTGTGTGTAGGTATTAATAATGGGTGAGTAGCTTTTAATTGTTGACTTTTTTAAACATATTCATAATCAATGAGTGGCAAACTAATTAGTTTGCGTACTCCAAACACATTTTTTGCAAATGTTGATTACAATATTATTATGCATATCAGCGAAAAGCAAATAGCATATGTTTTTTGTTTAAATCAATATAGTTTCAATAATTTGCTTGCAAATAAAATTATAAAAAAAGAAACCTACACTAAAATTATGAATATTTAATGATATTTATTTAGTACCATGATAAAGAAAATAGTGTGTGTGTGTATATTTTTTAAAGCAATTATTCTTCCCTTGTTTGCTAAAGGAATTTGCAGAATTTTTGTCTAATTGTAAACGAATTAGTAGATTTCACCTATGCACAACACTCGAACCATTAATTAAAAGCCACATGGAATTTTATTTATGATATGTTAATTAAATTCCTGTTGAAATAATTTGAAAAGAGATACTAAATGTTTTGTAATTGAAAAATTTTTACATTTTGTTGTGTAGGGAATTATGCATCACCATAACATTAGAACCAATTAATAAATAATGAGCCACTGGCAGTTTGAGGCTGGTCATGACATGTTTTGTGTGCGAGTGTGTGTGTGTGTGTGTGTGTGTGTTTGGGTTGGCATGTTGCCCAACTAAAACCAAAGCGACCTAATATCCTTGAACACCAAAGGACACCCGCCTGACTAACCAAACGAACGACCGACTGTCTACCCAGTGACGACTAGTCACTGTGAAATTAGTAACGCTTGTCGCCCTCAAAATGTACGGACAACAACGGACGGAGAAGGAGGACATAACAGAGGCCATGTGTGAGTGACTCGACTAAGTGTATGACTTGATCTATCATCATTAGTTGAATATGTCAGGCAACAGACACTTGGACCAATTGATTTAGTACCAGGCTGAACAGGAGGCATCAAGAGAGCTCAATTGGTCGGTTGGCTTTTTGAAGGGTAGGTCGCACAAGGTGTGGAAAACTAATACACTTTAAGCAGGGGCAATACACATACTTTGATTCAATACATATACAGTTCGATAACATATTTGTAGCTTACCGTAAACTCTGATGCTTGAATAATTTGTGTTTTCTAATCTTTAATTAGTTAAGACTCTTTTTCTTTTGTGGAACAAAGTGAACGTTTAACTAACAGATATCAGTTTGTACAACATAAAATGCATTTTTATGAGAAACTTTCCTACTGGTTTACAAAATCTTTGTACGAATTATATTTATTTACTGTTAACCAATTTATTTTTTTAAGACAATAATCAAGGCCAACACTTGACCTTTAAATTAAGTTCAAAGAGCTAATAAGAGCTAAAACAAGCAACAAGGTAAAACTTAATATGTAGATGTTATGATAAGCTCATTTCTATTAAGTTATCATTTATGAATCATTAAAGAATCATTTATAAATCATTGAGTAATCATAAATGAATCTTTAAGGAATTATTCTGGAATTAATAACGAATCATTGAGGATTTCTTATTGAAACATTAAAAAATCATAAAGGAACGTTAATTATTAATCAAGGATTTATTAAGGAATGATTACTAAATGACTAATACATCAGTAACGAAATCATTAATGATTCATCTCATCAATGAGTCATTGAGGAATAACTAAAAGGGAACCAAACTTTTGGAAATGACAGTCTTTTTAAAATTCTTTGAATTCTTTTCTTATATTTTAAACTTTTTGACTTTTTTTCTTATCAGTTTATTTTCAATACTTTATTATGCTGCATTTTTCTAAGAAAATGTAACATAATCTATTGCTCAATCTATCACTTTTTCTATTTTGTTTGATTCTTTTACCTCTCTCCTCTTATCACTTAGTTGCATTTGTTTTTCGTACAACTTTTTATGGTTATCTGCTTCTCTACAAAATTGACCTTATCTTTATTTGAAATTTGTTTTTGTCCAGTAAGCTTATCAGCTTTAAGGTATGCTTATTCCCTACCATAAATCCTTGCACCTTCGCCAAAATGCTCATTATTCAAATCTAAGTCGCAGCAGCTTAAAGTAAAAGTGACAAAAGAAAATAAAAAAGAATGAACGCCAAAGAACGAATGGTAGAAAATGCGGAAAAGCGGAAGAAAAAAAATCAAAATTCATGAGGCGCTGCGCGAGAATTATAGCGACTTACTGGATGGTTTAAAAGGTGGCGCTCCTATACCTGCTGCCCTCACCTACATGTACCCATCCCTCCGTCAGCAGACCGAACTGAACCAATCTTTTTCCTAGGCATGCGTTTTTGTTGTTGGAAACTTTTTCCATCAAAAGTTTGGGTTTTCGATACGCCGCCTGCTGATGCTGCTGCCGGTGCTGGTGCTGGTGGTGCTCTGACGGTGAAGCCGCTGTTGGAATTGGCGTTGGAGGCTTCTCAGTGAAAGTGCCACTTCCGCTTTGCGTCAGTGCACACCGATGCCGAGCACAAAAGTGTGACTGAAGTGGTTTCCCACTGCCAATGTTGTCGACCGCCGTCGTCGGCTGTTGTTGTTGCTGCTGCTCCTCCTGTTGCCTCACCTGCTGCTGCACAGGTGTTAATTAACTGGGGGCCGGTTTACCATCGTCTGCGGCAAGTACTAAATTTTAAATTGCAACTTGCCCCCCAAAATTAATGAGACTTGCATTTGTTCGCATTACATGCCAAGCGAATGGTACGCGGATGGCCAGCGAGGGTTTTTTTTAATTTATGTTCGGTTTTCAATTTTTCCCTCCTCTTTGCTGGTTACACAAACTATTATTGGTTGAACGGGAGTTCAGTCTGAAAGTTAGTCTGCAAAGTACGTAAATACTGTTTTTTCTAAGAATTTTTGTAATTAAAATGCCGTCAGTAAAAGTATTACATTCTTCTATGTTTTTATTTTTTTTATTTATTTAAACTTACATTTTTCTTCTTTGAAACAAAATATATGTTACGGAAAGGCAAATATTCTTAATCAGCACCAGCATCGGCTACTGGAGCCGATCCTATCTAGGCGTATTAATGCTATAGCCACCCAACTTTTTGTGTAGTATGTATGTATCAACAAATATTTCGAGGAAACTATCTCTGTCTAAGTTAACAAAATTGTTTTAGAATACTTTGTTATGGTTATCTAAATTTCCTTTTAACATTGTCCAAATTTTTGAGTTTGCAAAGAAAGAGAGTTGTAAGTTATAATAATAATAAATTGGAAAGGGAGGGTTCTTAAACGTGATCTTTTTGGAAATAGTCTTTAAGAAATTTATTCGTAAAAAATAATAAAATTAAGATATTTAAAGATTGAACGCCACTACAGTTTAAGAATAAATCACAGCAGAGAATATTGATAAAAATCAATCAACTTATATGCATCCAATCAATTTCTTTTTTCACCTGCTAAAGCAATAGTTCGTTGATCAAGAATAAGAGTCTAATAAAATTGACTTATGTAGATTATTATATTCCAAAATAATTTGAAATTTTTCTAAAAGGTTTCCATTTTTATGTTAAGCCATTCTTTCAAAAATCTGCCAGCGTCACATTTACTCTATCTGATGGCTATATTTTTTTAAATAACTTTTAAATAAATGCTATTTAAAGTATATTTGAGACTTTAATAATAGTTAAGTAAAATCGCTACTGCAAATATTTAAATGCAATCTGAAAGAGCCCTGGAAATCATTTTTTACTTATGGTTATTGATAGTGAACTCTTCTCTGCAAGTTGCCTCAAACTAATGTTAAGAACACCTACTTTAAGAACATATTCAACAAAATTTATAGTTTGTAGACTGCAAAGTAAAATTTATTTATAAATTAAAATAAATCAATCATTGTTTGGTTGCAATTTCAATATGTGATATATAATACAACAAATTTTGGCTGAAAAGCCGTTCCTTCGTTCTTTTTTTTTTTTTGTCTTTTTTATTTTATGTTTTGTTTTCGCTTGTTGACTACATAAATTTGTCGATCCCAGGTTTATCCTTAAAACTTTACAATGATAGCAAAAACTAGGTGAAAAACTGCTCAACCGCAGGAAAACTTATTTGGCCACTGCAATTCGTAGCCAGAAAGAAAACTCGAGGCTGTAGACTCAACGCCTTGACAGGTCATGATATACGGTAAAGGGGCTAGGCCAGGCAAACGGTAAGAATATTTTATATTCTTTACTTGGGCTACATTTTCCAGCCATTTTCTGGGAAATTATTCTTTTTTGGCACAGATCCATTCATAATTCATAAGTGCGCTTGGGACTCGAGTGGAAAAATGAGCAAAGAAGAAAGAACTCATAAAATTTTAACTAATTATATCAACTGCAACTACTCGCAGACTTATTTTCAATCTATGTATCTCTTTCTCTGTCTCTCTCTTCATCTCTGTAACATCAAAAGGCTTACTAACTATAAGGCTGTTTAATTTGAGCTCATGTCTCTTCATCTCTTTGTCATTTTCTTTGTCCATACATTATGCAAATGCTGCAACAAATACAAAGACAAGAAAAAATAAAGTTTGTCAACATCAAAACAAAAAAAAAAAATACAAGAACCCAGAAAAAAAATAATAAGAAAATGCAACAGAGGCAACTTGCGTCTTCTGCGTCTTAGTTTTTTATGCAACTTCAGCAAGTAGCTGAAGAAGTCGTTGGTTGCATGCTGATGACTTTGCCAACAACTTAAATTGTTTGGCAGCCCCATAGAAGGCAAAGAAGAGAAGCAAAGTTTAAATGCATTTAGGGGCCATTGAGGCCAAGAGATCAGCTTAGTTCATAAAACCCAAAAGAAGCCAATTGACCTTAAGTTTTGCAAGCGAAAGAAGAAATAATCATTGCCTAATTACAATTCAATGTTTGAATGTTTTTATGATTTTATTATGCAAACTGCAAAAAGCTGTGCTTTTACTTACATCTATTTTGAATGAATGTTAAACAAAATAGTATTTTCTTATACTTATTGAAAACTTAGGAAATTTTGAATTTGAATTTTCATTTGAATCCCTAAGAAAAAAAAACTTTACAAGTCTGTTGAAGCAAATACATTAACTGTAATTGAACTTGGCACGGCCTTCTTAGGCTCCCAAACAGAATGGCCACCAGAAAATCGACTTAAAAAGCAATAGTAAAAGGTAATTTCAAATTTACTTTCAGCGCTTGACTTTTCGACTAAGGCTAGCTTGGTTCTGTTTCTTAACTAAAAAATTAACTGACACTATCTCGTGCTAAATGTATTTTTATTTTATTTATATTTTATTCGCATGCAAATTAAAGTGTACAAAGGAGCTAAAAGGACAAAACGCTTTTGCAACAAAGACTTTAGCTTCTCTTCTAATTGTTTCTTTCTCTTTTTAACTAAATCAATTTATTCCAATTTCATTTTGAAAATATTAAATCATTTTAAAACATTAAAATCAAAACTATTCAAAACTTTTCATCGACTTTTAATTACATTATTATATTTGAGAATATCCAAACTCGTTTTATCTACTCGATATTCATTAAACTTAGCTCGAAGAATTAAACACTTGAAACCATTTATAACGTTATAAAGTGTTGCCAAGTAAATTATATTTTTTATTAAAGTTATTATTTTTTTTTAAAGTTACTGTTATTGTGAATTTTGTACTTTTTTTCTACAGTCGCCTGCATTTCATTCCAATGTAATGAGATTGGAAACGTATGAATGACATAGAAGCACTGAGCTTATGTGACTTGAAAGGATTCCATCTTCAGTACGAGTTCGAACCTGTTAAGGTAATTTGATTGTCTTTTGCGATTACTTCTTGTAGAAAAGTGAATGACAATAAAACTTCAAGCTAGAGTCACCATAGACTGAATACTTCTGGTGAATTCAATCTGATAATAAAGCCAACCAAGACAAAATAAGAAGAAAATTTAACTATTTTTCATAGGAAATAAAATTTATACCCAATTTTTATACCATACACCCATAGGGTGAAATGGTATATTAAAGTCGCCAAAATGTATGTAACAGGCAGAAGGAAGCTTCTCCGACCCCATAAAGTATATATATTCTTGATCAGGATCAACAACCGAGTCGATCTAGCCATGTCCGTCTGTCCGTCCGTCCGTCCGTCTGTCCGTATGAACACCTAGATCTCGGAGACTGTAAGAGTTAGAGCCACCAAATTTGGTACGTAGACTCGTGTAGTATGTAGAGTGATCAAGTTTATTTCAAATTTTTGCCACGCCCCTTTCCGCCACCGCAATTTAAAAAAAGCGTTTATCTCAAAAACTATTCTACCTAGAGACACAATATTTGGTATGTATATTCGCTTAGTAAATGCACACATTTTGTATGTATAAAGATTTTGCCACGCCCTTTTCCGCCCCCGTAATTTGAAAAACTTGATTATCTCCCGTATTTTTTTACCTTATGCAATCAAATTTGGCACACTTAAATTTAATACTAATATCTATCAAAATACCAAATTTGATCAAAATCGGACAAAAAACAGTCGAGTTATGCATATAAACGTTTTTCCATAAGGCCGGAGTTGGTCGTTGGCTGGTGGGGGCGCTAGGGTGCTCATATGATTGAGTGAGCGAGATACTAAGATATGCTTGTAAAAAGCATGTGAAAATGCATTTGTTTAATAAAGTTGAAATATTTGATTTACTGGTGTATGGTATACCTAAGTCGGCGAGACGACTTACTTACTTCATTTTTTTTTTTTTTTTTTTTTGTGAATCATAAGCTTTGGTCCACAGTGATTTTTTTTGCTTCATATGCAAAAAACAAATTATAAACTTTTTCAGCACTTTGATAAGAGCCAATCCAAGGCATATTAAACGACACACGCTGCGCAAATGTTAACCTTATCACCTCTTTCAAGTTTACACTGGTAAATGGAACTGATTAAGAAATGTTCAACTATTTTTTTCACTCTTTTTTTATGTATTTACACGTATTTACTTCTATTTGCTATTTTTATATAAAAAACCCAAGAATAAGAGTAAACAAATTGTGAAATTATACAGAACGCAACATAATAATCCCACATTGCTCCAATTATTGGATTTTCCGCATAAGTTTATCTGTCGATTGGTTGTTACCTCCGGTTCGGCTTCTGTCTTGACATCAAGATCCTGGCTCATTTCATAATCATTAACATCGATATCCAAAATCACATCTTCATGCAACAGATATTCTTTATCCGCACTATGAAATGACATAGACAAAAGCAAAAAATTTTAAAAAACAATCGAAAAATGTTATTTGGTTTTTTTTAAGTTTTAAATTTACCACATTTTTAAATGTTAATTTCATTCAGATCTTTTCAACTCGATGTGTTTGCGCAAACTGATGCCTTAACGAGAATGATTGGGTGAGCCACTGAGTCCCCAAACCCGAAGTATGCACACATACAAACTCAAACCATTTCCTCTTTTGCTTAAAAATATTGAAGTGCCGAAGGGAAGGGCAAACATTTACACTATTCAGCCAAACATTTAACTGTGTCCCATATATACATATATATAGTTTTTTTAACTTTTTGCTGATTCACGAAACTATTAAGTTATCCATTAACCATAATAAATAAATTGAACAAAAAAATATTATTGATTTTATATTTGATAAATGCCATTTTTGTTGTCTAGTGTTTCAGTTCTTTATGTATGTAGGAGCATTATTATAAACTACTTTGAAAAAAAAATATTCTCATTTGAAAAGTTAAGATGAGATCAACCATAACCATTCGACTGAAAGTTTGTATACCCTTGCAAGTTTTTTGGTTACTCTTTCACTATTTAGAGCCGTCAAAGTGGAAAAACGCTTTAAAACTCTAATATTTGCGAAAGAAGGACCTTAAATTTTAGCATAGCAAATAACGAAGTTTTTGAATAAAGTCACTGTTTACCACCACTTGTTCCTATGAAAGCTATATTATATGGATATTGATCAAATTTAGCACAGTCATTAAGAGTTATGTTAAACTGAGATATACAAATTTGTATGCCAATTTCTTCAAAAGTAACGAAACTATTGACGAAAGTCACTGTTTTCGGCCGATCGTTCCTATGGAAGCTATATGATATAGTCACCCGATCTTGATCAAATTTGGCACAGTCGTTTATAGGTGCAATAAACATTAAACTTCACGATTAAAGCTCAAAAATTAACGAAGTTATTGGGAAAAGTCACTGTTCTTGACTCTGCCTTTTGTATGGGAGCTATACGATATAGTGATCCTATCCGTCTGAATCCTAGATGTCCAGCCTGTGCAGTATATACGAGCCTACATGTTTGAGTTTGCGCTTATCCAGACGGACGGAGAGAAGGACAGACGGACAGACAGATGGACATGTCGTGCTGGTCAAGAATATATATACTTTATATGTTAGGATATTCTTCCTTCTATGCGTTGCACACTTCTGACCAAAATTAATATACCCTTTTTACAAGGGTATAATTATCAAAGAAAGTAAGGCTTTTTTTAACTGTAAGTGCATTTTGTAAACTCCGGTTATTTGATCGATTTTTCCTATAGTACTATATATATCTTATAAAAGGGCGATCCGCACAACTTGGTAAATGTGACAAGGCTACAAATATCGATTCTACCTCTAATGCTGATCATACAACTTCTCGGGGTTGCAACCTCTAAACCAATTTTGTATTAACCTCTGCAATGGCATAATAAAACAAAATCTGAAAACCTAAATATATATATACATACATATATATGCAGAAGCATATATTTGTATTTTTAGTCCAGTTTTTAATTAAGCATGATTTTTTCTTATCACAAAAAAAATTGTTTCTATTTAGCTGAGTGAATTGGTAAATATTAAACATGTGAAATATTTACCCAGCAACAAAAAAAACAACAAAATTTTGTGTACATATTAGGTAAAGTGAGCCATGTAAATAAACTAAACATTGTAATGACCACAAAATAAAATATGCGTAAATGAAACTACCTACTTACATATTTTGTATGATTTATGGGTCTGGTAAGTATATATACATATGTGTGTGTGTGGGGGGGAGGCTCTTGATTTAATTAGCTGCAGGGTATTTAATTAAATGAATAACCTATTGGAGAACGAAACAATTGTATTAAATAAAGTTAAATTATGTAAATAACACTAGATAAAATAATATTTTTATGGTGTGATAAATAAAAAATATTTTTCCCACTGCTGCACCAAACTTACATACAAATTAAATAAACAAATTACTAAAGTTTATATTATGAAATTAAATAATTTTATTAAATAATAAACATAATTTCTAAATTTTAATTAGAATAATACAGGCACATATATTGCATTATTTATCGGATTTAATATAAGTAGGTACCGAAGCAAAAGGAAGTATATATATATACTTCATTTATTTCAATTAAATGACTCACACAAAATTTGAGAATTTAAAAAGTCGACAACTTTAGAAAAGAAAGAAAGAGAAATGTTCGTCATCATTCGCCAAATCAGAAGTCCCAACAAACCTAAAACCCTTTGCAACAAGTATTGATTGAAATAATTGCATTAATTTTAGACTTAAATAATTTATTATATTTTTTTAAATGTATTAAAAACAAACTTTGATCAAAAAAACACTATCATAATATGTTTTATTATTTTATTCTCGTTAATGCACTTATTTATATTAAATTTTAATATTAATAACCAACTTCACTTTCACAAATTAATGAAAAAAAATATACGGCAATTTTAATTATTATTATAAAAACTAAAAAAAAAAGCAATATGTATGTATGTAAATCTCCCATTTAATTAATTTAATTATTCAATTTGCAGCTGTTTCGAAAGTGTTTTGAAACTGCTTATTATGATTCAGTCTCTATAGACCGAATTTTATTATCAATTATTTTAAGAATAATATTTCCTTTGATGATTGTTGTAAATAATATTTCCATTAATGATTCAACAATTAATTAACAGATTCTGTGTATACATTCAGTACGAAAGTAATCATTAGGAATTTGTCCCTTAGATTAAGTCTCGAAAAATTGCAGCAATTATTCATAAACTTTCTATACGAAATAGTTAAAAGAATATAAACAACGAAAGAAAAAAAAAATAATAAAAAAATTACAATTTTATGTTGTGTCTTTATTTTTGCATCGCTATAAAAAAAATGTATTGTAAAGATTCTGTCCCTATTCAAGTGCTGAAAGAAAAGAAAAAAATTCTAAAAACATGTCGATAAATCATTGTTTTTTTTTTTTTGTTTGATTTAACATGCCGAAAATCTTGTCCCTATTCTATTGCGTGGCAGTGTATGATATACATATTTACAACTCATACAAATTAATTTACAGTAAATTAATCACTTTCATTTTTACTATTCCATATTATCATTAGGGATCCATTCATATCTTTATAAGCAGATACTAGTCATTCATTAAATGTTATAAATAGAAATGCCTCTTCAAATAATACATTTTTATCAAATTTAATGCGCTTTATATATTGTTGTGTACTTTTAGTATTAGAGCAGCCAAACTTCGTAGCTTTGGTAAAACAAATAACTAGTAAGATCAAAATTATTGTCAGCCGCCTGTTACATACATATATGCTCTTGGTTCTCAATTGGTCAATTGGCATCAAGGGTTTTATGCTATATTGAACAATTTTAATTGAAACTAAATACACATGGATATCATTTACAATATCTCAATTTGTAGATAACTCAGCATTTATTTGAATGCTGAGTTTGGCTAGTTTATTTCCATTTGGTGAACAAGAAAATTCATAACGAGGAAAAATCAAAACGCGAATAGCACATAACTTGATACAAACCAGAAAATAAAGAGAAAAATCAACAAAATGCATTTCAAGGGGAATAGGAATAAGTCCACAATATAACTCACTAAACGTATAGACTCAAAAATATCCTCTATTATGTAGATGAAATTTCTTTGCCATATTCTCAAAAAATCTGACTTTTAAAGGAGCAAATGACTTTAATTTTTCAACGTTACTTTTTACATAAATTTTATCATTTGCCATTTATCTATAGCTAACGATTATCAAGGAGGAAATTTTAAACTTGGATCTTATTTTTTGGATAATATATGTATCTATACACAATTTATAATTTGTTGCAGGTTTTTAAAAAATATAAAACAACCACACAAAACAAGTTTCAAACTATAAAAGTGATGGTAAATACATGCCCGGAATATACCCTCTGTATTTTTCAATTGCTGGGTATTAAAACACCGATACAACTTTGTATGTAACAGAGCAAAAGAAAGAAAACGACAGAATGATGAATTTGTCAGAGCGTAAAATTAACACCATTTTTGATTTTTTTGGGAAAAAACAGAGAAAGAGTCATTGAAAGAGCGGAAAAAGAGAGAGAGAGAGGGAGAGAGAATAAGAAAGAACGAGAGAATATTGTAGAAGTCATAATTGATAAGGTTGCAGTTTCACTTGTCAACTCTCTTTCTCACACGCCATTGAAAGGTTTTCTCCCTTAGTTGCTCTCTGTCAGCTATATTGTCTATATCTTATCTGACTCAGTAATAAAAAAAACAACCGACTTTGTATTTGTGCTGTTGTGGTTGTTGTTATTGTTGTCGCCTTCAATTAACACCTTTTAGCCAATGTGTGTGATAATGACGCAGACTTGTCGCTGTTATGGCTGATGGGTAATCAGGAACAATATCAAAGACGAAAGTATTTTTTTTTTCTCTCTTTTTTAGTTAGCCAACGAACGCGTTTCATTATGGACACGGAGGCGCAGATGAAAAAATCAGCAGCAGCTGGATCGTCTGGTGGCCAAGATGAAGTTGATTTTACCAGCGGTTTTGAGACACAATATCAAAAGGAATATAGCAGTATAAGGCCAAACATTTATATCCCACCGCCGGATAAGAATTTTGCATGGTATCGCAATTGCTCAACCATTGGAATGGTCCTATTTCTGGCCACAACATTTCTAATTGGCAGCATTTTACTTCTAATACAAATCACAAATGCCAGTGCCTTGTTAATATTGATTATTATCTGTGTCTATGTGGCAATTGCCGTAATGATGATTTGGTTAGAAGTGCAGAGCATTAAAGTGAGGTGAAACAAAGCGAAACGAAACGAAACGAAATATCGATAAAGAAATGTAATAAGTGTCTAACTAATTAGTTCAATTAAGTATTGTGTAAACATAATTGGAAATCAATGACAAAATAATCTGAATTATAATCTGTAAACTCCACGTTTTAGGTATAAGTTTTCAATAAAATGACGAAACAAAATCCATGTATGTAAATCGACATGAAATCAATATTCTTTCTGTTCGTGCGTGTGTGTGTGTGTGTACCCTATCTCAGGGGTATATCAATTGTGAACAACAGCTTGTGACATATTGTGGAAAACTTGTTATATATAAATACATATATAAAACAGTGAACAGGTTGAATTCGTATATCAATTTATTGTCTGGAAAATATTTAGAGCCTGAACTGTAGTAACTTTGTGAAATCGTGAAATCATGACATACCTCTCTATTTTGAATCAGACCCTCATTTAATATAAACAAAAAAGTATTTTGTAAAAGACATTTTAGGCAACAAATAAAGTAATAATTCACATGGCTTCTGGATATTACTTTTAGTAATAAAAACTTTAATCTTTTATGCTTTTTTTTCACCTTTTGCTAGTTATCAGATTTGGTAGCAACAAAAAATGTGTTAGCAAAGTTGTCTTTTCAGCTATTTCACAGCTTCTTATTAACTTAAAAACTCAGTTGAAAATAGCAACTAAATGAAGCAGAAAAACGAATTAAAATTTTGCAATATCAATTTCTTATTAAAAATGTAGATTGTTCATAATATTACACAGTTAAGCCAAGATCTCCATTCACTAATGTGTTAAATTTGTATACAAAAATATAATGTTCATATAAAGTTTTTATATAAGTGCCAGATCTGACAGCTTCAAGAACATAAACATAACATACATTACCTTCCGGAACGCTCCCATAGTAGTCGATTTAGTCAACCACTATATCAGACATGGCTTTACAATAACACGAACCAAAACAATTATAGTTTTTGAAGAGAAGTTTGAATTTTATTTAAGCTCTTTAAAGTTCTTAAAGTAAAAAGAGACTAATAGAGGACTAGATGTTAAATTACAGAAAGTTATATTGGAATTGGTTACTGGTGTAAATAATATACATTATAATTTCATTAAAATCTTATATAACAGAAGACAAAAAATAAGAATAGTAGCATATCTTTTAAGAATAATAGATGTATTGTAATCCATCTAAGGTCGCCATGTGGGAAGTCCGCGCGACTCGGCTGGATTACGATGGCAACGTTTCTGGTCACCATTCTCAAATGGTCTTGAAGGCTTTGCTTTGGGCTGACGCAAGCTTAGCGGGGTTCTAAAGGTTCGTTGGTCCAAATGTTGATTCAGATCCTTATAATTACCAACACAACGAGAACCACAATTCTCATTTCGAAAATACTTGCAGCTATCTTCGTCACTGGATGCCTGAAATTTAAGTACGGCATTTTCTTTTGTTTTCCAAGTGTTTTTGGCTAACAGATTTGATCGTTTTGTTTTGACAGTTGCTGCATCATTGACCGAGTCGGAAGAGGATCCACTGGACAAGAGTTGGCCAGTGCTACCAGTAACCAATTTAGCCTTGGTTGAAATCTTTTTCAAAGAAATAGTTGATCTGGACGGCATTCGCATTGAAGTAGGCATTCGGGCAGTTTTGGATGTGGGTTGTATTTTGCTTACAGATTCGGGACGATTCTTCTTTTTAGTTTCCCAATCCTCTGCGAATCGCTCCAATATATTCTTGCCATAGACCAAAAATGGAACATTCTCTCGTTGCTCATAATCCTGCACTAGTTTGGTTATTTCCGCCTCAATCTTGCTTAACTTAATGCCAATGGCTTTGCGTTCACGCTCTTCTTTGAGTAGTTGACCTCCACGATTGTTAAAGCGTCCCGGCTCATTGGCTTTGGTCTCCAAAGCCTCCATACGAGTCCAGAGAGTTACGCGACGCTCAAACAAGTCAAAGATGGTTTTAGTTTTCCTGTAGAAATTCATAACGTCTTCTAGTTCCAGTTCACAGACCTCGAGAAAATCTTTATTGTTAGAATCGTTGTGGAAAATGTTGAAACGCTGGCGCTCCTGATCGCTTTTCAAGGTGACATCGCACCACTTGGAGAACTCAACACGCAGATTCTCTATATAACTTGGGAGATTCTGAATTCTTAAGTTCTGACAGCGTTGCAACTCCTCTAGAAGTATATCAAATGTGCGCTGATTGTACTTTGATTTGCACTCTTCTACTTGTCGCCTACCAAATGAATCAATCACTTTCTCGCCCAGACAAAGCCATAGCGTTTGTACTTTCTCGAACATCACATCAATTTCATTTTTCATTTGATCCACCTGAGTCTTATACATTTCATGCAGTTTCTTCAGACTGTCCAATGTCTCTGGTATTACATCATGATTGATTGCATTTAATAAATGATTTTCATTTTCGTTACTGGGCAAGAGATCTAACGTCTTCATATCCTGTTGAATTTGCTTCCGCAACTGGCCAATCTCGTTGAGAAGCAATTCACGTTGGACGGACATTTTTTCCAAATGCTTACGAAATGCCAATAAATCGTCGTCAGTAGCAATCGGATCCGCCGATAAGGGCCGGGGCTGTTCACCCAATTCTGCGCACAGCTGCTTCTGTTGCAATAGCAACCCGAAAATCTCGGCCCGACGTTCGTTTAAGTCCTTTCTGAGATTTTCGACGCTATTGTCCAGATTCAGTTGCCACATTGTTAGGGGCATATCCACGGGCCGCTCATCTATGACAACATCTCGATTTAATTGACGATTGAGGTCATCGGCGATATTGCTCAATCTCGATATTTCGTCGATAATCTTTTGCTCCTTCTGCTCCGATTCATTAATTAGATCGTTAAAAAATAAGATAACATGATCCTTAAGACGTAAGAGATATTCATTGCATGTTGTAGGCTCAAACATTTGATTCCAAATTGACTGCAAGAGATCGATATATGCGGAGGTCTCTTGAAGAATAGTCGATTTAACTGTGTTGTTCATCTTTTTTTTTTTTTTGTTTTTTTTTCAACTATTTTTATCAATTTCGTAGGACTAATTCTATTCCGCCAGTGTAAGTACGTGTGTGGCTGGAGATTTTTGTACTTGAATGATAACTTTTAAATAACTGACTATATTGAAAACACAACTGCTAAACAAGTGATATGGCAACGCCGACTTTGCAACACTTTTGAAATCATATATAGGATTTGAATTTGAAAGCATTTACATACATATATGTATCAGTATTTAGCATATTTTTAATTAGGTATGAGCAAATGTTGCGTTAAGATAAAATGCTACCACATTCTGCTAAAACTGCTAGATTATTTTAGCGGAAACTTATCGATAACCATTCATGTAATAAATTTTCCAAAATTTTAAGCCCATCCCTAATGTGAAGCCACAGATTGGCACCGTTTTTTCCCCTTGTAAGGGTAAGAACCTACTACAATGGACGCTTATTTGTGAAGTATTTCTCTCTTTCCAACAAAAATTCTACCACGCTATCACGAAAATATTAAATTTTATCACTAAAACTTATTCACTGCCCACAAACTAATTTAATTGTTTCCAACTCGAATTTAAAAACTCAAAGACAATTTTTGTAATTGCGTACGAATAAAATGCAAAAGTGTACAGTTCGCACAAATTTCCATACTTTTATCGATTACCTTTTATATTAATCGAATAGTGCTGAAAAAAGAAAGGCTATTAGCCGAAAAATATTCAAAAAATAGCTAAATCTAATGCTTACACCTAAAATCAGTGCTGTTAAATTCAAAAACAGTGCTAGATAAAACGTCAATCATCAACAAGGGTTTAATAAAGAGTTGCTCAGTTTAAACTGTGTAAATGTAGATCAAATTTTAACAAAGGCAAAAACTCACCGCCTGTTTACCAAGTCTATTTACTAAGACTGGTATATAAGACTTCTTAATCATCGAACTTATCTATAAGTGATCTATCTAATCTATGAGAATACTTAAAAGCTTATGTGCATGCCAGTTAATGATAACAAGTGGAAAGTAAGCAAAAAAATTAATAACCACAAATGAGTTGTTATTTTATTTAGTTAGTTTAACATACTTTATATGTAATTGTTTACACAAAGTAACACTTTTTGTTTACACAATACGGATGAAAATCAATAATTCGGTCAAAGTTATTATGTTTAAACAACATACATGACAATGATATGACCTTACATAGTAAAGATAAAATTCTACTTTGTGTTGAGATCTAATCTAGCTTTTATAAAAAATATTTATCAATTATTTCTAATCAATAAAATGGTACATGAAAATTGGTAAATCATCTACATTTTTAAGAAGAAATTGAAATCATAAATCATTAAATTGGTCTTGCATTTCGAAAGGTTCCTACTGATACTTAGTACATTAAATAATTTAATGTATAATCAAATTTTAAATTTTTCATTTTAGTTAATTTTTTACATTTTCAGTCTTTTTAACTCATTATTATTAATATTTTTATAAACTTAAAATATACATACATATATTAACCAGAGGGCCGGGGCTAACTTCGACCGAGTCTAAGTTTGTATACCCTTGCAATTTTTTTGGTAACTCTTTCCTTACCTATAGCCATCAAAGTGGAAAAAACGTTTAAGCTAAAAAGGCAAATGTTTCCGAAAGAACGGCCTAAAATCTTAGCATAGGAAATAACGAAGATATTGATCGAAGTCACTGTTTTCCACCGATCGTTCCTATGGGAGCTATATGATATAGTTACCCGATCCTTATCAAATTTGGCACAGTCATTACCAGATATATTAAACTAACAAATATTTAATTTGAAAGAAATCGCGTCAAAAGTAACGAAGTTATTGACAAAAGTCACTGTTTTCGAAAGATCGTTCCTATGGGAGCTATATGATATAGTCACCCGATCTTGATCAATTTGGCATAGTCGTTTATATGTATAATAAACTCACCAATATTAAATTTCACGATGATAGCTCAAAAAATAACGAAGTTATTGAGAAAAGTCACTGTTCGTGACTTTGCCGTTTGTATGGGAGCTATATGATATAGTGCTCCGATCCGGCTGAATCCGAGATATACAACGCCTGCAGTATATACAAGCCTACATGCAAAATTTCAGCTCGGTAGCTCTTACGGTCTAGGAGGAGTTTGCGTTGATCCAGACGGACGGACGGACGGACGGACGGACGGACGGACATGGCTATTTGAACTCGTCTCGTCGTGCTGATCAAGAATATATATACTTTATATGGTCGGAGATGCTTCCTTCTGTGCGTTGCACACTTTTGACCAAAATTAATATACCCTTTTTGCAAGGGTATAAAAATTGGCCAATTATGTTCATTACATAGAAATGGTATAGAATTATTATTATTAAAATGTTAAAGACTCTTAAAACGGCTGAAAATGCCCTTTTGTTAAACTTCCCAAAACATTTCTTAAACTTTAACTGATTTTCGCTTAAATTGAATTTCGTTGTTCTTTTTTGTGCATATTGTTTTCCATTTCATGTTTTGCAATGCTTTCGTAATTGGTTTCCACATGCCAACTAGCTGAAAAATCTAAATAACGAAACCAAAAAAAAAGAAAAGGCAATCAACTAGGATAAGCCGAAACCTAAGTACTCTTTTTAGTTGTTTGTTTTGCAACTTACTAAACATTTTTTAAAACTAAATGATCAATGTAATGGGAACTTTTCTTGATTTATTGTAAAAAAAAATATCTCTAAGGCCAACTTTTTACACAGTAAAACCACTGTTCTGCAGCTGTTTATTTAGTTGGAAAATGTTGACTTAAACACCACATCTAACTAAACCCATGAAACGACATTAGTCTATTAGTCAACCAGACAAAACGTGTCATCACAGGTGTTTAGCGTACCACACCGTCTTCTTTGGAAAATGCATTGGGAAATTATTGTAAGACTTTGAAAAAAACCGCTGTTAACAGATTTTATGAGTATTTCTACCTAAAGATGACTCATAGTGAGGAAAATCTGCAGTCTGCCACGATGTCACGTTTGTTTAAAAAAATTTTGTGAGTTTTGTGATTAACAGACAGATATAGAGTGTAGAGAATCATCTGTTCATGTATATAGTTCATACACTTTTTAATTACTAGAGTATAAAGAGAAGTCGACCCCAACGCAAACAACAACTGACAACCAACAACCATTTGTTTGTCCCTTACAGATGTAACAGTTGCTGCAGGTTGTCTGCGGGTTTGCACAAAAAAAAAAAGAATAGATACTAGTTTAATAGCTAAAAATATTGTAAACATTCTCCAACAACTAAACAAAACGGCGTGAAAAAAATCACCAACCAAAGAGTGAGTAAGAGGGGGGAAAAGTGAGAGAACTACAAACAACTAGCACGCGTTGGGCCATTAAACTTTAATTTCCGCTGGTGACACTTTTTTCTCTGCACAGTTTCTTTTTTTTCAGTAGGTTTTTTTGCTCTCTCTCTCTCTCTCTTAGTTGGAGGATTGAGACATGGATGGCAAGGGCAACAGCCTGACTTACCTTAATTACTCACAGGATTTCAAGCCATGCTAATTATTTGCACTGTGCACTATTTTGGCCCCAGACGAGGGCAGCCAACATAGCGATGATGGGCGCCAAGGATGTGAATGCTTGGTAAGAGGGAATGTGAATGAGGATGAGGACCTTGCCAGAGCATTTAATTATAATGGTGGAAAAAAAAGGACGAACGTTCAGCTTAAGCATTAATGCCATTTCCGGGTGGAGAAAAGGGTATTACATTCGCGCTTTTTCTCCATGCACTTTAAGACTCAATATGTAATTGGCAAAAGTTTTTCAAGAAATCATAAGTAGGTAATTAATTATTCCATCAGTTTAATATTTTTATTTTTGGCCATTAAAAGGAAAGAGAGCAAATAATTAAATACTTTTGCATCATTAAGTAATTATTTTAAATCAAGTTTACAAAAACGTGATGTCTAAGAGTCGAGAAAGTTTCATTCACTTCACTTGTTTGAACTTGAGTAAGAAATTCTTTTGGCCTTAACCAGAAACAACTTTAAAACTCTGACAAACTTGACTTTTCATCAGCTCTAATTTGAAGAGTATTAAACAGTTTTCCAACTTAATGTCTAAACTTATTTGTTTCAATTTTTAACATTCATTTATTTTGTTTATATTTTATCTTTAAAATATTAGAAATTTTGTCTATTTTGACTGCCTTAATTGCTTAATTTGCCATTAAGACCAGAATTCACCAGAGGCAACATTTTATGATCTTTTTTGTTAGGATCTATTTTAATTCGTTCCAAACTATTAAAGATGAAAAAGAGTCTTAATCAGTCGTCTAACTCGTCTTCGTCAACGACTTATTCCAACACAAACCCTTAAAAAAAAAAAAAGGAGAATGACCAAAAAGCGCAAAAGTCTGGGTACAAAAAATTTGCTTTCTAATTAAAAGCATACTAAGTCAAAGCTTTGAGTAATACTTAGCAACTTTTTTTTCACCAAAAAAAAATTACATATACAACTTTTGTTCTTGTAGTAAAAATTATGATTTATTAAAGTTTTTAAAGTTAACCATTTTTTTTTTGGCTTTTCGGTTAAACCAGAAATAAAACAAATTTATAAATTTATATTTAAAATGGCCATGAATTATTTTTCATTGATTTATTGCTCAATTGGCCAATAGCCTCACACACACACACACATACACACAAAATATGGTTTGTATAAAAGGCATTTATAGTACAACAAAAGCTGCCTGGCATTTCAATTCATTTTAAATTCATTGATTTTTTTTATTATTGTTTTGGCTTTGTCTTAAAATATTTAAAGACTAGGCAAACAATAAAATTTATAGAAGCCATTTTATTATTTCATATTTCAAAGTTGAGAAATATTTTTCTATGAAAAGAAATTCAGCTAAAAAATTGCATTCAAGCAAAATGTAACTAAATTTTCCTTTTTCCCTTTTTATTTTTTGTTGTTTTTGCATAAAAAGCAAAAGGGAAATAAGGAAAATGTAAAGCGAGAGTCAAGACATCTGCTTCGGTTTCTTGTTCTGTTTTCTATCTAGGGAAATATGTCTTAGAATTTGTTTAAGTAAATCTCACTTGAACGTTTTTCATTAGGCCACTCAGCGAGAATTGTGGAAAGGAGGTGGTGGGGATGGGTGAATAGTAGAGGAGTTTATGTTGAAAAACAGAACGGAAATGTCATGACATTTGCAAATTCTAAACTCAAGTCACATTTACCCAGGAGAGACTGCAAAATAAAAAAGTGAAAGCACTTGGTTAAGAAATTTCAATTAGCAAAAAAATTGTTTATGCAAAAGAATTTTATAAATTGTTTTTCCTTTCGAAATTAAATATTAAATTTGAAATTAACCGGGTTAGGCTTTTTCTTAAAGAACTCTTTACACAGCAAGAAATTTATTTAGTAAATATGAAAAATTCTTTTAGATCGACTACCACAATCCTCATTAAATCTCTATCAATCAAATGATTGATAGTGTCAAAAAATGAGAACCCGCAAAATGTTTGGTAAAATTTTCCTACATTTGACAATCTGTGTGAGTTGTCGTTTCTTTTTATCAATTATTATTAGTCCTGGCATTCAGTTGCATGTTCAATTATGTATTAATCATGTGTATGGAATAAAGACTACCTACAAATGTATTACCCCCCCCCAGTTTGCAGAAACTGGCAACAGACCAAGGTAATTATTAACACATTAACAGGTCGCTTTATTCACCATTGATTTATATTTGTACAATTCATAAATATAATATTCAGTAGGGCATCACCGCGACACGTTAAAATCGTATATATGTATATACATACATATAAATACAAATGAATCGAAACAATTTGTTTGCCCAATGCAAACAAACCAATAAATATAAAAATATATAATATATATCATTACCCACACACACACGCACACACACACACACACACACACTCAGGCACACACGCACTATTAAGTGTTATATTAATGCCATTAAATGCAGCAGCAGAAACAGTTATATAAATCACAAAAGCTATCCCATAGCTTATATACCCTTCAAAATTATTTTTCTAATTAAAATTTTCTTTTATTTTTAATTTGTAAAATATATTTTGGTATATAAATTTCTCACATATAATGTAAAAAATATATTTTAAATAAATTTTATTTAAACAAAACTTTCCTGCAAATCATCTGAGAGCAACAAAATTTAGAAAACAAAATAAATATTGTAAAACTTTTTGAAGTTATCTTTTTTAAAACTTTTTATAGTATTAGTCATTGACTAATTAATATCTATCAAACATGACCCTATAAATTTAAAAAAAAAAATAATAATATTCAAAATAAACAAATCTATATATATACGTTTATATATCTTAAATCCTAACATTTTTATATTAAACTCAGAGTATAAAAATAAACTACATTTTGCATAAAACCAATGGCAAAAATGGTTCAAGGTTTTTCTGTGTCTTTCTATTTTCAACTTTTGGAATTGGAAACATAAATTTACACGACTGGCTTATGGTGAGACTTAGCTAAAGAAATACATAGAGAGGAAGCAACAAAAAAAAGCAATGCCAGAGAAAGTGTGAAAGAAGAGCAAAAGTGTTCCACGAGTGTGTCTAAGGACTTCATTTGAATTGGGCCTTAAAACCAAATAAATACAGACTAGAGACACAGAACTCTTTTTGGTATTTTGGGGTTTTCTTTTTTCATACCCAGCATTTAATGGATCGAAGGGTATGTTAAGTTGTATAAAAGGTGGTTTAAGAACATGGTATATGTTTTATTTTAATTCTTAAAAATATTTAATTAACTAATATTTAATTCTACACAAAAGTAAGGCATGTGTCTGCGTTTTCTGACAGCTATTTCCAATACCATTTCCAATCTAGAACTTTTAAAGTTTCAGAAAAAGTCTTAACGGATATTAAAAAAGGGTTCTAAGATAAAAGACGAAATGTGAAGAAACGGTTTGAGTTTTTATTCAACTAATTGATATAGATTATATAACTAATATACCACAAATAATAGGTAATGATAGATCAGAAAAGTTGTATATTTAGTATGTTTTATAAGGACTATGAACTTTCTATTTCTTTATACTCCATTCTAGGATATCTCAATGTCCTTACTTCCAAGTGTCAAAAGAGATTTTAGTTGGAGTAGATTCGTTTTATTTAGCTACATGTTATTTACATGTAGATTTACATTCAAAAACACTTTAAATGACTGGCAATCAACGCCTAGTCCAGGTCTAGGTCCGCATAGAACACAGTTAAATGACATGAAAAGACAAAAGTGTGCAATGAGGTCGAAGGACACACTTACACTCACACACACACATACAATCCCAGACAGGAGCAAACTTTGTGGTTAAAACTAAAGTGGCCTGTTTCAAAATGTGTCCAACAAAACTGGTAAAAAAAAAAAGCAGCAAAAAAGTTTTCCATAGAAGAAATTTTCTGCCTGCCTGCCGCTTGAATGCTCTCTTCTCTATACCCTCTTTGCTTCTGTCACTGCACTCATCTGCATTTTGGCCACAGTTTTACGTTTTTTGTGTTTTTTTTTTTTGGCTTGTGGCCTCTTTTTTAATATTTCAACACATTTTTCTACATTGCACTGAGAAAAGAGGCTGGACTGAACTATGCCATTCCCTTACCATTCCCCCTTTATCATCATACCATTCTAACCGATTCCTGGAGCTCGGTCTCGGACGTGTCTCTTTGTGATAATTTATACATGTTGTTTGCGTTCTCTTGACTTTTTGGCTTTTGTTAGTTATATGGAATAAATAAAAGATGTCATACTACACAAAAAGAACCAAAAATAAATAAGATACACTTTTTGAAAGGTTGGGTTAGTGTGTTCAAAAAAAAAAAAATAAAAAAGAAAATGCCAAAGTGAAGAAAAATAAATAGTTTCTATGCAAATTTTCACTTTCAAATCAGAAAATGTTTGCTAACGAATTCTAATTTGGATTCTAAGTTCTCTAATTAAGTTGGAAAACTCAAAAAAAAAAACGGTTTTTATATATAATTAATGTCCTTACTGAACTGCACGAAATATTAATTATTGTCCCACTACAAAACTAAATAAAACTTCATTAAAAAAAATTCTTCAATCCAGTCAAAAACGAAAAGTGGGGGGAAAACCTAGTTATGAGCTTCTATAATAGTTTGTTAATAGTTTCAATAGCTAAGATAACTAAGGTTCAGCAATTTCGATGTTATTAAAAAATTTGAGAGAACCGATTCCGAATCTACACATAGATACTTCGCATCATGTCTAGATCTTGAGATGCAGGTGCCATCTTGAGTTTTAATGAATATGTAAGTTGGATAGAGGAAAGTTAGTCCAATCTTACGATGAATTGCTTATTCCCTTAAAACTGAAACTTAAGCTAATAGAATTTGAAGCATTTTTTCTTTCAAATTTGTTGATGGTATTTTTGAACTCTAATCTATTCTTACTAAACAAGAAAGTAAATATGTTTTATATTTTATGTAAATATTGGATGCAAAATGACTAAGCTATATATATATATGCGATTTGAATCATTTTTCTTTTTTTAGCTCTGTGGGTTGTGCGATTTTGTTATCCTGTGTATAGTTTTTTAAACATTTCACTAAAATTTAATTAAAGTTGTTTTATGTATGTGAAAAATCTTGAAGCCAATTTTATTTTGATATAAAATTTTATAAAATTTTATAAAATTTCCTAAATTCAAAGTTATTTCATTATATACGACAGATACTGCCAGTCATTTTTTTCTTCAAATTTTAATGAATTTAATAATAATTAGTCATATATTTTTATGTGTGTTTGTCTATATTATATTATGTTTACTGTCAGAGTAGAATCTTTCCCTTTTTAAGTTTTTAAAATCTTAAATTTCATTCTAAATCTACGAACATTTTGATATTAACGTGAAGATTGATTCTGACTAGAAATATATACATATATGTATACTTATAACAGTCGGAAGCGCTTTATGTTTATAAATAATTGGAGACACTTCCTCGTTGACTTTGCAAGGGTCTACGAATTCGTAAGAACGTATTCATTACCTTTTAAATATATAAATAAATTGTATTGCATTTTAAAGCTTGTGTTGAAATTTTTTCATATAAAGCCAAGTGGCCTTAACCTAAACGAAATATCATACCAAATGCAAATGGTCCAATACCAAGTGGTCAATTCTTCGACCATGGCCATGACCAGAGTAAAAGAGCTCTCAACAATTGAGTTTATTTTTACATTGTAGAAATTTTGTGCCTATTCAAGCTCAGATTGTTCATTTGGTTGGACGGTTGTTTGGTCGGTTGCTTTGTTGGCTAACAGTTGGAGCAGCTTATCACAGAATTGGCAGTTAGAGTTAATTGAATATTCAAATGCGTTTTTCTACGTACAATGTGAGAGTGAAGAGATGATTCCACACTCATTTCAACTAGGTTAAGCAACAATGTTCAGCCTTAAATTCAAATGTATATGATTTAAATGCATTAAAATGCGTTTAAAAGAAATTATTTTAATTGAAAGTTACAGTTTTTTTTCTTTTTTTGATATTAATGTGGTTGCTCTTTCGACATTTTGTGTGTTGTAATTTAATTATAGACTGTAGTTTTAACAGAATGAGTTCTGAGGTAAATATGGCCCATGCAAACGGAATTAATGCGAAAACTACTTTATTTAACTCATTAAATTGATTTTAAAAAATTTATGTTGTAATTTTAAAATGCACATTCATCTAGCAGAAATACAAAGGAGGAAAAAGTGTAAACGATTCCTAAAGGGGTTGAAAGAAAGTTCATTCACACTTTTGATTCAAAAAAAGATTTTAGTCATAAACTAAAGGTATTGTATAAATATGGTTTATTGTGATAGTAATAAAAATAATATTAATCAATTGTTAAATTAAGTTTTTTTTGTTTATTTTGCTAGCTTCCACGTCATATTCAAAATTTTTAACTATTATGTTGTTTAAAACATTTGTTTAACAATTTCCCTTGGAATCCTTTCTATTTTAATTTTGTAAATTTTTAACTATTTAAACTCTTCGAGACGTAAGATTCTTAAGCCACATTTAAAAGATTTCATTATCCTTTCCAAAAAAAAGGTGGTTTTTGACCACAGTGCGTATGAGTGACAAAATTTTAACTGGGTTTGTGTCTGTCAAAATCCGAGAGCTTTTAGTTCAACGCTAAAGCTTTTCAAAGCTAACCGTTTTTAAATAACTTGACTAAACTAAAATTGAAAAGCTCGAACATCCCAAATATTTAAACAAAATCTGGAAAATAAACGTGAAAACATAAAAACCAAGTGTTTAACAATTTCTAGGTAACATTTTTAATTGATCTGAGATAACTTTAATAAGTTTAAGACCTATGTCAGTTAATGAAAGCTTAACTATTGTTAGACCTGGCAACCCTAGTAACTAGTACAACCATTGCCAAGGAGGCGACTGACAACGACAACGAAAAGCTTTTTGACTTCAATTCATCGTCAATTTTCCGGCACAACAGACGCAAACAACAATTTACGGTAAACGCGCGAGCTGCTCCCTATACGCCGTACCTTTCCTCTTACCTATTCTTTAAACACACACACACCTGCGTGCATACAAAAAGAAAAGGAAAAACAAAATTTTGCAATTAAATGACTAAAAGAAAAACTACAACTAATTAAACAAAAATCTAAAGTGACCACTAAGAATTATAAAGAAAATAATAAAGTGAATTTCGTCAAGGGAATTATTTGTGAAAGGAAAAATACGTGTGTGTGTGTGTGTTTGTGTGTTTCTCTCTCTCTTTCTCTCTTTATGTGTGTGTGAATTCGAATGTGTGTGTGCGTGTAGGTGTGAGTGTATGCAGGGAAAACTAAGTGCAATAAACTGTGATTATTACGGGAATTGAGTATTTGCATTTCCCGCTGTTCAAAATGTATTCATCATATATATATATACATATATCTCTTTTTTTATGTAGATATATATATGAATCTGTATCTTCTATTGCTGAATGTCCAGATTTCTCGTACATTATGCAAATTAATTTCAATTAGTTTGCACTTTGGCCATTGCGGCTTGTTGTTCCTGCTCGCCATTGTAGTAAGTTGTGTTTGTTATCATAGTAGTAGTCATAGTACTAATAGTAGTAGTAGTCGTCGTCGTAGTCGTAGTAATAGTAGTAGTAGTAGTCGTATCTGTCGTATACATAATTTTGGCCAACGATGCTGCTTGATTCTTCCTACTACCATTTCCACATAGCCACACACACATACACACACACAAACTTACTTGATTTACCGGCTTTTTGCTTTCATATGTACGTACATGAAAATTGTTTCGACAAGAATTTTTTAATCATATGAACGCAAGTGGAATGCATGATATGTGCCACAAACAAAAAAATAAAGTTTAAACTTTGCTATTAAATTAATTAATTTTGAAAAAATTAATATTTGAAAATGTCAGAGCATTTTACATAGGAAGTAAATAAAATGTAATTCAATATCAAAGGCAATTGCTGAATGAAACGACAATATTATATAGACTATTAAAGAGGCAATCAATTGTTGAAATATTATAAAATAAAATGCATGACATTTATGTTGCTATTTTTTAGTAGCTCTTAGAATGAGTAAACTTTTTAACTGATATGAGTTTTATAATTAGCCTTTAAAAATATAAAGTACTGCAAGACTTACGGGAAAAGTATGTGTTAAATGCTATTTGCTAAATTTTGTTGTAATTCAGAACTGGTTAAAGCGTTGTATGGCAATCCTGGAGTCTTAAGCAAAGCAGCTTAAACAATTCTTTTAGGAAATAACTAAATTGAAACTCTACTCACTTTTGCTGTCGAAAAATTGTCTTAACCTGTACTAAACTGGCAGGCTAAAGCAATCTTTGAGCAACCATTTAGAAGAAGTAACTTAATACAAAGAAAAATAACCTAGAGCGCCAGGTTTTTCAATTTTAATACGTTTGAATAAAAATTTTCTCATTAATGACGGCCAAAACTTGCAATATGATTACTTTTTAAATAAATAATGAGAACTCGTATAAAAACCAAATATTTTAGGTATATACAGTATTATTAATAAATTAATAAGCGTTGCCTAAATATTTTTCTGATTTCTTTTTATTATAATTCTTTTTTATTAAGTTTTGTTGATAAAAATATTTTTTATAGAAGAACAAAAAGACCCTATTTTAAAAATGGAATGATAAAGCATATGATAATATCAAAAGTAAGAACCAAAATTTTTTTTTTGAATTTTATATTAATTTGAGACAGTTTTTAGTTTACTCTTGCAAAGATTTCTTAAGTTTTTAATAACAAATGTTGTTTCTAGACATCAATAGAAAACACAAAATATTTATATTAAAGTTTACTTTCTGTTTGAATAATTAAAATACTTAAAATTCCGTAAAAATCTTGTACAAAACTTTTTTAAGCAGTATCAAGTAAAGTTTCAACTTTTTTAATTAAAATTCAATTTGAATTTAAACTTTTACTTTTCTTCTTAAGTGTCTCCTCCCATTAATATGCACAAAATTTATTCTTTATCAAGATTTAAAAAAAAAAACACATACACACACATATAAACTTAATGTTTGGTTGTATATATGTATATTTTAGATACAAAGAGAATGCAGGGCGTTGAACAATTTTATTGAAAGCTAACTAAAAATAAAGTAACCGCATGACAATAATATCAATTACAATGCACAGACCGAACGGATCCCAGTGAATCAAACAAGACCCCCACCAAACCAACCGGCAGAGTCAGTTTCATTTCAACGAATCATAAAAATAAAAATAAAATAAATAAAGAAAAAAAAAACTTGCACGAGACTCTCATTATAAAGGCAGCAAGCAGAAGGAACCAAAAAATAAAAATCTGTAGCACTCGGAGAGCATATACTTAGTAATGCAGCGCTTCGTCAGCAACATAAAGGTTTAGATTAAGTAGGGTCACCGAGTTTAAGATACCCTATAAACAGATTAAAATATTACTCACCCAGAAATATGTCAATAACTAAAACCAACTATCGAGGAACATTTAGTATAGTTCTTTTGTAGAAACTTCTTTTTATGTATAACTTTTACCTTTCAAGGATTAAAAAGATCGTTTCCATTTTTAGACACCCAATTTCTAATATGAACTATAACATATCCCATCGATAAAATTGGGTATGAAGGGTATGCAATGACCAAATCACAGCAATTGCTGTGGCACAATGGACAGACAACAATATTTGTATATACCATGTGTGTGTCGTGTGTGTGTTCCCGGGACAACATCGAGTGGCGTCCAGTGGTTAGTTTACTTGACTGTTGCACAATTTTGCACACACACACCCACAAGCAATGAATAAATGAATGAATGAGTGAGAGAGGGAAGAAGAGAGTGTGGGAGAAATGTTCAAAGCATAATCATGAATAATGAGCATTTGTGATAAAGTGATAAATGCCCCCAGTGGCAAATGTGGGGAACAAAAATCTATATTTCTAGCATATACAAAATGCTTGAAAATAGAAAAGATTCAATACAAAATTTAAACATTTATCAATTAAGTGGATTTCCAATTTGAATTTTGGAAACAAGAACAGATTTTCGGTGATAATTAATAATCACAAAGTTCAATATTACTAAATAAGTAAACCGACGAAATGAAATCTACCATTAAAAATAAATAATTAAGAAATACAAAAATATAAGTTAAAAAACTATATACTATAAAAATATATTGGAAAGGAATAACAAACTATTATTATTTTGTTTTATTCACCCAAAAATTTGACCTCGAGCCGGCCAAACATACATCTAAGTTAAAAAACTATATCAACCTGTGAATGACTTAAGTATTTATTAAAAAAAAGTTAAATAACTAAATTTCAAAATCTAAAAGTCTGCACTTACTATTATCTCCAGTATTTTTATTCAACTTCTAGTTTTACTAATGGGAACCTAACAACATACTCGTAAACAAAGTTTGTAAGGATTTTATGTGCTTACATTCATTTACGAAAGGATAAAAGACACCAATAAGCGTGAGAAAAGTTAACGTCACCACAAACTGAACAAATGAATGTTTCAATTCAATTCAATCTTTATAATGATTATATATAATATATCTATAAAGTACTTCAAGTACGAGTACAACTTTGAAGGAAACAGCGGGAGAAAGACTAAAAAAAACTATTTTAACCAAAATATTGCGAATTTTTACAAAATTTCTTGAGTGAAGTTGTAGTTGCCCATTTACAATTTAAAAAAAGAAAAGGATTTCGCGAAGATAAAGTAGAAGTAGAAGAACAATGCTCATAGAATCATTGTGGAAAAAACAAAAAGATTGCAATAATAATTTTATACTTTTAGTAAAAATTTCATTAAATTTGCTAAATATTCTAAGAATTATTTCTTATAAAGATTATTGATGGATTGTACTAAAATCAAACAAGAAAAACTAATGGCCATAATTTTTAAAGAAAACAAAATTTTAAAAATAAAAAATATATTACTTTCGTATGAATTGTTTATTATTGTTTGGTATTCAATTTAAACAAAGACGTGTATTGGGTTTAGGATGAATTATATGTATAAATATTATTCATTAAAATATAGTTTCTAAAAATTAACTTCAAGGCAATCTCATTAGGTGAAGATCTTTTATGAACATGTTACAGTGTTTATTTTAAATGTTGCTCTAAAAAAAAAGTAATGTATATTTTAGATTCCCTCTGATTATATGTTAAATGAAGCGGTATTTCAATTCAACACACATGACTTGCAATTTACCTCTTCTTTGAATCAGTTTTAACTTATTTTAGAGACATATTTATAGTCACTTTATTTAACTCGGATTTTTAGCATGTGGAAGAATTATTTTCGAGTCTTCTTATAAGCTAATTTCCAAACTATAGTTAGGTACGTGAAAAAAATAGGTTCAAACATATATTTTAGTCCACTTTTCCTTACTTCAACTTTCAGTCTTCACATGAAAATATTAAAGTAAAAATGTCAATCTTGTTTTCATGTTAAAATAAGTTCAACATAGCGAGGTTTTTTTTTAAGTTTCTTATATAAAGTTAAATATAAGCATATGTACGAATGCTTTGTTCGACTTCAATTGCCAGATGACAATTGCCAGAATCCACTTGGTGCAGGATTGCACATCAAGAAAGGTTGCCAGTTAAACAGGTTTGCTTTACATGCCTTGCGATTTCCTAGTGTGGCACTTAACATTGCTGCACTGCAGCAGCAAGAAACCAGTGCAAAACGGGAAGGAGAAGCCTGCAGTTCGTTGAATACCAACGAAAGAAAAACAATAAAATATTAAAGTAAAACTTTAAATTTAAACTAAAATTCAAAATAAATGCAAAATAAGTGAAATTTTGTATATTCTCTTCGTTATTTATTTATTTACTTTTTTTTTGGATTTGATTAGATTTAGTTTTTTGTGCTTGTGTCATACGGTTTATTTACGCCGTAGTTTTCTCCGCTCACTGGTCGGGTCGCTGTGTCTACGGCTGCTGCTGCTGCTTTTGTTCCCCACTCAATTGATATTAATTGACTTTCTTCCACTTTTATATTATTCTTTTTGATCTGTGCACATGCCAGTCTCCAAACAGCCTTGTATGCGACCAGATTTTCGAGTATGTGCCACAGAGGTCAGCAAATAAACCAATTTGTGGCATAATATGATGAATTATTAGCATATAAATATATATATATATATATGTATATATAAAGAAATTTATGCAAACTTTTCCACGACTATATTGGGTTTTCCCTTATTTTTTAAAAACTGCATTCAAATATGCAAATCAGAAATCGTGATGAACTCACCAAAACCATAAAAGAATGAACACAATGAGGAAATTTCATAGGGTCGAGCTATATTTAGTTATTCTACCTGTAGGTATTATACACTATGCAACATAAAGGTAGTAAGACTTTGATCAATTGTTGAAATAGCAATAAATAACGATAAAGCTTATCTTTACTCATTGAATATAGATAGATATTGTATCATTAAAAATACGGAAAGTTTAAACAGAGCACGTGAAGTAGAAATACTATCTTTAGTAGCAATATGTGAATGCTTTCTTCTCTGTAGTCTCTTGAACAAAATGAATAAACTCTCTTCCAAGGGTATTAAAAAAAAACGACATAAAACAACTTCTATTATTCGATTTGCATACAAAACACTTTTTTAAAGCTCTTCTAGCTAGATAGAAAAAAAAACGTCGGTAGAATTTTAATGAGAGAGAAGAGGAAAAAAAATTGTTTCCAAACTAATCAGATATGCCTTTGATATAATAATCTCAACTTCTCCTTTTCACTCATTCTATTTTGCTTTTCTTTCTCTCTGTCGCTGAGCAGCTTTTGGTAATTATGTAAAAAAGAGTTGAACACAAAAAAAAATCCCACCCAAAGAGGAAAAAATGAATAAAATTGTGGTACCATAGAACGAAAAAAAAAAACTCAAAACTAAAAACAAAACTCGAAACTAACTACAAAACAAGTGTAGAAAAAAGTGCTGACAATTAAAATTAAATTTTGTGCAACAAACTAAACCTGCAAAAACACCAGAAAAAAAAACAAAAAAAAAAAAGAAACCAAAAGAACAAAATGTTGCAAGTGCCAGTGGCAAGTATTTTGCTGCTGTTGCTGCAAATTGCTGTTGCTGTTGCTGCTGCTGATACTGGAAGTGGAGACTCATCATCATCATCATCGGCGTCGTCATCATCACCAACAACAACAACAACCACTTTGATTGTGGAACGTCAAATTGATGCCAGTCTAAAGAATGCCAAATTGATTGAGAGCAAAGTGTTGCCCGATTTGGTTGGCTTGCAACGCAATCAGGATGATGACAAGTGGCAGCAGATCTACCGGTTTATTGACGATGGTTTTCCTGTACTCGAATTATATGGCTATAAGGCAAAGACAGGTAAGTGACTTACATACATACATACATATACACTCTCAGGAAAAGTAAATAATTGAAGTTTTCATATAACATAGATATTGATAGTGAATAAAACAAAAGTCATACAAGTTAAAAGATACAATTTTTTAATACGTCTTTTCACGTGTCTCTGAGGCTTTCCATTTTTTTGAGGTTTTTCAACTGATTACCTTAGAATGGAACACAAGTCTTTTATTTCCTTCATGCGAGTGAGTGAGTCTAAGTCTAGTGAGTCATTTTACACAATCCTAAACATTTCCCTTCCTTCTTTATTATTTTATTAAGCCATTCCAAGTAAAACTCCAACAAAATGTTTCCCAAGACTATTTCGACAGTTTTTTTCCGCCAGTGCAACGTTATATGGGTAACAATTTATTTATTTATGAATCCTATGCATCATTCAATCAAGTTTGTCAACTAGTTGAACACAACAAAAAAAAGGAGATTTAAATTGTTATGCATTGACATTGATAAATGACTTGAAAAGAATTGTCTCAAAAATATGCATCATTTGTTTAAGAAAAAACAAAAATGTATGATAAATGGTAGAAAAGTGCTCAGAAAAGCAAGATATATATTTATAAGTGAACCAAAAGTTAAAAGAATGATACGATTGTTTCCCATACAGGGAATAAGTTGAGAGAAATAATGCAATAAATTTTCACAAGAAGTTGCTCCTGTCACTATGAGCCTTATCCTTTATCTTGGACTTATTTATGACCACTACTGAAAAGGCCTTAGCAAATACTTCAAATCTGTTTGCAAATTTACACAATTATACTTCCTATGGTCAATTTTTTATCTAAGGCCAAGCAAATACTTGTCAGCAATCTAAAGCCTTTTTAATCCATGGCTCAAACTCATTGGCACAATTTGTCTTAACAGGGAACAAACAAAAAAGGAGTTTCCCAATGATTTAGCTTGACATTGATTAATGGACTTGGTTGATTGTCAAAATCTGACCCAAAATATAATTTTTTTAATGTAAAAATGCAAAAGTTTAAGCGCGTGATGAACATATGATAAATGGTAAGCAAAATTTAGATGTTTGGGCTTAAAAACTGCCTTCTAAAATTTCTCTACTAAATTCCTTGAAATAGTTATCTGCTTACATGTTTTTACAGTTTAAGATAATCCTTAAAATCAAATCAAATAACCCATACCATGCCTTTAAGCTAACTTTTTCTAAAGAAGTTGGATATCTGAATATTTTTTGTTATGCTGCCTTTAATATAATCATCTTCACAAGATAAGACTCTAGCCGGCAACAACAAAATTTCGATTTAAATTTCAAGAATTTCGTAATCTACACAGATAATTAATTAAATAACTTTTTAAATAAATAAAGGGTTGTAATCTCGACAAATAACAAAGCTAAAAATTTTTTAAAAAAGCAGATTCGTAGGGTGAGAAGAGGGTACATTATTGTATAAAAGATATTCTGCTAAAAAATGCGACAAAACAAATTGTAGAATCATTTATTTTTAATTTTTGATAAGCTCTTCAGACTTATATATAATACCCAAAAATCAGTATGCGTGTCTTTTGGCCAATGGTTCTACCACATTCACCTGTTTAAAAAGTTACGAAATCAAGGGCTTTGCGATTAAAACCCATCAAAAATTGATTAGAATGAAAGATACAGAAATTCAAGAAATTATAATAGTATAGTGGATCTGGAAGTCGGTGTTACATGCTGCATTCATTCAGGATGTTACCCACCCAAGGTTGATAATTTTTATTAAATGAAAGTCGGTAGTTATGGGAAACGCTTGGCTTTTCCTTTGTATTTTGTCACTAATTGAAGCAAAGCAAAAATATCAAGTTGCGCAACTTTTATGATGGAAAATTATATTTATATACACATTATTAAATTTGAGTAAAGTTCGCTTACAAACTTTTCTCAACGCTGTTCCTGTTGGCAAAAATATCATTATTAAAAACTTGCTAATAACAAGAGCACGTAGAAATTGAGATGAGAAGTTGAGGGAAATTCATCAAATCGATTGGCTGGTAGATGCATTATTTTCTGCTATCAAAAAGACCAAAACTACTACATTTTATCATTATTATATAAGTCGAGCGATGGCAAAAAGATCTTCTTTAAGCTCTACAAGACTTTTTCTAAAAGGTCTTCAATATTCTTATTCCTTAAAATTAAATACCATTTGCACAGTTATTCAAAAATTGTTAATTAGACCTGTAGCAAATAGTTTTTAAACTAATTTGGTTTTAGTCTTAAATCAGCCAATTAAATTTAATTTTTACTCAACTATAAAGTTATATTTGTCTTCGGATTTCTTCAACAATTCGATTAAAAACATACGAAAACGATAACAAAAAACAGAACATGATTTTACCTTGCAATTTTTTAGTTCCTTGCTAAGAATAATTCCTTTAAATTAATAAAAAGGTAAAATTTTAATTATGGCTTATATTGCTCTTAACATATTGAGGAATAGAAGAAAAATATTTGATGAAAGACAAACTGTCGGATGCCGAGAAATTTAGCTTAGAATCGAAAGCGAGAAGATGCCTCAAATACGATTCCGATAATACTTTCGGTATCGAATTAATAATTTCAAAGAAACTTTTCGCCAATACGTATTTTTAGTACATTATCTCGAAAATAGAGGGTTTAATTCGCTAAACAGACCTTATTAATGGTTGAGTGCCATCAAAATTTTACGAATTTATTGACTCACTCTCGTAGAATCTCAGTAAAAATCCATTATTGGGTATCAATAAATGAACCTATGACGGTGCTATAATTACGACGTTGAAAAATTTCAACAAAATTTTTCATAGTGACTGGTGGAATTCACGTCAGTTCTTGTTCATATTAACTTTATGTTCATTTGGGGGATTCTTAACGAATTATTCTCAATACTTTTTAATCAATCAGTTTTGTAGGGTCTGTAGGCTACCAATACTGAACAGAGACGGTTGATATCCAAGTTATGGTTAAAAATATTTGAAATTTTAAAAAAAGACTTCATATATTACTAGCGTCTGGTCATCATAAGGGTATTAGATGTTATTAAATATGATTTTTTTTTTAAGACATTAAAAGCTACATCATCAAATAGTCTCACATACACATTTCAGAATACCAAAAAACATATACATAGTTACCTACGACTAAATGCGTGCAGCATATTAATTAGCTAAACACATTCCACTTACTTACTTCATGAGTATAAGTATGCACAGTATAAAACTCACACACTCACCAAAAATTAAATGGTCTCCTAACTAAATCCCCAAAGTTAATTAACTGATTAAAACGAACAAGTCTAGGAAAATAGTAGATGATAGATGTGTATATCTACATATAGACAAAGACAGACAGAGACTAGGCCAGAGCACAAATGAAATGAAAACAGTTTACATTTTTAAGTGAGCAATTTTCCTTCTAACACAATTTATCACACACACACTCATATGAATGTATACATATATACCAACAGATACACCTTATACATTGATTATACCCAAAATCGATGTGAGAACCATTGAAAAGCCACGTTTAAAGGAATTCATGCTGGAGCATTTGGTGCCTGGTAAAATCTATGAGAGCTATAATAGCAATGGTAATGGTAATGGTAATGGTAACGGCAACAGCAAGGAAGAGGAGGAGCTCTATGGCAATGGAAATGGACATAAAATCGTTTTTCGTAAATTGGAAAAATCCCACAACAATGTTTGGCTACTCAATGGTCAGCAAATACTCTATAAGCTACGTATCAATGAGAATTTGATGGCCATTGCAATTGATGGTTATTTGGGTGATAGAAAATCGCCATATTCGAAGCGTAACATCCAGGAAACGAATAAGTGAGTACCACACACAAATGGACCGTAGTATGTAGTACCCTTTCCGGATGCAATCAGTAAGAAAACAGTGGTTCATTTCTATAGACAAACTATTTACACAGTTTGAATAAAAAGTTTCATTCAATAATTTCGTTTAATAGATAACCTTTAGACCACCTTTAGACCACTTTTTTTCCTCCCATTCAAAATTTTGTCCAAGTGAAGAATTAGTTTTTTGAGTTTTTAAGAAAAAGAAATGTGAAAAAATATTCCTCAATCTCAGGCAAACAAATTCCTTTTAACATTTTATAATTTTTTGTTTTGAAGGCCAAAAAAGTTTCAAGCACAAATTGAAATAGATTAGGAAACTTTTTATACTATACCTTGAACCACTGTAGATTTTTGTAGTCCTTGGTTGTTAGTCCTAGTTTGTTTGCGGTCAAAAGTGCACTCATACGAAATTTATCAGCCAACGAAAGGAAAAAAAAACTAACTTTTTGCAAACATTTCCTGCTTCTCTATCTCTTTCTCTCCTCTCTTCCTCAGTCGCTATAATGACCCACAACCCTTGGAGCAGCCAAATATAACGAATGCTGCTGCTGCCCATGCCAAAGTTGAGCCCATTATTAAGGAGACGAAACCGAGTCCATTGATGTCCTTTCTATCCAACATGAAGACGGGCACAAAAGTTTTTCAACATTTTCTATCGAAATCAAATTTGACACGCATTATGGATGCAGATAATGCCTATACGGTATTAATACCATCCGATAATGCCTTTCAACGTTGGCATCCCATCGATTGGGGCTTCTATCCGTTCAGTGTGCCAGAGTTCACCGAGAGTGTGTTGCGCAATCATTTCCTGCCCATGCAACGGCCGTTGCGCATGTCGGATGTTAAGAACATGGACCAAATGGTTGTTCACACCATGGGCGGTGAAAATGTGGTATTCCATGGACAACGTAAGTACCATTTACACCCACTGTTCTGTGCTTGTAACTAAATTTATGACTTCCAGCCACCCCGACGGTAAATAATGTCAGCATTATGGCCGACTACACCCTCATAAATGGCAATCAGGTGTTCATTATATCGGAAGTACTGTTTGTCTCCGAGGCTGTGGTATCCAAATTGCATCAGGTAATGAGGTCGTCTGCACTCCATATTTCCCATTCTCAGTTCATCTTAAATCATTTGGCCCAAAATTCTGTTCTGTTTGTGGCATATTGATAAATGTCGAATAATTTTCTTGTTGCCATCGACTTGCAGATGCATAAGGATAAGGAGACGCCACCATTGCTTGCCTTTCCCTGGTTTGGTGCCCAATTTCTATCGCATTCGTTTTTGGCTTTGGAAAGAGATCCAAGATTTACACAAATCACCAGGTAATATAGAAACTTTTGAGCAAAAACCTTTTATGGGATAGCCCTTATTGTTAAACCGTTTTATTAATAGTGCTATATCCTTTTGTTTACGTTTAAGCATATTTCTTTTCATTATAAATTGACAATTTTAAAAAGGCTTTTTGACCTTATCTAGACAATTTTTTGTACTTATCATTGATATTAGTCTTTATAACTCTTTTTACATATTCAAGATTAACTTTCCAAAAATAGTAAAAGTCTAAAAGTATTTAAAATTATTTTAAAATGTATAAACTTTTTAGTGTCGTGATTAAAATACTAAACTTAAATGGCCCTTAACAAGATTCAATTAACAAATTAGCCCATTATATTGAGGGCGTTAGGACCAAAGTATTACAAGCTTGGTTTTAATTTTAATTTTAATTTTATTATCCTGCACAGTGGACTATCAGTTTTGTTTTTCGTCCCTCTATATCGTTTCTTTTCTTGGATAAAACTGAAAAGAATTTAATAAACTTTAAACTATTTAGTTACAACGATTTGTATTGCTGGTTACAAGAGAAAACCATATACATACTATGGTTGTATCTATATAGACCAAATAAAATGATAGAAGTATTCTATATGTATGTACTTTCATGTTTTCTATCGTCGAACATCTTAAAAACTGTTATATTTCACTCAATTATGCATATGAAGCAGAATTCTATGAATACAAAGATGACTGCTTAAAGTAAGCGCTAGGAATGTGGCAATTATGACAAAAATATCTCAAAATTCCGATGATAGGAGCAAAAAAAATCTACTTTGGATCTCCAAAAAATGTTTTTATCATAAGATTAGCAAAGAAAAATGTTGCTAGTCGCGTTGATTTTACTTTTGGCATCTAACTCTAGAGACTATGGACTCTAAGACTTTTTGCAAAAAGTATTTTCAATAAGACTTAATAAATAGAATTTCGACCTTATTGACTTTTATCAAACCATAGACCTAGAGCCGCGAAAAACCAAGTTTTGATAGAATTCCTAAAACTTCACAAAATTTTCAAGTTTCCATTTGTTGTGATTTAGAAATAATTGATTTACTTTATAAATTTACAAAATCTTGACTTTTAAAAACATCATTTTAAAATCAACTTAAAAACTGCATTTCAACCCTTTAACTCTTTTCCTTTGGTTTTTCAGATATCTTAACAATGCCGAGATCGCTCCGCATATCTCTGGTGCTAACTATACATTCTTTGTGCCGGAAGATAAGGCATTTGAGAAAATTGGATTCGATCGATTATCTGATGATGTTATGGTGAGTCTCCCAAAAACAGTTTTGTTTTTTTAAATGATTCTTAATCAATTTCTTCGTTTCGTTTACAGGGATCACAACGTGGCATTAAAATGCTTTTAAATCATTTTGTACGCGGTCGTCTATATAATCGAGATCTACGCGATAATGAAGTATATGAGACCATCGGCGGTGGTCATATAAAAGTCACACGTAATCCTGGTAGCAATTATACCAGTGTGAATAATGCTCAAATAACAGAAAGTGAAGTTTTTGTCTATAATTTGGGTACCATGTATTATATAGACGATATTTTATATTCCCATATGCTGAGAGATCATATCATTAAGTCAACTAAAACGAGATCAAATCGAAATGGCGGAGATTCTGGTGGAGGCGGATCACGAAGTACATCAACGCGTCCCGATGTAGAGATCGTACCCAATGAATTCGAGAGTGAGCACAGTGGTGGAGATTATGCCATACATGGTGATGATGATGATTTCGAGGATGAGATTATAACGCCAAAAGCGCTACCCGTCCAGATCTATGAGTTGCCCAAGTAAACAAAGACATAAAAAGTAATGATGGTAATGACAAAAACAGAAACAGGAAGAAAAAGGAAGAGATTGACATTGGCCGAGCCGTTTTCCGTTTTTCATTTTGTGTTTTCTTTTCTTTTTTTTGTATGGGGTAAATAATTCAAAAACAATTTCGTAGTTTGTTGCTTGTGGCGCTTAAAGCGTTTTGTATAGTTCTCAGCTAATTTTTTGATTAAAATGTATAATTTTTGTTTCTAGTTTAGTATTTAGTATTCTTCGATTTTAATTTTAGCATTGAACGAGGCGGGTGAAACGAAAGTATACTACAAACAAAAAAAAAAATAAGAGAAAAAGGGCAACAACAGATATATATACATAAAATATATATATATAAATATATATATATAAATATATATATATACCTACCTAATCCTGAAGCTTGTAGAAAATAGCGTGAAATTTTTGCGAATACAAAATACAAATTTCCATAATATTCTAATTAAAAACAAACAAATTGATCCCAGAAAATATATAGTTAGATGTATTACGTAAACTACATCTGCATCAACATATCGGCTAAAACATAAATTAAAACAGAAAGCTAACACTCAATTAGTTGAAAAATTTCCAAAATAAAAATAAAAAAACTGTAGCGCAAACAAAAACCAACCCAAGGTATATCTATAAATGCGATATATTATGATACGATACGATATATACACAATATATATATCGAAATACAGATATTGTATTTTTTAATTTATAAATATATTAATAATATTTGAATGTATCTGTGTATATGAAAACAAAAACAAAGAAACAAACAAAAAAGCAATGAGAATAACAAAACATCAAATTTTATAATAGTTTGTTAAAATAAAAAAAATAACAAAAACAAAACTACAAATCAAAAACCCAATTATCCTTATTTTTGGACTTTATTCATATTTATTTTGAAATATAAATTCTTAAAAAGTTTGGGTATATATTGGGTATCTTTTCAATGCAGAAAAAGTTTTGGAAAATTAAAATATTTTTTTCTAAATATCAATCAAAAGACATCGCTCTTCTTATTTATTAATTTAAATCTCTTATATTAAACTTTGGTTTTTCAGAAGGGAAGTTCTTTCGGATTTCCATAACAGATTTGAGTATAAATAGCATAGAATATATATTAATGATATGAATGAAAAAATAAATCGACTTACAAGTCGTTTATATTTTTCTTTCACCTAATTTAAATAAAATAAATATTTGTAGAATACATTTTTAAATTTGGTGTAAAAAAAATGATAAAACAATCGGTGGGAAATAATTTAAGGAACAAATTTTGTATGAATTGAAAAAAAATATGCTTGGTAAAAGAGGAATGAATAGGTTCAAAACCTAATTTATTTTTAAAGGCATCAAGATAAAACAAAAAACTGTATATCCTTTAAGAGACAATTGACAATTTGTCAAGTTCATGTTTAGGTACATCCTTTTGTCTAGATGTCGACCTTTTTGAAATTAATCAAAACTTAGGTTTAGCCGGCTTGGGATAAATAAATCTCAATATAGGATTTCAATTTAAAAAGACAAAATATGAGGAGGTATACCTAGTTCAAAAACCAACAAGTGCTTAATATTATTAGCAGAATTTACTAAGGTATCCTAAGTTTCAATGGGACTGAAGATATGGTCTTCAACACTGAAAGTAGTTGAGAATTACAACACAATAAAGCAAAAACGATTGGATAAGCTTTTTGTGCTGCATATGAAAGAATCTTCTTTTTGAAGAATGAAATAGAAACAATGAATGAAACAAAAGCTGCATATTCCACCTTTTTTATGTTCATCTTTAAAAACATTGATCCAGCTTGTCTCATTTTATTTGAAGACAATTTAAAAATGTTGCCAATTTGATGGAGTATTGTAAAAAAAGCATCAAAGGCAGAAAATTTAAACAAAATATGCTAAATAATACGTAATTTCATCTGTCAGCTTTTGGTATAGGAAAAAAAAGGAAAACGTTTCATGGATGGGATGATATTTCCTCTATCCAACCAAAATAATTATGAAAGTTGCATCAGCTACTTCCCTAATACATAAGTGGACCCGTGTAAGAAAATGCTATCAATCCGTGTATCATCGAAACGTCCAAATTTCAACAAAAAATTTGATAATTCAATTTTTAGATAATGTAGTTTTCCAATGATAATTTCAAAACCATATAATAAACTTTATAAGATACATATTTAATTATTTATGGCTCCAAAAAAGTATTTATAATTTTAAATTTTTTGTTTTCAACTAAATTGGTTTTTATTATTATGAATTAGTTTAACGTAAATACAATTAAGTATGATTCTATATCTATATGTATATATATATGCATGTATATATGTGGAGTATTTGTATTTGTTTATGTATTAATGTTGTATAGTAAGTGCATGTAAATAATACCTGTGGATATTCTAATTGACTTAATCAATAGGTTTCTTACAAATTTTTTGTTTGTTTTTCAAGTGAAATATTCGAAATTTGGAGGGCAGTGTATACAAACTGAAAAACTTAAACACAACTTTGCAACAATATTTAATAATGTTTTTAAATCCAATATTGTTAATCTCTTTTTGAAATCGAGAACGCAAACAAATATTTAAAAGGACATAATTGTTTCTTTTTGTTATAACTACCTAAATATAAATTATATTATAGGTAAATATCAAATGCATATTGCTTATGGTTTAACAAAAATTGGACATAATGTTTCGCTATATCTTCTAAATCTAATTCTGTATAGTGTATATATATGTTTATAAATGGGTGCTTGATATGGCCTTCATGTTTGAACTAACGAACACACGACACTACATGGAAGAGTATATGAAAACTAAGTATGAAAATCTTAGACCATTATACAAATTCTATTTTGATGACAAAAATCTATCTTATCTATAATGTATATATATATATATTCGATTTGGGGTGTTAAATTTCGTTTTGAATTTTTCTTTTGTTTTGTTTTGTTTTGCTTTGTCTTGGGTTGAGATCTAATTTTGTTAGGAGGAAAAGTTTTAAAGTTTGATTTCTTATATAATTGTGGCATCAATCAGTTTTATCAGTTTTCAAGCTCCACATATATGTATTATATTATTGGAGTCTTTTTCCCAAATTTGAATACAAATCGAATACAAAATGTTTTTTTTTTACTCATTTTGTTCATTATTTTGGCTATTATTTGTCTCAGTCTCGTTGTCGCTCAATGTTACAGCTGCCTCTGCAGATTCTGCATCGTTTGGTAAGTTATCCACAGGGGCGGCAACACCACCCACAGCTCCTTCAAACTCATCGGATAAGTCTACAGGAGCGGGTGGTGATGCCTGCTGTTGCTGCTGCTGTTGCTTTGGTTTGAAACTATTATTCTCTACATTCAGTTTATAGTTCTTAAAAGTGTTGGACTGAGGTTGATTTTGAGCTGATGTTGCTGCTGCTGCTGATGCTGCAGCTGCTTGACGTTGCAAGCGTCTCTGTTGATTACTAAATGTGGGACTCTCCGATCGAGCACGCTGTAAAAGTGGTCGCTGTTGTTGCTGTTGCTGATGCTGCTGCAGTGTATGATAGCTTGGATCATAGTCACGTGAACGACCAAATTCGAAGCCATTTTGCCATTGAACATGAACATTTTCATAAGATGGATCTTCATAACGATAATTTGCATGATTTTGATTTGGGCTACGTTTCTCTGCGGCTCCACCACAACGCAGGCGACTCAAGGTGCTATGCAATGGCCTAGTCGAGGGATCACGTCGCATATTTGATGCAGCAGCCGCAGCAGCACAAGAACTTTGAAACCGAACCATATCCTGCGGTAAACCAACACCCAAACGTGGTGTTCCATAGGGATTGGACATTTGTGAAGCAACCGAAGCAGTGTCACAACTGACACAGTCACGTGAGAACATAAAATTGAAATCGATCACCTGCAAAAGACGTAAATGCAAGTGATCAGTTACTTTGAAATAGGGCAACCAATTTCCCACTCACCTTGCATTCTGGTCCTTGACCCATCCAGAGGGGCAGCCACTTATTGACGAGTAACCATTGCAAACTAGATTTAGATATGCGATTCAAAGCTCCATCACCAGAGGCATTCGAACGTTGAGCTGTTGGTTTTTTGGCTACAGCAGCTTCCATGGAACCGCTGCTTTTCTCCAGTGTAGCAGAGGCTACAGAAGATGTCTCCTTGTTAGCTGTCTTGTTGGTGTTACTTACTTTCACCTTGGGTATGGCTCCGGTTGTGGATCGTCCCGAACTAGTTGAGGCACCCACACTTTCCGTTTGATCTGGCTCCTGGCTAGCAGCTCCCAAACCCACAGGACCAGCTGAGGCTGAGCGTGCTGCCCGCTCCATTGAGACATTCGGCGACAAGGGTGAAGAGTTATGCCCAGCTATTCCGGCTGCTGCTGCTACAGGTCCACCTGTTTTGTATATATTTGTCATGCTTTGAGAGTTTTCGCCATGCAGACAACTAAAGAAACTCGATGCACTATTCTTGACGGGCACTTTAACTTCTACTAAACTTGGATTAGCACTACCATTGGTAGACCCACCCAAATAAGCCTGACAATTGGGCACATTGCAGGTGACGCTAGCCGAGGTGGAACTACTGCTTGTACTGCTTGCTCCATTGCCTCCATTGGCATTGAGTCTGATGTGGCCCACAGTACCGAAATGTGAGTGACCCAAAACTGCATAGTGACCACCCAGATTGTAATGATCTATATTGCCACAAGATGAACTCAAATGCCTCTCAATGCGTCCAATGCCATGACCCAGGACATCGAGCCGCGTATAAAGTGGCACACGATTACCTCCCGTTGGTCTATATATGGGCTCATCACGTATTTGTTCATAGATATTCTCATAACGCATGGTTCCACCTGTGGCAGCATAGGATTCTGTGGATTCCGTATCATCGAAACTACGTTGACGATGGCAATTTGTGCGACTATTGGAACTGTTGTTATTGGCATAGAGTGGTGCACAGCGTAGGCCACTGCCATAACGATTACCTAGAAGAGAAAATGTGTGATAAGAGGATTTTGTCTAATCTTTCAGTAAGCTTCATGTTCTTACCATTCTGCATATCAATGCGAAAATTGCGACGATAACCCAAACCGGAGCGCACAGCTCTGGGTACATCATAGGCAGCAGCGACTCCTATTCCTCCAACTGATGCCGCAGATCGATCATATAGATCATTTCTATAATTATTCATGGGAAGCATTCGTTGTTGTGGTGCTGGTGTGGGTGGTGCTAAAGACAGTTGTTGTTGTTGTTGTGGTTGATTATTATGATTTGCTTCAATTGGAGCTGGCTGTGGTTGCTGCTGTTGTTGTTGTGGTGGTGGTGGTGGCTGTTGTAGTTGTTGTTGTTGTTGAGATTCCTCAACATTGGCAGGGGCATTGGCATTGTTGTTGTTGTTGTTACTTGGCTGACCAATTGGTGCATAAATATTCTCATAATGTGGATGACTTGCCTGTGGCTGAACCACAGGTTGAGCCGCAACTGGCTGAACAACTGCTTGAGGAACTGCAGCAATATTACCATAAATAACACCACCCACAGCACCCTCCATTGAGCCCTCAGCCTGACTATTCTCTTCATCCATCAATGCAATGGCCAGCGAAGCAGCTTGTCTAAAAAGCATAGAAAAAACAAAAAATAATATTAAAATTAATGTACCTTTTTTGAGACTTATAAACTCACCTTGCCAATGCACCCTGCTCTTCCATTCACATGGGCTTATCAATCATACAGACACCAGCGTAGCTGCGACCAATTGTCATCAGTGCTGGCAATATACGCCATGTATCCGTATCGGGACAATAAACCTCCACCGAGGCTAAATTCGAGGTACCATCATCACCGCCCACCACATAGAGCAGACCATCGTGTGCCACAACTCCGGCATTGCGTCGACAATACGACATATCCGCCACCGAACGCCAAGTGTTTGTTTCACAGTCATAGGCCTCAACGGATTTTCGTACCATTGGGCCATCATGGCCACCGACAGCATAGAGAATATTATTCAAAACCCCAACACCAGCGCCACTTCGTCGCGATGACATCTCAGCCACCGCTGTCCAAGTATCTGTTTCGGCAGTATAACGTTCCACTGAAGATAAGCATTGCCTGGAGAAGCCATCGTAACCGCCAACAGCATAGAGCAGACCATGAACGACACCAACCCCAACTGAACTGCGACGCGTTGACATGGAGGCAATGAAACGCCAAATTTCAGTCTTTGGATCATACATTTCGGCGCTCGAGAGGCCGGTGGTGCCATCAAAACCGCCAACAGCATAAATACAACCATTCAGCACAGCCACACCCAGAGTGGAACGTCTGGCCTCCATGTTACTGCAATTTGCCCATTGATCGGTGGCCGGATCATAGACATCTACAGTCCGTACCCGAAGTGATCCATTGAATCCGCCCACCGCATATACCTTATCGCCCAGAACACTCAAACCTGAACGACAGCGACGATTTGGCATTTCAGCTGCCTGATACCATTTCTCTTCCCTTAAATCATACCATTCAACCGAACGTATTGCCTTCGGAGCTTGACCACCAATCACTAGCAATATCTTTGGCATTCCCACGGGTTTCCGGGGCACTGTTCGTGCTGATTTCGTTTCCGTTGGTAGCAGATGATAGGTTAATGCTTCGATAATTAGATTTTTACATATTATATTCCCTTCCAGCAATATTTCTTTATCCACCCGCTGTGTTATATACTCTTTAGACAAAAATGGCAAACGTACATGCTCCATAAGCGATGAGGTGAATTGTTCCCGCATTGGGACATCGTAGCGCAACCAAGCAATGACACACTCATAGACACGCTCCTCATTTGGCACAGAAATGCGATCATTGGCAATTAGATTGATGACCTGTTCGTGAGTGAGATTCAGAAACTCATCGAATTGAATCACTTCGCTGCAAAAGAAATACAAAAAACAAAACATTTAGAATGCAATTTAAATTTTGGCAGATACATATACCAGTTTTTGGTTTTTGTCTTTTAAACCGGTTTAGCGGTGTCTTAAAATCGTAATTTTTATAATGTAATAAAAAATTATACTACCTTGACTTGGCAGATATATAAAAATAAGACATAAGTGAATGTTAAGTGCAAAAATAAAAAATATATATAACTGAATTCAGGGACTTATCTCTTAATCGGGTTTAAATTCACTTCTTAAGTATTTTTTAGATTGAGTTTTATTAATTCCTGTATTATAATTTTGTTATTTTTGCAATTAATAGTTGAGAAAAAAACAAAATGTTTAAATTTAGGTAGCTATTTTTATATCACAGCAACAAAAGTCAACTAAACTTTATACGCCTAAATGAAATTATATTGAGAATTATTAAAATTATACAGGGAAAAAAAATAAAAATTCTGGATTAATGTTTTCTAATTTCAGTTTGCTGAATACCACCAAATATTATATAAGATTGACTGACCTATATATGTGGGATTTTTAGCTTAGTAAATGGAAATATAGTTTAAAATTCAAAACCATTTAAATATGTATAATTCTATAACCAAAATTAACATAAAATGTAATAATAACAATAATCTTAACAAGTTTTTACGGTGTTCTACCTGATTTTGTTTAAAAATTTTAAAAATCGAACTGTGTTTTAACAATTTATATGCAACTAGCTAAACTGGCTCTAGGTCAAGATTTTTTTGTTAAATAAAAACAAATACGTATTATATTATTTCCGATATATTTCGGTCACTGTTTAGTTTAGTAAAATTATAAGTAGTAAAATACTCGAAAATTTAACTACAACATCAAAGAGATGTCACGAGTTATACTATGAAAGACTACAAAAAGCACGGAGCAACGTGTTCTTTAGAAACTATTCCATTATGCCATTATCAACACAAAATTTGGAGTTTTACTATTTAAAACACAATGTTCAATTACAAAACTTAGTGGAAAAATGGAAAACATGTTTGAACTGCCTCAATTTTGCAAAAAGTAGTTCGTTTTCAGTTTTCAAAGTTTATTCCATATCATGGTCGGCATAAGAGCGGGGATTTAGATTTCCCTAATTCTTGTTGTTTTAAATAATTTTCGACCAGTTTTCACATTCTTTTCGCTTAACCAGTAAGTCTTTAGTTTTGATAAATTTTCATAGAAAAAATTCAAAGGAGAAAATCAATAAATTTAAAAATTGTGTATGTTCCAATTGGGCCAATAAGAAGACACTATGTTTTACAATCAAATTGGAATCGTAGCACCGAAAGGACATCTTCTTTTCTTCATCTTTAGTCTAGACTAGACTAGACTTCTTGTCTTTTTACAAAGACTAACAAATTTTTTCAAAGCTGTTGATATCGCTTTCAATTCAAGATGAGTAATATTGATTCTGTATAATAATAGAAGCTTTTTCTAACCAACTTAGACTCCAAGGTTTGCAATATATTCAGAAAAAACTTACTTAAAATGCTGTTCAATGTATTGTTCAGCATAGTTGAGCAGTTCGACACATGCATGTAAATCGGCAAATTCACGTATGCCCAAGCAATTACTGGCATCCAATTGGGTTTGTAAATAATCACAGCAGGCATCTCTCACATCGGTCAATTGCAGCAAATTGGCAGCTGTTAGCAATACTTGTACATTATCCTCATTGACCTCAACTGTTGATGTATATACATAGTCGATAAGTAACTCCAAAGCACGGGCATCAACGCTCTGGAGTGTGATCCGAGTTTGTCTCGATTCCTCGAAACTGGTGAACATGGCATAGAAATATGGACTACAGGAGGCCAATACCATGCGATGGGCATGAATTTCCACATCATCGGCTACCAAAATGACATCGCAAAGTTGTTTTTGTCTGAAATGAATTAAACAAAATAAGTTATTAACCAAAAAAAGCCTCAAGATATACTTAAATCTAGACGAACTTTTCAAAATATTATAGTCAAAGTCCAAAAACCTTTTCGTAATTTTCATTAGCGTGACAATATTTAAATGCAGAATAGCTAAAAGTGTTGATGAAGGTCTTTCTGAACTCTTCACCCTCCATTGGAAACGCTTACTAAGACGTTCCTGGTTCATTGACCGAAACAAATAATTCTAATGAATATATATACATATCTAAAAAAATAATTTTCGATAATTTGTAGTCTCACTTTTTTCGAATTCATGCTTATGCTGATTATGTGGAGGGGGGATTCACTTTCGATTCGAAAAGCAACTTTACACATGTAACAAAGAGGCGGGGCGAGAGCTATGACAGAAACTTGTTTTGTGGTCTGAAAATAAAAAGGTTTCCACTGGCCAGGTAATTTTCCTATGGTCAAAAACCAAAATGCGGAAACGTAATAAAAAGTCATAACAACATAAAATCTTCGATTCGTTTCTCACTCTCTGAGCGTGGTATTTCAGCGCATTCAAGTTCAAGGTTAATGCGTTTCGAATGGTTCGCTAATAAACAAAACAAAATGAGACACAAAATTCATATCATTATAATGAGATTGTACAGAAATATATATATATGTATGTATACACAAAATCAAAAATATATGGCACAAAAAAGCAAAAGCTAAATGCGAATGCGAATGGCCTTTTGACAAAAGCAAATATTATGTTTTGTATATAAAATGGGCAAACAAAACCCCGAAACGAAACAGAAAACGTAATGCGCAAATATGTGCAAAAGTCAACTTAGATTCGAAGATACTCTGACGTAGTACAGTGGAATAAATAGCTAGAAAACAAAAACTATTCAAAAAATATTAAAAGTCTCTTACGATTATGTTATATAGAATTTTAATCAGGGCTGGATTTAGACAACTGGCGAAGCGTAGATACTTGTGGGGCCCCAAACACGCATATTTTTGAAAAATAAATAAAGAATAGTCTACTCTTGTCGCCTTTTCTTAAAATCCCTTGTGTTTTATGAGTTCCCCATTCCCCTCTTATGGAGTCCCCTAAAAGCAACCACAACGCTTGCCCTCTTCTAAATCCGGCCATAATTTTAAGTGGATATTGGGAACAGCTCACTTACATTCAAACGAAACTTTGGTCAATAGTTTTTTGAGTTCTTATACTAAATATTGTAATTTTCCCTATCTAATCAAATTGTCAGATGCGTATTCATTAATTTGACGAGTCTAGTCTACATTTCTTATCGTCTAGACTTGATGGCTCATTAAAGAATTGTTTACTTTTATTAAAAACGTCATTCAAATCTAATTTCTAATACCTAATCAACTTAATACAGTAAAAGCTCGAAAATTTAAATTGTTTTATCAAAGTTTTTCTATTCCATTTTTCCCTCTGCCATCTAAATACAAATCATTGTACGAAATAATTTCTAATATTATCATTAGCTGAAAAGTCTAAACTCTGACACCAATATAACTAGATTTAAGCTAAATATAATAATCAGGGAAATAAAATATGAAATGAAATAAAAGGGACTACTAGGACCATTTCCCTGGATCCTGCAACTTATATAACAGTTGCTTCGACTCAAATCAATTTTTAATTACAATCGAGTCTCGATAATTCGAAATGGCAAGGAAACAGAATTTTTTACGAACTACAGAGGTTTTCGATTTACCGGGTTTTCTAAGGGACGAAGCACCTTAAAACTGAATGAATCTAAAAAATCACACAAAAAATATTCAAAATTCAAGCACATCAAAAAAATATTATATGCACATTTGGAGATATTATTTTGAGTAGTCAGCTGTCACATGAATTCCACCGTGCACCTGATATTTGCAGACGACGGGGCCTAACAGCACAGATAATTTTTCATAATTAGTTTTTTTTGTAAAGATTTTTGTGTCTTCCGATATTTTGTCTAGTGCCAAAATGTATAAATAACAAAATAATGATGATGATTATGATGGGTCTTACTTTCGCATTTCGTTCATGGCATCAAAGGATCGATTTGTGTGCTGTTCGTTGCTATATTGGCCCACTGTGCCGCGATCCTTGCCATTGGGTCGTTGGATATGTTTCTGGGAGCTTTCATCGAGAGAATTTTGACTGGCATAGCGTAGAAGACAGCTGCCCCTTTCCAGGCCACTGCCCTCGGCGGCGGGATTCTGCGCCGGATGTTGTTGATTTTGCAGGATTAGCCGTGGTCGCTGCTGCTGCTGCTGTATGCCCACAGCAGCACCTAGACCAGGTGCTGGCATAGCCACACCTGGTTGCAATGGTTCTATGTGGGCCAACGCTCCGCCACCGCCTCCTCCTCCGCCGACAGCAACTTCATTTCCTGCTGCTGCTGCATTTTGTTGTTGTTGATTTTGTTGTTGCTGTTGATTCTGTTGACCATTGCTTAAATTGCTCATAATAATGTAATATTTTGTTAACAATGCACTCAGAGCTATCATTAACAAACACTACGAGACCGCACTCTCGCCTTAAATGAAAACCAACAAATTGTGTTTTAGGTTTTCGTTAACACTTGCTCTTTTCTTGCCTCTCTCAATTTTAATAACAAAAAACAAATATTATCAGTGGTGCCGAAACTTTTTCAGCAAAAATAGCTATAGCGAGGTCTAAAAGTAGCTAGAAGTAGCTAACTTTAAAATTTATAACTAACATTTCTTAAAAAGTAACTAAAATGTTGAAACTTACCAAAAACGAAACCAAATCCAATATTTGTTCACTTTTATTTCAGCTAATTATAATTTTTAAAAATAACAATCGACTTTAATAAGTGACCATATCTAGCTACAAAGTAGCTGATTCGGCAACACTGAAAAACATACAGACGAATTGGCCAGTCTTTTGTGAATTCGCTTTTTTTTTAAATTTCCCTCGAGCATATGATGAATTCGCTTTGCCCAAATGAACAATTCCCCACTATCGATATTTAATTTACTATCGATAGTTCGATTAACTTGCCCGACTCACATATTCAAAATATTCCATTCGTTGCAATTTATTATTTTTATTTTAACAATCCTTTATGTTTGTTTATGTGTAGCATACCAGATCTGTTAATGTGTTGCCCCTCACCGTCAATAATGCCACAAGAAAAACACTTAAGATCGTTTTTTGTTTTTTGCTAGTTTTTTATCCATCAAATTTATTTGTTTGGCTTTTCTTTTAGTTTATAGATTTTGTTTTTTGTTTTTTTTATTTGATTACTCATATTTTGCTACAATGGAACATTTCCATTTTCAACATACTATTTTTTGTGTTTTTGTCTCAGATATGTGTAAAATTTTATGTTTTGTATATATTTTTGGAAACAATTTTTTTCATTTTCCTTTTCTTGCTTATATTTTTATATTTTACTTCTACAAATAACAAACAGCAACCACCTAAATAAGAATACATCTGTATATTTTATATTTTATCAATTAAATTACAAAACTAAGAAGTGAAAATTTGTTGTATAATATTTTTATCATCCAATATATATATATATATCTATATATAGATATGTACAAGGTGCTAAATAATGAAACATACAAGCAGCACTCACATGACTCACAAAAATAAATAAATAAAAAATTAAGACAAATTTAAAAAAATTTTACAATTTGGCTAATGAGAAATAATAAATGAGTTTTCTATACTTATTTTATGTTCTATATATTTTTAGATATAATATAAAATATATTTACAGTTTTTTAATAAATACAAGGAAAATACTTTCATTTGTTGTTTAAATAGAAAATCAAATGCAGAATACTTATATATTTAAAGAGGAGTTGGTTTGTTTTGTTTTTCATAAAGTAATACTTAGTTTAGAGTTGATGATATTGAAAATGTTTGTTTTTTGGGAGGCTTTTTTTTGTTTTTGATTTTAGAAATTTTCTACAATTATTATATGTATAACTTTTGTTTTCTAATTAGTTTATTTGTTTCCTTTCTTTTTTTTTTTTGGTGGCGGCACACAATGCACTGGGATTGTCTCTAGGTTTTTGTTTTAAGTTAATCATTTGTTATCCTTTTGGTTTTAGACTTTTAATCAGGCACGCTTATTGAAGTTAAATGGATTTGTCGCACTCTTTCTATTGTTATTCGTCTGATAACAATTCAAATTGGCCGATAAGCGAGACAAAGCGCTGCCCAGACGTTGCGGCAAACGCCAGAGCGCATGCTGATGATGATTTTGATTATTATTATTATTATTTCGATTTCTTCTGGTGGCCTGTTGCAATTGAGCCACCACTTCGGCATGCTGTACATAGGAGACGTGAATATTGACAGCATCCTCATCATCATCATCATCATAGACATTTGACTCGCTAACACTTTCCATATCCTCATCATAGTAGGTGAAACTAATTGGCTGCAATTGCTGTTGCTGCTGTTGATTTCTGATAGTCGTAGGAGGAGGAGGAGGAGCTGCTACCGCTGCTACCACCTTATCCTTGGACTATACATTGGCATAAAATGCTCCTGGTGTATTCTGATCACATGGCTTAACTCGTAATTTTTGTTTATAATGATATTCCTTGAGATAGCTCTTCAATCGTCCAGGCAATTCCAGTTGATTAATGCCATCATAACTTGTATTCGATACGATTGTGGCACGTGCCAATTGTTGCAATGAGAATGTCTGTCTGCGATGCAATGGCATGGTTAGACATGGCTCAAAGAACATCACACAAGTGGGATCCTTATAGTGTTCTAATAATCCTGTCACAGTACTAGCAGTAAAAACGCATGGATCATGACAGTCAAAGCTGTAAAGAGTATAAAAGAAAAGTTCAGATTAATAAATTATTCAAAAATTTATAAAGAAACTAAACATTTGTTGCTTTAGGTTCTCTAACTTTGTTTTAAATCACTAACAATTATGCATTAAATCAGTAGATTATACATATATACTTAAAAAAAAGCTATAATATAATATAGCAGTCTAAACCGTTAAAATTTAATTTTTTTTTTAAGAATTTATTCAATTTAAGGTGTCATTTCTCTAAATATGCGAAATTCAAGACCAATTTTCACCTTTTCCCTAAACCTAACGATATTATCCACAAAATCTACATGTAGATCCAAAGGTAATATAAAAAACAGTTAGTTACGAGTATTATTTGAAGTTCATGAAACAAAATGGCCTTTTTTGCTTTTTGATTTTTATTAAACTCCAATTTATGCTTTATTAATTCTACTTTAGCCATTTTCTTTGCCATATCATAAATATTTCTCATTCCATTAATCAATTCTAGTTGTCAATCGTCTATAAAACAAATAATTATAGTATGACTACGTCATTGTTATTAGCATTATTAAACTTCGAGTATTTACTATATATGTACATATATATGTATGTACATACATATGTACATATGTGACTAAAATTATTCAATGAACAAATTATTCCTAATTAAAAATCTTGGAAATATCTGATAAAAACCGAGTTTCATTAACTTTTAAGTTAGCGATTTGATTACGATAACGATTGAAGGTGAAGAGAAAATTTATTTCAAGACCTCTTTCTATCTCTCTCTCTTGTTATCTCTTATCAATTTATAGCACCCGCGATTGCATTCCTCAATAATATTGATCAAATTGTATGATTTCCATTAAAAAAAAAAAAAAATAAATAAATAAAAACTGATATTTTATGACGTCGTTTTTCATTGGGAAATACACGCAATGGTTTGATTTGATTTTAATTACTCACCTAAATTTATGTCCAGACTGTTCAATGCGGGCATGTAGTGATCTACCATATTTACGGAATGTGACTGAGAATAGGAATTCCTCTTGCGCTGAATCACGTAGCAGGAAAGTTCCCTCAGGTTTCCCCTCCAATAAACGTTCAGCCTCATAGCGATCCATTTTGCCCCAATAGAAGCTACTGTTGATGATTTTCTCCAAGTCGGGGACCAAGCAATGCATAAAATCAATTTGCGAATGGACAGTAACACGGAATTGATGTGTTCCTGGAACTGCTGCTACTGCTGCTGGTACTGTTGCTGTTGTTGCCGGTTGTGCTTGTGGTGGTGTGGGAGAGGATACAATCATCTGAGATACATGGAAATGTGGGCTAACTGTGACACGAGCATTGCCAGGTGATTCGATAACACATTGTGGTGAACTGATGTGTATTATGACCGATGGTGATGACCAAATGGCCGCCAATTGGTTAGATTCAGCAGAGGCAGGAGCGGCAGGAGTGTTGGGCGCCACTACTGGGACACTTGCTGCAGAGGGTGGCACGGCCACGGAATTGCGTTTCCTTTGAGTTTGTAAACGTGAAGTCATTGTTGAACTTGTTGCCGGCGTTGAACGACGATCGACCAAAGGTCTTGTGGACGATGATGATGACGAAGCTGCCGCTGATGCTGTGGATTTTCTCAAAATTGCCGATTCCTTTTTATCTCTTAACGTATTACTGCCTGATTCCAAAATTCCACGTAAACCCTTTAAGGCATCTCGACATTTACATTTACAACAACGTCTTCGACTACTACTGCTATTACTACTCTGTGTTGTTGTTGTTGTTGCTGCTGCTGTTGCTGCTGCTGAGGTGTTTGAGGTATTAGCTCCCATTGATAAGATTTTATTGCTACGACTACGACAGCAACTGTTTCCGTTAGCTATAACAAGAAGAGAGAGAACATAAATTTTAATAAATTATATAGTGAAAATTTCACGTGAGTAATTTCATTGAGAAAAAATATATATATGTATCATCTATCTATATATATTTTTTTGTTACTTGTGTGTGTGTGTGTTTATGTAGAAATAGCTATTTGTGGGAGCTTACTTGATTTTGCTGTTATTTGTTGCGTTCCCGTCGACAACATTTCGCTGACTGGCAACGTTTCGAGCACCTCAACCTCACAATAGTCAACAGTTTCGGTAGGAGCATCACGCCGACGCAGCAGCGACTCATCGAGTACATCGTCGTCGTCGTCGTCGTGGTCGTTGTCGACATCATCATCATCATTGTGATTATCAACATCGTTATGATGTTGTTGGTGGTGGTGCTCGTCGACTTGGTCGTCGTTTTTCAATTGAAGCGTACTAATCGCCGAAGTAGTACTGGCTATTCCCGCTAAATTGTTGTTATTCATTTGCTGTCTTTCGCTTTTTTGGGCTTCTTCCGTTGTTGTTGTTGTTGTTGTTGGAGAGGAGGAGGAACTGCCAGCAGTTCGACTGCCTCCTAAAGTAACATTTACAATTTGTTGCTGCTGTGGCTCATTTGCATTGAGCGTGTCCGTAGCAGACATTATGGCAGCAGCAGCAGCGGTAACACCTTGCTGTTGGCTTTCCCCTTGTTCTAGCACCTGCCCACCATTATTACCATTTTCCATTTTGGCCAATTGTATTTTGATTATTATTTGACGAACTTCCGCCGTTGAGTTTGTATTAATGTTGGTTATTTCTTCTGTGACTGCTGCTACTCCCTCATCGACACTTTCCAAATGTATTGTTTGCTCAATTTCTAAGAGTTCTCCTTGTGCCTGATCCTCGACTTGTTTTTGACTATTTTTTATGGACTTCTGTGCAATTGTTGGCTTACTAAAATGATGACCCATTGGAAACCAATTGAAGTGATCCTGCAAAAATAATAAGAAATGGAAAACAATTGGTAAGAATAAATGTTCAAATGGGATTAAAATTAAACATTTTTATATTCAATCAATATCTTTTCTGTTGTTCAACTAAATTTTATTAAAAAAAAGACCAAGAATACATGAGTATTATCTCATATTAGTTTCAAATAAGTTCAATATCAAGTTTACTAACTTTTTTTTTGCAATTACAAGGGTTTAGCTTGATTATTCCATTAGTCGGGGGTGAAATGTGGGAAATTAACCCTCCAAAACTCGAGATTTCCCCTCAGAGTCTGGTCAAAAGTTGGATACATGTGTGTAGAAGAATGATTTTTATCAAAATGCCCAGTTTCCTCTCCTCAAATGCAAGATTTACGGCCAAATTATTACTTAGATCTGCGACTGGATAAATCTTTATACTATTAGTCTGCTTAACAAAATTGTTAGAAATTGGAAATTTCCTCCCCCTAAAACAGAGATATTAGCTCTGAAACTGCTCAAATTTTGATATAGAAGAACGATTTTTCCTCAAAATTACCGAATTCCTTTCCGAAATTGTTCTTCAATCAAATTATGAGCTAGGTCACTCTTTGGATTAGCCTTACTCTTGTGAGATTGATCATTAGTGCTTAAGATTTATTCAGTAACTAAACTCTTGCTCTTTTTTGTGCAGTGATTGAGTGAGTAAATGAGCAAAATCAGTGAGTTGACTTCCTTAAAAAAAGTAAACATATTCAGCAAATTGAGCAATGTTTAACCCGCGCCACTTTATACTATACTTAATCTGCCTTTTTAAACTTATTGTGGCTAAGTCTTTAAGTAGAAAGTGCTTTCCTTTCATTCAATATGCCCAATTATTTCACCATATGGGTGCAGGGTAATACGGGAGCGTTCAAAGAAAGATAAGCAGCAGCACGCATAAACCTCACGTCTGTAGTTTTAAATTTTATTTTTCGCCATAATTTTTTTGGCCTCTTATCGCTTAACCAAATCGTTAAGCATAATTTCCAAAAACAGAAAAAAGAAATTGCGTTTCATTTGTTTGATTTTTCTTATGAAAAACAAATTTAACTATAGGGGTCCAATCACTTGCAATTAGTTAGTATAAATTGAAATTCAATTCGTAATAATATTTCCCCATAGAACACAGTGGAAATTTTCATTCCACTGACTACATCTCCAATTCTTGGTAATATATTCCTAAAAAAAAAACATGAACATCTAATGATTTTAATTAGCACTTTAGACAAAGTTACACGAACTCGTCACTAGGTTGACGACTTCTCATTTGTTCTAAATATAAAAACGTACTTCATGCTATAGACAGAGGGAAAATAATGGCGTCACAATATCAGCAAGTTGGAACGGTGATCTAATTGGCAATCTATCTCTATTGGAAAAGTAATTTAATGACACCATTTTTTGCGCAACAAGCCTCTTTTTTTCAATTTTGGGGAAGTCATGCCATAGAATGAATATCTTGTGGTTTTTTTTGGTTGACTCATTAGCCAGAGGTAGGTAGACATTATATGGTTTCCACGTCCGACAGTCAGTCAGTCAGTTAGACAGTGCGTCTGCATGACGCATCTTATTAGTGAAATAAAAAAGCGTTGATTTAATGATTTGATTGTTTTTTTTTTTTTTGTTGATAAGGATTCCTGGTAGTGGCCTTAACAATTACTGTAATTCCCAGGAATATAATGAAAAGAATAACTTTATCAATGAATAGAAACTCATCATGGCGCCGCCATATACAGAGCAACAGAGAGAGAGAAAGAGAAAGAACGAGTTCTGAGAAATTTGTATTGGAGATTCCAATTACAGCGATTGTGAAATTACTTTCAGTTAAAGCGAATGAATGATAAGATGTGACCTAGAAATTTATACATATACATATGTATGTATGTATACATATATGTATGTAAGTACATTGTGTACATAAACACGTGTTCTTATTCGCGTTCTTTTGGCCAAGGCAAAGATTTTTCAATATACATATGAACCTACATACATAATTCTAAAAATAGTTGAAAAACCAATTACAATTTACTTGGAACATTTGCTCATTGCTTATGCGTGGGATTGGTATGCGGGAAACATACATATTCATTCCTTTGCATGAGTCAATTCGTGGGGGGCGATGAGCAAAGGAGGCTATCTCACTTAGACTTTGCCTTTGTGTCTGATCTCGTCTATGCAATTGCCCTTAATTGCCCCCTCATTTGACCGCATGCACAACTTTAACTTCAACTCCAACTCCAACTTGATCATTTGACTAAATAATTAAAAGAAGAAGAGTAGTTCGCCTCTTTGTCTGGGCCTATACAATGCCTCTTGCTGTAGGTCAAGATATATTTCACACGCTTCTTCTATGTATGGAGATTAATTTAATGATTAACATTTGACTGACTAACAGTTAAATGTGCTTAGCAACAAAATGATAGCTAACTTTTTTTATTTCCTACATTTGGTATTGATTTTTGTCGTTTGATAAAATGGCATTGTTACTCATTGGTTGGTTACCAATTCGACCCCGACCACGCTTAGTTGTCGTTTAAATTGAAATTACGAATGTGATTTTTCTTGAGAATCTAGTAAAATTCCAGGAAAATTGTGCAATTCGTAAGGGTTTCGGTTGAAAAAAATTGCATCAATAAATTTCAATTAGAAGCAATAAGTGACCTACCCTAAAAGTCTCTGTCCCTAAAGGTGTGCCAAAGGAGACCAAGGGACTCCATCTGCCCTTTTATGGCGAAAAGAAATGATGATTCATAAGTAAATGTTGGACAAAAACGCAAATAATATCCACAAGAACTCAAGGGGTCGTTTCAGAATTAAATGATCACGAATTTATGACGGTTTTTAGTTTTCGAATTTTAGTTGTTTTTTTTTTTCAACTCCTAAGTATGTAACTTAATGACATAATTTATTGGTGTATTCAGATTATGAAAAGTCAATATGGTTATCTTAGCTTTCATCGTTTTTTCTACAGATGCTTTTCCACAAATAAAAAAAATAAATTTCGCAAATATTTAAGAAGTTTTTGCTTAAATTTTAAATTTTGCACATAGAAGTATGGTCTCTTTGAAGAAGTTATAGATTTAAAAATTCTGTAAAATATAATTTATAATAATTATTATAATTGGCGAGACCCTTTCAGATACAAAGTACGTTATTCCCTAAAGCAGAAAGCAAGTTGAATTCCCCGTCGAATGCTATATTTTGTATTAAAATGGGTTAAAAATTAGTTTTCATCGACCCTCAATAAGGTAGATTTTAAACAAAAACTGTCCACATATTCTTCATCTCTTTCTTTTCCATTAGGTAAAAGGGACAAGACCGCAAGGAGACTTATGTACGTACATAAATATACATATGTTTGTAAGTCCTTCAGCTGACAAAAATAATTAAAAGTTTAGTTGATGTTTATATATTTATTTCTATTTCAATAAAACAAATAACGTGTAAGTGTTCGTTCTATAATAAATATACATATGTACATGTATATTGTACATATTTAAATTTAAAGCGAAAGGCAGATAAACTTATCATATTTCGCAACTAGTTTATATTTGTTTTAAGTTGGCGTAAGATTGTCAAGTATTCCTTACCCAAGGTGAGATTTAGTAAGGTTTTCTTCGAACTGAAGTAAGTAATGACTTTGTCCCCGAATGCAATTTCTAGTTGATTGTTAAGTAATTCCTCCCTATATATAAGTTGTAAAGAGTACTTCTAGAAGAAATAGATACATATGTATTTAAGAGCGACAAGCCTTAATACTTAAATATGCACTTATACATACGTAAGACCTTTAAAGTTTCGTTGCCATAAGGAAATTCTATGACGTTATCTCTCTTGTAGGCTGTTCATTGTGTTGGATGTAAATATTGGCGACTTAACACACGAGTCTATTATATGGTAGCTTTAGTTTCCCAAGAAAACATTTATCTACAACACATTATACACATTAGTTCTACCCGTTATCTATTACTGAGGTAATTAAAAAAATAAATTAAATACATACGGTAGAATTTCATTCATGTGAAGCTACTTTAAAGACTAATTCTAATGATAATAATTTAAACAAAAATACATGCACCTGTTTGGCTGGCTGATCTGAGAATTTTTTCAGTCAGGTATTTTTAGCCAAATGATTTGATATTAATCTTTCACACAAATCGCCTGATCTTTCTCTCTAAGTAGGCAATTCTAATGAAATTTTCTGCATAAATATACAATCAATATACATACATACATATGTATGTATAAAGAAGAGGTAAATTATATTCCCAAGTATCCAACTGTGTTTAAAATTAAAATTTAATTATAGACAAGTTCCTAGTGTTGCTTTAACCGATTAAAAATTACGTCAATTGGGAAAATTTGGCTGAAGGTTACTGATTATAAATAAAAATGGGTTGAGAAACTCTAGGTGGAGCTAAAGTGCTTTACAACTCTACAAATACAGGGTATATCCAAGCTGTTTTATATACATATTTATTTTTCTATTGAATTTCATTCTACTGATTATTTCAAAATTGCAATATTTATTAATTTTATCTGAGCCTTATATTTTAAAATATATTATAAAGTCCTATTAAAACTACAATCTCTAATCAAAGGTACTTAAAAGATTAGTTTTGAAATTTTGAAAGAAAATAATTAACTGGAAAACGAATTAATATAAATATATTGGTAAAATTACCAAGAAATTTTGATGATTTCTCATTTTATTTGGCATACTTTAAAAAGTTATTACTTATCGTTGATTAGAACTTATAGTTTTTGTAAACAATAAATCAGATAAATTAATTTCTAGGAAGTTCAATTCAAATTAATATTCATATGTTTTTGTTTGTTGTTCCCCAAACTTTAAAATTTTTCACTGGAATTCTCAGCCCCCCCTCCCTTGCCACAAACTCTTTTTGAAGCATGACAAACCAATTATAAACCACTTAACGAAACAACTTAGAAAGCTCATTAAGTAACCTAACAATTAGCATTGCAAACATTTTCATAAATTTTCCAGAAACCGAAAAATGAAATAACAAAAACGTTATGGTGACTTCCCGGAAATGTCAACCCATCATATCATGAACGCCAACCCAAAAACCCAACGCCAAAAGTAAACAATAGTCAAAAAAATATACAAAAACTACACATAAAACAAAGTTGCAGTAAAATTTCTTTCTTTTTTAGCGAGAATTCAAAAATTAATAATTAAATGTTTAGTTGGAATAACGACAATTTGGTTTTGGCGGGCGGGGGGTGTTGTCATTTTCCATTGAAAATTATAGACTTGGCACATTGGTCCGCATGCCAATTCAATTTTATAGACACTCATTCACCCGTTCACCGTTAAATCTAACGTAATTCGTGCCGCACGTGCTACAAATTTTATACCTGTAATAATAACTGATCAATGGAGTAGAGAGAGACAGACAGGGAGAGAGAGAGAGAGAGAAAGAGACAGGTGGATAAATACAGAAAGAAATAAAAACAAAAGAAAAAACGTTTTATGAGTAAATTTTTTAATTTGAATCAATCGTCCAGAAATACTTCTGACTCTGACTCTCTGTCTCTCCTCTTATGATTTGACTCTTTCCAATTGTGATGAAATTCATCACTCGTTTATGGAGTAAATTGCTGGAGGATACAACGAAGACGGCGACGACGTCGACGAGTCAGCGACAGATTCCAAGAGACCCGCATGAGCCAGTCAGCGAGTTGTGTTCCCTTTACTACTACGAGTTTCAATGGAAATTCAAAACTGAAACACCAGATAAAATAATAATAATAATAAAAGAGAAAAAACCCATAGAATTTATTTCATTTTTTATAATAACGAATTGCCTATACACTTGCAAAAGTGATTGAAATTCACTGTAAACTTAATTTTTGAGGAAAGGTTCTTTTAAAACAAAAAAAAACAATATTTTATTTTTTGGAAAAATATGAAAATATTTATAAAAAAAAACTTGCAAAAGCAACTGAAAGTTTAAAATATTTTTTTATTTTTATTTATATTATGTGGAAAAAATGTAACGATTTTTCCACTAATATACATACATATGTGAAAATTAAAAAAAATCGCATATATAAATAAAAATAATAATAATGTGCATGTAATAATAAAAATGTTTTTTCTTTTATTATTACAATTTTAGAATTGAAATTTTTATCAGAAAGAAAAAAAGTATATAAAAAATTATAAAAAAAACATATAAAACATTATTTAAAAAAAAAAAAAAAATTATACAACACAATTATACAAAAAAATACTAAAAAGTATACAAAAAAATATAAAAAATCATAAAGAAAAAATATAAATAGAATTAAAAAAAAAAATTATAAATATAATTAAAAAAAGAAAGAAAAAAACATTAAAAAAATATTTAAAAAAGAAAAGGAAAATTTTTTTTTTTTCTTTTTTAAAAACCTGACCTAAGAAATTTTAACAATATTTATTTCTTTTCCAGTTTCTATTAAAAAGCTGAAACAACGCGTTTCTCTCTTCTTCAACAACTTGTTTTGTTTCTATAGAAAAGCTATCACTAGGTTTTTCCATTGATCAATTGAACTGATCTGTGACAACAAGTGAACGCAGCTGCTCATAAATGTATACATATATACATATGTATATAATCAACAGGTGCTTTCAATATGTATGTACGGCCATCATTTTTTCTTCAAGCGTGTGGAGACCAAAGTTCTAGTGCGTTACCAACTTCTGACCAAAGTCAATAAACATTTCAGCCAAGGGTATCATCGTCAAACCGCATGCTCATTTTAAACAGCCTTTAGGCTAAGGTATGTGTAGGTAGGTAGAGGTCGGTAGCTTAGCCACCGTACTCAACAAGCTGAATGACTCACTTTTTTCTCCTCCGCAGTACGCGCGGGGTGTGAGGATGAATGAATGGATAAAGTAAAGTTTTGTATATACAAACAAAACAACAACAAAAAACCCTCCGCAACAACATGCATTTTCGCAGCCGGCTTGGCATTATTCAGTTCTCTTTAGTTTTTGAGTTTTTTTTTTTTGCAGACAATGCGAAATTTCATCAGAAATCCAAATACAGATAATGATCTAATACCTAAACTTGTTCACAAAGTAAAAAAAAAAAACGAATAGACAGAGAGGGATATGGGGGAAAAAAACAACACAAAGTAAGTTAAGCCAATGTGAAGAAAGAAAGCTAACAAGCCGGAACCTTTTTTTTCTTTCTATAAGATGGCCTCTAGAGTGGGTTCGAACAAACAGTTAGGATTACTAATGTATTTACCTGAGGGACAACTAAGACAACATACTTGAGATTTTCGTGTCAGTCCACATACATACATACTTATGAGTTGGTCATTCCGACTTTGAGACATGGGAAAAAAGTATTCGAATTGTTTTAGAAACAAAGTAAGTTTCACACTCCACAAAACATCGCACAAGTGTGACCAAATTATGCACTTTTTAGTATTTACCACACTAGTTAAAAGTGTGACCATAATTTTGTTTAAAGTTCAACTTAAACAACAACTAAAAGTTCAACAAAGTTATAGTTTCCACATGTAGCAGATAATCAGTATTGAAGATAGTTTCTCTGTTGCAAGTAGTTAGTTTATTTGTTGAGTTTACTCGAATAGACGTTTTGTCGCCGTTCTTTTCAACGGGTTCCATAGTGTAGCGGTTATCACGTCTGCTTTACACGCAGAAGGTCTCCGGTTCGATCCCGGATGGAACCAGGATAGTAATTTGACTATTTTTTTTTTTTTAACTTCCACTTTTTTTTTAATTTCTTGTTCGAAATTAATGATTATGCATGGACAAATCCTTTTCATTTCAAAAACAACATTGAAATTCAGTATTTTTTTTGTATTATTCCTCTTGTTATTCCCTAACTTAAAATAAGTTTTACCTATAAATGAATATTTGTTTAGTTTTCCTTTTCTACAAAATCCCTTAATGTAAAATTAAATGCTGTCACTGAAGTATCCCCAAAAATTCTATTATTCATTAGAAATACTTTATGTTAGCCCACTCCGAGACAACATTTTTGGTTTGCAATTTCATATATTTTATACCGATTTCGAAATACTAAACTTGGTAGTAAATAAACATTAAAGTGCATTTATTTATAGAATACGACAAAAACTATGCAATGTCATCACATTGCTACGCTATAAACTGACGTCACTACAAAAACAAGAAATGTTTTGTGAAATCCCTAAATCCAATTAGCATTATGAAATAAAAGTGAAAAATACAAACACCTATTCTAGAAATAAGAATACACATGCCGTAAAAACTCAGTATGGATTAGGGCAAAATACTTTGGGAACTACCCAAAAGTGGAGGTATGTACTTCAGTTGGAAACAATAATGACGCCACCCACCGAGCAACGAATGACGAACAACTAAACAACCAACCAAACAACCAACATAATTAAGCAAAGTCCGTTATTAAAAGGCATTTTAAGCACACACACAAGAAGTTCGTAGTACAAAAGCTAGCTACACATAATATACATTCATACGTGAGTGATACATAGAGTTGGTCTCAGAAGTATTCGTCTATAGTTTTTTTTCGAAAAAGAGAAACTTGGTTACCAATTTTTTTTTACACTTGACCCTCTTGATTAGAGACTTTCTCTCTTTATTACTCGATTTTTGGTTTGAGCAAATTTCTGAATGATTCATTCTCATTTATCAAAACATAAGTGAAACATTTTTTATAGTCCTCGCTCTTTAAAAGGCAATCGATACAAGGCAATTTCAAAAATATATAAAATAACATGTGCTTAATTTAGTTGTTGGTATAAAATTGACACAATCCATGATGTGCAAAATTTTGTTGAAAGTTAGTTAAAGATATTTCTCTACAAATTACAAGAATTTGCTGACAATCATTATGATTACGACTACATGACGATTATTGAATTTCATTTTATAGTTTTTCATCAATAAACAAAAACACCCAAGAAAAAACTGTAAAAATTTCCTATGTTTTAAAAAACTAAAGAAGTAATATTAAATAAAAAAGTTATCTTTTGACATATTGAAATATAATTCCTTATTTCCTATTAAGTCCACAAGGATTCCTAGAAAGTAAAACCAAATAGGTCAGGTGTACTTTACTCTTCATTATTTTCTGTCTTTGATATATTTTACATTGAAAGTTTAAAAGCTGCAAAGGTGTGCTTTTTTCCAGGATCTATTTTCTGAGGAACAGATACTTCTGAGACTGACTGTATGCACATACTTACATACATACATAGATACAAGAGCAACCTTCTTCTAGCCAGAATGGTGGAATGCTTTGCGTTTTACGCAGAAATTGTCACAACACAGCAAAATGAATTGCGGTCAGTAACAGAGACAGAGGCAGAGCCAGTGGACTGACTGACTGACTGTCTGACTGACTATCTGTCTGTGTTGCCAACAAAAAACTCTTTAGAGTATAGGATATTTCTTTTTGTACTCTTTCTTAACATTTATTATTATATACCCTGTAGACAAATACGACCTTAAAAGGTATATTAAAGTCGTAAAAGTGTGAAGAGGTTGGTATTGTCATAGGTACTAACGTAATTTGTAATAATTTAAGGGAGACATCATTATCCAAAAAAATATTCTTAGTATATCGAAAAGTACTCGTCAATGTGCCTTGAAAAAGTCATGAATGAAACATTGGCGCCAGGGCGTTATGTGATGGGTGTGGGTGTTGCTTGGGTAAATTTATATGGAAATTCTGTAGACTAGAGTTTTCAAGTGAGTGTTGATGCATTTTAAGTTGCAGCAACTCCCCCTAACCCGATGAATGAACCGAACGACGGGGTATCTGAAAGTCGGGCGCATTGTCTTTATGGGCGGAATTTATTTCTTGTTGTTTTTGCTTGTTTTAAAGCGAATTCAATTACTTTTTGTAGCTGCCGACGACAGCGACGTCGCTTCTTTATTTTCGCTTTTTATTTTTTTTTTTGCCTCTCTTCTTCTCTGCATTTACTTGGAATTTTGCAAATGAACTTCGCTTGAAAACGAAAATCACATGCAAAAAAAAAAACTCGCAGCGTAAAGTGCCAAAGACGGAGAGTGAGTGAGACAAACAGACAGAGGTAGTCGAGTTGGGGGAGTTGCTTTTGGGGGGAGGAATGTCTGTTGGGGGAGAGCTGAGAAAGTGTATTTCATTTTGATATTTTTCGCAGGAAAATTGAAATGAGATTTATTTATTACGTTTTGTTTTTTTTTTTTTCGACTTGACTTTGGATTCAGATTCAAACGAATGAAAGGACGGATGGACAGGCGAATTCTCAGCTCAATTTTATTTGTTTCGTTGTAGTTACTTTAATTAACAGTTCCAGGGAATTTGGGCCAAAAAAAAATCAAACTTCGCCATCTCACTCACACACCAAAGTAGTAGGCAGTCGTAGTAGTCGGTGGCTTGTGGTGGCTTCTCTTATCATGAGGTTCGTGACTGATTATGTTAGAGAAATCTTCAATTGACGTAGATACAGCTACAAATATGTGTGTACATATACTTAATGCCTGTGTATGTATTGTACATAAATATTTTGTTTATATTTCAGTTGAAATTTAGTTATCGCAAAAAAAAGAAGAAAAAAGTATTGTATATATGTTTGTTTTTTTTTTTTGGACTACCTTTTTGGGTTTCGTATGATTATTATTATCGGGTGAGAAAGAGAGACTGCGTGTCGTGTCCAGGAGAAACCATTTTCTAGGTGTGTGTTTAAGTGCTGCCAATTTAGCAATTTAGTTGCTAAAACTAGCAACTTACCAACAAGAAGATACTTTTAGCCATAAGTTTAGCAATTTGAGATTTTTTCTTAGCAAAATTAGCAAATTATTATTTTTTTGCTTAGCTTATGAAAGAAGCAAAGGAGTGAGAGAGATGACAGATATTAATAAAGTACTTTTAGTGCAAAACTAGTGTAATTTTTGGTCAATTTTAATCGACAATATGTCATTCAAAGCAAAATTGTAATATCTTTTCTTGTATTGTCTAAAAAAATGTCTGTTTAAAGAGATACAGAGACATATATCTTGTAAAGATAATTGTTAGCATAAATATAAAAATTGGTCTTTTAGCACCAATTAGCAACTTTGGCAACTTTTTCCACCCAAATGGAGGGACTTTTTCCTTGTTGGATTTTGGCATCACTGTTGGGTTTTGTGTGTGTATTGGTGTTGGTTTTAATCATAATAATAATAATAATAATATTATTAACATTAATTTCAAAAGAAGCGATTTCTAGGAATTTGTGCACACGGTTATATGGGGGCTCTTCTCTCCAAAATAGCGCCTCTTCTACGCAGAAATGAACTTACATACATACATAAGTATCTACAAACGTATATACATACATTTGGATGTATGTATGTATGTATATAGTAGCCTTTGCTAGGCTGACTGACGGCTCTCCTTCAGCAACAATATGGGAAAAAAAATTCTCGGAAAATATGTAGTATGCACACGGTACTCATACACTCACTCTCTCTTCACATGGTTTTTCGTTGTTGGTGAAGTCATGAAGTTGCCTAAAGGTAGACACACACACATGAACACAACACACAATGGATTTTTTCTCTTGCTGTTTTTCTGATTAAACTGAAAGCATTAACAAAACAAAATTTCATTTTAATTTTGCCATACTTGGTCCACCCCGTGAGGTATACACACACACGAACACAACACATGGGTTCATTAGATACTTTTGTATCTCAATTTAAGCAGAAATTATGAGCAGCAAACAGAAGAAGCAGCAGCAACTCTATAATAAGATATTGTTGAGAGAAAAAAAAGTTGCCGTTAACCATCGCCGAGGAGACTTAATCCGCCTTATTGGGTTGAAAACTGTTAACAAGTTCTCAAAAGAAAGTTCAAATGTCAGTTACAATATCATCTAATAGAATTTCTATTCAAATTCTCGCAGACAAGCAAAGTCAAGTTTGAAAAACCCATCTTCTTAGGGCAAACATTGTTCAAAAGATTTCCCACTTCCACTTGTAGTCAAAAATATGAACACTATCGGAGTTTATGACGTATCTGACTGGGTGCGGCAAACCTTTTGAGGTTAGTATGAACTTTGTTCTGAGGAAATTTATCGGATTAGAAATATAAACTGGTTTAAGAAAGAACTTTAAGCATATAATCATGTATAATATTGAACCAATTTTTTTGTAAAGCTATGAAAATGGTCAGGTTTTCAATTTTGTAGCGCTCGGAAATGTCATTATCATAGAATTCTCGCATTTTGTTTGTGATAACATTAAGGAAAAGTCCAAGTCCCTCGTTAGACTCAACAAAATTGGAGAATCCAACTTTGAAAAAAGCCATGTCCACTAGCACGATGATGTCTTATCCTCCAGTTTTTTAAAAGTTTATTTCTTTACAGTTTATATAGGCAAGGTTATGTCTCAGAACATTGATAAAGATGCTGGATGACCACAAGGGTCATACCTTTCACCGTTTCTATATAACATACATATATGTACATCTGTATATACACCTCAGAAATCCAAATACCAAATGGATGCACCGAAATTGCGTTAAATATTGAAGAAGCTTTCGATGCATTTGTCAATTGTTTTTCTTTCAGGAAGTCATACCAGACTTAGGCCAAGTAAAGAAAGGTCAATTGAAACAATCGAAATATTCTTTTGAGAAACCGGAAGAGATGAATTGAACAATGGCAATGACATGAGGTTTCTCGATGGTACGATCGGTGGCATAATGTGAATTATGTTTCTGGAAGATTCCAGGACATAAGTATTCCAAGAAACTCATTAGATTTGATAAGTGATATCGTTTGCGATTAACTATGACTAATAATTCGATAAGCCAAATACGTAATAATGATAATTACTAATATGTTCGACTTCCACTTGAGTATTCTTTATTGATTTTCACTTCCTTTTTACTTGAATTTCACTTGATATAAACATTTTTGTTATCTTTCCAAAGATTGAGGTAGGTTTTTTTTAAATTATTTTTGCAAATGGATGGTTACCTTTTGAGGTCTTCAATCAACTGACGACTGGCTGACAATATTAAAGAATTTGTCGCTTTTATTGATAGATTATTGTGATTATACATAAAGATCGGGTATTTTATTTTATTTGTGATTTGATTGTAAACGATTTTATGATTTTAAACTTATAGATTACTTAACCTGAACCTAAAATGCACCTAGAAACCTCTGTACTCTCTCTTTCGTTTTTTCTTAATTTTTCTCTATCTATCTTTCTCTTTGAATACCATGCACTTGGTTAGAGTGAAATGTTATATTAGGGTAGCCAAAACGGATGTAACTGGCAAAAGGAAGCTTGTTTAACCACAAACAATCATTGTATATTTTTTTAGTTAGTCTTAGTCTTACAATTAGTTATTTTTTTGTTGGATTTAATACTTTTTTTTTAGATTAATAATTATGTTAACGTAAAAAAACCATTATTGGATATGTATTTTAACTCCCATTATAAATAATTGCATTTTTATTTTGTTGTGCCGTGAAAAAAAAGCAAAGTTGATTACGGCTTAAGCGTTTTAATACTTTTTAAGCCCACTGTACTTGTTTTATTTGCCATTGCATGGTATTCCAAAGTCGATTAAACGTTTAATGTTCTTACTTTATTTAAAATTTCATTGATAAAACTACTACGAAAAAAATATACACAAACATATAAATAAAACGAACTTAAAACAATAACCCAACGCCCACTGGAGATAGCACACACACACACACACACACACACGCGCGGCGCTTATCAGCACACACACAGGCACACAACATTTGCAAAGTTAAAATTCTAAGAAGAACAATCAAAAAGCATTTCATTTTTCCAAGTAAAGGCAAATATGTATATACATATATGAGAGACAAGCGCAAACGGTTTAGTAGATAATATATTTTTTTTCTTAAGGTCAATTATGCCATGGGTGGAGGGGGCTAACGAGGGGTCTGCTATAACTAATGATAATGATGATGACGATGTGCAGGTGTGTCTGGGGGGGAGGAGGAGGGGCAGACTACCAATTACGCAAAGTCGCAAGAGCAACAAAAGCAGCAGCCAAAAACAGTGACCCAAATGTAAATTCAACTAAAACAACAACAACAACAATCATCAGCGAACCAAGTTAAATTGAACTGGTTTTTTCTTTTTGTGTAACAATTTTCAATTCGAAGAGGGTTTATTATGATTTTTTCAAAAGAAAATTTGATTAACCTATTCATGAGAAAACACTTTGAACCCTTCTTGAAAATGCTTATTTTGTGCAAATTTAGATTCACTTGAAAAACTAAAAAGTTAGATGAGTTAAAAACGCAGTCATATACAGGATAGATCTACCTTCGATTGTCAAAGTCATTCAATTCATTCATTTTGTTTTGCATATTGTTGACTTGAATTGATTTTTGTCTCATTCATGCAGCACTCTAATTGGAATAAACGAATTACAAGCGTTATAGTTGAAAATTAGAATTTGGAAGAATATTTTTCAAACCTTTATTATCCAAATATAGCTTACCAAAATTCAAATCGTGCTGTTATATCTCAAATAACACGACTCCTATTCCTCTAAATCATGATTACAATAAACTTGCTGTTGAAAGAAGCATTTTTTTATCATTTAGAAGTTAAAATATTGCACTGATTAAATTACAGAAATTAAAATTAATGAAGATAAGAATTTAATTTAGCTTTAAGAAATTTCAAAGAGCCAAAATTAAAACACATGTCTTAAAATACATAAAGATCCATGAAATACATACAAACTTCCTGTAATTAAGTCGTTCTTAAATTATAAAAGAAACTCTGATTCAGTCAGTTACCTAAGCCGTTAAAGAACTCAATTTCAAAATGACAAAACAAAAAGAGTATTTATGGAATGTATAAGACTTACATACATATATACAATAGAGTCCTATGTACAATGTATTATTGTAAATCAAAAGGTAGATTATAATATGTACCTACTCGAGTTGCCCTCTTGTCCTCACACACACACACACGCACACATTCTGGATACTGGGAAACAATTGAGTGTTTTGCCCACGTTTCACTTTTTGGCATTGCGTTTCAATTGAACAAATTCACGCGAACAATTAACAATAAAAATGAAACGAACAAACCCTAGAGAGAACGACAGAGAGAGAGAGGAGAGGGAGAGGAGAGAAGCACACAAAATCAAATTTCCAATGAAATCTGTTTGTAAAAATCGAAAAAGCAAATAACAAAATAAAAATACAATAGGTTAACAAACCAGGGATGGACAAAAAGGTGAGTGCCACAAGGTGAAGAGGAGCAGCAGCAGCAGCTGAAACACTTAACAAATATTTTGTTGTTTCGTTGTTGCTGGGCAGACAATTTGGCATTTTCGCATACAATTTCTTTTGCATCTTTTGCTTGTTTATTTGGTTTTCTTTCATTTTGCTTCGATTCTGCTTTGTATATAGACAAACCAATTAAGTAACATCACTTTGGTGGAACACCATTCCATCACTTTCCTTGTATTTATCCTGACTACCTCCTCCTCCTGCTCCTCCTTCTTCTGTTTCTCCTCGGCGAAAACAAAAATTTCACATGAAAAGCTATTAAAAACCACAAAAACAGAATTGAGAACGTGTTTAGTCGCTGCACAGTGGTCGAAAAGTGTTTGATAACTTAAAATTTTTGAAGACATTTATATTTAAAGTTGTTTATTTAATTTACAAACTTTAATTAAAAAGTATAAGAGATAATTTTGAAATATTTCATTGACTGAAAAGATCTTTTACTTTATTAAGTTGTATTTCTCAACCAGTTTTAGAATTTTTGAAATATTTCATTAAATGAAAAAATCGTTTACTTTATTAAGTTGTAATTCTCAACAAGTTTTAGCATTTTTGAAATATTTTATTAAAAGAAAAGATCTTTTGCTCTTTATTTAGCTAACATTAAACATACACTTTTTCCGAAAATTGCAATATGGAAAAGATAAAATTTTAGCAATGCAAAAAATTAGTTTTTTACATTGCTAAAATGAATAAATCTTGACAAATTAGTCCGATTAATTTCTATAATCTCCCATTAAGCCAAGATGTTTTTATTAAAATGCTTTAAGTTTTTTTTTTTTGATGTAGAAGTTAAGGCCAAGAAAATATTTGTTTGAATAATTTTCGTTCTTTCCTCCTTAAATATTTCATTATACTTTTTTTTTTTAAATGTTTCCTTTTTTTACTAAAAATAAAAATGGCTCCTTTACACTTTAATTTGAAAGTTGATATTGTTTTAGTTGAAAATTGACCACTATGCGCGTCCGTCTGGTGTCTTGTTTGGTGTTTGGCCTCCTCAAGTTTAATACAAATTTCAAGGAAATGAGCGGAAGAAGATGGTAAAAGCGGGTTTTACCAAGAATAATCAAAAAAAAAAGAAGAGAGAAGAAAAGTGCACACACACACCATCGAAATATCTACTCGTCGTCGCACAAGAACAATTTGACGCATTACAAACGAAGTTAATAACACCTTTTCTTATGAAGGGTATGCGACCGACTTCCCCGACCATCTTTGCGTTCCCCTTCCCATCACCATCTCCTTCTCTTCTTTTGGCTTCTTCTTCTTCTACGGCTTCAGCCGAATTCATTGCGGCAACGGCAACTGACTACACACACACACCTTTACCTCTTTAGCCAAGACCCAATAACCAGGTATCTCTATCTATCTTTGTCTGACTCTTTCGACCACTCACCTCTCTCTCTCATACTCTCTGAGTTTTTTGGACTACAGTGAAGACTCTAACAATAAGTAGGTTTAAGGTACATATACATACAAAAATATGCAAATAATATTCAATTAATCATTTCCTATTTTCTTTTGCTTTCAATAAATTTCAGGGAAATTTCTTATATATATTTTTTCACATGCTTTTTTTGAATATACATACATATATATTCAGAGAATTGTTTTTATTTTTCTTTTTGACACATTTTTGTGTGAGAGGTTTATGAGAAATTGCAAAATGTTTACCAACTAATAAACATTTTATTAAAGAAAGGCATTTTCATTACTTATTGTTAGTAGAAGCAATAAATGTTCAGTTTTCCAATTAAACGATGTTAATGTAACTTTTGATCTGACAATGAGTCCAATTGTTAAATAATAAAATAGTTTCTATGAATTTTCTAAAGAAGGAAAAATATGTAGCTCGTCTTAAGTTTCAAAAAAGACAACAATCAGCAATTTATGGGATGTCCATAGTTTCTCAGACTTGTATTTTCAATACAAATAATAAATAGTTTTGGTTTGGAATCCCTCCGATCTGAAACCTGAGAAATCTCAAACTAAGCAAAAGCCGCTAATACAAAATTTTAAATACTTTTTTATTTTTATTTAACTCTCAAATTCTTTATTGATTTTAGTTAAGAAAGTTGACGAAATATCCTACGTTAGAAGCTAACGAGTTAAAGGGATGGATGGATATATACGATAATATATTTGCAATTTCTTTTTTTTTTAAATATACAATTTTTTTTTAATATTTAGGCAATTGTAATCAACAATATATCATTCGAAGCGAAATTTATAATAAAAATTCAGCTAAAACGAAAACTACATGCAGTGTCCTTTTCAATGAATACAATTTGATGGATTCATTTTTAAGTTTTTGAAGGTTCTTAAAGAATCGTCATCATATAGAAAAAATATATATATAAAAGACCAGTTCCGAAACGTTTCTAAACTTTCTAACAGTTTGAAATATTTGTGGGCCAGGGTTTTTTCCAGTCTAACGATTTGAAAGAGAATTAATTTGATCTGAAAAACTAATTAATCAGAGATGCTTCTAGTTCTTCATTTTTTACTAAATGAAGAGAAAGTTTCGCGATTTTTTTTTTATATCGCTGAATATTTCTTTTAAAAAATGAAATGTAATTTTGATTGGCATTGTTGGTGGATTATTCTAGGAATTAGTTTTCAGTTTTAACTACAGGGGGAACCCCTTTTAGGTGGATAGCCGGCCATTACCGATAGCCAGCCACAGAATGTCATATGGAGGTAAACCGTTATGAAATTTTCTCTCTATTTCGAATTCTAATTAATTTGTTTTTTGTCTAAATCTTTGCTTGTATTTCCGAATCAAGCTTTGAAAATTCTATCATTATTGCGAATCTTCACTGTAGATGCATTTGTATGCGACTTAAGTGTATGCCTGTGTGTGTGTGTGTGATTATGTGTGAGGGCCAACTTCAGCTTGGCTTGTGGTGTTGAATGTTTGCAGCCGCAGCAGCAGCAGAATTTTCATTCAATAGCTCAATGAGAGAAACGGCAACAACAACAACAACATGAGAGCAAAAACAGCAGCAGCTGCCAACATCATCACACACACAAACACACGCCACCCGCCGTTTGTGTGAGTGAGAAGTGTAGCTGCCTCTATATGTGTGTGTGTGCTCATTGTTGTTGTTGGTGCTTGTTAAGCTGCTTGGCTGCTGTTGTCTCTGCCGCTGCCTTCGCCTCTGCCACGGCCGCCGCTGCCTATGTGTTGTCTCCTCTCGTCACTTCTCAGAAATCGGTCTAAATTAGAAAATGCGTTTCTGGGAATTTTTCGTATCTCTCTTTTGGGTACACAGAAAAAATACGAAATAAAAACTCAAAGGGGACGACATTCAATATAATATACATATTATATACATATGTATATATATATATATACATATAGCTTTTGTAACCCCAATTTCCCAGAATCGTAGATAATTTATCAATGATAATAATGATCATATTTTTGCCACATAGTTTATTTACCTTACTGCTGCACAATTTTTTTTGCTTTTGGAGCTTCTTCTTTTTCAGCTAGTTGGCACTTTCTATATGCATAAATTGTTGATTAAGCATTATCTAGTTTAAGCTTTATTGAATTGAATTAAGTTATAGTATTATATTGATGAACGAGCATAAATACACACACACAAATACACAAGCACAATTAGTTGAGATTTTTGTTGTTGCTACTTTGTTGTTGATGGCTTTCACACACACACACACGATATACACAATTGTATACACAAAACGAATATATATATATTTCCAATTATTCAATTAATATGAATTCTTTGCATCCATTTATTAAAACGCACGTACACGTCCACGTCGAGATTGTGCAAAATGTATCTTAAAAATTAAACACTAAAAAAACTATCTCTTAGATAGATTATCTCATCCGTACGTGGAATTCGAGAAGCGCACACACGTCCATCCAAATCGAAAACAACAACAACAATGGCAAAACAACAAACCACTATTTCCCACGACAAAAATCCCAGTATTTGTCAGTGTGAAAAAATACTAAAATAGTGGGGGGCCGGATCAAAAATAGTCGTTTTTCAACATGATCAATGTATTGGTAATCGATATAAAATACGTTTAAAATTTTAAAAAAATATTTATGTTTTTATTAAAAAACCCCAGTGTAGTACTTTCAGAATAGTCACTAAGTTTAGAGCATATGTTTTCAGTATTTTTTATTTTACAGAGCATAAAATTTGCGAAATTGACAAACCTGAAAACCGGTTGTTCTCAATATTATATTTTTATAATTGGCGCGCATTTTGCACACCACAATTCCAGTCTTCAAAATTACAGAATTTACCAATATACATATATAACAACCTTATTCATTAAAAAAATTTTAAAAATGTGTCTGAGCCCTGTAATTACTATAAATATAAATTTGGAAATAAAAGTATCCTTACATGAACTAGTTAAACAATAGACAGCTGCATGACTTCATTCACTTAATAAGTAAAATAGAGTATACTCGGATAGAATTGAATAGAGTGAGTGACAGACGTACAATGAGTGAGTGTATACACACTCATACGAGTATTAGTATATTTTGGTACTCATACAAAGCAAATTGAATGACACTGAGTACTGACTGAGTACTCAGTAAGACGGAGTGTCAAATTTGACACATCTAAAAACATTCGAGTTATCCAAGTATCAGGGTACATATTTTGTGTATTTATTTTCTTTGCATCGTTGAAACACAGCAGACGCAAAAATGGAAGGAGGAAAAAATACCCAAAGTTTAATAAACAAACGATTATAAATTTGACTTTTTATCGAACTTGGGCGGGATAAGTTTTAAATTTAAAAAATTTAAATTGAGTAATGTAAGTTACTCTCTTCCTGTTTGATAATAACTCTGATAAGAAGGTCAGCTGACATTGTTTTTGCATTATCAATATTTGCAGTTTCTTAAAATAAATATCTGTAGGATAGCCAACTTAGTTCTACAATAAATAAAGTAAAAACCATTTTGACGAAGTAATCTCAGTCACAGCGGGCGGTAGACAAACACTGACAACAGATTCAGAGATGAAAGATAATAAATATTTGAATTCTGAGAGAGAGAGAGAGAGAGACACACTGAGAATAGACCGAGACCGAGATCCATCTTTTTGAGAAGAGAATCTCAGCTGCAGTAGCCTAACCTAATTCAATTAAAATTAAAACGCAAAATCTACACGACTAAACCTAAATTGTCCCAATTATACATATCGTCTCGCATCGCGCATCTCGCATCTTGTTGGTCGTGGTGGTCATTCGCGTGGGCAGGCAGTCACTAGAATGAGTTCAGCTGGAGCAGTAGTACCATTAGCAGCAGGTGATGCATCATTAGGTGGTGAAACTATACAAATGCATCGCTCTAGCTCGATGCCAGTGAAGCCCAAGCCCTTGGAATCGAAACCATTGGCACGCTCATTGGAAAAGGAAACGGTCAATGAGGTGGACTACTATCCAGAGAGTCCTGGCTTTCGACGACGACGTCATAAATCCAATCAATTGGAAACGCGTAGTGAACAAAAGTGGGTCAACTGCGAGTTATTTGAAATTAATTGAAATTGTTATATAACATTTTTATTTTTTCAAATTAATTAGCTTTCCCTATACAAATGACTGGGCTGGTAGCACCATTGAATTAGCCCCTGATGTTGCTGGTCCATCCGGAGCTCCAGTCGATTCGGATGGCCTGCGTCGTAGTATGCATCGGGTTATGGAGAAAAATGGTCGTGAAAATGTTGTCTTTCGCCGTATACCAGAGAAATCCTGGCGTTATATGCGTGATGTTATCACCACTCTGGTAAGATCCCTATTTGGCAACAACACCAATAACAACAACAACAACAAAACTAAATTGCCATCGGATGTCTATAGCATAACGCCCAGTATACAAAGCAAATTAGATGAATTAGCCAATGAGGCGCCAACCAAAACCACGTCAAATTCTAATCATCAAAGTGAACGTGTCACCTTTACCATTGAATAACTAACAACAATTAAACGAATTTTGAAAACATGACAATACTAATAAGAATAATAAAATATCATTGATTTTAACACAAAACATTTTTGGAATGGCATCTTTCATTTTTCTAATATGTAACATTAACCTAATTCTAAAGTTTTTTAAATATTTTCGTTTACAGAAAGTTTCAAATAGGTATATTAGTTAGCTTGGTATGGTAGTTTATGGGGTTCCACTGTAATTAATCTATGTAGATCTGTTAATCGTTGAGATCAAACTTTTATCCATTTATTTACTATCCTAATCAATTTTGGTTTATCTGTCTTTAATTTGTGGTTTTTGTTTTAAATATTTCTAACTCCCAACCTTTTTGAGACTTGAAAAATGAGGACCAAGTTTTTATTGCCTACTTTAGGGTACTAAGTTTTCTGTTATATCTTCGAATAGACTTTTCGATTAAAAAATTTAGTTATAGTTTCTAAAGTTATGGCTCAAATTTTATAATATTGATAGTAAGCTGTGTTTCCGTTGAAGTTGAGAATTTAAGGACTTTCCATATAAACAAAACTAAGAGGCAAGTTTTACGATTAGAAAATGATTGTCAAAATACATTACGAGGAAAAATTAAAACAATTAAAACAATGAAAACAATTACAATAATTATTTTTAGTAGATTACAGCTTAATAGACGTCATCCCCCATTAGAGCGTTAAATTTTATAATATTTTTTTTTATGAATTCATTCAATTTAATATAAAATTGATTTATAATTTAATTTAAAGAAATTTTATATGACGTTTGTTTAGAAGCACAAATCAAGGTGTTTTAAAAAATTTTAAATTTTTTGAAAAACCTACGTTTTTAGGTTTGTGTGACCTTTATTTGGGCTTTCGAGACACTTAAATTGTTTGCAAAAACAACTTCAAAGCACATTTTTAGTTGAAACTCTGAAAAGTACTGTTATTTTTCATTGTTTTTAGGTAATTTAGTCTCAAAACTGACTAACAAAATATGTTTGTCTACAAAAAATGGAACTTAACAATCTTTTTTAATATTATCACATTTAAAAACACAAGAGAAAACAAAAAAATAACATTTAAAAAAATACCTATTCTATAAATTTCCTTAAAGATTTCTATAACCTTCTATATAGGTGCTTATATATTATTATATCTAAACCAATTTACTAAAATAGCCTAAAATTTTAATAATACCTCAGTATTCCTCTGACTTACTTATTTTTCTTCAAAATAGTAATTTGAATCCTTGAGAATCAGTTTTCTAATCGTAGAAATTGCCGCTTAATTTAAATATGGATAGTTTTCAAATCCTAGATTCAGACTTATTATTTTGGTCACATGTGTATATTTAAAGTAACCATCTTGGCCGGAGACCATTCTAGAATGGATTAGATGGACTTTTTCCACTAAATAACATTTATTTAAAAACAATTTTCTCTGCTCGTCATTATAACAACTATTTAATTGAAAATTTAAAAACATTTATTTTTTAAATTTTTCAAAAATTGATCGCTTACTTTTACTTCTTTCCTATATACCTTTTTTTCCCTGTGGATTTTTCGAGTTATATAATAGTAAAAATTCAGTTGATACGGGGAGGAAGGGAGAACATTTTCTTTAAAATTGTGATGTCCGGGTCCCTATTTATTGTATCTTTTCCGATTCTGATTTCCCTTAACTTAACTTTCATTAACTTTCATTAGTCATAAAACTAGTTCAAAAATTACCCATTTTTCAGACTAATATCTTTCAATTATGTTGCATTTTAAAACCTTTGACTCTTTTAAGGTTGAAACGGATTGGAAATATATGCTGACCTTATTCTTGGGAAGCTATTTTGCCAGTTGGATATTTTTTGCCATACTTTGTTATGTTGTGGCTTATTATCATGGGGATTTCCTTTTCGATACGATAAACGGCGATCGTTTGGGTGAGGGCAAAGATCCTTGTATCTTTGGGGTACGGACTTTTGTGGCCATGCTGATCTATTCGATTGAGACACAAACCACATTGGGTTTCGGTGAGAAATACGCCAGCGAGGAATGCCCCGAAACAATATTTCTATTCGTCATGCAAATGCTGTGCGCCGTGGCCATTGAGGGAAGTATGGTGAGTGTTATCTATGCCAAGACGGCACGGCCAGCCAAACAGATGACGAAGCTCAAGTTCAGTGATAAGGCAGTGGTAAGTCAAGAGACACACACGCCCATTTAATAATCATAAAAGTAAGTACATAATATATATTTATTTATACAGATTTGTTATCGTGATGGTAAATTATGTTTACTATTCCGTGTCTGTGATCCCAGGGAACAGCAAACAATCGAGTCCAAGATTCGAGTCTATATGATTGTCGATAAAAAGTGAGTTCACTTCCGACTTTTTTCAAATTTTGACTATAATTGGTTATTCATTTTATCTAGAACCATTGAGGGTGAAGTTATTAAAACCCATACAGAACTTAAATTGGAAGGTAATGGCGAGCAGTTGATAGTTTGGCCCGATCTGGTGTGTCATTATATTGACGAATCGAGTCCTTTGTATCATTTCAAGAATGCAAAACAATTCAATGCTGGTCAATTTGAGTTATATGTATCCATTGTGGGCACTTCACCGGCTACAGCTCAAATGACCGAGGCGAAAACTTCCTTTGTTCCACGTGAAATCTTTTGGGGTCAACGTTTTGTCAATATCATCCATTATGATGCCCTACAAGAGCACTATATGGTGGATTATGAGAATTTCAATACAACCATTTCGGTTGACATGCCCATGAAGATCACACAGCAAATTGAATTGCCCAAAAACATTGAAAACCCAAAATTGGAATCGAAAAAATGAAATCAAAACGAAAATTTATTGTTTTTACTATTAATAGAAAAGTGCATAAATAAAGTTATTGATAAATATTTAAGTAATATTTTTTAAAAACTTATAATAAAGTGTTGATATGGGAAATCAAATCCCCAATATCAGGATCCATATTATGTGTGGAGCACCAATTTAATTCAATTTCTTGTTCTTCTGGTGCTATATCCTCCAACTATTACTTGAACTTGTATATCAGATCGTTTGTTCACATCATCAAATTAAGCAATCTTTCTTTGTAGGAGGTTGTACGGGCAAACCAATATCCTATTATCATGTAGAATTAAAGTTTTAAGGCAAGCCTTGATAGATAGATTGTCTAAATGACGGAGTTACAGTACCAGATTAAGCCAGCTCAAGGTCTAAAGCAATCAAAAAATATATATAAAGAAAATTTAATGATTACATTCCAATATAAAAGTAAGTGCATGGAAGAAAATTGGTAAACAATTATGTGATTTACAGATTTCCAGAAACATAATGTAAAAATAGCTTAATCTGAACTTTGTTAAGACTTTATTTTTGTCAATTTCTAACCGATTTCAAAAGGTTATATCTCAATTAAATCGGAATTTTGTATTTTTTGTAAATGGCACAAAGACTTATATATTTAAAAAAAAAATAATTTCGATCCGATTTCTGAAAAAGATCATGATGATTTTTTTGCGAAAATGTGGGAAAAATTTAGTTCCCGTGATTTTAATACAGACATTATTTTAAGTTGAAAACATAGACGTGGATTTTTTGAATAATTTAAAAATTTACTAAATTAGAACTTCAGAGTTTGGAATATTTTCCTTACTATTCAATTTGAAATTCAATTTAAAAGTATAAAAATTAAATACTTTTTTTAAATTAAATTTTTATTATGTTTTACTAAAAACTATACATTGAAAAAAAAATGAATGAATAACACATTTTTTAGGTCATGAAAAAATGTTTTAAGTTCACGGCGATTTAGTGTACTTAGTTTTTATCCATCACGTCGAAAAAACTCAGTATTTTATTGTATTATTATTTTAAAAACATTATTATTTTAGCCTATTAATGTATTAGGAATGTTTTAAAAGCAATTAACAATTTACCAAAGAGGTGTTTCTTTGTTATAATGTCTAAATCGATCTAAAAAAATATAAAGATTATAGATTCGAGCCAACAATAGTTTAACAAAAGTTAAAAAGGTCGATAAAAGTCAATAAAATTTTCTCTGAATATTAGTATGGTGGTCAGTAATCTAATCTACCCAATCTAAGTTAATGAAAACCGAATATGTCGTCATATTAAAGATAGACATGTGCACTAGGATAAACTTTATATCAAATAGATATAATTTAGCTCCAGCATTCGATTTAGGTCAAATTCTTCATTAAGTTACTTGGGAGCCGAGAAAATTAGAATCAAAGTTGAAAAATCGCAAACATGCTAACCTTACTGACACATAAATAAATCATCTAGTAAATTTTTTGTTGCTGAAAATATTTTCTGCAATAATGAATTGCCGCAAAAGGAAAGGCAAACATTGTATTATAGATTAATTAGTGAATTTCCACTTACATTCAGAAAACTCATTATAGAAATTAGTTTCCAACAAGTTTTTACTTTGCTAATTGAAAATTTTGAATAAATAATAATAGTTACACAAAGATAATAATAAGAATAATTAAAGAAAAGGTCGCCCTTTTTAATATAAGACAAATAATTTCATTTAGGTTGAGATTTCTGTAATTGTTCAACTTGTTTCTTTAGCTTGGCATTCTCATATTGGAGACGAGAAAATTCCTTGACAAATGGATCACCGTGAATTAGTATGGCCAAGGCATCACGTATCTGTTGGGTGCTATCCACTTGATGATTAAAATAATTGGATATTTGAGTGAAAATATGCCATTTGTTTTGTTCGCCCATAACTTTCATTTCTTTCTCCAATTGCTCGAAACGCTGATCAATGAAATCACGCAGATTATTCATTTCCTTGGACACATCCGAGAGTTGTTGGGACGATGCAGCTGATAGACCACTCGATGTTTGGGCTAGCAATTGTTGTGGTTTCAATTGGGAGCTTGAAGATTGCACTGTAGGATGATGTGGCGTACTGTTCCTACTGGCCGATAGCATGCGAAGACGTTGCTGCAGCTCTTGATCAACCATTTGGGGATTCTCTTTGTCGCTGCTGCTGCTAGAGGAATTGCCCGATTGCTGTTCTTCAGCCAAATGTTCATCCGTTTCGGCAATTTGTTTTAATTTAATTTCCCCTGACACATTGCTACGATCACGCAAAGGCCCACTAAGAGTTTCTGTAAATGAGATGAGATTAAAGTTGCGGAAAAGGCTTCAAATTTTGCGGGAAATACAAACGTTGCAATGTTTCCGGTACTGGTGATCCATTTGCTGGACTCTCCAAGAACTTGGACTGATCATCGTTTGAGCTTCGCTTACGTTCACCCAATGTTTCCCAATCGAAACTATCTCTTCGATTCATGGATAAACGTGTTGACATACGATCCACAGCCTTTGGAGCATGCTGACCATCTAGGAAATCACAAAAGGAATCACGATGTGGCCGCAGTGTCATTGTGGATGCAGTGGGTGTGGCCATAACACCGCTATTAATGCTATCCAATTGCATTTGGGTGCTGAGAAGATTTGCAGCAATGGATTTGCGCAATTCATCACTAGTAAGTGGTTTAACAGTGGGTAAACCTGCATCCATGGTTACATTATGAGCACTCGAGAAACTAGTACTCTGCTGTTCATCACTGGGCATGGGTACAAATGCCACACGGACGACACCACCTTCATGAACTTTTCGCACGGCCAGTGGTTGTTTGGTGCTTCTCATATCATAGGCTATCAGTTCCCCTTTAAGATTCCCGGCACAAAAGTACATGCCGCATTCGCTTAGTGCCACCGTCGATAGGGGAGTTGTATATTTCAGACGATCCGTTGATGGTTGACCCCGTTGCCTACGTATATCAAAGATATTGATCTTACAATCATAGCCCACACTGACCAGCAATGAGGGCTGAGATGAGCACATGCTTATATCACGACATGGTGCATTATGGGCATCGGTAATATGAAAAGTTTTACGCTTGCTCTGTATATCATAGACAGTGACTGCCCCCTTATAGGAAGCCACACCTAACTGCAAACGTTTGCTCGGATGAAAGCGGGCCAAAGAGGATCTGAAAGGGAAACAATATAATAAAGCCATTTATGGATTCATCTCTCTCTCTGTCTCGCTTCTTACTGCTCATCGATGTGAATTGTATCAATTTTGCGTTGTGTTTTTGTTCCATAGATATTTGTGGATCCCGATTCGGTTACAGCGGCTATATACTCATCGTTGGCATTATAATCCACATATAATATGGCAGAGCGAGTACTATCTGCTGGAAAGCGATGAATCAATTGAGCAGTACGATAATTATAGAGTTTCACATAGCCAGTGGATTGTCCTACAGCAATCTCTTCGGTGGATTGTTTGGCACAACAAACACAGAAAGCATTATCGATGGTTAATTTGCGTACTCTTTGAATTTCAGGAGCTGTAAAACAAAGATACATTTACATATATTTAGAAATGGCGCCCCCAATTTTTGGTTACCCTTATCCTCTTTCTCCTTTATACGCATCACAGCGAGGCCCGCCTTTTTGTCCACCTCCACAAAGAGGCGCCTTTGATTGAATTGAAAATCCGATGTTTCTCCATTGGCATGAACAAATGTTGATTTTGTTTCTAGATCGGCAAAGTCTGATAAGACAGTTATTTTTGATGTGGATATTAAATGCATTCTTTAAATATTTTTTGCAACTTTTATTCGTTCTATTTCAAATTCGAATTTTCTTGGGGGCCAAATGCGTCTGTCTTGTGAAATATTATAGTGCTGCCAGACTGCTACAAAATGTTTACACGATGGAAAATGAATTCGTTGTTCTTGAATTTAAATTGTAATATTATTATGTGTGTTCAATAATAAAATGAAAATAAAATTCAAATAAATAAAATGGATTGCTCTATTATTTGGATTACATTTTTTATTTCCACACGAATATTAGAAAAATTTACGTATTTTGAAAAATTTTTGTTTTTATGTCACTTTCTGTAAAGTAGTAACTTTTGCTTTTAATGCTATGACCTAACTTAATATATTTTTTAAATTCATAAACATAAATTAGCTATATAACAGAATCGCATAATAAAAGAAGTTAAATATGCATCTGTTGCCGTTTGCAACCGCACCTTATTAACGCAACGCAGTGTAAACGTTTCAAAGTGTGAACGGCAACAGAAAATATCAAAATTTTTTGACAAGACCAGAGAGGCAGTAAGCGCAACGAAAAGAGAATCATACGGAAAAGAAGGAAATCAAAAAAAAAGTCTATTTGCAAACTCAAAAATATAAGGAAATTCAGCCGCTGCTGACCGAGAAATGTTCAAAAGTGTGTTAAATTCTTGCAAATGGCATTTATATGACATATAAATTCAATTAACATATATTCCTTTTTGTTGCGTTTTTGCGTTTCTTCCTGGACAAAGGCCAACTAGAGCAACATTAAATTGTGACACACACACACACGCATACACGTATATATATAAATATATATATGTATATAAACCAACACGCACGCACATTGTAAGCAACCCACCAGAAACGGCAAACGAATAGCAGTGTGAAAGAGGAGGAGGAGGAAGAAGAAAAAGCAACAAACAACAACAATTAACAGCTGCAAATATGGAAGCGGACGGACTAACAAATGAACAAACAGAAAAAGTCCTGCAATTTCAGGATCTAACTGGAATAGATGACATGAACAGATGTCGAGATGTTCTAATCAGACATAGCTGGGACATTGAGGTGAGGTGTGAAGTACCTACATAATCAAAGGTGTTGCTCATCGTAGAGAAGCGGGAAAGTAGGGCAAAACAGTTTTAAATACAAATTAGTATGAAGTTTGTTTTAGTAATTATTAGTTATACATCGTCAACTTAATCTAGTAGAGTATTCCAGTTCCCGAAGGAGCTCCTCTGCTCTGCTCTTGCTCAGAAATTTTGACACGGTTATGGACTTGGTTTTTTTATCTGGGTTATTGTCGAATTGACTCAACCTCTTCCGACCTTTTGATAGTTGCAAATATTGCTTCTCCCAGCTTAAGTGATCTCTCCCGATCCCATTAGGATCCGGCATCGTTTATATATTGCCCTTAAGCGCCAAAGGAACCAATTGTAACCCGTTCTTAGGCATTTTGTTAGTATAATTTTTGGCCAATTTTAGAGCAAGCGGCAAACCGAGTTAGAAATTGATAAAGATTTTCCTGCATCATCCATGTATAATACTTGACCTTGACTAATTTCCAAATTTTTGATCCTTTCAGGTGGCCTTTCAGGAACATTTAAATATACGCGAAGGCCGTCCCACAATGTTTGCCGCCTCAACGGATGTGAGAGCACCGACTGTCATCAATGATCGTTTCCTGCAGCAGGTATTCTCAGCAAATATGCCTGGTGGACGGACGATTAGTCGTGTTGGTCCCGCTGGTCCAGTTCCCCGCAATTTTACCGGCTTTGTCGGCTATGTGATTAATTTTGTATTCCAATATTTCTATTCGACGTTCTCGAGCATAGTTAGTGCATTTGTGAATTTCGGCGGTGGCAATGAGCAACGAATAGTGACAGATCCATTGGGTGATGTTATGAAATTCATACGTGAATATTACGAAAGATATCCGGAACATCCGGTATTCTATCAGGGCACCTATGCCCAGGCGTTAAATGATGCTAAACAGGAATTGCGCTTCCTCATTGTCTATCTGCATAAGGATCCCACAAAGAATCCCGATGTGGATACATTTTGTCGTGAAACATTGGCATCGCCATCCGTAATCGAATACATTAATACACATACACTACTTTGGGGCTGTGATGTATCCTCACCGGAGGGCTATCGAGTGATGCAATCAATAACGGTACGAAATTTCCCATTGATGGCCATGATCTCGTTGCGCGCCAATCGTATGACAGTTGTTGGTCGATTCGAGGGAGATTGCACTGCCGAAGGACTCTTACGTCGCCTGCGAGCAGTTGTGGCCGCCAATGAGGTGTGGCTAAGTCAGGCTCGGGCCGATCGTTTGGAGAGAAATTTCACACAGACACTGCGCCGGCAACAGGATTTGGCCTACGAACAAAGTTTATTGGCCGACGAGGAGAAGGAACGTCAAAAGCAGCGTGAACTTGACGCTGTGAGGCAACAACAAGAGGCTGTGGAACAAGAGCGAAGGGCAGCTGAATTGCGTAAAGAGAATATAGCTAGGCAAAAGATTGAATTGGCTCGTTTTGTGCCCACAGAGCCTCCAGTGGATGTCATGGGCTCAATAGCTGTTGTATTCAAATTGCCAAGTGGCAAACGGCTTGAACGACGTTTTCGCGAAACGGATACAATTTTGGTAAGAGTCATCTATCAATGAATTGGTAACGATTGTTGTAATCTCTTTTGTGCATCTCTTTCAGGAGGTTTACTATTTCCTCTTTTGTCATCCCGATTCACCGGATGAGTTTGAAATCACAACGAATTTCCCAAAACGTGTTCTCTATTCAAATGCTGATTGTAATCCCGCCGAGGGTTGTTTTACTAATGAAAATATTAACAAAACATTACGGGATGTTGGCCTTAAGAATCGTGAAGTGCTCTTTGTCAATGATCTGGAGGCGTAACATCCCCTCCTTCCCCGTCACCCCATCACCGGTGTCGTAATAATACCCCATACATGGCAAGAAGCTGCAACGCATTACCAAAACTTTAACCAAGTTTTAAGTAGTCTTTAGTCCCGGAACGTCCTATTTTGGAGGTTAAACAAAAACAAACAAAAAGTGAAGCAAACAACAACAAACAAAAAAACTATTCCTAATTTTAATCAAGAGAATAATAGAAATTTAAAAAAAAAAATTGTTTAACAATGTTCTCTTTTAGGTTTATTATCTCACATTATCTCAATTAATTTCCCTTAAGAAACCAAACCACTTGATTCCTGATTCCTTTGATTTTCCATATTTGAAAAAAAAATGTTTAGATTTTGTTTAAAACAATTTGATTTAGCTGTACTTATGTTTTCAATAATTAAAAAAGAAAAAAATCTAGAAATGAAATATAAATTTCGTTTCTTGTACAAGGATTTGATTATAATGTTTAATGTTTTCAAAGGTAATTGGTTTTAAGTTTTGCCGGAGTCCACAATGGCACAAAGAAATATTTTTTATATTCAAAATGAAATCGTTGATATTAGTAAGTATTAAAGACAAAATAAGAAAAATGGCATAAATATTCTGCATTTTTAAATGTTGCAATTAAGTTATGTAAATGCCCATATGTTTAGTATGTAATATAGAGTCCTTAAAGCTAGTTCACTTAATTAAACTAGTCGAGCATTCTATATTTATTCTAATAAATATAACAATAGTAATAGAGATAAATTCTTGCAAAGCTTTATGGTCTTAAGAAGTCCAAGTATATCTCTAGAAAATTTAAATTAAACTACATTAAAGAAGAAAAATATAAATATTTGCCATCGAAATTATTGAATAATAAATCAGATCTGAATAATCTGAATATAATAAAAATTCGAAACAAAAATAATCGAATGGGAAATTTCTGTTTGCCTTTGCCATCTCTAATGATGACGTACCATGTCATCGTGACATATCGATTTATGACAAAACTAATGTGTAACACTACAAACACAAACGAAAACTTAGCAACACTGTTGCTGACTAACAATCCAAAATTAAGGAAAAATTGAAATATTTTACACTGGACGCACTAGACCAAGAGGATTTTAGTGACACTGAAAACGATTGGACAAGTGCTGACGAGCGAACACATCTTTTGTCGCAAAACAACGGTTCGAGCTCCAATAGGCTCCAACTGCGGACGAAATTAAAGCAGCTGACAACTCAGCTGTTTAATTTTAATAACGTGGACATAGTTGAGTATTGGAACCGGGCCAATAATAATAACTATCAGAAGCTTAGCACCGAATTCGACAAGAAGTACGCAACAGTCAAAACCAACAGCAAAAGTATGTCAGGATCAGGATCAACGGTGGGTGACGCTGCGGCGGCATTGTCTGGAAATTTGCAACTGCCGCCACTACGCAGTTTGGATGACTTCATTCTGGGTTCGGCTCGCTTTCAATTGCCCAATCTCAAGGATTTCGATAAGTGGGGCAATCGTGTGGTAAAGAATTTACTTTACTACCAAACCAATTATTTCCTACTCTTCCTTACAATCTATGCCCTGATGATTTTCTTCAATCCCACGAAAATTGTGAGTGGTCTCATTGTTCAAGCTCTGATCATTGCCGTAATTTGGCAATTTTTCAGTGTGAAAACAAAGAAAAATTTTATTGCCAGTCGTCTGGGTGGTGGCAATGCTCAGGCAGCCGAACAGATTGCCCAACAGAAATGGTATATTCTAGCCGGTGCCCTTATCGGTGGCTATCTATTTTTGCATTTGATCAGCGCTGTTCTATTGACTATTTTCACACTCTTGCTACCAATATCGGTGACATTCATCCACGCCTCGTTGAGATTAAGGAACTTGAAGAACAAAGTTGTCAACACATTCGATGGCACTCTGATTAGTGCCTCCACACCGATGGGTGCTCTCTTGGATGCTGTCAATGTTCGTGCCGAGGGATTGGGAAATTAAAGATTGAAATGATGATGATGATGATAAAAGTGAAATTGTGTAGAATGCAAAGAAATGAAATGTTATACATATATATCTTAATCAAGTTCTGTACATTATTATTATTTTTATGAACAATTTTTGATCTTTTTTTATATTGTATTTGAAATATGATTTTATATATATAGAAACACGCATGTATTTCTTTTTTTTTAATTTTTGATTCTAAATAATAAAGTTGTCCCTATAAAGTAAGTCATGTGTTTGTTTTTAAAGCGCTCAGAAGCAAATGAAAAATGTAGGAAACAAATGATGTCAACTTCATTATCCTTTTAAATAACACGTAATAATCGTTCGAATTTACTCTTTTTTTTATAGTTATTCATAAATTTATTTCATAAGATAAAACAATGAATCATACTGATATAGTGCAATTTATTGATAATTATGAAATCTGAAATCTATTCCAGTTAATTTTCGATCAAAGACATTCCATTGTGGTATATAATTTTCTTTCAAACTCAAGACAGCAACGCCATAGGGATTTAATTAAATGAAATGAATGTAAGGCTTAATCTTAGTTGAAGAATATGTAAAATTTTTCTTCGAAGTATTGAGAATATCGTCTTAACAAGATTTTTCGAAACACTTTAGGAGTTATGACGTTTTTTGTGAGGCAAACTTGAAACGCGTTTCGGAACTTTTGGCAAAGATACAGCCCGTAATTCTTCACCGATTTTATTGAGACGAACTTGAATCGGCGCAGAATGTTTAACATTTTGGTTCTCGCCATATTAAATATTTTTGAAATTTTTTTTTAACAATTTTTTTAATATTAGCATAAAAAAATGCCAAATAAACATTTCTCATTCTCAAACGGCCAGCATTTTGTTAAAAAAAAATCCAAAATTGTGAATGTTGTCCGAAGAATTACATCCATATTGTCCCTAATTAAAAATTATTCCAGTTTCTCAAAACAAAATTGTAGAAAAAAACCTGTCAATAAAATATTGTTTTCTTTTTTTTTTTTAACATATCACTTTTTTGCTACAAAATATATTTTTTATTGTCACTTGGTGTTTTTTTTTTTTTGGCAAAAAGGTATCAATTCATATGAAAATCCTGCCCCTATTCAATTGCTTTTCAATTCAAAAGTAAACTTGTTATATTTTTGTTTTTTATTAACAAAAAAAAAAAAATGATGCAAAACAAAAAGTTATAATTTTTTATATAAAACACACAGTTACACATTAAAATGAAAAAAAAGTGTTGCAAACTAGGATCAATTTTTGGTGTATACTTTACTTTCCATCAATCACATTCGAAACCATTATTGGCCCTCTCGGTTAGATCGTCATCCAGATCATTCTCCGAATCCTTTTCCTCACTTTCATCGTCCTTGTATAATTTGGTAAAGTTTGCATTCCATGCATAGCCCATTTTGAAAATATAATTCTCGACATGCTGAGCATATTGTTTGCGATAATTTTCAGTGAAATGAAACTGATCATGATTCGGTTTCATAAATGTATAATGACTGAATTCCAATGGATATGAGCGGGCCAAAGTTTTCAAAACTTTAACATAAACGCTGCGTCCTTTCATATGATGTGTTAGACTCTGATAGGGACAGAATGTATTGATAACAAATTGATAGATCGTTGTGGTAGTTTGAGCTAGGAAAATGATCACTGATAAATTTGATAAGTATACAGTATACGATACATTCTCTTCGGGCAATGTAACTTGAAGTTCCAAAGTTCGTACTGTTTGATAGTACATTACTTCAGGTTGTACAACATTTTTAGGTAGACACATGCTGCTTTTAGCGGATTTGTTTGACAATTTGGTTGATTGGTTTTTACTTTTTCTCGTTTTTAAGGGAGTCGTTTTACTCTCTTTGGGTAGCAAATACTCAAAGAACTTTTCCTGATCGGCCATGGTTTCTGAATCATCAGTAGCAGCAGCAGCGGCACAATTCATCATGCATTTCACAAGATCCCCAATACTATCCACTGGAGTTGTAGAATTGGGAACTTCAGCAACTTTTTGATTCCCATCTTCTTGTAGTTTCTTTTTTTTTGAAATCTCAAAAGCTAAATTGAAGAAATTGTTAAATCTGCTCGAGGGCTGAGAATGACATTCAGTTTTAGCTGGGGTAAGTTGTTCTTCAACGACTAATATCTCTTCTTCTTCAACTGGTTTCTCTTCAGTAATTGGTTCCTCTTCAATAATTGGTTTATCCAACACCGCCTCGTGTCTGTCCTGCCTAATGTGATCCTTGAAAAATCCCAATATCTTATTGATGGCAGTTTCACTCTTCTCCACACACATCTTTTGGAGTTCGGAAACTAAACGTAAATGACGAACATGCTTCTTAAATGTCGGTGCATAGGTCATAACGACCAAATCATTGATGAAGATCGTATGGGTCATGGCAAATTTAATATTAGCTTGTAGGAAAAATGTTTCACCAGATGCTGGATTAGTTAACCAGGATTTTACTTCTCGGACAACGGCTTCATCATCTGGATGCCAGCTTAATTCCCCGGATGAGGGTACTACACCCAATAGACGCAAATCCACAGACATGGATGGCTCTGTTTTCAGCTCATCAGGACATTCATAAAGTTGACCACATCGCGTTGAGAAACGTCTTGTGTCTACATCTATAGCTTGTACCTCGATTTTCAAATCGGAGCGATAGATATTTATATGTTTGATTTCCGGCACACGAAGGATTTGTACCCTTTCGAAACTGTTTGTTTGTGGTGAAAGATATACACAGATATCACGTGAACGTGGTGGCCAATAGCGTGCTTTATCCTTATTGGCCTGAAGCAATTGTAAACGTAGATCAAGTGTGGAATTGAGTGGAAACTTTTGCCAAGATTTTTGCATGGGCAAATACTCCAGAAGACGGACACAAAGGTGAGAGGGTGAATATACCTTAATAAGTTGCACCTTTAGATTGACACCCTCCACCAAGGGTGAATCCAATGGCAGTCGATCGGCTTCATTTAACAGGTGACGTTCATTGCACATGGTATCCCGGCATTCACCATGTGTTAATAGCAAAGGGCACAAGGCTGGTTCATTGGCTTTGCCCAAATTAAACTCATCTCGTATGCTACGCACAATTTGTTTAAGATTTTGATCAACCTCTTGGTGCATTTCCAGAAAATCCACCAAACGTGGCAATTGTCGATCACTTTGATCATCCAATAAGGTAAGAGAAAGCAGTGTCTTAGTGTCCTCTGGTAGTGTTTCCTGTGATAATCGTTTCATTATTCCATGGGATAAACACAAATAACGCATTTTAAATTTACTCCACGATGTGCTCATGCTATAATGTATTAATGTCTCAATATTACGTATATCCAGTTCGGGACAATTGTCGGTGCTAACGAATATTAATCCCTGACTATTTAATAACCATTTTTTCACCTCCATTTGCTTATCCAAGCCATCATCTTGATAAAATGCGAAACATTCATAGTTATATATCGTCCAAAGAGCTTTTAATAACTCTATTATTTCCCCATCATCCTGACAATAAATAAAAGTGCGAAATGTTTGAGGAGGACGTTGCTGCAGGATTTTGACAACTTGTTCTAGCTTTGATTCCTGTTTAACCAAAGATAAACGCATCGAGGTGCCACCATAAAAAGCTGCTTCCAAAAGATCACCAAAAATCACTAAAGATCTTTCACATGAAAAGTCATTCATTAATTTGTTAAGATAATATTTTCGAAATGTTTGACTTATAATCACTAATTGTGGAGCGATTTGAAGACTCTTGATTAATGTTTTAACATAATGATGTCCTTGCTCCAATTGCTTCATATCCATAAGATCAATATCATCGTAGACCACAAAACGTAAATCAGGAAATTGCATTCGACTAGCATCCTGTTCGCAGAGCCAATTAAACTGAGATATTGTAGCCACCAGGCATCCAGCACCATTGAGCAAACGATGATAGAAATCGCTAGATTTGGGATTTGATGGCACCGTCAGTGTAAGTGTTAACCATTCTTCGTTCTTGGACTTGCGTAGAAATCGATGGCATATATAGGCAATCTGCTGAGCGCGTTTCAAATCTGAAACAATAACCAAAGCCACGGCTCCTTGATAATTCACTTCGTTCTGCAATGTCATCAGTCTTGCATGTCGTTTAGCCTTCAATACTTCGCCAATTGTCTGACACATGGGTGGTATATAGCATAAGGAGCGACCACTACGTGGTGCACTCACTATGATGGCTCCATGACCGGATCCTTGATTCAAATGCGGCCAGGCATAGCTTTGCAGGCGTAGCAAATTATTAAAACCCATTCTCTGCATCGTCTCCAATATATAGGGTAGAAATGACACCTCGCTAAAGTCCCGAATGGCCTTTGGAGGCTCTTTTGACGCCTCGGCAGTTGAAGACACGTGTGCCACCACATAATCCGAGCAATTGGGGGCCTCCAAGGGATGAACATTGGCTACGGGAAAACTTTCCTGAACTTCGTAGTCATTAATCAGTTTTTGCAAATTGTTGTTTCTGTCTTGATTTATAAACATTGTGTTTTCGACCTGCAAAACTTTCGCCTCGACGCTATTTTAACTTAGAAATGGACAAAGCTTGTTCAAATATCGATAATTTTTGGGCGGCCGATATTTTCAAATTAACGATTAAACTAAAAACGATAAACTCATTCGCTGTAATTTATTAAATTGAATAAAGCAAAGAATCAGTCAATATTGTGTTTAAGTGTGGTTATGTAATGTTTTTAACTACCCCGCATTAAATCATAAAAAAGAATAATTTAATGTCGTACAACTGTCATCTCTAAGAATCTTCAGTGTTGCAAACTCAATTTTTCAATGTTAGGAAATAATGGGCAGAAAGGCGGCAATTTTTAAAGGGAAAACTAGTTGGATGTTCTAAAATCGAGAATAGAACTCAGGATTTGAGTTTTCTATTCAGCAAACTAATCTCAGAAATTGGTTAGGTCTACCATACTGATTGTAACTATTAAAAGCCAAATGTAATTAATTGAATTTTAAAGCTGTAGTTTTTATAATCTATAATCTATAATGATCTATATTTTTATACCATACACCCATAGGGTGAAATGGTATATTAAAGTCGCCAAAATGTATGTAACAGGCAGAAGGAAGCATCTCCGACCCCACAAAGTATATATATTCTTGATCAGGATCAACAACCGAGTCGATCTAGCCATGTCCGTCTGTCCGTCCGTCTGTTCGTCCGTCCGTCTGTCCGTATGAAGACCTAGATCTCGGAGACTGTAAGAGCTAGAGCCACCAAATTTGGTATGTAGACTCGTGTAGTATGTAGAGTGATCAAGTTTATTTCAAATTTTTGCCACGCCCCTTTCCGCCCCCGCAATTTAAAAAAAGCGTTTATCTCAAAAACTATTCCAGCTAGAGATACCATATTTAGTATGTATATTCGCTTAGTAAATGCACACGTTTTGTATGTATAAAAATTTTGCCACGCCCTTTTCCGCCCCCGTAATTTGAAAAACTTGATTATCTCCCGTATTTTTTTACCTTATGCAATCAAATTAAATTTAATACTTAAATTTAATACTAATATCTAGCAAAATACCAAATTTGATCAAAATCGGACAAAAAACAGTCGAGTTATGCATATAAACGTTTTTCCATAAGGCCGGAGTTGGCCGTTGGCTGGTGGGGGCGCTAGGGTGCTCGTATGATTGAGTGAGTGAGATACTAAGATATGCTTGTAAGAAGCATGTGAAAATGCATTTGTTTAATAAAGTTGAAATGTTTGCTTTACTGGTGTATGGTATACCTAAGTCGGCGAGTCGACTTACTTACTTCATTTTTTTACATGTTTCGAATAATATTTGCTATGACCAACATTCGTAACCTCTTAATGAAAATAAATGGTCATATAAAAATTTATATGTATTCCATAAAAAAAAGGAACTGATAAACAATTTGGCGAGAACTAAATTCAAATTCTCACAGGATATTTTTTTCTGTTTAAAAAAGACATCTAAATTTGTCAAATAATTATATTATTTAGTGCTAATTTTGAAGATGATATTTATTGAATCCTTGATTTAAACTAGTTAAAGATAGAGGAATGGCTATTTAAATTTAGTTAAAGCTCGAATATATGAAATTGAAATCCAAAGGAACTGAATTCTAGAATTGTGTTTTGAACATTTTATGAATGTCTTTCTATTTGCCCCGCTTGAGGTAGGCAATCAAATCAGCGCGGTCCTCGGCTTTCTTGAGTCCAACAAAAACCATTTTAGTTCCTGGAATATATTTCTTAGGATCCTTCAGATATTCATCCAAATTTGATTCTGTCCATGTAACGCCCCTACTTATATTTGCATCAGTATATTTGTAGCCCGGAGCAGTGCCGCATTTACGTCCCACAACTCCGCTTAGATTGGGTCCAACTTTATGCTTGCCACCCGCTTCAATGGTATGACATTGGGCGCATTTCTGAACGAAAATCTTTTTGCCATTATCTGCATCGCCGGCCCCCATATTCTGCAAGAAAAATGAGAATGAAAAGGAAGAAACATTAGAGAGAGAAAGCATCTGACACCGCCTTAGCTTGAGAGTTTTACGTATTACACAGAGCCTTCAACGCATTTGTGCCTCAAGGACGTTAGTGACATAAAGTGGGTGGGGCTGGCTGGCTGGTTGGCTGGTTCGTGGGTGGTGGAGGGTAGGAGGGGTGCTTGATACTAGCTCTCTTATGTCATACAACAAAAGCCTACACGCCAAGAGCCAAGAGCTCCCAGAAGCCACGCAGTCTGCCAAGTTAATTGCCCAACAACATGACTTTGACTATGTCGGTCTACTTTGTGTCTATTGCGTGACTTTCGACTTGGCGCTGGGCATGCGTGTGATATGTCCCGACTTCCACCCACCCACCTCTCCCTTCTCCTTCCCCTAAATCAAATCGTTTGCTTTAACGATTTCAAAATCGGCATAAATATGTAGGTATATATATCATTTCAAAAATAGTCTCGAATCGTCATAGCCACAGAAATGTCTATGAATAATATTTTTTTGAGATTCTCGGCAACTATTTTTAGCAATAATTTGTCTGGGTTTCTTTTCATGGGCATCATTTATTTTTTTTTTTTTGTGAATTATTTTTGAGCAAAATAATACTTGAAAATATTTTATAAGCTTTCATATTTATTTAATGTTTACTCATAATTTTTCAAATTTATTAACCGTTAAAGACATATTTTTTGTCAAATTTTTGAAAATCGAGACAAGTTTTTAAAAAATGAGCAAAAGAAAATTATGACTAAATGGAAATAAAATAAGAAGAAAAAAAAAAGAAGTTAAATGAAAAAACAAATAATTAAAATATTAAAACATATGTATATAAAATTTATAATCAATTTAGCCAAAAATGTAAATACTACAAAAAAAATAAATAAATTAATGACCCCTTCAATATAAATAAATAAGAAATGAATTAATACGACAAAAAAATGAAAAGATATTTCTTCATCTTGATAAAACAAGAGATATAAAATATATTATAATTTAAAAGTTGGATTAAAATTTAATTTAATTTAACTTGACAAACAAAATTGTGACGAATCGTAATGTTTCAAACGTTCTAATCAATTTTATTTTTGCTTAATCAGAGAAAGACGGATTTTCAAATCAAAATTTATTTTTATTAGTCAAAAAACATTTGCCATTTAATGGATGAATGTATTTTTCTTTTGGCAAATGTTTAAGAGGTTTCTAATTAAAAATGTTACACCTCTCCCCACACTCGCCTATCTAAACACCATAAATTTATTTTTTGCGCTGATTAATTTAATTGGTAATACAAACTTTGATGACAACTGCTATGGGATTGGGGTATGAGGGCTGAGGAGTGTGGGTAAAAAAGGGATGACAAGCCAACGTCAGCAGCTGCTGGTGCTACGCGCATTTCTCTCACTCTCTTTTTTCCTCTTGCTTGCTCTCTTTTTCTATCTGTGCATGTGCATCTATGCTCTTTGGCTTTGGGCTGCACAGTAAAGATAAACAGAGATAGAAAGAGTATTATATATGCCACAGGAAGAGCATAGAAAGTCAACTGCAAAGCGCCAAAATTGGGTCAAGTAAATGGAAACAAAACACATAAAAAAAACACCAACCAAATAAAAAGGGAAAATGAAAACTGAATAAAAATGGTTTTAATAAAGAAAGCAAGACGCACACACACACACATTGAACTCGAGAGCTTGACGGCATTTTTGAAATATGTAGTAAAAAGGAAACGTTAGGTAATTCAATTAGCAGATAGCGGGGTAACCTCCCACACGCCCTGTCAGTACTTTCCCTCCGCCCCATCACCCACCACATGGTCTTTCAAACATTTTATACCCTTGAATTTAGATATAAAGGGGATATTTGCTAACAGAACCAAAAAAAAGTATTCTCCCTTATAAATGATTCCAAGGTAATTAATAACTATATTTTAATATTACATGACTTAACTGGTTTTTCAGAAAAAAATATTCAAACAGGGTATTGCTAAAGTCCATAACTCGATTTATCTAACATTTCTTATCAATTAAAACGCATTTTACGCACGGTTCTGCTGCTATTGGTGGCGAAAACAGATGCCACACAAACAAAAGCACATAAAATCCAAAAAGAAAATTACATAGGAAGATAGAGAGAGAGAGAGAGAGAGAGAGAGAGAGAGAGAGAGGAAAGACATTCGCATCAGGTGTCCATATCCTGCTGCTGACCTAACCTAATTTGTGCCCGTCGAGCTTCATAAATTATCTGCAGCTAAACAACAACTAAAACAGAGTTTATCCCTTCTCCTCTTCTGGGTAGTAGTTCCCGCCACCACCCCATCATGGCTGACCCTCTTGACCACTATAAATAAATGGCGCACAAAATTAAATTACGCTTGAGCTGACCACACTAAGAGTAGCAGGCAAAAAGGAGACAGAGGGGAAGATATGTATGTATGTATGTGGATATGGCTAGAGGTAAATGAGGTTATGTAGGAATTATTGTTTGTTAGATCTATTGCTGCGGAAGTCCATAAAAAAAGGTATGGAGAGATCCGGAATTGAGGTCAATGGGTTCAAAAAAGAGACCTTTGAAATAGAATAAAGGATTCACAGGAGGAGATACACACAAGCAGAAAAAGGATTGAGATTTTGGATAAGATATCTAAATAATTGAATATATTTTTAAAGATTTATACATTTTGGTTGAAAGAGATATGTAAAATATACCAATTGGATCCATTTTTTCCACAGGAAACAATGGTTACTCTTTACTCTCGAAAATAAGGAACACTTCAATATTTCTGCTAAACAGAAGTTAGTTCAAAGGAATGAACTATGTTTGTTTTTGGAGATTTTTGGAAAAGATTTAAAATGCATTTCACACAGAATTTCACAAAAATTATGATAATTTTTATATAATTACATAGATGAGAGCTAAGTGTTCGAATAAATATATGGTAATTGAACAGGAAAATTGAGAGGAAACAAATAAGATAACAATTACATACATATATTCCTACTGAATTACAGGGAACTGATTCAACAAAATTATACAAAGGATTAATGTTTACAAATGAAGATTGAGGTATACATACATATACATATGTATGTATGTATTATTTACGTATATTAATTCTTTTTAATAAAATGTAATATTCATAAATCCGCGCAAGTATATTCATATCTAACCTTAAAAATCTAATTTCTCCTTCCTGTCCATCCTACCGCCTTCCCATTTTACATTGGTGTTGAATATATAAAAATGTGTGCCAAAATAAGGAGACAAGAATATCGTAAAAAGCGAAAGTTTAAGGCAAGAGAGAATTAGTAAGAGAAAGAGAGCTAAAAATCAACCGTTTTTAGCTGCTGAAGAAAAGAGAAAATACATAAAGATGAAATGGTTAAAAAAAAGTGTTAATTTATAACGGTCACTTGAACAGTTATATGTAGTTACAGTTACATGATGGAGGAAAAAATGGAAAAGCCAATGAACGAATTTTCAATTTGTTTTATGCAACCACTTCAAACTGCTCCTGTCACCAAGCCACTTTCGCACGGTTACTATAGTGATAGATGAAACGGTTTTTACTGCCTCCCCCAGCTCTCTCTCCCTGAATTCAAATTGACCACTAGAATTCCAGTTTAATCAGGCAGCCATAACTTTCGCATTTGTCCCCTTTATCCATCCTCCTCCTCCTCCTCAACCTTCTTTCTTTCCTCAGCGGTCACGTCAAAACTTGTGCTTTGGCTGTTGCGCAATTCGATTTAGCTTTGATGTGATGCCGGAATAACCCATCACAAGGGCTCCACACCACCCACCCCACTCCACCCACTCCCATCAGCATTTTCCATTATGTGGCCTGCATAGAAATAACAGATGGGGGTGAAGCCCCCTAAATTCTTTTTCTTTCATTCATTTTGTGTGTTCTCTCTCATTTCTCTTTCGTTTTTATTATTGTGTGTTTCCAAAATGTTTATCCTACGCGCTTTCTCAGAGGGGCTGCTGCTGCTGCTTTTTTCTCAGTTTTTCTAGAACGAGGTCGCTGACTGCCCTTCAATGTGTGAGACTACCCCTAGCACTATCACCTCCCCCGCCAGCTCCCTGCCAAACTATATATCCTTGCCCAAATGCTGCTATCCTTCAGTACAAGTTACATAAGCAGGACATGGCGAAAGAGACCGAAATCAAGAGAGCAAATTGTGAATGAATAACTGTGTCCCCCCTACGCATTGGAACAAATGCAATGCTAAGTAGTACAGTGGGCATTCGATAAACGTGCACAACTTGTAATGATAAATATTGATAACTCCATAATCCCTCAACTAAATTACTCAAATTATTGCTAATAATGCAATTAAAGATAATATTATAAAGAAAACTTATAGACCCTTTTCTAGGGTCCACTGTGTATGTTAAGTGTGTATGGGAGAGGGGAGACTATGCTTACCTTTGCTTGCTCTCTTTAGTTCTGCTTGTTGCTTTGCTCTCACTCTTTCTCTCTATGTCACAGAGCGACGAACGGCGGAGAATTCTCTCTCACGGGTTCGAATCACTTGCTGGACTCTTTTGCTCGAGTTCGACTCACTTGTTCGCGCTGCCGTTCGATTCAAAAGCAAATTTGAGCTCGCGGTGTAACGTTCGTTCTTTCTTGGCTGTCCTCCTCCGTGTTGTAAATTATTGCGCGTCTTTGCCAATTGTTGGTCCCCTACGATATAACGAAAAAAAAATATAAGCCAAGTCCAACGAGTTTTACCAACAATTATACAAATATATATTTATATTGTATATGGTAGAGGAACACAACGTTGTTTGTTGAACGTTCAATTTGTTGTTAGAAGCGTTACACGTACGAAAATTTTCAGTCTTCTGAATCAAAAATTTAACGACAGCTGACTGGCTGGAAAAAAGAATCAACAACAAATTGTCAAGGCCTACTTCAAATAAATTCAACGTCCTAATAAAAGCCACAAAAAAAAAAAAAACAAAAACGGGCTGCCAACTTGCAGTTGAAGGTAAGTTCAGTGTTGTGTAACGACGCTAAAATGCGTGTCCTTGTCCGGATGTAGAGGGTGTCCTTGAAAAAAGCAAAGCAAAAAACACACACAAAAAGAGATGCCAATAGCCATAGCTCGCTTTCACACAATTTTACGTAATCAGTGCGAAGAGTTTTAGTTTTCCTTCCATTTGTTTCTATGGTCTAAAGTTCTCATCTTTTTTTTTTGTGGATTTGAATTTCTTTCTATTTTTTTGTAATAAATTCAAAAAAAAGAAGCTTTTGAGACTTTCACTTTTATGGCTTAGGATAAGCTGCATTTTCTACAATGGATATGCGGGAGGGTGGTTGTAGGTGGGTCAGTGGGGCAGGGTTGTGAGGCGGAAAAGAAAAATGGCAATTGTTGCTTTTGTTAAGGGAAAATGTAAAGAGAAATTGATTTTCTATGAGCCAGATAAGTGTCAGAAGATGGTTCATGTGCAACTTCATTTTTATTCTTCTTTTTTTTTGTCTAGGTATTATATAAGTGGGAAAAACTTTTCCCCATAAGCTTATCTATAATGAAATCTTTAAATTGAGTTTTAAAATTAATTCTTAAGGGCATTTCAGTGAAAGAATGTAAATAAAGTAAGCCTGTTGACTTTGCTCAAACTTTAATTTATTCATTTGATAATTTATCAACATAAGAGTAAGTTCTAAGAACAAATTATAATCATGTTATGCAACCTTTTTATAAAAACTTTTCTGGAATACATGAGCTAGAAAAAATAATTTGTAATATTGTAATACACTTTAGTTTCAAAGGATATCTTTTTATAGAAAATTCTTTAATTTGTTGTGCATATCTTGAAAAATAATTAAAATATTTTAATTTGGAATTAGTTCATTGCGATTAATACAGAAGAAAAATATTATACAAAAAACTTTTTAAGGTGTAGTTTAAATTGTGTAAGTTTAAATTAACTCATATTATTGTTTTCCCTTTAAAGGGAGAGAAAAATACATAAATTGATAATAGTATTTTTTTTTAAGTTCTCAGGATTATTTCCATATTTTTCCTTTGAACTTTTATTCAAGTTTATACACAATATGTTTGTATATGTTATGTGTTTTGCGTTTCTTTTGTTTACTTTGTTTTTCCCTTTTGTAATAAAAGATAATCTAATTCTACAACAAAGTTTATAAAAGGTTCTTCACATCAGCCCATACATACATATGTATGGACTCCAATTATGTCACTCCAGATACACAAACAAACATATGAATATATATGTATATATTTTCCTTCTATTCATCCTTCTTTTAATACACAAAAGTTTTCTTTGAGCTTTAATTTTCCATTGTTTGTTGAAAATTGCTTTTTTTTCTTTCTCGTTCCCGTTTTCCTTCTTAGTATTAATCTTTTTTTTTTTTTGTGTGTACTATATGCATTTATAATATAGGCCAACACGCCTGTTGTCGGCTATCAATTTAATTAATTTGCTTAATGCAATTAAATTTATAATTAATATTCATCAAACGTTATTTTGAGTGAGTACTCAAATTAAATTTAATGACGAAACTGACCATTTAATGGTCGCATTAAAAACAATAAACGCATTTTAAGTTGGCCATCAATCACACATTTATATATATACATATTTATATTGTATATGGGACATGCTCTATATATATATAGGTCAAACTTTTATCATATCATAAAATGCACTTGCTGTGCCCAATAAATTCCATATGTTCAACAGAAAAAAAAAAAACGTAGGACGAGAGACAACTTATCAGAACTTGTTGTCGTTTTCATATCAACAGTTAGAAAAACTCCACGAAAAAAACTTTCAATTCGAACCAACGACCCAAAGATACCCTGTAGTTATTTGTAAATTTGTTGGGAACTTTAATTGAGGCACTATAGAGTGAATGGATTCTAGTCTAGCAGCTCAAAGTAGGATCTAGGGGGGGGATAAATGCCTTCTAAAGTATGCAATAGTATTCGCTGTTCTCAAAAAATAAAAGTATTGGTATTGTCTGTAAGCAATTTTTGCATGGAGGAACAGTTTTTATTACAAAATTCTAGAGTTGTTTTTCAAACCAAGAATTCTTGGACTAACTATTGCATACCTCAGGGTTGATTTTTTGCCAATTTACATCCCTAGATTGGTAACTTTACTGTAATCCATAAGTTTGTGGTAATTTAACCTGCCTAATATACCTATTTTATTATTAACTGCAGGGTATAAGAAGGGAAATCAATATTTACAGGTCAAATAAAGAAAATGAAGAAAAGAAAAACAGATTAGAGCAAATATTGTACGAGAGACGGGGAAAGCAGAGGCGTATAACTATTTTCTGATAAGCACACTCCCCTCCCCTCCCCTCCCACGACTACAGCCTGACCCATTCCCTTCCCATTCATCTCTGCCCCTGCTGTGGTGCTTATGAAAAAGAAGGAAAAAAATAAAGAACAAAAATTGACTAAAATAAATTGCCGGAAAAGTGAAAACCCCAGATGGGCGTAAGCATTATGATAACTGATAAATAAAGTGGGAAGAATAAAACATCATAGAACGATAGGAAGGGGGGACCAGGGGAACAGAGTTCAGGCTAATGTGTGATATCTGGTTGAGTGTATATTGTTATATGTTGAGTGCCTTGAAGTATCTGTCATTATTATTATTTTCTTTTGTACAAATGGATTTGTTTTTTTATTGCCTTCGGTTTGTTCTTTTTGTGGGTGAGAAGTTTTTGATAAATTAACAAAATAAAAGTGAAGAGAGAAACTTTTATTAAAGCAAAGAAATCAGTAAGTTTTATTAAAAAGTTTTTTGGGTATTATAAATGAGTCAAAAACTTTCATAAATTCATTATTTACAAACCAAATGCCAATGCCAGACGTGAACTTACAATTTGGATAAGTATTTTTGTCCTTTCAGAAAAGAAACTAAGTTTTTTGATTAAATTTAAGTATTTTTGAAAACCTTGATACTTAATTTTATTTCAACAACCTTTCTGTGTATGCCATAAAAAAAAAGAATATGAAAAAAAGTTAAAACATAAATGTCTTTTAACCACAAATTAAAACTGTCTTGTATTTTGGCTTTTTAGTTGTATTTTGATATATGTAAGTACATAGTATAACTTTAACGTAGTAAGGATTTTTAAGAAGTTTCAAATCGAATATTTTGATGAAATCAAAGGATAAATTTAAGAAGGCGATCTGGGAACTCGGAAAAATCGCTTTCTTGAATAATTTTGGACTTTTTCGTTTTATTTTTTGCCTACTCAGTAAGTCTTTAAGTATTTTGATAAATATTTATAATGATCAAATTGCCAACAACGAAAATATCTAAACTTTTAAATCAAGATATCATAATTTTTCCCTCAGACTCGTCTTTCTCACAATATATCATTACTCCAAACGTCTAAAATCAATGTGATTAAATGATTTTGTTCGCCTTTGGGCCATTTCGTTTTACGGCTAATCTGAAATTTTTCGAATCGCAATTAACAAATTTAAAAATATGGAGGAAAAGGTCTTACAAATATTCAAAATTGCTAAAAAAAAAAAAGAAATTATTAAATTGTCTTTTTTCATTTAAGTACAAAATTTGAATTTAAAATGAATGGATTCAAAAAATGATAGAAAAATTCGAGTTTCAAAGGTTTTGAAAGCAAAAATTTGTAATCCAAACTATTCAAAAGAATTTGTTAATTCTAACTATATAAACATTTGTCCAATTTTTAGGAATCAACTTATATATAGAACTTGTTAAATAAAAATATACGACAAATATGTAGTCAAAGGATACATCCTTTGCCATTGAATTTATCCACTTGACAAAACATATAAAAATTTAATAGCATTTGAGACTTTTATGTGAAACCCTTTTCACTTTACTTTTCAAATCATTATAATGAATTACAACCATATCTTTATACCATATATTTGCACAGGAAAATCAATTGAAAACCACTCAATCTTAACGAGCCTTGGTTGTCACTCAAATCTTGATCAAATTTTCTGCTGAGTTATGTTTGAGCTTAGTTAAGGAAAGAAAGACAGTCAAAGGTTGGGGGGCCCAAAGGTCTCTCTCATTTGATGGCTTTGACTGATTGCGATTAGCTGAAAATTAATGACTAGACATTAGTTAAAGCTTTCAATAAGCTCAGAGAGAGAGAGAGAGAGAACATAAGAAGAAGAGGAACCTTTAAAACAAACAAATTGGACAAAAGGATGGGGCATAAAATATGCAGAGAAATTTACACATTGAAAAGAAAGAAACAAACAAACGTAAAGTAAAAATAAGGATAAAGAAACAAAATGTGATGTATGTAGAGGGAAAGACAGGGTTAAGAAGTGGGAGGGAAAATTCATTAAATTCCAGAAGCGTGTCAAAATGAAGTAAATAGAAATGGTTTTAGGAGACGAGAGACGACAAGTCAGTACATCTCAACTCTTGACAGACAGCATAAAGTAGGCGTGGCAATGGGCGTGTGCTTGGCATGTCAATTAGATATAATCGAAAATCGATAGACAAGAGGTCAACCAGCAGCAAAAACAAAACCCAAAAGGAAAAAGCAGTTTTCATCTAATATGCAAAAAAAGAAAATACAACGTATGAAAAAAAAAACGAAATCAAATGAAAATTGAGGCCCAACTGCGTGTGGCCATAAAATTATACAAAGTCATCATTGTTTACTCATTTGCACTTGAAATGAAAAGAATTTTTCCACCTAAATTATGCATTTGCCATAAAAACACTCGAGTGAAAGAGAAAAGAAGAGAAACGAATTTTCCACCTCCGCACACAAACGCACACACACAGTTTGAAAATGGGGAAAAGTCATTGAGATATTCAAATAGTTTTTACGGCAAATCATTTCAAATGCATAATAAATGATTTATGAATAATTTAAAAGATTTCATTTTGACAAAAAATGTAAATTAACCGTTATATAACGGTATTGATCAATAATCAAACCAATAAGAGAATCAAATTCACTTGTAAACCTCTAGACTAGTTTTCAATAAATTATCAATAATAATACCGAAATACCGAAATGATTTTGTTTTCGCTTGCCTTTCATATGAACTAATTTAAAAACCACTAATTATAATTAATAAAACTTAATTATACGCCGCAAGAAACTTGTTTTAAATATATTTTCTGGTGTTGCTTTTCCAATTTCATTTCCATTTGTGTTTTTTTTTGTTTTGTCTATGACCTTTTCTTTGTCTTTATTGACTCATTTAAATATTCATTAGGTTTGGTTTTAATTTATTTAAAACAATTTTACGCCCGGTCATAAAAAATGCGGCCTAAAATTGTGGCCATTAGTTAAGCTGCCGAACTGCGACATGGCCGCAATTTCTTATCAAGGCAAAGGAAACAAAAAACAACAAAAAAACACAACTTTGAACACTTGAAAAAACACCACAACAACAACAACATTTTCCCATCATTATGTAAGCGATTGTAAGTTGAACTATAAAATCATGAAGTTGCCCTTTCTTAACACTCGTCTCTCTACCCTGCTCTTTCTCTCTCTGTTCTTCTCTCTCTCCCTCCCTCTTTCTTTAAGCCCTATACACAAATCTAGTTCTTTTCTTTTCCTGCTAATGAGCCGCTGGCCAAGCCATTTGAATTGAAGTTCATTTAACTTGTTATACCCTAACATAATTAAGGTACCTATCATTAATTATGAAAGCAAGTTGTCCAATGCAAAGTTAAGAAGCATCGATTTATTAAGGGAGAGCATTAATTACGGCATATTATGGCAAAAACATCAGAAAGATTTTTAAAGAACAATTTAATCTGGATTGGATTTATTTTAAAATTTATAAATTCTATTTTCAAGAGACCAAAAAGTCTCTTAAATAATATATTTTGTTACATATAATGCATATCTTGGATTCAGCTGCATGGGACCAGTAGAGTTGAGATACTTTTATCAATAACTTTCTTCTAAAAGTTAATATTTTCAATTTGAAATACATTAGGACTGCAAGTTTCTTTAAAATCGAGGGACTATATCATATAAAAATCAATGTCTTTCTTATTTATCACGCCATTATTTTAAGAATTAGTATTTGTAAGTTTTATATACATGCTAATGTCAATGCCGAATTTCATTAAGATAGAGTGGCTATAACAAATAGTTTCTATAGGAACGATTAGCAGAAAATTACTACTTTAGCAATTATTTTTGTGTTTTTTAAGCATGTTTCATACAAATTTTTATTATGACATTATAAGCCAAAATTATACATCATTTTATTAAGATCGGATGACTCTATCATATACCTACATATATAGCTCCTACCCAAAAAATTATTTTGGTCAGAAAAACTGTTTTAGCTCTTTGGTGATTATCATCAAACTTAGTTCTTAACTTACTTCGGTACTAATCCATAACTAGTTTTTAACCTTTTGAAGTCATGATCTAAAATTCTGATTAAATTAATGAAAATCAAATTATATATATCATCAATCCGATGTTGTAAACCGTTTTGACAATTTTTCCAAAATTAGCCCTATTTTTACCTCTCAAGTTTTCAAAAAATTGTATTTTGTAAACCTACTTAAAATTCAAAATGTTATGTCATAATTTAAACTTATTAATAAGAATTTGTTATATATATTAGTATATAAAATATGATAACAGTTATTTAAAGCATCTGCCGATAGATTTTCTTTGTAATATGCTAAGCAGTGGCTGACTTTTAGTATGGTTAATCGCACAATTGGTTAAAAATTTAAGTATTTTAAGAAAAACGTTCTTACATTTGAAAATTCAATCAGTTTTAAAAGTAAAATCGGGAAGGCAATTTCCGCTATAACCCACCACTAATCCTAACAAAGCATTCGATTCCATAAGCTATAATAATATTTACATATTTCTGATGTTATTCCTAATAATTAGAAAACCTTTCTTATACACAATAATCTGGAACATTTTTGTTTACTGTGAAATGGGTAAAGCTACCAAAGTAACGATCCGTCTATAAAGCGAATTCATTATAGACGTTGTTTACTGTAATTGGATGTAATAAAAATCAATTTGGTTTTAATTTCCGCATTTCTTTGTCTCTATAGGGAGCAGGGAGATTGAAAAGGGGTATACAAAATTCCCAAGTTCTCAAATTCTTCCCATTTTTTGGATCTTGTTGCCCTTTGTAAGAGTACAAAATTTTCATTACTAGTAAAATAATTTGGTTTGTCTCACTGTTTATGTTGTTGTGTGGCCTTTTATTTCCCTTTTTTTTTTTTGGTTATTGTTTATTGGTTTTTTTCTCTTTGCTTCCCTAATTGTTTATTATTATTGCTATCTCTCTCTCTGTGTGTGTGTGTGTTTATATGTGCGTGTCTGTGCAATAATGATTTACTATTTGCATTTGTATTTGCTCTTAGTATGTTGCGTATACGTAATATTTGCTATGTATGTCTTAGGTCAAACATGAATGGCAGGAAATGGATATTGCTGTGGGCAAATGAATGTCTGGAAAATGCTAAAATGTACAAATAAAACACAAATACAATAAATTAGTAAAAGTACCTACATATATGGGGGGTGGGGAGGGGGGCTGTTTGTATGTGTGTGTTTGTGATTGAGATAATTTTGTGAAAATTTGATTTTTGTGTCCATTATGGTTTTTCAAATTAAATGCAATTCCATTAAGCTAAAGACATAATATTTTATTTAGCAAGTTTATTTATATCTTCCCTGTGTGCTTGTACATTTATGGACAATAAATTAGTTTATATTATATCTTCCAGCAAATGTGCAAAATATGCATTTAATAAAATGCCCTGAAGATAAACGTTATTCCATAAAATTTATTGTCGTCGAATTATGTTGGTTTTTTTTTCAATAAAAACAAATTGAAATTTCAAAAATTGTTCAATAAGTTCTGAGGCTTTAAAGTTAATCCACTAAATAAATGGCAAGTTGTTGGTGGCAAGGATAATTCAAAGCAGGATAATCTGATTCATCATAGCTGTAATTCTGGTCCTGACCTTATTCAGAAATTTGGGACCTTTTTTCTAGACAAAATGTCGAAAGTTTAAAAATGGTAAAATTTGTTTGGTAAAATAAAGAAATATTTTAAATAAAATAGTAAGAACATTACAAGCTTCTGATGGAAATTCTTTATATATTCGAAAACAATAATAAATAAAGTAGAAGAAGATTGGCTATAATTTACAATAACAGCTCAATCACATTAAAAATAAATAAATATATCATAATAGTAAATAAAAGTCAAAGAAAAGCGGAAGAGTTAAATAATTAGATTGATTGTAATCAATTCGTCAATGAGTTTACAAAATATGACTAAAATAAAAAAAAATACTGAATTTTTTGTATCAATTCTTAAAGAAAAATTTTGGGAATAGTTTTCTTAATGGTTTGTCAAATAATTTAAGTAGTAGTTTAAGCTTGTTTAAATGTTGTAAGCTAAAAATTAACACTTAAAATTTGCCAACTGAAATTGTTTTGGTGTAATCTCATTGTGCTTAAAATTAACACATTTTTATGTAAAAATGGTCAGCCAACTGTTTATTATTTGCCAACACTTGTAAATAATTTTCGTAAAACTGAAAATTTTTCTAAAATTTGAAGCGAAAATTTATTTTAGCTTTCTTGACTTTGAGTAAATTATACTAAAAATTGTTTACTCAGTGTGAGAAAAGCAAAAAAATTTAAATAGATAAATTGCTATTGGTTTTTCCTTTGGACATAATTTAATTCTGTATTTGTAGCTAAATTATACTTTTCTCTATAGGCCAGCTGACAGCTGGACCAACAGCTGTTAGACACGATCAACTCTACCTGTCTCTGTCTCTGTCGCCGTCTTTGGCTCTGTCTGACCCCACTTGTCTAGCTCTCTTCCTACCCTGCTTCTCCACCCAGTTTTTGTTGTTTGTTTTTCTCAGGCTTTTTTTCCACTGTTTGTTTTGTTGTGTTCTGTCTTGTGTCTTCTCTCTAAAAAAAGCTACCTAAAGCCGCAGAGCAAGGTAACAATTTTTTTTCTGTCGTTGTAGTTGTTGCTATTTTCAGGTAATTTACATGACAACACACGTTTCTGAAGTCAGTCAAGAAGAAGAAGAAGACGAAAAAAGCAAACTATAGAGGCAAAAAAAAGTAGCAACAACCACATAGCCATTGTAAAGTAACTTGTAGATACAATTCATTTGTAGATGCAAGTTAACTAGACTGTTACAATGTCGCAGCTACAAAAACAAGAGGGATAGGAGGGGTGAGGGCAAAAGAAAGGTGTGCAGAGAAAAAGGGCACTTGCTACATATCTACATACTTCTGCCCTACACAGAGAGTATATTCACTTTGATCTAAATAAAAATTGCCGAATTGCATTTTAAATTTATATGACATACAAAGGGATTATTGCGCTTGAAAAAGTTTACTTTTAAATTGATTTTCCGTATAGAGTCCATTGAGATTCAATGAGATTATTAAAATGGTTTCTAGATTTGTATAGAATTTAGTTTTGGATTCAGTTGAAGTCATTTTAAATATTTTAACTGTGTTAAAATATCGCTAGGATTAAGTTCTGGATTAAAACATTTTCCCACAATTCGATTTTCACTTGGATTCTATTTTTGGTTAAAAGTAATTGAAAATTTGTGCATATTTTACTCGTGCTATGTCATTTAGATAATTATTTACTCTGTTCAGAGACTTTTTCATACAGATTTTTTATGTGAATCTAGACAATCTAACAGGGTCTAACAAAATTTAAAAAACTTTTTCTTAACAAATATATCAACAATATTTTAGCAATCCATAGAAACAAACAAAATGTATGGCATGTTTTTTGATATATTATAATCAATTCTTCAAATATTTGACGATTTTAATTAATTTCTGCATGAGTAGCTATACTATAATATCAGTATAACATAGAAATATAGTATAAATTCATTTTTAAATTTGGTTTTAAAGAACATTTAAATAATGGCAGATAATAGTCTTGAGTTAAAACCCATAATTTATTCCCTGTTACAATGTAAACATCAAAAATTCTTTACAAAGTGTTGGAAATCTTTTTAAAAATTATTCAAACACCTGTTATCTACTATTTTAAACAATTTCGCTCTAAAATTGTCCAAATTTCTTATGGTAAACTTTTAAAAATTGTCCTTTTTTAGTCCCTTTTAAACATTTCAAAAAAGTTTAAAATATTTGTATACCTAATAATTATTATTTAATGATTTGTTAAGTGAAAGTGAAAAATGAAAAGTTGTTTTTAAAGTTTTTGCCATAAACAAATGTGGCACTTAAATTGTGAAAAATCCTTATACAGATATTTACTTTTCTACCGTAAACCGTATCGTATGGCTCTCTTAAGTTTTAACTGCCTAGTAACCTTAGGTTTAATAGGAAAATCTTGTAAACAAAACCCCTAAGTATTTTATGGGTTTCAGTTCGATTGACTGCTACTGCTTTTTGGTCGAATGAGTGAATGAATAAATGAGTGAGCGAATGACTGAATGACTGAGTGAGTGGTGTAAGTGCGAAACCGATAGGGCATAGAAACTTCATTGCAACCGCAGTACTTTGTGGTTTTGTTTTGTAAAATTGGCTTAGTCTTGGGATTGGGACTGGGACTGAGACTGCGACTGGGCCTGGGATGGGGCATGGGTCTGGGCCTTTTTATTTTGTTGCTTTGCTTGACTGCAATTCTGGGCCAAGACAATGCTGTTTACTCTCCGCTTTGCGACTTTTCACAGCCTCTGCTGCTGGTTCGTTTACTGTTACAACTGAAAAGACTGCAAAATTAGCATTCTTATAAATATTTATGCCATAGGGAAAAAAGTTAAAGTCTCTCTCATCATGATGTAACTGAAAACTGAACAAAAAAAAAGACAACAAATTGTTAATATTCATAGCCTTCTAATTGCCATTCAAGTTGAACAAGTCTCTCAATTTTTCATGCTCTCTGATGTCATTTCAGATAGATTTGTTGTTTTTCGTGATCTCATGGCACACCCAAGAGATAGATCTTCAAGGTTTCTTAGACAATTGACGAAAACTAAAAACAAATGCGTCTCTAGTGTGACCTAAAATTATAAATTATTTGTTGTTATCGACAGAGATCAGGGGGCCCGCTTGTGGAGTATTGTCATCTGATTATTATCACTCTGTCTCTCTCCCTCGAGTTTAGATCGCTTACAAGGCATGACAAGTGATATTGAAGCCTCATTAAAGACGGATGTTTGCTGTTAAAAGTGGGTTGAACCGTTTGGCCGTTTGTCCATCCATTCTCTCTGATAGGCACTCGAGAGGTGGCTGCAATTGTGGTCGGTGGTCATATGTCAGTCAGCGGAGCGCTCAACTGGCACGCGCTAGTTGATGCCTGATAACGTTGCATTTGAAATGCAATTGAAACCGCCAGGGAGAACAACAACCAGAGTCAGAGGAGATGATACGACAATGTCGTTGATGATGACGATGACGATGATGACTATGGAAGACAAGTGACATGGCAGGAAGATAGCAATGAGAGTTGTGCAATAAGTGGGGCATCCAGCCACGGACAGACAACCTCCCTGTAATAATAATAATAATAATAAATAACAAGCCACAATCATGAACGGTGTTAATAAAACAAACGGTTGGAAAGATGCAAAAATTATACTAAAGCATCAGTTAGGCACAGCGGGTCTAATGAGAATTGCATTCAGTGTTAGTCGAGCGGTACTTTTTTAATACACTTTCAATGGCATGGTACATGTGGATAGGTCAGAAAGTAGGAAAATTATAAAGATCTACTCTAGTTTCAGAAATTGATTTCATTTGCAAACCTTTTTTGAAAGTGAAATATCAAAGTTGAAACATATCTGAAATTAAACATTGTCTAGAAGGCAAATTGACAAAAAATAAGTAGACTTAATGATAACGAGTTTACAAACATTTGAGCGGATTAGAAATAAGGAAAGGCCTTAAATTTTGTTCCCAATTTTAAACTTTAAGCACAAGATTTTTCTATACGCCTAATTATATATTTTAATCAAGCAATGGAGTAATCTCTTTCTTATCGTCTTAAAAATTGAGAATAAAATTCGAATAATAATTGTAAATATAGTGATTATTGTTCACATGAAAATACATCAAAAGGAATTTTATAATTCTAAAATGATTTGTGACTTGCTTTGCGTCTCGAAAGCAAATCATTTGTGAATAAATGTAAAAAACGGATTGTTTTTTCGTATACATGTAATACGAAAAAACAAACCGTTTTTTATATGTATTCACAAAGGCAAAGCGAGTTACAAACAACTTAATGGTCTCTAAATTTATTAGCTAGTTCTTAAATGATATTAAGGAAGTTTGTTTTGAAAATTTTCTATTTTGAGTTTTTTTTGTCTTTATATTATGAATAATTTCTGAAAAGTCTCAATGAAAATCTCTTCAGTTTTGCATTTATTTCTCACATTGTAGCTTGCAGACCAAATAGTTTTCTTAAATAAACAATGTTTTAATTATACAAATCGTTTATTTTAGTAAATAAACTTGAAAAAAAAACTTAAAAAAAAACCTTTTCTGCCGGGCTGCAAACATGTTTCATTTTTTTTGTTAAGCATACAAGGAATCTAAATCCAATGAAGTAAGTAAGTCGTCTCGCCGACTTAGGTATACCATACACCAGTAAAGCAAATATTTCAACTTTATTAAACAAATGCATTTTCACATGCTTCTTACAAGCATATCTTAGTATCTCGCTCACTCAATCATACGAGCACCCTAGCGCCCCCACCAGCCAACGGCCAACTCCGGCCTTATGGAAAAACGTTTATATGCATAACTCGACTGTTTTTTGTCCGTTTTTGATCAAATTTGGTATTTTGCTAGATATTAGTATTAAATGTAATTGTGCCAAATTTGATTGCATACGGTAAAAAAATACGGGAGATAATCAAGTTTTTCAAATTACGGGGGCGGAGAAGGGCGTGGCTGAATTTTTATACATTTAAAATGTGTGCATTTACTAAGCGAATATACATACCAAATATGGTGTTTCTAGCTGGAATAGTTTTTGAGATAAACGCTTTTTTTAAATTGCGGGGGCGGAAAGGGGCGTGGCAAAAATTTGAAATAAACTTGATCACTCTACATACTACACGAGTCTACATACCAAATTTGGTGACTCTAGCTCTTACAGTCTCCGAGATCTAGGTGTTCATACGGACAGACGGACGGACGGACGGACGGACGGACGGACGGACGGACGGACGGACGGACAGACGGACATGGCTAGATCGACTCGGTTGTTGATCCTGATCAAGAATATATATACTTTGTGGGGTCGGAGATGCTTCCTTCTGCCTGTTACATACATTTTGGCGACTTTAATATACCATTTCACCCTATGGGTGTATGGTATAAAAATTCTAAATATTGTAATTTGGGCAGAACCAATTGTTTAAAAAGTCGATTTGAACCTTTATTTGATGTATTTTTTTTTATGATTTTATATATATTATATATTATGTTTATATTGTACATTTTTTAATTGAAATATGGTCTCAAACTAATATATTTTTAAAGTACCACATAAACCGTAGAAAATTTTTATTAAAAGTAAGGGAAAAATAGTAGTTTATCTTAAAATACAGATTTTTTACCAAGAAGAACACTAACAAACCATTTTCTAACAATAAGAGAAGGTGTCATTTAAGATTCTGATTTCAAATTTCAACGATATGTTATTCATTTTGTATTAAAACAATATGAAGAAATAATTAAAATAAACCATTTAAGATTTTTTTTTCCTACAAAATGTGGATTAATCGATAGAGAATAAGTTTGCTTTATATATTATTAACTGCAAGATTTTTTTTTTATTTTAAATTTGATTAATGTCTTATACGGCTTATGTATATTTTCATTTACACGGTTTTCCTATAGATATAAAAATGTTTGGTTCGTCTTACATGATTTTGTCAGAAATTTTTGTACATATCTCCAAGTAAAGCGAGGTACAATTGTATTTATTTATCTTGTCTAAATACTTTTGCTTATTATACCCTTGTTTGTGTATATAAATTTGATCTTATAAATTGAAATTGTTTACTGCATGGTATACCAAAGTCGGGGCGACAACACAAATCTTTCAGAATCGAAAAATTTACAGAAAATACTTGGAATTTTTTATATGAGATCATTACCAAAAGATTTGGATGGTACTTTTCATTTTCTTGTCCATTAGAAAAAACCATGTCAATGTGTATGTATTGTTCCTTTCAAAAATAGCCGCAGATATGTACATACATATATATATATATATTTCCATGAAATTGTAGAAAAACTCATTAACAATTTGTGAAAGTCATAAAAAGTGATGTTCTACAATTGTGTGAAATGTATATGAATAAATATTTCATTCGATTTCATTCACAAGAGTTGTTGTTCGAGGCCCTCCACAACGTGTCAACAACATATTGTCCCCGTTCCCCTCACTCCTTTAACCCCTTTGCCCTCTACCTGCCCAGTTCTGGCTGACAATTCTGATGATGTAGAAATGAAAAATGTGTTGAAAAAGTAAAGGAAAACAACAAAACTTTTTGTAAGTTTGTGTGAAAAGGTGGAATGAATAGCAGAAATTGATAATTGAATTTGGCACAGGCTCAAACTGCATTCAATTTTGTTGTTGTTGTTGTTGTTGCACACACAGTGTAAGTAGCCAAGTGGGTCAATGTGAGCGGCTGTTCGTTCGTTTTGTTGTTGGGTGACAAGCAAAAAGTTATATACAAAAACAAAATTGATGCCAATTAGAAATTAGAATTGCCAATTGTAGAAAAAACGACCGAATGAATAATAATAAAAAATGCATCAAATTGATTTGTGTGCCCAAGAAAACCCAAAAGTTCATCTCATCATCAGCATCATCAAAGAGACTTGATGAAATTCGATGCCCTTAAGATAAGGGGCGCCATCCGCCATCTAACTCACCGTAATCCTCAAGATACTCTTAATTTAAGGCCAATAAAAACATCACGTATACGCCCCGTTGGCCATGGCAATAAAATAAATGTATCGCCAGGAATTTTTCGTTGTCATCGATCCGCATAGACCTCGAAACACTAAAGAGAGAGAGCACAAACACAGAGGAAGGTTGGGGGAAAAGTTCAATCATTAGTTTTAGTTGCTAGTAGAAGGAGAAGGAGAAGGAGGAGGAGAACGAGAACACACATGACACACAAAAATGAAAATGGAAATGGCTACAAAGTGTCGCTCACTCGCTAGAAGAGCTGGTAGTGGGGTTGGGGGCGGGGAGAGGTGACAACGTGGGCTGCTTTTTGTGGCGCCCACGTTTAACAGCAGCTGCATCCGCCGTCTCCATAAAAGATTAAAGCGCAGCGGCAAAACCAAGAAACAGTTTTTTTTTTTAGAGCAATCGAAATGGAACGACCTCGAGATACCCATCTTATTAGCTGTAGAATACAAGTTCTTTCAATGTGCATACCTTGTAAAAGAAATGATTCTTAACAACCTCAAACTAAACTCAAAAAAAAAACCCAAGCATAAGTATTTTTAAGGACTTTCAAGTTCTGTTGTAGACAATCTGTTTTTAAAGAATCATGAAATATTGACTTACAGTTTTTTTATTCAATTCCCTCTTAAAAATTTCACAAAGTATTTACAATTTTTAAATTTTTTGAAAATCTTTTGATGCCTTCACTTAACAATTAAATGATGTCCTTTATGTAAATCCTTTATAAACTACGATTTTCTGAACTACAGATTACTTTGAGAGAGGAGAACCTCTTTCATAACATAACTTCAAAATATTCCAACCAATGACAGTTGATAAAATTTAATACAAAATTAAAGTTATACGAAAAGCTATCTCCTCAATAATATCGACTAAAATAGGCGAAAGAGCTTCTATTATACTTGGGACTTACTATTTTACTTCATGATAGTATTAAGAATGATTGAGAATCAATTTTCTAATCGTAAAACTTGTCATATATTTATTATTAAACTATTTATTTTTCCATGAGTCTTGTCTTTATTGAAATCTTTCTACATCATATATTTAGTCATGATGCATATGCCATCCTTTTCAAGCAAACATTTTGATGCAGGGTATATGCAAGAAAATATTCTCTCGTCATTCCATTCCAGTCTCAAATCCCGAATCCATGCCATTCCCAAAATGTTTCTGTCAAAGAAAACGAAAAGGAAAAGCCGAAAACGAAATAGAAAACCAATGTAGTAGAAGACAGAGGAATGTAAAATGAGTTTTTTTTTTTTTAGTTTTCAGCAAGTCGCCAGATAATTTACATACGAAAAATGTAATTTTATTTTTCAAATAGACAATTTAATGCTCTTTGTTTATTGGACGAAAAGTTTTTTCCACTTCTTTGTGATTTTTGAATTTGGTAGATAGCAATTTGTTTATTTACCATAAATTCTTTGTCAGCTGATTAGGAAAATAATTTTAATTATGATATTATATTTATATAGTATAATTATGATGTTTTATTTATTATATATTAAGTTTGATGTGGTTTTTGCGTACTGGGAAAGAGTTAAGAGGAAGCAGTTTGATTTCCCATTCGGTAGTGATCTTTTATCTTGTGTATGAATTATACACAGTTACAGCTATCTACAAACACTTTAATTACTTATGTACTTAAAAAAAGTACTTAAATTTCAATTTCGAGAATAAGCTTCAAAAATTCGGTAATATTGAGAATGTAAGTGTTAAATAGTCGACTGTCTATGTAAATAAAATACCATTTTCTTTTTTTTTTATTTTCATTTGTTTTTTTTTTTTAATAAAGAGTATTGAAATAATAATGCGTGGGCGTTTCTTCTTAGCCGCTGAAATATTTTTTCTTATGAACAAATCATTTTTTTTTTGTTCTCTTTTTGTTGAACTAAAAGCTGTCGCGTGGTCTTTGAGTATCGTGACATGTATATGTACGATATATGGATTTATTTATGAGCTGACTGCACTTTTTGGGCAACGACAACTGCAAATGGCAAAGAGAACAACAACAACAAAACGCTGAGATTGTAAAATTGAAATGAAAATGGAAATTGAAATTAATTGGTGGCTCATTTCTATTGCACAATTACAAATGAAATGGGACATTTGTTCGGGGAACCGACGAGAAGGCAGGATTTCATTCAATTAAACGAAACATCAATTTCGTTTTTTGACAGATACATTTGTATCTTTATCTCATACCCCTTATGTTGTGTTTTTATCTCTATCTATCTCTCTCTCCCCCTCTGTGTCTCTCTCTCTCTCTCTTTTTCTTTCTATGTGTTTATGTGCCTATGTAACGAAGCGTTAAGTTTGTCATTGAAGCGCATTTTTCTGGCTAGTTTTGGTTAGGCACACATTAGATCAAGCTCAAACTAGAGCAACAATTTTCGATACGGTTTGATTTTTTTTTTGTTGTATTTTTTGGGTATATGAGGCAAGGTCATCTCAGTATGTATGTATATATGTATGTTGCTTGAATGGGTGTGGGAGTTTTGTTGTTTGGGGCGCAACCATTAGAGTTGAGCAACAAAATTCTTTAATTGAAACCAGTTCCACTTTTCCGTCATAAAAAAATTTAATAAAATATTAATATGAATTTAAAAAGAAATTGAAATGAAGTTGAGTCGAATTGAAATTGATATGCAATTCAAATGACACTAAAATGAAATTGAAATGAAGTTGAAATGAATTTGAAATGAAGTTGAGTCGAATTAAAATTGAAATGAAATTGAGTCGAATTGAAATTGATATAATTCAAATGAAACTAAAATGAAATTGAAATGAAGTTAAAATGAAATTGAAATAAAATTCAAATAATATTGACATGAAATTCAAATGAAATTGAAATAAAATAAAGTTGAAATGAAATTGAAGTGAAACTGAAAAAAATTTTAAAGAAATGAAAATAAAATTGATATAAAGTTGACATGAAATTTAAATAAAATTAATATGAAAGTGAAATGAAGTTGAAATTGAAACTGAAATAAAATTTTAAAAAATTGAAATGAAGTTGAAATTGAAACTGAAATAAAATTTAAAGAAATTGAAATGAAAAGAAGTTCAATCGAAGTGGCAATAAAATACAAATTAAATGCAAAGAAATTAGAATGAATGTTCAAAATATGTCAATAAAATATGAGATGACATGAAATTGTAATAAAAAATAAAATTGAAATGAAATTAAAATATAATTGAAATGAAATTCAAATGAAACTTATATGAAATGGAAAGAAATTGAAATGAAATTGAATTGATATTGAATTAAAATGAGAATGATTATGAAAAAATTGAAAAGATTTTGAAATAAAATTTATATGAATTATGTACATTTCTACTAAGGTTTTTTATAAGTAGTACATACTTTACAGAGGCAAATAAATTTGATACATTGATTTTTCATTCTTAATATCTGATTTTATAAGGTTTTTTGTTTTATTAAAAAGCCTTAGTTTATAGCTAATATAGTATAGTAAATAATATATTTATAGCTTTTAGTTGATTATTGTATTGTGATTGTGTACCGTAAGGTCCATCGCGTTTTGAACCCTAAATGTGGAATAAACGTGAACAAGACACATTTTCGAAAAATTTGTATAATTTACAATCCTTTTTATGACTCCTAGAAAAAGTTGTAGATCATATAAAAGTAAGAGTATTAAAGGAATATAGTTTACCTTAAATTTAAAAATTAGCCTCAGAATACAATTGAAATTTTAATTTATATACCATATTCACATTTTCTTTTTAGAAAAAGTGAATACTATAAGTTTCAATGAGATTAGGAACCAGAAAAAATTGCATGGGATTGAAGTTTTCGGAAGTATTTTCAAGTATGTTTATAAAATCTAGTGTAAAAATTATCAGATTTTATAACGACGGTTAAAACTATAAATTTATTGATTAAATGGTTTAGCTAAACTTATAAAATTTAATATGGGGACCATCTTTTGCCCACCTCTACATCCGGCGAAATTGTTGTTTATTTTGTTGCCAGTCAGCAAGTCGCCCAAGTCCTTGGGGAGATTTCCGGGGATTTGCTGACTGTCGTTCAAATGTCACGATTGTTGGAGGCATGGGCTAGGGCATGGGCAACCACTTCAATGCATTAAGTGTATGTGAATGATGCTTGGGGCATAAACTCATTGAGAGTGCCAGTGGCCACTTGAATAATCTCTTTCTCCTCTCTCTCTCTCTTTCTCTTTCATTCCAGGCAACTTTTGGTAGATACTTGTTGTTGTTGGTTCTTTGTTTCACCCTTACTTACCACACGTAGCACACGCCCACAATTTGTGGCGTGCGCAACCAAAAAAGGCATCAAAACGACTTACTCCATAATGAAGATGAGCTCGCCGAGGATCATGCAGCAGCAGCATCAGAAACGGAGTAGTAAATCCTCAAATTCCTCACGGGTCTCAATGACCACCTCAACGGCTGAGGAGAATCTAATTGAATCGAAACTCTTCAGTTGGATGAGACTTTTCCGTTTTGCCTCATTGCTATGTCGTGCCGAGTAGATGGAAGATGGACAAAATCCAAAAAAAAAAAATGGGATGTAAATCCAAAAAAAAAAACATTAAAAAAAGAGAAAACAAAAAAATTAACACTATATTAGATACTCGTACTAGTTGCTGCTTTTCCATAACACTTTCTCAATTTTTTCCCAGCAATGTAGTTTTTAAGTCAAAAACACAACAAAATTACACTTTACATACATAAATAGTTACAAAAATGGAAAAAACAAAAACACAATCTGTTACAATTTAATTTCCAAATTTTCACAATTAAGTCAATTTTTAGTGTAAATTCTTCTTTCAAGAGGGGAATTTCTCGCGCCTTTCGTACCTTTTGTATTGTAATAAGTCAAAGATAAAAAAAAACCAACATTGAATAGAAATCATAAATGAAATATAAAGAAATTTGCAATAAAAGCAAAAACAAAAGTTAATGTAGTTTACTAATTTTCCATTTCATTTATTTGTTTACTTTTTTTTTGTGATTTTTGTTCTTTTTTTGTTTCTTAAGTTTTTAAAAATGAATAATTGAAATACCAACCATAAATGCGAAGAGGATCGCGAGCGAAAGCTTCGAACTTGTATGATAAATATATATTTTTGTAATTTACCACTATTTTTTGCGTGTCACAACAGAAAATGGCAATTAAATAGATAAATCTACAAATACATACATATACATAAATAAAAAAAAAACAAATATATATATATATATTAACTAAAAATGCAAACTGCAATACCTAAACAATAATAATACCATGTATACATATACATACATACATACATATTAGAGGAATATATTTACCATATACATATATAAATTATATATATAAATAAATAAATAGTGTCAAGGAAAACGCTTCAACCTAAACAAATTCAACATTCACTCTCAGCATCTGCAATAGTTAATGAATAAATTGCATTTATTATAAAACTCCCCCCAAACAATGTTGCCAATAAATCTGCAATATGCAATAAATATTTCATTTGACAAGCCCTTCTCCAACCCAAAAAAGAACAGACAACAACAACTAGTAGAAGAACAAGAAATTTTAATTATTAATTAGTTAGTAAGCGAATCCTGTACTAAAAAATAAAACAAAAAACCAAAAGAAAGCCAACAACAATTATTACAACACACACAAACATCATACATAGAGCAAAAAATGTTGAAGTCTATGCAATAAATCGATATCGAGCAATAAATAAAGTCTTTAAACTGTTGAGTGTTCAATGCAATTAAAAATTAAAAAAAAAAACTACTGATGTGTGTATTTTTGTCATTATTAAGCAAAAAAGTAAGTTAATTTTACTTTCAAATTTGTCATTACGTTTGTTTCAGTATCATTGCTTAAATTTTTAAATTTGGCGGCTCTAGAATTTTCAGCAGCTGTAACAATCGATATCGATAACTAAAAACCAGCTGTTACCATAATAAGAACTGGCCATACTAGCATTACCGCGCCCACTATTTTGCTTACCAGTATTTTCAGTTTAGCCGCATGTGCTTAGAATAAACAAATATAAACAAAACACGCAAAATATGGAACTAACAAAACCATTTTACGACTTTTGCATACCATTCAACAAAGATGACAAGATCATGCGAGCCATACTCAAGGAATTGGTGGAGCGTAAGTCATATTAGAATTTATTTGAAAGAACTGCAAAAAAACATTTGTCCTTTTAGTGGGCTACAAAACAATTGCCATTGATCAAAGCTTTGATCATAGCAAGAAAGAGGCAGGCAAACGTGGATCTGAAATGTTTCCCGAGCCACATGCTATTGAACACTTGCGCAAAGAATTTAATGATAAATTGAAGATATTGCAACGTATTACAATTCTTTATGTGGATGTTAATGTTTCCCATGCCATGGTAAGAACAGAACTTGCAGAAGAATTTACAATTATAGATTTAAAATATTCCCTTTCATTTAGAGTGTATCCTTAAATTTACGCAAATTTAACATAATTGCTGGTCAACCTAAAACAGATGCAGCATTGACAGTAAGTTGGTTGTATTTTTAATCACATTGTTTATCTGCTAATTGGTAAATTATCTTCTTAGCATTGTTGTACCACTTTTAATGGTGATATTGTCACCTTTGATCCTTTGGCTGGCTCCCGTTTGCTGGTAAACCGGAAAGCATATCAGGTGGGCGTACGACGTGGTCTTTACTTTGAAATCAAATATTCTCCAGCTATAGCCGACTCGAATAATCGAAAGGATATGATTAAGATAGCTCAAAATTATTGCACCAAGGGGAAATCAAAAAATATCATATTTAGCAGCGGGGCTTTAGATGATTTTCAACTTCGTGGGCCCTACGATGTGGCCAATTTGTAAGTAAAGAGCAAAATCTTGATGAATATTTATTAATTTAAATGTATTTTGCAGAGCTTTCATTTTTGGTTTGTCTGAGGATCAGGGTAAAAATGCTATTAATCGAAATTGCAGACAATTATTTTTACGTGCCGAATCTCGCCGATTGGGTAAAACCATAATGTTCGTCAAAAGTCATGGACCAATAGTTTTTTCAGATACTTCCGAAGAAGAAATGAGTGAAGGAGATGTCGAAATTAATAATGTAAATGAAAATGATCAGACAAAACCCAATAAAAGACTGAAACTTGGTTAATGTATAAAATTTTTATTCAAAATTAAATATTTTTTCGGTATGCAAACTTCGATCAATCTATCACATGTATTCCACAGTAATAAACCGTTAACAGAGTTCTTACAGTGACCATGTTCTAAGAAATTTACTCACCGCCAGAGGTCGCCTCGTCTCATCAACAGGGAGCGCTGCAGAGGAATTGGCAATTTACTATCGAAAGTCTATCGAAAACAAAATGGAGGTCTTTGATGTGGTGCGTTGTCTGTGAAAATTGCTGCTAGAATTTTAATGTTAAACGGTAACTTAATGTGCAAATTAATTAATAAAAATATGAAAAAAATGCAATTAAAGTTGCCGGCAACTAAATGCATATGAAATTCCCAAACAAATTAAACGTATTTAAGGCAGAAAATGCATTTGAAAACTCTCCTTAAAGAAGAGAGGCGACACTTGAAAAAAATGTGAAAATGTAAAGAAGAAGAGAGCGAACGAAAAGACGACGAAAAGCGACGAGAAAAGAAAAAAACGGCAACGGCCAAAAGAAATAAGTGTATTTCGCGAGACCGAGCGAGGAGAGTGTGAGAAAGAAAGAGAGAGAGGATATCAAACGACCAACAACGACTGAGACGAAAAAGCAGCAGCCAATGTTCAATTTCAATTGTTGTTTTTCCTCTGCGGCTGTGTTTGTGTAGTGTATTTGTGTGTGTTAATTAATTGGCAAACAAAAAGAAAAAAATTTCTAAATCAAATGAGATATACCTATACTAGAGCGAGTGTCAGCAGAAGTGCATTTAAAACTCATTACAGATTGTCGCTAATCTCACTTGTGTGTTCTTGTATATGTGTGTGTGGGTGGGCGAAAATTTCTCTTGTTCAATATATTGATATGGAAAAAATTAGCATTTTTTCTTTATGTAGTGTTTTGCTAGCGCGTCGCATAAATTTTGTGTATGTGTTGGTCTCACTCTCGTGCAGTAGAGTTGCCAACCATCAAAGATGCAAGCGCGAGCCACACACACGCACGCATACGTACGCACTTACCAATTTTGCACCTGTGTAAAAGAAAAACTTACATGCAATAGCATGGCATTTGGACAAAGTGGTGCAAAGAAAATTCTTAAAACGTTGAAAATTTCAAAATCGGCTACTGTTATTCATTTCATATATTTGCTTGCATAATTTGTGGCAAATTTGTGTGTTGGCGTAGGTGTGTTTTTGTTTGTGTGAGTGCAAACGGCATATTTTTGCATCTTTAGAGATGCAACGGTATCGGTATCTCCTGCCCTCTCTCTCACACTCTCGTTTCGCTGCAGAGTTGAGATCCATTGTCTTTTAGGCTTTTTCATCCATTTGGATGATTGCTTGCTTTTCTTCTTTTTTTTTTTGCTACTCGCCATCGGCCGTCAAACTCATACTCATCTGTCTGTCTGTGTGCCCTCTTCTTCCTCACACACACATTTTTCTAGCCATAGCCGGGGCCCAATACTCGCTGACTCTTGCTCTCTCACACTATAACACAAAAACAAGAACAACAACACGCGCAATTGATGATGAGAGAGAGCGTGAATTTAACGCTCTCTCTCTCTTTCTTGTTCGGTACGTCTGGCTGTGACGATGTCGGCGGCTGTAACAATTTTTTTCCAATTTTTTTTTTTTTTTTGTTCCGTTTCATGACTTCTTTTTAGTAGTAGCTGATGTCTCCGCTGTTGTTGCGACTGCTGCTACTATTGCCGTGGCTGCTGCGCTGCTGCTCATGCAATTGTATATATAAACTGAAAAAAGAAATGAGCAAAAATGTATTAAATAAAAAAAAAAAACCAGGCATAAAAGTTTCCAGCAATATCTATCGATTTCTTTGTTTGGCTGCTGCTTGGCCCCAGCTCATGTTCAATTGTAATTAGTGTGCGAGTGTATATATGTGAGTGAGTGTGTGTGTGCGCGAACAAGTTGAAGAAGCAGAAGCAGCGGCATTAGTCGCGGCAGCAATTGCAATCGTCGTCGGCTCTCTTCACTCTGCTTATAATACATATCCCTCTCAGTCAGTTGTCGTTGTTACAGTTATTAATTCGCATGTGTGTGTGTGTATCTACACTTGAATTAGCATTCTTCTTAGCCCGCCCCGTACGTCATTGTCATCTGTCAAAACTCATTTATCGAATGAAGGGGGAAAAAATGAAATTATCGGTTTGTGTGTTTCGTGATGTGACCAAAAACGGATTAGCAGAAAATGAATAATTATTAAAGGTGAGTAAAATTTACAACATTAATTAGTGTGCAACATTATGTGTTTAAGATTATAGTGAAATTTCCAAAAATTTACAACAATGCTAAGGCAGAAAATGATTTTAAGAAAATATAATTATGTATCTTTTTATACAAACGTAGATACATATACAAAGCAAAGCAAAGACATACACACTCACAAAAATACTCACAAACACACATACACACAGATATGAATTTGAGCGAAAACACGACGGCGACGGCGGCGAAGCACACGAAATAATTTCAATCAACTCTTTGGTGGGGCGTCCCACAGGGGAAGGGGAAGAAGCAGAAGAAGAAGCGTCACACGTCAAAACGACTCCCCCATAATAATGTATACCTTCCCACTCCACCCTCTACCCTTCCATCAACATCTCCCACAGCCCTTCGTTAACCTCTCTCTTGTTTTCACTGTCTGCCAACCAGCCACTCGCCGACACTCTCTCACTCACTCTCATTTGAACGTTAATATGCGGGAATAAAGCAAATGGAGCTGCGGCGAAATTAAAGTAATAAAAAAAGCCAAGAAATGAGAAAAAAAAAACAACAACTTACGTGACGTGCAAATGACAACAACGACAAGAAAAACTGAAGCAAAACCAACAACAACAACAAGAAATATTTCAATGCAGAGTCACACAGACACACACACATACGGAAAGATGTGATGAGAGCATGTGAGAGAGATGTGATGAGGAGGTGGGTGGAGAGGTAGAGACCAGAGCAGACCAGGCAAAGCCAAAACCATATCACATCCATCCCAAAAACCGAATCAAAACCGACCAAACAACAAGGCAGGCAGGCAGAGGCAAACATATGAACAGCGACGCAGCCAACGACGGCGACGACGACGACCCCACCAATACTTACAGATACATACAAACAAAGGCCCACGATATGCGAATGCGAATAAAATAGCAGCAGCGGCAGCAGGGCACCAACAACTATGCGGCGAATTTGCACGAATCATGCGAATCTCCTCCAATACCCATACATACATACATTCAACACACACACACACCCAAACAAACATATGTATATGCATACATAAATACATGTTTTTTTTTGTCGCCATCATGGCTTGCTTTGCGTTTGTTGTATTGTTGTTTGTGGTTGTATCTCTACTTTCCGATTTTGCCTTGGTTGACCACCCATCATCATCTTAGTCGTCGTCATCATCATCATCATGATCAACTCTACAATAAAATTTTTTTGTTAAATCTTTTTTTTTTTTTTATATCACTCGGTGCTTTGGTCATTCTTTCTCTTTCCTACAGTTCATTCGCATTTTTGTTTTGACTGTCTGCCTACTCGCGCCTCGCTCTCATTTTCTTCGTCTCCCTCTCTTGTCATTTTATCGTTGTTTCTCCTTTGGCCTGCTCTTTCTATACGAAAAACCATGCTGCTGCCGCTACCCACTGTTTCCGCCGCTGTTGCCTTCTCTCTGCCGCTAAAGGCCGGCATTTCCCCCGATTACACCGCTCCCTCCCCTTCGTCTTACACTCCTCTTTTATTCATCCTACTACCCAAAGTGGCCCCCCTTTAGTCTGCCATAGCAGCACGTGATATACTCGTCGCCGTTTGCTTTTGTAATTTTGCTTTCGGTTTGCTCTTTAGCCTATGCTATGCTTTGCTCTTTGGTTTTTTGTTGTTTTTTTTTTTTATTTTTATATTTGTTCGTTGTTTCATTCCTCCTACATACATTCACTTGTTGGGCTGTTTTTTTTTTGTCTTTCTTTTCGCTCTCTCAACCGGCAAGAGAGACTAACAGAGCGCGCGCTCTTTCGCTCTCTTTCTTTTCGGATACTCTCTCGTGTTTGTACTCGCAACGGCTGATTGTTGTTGTTTTTGCTGCTGCTGCACACACAATCACATTGACAATGGGCACCCCATCCGGTTTAGGGTCCAGGTGCAAATTTTTATACAACAGTTTAACTCGATAATCGGGTCAGGCCTTATTCTTATACATTGTAGATTTTTACTCGTTTCGTTTTTTCCCATTTTTCTTAATTCTAGCGGGAACATGGCGTCTGTATTTTGTCACATGCTGCCGTTGCTGCTGATGTTGGGTTTGCCTAGGCTGCTCCTAGTGTGTTTTGCATAATTTCACAACACTGGTCACATTAAATGTACTCATTATTGCAACGTCATCAGTAACTTGCTCCACTTTGCCGATATAATTGAAATTGTCTGTTAGCGATGTGCGCGCTGCTAAATCATTAAGTTCAACTCTGTAATGATGTGCAACGATATGTAGCAAGTTCAAGAAATGTATTCTTTTATCAACATATTTTAATTAATCACTAAAGGAAAAATGCTTAATCTCTTTAACAAAATTTTATCACAAAAATAAACATAGTTTTAGGTAGACCTACTAGTTTTTGAAAACTATTAAAGATTAACATTTGGGCTTACTAACCTTATATCAAGTTTGAAATGTTTTAATTTATGAATTGATTTTTTTAAGATGTCTAGGAGATTTAATATCTATAGAATTTTTAAAATAGAATGAATAAATGCGTGTAAGCTGGCATTTAAAAAGGGAATGAATTAAACATGTTTATTAGAGAGGTAGAGAGAGATATGCAACAATTCTAATAAAGGTTATAGGTGTTAAAGTAGTTGAACAAAAAAATGAGTGTTTAGTCTATTTTAAGATTGACTCTCATCTCTAATGTCAATTGGACATGTCATAAATGTACCGTTATACATTTAAAAGCAGCGACGTGTTTGTAATTTTTGCCCAAGTCGAAATACATTTCTTCTCATGTGTATGTGTGTGTGCTGGGTTGCTCTTTGGCTTTTCCAAAAACCTCTGTGTTGGTGTTATTTGTGTCTATGTGTGTGTCTGTGTGTTGAGTGTTTGTATGACTGGGGCGGTCGCTGACTTTGGGTGCGCGTTGTTGTGTTACTTTACCTATTTTATTACCATTTTTTATGTCTCTGTGTGTGTGTGTTTGTGGTAAGCCAAGCCACCCATCTGCCTTTGCTTCGACCTGCTCTTTGGTTTTTGCTACTACTACTCGTACATTTTCTTACAAATATCAAAACTGTACTTTTAGCCACTTGTGATTGTGACAAAAAATTTTAGTCTTCTTTTTCTTCCATCTTCTCTCTATGTTTTGCATTATTATTTATGTATTGCGGGTCAATTATACTTTACATTGCAAACAAGTCTGAAAGAATGATACACACTAAAGCAAGCGAGAAGAAAAGAGAAACAACAACTGTGTGTGTGTGTGTGTGGACTGGACAGCAAAAATAAAAAAAATTTTGTGAGCTAACTAAACACAAATGTTTGTTGTTGTTGTTAAAGCCGGTAAAAGGTGAATGAACCTCCAAATTTGTTGGTGTTGTTTTGTTATTTTCAACGTTCACTCAATTCGCCTTCGTCTTTGACTACCTTGTTGACCATTGTGATTGCAAAATATTTTTGTGTTACTATTGTTGTTGTTGTTGGTTCCCTCATCATTCGTAGTAGTAGTAGTTTCTATTGTGAAGGGAGTCTGTAAGAGCCCCAAGACTATGATGAAATGTGTTTAGATCGAAAGAAGCCCAGCTTGCACTTGATTTGAATTTTGTTTTAATTTTTGAGAAATATTTTAACAACACTCTGTGTTTGCAAACGTTTTCATGGGTCATAAAAAGCAAAAGAAGACAAACAGAAAGAAGAAGAGAAAAAGGAAAAGCTAATGCGGGACACACAACATTTTCCGCAACATCGCCGCGACATCCATCCATTTGGTCGTTTTTTCGTTGGGTGTTTGCCTGTTTGTTGCTTTGTTGTTATTGTCATCGGTCTCGGGTCATACACAGAGTCACTCAGAGTCGTCTCTTCTCAACGTCGTCGTCGTCATCATCGTCATCGTCGTCTCGTACTCTTCTTGTAGTCGTAGTCGTTATTGTTATTGTTGTTTTTGTTGCCGTCACCAAAGAAATGGACACACACACAGAAAATTTGCTTGTTGTCTATTATCACCTTTAATCGATTTTTCGCTTATTTAAAACAAAAGTACTTTGTACAGTTGTGCTCACACAATAAGTAAAATATAATTTCACAATACAAGCACGCACGTACACACACACACACACATACTTACGCGGAAAGACTCATTACTATTGCTTTTAGTTTATTGTTTTGTTTTCTTTTTTTTTTTTTTTTTTGCAATTACTAAAGCCAAAAAGCACAAAAAAGAAAAAGTAAACTCGAATGACATAGACTAGAGAGACCGCGACCGAGCGACCCATCTACTACATGCATATAAAATATATATATACACATACCTTCGATATACATATGTATAGATATCTGACAGATACAGCTACAAACAATCATGGAGAAAGAAAGACGAAGAAAAAAAACCAAACAGCTGAAACTAAAATAAATAAATAGCTGAAATTGCAACAAAAACAAGGCAACAGCAACAAAAAAAAAGCGAAAATGTAATTGATTATAGACCACAGCTAAACAACAACAAAATCTTGATAAATGAATTTTGACAGTAACGACTCTTTAGATACCCATTGAATAAATATTACAACTATTGGGCAAAATGTAACTCTTAAAAAGTTTACATAATTTTGTTAGTGTCAAGAGATTTTTATTTCACAATTATCATAATTTTTATCACCGCAATATACCCACTGGATAAAGGGTATAAATAGAGAGACGTCGACGACTGACTGGCTAAATGATTGTCCAATGAGCGCGCGAACAAAACTAACTCACACACACACACACATAGATAGATACACGGTAAGAAGGTGACGGTGGAATTGGGGGTGGGAGGTTGGAGGTTGGTAGCCAACAGTCGCTCTCTGCCTGCTTGGCCTGTGTCATAGCACTCCATACATAAGTTTTCTCTGTCCTTACATACATGTATGTGTGTGTTGTGTGTCTGCTTGTGTGTGAGTGTGAGGTGGGTTGACTGACTGGCAAACAAAATATGTGCGCACGTATTTATAACAGTACACACAAAACGAGAGCTTCGCAATTATGTCTCTATAAAGGTGTGTATGTGTATGTGTGTGTTGTACTAACTGCATATCTCTTCTTCTCAATGTTGTTGTTGTTGTTTTATCTTCAACTCTCCACTTTCCATTTGCTGTGCGCACACCTTTTACCGCCTGCCTCTACTCTACTCCCTCTACCGTGGTTTTTTTTTTGGCATTTGCATATCTTTGACTCTCAGAGCATCCCCTCCCCCTCTCCTGCAATTTTATTCACTCACTCTTTCGTTATCCTCAAAAAAACCACCCGCAGTCCGACCGCGTCCAAACACTTTTTTCTCTTCTCCATCTGCTTTGCTACTTTAGATTTTATGTTGTATCATTTTATTTTTTGTTTTGTTTGTTGTTTTTTTTTCGGCTAAATGTGCAGGAGACAATGCGAAAAATCGATAGAGTTTTTCCTTTTGTTTCGCTATATCAAGATGTCGCCCAAATTCAACGCATCCCTTCACCAGCAAACCTCTGCCCCTCACCCTCCGCCTCACTTCATTTTCCAGTAAAATCTACGAATAAGAAAAACACAGAAAAGAGAAAGAATTTTAGGCTGTTTTTATTTTTTTCTCTCGTGAATCATTAATTATTTTCCCGAAATTTTCACACAATTTTTTATCTAGACAAAAGTACAGTTAATGTTAAGTTAAGAATAAACAAAAGATTATGTAATAAATTAAAGAATCAATTCTACACAACATTTATGGGGTTAAACTGTACGTTGTATGTGCAAATCTTAAGAAATCCATAAGCGTATAGCTTTTCCCCTTAAAAGTTGATGTTAAATCAACAATGTAAACAATTATTTTGATGTAAATAATATCTAGTGTATCATCAAAAAAACATTGGTTAATTTATTTATTTTTATCTTTTTTCTTTACAGATTTGCTAAAATACGTTGGGAAAAAATGCACAAAACTTACCGTTTAACCTTAAAACAACAACAAAAAAGAAAACCTTTTAAATATCTTAACGATTTGTTTAATTTTTTTTTGTTATAGCTGTGAATATGTCAAAGGTCGACCATGAAGTGCGAGAATTTAGTAAAACAATTAATAAATACTATACTATATAGAACAAGAACAATTGCACATCAGTTGTAATTAAGTTTTAGTAGTTAGAAACAAAAAAAAAAAAAAAAAACAACACATTTTAAACTAAATCAAGAAGAAGAAAAAAGAAACAATATTGTTTATTTAAGAGTTGCTTAAGATTAGATGACTCTACGCCAACAACTACAACAACAACAACCTGCTGTGAGACATTTGATGTGGTAAACACGGGGCACTAGCAAACAGCAGCATAGAAATTAGAACTAGTAGCCACCCCTTTTCAAAAAACACATCCTCCAACACCATCAGCTCCACCACCCATCTCCAGCAGGAGGAATTGTTGTCGGCAAGCACAAGGAGGAGGAGGAACCTTTTGACAACGGCCACGCGCAGAGAGCAGCATCAAAATTAAGCCAATAGCCGGACCAAAATCTAGAAAACGCAGCGTCGCGTCGCATTTGACGACGCGTAACGGACATTTCTGTATGCGCTGCGTTTCAAAAATCTGATGGATGGAAATGCACAAAATATGTTTCACGGAAATCATCAAGGGTGAGTTTTTCCAAATGATATCCAAGCTACAGACAGACAGACAGACAGAGATAGAGAAAGAGAAAGAGAGTGTTCGTGGAGTGCTAAAGAGAAATATGTAGTGGGGGAGGAAATCATCATCATCAAAGTCTTTGGTAGAAATAATAATGATTTTCTTGTACTATTATTTTTGCCCTATATACAAAAAGGGTTAAAATGAATGAAATCATGGGCGGATCCAAGAGGGGACTTCTCGTATGCGGAACCCCCCATAATATTATATTTTTCTAGATACGTCCATGCAAAAAGTATTACCGAATTAAATATTTCACTCTATTATTTCGTTCTAAGGCTTACATTTTTACTGTAACACCCATTTGAGTGGAAAAATGTATGTAATGGGCCATCTGTTTCTATATTCCTGTTAAATTAATGTTTAAAAAAGACAGTTACATGCTTAGATTTATTTCTAAAATACATACTATTAAACTGAAGCCATTCAGTTGGAATTATATTTCACACTACAAATAGTTGGATCAAAGATTTTGTTATAACCAGAAATATTTAGAATTTATACAAATCACTAGATGCTTAATTATTCAGATACATTTTAAGAAAGGACGCCAATTTGATTACAGAGAGGTTTTTGAAATCACAGTTTTAGAACATTTTGCAAGTTCTACACAATTAAATTTATCAGTTTCCTGAATTTTTTTTTTAATGTTTTTTCCTTCCTTTATATAATGATATGTGTGTTTTTTTTTCTTCTACCATTTTAGAGATCCCTATTATCGTTATGATGCGGCTGCCGCAGCTGCAGCCGCCGCAGCGGCAAATCCCAGGGCAATGGGACCACCCGGTGGCTATCCGCCGCGCCATCGGGCGCCGCATCCGTTACAGCAACAACCACAATATCCATCGTACCAGCCAACGGCGGAGAACCTGTATGGGTTGGGAGCCGCCGATCAGCATGCGGCCAGCATGGGTGTCGGCTTAGGTGTTGGCATGGGCGATCTAAGCGGTTGGGGAGCAGCACCCACCGTGCCGGGTCAAGCATCCGCCTATCCAGGTGCTGGTCTCTCTGCTTATGGTCATCCACAGGCCGCTCCACCGGGTCAGCAGCAGCGACAAAGTCAAGCCAGTGCCTATCGTCAGCATATGCCCGCCTATGGACAACAGGAGCAACAGAAATTGGCACCGTATGGGGCACAGCAGAGTATGATGGCGGGCTATGGTGGTTTGGCGCCGCAACAGCAGCAGCAGCAACAACAACAGCAACAACCACCCACAACCCAGCAACAGCAGCAGCAACAACAACAACAGCAACAACAGCAGCAGCAACAGAGTCAGCAGCAGGCTCGATTGCCGCAGCATTATCCTCAAGCGCCTGGTCAGCATCCATTATATCCAGGAGCACCCACACAGCCTGGCCAACCGGCTGCACCACAGGCCTATGCCCATAGTCCCTATGGCAGTCCAATGCAACATCAACCCGGCCGTGGAGCACCTCAACATGTTGGATATGGCCATGCGGCCTTGGATCAGGCCTCTGCATATAGTCAGCATGTACCTAGTGCAGCACCACCCACGCATCACTTAACTGCGCAGCAGCAGCAGGCTGCGCAGCATCAGCAACAACTACAAACCCAGCAACAACAACAACAACAGCAGCAGCAACAACAACAACAGCCCAATCATGTGGCTCTCATGCAGCAACAGCAACAACAACAGCAGCAGCAACAGCAACTGCCTGGAGCTGGCCTGCCGCCACCGCATATGGGCATGCCGCCCAGCTATGGCAGTCACCATCAGCAGCAACAGCAGCAGGCCCAACAACAGCAGCAGGCTGTTGTAGCCCCACCCTACATGTCATCGAGCAAACATCAACAGGCCGCAGCGGCAGCAGCAGCAGCTGCGGCTGCAGCACAACTCAATTCCTCACCACAGTATAGGGCACCATTCCCCCAGCTTTCGCCACAAATGTCACCACGGCCACCAACAATGTCGCCTCATCCACAAATGTCGCCGAGGCCGGTGGGAGTGTCACCTGCCAAACCGCCGCCAACACAGGCTAGCCAAGCTCAGCAACAGCAGCAGCAACAAGTGAACACCCAACCCACCCAGCACAGTATACAGGGAATGGTGGGTTTGCCATCACCGCGACCACAACCACCCACAAGCGTGTCTAGTGGTGGTGTTGTTGGTGGCGTCGTTGGGGGTGGCGGTGGTGGGGCAGCGTCCAAGGTGCAAGTACCTGTCGTGCCGCCACCAAGCAGTGTTGTTCCCACAGCTGTTAATACTCTGCAAGCTCTCGAACAAATGGTAATGCCCAGTCAGGCCCATGGTTTGCCACCGATGGATTATCCTTCGGCCTATCGTAGTGTGGGCCCACGAATGCCAGCCGTTTCTCCATCACCCCAGCAGCAGCAACAACAGCAGCAGCAACATCATCAGCAATGGGGTCAACCGCAGCATATGGCGGCCATGCAACAACAACAACAGCCAGCTCCTGCTCAGCAGCAACAACAACAGGCAGCCTTGATGCAACAACATCATCAACAACAACAGCAGCAGCAACAACAACAACAGCAACAATTGATGTATGGCCAGACAATGGGACAACAACAACAGCAGCCAGTGGTGCCACCTGTTGTTGTGCCACAGCAGCCACAACCGCCGCCGCCAGTAGTGCAACAAACGCCACAGCAGCAGCAGCAGGCACAACAGCAGCAGCAGCAACATCAACAACAACAATCAATTAATGATCAACTGCAGCATTCCATAAATGATATTGTAGGAGGAGGCAACAACAATAATAGCAATAACAGTCAGCAGCAGCAACAACAACAACCTCAATCAATGTCAGCCATGTCTTCGTCTCCTTTGCATCAACAGAGTTTGCCTGGCATGCATCATTTGATGCAGCAACCTACTCTAGAAGCGACAACAACACCACAACAACAGCAGCAGCAACAACAACAACAACAACAATCGCAGCCAACATTGTCATCGCCGCATCACCAATTACAACATCAATCGCCTATACATCAACAACAACAATCGCCGCATCATCAACAGCAACAACAGCAACATTTGCCAACCTATAATCAATCACAAGCTCAGACTCATCAGCAACAATTTGATCCATTTGCAAATATATTAAATGATAGTCAAGCATCACCAGCCCAGCAAGTTAGTTCACCTGTACCGCCGCCGCCGCAGCAGCAGCAACCCCCGCAGATCCAACAGCAGCAACAACAACAGGCGCCACCGCAGCAACAGCAACAACAACAGCCACAACAACAACCTGCTCCACCCATACAACAGCAGCAGCAGCAGCCACAACAACCACCACCCGCCCAACAGCAACAGCAGCAAGTTGCACCAACAACACCTTCCCATCATTTGAGTAGCATCCTCAATGAAACGGCAAATTCCAATGATTCATCCACATTGGCTGTAGCTGCCAATGATAGTAATAACAGTAGCAGCAATAGCAGCACGAATAGCATTGTCAATAATCAACCAACCTCAGTGCATGACAGCAATTCACAAAGTAGCATCAATAGCAACAATCAACAGCAATTGCTAATGGATAACACATCGCATGGTGCCAATTCCGAGTCGGGACAGCATGTGGGCAGTGTCATTGGTGTCGGTGGTGTTGTTACTGGCGGCACTGGAAACAGCAATGATGTGGGTGCTATGTTTGATAATAATTCCATGTCTTCGACAAGTGCCGCAGTAGCGGCTGTTGCCTCCAATGCTGCCTCAGCAGCAGCAGCCCTCTTGGATAGTAATTCACAATCATCAAATACGGAATTTGAAAAGAATGCTGCATCTAGTGCTGCCGGTGGTGAGCTTGAGTCCACCAACACCCCATCCTTGGCCGATGCGGTCTTGGGGGCAGTGGCCGAAGCGTCGGTCACTACAGTGCAACCAGAAAAAGAATTGCCCGAAGATGATAAAACTCAAGAGGCTTTACTTTCGACACATACGACGGACATATTGCCACCAACTGAGGAAGTGGAACAAAAGCAAGCCGTGGCTACAGATGATCTAGAGCAAACTCAATTGAGTGAGACAACTGCAGATGATTCGAAAATGATGACGGATGATATAATGTCAGAGGATAAATCACAACAACCACAGCCAATTGTTGATGGCACCACCAATCCCAGTTTGACACAACAGACTCTTGCTCCGCAGCAACAACAACAACAAATTCCTCCCATTGGTGGCATGCCCATGCCACATCCTGGCATGACAACTGGTAGCGGTGGATATGATCAAACCCAATCACAGGCAGCAGCTCAACAGGGTCATCCATCGATGCCGCCCATGATGCCACCATATTCTGGTGCACCTCCTGGCGCTGGCATGTATCCACCATATCCAATGCTGCATCAGCAAGAGATTGCCGCATTGCAGCAACAAATACAGGAACTCTATTGCATGCCACCAGGGCATGAGCATCAGGAGAAGCTAATGCGTCTGCAAGAGCGTCTCAATTTATTGCAACAGCATGAGATGGCCGAGCAATGTGCTGGAGGACATGCACAATGCTCACTCTTCCAGGCTTCAGGTGGTTTGCCGCCGATGTATGGTGGCAACTCGGCCATGCATAATCAGCAGATGGTAGAGAGTCCTCAGGTGTCCAGCACAACTGGACGTGGCCGTGGAAAGGGAGCGAATAAGCCACGTAAGCCTCGAACGAAAAAGGGTGAAAAGGCCCAGGCCCAGGAACTTATGGACATCAGTGGCAATGTGGTCGTCGGTGCTAGTAGCGCCAGCCAGAGTATTCCAACCACACAGCTACCCGTTTCGGAGGATTGTGTGACCCAAGGGGCTGGCGATACCAGTGTTGTTGGCATGCTGGAGTATAACGAAGGAATGGGTGATTTATCGCAAGATGTTCATTCGGCCAATGAGCTGGATACCTCTACCGATGGCAGTGGCAAGAAGAAGAAACCACGCAAACCTCGCACACCCAAAGATCCCAATAAGCCACCCAGAGATCGAACACCAAAGGTGAAGAAGACTCCACGTGATCCAAATGATCCTAATTCCACTGAATCACCCGGTGGTCCGGCACGGAAGAAGGGAGGTGGGGCCGTTAATAAACGCCGCAAACAATTTGGTGAAGATGGCACCGAACAAACTGGCGAGGGCAGCGAATTAGAGGACAACAAACCGCTTATGACCACCACCAAATCTGGATCATCTGGAGAGGCCGGAGGTGAAGGTGAAGCTGAAACCACATCCGGCGCTGGCGCAGGTGTCGAAGGCGAGTCTCCTGACTATGATGATATACCAGTTTCCAAGATACCACGAAGCTCCAATGAAGATGACAAAGATGCCGAAGTGGGTGATGAAACCGTGGACTCTGTTCCCGACTCAGCTGGCGATGCTGGCGCCTCGACGCCCAGTCGCCGAGATCGTAAACGTTCGAACACACGTAGTCGCCGGAATGCCACATCAGAGGAAGGTGGTAGCTCCCGTCGTAACCGAGGCTCACTGTCTGCCAAAGCTCTGAAGAAGAGACGCAATCGTGGACGCATTGTGCCCGAATCTGATGGCGAGGATGATACATTGGATCGCACGCCACCGCCTTCACCGCCTCCAGATTCTGAACTGGACTCCAATAAGCGGCGATCGTCGCGAAACACTCAGCGTAAGAAGTATATTGATGATGTAATGCTAAGATTCTCAGACGATGAGAACTCATTGCTGGTCGCATCACCAGTGAAAAAGGATAAAAAGTCTTCAGGAGCATCCGCGAATGCCGCCAATTCCTCCAATGCCAATGATGGCAGTGATTTAGAGAAAACCGAACCACAATCTGGAGCCGAAGGGGAATTGGGTGCTGGCGGTGGTACCTCAGGTGGTGAGGATAAATCGTCGGTGAATCTGGACGAGAGTAGTCAAATTGAGGCTAGTTCGAGCAGCACAGCAGCCGCCACTGAGAAAGAACGTCAAAGCAATAGCGAGGCGGCCAGTCAAGCAGCAGCTGCTGCTGCCATGTCATCGAAACCCAATTACGTGTACATCAATACGGGCGATGAGGATAGTATGGTCGTCCAACTTGTTTTAGCCGTGCGCATGGGCAAGCGTGAACTAATACCTGAGGTGCCCAAGGTAAAGACACCAGAACCGCCCAAGGTAGAGGAAGAACCCAAAACCGAGGAGGAAAAATCCGAAGAGGAGAAACCTAAAGAAGCGGAAACGGAAAAGGCTGAAGGTGCTGCTGATGCAGAATCCAGCGAAGCCGCCAAGACAGAGGCAACAGAAGAGTCTAAAACAGATGAAAAGCCATCTGAATCAGAGGAGAAAATGGAAGTTGACAACAAAGATCAAGAAGAAGAAGGAGCTACTAAAGAAACTGAGAATGATAAAGACTCGGAAGAGAAAGCAACGACCGAAAAGAGTGATGAAAAAATGGATGTTGAGGAAAATAACCAAAAAGAGGAAGAGAATAAAGAAGCTGAGCACGTTAAAACTGAAGAGAAAGTTGAAAAAGATGCTGAAACGCCAGATGAAACTAAAACCAACGAGGAGGAGGAGGAGCAGCAGAAGGACGAGCAAAAGATGGACATTCCCGAAAAAGAATCGGAAGCAAAAGAAACCGAGAAAATGGAAGTTGATGATGAAGAGCAGGCAGCAAAATCTCCTAAACCAGAATGCAAGGACGAAACAGAAGAAAAACCCAGCGAAGAAGGTGAAGAAGCAAAAGAAACAACAAAAACAGAGTCGTCCTCTGGCAATGAAGAGAAGTCAACCGAAAATGAGAATGACGAAAGTGGCAAGGATAAGACAGACAAAGATGAAGATGACGCCGATTCAAAGGACAGCGATAGCGAAAAAGAGAATAAACCAGAACCCGTCTTTATCGATGTCGAAGAGTACTTTGTTAAATATCGCAATTTCAGTTATTTGCATTGCGAATGGCGTACTGAGGAGGAGCTACTAAAAGGCGATCGTCGGGTGGCTGCCAAGGTCAGACGTTTCCAGCAAAAGCAATCGCAACAGCTAAACATTTTCGAGAATATCGAAGAGGAACCCTTCAATCCTGACTTTGTTGAGGTTGATCGTGTGCTCGATATGTCTGTGCATACGGATGAGACAAGTGGCGAGACCACTAAGCACTATCTAGTGAAATGGAAATCACTACCCTACGAGGATTGCACTTGGGAGCTCGAAGAAGATGTCGATAATGACAAAATTGAGCAATATTTGCGATTCAACAAAATACCCATGAGATGCGAATGGAAAAGTCGCAAGCGTCCTCATCCCGAGCAATGGAAGAAGCTGGAGAAGACACCAGTTTACAAGGGTGGCAACAGTTTGCGTCCATATCAGTTGGAAGGTCTCAATTGGTTGAAATTCTCTTGGTATAACTCTCACAATTGTATACTTGCCGATGAGATGGGTCTGGGCAAGACTATACAGAGTTTAACCTTTGTCCATTCCGTCTATGAGTACGGCATACGTGGACCTTTCCTGGTCATAGCACCACTTTCAACCATACCCAATTGGCAGCGAGAATTCGAGGGTTGGACCGACATGAATGTGGTTGTTTATCATGGTTCTGTTACCAGCAAACAAATGATTCAAGATTATGAATTCTACTACAAGACAGATAGCGGCAAAGTCCTAAAGGAACCCATCAAGTTTAATGTCCTAATTACAACTTTTGAAATGATTGTCACCGATTACATGGATTTGAAAACCTTCAATTGGCGTCTCTGTGTCATTGATGAGGCACATCGTCTAAAGAATCGTAATTGCAAATTGCTCGAAGGTTTGCGCCAACTCAATCTGGAACATCGTGTCCTACTCTCTGGTACACCATTGCAGAACAATATCAGTGAATTGTTCTCTCTGCTCAATTTCCTAGAACCCTCACAGTTCGGGTCGCAAGAAGAGTTCATGTCTGAATTCGGTAGTCTACGAACCGAGGAGGAAGTCAATAAATTACAAGCTCTCCTTAAACCCATGATGTTGCGACGTCTCAAAGACGATGTTGAGAAATCATTGGCACCCAAAGAGGAAACCATTATCGAAGTAGAGCTGACGAATATCCAAAAGAAATATTATCGTGGCATATTGGAGCAGAATTTCAGTTTCCTCAAAAAGGGTACAACATCGGCGAATATACCAAATCTAATGAATACCATGATGGAATTGCGTAAATGTTGCATACATCCGTATCTATTGAATGGTGCCGAAGAGCAAATTCAATATGATTTCAAGTCACAACATGGCGAAGATCCCGAATCGTATTATAAGAATTTAATATTATCAGCTGGTAAAATGGTTTTGATTGACAAACTTCTGCCCAAATTGAAGGCAAATGGTCATCGTGTATTGATCTTCAGTCAGATGGTGCGTTGTCTAGATATATTGGAAGATTATTTGGTGTATCGTAAATATCCTTTTGAGCGTATCGATGGACGTATTCGTGGCAATTTGCGTCAAGAGGCCATTGATCGTTACTCCAAACCTGGTTCTGATCGCTTCGTATTCTTACTTTGCACAAAAGCTGGCGGTTTGGGTATTAATTTAACTGCAGCCGATACGGTAATCATTTATGATTCCGATTGGAATCCCCAGAATGATTTACAGGCTCAGGCCCGTTGTCATCGTATTGGTCAACGTAAAATGGTGAAAATCTATAGATTGCTATGTCGTAATACCTATGAACGTGAAATGTTTGATAAGGCCTCAATGAAATTGGGCTTGGATAAGGCTGTTTTGCAATCAATGAACACTCAAGGCTCCAAAGATGGCAACAATAAGCAATTGACTAAAAAAGAAATTGAAGATCTACTCAAAAAGGGAGCCTACGGTGCTGTTATGGATGATGATAATGCTGGCGATAAATTCTGTGAAGAGGATATTGATTCTATATTAAAGCGGCGTACTCAAGTTATTACCATGGAATCGGAGAAGGGATCAACCTTCTCGAAAGCATCATTTGCCGCATCGGGCAATCGTTCGGATATTACCATAGATGATCCCGATTTCTGGACAAAATGGGCCAAACGTGTCGACATTGATCCGGATGCATGTGAACGCGATGAGACGGAAGATTTGGTGCTTTCCGAACCGCGTAGACGTACGCAAATTAAACGCTATGGACACGAAGATGTTATGGAAATCAATTCGGAAGATTCATCAAATGAGAATAGTGATGAGGAAGGTGGTATAGGTAAGAGTCACTAGAAAAAACTTGAAGTCACATGAGTCTCAAATACAATATGAATTTCTTTTCTTTAGGCCTACGCTCACGCCGCCGCAAAGAGAAACGAGATCGTGCCCGCGAGAAGAAGGCCAATAATGATGAGTATATACCCCGCGAACGCGATGCCTTGGCAGCATTGGGCCTGGAAGAGATTCAATATGGCAATTGGGCTAAATCGGAATGCTTTAAGGTCGAAAAGGGTCTACTATCATTTGGGTAAGTTTATTTTATTAATTTTTTTGGTATCAGAAATCAGTCCCGCGATGTTTTCGACGCAAGGCATTATTCAATTTCATATTAAGTATATAGATCTTGCGTTGCAGCATTTTCTCTTCCTTTTCCAACATTATGGCCTCCTCTTTACGTTCAATATACTCGGTGACACTCGGTGCCTCATATTCAAATAATTGTGCCCTTAAATCACCGAGAATCTTGAAATCCTTTTGATTATTGACTTGAACGACAGCAACTTCTTTCTCTAGTTTGCCAATGGCACGTGTTACCTCTTCGGTTTTATTTAAAACTGAACGCATCTCAGCCTCTAGATTCATCATGGCTTGTTTTTCTTCAGTCATGGCCAATGATGTTTTACCTGTTACACCTTTTAGACCAGCCATATGGGTATTCTTCTCTTCCAGTTGGTTTGTTAGCTCTGTCCGTTTTATGATTAGTTTCTCAAAATCAACAGCTGTAAGGATGCCACTCAGATCGGCTTTGGTTATCAAATCGGCTCGATGCTGTTGACATGTCTCTTGTAATGAAACTATGGTCAATCTCATGGTTCCAAGCAAAGCGCGAGCATTTTTAAACCAATTGGTTGTAAATTTACGCAATTTACGTTCAATTTGACGTTCGGTGGCCGATTCGAGGAATGCCACATCATTTTCGTCGCGCAGAAAGTGCAACATGAAATTCTTTTCCGTCTCAATCGTTTCCTCACTACGATAACGTAATTCCTCTATTTTGGCACGCAATTGTTTGATTTCCACCATGGCTAAGGATATATAGATATTGGCATTGGGTTGAAATCATTTTCCCTCACCCCGTGACTTACCATTTTTTTCAATATCCGTGACACGTTTCTCAACTTCGGCCGCTCTCTTCTCGGCCATTTCTGCCTTGGCCTTGTAGTTCAATTTGTAATCGGTAAATTTACGTTTCTCGCCCGATACCGTATTAATACTATGCGACACTGACATGGCCATTGAACGTTTTGAACTCGATTGACGACTACCATATGCCGCCTGACTGCCAGCGTGTCCTGAGCCACGACCTTTGTTTTGCAAACGTTTCAATATAGAAGTTCGTCTCTGACGCAAACCCAGCAATAGTTTTGGATCATTTTTCTCGAGAAATTCAACAAGTATATGATTCTCCAAGCGTAATGTGGCCACCTCATTATTAACTTGTTCAATCGTTCGCAACATTTCCAAGGCATCCAAACTGGCCAAACGTTGTTCACGCTCTTCTTCTGTTAATGTACGAAAATCGTCTAAATAATATTTATACATAATTGCCGAAATATCCAATTCCGGGGCTATATCCAAAAATTGCGATTTACTGGCATGCGATTTTACTGACTTTCGAGAACGTTCATCCAATTGCGTGCTATACGCTGATAAGCTCATTGTATCCATTGCAGAAAATAAAAGCTACTAATCTAAATATATACCAAATCGAAAACTAAATAATTGAAAGATGGATAAGCCTTGTTTGTTAGTTGGTTATTGGGTTTGGGTTTCTTGGGGGTTATAAAGTATTTTTTTTTCAATTGAATTTGTGTATTTGACTAACAAAGAGAGGTTTTGTGTTGAACTATGATGGAAATACTCTAGCCTACTACTACCTATATATACATATATATAAATATATTAATTCAGTCTTGGATTTGCAAGATTGTTAATGCGTCGACTTTGAAGAAAGGTTTGAAATATTTCAAGTGGGGTCCCCATCGTAAGAGATTAAATTTAAGAGGATAAAGAAGTTTTTAATGTTATTAAGTAAAATTTTTTTCTGTAGTTAGTCTTTAATTATTCCCAAATTAAAAAATAATTTATCAAATTAAAGTTAATTTTGTGCAAACCTGAACGAAAAAGCTTACGTTTTTAAACAAATTTAAAAAAGGAGAAAGAAATGTTGGGAGAAACTAACAAACTAAACAGAATTTTCAGCAGAAAAAAGCTTTATAGGTTAACCCGGACTGGAAATCGACTAAATAGTCTAATCTGTTTTATATAAAGTCAAAGATTTAATAACTAATTTGTAACTTTCTTTTTACATTTTCAGCTGGGGACGTTGGACCGAACTTTTGGAATTGGGACAATTTAAACGCGGCTGGCGCGATATTGATATTGAGGATTGTGCTCGCATCATTGTAAGTTTTTGCGTTAGATAACGATTATAGACAGAAGGCAACAAAGAAAATTTATATCGAATGATGACCAACCATGCTAATATTGAGGAAACTTTAGGTTTTCGCTGAGTAAAAACAAAACTTCTCAACCTGCTGACTAGATAATATATCAAAAAAAGAAAATTCAATTGATATCACTTGAACAATATTAATTAAACTAAATTCTTGTTCTTTTCATGCACTTTATTCTAGCTACTTTACTGTCTGCAAGTCTACAAGGGGGATGAGAAAATCAAGACATTCATTTGGGATCTAATAACACCCACTGAGGATGGTGAAGTGCAGAAAATAAGCAGGGATCATAGTGGCCTACATAATTTGGTGCCACGAGGTAGGAATGCCAAAGGTATGGTAAAATATACATTCACGCACTTTAACTGCTGCACGGACGTAGAGAGTTTTCCAACAACTACCTAGAAAATACAAATCAAAAACAAAAATCAAAATTAAAACTCAAGCAACAAAACCATTTTGTACAAAACTTTAACTACTATATTACTACACACTTACCATACTATACTACTTATACTTATATTCTCACCTTTTGGGTCTGGACAAATCTACCACAAAACAAAAATACTATGTATAGTCACATTGTAAAAACCTTTCTATCTCTCCGCCATCTTATGAGTCAGCGGATTTCTGAATTCGTGTAGTATGTGCCCTAAGTATTGTTAAAACTCGTACTTTTTCGGTCTATTAATTTGGCCCACTTACCTATACTAAGTAAAGGTTCAATTATTGAGACTGACTTTTGACATTTGAACGGAACAATGACGACGTGTACAACAACAAACAAACAAAAAAAAAAGTGTGTGTGTATGTTTTGTTGCCATGCAATTTGTATGCCTTTTACTATTATATATAATCGTTATCATTTATTATCATTTGTAAATATATACATACATATATATATACATAAATATCTATAACAATATTCATCAATTAACTTACAAATATCTTGCAAATTTCATTACTAATATATATTTGCTATTGCGAAAGACTTTATGAGGTTTCATAGGTCTATTGTGATTGAGTTTATAAAAATTAAAAATTTTTAACAAAATTTATCGAAAATTTTAGATTTTATGTGCTCCTATGAAACCTCTATATAAACCTTTTTTGGCTTCATTTCCTTTCGGTTGTTTGTTTGTAGTTAACCAAACATATAGCTTAGAGAAAAATTGGAAAATTTTATAGCTAAAACTCATTATATCGCACATCAAAAGTTGTTGTCAGTTTGATTAATTTCATACTGAGATCAATTTTGTTCGCTTCATTAATAAGATAATTGAACAAATTGTAATGTAATTTTTCATTTTTTTCCCCTAATTACCCAACCTATTTAGGACGCAATGGTGGTAAATCGAATACAAAGGATTGCCCAGGAAGCACAACACCTGCTCCTGGCACTGCCTCTGGTAGTAATAGTGGCAATACAACACCAGCTCATAAATCGAGTGCTTTAGAAATGGCTGGAGATGGAAAGGATGGTGTTGGGGTCAGTGCCAGTGCTGTGGCTGCTGCAGTCAATATACCACCGCCACCGCCGACAAGTATTCATGATCCTAATCATTGGAGCAAGAAGGAGAAATATGATGCTGATGCCTACCTGGAGGGGGCCTATAAGAAACATTTGGGCCGACACGCGAATAAGTGAGTCGTGTGGAATCGAATTTGTTTAAACTAACAACCAGAATTACATTTAGACTGACTATTGCTAACAAAATGATTTCTTTTCTTCTTCTTTCGCCCCCATTCCACGTTTCTTTTAATTGCTTTTCTTATGTGTTTTCTGTTTGAACTTTATTTAAAATTTTCGTTTCGCAGGGTTTTGTTACGTGTCCGCATGTTGTACTATATCCAACACGAAGTGATTGGCGACATAGTGCAGCAAATCAAGGATAATACGCCGATCAGGTAGGCATTATATTGAGCCACTTTTGTTATATATATATTTTTTTATTATTGCTAATGATATTCTTCATATTTGTTGTTGTTGATTGAATTGATTGATTGTGGTTGATTGATTTTAATTTCTCTCCTTTTTTTTGACATAATTATTAACTATTTTAGTCTTTATTTTGTTTTTTAATTTACTAAAAAAAAAGCCAATTTGTAAATATATAAAAAATTCTTCTATAATTTTTACGTTTTCCAAAAAAAAAATGCTTTTAACTTTTGGCCCTCTAGCCTATCTAAAGTTGTCAAGCTCTCTTTTTCGCTGTCTCCTCTCGTTACTTTTCACTCTATACGCTCTACTCCTCTCGTTCGTTCGTTTGTTCGTTCATTCGCTACTCGTCACATTTAACAAATTGCATTCTCGTTATACATTAAACATCTTAACAATTAACTTAATATTAACTCACTCATACATATGTATTTCCTTTGTTATGTGTCTTAAAATTTTAACTTTCTAACATAATTGCCAAAAACAACTAACTTAAGTATATTTGGCTTAATATAAACAATTAATACATACTTTTCTATTTGCTGTGTGTGTGTGTGTGTTATTTTTCGTTTTTGTTTCTCTTAAACAATAAAATGTCATAACGAATAATTGCTAATAATCGTTATAAATATATATAAAAATCTATATATATATATATAAAACACACAATTTTTATGGACAACAAAACTGCAGCAGCTCAAAAGTTAAACAGCAGCAGCTTGCACTCAATTTGGAAAGGTAATATCTATCTCCCTCCCCCCTCCCATCAATCAACTATCGATCGATCGCACGCACGCACGCTCGCTCGCTCGTTCTCTCGCTCTCGCTCCATTTTAACAAACAAAAAAAGCAGGCGAATAGGGATAAACCCGCTACCCTCACAAATAAAAAGAAACCAAAATTATTAAAAATAAAAGAAACATATAATTTTGTCCAAATTCCAAATTTGATAAAGACGTCAGCAAATTGAAAATGATTTTATTTTTTAGTTTTTATTATTCTCTTTTTAAGTTTTTGCATTTTGTAGACTGTAATCTGTAGTACAAATTGGCTAATTAACAAAACAATTATTCTCTATACAAAAAATATATATTTTTTTTTTAAATTATTTATTTATTTTTTTATTTTTGTTATCATTTTGATTTTTATTTTAAAACATCATAATAATAATATTATAAAAAGAAACAAAATTTGTATTTACTAAAAAATGCATTTCAAATTTTATCCCAATCGAAAAACAAAAAAAAAAACCAAACCCAAAATCATCCTCTATGCCCTACTACTTCATCATGTGTAGCGAGCTCCCCATTCGCCCGCCGCCAACGCCAGATCAAGTGCCATCATCATGGTGGAATCCCATTTGTTGTGATAAAAGTCTATTGGTTGGAACCTACAAGCATGGCTGTGAAATGTATCGTCAAATGCGCGCCGATCCGAACTTGTGTTTTGTTACTCATGTGGGCGCCGGTGCCGGTGACGATTTGGCCGTCACGAATTTGCCCATGTAAGTGCAGACAAAAAAAAGAAAAGAAAACAAAATTTTTTTTAAAATTCTACCTTCTATCCGTCCGTCCCCCCATTAAAAAGTCATAAACCTAAACCATTTCTTAACCACACATATAAATCATAAGTACTAAAACAAAAACAAGCAATTTAAAGAATTTGAAAGCTCCAGACTCCAGCTCCAGAATGGTGAAATACAGGAAATGCTTACTTCTTTTTTCAAGAAATTCATTTTATATCATTTCTCAATTTTGAATCACACACATTTTGTTAAGCTTCATTCAGAAGAAATAAAGCATTATACGATTAATGGAAATCAATAGAAAATATATATTCCATAAGCTTTACCATTCTCACACATGGCCATTTTTCAAAAAAAGTTTGTGTACTTGTGTGTGTATGTGTGTGTTTTTTGCCCCTTTTTAAAATTCTCTCTCAGTGTGCAGTTTAGCATGTGTCCCCTTCAATTGAAACCTTATCGGTTTGCAGATAAAAAGCTTTAATCAATTACTCACAAATTACACAATGTTTCGAAACTTTGTTGATAGATAAAAGAATTTGTTAATTTATAAATTTGAGATATCTGCATTCCAAAAGGATTTCACTTTGTGCATTTTGTGGCAAAATCGTTAATAAATTTTTTTTTTTGCATTATTCTTTTCTACAGAAATGAAGATGATGCAAATTCCAAGCACGATGACGGCGATGAGGTGGACGATGATGGCACTACCACAACCAAGGATTCAGATTCTACAAAATTAACTGCTGGCGATAATAAGGACTCGCTTGATCCGGAGCGTCCCAGTTCGTCGGGTAAGAAGAAGACCGAAATCGTCGAAAGCGGAACTGGCGGCACAAAAGCTAATAATAATAATAATAAAAAAGCCAATGAGGACCTGAGCTCGTCGACTGTGGGCAATGGCAGCGCCGTCGAGGCTGGTGCATCAGTTGGCAATGAAGCTCTCGCCGAATCGGCAGATAAAGAAAACGAAGAAAAATCTAAAGACGACGTGGCAGTGGCAAGTTCTCCAAAATCAAATGAAGCTGCCGCCTCCACGGCAACTGATGCTGATTCCAGTTCAGTTGTCAGTGGAGCTGGTGCTACTGATGGTGAGGGATTAACCACTGCAACGCCTGAATCATCATCATCAACATTGGATAAAGAAAATACGGAAAAAAGCGATGAGAAAGCAATCATCAGTAACGGCGATGAAGAATCGGCTAAGCCGACAACTGCTGTAGCCACCGATGATGCCGCTGCCAATGCTCAGGTCGATGCCTCTGGCTCCACCATCGATTCATGCACTAACGCTACCACAAACATCACCACCACCACTACTACTACTACTACCTCCATTACCAATCCATCCAATACCACAACCACTACCACCACCACCACCACAACCACCACCAATTCAACAACATCAGCTGCCCCTGGTGGGGGCGGCGAAGCTGCTGCTCAAAACACCGAAAATGCTAACTCCACCTCAACAACTTTAGGCTTGGACGAGGAAGAAAGCGTTGCTGGCAGTTATCCTCCCACAGTGGCAGCCGCTGAAGATGCCACCATGTGGCCATCAATGCAGGATCTAAATACACGTCTACGTCGCGTTATAACCGCGTATCAGCGTAATTACAAGAAAGAAGAGCTTAAACAGCAGCAAAAGGCCAAGGTAAGTCGAAATCAAAAAAAAACAATTTCATATGACAACAACCACAAATGAACCTACAACCATACCATCTCATTATCCATACCCCTCTGACCATATTCATTCGTCCTACAATCAAATTTACGTTACCCCATTATAAATCACCCGTTATTTTCTTTTATTTTTGATTTTGTTCATTGTCTGTCGTCAAAAAAAAGTGTGATTATTGTCTTTGTAAAAAATTTAATGATTATTCATTTGGGGGGCCTGGAAAAAAAATTGATATATTTATCTTATTTGATTACAACTATTTTGTGATATGAGAATGATGAAAGTACTAGAGATAGATATGTCATATGTCATTTATGATAAGACAAAGAGTTAAGGAAAAACATTCAAAGGAATTTTTTCTAAATTATACCTAAGAAAAATGATTGCTTAAAACGTTTGATTTTTCAATTTAATCCTTTGTGGATAAGTGTTGCCTATGGGCAACATTTTAAAGATCGTTAACCAGGCTAGTTAGAACTTCAAAACTTATTTTCGTGACTTTTTATAAATAGTTCATCAAGTATTTTTTAGTTTTCCTATTTGATACGATTCTGAAAAATTGAAAATCGAATTGGCAATTGCTGTGTAACTTTCAGGAACTTTTAATCTTCAATTACAAGTTTAAATTTATGATAATATCATATATTAGCCTTATTAGATTATTATAGTTAATACAAGTTATTTCTCTCTCTATTAGATGTGCGTCAGTTTCTTAGTGCAATTTAATCTCTAAATAATATTGAATAGAACATTAGATTGTAATAAATCTTTCATCATTCTTATGAGTCCTTTTTGTCCTTTTTTTGTTCTGTTGTTCTTTTTTTTAACAAAATTTCTGTTTTATTTTTGAACTAAAACCAAGTAAAAATTTATTCAAAATTAAAATAAAGTACGTAGTTTTGTTGCTTAGCTGTTGGCCCGTAGTCTATATATATTGGCTTAGAATTTGCGTACCGTACACACTTAGTTGTAAATATAAATCGGACATGGACAGACTTAAGACAACAACTGACATAAACAACCAACAGCTGATTAACAAAACTGTGTACCAAAAGAAAAGAGGGACATCAACCAACATATTTCCAAATTCACTCACTCACTGAGAGAACGAACTGGCTCTTTCCATCCATCTCCATCTCCCCCAAACCAACCCCTCCTCTCACCCACTTGTGATGAAGTTTTTGTTTAACCGAGTTCTTACTCCCTTACTTCCCTAACTTTCCCTACTTTGCCAACAGCTACAGGCATTGGTATCATCGACTCCACCATTATCAGTGCCCACCACACCGACTCTGCAATCGATGCAAATGCAATTGCAAAGCGGCACTGGCGCTGCTGGCAATGTTGGCAACGTTACCAACATTGGCGTTGTCGGTGTCGGAGTCGGCGGCAGCGGCACTGGTGTCGGCGGCGGCACGAGCAGTCAACTACAGCAACAACTTGACTCGAGTAATCGCAGCCTACAGGCTCTAATGCAATCGCAGGGTGCTAGCACATCAGCTCAAGCCGCTGCGGCAGCCGCCTCTGGCTCAGGAACGGGGATGCAACAGCATGGCGGCGTCGGCGGATTGAGTCAGCATGGTGGGCAACAGCAGCAACAGGCGGTTGGCGGAACAACCGGAGTACCAGCCATGCCAACTGCTGCCGATATTAGCCTAATGCTAAGCATCCTCAACACAACCGATGTCAGTCAATTGGCCAATTTGGATATCAACAAACTGGCCATGTATTTGGTCAGTATGAACAATGTACGTAAAAAGCCCATATCACAATCTACTTTATAGCAAATAATTATAATTGTAATCCAAAAACATATCCATGTAACTTTTTTACTCACTCAATTCAGATACATAACTCAAACAACAAATTCAGTCCCCCCTTCTTCCGCCCAACTCCAAAAATATCTAAGCCCTTGTGGCGTGTTAATAGACCACGAACCGTTACCCACTCAAACCTCTTTAAGCCCTCACTCACTCACACTGACAACAAAACACATACACATACTACTACACTCACACATACATTTGTCTATGTTGAACTAATCCCAGTAATTAGCATATCATTAGTACTACTAACTTGCATGATCCCAACTCAAATCTATATAAAGTATTTATAACATGAATATATCTTTTGATTTCCCTATAATTTTTATCATCATTTTTTCTCTTTAACTGATTTTAAATCAGTTTTTTTTTTTACAAACAATTTGCCAATACGATATCAGTTTGTCGATAACTATATTTATACTATCTTTGTACGTTGTTAAGGGGAGTAAAAGCAAAAAAAAAACAGTTGAATGGCTTGCAACGAAGTTTATATACCCTAGACCAGGGCCCGGAACAAAGAGAGCGCTAAAAAAAATGTAATATGTGTGTACTTGCTTGCGTGCTTTACTACCCTGCGCAAAATGAAAATTCATCAAATTCTGCCTCAAATCAAGAAAACGAGCTCATCCGATAATCTGATGCAAGAGAAAGATAGAGAAAACAAAGCAGTGATCATTATTTCACGAGTGTTCTTTCAACGAAGCGACATAGATCATCTGCTTGCGTCGAAATGCTGTGGGAAACTAAATACACCCTCATGGTCTTGATTTTTTTGAGTGAAGACTTTGGCAGCCGTTCGGCTTACACGGATAAGAGGTGCCGAAGTTGTTCGCCTTGCGGGGGATATGAGTGCCGGGCCCTGCCCTAGACCCAGTGTCGTTTAAAAGCTGAGAGAGCTGTCTATATAGTTTAATTTCTAGTCTAGAAGTGAATCTCATTTGTAATTTTAATCTATTACTTACCTAATCTATTTAAGCCAAACGTGGATTTAGGCTTATGAAGTGTAAAAATTATCTTCTCTTAGGCTGTTAGAGAGTTCATTGTTTTTATATAATTTAGAATTGTGATATGACGAAAGGTCCATAGAGAGGATACCTCTCTTTACAGAACCTCTACCTCACCTGCTTGCCACAATCGAGCCGGTGCTGTGAGCACTGATTTAAGATAAATATGGATAAAACAAATCTAATATCAATTCTTTCATAAGTATTTTCTCAAGAAATCGTATGAAAAGAAGTAGTGCTTACATTCAATTGCTCTCAAAAACTAATTTAGTTCTGAGTCTCTGGAATATTGTAAGGAAGAAGTATGCTATGAAAAATGAATGCTGAGCCTTAATCTATAAACAATATTTAAATCGAGAACCATTTGTTATACCCAAAACATTTCAATAGTTTTTTGTTAAGTTCAAAAAGCCAATTATTGAGTTACCTCTTGGGGGAAAGTTGTCAAAATTTCCATAATCTTCCACTGATATAACTTATATAAAGTTCAAAATTATCTTGGGAAAGCACATTAACTGATAAATTGAACTTTTTCATTGAGAAATATGTTTTTCTAATTAAGTTTCGTCTAAACAGAGACCAAGTTGAACTTGTTCATTTAGAAATCATTTCAATTATATTATAACTTTACCTCTCTGACAAACAACATATGAAAGCTGTTATACTGTCTTACCAAGTGTGTGTAAAACAGAAAAAATAAAAATCTGTCTGAAATAATAATAAGTAAAGTTACACCCAATCGACCGACCTACCGACCACCAACCTGGAGTTTGAGTGGCGTGGTGGTGGTGTGGTGTCGATGGTAGATAGCACACCCCTTCAATGCCCAATTTCAATGTTTTAAGATATATTTCGTACATATATATATATGTATATGTGTGTGTGTATGTGTGTCTATGTATGTGTACTTCCGAATAAGCTACCCAAAAGCAACGAAAACGACAAAAACGACGAAGCAAAGAGTCTCGCAATCCAAGCAACCAATCCAACCCAACCAAACCAAACCAAAGCACAAGCCAACCAACGAACGAACAACGAGCGCAAATACACTTATGCTTAATTTATGCAAAATAAAAGAAAATACATACAACACTCCAAATTTGAACCCGAAATGGTGCACACGATGGAAATGAAACGAAGTCTACGACGATGCTACGAGATGATGATGCTGCTCTCCAGCTCCAGGTCTAGCTCAGCCCAGCTCCAGATGCTGCCGCGAATGAGCAACCCAATACAAAAATAAAAAAAAAGGAGAAAATGTCAAACCATTTTGCACACATTCTCTGGCCCAATACATACACCTCGTTGCTTTCGTTTTGGGTTTGCATTGAGTCTTTTTGTTTTTGTGGGGTGGTGAGAGGTGGCCACCTCAAGAGGAAGGCAACCAACAGTAAAACCCATCGAGTGTTGGCCCCGACACAAAGTGACTTGGTCGTTTGGGGTCACAAAATTATGAAAAGTGAGTGGAGAGTCAATTGTATCTAGAAAGCAACCTGACTTGATGGTGGTTTTTGGTATTTTCACTGTACCCAAAAGAATACGACGAAGGCGACGACGACGACGATGACGAAGTCGACTACGTTCGACGACGCCGCCGCCATTATCAAAAAGGCAAACCCAACAGCAGCGCCATCAATCAAACCAGCAACAACAACAGGAACAACAGCAGCAGCAGCAGCAATGTCGACAACGGGCATCAAGAAGAACAAAGTCGCTGTTCCTGTTAATGTTGTTGTATTGACGAAGTGAAGTTCTTCTTTGGTGACGATGATTGTATTGCGGCGGCGTTGGTGGACGTCGTTGTCGGGTATTAGTATTGGGCATATCGGGTGGTTGTTGCTTCTGCTGCCTGCTTGCCTGCCTGCCTGCTTGGCTGGCCTAGCTACTACGTTGGCTGTACTTATGTATGGACTCTTGGTTTGACTCTGTTGTATGTATTAGTTTTTCATGCGAGTATTTGTCTCTGCTGTTGCCGCTGCTGCCTCTATGAATGTGTGTGTATCTGTGTAATTTTACATTTTCTGGATTTATCCAATGTTTAATTTTTTTCGTTTTTTTTGTATGGGAGGAGGTATACGGTATGCGCCCACCCAAAAGGCATTCTCGCTCTCATCGTTGGCTTTGCTCTCACGAACTGAATTATTGAGCGAGGAATATATGTGACTTGGCGACGACGACAACGACAACAACAACGACGACGACGGTGATGATGTTGACGGTGACGGTGACGCTGACTTGTTCCTGTTCTGCATGCCCTTTGCCGCCGCAGGCTAGCGTATTTCTTTTTTTTTTTTTTGTTGCCTCCATCGATAAAGCCGAAGCACCAGCCAGCCTAATTGTGCTCATTTGAGCTGGTGGCTGGCTGGCAGTCATCTCCATTTCCTCTTTTCATTCTGTTTCTTTTCTCAGGTTGCTGCTGCTGCTGCATCAGCTTAAAACCGATTTTGCTTCTTTTTTTTTGTGTGTTCGTTGATTCCTTTTTGCATTCGCGCAACGTGTATTTAGAACACACGCACACACACAGGCACACATATAGAGCCGAGTCGTTGTCGTAGAGTTAAAGTCTGTTTCTCGGATGTATTTGCCATTCTTTTTGTGCCAATCTTTGGCTGTGGTCCCCCACCTAAAAACTACCTTTTTGCTTGGATGCTCTTGTTGTTGTTGTTGCTGTTGATGGTTATGCTGGCAACTGACCATTTGCTGTGGCATCTACTTTTACAAAATATATATGTATGTATGTACACATATGTCTATATGCATGTATGGGTACGGTTAGTTGCGGCTGCTATTCTTCGATTTATTATTTTATTACCATTTTGCCACTGCCTGCGTCTGTATGGAGACACAGTGGTACGAGAGTTATGGAAATATTTTTGTATTAAGAAGTGGGTCCAGTCAGAAATTTTTGACTTTTAACCTTTTTGAACAAAACATCTCAATATACATATATATATTTGATTACAAAAACGAATTATTTAAAAAATGTAATTACATATAATTAAGTAATTATTACGTTATCATCCTTACTTAATTTTTAACATTATGTCACCAGGGTCGAGACATTATCTCAGATTATTGTTCATAATATTAAAATGTCAATTTTTCGGGATCCTTGATTTTCTGTGATGACTCTGGTTCCAAACGTCCTGTATAATCGATGGTCCAACTGTTTTTACACATTTTAGTTTGCTAAAGGCCATATTTTTAAATTAAAAACTAATTTTTTTACGGACATTGGGGACAAATGGTGAAAAAGCAAATAATTGATTTGTTTTTTCAAAATTGTTAACCTGACTAGATTTTTGAAAGATTCTTTGAACAAGGTTCAACATTCAAAGTTCTGCGTTCAGTTTTCGCTTCAGACAGATGGGTTTATGGAATGTTTTGTCAAAAATTATCATAAACGTTTTGCATTGTGTTTGATTTAAATTAAATAATTTGAAACTGTGGATTTTCCTAAATACTTTCTAATATCTGCTTCCCACTGTACGCGTGCGCATCACGTGTTGCTCAGCAGCCTTCGTTCCCAGAGTTGCAGCTGCTACTCGCTCCTTCTGCTGCTGCTGCTGCATCGGCGCATTTTCCTTCACTTCACACCTGTCAGTCATAAAGCATTGTAACTTCTTCGATGCATTGCCAAACCAATGTACCCAATGTTGTGTACACCATCGAAATGGTCAGTTTCAGTTCATCCAATATATATATATATATATATGGATACATATGTACATTGTTGTTGGACGACGTGTCTGAATGAGCTGCGGCTTTTGGCTTTTTGTCTACCTGCGCTGACTCTTCTTTTTGATTTAGTTTGTGTTACGCTTTAGTCAAATTTACGATAGAGAAACCAAATCTCTCGTCGTTTTACGTTCACTCTCTTCTCTCCCTTTGCTCTTTTCTATATATCTCTTGGTCGATCATCAGACATGCATGCATGGGTGTATGGGTTTCGGTGTGTGTTTGTGAGTAAGTGCATTTGCTGAAGATGTGTCGCCATTGCATCGATTATTGTATACTATAATGGTGGTGGGATATATTGTATATACATAAATACGTACTACTTATGCACACATGTTTGCATGTGTGTGTTTGTGTGTGTGTGTGTGTGTGTGTGTGTGTGTATACATATATATATATTTATACATTTCTGTATCTTGCGGATTGATTAATAATCTCGTTTCGTTTTTACTCTGACTACGTGCTTATCGCACTTTAGCCACGTTTCTATCTTTCGTTTTATATGCATACATATGTACATTGTTTATTCCCATGCCCCCAAAAGGTCGTATTAATTAGACAATTGCAAAATGCCTAAGCTCTGCTGCCCATCGGAATATGTGGAAGAATAAGGAGATCAAAGGGAGAACTAAAATAAGAACAAGTCGTGTTTTGACTGACGACTATAACTTGTCGTTCTCCAATCAACAGACAAGACAGAGCTCTTCAAGAAGAAGAAGAAAAGTAGAGTGATTCCAAGAAGAGGGATTTATACCTGGGATATGTGTGTTTTAATCCCATTTTTGCCTACTCTCCATTTTGCCGCTGTTTTTTTGGTTGCTGTTGCTTTTACTTCTTTCTGCTGCTCTGTTATTATTTTATCCCTTTTGCTGTTCCGTTGTCCTGTGTGTCCGTCATTACCGAGCATATCTTCCCCACCTCCCACCCTCACCCTCGCCCTCTACCCTTCTAGTTCTACTACCCATCCAATGGTTTATCCTTTTCTGGCTCTATGTGTGAGTGTGTGTGTAATTCGCTCTCTCTCAGTCTCTCTCGTCAACAATTTTTGTGGTACATTTGTTTCATTGCCTTGGCTTTTTTGCCTTGCCGTGTGTTTTTCTCTCACCCTCACCCTCACCCTCTCGAGGCTCCCCCACCCCCTTCCTCTATTAACCATCACATGTATGTACGTATATTTCGTGTGTTTATGTGTGTGTGTGTGTTGCAGGCTGGTTCTGTCGTTTGCCTTCTTTGCTTACATTACACAGTTGACACAATGTGGTGCTGCCTGTCTCCTGCGCCTTCCTGCCTGCCTGCCTGCTGCTTCTGCCTCCTCATTCTTCAACTCGTCCATCCAGTGCACATTCAGAGACTCGAAATACAAAATTTTATGCTCTCTCTCTTTCACTTATATTTTGTCTTTATACGCTCTCTTTTACTTACTCTCTGTCTCCCCGGCTCCGGCTTACTTACTCTCGTTGGCTCTCACCGTTGTGCACTCTCTCTCTATCTTTCTCTCGTTCTCTCGCTCTGTCTATCTCTCTCATTGTGGCCGTTGCAAGTGACGCCGCTCATTCACCTCAGACGACATACAGCCAGCCAGCCTGTGACTCTGCCCCGTGCCCATCTCATTCATATTCACATTCACCCAAAACGGCGTTTGGCTTAATCTCACGATTGTTTGGTTTCGTTTTGGCTCCCTCGCTCAATACTTTTGAGTCTGACTGGCTGGCTGGCTAGCTAGCTAGCGGCGGTGGCTCTCCGCTTGGTATCGTTACGTTACGTTCTGTTCGTCTCCGCCGTTTGGCTGATTCGCATTCGATTTTAGCTGCTGCTGCTGAGGCGACGCGGGTTGTATGCGAGTTGATGGTGATATATGTGTGTGTGTGTGTGTGTTTGTATGGTTGCCTGTATGAGTGTATGTGTGTGTGTGAGGAGTGTTTCTTGTATTTAGTCCGCAATGCGCTGCTCTGCTCATTATTTGTTTGAGCGCCGCGGTGTAAAGTTGTAAAAACGTTCAAGTGCTGCCTGCGACGATGACTCTGCCTGCTCCTCTTCGATTGTAGAGCGGGCAATGAGAATAACAACAACAATAACGCGAAATATTTGTTGTCCGCGTGTGTGTGTGTTTGTGTGAGAAATAATAATAATCAAATGGAATATATAAATTGGGGGGGTGGAAGGGGAAACACACAACGAAACAAAATTGTAATTGCCGAGACTGAATGACTGACTGACAACACCACACAAAACGACGTGCAAATGGCGAAATGTGTCTCTGTCGAAGCGAAATACATACATGATATATATGATAATTAGTGCTTAATTAAAATCAATAATAATGACGAAATCATAATTCGTAAATAGATATTGTATTGAAATAGAATAGATAGAGAAAAGCGAGAATAGAATCTATTTTCAATATCAATATTAAGTGTTCAACTACAACTGTGTATGTGATAATTGAGAAGGAGAAGAAGAATATTTGTGCCGCCGACGCCTGCCAACTAAAACAAAATGGAGGTTATTAAACCCATGGATTTTAGCAGCTTCTCTGCCTTTTGCGAGCATCTAAATAAATCATCATCATCAGTGGCAGCAGCAGCATCAGCACCACCGACACCACCAACTCTAAGTCCTTCGCCACCAGCAATAGCCACTACTGTTCCAATAGCAGCAGCAGTTCCTTTAACAACATCTCTAAACAATGGCAACTACTTGGAGGTAAAACACAAACCATTCAACCTAACTAAACATCAGGGATGACAATTTATTGCATTGCAAAAAGAAACTTAATTAAAATGTGAAAAAAAAGTAAAACGAAATGGTTTTTTGCATGGCGCAAAGAATGCGAATGGTAGAAAAGGAGCTAAAGCAGGCCAAGCAAAAATGACAAGAAAATGTAGAAATGTAACAACAACAACAACAACAGCAGCAGCAACCATAGGAGTAACAGTAACAACAACAACAAAAGCAGCACCAACTTAACGAGTAGTCAGCGAAAAAAAAAACACAAAACAATAAATTTATGCCTATAGATTTCATGTAGAGTCGTCGTAGTCTCTGTCGTTGTCGTCTCCGTGGTCGTCGTCCAAGACTTCGTTGTCGTTGTTACCACTTTGCCACACAACCAACCAACACACGAGGCACACACACACACACACACAAATCTAGAGAATGAAGAGAAGGAGAGAGAGACAAACAAACAAACGTAAAGTTACCCGTGTGGCGCGCTCATTTAAATTCGTTTTTCCCATTGCTGCTGCTTGCCTCCTTCCCCCTACCCTTCTGCACCTTCTCCACCACATTTTCTTCTTTTCCATCTTCTTTTTACTCATTTTCTTTTGGCCATTACACTACTAGTCCAAGTATCGAAGTCTAACCGTAGTTGTTGTTGTTTCTGCCCTCCTGCGCCACCATCGTCGTCGATGTCGATATCTGTTTTTGTTGTTGTTGTTGCTACTAATAATCATAATCAATCGCTCGCACTTGTATCGTCATGTAACGTGGGAGAATGGGTTGGAGCTACATTTTTTGGTTGTGGGTGGGGGGTAAGAAGTGCGGACTATGTGCGCGCAAGTCAATATGATATGAAGAATGTTCAGAAGGAGGATAAGGAGCGGTGGAGAATAAACATTCTAGCAGGCAGTTGGTTCGTTCTGGCCTCTGGTTTTTCTTTCTCTCTCTCTCTACACATTTTGGAAACTCTTTATCTTTTCTGCGCTTTGTCGTTTGTGTTTTTGTTTGTCCCCCTTTATTTTGCTCAGTGGGAAGGGGGAGATTTAAAAAAAAAGAAAAGCAAAACGAAAAACCGTTAGTTGTATAAACAGAAACAAATAACAGCAACTAGCAGCAGGGTTGCCAGCCTACGGCAAACTACGACATCCTTTTCAAATTGCAAAACGGTTAAGTAACATATGCAAGAAAAAGTGGGCTCAATGGGTGAAGTGGGTTTTAATATGTTGGGGAATATGAGACGTAAAGTTCTTTTTTTTTCTTCATTTTTTTTTTTTTAAAGTAGCTTAAAAAGTAGGCAACAGGACACATTTTTTCAGTTGAATCCTTATTACATTTCTAGTAGAAAAAACCTTATGATTATGTCTCTGCCTAATTAGGATTATGTGTGAGATTGGTCGCTCTCTTGCTTAATTTTTATCAACTCACCTCAACAGATGATCTAAATAATCAAAGTTGACATCAGAAATGTAAAATTATAGATTTGGATCGAGGACTTTTCTAAAACAACCACATTTGTATATTTAAAATGGTAACAACCATCTAGGGCTGCAAATAAATTCAGTTGGACCCCGGTTATTGGGGCTCCCATTAATCGGACATCCCTATTATGGAGTTCAGTTTGGTTAACCGTGATTAGCTCTATTAAATGGTATAGGAAAGAAAATTTTGTGTTATTAAAATAGCAAAATGGATTCGGGGACTCCCCTTTTTGGTCATCAAATAATTAAAAATACGCCAAGAAATATTTGTTAGTGAACTGATTGATTTCAGTACATGTACATATACAATTTTAATTAAAAAACACGCAAAGATTTTGCTATCGATTTATCTGGATTCTCGATTTTCCGAGGATAATCGAGGTCTAATTTTAATTGCTACTAATTAATTAATACCCAAAAATGATTCAACTATCATTTGTCAATTAAAAATTATAGAAATTTGTTCCCCTCTCAATTTTGAATGGAACTTTTATTAGATTTAGGCAATAGCATTGCCGCCCATTTAGAAATGATTGTTGTTAAACATTTTTATTGAATGCCCACAATTAATTGTCATGATCAAGAAATGTATAGTTTTAATTTATTTTTAACATCATGACTTATTACATACATTTTAGATTTATATTCATATTTATATTCGTTTGTTTGGTGGTCAAGTGATTTACATATCTTGCATTCTAGTCTATGATTTTTGTTTAGGAATATCATAATCTGGCAACACTTATCCCACTCACACACACATGAGATATGCATATGTGTGTAATACACTTGCCACAAAGGCTTCTCCCTACAACGAGACGACATACAAATACTTGAAGTTGTGTCTATCTACCTCCATGCAGTTTTCTGTATTTGTTGAGATGCTACGTTCGTTCCCATTATTATCATAACTAACTAAGAGAAGAGGGTCTTAACCTCCTCTTTCTCTCTCTCTCTCTAACACACACACAGCCACACACATGGAGTGACATATGCATGTGAGCTCGCTCACTCGCTCTAGCTCCTTTTTGATATCCATGCAATTGGTCTCGCCGGATTCATTTGTTTGTCTCTGCGCCGTTTGCTTGTTTTTTGCCTCGTGCTGCTGCTTGCTTTTGCTCTTTCGCCTCCTGTCTCCTCCTTGTTCTCTTCTTCCCTTTCCTCTCTGTCGCCTTTCTTGCCTTGTTATATTAGGGGGTGTAAAATGGATTTTTTACTTTTATTTATTATGATTTTATTGTATTTGCCAGTATTTTGTACGTTTCGTATATTTAGTCGACATCGTTGTCCTCGTCCTCATCGTTGTTGCCCTCGTGCATTGTCTCTCGTTTTACTTGTTTTGCTTTGTGCTTGCTATTCGCATGAATTTTTGTTTTTTTTTCGCAAATATTGTAATATAACAGTTGGGATAGACGACGATGATGATGATAATAATAAGGACGAAGAGTGTCTACTGCCACCACCACCACCACCACCATCATCCACCACCGCCACCACCATTAACTAACAATCCATTTCGATGGGCCAAACACCCACCCCTCTAGGATCTCGCATTACATGAATCTGGGGGAGAAAGCAGTAAAAAGGGGTCGCTTTTTAATTTTTCTCTTTTTTTTTTTGTGTAAATACTCGTAATAAATTTGCGAAAAGCAAACCTGTGGTTGGAAGGGGGGAGAGTGAAACACGCTAACGCTGAGTAACTGATTAATCAAAGCAAATAATTTCATTTTTAAATTTAACAGTCCTCTGTTATCGATTTCAAATGTAAATCAAGACCGATTTTGCAACGATTTTGAACTTGCTACTCTCAATTTCGATCAATCGTTTTAGTTTTCCCAAGTTAAGGTCAAATTAGTTTTGTTTCGACTACTAAATCAGCTTACATGGTCGCCTAGCTATATAATTGACTAAACCTAAATCTTGTATTTGGGTATAAATTTATATTTCGGTGCAACCTGACAAAAATAAGTCGGGTTTTATTTTGTAAATGGTTCTTAAACTACTTCGTCCTGGCAAATGAATTTAAATATTACCCAATTTTAAACATTTCAAATAAAATTCATTTGTGCTATATTGGTAAACATTAAATATGGAAAAAGCATTTCGATGAAAATGTTTTGGTTACGAAAACAGGACAATTTCGTTTCGACTGCTGTCATAACCTTTTCACATTTAAAACATTAAATGTTGCCTGCTAAGAAATATTCTTGATAATTAATGGTTGCAACAAAATTCTTGAAATTGTTTTAAACATATTACTGATAATTAGAAATAATATTGAAAATTTGTTTTAGAATATTTAAAAGACGTAATTTTCATGAATTCATTAGAAGTGCAAAGGCAAAAGATTTGAAAATGAATAATTTGGCTCAAAATCGAAAGCGAGAACAGCTCTTAAATCCGATTTCGACAAAAAGATTCGGAACCAGAACCGAGAACAGGCTGTATATGTAGAAATGTACATATGTATTTCTATAAACTCCAATACCATGAAACTGTAAACAATAATATGCAGTCCTCGGTATATGAGATGTCCAAGTGGCCTAGTCATTTAGGCAACTGAACAACGAGGATCCGAATTCAAATCCCAGGATGTATGAACGTAGTTTTCGTTTAAGATAATGGTCTTAGTTGCCAGAGCTTGTAAAATATGTTTAAGTTGATAGTTTACAACTATATCCTATACTTATAATAACAATAATAAACAATAATATAATTCTTGTATAACTATGTATTATCGATAGGCATCTATTTTTATTTTGCCGGTTTTTAAAGTCGTGGTAATAATAAATGTATATTTTAATATGTTAAGAAAACCAGAAAAAAATGTATATTACAATTTCCATCTTCGTTTCTTACAATTTACAGAAAATGGAACGACAGGGCAAAATGGAACTTGCGGCCAAAGAACGTGAAGCTCAGCGTTTACAACTGATACCCAAGAAATGGAATCGTCGCGAGGAATATGAATTCTTGCGTGTCCTAACCGGTTATGGTGTGGATTTACATATGGTTGCCACAACGACGACACCCTTGGGTGGACAAGGTCAGAATGCTGGTCTCAATAACACTGGCGCCAATGGCACTAGCCTATCACCCGATTGGACCAAATTCAAACAGATGGCACATTTGGAACGTAAAAGCGATGAAACGCTTACGGATTACTATAAAGTCTTTGTAACAATGTGCAAACGTCAGGCGGGTCTAAAATTGAATGACTCTGAACGTGGCCTTGAGGGTATTATCGAGGAAATTGAGAAAGAGCATGCTAAATTGATATTAGATCGTTTGGAAATGTTGTCCAAGCTCCGTGATGTTCAACGCCATCCACAATTGGAGGATCGTTTGAAACTTTGTACTATGAATGCCGATACACCCGATTGGTGGGAGCCAGGACGACATGATAAGGAGCTTATTGCTGCTGTACTTAAACACGGTCTATATCGATCGGAAACGTTCATTTTCAATGATCCCAACTTTAGTTTCTGCGAGTCGGAGAAACGTTTCATCCGGGAATTAGAGGCTCAGATACAGCGGACAATTAAACTGGAGGCTTTTAATGCCGAGAAGGCTGAGAAATTGGCCGCAGCTGAGAAGGCAGCTGCCGCTGCAGCTGCAGCTGCTGCTGCAGTGAAGCATGAAGTGATAGATCTAGACGATGAGCTCCTAACCACTGAGAGTGTGATTAAAAAGGAGTCACCTGTCGTCACGCCCATGAAAGATGAAGTTAAAGCTGAAAGCAGCAGTCCTGAGAAAAAGACAAGTGAAAGCAGCGCAGCAGCCGACGAATCCAATGAAGAGGCCACTAAAGATGAGGACGAAGCCACAAAGGCGACAAAATCTTCAACGGAAGAGTTGGATGATGCTGAAACAAAATCAAAGAGCGGCGATGATGAGAAGACCGACAAAAGCGAAAATGCTGAGAAGGATGTGGAGAAAGATCTGTCTGAAAATGCTGAAAAGGAGACGACTTCTTCAGATGAGCAGCAACCCAAAGCCAAGGTTGTTGATGCTGAAGAGGCTGATGATGATCAGGAGCAGAAGATGGATGTAGATAAAAGCATAGCTGAAAATGGTGATGACAAAAAGTCCACAGATATTGTTTCGACACCCGATCCCGATGCGCCTTCTGATGACTTGGAGGAAAAGAAGAAATCCGAGGATGAAGATAAAGAAAAACCATCGGAGGAAGAAGAAACAAACAAAATGGATGTGGACGATGAAACAGTTACAGCTAAGGAGTCGGATAAGAAAGAAGGCAGTCCTGAGAAGGATGAAAAGGCAACCACAGATAAGGCTGATGTAGAAGAATCTCCGGAGGAAACTAAAAAGTCCGCCGTAACAGCAGATGACACAGAGGAGGAAAAAGAGAAGAAACTCGACGAAAGTGAGGAAAAGAAAACTCCAACCGAAGAGATGGTCGACCTAACTGAGAAACCATCAGAAACAACAGCAACAACAACTGTTGAGCCAACTACAGAATCCGCTGCCAAGAAAGCGGGAGACAAATCCAGTGACCAGGAAATACTTGATCTTGTTGCTGCACCTCCCACCGATCCCGACGATGATGAGGTAATGAAAGAGAAAGAAAAAGCGGTTGAAGAGGAATGCAAAAAGCAAGCAGCCGAACTCAAGGCTCGCTTCCCTGACCTTGAAGTGATTCAACCAGCCACCGTCAAGCAACAGAAATTGGAGAAACCCAAACTGGAGATGTGCATGATCCGTTGGTTCAAGGATTTCGCCCTCGAACGTCGCATGGCCCACATTGTTAGCTGTGTGGAGCACAACAAATGGCCCGTGGATTCAAAATATAGCGCCTTTGCCAGCTGCAAAGGAGCAACCGACCTGAACATTGCCTTGCACGAGTCAATACCCCATTTGAATAGTATTGAGCGGCGATCCACCACGCCGGATGTGATCACCATTACCACAGATCAGGGTGTAACCAAACATTTGCAGGCCTCGCAGATGCAGCAAGTGGCAAGCACAGCCAATGTATCGGCCACCTCATCAACGGTGAATTCCGTTGTCACTCCCACGGGTCTGATGGGTTTGCCCACACCAAGCACCAAGATGGCACCCAATGTGGTGGGAGCACCAACATTACCAGGACTCGATGCCAATAGCATCAATGCGGCAGTTGCTGCTGCTGTGGCAGCTGCTGCAGCTGGTGGCAATGCCACATCGCTATCATCCCTCCTGCCGGGCATGTCCCTAAGTGCAGCCAGTGGATCAGCAGGCAATAGCGTGGTGGGTCTTAATGTGCCCAATGCCGCTGGTGGCTCCAATGCCAGCAAGAAGCGTAAGCGTCACATTGCCATCGATGTGGAAACCGAACGAGCCAAATTGCATGCCCTGCTCAATAATTCAACAAGTAAGTCTAGCCGGAGACTAGAATCTCCTTCTCCGTTATATCTTTACACATTTTTTACATTATCTCTATCTCTCATTCTGTTTTTGCAGTGGCCCCCAAAGATTGGGAAAGTGAAATAGCCAATATGGAAGCATTGACTGGTGGTTCATCAGGACGTCGTGGTGGTGGCTCCAACACCTCGTCAGCTCTTAGTGGCATGCAGCCACCGCCAGCGCATCAACATCCCTCACTCTCCAGACAATCGTCTGGACAATTTAGTAAACCAGCTGTGCCAGCTCTTAAAACACCGCCACCATCAATGGGTGCACCTATGGATCTGTCCTCAAGGTGGGTGTGCTTGGGAATAGATCTTTATGTTATATGCACATCTAAAATGTTTATTACTCTTACAGCAGCTTACCTAAGATGAATATGACGGAAATGTTGAAATCAGCCTCCTCAGCGGGAGCCATTGATCTAAGTGAAGTTCAGGACTTTTCTATGCCATCCAAGAAATCGAGTGTTCATGCTGCATTAAGCTCTGCCTTTCCCTCCATGGGCAGTAAAAGCAAATTGGATGATACCCTCAATAAGCTAATGAAGAAAAACAATTGCGTAAGTTAAAATCATTTGAAAGATTCATCAAGGAAATGTTATACAAATGTTATTATTTTTTATAGACAATTGAGGAGCCTGTCATTGGCAAGGAGAAGAAACGTAAGAAGCTGGATGAAATTGTATTGGGTCTATCGGCGGCTAAAGAGCAAAAGACCTTCCCGGATCCATCATTGCCATCGTCAAAGAAACCACAAATACCGCCAAGTGTGTCCGTGACACCAGCTAATCTTCAATCATCGTCCAGTCAAATGCAATCGAATCAGAAACCATTTACAATCACTGTTACGACAGTGCCCGGAAGTGAGTTTGAGTCTCTGCGCTTTTATTTTTTAATAGCCCAAGATGCTACTTTCACCTAAAAAAACAGAAACTAATCAAATGTCCATTTTCTCTTTTTTTTTTCTTTACGCAGAGTCGAAGAGCTCCTCGTCCAACAGCGGAGGCGGCGGCGGCGTGGGCTCAATGGGAGCCAGTTCATCGGGAGGCAGCGGAGCCGGCGGCTTAAGCGCTCTACAAAACATGACTATGGGCGGCAGCGGCGGATTATCGTCCAAGGACAGTCTCAATGCCCTGCTCGCCCAGACCATGTCGACGGATCCGCAAACGTTCCTCAAGCAACAGCAAAAGATGATGCAATTCCTGCCACCAGCACAACGCAAGGCATACGAGAATATGTTAGCCGAAATGGAGCAAGCCATGAAGCTCGGCTCCAAGTATTCCAATTCACCACACGATGTCAAGGTGAACAAATGGCTCTCGGACATGACGAGTCCATTGAGTGATCAATTGAGCATTGATTATGTAGCAGGCGGTGGAGGTGGCGGTTCCTCTGGTGGTCAGTCCAGTGTAACTAGTCGTCGAGGCAATCGTCAACAGGGTAATTCCAGTTCCCAACAATCGGCTGCCCAGCTACAAAAACAACAACAGCAGCAGCACCAACAGCAGCAGCAACAACAACAGCAACAGCAGCAGCAGCAGCAACAACAGCAGCAGCAACAGTCTATGAGTGGACCCCAGGGTCTAACTGGAGAGGAACCCGTTCCTGTCATTAATAAACAGACTGGCAAACGTTTGGGTGGCAATAAGGCGCCCCAATTGAAACGCCTGATGCAATGGCTAACTGAGAATCCAAATTACGAAGTGGATCCCAAGTGGTTGGAACAAATGCAGAATCCCATGTCGGCCCCGTCACCCAAACCAAGTCCCATGGACAACAGCAGTTATGGTGGCTCCAAATCTCATGGCGGACGACCATCATCCAACTCCAGTAACACCTCATCCAACTCTCACAGCCAGCAACAGCAGCAGCAACAACAACAATCATCGAGTTCCCTGCAATCATCTGTTGGCAATTCGAGTAGCTCGAAGAAATCTTCACGACAACAACAATCCGCTGCGGCCTTGGATCAAGCAGCATTGCAATTTGGATCCCTAGCAGGACTGAATCCCAGTCTCTTGGCCAATTTACCTGGCTTGGGTGCTTTCGATCCAAAGAATCCACTTGCGGCCTTCGATCCGAAGAATCCATTGCTCTCAATGCCATTTGGTGGCATGCCTGGTATGGGTAATATACCGGGATTGGGAAATTTGAACAATATGAATCTGTTTGCCAGTTTGGCGGGCATGGGAGGATTGGGTAATCTGGCTGGTATGGATGCCCAGTCGCTGGCTGCGCTCATGGCTGCTGCCGGGCCAACATTGGGTGGCCTAACGGGCAACTCTGGTGCTGGATCCGGCAAGAGCCAGTCGCAGGGCGGCGGCGGTGCATCTTCATCCACTTCGTCGTCTTCATCGAGCAAAAAGAAGCAACAACAGCAGCAACAACAGCAGCAGCAACAACAACAACAAAACGAAGCTGCCCAATTGGCCGCAGTGGCAGCTGCTGCTGCGGCAAGTGCTGGCGCCGGCAGCAGTTCATCAAATGCCGGAGGAGGCGGTGGAGGTAAAAATTCTGCAGCATCCGCCTCACAGTTAGCAGCCGGTTTTCCGTTCCTCTTCCCGAATCCCTCACTGCTCTATCCGCCCATGGGATTGGGCTCTCTGAATCCCTATTCTCTGGGTTCCAGTGGCCTGGGCTCGGCCTATGATCAATTGGCACAACAATATAATCTACTAAATGGAGCCGCAACATCCTCTGCGTCCAGTACCACCTCGACACAATCCAAATCGCATCAATCGCAATCGAAATCGAGTAATTCGCGATCCTCCAATGCCAATTCGGCAGCCAATCTAATGAATGCCATGGCCAGCATGACAGGAGTCCACAGTGTGGCTAGCACGGCCACAACGCCGTCTTCTTCATCGTCATCGGGACGTGGTCGCCAGTCGAGCAGTCGTAATTCTGCTTCCTCCGTAACACCCAGTGCTGCGGACATGGCCCAGTTGAGTAGTCTGCTAATGCCCGGAGCTGATCCGCATCTGCTCGAATCGCTCAGTCGTATGAGCAGCATGGATCTGGCCCAAGCTACACGGCTGATGAGTTCCCTAGGCATGCCACCCTTGCCCACGCCATCGTCCAGTTCTGTCTCGAACACAAGCAGCAGCAGCAGTAGCAAACGAGCGGCAGCGGCGGCGGCGGCCAACGAGGCATCCCAGGCAGCTGCCCAAGCAGAGAAACTGGCCGCCAAGGAGCAGCAGAAATGGTTTGAAAGCTTGGCACGTGGTGCCCTACCCACAGATTTGGCGGCTTTGCAGGCCTTCTCGCAGGGCAAAATGCCATCGACGTCGGGTGGTGGATCCAATGCAGGAACTTCCTCATCCTCATCCAGTAAGAGCTCGAAGTCGGCATCTTCTGCGGCAGCTGCTGCTGCAGCGGCAGCCGCGGCGGCAGCGGCTCAATTGCCACAAATTCCCGGCATGTCCAGTGACTTCTCGCAGGCGTTGCTAGCAGAGATGGCTGCCCAGGCTATGGCCGCGGCAGGTGGCTCATTACCACTCAGCGGTCCAGGGTCAATAGCCAGTCTGGCCGGCCTAACAGGCGGAGCATCCTCATCGTCCACCTCGACAACCAATAGCAGCAGCAATAGCTCCGCTTCCAAGAGACAACGAGAGCAGGATGCGTTCAAGCAACAAATGGATTACTATACCAAGACATTGGGTCTGGGATCGGGTATATCTCTGATACCCACATCCTCAGCCAGCAGCAGTTCCAGTGCAGCGGCTGCAGCCTATGCAGCCGCCTTGGATGCAGAGCAACAACATCACCAACAACAGCAACAGAAATCGAAGAGATCTCGCAGTGAAATGCATCCCACCAAGGATGAGTTAGCTGCTGCCGCCTTGGCTGCCGGTCTGCCTCTCAATCTGGGCTCGAGCATGAGTAGCATTGAGAAAAGTCTGCGTGGGGCAGGTAGCTCTTCAAGCAGCAGTTCGACACCTGCTCCCATGTTAGCAGCCGAACAGGATAAGGTTACCCTGACGCCGCTAAATGCAGGATCTTCCTCCTCATCTGGCGGTGGTGGCGGCAATTCTTCCTCCTCGGCAGCTGCTGGCATAGCCGCCAATCTGCCATCGCAGACCACCATCACAATTGCTCCGCCCATTAGCAGTGGAGCCAGCACAAGCAGCGAACGTTCCGAGCGCAGTGAATCTCGAATTTCACTGACCATCACAAATGCTGCCGATGCCGCCAAATTGCCGCCACCATACGAAGAGGCCGATGAGCTAATTATCCAGCCAATACTCAAGAAACCAACACCGGCTCCTGGTAGCAGTCATGGTGGCAGTGTTGAGGATTTGGATGCGACTGGCGGTAATACATCGGCTGCTAATCTCAGCGGTTCATCCACATCATCGTCGGCCGCGGCAGCAGCTGCAGCAGCGGCGGCGGCGGCAGCTGAAGAGAATCGCCGTTCCAGCAACCGTCTGAAGCGTCCAAGGTCTGGCAATGATCAGGTGTCGGGTGCGGGCATTGAACAGCCGCCTGAAAAGCGACGTGAACTCCGTTCCACACGTCATACGCGGCAATCGGCAGATGCGGCCACGCTAAATCTATCGGCGGGAAGTGAATCGGAAGACCGGAATGAATGAGTATTGCGTAGCTCCAGGCAAGATGATCAGAATAGGGAGCCGCCTTCACATGCTGTAACCAAGACCAGACAAAATATTAATAATAATAGCAACAGCAACAACAACAATAACAATAATAACAACGACAACAAGAAGAAGGGAAAGAAGGCGACGACGACAACAACAACAACAACAACAACAACAACGGGAACGACAAGGGCAAAGGCAGCAGCACATGTTAAAGCAAAAGCTGTTGCTTCCGATGATCGACTGCGTCGCTCGCGCCGCAAATTGAATTCTAAGCTAACTGTAACGACTAGATCCCTTAAGCTTAAAGTTGGGTAAAATATAAGAAAAACACCGAATTAACGTATATATATTATATATAGAAATTAGACAGAAAGAAAGAGAGAAACGATGAGGAAAAGGAACAGTTTCCACTTACAACTCGCCCGCTCCCTAGTTCCCCCATATTCCCTTTCACAAGATGACAAGTTTGGTCCAGTAAACAACTGCTGCTTAAATCGTTTTGCTGGCACAAATAGACTGTTATGTTGAAGAAGAGGAGAGGAGAATGGAGAAGGGAGGGAATATATCAAAGCTACCGTTTGATTATGACACCAATGATTTAGACTAAGCTGCTTCAACTGCTGCACAAATGGAGTCAATTAGTTTAGATCATTGCTGAAGCAAATCAATTGATAGTAATGTGACATTCTACATGGAGAAGGATGCGAAGGAGGAGGAGTAAAGCGGAGTTTGTTCCTTTTCTGATTGGCAAAATATTCATAAATTTACGAAAGAGAATATTGAAATGCGCTTATAATTTAATTATTAACAAGAAGTGAGATGAGAAATAGGAGCAAAGCTAGCGCCCTGCTGAAAGAAGAGTAAAATACGAAAATTATGCGTTTAAATTATTGCAAAAAAAACTAAAACAAAAGAATAATACTTTTTAAGCATAAAACAGAAAAAAAAAACTAACAAAATGAATTCTTATATAGACACACACACACACATCTATTATATATACACCATGTAGTTTACTTGGGTTTCCTGCTGTCTCTGTCCTTTACTGATTATGATGATGATACCTGTACATAGTTTAAAATTCGACAAAAACGACAACAACATCAACAACACAACAAAAACTAAATGAAAAACAACAACCAAAAGGCTTTCGCATTGCTTAAAAAAGTTTTCTTTTTATATATACTTATATATATATATCTATACATATAAATAAGTCCCATGTGTATTCTCATTTGAATCATTTGTTCCAACCCCCCATTCCCCTTACCAAGCACCTATCCTATTTACTCTACTACTTTTACTATGTTGTGTATGTGTCCACCCACCACCCCCCTGAACCCTCACTCTATGTAATTTGCGTATAATATTATTTTAAATTTGTAATTAGTAAAAACGAAAAATGCAGTTTTCACATTATAGGTTTTAATTTTTATAATTGTGTAATTTGTATGTGCGTTTTAATTTTTTTTTAAATAATTGTATTGTATTTCCTTTTTGTAATGCAATTCGTTTGACAAAATTATGTGCGCGAAACTTGATAAATCAGGAATGAGAGAAAATGTTTATTGAAAAATAGAATTTTTTAATTAAATCAATTTTAAATGTAATTGAAAGAAATAAGAAAACAATTTGCACGTTTAATTATTGAGGTGACTGCTGCTGACAAAGCAACGCGCATTGCATAATTAAAAATAAAATATTAACTAAAACAAAATGGAATTAAATATTGTTCGATCGTAAAATTTGAACAATTCATTACAAAAACACACAAGAAAGAATTAAAAGAAAAAAACGACAAAAAAAAAACACAAAAACATATATTGCATACTTAAGTTGTAAGTAATAAATCTTAATTACAAATTATAATACATAAAAATAATATATATATATATAAATAACAACTGCAACACAACAACACACAACTACTGCAACAACAACAACAAAACAAATAACAACCATCAACTATTGATATTGATGATAAATAAAATAAATATATAAAAAGTAAATTTCAAAAATTACAATCGAAAATTGCATTTTTATTAATTTTTCAAACTTTCAGATAAAATTGCTGGAATTTATTTTTAGACTTTCAGATAAAATTGCTGGAATTTATTTGTAGGCTCTTTCAGCTCACTGCGAAGAAAAATTTGAATTTTGTAGGGAAATTTCAACTTCTGCTGTTTTATGATAGTAAATGAATTATTTTTATTAAATTTACTTTGCTTTCTAAGCCAAAGTTCGATGAATTGGAAAAAATATCTAAAGGGGCGTCAACCCATTCTGATGATTCTTTTCCCATAGCGATTAAAAGTTAGATGTTTGCATTTTTTATCGTAAATGGTACCCAACTGGTCAACACGATTCCGGCGGATTGAGTCATCTAAAATAAAAAGGGACAACGCTTTTTAATCTCTCTAACTATAGCTATGACCTGAACTAGGATATTTTAAAAATATTGAACAACGACTGTAGAAAAATCTATTTTATCAAGTGTTTAGATCAGATTTATACTGGTAGACCAGATCTCCTTAACGACTAATGACATATGTATGTATAGTGGCGGCCACAAATTTATGGGTTTTTTTTTCTGAATTTGTAGGCTCCTAAGTAACTCAGTGAAATAATTTTTTCTGCAACTTGTTGGTTATTGTATTCAAATGATGAACCGAAAAATTGTCTTCTTAGTCTTCTTTTTAAGAAAGTTGTAGATCTATCAAAACTAAGATAATCTGCATACCACAAATTTTTAATTTAACCCCAACTTTTCTTTTGAAGCCAATTGAATTTTGTATGGAATATTTTAGGCGAGACCATTTTGCGACACTAGTTTGTGATAAAGTTCTGTTTTCCTTGCACTACATAAGAAAGTGAATTGAATTTACCGTCAAATGACATATTTTTCTTTGAAATCTGATAAAAATAAGATAATTTTTATCTCCTATGAATAAGTTGTAATGATATTAATTGCTAAGAATTCAAAAAGTTGTTTATTCTGGTGTATCATCTGGGCGTAACATCTTTTGAAGTTGAACATTGAAATGTTTAGGTCTTCGGATTATAGAATTTGCATAAGATTTTAAGAAAATACTGCATGGTAATAGACATCATGGCACCATCGGAACAATTCTGTTCACACACTCCCCAACTATTCCCATGGGAACACTAAATAAATATTGAATAAATCAATTTGTTCGATTATATGTTTGCATGGACAATTTAGCGCTCTTTACTACGCAATTGAAATGGTATATATTATTTTTGTGTTTATGCATGTATGATATATGTATATATATATTCACAGTAATTGAGTAAACTTAGAAAAAGGCAACAAAAAGCTGCACGTTGAATTACGATAAAAAAACAGAAAGTAATTTGCGTTTTTTTGTTTGTGTCTCCAATTGAATTCGACATACAAGACCTAATCTTAATTGATATATAAAATTTTTGTTTCTTTTTTTTTTTTGCTGATAATAATTCCGATACATAATTGAAACGTTTTTGTTTGTTTTGGTACACTTAAATGGATTAATTGCTCTAGCCAATACATGAAAAGTTCTGGGGATGAAGATAAGGAGCAAAGGAGGAGGTGGGTTGGGGAATAAACTTACAATAAATACAAAAAGTACAAATATATGTATAATATTCAATATATATGTATATATAAATTTGAATCTGTGTGTGTGTGTGTATCAGCAATTAAAGCACTTCACTTTGATTGGTAAACTTTGAGTCTTAAAGGCTAAATAATTTGCGCATGCATTTTTTGCCTAGGGCGTTTTGGCTTCGTTGTTCCAATATCAATTCCAATAACCGATTTAGATATATTGCAGGAATAAAGAACGCTCACAGGCTTCCTCTAACAGCGCTTGCTGTCTCGATTTCTCCTCTGGTGTGAGTTCACGCACCAGCTCATCAAACCCATCATCAGAATAGGCAGTCTCCTGTTCCTCATCATCTGCGATACCCTCACCATCTAGAGGTGGCAGCAAGGGTTCTCCAATTATCTGACGTATATCATTGGGCAGAGTCTCGGATGCTTTTAGCTGCAAATAGATTGCCTCGGCTATTTCTAAAGTGCGTTGAACATCGATGTTTCCCGACAATTCATTGACATGTTTCAATATTTCGGTAAACTCATATTTGCTATCGATAATTGTGTTTGTCTCCTGATCCAAAATTGCAACCGAGAAGAGTAAATGGAAATTTGGGCAAGGCAGGCGTGTCCATAGGCATTCCCACAATTTAAGCACATCCTCGTTGCTTAGCTCCCGCTTATACCAGACAAGAAGCCAACGGAAACAGAAGTACATGTTATCCGAATCGTGGGTACGCATATACCCAAACAGTGGAGCATTGGCAAACTCAATAAGTCGCCGAAGTTGAGCGAATTGTGTTTTCATGCCAGCTTGATCCATATCGAAATTGGTGAAAACCAAATTCATGAAGCCTGCACAATAAGATATAAAAAATAAAACTAAACAGTAGAAGATGAATTTCATTTTGTACTCACCTACAAAACACCAAAATGCATCCACCTCATTAACTTGTATTTCCAGAATTGGTGCCAATAAATCGGACATGCCCTGGACATAGCCCAAATCAAAGTTATACATCACATAGGTCATAAGAATGCCCTGCAATAGGGCTATATTAGGATTATCCTCGCCGGCATAGAATTTCTGTGAACGATCAGTTCGCTTCACATCCTTTTCGATTTGGCACTTGCGATCCCTGTAGCCAACAAAATTTGCTTCTTGTATGGGAGTCATGGCCAGCCATTGGGCTTTCATGTTATAGTATTCCATTGATTTTTGTTTTCTACGCTCAATCCTTTCCACTTGACTGTCCGACCAGTGATAGTAGTTTAGCAAATATTTCCAAACCTCACAACGTAAATTCTCAGTGATGCCGCCACGAAAAATCAGCTCCTTGATTCGATCACTATCCGAAATGCGACCTTCTGGTGTCTGAAACTCCAGCCATTGGGTTAAAGAAAGCGGCAGGCCTGGAACAAAGAGAAGATACATCAATCTTATGCAAAATATATAATATTAAAGGGCCAACTAACCTCTTTGGACCCTCTGACGATCGGGTAAATTGTTAACTATTTTCTCATCTTGAGCATTTAGGTTCTCTAGCTCGCTGTCAGCTGGAGATTTATCAGCACTCTCGCCCCGACTTTGGCCATTGGAGGAACAGGCACTATTGGTACTGCCACTCAGTCCTATAATCTGGTAGTTATCAGGTGACGTTTGACGATCACCGGTTAATAAAGTGCTGGGTCGAGATTTGGGTGAACGTTGGAACGGCGGCTGAACATAATCTGGTATATTGCCCAAGAAGCCGGCCAGTTTATTAGGTAGCCAGCTCTCACGGGGTAATTGACTGGACTTGATCTCACCAATGTCCAGTTCGGCGAAGGTTTTCTTAAGCCTCTGCGTTTCGGTGGTCAGTATGGTGTATTCCTCTCCACCGCCGCGTCCTGAATCGGAACTATCAATGCAGTGCTGGTCTCGCATGGAGCGGACAAAGAGATCGGCATTGCCATGTTGGAAAAAGAATTCACTGTGTATGCCGCCATCGGATTTACGCAAGAAACGTATTGTTTGGCCCCGATGGCGCACCTCGACTTTAGCCAAATCCTCCAACTGGACACGCATACTCTTTGCACGCCCAGGCCCTTGGCCACTGCCGACTCCGCCACCTCCATTGCTTGTCTCACTGGGTTTCGTATTAAATACACGGCACTCGGAGATGGTGCGAGTTCTTCCCGATATTCTATCGACTAGTGCCCAATCACCCTGATCCTGACTATCGTCGGCAATCATGATGCTATCATTTGGCTGCCATTCCAGAAAGAGACGACGTCGTGGCACTTCTGTATTGATTGTTTTATATTCCACCAAAGAAAGTGATCCACTGGTATTCAGCTCCGTGATATGCTCGGCGCTGGCCTTTTTTAGTAGGACACCATCGTGGGTGAAAACGAGCTGTTAGAAACAATGGATGGATGGGTGGGCATGAGTCAGTCAAATTTCGTAGTTCAAATAAAAAAAAAAACAAAGCTTACATGACCAGCGCCTTGCGGCGGCTGCTCTTCTGTTGACGATGACGACGATGCCACCATGCCTCCTACGCCTTCTTGGGACTTTGATAGCACTCCCAATTGTATTTGGCCGCGTTCAAAACGCACAGATTCGTTCATATCCCAACTTTCTGCTTATCCGATTCTATTACGTTCTAATAAACAATTACACAGTGGCAAAGTGAGCAGCGCTGCCAGAGATTCAAACATTTTAAATATGGTCACACCGCAATCAGAGCTAAACTGACTGGCTAGCCTTTTTAAAGCTAAAGCTAGGTCTTCACATATTTAAAAGTTTTAAGCTGTAACGTCTTTTTTCAATATTTACCCATTTTTTAAGTTTCACTCAAAAGGTACTCAATTTAAATTATAAATTTATTGTTTCTATCAAAAGGACAGCAGGATTCTTCGCAAATCTATAAATTGTATAAAGCTCAAATTAATCGATGCGGGTGCCGGAAAAAATCAACTGAATAAAAGAAGTTTATTTATTTTTGAAAATTCTCAAAAACCCAAAACCTGGCAAGATCAATCAATTCCTCAGGCTCTGTTTTAACAATTTCATTCATATCATTTTATTAAGATAAAGCATATTTTTAAATTGTATAAACCATTTAGAAATTTAAGCAAAATTTTACAGTGTTTTTGAATAAAATCATATAAATCGTGATATACAGTAGCGACAAAAAATTGTTGATGTTTAGGTTTTCCTACTTTAGATTTGTTTTTTTTTCGGCTCCCAACTAACTTAACGGAGATATTTGCTCGGTAATTTATTAATTATTCTATTTAAATAGCAAATTGTTATTCTGACCTGAGATCAGGTCCCCCCCCCCCCCCCATTTTGGTTGGCTAAGTCTTTAAAACATTATTTCTAAAACCTTTCATATTATGTATTTTATTATATAAAGCAGACATAAATAAGATAGTGTGAAAAGCCTTAAAAATTGAAGAATTTTTATGCAAATTAATAGGAACTTTGAGAATCGGACACAAAATTCCAGAAGTACCCATTTTTCTTAGACAATATTTTTGAAAATTTCTAACGATTTTAAAAACTTCTACATATATCAATTAAAAAGTAATTAATCTTATTTTAAAACGACATCAAACTTTGTATTTGGATGTCGATAAAATATAAACACTTATAATTATTCCATTTTGCTCCTGCAGCTAAGTTAGATAATGAAAATGTAGTTTACGCTTAGCATGACCAATACATTGATAGTTTAGATTATCGAAAATCAAAATATGAATCTGTGCAAAATGCAATGTTTACTGGCTAGTAATATGTATGTACAAAATATAGCTTATATCATGTTTCAAATGTACAAAAACATACATACAATTTTATGGATAGGTCGATCTTATCATGTTAATACCGAAAATTCTGAACTCAACCCGAAAAAGTATTGTTCCAAATGTTAAATATTTGATATAAATAAAAAACTATTTGAAGTTTAGATGCCAATTCCAAGAATTATTATAACACAATTCAACTAAGTTCGTGCTTTTCCGTTTCACTATTCGTATAACAATCAAAGAGTTTGAAATTAAAAAGAAATCACTCAACATGCGATTGATAATTCTCAGTCAACACACGTGTTCATCGGGGTTAAATCATATTTAAGCCAAGGCCGAGACTAACGAAAGACACTTGCACTTGCAACTTCAATTGGCAAAGATGAAAGTTCAGCTTGTAGCTATCCTTGTATTGGTCAATTACTTTGGTCTCAGCTCCGCCATTGTGGAGCAGGGCATTGAGGGATGGTTAAAAGAGGCCGCCGAGGAACTGGGTGAAACCAACAATCTTCTAAAGCACATTGACACTGTTAATGGGCAGATCAAGTCGAATCTCGATGAGCAGAGAAAGGCTCTGGAGGCAGTCGCACAGATCGAGGAACTACTTGCCAAACAGATTGCCTTTGAGGATGCCAAGTCAGAGGTGCTACTTGAAGCGTTCAAAAAAATCTCGGTGAATGGAGAAGCCTATGCCGAGATCACAGGCAAGGAGTTGAGAGGATTGGCCCAACTTCAAGAAGGAACTAAGCAGTTGATTGTAAGCCTTGAACGAAAACTGGAAGGTTTCCAACGTCATGTGGTGAACAGCGCTCGTGGCATTGACCAAAGCATCGATCAGTTGACCAGACTGGTAACCCGGGCCATTCTCCCCCAGCTGAATGGTCTCCGGTGTTCCTTTGATAGCCTTGAGACTTCTCAGATCAACATTGAAGTAGAACTAAAGAACTTGGGTCGCATCAAGGATGTCAGTGAGAATACGAATGCCAAGTTGAGTATCTTGGAACATCAATTAAAGGATGTAAATAACACTCAGACGATCGGTCTGGACAGACTGACAGCAGCAGTGAAACATCTGAAACCATTAAACTCTTGGGAGATTGAAGGAGCTTTAAGGGAACTGATCATCTCCCAAAAACGGATAGAGCTTGATTTGGAATCCCGCGAGAAGCGTCCACATCATTCACCAGAACCAGATTATTATCCTGAGATCTACGAACCCAAGGGTCACGATTCTCGTCCACAGCCAGAGGTCTACCCCCAGCATCAATCGAAACCACAACCACCAAAACAATCCCATCCTGAATCCTACAGCCACCACGAACCTCACCATCAGACTCATGTTAAGCCTGTGGATTTAGTTCAGGTTTGGAGCATCGCGGAACCCCAAAATGGTAAGAAAATTCATACTCACTATAAAACTGAAATTAAGGTATATTTTATTCCAGGTGAAGTGCGTCGTGTTAGTGCTTATGCTGAGTCTCCTAAACCCAAACCGAAATCCATCAGACCATATCAACCCGTGCAGAAAAACCCAGTCTCGTGGCGGGAACCTTTACCCTGGCAAACAGTATCTCCATATCAATCCGTTCCAGCTCCAGCACCAGCAACTAAGCAACAGCCGGAAAACTATCGATCCATACCCCACGGATCTCGTCCTTCTCCTCCACAGAAGATCGAACATCAACCTAATATTCAACATCAATACTGGAATGTCGCTCCCCAGGAACAATACAGGCCTGAAGCTCACGGTTATTCTGAGAACCATGGTCATTTGGGACCTCATCTGCCTAAGCCTAAACAATCTGCTCCCGTGCATCCAGGTCCTACACATTCTTCTCCAAAGCAAAAACCTTGCAATGAAAAGAAACCTCAAAATATACCGCACCATCCTGCTCCCAGATCCTACTTACCTGCACCACCATCACCACAATCCTACAGATACCAAGATTCTGCACCAAATCACCAAATTCCCCGCGAAGAAGAATCTTGGAGAGTCTGGAATGGAGCTGTCCCGCAATTAAAGGCTTATTAATATATTTTAATTTAGATTTTAAAATTATACAGCTTTTGATGCTTAATAAATTCACCCGTAGAACAAAACAAATTTTGGTGGAACATCTTCTATTTTGGTAGTCGTAGAGGGAATGATTGTAGATCATTGCCTGCCAATTCTCAACTTTTCAATACTATAATAAGATGTGTTCCTAGAGAAATGATTTATTATTAGCAACAAAGAGCTTTTGTAGGTAGAACTACAAATTTTGTGTACTTTTATTTAAATCTCAAAAAAACTTTTTCTTACCTCCAACTAAAAGATGTGTGACCTCCCAACTTGACAACATCATCATCCTGCACATAACACGATCCGATTTATTGAACAATCCTTCGTAGGGCAAAGTGTTACGAAAAATGTCTGGACCATCGAAAAAAATTTATAATATGCTCCTTTCAGGCCTGGAACAAAGATCACTTAAAAAGGCAATCGAGGCATTCTCGTTTTGTTGGCCTGCTTAAAGGAACTAATCCGTATTTACAATCACAAACCGTTTTAAACACTTGTTAGCATGTCAGAGAGTGCTTAAAATTATAATATTTATTTATTGAAATCAGAGTTGAAGGCTTTCTACCTAGTACTCATATAACTGAACATGATAAGGGCGGTCCAAACTCAGCGGAGTTTGATTATTCTAAACATGCTTTTAAATAAAAACCGAGATTTTACATAATCACATACACATGTTGATCCAAATTCAACCTACTGCTTTATTAATGAATCGAAAATCGTAGATCTTTAAGGAAAAGCAACCCAAAATCAAATGAATGCAAAGATGGCCAATGCCTTTTGATCTATACACAAATATATAATCATTGAAATGTTTTGTCCTGATCTGTAGAAACAGAAAACTTTAGTTTTTCATTATATAGTCATAAATGACAATACACATATGTGTACGATCGGGCATAATCGTAATATACTTTATTGAATTGACCTAGTTGCGGAAGTCAAACTACCTACAACTATAAATATCTTTGTAGTATTAAACAAAGAAATACATACCAAAGATGGGAACTTATCCGCCAAGAAGGTTAACCAAACGTAGTTTAAAGACACTTTTTAGACGTCATGTGAATGTTTGAGATTATGAGTGAGTTTAAACGTTTTTTTTTAGAAATATATTAATAGTAATCCCATGAATAAACATAAACATTTATCTTCTTTTTTCGTTGTTTCTTTTTTTTGTAGTAGATAATATTAAAACCAAACCAAAGACACGTGCCAGGTGTGAGTATCTGAAACTATTTATACCCAAGTTCCCAATGTCATTTAAAACATATTTCGGTTGACACTGGACCAAAACACTTGACACACATTCACCATGAGGATTCAAATTGTCCTGTCGATTCTGTACTTCTCGGCTGTTCTGATCTTAGCTGAGGATGGTAAGGCGCAGAAGAAAGATCGCGAAATTCTAGAGATCCTTAAGAAGGGCGATGAGGAGCTGAGAAAACTAAACCACAAGGTCCATGATTTAAGCAACTCCCAAAAAGGCATTGAGGACAAAATCAAGCAGCAGCGCGACCAGTTGGAGGGTATCGTCCGTCTCGAGGAGGGTTTGATAAAGATTCAAAACGATACTGCCCACAGTTTCCAACTGACTGCAAGTGGGGTGAAGAACCTCACCGCCAACATACGCTCCTTCGAAGCCAAGAACGACAAGGCTCTACAAAATCTAGGCAAGGTGGAACTCCAGATCAAAGAAGTTATTGGAAAAGTGGATGCCAATCAAAACAAATATGAAAACGAAATCAAGGGCGTATCCAAGTCAGTGGAAAAGCATTTGGACGAACTCAGCAAGTTGCTTAAGCAATCTGTTGTAGAGAAATTGGTTTCGCTAGATCGGACAGCGAAGAAACTGGAGTCGACCCAAAAGAATATTGAACAGAAAGCTTTGTATTTGGATGAACTGAACGAACTGGCAGGCAGAGCCAACTACAAGGTAGACCAATTGGAGCAGGGTCTTCAACAACTGAACTACACCCAAAATCAACGGTTGACTGGCATCGCAGTGTCCGTGCATGAGGTTGAAGTGGGTGTGGGACATCTAGACAGGAAACTGGTTGAGTTGCTGGGCAGCCAGCAAATCATTGAAAAGACTCTCAAGGACTGCGCCAAATGGAAACATCCCAACAAACCATCCAATCCTGAAAACATATGGACACAACCCCAACCAGATTATAGTCCATCCTACGGGTAAGTTTTCAATTTGAAAATAATCATACAACGTTTTTGCTAACGTATTCTTCCAGTTTCCAACAGGACCAGGTCAGCTACGCATCTGCTGAAGAAGCTGCCCAACTTCATAAATTGTTGTATGGCAAGGACGAAAACTGATGTAAACAATCAATAAAATTAAACATAACGTTTAAAATAATTATTCCTAAAACCTAAATAAAGATATGATAATGATTTAAAATTCTTTTTTTAAAGAATGTCTGAATTTTTGAAGTAAATCGGAATAAATCTACCAAAGCTTTGGCGCTTCAACTGAAGATGATCGAATTTATAAAACATTTAGTCGAATTTTCCTATACTCCTACTTTTAAAATTTTTAACATAAGTTTAAAGAAAAACAAAATTAACCTTTTGAAAACCTGCAAAAAAAAAAAAATCTAAAATAAAAACACTTTGGGATTAGCAGTGGATATCTTTTAGCTTCTCTTGTAACCCATTCTGCTCACCACCAACCCTCAGAAAATGCGTTGCAACGGATCGAAATATATATTTTCTTGCTTAACACTAAAAAAACAGTGTAGCGAAAATGTTACAATAAATAATTAAATGCATTATAATTATATAATAAAAGCTTTGAAAGGATTTAAAAGCAGATGACGCATTGGACATCGCATCAAAATTTTCAAAAAATAAATACAAATACACTATATCATATAGCTCTAGAAGAACTAGAAGACACATTTTCATAAAAATTGGAGTATGCTATGAAATTTACATATGTGATAATATTGGATATAAAACCCCAGATCCCAAAATTTGAATGTGATATCATAATCGGCTCTGCTCCCCAGCTCTGCCGGCAGCGCTGCTTGCTGTCTACTACGTCTTTAGCCATCAACGGAGTACATGCATACACACACAGACGCAACGCTACATAAACTGTATGTGTATGCGTGCGTTGCTTTGCTTTGGGAATGAGGGAAGAGGAAGAACATATTGTAAAATAGATAGTAAAATTGTTTTGTTGGTATATTGATGAATTGAGTTGCAGAAAACAAACATGTAAAATTATTATTACCAAGGACTGCAAGGGTATATAAACTTACGCATAGCCGATGTTAGCTTCTTTGATATTTTTTATTGACACTGATTTTTACTGACAAGCACGAGTTGCCGAACCTACCCGAGCGTTTGCAGTGTATGTGAGACGGGAGAACTAGGCAATAGCCAGGGGAATGAGCCGTGCCTGCCACTGACAGTATAAAGCAGGCCCTGACTGGGACCCTAAGGGCCCACAGGGCACAAGTTGAACATTTTTATTTCCCTATTTTTTTTTTACAATGCCCTTCTACGTAAGGCGTAATTTTACTAGATTTTAACACTCATCAAACAGTCAAAAGCTTTTCAAGTAAATTGCTCCGTAAGGAAAGGGCGTTAATAATTCGTTCACCTTTAATTTGTTTCAAGTTTTGTTTTTCAACTGTCATAAGCAAGAAAGTTTCTAAATGTTTTTGCGCCAAACAGCTTCTCAATCTGTTTTTGACATTCATATTTTAACTTGGAAAATGATCTTTCAATGCAAGAAACAGCTACGATATGAGGAAAATTTTTCGGGTCGAGGCATGAGAAATCTGTTGCTACTTTTCCATGTTCCGTAAACCATGATTTGATTGCACAAATGGTTTTATCAATAATGACATTGTGAACTTCTACCATAAATTTTTATTGTGGTTCATCGATTGGTTCATCACGGTTTTTCTCGCCCGGTAACCTTTTCTTTTTGTGCGGCGTATTTTACTAGGAACCTTGTGTATTAAAACATAGTAAAAATAAATTAAGTCCTCTGCTACATAATACTTCTTCGCTTTGGAAAACAATGCCTGAAAATCGAATGTCGTACAGAGCCTGTGAACGACAGGGGCCCCAGCGCCCATCGATTTGTTATGGTACAAAAATGATTCTTATTGGGAACCTCGTACGAAGGGCCCTAGTGACTAAAAACTGCTACTCTACTACATGAAATTTCATCAAAAGGGCCTCCTACCTCAAGGGCCCACCGGGCATTTGCCCGGTTGCCCGGTGGGCCAGTCCGGGCCTGGTATAAAGAATCCAAAATTTTACCAATACTTTAAATATTAATTACCAACATGTTTATTCACAGACTATTCATATTTTTATAAAAAATGTTTGAAAATATGCTTATTATGGGGCTTCAAAACCTTGTTCTCCCCTTTATAAATTCACCCGTAGTTATCATACAAACTTTGATAGGTCGTTTTTGATTTTGTTTGTCGTAGACGTCAAATTCGAACTCGGCCTTATAACGACCATTAAAGGGTAATCCATGCGAAGTTATATTAAAACGAAAATCATACGGCTCTAGGAAATATTTTGTCTGATATGAAATTAAGTCAAAGTTTGAAATACGATCTTTGAATATTTGTTTATGTATGCTTACACCAGGATAATAGATACACTTTTCCTTCATTGTGTCCTTGTTGATTATGTATTTGGTAATGTAAATGTAAAAATAATTTTGTGGGTCATTAAACGCTTTGCATGCATCTTGAATGATTATATTGTAGATCGTTGGTTGCCAAGCCCCAACTTCCCAATGGTACGCAGAGATGTGTACCTAAATAAATCATTTATCATTAGTAGAATGGAAATTAATTCAATTATTGGAAGTACTTTAAGTATTTTTCTTACCCCTACGCGATCAGTTGGCTCAATTTTCCATGTAGAGGCAATGGAAAAATTGCCTGAAATACTTACAATATCATTGTTCATTGATCTACGAAGCTCCGAAAAATTAAACATATAATTTGCAAATAAAACGTCTTCGGGTTGATTAGAACATTTACGTATAATTTCTGGATCATCCAATAAATATTCAAAAACTGCTCCTTGCAAATTACGAACGCAAATCAGGACGAAAAGAACCACCAAGACGTGAAACATTTTGAATGCTTTTACTTTTTAATTGGAATAATGTCTATTAACGATCGACATCGGTGGGTATATATATATATATAGAAAATAATTGATATAATTACATTTATATTAATTGCTATCAGCAGAGTCCAATTAACATTATTTGGGAGTGGTGTTGAGTTATTTAGGTAGATGCAAGCATATAATTAATAGTTAAACACATGGCAAGATTTTAGATAATTATGTAAATAAATAAATAAATTAAGGTAATACTACTCCCCTTTAACCGATATTTTTCCTGATTAATTCTCGAAATGAATACAATTGGACCCAAGATTTAATTTTAAAGACAACATTAACATCACACAAATTGATAAGAATAAAAAGTGCACATCGTTGGTAGCCTTGATGTTCCCTGAGTCCAAAAACAATAACCCATAAAATGACTAAATAAAAAAAGGCTTTATATGTAAGAATGAAATGACTCAGCCGAGTTATCCTTGTTGCCAGCAAGATGCCTTTTTGTCCTGAGTTATCTTTAGAGGCCGAGAACTTTTTAACTAGCACTCCTATAAGAATACGCTCTTAAAGGATTTTGAATCTCAAACATCCACAAAATGTTGATAGGAAACAAAAGGTAATTGCCGCCACTTCTTCGTCAAATTGTCGATTTTTGGCATAAAAAGTTGTTAACTCTTGGTATCAAAAGGTTTAGAATACATAGTTTAGAGCACATTGCGGATACGTAATTATGGAGTTGCATGGAGCATTTACATATACCTACGACCTAAAAATACCGCCAAAACAATTTTGCACGAATTATACTTTAGTTGAAAATATTTACATTAAATGTGGGGCAAATCTGCAATAAATTAGTTACGGTCTACCAAATTCAAAACACTTACAATTAGTCACTCACTAAATGAAGTAAGTAAGTCGTCTCGCCGACTTAGGTATACCATACACCAGTAAAGCAAATATTTCAACTTTATTAAACAAATGCATTTTCATATGCTTCTTACAAGCATATCTTAGTATCTCGCTCACTCAATCATAAGAGCACCCTAGCGCCCCCACCAGCCAACGGCCAACTCCGGCCTTATGGAAAAACGTTTATATGCATAACTCGACCGATTTTGATCAAATTTGGTATTTTGCTAGATATTAGTATTAAATTTAAGTGTGCCAAATTTGATTGCATAAGGTAAAAAAATACGGGAGATATTCAAGTTTTTCAAATTACGGGGGCGGAAAAGGGCGTGGCAAAATTTTTATACGTACAAAATGTGTGCATTTACTAAGCGAATATACATACCAAATATGGTGTCTCTAGCTGGAATAGTTTTTGAGATAAACGCTTTTTTTGAATTGCGGGGGCGGAAAGGGGCGTGGCAAAAATTTGAAACACCGAGATTTAGGTGTTCATACGGACAGACGGACATGGCTAGATCGACTCGGTTGTTGATCCTGATCAAGAATATATATACTTTGTGGGGTCGGAAAAGCTTCCTTCTGCCTGTTAAATACATTTTGGCGACTTTAATATACCATTTCACCCTATGGGTGTATGGTATAAAAAGTGCAAGCGCACATAGTTTACAAAAATCAGTCAAAACAAACCGCTGACATGACAGATGAACATTTCTGAATGATAACTAACTTTTGTTAGGAACTATTAAAAACTTTCTATATCAATTTCAACCATTATAATAACTCAATTCATCTTAGTTCGTGCTTTTCCGTTTTACTATTCGTTTAACAATCAAAGAATTTGAAATTTAAACGAAATCACTCAACATGTGATTGATAATTCTCAGTCAACACACGTGTTCATCGGGGTTAAAACATATTTAAGCCAAGGCCAAGACTAACGAAAGACAATTGCACTTGCAACTTCAATTGGCAAAGATGAAAGTTCAGCTTGTAGCTATCCTTGTATTGGTCAATTACTTTGGTCTCAGCTCCGCCATTGTGGAGCAGGGCATTGACGAATGGTTAAAAGAGGCCGCCGAGGAACTGGGTGAAACCAACAATCTTCTAAAGCACATTGACACTGTTAATGGGCAGATCAAGTCGAATCTCGAAGAGCAGAGGAAGGCTCTGGAGGCAGTCGCACAGATCGAGGAACTACTTGCCAAACAGATTGCCTTTGAGGATGCCAAGTCAGAGGTGCTACTTGAAGCGTTCAAAAAAATCTCGGTGAATGGAGAAGCCTATGCCGAGATCACAGGCAAGGAGTTGAGAGGATTGGCCCAACTTCAAGAAGGAACTAAGCAGTTGATTGTAAGCCTTGAACGAAAACTGGAAGGTTTCCAACGTCATGTGGTGAACAGCGCTCGTGGCATTGACCAAAGCATCGATCAGTTGACCAGACTGGTAACCCGGGCCATTCTCCCCCAGCTGAATGGTCTCCAGTGTTCCTTTGATAGCCTTGAGACTTCTCAGATCAACATTGAAGTAGAACTAAAGAACTTGGGTCGCATCAAGGATGTCAGTGAGAATACGAATGCCAAGTTGAGTATCTTGGAACATCAATTAAAGGATGTAAATAACACTCAGACGATCGGTCTGGACAGACTGACAGCAGCAGTGAAACATCTGAAACCATTAAACTCTTGGGAGATTGAAGGAGCTTTAAGGGAACTGATCATCTCCCAAAAACGGATAGAGCTTGATTTGGAATCCCGCGAGAAGCGTCCACATCATTCACCAGAACCAGATTATTATCCTGAGATCTACGAACCCAAGGGTCACGATTCTCGTCCCCAGCCAGAGGTCTACCCCCAGCATCAATCGAAACCACAACCACCAAAACAATCCCATCCTGAATCCTACAGCCACCACGAACCTCACCATCAGACTCATGTTAAGCCTGTGGATTTAGTTCAGGTTTGGAGCATCGCGGAACCCCAAAATGGTAAGAAAATTCATACTCACTATAAAACTGAAATTAAGGTATATTTTATTCCAGGTGAAGTGCGTCGTGTTAGTGCTTATGCTGAGTCTCCTAAACCCAAACCGAAATCCATCAGACCATATCAACCCGTGCAGAAAAACCCAGTCTCGTGGCGGGAACCTTTACCCTGGCAAACAGTATCTCCATATCAATCCGTTCCAGCTCCAGCACCAGCAACTAAGCAACAGCCGGAAAACTATCGATCCATACCCCACGGATCTCGTCCTTCTCCTCCACAGAAGATCGAACATCAACCTAATATTCAACATCAATACTGGAATGTCGCTCCCCAGGAACAATACAGGCCTGAAGCTCACGGTTATTCTGAGAACCATGGTCATTTGGGACCTCATCTGCCTAAGCCTAAACAATCTGCTCCCGTGCATCCAGGTCCTACACATTCTTCTCCAAAGCAAAAAGTTTGCAATGAAAAGAAACCTCAAAATATACCGCACCATCCTGCACCCAGATCCTACTTACCTGCACCACCATCATCGCAATCCTATAGATACCAAGATTCTGCACCAAATCACCAAATTCCCCGCGAAGAAGAATCTTGGAGAGTCTGGAATGGAGCTGTCCCGCAATTAGACGCTTATTAAAATGTTCCTTTTTAAGCAATCACGAGGGAACGAGCTTATGTTCCCTTTTTATTTCTTAATAAATTCACCCGTACAAATAAAACAAATTGTGATTGGGCGTTTCCGATTTTTGTTGTCGTTAGACGTCAATTTTAAATTCGACCTTATAACGGCCATGAAATGGGAGCCCATACGAAGTTATGTTAAAACGAATATCATGGGGCTCCAGGAAATACTTTGTCTGAAATTAAAATTTGAAATTCGACCTTTTAATATAAGTTTATGTATACTTACACCAGGATAATAGATACACTTTTCCATCATCGTATCCTTGTTGATTATGTGTTTCGTTAAATAAACGTAAAAATAATTTTGTGGGTCATTAAACGCTTTGCATGCATCTTGAATGATTATATTGTAGATCGTTGGTTGCCAAGCCCCAACTTCCCAATGGTATGCAGAGATGTGTACCTAAATAAATCATTTATCATTAGTATTAAATCCTTTAGGCATCATAAGGCATAATTTATTAAATTTCCGATGTTTTCTTACCATTATGCGGTCAGTTTGCTTAATTTTCCATGTAGAGGCAACGGATAAATTGCCCGACATATTTATAATATCGTTGTCCATAAATCTATGAAGCTCTGATGTGTCAAACAATTCGTCTATAGATAAAACGTTTTCGGGTTGATTAGAACATTTACGAAAAAGTTCTGGATCATCGAATAAATATTCAAAAGTTGATCCTTGCAGACCTCGAACGAAAATCACAATGAAAAACACAATCGACAAAAAGTACATTTCCGATTCGTTAACTTGTTCAAAAGAATCCATCCAAATTTCCGATTGCAATCCGTTATATACCGTTATCAACACGTCAGAAACAGCGCAAAAATCGTGATATGCTTTGATGACAATCAGCAATAACGAATGAACATTATAAGGGCGTGTCGCTGAGTTATATAAATCTTAATATGTATATAAAAGTAAATAAAAATCTAAAATCATTTTTATCACTGATATGACGATGAGAGTGAGGCAAACTTAAGAGCAACTGGGAGACCAAAGAATTGGTAAAAATCAGAGTCAGATTTGGTTTTCAAGTATAATGAGAAGTAATTTATTTGGATCTAAATAAATGATTGGTTGTCGAATGAATGATTTCAAGCAATGTAAAGTATTTTGATCCCTAATCCTTGGATCCGTTTTATCTCAATTTTCTGCAAATGATCTTTGATATCAAGACTGGAAAATGGCCTTTATTTTTGTTTTAATGTCCCAGCGTCGATTGCTTCTTTTTCCTTACGATTTCCTAACGAATCAGCAAAATCCAAAAAAACGAAATCTCTACATAATATTTATGTTATACTTATCTATTTACTTATCATAGGATCATAAAATCTTTGCTAAAATTTCGTCTAAACGAAATATTTTACAGGATACAATATCCCTATTAAGCAGGTGGTCTGTTTTGTGCTATTCTAAACAATACACGGAAACAAGAACTGAAAATCCGGATTTTAATTCAATTTCCCTTAACTTACGGTCTAACAATCAACGATTGTTTGGGTACCATTAGTAATTAAGATTAAATAGTTTAATATACTGACCCATATACAACTCAGTCACGTTTTTTATGGAATAATTCCGAAAATAGCTCAACGAAATGAAACACCTTCAACAAGAAATAAACAAAAAGTACCCACCAGATATGGGAACTCACCTGCCAAGAAGTCGTTGAACCAAACTTTTTAGATATGATTAAATACTAAATGAAAAATAGAGAAAATGTTTCTACCTTCTTTTTGTAGTAGATAATATTAAAACTAAAACAAAGACACGTGCCAGGTGTGAGTATCTGAAACTATTTATACCCAAGTTCCCAATGTCATTTAAAACATATTTCGGTTGACACTGGACCAAAACACTTGACACACATTCACCATGAGGATTCAAATTGTCCTGTCGATTCTGTACTTCTCGGCTGTTCTGATCTTAGCTGAGGATGGTAAGGCGCAGAAGAAAGATCGCGAAATTCTAGAGATCCTTAAGAAGGGCGATGAGGAGCTGAGAAAACTAAACCACAAGGTCCACGATTTAAGCAACTCCCAAAAAGGCATTGAAGACAAAATCAAGCAGCAGCGCGACCAGTTGGAGGGTATCGTCCGTCTCGAGGAGGGTTTGGTAAAGATTCAAAACGACACTGCCCACAGCTTCCAACTGACTGCAAGTGGGGTGAAGAACCTCACCGCCAACATACGCTCCTTCGAAGCCAAGAACGATAAGGCTCTACAAAATCTAGGCAAGGTGGAACTCCAGATCAAGGAAGTCATTGGAAAAGTGGATGCCAATCAAAACAAATATGAAAACGAAATCAAGGGCGTATCCAAGTCAGTGGAAAAGCATTTGGACGATCTCAGCAAGTTGCTTAAGCAATCTGTTGTAGAGAAATTGGTTTCGCTAGATCGGACAGCGAAGAAGCTGGAATCGACCCAGAAAAATATTGAACAGAAAGCTTTGTATTTGGATGAACTGAACGAACTGGCAGGCAGAGCCAACTACAAGGCAGACCAATTGGAGCAGGGTCTTCAACAACTGAACTACACCCAGAATCAACGGTTGACTGGCATCGCTGTGTCCGTGCATGAGGTTGAAGTGGGTGTGGGACATCTAGACAGGAAACTGGTTGAGTTGCTAGGCAACCAGCAAATCATTGAGAAGATTCTCAAGGACTGCGCCAAATGGAAACATCCCAACAAACCATCTAACCCTGAGAACATATGGGCACCACCCCAACCAGATTATAGTCCATCCTACGGGTGAGTTTTCAATTTAAAAATAAAAAGTTCTTGTTAAGTAACGTATTCTTTCAGTTTTCAACAAAAGGAAGTTAGCTACGCATCTTCCGAAGAAGCTTCCTATCTCCACAAGCTTTGGTATGGCAAGGATTAAAAACTAAACTGAATCAAACTGTCGAGACAATATTTCAACATTATTTGCATATCAATATTAACCCTCAAGAAATAAATAAACCCAAAAAAATATGAATCGCCACTTATTTTCTACTTGAATGTTATTAAATCACAAAATCAACATATTATATGGATACTGTGGCTTATATAATAGTTTTAAAATGCATTTTGGTAAATTTACGTACAAGTTTTTTGTAGGTTTTCGTCATTGTGTTCAGCAATGTAAAAACAGATCTTTAAATAATCGGGCAATTTCCAAAATGTGTTACTTATTTTCGCACTTGAATTATGGTTTTTAAACTCGCAGTAAGAAAGGAAATTTTCTAATCCTTAATTGAATAAAATAAATATTTAAGAAAAGAATAAGCTTATACCAACTATGTAATAGGATTGAAGATATAAAACATGGAAACTTTTAAAAATACAGTTGAGTCCTGATAGTTCGAAATGGCAAGGGGATGAGTTTTTTCGATTTACATTTAAATTATAGCGATTCAATGAATTTTTTTCAAGGGGATCGAATTTTTTTTCGATTTATCGTTTGTATTTTCAAATCGTTTCGCTCCTGTTTAAAAATTGTAAAAAAAAAACATTTTAATATATTCTCGATAAGTGCGAAGAGGAGAGTTCATACACCCAAAATCCGTCTGGATCAACTTAAACTCTTCTTAAACCGTTTGTTCTCCCCGATCGGACAATTATCTTATGAAGCTCCAATAGCAAGAAAAAAGTCGATACTTTCATTCAATTTAATATTGGTAAGTTTAGTTTTTTTGGTAGGATCGAACTACTATATCAAATAGCTTCGATCGAAACAATCGATTGTCTGACTTGACTAAATCGACAAATTAATGAATGAAAGATTAAATGGAAACCTCTAACTCGGTATTACATGATTGTGTATATGCTATATTCTATCCCTAATATTAAGTTTATATAAAATAAACTTTTAAATGTTTTTCACTGTTTACATTTTGCATCATAATCCTCGTCACAACGTTAATTATATGTATCAACTTATAATAATATCTGATCATTATGTGAATGGTAAATAATTCAAAGATCAGACATTTGATTATCTATGTGTATACTTGTATATATAGAAGGAGTTGCTAACAATAAATCGAAATATGAAACCCATAACCCATTTTAACACCAATTCCTTTAACACGTTGTTTCCTTGGAACGTAAACATCTTGTCAAGCGAGGCCCAGGTGCACCCATATACAAATAATTGTAGATTTTGGAACAAAACAATCAAAAACGTTGCTTATCACTGCCATAACTGACTTTTTTGAATTTAAATTCGTGCTTTAACGTTTCCAGAGATAAACGGAATGAGGGTCAAAAGCAGCAAAAAGAAACTTAACATTAGATTACCTTCAGTTAGCACACGTGTTCATCGGTCTAAAACATATTTAAGCCAAGGCCGAGACTAATGAAAGACACTTGCACTTGCAACTTCAATTGGCAAAGATGAAAGTTCAGCTTGTAGCTATCCTTGTATTGGTCAATTACTTTGGTCTCAGCTCCGCCATTGTGGAGCAGGGCATTGACGAATGGTTAAAAGAGGCCGCCGAGGAACTGGGTGAAACCAACAATCTTCTAAAGCACATTGACACTGTTAATGGGCAGATCAAGTCGAATCTCGAAGAGCAGAGAAAGGCTCTGGAGGCAGTCGCGCAGATCGAGGAACTACTTGCCAAACAGATTGCCTTTGAGGATGCCAAGTCAGAGGTGCTACTTGAAGCGTTCAAAAAGATCTCGGTGAATGGAGAAGCCTATGCCGAGATCACAGGCAAGGAGTTGAGAGGATTGGCACAACTTCAAGAAGGCACTAAGCAGTTAATTGTAAGCCTTGAACGAAAACTGGAAGGTTTCCAACGTCATGTGGTGAACAGCGCTCGTGGCATTGACCAAAGCATCGATCAGTTGACCAGACTGGTAACCCGGGCCATTCTCCCCCAGCTGAATGGTCTCCAGTGTTCCTTTGATAGCCTTGAGACTTCTCAGATCAACATTGAAGTAGAACTAAAGAACTTGGGTCGCATCAAGGATGTCAGTGAGAATACGAATGCCAAGTTGAGTATTTTGGAGCATCAATTAAAGGATTTAAATAACACTCAGACGATCGGTCTGGACAGACTGACAGCAGCAGTGAAACATCTGAAACCATTAAACTCTTGGGAGATTGAAGGAGCTCTAAGGGAACTGATCATCTCCCAAAAACGGATAGAGCTTGATTTGGAATCCCGTGAGAAGCGTCCACACTATTCACCAGAAGCAGATTATTATCCTGAGATCTACGAACCCAAGGGTCACGATTCCCGTCTCAAGCCAGAGGTCTACCCCCAGCATCAATCGAAACCACAAGCCATTCCAAAGCCACCAAAACAATCCCATCCTGAATCCTACAGCCACCACGAGCCTCACCCTCAGCCTCATGTTAAACCTGTGGATTTAGTTCAAGTTTGGAGCATCGCGGAACCCCAAAACGGTAAGAAAACTCATATAATTACTAAATCTGAAATTAAATTATATTTTATTCTAGGTGAAGTTCGTCGTGTTAGTGCCTATGCTGAGTCTCCTGAACCCAAACCGAAATCCATCAGACCATATCAACCCGTTGAGAAAAACCCCGTCTCGTGGCGGGAGCCTTTGCCCTGGCAAACAGTGTCTCCATATCAATCCGTTCCAGCTCCAGCACCAGCAACTAAGCAACAGCCGGAAAACTATCGATCCATACCCCACGGATCTCGTCCTGCTCCTCCGCAGAAGATCGAACATCAACCTAATATTCAACATCAATTCTGGAATGTCGCACCACAGAAACAATACAAGCCAGAAGCTCACGGTTATTCAGAGAATCATGGTCATTTAGGACCGCATCTGCCTAAGCCTAAACAATCTGCTCCCGTGCATTCAGGTCCTAGGCATTCACCTCCAACGCAAAATCAAAGGAAACAACATAATGGACCTTACCAATCTGCTCCCAACACCAACTTACCTGCACCACTGTCACCGCAATCGTATACACACCAGGATTCTGCACCAAATCACCATATTCCCCGTGAAGAAGAGTCTTGGAGAGTCTGGTATGGAGCTGAACCTCAATCGCAAGCTTACTAATATAGAAGAATCGTCAAAAGAATTTTAATACCATTGTAGACCATGAAAATAAAGCATTTTAAATAAGTCTTAGCATTTCTTTTTCTAATTGTAAGAATTATTTACAAACAGAGAACTATTAATATGGAAACTACAAATCCTCTGAAACATTTGTTATATTGCTCTTTTCGACTTAAAAACTAAATAAATGCATTTAACCTCAGAGAGTTGTAGCATCCAGAGGATTCACCTGGCCATCCGCAGGGTTAAAATTGATTAATAATTCAGATTGATGCTGATTTTTGTGCTCAGAGCGATGTAAATTCTTTGTGGCTAAGGCTCGAAAATCTTTCATAGAAAGACCTGTTTCAATTTTATCTGGACAGGCATCAGGATCACTGGGATAGACATCATCTCCGGGTAAAAGATGAACCGAACCATCCAAGCACTTGAACATAACCGGATGAAATAAAATTAATCCCTTGTCTGACCTCTGTTTAGCAAAATCGTAGAGTGAAGTCAGACTTTTAAAATTTAGACATCGCGATAGCTCGTAAAATTGTGGAGGAGGTAGCCAAATTTGTTTATCCAATGCCAATTTGACATAGTCCAATGGAGAACGCCACTACAATGACAATAAAAATTGAGTAAAATATTACCAAACATATAAATATTGATTCTACTCACTGCACAATCTTTCACTTCATTGGGTTCTATATTCAAATTGGGTTTTGTGTCCAAGGCAGTCAAGAAGAAGGCGGTCTCAAAACGTTTTTTAAATGTCGATGGTGTCCTCCATGCTGACCATTCATGCAGTGACCAAATATCAGGTAAAACACCCAAAAACTGACAAAGCTCTAGAAATTTATTGGCATCATTATGGACCACGTGCTGCCAATGGGGACGATCGAATTGTTCATAGAATTTGGCAAAATCTCCAAGGGATGTCAACGATTTGCGGTCTCGGCATAGTAAGATGCCCATTTCCTCAAAGGTTTCACGGATGGCTGTGAGACGCAGAGACAATGGACTGGACATTGACAAAGTTAATTAATTAATCTTTAAATGATTTAATTATAATAAAGTAATACCTAGTTTCTCCTTCAAAAAGAAGCGGCCTGGGGGCCGACGTAGCATTTCCAAATTTATCAAATTTATCTGCGACAACATCATAACGACGGAAATGTTGTTCCCAAGCAGGTGAACTATCCGCAGCATCACAAACTCCACCAGGAAAGACAGAAGAGTCGGGCATAAAACTGGATTTTGAGTTACGGGTAAGAAGCAGGGCCTGCAATAAATGAGCCAATTAAATGTCGATGAGGTCCAAAGATTCATTTATTAATACCACATACATTGTAGTCATATGGTTGTCTAGCCACTACATGATCTTTGGCCAGTACTATTAGGCTAGAGGATCGCCTAATTTTGGAAGCTACTTGTGTGGACATTTATTTTGCTTTAGGTAACAGGTGAAACTGATATCGATAACATTGCCGATAACTTGGCCAGCTGTTTTTAAAATTTGAACTGGAGGTCAAAAGTCATTCAAATCCCACTTGATCATCATAATCATCATGTTGGCTCCTCCAGTTGCTAAGGAAGTTGTATACAGACCATCTGCTAGTCTAATTCTGGCCGCTCAAGATGATTCTAGCAAAGCATATGACTTTAACGTAGGTAAATGGTGGAATTAAAAAAAAACTAAAACCATAATCTCAATATTTTTAGTTGCTTCTCATCAAACGCTCTGAGCGGACTTCATATACTCTGAATCATTGTGTCTTTCCTGGTGGTGGTTTTGATGTTGAATCAGATGAATCTTCGGATTGGTTGAATTATTTTCAGTCCTTTGGTATAAACCAAGATCACTTGACGCAATTGAGATGCAAAGATCAGGTCTCTGGTAGGCCAAATTTAATGACTGATGGGAAAAATTTTTCTAGAGATATTTCTCTTAGGATAACTGCATTGCGAGAAGCCTTTGAGGAAGTGGGAATATTGCTATGTCGACATAGGGATAACCTATGGCATGGATCCCCATCACTTGTCCATCCAGTAGAGCACGCGGAATGGCAGCAAAAAGTTCACAATGATGCTAGTCAATTTCTGGAATTGTGTAGGCACTTGGATGTTCTACCCGATCTATGGTTATTACACGAGTGGTCCATTTGGCGTTCAGGTGCAACTTCTAGTCGAAAGTTTGACACTGTCTACTATATAGCCGTTTTGGAAACACCAGCAAGTCAAGTGGAATTGCTTCTCGAACCCCAAGAAGTCATCTCTGCCCATTGGTTAAATCCTAGCGAAGCTTGGTCAAGTTATCGGGAGAAATGTATTTGGTTACCCTTTATATTGATGTACGAAATTGGCAAACTAATGAATTTTCACCAGGCCAAAGATCTTCTTAATTTTGCAAGTAAACGCAATGCTTTAGGCTCTACGCTAATTCAACCGATTTTTTATAGTTGCGATGATGGTATGCTTGGTGTGTTTGCTGGAGATGATCTCTATTTGCCAGATCCGGACAAATACACGAAAAGTATTATTCTGAAGGGATCTTTAAGGGATTACAATCGACAGGCTAAAAATTATAATCGTATGATATTCCAAGATTTTCATGAAGTGAAATTGGCTTCAAATGTTGCACCTTTAGATGGACATCTTTCACTCCAGTCGGAGGTCAATTATCAATTGGCAAAATTATAAAAGTTCTTCAATGTTAAATAAAATATGTATATTTTTGTTTATGTTTTATAAGTATTCGTCTTGAACATTCCGACACGCATGACAGAGTCTATCATCTTTGTTTAGCCGTTGCATTGACAACTGCTCCAGGTCATTATTGTGATTTGATAGTTTTGATCCCTCGAGAGATACGACCCTAGAGTATTCGATCGCCAGAAGAGTGTCGGACAGCAGGGAATCCAGAGGAGATTGACATTGTTGGCACATATCTTGGTCGACATGACGATTCGGTGCTATCTTGTTACCCGTGCGAAAAACCGTCGATACTGTGGCGGCATAGTTTTCCTGAAGATTCCTTACAAAGGCGGCGGTGAGGTTTTGTAAACTAGCAGTTTCTCCTTTTTCTTGGCCATAGGTTGCTAAGCTTGGTCCCAATTTCAGATCCTCCAAATTCCGGGCACGTACATATAATTGTACTTCCTGTTCATTAAGATCTTTTAGAGGTCGCAGGAGTTTAATGTCATGGTCGAGGCGATCATCGCAGAGAGCCACATCCAAGGCAGCGCTACCACCACGACCTAGAGCTATAGAAGTTAGGAATTGTGTTGCCAAGTCTTTGCTTATAGAAGGCACAAAGACATGAGTACAATTCAATTGATGAGCCACAGATGCTAAAAATCTCTTTCGCTGCTGTTGCAGATAGTCCTGGCGAGCACTCAGGGTCCTTAGTTTATCCAACTTAATCTTTAAATCACTTTCTTCTCTGCTGGTTTTCGGTGTGTAATTTTTGAGAGGTCTAAGATTACTCAGATCTGTGCCCAATTCTATAACAAACAAATCAAACGGTGTATAGCGATCTTGTAGTTTCTGTAGGCGATCTATATCTAAGGATTGTTGTTCCTGTACCACAGATTCATCCAAATACAACACCTTAGCCTGGCAATGCAAACGTTTGAAAGTGTTTTGTGTCTGGGCATAGTGTAGCATATCCAGGAGGACAATAGATTCTATTGAACCATCCAGCAGGAGTAACACGTCGCTGTCACGCGGCAGTGCCTTGGCCGCACCTAAGGCAGCGCGAAACTTGTGTCTGGCATAGTTCAAGAAGCAATCGCGGCACTCTTCTGACCGAAAATTTACTTTAAACAAATCGTCCGAGTGCTGGCCACATTTCTGACATTCACCAGTTCCACCAGTGGCGATTTGGACAGGCCCACCGGCTGTCATCGCATGAAGACCGCCCGTGTCACCAAAGTCATCCTCGCCAATGCTGCACATGGTCTCAATTTAATTAAGTCAAAAAAAAAGCAAGTGAAATTAAACAATCTAATGAAATTAAATTAATCGTCTATCGAATTTGTCCAACACCGATAACCGATACTGTTAAGCAACCTTGCCCCGAAAGCAGCGAAAAAAAGTTTAGTGAAAAATACAAAAATCAAGTAATTAAAACGTTTATTTATTTAAAAAAATATGTTACATATTTAATTTAGGCCTTAAGACAGGTAAGAATCATAAGAAACCCAAGAAAACTGTGGCGAATGCTACAGAAATCTGAGCACAAAAATCAGAGTGCACCAAAAATAATGTGTGTGTGTGTGAGTGTGTATTCGTGTGCATGTGTGTGTGGCAAAAATAAAAGGAATGGAACTTTCTTAAAATTGCCTATTTAACGAAAGCCAAATAGATAAAAGTGCAAAGACTTTATTGTGCTGCGTTCAATAATAAAAATTAATTAATTTATTCCCATAGAATTAAAAAGCAAAGCAAAACTATCGCCTATCGATAAGCAATAAGGCACAGACAGACAGACCAGAGAGAGAGAGAGAGAGAGAGAGACAGAGGTCATATTAAAAATATATTTTCTTGGCCCCTCCGAGCTGAAGACCAACGCAATCACGCTTACCTTCCTAAACAATAATAATGATCTTGGAAAACTCGGATAAGCTCAAGGATTGGCTAAGTGTTGTCCTGGAGCCACTGTAAGTAGACTGACTAAGCCATTTTGGGTGCCCAATTTTCTTGACGTATTGTTTCTTATTTTTGTTCGTTTCTTGGCCAGCTGCGATGCGGATTCCTCTGCCCTGGCGCGATATGTCATCGCGTTGCTTAAAAAAGACAAATCGGATAAGGATCTCAAGCGGATCATGATAGAGCAGCTGGATGTCTTCCTGTCCGAGGAAACGACGCGCTTTGTTGAGCGCCTTTTTGATGCCATTGCCAGTGAGGAATATCTCACAATGCCCCATCCTCTGCCAACCCTGCCAGCTGTTCCAGCCGCCACTAGTGTCTCCGAATTGGACTTGGGCGATGAACTGGCATTGGCCATAGATGGAGCAGCTGATATAGAGGCTGTATTGGCAGCTGCCTCGCCCCCGCCGGCAAAAGAAAATGTGATAAAAGTGGAAAAGCAGCAGTTGACTGACGAGCAGCGTCCAGATGCAGTCGCTCAGGAATCCATTAACCTAGCCTCAGATAGCACCACAGATGCCACAACTTCAACTAAGCCTCCCGTTGATGTAGGTCCCCCAACATACTTTTTTGATTGATTCCAGTTCCACTAATTCTCCACCTTATATATCGTTTCTTTGCAGCACAAAACCAAAGATCCCTCATGTCCCCAGCCACAAAGCCAATTGGGTTCAGCTGCGTATCATCATCATCCTCCTTCTCATCATCAACACCACCAGGTGCCACGTAGTGCAAGTCCACCAGGTCGAAGCAGCGGAGGTGGCAGCGGTGGAGGACCCGGACCCGCGGCTGGCTATGCAGACAAGGAGAATCAGCCACGTGATGGTCGCCGACGTCGTGCCTCTTTGCGTTCTCGCTCACGCTCGCGTTCACGTTCCAATGAAAGGAATTTCAGACGCTCACGGTCTCGAGATCGCCGCATCAATGAACGGGAGAAGAATCAACGGCAGTTCCGTAACAAATCTCCTCCAGGTCATGGTAGTAATCACGGACGCCGGAATTTCGATCGTCGTCGGATTGGTGGTGGAGGCGGCTCTGGTGGCATTGGAGGAGGCGGTAGTGGTGGTGGGAACAACATTGAAGAGCGTCAGCGCTTTGGCCAGAAAAGTCGTCGTTCTCATAGTCGTTCCTTGTCGCCGGAGCGAAATTCGAGACGTCCGCAAAGCTCACCAGAGCGCGGCGGAGGCTTGTCTTCGATTGCCACCGGTAATTCTATGGAACCTCAGCATCCAGCAGCTGTTGTGACCACACATATACGCCAGCGTTGTCGCGATTTCGATGAGAAGGGCTATTGTGTTAGGGGCGAGACATGCCCCTGGGATCATGGCATTAACCCCGTGGTCTTTGAGGGCATCAATAATTCAGCGTTAATGATGTCTATGCGTGAGTACAATCCAGATGCACCAGAGATTTGGGCGCGAGGTGGCGGTGGTGGCGTCGCTGGAGGACCCCCTGGACCCCCAGGACCTAATGTGGCTGGACCCACGCCCAGTGGTGTACAAGGTGTGCCTGTCAGCATCAATCCGTTCAGTGGTAATGTGCGTCCAAATGCTTTAATGACTCCCAATCATCCCATGGGTGTACCCAATCCTTCAGATTATGCCCGACCTCCGGGTCCACAGGGACCACAAGGTCCTACAATGATGCCATTCCCTTTCAATCCCACGGCTGTGACCACACCTCTCCAGCGTCAACTCATCCCAATTCCTGTTGTAGATGCCGGTGGTGGCATTGTTGGAGGTGCTGGCGGCGGCGGTGGTGCTCCGCCCTCCGGTGGCCCCGAAATGGGAAAACGTCGATTTGAGCTGGAAGATACGGTGGCCATAGCCGATGTGCCAACGAAACGAAAAGTGCCCATTAATAGTCGACTGGGACCAAGGGTTAATCCCAACATGCAACAGCATAACAGCTCACTGGAGCTAAGAAAGGTTCCGCGTGGCCTTAATACCATAGCGCATCTGAACAATCACTTTGCCAAGTTCGGTAAGATTGTTAACATTCAAGTTTCATACGAGGGCGATCCGGAAGCGGCCATTGTTACCTTCTCGACGCATGCGGAGGCCAATGTGGCTTACAGGAGTACCGAGGCAGTTCTCAATAATCGCTTTATCAAGGTCTTTTGGCACAATGGAGTTGCTGCTGGCGGCTTGGATGAGAGCCAGGGCAACGCGTTAACCAGTGGCATTGGAAGTAATGCGCCAGGTGGCCGGAAAAATGCCAGCCAATATCATTTGCATAATGTACCCGCTGTACCCACACCAATTGCGGATGGAGCAAAAATATCGAATGCGGGGACAACGCCTCTGGCAGAGCATGCTGGAGCCGGTGGTAATCAAGCAACAGCTCCGACTGAGCAAGCTCTTGCCGTAGCGCCTGCCTCGATGCGACTCAAGCTCAATACAACAACAACAACAACGACAACAAGTTCAAATGGTGGAAGCGCTGGATTGGCTGCACCGGGTACAGGAAATGCTGCCACGCCACGAGCCAACGCCGCCACATTACGCAAAAAGCAAGAGGAACAACAAAAGGCTATGCATCAATTGGCCAATGGATTACGCAAACGTAAGCAGGAATTGCTCCAAAGTTATGTGAAGCAAATGAAAACGGCATTGGAGTTGGTCGAGCGCATGGATCAACAGGATGCCCAGCGGGCTCCAACACTAGAGACCATTAAGGTACTGCAGGAGACCATCGACAAATTGCGCAAGGATGTACATGCCGATCAGGATCAATTGCAGGCTCAGATTCAACAGCAACAAATTCAGCCATCTGTCAAAAAGACCAAAGAGCAACAAAAGAAAGAACTTCTGGACATGGAGCTTGAACTATTTGCCCAACAGCAAGAGGGAAATGATACCACGGCCCTGCAGAAGCGTCTCGAAGAGCTGCAACGTACTCTGTCTGCTGGCGGCGGTGGCGGCGTCATCGGTGGAGTTCTCAACTCGAATAATCCAAAAGCTAGTGGACCAACTGGTGGCGGTGCGGCAGCCCGTAAACGAGCTAATTTCCCTGAAGGTTCAACGCGCGTTGATAGACGTCCTAAAGCCATTGTGGTCACTGGCTTTGCCGCCGAGGAAGCTGACTTTGTCCTGGGACACTTTAAGGTGAGAAACGAAATCAAATGAATGAACATTTTTATTCAAGTTTATTTTTTGTTAGAACTTTGGTGAGATTTTGAAACATGATGTGGATCGTGAGATTCCGCAATTGATACTCTCCTATGCCACTCGAATCAATGCCGAACAGGCAGTGCTCCGTGGCAAAATGTACAAAGAAAAGCGCCTTCAGGTGAGTCAAGGGACATTTGCCTAAAAACGAAAACATCACGAAACATTTTGTTGTTGCCTTTTCTCCTATCTTTCCAATATTTTGTATCAAACCAAAATCTACGTTTTTCTGTCCTAATTTAGATATCCTGGGCGCCCGTTGTGACGACGACGACGCCGGCAGTTGCAGCTCCTATGGCAGCCCCCGCCGACAAGTCACCTGCAGTTGCTTCAGTGGACAACAATCTAAATAACACCACCAATCCCAAACAGTTAATTCAATCCGTTAGCGAAAGTGAAAGCCTGCTGGGCAGCGATACATTGCCCGAACTACGTCTAGAGGATGAGGAAGAGGACGAGGAATCTGAGGATCGTTCTTGGCGTCGTTGATGGCTCATATTGTGTTAGGTCTCGAAACCTACACTCCTGTATTTGTTGTTATTTCTAAAAAAAAAAAACCAACAAACAAAAAACAATAATAATTACTGAAAACTGATGACGACGGCTGCGTCCCCATCATTTATACAATTAAACGCTCTATAAATTACTAATATTTTAATATTAGTTATAAATCAAATTGCATATATATACAAATGAGTTTACGCTAAGCCTAAGTACAGAAGAACAGTAAAAAAAAAACAAACTCCAATTGTGCACGGAACATTGTGTACTCTACTTTGTATTTACAGACACATTTTCACACTATCCTTTTTCTTATACCGTATATATATATATATATATATATAAATATATATAATTGTTAAGATTTTATGTTCAGTTAAAACAAAAACACAAAAAAAAAGAAACAAAAAAAAAGCAAAACAATTTACAAAAATACTAAAAGAACGCAAACAAAAAAAAAAAATTGCAAAAACAAAAAGGAATCAACTCCAAAAATCCCCAAAAACAAGCGCAATGAAAAATGAAAAAGTTAAAAACAGTAAAAAAAAAAAGAAAAAGAGAACAACGGTAGCAACGTGGATACAAACAGCAAGTTATACAGAGATATATAAATAAATAAAATAACTAGTTTCGTATTTCCGCATGGTAATTGAGTTTTATTCATAATACAATTATAATTTAAAGAAACACAAGAATTGGATCAAAAGTGAAGTGATGAATTTGACACGGAATAAAAAAGGTTAACGCTGAAGCAATTTACGATATTTGTTTAAATATCCCGCCAAAAATTTACGATATTCAGTATTTTCGGAAATCGATAACAAATCGACAACCACTCCGATAACGTAGATAGCCGATAGCAAATCGACATTTCAGTGTTGTTGTTATCGATGAATCCCGCGAATTAGGTGTGATTTTTTTATAAACACTTTTTGATTTTTGTTTCTTAATTTTATTAATGAATGCTTGGTGTTTTGAGATGTTGCCGTTGGGCCAATTGTGGATTAAATCGTCGTCATTACGCTAACCAATTGAAAGAGATGAAATATTTAAATGTAGCCGAGAAAAATGATGCGGCCAAGACCATATCCAGACTCTTGGCGAATGGAGCAGAACACCGCGTAAGTTAGAACTGATTAACATTTTAACTATTATAGATAATCTATAATCAGAATGTATTATTTGTATGGCAGCGTGAAGGCTATTCCGTGTATAACAAGGTTTTTGACTTTGAAGCTCAAGTACGGGGACAGAATGCTAAAATGGTGATGACTTCCGTCTCTGGCCATTTGATGCAATTGGAATTCCAGGTCTCTTATAGAAACTGGCGCACTGTGGATCCACGCTCCCTGTTCGATGCACCAATTAAGAAATCGGTAGGCGAGAAATATGCGCCCATTAAGCGAACCTTAGAGCGAGAGATTCGTGGCTGTCAGGGTTTAATCATCTGGACAGATTGCGATCGCGAGGGAGAGAATATTGGCTTTGAGATAATCGAGGTATGCCGTGGCATTAAACCAAATCTAAAGGTTTATAGAGCCAGCTTCTCGGAAATTACATCGGCAGCAGTGCGTCGGGCGTTGCAACAACTGGGTGAACCGGACAAACGTCAAAGCGATGCAGTGGATGTACGATCCGAGTTGGATTTACGGACAGGAGCATCTATAACACGCTTCCAGACAATGCGTTTGCAGCGTTTATTTCCCGAGAATATAGCAGACAAATTGATCTCCTATGGCAGCTGTCAGATACCCACACTGGGATTTGTTGCCGAAAGGTACAAAGAGGTGGAGGCTTTTGTTTCCGAACCATTTTGGAAGGTTAAGGGTATGCGATATACGATAATGAAAACTGTTGACCATTGTAAATCTTAATAAGCTATAAATTTCAGTTCTTCACACTATTGAGGATTTGACAGTGGAATTTAATTGGGCCCGGAATCGTTTGTTTAACAAGGAAGAGTGCGAAAACTATTTGATGCTTTGTCTTGCCGAACCAGCACCGCGGGCCTTGGTGGAGAATGTGACTGTGAAACCAAAGCACAAATGGCGTCCCACACCCTTGGATACGGTGGAAATGGAAAAAATGGGTTCCAGGAAATTGAAGCTGTCGGCCAAGGAAACTATGACCATAGCTGAGAAACTCTATTCCAAAGGTTTCATTAGCTATCCGCGTACGGAAACAAATCAATTTACAAAGGAATTCAATTTGGTGCCATTAGTGGAGTTGCATAAAGATCATAACGATTGGGGCGCGTTTGCCCAACGTGTGTTGGACTGGGGACCCAATCCACGGAATGGCAACAAATCCGATCAGGCCCATCCTCCTATTCATCCCATTAAGGCAGCGATCAGTGAGAGAATTAAGCCCAACAAAAGGAAATCCTAAATAAAACTTTAAATATTTTCACATTTTTTGCAGATCTTCAAGGGAATGAAGCTCGCGTCTATGAGATGGTAGTTCGTCACTTCCTAGCCTGCGTGAGTAAGGATGCTGTTGGTTCGGAGACTATTGTCAACATCGATATAGCCGGTGAGAAATTTAGTGCCAATGGTTTGGTCATTCATGAGCGTAACTATCTGGATGTCTATGTGTATGAGAAATGGAATGCAAAGCAAATACATCACTACGAACGGGATCAACGTTTTGAACCCACCGAAGTGTCCTTGCACGAGGGAGCAACCACGGCTCCGCCTCTGCTAACCGAAGCCGATCTCATTGCATTGATGGACAAGCATGGTATTGGCACGGATGCCACACATGCCGAGCATATATCCACAATCAAAGAGCGCGGCTATATTGGTGTTATAGATAAGGGTTTTCTGGTTCCCGGCGTCATTGGCATGGGTCTCTATGAGGGTTATGATGCCATGGAATTGGCTCTGGCAAAACCATTGTTGCGTGCCGAATTCGAATCGGATTTAAAGCTCATCTGTTTGGGACAAAAGGATCCCAAAGTGGTTTTGTCCGAACAAATAGCCAAATACAAGGTGGCCTATCAACAAATTACGGATAAGATAACAGCAATGGATGATAAAATTGCCCATCGTATTAACGAAACGCCAGCAGCGAATAACGCAGCAGCAGGCAATGGCAATGATGGTCAGGAAAATGTCAGTAATATGCAACAGGAATTGTCTCAATGTCCGAAATGTGATGAGGCACCATTGGCCTTGAAGGCGAGAAAGAATCAGCAAGGTTGGTTCATTGGCTGTCTGAATTTCCCGGACTGCAAAAATGTTGTGTGGCTACCATCGGAATGCAAAGAGATTACCGTCTTGGATGAGTGTTGTCCGACATGTGGAGATGGTCATCGAATGCTCAAATTTCGTCTTAGTACTCCTTATTATCGTGGACTTTTTAATACTCCGCATGGATGGTATAAGACTTGCTTGCCATGCGATGAATTATTTCGAAATACGTTCAACATTAATCTGGAAAATGTAAAGCGTGTGGGTCGTATTGTCGGAGTGGGTGGAAGTAGTGGCCCAGGTCCAGGTCCAGGTGGCGGTGGTCCAGGTAGCGGTGGTCCAGGTGGCGGTGGTCCAGGTGGCGGTGGTCCAGGTGGCGGTGGTCCAGATGGCAATGGTCCCAGTGCCAGGAGAGGCGGAGGTGCTGGAAACGGCGGAGGCTGGGGTTCAGGCAACAACGGAGGAGGTGGAGGATGGGGCTCTGGAAATGGCGGTGGTGGAAGTTCCGCATCAGTCACTAAGCCCGCTCCGAAACCTAAAAAATCTGCACCTACTGCAACAAAAGCCAAACCCCCACAACAACCCAAGCCCAATAATGTCGTTAAAAACAATTCGATAAATGCAGCTGGAGGTATTAGAAATTATTTCACCACCAGCAGCAACACTCCACCTCCCACAAATAAGGAAAATCTTGATGGCTTCTTTGATAGCAATGATGGATTTGAAGAGGAAATGTTAGCTGTAGCTGATTCGCTGGAGTCATCCAGTGTTCCAACTGCGCGAACTGCTGTTCCCGTGTCGATCAATAATCAAGCCGAACTGGATGACATAGCCGCCGCTTTTGCTGCCGACGATGATGCAGAATTTGAAGCGCTAGCTGGTTTGGATACTAGTCTGTCTGGTTGGATACGGGAACAAAACAAGGCCGAAGAGGAGCCCATGCTATGGGGAAGTCGTGCACGTGCCGCTGCAGCACCAACTCCACCACCCAAGCCAGCAGCTAAACGTGTTTGTTTAGAAACCCATGATGTGGATAATTTAGATGCTTCACCCGTTCGCTGCACTGGCTGCCATCAGCCAGCTCGTCAAATGACCGTGCGTCGTGATGGACCCAATCAGGGTCGTCTTTTCTACAAGTGTCCCAAGCCCGATGAATGCAAGTTCTTTCAATGGGCAGATGAACCATCTGCACCACTACCATCATCATCAACAACAAGTACACGAGGTGGTGTTTCTTCTTGGGGTAGTAGTGGCGGTGGCACTTCATCTACACGAGGTGGTGATTCCTCTTGGGGCAGTGGTGGTGGCAGTTCATCTTGGGGTACCAATCGTGTAGCCACCTTACCCAGCAGCAGTCGCAACCATGGATCTGCTCAAATGCGTTCCAATTCCAGCAGCACTGTGACCATCACCAAAACAGTTCCAAGTCAATCTTCGGGTGATGGAACAGAAGTCAAATGCGCATGCGGTCAATCGGCTAGCAAATTAACTGTACGCAAGGATGGCCCCAACCAGGGTAGACCCTTCTATGCCTGCCCAATACGAGAAAAGTCCTGTGGTTTCTTTCAATGGGCGGATACAGATGAGAATCAAGGTGAGTTACATTTGCCAGAAAATATTGCATAATCTTTTAAAAATCATGAATCAAAATTACAGCTTCCACATCATGGGGTTCAGGAAGAAGTGGTCCCAGTAGTAAAAGCGGCTCCAAGGGTGATGGTGCTGGTGGAACTAGCAGTAAATCACGGCGCTGCGGGCTGTGCCGTCAAGAAGGTCACACGCGCAACAAGTGTCCACGCAAGCCAAATTTTGATTTTTAATTAAATTAAGTGAATCAATTTATCATTTCATTTGTTTAAACATTTATTGGAGTGAGCTTAAAAATATTGTTGCATAGATTATAAAGGATCCAAGTGGCCTCCGCAATTAGAGTTATAAGCTTCAGTTTTCTATATATGTATATATATATATATATATGTTGTTCTATCAAGGAAATGCGGATATGTAAAATACACATACATAAAGAGATTTTTCATTTTGTATATAAGTTATGTACATTGTATACTATTTTATAACTTAGTTTTGTTTTCTTTTCTTACTTTTTGTATATCGTAAATTGAGCCACACATACATATAAATACTATTACGAATATACGAGGAGAATAATAGTTTAGTTAACCACACCACATGGATTAGAAATTATTTTCCAGCAACATTTATTGTGATTATCACAAGGGAAGAAAAGGTTTTTATATTAAACGAAATGTGAAGGACATGTATATAGGAGATTGCCTATATATATATACGATATTTAATTGAGACCTTTGTTTTTTACAATTTTAGAGTTAAGTACATAATAATACATGGATTGGGAAAGTCTTGATCAAGCGGTTTATAAACATTTACTGACAATTTTTTAATTGCTTTAAGAAAAAAAGTCAAACAATCAATGAATGAATTAAGTCTTGAGGTTCTTAAGAAAACAGAGTTGGAGTTTAATTTAAATGAAATTCAATTTTCTTTTTCTTTTTGTGATTTAAAGCTTATGTATTTTAGCAATATATGCATGTAACGAGGTTGGATCCTGTTTAAACACAATTGGTTAACATAAAATGCAAACATATATATAAATATGTATAAATATATATATATATATATATATATAGCGTTGTTGTATGGTTCTTATAGATAAGAAATGTACATATATTATGCTTATAAATTCAACATTTTATAATTGCATTTGTTTTTTTGGAAGATATAAAAATTCGTTAATAAGTCGATTGCTTCTAAAAACTATAAAAATATAATCTGCATGTAAGTAAAGTTGTTTTGTATATATATAGAAGAAAGTACATAAATAAATAATTAAGTTTCCACACATTGATAAATAGATAAGTCAAGTTTTGCAGTTTGAGATGCAATTTTTTTCTGTTTTATACTTAAACTTAATACACAGATTATAAAAGCATTAGCTGGAATGGACAGTTATCGGTATATATTGAGATGCATTCGGTTTTATTTTGACAGCAATTTGGAGAATGTTTTCTTTTTTTGTCGGTAGAGTTTGTCTACTCAATTCCGATTTATAATACTGGACATCTCTCTATACATATATAAATATATATAAGATGTTCGATTGTAAGACTGATTAAGTTAGATTTGGACATACATACATATATGATTAGAAGAAAAAAACAGAGAGAGAAAAATGAAATGTCTAAAAGTCTTGGTAAACATTACGAATTTGGGTTTTTTTTTGTTGTTGTTATTCTGTTTAGATTTCTACTTCTGGTGTGAATTTGCGTCAGAAATAGATTTCCTCCTCTTCGGGTTTGGCGCGTGGTGCCATTCCGACTCCACCGACACCTTGTCGGGATCCAGTTGGACCACGACTACTTGTGGGCGTACGTTGTGTGGTGGTATAATGGGCGGATTCAGCTCGAGCTATATTTGTTGTCGGAGTGGCCGATGTTGTCGTTGTGGTTGTTGTTGTCTGCTGAATAATAGCCGGAGAGCTACCAGTGCGAGAATGCTGCGGCACCATGGCGTTGGTGGCAGAGGAGGAGGCACTAGTCGATGTCACCGTAGTGCCAGTGGCATGTCGCTTATCGGCCAATTTAAGAGGAAATAATTGCTGTATACCCGTTGTACCAGCAGTCCCTGGATTTCCAGCTGGTATCGCATTATTGAAGCTTGCAGATTTATCCACACGTGTTCCACTCCCTGCCGAGGAAGATGAGGCAGAGGACAGTGATGATAGTTTCATGGGTAACTTTTGCTTGACCAAAGTGACATTAGTTTTGGGAGCATTTGTGGCGCTTAGTAAATTAACAGGCGGTGTTTTGCAATTGCTCGAACCACTTAGCCATTTCTCTTTGCGACGATCCACAGTGCCAGCAATACTTGGTGTCGGTGTGGGAACACCAGTTGCTCCTCCGCCTCCTCCCACTGCTCCAACTCCAGCTGCAATGTGTCCTCCATCATCCTCATCGGCTGGCGTTATGGGTGAATGGGCCATCGCCACTGGCGGCAATGGAGTACTCGGTGACAATAATAATCCCTGACTGGATAACAATTCCATTTTGCGATAGAGTTGCTCCCTCTGTTGACGTATATCCTCTTGTTCGGCTTTAATCGTTTGCTGCAATTGCAATTGCTGGGCCTTCGATTCGGCCAGTTCGTCTTGCTGCTGTTGCTTTTGACGCTGCCAAGCGGTCTTCTCCGCTTGCAATTTATCCTGTAGATTACGCAATTCCTCCAATTGATCCTTGTGCGTGTAGGCTGTGGTACGTGGACTCTCCCGATATAATGCCAATTGCAATTGCAAACTCTGTATCGTGGTCATCTGTTGGTAAATAATGCATAGCAATGTATGCAAATGATGCGACACCTGGAGCACAGCATAATTCGATTCGAGATGAGGTGGTGCTGTTGCTGCCGCTGTTGATATTGATTCCGCATTGCTATTGGTATTATTGACTTTAATCTCTTTCTTCTCCTCGAGCTCTTGTAGGCGTGGTGTGAGCACCAATTTCGAACCCAATTTGCCACGTTTCTCATCGAAACCGGCAAAAGTTTCGGCTCGCTTGGGTAATGTGGGTGATGCATACTGTTCGCATGGTTTATCACCCATGGAGTTGATGGAGCGATTAACCGGCAATCCAGTGGCCGCTGAATACACTGTGGCCGCCAATTGGCTAATATCTTGCACAGTGTTCAAAACTCGTCGCCACAATTCATTGGTATCGCAATCGGCTGTTACTAGATCCTTGTACGAACCAAAGGCAGCAAGGAAATTTGCCGCAGATCCATTAGTACTGGCGGTGGTAGACACATCACCAGCACCAACAAAGGGTTGTTGCTCCTTAAGCAGATTCAATTGCAGCATCAGCTTCTCTTCGAGCAGCAATGCCTGTTCGATATCTTTTTGACGCATCTTCTCGATTGTCTCCCGTTTGTTTACGCCAATACGAAGCTTTTCCTCAGCTGTTAAATCTTCAGCCTCGATTATGTCCGTGGCCGGGCAATCGAGAACCGCTTGCCGAATACTCTGTATCCATGTATTCTTATCTTTGGGCGTTTGTACTTTCAGTTCATACATTTCCGGAAAATCGGGATTGGAACTAATTATATAGATACCTCGGGATTCGGTGCCCGCTTTATCGCGTATTAATAACTTTTGCAGCGGCACCACACCAGCCTTGTGTTCAGGTGTAAAGAAGGTATACTTATTGTGGGCCGAATTCTCGCTGAGAAAGCAAAGGCAATCTGTGAGGACCACAACCAGGACTAATTGGGTTTTGGCCCGTCCCTGCATAAGTGTAGCTAGGCCATCAAATTTTAGACGACGCCGCGACTCAACACCCAATTCGGTTTTACGGAATGGTTTATTCTTGTAGATGGCAAACGATTTTGCATCCACACGGGCATAGATATCCAATTGCCGTTCCCTCAATTCCTTTTCAGCCACACAGGCATCCACATCGACAAGCAGAGATTTCACCAGATTCAAAGCATGTTGCAACTTATCCGTCTCTAGCTTATTATCCCGGGCACTCTTGAGTAATGGTTCAATGAGCAAAGGATATTTGGTTAGACGCTGCGTCACAAATAATATGCACTCCGGTATACCCTTCTTTTTTAGCAACGGATTCTGCAAACAATGTTTATACCATTCACTAAAACTTGGCTCGGCCAGGCAAAGTTTAAATTGCTCCAGTGCGCTGCGATGATTGGCACAGAATTCGCCATAGGCCAAGCGCAAACATTGTGCCTGCTCCAAAGAGAAGAAATCAAGTAGAATGTCGGCTATACTGTCCACAATGGGTTGTTCGCGTTGCTTTTGTCTCAGGTGGCGTAGAAAACAGGTATGAAGGTCAGTCAATTGTTGGAGACGTGGAAACATTTTGTTCAAGTTCAGTGATGGGAAATATCTCTCCAAACTCTCAACGAATACCTTTTGCATAACAATCAATGTCTGGCAATGATGTTTCTCTGTCATTATGAATTCATAGATATGCTCTTGCCGTTTAATTTGCAATTCCTTGAGAGATTTTAACAACTCCTTCGGTACTCCGGGAGTCCAAGAGTCATGCTCTTTCAGTACAATACCCAAGGCAGGATCTGCACCCAAATCTTGAGCTTCAATTGGTGGATCATTGAGAAATTGCAATTCAGAACGTATCAGAGGTTGATCTTCGGTATTGCTTAGGGTCAAGGCATCTGGCCCATCATAGTAATCCTGTCCACCGGCAGTTCCTGCATTCATTTTTCTCACTTTACACTCCAAATGGTGTTCCTTGATCTGTGCTAATGTTATATTCGCTCCACACACATCACATGGACTCAATTGCTGGCCACTGACCAGACTCTTCGTCTTGGCTTTGGGTTTCTTTTTGCGAAAGAATAACGAACCGCGTTTCGGTCGCTTCTCTACATTATCATAGACCTCGATTTTGGCATGGGAACGCAATAGACTTTGATTCTCATCCTCGCTGTCGGTCAAATGACGTGCTATAGCCTTGATATCTTCCTTGGCAATTATTGATGAGGTGGATATGCTCTTTTGCAATGGTATTCGACTGATAATCTCTGTGGCTAAACTTCGTTTGACCGCAATACGTTCGAAATCGCGAGCCAATTCCGCCTCGTTCAGTGAGTGGGTTGAAATGCCTGGAAAAAATAATGGTAGTTATATGGATGACTTTAGTTAGTCTTACGTATCTTTATCAATACAATTTTTGTTCAATTTCGATTCATATTATATATACACACAGTTGGCTAGACAAAAACAACTACGGCCAATGCCAATCTTTTTCTCTCTCTCTCTCTTAGCCAGATAACGTAGGGGCTTTTGTGGAATTTCTTATCGTAATCAAAAATTACTTCAGACCATATCCCCTACCAATTTCTTGGAAAGCTTATTAAATTGGTTTACAATTCATAATTTATAGGGACAAAAGGCAGTTCTTGGAAATTTTTCTTTATGATAGATTGTCATAATAAAGCTTGTATAGCTTATTTATATTACAATACTTTTTTTTAATCAAGAGACAACCTATTTCAAAGCTATCAAAAATAATTAATTGTACGATCAATTATTATATACCAACGATCTCAATCTCCGATTTCAGCTTAGAACCAAATAAATAAGATAAAAGGTGAACTAACTAGCTAGAATTTGATCTTGAAACAAATCCCTAAACCAGCACATCCCATCCTCCATTAAAGAGCATTTTGAAGCATATCGAAGAATTGTTCTGGCCAATATCAATTATATCTTAAAACTATCTTACCGGCTGAGCTTTATACAGGATCAGCCATATAGCAGAATAAGCAAATGCTATCAGAGCGCTGTTAAAAGAGGCATAATCACTGAAAAGTTGCTTCAATGTTCATTCATTTATGAAAATAAATTTGTGAGTGAAATCGGTAAATTGATCAAAAGTTTAACTTGAAATAATGTCTAATTTTTGAAAACTTTTAACATTACTCAGTATCCAAATTTTAACCGATTTTCGAAAGTCATATCTCATTGTGCTTTTAAATTCAATTTTTATTAAATATTTCTCGAGCTAATTATCAAGTAATATTTTTTGAACAAGACAAAAAATGTGTAATTTTCAGTTTTGCACTTAGCATTAAAACGTCGATATTTGGCAAATTTTCGTAGAAAATCAGTGTTTAAGTGTTTTTATATCTAGGATTTTGGATTGTTAAAGGTCCTGCGCTGGTTTAATCTAACTGGTTGGAGCTGCAAGGCCGAGGCAGACCAGATACAACTGTATTCCATCTATTATAACTTATAAGAATCTAGGCATACGGCTAACTAGTGAGTGAAAACAAAGTTCTGTTTTAATTGGCGTGAAGTTATCTATCTATCGTCATAAATCTTGACCTACGTTTTGGGCATATACTAGAAACAAAGTAAATATTTAAATTTAATAAAGCAATTTCAGAGGAAGCAACTGATCTTCCATTATATGGAAGCCAGAAGAAGTACAAAATTTCAGAGATAAGGAAATATATTTGATCCAATGTACTAAGGGGTTTATCTTCCCTTTGTTAATATGACCCGAAAGTAAAATCATTTGAAGGTATACAAAAGTAAGAAGCTTATTTTAGTATTTACTTTAATAATATATCTATTCAGTAATTAAACTCACCTCCAGTACTATTTCTAGCCGAACGACGTCTCTGCTCTGTGACCCTTATGGTCTCCTGCTCTTCGCTATCCAAGCTGGAGAGGCTAACGCTTTTATTGGTGCAATCTCCGCCAGCGCTGGCATCATCCACAGCTGTCCATGATTTCCGGCGATCGGTATGCAGTAGTAGACACTGTTGTGGTGCCGTCGACGACCACATGGCATAGTGGGGATGGTAAAGAGATGATGAATTGCCTCCACCGCCCACACCGGCAGCAGAACCATTGACACCAGCACTTAGATCTGGTAAAGAGGTGCTAAGTATTGCTGCATTTAGTAGACCATAAGTCTGAGATAGGCCCTCCTGTTGGTGTTGACTCGACGAGGAGTTTTTCATTTGGACAACTGTTTCACGTATATTTTGCAATTGACTTAAGGTGTCCTCGAAGATGTTATTATACTTGGACGCCGAAGCGGGACTGTGTGGTGTCACATTGATGATAGGTATCATGTTGTTGTTATTGTTGTTGATATTGTTGCTGCTACTATTACTATTATTGTTGTTGTTGTTTAAAGATGCAGCCAATCCCAATGGAGGACCAGATGCTGCAGATGGAGCGACAGGAGCGTTAATAACAGGTATACAATAGTTTTGGCTTTCTACAGTGACCCGTGGAGGCGTCGTTGTTGTTGTTGTAGTTGTAGTGGCAGAAGAAGAGGAATTGGAGGAAGCGGAGGTGGCTGCTTGTTGTATATCGTTGCAATTTGAGTTTAAAAAATCGGTGACCACATCGTTGTCGCTATCATCGCCTCCGCCGCTGCCACCGCCGCCAGCGTTGTCCATAATATATTAAATGCAACGTTTTTAGTTTCTTTTCTTTTCACTTCTCTTTTCTTTTTTTTCAACTGTTTGTCCCTTTATCTTGCTCAGCGACTTGCTGCTGCGTTCGTGTTCAACTGTTTTTGGGGGCCCTAGAAAAAGAAAGTTAAGTACCCACACATTTCTATACACATAGACACACACACAAGCACAGACACTTACACATGCACAGCAAGCACTAACACCTACATACATACACAATAACAACAATGCTCTTTTTGCTATTTATTGATTTTCCTCCAGTGCTTTGCAACTGAATGGAAGGAGGGACGAGTCAAAATTGTTGCGCCTTTTCTGTCCTTGCACAAGTGGCACACCACCACCACCAACAACAACAACACCAGCAGCAGCAATGATAACAAAGAACAGAAGGACAAATGAAATTTTAGAACACAAAAAAATTTAACTCAAAGACAAAAACACACACAATTTCCAATTTGTTGCACTTCAAATTTTTAAACTTTAGTTAAAAAGACTATGAAGATATTTACTAAAAATTAATTCCTATTTGAGACACATATTTGTTGTCTGTGTGTGTGTATGTTTTTCCTTAATAAATTTTTTGACTCAAGGTAGAGTGTGACCAAATTGAGACGGACAGGTGTTCAACAATCGATGGTGGGCGGACAGGTAAAAAGTAAGCATATATCGATAGTTTCGGAGGTATGAAAATTTAATTTCGAATTAAGTTTTCCCCTTGAAAACTCTTTAAACTATAATAAGTTATAAGTATTCAAAACGTGCTGATACCTAATTTTACTTAAACTTATTTATTAATTTTGTAAAATTAATAATAACTTAAAAACAACTTTGAAAATTCACCCATCTCTAATGTTCACGAACATGTATTCCAGCACTACAAATCAACATACACTATCCAACACTGAACGTCTGAAGATTTGCCAGCGCAAAGGAAACGCAAAGGAAAAAAAATCATTCATTCATTTAATTAGAAATTTGTAGTAAATATTATATTTAGTGATTAACTTTTTAGGCTTAAACAACGAAACCAAAAACATGCAGGTGAGTCACACTGTGGTCAAGAATGAAAATCACTTGGTATTGGCTTAAAATTTTGATCACAGTATTGAGAGTCTCAAAAAAAGGGACACGCAATCAGAATAAGAATAAAATTATATCAATATTCGTTTTATCATTTGTTTTGTTTTTATTTTAGCATATGGCCTTGGCTAGGCTATGGTTGCTACTGCTCCTTCTCGTCCTGATTGGCCATATAAGCGATGGCTTCTATGTACCCGGCGTGGCGCCGGTTGAATTTGTACAGGATCAAAAAATCGATGTCAAGGCCGTCAAAATGACCAGCAGTCGAACACAATTGCCATATCAATATTATTCATTGAAATTTTGTTATCCCAAGAATGGGACCCTCATCTTCAAATCAGAAAACCTGGGTGAGGTTTTACGCGGTGATCGCATTGTCAATACTCCCTACGAATTGCGCATGAATCAGCAAGTGAATTGCCGTCTCCTGTGTAATAAGAAGGACCTTCCCCTCAATTGGAGTAAGGAGGATTCCGCTCTAGTGGCAGAGCGCATTCAACATGAATACTTTGTTCATTTGCTGGTGGATAATTTACCAGTGGCCACGCGCATTGTTAATATCAATAATCCATCTGAAGTGACCTATGAGCACGGCTATCGTTTGGGTCAAGTCGATGGTGATAACATCTATATCAACAATCACTTAAAATTCATTCTCTCCTATCATATGCACTCCAAGGACAAATATCGTGTAGTCGGTTTCGAGGTAGAGACTGGCTCAGTGAATCACAAGGAATTAAAATTCGATGGGGATACTTGCAATTTTCCCGATTCGGCGCGTCCGCAGCTAGTCAATCCCAATGGTGAAACACAGTTGTATTTCACCTATTCGGTGGAGTGGAAGGCTTCCAAAGTCAGTTGGGCCTCACGCTGGGACATCTATTTGGGCATGCGAGATGTACAGATCCATTGGTTCAGTATTATAAATTCACTAGTTGTTGTCTTCTTCCTGTCTGGCATTTTGACCATGATCATGATCAGAACTCTGCGCCGAGACATTGCTCGCTATAACACCGATGATAATATCGAGGATACTTTGGAGGAGACTGGCTGGAAACTAGTGCACGGTGATGTATTCAGACCACCAAAAAATACTCGTCTCTTCTCGGCCATCATTGGCAGTGGCATTCAAATATTCTTCATGGCATTGATTACCATATTCTTTGCCATGTTGGGCATGCTTTCGCCCTCTTCCCGTGGTGCTCTCATGACCTCGGGTATATTCATGTATGTCTTTATGGGCGCCATTGCGGGCTATCAAGCGGCTCGTCTTTATAAAACCATGAAGGGTAGGGAATGGAAAAGAGCAGCATTCCTTACGGCCACGCTTTATCCGGGCATCGTGTTTGGGTAAGTTTAATACTTTTAAAATTTGGTTATTATTCTTCGTTACTAATTGCTCTCCCTCACTTTTAGAACCGGCTTCTTTTTAAACTTCTTCATTTGGGATAAATCTTCGAGTGGCGCTGTGCCATTTACAACTATGATCTCTTTGCTTCTGCTCTGGTTTGGCATTTCTGTGCCACTGGTTTATTTCGGTTTCTATCTGGGCTATCGCACCCAACCCTATCAGCATCCAGTGCGCACTAATATGATTCCACGTCAAGTGCCAGCCCAGCATTGGTATATGAATGCTGTTCTAAGGTGAGTTTTGAGTGCTTGTATCTCTTGGTTGGATGTAAACTAAATATCATTCTTTTTAACCTATAGCACTCTGATGGCTGGAATTTTACCTTTTGGCGCCGTCTTTATTGAGCTTTTCTTTGTTTTTACGGCCATTTGGCAGAATCAGTTTTATTATTTATTTGGTTTTCTGTTTTTGGTGTTTTGCATTTTGGTTGTAAGCTGTGCGCAGATCTCTATAGTTATGACATACTTTCAGCTATGCGGCGAGGTAAGTTTACAATTCTGATTTGATTATTATTATAAGTACATTAAGACAAGAAACAAGATCTATATAATTAAACAACTTTTTGTGATTTTTCAGGATTATCGTTGGTGGTGGCGCAGTTTTATTGTATCGGGCGGCTCAGCTGTCTATGTACTCTTTTATAGTATATTCTATTTCTTTACCAAACTCGAAATAACTGAATTTATACCCACTCTGCTTTATTTGGGCTATACAGGTAAGTTCAATTACAATTTGAATTGAAGTAAAAAGTTTATTAATATTTGTATTTATTAGGCCTCATGGTGCTAACTTTCTGGCTATTGACCGGGTCGATTGGCTTCTTTGCTGCATATGTATTTATTTTGCGAATCTATGGAGCTGTTAAAATTGACTAAGCCAAAAGTAAAAAAGAATAATAATTTGATTACTACCATTAAGAAGGAAGCTTTCGCCCTTTGTTCTTTTCTCATTAACCGGCTGCACACCAAACATTATTACTATCCCTGCAATATCATTCGATCTTTAAGAAATTTATATTTATACATGCATATATAGTCAACTCAAAAATGAAAATAACCGAAAAAACCAAGCAAAAACAAACAAAAAACCAAGTGTGCTATGTTTTATAATCCAAAATTTATAGTGAAAACCCCCAAATCAGGCACTCTTAACTAAGACCATTTGGCTCAATTTCGCGAAAAAGAACCACTGCGTTTAGGATACATTCTAAAAATGCCTAATTTATATATATAAATATATAGATATATATGTAATACTATGTATGTAAAGAACACCCTAATCTAAGTAAAACGAAACAAACAATTTAATAAACTTAAGTCTAAGTGTAATTTCTATGATGGGTATTTTAATTGCGTTAAACATTATATTATTATAGATGGCATTAGTTTGTTTTGATATTTAGTGATTATATAAATTTCAAGATTTTAAATTAAGCTCTGATTGTTGAGGGAATACCTACTGCATTAGTTAGCACTTAAGGGGGTATTCTTGGTAGGAAGCCTGTTTTGTGGACCCTTTTTAAAAAGATTATCATTTGAAAACAAAAGGAATTATTGAACTTTGGCTGTTTTGTAAGTTTTCGACCTGTAAAGTTAACCCAAAAAAGGGTTGGCGGCAAGGATAACTCGAAGCAGGATCACCTGAAATTAAAGCTTAAGCTCTAGATTCAGCATAGATGTAATTCTGGTCCTGACCACATTCAGTTTATTGAGATTCTTTTTCGACCAAAGAGCGGCGCTTTGAAAGCGTAAAATTGTTTTTTTTTTTAAATTTTCTTTTGCTTAATGTGTAAAACAATAAAAAAGTACACAAAATTATTTATTTTTAATGAAGTCAGAACAAGAACGATATTCCCAATATTCCAAAAACATAAATTAAGCTACAAAAAAAATTTAACAATAATTTTTACCAACCTTATCACTTAATCTGAAACAGGACTCGAAACAGCTTGGAATAGAACCAGAAACTTTATAAAATGTTGAGTGGTATACTTTGTTTATATACATGTTCAATAAATTTTGAAATAATTTTTTACAATAATAGTTCAAATATATTTTAAAAATCAGTCGTTAATTTTCATCTCATTTTCATCTCAACTTAATATGTTTTTCAAGAATTAGGTTGCATCTAGAATTACTTTTCCTAATCAAGTTTGCTTTACTCGACTGTGAGTGTTTATTAGATCGATTCCAATTTTCCATGTTACTGGATAAACATTTGTTTTACAAGTAAAAATATATTTCCTACATCTGCAGTTATTTTGCCAACAGTTTTCGATTAAAAGTTTCTGCTCAATGTGCTCAGTTTAATAGTTATTTTGCTAGAGTTTAGAATGTTGTCGATGCGGGTTTCCATTTTGTCATTTATCTTGGCCTTTGTTATCCTGCAGTTAGTATCCCCAGTGCCTCCGCATGGACCCTATGAGGTAAACTATCTAATAGGTATATTAATACTAATTATTTAATCTTAATATATTCCCTTTTCTACAATAAATAGAGGCGGCATTCCACAGCGAAACAGCATATAATGGCAAATATAAGCGATTTAATATATCTGATCTGGGAATATGTTATTCCTGTGGGACATCCCCGAATAGAAGATCATGATACCTTTAAATAATAATAGTTGTTTTTATTGCAATATTAATTAAATGTGGTGAATTTCCCTTTCTTTTTTTTTTGTTTAGTACATATAATTTACACACACAGATTTAAACTAGTTTAAGACAGCTATATATTATATATATATATAAATTTATCGATCGTATCGTTTATCGTATACAATTTAATTATTATTTATGTGTGTCACATTAGTTTAGTTTTTAATTTGATTTTTCTTGCTAGAGGGAGGGGGGTTTAGGATTAGAATTACTATTACTTAAAAATTGTACATTTAGAGTCTAAAAAATCATCCGAGCCGGAATAAACAACCAAACCAGAGCATATGTATTTAGCCCCTTTTCCCATCATCTGTCGCTCCATCCATCCAAATCTCGTTCTCTTTTTTGTTGTGTGTGGTGTGTGTGCGTGTTTTTTTTTCTTCTTTGCTTCTCTTTTTTTTTTTTTTGTTGTGGGCGAATCGGTTTACCTCAATGGGTTCCGATTCTTTAAACGCTAGCGATTCCGTTTAGTCTTACGACTCACATTACCCTCGATGATGATCTGATATTTGATAGAGAATAGAAATGCAACATTTTATAACATTTGTTTTATATAAACATAAATTTCTTATTTTGGGTCATGGCTACTAAATCAAATGGGCACTTGAATTGCTGTGACAAGGACAAACAGTTAGATAATTGATTAATCACATTATTTGTATACCAACCTGTAGAATCTGACTGGCCTCAAAAGCTGTGCCCGGTAAGAGGATGACGGGAGAACTAACATTGCCCGCCTCTACGCACAACATATTGGGAAACTCATCATCACCAAAATCGCTCATTTCGCGCGAACGATCAATCCAGGGATTCCAGATAACTATAAGAAACCAGATCATGATAGCTATAACGCAAGACGACTCTATATTTACCTGTGTCTGGAAAATTGTATTTATGCAGTCTCATCTTGCGTCCGGATACCACATTGGTTATCACATGCTCTTGCGGTGTATGCTGATAGATTCTATCGGTCCACTCATTTACTGTGACAACTTCCCTGCCCTCCTGATATAAGGCATTCTCGCGGGTCTTATCAATGAAATGGCAGCCTTGCAGGCCAGTTATCTGACATCTTCGTACATCGGGCACCTTCAAATAGGTATGGAGCAGCATATTGAAGGTAAAACTTAATTCCTTGCTAGGATTGTAGACGCCAATGTGAAAATGTAGTTCCTTTTCGCGTAATATAAGACGATAGGTAATGCGGAATCTACCAAAAAAGTTTGAAAACTTAGTAAAGCTATGAAAAAAGAGTAAGGCATTCTAAGAAGCTTACTGATAATTCCAAATGGAGCGGGTAAATTCATTATCCATTAGCGAGAATATGGCCTCCACATCACCATTGTGTAGACGCTCTGGCGCCCTTTCCAAATGCCAACGTGTGATACGGGCAAATCCATGTTGTGGACCAAAGGACCAGGCACCAAATTGAGCTGCAATGCACATATATATAAGGAATATCTTCTGTCCTTTTGTATATATCTTTTTTTTTAACTTACGAAACACAAAGGGTATGCCACCTCGTATCGCCTTCTTGCCATCAAATGAGGCCAGTTTACTGCAAGAGAATAAACAGAGCACAGAGACTCGATTAATTCGGTATTCTTGACAAATATATATTTCCAGGCATAAAAACTCTTCCAGACATTTAGAAATTCTCAAATGGCATAAACAACAACAAAATATACATATGTATATAAGTATGAAAGCAAACTAAAAAAAAGTGTCTGGCAAAATGTTTGCCCTTTTTTTTTGCCTTTCTCTGCTTTGGTTTGGATTTCTCCTTCTGCGCTAATTTGCCGCCGCATCCATCAAAAGGCGGGAATGGAAGTTCTCTAAAGATGCTACTTTAGTTCCTCTGTGTGTGTGTGTGTGTTTGTGTGTGCATCATTTGTAAATTCTGTCCATCTCCGTCTTTTCTTTTCACTGTCCGCCAATCTGTTGTGGATCGCATCTGTCAGAGCAATTGTCATTAATAATTCTGTTTACCAGTCTAACAAAGTGAACTTTAATTAAGATATTCGTTTCATTTTTTTCGAAAATGCGTAATTTTAAAAACAAAAAGAGTTTTCTAAATGAAAATAAATAAAAAAATTTTAAAATCTCTAGAATAGCTTTCTTTTAAGCCGAGATATAGATGACCTTTTAAAATGTTAAGAAATGTGGTTCGAAAACAACTATTTGACATTTATGCGACAGAAAACATATGTGTTATTAAATTTCTATTTCATTTCAGAAACTCATTAAGCAAATTTCCAAGGATTGGAATTGAAACTACTGTTGGCAACATTAAAAAAGTGTAAATTGCGTTTTCAATTTAGTTTAAAATTAGAAAATTTACGAAATTCTACCAATATATTGGAAAAATCTTAAAATTAATTTTTAAAATTGCAGATCTTCAGGTAAAAATAAGTTTTTTCAAAAGTAGTGGAGTGAAAGTATTCTTCAAAAAATTTTATTTGTAAATAAATTGGGATATATTATTGAATATATCCATCCTTGAACAAAAGAAGATTGAAGATTGTCTTTAAAAACAAATTGAAGACTTCAAAAATGACAGTACCGGATTACCAAATCATGAATTCGAAAATTTCAGATTTTGTAATAATAAGTTTTCAAGTTAATATTTGAAAAGTTTCTTTTTAGAAGCAAAAATCAACAATTTCAAAAAGTTTTATAAATGAACTTGATTTACTTTTCAATACCACCAATATCAAAAAATTTAATTAATGAACTTGGTTTTAGGAAAACGATGATATTAAAAGAGGATAATTAGAACTAGAGTGATCTTTATATACTTGTATACATTAACTGGAAGCTTAAAACAAATTGCTAATGTAGCTAAAAAACTAAGAGATTAACTACTTGGCATAGTCAGATAGCAAGACGAATTGTATTATAATTTAAACTAAAATAACACAGGGAATGATTAAAAGTTTTGCTATATTTTGTAAGGTTTCACGTTTATAGAATATTTCTAAATATAAATGAATCTTTAGCGTTTTGTTGTACAATTTGTGTAGATGTTTCTCTTCTTTAACTTTTAACTAATTTATTTAGTTTCAACTTCATCCTTTTTGCCTTTTTCATATAAACGTGGCTGGCATGTCTAGGTTTTTGACTTGCATTTCCAATTGGTAAGCGGTTTTTAGTGGGTTTCCAAATGCCGCAAAAAAAAGAACCACAGGAGAGAAGAAGAAGCCAAGGGGCAATGGAAGATGGATGATGGAGAGGCACCCTCTTCCAGCAACTCTGTGTGTGTGTGTGGGCCAAGACAATGTGAAGAAGAAATGTGGTTTTTTTTCGAGTATTCTTGCACCACTGTGCCAAAAACCTAACATGGCAGTCCAATGTAGTGGGGATTTATCGATCCTAAGGTTGGCGCGCCAAAACCAAAAAAAAAAAAAACAAGAACCAAAATGAGAGAAAAACTCGCAACTCCATTCATAAAAACTTGCACATTGTTTTGTCCCAATGAGGAGGGCAAACAGAAGAGAGGACAAAAAGAAAGGAGACGGAGAACCAACGTAGGCAGCAACAGTGCGAAAAAAGTGGACATCAATGGGCTGGCTGGCTGACTGGCGGGCTGGTTGGCTCGTTGGCTGTTGGCCTGTCTGTCCACTGTTTGAACGCAAGTGCAGCGGCCCTCTGTATATGTATATATACACTACACTCTCTTTTTGCTCATCCTCGGTCTTCCCCTGCGCTCCTACTCCATACCCCTCCTGACTCTGCTTCTGGGTTTTGGGTTCGGTTCGTTGGTTCGACGTGTTGTTGGGGCCGCCGCTCGGTCCCGACGTGTTTTTTGTTGGGTGTCATACAAAAACATTTTGCCGCCAAACAGAATGGCTAAGGTTGCTTCGTTCTCGTACCCTCCCACCAAGTTCTTTACCCCCCCAAAACCATCAGTACTACTCGCCAGCTTTGTGGCCAGTAGTTCTCTGCTCTTGTGTGTTGGAAAACTTTTGCAAATCACTTTTTAGGTTGCACGACCCAAAACGCATACCGTAGGCTTGCCCTGCTATAGTTTTTTCCCAGCTTTAAGGCCCTTGTGCTTGCATGGCCAATGTGGCGTATACGTTATATGCTTATAACGCATTTCGATATTAGCCTTTATGGCTAATGCTCTTTAATTTAACTTACCTGACAAATAACTGCTCCTGATTGTTAACCCTCCACGAGACAACTGTGGCGCCTGTCAATTAAAAGAAAGGAAATTTGTATTAATATATTAATTCATCTTAAGATTTAGGATTTGTTAGTTCGGATATTGGAATTTTTAAGTGAAACTTAAAATATGATAGCGCAGGTTTAAAATCTTTATGAATATTCGTAGCAAATATTTCAAAACAAAATCTTGGTATTTATAATTAAAATAAGACCGAAAAGCAAAGACAATTAGTCAAAAAAACTCTTTCATCGTATAATATAGATATGTTTGTAATTTCTATTTGATAAAACATATGATAATTTGTTAAAAAAAAATATTTCAATTAAATTTCAATTCAGCACATTTTAAAATGGCATCTTACGTTAATTAATGATGTAGTAGTCGAGATTTTAATGCAGATTGAACGACATTATACTAACTTAAAAATAAAGATAGAATAGATAGATAGATAAATAAACATTAATTTCATTAAGTTCTTATTTAGTTAATTTTTGGCGGATTTGGTAAATTTATAACTTAAAAATAAAGATATAAATTTACCAAATCCGCCAAAAATTTCTTAAATAAGAATAAAATTAAGGTTTATTGGAATTTGTTTCAAAAACTTTGTAATTTTTTGTCTCGCTTGAAAAGATAGCTTGCATTTCAATTCATTGTAAAAAAAGATTTAAAGTGAGTTATCACTATCGAAAATCGGTTAAGGTCTGGCAAAATTATAGATGAAAAATATTTTAATAGCATAATAGCGTGGTGTCAAAATTTTGTTTAGCTTTTATATCGATAAATTTTAACAAAGTCTATATTTAAGAACCTCAAGTCTAATCTAAAACATCTAACTGAACCATTTATTGTTTAATCGAATCTTCACTCTGAGCTTACCCAAATTTGAAGATAGTTTTTTGAAAGTCTGGTAACTCCGCGTTAGAGTTTATTTGAAAAATATTAAAGAAACAAAACAGAAAACTATAGAACGTTGTAATAACTGATGCAAATACTTTTATTAGATTACTTGGCACTTGGTCAAACACAAGTGTGGAAATATTACAAACTGATAGTTTCATAACTATAATTAATATTAGTAACAATAGATTATAAGTGAATACCAGCTGGATATTTAGTCTTAGCAATTGTAGTTTACTTCTCCCTTTCTCTCTAGAGAATTGCCTGTCTTTGAGTATAGCTGATCTGGTATTGGTCAACTTCATTTCTCTTTCTCTGATTGAATTGTAATCATCAATGAATGAAGCTTGGATTCAGAGATGACGCAGACTATGAACGGCACTAACCCACATGGGGCAAAATGCATATGTACAGAGATTTATTTTGTATATAAGCCAATAAGTAACAGGCCGGTAACTATGTGAGTGAGTAAACTGGCTGGCTGAGACCTACTGGAGACTGACTGGGAAACGCTCTTTTGTACAGTTAAGACTATGACTGTGACTATAGCCTACGGCCAATTGGTGGGTGCACACTCACTCAGACTCCGTATCACAACGGAGAAACACAACAAAGTTAAAGTGCGTGTGGGTGTACCCCACACCAATCTGACTGGAGGGGGAGAAAGACAGTCAGTCAGTTAGTCAGTCAGACAGAGAGTCAGCTAGGCTCAAAAAAGTTTTATTTAATTTTATTTGGCAAAGTTCGTTTTTTGGGCGAAAATCAACATCTTCGATTTTGATTTAAATACACACGAATGCAATAAATGGCAAAAAAAAATGAAAATAAAAGAAGCAAGTGAAGTTTCAGTTAGAGCTTAACTAAAAAACTTGTCGGATCGTAAGCCAAGTTTGTGCCAAATCGGTGTCTCTCTCTCTCTCTCACACACATTTGACTCTATCCCACTCACTCTCTCCTTGCCTATATGATGTTTTTGTAGCTCAAACAACTATGAAAAACTAACGTGGGCAGATCCAGCAGACGACGACGACGACGTCGTCGAGTCGTAATTGTTGAAAGTACATTTGAGTACATAAAGAGAGAGATATACACCTCTATTATATACCAAATGTAGGTACATACATACATACATATATACATATGTATATGTATAACGCCTAATCGAAATGTGCTCTAACGAGTAGGTGCTCCTATTTCTATTTTGAAACTGAAGCTGTAAGATGGCTTAAGCAAAAATAATATTTTATACATACATTCATACGTACTAATAGTTTAACCCCCCTCTCCGGGGGGGACAGAACTATTATAAGTTCTTTTTAGATCTTTTAACGATAAGATAAGACAATGGAAATGAACAACCTAATCAGTAACGTAAGCAATCACTTTGAATGCTCTCCAAAAAATAAAAATAAAATTGAGTAAAATGAAAACATTTCAACAAGGTTGTTTATAAAACAAATTGATAACCTTTAGAGGTCGGTAAGGTTTAATAGATATATCGAATTTGAGTCGACCTTAAGTTACCCATGAGGGATCAGTGATTTGTAACAAATAATTTGGAGTCGGGCTGGCATTTATTTATATTAATTTAGATATTAGATAAATAGCAATGCATAAAAATATTTATTTTCTTTCGATTTCTGATTTAACCAGGAGCTTTTTGCATAAGAAATTTGGAGCAACATCATACAAAGAGATAATCTATTATAGTGCTTCCATGTCATCTCGTTTTTATAACAAAACAGGATTCATTGAATTTTGAGTTCACCGTATTTCAATTGATTTTACACAATTAAAAGATTTGTAAAAACTTCTTTACTAAAGCCAGTTCAAATCTTGCAAAGGAAAACAAGTCAGACAGAATAATCGTCATTTATTTTCCATTCTATGCTTTCACTTTGAATAAGGTTCGAAGGAATAAGGCGCTTATTCTGTCCTATTAGAGAAAATGAACTTAACGGTTTTCCATAGGTATGTGCGCATATTATCCTATAGACAAACATACATACATGGCTAAAAACAAATTTTTGACGATCTTAAGATTGTCTTATTGCTTTATCATAAGCCGAACTTCTGTCTAAGGCGTTTCGATTAGGTGCCAATACTTTTTACGTTGTAATGTTATTTTTTGAAATCATAGAGTTTTCAATATATTTTCACAGGTGTTTTTAATCTAAGAAACCTATCTAAATAAAGATCAAGAAAAAGAGTTCAAAATAGGTACACAATTGAACAACTTTTGGAGAAATTGCTCAAGAATAGACAGATTTGAATTTTGTATTTTCCGAAACCTGACAATTTGTATTGTAAACTATTTTCTAAATAGAATAGAGTTTTCTACAGAGTTTTCATTACAGACTTCAAAAATCCTTTTTTTGGAAAAGAATGCTAGAAATACAAACACACATATTAAATTAAACATTTACATATGTACATATATATGTATAAATACGAGTATCAGGTTGTCAGGCTAAACAAAAAACGCATTGTATTTATTTGTTATTCGTAAGGTATAACAAATCCTTTGATATTTGATTGCCATTATTATTGTTATAATAAAGTATATAGATCAGTTTTCACAATGATAATTCATGGAAATTGTGTCGAGTCTCTATAAACTTAAAATATGCTAAATATGCTATAAACATAATATAATCAAAAAAATACACACGTCAATGGTTTTTTAAGCAAAAAACAAGTTTTTTTTTAACTTTCAAAAAAAAAAACAAAACTTCTTTAAAACGAAAGTCTATAAAATGCTTAAACGACAAATAAAACGGAAAAAAGGTTGCTAATCATGCGCTAAAAATAACGCCAACAACATTGTTTTTTGAAAGCGTCAAATAGATATTGCAAAAATAAACGTTTTTTTTTTTGTTTAATTCGTCTGCTTTTATTGTTTTTGCTTTTATGGTTAATTATGATTAATTATTATTGTTGGTGGTGGTGTTCTTTATGTTTTTTTGTTTTTGGTTTTGGGTTTTGTTCGCTTACCATGCAAGTTAATGGTGCAAGTTGTGTTATTTCCCCGATCCAATACAACGACACTAGTGGCCGCCATTGAGGCCGCTGTTTGGGCCATTTTTAAAAAAAAATTTAACTTTTAACGGTCTTTCTTTTTAAAATATTGAGTTATCTGTGTCGGTGTGTGTTGATGATTTTGAATAAACTGTTGCTTTGAATGTTGAACACACACACAGAAAATGCTAGGCAATCTGTATTTGATTTAAGTAGTTTTAAGTGCCGATTGAACTTTAATTTGCGCATTTACATAATGTTTGCAAAAATTATTCTGCACCATACAAAAACGCCAGAACCTAACACACACATCCACTCACTCACACACACACTCACAGATATACACACACACACAAGCGCGCGCTTACACACACACACACGTACGAGAGGGAGCTCAGTTTTTGTCAATGAAGAAAAATACGTAGGAAAAAACTCGTGCAAAAAACGTTAACACTTAAATTGACATAGACCGGACTTGCAAGTTGTTACGCCGATGAGCGTCCGTTTGAAACTGAACAACAAACGCTCACCATGAAAATCAAAACAACATTCGTGGATCCACCCTCATCTTGTGACTGCTACGACTATGGCATACTCTGCATCTGTATGAGCCGACGTGTGGCAATTGGAAACCCAGGAGTCCCTTAGTTGGAAGAGTCGTCCAGGAGTCGGGATGTTATGGGCTTGACGAGGTTATGGAGGAAATCCGGCCATTGCACTGTGGTCCAAAATCCAGATCTTGTGGCATTAACTAGAAGGAAGACAGTTACAGAGTTGAAACTTTGCACATATAACCATGTTAGGATGCATAATAAAAAAAATAAGTTGGAGTAATTTGACCACGCCCTCTTGACTTCCCATACTAGCCCACGCAGCGTATACGTAATGTGATTTAAATTTATTTGGAATTAAAATAATTATAGCAATTAAAAGTCAGCAACTTAAATTTTAATATTTTATTTTGAACTGTTATTAATAAAAAAAAATTTTGTTTCTTGATTATTTTTCGCCCAAACCTCCACAAGCGAAGTGCGGCAGAAGTCAAACTTAGCTAAAATAAATGATAATATAAATTTACCTCGGAAAAACTCGGAAAAAGTAATTATAACATAATTTAATACATACTTTGAGCTGTAATTTACTATAATTACAATTTCGCAGAAGTTCACAGAAAGTTAGTTTCCACTCCACAATAGACGCACACATGGGTTAACTTTTCTTTATTTTAGGACATAAACAATCATTACACAAAAAAATCAATTAACATATACAAATTAAAATTTCGTGCAGTATTTACATTCTGCATACCTTGATTAATATTATCCATTGCAAAAGTTATTTTAAAGTTTGTTTGTTAATTTTTTACACTGGCTCAAACACCTGACTTTAAAAATTTATTTACTTTAAAAATGATTTTTAAGCTTCGGAGCTCATATATGATGTGTCTCTCCTTAATTTCAGTTCCAGTCCAGTCGTTTCTAAAAGCATAGTAAAAGGGCATCCTAAATTCTCTCTGGATCCTGAATATGGTTAAGACGGCGAAAAATACTTCTCTTTCCACCGCCGTCGGCCGCTATATCATTCCTTGCATCTTCAATTCTTGATTTTTTATAGGAAAGGTCCATTTCCTTGATTGATTATTGACCGCAAGAAGCGTTAGGATAGCTTTCTAGCTGTGAGATAACGAAACTTTTTTATGCGTTGACTGCGTTCGCAATGGAAAAATAGACATAGGCAATAGAAAAACTCAAATTTACCTTAGAATACTTTCCAGGATTGTCCCTTCGTTTGTTTATTGTTTATTGTCTAAACTTTGAGAACTTAAATGTTAAATTTTTTATCGTTTTTCTCGTTTCGTAGACCAAATACTTCAAAAGTGCCAACTACTCCCACGATACCCTACCCAACACATTTGTTCGATGCAAACCTGTTAATTCATACTACATCGAGCTATGGATGCCAACTCATACAACAACGAACTCTTCGAAAAAATTAAACTGCGTTTTGAAAAGAATTTTAATTTAACTTTTGACTATATGTGCTCTACAAAAATGTTGAAAATCGTGCACTTAGCGAAAGGTATAATGTGGAGCATTTTTCACTCTTATTAAACCAATATATGCAGTTTCTTAAAAATCAAGTATAAGATAAGTCCGTTTTTGAATTGGCCGATTTGAAATCATTTTCAAATATGATCTATTTGAATATTCCAAGCTTATTTCAAAAACTTTCGATCTCGCATCACTATCTGTATGTTAACTCTTAATGAGTTCGATAACAGCAAATGGAGAAAAACAATCGCCCAGCTGATGGTAATCGATAAAAAGCAAGTACGTTAAGCCGTTCACACTGCAAAAACAGCCGTTAAAAGAAAAATAAATAATACAGAAATTAATTTGTGCAGAGGAAAATAAAATATAAAATTAAATAAAGAAATGAACATACACTTTGGAATTCAATTTCAAATGCAATAATATTGATGAAAGATAAACATTCAGCCAAATAGATTAAATATTCACTTTTATCGTAGCGTGAAGAAAATTTCTAATCTAGTTGATAGTGTAAACGTGAGATAACATTGCTCAAAAAGCAAGAAGAAGAACTATTCGAGAAACTTGGAAAAATTTGGTCAGAAAGATATTAAAAAGGAATTAAATTCGAACAAATGTCACGAAAAATGCCCAAATTCTACAAGCTGGATATTAATCGCACTGAATGGGAGATACCGGAAACCTACCAGAACCTCCAGGCCGTCGGGCAAGGCGCCTATGGTCAAGTATGCAAAGCTCTAGTGCAAAACACCAACACAAAAGTGGCGATTAAAAAATTGGCCAGGCCGTTTCAATCTGCTGTTCATGCTAAACGAACATATCGTGAACTGCGGCTGCTTAAGCATATGGATCATGAGAACGTCATCGGCCTACTGGATGTATTTCATCCTGGCCAACCAGCAGATTCGCTGGAACAATTTCAACAAGTGTACATGGTGACGCATCTCATGGACGCGGATCTTAATAACATTATAAGAACGCAAAAGCTATCGGATGATCATGTCCAGTTTTTGGTCTACCAGATACTGCGTGGCCTTAAATATATTCATAGCGCTGGTGTGATCCATCGGGATCTCAAGCCGTCAAATATCGCTGTAAACGAGGATTGTGAGCTCCGCATTTTGGATTTCGGTCTGGCACGACCAGCCGAGAGTGAGATGACGGGCTATGTGGCCACACGTTGGTATCGGGCACCCGAAATTATGCTCAACTGGATGCACTACAACCAGACTGTAGACATATGGTCTGTTGGCTGCATTATGGCAGAATTGTTGACAGGAAGGACTCTGTTTCCAGGCACCGATCACATTCACCAATTGAACCTTATTATGGAGGTTTTGGGTACCCCGGCCGAAGAGTTTATGAACCGCATTTCATCGGATAGCGCACGTTCATATATTCGCTCATTGCCCGTTATGCCGCGTCGTCATTTCCGTGATGTCTTCCGTGGTGCCAATCCCTTGGCAATTGATTTGCTTGAAAAAATGCTCGAGCTGGATGCAGATCGTCGCATTACAGCGGAACAGGCTCTAGCCCATCCTTATATGGAGAAATATCACGATCCAACCGATGAGCAAACATCGGCCCTCTACGATCAGAGTTTCGAGGAGAACGAGCTGCCGGTGGAGAAGTGGAAGGATCTGGTATTTACCGAAGTTCAAAGCTTTAAGCCGCCACAAGCCTTTGCCGAGCTACTGCAGCAAGATGCGCAGCAAAAATAGATTCATTAAGTCGTCTAAACAAAACAAAAAGTCATTGTAAATTTAGTCCAGATTCTTTTTGTGGAACCTAAGTTTATACATATTTGTGTGTGTGAAATCGTGATTTACTGCGCAATCTTTTTATCCATATATAATATTATTGCCAATTTAAAGACAATCAAAGTGTTTAAATTAAACTTTCATTTTTATCAGGGATTTTTATAATATTCTATGGCAAAACAGTTTACTTTTCTTTCAATGAAATTATTTATCTAAATTGCGAATAACACTTTAAAGGCAATTTTCATGAACTACTGATGAAATTAATATTTTCTACCTTTTTTATGTAAGGTTCATGAAAATCTCTTAATAAATTTCTAATTCGCAGTTTGAAAACTACAGTATGAAGCCTATGAAATCACGTTGGAAAATTTTTATGTATAAACCTATGTTCCAATAATTCTAATTCTAAAAGTCACAGAGCCTTAATGTCCAGTTCAACTACTTACTACAAACTTTATATTTTTGTCGTACATTTTTTTTGTTGGTTTTGGTTTTAAAGTCTTGTAAATGTGTTTTTTGTGTAAATACATAGGATCTTAGAGGATAAGTGTATGGCCAGTAATTCTTAAAGAAAAGAAATTCACAAATGGAGAAAAGATCACAAGATGTTCACATTTTGAATCCAACAAATAAATGTGTTATGTATTTTAAATAAAAGGGTTTTTTTGAGAATTTGGTTCTAAACAATAAGAGAAAACCAAGGATACACTTATGATACACGTATGAAAATTGTATTCCATTTATTTTTAAATGTAATTCTTTTAATTATTTACAGAAGTAAATCCTCCAAATAGCGTTCAAATTCTTGTTCTCTAGATGGTTGTTCCTGACTGAGATCGGCCTGTTTCAACCAAATTTGATCATCTGCAGATTGTTCGTGTGATTTTGCAGATGATTCGTTTTGGCTTTCGTCTTTCTCTGCATCTTCTTGTGGGTCTTGGCCTTCTTCATCGTCGCTATTCTCATTAGTTGATGGCTCCTCTTGATCTTTAACTTTTCGCCTTTTTTGCTTTCTACCTGTTTTACGTTCCTCTTTGGCTCTACGTTTTTGTCTTTTAACTTCCCTTTTCTTTGTACGATAGTTTAATTGCTGTGTATGTTCTGGACACAGACGGATCTGAAAAGATTTATTAATATTTTAATCATCAGAGGCAACCTTTATATATCACATTATCAAACAATCTTACCTTAACCAGTGCATTCTGAGGAGCTCCATGCTCAATGTATTTAAAATTAACCTCCCAGGTGCGCAAGTCATCTTTTTCAGTGCAATGCCTACTCCCACACTGGAATTGACCAATCCCGGTAACAACTTCTTGCTCTGTACGCCATCGTAGGGCGATTTTATTATCCTTATAACGTGTCAAATCAGCTATGCAGTATTCTTTGAATAATTTTTTATAGTAGCGTAGAGCCAGACGTTGCTCCCAGCTTAAAGAACTGGAGTCTAAATTGTCGTCCTCCCACAGGAATCGATGATTTTCCCGTATAACATCTATATCTCGTTTGTGTTTACGGGATTCATTGTCAGCCTGAGTAGCGAGGACATAGTGATTAAGAATAAATTTGTGCCGTTCCTTGTCCGTAAGATTTTGTAAATTTATTGGAAATATTTGAGACTGTGAGCTCATTATTTCAAGGAAACACTAAAACAAGAACAAATAGCAATAATTTGTTTACAAACACAGAATCGATAGCAAAGAAGCTGACCGATAAGTTCCCGCTATGTATCGGTTGTCTTGATATCGATACTATCTAAATAAACAAAGTCGTTAGGTACATACAGCAACGCTTAACCAGTGGGAGGCTACCACTAAAGACGATGAGACCTGACTTGGTCCATATAAATGTTATAAAGGAAGGCCAAATAATCCTTCCATAAATTACATGGAAGTAACTTAATAAAAAAAAAAAAAATGTTATAAAGGCATATATATTATATACAACTATAAAAAATATATATTAAAAAAATTTTTAAATATCTGTGGCAATGTCTCACTGATATAACACACAAATTCAATCAAACATCGATAAAAGAAACTCGTCGCGTATTCAGATTCCATTAAAAAAAACAAAACAAATGAGCAACTGGAAAAAACAAAATTCACGTGCGAATTCAACAATTTAAAATGCTAAGACAGCAGTCTAAAAATTAATTGTATTTTATTCTATGTCCATTGTGGCGCAAGTGAAAAAGCAAATAGGGGAAATTGGAAAGCAAACATTTATCGATATTTATTACCCCAGACAAAGGGGAACTAAGTGAAACTGCGTGACAACGCCTGGTAGTTGTGAAAAAAGAAAATGAATCATATTTATTTGATTTCTTAAATCTTGGAATAAATTGTTGAAAGTGCTACAACAACAACAGCATTAATGACTTGCAGTTGTAGTCCACTTTTCTTTGTGTTTTTACGCAAGAACTTACTTTTCCTTCGATGCCATTGGATACCTCTCCTCTTCATATTCATTAGCTGGCTTGGGGTACTATGGGGTTATTTGCATTGGACTGTGAAGCCCACAAAGCTTCAACTTGATAACTTCGAAACAAAGAATTATGTGAGTATATAGGAGTATATTTCGAAGATCAATCTTCATAAGCCGCGCGTAACAAAGTATTGTAATCTTTCAATTGAATACTTGAATAGACGTACTTACTAATAATAACACTTATTTGTAAGTGCAAAGTATACTTTCTAATAACTTTATGACTTGTAAGTGCAAAGTTAATTAATCTCATGCTGCCTGATAAGAAAAATTGTAATCAAATGGCTTTTATTATTATATATTTATGTATAGGATGCACTCAGACTATTAATGCCTGCCAATGACATGGATTTAATCTATTATGCTCCTAATACTGCAAACGTGGACTCTTTAATGGACAATTTACGACGGGAATTGGAAATTTCAGCGGAGCGTAAGTTGATTTCCAGTTTTTTTTTTGGGGGGAACCCCTTTTTTCATATCCAGCAAGTATGGTTTATTTGATTGCAAATAAACAAAGGGGGAGGATTCTTTTTATAAGTGCATAAGTTTGATTACGAACGATACGTTTTTATAAAAGCATTGCAGTTGTTTACGAACGAACAAAGGTTCAAATTGTTATCGTATTTATGTATATAATAATATTTGTTGTTCCCCCATATTCCTCCGGAGTTCCACAACTATTAATGGTATATACAGCAGAATAAAGGGGGCTGATACGGTCATCTTGTTGTTGTTTTGATGAAACGAATAAACAGATTGCTGGGAATGGGTTCAATTTACACTGATGCTGTAAATTCGTTTATCAATTCTCTTTACTTATTTAACTCTCTGTTTATTATTATCCATTGTCTCTCTTTAGGTTTTCGATCGTATAATAGCAGCGTGGATATGCAATTGGAAATGGAACAGCATTGCCGTGGCGATTGTTTTGCCATTAATTTTGAACATCTGCCGTCGCCTTATACAGGCGGGCACTTTAAATATTGCCTCAGTTCAAATCGTATGCGGATATCGCCCAAGCTTCGTTTTGTCAATGACGAAGAGATAAATCATCAGAAGGGTGAGTCGGATTGAATGGAGGAGCATCTTTGTATGGTGACAATGAACTTTGTCTATTCTTATGATCTTTTCTAGATGACGATGAATATATTCGCGGAGGATTCTTAACATTGCAACACATATTGGATCGTCAGTATATGAGATATCAAGGATTTCAAGATGACTATCAGCTGTTGTTGAACTCTATGCCAAATTTGGAAATAAATGGATGGGATAGCTATCGAATTGTACATTTTGGCACATTGTTTAGTATACTGTTTGCAGTCTTGTTACTTAGCACATTTATTGTACCTTTTGTGGAGGAGAAACAAAATGGACTAAAGGAATTTCTCAATCTCGTCACACCAATGAGTTTTCTCAATGGACTTACCTTTTTTCTCATACGATTTGCTTGCTATTTGGGCTTTCTTATAGTCGCATTAATCTTAGCCATCCAATATAAGGCTTTGGGATTAATAAGCTTTGGCTATATATTGACTTTATATTTTTTGTATATTGTGGCAACGACATCATATGCATATTTAATATCTGTATGCTTTCATTCTGGTGAGTTAATACTCAATGACATCAAATTCTTTATTATATTGCAATTCGGTTTTCTACTTTATAGTTTTTTATGCAAAAATTGGCGGTCTGGTGTTACTTATTATTCCATACGCGTTCAGCTTTGTCCGCAGCTGGGCAACACAGTGGGCCTTTGTGTTTTTTAGCACCAATGCATTTCTCGAGGGTATCGATGTGTTCCAGACTTTTTGCAACAAACGTAAGACTTTAAACTCTGTATTTTACATCCGTATCACACTTATATTGATTTATCTACAAATCTTATTTACAAATTACTATCAATACTCTTTTATTAGTATGAAAAAAGTATAAAACATATGTTTTAACAACAAAAAAAAACGTAGCTTTCTTTAAAAAAGAAATTGGATTTCTCAATTTTTGATATTTTTTAATTCTTTTTGTTTACATTTCTTACAGATCGCAAATTTGGTGGTTTGGATCTATTCCGGGAAATCAAAGACAACTCTAATCTCATTATTTGGGTCTATGTAGTGTTGATTTTCCAGACATTTCTCTATGCTTTGCTCTACAATTATTTAGTTTGTGTATTTCCCGGTCCTGGTGGCTTGAAACGACCATTTCTCTTTTTCTTAGATGTAAGTTAAATGCTTAATTTGATACTGATTTTTGAGAATTGCAATTATCTATATTTCTGTTTCTGTTTCTTTTTTAGCCTAAGACCTATAAGAAACGTCAACGGAATGAGTACACAACATCACCGCGTGGAACCCATGCCATTATCATATCAGATCTGTGCAAAAAATTCCAAACAACCAAACGAGAAACTATTATTTCTGATAACTTAAATATGACCATCAATAACAAGGAAATAACAGTTCTATTGGGCCACAACGGTGCCGGAAAGACAACCATGATGAACATGATAATGGGTAAACAAAAAGAAACGGGAGAGAAAGTGTGCGAGAGAATTAATTGACATTTGTTTACCATTCAATAGGTCTTGTGCCCAAGGACTCGGGTAAAATAGTTGTCTGCAGTGAACGTGATGTGTCCTCATATCGTCATCTCATCGGATTTTGTCCCCAACATAGCGTCTTCATGAGCTACATGACTTGCCGTCAGCATTTAAAATTTTTCGCCGAACTGCGTGGTGCAACGAATGCAGAGGCTCATTCCTGGGCCGACACCACACTGAAGAAATTAAATTTATACGATAAGGCTGATGTGTACGGAAAAAACTTGTCAGGAGGCATGAAGAGACGTCTATCATTGGGCATTGCAATTGCGGGAAACACCAAGTTTGTGATTTTCTTAAACAACTTTTCTAAAGTATTAGATAAAGTTTAAATATTGAGAGCTTGCGAAACACTCCAAGTGTTAATAACTTATCATTGTGTAAACATTACAAATAGTCATATATAAGAGTTATCATTGACCAAGATAAGATATTCGAAATACGTAAGCAGCTTGTGAATTGCTTAAGGACATTCAAAATATTATAATTCATTTTAGATTAAATTTAAGTTTAGCTAACCAGATTTCAGACAGTCTTCAAACCATAAACTAATATTTGATTTACTTACAGAATTGTGATCCTCGATGAGCCATCCTCTGGCTTGGATATTGAATCGCGTCGTGAACTATGGGACATTTTGTTGAATTTACGCAAGGAAAAGGCTATTTTAGTTACCACACATTACATGGAAGAAGCTGAAGTTCTTGGTGACACTATTTGTATATTAGCCAATGGCCAATTACAACGCAGTGGCTCTCCATTAGAATTAAAGCGTAAATCCGATCGTGGGTATCGTTTGAAATTGGAAATTACTGATTTCAACTTCCGTAGAGATGAAATAATGGAGCTAATTAATAAACACATACCCAGTGCCATGTTTATTGTAAGTCTGAGAAATGAAAAGCTTTTGTAAATTTCTTTCTAAACATCGTAATTTCAGAGTATGGTAAAGCCAACTGTGTACATTTGCCTGCCGTATAAATATAAAAAGAATTTCCATGACATGTTAAAAGAGCTTGAGGAGAAAGCCAAACAGTTGGACATTGAAACGATATCCATAACGGATACATCTCTGGAAGATGTATTTTTAAGGTGAGTCTATTTGAGATTTGCATTGATATAAGCATACTATTGATTTTGCTATTTGACAGTTGTGCGGGTGAAGCAGATCAAGTTGATACACCGGACGGTTCTCGCAATGATGCACCACTGTTGACTGCACCGTACAAGCGTCTAAATAATCATCATCATAACCCGCCTTGGTGGCAATTGTGGTTAGCTGTGTTCTACAAAAAATGGACATTTTTGCAAAATGAAATGGTCTATGGCGGCATTATGGTAAGTCTATATAGTTTATTTCTCTGATAAGATTGTTGTTACCTGGAACCACACCAATGTTTGCTTTTTTTAGCACTTAATTCCCGTGATAAGTGTTGTTGGAGCAATTTGTATAATGCACGCTATGTCTGTGGTTACAAATGAGGTGGCCTTACCCCTTAGACTCAGTGGAATGAAAGAGGGCGTGGTTTATATCTACAATCCCACTGGACATCATGCTCAAATTGAAAAACAATTGCGACAACAGATCGAGTTGAGTGGCCTGCAAGCAAAAACTTTGAACTTACGTGGCAGTGATGTGAAAGAAGGTTCGTCACTTTGTCACTAATCATTAACTGGATTAAGAGTATATCATTATTTTGGATTTCTTCTTTAATTCAGAAATCCTTAGGCTACAGGAAGACAATTTGGCAGATTTTCTACAAGATGTTGTTGGTCTGATTGATATGCATGTTGATGGACAGGGTACCGGGACGACACCAATTCTGAATATATATTACGCTACCAATCGTTATCACAGCTCCGTTGCACTTATCAATCTAATTGATATTAGTATGTTAAAGCTAAACGATCAAGCAGCTGACATCGATACCATCTATATGCCTATACGACGCTTTGTCAGCGATATAAGTCCCACACGTTTGGAATATTATGCTGTTATGGTATCGGTAGGAATGTTCTTTTATATGTTCTATTTTATCTCTCTGCCATTCCGCGAACATGCGAACGGTTTTCGTGAACTGCAGGCCATATCGCGTTATACCTACTGGATGGCCACATTTGTATTTGATGTAATATTATTAATTTTTAATGGATTAATTCTATACGTGATACAAGCCGCTATTATGCCCGCGGAACTTTATGGTGGCGATGAATTGCGTTTCATTGTTATGAGCATCATATTCTATGGATGTAGTTATTTACCTATTTTATATAGTCTAGCAAATAACTTTAAATCCATATCAACAATATCGACATATCTACTGCTAATGCTCATTGTTTCGGGTAAGTCTTCGAATAGGTTATGGTTTTTTATGACAAAATACGCGCGACTTTTAGAAATGGGTGCCTTCTAGTTAAATCGGGAATCGATTACCTGCGCTATTTATTGTATATTGCCGGTAGTTTTATTTTTTTATTCATTCGAGTCTCGATAATTCGTACCCCGCTAAATCGAAAACCTTAATATTAAGTAAGAAACTGCTGGTCCATTGAAAAACCTTTGTCCCTTGGAAAACCCGGTGAATCGAAAACCTCTGTAACTCGCAAAAAAAAATCTGTTCCCTTGCCCGTGCAATCTATCATACATGAAATAAGGGTGATCGTCGTTCAACGATTCTTATATATATACATTACAAAACTTCATTGTGGAATTTGTAAAATTTCCAATTTCGTATAAATTAGGTCCAGTTTTAGCAGCTAGAAAAGCTTAATCGTATTTCTGTTTTGCTTATGTGATTTGTCCAAATGTGCTGACTTTTGATTTATTGTATTTTCTTTTAATTTAATCGGTTGTTTATATCGTAGGTACCAAACTGGAAAAAAATTTGGATTACAGTGTACGTGTTTAAATGAAATATATAATTGTATCCTTGTGCTTGTTCGTATCTCACTCGCGGATCCGTTCTTTAAGCGCATCGCGAAAATCGATCTAGATATATAATTTTATAATCTTCCTGGTTTGTATTTCACTCGCGTATCCGTTAGTTTTTGTGTAACGCGTACTGTATTTATTTAATTTTTTGAGCTTAAGACATCGTTGAACTGAAAGTAATAATTTTTTTTGTTATATTTTTTTAGCTATTGCTCCACTTATTACATCTAGCAATCTGCAGGCCATGAAATTACACGAGACTAAAATTACATTCCTTTGCTTTCTGCCCGATTTTAATTTGAATCATCAATTGCGGATAATTAATGAAAACTTGATAGCCCGCCGACGTCCGGGTAAAACGTTTGAGTTTATATCTCCCCATCAGTTCTTTGTCTACGCCATATTCGTATGTTGCTTTACAATGATCTTCTTTACTGTGATTTTGGAGAATAAATATCATCGTCAGTTTCTGATGAACATTTTGCGGTTCCGTTGGTCGAACGAAAATAAAACAGCCAAGGACAATGGTGATTCCTCAATAGATGATTGTAAGAAAGAAGAGGAACGTGTAAAAGATCTAATGTCGAATGGGAATGGCAGTGATCAATATCCATTGATTGTGAGTAATCTTGTCAAGTCATATAATAAAAATCGGGCAGTGGATAAAATTAGTTTTGCTGCGCCACGTGGTGAGTGTTTCGGTTTGTTGGGCGTTAATGGTGCAGGCAAAACAAGCACCTTCCAGATGATTGCCGCCAATTTGACATTGGACAAGGGAAACATACATATCGATGGCATCGACATTCGTCAAGATGAGGTGGCTTATCGTCATCGTTTTGGCTACTGCCCGCAATATGATGCCTTGAATAGGTTTATGACTGCAGAGCAATGCCTTCGCTATATGGCCATGCTAAGGGGATTGAGAGTGGGCAAAGAAGGCGCAGATAGCGTTGAAGCAAATGTAGAATATTGGCTAGACAAGATACATTTAACAAAGTATCGCCAAATACAAGTGTGCCACTATTCGGGCGGAACGAAACGAAAATTGTTAGCTGCCATGGCAATGATAGGAGCCCCTTCTTTGGTGCTTCTGGACGAACCCACTACGGGAGTCGACCCAATTTCCAGACGATTTTTATGGCAATGTATCAAAGATTTCCAAAATCTAGATCGCACTGTGGTACTCACCTCACACAGGTAATTATTGTTACTTTCTTAAGGTATCGAAATCCAATTGATCTAATCTATTGTCATTGAATATTTCCAGCATGGATGAATGTGAAGAGCTTTGCAATCGATTAGCCATAATGGCAAAAGGAAAATTCAAATGTCTTAACAATATTTGCGCTCTAAAACGATTTAGTGGTTTTACTATAAAAATTAAAATGAAACTTGACACCGAAACAGAAGAAAATGTGAGCAAAATTACTAACACACTAAAATCATATTTTCAAGGACTACAATTACGTGAGAATCATGCTGGCACACTAACCTACTTTGTTAGCACTCAGGATCATATCCTTTGGTCAAATGTTTTTAAAATAACTGAAGAATATTTGTCCTCGAAATTATCACATATTGTCGATGATTATTCGGTGAATGAGTGCACACTGGAGGATATATTTCTCAAATTCGACAAAAAGGAGATAAGCCGACATAATTCTAAGGAATGTTTTCCTTGAAAATCTGTGCTGACCAATGATACGATAAGACTGAGTTAAAGGCTATCGTCGGCTTCGATTAGCGAATGAGCAGGTTCTTCGTTAATGCGGACGAACTCATTAAATTCCATTGTGTATAAAACATCATTGATAACAAATCATTTTAGAGTAAGTTAGTAAGTGGAAAACGTTGAATCCCATTCATGAGGCTAAACCTGGCGATATCTTTGACACAGTCTTATCATTATCGTCAGTATATTTTGGATTCTTTTTACTTAACGTTCTCCCTTCGAGACGCAAATCCCTACTTATATACTTATGTATATGTATCGTAAAAACCCGGAGTTTTTTTCTTATGTGTTATTTCTTTCGAATAGTTTTTCAAAAAAGTCTGATCTAGCCTAACATAATTTAACCCATTCCTATGTGTATCTACTGTTAAAGACATTGGCTAATTGGAAATCTAATTGTGAATTGTGAAGTTAAACTACTTTGTGTCTGAAAAACCAAATCATATATAAACGATAGTTTTATATTATTTATATTTATTATAAAACCGATATAGAAATTCTAATGATAAATAAATTGATCTACGTTTTCTACAGAATATTATAAAACTAATGAATTTTGTTTTATACCGAAAGATTGAAACTTTACATTGTCATTTAAATATTGAAGAAAGGTAGAAATAGAAAACTTATTAATAATTTGAGTAAAAATGAGTTGAGTGAATTTGAATAAAGATCGGCCAAAAACGATTTCCAAAGATAATTTTCTTGTTTTTAGATATTCTAACCTAAATTTTGATTAAGCATGTATTTAGTTCTATTTCAGTTTACTCGCAGGTTAGCTTGTTTAACGATGGCATTAAAAACTTATATGTGTTGAAAATTTGTCTCGAACTTTTTGAAAAAAATCGTAATAGTTAAAGGTTAATTAGAATATTTGACTGTTTGTTTTTTTTGTCTGGCTTGAAAAGATAACTTTAATAATTTCATTCAAAACTAAATTTAAAAGCACTCAACTGAGATATCAATTTCGAAAATTGCTGAAAGTTTGGCAAAGTTAAAAGTTTCAAGTATTTTCAGATTTTTTTAAAATCAAAGATTCGTCCAATTATTATCAATTTCATTCAGAACTATATGAAATGAACATTAAATAATAGTCGAAGGCCTTGTAGCTATCTCAAAGTTTTTTTTGGATAGATCTAGTATTTAATACTTTATCTAAAATTGTAAATAAATAAATTAACATTAAATAAACTTTTCAGTGATCGTACATCTTTTAATAGCGTTCGGATGGTCTGGGGGCTTTTCAAGAAGCGGAGCCAGTAGCATTTGCAAATGCTGCTATATAATCCGGCTGGTTCGGCCCTGTGTGCAATATATATGGTCCATATTTGTCGACTGAAAATATTGAACCACTGTGCAAAATGACTCATCTCTAAATATTTGGGCTATCGATTTTCGATAACATCTCAGGTGGCATTGCTTGCACAGAACATATGCTTTTTAACGTTATCCAACATTCTGTTGTATTTATTGCAAAAAGTCAAACAACAAAAAAAAAGGAGAGGATGTTGGCAGTAGCTAGAACAAATGCAGTTTAGTTCAACTAATGGCTGAAAAAAATGAGCTGTCACATTTGCAATAACTAAGATAGTCAAAACGGCAACAGGCATGTTAAAACAATTAGTTAGAATGTTGCCACTGCTGCGCCCTTCGTTGTCCTGGTTGTTTGTTCTAATATCAATGTGTCTATTGACTTGTGGCTATTGGCTCTGGTCGGGGATTCGTCTTGAGAATGGTTTGTATTTCTATTAATTTTTTTTTATAATATGGTCATAAGGATTAATAATGCCGTTTTTTAATGTTTAGCACTTAAGCCATTGAGCAAACTAACGGTGGAACAAGTTCAGGTATCTGGACCCGCACCCACAGATGTCTATGACTATGAAGAACAATTGGTGGTGCTATACAATCGAGTTCCTAAGACCGGGTCAACCAGCTTTGTGAACATTGCCTACGATCTTTGCAAGTTAAATAAATATCATGTCTTGCATATTAATGTGACTGCCAATATGCATGTTCTATCGCTGCCAAATCAAATTTCCTTTGTACGGAACGTGACCAAGTGGCATGAAATGAAGCCAGCCCTTTACCATGGCCATATGGCATTTTTGGATTTCTCAAAGTAAGAGTTTTAGAGTAAGCCATGAAACAACCATATGTAGAATAGAGTACCCAAAGTTGGTTTGATTTTTACCCATCAGCCAACAGAAATCAATGCCCTTTTAATATACTCTCTAAATTGATAAAATGAAAATTGAAATATGCATCTTGACAAACAAAACGTCTCTAAGAGTCAGGTGACATAAATTTTTGATTATATTAATGGAATTTGTATCCCATCTGATGTAGCTCCTTTCAACTTTACAAAACTAAATTGAATCATCTTGAAATATTAATTAATTTGCTAATTTTTTTTCTTTTTGATTTTCCAGATTTCAAATTGCCCATAAACCAATCTATATTAATTTAGTTCGTAAGCCTTTGGATAGACTTGTCTCCTATTATTATTTTTTACGCTTTGGCGATAACTATCGACCAAATTTGGTGCGAAAAAAGGCGGGCAATAAAATTGTGAGTAATTACCATCAAGAGATAGAGTAAAACAAACTAACTGCTTCAATCATTCGTAGACTTTTGATGAGTGTGTAGTTCAGAAGCAAGCCGACTGTGATCCAAAAAATATGTGGCTACAAATACCTTTCTTTTGTGGCCATGCTGCCGAGTGCTGGGAACCTGGCAGTGTTTGGGCCCTAGATCAGGCCAAACGTAATTTGGTCAATGAATATTTTCTAGTCGGAGTCACTGAGCAAATGTATGATTTTGTTGATCTGCTGGAGAGATCGCTACCCAGGTGAGTAGAAACTATTTCTTTAATATTTTTATAAGCATTTGTCTAATTTTGCGTTTTTGCTATTTACAGAATCTTCCATGGCTTTCGTGAGCATTATCAAAACTCAAATAAATCTCATTTACGTGTTACATCATCCAAATTACCACCTAGCGAAGCGACTATAAAAGCCATACAGAAAACAAAAATCTGGCAAATGGAAAATGATTTATATGAATTTGCTTTAGCACAATTCGAATTTACTAAACGTAAGCTAATGCAACCTGATAATAAACATTTGCAAAAGTTTATGTATGAAAAAATACGACCGAAATGATTGTATAGAAATCGGAAAAAGGCAAAAAATAGATTAAAATCAAGCCAGGTCTATGCTCCATAGACCAAAAAATATCTCTAGATATTAGCTGAATGAAATTAATTCCTACATGCATAGATTCTATATACTATAAAATTGTAGAATTCAATGTAAATGTGTTGCATGTACACAAATGATATAAACCATCTGTTCTTTAAATGGAATGGAATCCAAATCTTGGAAGACACTAAAGACTTAAGCATTGAATATCATTGACATATTAATCGACAAACATTGTAAAACACAAAAAAAAAAAAAACGAGAAAACATACACGCTTTAATATTTAAGCAATATCTTTAGCAACAATTTATATGCACAATATAAAATATATATAACTTTTATGTTTAGCCAATTTTTTACCTAAATAGATGTATGTACACTTGAACATATATCTATAGGTACATAACTATAAAAAAAAGTTAATATTTTTCTGTATACATGGACAATACAATTGAAGGAATCGATTTTTTCTAATATTTCATAAGAACATACACTCATACATACATATATTTGATATTACTACTGGACCCACAAGATCTATACGACACTTGCAAATTTAAAATTAAACTGTCATAGTTTTAAGTAAATCATAAGTGTAAATAATTAAATATCTATAACTAACTTGATACTCTTTGTATAAGCTAATTGCATTCAGTCAACGAAATTCCATTTAGACTTTGAATAGCTGACGTAGCTTCAATCCGGGATTTGGGCGCAAAGTAAATTGAAATACATATTCGAGGTGGCGAAAAGTGAAATACTTAATTAATTGCCTGTGCTTGAAACTAAAAGGCAAATGAGTCTGCATTTTCGTCAGTTGAACATTTGAACGTGAACACGCAAGTCGTTTAAACTTAACTTTTGCACGATTTACTTTAACAATACATACAAGAATATACATATACTAGAAACTATAGAAAAAGCAAAATCACATATGTATAAAGATATCAAATATGTATATATAGTATATATCAAGTTATAACTGATGTGTGCACGTTTGAATAAGCTAGAAGAGCAATTAAAACGTTTGTAATTATTGTGTGTTCGAGATATTTAACAAGTTGTATATATAAACTTGTACGGTGATTAGACGTTTAGTTTTAAACCAAAAGTACATACACATACAAATGCCTACATTTTGAAGCTATAGCCGTTCAAAAGTTCAAGTCTAATTACGTTTATGTGGCTTTCACGTCAATTGTGTAAAGTTGTGCTCTTTGGTTTTGAGATAAGCAAAACGAATTGACTTATTTAGTAATTAAAAAAAAAAAAGTTTATACACAATTAACGAATAGAATGGTGCTAAAATTTAAGCCATACTTGGCTAATCAAAAGGAAAGTGAAAGTGTATAATACAAACAAAAAAAAAAGTTATATTGTAAGTCTTCAAGACAATTTTCACTTTATACAATTATTTGAACAAAACCTTCCACCGCCAAAAAGTTGAGTTCATTGCGTTTTCATTACATTGTTGAACTTGAATTGAAAAAAAAAAACAGATATTAACTTATGCTGACACTTGCTATAATGACCCATTATAAAACTAGCTTTATGCCAGCCTCGCTTGCCCTCTCACTCAACGCTCTGGTTTAATATCGTCTGTACTTGTTAGATACGATTTGGTTGGGGGTATAAAATTGTATGTGAAATAGCTTTATATTTTCAGTTAACAAACGGAGCCGGACCCAACTGGAGCATAACAAAGCAGCGCAGAGCTTCTTCATTCATTAAGGATTAACTTAACTTACATATTTTTGGATTAAAATTAAGAGTTTCGCTCGCTTGGTAAGTTTTCTTGGGGTTATTTAAATCTAAAATAAAGTGTATTATAATTTTGATCTAAATTCTGCAATGCTAAGCCGATCATATAAAGTAAAAGGTATTCATAATCAGCATTATATAGCCTTGTTCGTCTGTCTGGATCAAAACAAACTACTTCTAGACATAGATTTAGATTATAGAATAGATAAAGTACTGAAACATAGCTTTTTCAGACATTGTAAATGTATCTCAAATTTATTGGACCACTATATCGTATAGCTTCTAAAAGAATAGTTGGTCGAAAATAAGGTTTTAGATCAATAACTTATTTTAATTTTCAAGCGACTACTAGAAAAATGTCTTATTAGAATCTGTACCAAATTTAATCAAGATTGTGCTATTATACAATATACTCATATATTATACAATATACTCATATAGATTACATATCGAAAAAATGTTTGTATTCTGATCAACAATGAACTTGTATAGCCCGTTCCTTGACAAAATGTTGACTTTTGAAATACGATGTTTGTTTCCTTCGATACCTAAAGTTGAAAAAAGAGTTAAAAAGGGTATACGGACTTCAGCTAAACCAAATTTAAACTGGCCCTCTGGTTTTTTGTATGCTTTTCGCTTCTACAAATGTTTTACTTGATTTCCTTCAGTCTGCTTTTGTCTTGTTTCGCATTACAAATTCAATGCCTAAGCACTTGTTGCTTGGCACTCTTCATTTTTTTCTGTCTTCCATTCGTCGCTGAGTTCTTTTTCTTTAGTACAGAATTTTCTGTTATACGGTGCAGTAAATCGCTGGCATTGACCCATTTAACAACAAATAGTCGGACTATTTTCTTTGATATTCCTCGAGTTAATGCATTTTCCAATTACTTGCATATTAATTATTTGCATTTCGTGAGTGTTTGTCGGCGTATATTGAAGATTGACTCACAACACCCGCCAGAAGCCACAAAGACTTTATTTTCAAGTTTCAATATCAACTTTGAGTTATAATAACGATGACTACTGTAGCCCCAGCCACTTGCTGCACTTCCCTTCTAGGGTCTAGTGAATCTGAAACGGGTGAGAAAATACATATACACAAATATACGTAATATATCTGTATGAATATATATATTCATATATGCAAAAAACATGTTAAACTATGGCAACACATGGCTTCAGCTACAGTGAAACCTGTTTTGATTGTACTGCATGCAAATTAGATGAAACTTGAGGGGTTATTCGCACTAGCCAAGCTCAGAAATGGGAGTATTCTTAAACGATTAGATTTTGTTTTTTAAATTCTAATTCCAAAAGAGTTTTTATTACTATAAAAATAGAACTATCGTATCCAGAATCGTACATTTTAAAGGGTTTCCTAATTTATAATTTAGAACTTCCCAACCCACCCATTAAAAACCAACTTTGATAATCCAGTAAGCAGTTAATATCTCAAAAAACAAATGCATATATTACTTATAACTAAACTATATGCCATAATCCAATACGAGCAGTTTTCATTGGCAGATAAATCCAGTGTCATTATTACAACATGCGCAATTTTGTCATGCTGATTAAAAATATATATAAGTATATACACATATGTATATATGGAAATGTATTTCTAAAGTTGTTTGCGCTGTAGAGTAGAAATTTCGCATTACTCATAACAAACATCATTTTGAATTAGATTATACAACAAATTTAAAAGTTATAATAATATCAACTTTAGTGACGGATTCTCGAAACTCATAATATATATCATTGTTTTTGAACATCCAAAATTACTAAAAATTTAACTTAACCTTGATCTTAAATTATTTAAAAATTGTTAAAAAAAGGTTTCAATTGAAATTAACTTTGGTATTTTGAGGTAAATTTTAAATAATTATTATTCTTATTAATATCTCAAGCAACTAGTAATCAAATATAGCATATTATGCAGTAACAAAAATTAAGTCGTCAATATCAATTAGAGTTGTAAACTGACATCAAAGTCGAAACATTTGAATACTAAAGTTGAGACTTTTTCGATACATATGTATATAGGACTAAGATTCCTTTAAACAATCCAAAAAAAACTTCAGAATTTAATAATATTTACATTTGCATATAATAAAGTAATTACGTAATTATTGTTTATAAATATATTTTATGAAAGCAGGCTTATTTTGGAACATAATGAATTTTTAAAATGTTAAATAGTCAGTTATATATGTAATTATATTTAACCCAAACAAACATCTAAATCGGATGACTATAGCTGATGTAAGAACAACGTTTCAACAATTTAATTTATTGGAGAAAACTTTTGTGTTTTATGAGCTAACATGGTAATTATCAAGACTATACAATTAAAAAAATATATATACTGCTTTAGTTACACAACATCAGTTCCGGGTTTAGAAAAGTGGCTAAGATACCTTCGAAATGTTTCTAAAATATCGATGTAATGTTTTCGACAAATTGTTTCTATTTCTAACAACTAATGACTATTTTCCCAAGTTTTTTGTTTTATCCTTTTTTGGCGGCCTCTTTTGTCCACTCTTTTAGTCTGGACCCCTGAAAGATTTTTAATAGCATCTATTGTTATGGGTAGTGAAAATACACCGTATTAAACGGGACACTCGTAGGAAGGGATTTTGTTAGGGTATAGGAACGTCTAATGCTTTAATGGGAAATGCTTTTACTTTACTCACTTGGAAACGCCCATTATTCCCATGAAATGTTAACCCCTAATTGTAAAATGAACCAATTGCATTTGCTTGGACTATAATTTCCACGTCGATAATAATTAATATTTAATAAATGTGGCTAACCGTTTAAATTTGAATATATGACAATCAAACCTTCCTTTCTGTTAAATGAATTTTCTATTTAAAATTTCCCTTTGATTTTATAATTTAGTCTCCACTGTACCTGCATCTGATTACACATTTTACATCGATTTATATACATACAAGTCGATGTAGTATATATGCAGGTTACATATGTTTACAATGCTTGTATGTTTAGTTCATTATCTTCTCTCTTTTAGGTTCGCCATGTAAGGTCAAAGTACTTTTTACATTGGACTTGGCCTTGTCATTGTCATGTTTAGTCATAACCTCTTTAAGTATTACCTTTTTTTCTCTTTGTTTTTGCCAAAAAATGTTGAAGGGCGTAGAGGTTGACATTGCATTGCGGTCTTTAGCCCAGGTTGGTTGATTTTCCCAGCATCATCATTATGAACCTTTCCCTCTCTGGCTGTCTCTCTGACTTTGGTCAGTTTTTATTTTATATAGCATTCAGCTTTCAACTCTTTTCGTCTCTCAAGTTCATATTGGTTTTTATTTTGATTTTGATTTTGGTTTTGTCTTCGTCTTTACGTTTGTCGTTTGCCACCCAAAAATAGACCAAATAAACTTGAAACTGGAAACGAGAGCGAGAGTAAGACTATAAACCATGAATGGAGCTTGGTCTACGCACGTGTGATCGTGATTTTAGCCGGAGAAACATGGTCTCTATGCCCATGTCTGCTTAGTGCTTTGAAAACGTGTTAATAATACAAAGTATTTTTCATATAAGTATGCATATGTGTATTTATTAGGCAAAATTGTACATTGGACAGGTGTAAGCACTAATTGGCTTAGAGAGTGTTGTCTGTCTGAGAGTGGGGAATAAGTTGGAGGGTATCTACTGAAATCCCAACATTGAACTGAGAGTACAAAGCTTCAGGGTCAAAAACATATAGTGCGAATGCGACTCCAATCATCACAAATGTGTATATCGGTAAAAATGGGTAATTACTATGAACTACTCGTACAGATGGGAATTATTGCCCTGTTATAATTATAGCAAAAGAAAATATCAGTGCTTAACATTTCACAGTGGTAATAAGTCAAAAGTATTGACATTTTTTATATATTCTGCGAGTAGAGGAAAAGAGATCGCAGTTGTCTCCAGAAAACCAAAGCTTAAGCTATATCAGACTTGATTTTCTTTATTATTTGAATGTCTAGAAATTTTAGATGGGCGTAGAAGTTATATTAAAACTTGAAAAGTCAAGACCAATTTTTATATCATTTGCTTTGCTAAACTAAAAATCGTTGGAAATAAAAAAAAATTCTTATCTTCTAGTAATTTGTTACATTAGTTTTTGAGGTTTTAGTGCAAACTTAAAGATTACTTTCTAATAAGAAAACTGATATATGAATTTGGAAAATCGTTCCATATTTGACATTTACAAAGTTAGGATTATTTTAAAATATTCGGGATTATTTACAATTACCTTTATCCTTAGATTTTTTTATTTCTACCAGATGTCTAAAAGTTATATCTTTATTTAGTTAAATTCTCCAAATTTTAATGTAGATTAATCAAAATATTGTTTTATGAAAAAATTCCTTCATTTAGTTTTAAAAAAAAACTTTGCTAAGTTGAAAGTCTTATGACTCCTTTAACTTTTTGATTATAGTTGAAAATCTTTGAGATATTGAATACAGAATCTTTTGTGCGGATATAACTAAAGAAATTTGATTGAAAGCTTTTCGTTTACAATGTACAATCGTTGTAGTCTCGAACCACTGTTTAATCTGTAGGGTTAGAGATAGGTTTAGGGTTATACCAGCAACAGCTGAGCAAAACCGAAAAAAAAATTAAACCGAAACCGGCTTTCAGTGGCATCATTTCCCAATGTGATGCACCAAGTCAACTGGCTCCAGACCCAGCTCCAGCTCCAGCTCTCTCTCTCTCTCTCTCAACTTCAGCTTTAACTCAAAATAATAACTGCTGTTGTTGCTGCTCTCTTAACAAAAAAAAACCCAAGATCTGAGTAAAATTTCCAGTTTTTTATTCTTGGCATGGCATAAAATCTCGGTAACGCGCTTTTGGTAGCAACAGTTTCATCTGCGCTTTTGACACCGTTGCACGGCATCGTCTCGTATCGTATCGTATCGTATCGTAGTAGCGTATCTCAACTCATCTCTTGGGATTCGTAATAAAAACAAGTTTTTTGTCTCAGTCAATGGTTTTTTGACTGTGTACTATTTGAACACAAATTAACAATTCATATGTTGATGGTTTGCCAAAAAACAAAAATTTAAAAAAAAAAGACAAAAAGAAAAGTCTAATCAAAAGTGATTCAATGTCAATTCCATATTAATTAAATACCATAAATTATAATGTTTTGAGTGCAAGCTCAATCTGTAATTGGAAACCTCCAAAATAAGAAAAAACTTGTTCAACTAGAATTTATTCAAGTAGAACCAGTCAAGAATATGAGAAATCAGTTCAAGGATTCCTAAATCTTAAAAAACAGACAACCTTACAGAAAAAAATTTAAACTGCATTTGCGATAAAACAATAAAAAACAATAAAAATACATTCATTTCCTCTTCTTTTTGTACAACATCTTCCGTTATTCGCGAATTTTATTTTAATTTTTGTTTGCATATGTCAAGGTGAAGGTTAGGTCAGTGATCAATGATCAGCGGTCAGTGATCAGTGATCAAAAGCTAGCCGGTTTCATCTTATTCAATTTCATTAGCTTCTACCGAGACAAAAAAATAACAAACACTTGCAATTAAACACAAAGCAAAATAAATTGAGCAAAAAATAAATAAATAATAATACAGAAAATTTTTGCAAAATGAGTAAGTAATTACTTTTTACCTTTTTAACTAATTGTCAATTATATTTGTTAAGCTTATTCTGCTCCTTGACTTGGATCAAAGTCTATCAGTTACTAATGATTTCTAAACATTTATTTACTTTCAGGAGTGCCTACTATGTTGTCCGACATTGATCAATTGCCCTCAATTCAATTGGGTGATTTTAAGCTGGAATTTGAGCTTGGAGATCCCACGGCCCAGACCAAAGAGGTGGCCCTTAAGGAGCTACGTGAGACTCCTGAGCGCCAAAAGGAGGCCACAAAGGAATTGAAACGTTTATTGGAAGGTGAGTTTAAATTATGGGAAAAAAAGATGATGAGTTTCAGAAAAATATTACGTTTTTCCCAAGTTTTTCATTACAAATAATGTGGGAAAATAATTTAAAGTTGTCAACGATTCCGAATAGTGGAAAATTTGAAAGAATATATACTTAATTACAGTCGAGCTTTTTTTATAAACTGTACTTAATTACAGTCGAGTTTTTTTTTTATAAACTTGTACAACTAAAAAAACTAATTTTATAGGTACTTTATAATAAATACCTTTTCTATTAGGCTTTTACTCGTTTTCGAATTATTTTTAAGCGTACTTCCATTGGTTTTAGAATTTTATGATTCAGCAGTAATCAAAGTTTTATTAATTTGTTCAAGGGTAACCATTTATTTTTTTATTTTGTTTGAAAATTTTAACAAAAACAACAAAAGGGAAAATCATGTGAATGGTATTACAATATATTTATTTGATTCCAACTCTAACTTTAATTTTCATTTTGCACTCAATTTTTCAATTTCTGCCAAGAAAAAATCTTGAAAACAATTTCAAATGTCCGTTTGATCCATAATTACTTAATATTATTCGCAATATTTAAAATTTTTTGTTAAAAAATTATTTGAAAAGATTAATATAGAAGTAACAATTAGTTTTAATTAAGCTGACGAGTATTAAAACCGCATATTGTGGTTTGGAATTGAAAGCAAGAAAACTCTCAATTCAGATTTAAGCAGAATCTTATTCAAGGTATGTAGATCCCCTGTTTCTAAAGGTTTCGTTGATGTTCTTGTTGTTTTTTTTTTTTAATAACAAACTATTAAGAACTTACAAATATTTTATTTATTTTTTAATGCCTTTTTTAAATTTATGATCATCTAATATTTTTCAAAAAAAAATTGTTACTTTGTTGTGACTTTTGGAATGGAACATTCGTATTCTTTTATTTTTATTCTTATTCTTGGGTTTGTTTTACCAGAGATTTCTTCAGTAAGAAGAAAACTGTGTGAAAAAATTCATTATATGTGAACAATAAAAATATGACATTTACAAGAGATCAAACTGCACCTAAAATAGCTTAAAAAAGTAATGTGTTTGAACTCAATCCATTTTTAGCTTGTTCTTACGAGGAATATATAATTTTACTATAGACAGGTTTAACTGTATTTACAACAATGAACTCTTACATGTAAACAAAACTTATTTTTTTATTTTGTATAATAAAATTTTATTTAAGCCGTTCTGAAGTCCACTTAGTTCGACTAAAATTAAAGTTTATTATGAAATAAAAATTTAATACCTTAAGAAATATATTTTTCTGAAGTAGGCGGAGTTCAATTCAGTAGTACAAGCTCAAAGATCAATAGCTTAGCTATACTTAAAGAAACTAAAAATAGTATTGACTATCTATTACGTGTAAAGTGTTTATTGAATAGATATAATCCCAAGCTAATAATTTTATTAGAAAGGTTAAACTTGAAGCAATAGTTTCATGTCAATCTAATGACATAGACAAGGCATACGATCTAACAATCTATCTATATGGAACCGCCCATTCAATGTAAACAACTATTATGAAAAAGTATTGATTCTACGAGTCGTGTATTTATAGTATATACATACATAATAGATATATTAATTGGCTTCATTTTGTTTATTTCTTTTAGCTGAAACCGATCTCTTGTGTCCTAAGGATAATGAAGAGTGGTTGATACGTTTTTTGCGTCCCTGCAAGTATTATCCAGAAAGTGCGCGTGATTTGGTAAGCTATTGACTCGAATGTGTTCCAATGAGTTTTTCTATTAATATATACTTCTTTTCCTATTCAGATCAAGCGTTACTATGCCTTTAAGGTGAAGCATGCAGATGTTTATACTGATTTGAAACCTTCAAGGGAATCCAATATCTTTAAACACAATATCCTAACCGTATTTCCAAATAGAGATCAATGTGGTCGTCGTATATTGGTTCTGGAACTGGGCAGTAAGTAGAATCTTAAATCTTAGTAATTGAATAGTCTCAGTTAATCTGTTGATATAATTTTTTAGAGCGCTGGAAGCATAAACAAGTCTCACTGGAGGAGGTATTCAAGGGAGCTGTGATCTTTTTGGAGGCCGCCATGTTGGAACCCGAGACACAGATCAATGGAGCTGTCGTTATCTTCGATATGGATGGCTTGAGTCTACAGCAGACATGGCAATTTACACCACCATTTGCCAAACGTATTGTCGACTGGCTACAGGATTCTGTGCCATTGCGTATCAAGGCCATTCACATTGTGAATCAACCGAAAATTTTCAATGTGGTCTTTGCTCTGTTTAAGCCTTTCCTGCGCGAAAAACTTCGCAATCGAATTATTTTCCATGGCACCGATCGCGATTCCCTACACAAGTATATGTCTCCGAAATGTCTGCCCTCTTGTTATGGTGGCATTCTGGAACTGAAACGTGTCGATGGCGATCAATGGTATGAATTGTTACTCATGTGCGATGCCGAATTCGATGCCATCAATTCGTATGGCTATAAAAAGAAGTGAATAGTTTTTGCGTCAGGGGGAAAGACAAAGGAAGAGAAGAGCAGACGAGATGAGGAGAGCACGTGATCTACAGCAAGTGATAATTTCCCATAATATTCGATTCCAAAATCCAAAAGTTAGACATATCTATGTAATAAGCATGTCCAGTAAGTGAAATACCGCCTAAAGTTTGCCTCCCTTAGTCTTAAGTCAAATGAACAATATTTTCCCGCATGAAAAAACAAAATGTTTTATAAATTTTTGCAAAATATTAAAACATATACATATATATATATATACATATAAAAATATTACATACATTTAAAACGGGTTTAAGCATATTTATATTATGTTATTGTAATAAATTTCGAAAACTGTTATACTTTGAAATCTCATGATTCGATATTTATTTTTTTAAATGCATTATTTTTTCCTTCTTCAAATAATTTGTTTATAAATATTCCCAGCATGCTTTTTTTCAATCTTTACCTTGTTATGAAGGAGTTATACACAATTTTTCACTCCTGATGAAAGTGTTATACACTAAGCCACTGTAACACTATCTGAAGGACTCTCGGCTTCTGGGAAAGAGATAATTTTTAACCACAAACTAATATAAGATAATGAAGCAAACTTGTTTCCGATTTTGCTTTTGATACATTTTCCTTCAAAAGTTCTAATTTGACTTCTTTGAATTCTTCTTTAAATTCTTAAAATATTTAACTTGTATATTTCTAACAAAATTTCGGATAATGTTTTCCAAACAGAGTATAAAAATATATATAGAAGAGTGCTAAGCCGACAAATTACGAATACTTAGCCCAACGATTAGATATTCAGGAAATTAGAGATTCATTCTTATACGTCTACGTATATATAGAGGGAATAGAGAATCTTTGTCTGTTTGAATGCTAAATGTTTACGAATGAAAAACTATGCATTTCAGATATTTAGTTCTGGGGCTTGTTCTTGTTTCGAGAAGTCGACATGTCAAGTACTACATACCTGCTCAGTTGGAGATAATCTGGACAACTTCAGAGGATTGAGATCTAGATTTAGTAGAGCGGAAACGTTTGCATTATTTCAAAAGTTTCATACAAATTGCTCACAGCCTAATGAAAGTGCCTTATTACCTTATTGTGATGTTATCACATGTTATTGTGATGTTACCTTATTTTGAAATCCACAAATAATATGTGAAAAGTTTTTGTAAAAAACTACGACTTTTAGAGAAAATGGTAGCTAGAAATAAATAAATAAGTTGACTGACTAAGAAAGTCTTATTCAAGTTTTTAAAATTTTTTGAAAACAAGCCGATTTCTGTGCAGTTTCTGCAAAAATCCATCATTGAATCAAAACACAAAGCACACAGAATATATAAATACATACATATATTTATGTATATTGTATATTTTTACCAGGCTTAAGCGTATTTACATATAATATGTTATTATAATAAATTTGTAAAAATGTTATACTTCAATATCTCACTAACTATACTTCATATTATATTTGTTTGTTGGTTTTGAAATTAAAACTTTGTCATTTATGCAAAAATAAAAACCGTTTTGCATTTGTTCGTAAATCGTATTCGAATTATTTTTTTCTTAGGAAAGGAAAGAGACAAGAGAAATGCTTATAATGGGTAATAAGGCAAAGTCAATTCAATTGACTTTTCCATTAAAAGGCACAGCTGTTGAAAGCAATTTAGATAAGTCAAAATAGATAACAATAATGCAATTAATGTCGTTTTGCGATTAAAAATATACATTCAATCGGGCTAGCATTTTGCGATTTTTAACGAATTTGGGTCTTGAGAAATGGGTTTTGTTATACAAATCGTTATACTCTTTTACAGCTTTTTTAAACTAATATTTTGTAAAAAACAAAAACCAAACAATTATCTTAGTTTTTGGTGTAGATTACAATTATATCCTTGGTCTTCAATTAGGAATGCATTGAGTAATTTTCTTAAAAGGCGCTTCAATTATCTAGACAACTCTTCTTATATTGCGTTGTACGCAATTTGGTCGATTCATAGACGATAATTGGTCGATGGCGCCGCTGTTGCACTTCGTTGTTGTCCAAACAATGTGGATGGCGTTCGCATTGATGCATCATCATTGTCATCATCATCATCAGCATATGAACCACGACCAGACGAACCACCAGTGCCACCGCCTGAGCAGCAGTAACGTTTCTGTATCAGACGTATGGGTCGCGTTAAATCGATAGTATCACCATTCTGTTGACGCAGCTCCGCCTCAGCCACACACTCCATATGCTTCCATTGGCGTAGGGCAAGTGTGAAGGCTTCGGTGACATTTGTTGCCGTCTTCGAGGATGTCTCAATGTGGGTGCTTATATTAAGTTCTTTGCACCATTGTTTAACCTCATCAGAATTAATCTGACGCTGTTGCGGCTGAAGGTCATTCTAAGAAGACAAATTATATATAATATTAGTATTTACACATATATAAATGTGAAAATAACAAACTCACCTTATTTCCCACCACTATAAAGGGAAATTTGTCTGGTTTCACATCGGCATAGTTAAGAAACTCATTACGCCACATGCCCAATCCTTGCAAGCTATCCCGATCATCCAGAGCATAGCAAAGCAGGCATATATCCGATCCACGATAAAAGGGTGTACGCAAGGCACGAAAACGTTCTTGTCCAGCCGTATCCCATATCTATAAATATAAGCAAATTAAACTTTAATTGGCTTTCAATTAATGCTTCCATAGAAATTTTGCAACGCGTTCGCGTTTGACAATTGTGGGAAACCTAATTGGAGCTGGCAAATGTTTGCCACTATGAGACCAGGTAAATATCGTTTACATAGTGGGGCTTCTCCCAGCTGACGTCACATTTACAGACTATCTATGTATGTATATCAAACTAAAAGAAAAGAAATTTTAGTTAGCTGCTTCAAAATCTTGAAAGCTTAGTACCTAAGACAAACCAAATTACTGATAAAGTCGAAACACTGATAAGCCAACGTTCACAAAACAAGTTCTCAGTCTTAAAAATGTCATATGAGTAAATAAAGCGAAATAGGGCAACAAATATACATACATAGGTACATATATATGTGACCTTTTAAAATAATTATGGTTTTCAATGTTGCCAAAAAAAGACGAGACAAACAAAGCAACTGAAATTAAAAAGAACCGAAAAAATAATGGGAATAAATAAATGATTCACCAGTAAAGCAAATACTTGTTCTATGAATATTATAATAGTATTTTTTGTAAAACAAAAATTACTACGGAAATAGGAACTCATCATAATTTGGTTAGTTCTGTTCTGTGAAGAGGAATCACATGATTTCCACTTGGTTTTATGTAATCTTTTAAAAAACACCTGATACTTAGCTAAAAAATCATAGTAAAATATAAACCATTGTTGTTTTAGACTTAATACATAGACAAACATACATACATATATACTGTATGTGTATCAAATTGCGTGAGACATAAACAGTTTTCTATTACAGAAGTTTCTTAAGAAACTCTCAAAGAAAAGACGACTATTTGTAAACCTTTAGCATGGCATTGATTTTGAATTTAAAGAACTTATATTATAACTTTCATAGTCTTGTATTTACATACTTTGTAAAGTCGATAAGGTTTTTTATCTTACGGAAATGCCAAATTTGTGAGTAGATGTTGAAAAAAGACTGTAGATTGGCCAATGTGTAATTTCACAAAGATATACCTTAATTAAATACCTTAATTAAAATGGCATTAAAATATTGGCTTTTAAGAATTTTAGGCCATTTTCCAATGAGACCAAAAAAAAATAAACTTTGAATATTATTCCAAAAACAATAATTGTACTTGTAATAATTTAAAATTCCAATACAATATAGATAAAACAAATTAAACTGCTCTGAAGCGAGTAGTTAAATTTAAGCAACCTAAATTATAATATGAAAATTTTAAAGAGATTAAAGAAAGATTGCATATCAAATATCACACTCGAATGTGGTCACAAAAGTATTAGAAAAATCACAGTATTCAAATATTACACTCGAATGTATTCACCAATGTATTAGATAACATATAAAGAACTCGTTCTACTCTAATTCATTTAAAAGTATTTTCAATTAATCATAAAATTTATAATACTCTACAACATTTCCTTTCCTTTTAATCAATTCATTGACCTCAATTTGATTAACTATTTTTAAAACAATTTTAAAATTTATTTATGATGACCTCTAAGATAACAACAAATACAATATAACTTACTAATGAACTGATAGGTAAAAAGTTTATTTTCCTCAATTTGACAAAAGCTGATTTAATATCCTGAAAATCATAGACAATACGCGATAATCAGTTCAGGATGAATGTGATTTAGCACATAGAGCTTCAGATTTTTAGTTTTTTGTTGCTCACTCTTGGTCCACATTTGTTTATTTACTGCTACCTTATTTTGTTTGTTGATTTTCGGTTTTAGGTTGCCATGCAGCCAACCGTTAAGCTAATTTGTTTGATTTTCACCTTGCCAAATGAGTAACTTTTTATAATACTCATAAATAATGACTTCTTTTTAAATGATTTACTGAATTTCAATTCAATTACTCAGCAGCAAACTTTAGAATATTTAATTCTTTCGGGTTCTATAGGCAATCCGGTCCCTGAATTTCTATAGTCAATTCGATCGATTTATTCAATTATAATGACTTTTTCGCTTAGATGACATTTTTGCAATATTTTGCTTACTCATTTGGCGAACCTCACAAAATTAATGCATATTTATAAGCAATTCCAGCAGATTCTGTGACTGACTGAGACTGACAGAGTGTGAAAATGGAAAACGACAGCATAAATATAGAAGAGGGGGAGGAAAAGACAGAGAGAGTGAGCGATATAGAGAGAGTGGGGAAACGAGAAGGTGAGAGAGGGCTAAAGACTGAAGCAAAAGAGTTTTGTTTATATGTTTGCAAACTGTACGTTATTTGACAACAAATTACATTGTAGTTGCTTGTGTGGGTTAGATAGAGATCAGAGGTATATGTACATAGTATATAATGAATACTACATCAAAAGCAACGAACAATTTCCAGATTGAAACGAAGCAACGACTTTGTCTCACACCCTAAAAAACCTGGGTTAACAATTAAAATTAAACTCTATTAAAATTTATTATCAATTACCAAACCTCTCATTTGCAAATATCTGAACAACAAAAGTTTTTATTCACAAAGTTTTTTCTATTTTTATCTTATTTCATATTTCAATAATTTAGAATTTTCGAATACCTTTGATGTTTGTTCTTAAGCTTAACACTGGAAACCTGATGTTTAAGAACTTATTTTCAATATGATTACAATTATTATTGAATCTTCCTACAGACTAAATGAGTCTATATAGCAAATTTTGTGAGTCTATATTAAAAAGTTTCATAGAAATATTAGCACTCTAGGCTTGGTTTAGATCAAACCAATCCGAAAGAGGCTTATCCATAAACTGCTGATCGTATGTAAGCTTTTAAACAAATGTAGATTCCAATATAACCATTCTCTATAAGAGTACAGGGTATCTAAGAACAAAGCAGAAGCGTTGTTTAATCACGAAATGCCGGTTAATAGAGAAGACGTTGGCGGGGTTAGTGTAAGAGAAGCTCGGACGAATTCGATGGCATTCGATCCATAGAATCAATCAACCACGAATAAATAAAAAAATATTTACAAATAAAGTTTCTTATTGCTTTCTTAAAACTTATGTTACTATTATTTTCTTTTTTTTTTATACCGTACCTGTAGAGTATATTTTTCGTTATCTACTATAATATCCTTGTTCATAAATTCCACTCCAATTGTGTGGAAATTATTTTCTTCATAACGATTGGAGACGAAGCGGTTGAGAAGCGCAGACTTGCCCACACCACCATCGCCTAATATGACGACCTTCAATAGTTTGGATTTCTGCGGTGGGCGCATGTTTGTCATTTTGTTGTCTTATTACTTATTTTCTACTCCCCCCTACTATTAACTAAAGACCCTCCCGCTATCAGCACAGCAAATGGCGTTTTGCTTCACGACTTAAAAACAACGAAAACAATTTTTTGATTTAATAGTTAATATTTCCCTTGCACTTTGTTATTTAAAGTAAATAATCATTCACTTGAACAATAAAATTAAAATTATTAGGGGAGAAAGGAAAAAATAAATTAAAAACCCCGCCGCGGTATAATAAAAACGAAGACCAATTGAATTGGAGTCAGCTGACAGCTTAACAGTGTTCACAAACGAGTCGTTAAGTCTAACAGTGCTCACAAATGATGCTGTTAAAGCGGCAAGCACTGGAGCAATTAGAGATGGCAATCGAAATGGTGAAGATCGCAATGCCTGACACCTGATTAGTAGGAATCCCCTTTTTTGGAACTTGGTAGCCTGATTACTTCAGTAGATATTTTTTTTCTGATATGTTCTATTGTGATAATTCATTTTCAATTGTGGATTTGTTAGATTTAAGCTTCAATATTTAATCTTTAAAATATTAAGTTCCACTTTTCTAAAACGTCTTAAACCTTTGACCTTAAATTCAATTTCTCTCTTTCTTTAACAAATTTTGGCTGTTCACATCCATTAATTACATGATTTAAACGCCATAGGTGATATTTTGTTGGACCCAAAATCACTAAGTAAAGCTTAGATTGAAATTGTTTAAGGGGTATATTTATCTCTATAAATCGGGAACGAATAAATTGAGACTTAATACACTGAGTTATGACTTATGTACCTACAACAGAGCCCGGCACTCATATCCCCCGGGGGACGAACACGTTCGGCACCTCGTATGCGTGTAACCGAACGGCTGCCGAAGTCCTCACACAAAATTACCATGAGCAAGAGGGTGGGTTTTAGTTTCCCTCAGCATTTCGACGCAAGCAGATCTATGTCGCTTTGTTGAGAAAACACACATGAAAAAATTGATCGCTGCTTTGTTTTCTCTATCTTTTTCTTGCATAAGATTATTTGCTGCACTCGTTTTCTTGATTCGAGGCAGAATTTGATGAAGTTTAATTTTGCGCAGTGTAAAGCAACACACGCATACAAGCAAGTGCACACATACAACTAAACTTTTTTAGCGCTCTCTTTGTGCCGGGCCCTGGCTTAGAGGCCAAATAATATATTGTAGGTCAGGGCCCGGCACAAAGAGAGCGCTAAAAAAGTTTAGTTGTATGTGTGCACTTGCTTGTATGCGTGTGTTGCTTTACACTGCGCAAAATTAAACTTCATCAAATTCTGCCTCGAATCAAGAAAACGAGTGCAGCAAATAATCTTATGCAAGAAAAAGATAGAGAAAACAAAGCAGCGATCAATTTTTTCATGTGTGTTTTCTCAACAAAGCGACATAGATCTGCTTGCGTCGAAATGCTGAGGGAAACTAAAACCCACCCTCTTGCTCATGGTAATTTTGTGTGAGGACTTCGGCAGCCGTTCGGTTACACGCATACGAGGTGCCGAACGTGTTCGTCCCCCGGGGGATATGAGTGCCGGGCTCTGCTCTAAGCAATGCAAATGAACAGAAACTAAGAAATTGACTTGTAAAATGTTCATAATCTCTGTGAATGAAAATCTTTTAACAGGCAGACGAATATTTTGGAATCAGTTTATTTAATGGTTCAGTTTAATGATTTAATTTACTTAGGGATTTAATAAAAATGTTTAGTTAAAATGTAAACAATTAATTTGACAATACATTTTACATGTTTTATTAGTTATTAATCCGCTTGGGTACTTCACATATAAAAAGCCTTTTTGCATCACATTCCATATCGTTTAATTTTGCATAACTTTTTTTATAATACCGCAATTCATCACAATGTTCTTTGCCCCCATAATTGTTTGGCTCTCCCGGATACCAAATGTTCAAGCTTATGGAATCCTTGGTAGGGAACCAGATATGTTTACCTTGCTTTATCAAATCAGTACCAGATGTCCAGTAACGTAGAGTATTTGCGTTATCTAGATATTTTATAATAGCATTCCATTTTTCGACTGTATTAAAGGCGATAAGACGGGCTCCCATCTGATAACAAGTGGCAAAGGCATCATACCAATTTTTGGCTTCGCTCGTCTCAATGATAAAAATTTGGTTTCCAATTATCGGGAATATAAGTTTCGATCCAGGATTCGTATTAGGTGAAGTCAGCACAGTAAGGTCTAATGAACTCTATTAATTAAAATTTGTGATTCATTTAACGTTTAAAAACTTACTTTTAGAAATATCAGATTGATCATCCAAAGGCGTTGCTACGGCCAAAAGGCCAATGAAAATTATCAGTTGACAATATTTCTTGTACATTTTCCCAGATGCTATGATAGAACTGCATTAAGAGGCTTGCCTTATATAGTAAAATATACCCGGATGCTTAAAATGTTTTGAAACATTTACTTTCCTTTTAAAATTTCTTAAAATGTTTAATATGGCATTGCATTTTTTGTTTAAATTGATAAGATGACTTTGTTTACACATATGTAGATATAACTTTGTTGCAGCATCGTGAAAATTTCGAAGCGATTTCGGCTTTTTTTCTGATACACAAGCTATTTTGTTTTTTTGTTTCTTTCTATCTTCTGTAGGTATTGTAAGATTTCAAATACTTGTTTAGCCTGTACCAGATGTAAAAAAAATCTAGTGTAAATCCGTTAATCTCAAACTTGTTTTTATTTTTTTCTTGAAAAATAAGTGAAATGGCATATGGCTTAGTCAATTTATATCCGATGTTCAATACAAACCTTTATACTTTCTTATGCAATAACAATAAATTGGGCAGCCAATATAAATTGGCAAATTTCTTTTAGCTATTGATTCGGCAGAATTGGTTTTAGCACTATTTTTTCTCTCTTTCTCTCCATATTAAAAAAAAAATGAAAATCGGTCTAAAGGCTGTCTTGTTATTCATCAAAATTCAAGATGTATCTTGGGAACTAGAACTGATGCAAAAACACAGTAAAAACTAAGTAAATAAGAAGGGGAAAGAATATGCTAAGCTTTACAAAAAAGTATTAAAACTTAGTAATTGACCAAAATGCATAAAAGCATTTCAGTTTGGTTTAAAGGTTTTTCATTCAGGTCCTTTACACTAAAAGTTATCTTCTAATTTGCATGCAAACCCCAACAACTTATAATTATACCATATACCCATAGGGTGAAATGGTATATTAAAGTCGCCAAAATGTATGTAACAGGCAGAAGGAAGCATCTCCGACCCCACAAAGTATATATATTCTTGATCAGGATCAAAAACCGAGTCGATCTAGCAATGTCCGTCCGTCCGTCCGTCCGTCCGTATGAACACCTAGATCTCGGAGACTATAAGAGCTAGAGCCACCAAATTTAGTATGAAGTCTCGTGTAGTATGTACGCTTATCGAGTTTGTTTAAAATTTTTGCCACGCCCCCTTCCGCCCCCGGAATTTACATAAAACTGTTTTTCTTAAAAAGTATGGCAGATAGAGACATCAGATTTGGGTTATATACTTGTTTAGTTAGCGCGCCTAGAAAATAATTGTTCCAACTTTTTGCCACGCCCCCTTCCGCCCCCGGAATTTACATAACTCTGATTTTCTTAAAAACTATGAAAGCTACCGACATTAAATTTGGTATGTAAGCTAGCCTAATAGACGCGCAGATATTGACTATTTTAAAATTTTGCCACGCCCATTTCCGCCCCCGAAAATTAAACAAAACAGATTTTCTCGAAAACTAACAAAGCTAAAGTCACCAAATTTAGTATGTATATTGGCTTAGTATGCGCGCAGAATACATATATTTTAATATGTTGCCACGCCCACTTCCGCCTCTATAATTTAGAAAAAACCGATTAGCTCTTGCAATTTTTTGACCATCGCAATCAAATTTGGCAGACTAATAAATCTTATCTATTTCTATCAAACTACCAAATTTGATTGAAATCGGACTAGAAACATACAAAATATACGTATGAACGTATTTTGCTACGCGATCCATAAGGGCAGAATTGGCCGTTGGCTAGGGGCGGCGCTAGAGTGCTCGTGTGTTTGTAGAGTGAGCGAGATAGCATATGGTATGAGGCATGTTAAAACAATTTAATAGACATACATTTGGTTTTCGAAATTTTAAATATTTGTTTCACCTGGTGTATGGTATACCCAAGTCGGCGAGACGACTTACTTACTTAATTTTTTTGTTTTTGGATTGCTACAGCCTTAATTAATTTTTCCGTTTCATTGCGCCTAAATATTTATTTTTTACCTAATCTTCGATATCCATCAAAAATCGAAACTTTTTCAAGTGAATCCTTGTTTATCAGTAATCAATTCCTGAACGGTACGGAGAACTGTAATATTTTGTCGTTTTTCGAGATTTTTTTTTTAATAATTAATTTTAATTATAATAAATCAGTTCTGATTTAAAATCACAAAAATAAATAGAGAGACATCGAGCAATCATCAGCCCTTGATAACTGCAATGGGTCGCATTTTAATGCATTTCCTGCTTATGCCCGCCGCATGACAAGTGTCCACAACATCTGTGACATCTTTGTAGGACTCGGGAGCCTCTTCCATTACCAGTTTGGGGGAAGCCACCCTTATGGCAATGCCGGTTTGCTCTAATTTCTCCAAGACTTCTTTATAATCGAGATTTCGACGAGATTTAGCTCGAGATAAGGCGCGACCCTATAAGAAAGAATAAATGTTTATTATTTATTTGTAATTTAATTTTGTTTAGATGATATACTCACCGCGCCGTGACATGTGCTACCAAAGGTTTCATGCATGCCCTGTTCAGTGCCGGTTAGAACATAACTGCAAGTGCCCATGGTGCCACCCACAAGAACTGGCTGTCCTGTCAGTTGATAGTCGACTGGGATAAGAGGATGATGTGGTGGAAAGGCACGTGTGGAGCCCTTTCGGTGTACTAGAAGTTTCTTCTCCTTGCCATCGACCATATGATTCTCTACTTTAGCGATGTTATGGGAGACATCATAGATTACATGCATATCCAAATCATCGGGTGTGGTATTGAACATCTTGGCAAAAGCCTGCCTTGTAAGGAAAGTCATCGAACTGCGATTGACCCAGGCGAAATTAGCCGCAGCAGCCATTGCCTTTAGATAGTCTTGACCCTCCACCGAGTTAATGCGGGCACAGGCTAATTGGCGATCATTCGTCTCAATTTTGTCTCTTTTCATGGCCTTTTCCATTTGTACAAGCGCATCGGTGGCCACTTGGTGACCGAAACCACGGCTGCCGGAATGTATCATCACCACAACTTGTCCCTTCTCCTCGATACCCATTTTCGATGCACTCCACTTGTCATAAATTTCATCCACCACTTGAATTTCAGCATAATGATTGCCAGCGCCCAATGTTCCCAATTGTGGTAAGCCACGTTTTTTGGCTCTCATGCTGACCTTAGCGGGATCGGCATTCAGCATGCGTCCATATTCCTCGCAATGCTCTTTATCTTCAGCCCATACATAGCCCTCACGTAGTGACCAATCCATTCCCATTTCCAAAGCCTCCTCCAGATCTCTTGCATTCATGGGTATAATACCCTTTGAGCCTACTCCCACAGGAATGTGATCAAATAGTGATTGAGCTAGTTGCTCCTTAACCGGCTGTACATCCCGCTCATACAGATTTGTTCGCAGCAACCGCACGCCACAATTAATATCAAATCCGACTCCTCCTGGACTAACTACTGACAGAGGGTTATCCATGTCAAATGCCGCCATATTACCAATCGCAAAACCATAACCCGAATGTATGTCCGGCAATCCAATAGAGCGTCCCACAATGCCAGGCAATGCGGCCACATTGGCTATCTGCTTTACGCCAGGCAAAAATCCTCCCACAGCTCCCGGTCTACATGAGTTCTTCAACTCCTCAAGCATAAGTCGTTCCAGGCGCCTATTAAAAACAATTCAACAAATTTAATTGACATTACTTTATAAACCCCAAAAATTCATACTCGTTGACATAGAAGCAGCCTTCCACATTCATATTGGGCTGAAAGCCCTTCTTAATGCGCCAGCAATGATCATTGATTTTCTCCAGGTACTTAAGCTCGTCGTTATACGGGCGGACTACCATTTTGATGATGAACTTGAATCCTTTGTCTCAATATTATTTATTAACGTGCAAATATTGTGAAATGAAGTAAATGATACCGGCTTGCTTTACAGAGTGGCCACATTATTGTCGGAACGGCCGATATTAGGGTGGACTATTGGCGTTATCGATAAATGTGCAATATTGATATTTATCGAAAAGTTGAAATATATTTTTAAAAACTAATTTAATTTTATTGAAATAACATCTCATAAAATTATAAGTTCAATCGTTTTTAAAATATTCATGATTCCACAAGTTCTTTATGTCTATATTAACCTGGGGACCATATATTTTGAAAGCATTACAAGCTACAGTATCATAGACAAGAAAACTCAAATGTGGATATTGAATACTTAATTCTTCTAGCTTGTAAGGCAAATTACCAACAAACATGATGCAAATTAACTTCAAACATGGAAGATTACTCATTGTATACGGTTTTAAATGCTTTTCACCCGTTAATTGGTAAATATTGAGAATAACTAAATGCTGAAGCATATTAGCATTTTCTAGTAGTCGAACAATCATATGGTCTCTGACATCACAATGACTCATATCAAGAATTCGTAAAAATGGGGTTACCAATTGAACGGTCCTTACATATTCTGCGGTAAAACTAGCATGATCAAATTTTAGGGCACGTAGTTTTTGTGTTTCGGCAGCGCCCTGACAAAGTGGTCGAAGGATAGGTATAACATCTTTTTCAACAATTGAATAGCCTACACTGATATGAAGACTAATTAAATGCCGACCGAGAGCTTGTAGTTTGCCAGCATCATGGCGTGGAGGAAATCTCATTGAGAAATCATAATGACGAAATCTGTGAAATTGTCTTTCAATTGCATCATTAAAACGAGGACTGATTTCGTTATATATTGACAGAAGTTCATCGAGTTGGAGAAGATTAAGTATCAGATCTAGAGAGTCATCATTGAGATCAAAGAGTGTCATTTCCAACTTTTTTGCCATTCTAAAAGATAATAGAAGTTAAAAAACATTGTATTATTAATTGAAAAACCAGAATAATTATATTAATCAACGTACATACATACATATCAAATATTAGATTTTTTCTTTACTAAAGTAAACCAGATATGTATTTTTGAATTTGGCGGTATATCGGTAAATCGATAACTAAGCCGATAAGCGGACTGCTGTTGTTTCAACAGAATGCGGTCACTCTTGAAATTGTTTACGGTCGTCGGCTTTAAAATTAAAGTGAAACATTCCGATATAAAACTCGTCTCCAACTTGATACTCACTTGGACTTCGACTACTTAACCCTACCCCCGGTTTACCCCCTCTACACTGTCTACGTTTGTCTGCAAATAAAATTTAATTAAATTAAATACAAATTTTCGCAGCAACTCGCGGCGCAACAACGGCGGTGGGCGAAGAAAAACTGTTTGCGTGGAATTAAAATTTTCGCCTCTTGGCATACCCCATAAAAAGAAAAATTAATACATATTTGTGCGTGTGTGTTTTGAGTTCCTGCTTATTGGGGAAAAAGTCATCTGTGCCACACATCCAATTGGAGTTTGTATTGTGAATAGTGAAATTCTTATCAAATGGATGATTTAGGTAAGTTAACTACAAAATTTATCTCAAAAGCAACAGCAATAACACCACCGACGACAACAAGATTAACAACTTTTTTTTGGTTGTTAAATTTTTTTGGTGTATCGCCAACGCTCAAGGTCAAATATATTTAGGCCATATGAATTAAGTTAACATTCCACTTCAGTTTAAAATAATAATACTACCCAACGCTTCATCCAATAAGAGAAAAATGAATCATTTAAATGATTAATGTTCGTTTTCGTATTAAGATTCTTATCATTATCTTTTGAATTGCAATGCAAGACTTAGCTCATTCTTTCATTGATGGTGACGATGGTCATCGGCCCGTTAACATGATAAATAAAATAAGTTTTATGATTTATATCACATTCTTGGAAATTTAAAAAACGTAACGCAATCAAAATCTGCGGCAATCATTTACTTTGTGCCATATTAAAAGTGAGGGTGTGGCGAACCATCCGTCCAGATATAGGGCTTAATATGTTGCTGAATTTGGTTAATGATCTGAGCGAGTGAAACTAACCCGACTCTCATGAATCTGCGCGGACTTTTAGTCATCATCAGCATTAACAAAAAAAACACACACACACAGACACACACTATTTCAATTCAGGAACAATGATGAGACCGTGAGACTTTATTCTATTGTAAGATTTCTTTGAAAATATGCAAAAATAAAAGGATGCTGTTTCCTTAGTATTAATGGACACAAAGTCAAAAGTCAAGTTGAGTCCTAATAGGGCTTAATATAGATACTTATATACATATTCTATACGTAGATATAGAAATAACTCCCTGAATGGATATATTCAAAAATTAAAATTATTTGTAAATTTGCTCACTAAAAATGTGTGGAAATCATTAAATAGAGTTTTATTTTCTAAACTATTTATAAAATCTTCATTTCTAATACTTTGATTGACTTTAAAGTTGATATAAAGCTCAATTAATTTAAAATTTTGGTTTCTACTATTTAAAAAAGTTTTGTAAAGTTAAAAAATAGCAGAAAATATGCGATTTTTGGTTTGACTTTCTGTATTTTAGTAAAACATTTGTTTAATTAAAGTTTTGGTTCCTAAAACATCTTTAAATTAAATTTAGTTATCAGTAGTAAATTAAATAAAATGACTTTAATTGATAAATTTGGGTAAATGTTTGTGATTAGATATACTGCTAGATTATTGAGAAATTCCAAAATCGATTCTTATCAGTGTCTTTTGTATTCAGTTTTCGTGTCACGTTTGCATCTTTATCACTTATACGTATCTTCTGTTTGCCTTTTTGCTCTTTGCTTCATCTTTTACCCACTTTATGACACAATTCTTTGGCTGTTTACTGCTTGTTGCGCTTGTTCTGAACGTCGTTTTTTTTTTGATTTGATAAAAAATGTAAGTTGCATTCTGACTTGTCAGACATTCTTAAGAAATGACTAAAGGCCAGGTCACAATCGCAAACGCATATACAACTCCCTCCGCCCTCACCGCTCTGAAAGCTCAGCTGATGCCCGCTGTCACCCACGCACAGTGGTTCCACTATCAAACATATTTTATGAATGAGTTTTCGAAAGTACATAGTAAATATGTATGTATAGGTACATATATATAGCCCACGCACACGTCGGACGGAGTTGCCTCCTTTTGCTGCCATTAGTGAGTGCCCACTTTATTGATGGCTCTGCCCACTTGACAGTTGCGTGTGTTGCATGTCTGCCTGCAACTTAAAGCCTAGAGTCTGAACTGAAGCTTGTTCTTCTCAATTGAGCTTGAGTTGCAGTTGACGTTGAAGTTGCTTTTGAGTGAGAGTTATGTCTGCGGCTTTTAAGTGTCATTGTCGTTTTGGTTTCCGACTGGCACTTCAACTAGTTATCCACAATATAAAAAGAAAATGCTCTATTTATTGTTGGTCACGGATCGGAGATCAAATCTCAAAAGCAAATAACAGATATGATTTTGTTTTAATAAGATGGGGATAATTAAATTGTAGTCGATATTTCTAACAACATTTTCCAGAATAGTGAATTACTTATGTAATATTGTTCTAAATAGTTTTCACTACCTAATCGATCTTATAATGAGAAATTAAAATCTTATTCAGCTTGAACACGAATTAATTAAAGGCTAAAGGGCAGATTGAAACTTTCGTTGTTCGATCTTCAAAAAAACATAGTATGAACAAGAAAAAATAAAAATGGAAAATGGAGTTTTGAGTTTTAATAAGGACATTTAATTTCTGGAAAAAATTACATGTGTATGAATGAATTTTTTTTAAATTCGCATTGAAATATGTAAGGAATTTTTTGCGGACTCTTTAGGGACTAAAATTACTGTGAAGCAATTTTTTAGGAATTTCTTGAGAAATCTTTAGGGATTATAACTTTATTCCAGTACTTTCCCATTTATAATTACAATATAGAATAATTTATTACTTTGGATTTCTATTTTAATTCCAGTTAAGTGCTTTGCGGTTCCTCATTGTATTGCTAATTCTTATCACTTTCATAGAATTCTCTATCAGCTATACGTACTGTACCTAACTACAATATTTGAGATCGTTAGCTACACATACACTCTTGAGCATTCATAAGTATATTTCGATTCTCGTAGAAATGACTCACTTTTTGTTTTGTTACTTTTTTTGTGTACAATTTTTGTTCACTGTTCCCACTGTTGCTTATAGACTTACTGTTCCCACCACACAGAAAGCCTTTGACAATTTGTTGTTTGTTTCTCTCCAATTCCCTTTTCTTTATGTGTTTATGTTTCTCCACCCACTTCTCTTGCGGTTTGACTGCGTTGGATGTGCGATATTTCACCGCGGAAAACAAAACTGAATAACAACTTTCATAGCAGCCGATTACGCTACAAAAGAAGAGTAAAGAAGAGAGATCACAAGCTCCACAAGTTCTCTCGATCTTACTCTCTTTCTATACCATGTGTCCATTGGGAACTGGTAGGGTGTATTGGGATCTATCAATGAAATGATATAAAGTAAATAAATACATTTTCTATTGAACTTTCACTCATTTCACTTTCATTTCGCAGCCGCGAATACTAGTGAAACCATTTTTTATTTGCTTCGAAAATTTCGCATTTGCTTAACGTTTGCTATCCATAAAATCTGTTCAAATGTTTAAAATTACAATTAAACATATAAAGATTTCAGGACAATTTATATACTTAAAATGAAATATTACATTATTCTTTGGTGCGTTGCCTCAAAAATAAAGATTTGAAACAGACATATTACATATTCTTAAAAGCTAGGCTAGGTGACAAAGGTCTTTAAAAGACGAGTGTCAAAAATCAAAGTGCTGCAGGTTTTTAAAAAATTTCGAAACTTTATCCTTTTAAACTATAAAACTGAAAAAATCAAAATACTTGAGATTTTTTTAATTTGTTACACAACGATGTACAACAATTCTTTTTAAATTTTTCTTTATGTGTGAAAAGAGTTTAATACTTGAAAATGTCTAAAATACTTACAGATTTTGAAGTTGGGCTCCAAAACTGATAAATTATAAAAATAATAGTTTAGTATTTTAGAAAAATATTTTAAATATAATGATATTGTCTTGTGTTTTTGTAGTGTCATGTATAATATATTTGTCATTAGATTTTGAATAAACTTATACGTAAAAAAATTATATTATTTACTTATTTAGATTTTGAAGAACAAGAAATGAAGAAATTTATTTTGGATTTCAAAAAAGTCCTATTAGTTACTTTTTTTAGGATTAATTTTCGTCTTTCATTTTTAAAGGGTATCAACAATTTTAGTATATACTCTCTAATTAAAAACATACATACACATGTGTCTTTCTTGTTTGAGACAGCGAGTAAGAGAGAGCATTATACTTTGAGAGCGCTAAAAAAGAGAGAGACCAAATAGACAAGAGAAAATGTTGCCATCTAATGTGGAGCCCATTTGATTTTTTTTACTTTGGGGATTTCATTGAATTTTTCAGTCGTTTGCGACGCTTTTACTTAGACGCGCGGAAAACGCGAAAGCGCCGTTGATATTTTAAAAATAATAATAAACAAAAAAAAAAATATGAGACAACATACTGTCAAAGTGCAGTGAAGAGTGCGTCAAGCAAAACAAAACAGAAAAAAAGTAAATATAATAAAAAAAGTTGTTGTTGTTGTTGCAATCTACGAGATAAAAAAAGAAAAGCTCATGAAAAATAATTTTTTGCGGCCTATAAAAAAGCGTGGGAAAATTATTTACTTAGCTGACATCAAACAAAAAAAGAAACAAAATGTATACAAGATAAAAGATTTAAAGAATTTAACAAATAAAGATTATTTTAAGAATATCCACAGTAGCCAGAGATAAATATGAAGATGCGATCAGAGGAGATAAAATGAGATGAAATTAATGATTTGTGTCACTTAGTTAAGATGCCACTAAATATCTCTGCAAATCTTATTTAAGCAAATATACTTCTGTCTATGTTTGTATTTTGTTTAAACTAATTATGGAACTAATTTTGATAAATGAGGACAAACGGGGATTATAGCCAAGAAGATCGAAAGACATCATGTGTGTGTGTGTGTGGGCGTTGGGAAATGGAAAATGGTAACCAATGGCAACCAATTAAAATTGTTTGCCGATGTTGTCGTGGGGGGCAGCAATAGTGGGGGGAGCCCCATTAAAACATTTCGAGAATTATGACTGAAAACCAATTAAATGCAACTCAAGTTACGAAATTCCTGTATATTCGAATGCCCCTGACAAAGTGCTTACAAAATACACAAATACATACATATGTATATCAATAGTTTTCCCCTCTATCATGGAATAAAGTGCACTTATGTCCATTACATGGCCCACCCAAGAGCAACGAAAAAAACAAGCATTTCTACCCTATATCTATGAGTTTAAGAAACGGGCATATCAAAAAATTGCTGGACCAACAGGTACCTCTTTTTATATAGATAAACGGTAGCAATTACAATAACAATTATGGATAAAGCTTTTCCACTATTTAATCAAAAATATGTTTTTTTTGTAGAGTTAGAAATTCATCTATGTAGACGACGTTGTTTTACCTAGCATTTCATTGAATAATTAAAATGAAATGACGGATAATTCTTCCATTTGTTTAAAAAAAGTGAAAATTTGCTTGCAGCTATTTGCTATTCTAAGGAATTTCAAGAAAACTGCATGGTTTTTCATTGAATTTTCGCCATTTTGTATTATTTTTGTTAAATTTAACCGCCATTTTGAAATCCGCCATATTGGAACTGACATTTTGTAACTGTAATCCACTACATCATTTTTCATACTTTTTTATACTCTATATACATATGTAGATACTCTACTCACCATTAAAATGTTAAACCCAAAAATAATTAATTGATAATGTAGTATAGACCAAACAGAGTACTTTAAATTCGGTGTATTGTATTGAATGTAGAACCAAAATTGGGTCTCTTTCTCCCTCTCTCTCTCTCTCTCTCTCTCCAAATGCGATGCAGTGGTTGCCATTTGTTTATGACAAACAGCTGTCTCCATTGTTTGACCCTCCTTGGATCTATATCTCTCACTCTGTATCTATATGCATCCCATCCGATTGAATCTCACGGATGCTCATCATTTGCTGTCACACACTTCCGTTGACTTTTCTCGATTTTCTCATTTTAATATTTGTGCAACAAATTTCGTTAGTAATTCTTCTCAATTTCGTTTTAAGCTTTAGTTAGCACCTCGAACAGTTCCCAATCGCTCTCATCCATCTCCTTTATTCCCATTTTGATGTCGTCTCTCACTCTCCATCTGTGTGTGTGTGTGTGTGTATATGTTTAGTCCAATGAGTTCATCGTTAGGTTTTAAGTTGTCGATTGCTGCTGGTATAGCAGGTTCTTCAAAAAAATAAAGAAATATCAACAACAATTCAATGATTCTTATCTCCAATTCATAAAATTTCAATTAGTGTGCGTTGTTTTCTATTTTTCTGTATTTTTTGTTATTTCTTGTTCATGATGCTTGTCGATTGGGAGCATTGAGTGTGAGGCTATAAAAATCATAGAAATTATCAATAGATTTTGAAATATAGCCTAATATTCTTATAAGTATTTTCATTCAAATGAAGATCTTTTTATAGAAACTTACATTGTCTTCATATTGAAGTTTTAAATTACAAATAGCAGATATCTATTTGTTTTCTAATTTAGAGATCTTTGTCTGTAAACTATATGATCTCTTTTGAATTATACACTATGTGTATTATAATTGTTAATCGACATCAAAAATGTAATAGTTATGATCTTTTCTTGGTTTAACTATATAGGGAAATCGTTTCGAAATGTCTTCATTTTGTTGCTGAAGTTATGTATATTCACCAGAGAGATTTAATTTTTGAAGCTATTAGCACTGTTTTATGTGTGCAAATTTAAACAAAATGTATCGGATCGATCATAGATGGATGAAAAGTATGATATAGAAAGAGAACCCATTCGAAATACGCTAATTTCGTAAAAGAAATTAAATAAAAGTCTTTGATGTTTGTCATGATTGATGACTTTATTTAAATTCGGAGTATATTCCAAATTATTTTAATACTTTATCCATTTTTAAGCATAATTTTTTGTAGTTTTCTTTAGTGTTTGCTGTTACTAGCGCTTCCCGTTTATCTTATCAATACTCAATGCTGATATTGCTAAGAACTCTTCTTTACTCTTTTTAACTTTTGTTCTTACAACAACAACAACAACAACATAAACTGGCCAAGTTTATATAGCCAATAAACCTTGCTGGGCACAAAGGTCATAAAAACACAGCATAGATCACCCACTCATGAAAAAAGAAAATGTGTGTGTGTTTTTTTTTGTAGCTTTTCACGCATTGCGTTTTTCACCTTAGGCGCCTTTCGGCAAGGTCAACATTCGCATTCACACACATTTTATCTACTTACTAATAAAATATTTATATAGAGATCGGCAATCTCTCGACGGCGAACTCTTGGAATTTCCTTTCCCCGTTAAAGAAGAAAAAGAAATATATATATATAGAAAATTAAATACCTTAATTCAGTTAGTGGAAGCACCGACTTGGAAATACGCTATTGTGTGGGAATAGTGTGATTTGACTGGCCACTGTGGGGCATAAGTTCTCTGAGGATCCGATATTAATTCCAGTCAATCTCTTAGAGTCATTGAATACACCCTTTCACTATGTTGCTACAGGGTATTGGGAAAAAAATTCACTAAAAATCGTGCCTTTGACTTTTAAATATAGAAAACCTGGGCAACAAACAATTGCCAGTCGTCGGTTGCTTGCTTGCCCGACGTCATCTTCTATATAGACCCCAAAGGGGTATGTGGGGCTAAGCATAGTCACTGATCGTAGCTGTGGGGATCCTCTCGATTGTTTACCCAAGACCTGGAACGAAAGTGAGTTTAGCTGGTTTCAATTTTTTTTTTGTTCCCTTAACTTTTGCATTTCATTTTGTTTTTTTGTTTTTTGGCAAGACGCTGCGGAAATGTTGCAGCATTTTCAATTAATTTTCCCTACGACGAAAAACGTCGCGTTTGATTTGCCAGATCTTTGCTCTATTTTTGGTTACCGATCCATGGGTGTTGACGTAATTTGGCAACCTTGATTCCCTTCCCTTCCCCTGCCACTGATTTTTGGTTTTCTTTTTGTTTTCTTAATTTCTTGTTCCTCTATTTTTTTTTGGTTTTTTGTTGTTGTTTTTTTTTTAGTTTCTAAATAATTTATGTTTATTATTTTTTACCTTTTTCAATGTGTCGTTAGTTTTGTTATAAACAAATCCGCCGACTGCAGATTCACTTTGGTATTTTTTAATTTTATTTATGATTCCATAAATCTGTGTTTATGGTTCCATTTGTGGATCAACATGATCTAACCTCCCGGTCTATGCACTTTTCGCCGTCTGTCTATCTATCTGTGGTGATCGTAAATTTTTCATGCCGGTTTCCATGGATCATCTGCCCACTGCCGATTGTAGGTAGATTTAAATAATCATTAGATCTTCTGATTTATGAGATTTAATCTTGTTTGTAGACGTTCAAAACATTAGCTATTATTTTCCCCATTTTGATTTGCCCAATTGGATTACAGATCATTCAGAAATTTAGATTTATTTTTATCAATACCTTAACATGGTATCATTTCCATACAACAATCGAAATTGTTTCAGGTTCGGGTGCTTCGCATATATAACGGAAGAGACTATTCTGATCATTGGCACAGGGTCGATCGTTCAATTCGAAATCGGTGGAGTATCCCCAAATATAACCCAAATGTATACAATGCTCGCGGCCGCCACTATTGTCGGGTTGCTTGGGAGCCCATTTTGGAATGGTTATACTCTGTCCAGAGGTGAACCAATTGTAGGATCCCTCCAATCCCAAATCATTGCCCGATGTCCAGTAGTTAAATTTATGATCACGTGCCTTTAGATAATTGGCAACCGCTTCAAATTCTTGTAATGTCTCGAATGTTACCAATTCCGAGTTCAATGCACGACATTTCTCATAGGCCACATACCAATTAACTCCGTCCATGCCAAAGTAATAATAACCATCGTTAATCTTGATAAAAGGTTCCGATTTGATGGTTAAATTATTCAGATTTCCTAATCGTTATATGATATATTGTAGATTAAGTCATAATATCAGAGTAAATATTCAACTTACCAGCATAAATATCGATTGTATACTTTTCATTGAGATGGGCCAGTCCTAATTGTAGACTGCCCACTAAGAATAACCAGCAAACAATATTCTTTAGCATTTTATTCGTTACTGAATTGAAAGCTTTCGATTTTCGATTCTTTTATATATGTCTCTTCAAGGTTACTCGAGCATATACCCACCTATATTCCTGTTTATGTATATATATAAAGAAATTTAAAAGGTTAAATAGGATCATTTTTTGTGGAATTCCCCAATACAAATTGCCATTCAATTTGGTTTTCTAAGAACTAAGCTTATTAACATTTTTGTTTGTTATTTACATAGCAAACAATTGTGATTCTCCCTTGTTAGCTAAGAGAGGCAATTGTATATACAATTTTTAAACATTGATTTCTTTTAAATCTTAATTTTGTTAATTGTTTAAATTTAAATCAAAATTCTTGTTCAACTTGTGTCTTTTTTGTTTGTTTTTAAATTTTGTGTTGAATAGTAGTTGCAGTTTACAACTCTTTAACTCTTAATCAAACTTGTTGCTGTTGCTAATCTTGCTCACTTTTGTTACAAGAATCACTATTTTCTTTATTTTTTACCCCTCCTCCTCGCGGCGACAGCAGAACTTTTTAAACTAATCCTATTAGATCTGATCTGAGCCCCTCCGAACACCCTCGATCAACTTTTGGGAACGAATTTTGTCAGTTTTTGAGGCAATCAAAATCTCTGGCTAAGGCCTCAACGAAATTTAATAGATAATAGACTTTAAACATTAAGTCAAAATGGACTCTTGGGGGCGGGAGATATTAAAACAAACTCTGCAATAATTTTGTGACTGGGGCAAAGTTTTCTAGACAGATACGTAGACAAATGGACAAACTGACAAACGGACAGACAAACAACTGACAGGCAAAACTCAACGCAAACAAAACGACAAATCCGTCGACGGGTCCCGAAAGGCCAAAAATAAAAATGCGCTTATAAATAATTCAAATGAAATGAAAAAGCAACAACAACCAACAACAAACTACACACACATGAGCAACAAAAACTTTTACATAAATCAGACGATTTGCTTTTTTTCCGTTTGGTTGTTTATTAGTTCCTAGTGAGTGAGTGGAGTGACTAAGTGAATCGAAAAATTAAACATAATGGATAGAACAATGTATGGTAAAATTGATCCCGGAGCAAGGCAACCTTACCGCACCGTAAGGAGTAAAGGCATACAACCGGGCTGTAAGTATTATCAATGTGAGCTAACCAAACTACAAGAAAAAAACTAAACTATTTTTTAAGCAAATAAAAAGACGCTGATTATCTATCGATTAATAAAGAACAAGTGAAAATTTGCTATACATTTTTAAAGTGGATTTTGAGTTACAATGTTTGAAAAAGAGGACTCGCTTATTCGTTAATTCAGTGCCGATTGTTTGAAGAAATATTTTTTTGACAACTGATAAGTCAAAGTTGAAAAGAAACATAAACAAAATAAAGGTGAGGCCCTGCAGTTATAAATGATCCATTGTAAAATCGTCGTTCGTCAATCTTATGTTTAGGCTAGTATAGTATTTTCTTCAATATGTGCTATATTTTTAAATTGTCTTAAGTATACTTCAGGTGGTACATTGCAAAACATTTTTTTAAGCATTTACAAATTCTAAAAATTCTCGTAAGAAGTGATACAATTTAATATGTATAAAAATGTCTTTGCCTTTTTTCAACCACATAAATTGCTATTGAATCAAACTAAAAAACCTTTGTAATTTGCTAATTTTATTGTGCCAAAATTAAATTTTTATTGAAGCAAGAATTGATCAAAGATAAAAAATTAAAAGTCATTTAACTCGGCTATAAATGTTTATATTGCTTCCGATTGAACGATCATTTCCACACAACTATTGAAATTGTTTCTGGTTCTGGTGCCTCGCATATGTAACGGAATAAGCTTTCACATGGACGATCGTTCAATTCGAAATCTTTTGAGTATGTATAGATATAACCCATATGTATACAATTCTCACGTCCTGCTGAGTTATCGGGTTGGTTAGGAGCCCATTTTGAGATGCTTAATTGCTTGCCAGTGCTAAACCAATTGTATGTGCCTTCACGTCCCAGATCATTGCCAGATGTCCAATACTCATTTCTGTCGCCACGAGCCTTTAAATACTTAGCAATCGCTTCAAACTCTTCCAAGGAATCGAATGTTACTAATTCCGAGCTTAATGCACGACACTTCTCATAGGCAACATACCAATTCTGTGGATCGGTTCCGAAGTAGTAATATCGATTGTTGATGTTAATAAATGGGTCCGATTTAAGGGCCACATTATCATGATTTCCTATGTAAAATAACATTTAGGGTCAAAAATATATATAGAATTTATAAGGTTTTAACAAACCACTGCAATTCCTTAGACAGAAACTCTGAAGTGTTTTTTTTTTCTAATTTTTTCACTTACCGGTATAAAAATTCGTTGTATATTTGTCGTAAGCCATGGAGCTTGCCAATGAGCTTGCCAACATTGCGAGAGTTAAGACGGTGTCTCTAAGCATTTTCTTTGATACTGAATTACATTCTAACTTTCTTATTCTTATATACTTCAAACATTTGCTGATAACAATTCGACATCGTTCATCTAAATGACCTATGTAACAGTCCCTTATTTGCATTTTCAATTGCTGAAAACAATTTGTAAGTCGGTCATTAACAAAAATAGATTAAATTTAACAAAACAGACTACATAGTTCTTTCTTTACCTTTTTATACCCTTGCAAAAAGGGTATATTAATTTTGGTCAAAAGTGTGCAACGCATAGAAGGACGCATGATGGACGCATGGACGCTCTGATCATATAAAGTATATATGTATATTCTTGATCAGCATGACGAGACGAGTTCAAATCGCCATGTCCGTCCGTCCGTCCGTCCGTCTGGATCAACGCAAACTCCTCCTAGACCGTAAGAGCTACAGAGCTGAAATTTTGCATGTAGGCTTGTATATACTGCTTTGGACTTTTTAATGCGAAGCAATTATATTGGTCATCATGCCGAAAAGTAGGCAACATGTTTTGTCTAGCAGATTACAAAAATTTGTTGATTGTCTTAAGCTGTCTATTCGGGCAACTGAAATAATATATACCTAGTATTTTTAAAAACGAATGTTTATCATTTATAGGTTTTGTATATCAATATTTTCTCTGTCTAAAAAGAGGAAAGACGATTTATTCCTTCCAGTCCTTGCATTTAAATCGATTTCATTGTCTTCTATAGGCTACGAATTTTGTACTTTCACAATGGCAGTATTAAGTTTCATTTTCGAACACTAACTTGATTGTCATCTTATTTAAAGAATAATTTTGGGAACAAATCAAATAGAAAAATTTTAAAACTTTCCTTTTGATTCCGGCATTGATATATTATTTTTGTAAAAGAAATATTATAATCTTTTCTTGATTTATTTGAAAACGAAAATACATATTATTAGAAAATTTTTCTGGAAAATTAGTGTACATATGTATATAAAGAAAGATACCACCAGTCAATTATTTCCACACAACCAACGAGATTGTTTCCTGTTGAGGTGCCTCGCATATGTAGTGGAAGAGACTATTCTTGTCATTGGAACATGGACGATCGTCCAATTCAAAATCAGTTGAGGATTTCCAAATATAACCCATATGAATACAATGTTCGAGTCCTTTATAATTGTCAGGTTGGCCAGGAGCCCATTTAGAGATGGTGAATTTTTGTCCAGTGGTGAACCAATTGTATGTGCCCTCCCGTCCCAAATCATTGCCCGATGTCCAATAACTATTTTTGTCGCCACGAGCTTTTAAATAGTTGGCAATGGCTTCGAACTCCTCCGCCGTATCGAATGTTACCAATTCCGACTTTAATGCACGACATTTCTCATAAGCCACGTACCAATTGGATCCATCCATGCCAAAGTAATAATAGCCATCGTTAATCTTGATAAAAGGTTCTGTATTCGCAGGCTCATCGTTTCGATTTCCTAAGAAGACATATTGATATTATGACTTTAATTACGAAGCTACTAGGTACTATTATCCTTTCCTTCTATTTAATATTACTCACCGGGATAAAAATTGATCGCATATTTGTCGTAGCTTGTGGAGTTTACAACCAGGCAGGCCAACAATGCAATGGTGAGGACTGTGTGTTTAAGCATTTTTCTCTGATACTGTATTTCTCACAAACTGCCATGGTGTCTTTTATACTCTAAATCTAAATTGATAACACAATCATTTCGATGTCGATTGGATATCAGTCATCTGAGGTGACAACACCCGTTTGCAAAAAAAAATGAATTACCTGTCTACTATTAAAAAGGTATTTCAATGATACACATTATAACAAAAGAAATTCGATTTTTATTTGTCGTGATGCTTTTGCTATGATGAATTTCAACACATTGGGCAACTAAGAAGCTTATGTATGCGTTTATATATTAGATCAAATTGGTATTGTGTATATACATTTGTAAAAATGATAATCGATCGATAGCGCAATTGTAGTTATTATTGTAATAAAAGGTTAGTTAATTGAACTTCTGGTTTGCTGTCCGAAATTTCAAAAATAACTTTTATGTTTGGCTCATTAATAATGTAAAAAGAATGAATGTATATGTTATATGACAGCTATGTATATGATTAGTTATCCGATATTGATGAGATTTAGCATATTCATTAACAGCTTCATTACACTGGGATATATTACCGACCGATCTTTCCTATGAACGTTTTCTTACAGTCATTAATAGGTAAAGCAAACACAGAAATATTATATTTATCACACTTTGCCTAGAAAATAAGGATGCCATTGACAAAAGTCATTTTTATACCATACACCAATAGGGTGAAATGGTAAATTAAAGTCGCCAAAATGTATGTAACAGGCAGAACGACCCCATAAAGTATATATATTCTTGATCAGCATCAACAGCCGAGACGATTTAGCCATGCCCGTGCGTCCGTATTAACACCTACATAGATCTTTGAAACTATAAGACTCTAGTCACCAAATTTGGTATGTAGTATGTACAGTTATCGAGTCTGTTCAAATTTTTGCCACGCCCTCTACCGCCCCCGCATATAAATAAAATATTATTATTAAATATTATATTAAATTAAATAAGTCATTCTTTTTGAAAAAAATAATTAACTTAAATATTTACGAATAAGAAAGAATTTCAATTACACACTGTACACAGTGTGACAAAATTGCTCGAACTTTGTGCAAAACTCTAAAAAGTTTTGAAGGTATGCCCGAAATAATTCAATTGCACTTTATAACAAAGCAAAAAAAAAAAAGGCTTCTGGACCAATGTACAACGGTGAATTAGAATAGAGGACGGAACGACATATTTAAGGGGTTTTTGCACAATTGTATTTGTTGCCCTTATCTTTTAAAAAAGAATGCTTGTACTTACCTCGATTTTTTTGTTTTGTGTACACAAAGTTTTTTTTTTATTTTCACAATCAATTCGATTCTTTTTCTGTTGAAAAATGTTTCGGTGTTTCTTTACTTTAATGTACAAATCATTCAAGAAACATTTTTACAACTGAGGTACAGAGATATTGATTAAAATCAGTGAAGTGAAAAATATATTTAATTTAAAATTTATTGTCTTTTTATACCATACACCCATAGGGTGAAATGGTATATTAAAGTCGCCAAAATGTATGTAACAGGCAGAAGGAAGCATCTCCGACCCCACAAAGTATATATATTCTTGATCAGGATCAACAACCGTGTCGATCTAGCCATGTCCGTCTGTCCGTCTGTCCGTATGAACACCTAGATCTCGGAGACTGTAAGAGCTAGAGCCACCAAATTTTTTATGTAGACTCGTATAGTATGTAGAGTGATCAAGTTTATTTCAAATTTTTGCCACGCCCCTTTCCGCCCCCGCAATTTAAAAAAAGCGTTTATCCCAAAAACTATTCCAGCTAGAGACACCATATTTGGTATGTATATTCGCTTAGTAAATGCACACATTTTGTATGTGTAAAAATTTTGCCACGCCCTTTTCCGCCCCCGTAATTTGAAAAACTTGATTATCTCCCGTATTTTTACCTTATGCATGAGCGAGATACTAAGTGTGAGTGAGCGAGATACTAAGATATGCCTGTAAAAAGCATGTGAAAATGCATTTGTTTAATAAAGTTGAAATATTTGCTTTACTGGTGTATGGTATATCTAAGTCGGCGAGACGACTTACTTCATTTATTCGGTTATTGGCACTTGCATACTGTACTACATTGTCAAAATTAAGATAAGATATTTAAAAAAAAAATGTTTAAATGGTTGTAATTTTCTCATGCCAAATTTGAAAGTTTTATTGAAATTTAAAATATATATTGATAGATATGAAGAAAATTCTGTAAAAAAGAAAACGATCAGGTGACAAGTTTTGATTCATGATCATTTCCACACAACCAACGAAATTGTTTCCTGTGCTGGTGCCTCGCATATGTAGGGAATGAAATAGTCGGTACAAGGGCGATCGTTCAATTGGTATTCGGTTGAGTCCGGCCAGACATATCCCATATGCATACAATTTTCTTTTCCTTGATAATTGTCAGGTTGCCTGGGAGCCCATTTGGAAATGGTTATACCCTGCCCAGTTGTGAACCAATTGAATAATCCTTCGAATCCTAAATCATTTCCGGAGGTCCAAAAATCACGTTTCTCGCCACGAACCGTTAGATAGTTGACAATGGCTTCAAACTCCTCCGCCGTCTCGAATGTAACCAGTTCTGATTTCAATACACGACATTTCTCATAGGCCACATACCAATTGACTGCATGCATGCCAAAGTAATAATAACTATCGTTAATTTTCATAAATGGTTCTGTATTCATGGTCACATTATTCCGATTGCCTATGAAAGATAAATGCTGATATAATTAACCCTCTAACGCTCGTGAGTTTTTTATCGATTGTCATAAAATTATGTAACAAACAATGAACACAAACTATGTATTTTGAAAAATTTGAATTTCATTAAAGTTAGGAATAAACAATTGAAACTTTTTAACATAAATTAACTTCAAAATGGTTTAAAAAATGGTCAGTATCAATGATTTTATAAACTATCGATATGTGTCTTGAAACACTCTTGGGCATTAGAGGGTTAATTAAAATGCCAAACTCTTTTACTCACCTGGATAAAATTCGATCGTATATTTGTCGTAGCTTGTCGAGTTAACCACCAGACAGGCCAACAATGCAATGGTGAGGACCGTGTAGTCAGGCATTTTCTTTGATACTGAATTTCTAAATAACTCCTTGGTCTCTTTTATACTCTTTACTCTGGAGTCATCCAAGGTGATAATTTTTGTTTTTTAATAAGCAGGAATTTAAATTAAACAAACAAAATGCTACTTTTGTTTGCCATTCTGCCTTTTGCAAAATCAATGTTGACGCATTGAACAACCGAGAATTCTGTACAAAAAAAACTTCCATTAGTTGGGTATATGGGTCAGAATGCCTATTGATACTTTCCTTGACATGGAAACCAAAAGAGTTGTCCAGTTAAGCATGACTATTACCATTATATGCAATAGTAATAAAACCTTTTTATTTTACATATGATTTGACTTTGCTTTTTAAATTCCTTTTATTTGGTTGACAAGTTAGTTCATTAAATTTTACCAGACAGGCCTTTTCTAAATGAGTATTAAACTAAATTGAGACTCCACATATCAAAGTGAGAAGAACTTATTCTTTCTGTGTAATATCTTCATTAATATGATCGTTCATTGCAGCCGTAAAATAGGCAACAGTTTTGCAAAGTTTGCAAATTTTTGTGTCAGCAAAAATGTAGGCAACAGAAATGTTAAATAGGGCAGCGCGTTGGGCCAATAAAAGTTGTACAAAACATTAGAACTTTAATGAAAATAATGTGTGTTTGAGTAAATTTTTGTTTGTACGTAGACAAAATGGTTATAGTCTTTGAATTTTTACAAAGGGAAAGAGAATACAAAATATTACCTAGCATTTAATTTTAAAAGTTAAATAAATTGAAGTTTACAATAAAATCTAAAATAATTCCATTTTTACTATCTGGAAAAGTACACTGAAAACTTTATGTTCAAGCATCATAAACATTTTGGATAAAACTAAAAGAAAACTAATTAGAACAACATTTGCCTAATGCAATGTAAACACTCAAATGTACATACAAAGTACATAGATGACGTAATCTTTACACAATAAGATCGAAGGGGATCTCTGTGTTTGTTTTCTCCATGTTAAAGAGGCTCGCCTTTAAATTTCTCCCACTTGCTGATGTTTACACCAATTCGAAGAGTGCACATACATGTACAAATATTTGAACACCTGCGATTGCATTGGCAGTGAGTTTCAACAACTCAGTTGTTATTTGACTTCAATTTAAATATGTTCAATTCAGTTTGCATTGAGACTTTGTGCTAACAAGTGAGATAATTGTGCGCGCAACACACAGAATGAGTATCGGTAAGCGTCAATCTCTGGTAATTATCTTGGTAGTAACAACGGGCAAAGATGACCTTACTACGGGGTTTCATTCATTAGATCATTTTGTACGATTTGGTTCCGTCGTATTCCATTGATATGTATGCATGTAGTCAGAGAGTTGACGCGACAACAAAATAGTTTTACGCTGTGGGCGTCATTCGAAATCTGTGGTTGCTCTTGTGTTCTATATTCGTTGAACAGTTGACGAATGGTGCTAGAGATGTCAACGTGATGCCCTATGATGATGATCGTGTAATAATAGTACAAAAAAAATATTCATTATCCCATATGACAATCTCATATGAGAGTATACCTTCTCCCTTTGATATTCCTTTAAAATTCTCCAAGAGATTAATTTATCCTTTCATGGAATCATCTTAGGTACAACAGTTTTTAAAGTGTATGTTAAGAGCCAGTACAAGTAAGATGCAATAGAAATTATTTTTTTTTTTAATTTTAAGTTTTAGTACTAGTACCCGGTTGCTAAAATATAAAAAAAGAAAAATAGAGAGGAGACAAGAGTAATAAAACGAAAACTATTAAAGAAAAGAAAGAAAGTTTTAACAGAAATAGGAAATTTTAATGATTTAAGTTTGTCTAATAAACAAAAAAAAAAATTTAATTTAAGTAATAGTTGCTTAAATATTTCTAAAGTATTTCTCGATCCAAAATCGATCTAATCGTTGCACTTTACTTCACATATTGAATAAAAATAATATGAAAGTAAAAGAAGAGGATTTCTGCAATGCACCATATTTTCAGAATCTATACAGATTTAATTTGTTTCCCATCTCTAATACATTTTCATATAGTTTGTCCATTTATCTATTTTTATAGCCACACACGACACTTGCCGAACAGGTACATATAGCATGGGCTTCTATACTATACCTGTATATTAGCAGAATGATTATGTAAGCAATTAGAAAATGCCTCGGAGACCTTCAGGTCATCATGATATAAAGCTAATATTTGATTGATTACATTCAGTTATTATTACACAAGGCAAAGCAAAGGCTTGTAAACTAAACTTTTAGCTGCCTCTACGGAAGTGCAAAGTTAAATTCCTCACCAAAATTCATTGTTTACTCGAACTTCTCGAACCAGTTCTCATAGCTTGACAAAGGTGCCGAAAGGCGACCACCTGTTGGCAATGGAGGGAACTTTAGTGACGCAAAATTGAAAACCATATGGATAAAATATATTTAAGTTTTGTCTAGTTAACCCTTGACTTGATGCTGAGCAAGCAATCATAATGAAAAACCATCATCAAACAAATGAATTCAGAAGCAAATTTAATTTGTTTGCTCATTTGTTTAGACATATATTGTTTAGTTTTTTTTCCTTTACTTTTGTTGTATTTAGCTTGTTTCACTAATTTTAGTTTCTAGTTTCAAAGTCAAGTGATTCATCATCATCAACAAAAAAAAGAGCAAAAAGATAAAACGAGGAGGAAAATGGGAAATAGAAAACAGACAGAGAACGAGAGAGAATTTTTGTGCCTTTTTTTTATGAGACAAAACACCCACTCAAAGATACCAACAACTACCATTGCCAACAAATGCCAAATTTCTAATTACTCAACACTTTCTATACCCTGCCACTGAAAAACATAAAAGGTATATACATAAGGGTCTTCTAGCTATACTGTCTTTTTTGGGGTAGTATTTAATATTACATTAGGTGCACAATTTGTTCTATATCATCGGTTTCAAACTATTAATACCAAACTTTGACTCAATGAATTGTCTTAAAATAAAATAAATAATTGAATGAGCTTTATAATTCAACTATCTTCACAGAGACAAATATATATCTAAAACTATTTCTATTTCAAAAACTAATTGAAATTTATGGATTATGTTCATAGTTCAAAGTTCGATTTAAGAATTTCAAAATATATTTAAATGCCATCTATAAATCATTAATACTCAATTCAGTTCTTCTGCTCAATAATTGAGTGTTTTTGAAAAAGATCAAAGTTAAAGTCGCATTCCCACTTGCTATAGAGTATCTAGATGTTCGTCTTGCTCAATATTTATGTCATTTCTTCATTTCTGATTTTGGGGTTGTGTTTTTGTGTTATTTTGTAATTGAGCAATTCTCAACTTCCACTCGATTCCATTTTGAGTGAGTAATTTATGCTCTGAGTCTCTCAGTCTCAACAGCAGCAACAGCCGCCGCCTTAACAACATTTGTTTTCATTCGTCTTGTTCAGTTGCTTTTAAGATTTTGCCGAGCGAAAATTGAATCTTTCTGATCGCCGTCGTTGTTTGTGTATTTGTGTGTGTGTGTGTGTGTGTGTGAGTGTGAGTTGATGTACATATGTGAGAGAGTCAAAAACAAAATTGTTTATTAAAATTTCGTGTGAAGAATTCAGAAAAACATCAACAACAGCAAAATAAACCAATAACAACAAATATACAAAAACCTCTCTCTATTCCTCACTGCCTTAAAAATTGTCACAGAAAAAATGAAAGTGCAGACAAGCGATAATAAAACAAAACAAAAACAACCCAATATATATATGTATATAGCAATGTCAACAACAAAATTACCAGTCAAGAGCAACATCAGCCAACAACATTCGCGTTTTTGACCTGCTCTACGTTTTGTGTATATTTCGCCCACGCTCTCTTTGCCACTCACCACTCTTCACCTCTGGCTGTTTCTCTCTGCCATTTTGTGGCAGTTGCATTGTGCAAACTGCTGCACCATGTCATGTGCAACAGCAGCAGCAGCAGCAGCATCAGCAACAACAGCTGCTCCTTCATCTCGCCGTTTTTCTCCCTCTTGATCACTTGCTGCAACTCTGCCACGAACAACATTTCATCATTTATGGTGGCATTTAATTGATTTTAATTGCATTTTAATCAACAGCCAACAAAATGTGTCAACGAAAATTTGTCTTGTACTTAGTTAAATGGCTTTTAAATGAATATAACCAATTGAAGTTTGTCTTTAAATGCATAGAAAACTAAAATAGGTTTCAGCTTTTTCATCTGAATGACAGTAGCAAAGCGAGGCTATACATACATATGTATGTATGTGTGTGTTGATAATTTTTAGAATTTTAATCATGTTTATGTTACTCATTATCAATACAGAAGTCAAAATGATACCTAGGTTTCATTTTGCGAATGGTGGAGCTGTAGATATGCAACATATTTGTGTACATAAAATAAGAGAACTGTAATGAATATAAGTAATTTTACATTCCTTTAAAACCTATATATGTACATTACCCATAGATGTTCTATTAATTTAGTCCAATTTTCAAGACTTACTATATGTCTGTTGTATAGGCTGAGATCTTTCGCAATATACTTGCCGATTAAAGTTTTTTTTATGAACTTTATAGATAACTATTTGCTTATCTACCTACGAAAACTGGTACTTCATTTTTGAAGCTATTTAGTTACTCTATACACGAATGCTACTTAAAAACTTTAACTTCGTTGGATGATTTATGTCACATTTATCTAGTAAAAAGTTTATATTTATCTAGTAAGTTTAATGTTTATAGCATGTATACAGACTTTTAAGAACTTTTATAATTAAGATAAAACAGTTTGAAATCATTAGCAAGAATTTTAAGCAGATTTTGCTTGAAGTTTTGATTGACTTCTATGACTTGTTTACTTAAATTCGCTTATCTTAAAGCTTTCAGAAAAATTCTTAAAATATTTTATTGGTATATGTTTGCGAGTTATATGTTTAATCGAAAACAGCTAGAAGCCTTAAATGTTTTGTTATTAAATACTTACTTATTTCATGCTTATCAATACTTAAAAGCCTTTTGAATTAATTTATTTTTAATTCATTGCTACTTTAAATTGACAATTGTATTAAATTGTTAAAGATATTCCCAGTAATTCTAAATTTAGAATACTTAAACTCTATAATTCCTTTTTATTCTCTTTAATAGGATATTGATAGACATTACATCTACATACATACATACATACATAAGTAAAAAGAAATTCGAAAAAAAATTGATTAAAATTTATGACTAAATTCAGTTTGAGAACTAGTTTTGAAACAATTTTAGTACCATTTAAAAGTAAAGTATCAAATCCAATATAAGAGATATGTACAGGACAGAACCGGAAGTATTTTAAAGAGTTTATTAATATTTGTCATTCAAAAAATGCCACTATTTAAGAAAGAACTTGTTGAACACTACTCCTAAACAGTAATTTATTACGATCCCTTCCGATATTTTCCATTCATTTTTATATGCCATGAAAATTTATTTCCGTTCTTGTCTCAACTAAACATTTGGATGTAGAGCGCTTTATACATAAATTGTGAATTCAGTATTCTTGACGTTGACCCAGTGAAGCATGACGACGATGTTCTTATTCTGATAACCCTGCCCTGATCTATTTTTAGTCATTGATTTGTCTTTAACCCAACACAAACCAAACCAAACCATATGGCAGATCATTCAACCACATGTTCAATATACCGTAAGGCACACGATATAATAAACTAAAACTTATGAATACATACATACAAAAAATGTGTGTGTGTGTATTTATATGAGTTGTTATATTGCAAAATTTCAATAATGAAAAATCATGTTAAATATAGATCTATTTAGTTTTTGGGTATTTTGTGTATTTTTTTTTTTTTTTGGCGTCGTTTTTATACGAACGTCTATCGTTATAAATTTTGCTGTCAAAAAGGCAAAGAAAATCACGTCACACCTTTTTCGCCTATGAGTTTTTCCTTTATATAACTCAAATATGCGATTTTCACTCAATGAGAATGTCAAATCTCTTTTGTCTCTATGCATCGCTCTTCCTTTCAAGAGAAAACTTACTTTTTCTCACTTGGCATTGGCCCAGTTACAGGTGGCTTTCGGTTGCGACATGGCGATTCGATTTTGCGGGTGCCTCTGTCAACTTTTGAACTTTCTGAGGCGCCAAATATAAATGTTGCCAACAATTTTATAGAGACAATTGAGTTTATTTCCATTTTAGCTGTGTTTAACATTTTAATTAGTGCTAGTATGTTTAAAAGAATTGGCTAAAAACGTCATATTACTCTAGAATTACGTTGTATCGTTTATATGAATTACAAGTAAATATTATAAATTTAATTTCAGAGTTAGGGTTGACAAAAACATTGCTTTACGAATTCTTTGGAACTTCGAATTCTTATAGAAAGACGGATTATCCTTTGTCTAATTAGAGAGTTCTACTTACTTCCTTATCTATGAAAAAAGGTTTCAAGTAAGACAACTGTTTTACCTCTAACTACTTCAACTTTAGAAGTTGTTAATATTATATTTTCCCTTCAATACTATTTGAAGGTTTTAAGTATTGTTTTTCTAACGTGAGAATTAAATTGAATTGTTGTATATTCTTTTATTTTTGGCGGCTTCTTATGTTTGATTGAACTTTATTTTTTTGTTTATATATTTTTTGTTTGTTTTTGCTTTGTTGATTTTGAGGTCTTAATCGTTGGCTGTCATGTTTTATTTTAGTGTTTGACTTTTGGGTGGGTCTATATGGATTTCAGTTAAGTGATGATAAATTGACAGTTGCTGAAGGTATCAAAAAATATTTGTATTCTCCTAAAAATTTGACATTGATGTTTTTGTTCTTTCTTAGAGATGGTCGCGATTATCGCAAAGTGAGTTATTAATTTTCATTTGGTAAAAACAGGAAGACCAGACCTTTGCTTCTTAGTCAAAATAAAAAAAGTTTTTAAATTTTGCTTTAACTTTTTTGGACACTATTCTTTAGAAATACAATTTTTGTTATTTTTTTACAAGTACAACAAATCGATCGAAATCTTAGGCGATAAAGATTCAAAAAGAATGTGATACCATCTCTAATTTTGGTTTCTTTAGAATGAGTTTAAAGAGTACTTAAAGATCATATTTATCCAGTGGTTTATCCATTCCTAATATAATTCCAGCCGCTTGAGATTTTGCTTCTAGCCAAATTAAAGCAAACAAAAACGAATGCAAACAGCATTAATCTGATCAAATATATCGTCTATATATATACATACACACACATACCTATCTATGTCTGTGTATAAGAAAATATTATATCATATATATATGCGTTATTTCATGCCCTGGTGCGATTTTTCGCATTTTTATTTTTATTCGAGTTTGCTGAACAAGTTCTCGTCCCACGAAAATTTGGAATCCAAAAACAAAAAGAAAAAAAATGTGTGTAGATGTTGGTCTACGGTCGTTAACGTTGTCTATGGCCACTTTGGGTGTCTGATGTGGGTGGTTTGATTGAGTTTTCATTTATATATACATACATATATACCTATATATGCATGTATGTATGTATATATATATTCTTTGGTTTTTGGTCAATCGGTTGGCAACTAAAGTTTCGTTTGTCTGCTTTGTTTCGATATTTGGTAATTTTGCTGTTGTGGCTCAAACATTTATTTCAACTACCGTTTATAGTGGTTTGCATATTGTAAAAGGAAAAGAAAGCAAAGTAACGAAACCAAACGCAAAACTTTTCGATTTTGGCCATATTGAGTGTTGTTTCTGTGTATGAGCTGAGAAATGTCTTCAAAACTGATATCATCGTCGTTTCACAGTACGCCCCTAAATGATTGCTTTAAGGTGGGCGCGTTTGAGAGACGTTTGGGTAAGTTTTATATACCAAAACCATTCTGTGTCTGTGTGGGTGAATGTTTAAATAAAGCCATCGATTAACCATATGAGGTCAAGTTCATGACAAGTTGAAACGAAATGAAATTCATTCATAGGCAAAAGACGTTAAAGACATTTGTCCCAATGAGAAGTAACTTGTAGAAATGAAATAAAATAACTTTTTTAAATTAAGCTTCATATTAAATTAGCTTCATATGGTGGCTTTAGTGAATGATTATTAATATAGGAGTTTAGGGTTAACGACATAAAATAGTCATAAATATCTGTTTTTGAATTTATTATTTTTGAATGGGGTTCTAATTAACAATTTCAATAAGTGGTATAGTATAAGAACTTCTTCATATAATAAACTACAGCGTACAGAAAATAGTAACCAAAAACTGAACTTGTTCTTTACTCTTATTTATAAAATTTATACTAATATTAATAAGGAATACTAATATGTTTATATGCCATTTTATTATAGAATAGTACTAAAAGGGTCAAAATTAAGTGTTGAGGTATAATATTTAACCGATTAAGTTGATTCTATTATTCATTTTTATTAATCGTGAACCGATTTCAATAAAAACGATGATTGTTTCTTGTAAATGGAACATTTGTCTACATATTTCTTTCAATAGCCTTTCTATATTTATAAATTTGGGAATTATTTGGAAATTTTGAAAGGCAGCTTATATAAAGACATCAAGGTTAAAATTAATCAACTTGGAGCAATTATTTAAGGAGCTACAAATGTACAAATCATAAAATTTTACAAAATTATGTCAGATCTTTATAAAATTTTTAGAGACTCTTCTAGAAAAGCTTTCCGTTCCTAGACACAAACCTTAAAATCATTATCATATAACTGAGAAAGTCTTTCCAAAAAGTTTGTTTTCTGCGATAACTGCGATGAAGACAAACAAAAGTTGACAGTCTTATCTAAAACTTTGGTTTTCATTCCATTTACTGCTAAGGCATATCTTGGTATCCCCATTTAGTTAGTTATGCGTCACATCTGCAGTGCAAGGTGTATTTGATACAAGTCTAGTGATGGCCAACTATGGGGATTACGACAATTTGGGTAGCTTAACAGAAAAAAGAAAAAAAATGTATGTAAATGTTATTTAATAATGATTTTTCTTTTGTTTTTTATTACAGATGCTCTCTTAGCTGATTTGCAGAATAGTGTGCCGGGTCAACAGCAGCCGCAATATGGCACAGTTCAGCCCAAGCTAATTCATCCGCAACAACAACAACAACAGCAGCAGCAACAACAACAGTTTGTGGATAATACACCTGGCTATGGAAGTCTGCGGGGCAAAGCCCAACCTCAGGTGGTGAGTAAAATATAAGAGTCAGATATTGTATAAATATTAATCATACTTTTTGTGTATTTTTTGTATCTCTTGTAGTATCAAGAACATTATAGCGTAGAGACACGATCACCCACAGCTGGCGAATTTAATGGCTCATCTAATGGGTATCAGAATCAGAACCATCAGGGTTCACTACCACGCAAAGTTGTTGGCTTCAACAATGGTCAATCAACGCAGCAAAATGCCTCTGGTTTGTCCGAATTGGATTCATTGTTGCAAGATTTGCAGAATGCTCGTTACAACAATGGAGCCGAAAAGAAGGGTATGTAGATATTTGATTAGGTGTGAACAAAAGTTTTTTTAAATTAAATTTATGAATTCATTATCCAGATATCGAGGTTCCTGCCAACTATAGCAATCCAGTCTCGAAATATAATACAATCAATAGCTATGCCACTGTCGAGGAACGTCCCACCATGGATAGTCTTCTGAGCGAATTGGATAATGCCCACATCTATGCCATACCCAATGGGTAAGACTATTAAACTTTATTCTAGAATGTACCTTAAACTATTTATCTCTTGTCTCGTCTTACTAGATCTGCTCATAAATCACCCACACCTGGACGTCATGTCACCATCACGGTGCGTGAGACAAAGACGGAAAAGCTAACAGGGCCCGATGGTCCAGGTATTTACACATCTTTTTATCCACACTTGTTACCCTGATTTACTAATCATTGCTTTTATTCGAATTGCAGTTGGAACCGTTGAGGAACAGATTGTACAGCAGAAAGATTCATATACACCGAATCATGCAGTTCCCTCAGTTAATCAACAACATCAGGGATATAGTACATCGCAGGCCACAAAAGAATTGGATGATCTAATGGCCTCATTGTCGGACTTTAAGGTAAGTCCATTTAATTGGTTGTTGAGCTAATTGAGAAGTAATTGTTTAAACTTGTATAAGCTCTACTGACACGTTGCATTGTTATTGCTGGAATAATTATAGAAACTTTGGTATAGTCGTTTTGATTAGATCATAAATTATATTTGTCATGTAGAATTTTAACATCTGAAGATAGTTTTTGATACTCAAAAGTGTTATTTGCTACAATTTTGTTACAAACTAGAAAAAGCTACCTAAAGATTTAGCATAAAGATCAGATATAATTCGATACAACAGTTAATTTAAGATGCTGTTCCATATCAACTACGTAAATTTACAAATTACTGAACAAATAATTATTTCCTTGTTTATTCATTTATCATTACTGAATTACATGGCAAAGATATGATATCCTTGGATAGTATCATTAGATTACAAATAGTAAGACAGATGAATACTTGACCTTTTGTCAAACGATAAACAAACATTTAACGTATTTTTTTGTTTCATAACAAACAAAAGAGGCTGTATTAAGTAATTTATTGTATGAGATGTGATGTTTATTTAAATTACTTGTTGCAAGGTATTTGGCATGTTAGTATTTATATATTCCACTTTTTTAACTCTTATTACCTCATCAACGTACGAGCATCGTCTACTGGTTTACTATACCGGTTTCGACAATATTGCTTTTTTTTTTGCTTCTATTTGGCGCATATCTAGATATATGTCAATTGACAATACGAAAGACTGAATATTGTGGGAGTTGTTCTGTGGTCAATAAATAGAAGCAAATTTGTGTTATTTCAATCTGTCACAAAAGTATGCATAAATTGGGCACTTTTTTCCGAACAAAGAGTGCGAATGATTGGATATAATTATATTTGTCTTTTACGGTTGTTGATACTGTGTTCTTTATATTTGATAGATACAATAGAGATAGAGTAATTAAGCTTCTTCCATAAATTTAAAATCTTAGTTTTCAAAAGAAAAATTGCTATAATAGCTATAATAGGTAGTTTCAGTTAGATTCTACATCAAAGCAAGCAAACAGCAGCCCAACTGCTTCTTATGTTAAAATATGGAATAATTCAAAATAATAGAAAACAAGATTAAGAAATTCTAGAAAGAAGAAAGAAGGCAAATTAACTGCTCAAATTCTAATCCCTCTGGTTTATTTATGGACTGAATTCTTACATTTGGTGGACATTTTGATTATTTTATATATTCTTAATATATATCTTATCCTATTTTTAACTCAAAATACTACAACTGATAAGTTTTCAACTTACTACCAATAGTCAAACGATTAGTGTAACTTTCGTAAAATAGAAAACAATTGGTTTGGATTAAACACTCACAAAAAATCTCTCATCTATTTGCTTTCAAATTTGCATTAGCTTAATATATTTATAAACAAACTAAAAGACATGCAACAGACATGACTTAAGTGTTCTATACTTTTTAGGTCTAACTATAACCAGAGTACTTGTATATATGTATATTGTTTCTCCTGCTTATTATTTTTATGATCAAAGCCAAATGTTTTCACTTTTTCACCTGTCTGAGTGTTACGCTTGCTTTGCCTGGCGTCAAAATAAAAATTGCATATGGCCGGACAGACCCATGGCAAAGGCTTCCTTCTTCTCGTCAAATTAAAACTGTTTGGATATTTTTAGCACTCAAAACAACACCCCAACGTTTTGTTAGATTGTATAAAAGTACATGTGTAGTTGTATGTGTAAATGTGCTCTGTTGGTAATAAAAACCATAAAATCAACATATTTATCATATTCATTCGAGTGACGCATGTCGCTCAAGCGAAGAATAGTATATGGCCACCCGCTCTGGCCCAACTTTCTCTACTTCCTCTGTCCCCATCTACCCACGTTATGTGGGTAGGTGCCCTTAGTGGCCATGTAACCACGAGTGTCAAGAGACCCGTCAAAAGCTCTTGACTTTGACATACGTGAAAAACGTGAATTGAAGGTGGACATTTTTATTAGATAGATAAATTTGCTCTTACCTTAATGATCGTCGATTATGGAAGTGCTATAATTATATTGTGTCACAGCTTTTCTCAATTTATTGCACACGGCGCTAAAATACAGTCCCAATCATTCCTTCTTTCTTTCCTTATATATATGTTTATACATATATATTTAGATAAATCTCTGGCTGATCCGATTAATTAAAGCATCAATCAATTGTCGAGTAAACAAAACATTTGCCTTATTTGCATGCATTTCCGTTTCTTTTGCTTGATTTTGGTTTAGAATAGATTTTTATTTATCTCTCTGTCTCTTTTTCACACTCTATATTTCCATTTCACTTTTTGTATGTCTCTCTGTCAGACAGTTGTTTTTAGAACTTTTCGGACATTTCGTACACAACTCATGATCATAATGATGATGTATTTCAACAGATGTGCTCTGCATTGTGACTCTATACCCTGCTGCTTTCCATGTGCTAGATGGGCATATTAACTGTACACAATATAAACACATTGGTTGTGATCATTTACATATATATGAAATCTTTGGTGATCTCCTATATCTATATTAAATAGTCTATTCTTATCTTATCGTTTAACAGACACTTTAATTAAATCTTTGCATGAATGAATTTCTTAATTTTTGAGATTATAATAAGTAGGCTACGAGGTCTAGTAGAAAAGTATTCCTCTGCAGACTACCTCACTCACAATTAGATATTTTATAACCATTTCAAGAGCATGAGATGGGATTTCTCTATGTATGGATAAGTTTTTTTATTACAGTCTCACTTTAGTTCCTGCTTTTTGAACTTCCAGAAATTGTAGTATCAATATTTAGAGGCTTATAAAAACTATTATTGAATTAACAAAAAAACACGAAAATATGTGTCTTGTAATATTTGTCCTAAAGGCAAAACATTTTTAAGAACAGATGGATGTGGAAAATATAAATATGCCTATGTAACGGCATTAATTAATAAATAGACAACTTAGGTTAATAACTGACCATTCTTGATACAAGCCCCAAATATAATTTAAAATTTCATGTTTCACTGATTCAACTACGAATTCGAAGCACTTATTCCTATTTTTTCAAGCAAAAGTGTATTTCTTCTTCGTTGTCTTCAATTATATTTTTTTGCATATTGTTTGTATTTATTGCGACTAGCACGCGCTTATTCCATACACAAATTGGATAATGACAGACATGGGTTATGTGTATATATATTTGTTTTCCTTTCCTTTTTCCCCCGATATTGGGTCAAGGCTGTGTCTGCAGTTGTAGTATATATTTAACAGAGTGTCTCGGTCTGTGTCCTTGATGGCAGCTGCAAACGGAAGTAATCAATTAAAATATTTTAAGTGAAATGAGTCTTCAGAAGTGAGTTCCATGTAAACAAATCAAAAAATTCTGTGAAAAGAACATTTTTTGCTTTAAAGTGATTGATTTATTTGGGTTATTTGATGAGTGGTTGATATATGGATTTATGTATTTGCAAAGTTTCTGTGGTTTTATATATCTTTTCGTTGTCGTTATGCATTTAATTTTAGTCATTTAGCTCTCTATTCCAACCAAGACCATTTTTGTGGATATTTGCTATAAAAGTCTTTCTTTTACTATATATGTAGTTTTGGAAACAAATCTAAACTTAATGAATATAAATTCATAAAAACATTCAAAACGATTAGTTGGACTGCTATAAAACTTCCAAGACCAAGACCCATTTGAAATTATATCTACCAACTTTAAGACAAAGTTATTTGAATTTGAATTATGTCTGTCATATAAATTTACTTATTAAAATGTATATGTGTAGGTACGTATAGATAGCTATACATTTAATACACTTCACAAAAGAGTAAAAGTCTACACCAGCGGCGGATCTATGTACGTGTTTGGTGAATTTTATCGTGGAAATCATTATCAAAAATTAGATATAAAACACTTGATTTTATGGAGAAAGGTTTCCTTAGTTTTATCTCTCTAGTGATATTTAAATTTTTTATTATCCTGGCATTATTTTTGGAGCCTTAACAACTACTTTTTTTAACTGATTTTCCGATAAATTTGGTTATTCCGATGCAGAGAAATAATGTTTCAGAGGAAAAATGATTTGAATCTATTTGAAATATAACAACATTTGGGTTAATAAATTTGAAGAATGTTAACCTGTGGGGAAAATGAAGGATTAACTAAATATTCCTTTTTGATTAAATTATTAAAGTTTTGAAATGGATAATTACAGCTAAGGATAAAAGATTAAACATTTGTTTCCCGTAAAAGTAATGTTAGTCACTTCGATTGACCTCTATTTCCATAGATGTTAACCATTTTCGTCCAATAAAAAAAGGGATCCCACGTCCCTGGTAATTATAGTCGAAGTCATTAATCAAAATATGTTTTCATTTTTCAAAGGATAGCACTCGACTTGTAATAAAACTGTAGATACTTAGCTGAGTATCGTGCTTATATCTTTTCTAAATTTCTATACATTTTTTCATTCAAAGTTGAAATCTTATATATTTTGATAAATACTTAAGACCTAATAACCAACACCTTTATTCAAAATAGATATTATATGGAAGAATAAAGAATATAATATATATTTTATAAAAAGATTTGTGTATGTAGGTAAACTGAGAATATTTTTCTTCTATTAATTGTATGCCATATTCAAAATATATCCATTGTTATTTATGATCTTTGTAATTTGTGTACAATACCAATTAAATTGAGTATTATTAAACATGTTAAGACTAATTTACGAAAATGATTTATTTCGTGGTCAGGATGTGTGTGATCTTGAAATTAGCATATTGCATTTCGAAGATTCTTGCTTTTTGTATTTAAGACAATACGCTCACAAAGTATTCAAACGATTCGTGAAATTTTATGGGTCTGTCATTTAGATATTCGAAATCAAATTAATTAAATATTAATTACTAGGTGGAATTTTTTTTTCATTTTTGGCATCATTTCGATGGTCAGCCTCCCAAGCAAACAAAATTAGCTCATAATGCAATCAAGCGGATTAGAAGAGGGCCAGAGAGAGAGAGAGAGAAAGAGAAGGGTGATAAGTCTAGAAAATTGCAATTCAATGTCATTGACGAATAATATGATACATATATTTATATACATATATCTATGTAGCATGTATGTATAAATAATTTATATGTATCTACGCATGTGAAGGCAATTCTGTGTCTGTTAATTATTTAATATCATTTTCAATTCTGAAACGGACGGACAAGGCGTGTCCGTGACTTTTGTTGATATGATAAATATGAAAATGAAATAGGCTTTTCCATTCACAGTCCCCTTCTCTCTCCCTCACCGTCTGCCGTTTCTTTCCCACTCTCTCAGTCTATCATTTAGCCACAAAAGAAGCAAAAAAAAAAAAAAAAACAAGAAAAAAATCGAAAATATATTTCGTATATAAACAATATTGCACACGGCACCTCGGATTTTGTTTAGCCCATAAGACGTGGGCAGACAAACGGACAGATGGAGAGACAGTGACCGCCTCCGCCTTGCCGCCACCCCCTCCTTCGCTCCACTCCCTTGCCCCTGTCAACACTTTTCTCCACATAGAGTCCATTTTTGCTACTATAGTTTTTCAGCATTGCAAATCATTTGCATGGCTATTTTTGAACAAGTTTTTTATTTTTTCTTTCGTTTCTATAACTAAATACACACACACGCACGTACAAATAATATATGTATGTATGTCTATGTCTTTGTAGTTGTATTATGTATATGTATATATACATGTTTATGATCTTTCATTGCCAATCTCAATTGGCAATCTACTATGTAGCCGGCATTTCTTACCATTTCAATAGAACGAGATTTCCTCTTACATACTTGGACTTTTGTTTACCCTGCTCCCGAATCTTGTCTATCTTTCATATTGCATCTTTTAGCGTGTGCCATCAGGTTTTTATGGGGAAATCCTGTTTGGCCACCCGGCTGGCATCCAATTTTATTATAGTCTAACCAAAACGACGTTTTTTTGAATTTTCATTATTATTTGTATACGATTCGGAGATCTTTAAATAGACAACGCTAAACGCCCAATGGCAATTGCTATGGTCCAAGAAATAATAAAATATCAGGAGCGAAGTTAGGGCCTGAAAATTAGCTAAAATAAACTACTAGCACAATTCTGGGTAATATGTTGAGAAATATTTATATTATTCGTAATCTGAATGTTTATCTTGGTTTTTGGTTGGGCAACTTGAAAACCTATTCTAATTTGATATATAATGATTAATATAATATGAGGATGTATTTTTGATTTGGGAATCATCGATCATATTTCTGTTCTCGAAATTTAAGCAATTATATAAAAACAATAGTAATGTACTTCTATTTTGTAAATCATTTTGATATTAGGTTCTAGAGAATATATAAAACTCATTAGTCTCGTCACATGCTTAAGGACATCTCTTGATTATTTTGGTTTGCTTTTACTTCTAAGTATACTAGTTATCCTTTTAAAACAACACATTCTCTAAAGTTTATACACTTTTCTTTATGCAACCATTTATAACTTAAGTTGGTTTATGGCCATCGACTTAATTGAACTATTAACCACTTTTAAAGCTGTAAAACATTTTAAAAGAAATGTGTATTAGAATTATGTCGTGATCATTGCTTTTTGGGGCAAAAGGCAAACCAAGTTAGCTTGTAAAAAGTAACAAATTCTTTGGGAAAATTTTTAAATTTTTAAATACAAGTATAAATATCGTAGGTCGGTGACATAGTTAAACAAATTTTCTCTAAAATTACTTTCTTCCATTTTGACTTCACTTTACCTTACTTATTTTTCTTTGATAAGCATCGTGTGTTTAAATTTGTTATATTCAAATACAAATGGTTAATTAGACGTTGAAAATTTTGAACCGTCCCCGATTATAAGCGCCAAAAACGATGCTCAATTAGGCTTCTACTTAGTTAGTTCTTGGTAGATGAACACAAACACACACACTTTTACACTAACACATACATTTTAATATACACACAGATAAAATGCAAAAGTTTATGAAAGAAAAATATTGAAATGGAAACTCGCACGATGAAGACAAGATCTCTATACCAACACACACTCACACACACACATATAGATACTTCCCTCCCACACTTGTACCCACCCACAATCACCTCCATCTCCATTTGATTGTCACCACCCCCCTCCCGTTTATCTAGAAGCTTCTCCTGTTTTTCGTATTTTTGGCAATGAACAAGAACTACGTCAACGTGTGTGTGGAAGAGCGTCGTGCGCAACGAAGCAGGAGAATCTGCCCCAAAAACCAAGAAGAAGAAGGAGAAACTGAACAAAATTTGTTGTTGCTTCTTGTTGAAAGAAAATGATTTTTTGTTCTTGTTATTGTTGTTGTTGGTATTTTACTCGTGTGCGGCTAAAAGCAAAAGTTTTTGTGCTAGCACTGGCATAACATTCTATTCAGTCGAGGCAGAGACATCACCAAAGTAGGAAGATCTTATACAGACTAGAGCAACGAATATTTGCTTAATTAACTTGTACAAAAGATTCTAACTAAATGAAAAATATCGACATTAACTTATTATTTTGCAGGTTACCAACGGAAGTAGCAACGGTACTCAGTATCCAAGTCAACATTCTGCCACTATACACCATCAGACCGTAACTGATTACGCTCATCCCAATAAAGGAACACAACAGGCTCATCTAACGCAAACTATCGAAGAGACGACCATCGTCGAAGAGGATAATCGCGAGGATCAATTGGATTCTATGCTAGGCAATTTACAGGCCAATATGAGTCGTCAAGGTGTTAATACTGTGCAAAAGGGCTGCTGCAATGCATGCGAGAAACCAATTGTTGGCCAAGTGATCACCGCATTGGGCAAGACCTGGCATCCGGAGCATTTCACCTGCAATCATTGCCAGCAGGAATTGGGTACACGCAATTTCTTTGAACGCGATGGTTTCCCCTATTGCGAGCCGGACTATCACAATCTGTTCAGTCCACGTTGTGCATACTGTAATGGTGCCATATTGGATAAGTGTGTGACGGCATTGGAAAAGACCTGGCATACGGAGCATTTCTTCTGTGCCCAGTGTGGCCAGCAATTCGGCGAGGAGGGCTTCCATGAGCGTGATGGTAAACCATATTGCCGCAATGATTACTTTGAGATGTTTGCCCCGAAATGCAATGGCTGCAATCGTGCCATAATGGAGAATTATATTTCGGCCCTGAATTCGCAATGGCATCCCGATTGCTTTGTGTGCCGGGTAAGTTATATTTTCTCTTCATTCAACTGATCAATCGATCTATATGTCATTCTTAAATATTTTCCACACATACAATATATAGGACTGCAAGAAGGCCGTGCGCGGCAAATCCTTCTATGCCATGGAGGGTAAACCAGTCTGTCCACAATGTGTGGGCGTCGATGAGGAAGAATAAACAAAGAGAAAGAAAGCAAAATGCAAATGGAGATGCGTTGGATAATGTGACATTTTAGAAATGCTCCAACAACGTTTCTTCTCTTTCGAATTTTTTTATTCAACATCATCGTCATCATCTTTGTTGAAGTTCAGCATACACAACGAAAATAGCCTTTAGCTAGATACATTTTTGTATCTGTCAGTGGGCTCCCAGTTTTGCGGCGTGCCACTTTTTTTATATTCTTTATCATCATCAGCAACAGAAACAGCGGCAGTGGCAGCGGCAGAAGCAACGGCAACAGCAACAGCAGCAGCAGCTGTTCTGTCTATTTTCGTTAGCAAAACAACAATTTAACCTCAAGCCTCAATAACAACATCAACTACAATTTCCCTTTCTTTCTACCTGACCCCGACCCTTTTTTTCCCTTAGTTTCTTTCAGGGAGTAGGCGTTTCCTGGCCGGCACACTGGACCTTTCCATCAATGATCAGGTCCGGTTAGAGCCGCCAGTGGAAAGTCGTCTAACTCCACAATGAGATTATGGTCTTTTTGCCCCTTTCTTACCAAATGTTGAACTATTTACTATGAAATGTTTTGCTTTTAGGCTTAAGTTTTTAGGTACACTTTTTAAATTTAATCTTGAAAACAATATTGTAATTTGTTTTTGTAAATAAAATTTAAATAATTAAATATTATAAAAAAATTTAAAAAAAATACAAAAAAACAAACAAAAAAAAAAAAACAACAAACAAACAACAAAAAAAAACACAGCAAGCATAACTTTGGCACGACTGAGGTCAAGGTAGAAGACCTTGACTTTTGGTTTGACCTTCAATTTGTTATTGTTGTTGTTGTTTTTGCTGTATTTGTTGCCATTGTTGTTATAAATAAATGAATTACAATATTGTTAGCAAGACTTAAATTTCGACTACCAAAAAGGCACGCAATGTATATTTATTTTTGTGAATGATCTAAGGATTTTTCAATATGTTTATATAGAAAACTTTGTTAAATGGTCAAATTTTGAGATACCCTATAACAAGTAAAGTCAATTGAACGTGCCATTAATATAGAATTCTTATTCTTATGCTTATTGTATAAACAATTTATCTTTAAAAAAATAATTAAGAATTCTCATAGAAAATTATATGGCAAGCATTTAGTAGTAAACTTTTATTCTGTGCAAAACTTCAGTTGAGAAAAATATTAAGCTTGTTCTATTTGGTGGCTATATAACCACATAAGATCAATTCGATCTAATGATTTCTCTCTAAATCTATTTCGCATTTAAATTTTATTAATGGTCCGTAATATACTTCAAGAAAATTTTGTCTAACAAAAAGTTTAAAAGGACTTTTTAGAGCAAACTGTTTAGGCAAGAGCATTTTGAAAAGTTCTCAATATCGTACAAATGTTAAGAATGCAGAACGATTTTAATTTTTTTGATATCAGAAAAGCTTTCTAACTCACAGAATAACTTGACATATACCCTTTGACCCGGTGGTATGCAGGGTATAAAGATTAATTGTACAATCATTTGACTTAATTGTTTAAAATAGATTTATTATTAATCCCTCTAGCTCGTTTCTGCCTCGAAAATGCTTTTAGAATTTGTGATATAAATATTAGAGGATCTAAATATAAATAGATTTTATATGAATTTAACTTAAATGCTTATTTTGGCATGTTCCAAAAAAAATTTTAATTGAATATTATCGATTGTTTTCCCACCATTTCACTTACATTGTTTCAGTTTAAACAATTACCTAATGCACCTGTTGTTTATTCAGTTGCCGAGGGGTTTTTCAGTGTACAATTTTCCAATTTCCATTTATACATACATTCAGTTTACAGCTGCCCAAAACATATCACGTTCTTTCTATTATTTAATTATTTTGTTGTTTAAAGAAACATTTCATTCGTTCGTTTTGTTTGTTGTCTTGGATATTGGCCAAAAGCGTGCGCAAATTGTTATTGTCTTCGGACTTCTTTTCGTTAAAAAGAAATGTTTTTCCATAAAGAAAAGACAGAACATTGCGAAAGATCATGAAAAACACAAAAAAAAACCTGCAAATGTCGTTCCCAATAGATTCCTGAATTTTTTGTCTTCCTTTTTTTCTTCCAATTAGCCGGCAAATTTCAGAGTGTGAAATAATTTTGATATATTTGACTAGTGATGAGTCCGTGATAAATGTGTTATTCATTTAATTTTCATCGTTTAAAATATTGTGTGCTAGAAGGGAGCCTAGTTATTCTTCTTCAAAGAATCGTATAAATATTCAATATAAATTGAAATTGAAATTCTATTAAAATTATGTTTTCTTTGAAGAAGAAGGATTAAGTCCAAGAATTTTTATGATTATAAGGATTAAGTCCAAAGATTCATAAAACCCTTTTAATCCATAAACTTCTTATATTGAATCGAAGTTTTTAAAAACAATGACCGGCTTTCAATAGTTAACTTATTTACTGTCAGCCTCGTTAATTATATGTTTTAAGTTCAAAGAACTTAAAATAAGTATAAGCTTAAATTTTAAACCCATTCCAATCACGATGTCGTCTATAAAATTGCCACCTACAACGTCCCTGCGCACAGTGGCTCAATGTTATTCCGCTTGCCACAAATTGACAACATTTTGAATTAGATTCTCTCTTGTCAGGCGTAACAATTCGCATAGTTGATGTATAAGAAAAAAGTCAAATCATGTCGTTATTCTGTGGTGCCGGGTCCGCTTTGGTTATGCTATATGGCAACTAATTTATGGACGTAATTAGCCTCTGGCAAGAGGATTGCAAAAAGAAAAAGCATTTGGCTCATAATACATCATTAGAATTGTGGCTTTTCGTTTTATGATTTTCAAATACATTATTATTGCCAAAATCTGGCTACACTTGTGTGTTTTTCTATCTTTTCAAATTTAACGGCGTAGTAATAATTTTTTGTGTAGGTACATTTTATACATACATAGGTATATTATTATTATTATTATTATTATTATAATTTTGCCTGGGGCTGTAAACTAATTTTGTGAATTTTCTCATTGTCTCTCTATTTCACTTTTTGTTTTTTTGCAGGATTGCCGACAACCTTTCCAGGGTGGCTCATTTTTCGATCATGAGGGTCTGCCATATTGTGAGACACATTATCATGCCAAACGTGGTTCATTATGTGCCGGCTGCTCGAAACCCATCACTGGACGCTGTATTACGGCCATGTTTAAGAAATTCCATCCGGAACATTTTGTCTGTGCCTTTTGCCTGAAGCAATTGAACAAGGGTACATTCAAGGAGCAAAAGGATAAGCCATATTGTCATGCTTGCTTTGACAAGATATTTGGTTAAATGATCGAAATGAAAGAAAAGCAACAACAAAAAGAAAAAAAACTATAGTTATGATACACACTGTTTTTATACGATTTACGAATGTTTTACCGATTATATTACATATACTTACCTACAATATATATAACTACATATATATATATATATATATATACATACAGAAAAATAATGGATCTGTGCTTTTATATAACCGAGTCAAATTAGTAATTTAATTAAACCCAATCACATGCAATGCAAAACAAAAAGCCAAAATAATAAATCGCGAAACGTAAGCAATTAGTAGACAACTAATCCTAATCCAATTATAATGGTCACTTGATATTTTTACCCCGTTTAATATATACAAAAAGACCATACAAAATCAATGAATTCAATAAATAAATCGGACAAATAATTAAAATGTTTTTTTAATATTCTAAAGCTTTTAGAAATATATTAAAAAAAGCATAGGGTGCTATATTTTGTGGTTTCATTTGCAAATCAGCGCAAGTGTGACAAATTAGGAAAAATTTAATTTGTGTATGTTATAAATTCTGAATATTTTAAATTTGTACACACAATAAATTCTTTGGGTGGCAATTACATACCTTTAGGGGCTAAGTTGTTCTATTCTATGTTCCTAGAAACCTTTCATATTAATACTTATATATTGGAACAATAAATTATTGTTAAGTAAATAATTTCCAGAATATTTCTAAATCGTTTCGAGTCAGGTTGATATTCTAAGCTGTCAATTACCTCGATCTGCAGTGAACTTTCTTTTGAACAAGTTTTAAAGATTTGAAACATTTTTAAAATATTTAAACGATCAATAATGAAAACAAAAAAACGTCTATTGCATGATATTCCTTAAAACAAATTGCGTGAGAAGTGTGCAAAATAATGGCCCCATTAAGTATGCAGTGAATTTATTTGCTCATATAAGCTTAATTTAATTGTACCATTTATTTTAATAGCACTCCATGGGATCGTACAATAAATCTGGTATCATTAATCAAACAATCAATTCTAAATTTATAGCAACATAAAGTGGGTCATTTGGGGGGAATTCCCTTAGCTGATAACATGGCTCTGTTAGCAATTTAGCCAAGACACAAACCCAGCATCTGTTCCTCTGTAGTTCAGGGTCGCCGTCTGCTGGATAGTTTTATGTACATATGTATGTATGTATCTTGTTTGCGCACCAAAGCCAACAATAAATGATAAAAAAAATTCACAAATTCCCATCTCTGGCATCACACATGTTGCTCTCTCTCCGCACACACACACACACACACATTCCGAGGGGCTCACACAGATACTCTGACTCGCATACAGTTGAAAAAGTGATGCCGGCCGGCCGGCGTGGCAATAGTACTATGGGAAAAATTAGCACGTTTTATGACACGAAATCACAGATAAAAAGGTTATAAAATAAAACTATTGTTTTGACGTTTTCTAGAAATGAGATCTAAGCCCATAGAAATACCCTGGCTGGAAAAAAAGATATGACACTTCGTTATTCTGAAATATTTTGACTGAAAAGTTTATAGAACGAAACGTTTTAGTGTTAATTTGTAGGTTTTTAGATTGGAAAAGATATAAAATTGTAGATTTTAGAACAATATATGAATGTTATGGGGAGCATAAAGATGTGGGCACAGCTGAACCTTAAGTATTGGATACCTTTTCAACCGACAGAAATAGTTTCTGATATAGCAAAATATGTGGAAAAAATGTTTTTGTAATATTTTGTATGAAAAGTAAACAAAATATCCCATTGTGGGTCGGGAGGTTTTTTTGGGTTATTGCCACCTCACTCGCACTTTTGCCACTTGACATTGAAGGTCTGCGGAGGCATGCTCAGGCAAATTACCCACATTTCCCTGGAATAAGTGTGCGTGAGTCTTCTATACATATGTACAATGTATCTATATATATATACATCGTCTCTGGTGTTTGTAGTCAACTCGACTCTTTGGTAGGGTCTCTGCAGCACGCCCGTTTGTTATGAATCAGTCAGTTGGTTCTGTAGTTCAACGTCTCTCTCTCTCGCTCATTCAATTTTCATCCGTTGGACGTGCTGGTCGGTTGGACGGTCGTGTGCCGGTTGTTGTTTTTGTTGTTGCTTTTATTGTTGTTGTTACTGTTCGGCGTGGGTGTGTATACGAATATATTTTCTATTTAATTAAGTTGAATTTTCAACGGCAAACCATATAAAGTTTAGCAAAAAAAAATTGAAATTTAAAGAGAGTAAATTTTGTTTAAATATTTTTTTTGTTCTGTCGATTGGTGCCAAGAAGAGGAAAACGAAGCTACAGGTTGGTCTCATTCCTATCTCTCTTTGTGCGTGTGTGTGTGTTTGTGTGTATCTAAAAGAAGTCATCTGACTCGGAAGAGAATCTACCTACTTGTTGGTGATGTAATAATACCAAATATCCTCAGTTAAGTCTAGTTAATCGAGTCCTTGTTACAGGGTGTGTCAATGAAAGGTTTTGTGTATAAGTAAATTCAATTAAATAGATGTGCATGTTAAATGTGTGTGTGTCGATTGTGCTCCAATTTGTCAGAATATATATGTAAATAAAAGTGAAATTAATCATTGCCTTTTGGCTGCAGTTTTTCCGTGTACTTTTTTTCTTGTTGTTGATTGACTTCACTTAAATTCATTTAAATTGCATTATAATTCCAATTTAACAAACTTTTTTGTTGTTGTAGTCGTTCAGATTCAAGGTTATCATTCGCCATGTATATAAAAAGCGTCAAAGGGAGTGTCTGTCGAACAAATTTGTGACAATTTTCGTTATACACACGCCAAGCTTAGTGTTTATTGCATGTCCCATCACCTAGCCAAGTGATTTCTAATCGACCATCAAAATGGTCAGTCTAGCAATGCTTGTCAAACTGTATTTAGGGCTTTCAGGCTTATCTTTTGGGAATTTTGCGATTTACATTTTGTTTGTTTATTTGCTTGTTTGCTTGCCTTCCTGTGGCTATTTGTATTGTGGTAGCTGCTAAAGCACGCCCCTTTTTATACCCTATAATATGTAAGGTATATGACATATGTATTTATTTGTTGTGATATGAGCTTTGATTTTCTAAGAAACTGCTCATGTCAAGCAAATCAGGTGTAGTCTTTTATTTAGCTTTATATTTGTCTGTTTTTCTATATTTATCTGGACAGATCTGTAAGTAAAAAATGAAAAGTAAATGGAATTTGAAATAGGTTAACCGTTTTATGGAGCTCCCTAGACAGTCTGCATTAAAGATCTATATAAATTGTATAAGCAAATATTTAAACAATTCCATTTTGGTCCATTTTGTCTATGCTTGGCACCATTTATTTGTACTATTATGTAGTATTCCATATTTCTTATGTGAAACATGGCCATAACAGTCAATATTCAGTCTTTATATTCACCAATTTTGATAAAAATCTAAATACCATTAAAGAGAAAAACTAAAAGGGTATTTCAAAAATGACATCACAGTGGCAATTTGTCACTTATTTCCATTTTGGATAAGTGTAAGCAAACAATTTTGTTGTGCTTTTTTTTTTTATTGGATCTGATATGATGTGCTTTTCCATTCGAAGTCAGCTGCTTGAAGCAGTTGTAGACTAATTTGGTTGGGCATATCAGACATTACACGACGCTGATGGAAATAAGTGAGGCAATAACTATTCTCAGAAATCCACAAAAGCCAGTTTTATGACAATAGCGGACGGAAAAAATGGGCGAGCATCGTATTTTTATCACCGGCGACAGTGAGTTTAGAGCTATACCTGATAATTGATTGCTAATTATAGTTAAATTGGTTTTTTTTCATATCACGACTTTATGCATGTGTGTTACATGCAGCGTTTTCATGTTGAGAGCTTTTAAGATTACAATTTGGAGCAAAGTCTTGGCTGGGTTTAATCTGGTTGAGCAAATTATTTAGTGAAAAGAATTAATCATTTATGGCATTGGCCATGCTCATTCCTCGCAGTAGTAAATTAAAGCTAAGTCTCTTTTTTAGTAAAGATATATATTACTATATATAGTAACTTTTCTGCTTATAGATGAACCATTGATAAATATATGTATGTATTTAATTATATCGCTTTATCTTATACATACCTACATATTTATTGCTCTATATCTCTATTTTATTTTTGCCGACAGGGGTAAACGATTTGTCATAAAATGCCAAACTCATTTTTTGTTTTAATTGAATGAAAATTAAGACATAACAAAAGACTATTTTATTACAGCTGTTTCCAGTCAATTCAATAATAATAGAATTATAATTAGGCAATCGATTGACGATTAGTTGGTCTACTTTTTCCCATTGCTACCACTTTTACTACAATCAATGAGCTATTAAGCTTAGGCAAGCAATTTACCTATGAGGTTCTTTTCATTGATTTTTAGCCCTATTCAGGAGTATGTTAATTTGGGTTTAGTTAATCGTTAAATCATTAAAGAATGTACTTTAATATATAAAAAATAATTCATGTGATAAAACTAGAAAATATACATAAGTATATAAGGGTGGGAAACGCCAATTTAGTTTCAAGACAAATATACATATTTTGGTTTTTGTTTTATAATTTTACTACTATGGGGAGCAAAAGTGATTACAAGTGTGCAAAATATAAACTTACATTAATAGCGCACAGAAGACACAACAAATATTAGTTTTAATACTCCTCACACTTACATCTTTGAACAAATTAAATTTAGACAGGTGTAAAGATTACAAAAGGTGAGCTACCTAAAAAATAATGGCTTATTTTTTCGAAAAAGTTCTTATCTTTTATTTATGAATAAAAGAAAATATAATTTTCAACTGCTTTCTAGCATTAGAAGCTGTTCAAAAATAAATACCGTTTTCTTCTTACTTATCGTTTTAATTTTGATTATTTTTAAACTTTGCAATTTATTAGACAAATAACTATAAATAGTTTATCATCTTAAACATAAAGCGTGTAATTCGAAAAGTTATTAAAGAAGAAAGAAAAATTCAAAATATCTTTACTTCTCGTTGTGTTTTACTTCTCGATGTTTGTTAATTAAATTTTTAACGTTATGTGAATCTATATTTTATTACGAATTGAATACCAAAAGAATAAATTATATTTCATATACTTATTAAGTTGAAAGTTCACTCTTTAAAAATTTATGTATATATAAATTTTACGTCGACAATCACATTGAGTTAAAATGTTAATATATCTATATAAGATTGGTTTTAATATATGTCTTAATTATTTCTTCATATTTTTGGTCAACAAGAATGTCCCTATTAATATGGAATATACTGTATTCTCTCAATCTCAAGACGTGCATACACTTTTAACATTTACTAATATAGTAGTAGGTATTATTTAATTTTAGTGCTTAGTAAACCATTTTGATAGCAAGCACTCAAATTTTATAATACATTATTTAAATTGCGGCAAATCACCACGATTATAAGTACATACATAAATAGCTGTCACCATATAAATACTATGAGTGGACTTACTTATGATAGTGTTTCATGATACGACACAGTTTGGAATGCCAAGTGACCAACCTCCCCCACTAGAGAGTGTAATAAAAGAGCTTTCTTTAGAAATTCGAGTGGTTGAATGATTGTGTATACATTTGTCCAACACGTGACTGAGAATGAAAAGATTACTTACTTCTACGTCGGCGACAGTCGACAGAAACTTTTAATTCAATTACGTTAACATTTTTTTTTTTTTTTTGTAATAAGCGGGGGTCAGGTTCAAGAATCTTCTACCTTAAAAAAATGTCGATCTTCATTGGGAAAACCAGACTCCTCCCTGCTAGGATCTGGTTTCTCTTCATCTAGAAGGCAATAGATATCCTCGGATTCCTGTTTCTTGATCTCATCGCCCAATTTCTTCCAGAATGGTCGGCAGCGATTTTTCCATTGCCGCAGATTAAAGAAGGCGCAATATTGTTTGGTAGATGCCTTCAGCATGGCCATATACAAGGGAGTTATTTCATCGGCCATGAGTTTAGCCAACAAATAGTTGACCATTTTCTTGCTAATCATATCATTAAAGTCAATATAAATGTGTTTGGCCTGCTCATAGCATTTCTTGGCAAGACAAAGTTTTTGTGTATCTTTGGCAAAGATTTTACCCAAATGAAGTAAAATATTAGCCTCACTTTTTTGATCATTGTAGAGTCGAGAGAGACGTAAGGCCTTCTTATAGCTGGATATGGCCTTGTCAGGATTTTCAAAACTAAACGAAAACAAAGTGAATTGAGCTCAGAGTTGAGACTAAATTTAAATAAGGTAAAATTACTTTTCAGCGCATTGACCAGCTAGTAGATAGAACTTGATATTCAGCTTGACAAACCGATATTCGGTACAGGCTATAACCGTGGGTCGTATTTGTTCTAGACATTGATGGGCACCATGATAGTTGCTCGATTCCATAAGAAAATAGGCTCGTTCCATGAAAGTCTCACAGAATATATCCAAATTCTGTTGTCTGCCAACTGGAAAGATGTCAAAGAATTTAGATTAGGTACTTAGAAACAGAACCTTTGCACTCACTTTCGGCTACAAGTATAGTGGCTCGCCTGGCCAATGCTATTGCCTCCTCGGGTTGATGGCGTACAATCTGTTTGCCATAAAGAAGCAATTGTCGTGCCAATTTTTGGGCCACCAATTCGTGTAGAGTGAAACTACCCGGTGGCATATCCCTGACCGCTGTCCAAACATGACCACGTACCAAGTCAATGGTTATTTGCAAATAGCTTATGGCATTCACTCTCTGTTGCATACGTTCTAGATACTCGCCATAGGTGAAATAGATGCGTGCTATCATCTCGGCAGCATCTCGTTCTTGACCCTGGGTCTTGTGACACAACGATACCAAATTCTCCATTATCGCATTCAAAGCATACTCATATTTTTGCTTATACGGTTCCAGCAGTAGCATTGTCTCATAGAACAAGGTGAAGCTTTGCTTGAAACTCTTGTGTTTATCACGTATATATGCCAGCTCGGCTTCTTTTAGTTTATCAATCACTGCATAGAGCAACGGACGATCATCGCTTATGCGATCACGTATAATGACAGACTCGTAGAGGGTTTTCTCCTTATCGGCCAGACAACGTAGAAACTCTGGCAATTGGCGGCAGCCTTCACGATAGAGCTCATCTTCGAGTGCCTCATAGATGGGTCCACGCTGGCGACGTGCCTCATTGTAGCTCAATGGTTCAATCGTCTGACGTATCTCATCACGATCGAATTTGATTTCACGAAATGTACGATGTGGCAAGTTGGCACGAACTTTTCGCTGTAGCCTCTGCCGTTCCTGTTGGCGCTTTGACATGATTCCGAAAATTTCCAATAAATTATGAAGTTTGTGTGTAAAATAGGTTTTTGTCTTGGCTAGCTAGGTTCTCATCCATATAAACACAAAAACACACAGTTTGAGAGGCTTATGGCAGTGATTGTAAAACCTACTTAGTACTGCAAAGTCATCTCATGATTAAAGACACAAACTAAATTTTTACATTATTGAATGCGTATTCCTTATCAATTGATTTTCTTTTGACAATGTATGACCACTAAGACTTAGTCTAGTCTGCTGTAGCGACTCTCAAACAGTTTTTGTCTTAGACCGGTTACCTAGTAAGTGGGTATTTACTATGGCTTCATGCTAACAGATAATGCAGTTCAAGTGCTCCACTCGTCTGCCCATGTCATGTAATTAAAGCCACTCGTATCTATTGGTGATGCGTTAGTAGACTTTTAAACGTCGTTAACTAAAGACATTTGTTTTATATTGCAGCTAAAATAAAAAACATGTCTAATACGGATACGAGTTTTATACCCGATCTGCCATTGGGTGGCCCCTTGGCACATTATCGCAAACGTGCAAATTTCGACTGGAAGAGACTGCGTCTGATCTTTGAGAAGGAGCAAGGATTACGTATTAAGGTGAGTGCCATAAATTTGAATTTCCATTGATCAGTCTTAATCACTTTACTTTTATTTGACAGTACAAAGTCTGGCGTCGTTTGGAAAATGATCCTCTATTTGCCCATCCCTCGCGCACTTTGCCCATGGATGAACAGAAGCGTCTGTGTGCCATGCAGGTGAATCGCATGAAACATTTGGATCTAGTACCCAAGGAAATCGAGAGCTTAAGCTTCTCGGCGAAAACCCAGTACTTGATGTACATCAATGAGGCTTTGGCCTGCTATTCGCCCAGCTTGTCGGTGAAAATTGCCCTAGGAGTAGGTCTCTTTAATAATGCCATTAGAGCCATGGGCACTGAGAAGCATCAAAAGTACATTGAGGCCGCATGGAATCGCGAAGTGATCACATGTCTGGCGATCACGGAACTTTCCCATGGCAGTAATACGAAACGTATACGCACCACGGCCACTTATGATCCCAGCACTCAGGAATTTATTATCAACACACCGGATTTTGAGGCTGCCAAGTGTTGGGTAGGCAATTTAGGGAAAATGGCCACCGTGGCCATGACTTTTGCTAATCTCTATACGGCTGATGGGGAAAATCATGGTCTTCATGGTTTCCTTATACCCATACGAGATCCCAAGACGCTGCTGTCGTATCCCGGTGTCCTGGTGGGAGATATTGGAGAGAAATGTGGTTTGAATGGCATAGATAATGGTTTTGTGGTATTCTCCAATTATCGCATACCTCGCGACAATCTTCTCAATCGCACAAGTGACGTCACACCCGAGGGTGTCTATGAAAGTGTCTTTGACGAGCCTGGCAAAGTTTTGGGTGCCGCCTTGGAGAGTTTTTCAGCAGGACGCATTGGCATTATGCAGGCAAGTCTCTCTAACTACTACTAATTACTACTACTACTAACTACTTTTAATTCAATTTACGTGGCAATAAATGCGGTTTAAATTAAACAAAATTTTCAGCACCCGGCAAACCAGGCCACAAATTTCCTAGCTGATATCACATGGGCTTGCTCCTCGATAGGTTGATATTTTCAAGTTATCGATAGGTTTAGATTTAAACTCTTGCCCAATCTTAAGCGCGCATTTTGAATAATGGTTTAACAATTCAACAGTTTATTAATGTAGTGTACATCTTTCTATCTCTCACTTCGTATCCGGCCATGAAACCGCAATTGGTGGACAAATACAAGTGGGTGAAGTGTTAATACTTGAATATTTCTGCAGGAATCGGCGAATACTTTGTGTAGTGCTGCAGTTATAGCCGTACGATACGCAGCAGTGCGTAAGCAATTTGGCCCCGAACGTCAGGGCGAGGAGTCTGCTATCTTGGAATACCAATTGCATGTGAGTAAAACAGAAATGTGTGATAAAAAAAATCTTTGAAACTAAAAATCAATGCTTTTTACAGCAATATAGAATATTCCCCTTTTTGGCGGCTGCTTGTGTTCAGAAAATCGCAGTCCAAGAGTTGACTCAAACCTATTTGGAAATTATTGCACGTTCTCAAGCGGATTCCAATGGTTTTGATGTTCTGGTGAGTTGAAATTCCACAGAGATTAGTATTTAGCTATGACTAAAATTAATTTTTATCTTATTAACAGAGTCAAAATAGCAAGTTAAAATAGTGGTTTTCTATCTACAAAATCTCGAGGACTAAATTTCGTCTAGAAATAAGATTTTTCAAATATCGAAATATGATAAATATTTTAAAATATTCTAATTCATGTTGAAAATTTTAAATTGAAAAGTAATTTTTTTAGTTTGCATTATGATCTCTAAAAACTTATATTTATGTTGTTGGATTGCTAAAGGCTGACTTAACATTTTGTATCAAATTTTATATTATATGGGCTATACAATAGGTATTATGTCTGCCCTACCAAAATATGTTTTTAAATAGTCTAATGTGTTAAATTTGTTTAATTTGCAGACCCAGAATGCTGCTGAAATCCATGCATTGATATCGGCGTCCAAGCCAAGGATTACCTGGTCAGCCCGTGATGCCATACAAGAGGCACGCGAAGCTTGTGGCGGTCATGGATATTTGAGGGCTGCCAAATTGGGTCAAATGCGTACAGATCACGATCCCCTGTGCACATATGAAGGTGATAATAATGTGCTCGGACAACAGGCATCGAATTGGTTGTTGCGTCAATGGAGTGCCAAGGAGTTGGAGTCACCCATTGGCAGTGTTAAATTCCTGGAGAGACGTCAGCATTTACTGTCGCTGAAATATGATCAACTGGTGCAGCAGACTCCCATAAAGACATGGCAATGTGAGTGCAAGTGTGATAAGGTTTCGAAATATAAATATAATTAACACTTTTTTCGTATTTTAGTTGCCATCACTTGTTATGAGTGGCTTCTGTGTCATCTGATGTCTCACACTACCGCCCACATTGAGGGCCAATTGGCGGCTGGAGCTAACAAGTTTGATGCACGCAATAATTCCCAAGTTGCTGGAGCCAAGGAACTCTCATTGGCCTATGCTGAGTATTTTGCCTTGAGCCGCTACGCCGAGCATGTGCGTCAATTGAAAGTGGAGGCTCCATATGCCAGAGTTCTGCGACTCGTTTACGATGTGTATGCCATGTGGCTGCTGGAACAGCATATGACAACCTTTTATGTGGGTGGATTTGCTGTCGGTCAGAGCTTTGCCGGTTCTGTGAGGGAATTGCTTCTGGCTAGCTGTTTGCAAATGAAAGAATTTGCCGTAAGCATTGCCGACGCAATTGCTCCCCCAGACTTTGCTCTCAATTCGGTGATTGCTCGTTCTGATGGCCGTCTGTACGAGAATTTGCAAAACGAATTTATGACCAATGAGGGTGCCTTTCAGCGTCCCTCTTGGTGGCGTGATGTCATCATTCCACAGCCTGCTGAAAAGTCAAAGCTTTAGATCCTTCTGCAAGAGAATGATAAATGAAAATAAGTGCCTGGTGGTCCATACCCATTTAATCATATATTGTTATTGCCTCATTTGAAATCAGGTATTATCACCTCATTGAATAATATATCCCTAGGTGAGCATTATTTTTCTACCATGATCATACCATATGCATACTATATCGTATATTGAGTATTTTAAGATCCAATCTGTTACTAGTTTACGATTCTACATGATAACTGAATAAATTTTTTAGATAAATCGGACAAATAGTGTATAATCTTCTTTTAAAATAACCACAGGTGAGGTTGAATCTACATATTTCATAAAGCTGATCAATCTGAGAAATGCTTTATAGAAAAGTATAAGTTATATATATATCTCAGCAGTAAAGATATATATGTCAAGGAAACATACACAGGGAACTTAAAAAAATATGCAGTTGCAACCTTTTTATCAAATGTTGGATATAATGGCTGGAGGGATACAGATTTTTATAAGGTACCCAGCTCAGAAAAATGTTGTTTAAAGGAGTTCCCCTAAAGAGCTAAATGCTAAGAATAGGACAGGCAACCATAAACACCTGGACCATTAAGAATAATTCGTACCAAAAGAGATTAGGATAGGTCCGTTAAATCCGAAAAGATAGATAATGCGGCAGGATTGTCATACCTCGAGACCTCGAGGTCGAGATTCATTTCAGGTATAACCCGGCTATTGAATCTGTTGATCTCAGTAGTTTGCTATCACATCTTACAAATGTGAAACGTTGAAGTCTTTTAAAATAGATTACTCTAGGAACAAAGTATTTAAACATCATCTTACAACTTGAGCACATTTATAGGTACTCTAATTAATGTAAGTATTTAGACTTAAGTTCGCTTTGCTTTATTTATACCACTGAAGATTTTTAAATGAATATTTTATTAATAATATCCGAAATGTTAATTTATTATTTTCAACTTTGGAAGTCTCGACAATAGGGGTACTCTTAGGCAATGGACAAATTTAAAAAATTAAAATAAATGGCAAAATGAAGAATACATTTTCATTCATATGGTAAACCTCTTTAGTACATCGTCTATACCTTAGCCACTAGTACATAAATAGATACATTTACCATTGTAACTTTAAAATCAATTTTTTAAACCATGCAACAGTGTTTTAATACAGTGTTAAATACAGAATAGTTATATTTAAATCAAAAATGCATATATCTTTTTTTTTTTTCAATTCATCTCACCTTAACTAGATCCTGTTTGAGTCGTGATCTCCTCGAGTACTTGGAAAGTACTTTCGTAATTAAATATGCCTAACCAGTAAAATTACATATCTCGCTTAAATTATATAAAGCAATTTGCCAAAAGAAACATTTTGATCATAAAGAAAAAGCATACACACACAAAACAAAAATAGAGAGAGAGAGAGAGAAAAACCAATAAACCTTATATTATAATTAGTTAGCAGCCATTTTTATACCCTTGCAAAAAGGGTATATTCATTTTGGTCAGAAGTGTGCAACGCATAGAAGGAAGCATCTCCGACCATATAAAGTATATATATTCTTGATCAGCATGACGAGACGAGTTCATATAGCCATGTCCGTCCGTCCGTCCGTCCGTCCGTCCGTCCGTCCGTCTGTCCGTCTGTCCGTCCGTCTGGATCAACGCAAACTCCTCCTAAACCGTTAGAGCTACAGAGTTGAAATTTTGCATGAAGGCTTGTATATACTGCAGGCGTTGTATATCTCGGATTCAGCCGGATCGGACCACTATATCATATAGCTCCCATACAAATGGCAAAGTCACGAACAGTGACTTTTCTCAATATCTTCGTTATTTTCTGAGCTATTGTCGTGAAATTTAATATTGGTGAGTTAATTACACATATAAACGACTATGCCAAATTTGATCAAGATCGGGTGACTATATCATATAGCTCCCATAGGAACGATCGGTCGAAAACAGTGACTTTTGTCAATAACTTCGTTATTTTTAAAGTGATTGCTTTCAAATTAAATATTTGTTAGTTTTATATATCTATTAATGTCTGTGCCGAATTTGATAAAGATCGGGTAACTATATCATATAGCTCCCATAGGAACGATCGGTGGAAAACAGTGACTTTGATCAATATCGTCGTTATTTGCTATGCTAAGATTGTAGGCCGTTCTTTCGGAAACAGCTTTTTTAGATAACACGTTTTTCCACTTTAATGGCTATAGGTAAGGAAAGAGTTACCAAAAAAATTGCAAGGGTATACAAACTTTGACGCGGTCGAAGTTAGCCCCGGCCCTCTGGTTTTACATTGATTCTCCAATAGCAAACTCATATGTATGCATACAAGATTCACATCATCTACATACTTGTTGTGTAGAGAGTTGGTTATAGGTGGGTTCTGTCGTCCCTCCCGAAAAAGCCGTTTATAAGAGGACCCGGTCTCAACTGATCCGGCTCAGACGTTGCTTAGTTGTCGCCCAGTGAAGAAGAGCGTGATTGCGAACGCGCAAAGAGTATTGAATTCGAGAACTTGGCCGAAATACAACAATTAACAAGTGAGTGAGTGAGTCAGTGAAAAAATAATATATGAATGGCCTCTCATCTGACATCAGATGTCTCTCATCATGTTCTGCCTATCTATCAAAAATATTAGCTATAACTTTGATGGTTTTGCAAAATTATGGCGCAGTTTTGGTTTCGGTTTGGTATGTGAATGGGATGGCTCTTATCGCTCTACCATTAAAAAAAAAAATACAAAAAAAGAAAAACAACACAAAAATAAACAAAATAACTAAATGATAGTAAACTGATTGGGAATCACACAATATTCCAACATTGTTCAAACATAATACACAAATAAACACCAACACACAAAAGGGGCAAATCGTGCAAACGAAAAAATAAACTCGAGTGAATCTTCTAAGTGAATCTTTACACTCTTGACTACGCAAAAGACGAACAATGAAAATAGAGTTGTGAAGGTTTTTTTTTAATTCTTTTCCCCCATGAAATAATTTTTTTTTGTTTTTTTTTTTAGTAAGGTTGCTCATACAATACAAGTGTTTATAAAATAGCCAACCGGTTTGTCATAAACAAAAATTATTTAATTAGAACATCATGACAAAAAAAAAATCACAAAAAATTCCCTAAAAAAAAAAAATAAAAGTGTAGTGCAATTTATTGTCAGAACAAATTGTTAAACAAAATGCGCACCAAATTGATTAACAAAAAAAATCTATATACCCAAATTTATTATTAATTTTCAAAGAGCAACCAATTAACAGAACCGGTTCCGCTTCTTGGTGCTGAAATCAAAACAAAAAATAAAAACAGAAAATGATATTTCAATCCATTAATTTACATTTCGGGGATTTCCGTTTTCGATAGCCCTTCCTCTCTCACACATCGATACATTCATATACAAATATATACATATATAACCATAGAAATAGCTCTGTTTTCTTTTCTGTTTGCAATTTGATTATTGTGAAATCGTGTTAAGGCAATTAAATATGCTTAAAATGCACAATTTATGTGCAAAAATCTACTGAATTATGGCCAACCGTTTGTTGTTGCTGTATATGATGATTTTGATGATGATGATGATATCTCCCCCTTGTTAAAGGCCTGGTCAAATGAACCCTCTATAAGTATATTAACCAAGGGTTAAAGTATATTAATTTCATCTTCTGTGCAATAATTTTCCCTTCTTGTCTCTCTTATGCAAACAGATTTTTATTATATCCCCTTAAAATTGCATTTGCTGCGGGACTTGTGGGGGGCGTTTCTGCTAATGATAATTAATGTGAAAAGTATATAAACAATGACTAAATGCAAATTGCATTGAATCAATAATTACACAAAAAAATACACTGAGAAAAATGTAAGAAATTTATCGAAGAAACTAAGTACTTAGAATCAACTTTAATAACAAGCTTAACTAAGAAGTCTCATATTAAAGGCTTAACAAATGAGACAATATTGTGCATGGAAACAAACGAAGAGACTGACCAAGGTTTACTAAAACCTCTAGAAGGGTATAAAAGAGCTGCTTTTCAGAAGAACCTTTTGAGTAGTACACATCTTGAAAAAGCCAGTAAATCGCAGATAGACAAATGTGCAAAGAGCTGTTTGAATATTATAATATTATCTTTGACAAAGTCGAAGCAACGCTTTGTAAAAATGTTGAAGGGCAGTTTCATCTTAGATAATGGAAAGTATTGTGGATTCGCAAATAATTTTTTTCCTTCTGAAAATTACAAAAATATAAATTTATCAAGTCATTATTCAAGATCCTCACTAAATTTCATATATTTTCTAGGGAGCACTCCATACTTGAAATATTACTTTGAGATGGATATAATAAAATCAAATTTTCAGTTGTGAACAAACTTTGCGTCTGCCAAAAATGATAACAAGTTGCATTGTAACTTTAAAATTTTGTAAATTTTTATTCAAAATCTATATTGTAGATATTTGGTAATTACGAAAATTTTAATCATTTCATAAACTTAATAAACTTTAAAAGAAATATTAAAAATCAAGAGTTTATACCAATTATAACAATATTTATATTTCACTTTATTTGTTTCTATAAGTAGAAAGATTTCAAAAATTAATTTGGTAGCAAAGACTAAGGTTTTAATAGTTAAGAAGCTTAAGAATAATAATAATAATAAAATTATATCAAAATGACTGAGAAATTTAGAGATACTGTTAACTCTTTACCTTAATTTAATCTAATGGGAAATTTAGCAATTGACTGACAAAACAAAAGAGACGTGTTGAATAGAATTAATCAACAATCTCTCAATTCAACAATTGCAAAGTGATGCAAAAAACTGGGACAATACCTTTTTAAGTAGGTTCTAAATATATTTATCGTGGGAGTTATTCAACATTTCACTGCAAGGCAAATTTTTCGTAATCAACGATTGGTCAACTTTTCTAACCATATAAATAATTCCTTCAGAAATGTACAATTTTATCACATTATTGTGGATTTTAAAAAATCGTTAACATTATGATCACATACGAATGAACTATTGGGCCTCATCTTACTTTTAGATGGACTTTAAAGGGAATACCTAAAATTTAGTCAAGTGAATAAATTCAGTATAAGAAAATCAAAATATATCAATTCCGATTTCAACAAATTTATTAGCATTCAAAAACGAGAAAAGGTCTGTAGCACTTACCAATAAATTGTATTCCCAAAAGTAAACGCCTTCAATCCTAGCTTAGTTTTCTTTTTCACCTTCTGGTTCAAGGCAAAATGTTTTCGTCTTATAAAGTTAAGAGATTATCTACTTCAAACATCATTTCCGTCTTTAATCACAACAGATTAATGAAGATTTCGAAACCAGTTTGTTGTTACACTAATGTTTAAACTAGTTTTCGATAAAAATAAATGTTCTTGTTTTGTTTTGTTTTTTTAGAATCCAAAATAAACTATTTTATGCAAATGCGAATCTAATATAAAATGTGGAAACTCCTGGTAATCTGTGTGGTAATGAGTGCCCTAAATAGTGAAGCAGCCTCAGGGGGTAAGTCGAACTTATTTCATATAAACCTGGCCATTTTAAGATAATACCTTAATTCTTGCAGCATCCCGTCAGGCTTCGCGTCGTCGTCGTGCCTATGCGGGAGGATATGCTGGTGGTTATGCCAGTAGCGGAGGAGGTGCTGGTGGTTATACTGGCTCCTATAACAGTGCAGGCGGTGGCATTGGACACAGCAGCTATGTGGGCAATGGCGGCTACAATGACTATGATGATTATGGTGATGCTGGAATTGCACCCAATTTTGGCATAATTGATCCCTATCTATTCCATCAGCAGTTGACAAATCATATTTTGGCCCAGAATTATGCCAATCAACAGTGAGCATTGCAAGATTTATAGTAGTTAATGACCATGGAGCGGGGTGGTGGGGACGAATGCTTTGGTTAAGGGCTAAGTAGGTTAACCTTTGCTTCTTGTAAATCTTTGTACTTGTAGAGCTGTAACGGGTCTGGCCACGGCGGGTAATGCTTATGCATCAGCTGATGCAACCATCGACAACGATGACACGTAATTACCCTAAGCTTCTACTAATACTACTACTAATGGACAATCCATTTCCTGTAACAAGCAATTAATTTATTACTCTTTCTTTTTGTGCAGTCGCATTCAACAGCAAATAGCTGCCCAGCAGGCTTACCATGACAACTTAGTGCGTCAGAATAGATATCGAGGTGGAAGTGGCAACTACGGAGGAGGCTCTTCCTCCTATAATACACATCGTTATGCCCCAAGCTATGCATCTGCATCTGGATCCATTGGACCGAATGGTTATAGACAGACAGCATACATAAATCCAGCCAATCCGGTGAGTACAAATGTATTTGGAGGAAGTAATAGGAGTTGGTTAATGGACTAACACTTAAAATTAAACCTATAGAATTTAAGTTATTTCATCATATAATGACTCACGATCATAACTCTGGTGTTTTCCTTAACTGGCAAACATTTATATCGCAGTTAACGACTAAAGTATTTTAGAATGAAACCTGTTTATTCAGATTATAAAACTGTCAATGAGGTCGTGAATTGGTTTGAAGACTTACGCTTTAAAAAGATCGTTGACTTATTGATGTATTCAAAACTATGAAAAAAGGTTGTTGATTTTGTAAATTTGCACTATAGACAGTTGGAGCAAGTCAGCACATGAAGATATCAAGAAATATCCTTTGTTTTATCAGTAATCTTTGCTCGACTCAGAGGAAACTCTGATTCCATCCCAAGTAAATTGTAGTCAATTGTATATAAAATAATAATCAATTTTAAAAATTGTCACATTTTTTGGTAACTATTAAAGCGAGTCACTGAAATATTCTTCAATATATTCTGTAAGTGAGTGATGAGAATTTAGCCCCAAAATACTCATACGATTACTATCCATTTTGAAGAGGTTGTGGGTTTTCCCGCTTAGTTTTCTGTACCTTCTTCTCCATGAAATGGATCAAGGACTGTGTAAATAAGAGCCATATCTAATAGCATAAGTTAAGGACACTTCTTTCTGCTTTAATTCCTTTCAATATTCTGGCTTTTTATGGAAGTGGGATCTTTTACATTTTTGGTTTTGGAATTCAAACCAATTGTTTTTTAATATTTTCTATATATTCTATTTCAATATAAATATAAACCACATATATTTGCGGAAACATTAAAAATTGGCAGAAAACTAAATCGGTCTCAAAGATTATATATCGGGTAACTAAGTTCTAAGCTGATCTAAACTTTATGGCTTACTTACTTGGACAATGACTTATCTCATGTTTTCTTCCTTTAAACAGAACACTCCCAATATTGTGAATCGTTTTGGAGGCTCTTCTTCTGGTGGAGGTGGCTACAGTAGCAGCTCCAGCTCCAGTTCCGGCGGTGGTGGTGGTGGTGGTGGTTACAAGGGTGTCTCCGTGTCCTCGTACAGTCAAAGCAATGGCGACGGCACCAGTCGCCGTGGTGCCCAGACAACCGTCAATGACAATGGCAAGGTTACCTCATACTCAGTCCACTCCTAAATATGCCGTCTGAATGCAACTAGCCTCAGCTAGCAAATGTTGTGAATGGATGTGTTATATATACAAATAAATAAAATATATAAATACCTACTTAATATAAACGTATACTAAATAATTCAGATTTATTTCATTGGGTTGATCAACTGCAGAAAAAAAAGCTTTCTTTTATTTATTTAGAAAGTTGATAATAAAATCACGTCACATCTACATAGAAATCGAAAAGTGTCTATGTATGCATAATTTCTTCGTTTCTTATTTTATTTTGTTTTCTATTTAAAATAAAAATAAAAGCTTATAACCTTGATTTTGACACTGAGTTTTTGTTTTGGGTTCAAGAAATATTCTAGACGTAATGCTTCAATGCAAAAGACGACAAGGCAAAAAAAAAAAAAAAACAGAGTTCTCTTATCAGGGGTGACAGGAAATGGCTGATGTTTAATGGACTCATTAGAAATACATATCATTTCACTTGGGCATAAGGGGTCTACGGAATGCAAGTATTTTAGAATTAAGTTACCTCATCGTTTGGCGTCCCTATTCCCCGCCTCATCTTCCACTATAAGCGGAAGTAATTTGTTTACACGGAAAAAATACAAACCAATTATCAATTCACGGAAATCGAAATGAAATGCGCAAAAAGTCTCAATAGAAAACGAAAAACACACAATCTTAAAATAATAAGGGGGTTACATTTACATGTGTTTGTTAACGCACACACTTCTAGTTAGTCAAACTATATTTGGCAATGCAATCAAAACTCATAAATAGGAATCATAAACAGTAAGGACAAAAAATTATAATTAATGTGTAATAATAATCCTTTGGCAGATCGACCCAGATCTTGAAACCTATAATAAAGAAACATTAGATATGTTCAAATATCAAAATTAGGATAAGTATTCCAATTAATTTTTTCCCTAATGCAGGATAGTTATATATTTCCACTTACATGTTTCTTTTATTAATTAGACTTGCGAGAGATTAGATTTTTTTCCTAAGCTAAATAATTTTTTTACCAATTTTTCTGAAGGTCTTTTAAGTATGTAATGGATAATATCAGTTGATACTTATCAATGAACTCTACAAAGCGAAGAAAATATCAAAGGCTTGCATAAGAAACAGTTTTAAGTTAATTTTTTTTTGGGATAGTGTATATATGGAGTAAAGAATCTTGATATAAAGATCATTTAGCTTAGGGGGCTAATGCCGGGTTGAATCATTTGGTTTACACGTATAAGTTTGTGTACAACGAGGTTCAAGTTTATTTATCCGTTAGGGAATACTTAAACAAAGATTTCTATGAACCAAATAGGTCCTTTTGAAAGCTTCATTCAGGTTTACTAGTTATAGTCCTTAAAAATCAGCGACATATATTTTACTTTCAAAAAGTTTAAGACTCAAGGACTCAGATACATCTCGACACAAAGTCATAAATTCAGTAACTCAATTGCGTTTACTTTTATACTCTTTAGGCAGGGGTATGAGAGCTACAATAAATTCGTTTACCTTTCGCAAAACGATGAAAACACAAATAAGCTAATTCTATATTTAATAAATTACACATCTTTAGGCATACATATTAAGTTTATTGTATATAATAACAATCAGTCTGTACTTGGATGCTTCAATGTTTCGTACATGGCAACTATATACTAGGTAAAATCAAGGTTTCAACATTATTCCTATCAGCTTTACTTTCATCATTTTTTTTTTCCAAAAGCTTTCTGCACCAATTACGAGCTCCAATTTAAAATAAAAAAAAAAAGCACCACTCTAGGTCAAGAATCAATCAGTTCAAGACTGAAAATTAAATGACAAAAACCTTATCACTGGATTCAGTTTCATTTTAAAGAGCCAGCTCAGATCGATCGATTCATTAGTACAATTTCAAACATCGTAGAACATTGAACACTGGAATATAAAAAATTTCAATATGAATAAACTATTCGTGCTGGCCCTATGTCTGGGTGTGGTCTGTGGAGGTAAAAAAAAAAAAAACAGTGAAGTGATTTAAAAAGAGAGAGTGCATCAAAATTATCCTGGACATCCTTTTATGACCTCCAAGTGAAAAATATTTCCCAAATCAATCTCAAACAATTTGTAACCTTGATGAAATCAATTTTATAATTTGACTGCCTAATCTGTTTTGGAAAATCTAGAACACAAATGCCGTTATGTCGTCAGCGATTTGGAAACGTAGTTTCCCCTCCTTCCATTCATTTCAATCAATGGTTTACACAACACTTGTGCAATATTTTTTCTAGGCATGTGGCGACTTATCGCCTCCCCCCATTAATTGCATTTTGAAATTCCCTTTTCTAATTCGTAATTTGTTTTTCTCTATTTACTTACAGATTTTGAAAACAGGTAAGATAATGCAAGTGTCTCTGGATGTAGAGTAAGATTCAATAATTTTGTGTTTCTTTTCACTTTCTGAAAATCGAAATGGAAATGGTTAGATATAAACGTGGTGATGATTTCCATGCTCGGTAAGTGCCTTGTGGGCTTATGTTCTAAAAATGAATTAATCTGATTTGGCTTAAACACTTTTTGGACAATTGGCAACATGGTACTTAATCTAACAGCTTTAAAAAAATATCACAAAAATTTAGCTAACACAAGATGCAAACTCATTGGGAATGTTATTTAATTTGATATATTTTTACCAATTTTTGTTTAGCCACTATAATACCCATCAACAGGCTCTTGAGGCGGCACGTCGCAGTTCCTATGGATCCAGCGGTTTTGGTTCCAGTGGCTCCAGCAGTTATGGCACAGTCGGTGGCGGCGCCAATGCTGAATTGGGTCTAGGTGGTGGCAGCAGTTATGGTGGCTCATCTTTGGGTAATCTGGAGAGTTCTTACGATTCGGTTGGTGCCACAGAAACTCAAGATTCACTGAGCGGAGGTGCTGCATCTTCATTCGATGCCAATAATGCTGCCGCTTTTGGATCGAACAATGCTGCCTCGTTCGGAGCTAACAATGCTGCCTCGTTCGGAGCCCAAAATGCTGCCTCATTTGGCTCGCAGTCCGCCTTCTCTACCAACTCTGCCTTCCAGAGCAGTCTGTCATCCAATTTCGGTGCTTCTTCCGCCCACAATGCTGGCAGCAATGTGGAGTTTGCTGACAACTCAAATGCTGGCACAGAAGTCAACTTTGGAGGATCGAATGCCGTTAATTCCGAAGCACTGTTGTCGGGCAATGTTCAGGCTCCTTTGGCCTTGACATCCCCCGCATCACAGAGTGGAAATGTCGAGTACTACCGTCACGAGAAGGTTGTCTCTGCTCCTCAGCAGCAGGTGGTTTACAGCGTACCCGGTGGCTCCCAGAAATATGTCCAGCATGTGGAACGTGTGGTTGAACAGCAGCCCACAGTGCAATACGTTCAAGTTCCAGCTCCTACCACTTCAGAGCACTATTATCAGCGTAAAGTGACCACCACTGCATCGGCACCTCAGATCCAGATTCAGCAACCCTCTTCCCGTTATGCCTATGGGGGCCAGTCTGCCTCTAATTTCGGCACCAACTCTGCCTTTAAAGTCAATCAGCAATTCGGCAGTCAATTCGGTAGTCAATTTGGCTCTCAATTCGGCAGCCAGTTGGGTCAGTCCTCGGGCTTGAACTTGCAGACCAATTCTCAGTTGAACCATTTGATCAATCAGGCCCATCAGACAGCTAAGCAACAAGCTGCCGGTAGCAGTGCTAACCAAGTGCAATTCGGAGGTGCTTCTGGATTCAACAGCGGTCTGGGACAGCAGCAACAGCAACAGGTGCAATTCGGAGGCGCTTCCGGATTCAACAGCGGTTTCGGTTTCAACTCTGCCAGCTCTCTGAACTCTGCCAGCTCTCTAAACTCTGCCAGCTCTCTGAACTCTGCTAGTTCCCTGAATGCTGGCCAAAGTGGTTCTCTATTGAGTGGTTCTTTGTTGGGCGGCGGTAGCCAGGGTTCCCTCTTGAGCGGCTCTCTTCTTAGCAATTCTGGTCTTGGTCTCAACGCAGGTCTGACCAGTGGCCAACAAGTGGCTGGATCTGGTAACTTTGGTGCTGCAGGCGGCGCTGGCAGTAACTACCAGACCAAACAGTGGGAGAAGCAATCCAAATGGTCTTCCCAGTCAGAGGTGAGTTTTCCTTTTATTGATATTTTCAGATGAAATCAACATATTTTCTTTTCCCTCTTAGTTTGATTCCAATGGTCAACAGAAATACTACAAGGATTTGGCCACTGGTGAGAGCGAGAACTACAATGTGAATGGCAAGGAGTACGGCTACAAGGTGGCCACCGCTTCCGTTGATGACAATGGCAGAGCCAGCACTCACAGTGTCCACTCTTAAGAATTGACCCAGGACCTAGGAAAACAAATTTGTTATAACAAGGAAAGCCTATTGTGTTCTTAAATAGGTGTTAAAACCATTTAATATTAATAAAAACAAAAAACAAATTTAACGAAACAATTTTAAAAACAAATTATTAACCTTATTTTTAATACTGAGGATATTGGGTGATAGATGGAATAATTATTTTGTTAGGGGAATATTTATATATTTATAGGTAATATTTAAAAATTTCTTTCGATTGGTATTGGTATCATCATAATTTAGGGAATGTTAAACGAAATTCGAAAGAACATCCTGTAGCTTGGCTTATGCCAATTATGGGCTACAGTTTTCTTGATTCAGAATTTAATGGACTCATATGACTCACCTAAGAAATTTTAAGACTTTGTCTCTTATAATTGTCTGGAAAAACAAACTCTTCTGTAAAAATAGACATATTAATAAGCATACAATAGTTTATCTTCATTAGTAAGAACAAAAGAAAACAGGAGTAGAAAATAGAAAATGGATGGTGGGAAAAACGTTATTTTAGATACAATTTTCCTTTTCACTATTGCTTGCAAATCTCCAAGTTTTTGTTTTACTATACATACTTATAAGTGGTTTGCTGTTAAGTAGATCTTGTTGCTCTATCTAATTTATAAAATTTTTTAACTATCCCTAATCCGTTCATATAAACAAAAACAGGTCAACATAATTAATCCTTACTACGAAGATAAAATAAACAAAGTTTTAACTAAAGATTTTGTTTATCCTTTTCAATTTCTGTTTATCCTTTTCAATATTTGAACAGTTTACTTTAATTTGCTAGAAGTCTGTTAAGAAGACTAAAATAAAAACAATTTTAAAATGAATATAAGGTTGAAATGTTACAAGGAAACAAAATTTTGACATAAATAAATATGTAAATCTGCACAGAAATCTCATGAAAAAAAAACAAAAGAATCAATATGAATTTAATTGTCATTAAACATTTTATTTTTATCAAGTCAAACTCATGAGAATGGACGCTCTAATTTACCATCAACTTGAATAACTCCACTATTGATCACACCGTGGGAAGCTTGATCTCTGGAAGCTTTACTATCCCGACGACGTCTGAAGTCCGATCCATAGCCATATGAAGACATACAATAGCAGGGTTTCCAACTGGGTCTCCTCTGAATCTGACTTTGCTCATGGGGTGAACGTTCGGTAGTCCAAACGGGTACATAATGAGTCCAAGTCTCGCTATTGCCCGAACCTCCATTTGCATAGACTTCCTGGGGATAATATTGAGGTGTGTAATAGCCACCGCCTCCTACTCGACCGCCGCTGCTGCCCGAGCGACTTCCGCCCGTATCATATCCCCTATGTTCACTAGAGAAATTGGGATTCCATTGTGATTTGGGATCATAGGGTTTTCTGGTTCTATGTTTCGAATCGCTGCCTCCACGTCCCTTGTAAATGGGTACACTGGCATCCTCTAAAGCAAAATAATGCATTATTTAAGCTACAAAGTGAAAGTGAAATGGGTGGTCTTACCCTTTTCACCCTGCTGCTGGGCCGAGCTTGTCTCATTTGCCTCCCCCTCGGCGGTAATCTCAAACGTGATGTCCGTGTGGATGCCCACACGCTTCTTGTGTTTACCCAAGTCCGTAATTTCAACGCTCTCCTTGGACTCTGTTCATTTTGTTGGTTCGTGTTTAATTTTCTTTTTTTTTAGTTCTTATTTTGCTGTTGCTTCGAGCGAATTTAATTACCTTTCGTTTGCTGCTGTCCATTCCCCGTATCGACGGTTACGCGTACCCCATGTATCTTTGGACGATTGCCACTGTTTCCACTGCCACCACCTCCCCCTCCGTTAGTAGTACCGCCTCCGCTTAGACTACGTCCTGTACCCTGATCATAGCTGCCATTTCCACCCTGTTGGCCCTGTCCCTGTCCCTGCCCCTGTCCGAGAATGCCTGTCTGGTTGTTATTCTCGTTTTCATCGAAATCCAGCTTGGAGGACACTTTATTCGCTTGACCTGGTTGCCACATCCACGTTCCAGCCATCATCATCATCAGCGTCGGCGTCGTCGACATCGTTGTTGTTTGTTTTTTGGTTTAGCATAGAAATTAGATTTAGCAGAAATTTAATTAAAGTTATGCAAACACTTGAGTTTCTCTTCCACTTCGCACTAATCAGGTGAATTGGAGCGCATCCGCCACATCCGGTTGTATATCTGCTATAAGTGATGCAATTAGCGCACACGTTGACTTGTTTATGGATATGGAGAGCGACAGAGAGCGAGAGAGAGAGAGTGATAGGGAGAGAGACACAGATACACATTCCAGTTGGTTGAATGCTAAGCTTAACTGGCCACATGCCCTTTGACCGATTTTAATTGCCATTCAATATGCAAAGTAAACTATAATTATTGGATTAGACCTCAATTGCAAATGGATTAGCCTCAATGAATGCCACAAATGGGATGCACAATGACTTATAACCAAATTGGGGCAAGACAAAACGAGTCATAAAGTTAAAGCCTGCAAATACGCTGTACGAATACCAACAAATTAAAGGGGAATATAGAGTTTTAGTTGTTTTGCAATTACTGCCGGATAGAATAAGATTAGTCCATAGAAAGACATATCTGGCAAACATCAATTGAGGCAAAAATGAAATGCAGTATTTCTGATCATCTCTTATTTTGTTGGTAGGTAGTGGCAAAACAAAAACAAATCATAGTGAAATGCAAATTGCCCTTACATCTTTTATAATTGACCAAGGAACTAGGTCCGGATTTAATCAGCTCGGGGCCTGTGGGAATCAATATACCAATCATAATGCAATTAGAAAATCATGTCCCAACATGAATAAAAATCGGCCACAAACGATTCACAAAGATATTTTTTTTTAAATCTTTAACACAAATTTTTGCGTCTGCTCTTTTTTTAGACTGTATATTCGATATTTTTTTTAACCTATTTAAATGTATCCCTCTTTTTTAATCAAATCGTAAAATTGCATTAAACCTTTGGATATTTGAAAAAATAAATTTTAATCCGATTACGGAAAAAACCCATTTGCGAAATTGGCAAAAAATTCAGTTCTCGAAATTTTAATGCAAATTAAAGACATGAATTTTTAAAATTTTTTGTTTCGCCATCTTGATAATTAGAGCGACTTACACTCTAATTCAAAATTCAATTAAAAATGCATTAAAATGCGAAATCACTTTCGAAAATCGGGTAAAATTTGACAAAGTTAGTAATTTGCAAAGTTTAAAGTTTTTAGGAATTTTCTATATTTTTTAAAATAAATTAAAGTCAATTTACTATGTTTTGATTAATGAATGAACATTGAAGCAACTTTTTAGTGGCCTTAGATCTTTTAACAGCGCTTTATTAGCACTCCAACAATAATGTTGTAATTTTGTTTGAAAACTCAAAAATCTATAAATGATATATTCTCAAACTATGGCTAAGTATTCCAATTTTGCCTTTGGAAGGATATTTTACGAAGTCCCCAAACATCTCATGTTTTCAGTTCTTTAAAGTTTACCACTGTCACACTGCTTAATTTTAAGAGGAATATATGTATAATACTCATATCTAATTTGCCTAGACAAAAATAGAAAATAAATAAAAGAAGAAATGATTTATGAATACAAGTTTCAAAGATGCATCACCAATGTTTATGGAAATATGTGGAATTAGAAAACTTATTGTAATTTTGAATCCGTATTAAGGAAAAGCTTTTACGCTACTTACTAACATGGAGAGAAGGTTCAACATAAAATTTAAAAAGAATAAAAAAGGAGCAAAATACTTGAACTAATATAAAAACTAATAGAACTAATAAATAATAAACTAATAAAATTAGTTATTATTAAAAAAACAAATCCTTATATTATGAAACTACTTTAAAGAAATGTTTCATTTTACAAAATTTTATTTTGTTAATCATTGGTTGTAAATTTAAAAGAAAACTTAAAATAATTTAAATTACCCGACAAATTATTTTACTCTATTCTAATGTAATTTTTAAAGGGAGTTTTTTCTGAAAATTCTGCCAAAACCTAATGATTATAGTAATAGAATTATTTGTTGACTAATTATTTTCAATCGAAACTTTCCCAATCACAGGAAAATCCCCGATTCTCTACATTTGCCAAATCTTGATTCAGATTGCAATTGATTAATGAAATTTATTTTAACAACCTTGGGCACAATGATGAGTTAACAGAAATCCACAGAAGACGAACATGAAAAAGGCGTTGAAATATTCCATCACGAAGTCCACTTTATTTTTTTTTTGGGTATTTTTTTAATTTTTAATGTGTTTATTTTTTTATATTTGGGTTTTTTTTTGTACTTTCTTAAAGAGTAGAACTGAAGTTCTAAAGCGCGTTTCAGGTGCGCACTTGAAAACCGCCGACAAACAACTGAGATGGGACAGAAAACAGAAAAAAAAACAATAACGAAACAAAAAAAAAAAAACAAAAACCGATTTCAAATATCTACAGAGATTCATTAAAATTAACTAGCAAAACAACAGATGAGAGAACATGAGAGACGGTGCAGTGGAGGAGGATGGGGAGGTGAGTTGGAGGAAACATGTTGCTTTTGTTTCACTTGATTCTATTCTGACGTCTCAGCTTGACTGATAAAATCTTGAAGTTTTGTTGACCAGGCTAGCACGAGTACTTACTTTTAGTAAGTAAGTTGTAATTGCAGTTTCTAAACGCCATGCGTAGCCACATAGTTCCTCTCTTAACTCTCCAGTAATTGCCTCTAATCGCTTGACTATCATCTTTTGTTATTGTTTTTTGATGTAGTTTCCGTTTTGCATCTTTGAATGATTCTATTGTAGTTTTTTGTGTTTGTATTCTCTTAATATTTTTTGGTCTTTATATATTGTATTTTTTTTTTTTATCAATTTATGTTTTGTCCGTTTTATTCATAATGCTCCCATCGTTAATCATGAGACAGTGGCGACTCTCGTTCTGGTAATTTTGACAGCGCACAGCGATTATCATCATTAGTCGATTCGAAGTTCAAGGTGTACCGAAAACCCTATGGCAAAAAACTATGAAAACCAATTTCAGGCAAACGCAATGCAAAATATTTCATCTTGGTCTAATACCAAAGTTCGTCCAAGTTTAGTTAAACCGCAATTTGAGTCATTTGTCAGACTACGCCCTCTAGAAATCCACCCATTACCGCAGATGTTGGAATAATAATGTCAGGCTCAAATGAATGTATAAGCCATAAATTCTATTCAACAAAAATGGTTTTATTGGGGGGCAAGGGAAATGGGGATGCAATTAATTAGCAATTGCAATTGGGTGCCTGTCATTACGTGTGATAATTAAAACTTCTTTTTGTTCTCTTTGTATTACACATACATACATATATAATTCTCTTTATCTTGAGGGGTTCTTCTTGTCCACTTGGAAAAGAAATCCTGGCAAATGTATAGGCCATAAATTTTATGCCCTTGGGCCTGTTCGAGCCATAGCTGAGTTCAACTGCAAATGCACTCTAATCTCGAATTTATCAAGCGTAATAGTTTTGGTCTGGGTTCCCCTTCTTTTTTTTTTTTTTTTGTGTCCCCCCAATTTCATTTCATGACACTCCTCCCATTTCAATGTTTTGTAATCTTACCGGCTTAGGCATGTGTGTCTGTGTGTATGTATGTGTGAGTGGGTGTATGTGGGTGTGTGGTTGGGTGGATGGTTTCTGCAAAAGCCATTAAACAGATGGCTTTCGTTGTCAACCATTTTTAATATACTTTTTGGTCAGACCTACTATGTCTCTCGACCTGGCTTGGCTTAACGTCTGACAGATTCTTCTCGTTCTTGTACTTATTTTTCCTTCTGGCCACCCATCAGCCACATTCCGCCCCGCAATAATTTGCATAAGGTTTTGCTCTTTGCATCAACTTAATTTTCATTGTTTCTATGCATTTATGTTGCACTCGGTTCCATCTCCATTCCCATCCAGCTGGTCCACTCGAGTGTGGACTGGCTAAGTTCAAGTGCGTTTCCACTCTTAAGTTACTTGCATAATCTATGCGCACTTCAAGAACATAAGCAAAACGAACAAAAAACCAAATAACATTCAACTTGTTACGAATGACAAATTTGTATGATGAACCCACTGTGCTGAAAGCTCTTGAATTTTATAGCATACTTTTAGGCATGACCATGCAACCATGCTGGCTATTCGTTTTTTAACAATTTTCTATTGAACTAACTCAAGTTAAGTGGTAGTTAATTTTGGATTGGAATAATTGGAAGTTAATTTAAATAAAGAAATATTTTTATACAATAATATTCTAAAAGAATAACACCATGTTAAAACTACAAACTAAAATAAGGCATAAATTTGCATCTAAAAACTCTTACCATTTCCATTTCTAGTTAAAGTCTTGCCTTAGCAACTAAAAAAAGTTTAAATTTAAAAATCTTAATATAACCTCAAACTTAATTAAAATTTCGATTATGCACTTAAATAAATTTAAACGTATTGAAATCAGTTGTTGGAGAAATTTGTAAATTGCCTATTAAATATAGTTGGATATGCCAAAGTTTTTGCATAAATTTCTAAATTTGTGTGGAACTTAAAATGCCTTTGTACATGTATATGTACATAGATAAATAGATACTAGATATATGTATATGGCAAAATGTTATCTACAGTAGAAATTATAATGCCTATTTGCAATTTTCTTAACATTTGTTGCAATATTTTTCCCCCATAAATGTTAATTACACAAAATATTCAAAGTACAGACACAACGAACAAAAGGCACAACAAACCAAAATGTTGTTGAAAGCATCGACCATCCCTGCATGCTGCACCTGTCTTCCCTCTTTTGTCTATCCAAATACACTAGATAGGTATTCCGATGTAAACTACCTCTCACAGTTGCAGATGCATAGATACAACATGCTTTGGCTAACAAAAGACAATAGGTCCTGGGCACCGAGTTCTGGGTATCCTTGTGGCCAGTTTACACAAACAATTAAAATGGTAAAATCAAAATCGAAATATACAAATTTATGCGTCTAGCTGCCATTTACAGTTCTGTCTCCCCTTCTATGTGTGTGTGTGTGTGTGTTGTGTGTGCCTGTCTCTTTTTATCAAAAATAAATTGCACAAAATTTTCAACTTAATGAAATAATGGGCCAGCAGAATTAAATTATGGCCAAAGCATCATTCCCGAGGGTGCAACAAGACCTCTAGAGGTCTAGACAATAACTAAATTTGCACCCAAGAAATATTTTTTGATTGCATTGTTACCATTTGATTTGCAACCACCGACGACACCAAAAGTCCACCCACCCGATCAGAGGATAAGTAAACCTGACACCAAACCAATACCAACCAACCAACCAACCCTCACCATCGTTAGTCCATCTCATCCAAAGCGATCCCGACCTCATTGACTATTCACACTCATGTTTTTCTATATCCGTTGTATTATTATATATACATTTTTTTTTGTGTTCTCTTTCATTTTGCATTGGTATATAAAATTTTTATTATTTACTCGTTTACGGCTTTAGCATTTTCATTCTTTCTCTCTTTCTGTCGTTTTATCGTTTTCCATGTAGTGCAAAATTATCACAAAACTCATTGAATTTGCTTTTATTGTTGTGTCGGGTGTCGGGCGGCAGCAGCAGAAGCAGATCCAGTCACCCTTCGGTACACCATCTTTTCCTCGTACCCACCCCGGCAGATGCAATGCAACGGAAGCAGAAGCCTGCTACAAGACCAGACCCGGCGGCTGCCTCTGTCGTCTTATCGTTTCCTTTGTTGAATCGTCACCCAACGCCAATCCACCGCCAATTCAATGCGGTTGCTGCCTAGCGGGTGGCCCCAGCTAAGGCACAGTGGTTCGCGTATATCAAATGATGAATGAAAAATTTATTTCATATCTCAGTTGTAGGCACTCTTATATAAGTACTTTTAAAATGTTTTAAACAGACTTTCTATGTTTGTTTAACATCAAAACAAATGTTCATTATTGGTTTCATTTAAAAAATATATGTATATCTAAACAAATTGAGTCCCTTAACAATTTAAACAATTTTTAGACATTTAATGCTAAAAGGAAATCTACATCCACTTCTTAGTACTAAGACTATTTTATTTATAGAGCTGCAGCAAAATCATGTTAACCGACCAAAGGCAGTATACAACGTTCATTTAGTGTAACATTTTTCCTCTATTCAGTCCCACTGTGCATTTGGTGTTTTTTATTGCCACCTTCCCGCATTAACTCACAGGTTGTTTCATGAGCAAAAAGGAGAAGAAAAAAAAAGGAAAATACTCTTTGGCCCTTGAAAATGAAAATGTGCTTTGCCCGCTGCCAGCATCAACATCATCATTCGAGGGCTCTGCTGTGGCTTGTTGACCGTTGCCGCGACCGTTGTCGTCCTTTTCCTACCTCGCCCTTAGACCCTGTTGTCAACTCCCCCGTCAGTCGACCCACTGCCAATTCTATCCACTCCCACTCCCTGGCACTTAGCTGACAATGAGCAGTGACAGCTTGGAGGATGAGAGAGGATTGTCAAGAGCCGCTTGTGGTTTTTACCCAGGGTGTATGCACGTCTATTGCATCTGTCGCATGCCGGAACTAAACGACAACGACTCGCATCCCATACCAACCCAAAAGACCCTCATCTCCCCCTCCATGCAATACCCTCTCTTGGGTACGTTAATGATGCATACGCATTGGCGATTATGATGATTTTGATAGAGAGAAGACAAACTCCTCATCGACTTGACATGCATGATTTAGTAGTAGCAGAAACAGCACTCCAATTGCAGACTCGGGGCCAGGAGTACGAATCGGTGGCAGGATTCATTTTCATTTTGCAAATTGCACTTGACCGTGCCGTGTGACATTTCTCGCAAATTATGTTTTTTCCTCCCTAGCTAAACGTGGGTTCGCCGCCAACCTAATCCGATTATTGTCTGGTACATATGGCTAACCTGGATCTAGTGCTCCTGCTGCTGCTATGTATTGCACTTACGTTTATTGTCCCACAACGAAATTTAGGGGTTATAGCAATACAGACTGCATGCCCTCAGTAATTGGATTTCGATGACTGCAAATTGGTGATAATTTTTTTTCTATTCGGTGGGGGCATAACGAATGTGTGCACGTGATTCCGTGAAAAATGAGAACATCTGCACACAGACTCCATCGCAGTTATGGGATGGGATCGATTTGCTCAAATACTATAATCTTTTCAGTACAAATTTGGTATGGGAAACATCACAAAGAGGTGATAACTATCTTTTTGTCTAAGCGTCTATAAAAACCATTCACTATAAACTTGCACAAACAGTGTTCATCATTTGCATCACAATGCAACTAATCGTAATCTTCCTCTTGCCTTTTAGTGTGGTGCTAGCTCAAAAGGCCTGCTCCTACGACTACGTCAAGTTGGGTAACACCGCATATAAACTAGAACGTGGCAAGGTATATACATAGCTATAATATTTGACAATCCTCTTGCTAAACAGTTTGTGTCAATCTTTTAGGTCAATTGGTGGGATGCCGCCAGACGTTGCATGGACTACGGATCCCAATTGGCCAGTATCGACAGTGAAGAGGAACTTAAGGAAATCACAACTTATTTAAATCAAATGGGGTTTGCTGCCACTGAAGCTGTTTGGTTCTCTGGAATTGGCATTAAGACTGGCTCTTGGGTCTCACTGGCCACTTCGAAAATCATGTCCTTCTTTAAGTGGGCCCCGAATGAACCAAACGATTACGGCTATGAGAACTGTTTGGGTATCATGCCAACAACTGGAACTTGGCTTATGTACGATTTGAGTTGTTTTAAGGAATATGCATTCCTATGTGAGAGTAATATCAAGCCAACTGATGGAAGCACCCAGCTTAACGTTATACAATAAGTATCAGCAATTTGATGTTAATCACAATCGCTGCAGGAAATATTTTAAGAAGCAGCTGAAATGATACTTTAAACGACATTAAAATTTTAATCCATTTGCTTGGAATAATCTTAGTTCTCTTCAATGCAATAAAAAAATGTATACAAAATCAGACTACCATAATATGTATGTATTCTTTTATGGTAACAAAGAAAACCAAAACCCAATCATTCCAATATTGAGAATGCCAAATTTAATTATTATTTGTGAGTACAAAACAGCTTACCAAAATGTTAGGGAGAAGTTCGTTAACATTTTGATTTAAATTTGAATTAAAACTTCTTTAAACTTCTTTTAATATTGATCGTTTATTTTTTATTTTAATATTTAAGATTATAAGACATAATCTTCAAAAAATTGCTTGATCAATCATGATTTTCCACAATATTTCTTACACAATCTTTATAAAAAGAATTAAATGTATTTAGCGAAGAAATCAATAAAAACCTAACATTTGTTCTGGTATCATTTAAAAAATCTCTTTTTAATACCTTCTAGAGGGTACTATAAAATTTGTCAAATGTTTGTACCGCATAGAACCAAACGTTTCCGACCCTATAAACAATACATATTCTTGATCAGCGTGATCAGCGTGAGATATAGCTATGCCCTCAGTTAAAAAGCGACTGGAAACTTGTATTCCAGCTTAGCAATTAGTTTCTAATTGAGATCAAGTTTGACTATTCGTCGTAATGGATTACTATACCATATAGCTGCCATAAAAAAGAGAAAAAATTCACAATCAGTAGAAATATGGGGAAATCTTATCTCAGTGATATATTTCTAAATTTGTTACTTTTTTTAAAAAAAAGTCTTGTTTTAACTTCACAAAAAACTGGTTCAAAAATGTTTTGATTTTTATGAGTCTCATATACGTACATATGTAGAAATTTATAGCCCATATAATTCACATATATGTATGTACATTTAACATTTTATTTAGTGGCATGATATTTTAATAGATTTCCATATTTTTATTTATACAAAACAATTTAATTTATATAGGTTCTAGAATCATCGATTTCGCATATATAAGACAAGGCAGTACGACAAGAATAATCGTTCATGTACCACTTCTCACTGATGCGATAAAGATTCATGCAATTCTCACTGTTCAGATTATCTGGCTGGGAAATGTACCAATTCGCATAGGGTAAACGTCTGGCAGGACCGAATTGCAGCCAACTGCCTTGGCGACCGATAGCACCAATCCAGACCCAGTCAGAGCGATAGCCCATTGTCGATAGAAAGTCGGCCAGTTCATTGAATTTATATTCAGATTCCACATTGGCCAATTGAAGACCGTTGGAAATGCAGTAGGCATTGGCATCATACCATGATTTCTATTAATAAATTGACAGTTAATACTAATACTAATAGTCAAAATAATTGTATTTATTTATACCTTGGCCTTGCTCTCTACAAAGTAAAACTTTTCACCGACTTTGGTTAATGGCAAGGTGCAGTTGATGGCTTGGGATAGATGCACTTGAAGTGTCACTACCAGCAAGATGGCTACAAGAGCTAGTGAAATCGTTAGTGATTGCATTTTGACTGACGCCAGAAACAGAACTATCTAAGGCTTTATAAAGCATTTTTACACTATTTGCCTAAGAACGAGCATCAAACTGATAGTTGAATCTAGGTTGCCCCCATTCCGTATCCCACAGTGCGTGCAACACTTTCGTTTTTCGCGTTGATGTCTGGCATCGTCATTACATTGAATTGTGCCCACGGGGGCGTTTCGTGTCAATTTATGCAACTCTCCTGCAATTTCCGGTATATTAAAGCAATTTCCACTCCACTGGCCACAGCATACAGGAGGAGTTCCTCACATAGATACATACATACAAACTGTACATGGTCATGACTTAATGGCAAAGACCTGCATATGACTGGCGTCTATGTGCGGTGGTTTTTGGGTGGTGTGAATGTGGGATGTGAGATGGCATGGGCATGGCTACATACATGTGATGGAAATGGCCTCCAGGGCGTAAAAGCATATCCAAAGTGTGGGCGAAATATTCGTTAGAGCTTAAGAGAACATCCCAGAATCGATATTACATTTTGGTTATGGTTCATATGGCTAGAAATGACCAGCAATTCAAGCGAATTCAACATTGAGTTTAATCAAAGTTATTTGAATAAACAAGAATCACTATAAAAAACCTAAAATTTTACATACAGTAGGAAAAAAGAAGCCCATTTAAGTGTCGAAATTTGTGATTAAATTCCTTTCAAATAAAACCAGAAACTTAATTCGAATAGTTTGAGTTTTTCAACCTGACGTTAAACAAAACCAAAAAACATTCTCATAAATTCATTTGCATAAAATCTCTGGAGGATTTTCGAATTGGTACTAAAACATTTCATCACAGAAACAAAAAAAAAATAGTAAATAATAATAATAATATTACACTATTTAAAAATTGTATTTAAGTAGAAATAAACATTAGATAAAACTAGAAAGAAGCTCCAGAAAAAAATAAATATTTAGTTTCGACAAAAAAAATATTTTTTTTATTTAAAGGGAGGAAAAGTATCGCTTTATATAAAACGAATGACTAAAGGAATGTGTGAACTGCTATGAGGTATAACAAGAAATGGAGCATAGATATTAACAACATTCGTAATAGATAATATAATATATTTATTCCTGTTTTACTCAAATAGAAAACAATGAAGCATTTGTTTCATAAAGTAGTGAGACTACAAGAAATAGACACAGAAGAAAAAAATACGTTTACGACCAGTTCCTATTCAAGCTGAAATTGGTTTAAATTTTTTGAATTTGTCGCAAGAGTACGTGAGCAATAACTTATTATATTTTAATTTCATTTCATGAATCTATATGAACTCGACAATTTTCCATCTAAATCAAAGCTTAGGTACCTCTTTGCCCCCCCATGGTGAACCCCTTTCTCTCTTTACCCTCAGCATCACGTCGCAATAAAAAATGCTATCCAAAAAATTGCGTATAAAATGTCAAAACGTTTTACCAGCATTTTGGAAAAGAAGCAGCAAACCAAATGCAATTTATCTAGCGGGGCGGGTCGTTCAATTGACGCTGCACCCAGGGGGACTGTTTGATTTACCGTCAACAGGAGATTAAAAAAAAAAAAAGAAGTAAGGAAAAAAGGGAAAGCGCTATATCAAAAAGTGAATTAAGAACTTGTGTGGTGGAACGACAGACAGTACAAGGGTAGGTAGTTCGTCTATTAACCAAGAGAGGGGGGCAAATTGAGTTGCAACACTTGGCAGGTTTTTATCTACGCACCACAATCAGCGAGTCGGCAGGGGGGCAGCAGGCAGCAGGGAGAGAAGCAGTCAGGCAATAGGCGGAGTGACCAGACTATGTAGACTCCAGAACCGACCAACCAGCAGGATGGACAACTGTTTCGTGTTGCCGCGTTGATAACAAGATTTGTTTTTCAAAAATTATGGAAGGGTCCGTACTTAATTACGTTGAAAAGCGCAATGAGAGCAATTTGAAAATGTTACAGAAGCCAAAAACCAAACCATTCCACACCACACCAAACAACCCCTCCGCACCTCCCCTTTAAATAGATCTTGACTGTGGCAATTTAACTAAATTAAATTTAGAGTGTGCCCATCCTTCGATTTTGTGCCAGAGATAAACGACAGACAGACACCAGAGACACCCTTGGTGTGTTTCGTCCTTAGACAAATGCTCCTGGTCCTAGTCATCGCAGTCAACATAAGTATTCCATTAGAGTAAACGCCAAATTGAAAACAATTTTCACTGTATGATTTATTATAATGAGATTTTTATTTATGGAATGTATTTCTTTATTGGTAAAAAATAATGTAGCGTCTGTTTCTTTATTGCTAGAGTTGTTTGTTTTTTTGTTGTTTTTTTTCGAAAATTAAAAATTAATTAGGCATTTGTCATTGTTGCCTCAAACAGATGGCTCTGCTGAGAGGGGAGAAAAAGAGGGTTGCAAATGGAATAGAAGAAAAATGCCAAACAAGGTGGTTTTTGTTTAAGGTCTTATGTGGACCGGATCTGATACAGGACATGACTCCGACAGACCTTATAATATATACATACGCACCAGATATGGTTACTTTTAGTGAATCAGACTATTTGAGCAAAATTTACATCTACCTCCTACCTAAATCAATAGGCAGGAATTTTCAGACTTTTGTCATTTTTGGCATTAATGTCGTAAGTTTTTCCTAAATATTCCAGTATAATGTTATCCTGTTTTTAACGCAAAACCAGCGTCTACATTAACCGAATTTGTCGCATTAGACTGAAAAAGAATTTCAAGAAAATTAAATTATAACTAAACATTTTATAAAGTTACAAGCAAATAGAACTCAGGATTGATGAGATCGAGAATAACCGCTACATAAACCTCATACGGAATCCAATAAACTCTTGAATTGTAAGCTTTGATTATCTTCTTTCACGTCATTTAATTGTAATTCCTAACTAGGTTTAGTGCTGAAGATATGCAATTTTTCGTACTTTTTTCGTACTGTCTTCGAAATAGTCATCTGTTGAAAACTGGCTCCGAGTAAAGGTTAGATACAATTTTAAAAAGGTCGTAATCTAAACAGAAAATTAACCATCGATGTCTGATATGTTTCTATCGCTCGTTCAGGATGTACCACACCCTCAGAAGAGCGGATAAAATATCAGTCCTAATAAATGGCGATAATCACACTGTTAAAAAGAAAACTTCATTCACTTAATATCTTTTTAATTGCACAAAATTTCGTATTCTACTATTGTAATACTCAATTTTGAAGTAATAATAAGTTGGAAGAATGAATAATAAATTCAACCCAAACAAATTTCATCAAAATGCTAACACAAAAGCAAAAATTACTCATTTCTTAGCTCGGGCGCCTCACATCGTGGAAAGACGCTACTCTCATAGGTGGGAACCATATACTTGATGTTAATAAAAGCATTGGGTCCACCGCAAAATTCTAGTAATTTCAATGTATCCTCAATAACATCTCCAATACGTTTGCTGCGATCCGGATCGATGCCCTCACCCAAATTAACATTGATATTCTTATAGAGATTGCAAACGGCCAGCAATTGGCGGTAGAAAGGAACTAAAGCTTGACCCACACAAGGTCCTTAAAAAAATAAGGTAACATATTCAAAGTCTATATAATCTGTAGACATTGCTTACCCAATCGAACCATAAGCTGTAGCACTTGCAAAGCTGAGATAATAATTCGCTTATCCCGTGTCTGAAAGGCTCGTTTCAGTGGTAATATCAACTTGGGCAAAACGGGTAAAACTTTCTTGGGTGACCTCATTATTAGATCAATGGCTCCATTTAGGGCCAGCAAACGTGTGTCATTATCCATGTCGGCCAGACCATCCACAAAGATGGGCAAATAGTAACAATAATCTAAATCCTCGGGATTGCATTGCCAGCGCAAAGGACGATCCTTGGTGGGATCCTGTTTATTACTACGTCCGGCCAACACCACTGGAATATCTCCACGCGAGCAATAGATCTTAAATACAGTTTCCTTTACCGGTTTCCGTTTAAATATGTCAATTCTAAGAACAAGAGTTTAGATAGAGATATATCTTTATCTATTAAAAGTTTTACTTACTTTGGTGGGGGCTTAACTACAGTTCCTTTTTGCAATGCCTGATAGGTAAAGGCTGGAACTTCACGTTTCGGCTAAGTAGATGGTAATTATAATGATTAGGGAATCACTTTGTCCATCCTTGTTTACTTACATTCTTCGAACGCGTGTAGAGCATTTCACGGCAAACTCTACCCGCTTGATGGGGCCGCTTGGCACGTTCGACCGGATTGGAGCACATTTCACTTAAATATTTGCAAATAAAAACAGGTGAAAAACAAAAAAATTCTTTTGCACAAAAATCTTGGTGTGTATTTTCTAGTGCCCGAAACTACAAGATACTATGGAAAATATTTTTGACCCGAATGTGTGGGGCTACTTGATGAAAATGCCAGTGCTTAAATATGAAATAAAACTAAACTCTAACTAAATCGAAGGTTGCTGATATTTTTTTTTTTTTTGAAAAAGGGAAATTGTGGCAACCTAATAGTACAAGTATTTGAATCACAAAATGGTTTGGTTTCAAATAAATCCAAGAAATATTTTGTCATACGGATCAAACAAATGCAAAGATAGGTGAGTGATCAAATTGATTCTATTTGCTTTCTCCATATATAATCGCAGACAAATTGCGATCTCAAAATTGACCAATTTTGAATGCTCTAAAAGCAAATGTTTTGCCCCATGGCATACAAACATTTCAATTGCTCTATTTGGAAAAAAGTAAGTACACATGCCCCCACAAATTTATGTAAATAAATTACTTGTCCTAGAATAAGTATAAAAATATTTATACAACACCTTCTTATCAAGACGTTGACACGCCACCCACACCACCCCCATCCCCTCCCACAACAACACCGTGGTACCATGAACGAATGCAACCCCCAGATAGAAGACCCATTGTATGGGATGCGGGGGGATTCAAAACGGAAACTGTAACAGCAGAGGGTGAAGTGAATAAGATTGGGGATACTGCGAGTTCTGGGGGGTAAAACGGCCTGGGGAGTTCTACAAATATTCACACCTAAACTGTAAACGTCTCTAAAGAGTCATAAAGGGAAAGTGCAAACATTTGCGCACTTTATCATCTTTTTCCATTTCCATGTTAATGTTAACGGTAAATATTTTTGTAACGCCCGCCAATTACGTTGTCTCGTCTACGACGGCTTTACCCAGTGTGTGTGTGTGTATTTCTCACTCACTCTCAAGATTTTGTAAAATCTCGCAACGCATTAACCTACTTTGTGGCCCTGTTTTGACTACTGCCGCACACCCAATCCAAATCCTACTCCCACACTCACTTACGGGTTTTTCCGTATGCGCTTTTAATTAATTAAAATTCAACATGCGAATTATGTTTCATCTAGATAGACCTTCCTTGTTCTTTTTGCTGGCATGTTGCCTGCTTTCTCTTCCACTTTCTCTCTTTCTCTCTCTCTCTCTGGCTAACTCACTCTCTCTGTCTGTTTTGGCTTTTAATTGCCCACGCACAGCTTTTCACTTTCATTTCAACATCGTTGCACGTCGCGATTTATCCGTTTTAATAATGCCGGAGACTTGGCTGCGTTCTGGCATGTAAAATTGAGTTAGAAGCGCTTAGGATTATCGGGGCAGAGCACGTAGGGAAAAACAGAAGCCCTAGATGCCCGCGACGCGATATGAGGGGAGCTGCTGCTAATTGCTGGAATTTGGCTGGCTCTAAGATAAGAAAGAAGAGGGCAAATAAAAAGTCTGTTCAAGATGACTTTGCATCTTAACTTGAGATAGGTTGCGCTTAACCATGAGAGCTCCAAGTGGAGTAACTTTTTTCCTGCCTCAGGGATTTGCTTACATCGCGTCGGGGTCACCAATTTGAAGAATGTGACGTCTCAGCCTAAAAGTAGGCACTAAATCATACAATTTTTCAATATGTAATTGCTGCCTTTCCCAATAGTCAGATTATGCCTACGCCATACGATAATAAATAATTCATTTTATAAACAATGACAACAGAAATTCAATGTGCAGACTGAAAAATGATAACAAAAGGACCCCAAAAATCAGCCTGATCATAATTTATTGAGCGAAATGGAAAGCATTTTCCATAGAACGACATGGCAAAGCTAACAAAAGGACCTTATACATTGTGGCTAGGCTTTTTAGGAGTTTTCAGGTTAAAGTTTTCGATAGGAGGGTAGATACATATATACGTTTGTCTAGCTGACACTTTCATTAACAAAAAGTCAGCAGCGATGACAACATGCATGTGCTCCATTGTCATACAAAGTGCATTTGGGTGTGAGTAGAATGCCTGTAAATGTGCCAGAACTTGGAGAATGAGCAAAAAGTAGATAGATGTCACACCTCTTGACTGTATGTCCATCTACATTCGTCTGACATTGCTGCACTGCGGCACGTAAATCTAAACAGCCACTGACAGCTTTCAACTGGACTTTCCAGCCCCCCACCCCCCAGACCACTTAACAATGGGTAAAAAACAACAGACAAAAAAAAACAAAATGGCCAGTGCTTTGAGCGGTGGCGTCCATCTTGGACGTCATATAAGCCATATACATATATCTATATCCTTCTCATATATCAATATATAGTATACATAAATACGGCAAAGGAATTGAGTGTGAGGGAGGGGCACATGCAAGCGCAGTTAGTTCCTGTTTTGGGGCTGTTTGTCTGAAATTGACATCCCTTGTTCATCCTTTTCATCGTCATCATCATCATCATCCTCACACAGTTGCCTTTTGTTTCAGCATCGTTTGTTCGTCTGGTTGAGATTTTATGTACGGATGTTCGCATACATTTTGAGCGCTTTATTGTTTGTCCAATTTCGTGCAACATCGCCTAGGCTGAAACGGGTAATCGAGTATCCGCCGTTGTTCTAGCCAATGGAGTTGCCCCTCCTTGCCCTTCTATGTGAGCCTCTATGTAGGTGTTAATCTAATAACTGTCAAATGCAGGAAGTTGGTACTTGACATCATGCATATATTTCTCCCTTTTCTCCTCCCTTTACCTCCTTCTACCACATAATATTGGTCAGATGGCTTTTTGTGTTAGCAGGAAAATTGCTATGGGAACACATTGTCAGTCTGATGGCATTTGCATTGTAGCCAGTTAAGATAGAACACAATAGATCTATTGTTTTCCATAACAAGTTTAGTGATTAGTGATCTAATAAAATTGACATTTATGTAATAAACTCAAATTCGATTGCCGAATTAACTAAATATTTACATAATATCCAAAATTTTATCGTAATAAAAGTGCTAGCAAATATGCACTTAATGATAATAATTGTTATAAGTGATGGAATAAAATTTTCAATTTCTTATTCTTAGCAAGCTGAAAAGTATATTAGGAAAATTTTCTTGAATCAAACAAAATTTTACGAAAATTTGTATTATAAATTCTAGGGATTATTAAAAGTTGTAATTATGTATAAACATTATCCAAACTTTAACTGTTTATCATCTATTGATTCTGTTAAGAGCTAGTATGGACAAAGGAGATACATCCTTAGCCGTAGATAATAAGTTTTATGTGAATGATAAATTTTATTGACAAATACATATATAATAAATTGTTGGATTACCAACCAAAATATAATTTATTCAACAAACGACTACAAACTAAAGTATCAAATTCTTTTGCATTTATATAAATAAATTTCAACTGTAGTATATTTATATGTACATATAGACCAACACATTCGTCTACCTCGAAAAAGTAAATTTGTTGGATATTTGTTTTGTTTATTTAGTTCAATTGCCTTTTGAGGCTGCTGCTGGCCCCCCCTTTTCTGTCAGAGAAAGATACATTTTCAAATATTTTCTGCATCGCTAGAAACCCATAAAAATCAACTATATACATAAGTACAAAACAAAATAGAGACATTTTGCCCCACCAAAAGAAAACTAACTGCCTTGCAGGCAAAGCGCAGTCAAGCATAAAAATGGCAACAAGCAAAATGACAAAAAAAAAAAACAAACAGAGGGAAGACAACAATATTTGAAATGAGAAACCAAAAGCCAAGAGATAGAGAGATGGCGACGACATATAAAAGTCTCTAACATTTTTATGAGTCGTAAATCGAAACGATAAAAATCACACAGAGGTCAGTCCGGGTCCATTCCGTTGCATGCAAACATTCGAAAGAGATATACTCCTCTTGGACCCAGACTAGGCTCGCTATAAATTTTGCCACATTGCGCTAATGACAATGACAGCAGAACAGTCGACCAGTCGACCAGTTCCCTAAAGTTCACATCCAGAGTTCTGGAATCTGAATCTAAAGACCGCGCATTGCAAATGGCGGAAGTTCATTATTGTCAGTGATTAATGGCGGGAAGCATATAGAAGAAAAGAGGAAAAAAAAAATACACAAGAACCCAAAAACATATCCGGAGTGAGTTAAAAGGACAACGTGCAAAGGACACATAACTTAGCTGTTGTTGGCAGATAAACCAACTCTCTAGCAAAAACATATGGAGAATTGCAAGTGGAGTCCACTCTGTTTCGTCAATGATTAGCGCCTTGTTTGGCAAACGATTGTGTCCCCATTCCATTCTCTAAACCAAACATGGACTGAAAGGACCCTCTAGACTCTCAAGGCACACGCACTGGCATATGGCAAAACCCTTGTTGATGGATCCGCAAAATGAACGACAAGTGAAATTAATTTCAAACAATGCAGTAAACTGAATGGCAAGCTAAAACCCTATGACAGCTCAAAGCAAATTAAATAAAAATTCCAACATGAACATACAGAGAGCTTTTCCAACCAAACATGACGCACAAGTGCGAAAAGTGTGAAAATAGCAAAGGAGTTTTCATACAAAAGTTTTCATCATATGACAGACTTCCCACTACGACGTGCCATCATCATCTTCAGTTGGAAAAACAAGGAGACAAGTAGATGGAAAAAAACCAAACAAAAAACAAGCCAGCTTGTCGAAAATTATTTCGTTTTAATTATGCCAAAGGGCGGACGTGTCGAAATGTGTCGCCAATTTTGCATAGTCCACACCCACACCCATACCCAAAATGAAATCACGTCATCCGGAGCCGAGCAGTAAAAGCAATAGATGTTGTTCTCTGGAGGAGGTTCCTACCTAGCTTTCGAAACTCCTGCCAGCCGACATTTTGTCGTCATTATCAATTTGACTTAATTGCCGCCAACCGAACGCCATCGTGGTGGCTAGAGAAAAGTTTTCATTTTGTTGCCGTCGCACAGCAGTTGGTAAAGGTAGCTACTATCTACTCAGTTGGTAGTAGTCTTCACTTCCGGTTTGCTGTCCGCCCCTTTTGGAGCACGAAAAATGCCATCATCATCATCGCCATCGTCATGCATTGTCTGTGACTGTTTAAAAGCGTTTAGTCGAAATTTATTTGTGTATTACAAGCACATACAAGTGCAGACAGAAAGTGCTCCCGTCTCCGAATCCGGTACACGGAGACGTCGCAGCGTCGAAACAAATGCTGAATTATTAAATTAATGACTTCTTTGACTAAGTGCCATGAATTTATTCAATATATAAGTATGTAGAAGAACCCATTTCTCAAAGCAGTTAAAGGTAAAATGAATTGAAATCTATCAAAAATAAAACAATAAAAATATTGACATTATCACTTTACTTAGTCGGAATGCCCTTATCGTATCCTTGCCACGCGCTAAGTAACTGATACTGATATTTTATGAACTGATAAGAATAATACTTAACTTAGCTTTTGAAAAATGCAAAAAAATGCAAGATCGTCATACCGACTTAGGTATAATAATAATAACAATATACCAAATATGACGTTTTTAGCTAGAATAGTCTTTGAGGAAAACACTTTTGTTTAAACTTCGGAGGCAGAAGTGGGCGGTTCAAAAATTAAAATAAACTTGAACACTTCACATACTACATTTCACCCCATGGGTGCATGATATAAATATATAAAACAATAAAAATATTGACATCATCGGTATACTTTGTCGGAAAGGCCCTACCATAGCCCTACTTATGTCTTAACTGATACTGATATTTTATTGACTGATAATAAAGATACTTAACTGAGTATTTATTCTCATTGACTATCATTATCTTAAAGTGCAGTAAAGTATTGATTAATATAGTAATTATTATTATCTTAGTACTGCACTTTAATATAATGATAACCAATGAGAATAAATACTATATAGTCCTTATATCTGGCTGTGATGATTTTTCCTAATTAATGAAATATAATACGCAATTCAAGAATGTTAGTACTTCAGATGAGGTGAATGGAAATCATACTCAAATGATACCTTATCAAAAAATATTCAAGCTTTTTAATACCGATCAGTAAGAATTAAGTGCTGTACTTTTGTAAATGCTCTTTAGTGTTATAATTTACAAAAGTAGCTTTTTTTTATAATATATTGAATTTGTAAGTATAATAAATAATAATTATTATAATAATTATGATTATAATCAGCTTTAAGCTTACCTAACCGCAAGCAACAAAACACTCAAAATAATCTAAAAATCTTTCAAAAGAGCAACAAAGCGGAAAAAAATAAAAGTCTTATTTTTTGTTACTATGGCCAGACGAAAAAGGCTAAATATTTGGTCAACGTGATTAATGTAACAATAACAAATAAGATAAATGCTTAAATTTTTTTTAAACATTTTTGATAATTATTATTAAAATATGTTCTGCAAATGTTGATTTTTGCTTAAGCAAACTTTCAGTTATTATTCTCCATTAGAATGGAGCAAACTGAGGGAGTTTAAAAAAATGAATAAATAGAGTGATGCAAGAATATCGGTGGTGAATAACTTTTTATACCCTATATAAATTTTGGTGCAACGCATAGAAGAAAACATCTCAGACTGTATCAAGTACATACATATATTCTTGATTAGCGCGACGAGTCGAGTTTTTACACCTATGTATGTGCTTCCGTTAATTCGTCTGTCCGTTTGTCTGGATCAACGGGAACTCCTCCTAGACCGTTAAAGCTACAGAGTTGAAATTTTGCATGTAGGCTCGTATATACTGCACAGTTTATATATCTCGGATTCAGTCGGATCGGACAACTATATCATATAGCTCCCATACAAACAGCTAAGTCACGTACAGTGTGAGTTTATTATACCTATAAATTGCTGTGTTAAATTTGATCAAGATCAGGTGACTATATCATAAAGTTCCCACAAGAACGATCGGTCCGAAACTGTGACTTTTATCAATAACTTTGTTACTTTTTCCATGATCGCCCTTAAATTTAATATTTTGCACTTTAATGAATCTGTTAATGACTGTGTCAAATCTCATCAAGATCGAATGAATGTATTATTTAGCAGACCTCAGGTCGTTCGATCGCAAGATCGTTACACTTTTCAAATAAAACGTTTTTCCACATTTATATAGCTAGGTCTCTATAGGTAAGAAAAGAGTAACAAAAAAAATTAGCAACGGCATTCTGGTTATTAAGGGGTTTTACACTTATTTTACTAATCACGCAGTAATTCCATGGAATGCATAAACAGGGTGTGATGAAATGTGGTTTTTTCACTTACAGCCACTTATATATGTACATGATAAGGGGTTAAAGATGATAACAGTGTGTGTTATTTACTTGATTCACTTGAAACCACATCTTAATCTCAAAGTAACCTCAATTCGCAAACAAAGGACATTCTCTTTTCACACGAAGCCACACCCATAATTAGTTCATTGCCTGTGAACTCCAGAGACACGCAAAACCCATCCGAATATGTTTTTTGCAACGGAACATCTCGGGCAAAATTGGTGAAATTCATTGGAAAATAATCATCATGCCAATAGAAATCAATAAGAGTGCGATGATCGATATCCATGCCATCGTTGGCACGGCCACGATGACCACCACTCCAGAACATAGGATGTGTATCGGCATGGGTGTGATCCCGAATATAATCGACAAGTAGACGCATTTCGTCAGCATTTTGCAGTGTTATCAATCGAGCTTGTGAATCAAGAGTTTCACAACCAAAATTGGCATGAAGCCAGTCCATCTGGAATGGCAAATTGATGGGTTAATATATAAGAGACAGCATTTAGATCGGCACCAACCATTATGGGAACGCTAAATACACGATTCTTATAGGACACCTTGTAGAATTCATATGATGCCTAAAAATAAGTGAAATCAATTGACACTAATTCTTAAATTGTTATTAAATTTACATACCGCTTTGTTTGTGGAGAAAAAATAACAATTTCGGCCAATCTGTACAAAGGGTTTGGAACAAGCGGCTTAAAATATATATATATACATAAAAGTATAAAAAATAAAATAAATTGCAAATCATTTAAGGCTTACTTACATTGAAAGTATTCTTGATAGATACAGACATAGCATCCCAATAATAATAATAGAAATGTAAAGGCCAAAAACGATTTGCCAAGACTAAACATTTTCACCGATACTTTATGTAACACTAAGGATCGACCAAAGAATGCATCCACTTTTTATGGGTTTTCTTTCAGCCGATCAACCAGCAGAAGTTCTAAGGAAATGGAAATCAAATCATTCACAACATATTGAAAGCCAGCCAGACTTGTCACCTATTATATTTCATATATTACTTAGAAAAGAAGTTCTAGTCGATGGCTTAGTGGAGACCTACTCAAACCATAATAATGTTGTTCCTAAAACGGTAGGTGGTGATTCCCTCCAATGAAGCAATACTTGAAAGGTGAATTACATGGTGAAGGATCCAAAAAGATTCCGGAAAAACGAATATTATTTATAGAATATATTCAATTCAATTCAATTTTTATTTCACGTTGTTGTTTGTTTGTGAATGGTATCTTACAATATTTTAAGAGCTTAGACTACGAACTAGGCCTTTCTATTTAGGTGTTTATTTACATATATACATGACATATGGCGAATGCGCCATATAATGAAATAACTAAGTATTAGGGGAAAAAAGACAAAGAAGTTGAAAAACCCCAAGAAAATTTATTACAAGCTAAATTAAACACGAAGACTAAACCTAAATGGCTATGCCAGATTATTTATATGCGTATATGTTGAATCATGACACTTGGTTATGAAATTATGCGTTAATCGCAATAATCTAAAATCTACCAATTCAGCATTGGCTCAACAATGTAGGTCAATCGTAGAATGATGCCACGGGAGATTTAAGATAAGCTTCAAGACTTTATTCTGGCTGATTTGCAATTGGCTTATGTGACATTTGGCTATATCTGACTATACTGGAGCACCGTAAAAAGTTATAGAACATATACATATCTTAATACATACCTTAAGATAAGATAAATCACATAAAATAATGTTCATATTCACTTTTTGTCAAAAACAAATAGATCATATTATTGCAAGTTCTTTTTCATTAATTAGTGGCTGTTTATCTTGAGACGTTACAGACCGCCTTTTATGGATTGCATAAAATAGGAAACAATAACATATAAATAAAAGTATCAAAGCGATCGCCACCTCTGCTGAAAACTGTCTTTTTATTTCAAACCTTATTCTTTCCCAAATAGTCATTGATTCACAAATATAATTATCATCGTAACCCTCTGATCGAATCATATATATTTCGGAATCAATTAACACAAGGCTAAGATAGCTTTTGTCAATAGGTAGTTTTTCACTAGGTAACCATTTCGTGAACTCCAATGTCTTTCCGCTGCTGTCCCAGGAATAGGGATTTTCACTTTCAAAACTATTGCCAGAAGTAGCAAAAGTACTCCCATTTGCATACCCCTTGGATACTATATAGTCTTGCAGATGACTCATTTCCTCAGCAGTTTCTATGGATACGAGTTGGCTGTTATGAGCTCGGCACTCAGATCTTGCCATAAACCAGTCAAAATATCTGTTATCCTGTAAAAATAGTATCAAACTTGTTTAAAAATGTTTAAAAATAAGTACAGTTTCTTCAAAGTTCTTTTCGCTCCCAATAAGAGCACAAGAAATTTTTCTATAAATTTTTCCTTATCTGAACTATTGTCGGTTTGTAGTGTTAAAATTTATTGCAAAGGGGTAAACGTTAATATTTATGTAACATAATTATAAGAATAAGTTTATTTAGCCTACTACTTACCATATCTGCATCTCCTATGTAGTAAGAATTTAAACCTACTTTGTCAAATATGTGATGACAAAGGACGAATTGAACACCCGCGAGTGCTATTGTAGCACCGAACCACATTTTTGAAATGCAACCGCCAAGAACGACAATCTTTGACTCACTGATACACGACTTGCTGACTTGTAAATATAAGTAACATTTAATCTTACTCATTGCAGGCATATATAAGTATAGAAATATACTTTAACAACAAACAGAATTATCAGCCTTAGAGAAAGTTGAAGCAAGAATATTCCATACTTTTAAGTCAACTTATAGACTTACAATGTGTTTTCTTTCCAAAGCAAGGGTATATAAAAATCGGATCAGCCAATGGAAAAATCTCTTATCAACTGTTGTTTGGAGTTGCGGTTTTTTTTATATAAATGTTATATACATATGTAAATATGTACATATAACAAACAGAAATTTGCATTTGAGGCTGAACTCAACTGATTTCTCACATGGCAAGACATGTAGTCATACATAGCTGGTAGTACGAGTCAAAACAAAGAAGGAAATTGATTTTCAGTGAGTCATATTACTTTTTCCAAGAAGGCTTAAGCTTCTATCTTCAACAAATGAGATTTCTAAAGACTTCAGCATTTAAAGATTTAAAATATATTGACCAATATAGATATCACTATCTGACTTTTATATGTATGTATAACTTTTTATCACATGGTTTCAGTGGATAACAGTTCTTGCTTCGTCACTACCGAACAACGTTTGTTCGCAAATATCCACAGCTTTGGTGTAACACGATTCACTGCTCATTATGAGTTCTCCGCCTTGAAGAGTCAGAATTATACAATTTTTGCCCATACGTGGCGATGGTTCATTTTCTGCCCAATTGGTGTAATTAAGCTCACGAGCACGTCCAAAGTAGTTCCAATAAAAGCGCATATCACCGGGCCAACGATGACCGGCGCTCCAGAATTTTGTACCATTTTGGAAGCCAATGTAATGCAAATAGTTTGCCAAAACGATCATCTCCTCCTGGCTCTCCAAACAAACACGAGAGGTGCGCTTATCCTGATAGCAAAAATTGTGGAATGATGTGTGCTGCCAAAGTAAAATATCTCTGATTATATAACTGATAGCACTCTGTAATTTCGAAACCTTTAATTCTCACCAGTGGATCATCATCGACAATGAAATAGCAATAGTTTTCCTGAACCTTTTCGTAAGGCACTCGGCAGCGCAGAGCTCCCGTCCCTGGTTGAAAATTTAGTAAAACTAGTAGAAAACATAGTTGAATGTCAAATTTTTTCCGCGACTGACTGGGAGGCATTGTGTGTGCTATAACGGCGTGTTGAGCAATGGGATCTCTTATCAACCCCAAAACCCGTGACTGATAAGGCATAGTACGTTGGTAAACGTTGTGTTTTCACTGAGCTAGGCAATTTTTATGTTTTGTTTATATTTTGCATTCTTTAAACTAATTCGTTGATTACTGTTTTTTCAGATTTGATACCTTGTTATCTTATCTTCTTTGAAACAGGTACATATCTGTTGTGGTAGGTCTTAGGGGAACCCCTCTTATTTGAATAGTGTAGAAAGAATTTATCAAAATTCAAAAATCAATTGTAGCGTTTACCTAGTACTTTTTGTATTTATTATGTATGTATGTAAATATCACAAATTTTATAAAATAAAATGACAAAACTAAGCTAAATTTCAACTTATTCTTATGAATTTTTATAATATTCAACACTTGAATCCAGCATTATCACATAATATGTATTTAAAACAAAATTCCTAAGTTTAATATAACATTTAGTCTATCCTGCCATCGAATCATCGAACAACTTGCGGTTCCCCTCATAATAGAATCCACATCAAGCCCATCCACATCGAACCCATCCACACAGCATACCTACCCCTCTCTTTGTTTTTACAGTGGCGTCATCTGTTGATTAAAGATTGTGCTGACGGAGCAGGAATTTTCAGCTTCGTGGTGTACGATGCAGCCTCAAAATTGCATTAATTGTAATATTTGTAAAAATATACTGTAGATCCAGAATATATAGTTTTTGTAACGTTTGTTAATTTGCAAAAAAAATGTCCCTTAAACAAGGCTCTTGTTGGAGTCTTCGTAAAGTTGAGCAATTCAAGTTTCAAGTAGATCTAAATGACGATTGGACTTTAAAAAAGAAAACATATCTGCTTTCATATTCTTTTTCAAATAAAACTAACCACACGATGTGCCTTTTAGCCAGTCAGAAATATTTGAATTTAATTCAACAAGCCTACATGCAAAATTTCAGATCTGTAGCTCTTACGGTTTATGAGGAGTTTGCGTTGATCCAAACGGACGGACGGACGGACGGACGGACATGGCTATTTGAACTCGTATCGTCAAGAATATATATACTTTATATGGTCAGAGATGCTTCCTTATAAGCGTTGCACACTTCTGTCCAAAATTAATATACCCTTTTTGCAAGGGTATAATAAAGCAAAATAAAGAAATATTTAAGCGGTTTCTTTAAAATATTTTCTGTTACTAATGGTAAGCTTAGGCGTGTTGTATTACAAGAAATATTCACTTGTCTGAGATGCAATAATATTTAAAGGTGCGAAATATTCAAATATTAGTTCGGAAACGGTGAAATATTTAAAATTTCGCTTCAATCACAGCGAATTCGATCAGTACGGCGAGGGCAACCAAACAACAACAAGACCATTAATAATGTCGGTTGGGTTATGTGAGGCATGCTTCTCAATCGCTCATTTTGTTGGTTGGGTTGCATTTTTTTTCACTTAGTTTTTTTTTGATTTTGACGTGAGCGGGTGTGTGTTTTGTTTCGCCGCCCACATATTTTCCATATTTCGCCGTGTTTTCTTCGATAAAACAACAAAAATCGCATATCTAAATTAAAAATGCAAGAGAAAATCGTGTAAAAATCAAAGGGAAACTGTGTTAAGGTGCTAGAACATGTTTTAATTCAACAAATTGTTGAAATTTCGTTAAATTTCCTTCTCCCACCTTTGCATTGGTTTGTTTCGCTTTTGCGCTCTCTTCCCTTCGCCTACGCACGTCTGGGGTGCGTTTTGTTTACGAATTTGGGTGTTTGATAAATGTGCAGAAAACTAGCTGAATTTGTTCAACAATTCTGAATGAAAAGTTCAATAAAAGATCGAAAAATGAAGTGTTTTGTGTATCTATTGACGCTATCGACGCTACTATTGACCGGTCGAGTGTCTGGACATTTGAATGTTTTTCTCAATCCAGAGGAGGTGATGCGTCTGCTTGGTAAGTTTTAGTTCCTAAATCTGGGTCTGTGGAGGTCTGGGTCCAATTGCTATTGATTTAACTAACCAAATATAGCATAAAGGGTCAACAATGGGAACAATTTGTACAATATTGGTGTCACTGCAATTTAATTTGTGCGGTTCTCATTCAAAATTTCTTTTCAACATTTTTTTTTTTTCTGGAATTATGTTTATTTGTTTTGCCTTAGCTTAATTTTAGACGCCTTTCGCTCGAATTTCAAATTTGTTCCGTCTCGTTTTTGCTTACGCATGCCGCAGGTGTTGTTAAACGGTAAAACAAATAAACAAACAACAACTAACTTTTAGTTGCTTCGTTAAGAAATTTTACGCTTCGTAAAAATTCAAGAAGAAGCAGGCAGATACACAGATAAACGGACGACTTACGGTCGGACAGACAAGAAGAAATTCCGTATAAAATGTTGCAACACCGGTGTGTAGATACCCTGTAACAGTCAGAGACTAACAATAAGCTAACTTGAAATAGTTGAGGTTTCTTCATTAGTCGAAACAGGCCTCTTGGTTTTTCTAAAACTTTTCATCCTTTTTCGTTTCCCGATCTCTATATGCCTTCACATTTGCATTTTGTATAGGGTATATCAAAAACCCAAGAACACAAAATCTACATGCAAACATTAAATTTATTTCATTGCCGGAGAATATTTTTGAATATTTCTTGGAATTGAAATTCCTTGGCTCCCCCAAATACGAAAGAATTGAGAGACTGCGCGTTGAAATCGAGAGAGAGAGAGAGAGAGCGAGAGAGTGTAACAACAAGAGACACGCAAACGAGATGACAACGCAGAGGCGACAACAACAACAATAAAAACAACGGCCAAAGGCACATTGAAAACGTGACTTGGAGCAGACGAGCGAAAGAGAGAGAGAGACAGAGAGAGAAAGAGAGAACAAGCACATACCGGCAAGGAAAGACACGTAGTGGGTGAGAAACTGAAAGGAGAAGGTCGGTCGGCCCAGCATGCATCGTCAGCTGTGTGGGGATGCATTGAGAGCGCACGGTGGGCCAACATAGAAGCCAACTCAATTGAAACAATTAATGCTAAAGAAAATTTTGTAGTTATCATACACTTTTTATCACAACTAACTTAGCATTTTTTAACATATTCCGGAATCCTTTTGAGCCCATTTATCCGGCTTAATATCCACTGATAATTAAAATTAAATATTTTTTAGAGGATACATTGTATGGAAGGCAAACCATATGATAGCGTATAAAGTGAACAAATTTAATTTGAGACGTAAGCGATTTAAACAAATTTATTATAAATCGAAAATGAGACAAGGCCCTAAAGTAATATCTTAATTAATAGGTGGTTTATCTACTTATTTTAGGTAGTTTTTGGTTGAAAACTGGTATTATTAGGCAATTCTATTAATTAGGCAATTTAGCGTCTTAGTAACGGTGTATCACAGTTTAGTCACTTTACAGAACCTGTATGTTTCTATAATTTAGCATAATTTTAGTTGCCCTCTCATTATGTTTATTATATTCTTATTATTAAACTGCATATAATGTTCTTTAGCCCACTGTAACACATACGCCCACTCCCACCCATATGTTGGCTTAGTTCTTCTTTGTATTTTTGGCAGTCTTTTGCATGACAAGTCTACAAAGTCTCTTCCCGATGCATGAGATTTGCTTTTTTGATGCTCTTGTTGGTATTGCTGTTGCCTTTTGGCAAACAACGTGGTACTGACTGTGCTTACCAAATCGAAAGAGTAACTTCAGGCCAAAATGGGTACATTACAATTTTGAGAACTCATGTCTGTTTATTTACATAATCAGTGTTAAGTGTAGACCGTATCAGTCAATCCAATTAAGGTTTCTAGGATTGTAATTCAATTTTAGTCATCAAACTCTTAAGAAATGTGAATTAATTTCTAAAAAAGTGTCATTTCGAATTCCACTGACGTGACTTCCTTTTTTAAACCTTGCGAGAAACCCTTATACGCTATATTGTAACGATAATGTTTTCTAAGGATAAATTAAAAACATTTGTAAACCTTATAAAAAAATTTTGCTTCAACTATTTCCTTAATTGATGGTTAATCTTTTAACTTGACTTTTTGGACGATATTTCTATCAACAAATGTGTATAGTCTAACCAGAATTGAAGTGTATCTAGAAGTCGTGTTGCTCCCAAAACTAAATCACCAAAATTTCTCTTTTCTGTGTATTTTCCTGTCATGTGTGGGAGAATTTTCCGTTTGCCTTTATTCTTTTTTGTTTTCCTTTTTTCCCACTGCTGACAACGATGCGCATAATTTTGCGTATGCATTTTGAATTTTAGGGCGTGAAATCAAATATGCAAAATATGTTTGAGATTTGAATTTGAATTCTTTTTGACTGCTGGGCGCTTGCAGACGCTACTGATGCTGCTGCACTACTGCACTGGACTGGAATGGCCTGGGATGCACTCGGATGGACTGGGCTGGGCTCGGCTGGGCAGGGCTGCGTGTAATTAAGAATAAGTTGAAAAAGTTTGCAGACCGCATAATGCAATAAAGAAATGCGCAAAATGCTTTTGTAGTTTTTACTCAGTGGGTCATAAATCAATTAAGCTGCATAATTTGCATTTGATTTGTGAGAGAAGCAAGTTGAAAAAAATAAATCTGAATAAAAATATATTATATGCCATGGAAGAGCCAAAAAAGGGGTAAGACAACCAAAGAGGGTTGGCTGCTGATATCCAGGCAAAAGTTGCCGCCGTCAGAAATTTATAGCCGGGGCGATGATCACATGAGTCGCAATGGCAGGAGGAAGGTTCTCCTGGTGTTTTATTTTTTATTTTTCTGCTTTGTCCACAGGGTGCCGACCCGAGGCGAACTTTGAGTCATAAAAATGGTGGCATCTGACAGCAATATGAAATACGATCATCAAAATGGGTTTGGTTACTTCAGTTTTTTTTCAATTTGAAACTCAATTCACGATCCCTTTGCATTTGCGGCATTCACTTTGAGATGATTGCGTGATTCAATGTGCTAAAAGTAAATTTTTTAGTATACTCCTGAGCGAATTCAATTGAATAATTTGACTAGATCGAATATTAAGATTTATGTTTAATTAAAATGCATTTACTGTAATTATTACTGTGTGCTAGAGAGAGTTTTTTCTTTAGTGGATTATGCATTATTCAGTTTCAATTCATTGCACGACTAATTTTTCCTCACTTTAACGAATATTTATCACTCTAACATTAAGTTATTATGTCACATATTTAATTGAAGCTTTATAGAGGTCAAAGTTTTTTTGTGGGTACACAATTCATATTTTTTTTTGTTGATTTCATTCGAATTTCAAAACTGTTCTTAGGTATTTTAAGCTTTAAGAGTTTTTCACTAATTTGGTTTTCAAATTTTCCATCTCTAGACACTTTTTCCTCAAATTTTATGACATTTTTTCTGTATTTTGGCTGCCGTGACACGCGCTCCATTCAAAATGATCCACCAAAGACTTAATGACATTTAATTTTATTTGTCATTTAAACAATTTTTTCTAGTTTTTTTTTTCTTTTACCATGAACTTTTATTTTATGACCTTTCTGTTGACGCTTTGGAATTTTCTTTCTTTCTCTCTTATTGTTTCTTTTTTATTTTTATTTTATTGAGTTTTATGGGGCCATTGTCTTTAAATGTTCAATTTATATTATATAGCTTTTACATATTTGGGGTGCTTTGGTTAAATTTAATGTTTCTTACATAGTGTTAATGAGAGAAGTTGCTATTAAGAGAAGAAAAGAAAAAACAAAAAAATTGTTTTTGAAAAAAAAGCTTCAACACGTTTTTCACACTTGTGCTAAAAAGGTAACGCCTTCTTTCAATATGATCGATTGGCAGAAGTATTTATGGAGATACCTACAAGAAAGAGGAGACATAAAGGCAGCAGCTGGCTTGAAGCTACAAATTAACTTGAACAAAGAGGAAGACGATAAAGTAGCTGAGAAGAGAGTGTGTGTGTGTGTGTAGTGGAAGAGAAGTTATTTAAAGTGTTAAATTTACCACCAACTGTGTTAAATAAATTAGGCATCCATCCAGCTTATTGTCTAGTTTTCATTTATTTAGATATATATTTGCATAAATATTGAAATATTGAAACATTTACCATTTGAAGTGAGCCGATGGAGCCGAGTAAAGCGGCTTATAACTAGTCAACAAGCTGGAAAGTATCTGATAGATACACGCATACATATACAGATATAGATAAACCGTTGCTACTGTGATGGCTAGGCTTTTTAGCACCTAACCGTTGTTGTTGTTATTGTTGTTGTCGGTTAACAGAAGTTTTTCTTAGCCAGCAAGTTGTGGTGGCAAGCTGGCCTTCTATATACATAACAAGCAAGACATGTATCTACTAGAGACATTTGTCTGCTCTCTTCCAGTTTTTATAGCTTGTTCTTGGTCGAGAGATCTTTTGCAGCTGATAATTGCCAAGTATTTCCACGAATTGCCACCGATCCTCCTCAGCTATAAGTTCGAAGCTCACTTTTAACGGTTTATATATATGTGTGTGTGTGTGTCTCTGGATGATATGATCAGCAGGCATGATCTATATTTTAATTGGTGTTTGGTTGCAAGCACTGGAATTTATTATAAACTACTTATTCTTGTGCCATGTCTTTTGTATTACCAAGGTAGGTAGACGGCTGAATCGAGCATAATGAAGTGGCCATTAGCTAATGAAGCTGTAGTTGAACTTGGCTAAGAAAAAGAGATAGATTTTTATATGCTCATAGGATCGCATGACAGTGTTTCCCTCTTCTTCTTTTTGTGTCTTTGTCTTTTTCTCTACGATGTGCGAGAGTTAACAAGTTGGCAGACAGATCGTAAATTTGTTATCTCTATGAGATGGGTGCGAAGTGATTCGGTAGATATAACAAATTACTTTAAGTGATCCTCAGTCACAATGTTTTTAGCTTTCCGACTCTTGTTTACTGCAGGAAGTCAACCTTAATTGTGGACTTAGTTCTAGCGATTTTGTTATTAGCAAGATTTCAATACATTATAGACAAGATGTACTTACACATATACATATACTTATTTGTATGTAACCATATGTACCTACATATATGTAAATCTATGTATACTTATTAGAGTGTCCCTTTAAAATTGTCATAGTAGTCTGAAAACATTAAAACCTATATTCCATAATTATATTTATGCTATATTTTTGAAAAAATATTAAAATTTTCAGAAATTAATCCTTTTCTGACATCACTTTTGTCTTGATCATGGAATCCAAGGAATTTCGAGTTAAAAACTAACAAAAAGTGCTTTAATCTCCAGTGTCTTTCATGGGCGGATTCAGGGTACTATTCAGGTTTTCGAATAATTTTCCATTTCTACGCTCAATCCATAAATCTTCTAAGTAGTCTTGCAATTTAGATAAACTTTTATTCAGACAAAATAACAACAATTTTTGATTGGACATCTCTCTTAAATGTTTGCAAGAACCGTCAGGATAATAACAATATGGCAAAGGCCGAGGCAAAAAGCCATTTAGAGGGTAAGGCTTAAACAAAATCTAGATTATTTAACAGACATAATGTACAAAATAGTTAATTGAACTTCAATTGATTATCATCATCATAAATGAATAAACCTTTCGCGTTCAGGGATCTTTTTTTAAAGCTAAGCAACCGATTGTCACACTATTTCATGGTATATTTCAAACATTTATAGACATTGAATTGATTAAATTTTCTTAGTGATCATATTACCACCAATAATCAATACTTCCGCTTGTTTAAAGATCACCAAACGATGGTTATCAGCTTCATTTTGTGTTTGTTTTTTTGTACGTGACTTACAAGCTTGTTTCAAGATCGTGTCCAAGCATAAATATATATAACTTTTTTTTCAGTTCAATCTGTTTTTAATTCATACACACACACACACACGCACACACAATCAATGGACGAGGGCGGCCTTATTGAATATTGTCTAGGCCTATCAATTTCAAAATTGAATTGATGGGCACTTGGCAGGTCATAAACCATAGAAGAAGATCTCTAGCTCTCTAGTGTCACATTACAGGCTGAGATGAGTTTTGTAATCAACACGACGACGAAGGCCATTTGCATATTGTGTGTAGTGTGATGTGTTTTTTTTTTGTTTTTTGTTTTTTTGTGTAAACCGCCATAAACTTGACTAAGCCTGAAGCTTTAACCATCGACCAATATAATCAGAAACGAAAAATATTGGAATTTAAATAAAATGAAAATCGCATAAACCGATTGCAGGCAATAAAACGTTGCCACTGCAAAACTTTTGTCAAAGGCTTACAACTAAGAGAAGGGGGCAGGGGTAGAGGAGGAGATTGGTTCGGTCGCGCTGCATGCGGTTATCAGTGGGAGAACTGACAATACTGATAACCCCTTCGGGGTGTCTGCACAAACGAACGAGAAGCATGTCAATAATAAATATCATCCATTGTTTGCCCAGCCATGTGCCTTCTCTTTGCTACTCTATATACGTTTGTACAACAACAATATGCATATATGTATATATTGTATAGTATATAGTGCAGAAAGAGAAGACAAAAAATAGCAAAAAACGAATAATCATATTTACATTAAACAACAAACGATGCAACGCAATGAATGAAGCTTCACAACTCGAATAGGGGCCAACTTTGAGTGGAGTAGAAACTGAATTGCAACGATCTGAACTGAACTGAACAGAGTTTACGAGTATTTCCATGTCATGGTGACATACAATGCGCAATGGGCGTGGCAATTGCAGAGAGCAGTGCGTGTATTGAGTTGTATGAATGTTTATTTGATGCCTTCCTCCTCCATCCATTGCTCCCATCCTCCATACAGTGCCTGTGTGGGAGTTGGAGTTGGAGAGTCTCAGTTTGGGGAAAAGTATCGCAAAAGTTACACATATGCCGAAAGACTCTAACATCAACTGTAACTCGTTGGGAAAAATTGAATAAAAAAAAAAACGAGAGAAACATGCATCCATCCACTAACTAGGCATGGAGAAAACGTGAATAAACTTTCAAGTATTGGCATAGATGAGACTTTGCTTGTCGGCTTTGTAGTAGTAATGTTGAAAATAAACAAGGCAAAATGTTACAAAAAAATTCTCTATTTGTTGTTAGTTTTCCATACGGAATTCGTTGCCATACTTGCATACATATATCAACTTTAATCTGAGGAATGTTAACAACAATAATTGAAAATTGAATTGAGCTTTAAACAAATGTAAAATGAAACAAATTGAAGATAAGACTGAAATTTCCCCCGTAATGGAGCTAAATTTCTTTTGAAAACAAAGTTTATTCTGGTTCTATGAGAGTTAACTGAGTCCTTAATTTTCTTTTTCTTATCATTATTTTATTATAAATTGACCAATACCTTGAAAAATAGTTGGACCCTATAAATTGGTGATTAATCAATACTTAAAAATGTAAACGGTATTTTTTTTTTAAATTTCTAAAAAATGTTGCTAAAATAATTAGAAACATTTTTCTAAGTAAATACAACTTAATTGGTAACAAAAAAAAGCAAAAAAGTCTTCAATGGAAGCTCCAAACTTGCTTACTATGTCAAAATGAAGTTTGCCTCTCACTATTTCCGTGAAATGTTAGTTTTACCACTTTTTAACTTTAATTAAATCTGTGTAACTTTTCAACTACCCGCATCATCTTGCGGCATCTTTATAATATTCAAAAACCAAAGCCGAAAACTTGCCAACGATTAAGGTTAATTACTATTGATTTTGGCCATAAACTTTTGTCAGCTAGCCAACAAATAACAACCAAAAACCGTCAACTGGAAATTTTTTTGTTTTGTTTTGCTATTTTGAATGATTAATTTGAGCTAATTTCCTCCACTCAGACTGAAAGAGCCCAGAGTTGGCGGCGTGTTAACTGTGCCAAAAATCGGTTTTGTTTGCCCTAAAGAGATGGCTAATTTCAGCTTGGCACAAATTTGTTACAATCAAAAGCCGACAACGAGAAAACGAGACCATGAGAGCCCCAGGAAAAAATGAAAAAAAAAAAACGAAACACAAAAAAATATTAGGCAAAACAAAAGGCGCATCATTTATCATAACGACGTGAGGCAACTACAGGAAAGATACTGACGGAGATTGGAGATGAAGCCGGCTGTAAGGGATGGCAGGGGCAGAAAAAGCTCAAAAACATGTTAAATGTTGACATGTGGTGGGCGGCTGTGAAAACCACAAAAAAAAGGGGGCGGGGCGTTGCTATAAGCTTGTAAGTGGGATTGTTGTGCGTGATAAAACGAAAGAAGCTGAGGTGGCTGGCTGACTGACTGTTTGTCTGCCAGTGGGAGGGGTTGAAGCCCAGGATGACGTCCGCCGATCATTTGTTTTATTTATTTTTCGATTTGGGCAAACTGCACACACACAAAAGCCGTCTTATGCAGCCAAAGTGACATATTAGCCATTAGACGATGGTGAACTGAGGTGATTGGATGGGGCAGCTGAGGCTGGAGGATGGAGAATCCCATATATGGTTTGTGGATGCTTGCAAAAGTTCAATGTGGTTACGGTGCAGATGGAGTTACGCTCGTACATCATTTATCATCTATTGCAATTTGGTTTGGAGATTGGATTAAAGAGGAAAGTGGAAGCGGTCGTCGGATATGAGGGGAATTAGAGGTGGATTCTATGTTACCTTTAAGGAAATTCAAGCTAAGCTATACTAAGAGTTATATCTATTAGTGAACTAAAGGGAAATACAAGAAAAAAGTTTAACGATTTGAATTTAGACCAGACCAGATAAGTAAGATTTATACTAACACAAAGTAATACCTTTAGTAAGTGCTCAATTGAATACAATTTTATGTACCTCAATGTGGTATTCTGTCCAAGTATATAAAGTTATTTCAAGGCAAAACGAGAACAGACATCCTTTTGGGCCAACTGGAGCAGGAAATAATTTACGAAATAAAATTGAACGCAAAAAAGGCAAGAACGAACTTCCTTTGACAACTGGCAATAACAATAAAAATCACTGAACACATATGTATGTACATATACATATGTGTGTGTATATACTCGACCAACTTGCTGCTATATACCAGATATATGTTTGTAATGTATGTGGCAGAGTATGGCGGCGACTTCCTCTCAAAATGTGCAACATGTTGCACGTTGTCGCCGACAAATTCCACGTTAGCGTTTTAAAAATAGCGCCCATGACTTAATCAAATGCAATGGGACGAGTCTACAGCATATGAGGATGAAGAGTAAGTGGGGAAGGAGGATGGGGGGTAGGTGAAGAAAAGTGAAGAGAGCGCACGCTTCCATTGACCCTTTTGACTTGGAGTGGCTCAGAGACGTCGCTAGGAGTAGAAGAAGACATTTTGTGTGGGGCATGTGAGCTGAAAAGTTCACAGGTTCATGTGAAAGTTGCCGCTTTATTGCACTTGCTATAGAGAGAGGTGGAGCCACCAGGTCTTGGTCTGGCCTATGCGGCTCAAGAGGCCTGTCCCCGTCTTCAAGTGGCATCGTCATCCTCATAGTCATCGCTGCCTTCGTCGTCGACGTCGTCGTCATTGTCGTTGCGACGTCTACCTCGATATCACGAGCAAATGTCACTTGCATGTATGCCCAACGCGTTGGCTCTTGAACTTTTTTAACCTTTGTGCGATTCGCCCATGTTCTCATAACCATTGCTGCACCTCTCCGGAGTATCCCCTCTCTGCCGCACAGTGGTTTGTGTCTTTTACAAAAACTCGTTGGCCAAATTAATTTTCGTTGAGTTAGAAGTATCTACTCTTTTTTGTGGCTGCCCGAGTTTTCTTTCTCATTGGAGTTTTGTTTTAATTTAGGTTAATGATTTTTGAACCAAAAACTAATGTAAAGGAACCACTGTTCGCTGCCAATCCTGCCATATCCCATATCGTGTGTCGAATTTTTGCAGAGCGTGCAGTCATGATGTTGTCGTTGTTTGGGAGTATTTTTTAATAGCCTTTTGCTACTGCAAACAACTTGCACACAAAGACACAGACACAAACACACTCACACAGCAAAAGATTCCAATGTTGTTAGAGGAGTATCGAGTCGGTCGAGAGACCCAGTCGTGACCATTGTTACACGGCCACCAAGGAGCCGCCGAGGCGGACCAAGAGGGAAATACTCGAAAAACTTTGCGCTCTATGCTGGCCAAAGAGGTACATTAGTTTACGCTAACAACCGAAAAAAAGAATAAATACAAAGGAGACTGACTATATCATATAGTCATCAGATTAGCATATTCAATTTGCCAGGGTATACAATTTTCTGGTCTAGTCTAGTTATCTTGGCCCTCTGTGTAGCGTTTTGTTTTTTTTGTTTTTGTCGGTTTTGGTTTGCTTTGGTTTCCATTTTCATGTAATTAGCGTTGCAGTTCGTGAAGTGCTTTCCGCTGTGCCGATTTTCTATGCTGAGGAGTATGGAACTGGAGTTTCCATTAGATATTTGAAAAGGGGTCAACGCCTAAGGGTTTTTATAATAATTTGTCAGTTTTAGAATCGAAATTTTTGAACCAATTGAACTCTAGATTCAAGTGAGCTCTTGTGTGTGTGGTCTGATCTCTAAACTGATCTGGTCTGGTCTAGTCTGGTTTTTACCTGCATGTATTTCCTCATTATCATTAGCATAAACATCATAACAAAACAAAATGAGTTGGCAATCATGGCCAGACATCTGAAGATGCTTCATTAACCGAACTGCAGACGGGGTTTTGGGTCAGTCAAACCGCAAATGATGAACCCAATGAAAGAACCAAATCTCAGAATATTGTTTGTTTTTTACCTTCTTTAACATGTTTTCTGGAGTTTCGCCTTAAATGTGTGTATGTGTAAAAGGAGAGAGAGAGAGAGAATGAGAAGAGATACAGAAAAACTGATAAACTCAAAAATAGTTTCCAAGGAAATCCCTAAACTCAATTCCAGATTGTGTGTGTGTGTGTGTCTGGGTTGTGTGTTTATTTATATAACAGAAAAAAATAACAGATGAAAATGTGGCAATGGGGTAAAACAAATAATAAAACTCTTAACATGAGCTACAGATGGATGGAGTGCATCCATGTAGGATAAACTAACATGATGTTCAATTATCTTGAATTTCCAAACTAATTCATCTTCTTGTTCTATTCTTACAGGCGTCTCGGCAGAGGTTTACTATGTACGCGAAGGACACATTAACAATTATGCCTTAAATTTCATAGTCCCCGTGCCGGCTAATGTCCGTGACATTAGTTTCACTTGGCAGTCGCTGGCAGGACGCCCTTTGCCCTATACCATCAATGTTGTTAGCTCCGATCAGGAGGTTTTGCCTCGACCAGCAGTTAATGTGTCACAAATTGGCGAAATACCCACCTATATACAAACCTGGGCCATCATACTCAAATGCAGTGGCGTACGGGCCGCTGAAGTGGATGTCACCATTAGTCTGGAGGTTATACTCAATCGTGCCCTCAATAATGTGACCCATTTGGTATTCCGTCGCAAGAAAATTTGCCTGCTCAAAGAGGCAGATGAGGAGCAACAACATCAACTGCAAAGTTCAACGATGGATGATGATATGGATGATCCACAGTTATTGGAAACTGTGTTGCCACCGCCCACTGGCCTAATTACTTTAGTCGTAGGTGTATCTGTGGCCATGGGCTCAGTGTGTGTACTCCTAATGGTGGCTTACTGTGTGCGAGGAGCTGCCTCAAAGCGGCAACATCATCATCAGCATGGTGGACAACCTATGCGAACCTCAAGTTTCCAACGTTTGAATACTCAGCCTCCCTGTCAGTCCTCTTTGGGGTCTGCTGCCTACATGACTCCATCGATTATAGCCCCCGTTCATGCCTCTTCATTGCCCAGAAAGGTGGCTGGTTCCATTGAGCAGCAACAACAACCCGAAGAGCTGCATCGTCGTATCTCTGAGTTGACTGTGGAGAGATGTCGTGTCCGTTTGTCAAGTCTGTTGCAAGAAGGCACCTTTGGACGTGTCTATCGCGGCACCTATAATGACAATCAAGATGTTTTGGTTAAAACAGTAGCCCAACATGCCAGTCAAATGCAGGTGCTTCTGCTCCTACAAGAGGGCATGCTACTCTATGGTGCCTCTCATCCAGGCATTCTTTCGGTTTTGGGTGTATCCATTGAGGATCATACGACACCATTTGTTCTCTATCCGGCCGTTAATAATACACGGAATTTGAAATTGTTCTTACTGGATCCGGCATGCGCCAGAACTGTGACCACCGTACAAATTGTAATGATGGCTTCGCAATTATCAATGGCTTTGGATCATCTGCATAGTCATGGCGTGGTCCACAAGGATATTGCCACAAGAAATTGCATGTAAGTACCCATTAATCAATTCCTAATATAACTAAGCAACTGTTCTTCTAGTACTTATTTTGTTTTATCTTTATATTGGAAATGTGATACTAAATGTTCCAAACTAAAGAGTTTTTATTTCAAATATTAGTTTGGCATAAATAGTACCTCAAAATGTAAAACTAATCACTAATAAACACTTACTTTGTTTTTCTTCAGCATTGATGATCAGTTGCGTGTTAAGCTTTCTGATAGTTCTTTATCACGCGATCTTTTCCCTGCGGATTACAATTGTTTGGGCGATAGTGAGAATCGTCCAATTAAATGGATGTCTCTGGAAGCTTTACAACACAAACAATTCTCCGAGGCCAGTGATTCTTGGGCTTTTGGTGTCCTAATGTGGGAATTGTGTACATCCGCCAAACAGCCATATGCCGAGGTAGATCCCTTTGAGATGGAGCATTATCTTAAAGATGGCTATCGTCTGGCACAGCCCTTCAATTGCCCTGATGAGCTGTAAGTGTCTATATATATGCACAAAATTGAAATTTTGTACTTTTTCTTTTACTAACGAATGCTATTTTTCCAATGATTCTTTGCTTTGCTTACAGATTCACGATTATGGCTTACTGTTGGGCTTTATTACCTGGCGAGCGTCCAACTTTTGCCCAATTGCAGTCATGTCTTTCCGACTTTTACTCACAAATCACGCGCTATGTCTAGGACATCGAGCGCTTTTCATAACATATATAAGGAGGAGCGCCCTTTTGAAGGGTGTTGCCAAGTCCAAGCATTTACTGACATAACTTTAACCCTTAATTTAAATAAATATATGTGCTAGTTAGTTGAAGATCCAGCCCCTACTCCATAGTCTACTTACATTGTTATTACAATGATGATATTTGCCAAATCGAATGTGTAGTTTTTGTATGTATCTTTTATCTTTTAAGTTGATAAGACAACAATACCGAAAGACTCAAATACATCATTGAAAATAGTTGAAGCATTAAAACCTAAAATTGAAATCAAATATAGTGATATTTATCTATAACATAATCATAAGTTTTAACATTATACAAGCAAAACAAACAAAAGAATTAATGAGAAAAAACAAATCATTACACATATTTATCAAAAATGCACAACATTTTGAAACATTTACCATGATATACAAATTACAATTACATATACATAGATGAAGAAAAAACAATAAAAAAAAAACAAGTAAAAAAAAAACACAATAAATAAAATGCACTTTTAATTACCGAAACAAATCAAACAAATTTTATAGCAAAGGTTTTTTTTCCAGAAAACCCATAAAAACCCATCGAAAGCACCTATTTTCCACCGAAAACGGAAAAACTCCCTTGGCAAATGAGAAAATTTACGACATTGAACGAGCCCTTGGAACGTGGATTTTGAGCCGTACTTGAAGTATACCAGAATATGCGAGAGTGAGAGAGATAGAGAAAAAATAACATTGAGGCCCGACAGGCTGGCACACAGAAATTAGCCATAAATTTTAATTTTACATGACAATGTTTTGGGCTAAAAATGAAGGCAAGAAGTACGTACTACTTATATATGGGTAGAACCTTTCGGTTGTTGAGTTAGAGCCTACCCAGAAAATGAATCAATTTCGTGGTAAGGTCCTTGGCACATGTCCTTGGAGTTAAGAGTCATGTTTATTACATACTACCTAGAGATGAGCCAGGTCAATGGGAAAGCAGTTTTCTTATCGCATCATTCAAGTGAAGCAAAAAGATATACGAGATAGATATTACGACTAATTATTGTCTTTACAAATAATGAGTTCATCGTCAGTTTTATCTTTAAACCGAAAGCATGGACTTTTTATTCAGACTTTTATTAGTAAAAAAAGTTTTAATACGTATAGTATAATAAGTTGATTTCTTAATTAGAAAGCAAACTAATTTATCTGAATTAAAAGTTTAGCCTATATTTCAGAAAGTATTTAAGTGAATATTGATACATATGTACCTATATTAAATATTTTTGGGATGGGAATTATGCGTTTAGAAAGAATGAAGAAAAACGAATGAGATAGAGTTTTAAAGAGATGTTTTCTATCGTATCTATATGATAGATTAAATGTATCTTCCCAGTCCAAAAAATAATGGACGATGGAAGCTATAGTATTTGTGTACTAGAAACTAACTCTTTGAGCATACCCAGCCCCATTATTTCTTATAAGTACAGTTTAGAACACGACTTATAGCAGACATATGAAAAAATATCACGCTTTCATCTCTAGTCCCTAGTTTCGACTAATGTCTTTCGGTGAGATGAGCGTATATAAATTGCGAGTAGGTGGTATGGCTTGAGCCTGCCCGACGCCTCCTCATCTTCCTTTTTAGTTGACGACACATGTCCTGTGTCCTTGTATCCTCTATATGGGTGTGTGTTTGTATGACAGTGTGTGTGTGTGTGTCTGTGTCTGTGTGTATGTTTGTGTGCGTCCTTACACTTTAGAAGCCATTGCCAGAGAGCCATATCGTAAATATTTTGACAGAATCGCCTTTTGCTTTCGCTTTGACGTTTTGGCTATTGTGTTTCCATCTTCCGCAACTTCTTCGCCTTCAACATCCTCCTGCACCTGATGATGTTGCTGGTGCTTATTGTTGGTACTGTTGCCTGTGGTAATCCTTGTGTTTGTGACTTGACCTGGCTTCGTTTACGTTTACGTTTGGGTTATAGTCATGGCCTTAAGCGGCTTTAAAGTTACATTTACCCTCGCCTGTTGCTATATGACTTGCCCTTAAGACGATGCATATGTCTGTGACTGCGTCTGAGTGTGTGATTGTGTGTGTGTGTGGAAATTCCTAGAAAAGGTTGGACTAACAACAAGAAGACCAGGACACGAACAAGGACGTGAATGAGAACGGTAGCCATTGTAAACAGTTTGTTTAAGTACATGGTTTGTTTATACTTATTAGTTGATAATGTTGTAGAGAAATAATATATACATACATACTATATATATATTTCATGACACACACACAATCGCAAAGAACGATATTAGCCTGAAAATGGAAATCACAGACAGGTGCAGACATTCGCATTGCAGGTTTGAGGAAGAGAAAGGGAGATTAATGACTTTTAGTTAGGATTATAAAATATTTACTAGCCAAAATTTCATATGGTTACAGGTTCATGAACCTCTATACAATAATAATCCAAAAGTCAACTAATTTTGAGGTAGCTTGTACTCCAAGCAAATCATTATGTTACCATATACAGAACAAAAAAAAAACCAGAGGGCCGGGGCTAACTTTGACCGCGTCAAAGTTTGTATACCCTTGCAAGTTTTTTGAGTAAAAGGTCTAATATTTGCGAAAGAACGGCTTAGGAAATAACGAAGTTATTGATCAAAGTCACTGTTCACCACCGATTGTTCCTATGGGAGCTATATGATATAGTCGCCCGATCTTAATCAAATTTGGCACAGTTATTAATAGTTATGCTAAACTGAGAAATATAAATTTTTATGACAATTGCTTCAAAAGTAACGAAGTAATTGACAAAAGTCACTGTTTTCGAAAGATCGTTCCTATGGGAGCTATATGATATAGTCACCCGATCTTGATCAAATTTTGCATAGTCGTTTATATGTGTAATTAACTCACCAATATTAAATTTCACGACAACAGCTCAAAAAATAACGAAGTTATTAAGAAAAGTCACTGTTCGTGACTTTGGCGTTTGTATGGGAGCTATATGATATAGTGATCCGATCCGGCTGAATCCGAGATATACAACGCCTGCAGTATATACAAGCCTACATGCAAAATTTCAGCTCTGTAGCTCTTACGGTCTAGGAGGAGTTTGCGTTGATCCAGACGGACGGACGGACGGACGGACGGACGGACGGACGGACGGACGGACGGACGGACGGACGGACATGGCTATTTGAACTCGTCTCGTCGTGCTGATCAAGAATATATATACTTTATATGGTCGGAGATGCTTCCTTCTATGCGTTGCACACTTCTGACCAAAATTAATATACTCTTTTTGCAAGGGTATAATGAACATATGAATAATCTCTTCCTTGTAAATGAAAAAAGGAACTAGACAACAATATTATAACTAGTAGTCAGGTAGTAGGGTTCTTTGGAACTTCCAGTCTAAAGTCTAGAAATACTAGTCTAATCTCATTCAAAACATCTTAAAGCAAACGCTTCTCTCTACAAACACAGGTGGCTCTCGAATATATATCAATTAATTTCTTCACATGATCCCATTAACTCTTAGATATATCTATTTGCAAAAGATATATATGTACGTACATATGTGTACATTCGAGTGAAGATGTTTTGCCCACGGTTCAATGTTACCATTTAGCATTTCCCCAGCAAGTAAACAAAACTTCAATTCGATAAGCGAAAAATAAAGAAAGAAATACTGTCTTGCATTTCCGGTTGTTCGGGCGCCAAGCAAACGCCCTCCCAAGCCAAAGAACAACATCAACAAAAATCATTCATTGGAGTTGCCCAATGGAGTACCACATCCTATTCAGCCCCATGAATCTCCCACTCTTTTTCTCTCCCACATTAACCATTCCGTCTCTTACCCTTCTACGATTCCTATGCTAAACGAAATGTTGATGTACTTTTTCGAATTTCCATAGAACATGGACTGTCTGGAGAGAGTCTAACTACTAGTGGGGGATGCCGGGTGGGGGGATCCGTTTCCATTTCCATTTCACATGGCCATGCGATTTCCACGTACCACGAACGATCCAACGAATGAATCGGCCAAACGACCGACCGACCTATCCATCGAACTGCTGACTCAAGTGCCGTCAAATGGGGGGCTGGAGCTGGTGCTCCCTGGGTTTTCTTTGCTGGCTGCGGGTCTCATCGGTGATAATTTAAAAAGTTTATACACCGACTGCTTGCTGAGCCATGGATTGGTGTTGCCTTTGCCGTTGCCTTCAATTCTAATGACAACTTAAATAAACAATAACAAGGAAAAAGTCCATTTCACATCAACATTGCGGGACTTGGGTGGGGCAAAGAAGTTTGGGAAGGGGGCGAGGAGCACCAAGATGCGTTGTGTGGAAATATTTATTTTCTATAAATTATTTTCGATTATCGTTTGCTCGCTTCCAGAGAACTGGATTTGGCCATAGGCCACAGACTTCCTAATGCCCTTTAAAACAATTGAAAAAACTTAATCAAATGCCAAACACTCTTAATTTCTTATCCACTCCATACTAAAATCGACAGGAACCGAGAGCTGACTTTACCCTTTCAACTAGTTTGTAATTCAGGTATACACAGGGCAAATGCAACTGCAATTAAAGTTAAACAAAATGCATAATTTTTTGGTCATTTGCTGATAAGCCTTTCCTATAAAGCATAAATGTGGGAGACAGAGAAGGAGTGAGAGAGGGAAAGTGATAGAGTGAGAGCGAGAAATTTATGTCCGCTGCTTTCGCTAATGGAATTTTAATGTTTCATTCGAAATAGACGCATAAATTTTGCTTTTGGTCAAACACGAGTACGAGTATTGTATATTGGACACATTGTTAGTCTACCCCGACCCCCCGTTAGGTGGGGCGGGAGACTACTGGGTTGTTGTAGCTCCAATGTTGTTGATAAGTGAAAATTTCTTTGCCCTAAGAAAGGAAAATTCTTGTTTTCTTGGTGGCCCATTTGCTTCACTTGGCGCCGCAATTCCAATGAAATGAAAATAACCAATTTTTCGTTGAAATTGTTTTTAATTGGAAACCACCTGGTGAGCTTTGGTTGTAAATAACTGATAATAATATTTTTGTTACAATTCAATAGAGTGTTTAGCTAAAAGAGTTGGGGCTCTCCCATCGAGAAAAACACATAAATATAATACTTTATCATCCAAACTTCCGATGTGGTAAGCCATATGCCGTGTTGTTTTCAATTGACTGCCTATTTTTCGAAACTAAATCTTTAAAACTAACAGAATAAAACCATAAAAAATCAATAATCTGAATTTTTATTGTTTTTTGTTTCTGGAAGAAGGAAATAAGTTAATCTAATAACTTGTTTCTTTTTGTTTAGAAATATTCTAAGAAATTAATCAACTAGTAAAATTAGCTCACCGTAAACCTTGATTAAACGGTTCTTCTTGAACTAGGTTGATTTTTTTGACTTCAGATAAAAATTAAAAATAAAAAATTGGTTTTAAAGCATTTTGTGTTTAACCCTCGACTGGTTTTAAAATCGTCGAAAACATGATGTTTTATTAGGTGTTTTTTCTACATATACATACATATGAACATATGTATTACATATCTTATTTACTTATAAAATTTTAATGATCAATTGAATAAATAAGATAAAAGTGTTGAACAATTTTTAGGTTTGGAATTGAGATGTTTTTTGAAAGCGTTTAAAAGTTGGTCATAGTTGAAATAACACAGAAAATAAAAATCGTGACTGGGTTAAAAAATGAGTCAATATTACGAAATGTAGTACTCCATTTAAGTTATGAAAATGATCAAATTCTAATGACACCCCCTTCATAAATCAACTTATGACAAAAATTGCATAATAAAAACAAATTGTGAAATATGTAAACACTCAATATTATAAAAATATTTGCAAATAAAGAATTGTAGAAATAAATAAAATTTTTTATGTGTTTCATAACATAACAAATCAATTTTGACAAGTTGGTTTTATGGCTTTGTAAACAGGCAGAATGTTTTTATAAATACTGCCTGGAAAATCAGGAAAATTTATTTAAAATAAATAGATTATAAAAGAGTTGAATTGGATTCAATAATATATAGTCTGCTTTATGTATATGGTAAATATGTTTCTGTTCAATGAAAGACGTTAGTGTTTCTTGAAGTTATTAAATGTTTATTTATTTATATATATATCTAGGCACTAGCACATAAACCAGTGACTAAAGGTTGTCGCAACCAACACATAAATTGGGTGGACCTCGGAGTGAGATTACAAAGGTAGAGATGGGGGCCAAAGACACAGCGATGCACACCCGATGTAGCTACAATTGGTATCTGATCTTACTAAGAATAATGCATTTCTTTTATAGTACAAAATAGCGAGCTCACCAGTGCATAGTGTTAGGTCAGCAAAGTACGTTTTTATTGATTAACTAGGTCTTTATTGTTTACTGCTGACCATATCAAATCTACTTATGACTGATGAGCCATCGATATCTATAATCGGGTTACATACTTAACATTGACATACATTTCCATTCGTTCTATATTATAATTGGCTTAATGTTAGCTTATTTTATATAATCTAAACACCAACATACTCCCGGCCGTTGAACACCTGTTCAACGTTATCCAACGTTGACCGCAAAATTGCTGGGGGCTGGGCTTACTGCAGCAGGAGTCGGTATGGGATTGACGATCCTCACGGTCGTCTGCTCTGGACCATTGTGTCTTGGGGGTTGTGAGCATCTTTTTATTCCATATACCATCACAAGAACCAATGGTATTGTTAGCGCTACGTAGGAGACTATAACATGGTGAGCCGGCTGGCTGGGGTCTTCTGGCAATTTCCAGTTTTGCTTAGTTTCCAGTTTTCCTTGAATGTTGCTTAGTTCGTCGTAGCTTAGCTGCATCTTTGTGAATTGTGTTGTTGTTGGCGCTACTTTTGTTGGGCCAATGCTGAAGTTGCCAAATCGGACATATGACAATTTCATTGTGTCTGTCGTAGTTATACGGTGACCTGTTATTCGTATAGCAGAACTCCTAGCTGTACACGTCGGGTCTAGAGTTACCAATCCAGTCTTCTTAATAGTGACATCTTGTATATTATCGTCACAGGTCACTGCGAGTTCAATTGGTCTAGTGGTGGCAAAAATCCACTGATTTTTGTGATACATGTCGTACCACACGAATGATCTGTTTGTGTGTTGTATTTGGCAAGTTGATGATTTTGTGTTTTTGAATAGCTGGAACTCACAGTTGCTATTAGCCGAAAACGTCGTTTGTTTATCAAAACAAATATATTGCTCGTTGTTGAGCTGATGGCATTGTTCCAAATCGGCTCTTGAGAGCCCAATGTATTGATTCTGTTCCTTGTTGACAGCAATGATGGGAATTTTAATGTTCATGATTACAATCCCATGAGTTCCAATTGCTGGAATGGGTACCAGGTTATACAGTTGCACTGCCTGCGTTGCCACTAATGGAAATGTGACCTTAAATATCACATGATTGTTTGCGATTGTGCCTTGTGCCTTCATTAAGCCATATAATTGCAAGACGTCGTTATCTGGAACTGGCAAATCCAAACCAAACGGAAGATGTCTCTTCAGTTGGTTCAGATGTTCCCGAAGCTGGCCTGGTGATAGTAGTAACGGGCTTATTTTGCTATGATGGGCATCTGTAAATACTCGGGAAATTTCGGTTTGAATTCGTTGCAAATTCCCTGCAATAACTGTCATCTGAGTAGTTAGCGTGATATACCATTGCAATGCCTTTACTGCATTGTCCTGGACCTTGGTCATGTCGTTCATTTGTTGTTCCATTAGTTTCATCTGATTTTCAATTGTGGCTTCATCTCGCTTAATGATATTTATCGTTGAATCAATTACAGATGTCTGATTTTGCAGCAAGTTCAATAAGTAATCTTCATTTGATTTAACCTTTCGTATGGTGCCTGACATCTCTGTTGCATACTTTGAGTCCAGCACACCAAATAAGCCGTTAGCAATGTTCCCAATTATATCTAAGGGCGATCGTCGTTGGCGTTCTATGTGAAGGAGATCATTTCCTGTCCGTAGCTCTGAGTTGACATGCTCGAAGTGCCTCTGCATTGCGGTGCATGCCTCTGGAACCTTCATTAACACGCATATTTCTCCAACCTTTACTACTCCGTCTGAAAATGTCTTCAGGTCGGCCCAATATGGTTCGAGATCGTAGAATGCCACAATAGTCCAGTCAGACGTTGCCATCCTTCCTGTGCCAATACTTTCATAGTATATGCCTGGTTTGGGGTTGAATCGAGTTATATTAGTTCTTTGAGCAAATGCTATAGGCAATAATAACAGCATTAGGCAGATCGTCATTGCCAACGGTGGCAGACCGATCGATAAGCGTCTTTTTGTTTTTGGTTCTGCGTTGTCCTCGATACCAGGGTCTTTTTGGGAATTCGATTCTGTGTCATCTGCCTCGATTTTACGTTTTGTCGCCGTCTCTCTAAGCAAGGGGGCCAATTTATGGATAGCCCGCTTGTAGGTGCCTCTGGCTGTTTTAACGTCTACCACGCGGACGTATCCATCCAGGCCTGGATATAGTTTAACAATTCGTCCAATTGGCCACTGCAAAATTGGCACATTATCCTCCTTTAGAATTACCATCATGCCTTCTTTGACATTGTTATATGGTTTTTTCCACTTGGATGTACCTTGCAGTTCTTGTAGGTACTCTTGAGACCATTGTGTCCAGAATGTATGCTTAAGCCGTTGCACTAATTCCCATTGCTCTGGAATCGATCGCTGTGTTATTGGCTCTGCATCTGGTTGGGCTACTAATGGTTCTCCGATCAATAGGTGGCCTGGGGTTAGAGCTGTTAAGTCGTTGGGATCGTCTGAGTTTGGCGTTAACGGACGAGAGTTCAGCACTGCTTCAACATTGACAATGATGGTAGACAGTTGTTCGAACGTTAAGTTTGCTGTCGATACGTTTTTCAACAGTAAATGCTTAGCGGACTTTACCGCAGCTTCCCATAATCCTCCGAAATGTGGAGACCGTGGTGGTATGAACTTAAATTGCACTCCTTTTTGATTGCAAAATTCCTTGATACTACCTGCTGCCGTTTCTGAGTGTATTGTATCGGTCAGTTCCTTAAGTTGGTTGTTTGCTCCAACAAAGTTTGTTGCATTATCGCAGTATAATGTCTGGCATCTTCCTCTGCGCCCAATAAAGCGCTGAAGCGCGCCCACAAATGAGGAGGTGGACAGGTCTCCGACCAACTCCAAGTGTACTGCCTTGGTTGCAAAGCATACAAATACTGCAATATAGGCCTTGTCGGGACGTTTTCCTCGAACCTTATGGTGGATCCAGAATGGTCCACAATAGTCTACTCCAGCATTGAGAAAGGGTCTATTCTGAGATACCCGATGCTCAGGTAAGTCACCCATGACTTGTTTAAAGAACTGCGGCCGGTACTTGGTGCATACTACGCAGCCCTGGATCACATTCCGGACCATCGGTTTCACCTTAATGATGTGGTACTGTTGCCGAGCTATTCCGCGTAGTGCCTCATGTCCACAATGAAGATTTTCTTCATGAAGTTTCCGTAGCATCATTTTTACCACCGGATCATTATACGGCAAGAGATATGGATTCCTTGTTTCCGTTGATACTGGTGCTTGTTGTAGCCTAGTTGCTACTCGTATGATTGAATCTTCATCCAGTATTAGTGGCAACGTTGCCACCGTGCTTTTGCGATCTAGCGGTTGATCAGGTCGTTTCTTTAAGTGCCGTAATTCATATGCAAATCCTGTTTCTTGAATTTGCTTAATGATCACTCTCCGTGCTTGGTCCAACTCTTCCAACTCTAACTGAGCCGTTGGTTTCCTGTTCTGCTTGTGACAAAACCGTAGCACATACGCCACTATTCGCTGTAGCCGGTAAAACGAATTTCTGTGATTTACCGTATATATCCATTCACTCTTCTTGTTTGCCGTGGCAGTCACCATGCTGAATACCTTGGTTTTCTTCTCAGCGGTATCCATCGTGTGCTCTGTAGGCTTAAATGGTGCTGGCCAGCCACGTTGTGGTCCATGCAGAAATAGTGGTCCATACAACCATAATGTATGTGTGCTAAGCTGAGCTGCTGATATGCCTCGAGACAGAACATCAGCTGCGTTGAGCGCTGATGACACATGCCGCCATTGCCTTGGATGTGATACTGCGTGTATTTTTGTCAACCGATTAGCCACAAACGTGTGGAAATGTGATGCCCGTGAATTAATCCACGAGAGTACTACTGTTGAATCTGACCAGAGGAATGATTCCACACTTTCTGATCCGAATTGGAGATCCTGTCGAACTCTATCCGTGAGTTCAGCTCCAAGTACAGCTGCACATAGTTCCAGCCGGGGCAGTGTCTGTTTTTCCAGGGGAGCCACTCTCGACTTGGCGCACAACAATCTGACCGAAATTTGGCCATTTTTATAGGTTGATCGGACATAAACTGCCGCACCATACGCCTTTTCTGATGCATCAACAAATGTATGCAATTCCTTTGTAGTGGGGACCTTGCCATCAAAAATATGCCTTGGAATTTTCATGTGGTTTAGTGCCTGTACATCCTCTCGGTAAGCTTCCCATTGCTTCTCCAAATACGGCGGTAGGTCACCATCCATCTCAATTCGTTCGGTAGCAACATGTTGAAGAAACATTTTCGCTCTTACCACTACCGGTGCGAACAGTCCTAGAGGATCAAAGATTTGACCGACTTCGGATAGCACCACTCGTCTGGTTATTCCTTTTGTATGTCTTTGAGCCTTTCCACATAATTGGTCTTCTTTGGGTGCCCCTATGATTCCCAATGTTTTGACACTTGTTTGTTCCAGTGTGTCACCGAGATTGATGTCGGCAATCGTATCTTCCTTTGGAATTTCCTTTAGAAGTTGACTGCTATTTGAACACCATTTTCGTAAGTTGAAACCCTTAGGTTTCAAGATTTCTAGAAGCTCTTGTCTTATTTGCAGGGCTTCTGGTAAACTGTCTGCTCCTGTGAGACAATCATCAACATAAAAGTCATTTTTTAATGCTGATGCTCCCGACGACAATTTTTCAATGTTTTTCAGTGCCAAATATTCCAGACACTTCGTCGCTAAATATGGGGCTGACGTGGTTCCATAAGTCACCGTTTTTAAACGATAAAACTTTAGTTCTTGACTTGGATCCTCTCTCCACACAATCATCTGATTGAATTGATCGGCAGGGTTTATCCAAACTTGACGATACATTTTTTCAATATCTGCCGTAAACACATATTTGTGGGTCCTGAACCGCAGAAGAATTGAGAAGAGTTGACTCTGTACAACTGGTCCAGGATATAAAATGTCGTTCAGTGATTTTCCTGATGACGTTTTGCATGATGCATCAAATACCACTCTAAGCTTGGTGGTGGTACTTTCTGGTTTTAGTACACAATGATGCGGTATAAAGTAATGGTTCTTGGGAATTTGTTCTACCATTACTTGCTTCATATGTCCAAGCTGTTCATATTCTGACATAAATTTTACATACTCCTTTTTTATGTCAGGGTTCATTCGCCTCTCTAATGACATGAATCTTCTTATGGCTACTTCCCGAGATTCTCCAAGAGATGACGCCTCTTCAGCAAATGGAAGCTTTACAATTAGTCGATTGTCCGCCGCCGTGTGTAGGTTATCGAGGAAGAATTTTTCACAATACTCTTCCTCCGGACTCCTGTACCTTTTTATTGGCTCTAGTGTGTCTAGCTGCCAGAATCTTTCCAGTGATTCCTCTGGATTCGTCATGCCTACCATACATGTGATTGAAGCTGACGTTGACATATTAATTCTGCCAGCAACAATCCATCCAAACTCTGAGTTTTGTAATGTTGGACGGTTTCGATTGCCCCGTCTCCTTTCTGGTAGCAGTATAGCATAGTGATCATCAGCTCCCAACAGCATATCAATTTTTCCGGGTTTATCAAATGTTGGGTCCGCTAATTGAATGTTGTCTGGTAATGTGACTTTCTGCGTTATTTGTTCTGTGGGTTGGTCACCTATTATGTGTGGCAATACAAATGCCTCAACTAGCATTGCGAACTTGTTGTATCTTGACCTTACAACCAAGCTTACTCGCGCCTTGCTTATCTGTGGTTGACCACCCACTCCATTTATATGCACATGAGTCTCGCTAATTTTTAACGATAACTTCTTTACCAGTCTCTCTGAGACGAGATTTACTTGAGAGCCGCTATCCAGGAGTGCTCGAAATTCTCCTTTCCTTTCATTGATCCCTTTTACCACTACCTTGGCCGTTGCCAACAGAGTGTATTTTCTGCCAATTCCATACGCAGAAGCTGCAGAAGCAGATGTAGCAATTTGGTTGCCTGTTTCTAAATGCAACATTGTGTTATGTTTTTTATCGCATTTAAAGCATCCCCTCCAAGAGCAATTTTTTGCCATATGGTCCGGCTTGAAGCAATTGACACACAATTTGTGTCTCTGCACCCAACTAAGCCGCTCTGCTGCGGATTTGATTTTGAACTTTTCACATTGGAAGAGTTTGTGCTTTGCTCTTTCGCAGAAAGCACACAGGGTACTGTTTGTCCCAGATGCTGTTGCGCATGTCTTCCTTGGACTTGGTTTTTCAATGCTGCGATTTTCGTTTCTTGGTTTCCCAATCGCCTCTAATGTTAGGAAGCGCTGTTCCAAGAAGGATAGGAAGTCCTTTACTTCCTGCAGATCCCTTGTGTTGGAAAGAGATTGCTCATATAGTGCGTGGTTGAATCTATCCAATTTTCTTGTCATATGAAACATTATGACAGCATCTGACGATTCCAAATTGACGCCTACATTTTTTAAGGCTTGCAATGATTCAAAAATGTTATCATGCAAATTCTTTATAGAAGCTGCGTCATTTCCCACATTTGGGTGATCAAACAGCTTTGCCAGTATGGCTGTTACTAGAACTCGTTTGTTATTAAAACGTTCCTGCAACACTGACCAAGCAGTGTTGTAATTGGCTTCTGTTAATTCCAGGTGCCGTATCAATCTCTCTGCTTCTCCAGAAAGGTTTGATTTTAAGTACCACATTTTCTCTATCGTGGATGCATTTGACTCATGAACCACCTTTTTATAGATGTCATGAAATTGTTGCCATTTCAGATAATCCCCATCAAATTTTGGAATGGGAATTTTGGGTAGTTGCAATGATTGTATCGATTGCAATACAGGTGGTGATTGTATCACTACATTTTCTGCTGGTGCCACACAGAATTTCAGCATTGTATTTTCTGCGGCCACAAACGTAGCTATATTGTATCCGGCTTCGGCTGGATTTTCAGCTAGCCGATGAATCTCATAATGGATTTCTTCAATTTGCATCCATAATTTGTCGACTACCGATTTGTAAGTCATTTTATCTTCAGGCACAATTTGTCTTAATGTCCTGGACAATGACTCCAGCAGAGCACTTTGCTTACGAACCAGTGGTTTGATCATGACTCGCTCTTCCTCTCGTTGGCGAGCTTGCCTCTCTAGCTTTATTTTTGCCAAATGGTCCTTCCAATCTTCCACTATATTAGATACAACCGTCTTCATTTTGCTGAAATAGTCCGTTACAAAGTAGTCATCTTCAGTTGGCACGTTATTTAATTTGTCCATCAACTCCTGATGACTTTTCTCGAAGTTCTCCCACATGTATTCCAGGAGCTCAAGTTTCTCCTCGAAATAAGATGGCTTCGTTTTCCTGGCGAAAGAATCTTTTTTGGTATTCCGAATAAAGGCCTGGATTGCCTCTCCTCGTTCTGTCTGCTGTTTATAAAACTCCTCCATGTTCTTTTATATTCTTATGTAATTGCTTATCTGTACTAGTACTTGACCCGATGGGAGTTTATTTATTTTGTCAAAGACAGGGAACGCTCCGACTCGTTCCTAAAATTGGTCAAGTGTAGCACAAATAAGAATAAGAAATAAATCGAAGTTGCCTTTTGATTAGTGTTTTAATAATAGTTTTATTTTTATTTCCAATATACCTATTCTTTTACACTGATAACTGCCACGACAGTGAAACCAATTTTTTGAGTTTCTTTTCTTTGTTTAAAAAATTGCTGATCAATGCCAAAATCTATACTCGTGCGTACTACCTGGGTTACTGACCGAGTTAACTAGGTCAGATATTGCTGACGCCAGGGAATGCAACAGAGTTGAGTTGATCAAACTTTATTTTTATATAAAAAATAACTTTTTATGATTTGGTCGCCTCGTTGACACAAATCGTTGTTAAATGTTTTTTATAAAGTGATCGCCTAGTTGATCAACTTTTATTCAATGGGTATGCACTGCTACCCCGTTGCGGAAAACCAACTCCTACTTTTCCAATAAATCTTTTTTATTCGCCAAGGTGGCTACGCAATGATTGCCAAGTTAATCAATTGCGATGTTTTTAGTCGGGACCCCAGATTGATGTGAGATGTTCATCAATTTGTGCCCTCGCTTAGGATTGTCGTGTCCAAAGCGTGCAAAGAAAGTAGTCGCCTAGTTGACCAGTTTCCTTTTTGTTGAGAGATTGGTCGCCTGAGTTGACCAAATGTTCTCGCTTGATGACGGTTTCACCAAGTCTGTTATTCTTTTAACTTGGAGCCGCCAATGTCGGGGTCACCAAAATGTTCAATGAAAGACGTTAGTGTTTCTTGAAGTTATTAAATGTTTATTTATTTATATATATATCTAGGCACTAGCACATAAACCAGTGACTAAAGGTTGTCGCAACCAACACATAAATTGGGTGGACCTCGGAGTGAGATTACAAAGGTAGAGATGGGGGCCAAAGACACAGCGATGCACACCCGATGTAGCTACAATTGGTATCTGATCTTACTAAGAATAATGCATTTCTTTTATAGTACAAAATAGCGAGCTCACCAGTGCATAGTGTTAGGTCAGCAAAGTACGTTTTTATTGATTAACTAGGTCTTTATTGTTTACTGCTGACCATATCAAATCTACTTATGACTGATGAGCCATCGATATCTATAATCGGGTTACATACTTAACATTGACATACATTTCCATTCGTTCTATATTATAATTGGCTTAATGTTAGCTTATTTTATATAATCTAAACACCAACAGTTTCCTTGCTATTGTTTCTAAGTAATTATTGAAAAAGTTTATTAGTTAGTATGTAAATACATTTAGTCAATAAATTAATCTTACTTTAGCACATTGAGCCTCATTCATTGGTTTCATTGTATAACTGAATGTCTCAAGTATATATTTGAATGCATTCATGCAACTGTTTAGTATGTACAATAAGTTATCTTACTATATATTGTAGTACTCTGATACACATATGTATAAGATACGTTGGCGAACATCAAATTCTCCATCTAATCCTCTAGTAAACTTATCCATTTCCCGCACATACACTTTGCTCAAAACTCTTTCGTTAGTTGGAAGTTCAACAAAATAAGGGAAATGAGAAGAAGCACGAGATGGAAAAACTGGCAAGTCCTAACTCTCTTATTCACGCAAATCCTTTAATACCATTTATCATACAAGGTGCACATTTTGCGCACACATTTCAAATTCATGTAAAATACAACGAGCTCTGGCTTGATCTCTGGCAGCAGCAAAACAACATTAAATTGAAACAAATTGAACATAAAAAGCATTCAAAATAAAGCAAACACCTTGACGAAGGAGGACCAGCAGCAGCACCACCATGGACTGAATGGAGGACCATGAGCAGGACAAGCCAGGACGAGAATGAAGAGCTGCCAATGTAAACACAGGAACCCGCTCCAACACCGACAACGACACCGAAACTAGGAGCAAAACTTTTTGCAAGTTTTTTCTTCATTCGTCTCCTTTATTTTTTTGTTGGTTTTTTCTTTTATTTTTTTTGGGGAAAAAATAGAACGCAAAATCAAGCAAAGGTACACAACAGACAACCAGCCAAGAGACTTTGGCAGGAGAAGGAAACGGAAGTATTTTCTGTTGATACTGAACTCAATTTAGACGAAATCAAGTCAAACATGGCAGGCTACCACCACCAGAGCAGGATGAAGGCAGATGAGGAGGCAGCCACGAGGACTTAGGAGAAGGAGGCGGCAGGAGTCGGCAAGCTGCCAGCCGAATGAGGAGCGGCCACAGGAAATGTTGTAGTAAATCATGTGGGAGCCATAAGGTGGCATGTGGGTGGTTTTATCCAATCCACCATACTCCCTAACGCCTCCTTCTATCGTCTAACTTCGAATCCCAAAGAAATAGGAATACGAATGTGAATGCTCAAGACGTTGCCTGGCGGGGGCAAAGGCGGAGGACCCATCCACAAGTTGACAATGTCGACGAAAAAACGACAAAAAAAAAAACTTGAGGCTTGATTGATGTTTGTGCTGTTAGTTGTTGTTTGAGGAGTGAAAGAGAGTGTGTGTATGTGTGTGTATGTCTTAGGGACAGGCATTGTGGGAAGAGGGGGAAAGTTAGACAACATGAAACATGGCATTAAATTTTCGATTAAAGTTTGAAGCAGGCAGCAAATTGGTTTGCCCTCCATTTTGATTAGTGGAGAAAGGACGAAGTCACGAATAGGCGACAGGCGACCACTAATCAATCCATGTCCAAATATTTATTCAGTCACTAAAGCGATTGACCAAAGTGAAGCCAACTATGGATAAATTAGTCAGCCGAGATTGCAAATAAAAGATTGACAAAATTATATCATAAAAAACCTCAAAGACACTTAAATTAATTTTAGTTGGTTTATCATGTTACATAAAAAACTGTTCGTTTCCAATAATTTTGGTAAAATTTGGAAAGAAAACGTTATTTCCTTACCTTATTATTTCACTCTTAATATAAATATACTCCTTTATTTAGTAAATTTTGAAATAATTGATAATTCCAAGTACCTAAATATTTCTCGATATATGCCGATCGGAAATTATAATAAATGATTGACATAAATTGTGCGTAAATGGGTAGCTCCAATTTAACTTTTCAAAAAAATTATCCGGTCGTACTTTCCAAAAATACATCAAAGACATCTTGTCCTTGATAGACGAGGACTGAATTAGAAACTTTACGATACGATATTTGGCTCAGTAAATTAAGTAGTATTCGACAAAGATTGATGATTGATCAGGGAATCAATAGATATAGGAATATAGACATAATCAAAATTAATATTTTTAATTTAGTATATACTTTAATTACGAAACTATTCGAATGTTCCTGTTAACATATGACTGACCACTATAGAGAGTCCTTTTTGCAAATATTTTGCCATCTCAAGCAGTTGCTTTAGAATAGAGACTCCGAGCTAGAGCTCCTTCGCCCTAGAAAAAAAAGTGAAAGTCAATGGGGATAGGGAGAGAGTAAAAAAATCCGTATATACAACGGAAGTTGTTGCCTTGTTGCTGTCTCTGTTACTTCTCCACCCTATCTCAGTCTATTGCTATTTTTACTATATCTTATCCTTTTTTTGGCGAGGCTCGTTTTAATGGGTTTAGCACAGCTCTGAGTACAAAACGTTTTTTGGTTTATTTTTTTTGTTTTGCCCCTTTGCCCGTCTTGTAGGGGTTTCGATTTCGGACAATGGAACTGCCATAGCACACAGCATGTGGTGGCAAGTAAGGATTTTTGTGTGTTGTGTGTTGGCCCTTGCTCGCGTGTGTGCAAGTGAGTGTCCTTTCCTCTCCTTTCCGTTCCCTTCTTTGCCATGCCATGTTACCCTCCTCCTGTGCGACCGTCTGTCTGTCCGCACTTTCACTGCGCGCTCTATTTACAGTTTAGAAGGATGCAGGATTTGCTGGAATTGTGTTTGGTAAACATTTGTTGGCTCTGTTGTTTTTAATAAGAAAATTGGCCAAAGGCCACCGGGCTGGACCAGAGGATCCACAGGCAGATTGCTTTTAAATTTAAGACCCGTTTTCGTTGTTGCTGTTTTTGGTTTTCGTTTTTCTTTTTTTGTATTTTTGAGTCCTGTTTTCTTTGTTTTGTTGGTGATTTATGTGTTTGTTTTGGGTTTTGTAGATGAGGTTTTGTTTTGTGGGTCAAGCCTGTGGATGAGCGAGCGTATTTATGGGTATTAGTTCCAGGCAAAAGAGTTTGAATGAGTATTTTCGGATGCTTGCTGAATAAACAAAATGCGACTAAGCCCCGAAACAAAAAATATATATGTGTATGTATATACGTATATATTAAATAAACAAAAATTCTAAAATTATCGAGATGACAATTTCTTTTAATGTACTTCTGATATTTGTGGCATTTTCGGTTTTTAATAAAGTTTGCAACACACAAATTATATTTCGATTGGGAAGATTATACTTTATCCATCTCGTAGTTTTTTTTTACAATCCCTTCCTTTCCTTTTCCTAAAATCTTAAACAAATATCGAATATTCATTGATAATTGTATAATTAAATACTTTTTTAAGTATTGAGCGAAATTCTCAAAAATTTTTCAATACACATAATATTTACATATGTTTACCAATTTATACATTTTTTCTTGCCGCAAATATACATTTTTTCCCACAAGTTGGAATAATATCCATGGGCTAAGGGTATTCAAACTTCGGTGCCCTTGGGTTAGTTTGTCTCACAGGCTTATCCATCTTCGTTTGGGTGAAACTGCGATTCTAATCTTGAAAAGAAAACTAATTCCCAAATCAAATGCAAATATGCATTGAATTTTAATTTAAATAAATATGGAAATATTTAGATATATGTATGAATACCTCAGACATATATAATATACAAAAATATGTTTCATCAACATCAAAAGCCATCAAGCGATAAAAATCACTGGGGGAATGTTCTGGTCTGGTCTGGTCTAGATTGAGGGGGCAAAATCGGGTGCTCGTCCGTAAACTAATCGGACGGCATCGAGAGTATAGGAGTTTGCGACCAAAATGAAGAATCAACTGGGAAAAAAAGGTTAAATTGTTAGTGATGGGTGCGTGTTTTTTAAGTGCAAAGTAGATATTTGTTTAAGGGAGTTCTGAGTGCACTATTGTCTGATATCAATCAAAAGATAAGAACAAATTGTCAATAAGAAATGTAAAATTTATGCATGGCTCTCAAATTTTATGGTTTACCTTTTTAGTTTAAACAAATAATTGTAATTAACTTTAATAGTTAAACTTGGATGGAATATTTTCTATTATGTAATAATTTTTCAACTCAAAGAAGCTCAAGCTGTGTTTAAACTAAAGTTGTGAATCATTCATTAATGGTAGCATGAACTAAATTGCATGTCATTTTTATACCCTTGCAGAGGGTATTATAAAATTGGTCAGATGTTTGTAACGCACAGAAGGAGACGTTTCCGACCCCATAAAGTATATATATTCTTGATCAGCATGAGAAGCTAAGTCGATATAGCCATGTCCGTCTGTCCGTCTGACCGTCTGTCCGTCTGTCCGTCGGTGCGTACGCGTTTTACTCAGCCATCTTAAGAGCTATCGGGATGAAATTTTTTTTGGGAGCTTTTTTTTAACCGGGTGAGATAAAGTATGAAAATCTTTGGGATCGGACCACTATATCATATAGCTCTAGAAGAAACATTTTTGCAAAAATTGGAGTATCCCCATGAAATTTACCAATATGATAGTAATAGATATAAAATCTCAGATCCCAAAATTTGAATCTGATCCGATAAATAGAACACAAGTTACAGTCAATATAAATCGGTTCAAACGCTGCCGGCAGCGCTGCTTGCTGCCTACTACTGCCATCATCAAATCAACAGAGCACACGCATACACACAAAGACGCAACGCTACATGAACTGTATGTGTATGCGTGCCGTGCTTTGCTTAAAAAATGATGGAAGAAGAAAAACTTGTGGTAAAAAGAGAAATAATATTTTGTTTGTGTATTGATGAATTGAGTTGCAGGGAAAGAAATTTCAAAAAGGAAAAATATTATTGCCAAGTATACTGCAAGGGTATATAAACTTCGGCATAGCCGAAGTTAGCTTCTTTGATATTTTTATATCCTTTCCACTCACGTCACTCACCATAATGACACGTTGCCATCCCTCTGCCTAGCAGAGAAGAGAATTTTTTTGTTTCGAATTTGGTTGTTTTTGATGCCAACGATTACTAAGGTTGCCTATGGTTTTTTGGGGCGTAATCAATTAGGCGGCTCCACGGCAAAAGGTAAACAACACGCAGTCTCCTTTTGTGTATGGGGGAGAAAAAGAAATCCGATGAAAATAATGATTATACCTGATGACAGAGAAGCTTCTCAGTAAAAGAGGGACTCGCACTCCTACCGAGGCTCGGTACCTAAACAAGTCTTGTCTCATCTCGTTTATCGATAAGCATTTTAGCCTCTTTAAGCCAACTGATTAATGTTGATTATTATTTTTTCAGGAATGGCATTTTCCAGGGGCTTAAATTAATGTCTTTAAACTTTCATTTGTTTAAGTCTGACACCACCCCAGCCCTCATATCCCCGACCACCAGTCTGTATCCGAATCCAAATTTCGAATTTTGATAAATGGATGCGAGTGTAAATGCGTTGGAATAGGGAATGGCACTTACCACTTCTTAACCCCTTTGGATTTAATGAAAGATCTTGGCAAGTGTTGAATGTGATTGTCATGGGTTGACATTTCTTTTGATTTCGGCCTAGGCCTTTTGCTGACGAGGTGAAAAATGTCAATTAATGAATTGCTTAGCTTGGCCTTGATTGAAGTGCCAAGAAAGGGATGATGACGATGAAGATGTAGGGAGTGAGATAAGGTGAAAGTCTTCATTGCGATGTAAAAATGTGCAACAGACATTGATAAATGAACGCTCACGTATGTTTGGATGAGCAGAATTGTGTGAAAAATGATTTTTTAAAAATAAACAAGAAAAAAAAACTAACAAATTCTTAATTTATGCAATCCCATACTCTAGCACACTTAAAATATAAAAATAAAAGCAAAAAAGTTCGAGTTATGCAGCGATCCATCAAAGAAAAGGGCTTAACTGAAGTTAACCCTTAAGTAGTGGGAAAAGCACAGTTGGTTAACTTATTTTTGGGAAAATCTAGAGCTCATAAATTTAATTATGTGGCCAGTAGAAGTTGTTAAAGAAAACGGTCGTTTGAACAATGTTTTTAGTCTGAATACTGAGAAAAGTTAAATAGATGCCTCAAATAAATTTAGAAGTTTTACTTAAGATTATGTAAAATCTTTACCAAAAATTCCAAATTTAAATACATTTTTTTTATTTAAGTACGCAATCTTAATAAACTCTTTTGTTTCTTTTTGTATCTTTTCGATTTCTTAAGTAATTTTTATCCTTTTGTAGGTTTTTATTATCTATGTAATACTTTATTCCGTTTTCCACAAACGCTCTTTAAATTAGTAGACAAGGTTGTTTGGTTAGGATGGTATAGTAATTTCTAGTTACATTTGATCCATTATTATATATCTAGTTCAAAATAATAAGTATATTCTGTATTTAAGGTATCACAAGAAAGGATCAGATGATCCTTACCAAGATTAAAATTTCTAGTTGGCTAAATTTTACTCAAAACATACTAGTTTCTTATCTTTGTTATCTTTAAAAGGCCTTACCTAAAATTATTCAGTGTTTATGCTTCTGTTAATTCTTTGCAATATACGAAAATTGTAACTCCATACAAATAAAATACAAATTACTTGAAATTTGCTTACATTTTGGAAACACTCAACAGTTTTTTAATAACTTTAAATTTTTCGATTTTTAACTAAACTCTTTTGTCTTCTTTCAACATCAGTTGAATTTAATAAAAAAGGAGGAATTTTTAGTGACTGAAAGTATTTTTCTGAGTGTGTTATTACTAACTTGCTCTTAGATATTTTTATACGGTAACGAAATGCAGTAAGTTGAATAAACTGAAAACTAACTCAATGGGTCAGTGGCATCAAAGTAGCCTTCCCTTTCGCCGACAAGTTGATCCCCCCTTTCCACAGACACACACTTTTCCGAGGCTTTTCAATGTTGCCAGACAAATACGGAACGGAAAAGCATTTGTGTTTCGCTTTGTGCAACAATTTGCTCTAGATTTTAATCGGCTCCGGAAATGTCACTATCATAATTAAAAATCACCAAGTTCATGGGAGCAAATCTAAAAAAAAACATAACTGAAAAGAAAACCAAGTTTATGATAGACAGTGTTACATTTGAACTCGAAATCTATGCGCATAATTTCTCTATGTGCATGTGAGGACGAGGGCGAGCTGAACTGACAGTCCAAACTGACAGAAATTGATTAAAAACCACTGCAGTAGGCAGTAGACGATGAAGGTTTTCCACATATTTTTCCACTTCTTCCTTCTTCTCGCTTTGTGTGTGTCTGTGCCAATGCAAATGAGCAGCATTTGCCTACCCGTGTGGGTAGGGGAAATGCTTTGCAAAAAATTGAGATTTATGCAAGTTGGATAAATGTGTGACAAGGCAAGACAAGACAAGACGAGATGCCTTGACTTTGGATAAACTACATTGATATACATAAAGTCCCACACGCACACAAATATTTAGAATTTGTTGATAAAAATGACCCACCATCCCATCCCACACCTTCACATTGACTTTGACCCTTTGAAGTTGGCCAACAGCACGAGCAGCTAGGTGAAAAACTAATTTGCATGCAAATGCCAAACGCACGCAAATTGCACCTGCAACTTTGGTATTAGCATAAGCCCACCAAGAGATACTTGTGCTAATACAAATACAAACACAGCACACACAATGCTAATCAATAGGCCACACGAGTGCCAATGATTATTTTGCCATAAAATTCAGTTAGTACTCGTGATTTCTGGCATTGCCAAATGTGTATCCAAATCTGAGACCAAATCTGAATCTTCAACGCAAATTTCAATGGCTTTTTGGGCTGGCCAAGTTCTGCATACGAAATTAGCCTTTTACCATATTTGGTAGTTTCGCAGTTGAATTCTTCAATAAGGAGCGGAGTTCAAGTTTATGCTAAATAAGTCAGAGACTAAGATAAAAACCAGCGAGACACTGAGAAGAGGACTGTGGATGGAAAAATGTAGCCTGTGAGAGGGAGGGGGAGTGGGAGCCACGCCCACATCTTCTACTAGAAACGCAGCTGCATGGAGGAAAAAGAAACTTTTCCAAACCATAAAGGCGCAAAAAAAAATTAAAGGGGGAAAAGACTTGCCAAGTTTCCTTTCCATCTACACTTTTTCCTATTTATATTATTTTACTTGGCAACGAATTTTTACAGTTCCTTTTTACTCCTTCCTAGTATATTATCTCCCGGTTTTTTTATAATACAGTTTTTTCAATTCGTTTTTTTTTCATTCCTTTTTTTTATTATTTTTTTTAATATGTTTAGCAAACTTGGGCAAATTTTATTCCCTTACTAGCAATTTTCCGCTCTGTCATAAAGAGTAAAAAAAAAGGAAAAAAGGGAATATATATAAAAAAGTTGCTGCAATGTGCACACTTTATTTCCGCTGCAAATACCTTGGATTTGTCCTGCAACTAGTCCCCTGCCACTTCCCTTCCCTCACATCCTTCTGCTGATGCTGTTGTAGACCGCATCTGTTGACATCTGATGTTGTCGGCTGCTTTTGTCAACACTTTTCCCGTTTATAGTTGACAGTTGTATATATAAGTAAGATATAGTTAGTTTCTTCCATCCATGGTTCCCCCCACTCACTCTCACTCCACACAAATGCTCAATTTTTGTTGCTGTTGCTGTTGTCATATCTGAGGCAACATCTCATGGAAGGAAGAAGGTCCTTTCGTCATGGGAGCTAATGTTGTTGCATCAAGTTGAGTTGAAGTCAAAGATGTTTTGAGTTACTCGGTTGACAAATAAGGTGCTTAAGCGAGGCAAATGCAAGCTGCTTACAATTTAGAATGCGAATCTTGTTTTTATTGCGGCTGAGATTATCCGGAGACGTGCATAATATGTAGAAATAGAAGCAAAAGACGTGATAATCGACTTGGGACTCATTTTAAGAGTGCTAAATTGATTAAAAAAATGGTAACGTCTTGTTTTTTTTATGGGAAACGCGTTCAGTTAAAGCGTTCTGTTGGTATGGACTTCTATTTAAAAGTCGAAAAAATTCTTTTTAAACTATTCTTATGTTCAGATGATATGTGTTTCGTTTGAAATTGGAAAAATCGTTTCAAGGGGCAACTATGTATTTATTACCTGAGCTTTTGGAAGGTGTTCAGAAAGTCTTACCAAATCTTAATTTGGAGGGGTGAGGAGTAATTAAAAATCAAATGTCGACTATGATTTCTACATTTTGAAACACTAATCGGTTGATGAATTAATTCTTTTACTTTAGATTAAATCTTCCTAAAATAATAATAAGAAATATATATATGTATGTGTAAACATTAAATGAATCAAACATTGTCCTAAAGGCTTTAAGTAATTGGCTTATATTAAGCTTCAAATGGAGGAATCATTGGTCCATCTAATACCTTGGCTCGCAGTGTATCTCCTGCACTGTAGCTCGTGCACAGAGCTATTGAACCAGTTAAACCTATCTGTACCTCGTAAACCTACAAGAAATTTGATTCCTCTATCCTTAAAACACTGCATTTCTAAATATTCTTAGCATGAACCTTTTCGAGTCCTATGTTCTAATTAAAATCTACTGTATCCCGTAATCAGATCAGAAGCCTCTCTTTCTCTTGTAAAAACCTCTATTTTAGCACACTTAGCTCGTAATTAACTGTAGTTAATCATATTTTAATTACTTGTCCGTTTTATTTGTATTTGTCCACGCGATCGTGCCGTCCGATATACGGCTGCGCCCCACGGTCGGTCGGGCGGGAGGTGGACAGCTCTCTGCTTGGGCTCGCGCGAAACAGGCTATGTCCTGGTGTCGAATGGGCCACTTGAACGTACTTCGCATTGTACGCGTCCAACGTCCAGACAAAATTGCTTGAATTCAAAACAAAGTTTTATAATGGGTATCAAATTTTAAAAATTTCATAACAAATTAATAATTTTTGGTCTCATACATAGAGAATTGTTAATGTAAAATATGCTTCCGAAACTTGTAAATATTCTTAAGCAACAAAATGAGCTAAATTGTGAATTTTGTAATTTAAAGGAAGAATCTGCAATAGCTTGAAACTTAAAAGGAATTTTCGCTTAACCTTATGTCAAAAATGGCAATCCCAAAAATTTATTAGCCATTCAGTTAACACTGAACACCGAAGCAGAAGATGATTAATAACATGATGCTATTGACCTCCGTTTTGTCTGAGAATCGTTACGCCTTAGCTTATGCCAACGAATGAGTTAAAACTCTTTTCCAACCAAAAAGGGCAAGTAAAGCAGAGAGTTACCAAAAAATACAGTAGCTAAACTTTTATCTAACTTATGAGTATGTCTGTGCCCTGCGAGACGAAAAACACTTGAAGAACCGTGTTTCACTCTTTGGCTACCCTCTATATCACACGATATGAATGAAAGAACACGATTAGGACCTCACAGTCAGTGACTACTTTAAGCATCTTAAAGTACTGCAAATCATATTATTTTTTTTTCTTTCACATTTACTCTTTTCGTTCGTGGTATGTATAGATGGCGTGGGCTTGGCCATCTTCAAGTCCCATCAGCTTGTCATGTCCATTGGCCACTACTACTCCATGTACTCCATGCTGGGCCCGTTGCCGCCGCTCATGACGCATTGCCTTGTTCCCATAATGACTTTGACTCGAACTCTGGCGGGGATCGTGTTTTGTTTTTTTTTTTTTGTTGTTTTGGTTTTTAGGCATCCTGTAGTTCTTCGGAGAGCTTGTTTGTATCGCGTATCGCGTTACTTATGCAAATAATTTCAGTGGAAATGAGAAGACATGAAAATCTCTTGGCCCCGTCTTGAATAATTTTTGTGTCTTTTTCAGTTTTTGTGTGTTGTAATTTAATAACCAGGCAAAGTCATATTTTGCCTCCTGCTGCTTAAGGCCTGCGGCTGCAAAGATGAAAAAAAAAAAAAACAAAACTAAAGAAATCTGAAGGAGGTGCAGATGGAGTAAATGTATACACATACCTAGTTAGGGCAAGTGGAGCGGTGGAGATGTCGAGAAGAAGGCGTAGGTTGTTGCTGCTGTGGCTTTTTAAAGCACTTGTGCAATAAATTAAAAAGGCGATTTCATGTCGTTGTCTCGTTGGTGTTGTTGCTGTTGCTCTGCCTGTTGATGGAGGCAGCAGCAACAGCAGCAGCAGCAGCAGCAAGTGGTGGCAGACATGCAGATTTTTGACATACTTGTTTGCATTTTGCTGCCTGGCTGGCTGCTTGCCGTTGCTGTTGCTGCTGCATCAGCATCATGTCGCAGTTGCACAGCAAACCTCAAGCAACAGCGGCGCAAAAAGCAAGAAAGAAACAAAAAAAGAAAACCAAAAAATGTTGCTATTGTTGCTCTTTGCTGTTGCCGTTGTTGTTGCTGCTTTTACTGTTGCTTTTGGCATCCTCTGAAATGTGCTACGTCATTTTAGCTGCGGCTCTTTTAAATATGTACACCGAGAAAAATTATTATTAAATACATACTAAAAACTTATGCCTATTATAAAGTGTTTATTCCCAAAAGAATTGTTTACTAATACCAGGTTTATATTTAATTTTATCTATAGATATTTGTCTTTATGTACATATTTACATATACACATGTATCGGCTATTTTGGCTATATTGGGTTAGTAAATTATATTATTTAAAAAAAAATATTAAAAAAATATGATTTTAATTAAAAATAAAGACCCATTTTTAAAAGTTTTTTTTTAAATTATTTTATGAATTAAAATAGTATATTGTGATTAAAATGTAATTGTATGTATATTGAATGTATATACAGAAATACTAAATATTCAGTCAATGCAAAACTGCCCTTTTGGGTATGCTATACTTTCATTCTTTAGCTTTATCTAATTTCAATTCCGTATTAGTTAAGGTCTAGAGAAGATAGCGATATCTGGTAATGAGAAAACTATCTTTATATCTTTAAAAATATAAATTTTATGAAAAGTCAAATTTATATAGTCTGTCTATATATTTGTCTAGTCATTGTTCACTGTTACAATTGAAAATGTTGTCTGATTGGAAAATGTTCATTAAACAAATGATGTGGCAAGTTATACGATCGGAAAACAGATTTTCAAAGATTCGTTAAACAATCATGAAGTAAAATAAGGTAGCCAGAGAAATATTAAGATCTTTTAAACAAATATTGCTGGTAAAGTGAATAAAATCTTAACATATAAAAATGTGAGTTTTCAAGCCAAAGTTTAATTCAACGACAATTCAGATTCAGAATCCCTAGATAATTATCTGGGTAATTTTGGAAAACTTGGCATTATTCTGTGCTAAATAGTAGGTACAGTTACAACAATTTTATACAAATATCTTAAGCTAAATGTTCTAAATTTTTTTTGGATTACAATTTTATACTTGTAAATACTTATACTTGTTTTCTCTCAGTGCTTTGAAGATGCGCGCTTCCAGTGACATGTCTCGCCCTACTCCATCTCGCAATTGCAGCCATGACATTGCATTTGGTGGCTCAGTCGTCGTTGTCCTCAACGTCGTTGACACTGTGGTTATCGCTGGCGTCTCTGAATGCGAATCTGAATCTGGACAGATGCCTGGATGCTCACTTGGGTGTCGTTGTCAGCTTATGTCCCGTCCTCAGCCCCAAATGGGCGATGTTTAACATACCCATAGAAAATGGTTTTTGTTTTTGATTTTTTTTTTTTCAATTTTCAGAGTTGTTTGTGTCTTTGCAGTTTATCCCATCATCAGGCTAAGGCTATTTAGTGACTGATGCTTGGTAGATGACCCACTTTCCGGTTTATGATTGGGGGAAGGCTTTATAAGCTGGCAGGTAATGGGATGAATTGTGTAAGGTGCATACGGAATCCCACCTGCCCGATATTGGTACAACTGCAAATGCTTCTTGTCACCCAACAGCAAAATACAAATACAAAACGACAAAAGCCAAACAAGTTAGCACAAGTCACAGCAGGCGGACAAATTGTCGGTGGGTAACCAGAGGCCTCTGAAACTCTGCAGAAAGACCGAGACAGAGGCCGAGGCCGAGAGAGAAATGCAAAATTATGACAACTGCATTTGCAGTAAGCCCAAGTTTCCCTCTTCTCGAAGCCCTCTGGACCCCGAACCTGAACCGAACCCCAACCTTAACCCCAGCTTCTGCAGCAGCATCCACTAGCAGAAGCAATGGGGGGTCGTACGCCTGCTTCGTTTTGCAAGTGTCAAAGTTAACTCGAAATTATTGTTGGCTAAACTTTTGTGGCGCTTAGTTGCTCCGCCTTCTCTTGTCCAGAATTTATTGTTTGTGGTGTTGAACCAGTTGCAGTTTCCTTTTCCCTCTTACCTCTCTCCTCTTCCTTGTGTTTTCTCTTGCTTTCTCTATCTCCTTTTGTGTTTTTTTTGTTGTTGTTTTGCTGCCCTGTCCATGGCAGAGCTTTCAGCCTGGGCTTAATCAACTGCAATTGCTGCAATTTTGTGGCAACGAAACATTTTTGCATTTTCATTCATTCTCTGGGATTTCACATTGTATGTAGGTATTCCCCCCTTACGCCCTGCCCCGCCCCCTTTTTTTTTTTGCAATTCTCTTCAATTTCAAGCCTGACTGCAGTTACATTAAAAAGTTTTGATTGTTGACTGCGGTCTGCAGTTGGGCCAAAAACATTTAGTTTTAGAAAAGGGCCTTAGGCCAGAATTCCTTTCAACATACATACATACATAACTCGCTCAGATAGCTAACTAAACTGCGATTGTTTGATATTTGAAATATAGTTTAATGACTGTGCAACCAATTTTTTGGTTGATTTCGAAGTTGAAATCCCACTTCTAATCATAGTTAATAGTTAATGCATTTGAAATGCATCAATCAAAAAACAAAATGCTATGCTCTGAGATTAGAATTGGCTAGCAACTTTCTTATCCTTTTATTTTATTCTACAAGAGATTCTTGAATTTCAAATTCATAATCATTCAAATGATTCCACATTTCATACAAACAAAAGTCCCTTTGAATTAGAGAGCAAGAAAATTTAGTATGAAATTTACTAGAAACAAATAAAGATTTAACTTTCATAAGAAATGAGATGTTAATAATCTGTAATTATATTATGACTAGTAAAGTAATACATTTTTGTGTAATATTTTATGTCATGGAAATATTCAAAAAAGTTCAAGAATTTATTCTTGATTTTTAGAAAAACTATCATTATCTTTAAAAGATCAAATCAAATAAGCAGGAAATGTGTTTATATAACCTATTTCTGAATTTAAAAAAATAGTTTTCTTAGTCAGGCTAATATAGACTTTTCTTGCTTAGTTAGGCCTTAGATAAGTCCATAGTTCAGAGTTAGTGATACTGTGTTTCATAGCTACTAACTTTAAAACTTTTCCTTTTCATGTAGAAAAGCTACATTTCATTGTTTCATAACAATTTTACTGTAAGGAATAATTAGGATAGGATAGTAGAAAAAATGTTAATAATCATGCTTGTTCTTTTTTTCGATTATCAAAATTGATTGTTTGCACTTTTAAATTTTTTAAATTTATATTATTTATGATTACGTTAAACCTCGCTTTGAAAAGGATAAAAAAAAACACATTGTTGTAAATGAAGAACAAACAAGTTTGAAGTTTTATACATATTATTTCTTTATATTTTGTTTTGATATAACTATTTTAGCTGTATTAATTAAATTATACCAGGATAATTCATTTTCATTAAATCAAAATAAATAACTTTAATAAGTCAACTTTTCTAAGAATAGAATATAATTTTACAGATAATATACATGCATATATGTATTAAAAAGTTAAAACTTTTCTTCAAAAGATTCAAATATTTTCACTCAATCAATTAACTTAAAAACCGGTAAGTGTAGGTAACTTTGGATACATAAATTTATTAATTCTGAGTAGTTTAAGACAGATATTTAAGAAATAATAGTAGAAAAATCTCAAGATTTGTCTAGAAATTGACCTCAACAAAGATTTTAAGACCATCAGATAAAACTGATAGATTAATATTAAATCAAGCTAAAGAAAACCAAACAAAAAATGCATTTTTTTTATGGAACAATTGGGACTCGTATTATAAATAAATTATGTGCGTGACATGTCTTGGACCGAGTCGGTGCTGAGTGTTGGGGTAAGCTTGTAAATTATCGATAAATACGTCGATAACTGACCAATTGTTGCACCTGCTATAAATCACAGTCCCTTATTTTTTATCAGCTGTTTGTAAGACCTCACTAAATGATAACAGAAAACCTGCATGGCACACGTACACCTGCACACCGGCACACGAAAACGAACGAATATAATCGCTGACCTGAAATCTCGGACATTGGTCGTACAATAAAAATTGCTTCATTATTTCAAGGAAGTTTTTGCCATCCATATGGATGTCTGTATGCTGTTTATGTAGGTGCTGCGTTGACTGCCTTTTTAATTGATTGCTCTCTCTCTCTCTGTGGTACCTCGTCTACCCCGCTGCCCTACGCTGGGCTGACTCCCTGGGTGCTCGGCTGGTCCAATGTATGGCATTATCACAACAAGGCAATCTCAGAGGAACAGCAACCAAAATTACGATAAATAACAGAAAGCAGCGGGGGGAATTCATGCTTAGCCGTCCCTTCTACATCCATACACACACAAACACACACACACATGCACAGATACGTGCATTGCCTGCTTAAGGTTCAGGCCTACCGTCTTCGACCCATAATGAAGTCGGCCGAGCCCAGAACCCAGAATCCAGAAACCCTTTCTTTTCAACCTCGGCGATAAACATCAAGCAACATCGTTAGTCTTTCTTTTCTTCTCCTCGTTTTCTTTGGGCTTCTTCTTGTTTTGACTGCCGTTTTGCTTTGCTCTCACTTTCGTATTGTTAAGGTACATTGGTACATTGTTCACTGTACAGACATACCTGATATCGATTAAGCGATTCACCTCGAACGTTAAATGCTCAAACAGGAAACGCATTATTAAGTGTCTTATAATTTGGTTAAAAATTCATTCACTTAATTGTTGCTTACAAATTGCACACACCATGAAATTATGTCTTGCGGCTAAGTCAGAGCTGTCAACACGAAAAGGCACTTTATAGTGCTTTGTGCTCGATTCATTTGGCAGCAACTAGGATGACTGCCATAAGGAAAGCCACACCCAAAAGTTATGTGTGTGTCATGCGTTGTCATTTGACAGTTCATTTGTCAGTTTCTTTTGATTTCGCTGCTGTTTTATGAGAGCAAACTGCGGTTTACCCACATATGCTGTGGGATGGAGGAGTCGGGATCGGATCAGCCAGTAGTTACTCTGTCAACACATGTGTTCGGTGTAAAGTCACAATCGTGCTGACACATTTAAATAGGTCGAAGGATTGAGAGCGTCAAAGGAGTGGCTACAGGAGGGAGCTGTAAAAAGTGATCTCAATAGATAGGCAGTAATGGAAACTAGTGAAATTGAAAGCAAACTTCTGAAATGGGAATACAATTTAGAACACTAGAAAAATTGCCATTTCAAAACGAAATAAAAAGTTTGTTTTGTAATCATAATACAAATATATGCATATCCATAGGTAATATTTTTGAAGGGCTGCCATTTTCCAAGTATAATATAAGCTGGAGTAGTTTCAGTCTTTCTCAAGACTTTTCAAGAATAATAAAAACAAGTATGACTAGTTATAGTCAAACATTCCAACAAAGAAGTACATAAACTTGACTTACATAATATTACTATTAAAATTATTTTTTCGGATCTATCCTGAATCTTACCAAAATTTTAGTAATATTAATATTATTAATATTATAGTGCATAGAGCGCACTTTGGATTGATCTTGGTATGATTGCATGTTTTAAATTTATGACTTTTGTTGTGTTTGTTTGAGTCAAACTTTATTATTAATATTATAATTATCAGTGTAGGATATAGTTGTTAACTATTAACCTAACTATATTTTACAATCATTGGCAACTAAATGTAAAAGTAAATCAATTAAGAACTTAATTTTAAGCAAAGATTTCAAAAGTATTTCCTAAAATTTAAATTAAATTTAAACTCATACTCGTGTGTATGTATATATGGAGATAATAAAAATTTTAATCTATAATTTTAAGAAAAATATACAACATATAAATTGAAATAGGTCTAAATAATTAAAGCATTTTATATTTATTCAGATGTACTTACACTGCAGTAGTAAAATAGTTTCATTTTGAAATTTTTGCTTAATAAATCAACTTGAGTGGGATAATAACATTTATTTATTCTTCTCATATTTCATATTTACATATTTGCCAATCAAAAGTCGTTTCTTTTGCACCTGTATTGCAATTGTCGGGTATTCTTTTGATTAGTTTAGCTAGGCAACTTCTGGTAAACTCGATTTCCGTTAAACAATAGCACAAATTATGCAAATTACTTCTCAAGTGTCTTATCATAAACGCGTAGCAATAACATTAATCATTTTATTTCGATGGTTAACAACGTCATGCATATGTAAAGGTCTCTTAAAAAATGGAAAATACAAAAAAAAAATAAAAAGAAAAAGGAAAACTGTCTTTATGGTGGTTGGTGGCGCCAAATGACATTTTATATATTTTGATTTATTATCTTTGCCCCTGTGTATGTAAGTGGATGTGTGTGTGTGTGTGTGTGTGTGTGTGTGTGTGTAGAAATGATTTATAATCCTTATCTGAAGAAGCCTGATCGTGTCAAGCAATGCGCGGGTCATGAGATAGCCCTGGGAGAAAAAAGATACCAACGAAGCAATCAGCCAGTCAAGTAACCAAAGTCAGAAAGAGAGAGAGACCAAGTAAAAGGGATTGAAGGTAGGCTCGTATACACTCATATATTGTGGGCACTCTTGAACCTTTCTAAAAAGTTATTCCTGCCTTTGCTTACAATATCCTACCATTACCCACCTCTAGTCTATCTGCCTAAGCAAATTTTCCCGCATGTACAGGCAACAAGAAATAAACTTTCTCGGCATACGCCCCAAAGGCTCAAACGTGGAGCATATTTCTCCTCTGCCTTGGCATGCGATTATCAATTAAATGGGCGAAATAGGCAAGAAGGTAAATGTGTGTCAAAGTTCAGGCATTCGAGAGACAGAGCGAGAGAGAGAAAGGAAAACGTGCAAGCCGCAAAAATCCACAACCGCAACAACAACAAACAAAAAAAAAATAAAGAGGAGAAGGGTGAAGGTGCCCAGAGTTCAACGAGACCGAAGGTTGGGGTGGGTCGGGGAGCTGGTTTATTGGGAGCTGGATACTGGGTAGCTAACGACAGCACCCACATTCCCCCCGCGTTGACAAGTACATTGAGTTATGGCCATGGCAAACAAATAATTGCGAAATTACATTTCCCCTTTCTTCTACTTCCACTGCATCCTCTTCCTCTCTTCTTTGCTTCACCAAATGAAAATTCGATTTTTACATCAGACAACAAAGTTATGTAAACGTCTAAGAAGAAAACGAACTTTGTCATTCCTTGCATTCCTCAATTTGTCCTTGTACTCAAGAAATTGAAAGTATATTAACCTCGTTGGGTGTATACATATATTAAGGATATCCGCCAGGTTGAAAATAATATCTATTTCATAGTTCTTAAGAAGTGACAAAGGTCTTCTAAAGCTACATAAAGATATACCCTTTGGCAAGACCAAGGATAGGTCATTAAAAACATAAAAAGGAACGAGAAAGTTGCCATTTAATAGATCGAAAGAAAATCCACTAAACAAAGATATGATTGAATTTCGATGAGAGTTTAAACCCTGCAGTCATGTGTATTTATCTAAGGTCGCTGTTTTCTGGGCAGTTCAATATGAAAATGCCTAACAAATTGTTGTTTGTTGCCTAGCCCCAGTCAGCTTAACCAGCTAGTTGGGGTTGGGGGGATAGGTATTAGTGGGAGGGAAGATGGAAGGCAGAGAGTAGTCAGGAATTGAGAATGAAGCAGAGGCAGAGACATGCTTTCAACATAAATTTCCATTAGATTGCAGTTGAAGTTGCATGTGGCATGCGAAAGTTGCCACAGGAAATATCTTTCGCCAGAGAAGGCCACAAATAATTCTCCACGTTTGCATTTCGCACTTTGACATCGACATCTGGGAATGCTGTATGAGCAAAGTGGGGAAAGGGTATACTATAATATAATATATGCCTCTTTGTTGACATTAAAATGCAATTTGTGTTTTGCCATTATATTATCAAACTTTGAATTATTCGTTACCTGTGTTTATTTCTTATCTATTTGTTTAATGATTTTTCGACAGAGTTTTAATGGAATTTATCAAAGCCTTTTCGTGTAATCATCAAAATGTTGAAATGTACATGCATATTGGCTCAATATTGTTTTTCTTTCTTTTTAATGGCATGACTTTCGAGACCCCCAGCAGCTTTATGACAAACAAAGCCACAAAAAATGGAGAGGAGAAGAAAAAAAACAAAAGGAGAGGTCATGTCACCTTGTCACAGATCCTCATGTTCAATATTTCAAGGCGTAACCCAGACAATGATTGCCTTCTCAGCAGGCTATGACAGTTGGAAAATTGAAAAATACAAAATACATGGAAAATAAAGGGCGTGCCTATATCCAGCTACAGAAACTGTCATGGTGTCTTTAAAGAGGGAAAAAAGAAAATTCGATATGGTGAAAATTAGAATGTTTACCTCGAAATGCAATGCTCAGGTAGTTGAGACATCCCTCTTTTTGAGGCTGAGGTCACGTTAAGCTGCCAAAAGGTGATTAGGTCAAAACAAAAATGTGTGGTAATTGGATTAGTTAAGGTTTAATTGAGGTCAAGTGAGGGTCATTCTTGATGCACACCAATCTGGTATTTAGCTGCACGAAGTATTTATTTAAAAAAATCTACGGAATAAATAAGAAGTATTGGAGGCAATTCGTCTAATCCCCATCAACCATCGATTTTTAGTTAAGTCATATATACAAGAATCTTGAAATTTATGACCCCACGATATTTGTTCTCTTCGGGCTATGCTCCCCTTTTTCTTCCATCGCTGACCCCTTGTTAGCAAAAATCACCTGCAGTGCACACACACACACACACACACACATTTTTATCTGCATATATCCACACACACAGGCCACAGCAAAAGGTCTTAAATATTTAAGTCCAACGAAGGGAAGTGGTAAAACAAGGGGTCATCGGTTGTTCTACACTGAGAGAAAATAAGACTTTTGATACTCATTGTAAATTTATACAAAAGTTTATTGAAATTGCATAAACTGCTATAGGATTCGAAAATACTCCATGAAGCATAGTTGTAAGTGAGTAATATAGCTTATAATACAATAATTTTATTTTTTTCTAAATTTTTTTTAGTGATTTTAGATTTAGTGATAGTATTACAGTGGAATTCGGATACATACATTGATCACAGAACTAGAACTAAAAAAAGTTTAATTTCAGAATTCAATCAGTAATAAAATATCTAGATAGATACCCATGTATGCATATAAACGATTGAAACCTATTTTAAGTAATGGTACTTTAAACTTAAATTTAACTGTAGGAAGAATCCTTTTGAAACCGACTTAAAAGTCAAGTAAGTAATCTGAACTAAAGGAGTAAACTAACTGAATATTTAAACTAAAATAATACTAGTTATTTATTTACTTTTGGATTATCAATGAGAAGTTAAATTCTTTAGTGATTTTTAATAATTTAAAATAGCTTTTAATTCTATTTAAAATCAACACTCACTAATAAAATAAGCCATAGTTTACCTATCTTGTTTTCATGGCTTTTTATGTACTATGGTGATTGTAGTTAAAATTTTTTCAAGTGTATGCTTCATGCTGTTGGCTACCTGCAGAGCTTATATGTCGAACTGATTGTGAATGATGTATTCTTTTGGTTCTTGGGGCCTTTTAGCATAGCATGGAAAATATTGCAGGTCTTGTCAAAGCTTAAGTTATTGATGGGGTCATGCATATAGAAAAAAAATTTAAAATACAGTCGAGATGAAAAAAAAATAATGCATAAATCTAAGCAATGTACAGTCTCTCATTCGAACACTCGAAACTGTCATCATAAGTATTTAACCCTGCCCACATATCATCTCACCTAAACAAGCCATAAACCAAATGACAAACGATATCACATAAATATAAAAATAAAAGAAAAGCCCAACAAGAAGAATACAAAAAATGAAAAGGGAAAAATAAACTTTTCAAATGGTAGAACTTATCAAAACATTTAGGTAAAGTAAACGCCTGACAATAAAAGAAAAGACCTAGTCTATACTATGTATGTATATACATAGATATACAGCGAATGACTGAGAGAAGAAAACTTTCGAGAGATAATCAAGCCGCGGCAAACGATAAACAACAACGATAAAAAATGAATGCGGAACAACTTTCTTAATGAGCTGCCAAAGGCGACCAAATCGAATGGAAAAACTAAATCAAATTTGAATAAGAAATGCCGACCCATCGAAGTCCAGTCGTTGGTTCGTTCATTGAAAAAGCTAATCGAAAAGTCTTTTCTGTTGTTGTATTTTTGATTGGATTGGATGACAACAACATTGTCGAACTGTATGTGATCAAGAGATGCTATCGCATCAGGCATCCCAAATACCTACTCCCCGCCTCGCCCTCGCCCACCCTATCTAAATCCTAATCTCAAGAGCAATCTGTAGGCGGCTGCTGTGCGGCCATAAAACGTTTAACCCGGCCCCCACCCAAAGCCAGAAATTTGGGTCGATTGGATAAAGAAATTGTAATTAATTAAATTTATGCGACATGTTTACAGTTTTCTTATTGTCCGACCCATCCACAAGCATTTACATAATTTTTCATGCCCAAAAGAGTCTCAAAATCACATGTTAAGAGAGACCCCAAGAAAAAAAAGCAGCTACAAATGTATCTGGTGGTTCACTTTGATTTTTATGGGAAGAATATTTTCCAATGGGGTTATCGAATAGATTCCAAACGCTTTCGGGGCATGTTTATAGATCAAAGATCGATATTAATGTTTCAATTTGGGTCAAATGAGGTTGACAAAACTTTATCAATTCTCATAAACTTTGAGAAAAGGTGCTTATACCCTGCTAGTTTGAAATATAGTGTCATATGTGGGTGCGGTATCAGATTAAATTGAACATTATTTAACAACAGATCACAACGATTTCTGGGCAACATCAATGAGATAATTCATAATACATTAAAGTAAAGAATTTTTATATCGGAATGACATATATAAAGTATATAATGAGAAGTTAAAGGAAATTAAGGAGTAGAACTTTGATGGTTTCTTATAAGGTTTACAAAATCCTAATCTGAAACCACTAACCATAGAACACATGGTTAGAACACCATGGTTAGAACACCGTGTGTTCTATAGAACACATGGTTAGAACACCATGGTTAGAACACCGTGTGTTCTATGGTTAGTGCTGAAACCTTATTACAGAGTAGAGGTTTATAGAGTTTATGGCTGCATATAAATAATTACATGGTGTATAGTTTTTCCTTATTACCTTTATATATTGAATCTAGATCAATAAGTGAGTTTATTTTCGAAACTAAATCGATTATTAAATTCACTTATTGCTTTGATCTCAATCTAGATCTTTTAAGTTTCAAAAGTTTAGTTTTTCAAAATAAACTATTTTCTACTATTTAATCTTACATTGTTTGAAAAATAAATTTTTTGCTTAAAGTTAACTTTTACATCGTGGCATATTAACTTTAAAATAAAGTTCCTGATCAGTTATATCAATTTAAAGGACGTGTAAGTATTTTAACTTAAAGAAACCTTCATGAAATCTTCTTGTGCATTGATTAAACTTTCTTAGGTTACAAGTTGCTCTTTATGCTTTATTTTGACCATAGTTTATTAGATATGAATTCTGTATTCATGTGTCTACAGACATTACCGTTTGCAAAGATTTATTTATAGAATTTTGTTTACACTTTTATGCCCCAACCCAATGAGTTATTCTACGTAAAGAAATTAAAATATCTTTGAATTTATGATGCATTCAGTCCCATAACTACAAACTATATCTCGAATTTCGTCAGTTGACGCCCATCAAAGAGCTCCAACAGCGTGTGTGCTCTTATGTTTAATCCTCTAGCCATAGGCCATAAACCCATCGACCCACACACAAGCACATACAGAGATCGTTGCATACTCGGTGACAACAATGCAAGTCTCCTGATGTCGTTGTTCCCCTTGTTGTTGTTGTTGTTGTTGTTGTTGCTGTTGTTGTTGTTGTTATGTTGTAGTGCTCCACCACAGATGTTGTTTCGCTTTAACTAAGTTCTTTGTCAATTTTACGGTCCTGGTCTATGCCATTTGGGCGGGCATTATGTGAACTATTCGCACAATGAAATACGCCGAACAACCAAACGAACCATTCCACCAGCCACGCATATTGAGCAATCAAAGCCAACTGTGTCCATCTCCTCTTCATCTTCGCCAACTTGTCCGCCTCCGCTGGCCTGCTATTTCTCCTATTCTCCTACTCTAATTGCATGTAGTGGGTTCGTTTGTATTGTCGCTCCATCAGCTGCCACTTCTGCTGCTGCTGCTGCTGCCATGGCTCAACCTATTCCATTCCCAGCATCCACCCTCCTGTATCATCAGCCATCATCCTTTTCAGTACACTCATCTGCCTCCTCTCAGTTCGCGCTTTCGACTTGTTTTACATTTTTAATTGAATTTTCGCCATAGTTGGCATTCTTTTGCTACCACCCCGAGTCCATCCTCCAGTCATCCTCCTACCTTTCTTCCCACTATCTCTCCCTCTTTTATACCAGGCACTACTACTTGATGATGCTCTTTATAGCTGTTGTTTTTTAACGCTTTTTTCATTAGAATTTACACTTATTCATTAGTTGGCAACATGCAACAGCTGCAACTATAATAAAATTTTATTTCATTATGCCGGACTGTAGGATGCACATGCATATATACAATTCATTAGAGAATCGCTACAAGAAGCGGACACAGTTAAAGACACATACACACATACATACTTATGTATGTATGTAGAAAGAGCAACAAATTTAGTATGCAAAAGAATTGTCATTGTGCATAAAGTTTATTGAATGGAGTGCAGAAGTTTTTTATGTTGATGCAATCCAATCAAATTGGGTTACGAGAATTCAATTTAATGTGATATCTACATAAGAGCAGTCTTTAAAGATGCCAGCGTGAAAAATGAAGCTATTAAATTAGATCTGACGCTATAGCGCGGCAAATAATCTTTATGGGTATTATAAATCACGATAGTCTTTTTATTTTCTATTAAGATTTGTAATAAAATGTTCTCCAAACCTAACATAATCTAGTCCTCCTTTTTAAGTGCGAAAATAACTATCTCAGATTTGTAGAGAAAAGGTGAGAATCATTAGTTTTAAATAAAGTGTTTAGAAATAATAAGAACCAGCATTGAAAACGTTTAGGTAGACATTCATGTTAAAACAAATCAAAAGCCAATCAATGTACATATGTGATAAATGTGACATTCTTATTTTATATTATTTATCACGGGGTTATATATTCCTTTTGCTTGTTATTTCAAGGAATACGATGAGAATAATGACCATTTTCATTGGCTTTCTTTTAACTCAGGAAATTACCATCTTCCCCTTGCCAGCTCTAATTTCTTAACACAGATGTTGTTAAGCCATTCTACGAGAGCCTACTAAAGTACTTAATATACATGAGCCAAGATTCCTTCATTGTTTCCCATCATAAAAATGTTGGGCTCCGGAGTCTCTTGGGGTCAAAAAAGAGGAAAAAAATGGAAATGAGAAAAACAGGCAAAGTTTACTTTTTCTTTTTGTCTGTTTGTTGGTTTTTATACCCTTGCAGAAGGTCATTAAAAAATTGGGTAAGTGTTTGTGACACACCAACGAAAGCAATACACACATATACATACATACATATATATATATACTTTTTTCCATATCTTATATGAGAAATGTAGAGTTTTTAGCACTCCATATTTTGAGAACTTAAACTTCTCTTAAACTGCTCTTTCTAACAATGGATTGATTCCAATTTTTCTCTCTTTTTTTAAAGGTTAGTCTACTTTTATTTATTTGTTGACTCAAAGCTGATTAGCGGTCTTCAAACACGAACTCGAACTAATATATATTGATTTCAATTGATATGTGAATCTCTGGTTTCTGGTAGTCGACTGACTTCTTTCTATTTGGCTCAACCATTATTTTATTGAGTGCATTTTAGCTTTTTGCCAACTTCTCTGTCTATCTAGTTGGTCTTCTACCCAAGTTATTCGCTGCACGTAGCACTGCATTGAATAAGTGAACTTTCAGCTTAACTAAGTCAATTTTGTGTGTCTATTTGATCTCCTTCTTCAATTGAAACACCTTTACGTAGAGTCTGCTTCAACATCTTTAATTAAAAAATAAGGAAAAATTTTAATCATTTTCAAAGTATTTATCTTATTTGTGTCGATTTTAGTTATATTTGGGTTTAACATTTTACATACGATAAAGAGTATTTTATTTTCGGTGCCTTTGCCTCAAGGATCAATTTTTTTTTTTTGTTTTGTTAACTGCCGCCACTTGGAAATTGTGTTCGAAAATGTGGCCCATAAAAACATAAACAGAACATAACCAAAATTGTATGAAAATGGCAATGTGAAATGCGAGTTGGAGGCAAAGGAATGAATGAACCAACAAACCGACGAACGAATGAATGAATGGATGGAAACGAAGGCCCATCTGCATATTATTAATGACCGGTAATTACCTAGACGGAGTCTGAGCAGGGGACCTGAGAAATGACCGTCAGAGGGCACTGCTGTTCCCGAAATTGTGCATTTAATGGCCACTGGGCTCCCCCAGGCTCTCCTTTTTGGGCCCACCCAATATACTCAAGAGACCCGAAAAACCAAAAATTTCCGTTTGTCGAGCGATTTATTTGTTTATACACGGACACGATTGACGATCTAGCCTCCAATTCCTACAATTTTCCAATCAACTTTATGATTGGAAACGGGAAAAAATAGAAAATATATAAAAACTTCAACAAATATAAATTAAAATAAACAAATTATGGGATAGTATCAGATACTTTTCTCCATACAAGACAGGGTGTTGATGGTTTTATTGTACAATTACAGAATGAATGTGTGTGAGTGTGCCCGTGTGTGTGAAAGCATCACAGAGAAAAGTGCGGAGGCAGAAAATTGAAATTAATTTCCGTCTTGTTGCTTGAAATATGCCAGCAGCCCTCAAGGGACCAATCTCCATCTGCCACCTCCAGCCCCATTTCCATTCTCTGCCCTTAACCCATTCACATTACCATTTCCATTTCCATTCTCAGGCTCATGCTCGAATGACGGCGCTCCGCAAGGCCCACGTTTAAAAATAATATTGATCTTCATTGGAACGAAGTGTTAATAAAATATTTTTCTTTTGCCTTTTTCATTCGTTTTTTGTTTCGAACTTTCGTAATTTGTGCATACAAACGTTGAAGAAGAAACCAAACAAACCAAAACGAAAGAATGGGTGTATTAAAATGCCTTTTTATAAATAATCATGACGTTTTTATGACGCCTTAATGTTGAAATTATGGCTTAAGTAAATATGCTTTTTTAAGTTGGCTATAAAAAAATTATAGTTTTATATACATATATGTACATATAAGAACTTGAGTGTTGTGATTCATGAATTGAATTGACAAGAGAATACTTAACGAATTACAAACTTTAAATCCCAAACATTTATTGATTTAACTTTGGCAGTATTTGCTATAAATTTGATGACAAATATGCAATAAATTATTAAGCAGCTTAACAAAATATTCAAATTTGTTAAATATCTGCAAAAAATATTGAAATGCATTCAAACGTTCTCCAATTACATATTACAACTGAAAATAATGTAGAGAATATAAACCAATTCATTGCACAGGCAAACTTGGTATTAAAATTTATATTCACTACGATATTTAAACGGTGTGTAATGTTTTCAGATATGACGACAAATCAATTAAACAGTTTGTGTTGGTCAATTTATTGGAAATTTTTGCAAATTATTAATAATTTTATGTACCTGTATTTTTCAGTAGCATTTGTAGTATTAGCAAAAGCTAATGGCCCCTATGTTTTTTCCAAAATTATTTTCAATAGTTTAATTCATTTTTATGCTCTTAAATTTAAATTGGTATTGGAATATGTATATGTATATATGAAGCTCAAGTTATCTAAATGCCAATGAACAGCAAAATATTCAAAAAAATCTTTATTTCTTGAAGCTCTAATTTATTCAGAGTACTTGAAAAATTCATGCTTTTATTTTCGAGTTAGAATATTCAATCTTTCAATCTGCATAAAAATTTCGAAAACTAAATGGTTTGCCAAATTCGCAAAACAAAAGTCGTGATGTATTATACATCATAATTTTTTTTAAAATCGTTTCGAATTTAGTTTAGTCAAATATTCAAATTCAATTGATTAATAACTTTTTAAAATCGGTAAGAAATTGGCAAAGATACAGTCTAAAAGAAAAGGCAGATTAACCAAAAATTTACCTTGGTTTAATTACTTTTAATTATGAAATTAGCTTTGCGAAATCTTTATACAATTTGTATTACGCTAAAGCTAATATTTTTTGTACTTTGATTGTTGCAGATCCCCCACAGGCATATAATTTTGAGCTGTCTAAAAGGTGTTATAATTGCGTGGCCACTGCTGTATGCAATACATGAATAAATGTATGTAAATGGATAATCATGGCGCTGCCATTTAATTGCATTTCGTGGTAAAACTGGACGGCAGTGTTGAGTAACGAGTGTATTTAACAGTTTGTCAGTTAACTGAGATTTAATAATATTAAAATGTTGAAATGCTAATTGGTTTAACAAAATTATTTTTAACAAGGGAATGGTTGTAGAGTGAAAGAGGATTTTCAAAATCCATTTACCTTAGATTTTTAAGGCATTTGTATGGGTATGTGTCTTTCCTTATGGAAGTGCTTCTTCTGCTCTGATGCGTGTCGTGCCATCAGTGTCAAACTCATTTACAACTTACAAGCTACCTGAAGTATATGTGTATCTGTACATACATATATTCTCTTCCTTTAGAATACATCTTCTCTCCACCCCATCTGTAGTTTCATCTTGTTTATCGGCAACAAAATGCAGAATCCCTTGCGCAGCATCGTTGCACAAAATTTGCGTATGCAGCGCAACTAACGAGCTGGGAGGGAACTAGTGGGAACAACGAACTGGTGAATGGTGAGGACTGACTCCATCCTACTGCCCACCCCTTCGCGAAACTGCAAACCAATTTGCGGCAAGTGCCTCGGTTGCCATGACACATGCCGCGCGGACATGGTCACAGATGCAGAGAGTTGAGTTAAAGCCCTCGGCCTAGGCAGAATGATGTATTGCTTCCGAATATGATGACGAGGCGTGTTAAATGCTGAGAGGCAACAGGGACAAAAAGAAATCACTGGAAACTGAAAACTGAAATCTGCCAAGCGGTGGCGACCACCAGTCGGACGACGCTGTCGTGTCATGGGCCACGCTCGAAATTTATTGCCGCAGTTGTTAAGTATGAAATGCGTCGTAATTAGTTGCAACTTGAGTTATTTGTGCAACAATGCAATATTTGGTGGTAGGGGAAAGGGGGGGCTACACAGCCACATTTTGTTAGGTGTGGGGGGCAGACTCATTAGGAGGCTTCGAACCATTCTGCACATTAGACACGTACGACTCTTTTTTGTTTCTTTTTTTTTTTTTTTTTGCCTCTTAACAAAATTATTTCGCTTATATTTTAAAATACATAAATTTTTGTGTTTGCCATAAATTTCATAGTCGTCGACGGCATGCCAATGAAGGCGAACCCATATCCATATCCAAGTTCGACGATTTATCAGGAAATTGTTTATTATATTGTAGAAGAACTTTTTTCATTTTATGTACATACGAGGACATTGCATTGGGGCGGAGTATGGTTTATGGCCAAGCGACATGTACTTTATACTACTATCCATTGCCATCTACCATCCATCGGCTGCTCCTCCATTTGGGTGGCGCAAACTTTATGTCTCATATGTGTTTGGGCTGCGCAAAACAAAAAAAAAACGAAAACAGCGTGGGAAATTCTCCTATCACACTCTGTCTCTCAGTTTTTCTGGTGAGTGGTCGTAGGCCCCTTTAGGCCTGGGACAATTGCTCATGTCTTTGGGTTCACTAAAAGCTAGTGAGGATTGTGAGTCTGATTTATGCTATAGATTTTTCTGATATGGACGTGCCAGAGATGGGGTGTGGCCTGCCTTGAGGCAGATAGCGTGCCTTGATGGGGGTCGAACATTAAGTTGAGTTCGCATATTCGATAAAAGTATGGTGGCATAAATAAAAAACAAATACTCAATGAAGACTGCATTAGATGTGATGAAAAAGGTTACCTTTAAAAAATTGTCTATATAAGGTAGTAAATTATAAGAGACTGAAGAATTGGGTCATTGTTTGATAGAAAATGTTATTCTAGAAAGATATTTTAAATATATTTTTGACTCATTTTTATGTCCTTTATAATTACTGAAAGCTTTAACTGTCTTTTTATTTAATATATGACCATGAAGCCAATTATAATATTAAATCGAAAACCAAATGCAAATTTTATATGTGTTCAATTTGAAAGATTAAATATTTGGGATGGGCTAAGAAACTAAATTTATAATGTGTATAAATTATTCTAGTTAGTAACAAAGATTCCCATTTATGTGATTCATACTTAAACTAATTTTTTGCTCCAAAAGCAGGTTACAAAAAACAATTTTACTTGAAATAAATTTACTTTTTGGCAAAAAATTAAATTAATTAAATCGTAACTATGAAGTGACTAATGTAATTGGAAATGTATGTAATGATCTAAATTATTTTAAAAATTATCCTTAGGGCCCAAGTTAAACACACTTGTCTCACCTATTTTGCAAATAACTAATTCACTTTACAAACAATGTTTGAGAAATTTCCTAAATTGAATTACACATTACATTAGTTTAGAGCATGAATTGTTTCACTTTTGTTTTCTTTTCTGCTCCCAGGGCAATAGACTCCCCAACACCAACTTTGTATATAGATTTTGGGGTTATTTGTAGGTCCATTAATATTTCATCTGAGAACATCTTGTAAGTTCAATGTTTATGCAACTTCAAGTCGAAAACAAACCACAGGAAACTAAAATAGAGCGTGTATTACCTCCTCAGGCCTACTTGTAAACCACAACTCCCACGCCAGCTCCAACTCCGCCTCCAACTCCCCACCTCTACTTCCTTCTTCACCCTTCTGTCTGTGAAGTGGCTGTGTGTGTGGGCCACCCCGAGCAAGCAGTACATGTCAAATGTGATTTCCACATCGCACAACTCGAAACAGTAGAATTCCGTATCCCATTTCTACACATGTCTACACAGTCTGTACCAATTATCCCTAGCTGGAATATCAAATTAAGTGTCCGCTGCTATGACAGTTTTAATGTCTTTAGCACCATAAAAACCGCCAGCATCATAAACGGGAGCCACGACATCAGAAACTAAAAAAAAGTCTGCGTTTTTTCCTACCTTCCCCCACTTCCCACCACATTTTGAGTGAAAACTAAGTCAAAGACAATTATGGAAATCCGAGAAGCACCTACGCAAACCTTTGTGTGGTTGTGTATGTATATTTGTGTGTGTTTTTGGGTGGAGAGATGACAACCACAAAAAATTATGACACGGAAATTCCTTTCTTGAAATAATTTTTCATAAATAGGCAAATATTCGGTTTACGTTGGGGAATTGGCTGCTGGAAGGGAGCGAACAGCTGCTTGTAATTAATGGCTGGCCGCGTTCAATGCACTGGATAATCACGCGGCAGCTCCCAGTCCAAGGCAACTCTTTCAAAATCTCAGCAAATAAATCTTACCCCAAACTGAGCGGCTAAAGTCGGATAGGGTAGTAAGAAAAAGATGTTCCTTCTTGCTTGGGATATAAATGATGGCCTTGGGTGAAAGTGCTACTGTTTGCGATTTGTTGTTGCCACAGAGGGTAAATAAAAAATACAAAGATAGACGAAGGATTTTTCCTAAGACAAAGTTTAATTAGTTGAAAGAGAAGTTTCTCCATTTTTGTGTGTGTGTGTGTGTGTTTCGTTGTTTTGGGAATTAAGATTTAGAGTTATGTATTTAAAAATTTGTTTTCAAAGGAAGAAAGGATAGAATTTCACTTGTTATCTACTGAAATTTAATCGATTTTATGTTTAAACAACAAAACAATGCTTTAAGTGGCCATTCATTTTCAAATAATTGGAGTGTGAAAGCTCATTTAACACATTACCGATTATCACTGATAAGTTCAATTGGTATGAAAGAGCAATGGCTTCTGTAGAGCAAGGATTCCACTAAATGGATATGTGATGCATTTATCCGATTTAGAATTTGGTACAAGCCGCTGGTCCCGAAAATCATTGGCAATTAGTGCCATTTGAGTTTAATGCTTTATGCAGATATCCTAATCGAATGCCAAATTTATTTCTACTTAAAAGGATTTGAAATTATTAAATAGAATTCAAGCATAGATAAATAAATTTTAAATTAAGCTCAAAATTAGTAATATTTCCCATATTTGTTTGTAATTCCCTAATGTGTTTTTTTTAAAGTTTGTTTTACCATACAATCCTAGGAAGTCCTTAGAACAGCTCCTTACATCATCTCGGTTTTGAAAATTTACTTTAATGGCTAAAATCGGGGCAAGAAGAAGTACATTTGAAAGCACTTTGGTAATAGTTTAATAGAGAAAATATAGTTTCGGCCATTTGATTTGATTGGATATGGCTAAAGTTTTTGTTTGTATTATTAATTTCAAGTTTCCATTCTCTTTTAATCAGAACATGCTACTATTATCTCTTTGCCAATTAAAATCTATTTGCAAAGTTTTCCACGAGCCAAACCCACAACCCCACCGAGGCTAGGATATAACTTTTATAGCATACATAGAACAACGGTTTCGCACCTGACCACAACAACTAAACTTTTCACACCCCAATCACCTCCCAGCCACTGCCGAAGTGAACTGCTTCCACAGAGTTAGCTACAAATTCGCGACAAATTTGATAATGAGTTGTATATATTCGGTTTTAATTGTAAGTCAAACATCGCAACAACTCCCGGTCACGCACGATGACACTGGAAAACAAAAAAAGAAGAAAAAACAAAAATCCAATTGCTCTACCTCCCACTTCTTCCTTTGCCATACATGGAGCTGAATACGAAATTGCAGCAGTCGGTTGTGCCCACAAAATCCACAACGACCTGCCCCCTTCTCAACTACACCTATCGCCTAATCAGGCAAACACATGTGCGCTCCATAATTACATTGGAGCTCGATGGAGCGACTACGTGACTGGCACCGAAACCCGAAATTAAGAGCAAATGCAACAGCAGTGACAACAGCACCAACAATAACGCCCAACAGCAACAACAACAGCAACTGCGTGCATTATTTCATCCCAAAATGAGCTACTCCTCTGCCATACTGTACGTTCGAGGTGTTGCATCGTTGAATACTCACACATTTGTAGCCCTAGTCAGTCGCATGTGCCTGATGGCCCAAGGTGTGAGTAACAAGTCACAGTGAACAGCAATACTCAAATTTTCAGTGACTTTTAAAAAAACTTGGATTTAGTTGAATCTACCATGAACTTTAAAATATTCATCGATTATTATGGGGATCTATGTATACCATTTATAAACGATCCTTTTGTTTTGATTTTGTTTTCTTCTCTGTAGTCACGGTTTTTAAATCAGTTATTTAATAACAAATTTTCTTCACCCATGAAGAGCAGAAAAACGTGAAATGTTCATAGAATCATAGAAAATTTGAATCTTATACGAACGGAATATCAAATCTTTGACCCAAAAACTTTTTCGTAACAGTGTTTTTCCTATTAAAAGTACTTTTAAGTTAATCTTATTTGAAACTTTCTGTATATACTTACTTATACGAAGCATATTGGTATTGAAACTCCATATACAAAATATATATACAATATTGAATCTCTTGTTTTGAAAATTTATAGAGTTTTATTCAAATCGACGTATCTCTAGATCTTGGGTGTATGAGGTATTCAATTTTATTTGGTAAATATATCTTTTGTCTTTGCGAGGCTTTTAAAGTAAATATTTTCGGAAAAATGTTGCTTTACTTTTAGAACTTTGGTCAAAGTTTTGTATCATAAGACTGAGATAGTTTTAGTTAGTTTTACTTCTTTTACAATTGAAAAATCAAGTTCATTTTCAGATTTTATCTTTAACTCTTAAATTTTCTTCATGACAAAGGGCTGACCATCTTGAGTTCCGTTTCCATTTATTTTTCGACTAATCACTTTGATTGAGAAATCACCGCTATTTTCTCTCAGCTCTGGAAATGCCATTATTGCACTCATCACGTGCTGGCGTTAACAACAACAGAAACAATTGTAACAACAACCGCACAATCAAGTTCACCCCTCGTTCTTCAGTCCGTTGCTGCTTAACCCTTGCTTTACCAATGGATAAAAATCACTCGCCAACCTATTGAAGTTTTATTGGGCACCGCCATCGTTGTCATCATCATCATCCTCATACCCAGCCCCATCATCATCATCGTCATCATCATCATCATCATCATCATCATCATCATCATCATCTTCGTCGTCGTAGCCGTAGTTGTCGTTGTTTCCGTTTGACATTTTGTTAACAATTTCGACCACAATGCGTTTTCATTGCAATCCCAAAAAGAAAGACTGATGGGGGACAGTGAGGGGGCGAATGCATGTGCGTGTGAATGGTGAATGAATGCATGAATGCATTCGAAAAAGAGATGGAGAGTGAAAGAGAGAGCATGTTGGTAAAAGAGGGAGTGGGGGGGACAAAGTTATTGCCCCAGTGAAATCAAACGACAAATGTCACGAAGCTAATGAATTGAAACGTGCCAAAGATTTGCCCGAAATGTGAATTGGTGATGATGATGGGAATTGGGATGAGAATGAGAATGAGAATGAAGATTGGGTTGGGCAGGCAATGAAAACGTAGAAAAAGGGGGAAATGGAAAGTGTGGCTAACGGTGGCTTTATGTTTTTGTTGTTGATTAGTGCTGAATTGACAAGTGAACGACAACAAAAACCAAAAAAAAAAAAAAGAGTTTTTCTCGTTTAATGAAGTGTTAGAGAATGAGGTTTTCTGCTTTGGCCTTCAATGAAATTTAAAAACCTCATTAAAATGTAGGAAGCGAAGGATAAAGAGAAAAGGCTAAAGGGAAATCCTAAAGCGAAAATGCCCCCGCCTGCCCCTTTGGAAAATGGTAAAAAGTAGCCCGACTAAATAAATGTTAAACGCAACGAAGAAGTGTTAAAATATTCACTAACTTTGTAACTCTTTTTCAACGACTCATGATGATGCGTGGAGGGAGGGTGAGAGCAGTGGGTGGAGCAGGACCAACGAGATGGGATTCGAATTGGTGTGAGAGGGGCGGTTTGGTGGTATGGATGGGCGTGGTAACTAAAATAAACACATTTAAAGCGAAACTTTATGCAGAGCCAAACTCATTTGCATGTTAAATATTTTACCAAAGTAGGAGGAGATGCCAAAGCAGAAGAAGGGAACAGGACATAGAGTAAAAGTAGGAGTGGCAGAGACAAAGCAAAAGATAGGGGAACTGGGCGTTATAACCACCTAGTAACCGGAAAATTGTCTCGGAACTTCACACTTTAAGGCACCAAACGGGAAAAAATCCAGTTACGAAAATTTTAATTAAAATTTTCACCCAAGACGCCAACGTGTAGTGCGTAAACGGAAGGCAGCCAATGGGCGTGGTTCGGAAATTTTCAATTAAATGCGCACATGCCAAAAAAGCAAAGCGAACCACCGAAACCCAAAGACTGAAAACCGAAAACAAATTGAGAAGAGGATTTCAATGTGGATACCCCCCACACACTCTGCTTTCGCTACTCCTTTGGCAATCCATCCGTTTTCCACTTTTACTTCCGTAAGCGATATAGATAAACACTTCAAAATAGCAAACAAAAAAAGGGATTTTAGGGATTTTTCCCCCCTCCTTGAGATCGTTTTTTTTGAGGGGCGTAACCTAAAATGGAAATTAAGCAAACGCTTAAAGCTGGAAAGTATCCAAAACGAAAGCCAAGACAAGTCAAGGCTGCACCCACTCAGGATTGCAAGTCAACTGTCTACTTTGCGTGTGCCCAGGACGACTGTCGCTGTCGCGTTGTCGCCATCGTCGACGAGTTGAAGGCGCGTCCCTGCGTTCTATGTTCTGTATTCTGGGTACTGGCAGCTGGCAGTAGCAGCAGTAGCAGCAACAGCAGCAGCAGCCACTTGACAACACTCAAGTGTTCCACTCTCTGGCATGTTTAAGATTAAAGCATTTGCGCCTTGCAACAAAAGTTGCACTGACAATGGGCGGACCCGTTTACAAGAGGGTGCCCCCAAGGCTTCAGGAAGTATTGCGAGAGAGTGCGGGTGGCAAGGTCCCCAGTACAAAAGTGCTTCAAACATTTTTGCAAAAATACAAGAAGAACACGAAGAATGGCAGCGGAATTGCAATGTCAGTTAGGGTAAAGCAGCTGAATGGTTGTATAGTTGGGTGGATAGGGGCTGGTTGGTTGGGTGCCACATCCTGGCCTTGTCCTTGCCTAACCAACTGACAGAGAACGAGAGAGGATGACATCAGTAATTTAAGAGATTTGCTTCAACAGAGATGATGGTTTTCTAAAGTGTTTGCTTTGGCCAACCATTCTTCAATAGTTCCTAAGGCTAAATCACAAAAAAATTGCCCTTGGGGTACATATATAACTATTAAGATAGATCTAAAAAGTGGCAACAAAAACTTGAGACACTTCTAAGATAAGAATGTGTGTAAAAAGAAAACTTAATCGGAAGGTGGTAAATTAGTGAGCTAAAAACAATTCGTATCGCCATCTCTTTCATACTTATTATACCGAGAATATAAATGGACAATGTAGTTATAGATTTTGGTAATAAATGTTTAAATTTGGTATTTCAAATTAGTTTTTTTTTGTGGGATATTGCTCTACCTAGAAAACCCTTTTATATATTTTAGCCCTTATTTGATCATAAATTTGTCTATGATTAAAAAAGTAGTAGTGTAGTAGTAGTAGTGTGTCACAACTCCCAAAAATTTAGCTGCATAAGCATTAAACGTTCAGTCTAGCAACTCTACACACTTCTCTATATTTCTAATCGAAATTTAAAGACCAAAGGAGCAGATTACCTAGAAAATTTTAAGCTAACTCGACTTTAGTTTACCACCCCATTGACTTACTGGTGTGTAAGCCAACACGAAAGCAACGTGGCAGAAACTTTTTGCATTAGCAAGAAGCAGCTGCTTCCAGTCCATCTAAATCGTACCTCATTTCCACATCTTCTCCACCATCTCTGGAGTAAATCTCCTTCCTCTATGCTGCATAAAGCTTGCAACTGGTGTCTGTGGCATAATTGATTCGCTAACCACTGCCCGGTTGATGCTGGTGTTCGAGTGTCTCTCCCTATGTGTATTTTGCCACTAAACGTTTTGCTGACAAGCAGCCACTTGTCCGTCTATACCACACTTTCCCCTCCAACTGTTGGAGCTTCTCCATTCTTCATCAGCATCTACAGTTGCAGCAGTCTGTCGCCGGTGCTGTGGTTATTGCTGGTGCTGCCACTCATTGTAGTCGTCGTCGTCGTCGTTGTCGTTGTCGTCGTCATCGTGTTAGTCAATCAGTGACTTTTCTTTGGCCAACAAATTTTCTAAATGAAAATGCAACATCATTTATCAACATCAAAAACGGCAAACGGCAGCACATTGGCCACATCAAGTGGATGCCTCTTGAAAGTTTAACTGCAGCAGAGTCACAGTCATGTCCTCTCCAGCAATTGCATAATGGAGTAGGAGTAAAAGTTGCAAAAGAAAACTTGAACAGTCAGTCACACCTTCAAGCCGGACCTCAAACGCTGCAGTAAACTTGAACTCATTAGAGCTGAGTACCTACCATGTACCTACCAAATGCCTTACCAACTCTGAGGGACAGATTTTTGCATACACTTCATTAGCCGCAGCATTCAACGCCCACAAGCTGGACCAATCCAACAGTTACACTATATATATATTCTCATTCCATCCTCACATCATCAATGACAATCCAAAAAAGAAATTGCAAGTTTGTGTTGCCCTCGGTGTCGTCCTGTTTGCTTTGTCTCGTCCCTTTGCTAAATCAACAGAGTCCAAGTGGAAATAAATTACAGACGACTTTGTCATCATGTTGTGTCCACTGGCTAAATAATTGCAATTTTTATCAGGGAACGCAATAAACGTCAGGCCTGGAGTGAGAGCACAATCCAATACACCGAAAAAGTGTGGTCCAAACTATCCACATCCACTCACTGGCCGGTTATACTTATACTTATCGTCATCACCAGTCGAAGACAACATCGATGATGTTGTCATTTTGGCGAAAGTTGTCTGGTTATACTCTACACCAAAAAAAGGATTGTTAAGTATTTTTGAGAACTTTGGAACCTTATTAAGATTCAAAAGGTTTTCTTTTTATTTTAACTGGTTTATTTTTGCAGTAAGTTTTTTATTATTTTCAGCTTGAAAAAGTTGTGAAATTGAAATTTATTATTTAAAGGTATTTGAAAAGTTTACATTTATATCTGAAACATTGATAAGATAAATTCAGAGGAATTACCATAGTTTTTTCTTTGCAAAAAAATAAATATTAATAGACAGATATAATGTGATTGGCCTTACTCTCAATAATATTGAGTCAATATATTAACTACCCATAATATTGCGTCTGAAATACAGTGGCGAGCACATGTGGATACATGTTTTGATACTGTGACTTTGAATGACTGGAAAACCCACAAAAATGCATTAATTGATTCCAAATTTTCAACAAAATTCCATTAATAATATATAAAACGAAAACCAAAAAATTTTATTCATTATCCCCTCCTTAGCTTGAATTATCCATAAAAAACTTAAAAATGAGCACGTATCCACTTTTGTATATCACTTGTATATCAAATTTATATGGTACAAGTTTTCAGTTCCCTTAAGTTTTTTATGAATTTATTATAATCTTCTGAAATTATATATCGAATATTCTTACATTTAGCACCATATATTGCTTATGACACTTTTCAATATGTAAGAAATGTATAATCGAATATTTGTGATTAAAATAAGGCCACATTATGCATAATAATTAAAATAATGTCACATATTGAAGCATAAAAAATAGTTGTTTAAATCATTTATGTAAGAATATAGTAATTAATCAATAGAGACACTTTAATATATGTAGGTAAGGGTATTTAAATAAGCACTGGAACTCCTTCAATCACTCAAATTCCCTCCTTTCCGCCTCGGTCGTCTTCTTATGTGTGCTAAAACTTTTGCCTTGAACATTTCTTGGCTGAAATGCGTCTTGGCATTTAATTGGATTTTTGCTAAAATTGCGTTTATTATTGTGGTCACTTTGCCACTCCGTCTTTATGAAGTGTGAAGGGGCCAATCTCCACTCAATAAGTAGCTGACCAGGCGGTAATTAAGTTTTCGGAAGCTATGTATATGGCTATATGCCATATGCATAGTTGCCTTGTGTGGTTTATGTGGTCTGTGGTTTTTATTCCTAACCATGTCTAAGGTGTCACGCTGTGACGGGGTAACGGTGTGATGATGCGAATTGGCATCTGGCCTTAAAGTAAGCATTGTGATTAAAGAGGATTTGGATTAGAGCAAAATTTAGCGTGCTTATGTTTGGTTCACTTGTCAGCTCTACCGACATCATTTCATTGACAACCGAAAAATCTTATGTCAATTGCAGTAGATAAATCACAAAGTAGTTGAATTGAGAAATGTAAATGCGACTAGCTTTCAAAGGCCGTCCTTACATTTCACCCTTCATGTTCACCTCATTTTTAAGCAAAGAAACTGGTAAGAAAAAAAAAGCTAGTCACCATCGTCACCGTCTTCGTATCGTCGGCAAATGGCGACAATTTGTAGAAAAAGAGAAAAATGTAAAAGAAAAAGAACCCCGTTACATGAATGGAAAACTTTTGCACATTGCAAATACTTTTCGCATACATGTGAAGAAGATTCTGTTCCACCCCTTGCTTGCAGCCCATTTTTATTTGCCTGACCCACTTTTCGAATGGGTCGGTGAGGTTTGGACTTGATTACAGTTTTTCTATGCGAGTTGAATGGCGTTTTGATAGCTTCTAATGCAGCTATCTGGCAACGCGATGCAGTCCACTTAGTGCCAGTTAAGCTGAGTGCTCTCCTCTCCGCTACCCGCCACCCGCCATTTCTTTTAGTCTCAAAACTTTCACTGCCCCCAACTGGAGGTACATTTCACTTATCTCTTGACTACAAATTTCCCCTTCTTAGTCCTCTCGTGAATGCAAATCTCTGTACTGGCCGCTTTATTTAGTCCTTGACAGGGAGGAACAGAGAAATGGAGGGAGAGAGAGATGTGGCCAAAGCAGCTGTGGACGGTTCTCCATTTGCCTTCTTTTTGCTGTCATAATGTACTTGAAATATTTTCTGCATTCTCTAACTCGACGTTGCTACCATTTGTGACAAAGTGTCAGGAGGACAGAAGTGTCTGACATTCTCGCATATCTTTTTGAATTATATTAAAAATTACCGCCTCTCTAACATAGAGAGAAACAGATAGCACAGAGCACAGAGAATAAGTAGAGAAGTGGCGTTTGGGAGTGGGTAGTAAAACCACTTGAAATTTATGACTCTGTGATTATTGCTTCACTTGTCTGAAGAGATATCCAAGAATTTGTCTCATAAATCCCACAAGCCGGTTCGTTAGACGATTTAAAGCTAAACAACTTCCGGCCTTCATTTGAAAGCCCCTCCCTCCCCTAACAACGCACAGTCCTCTGGTTTGCCTATCTACCCATCTATCTGCCTATCTATCTATCTATCCCGTAGGCCATACATTTATACAATTAAGCACTTAATTGTCTGACAAGCAAATTGCTTTGTCAATATTTTCACCAAGTCATCCCTCTCCTACTTTTGCACTTCCCACCTCCACTTTGCTCCACTTCTGACAGTTTCAAGTAGCGAACTTCATTACCCAAACCCTACTTTGGCTTTTTCTGGGTTGGGGCCACAAAAACCATCAAAGAGCCTTTCAAGTTTGACCACAAGTGTTGTTGCTGTTGGTGTTGTTATTGCTGTCGTTGCTGCCGATGTTGCTGTTGTTGTTGTTACCTAAAAAGCTTCTACTTTCCATGAGGAGGGTGTCTATGTAAGTGCCAGTTCCGTGTCACTTGGAAAACTTCACTTTAAGCTGTCAATATTTATAAATATTTACACGCCCACAAGAGGGTGGTTGTGTGTGTTTTTTTTTTTGAGTGGCGTTTCTCGGAAGTACAAAACACTAAGTTCGGTCCTAGTGGGAGTCTCCTCATTTGAGTTTTGCTGGGTAATAGGACCTAGCTCAATTGTTAAGTAACAGGTAAGTCGTTGATAGGTTTACCTGACATGTGATATCTCGCAGACAGGAGCGTCATCAGCAATTTCCTGGAAAAAATTCCTTGAACTGCGACTGCCAAATATCCCCAGAAATATAAATCAATAACGCTTAGCTGTATAAACCTAGGCCAGTTTAGAAAGATTAACTAATGAGCTTTATGTCAAGGGCCGGACTTTAAAACTTTTTTAACAATGCTAATAGTTAATAGTTTTTGTTTTTTAACAAGAAAAATGCTTACCCGATTTGTTACTCAAATCAGGATTTTTTATTAATTTTTCATTATGGAAAACAAAACAGCTTCCGTTCTTGGGTAATCGCCCTAGGAGTACTTCAGGATGATGACGGGTTGAGAAATAGTGAAAAATAAAATACTCAGCTACAATTTAAAAAAATGTTCATCCATCTCCTAAGGAATTAAAATAATTTGCATAGGCTGAAAACCTTCATTTTAGTTGTGCTCTTATGTTTTATAAGAAATAAGCCCAAATCAAGTACTCGAGTATGTTTTAAGTAATAAAATATTTTGTTTAAAAAAGTCTTTATATGTGTACAAGAACTTTCTACATAAGTAACCATTTAACGTCTTCGAATGCTGAGATCCCTGAAATTGAAAAAACTTTGTTTTAAAATGTTGTTGGGATACGGTTTTATTTTTCAATGAGTTTCGTAAGTTCAGTATTAAAATTTCAGCTTTCTTTTGCATTAAATTAATTCTGTTGTCTTTTTCAATTTTAAGGTATGGATAAATACTTGCCCAAAGTATTGAAAACTACGCACCTGAGCAAAAAAAAGGGACAGTACAGTTTGTTAACCCCTTAACCCCTTAAGTCACTTTTCACGTTAAGGAAAAGCTTATTTTATCTCTTTGGCCTATATTTGCAAGTGGCTTTTTTGTGGAATGTTTCTTCTGGGATGCAGCAAGCAGAAAAAAAGAAAAGGGTCAATCATTTAAGGTAATAAATTTCTTTTGTCATTTATCTCAACGCATCCTTTGTAATCCCTTTCAAAAGAAAAACGCATAAATGACATTAACATTTCACTTCCTTTTCCATAAGGCCATAAAAAAGGCGGGCATAATTTTTCGTATTCTTCTACACTCTCTCCCTCTGTTCTTCTTCACCTTCAATCTCAAACGATATATTTATGCAAATTGTAATCAACAAAAGCGCAAAAGGCATTTAGTTACTATAGATCCAACCATTCAGCCTCCTTTACATATGTTGGCCAATTCGGTTCAATAAAATTTGAACAAATGATGAGTGTAAAAAATTTACAATTCCAATTTATTCAACAGTTGTGTGTTAAGTCCCTTTTTTGCCACAAAAGAAATATTGAAAACTCTTCTCGAATATTTAAGGGATTTAAAAACTGTAAAATATTGTCGCGCAGATGTTTTGGTGTCAATTGCAAGGGTACGAACGAAATTAGAAATTAAGCAATTTCTTCTTTTCTTATACTTCTTTTTGTGGCAGGCAGACATAAAGGGGTTGGATGTAATCTCTAATGAAGTCATTAAGGGTAGTTCTTAGATCTCCCCAGTGCTCGGTTTCTCTGCCTTATCTGCATTTGTGCGGTTAACTTTTGGCAAGTCGAAGCAACTTGTGGACCCATAAATGTCTACGAGTATGTTTATGTATGTATGTGTATGTGTGTGTGTGTGTGTGTGTGTGTGTGTGTGTGTGTGTGTGTGTGTGTGTGTGTGTGTGGTTGCCAGGCAAATGAATAAATTATCAACTATGTACAATACATTCGAGGTAGCAACAAAGGAGTTAGCCTTTTGTATGATGGCCTGATGCGGTCGTAGTAATTGCAGTTGGCTTGTCGTCTAGGCCATTAAAAGTCGGGCACACTAATGGGCCGACTTGTATGTAGTATATACATACATACTTGTAAGTAGTCGTGGGGGAGTTGGCATTTGGCTTGGGCACCACTTTTACGTAGAGCGCCACGTCCCTCCCCCTTAGAAAGCCACAGCCACATTAGCGCATAAAAAAGGCATTTGTAAGACATGAAAGGCATTCAGTCATTTGAGGGTGAGATGCCTCCCTCTATAAGACAGGTGCTGGTGGGTGTTGGTGCCTTTATTCCCTATTCTTCATTTCCTTTGCCGCGTCCTTCCACTTCACTTCTCTCCGCAACACAAACACTATGAAGCAACATAAAAAAAAAGGAAGACAAATCAATGCAGGTGTCACAAATGTCAGACGACAGCTTTGGGTAGGATATTAATGTCGCCAACTGAATTGATGATGACGATTGTGTTGCTGGCTTGTCCCAGGGCATAAGCCGATTTGCCATCTTATCACAGGCCCCCAAAGACGACAGGAAAGGAGCTGGGTGGTTGGGAGTGGGAGTGGGAATAGTCGCACGATTCCGATTTCAATCTCTGACTGAGCATAAGGCAAGCTTTCATAATGGGCTTCCCTTCCGTCAATTGACAGGCATAATAAATCATGTGTTATAGTATTAATCAACTTGCTGGCGTCGACTTTGTGTTGCTCCCTTTTGGGATCAGGGATCTGTTGCGGTAATCGCTTGACATTTATTGCAGTTTCAACTTTAAAGTAACAACAGTTCAGTTTACACTTAGCTCCCTCCTTTCTCTCCCCTCACAAAAGTGTCCTTTAATTGCAACTCGTTTTGGGTACTTAGAGCATCCCTACTTGAGCCATTGTTCTTTCTCTTTTACTTTCTGTGTCTTTTCTAATTGCTATTTGTTGCTGCTCTGCTTTCTCTACTCACACTTTTCTTGTCTGGCCATCACATTAAGAACTTGTAAAGTTAAATTAAGTGTTTCGCCTACTAAGCAAGAAAAAGAAAACTGCAAACAGCAAACGAGACAACTAAGAACTATGTACTATGTGCTGCTGCTACGTGTGTGGTCAGAAAAGTTGAATTATTCCATAGACAAATAGCATAGATAAATGAAAGTTTTCCAGAACGAGAAATGGTAAATTGTTCATACAATGAAAAATATTTTTAGAAAAGTTAGAAAACACACAACTTGTCATTTAGTTTTAAAAATAAAGTGAAAGTTTTAATAAATGTAAAGTAACTTTTTAAAGCAAGCAGCGAGAGACAACTAAAATCAAATATTTTAATATGCATACATATATGTGACATTTTTATATTTTTTCAGATTTTAAAAATCTACATGATATTTTACTAAGTGAGTTCAACTTTTTTGTAACTTTTCTGCCAAATTCTATTTACATTGCATAAAAAATGATAGTTCAGTTTTTATGTTGACAATTTTCAGATCTAAGGACATGTAACTATATGAGGCTATGCGAGGATCCTTAATATCTTGATCAATCCTCCTATATAATGTTAACTATAACTACAACTTACATTCCTATATTCTATGTTTAATATATTAATGAACAAGTTCTAAAGCTACCCTCGCTATAATATATAGCGTATCCATTTCATTTGCTCATTTTGCCTAGCTTATTATTTAATTCACAGACGGTAAATTGTAATGCAATTAAAGGATTAAATGAGAATGCCATTAGGCTTTATTGTCATCATGGTGAATCATAGCGAATTCAACGTCAAAAAGGGAATAGGATGATATTGGAGCATAATGTTGTCACATATTTTTTGTTGGTTAAATTCTTAAAGTACTTTAATCTTGTCTCTTACTATTGAAATCAAAGATGACTAACTGAAACTGACTGCATTTCCAATTATTTAAATGACAGGGCCACAAATCTTAAGTGTTTACCACTATTTGCCTAAAAGCATACGAAGAATAAACTCTTTCTTTTTTTTTTGGGGGAGTAGAGCGGGTATTGGAACCTTAATGTAATTGCTGCTCCAATCGATTGGTGCTCAAGGACTACAAATAGAAGAAAATAACAACAACAAAAAGGAATACAAGAAAATTTTGTCTCTCCTGGGGGCGGTTGGGCGGCGACAAAAACTTGTAAGTTGTGAGACCATTTAAATAAACCAAATTGTTGACTTTGCCAACTAGTTTTTCGTTTTTGGTTTTTTTTTTCTGCTTCCTTTTTGTTTTGTGTGCAGCATTCGATTTTCAGGAAATTCTATTTGATTTTTAGCCTAGGTCTATTTCGATTTCCTACTGAAATCAGCAAAATAAAAAAAATAAAAATAAATCGCAAATCAAATAAAGTAAATTGAATAAGGACAAGTGCCACGCCTCTTTGGCATCATTGAAGTTGAAATGGGCGTGGATGAAATTAGTTGGTAGTTGGTTCAGACAAAATCGAAATAAGAAGTTCTTCGCTTCCGTTGTAAATGCGAGGACAGAAATCACAAATGTTCGCATAAAAGAATTATCTGTGCTTAAGTTAGATTATCCCTTGGCCATAGAATCCAATTGCCAATTGGCAATTGCATGGAAAGATGCTGGTCCACGATGAAGGACATTCAGATAGAGTGAGACTCGGAGATTTAGATAGAGAAAAAGAGTGAGAAAGAAGGAAAACCTTACATTTGCCCCTTTCCCATAAACTTGATTTGAAGGCTCTAGTTTTACTCCAAACGCCACTTGAAAAGTTGTCCAAGTTCTCACCAAGTCTCTCTCTTTTTTTTTCTTCTCTCTGTGTGTATCTTTATCCTTTGGCTGTATGTTTCTTTTTATCGAATTTCATTTGATTTGCTTTGGGCTTAAGCAAAAATTTGTGCTCCTTTGTGTGATGTGAGCATATGTTAGGGGTGTGCCTTTCTCTGGGGTTAGGGTTAGATAAATCTTATAGCAGGCATATACAACAAGAACAGGAACAACAACAAAACAAGAAAAATGTTAGAGCAGGCAAAAGAATGGGGATTAAAGTGAGGGTGAACGATAAAGAGATATCTGTGTAATGGCTGACATAATTCACGAAAGACCTCACCTAACCCACTCAATCGAAGACACAATCCACACTTTATCAAAGGACACACATGAAATCTGACAGGGTAAGGAGATGAAAATTCTTGACTTATCAGCATTTAACATTTAATTCATAAAAATTGCTAAGATCTTAACAATATGCAGTTTCATTTAATTCCGTTTTCTCGCTCTTATTGGTCCCAGTTGTTTCCATTTCACGCAAAACTGCATTTAAAAGTTCAATTTCCCGCTTTATAAAGTCCATGGCTGGTTCCATGGCAGAACGAGGATACTTTGCAGTTATATCTATGAAATGTAGAGGAACTTACAGATTTGTATAGATCCAAAGTAGTTTTTTCCTGTGAACTCACCGCGACGTTTGCATAATGTACGATATATGGTTTGTATGCCATCTAAGGTACGATCTTTGTCCAAATCATATCCTATAATCGAATCCTTACAGGTACTTAGAGTCTTTTCCCATTTAAGACACAATGTGCGTGATTGATTATAAGATCTTTCGAGTTTGGCTAAATCGTTTTTAAGACCCAGAACAGCAAGAGCCGCTTCACTGGTAATCTTAAGCATACGTTGACGCATTTCTTCAATCTCCAAAAGTTTCCTATTGCCCAGCCTGTTAATTTCAACTTGAGCAAGCACTGTAAAAAGCAAAAAAACGATTGACTGTAAGACTAAACTAGAATGAGATCTTCTTACTCAATGCATCGCAGCGATCCATACAGTCCTTGGGAGAGACAAAAATATCTGATATCTTTACAACATCATTTAACACGCGCTCATATGGTTCAAATTCACGGACTGTTCCCTTCAAGGCTTGTCGAAATGTATTCAACACTGATACGGAATTCTTAAATTCATTGATGTCCTTGATTAACTCTTTATGATGTGCTGTCTCGTCGTGTATGGCTTTATCTGCAGATCGCTTCTTGTCCGCACAGTCCTTAATAAAGCCATTCACCTCAATGAAACGTTTGCGCAATCGCTCCTGTATTTTGTACATCTTTCGTATCCTCTGATAATTGAGTGCAGTCTGTCGCTTGGCATCGCGCAGCAATTGACGTTGCAGTTCACACATGGATTCATTTTCCCTCACATTGGCTATGTAAAGCATCTCAATCGAATCCCCAGCCGAGTCCCAATTGGGTGGCTTACTGTGAAATCCATGCCATCACGGTTTGGGTATATCTTAATTAAATTCATTTCACTTACACAAAGAACTGCTCCTGCTGAAGCGAAAGGCGATATTCACCGACTGCATCTTCGGGATTGAGATCCAAACTTCCAATGACATCGGTTTTCGTGGTAGGCTTACGTCGCGGCATTTTGAAGTGATGTGTTAATCGTTAAATAAATAAAATTCAGCAAAGCTAAGGTGTTATTAAGATTACTTTAAGTTTAGTTAAGATCTTTTTGAGTTGACAGTGTAATCTAGGTAAACTATACTGTAAAGCTTTACTATGGAAAGTAAAACTAGTTGACCATTAAAAATATAAGGCTCTTCTTGATCAACTGTATATCGAAATTAAGGACATAAAACTTAATACACAGATTTTCCTAAATTGGGCTTATGCCAGATAAGGTTGCCTTTTAAACATTCAACTTTGAACGCGTTTACTTGAAACCTCTTTTCTTGAACTGTCGGCAAGGATTCAGTCCAAATTCTGAACCGATTTTAATGAAACAAGGTGCAATTATAATTTTAGGATTTTTTTCACCATTTTTTTTATTATTAACTTTAACTTGTTCTTAATTAAAAAAAAAATAGACCTAATTCTATAAACTTTACAAAACCATTACCAAAAAATGTACCTATATACCTATGTACATATGTAAATTTCAGACTCAATGGGTTGTATCCTTTGGTTTGGCAAAAAATACAACAAATTTTAAATATAAAAGTTCTTAATGCATAGTATTATACTTATTAAACGGTGTGTAACTAAAATTAATCCGAATCTGAATCTAGGTTAATCTGTACTTAGTTTAAATATGTGTATTATGTGTTTCTATTGCCACCAACTAAAAGGAATATTTTAAAATTAATTGGGATGTGGCTTGATCGTGGTCCTGTTTGAAAATTTTAAACGCGGAAGCTTTAATAAGGCAATAAAATTATGTTTAAACTACGAAAAGGACTTCAAAGCTTTGAGGCGTCTTAGGCAAATGGCAAGCTTTTCATGAAGGTTGCTATGGATGCCGAGTAACGGTTAAACCGTTTAATAACGTGAACTAATTTAGCCATTACCTTGGTGACTTTACATCACTAAGGCAACGTTAGTTTTTGATTAATTCTATAAGGGTTAACTTGAATAAAATTTATCATGCTTCCAGTAGGCTTGGTTAAATTTGTTATTATTAGTTAAACAGATGTTAATCAAATACACTAGTTACACACTCACACACAAAAATACACAGAGACACGAATACACAAAAATACACGAAACACAACACATCACAACACATACAAGAAGACACAGGTTTACTAATACACAAAGACACAAATGCACAAAAAGACACAAGTTTACTAATACACAAAGACACAAATATACAAAAAGACACAAGTTAACTAATACACAAAGACACAAATATACAAAAAGACACAAGTTTACTAATACACAAAGACACAAATATACAAAAAGACACAAGTTTACTAATACACAAAGACAAAAACACACAAATACACAGAGACACAAAGACACAAATACACAGTTACTTACAAAAAAACACGATATTCATTGTTCATTTGGTTTTGTTAGACGTTGCAGTTACCTTTTAAGACTTTCGATATGCCGCGAGTGAAGCCGACCAAAAAGCTCGATGTCCTGGGAAATTTAGACCTACGTCCCGAAGAGGCTGTTCGTGATTATTTCATCTCGAAGGCTCAAGAGCAATTTTTCGTGTAAGTCGTGTAATAATATCGATGGTTGGCATTCATTTTCTAAGACTTGACCATATAGAAAACCACCCAACGCCGATTCTGCTGGTGATTCCATTGATCTGCTGTTCATTCACAATACCCGGGAACATGATGCCATGGTCGAATTGCAAAAGGAAATGCTAGAAAATGCCAAAAGGCAAACTGAAAAGAATTCGGCTAGAGTTCGAAAGATGTACAAGATACAGGATCGTTTGCGGAAGCGTTTTATATCGGTGAATAGCTTCATAAAGGATTGCATGGACAAGAAACGGAATGCCGAGAAGACTATTAATGCAGAAAAAGCTTTGCATGTGGAACTTTCAGAGAGTATTGAAAAATTCAAGATCTCCATTGATGAACTTGGCACTTTTCGAGCAGCTCTGAAAGCCACTGTCGAAGAATTTCAGCCATATGAAAAGGTCTTGGATGATGTGGTTAAGGTCTCCGATATCTTTGTATCGCCCAAAGATTGCATGGATCGTTGTGATGCCTTAAGTAATTAAAGTAAGCGTCCTAAGTTATGCATAACTTATACCAAATCTCCTCTTTTCGTAGTGCTGGCTCAGGTGGAAATTCGTGATCTGGAGGATAAGAAACTTCAGGAAATTGAGGAAATGCGTCAGCAGACGGTCAAAGTTACCAATGAGGCAGCTCTCACGGTATTAGGACTTAAGAATGATTTGTCTCGATTGGAACGATCTTATAATCAATCCCGTGTCTTGTGCCTCAAGTGGGAGAAAATTTTGACCAACACTAAGGATACCATAGCCAATAATGCGATGGACAAAGAACGCACTTTGGATGCCATTAACGTGCTCTATCGCACATTATGTCAAAGAAGGGGTAACAATAACTAATCGATTGAAATGTCATTTTTTAAATATTAATTATGAAATAACTTCTTCTTTTAGATATGGTGCCAAGTATCCATAGAAATGATGTGGAGCCTCAATTAGATTATATCAAAACCGAAATCGAGGTATTAAATGCAATATTGAAGGAATATGAAGAGGAAGAAGAGAAATCCGGGCAATCGAGAACGAATACACTCGAAGACAAAGTTGAGTGCTAAATCAAAATGTATTCTATTTGTATTCAAAAAGACTATTGAATTTTAAATTTTAATTAAGCATAATATAATACATAGTTTAAGCATAATATAATCCATAAATATTTGAATAATTGCTTTTACCATTTTCCCAAAAATTCGAAATCTTTAAAGCAATTTAAAGTATTTAAATGATTCTATATTCCATAAATCGATTCCAGAAACTCGGCAATCGTTTTCAAGATCACTTCTTTTCAAAGAATGAATTGTTTCAGAGCTTCTGGGCGCATATTTTTAAAATAAAGTACATTAGTAATTTTCACAAAGAATAACTTGAAATTTATGAAAAAAACTTCCAAAGTCCTTTTAAGAATACTGTAAAGTAATATGTTCCACTTTCATTTAGAATCTCTGTTCTTATATAAACTCCGAGCGGATCTATGTATGTTACATCAAAAAGGGGTAAAAGGAGTGATCCCCGGTATCTTTCTCTTTCGTTTTTGGCTTAACTCTGTGGCTGTTATTAATTGTTCTGCGCTGCATTCGCTTGTTAATGCCACTTTCTAATTGCTTTTACCTCATAAATCTTGTTCTCCTTTTGTTCGAGCCATTTCTTCAGCCATTCTTCACAACTTCACCATTTCTCGCACATTTTCAATTGCAGTGCCAAGGGTCGAAAAGAGCTTTTGTCGCTCAGTGCCCGCTGCAGTCATCATAAGTCACAAAATTGTCCGGACACTTGCAAGACAAATGCGACGTTAGCTTATTTAATTAGAAAAGCTGCAGACAGAGTGAAAGAATTTTTAGCAAAAGAGTGCACTTAACGGCCTCTGTGTCTACCCACCTCCCTCCATCTTTCACAATGCCTTTCACTGGCTTTCTCATTGCATCAATTGTACATTACTTCGCCGCTTGACGGCTTTTTAATTACGTCAACAATTAGCAAAGATAGCTAAGAAAAAATAAAAAAAAAACCCAAAAAAGGAATAAAAACGCCGAAAAATTGCGGAAAACGAGAACGAAAAATAAAGAGAAGGAAATACAAGAGAACGATTGTCAATTGCACAACGTGACACTTGGCCGGGTCATATTGAAAAAGTTTTTTAATTACCACCGAAAAATATCGAGCCGAAGCTCTCTGATTTTCAATTATTCATTGACAGGAGTCTACTTTACCCCATTTAACCTGTCGACGACCAATTGACATAGGCCCCGTCCTCTCTAACAAAAAGTTATCTCACCAAAAGTTGGCAGCTTAACACTTTTGTTTGCATGCAACTTTAATGATCCAAATCATTTAGTCCTCTTTAAATAAATGATGACATTTCCAATACCCTTCACTTAAATTAAGAGAATTGATAAGGTATGCCAATTACTCAACATATACATGCACTCACATATGTGGGATTACCGTAAAACATTTGATAAAACATTAACAAATGAAAATCTCTTCACTTTATAAATGCTTCAACTAGAAAAACTCTACCCATATCGGTTAACCGAATTTAATTATTTACATCAAATTGTTTGAAATTCTATTAATTAAGCGAAAGTATTCCTTATTTCCAGATTGATAAAAACTGATTAAGTTGAACTTATAACTTTATAAAAAAACAAAAAAATCGATTATTAGTTAATTTAATAATCTTTGAAAATCAATTGTCATTTAAGGGAACAACCCTTATGATATCATTTTAGGTTACTCCTGCGATATATAGAAAGCAATCCTTTGAAAATTATTAACTTGCTTAACGTCTTTTATAGCTTAAGATAAGCAAAGAGATTTAATAACAAGTATGTATATAATAGATTGTCACTAATTGAAGTTAATGGTGAATCCACTTAACAAAATTTATTACACACAAAGCATTCGAAATGTTAAACTAATTGCTTGTCCGAGAATTAATAAAAATTAATTGTTGTTAAGATGGGTTTTCCTAAGAAAATACACTACAGACAAATTGCAATTAGTCTTGAAACTAATTTGTAGCTAATAGTTTGCATATTTAAGCTATAATTAATTCATAGTTACATGCAAGAATATAATAATTGAGAAATGTTGTGAATAAATGGTTCACTGATTTTCCATGTTCTCAACTTAATCTTGGGAAACTGTTCATCGGTCTGGGGATGGGTAAAGTAACCATAAAGAATAGCTAGTGATTAAGTTAAGTCATCATTGACCGTTGTTATCTTTAAATATCTTTTATTAGATTCAGTAGCTGATTGATAACGACTAAAAATATAAATATTAATTATAACAAGTTGAGTGTTATATTGATATAAAAATGAGGTCCTGTTTCAAGAATATATACAAATTTTAGATTTAAAAAATATTTACTCGTGTTACATACATAGTTCTTATCTCAATCTATGTATGTACATGCCATTTTGTAGATAATTTAACCGCAGTAATGGGTAGTCGATAATTTCTATATTTTTACACATTTCTGATGTATTGCGGTGTTAGCTTTGCAGTTGTTATAAATATCAAATTTTATTTAAATGCAATATTGAATGTCAATTAAATTGTGTTTTAATTATGCGCAAAAGTCATCTTTTTTGTTAGTTTTTTTGTTTTGTCCGTATCGTTTAAACGAAATGTTTTAAATAATTTTTAATACGATTTTTCCTGTTGCCTCATACTCCATACATTCTGATTGATTGAAAAATTAGCCCGCAGACAAATATTCGATGGCCAAAAATACATTTTGAATATGAAAATTTCTCCCCCTTTCAACATGGTCCACAACTCTTTTTCTTTTCGTGACATTTTTATGCCCATGTCTTTAACATTTCTGGTCGTGTTTTGATTCACATTCTCTTGAAGACATTTCCTGCCCGGGTTTTTCATTTGTGCATAAGCCAAGCAGAAGCAGAAGGTGGAAGAGAGGTAATAGTAGGTGTTAGAAGTCTGCCGTCTATGAAAACATTTTAATTAATGCTGACAGCTGAAAATGTCGCGGCCACCTTTTGTTGTGTAAATTTCCAGCATTGGCATTGGCGTTGGCGTTGTTGTTGTTCTTGATGTTGTTGCTGTCGTTGTTGGTGTTGGCTTTGAAAGTTGGAGTGCCATACCAGCTATCCATAATTATGATTGGATTTCGTAGCGTTAAGTTTGACTACTGGTTTATTTTTTTCTCTTTTTCAATTTTCTTCATTCGTTCTTCTTCTTCTTGTTTTTCATTTCTCTCATCTATTGAGCGAACACGTCAACAAATTAATCCGCTTAGCTAGTGGCATTTACTCCCTCAAGGGTTTGCCCTCAGACTTTAGACTAGACAACTGCCAGACCCAGATCCACACCAAACACTGTGGAGGAGGGAGAAATTTAATAAAGAAAAAGAGTGAATCAGAAGGCCCCCATAGACACATGACCAGACAGTTAAGCCTTAATCCTTAAATATGTAGTTATTGTCGACTATGGGTAGTAAGTCTACTAGGGTTTCGTTTTTTCATTCAGTTGTCAAGGTGAATGAGTGAATAAACGAACGAATGGCACAATCGCGAGTCTAGCTTAAGCAAATTAATGCGATTCGATTGTTCAGCGAATTCTCCTGCCAGTGATTAAGAAACAAAAATAAGAGAGAATTCGAATATATATCATTCCCATAATAGAAAAAAGAGTGTAATAATATTAAAAGGTTCAAGAAAATGAATTTACATACTCCGCTGCGTTAACAATGTTCATTAGAGGAAAGCAGATTTACCGACTATTCAATACTGGACTTTGAGAACAAGTTGTAGAGTAAAATATTGCGACTATCTGCATAACAATAAGGGATGCAATTTTATTGTAAACACAGATTTACAACATATATATATGTATATATATAGTTCGAGATTTTCAATATATCCTCGACCTGTCATAGTTTCTTGGAACAGCCAAAACAAAAATAGGTATGACACCAAAAATTAAATAAACCAGAAATTGCAGTAAAAAAACTAAACATTTAATACCCAATTTTTTTTTCGATCATCAAAGATTTGGCTACTATAATAAAGGATACTACACTAACTTTTTCGGAGCTTAAGTTCGAATAAATCTCGATAAACATATACTGAATATGTGGTACTTAGTCAACTAAGAATTTTATTGCAATATCTTTTAAAGTGTTAGCACTGCATCGCTCAATTGAATAGCAGCATTTTAGTCTATAGATTTGGCGACTTCAGCTTTTCCTATAGCTAGCCACAAAAGCGTATGGCTAGGGGCAAAGTGTTTCCTTAGACCAGCAGCTAGAGAAGCTCAACGACAACAATTTTCATAGTAATAACAATATATAACATACAAATTTGAATAACAAATTAACTCACGCACACACACACACACATACACACACCCAGGCACACACACACTCACACACAAATTCTGTGACATTTGCAGTGGGTTTTGCTGCAAGTGGCGTGAGATTTGAAATTGCCATTCAGTCGAGTTGGAGTCGTTGTAGTCGTTGTGGGGCTTCGACTTTGGCCACATACAACATAATTGAATGCCTGGAGGATATACACACATATACGCCACATATATAATATATACACTCTGTATAGGAAGCATACAAGTCAGCTAGGCAACACAAAATATTTGTGACTTTGCCCGAGTACAAGGCACAAGCTAAGGCAATGCAAAGTAAAGGCAAGGCAAGGCAAGGCAAATGTCGAACGTTGCATAGATCAACAACACACCGATGGAAAGGCGGCGCAATTCTGTTTCTGCTTCTGTTGCTGCTGCCAATTTTGTCCGGCCACGTCCTGGACACGAACTTGATTGAATATTTCAAACTATGCATCTTTAATAATGCGCCACGTCAACGACGATGACGAGGCCCTGCGGCTGTTTGTTGGATTTTGTGTCGGAAATGCAAAATGCACAGTGGGCCCCGCCTCCTTAGTTGCCCCATAGTTGCTCCCTTTTGGCCATTACAACTACAACAACGGAGTACATACTCCATTGCCGCAAGTTGCAGGATGTAATTTAGACTTTAGGACCTGCAACTGACCAATGTCTAAACGTTTGCCTTCAACTTTAAACTTTTTCCACCATCTTTGAGTTTTGGGTTCGGTTTTGGTTTCGGTCTGGCAGCCTCTAATTGAATCCCACCGCATCAAGATGATAAAGTTGGTCTTCATCGTCTTCGCATTCGTCTTGGCCATCATCTACGTCTTTGGTGACAGTTTTCTGTTTGCTTTACTTTGTGTCTGCCTGTGTGTATGTTTAGTTGACCGCAGTCAAAAATAGCCTTTTGGTATAAAAACTTTGACTGCAAATTTCACCAATCCCCATTGCCATCTAACCTATCCCTGTCCATTTTGCTCTGCGATATCTGAAAGATTGCTGCTTGGGTGCCTGGCATCTACTACTTGTCAAAAAGTCAAAAGTTTGCCATAGTTCAAGTTAATGTTGTGTGACTTTTGTAGTTTTATTCAAGGCAATGAACCATATTTCGGTATGAATATATACAATATACATATACATCTATATATGTATTGATTTGAATTGGCAGTAGTTCAAAGAAAGGCCAAAAAGTGAAAAAAAAGTTTTAATAAGTTTCTGAATTGCTTGGCATGGTATGCATAATAGCTAATATATAACTTTTACAAGAGTTAATAGATTTTTTCCCGTTGGCATGGTAAAATGAAAAATCTTTTGTTAATATAAATAAAAATCAAATGGGTGTAAAATCTGATAAATCCATCAGCCAACAAACTTATCGCTGCACAATTTTCAAACCAATTTTGATGTATTTATATGTATTCTTTTGCAATATCTAACCCATAAGTTTAGCTTGTCGAAATTATTTCTTAACACGAACTTCGGTAAAAGTAATGAGACTTAATTGTGAAACATTTAGCACTCTTGTTCAAACTACAAACAATTAATTTAAATAAAATGACATGTTTTTGTGCTCCTTAATGCCATGTTGAAACTATTGTGGCATTAAAAATGTTCAAAATTTCACCAAATTTAAAATTTAATCGATTATTGTAAGTTATTTTCGATTAATCATGATTAATAGTCGTGCGCATTCGATTGATATGCTTAAATATTTGATTTTTGATATATGATTAATCATTATTCATCAATAATACTTAATAATACGCAATACTTTTTATTTTGCTTGATGTTAATATTAATGCAAACGTGATATATGTATATTGGTAAACAAATAAAGGAATCATCATTAATTATAAAAGAGCAAGATCAATCCAACTAGTATAGACTTTATATTTTTAAATAAATTAGATTAGACAACCAACGATCAAGGCAAAAAACTAAAGTCTAATAATTTTTCCTTAACTAACTAAAATATCTACTCATGCCTTTAATTATTAACCTTAACAATGGTATATACATACCTACATATATGTATACCATTTAACTAACAGCCAAGCGGACTTTTGCTTGTTATCACTCTTTATTACAACAGGCTAAGACAATTTTATTCCCTAGAATAGATTATTCGCTCTGATTTCACTGGCACACTAAACAATCACTTTGTATATAATGGTTGGCCGCTACGTGACGTAAAAAATAATAAAAAATAATGAAAAAAAAATGCAGACAATTAATTTTTACCGCTGGTTTTGGTTGAAGCATTTACCTACTTGTGGCTGATATTTAATTTAACCGTAAGCCCCCGTTTCCATCATTTCACTAAATCCCTACCTCGTTCTCTCTTACTTACTATCTATATTCTTTTTCCTGTTCTCTGGCTAGCCACTTAATTAAAATGTTGCATTCAAAATTAACTGCTGCGGCAAGCTATGTAAAATGTTGAATAAATTCACCAACGTGTCGTATGCGCAATGTTGCAAATCAGCTTAATGCGGCTTAGCTTGGTCCAAAAACCTGAAAAGCAGCCCCAACTAGGGTTCAAGCCGAAAGAAGCAAAAAAGGAAACCAACAACAATGTTCAACAATGGTAAAATTTAATTTAGCTTTTATATTTTTCTGCTCTCCCTCTCTCTCTCTTGCTCTCTCTCTATTCTTCTTTTGCCTTCCCAAACAAAAAGAAATGTTTAACATGAGACGCATTACACATACGCAGTGTGTACCTTTTTCTTATGTATCTATCTTTTGCTCTGTCTGACACACTGTTAAACTGTAGCTAAAACCACAGGAGATTAATTTCATGTCTGTGAATTCTTTTTGCAGGGTAACAAAAAAAGATCCAAAAAACCAACAAAATGATTGTAGACACAACAAAACAGACTATTTACACAACACACACACAACCTAATCCTTGAATGGATATCTGCAGGGCACTGTAGCTTCATCATTTAACAAGATTTTCTTTTTTGTTTTATATTAAGAAACCAAATGTAAATTGAAAAACACAATACAAAACTTAATTGACAGTCATTTTCGGAGTAAACTATCTTTATATGTTATACACATATAAAATAATACTAGTTTTAGTTTACTTCAGGCAATTTTATATAAGCACAGGTGATCACTAATTTTCTCCTTTTTATACCCTTGCAAAAAGGGTATATTTAATAGAGAGCTGCATGAATGATAGAAAAATCAATTCGAGTTAACAACATTCAAAACCAAATAAATGAATTGAATGACTTTGAAAATCGACTTCAACTAAATGAGTGTGCGACGTAAAAATCAGTCGCACAACATTCAAACGAAACAAAACGAATTGAATGAGTTAGAAAGTGAGTCAATGAGTTGCTATGATTTGAATGCATTCGAATTCCAATTCTGATTTTAGTATTTAGTATTTATTTGTATTGTATATTTTTTAACTATATGTGATTACTGTACTACAAAACTAGAGTGGTTAGTGGCTCAGTGGGGACCTACTCAGACTACAATACTGTTGTTATCGGGTTCAAACCCCCTACAGAGATAGAGAAGAATTTTTTTTCCAAATAGTGAAGTATATTAAAAAGTAGATCCATTGTGTATATGATGGATTAAATAATATAATTTTTTTTTATAATATATTAGAAAGCCTTATTTATGTTTTCACGGTTCGTGGCAACTAGGAATCTAATTTAGAAAAAATAGATTTTACAAAATTTGTCCCAAATTGTCAAATCCAAAACTGTGTCCTTAAGTTTTTGGTATATATCATATTTTATTTTTAATAGCCCCCATTTCGCCATTATATTCCATACATTTTTGATAAAATATTTAGTTTTTGTTGCTTTTAAACATCCCAATAAAAATGAGTCAATTCGAATAATTCTAATGATTCGAGTGCCTTAGTACAATTCGATGTTTTGACACTCAATTCATTGCCTTTCATTAAACAGAGTTACGTATTTTGCGAGATATGACAAGTACAAACTCACACTCATTCATTTCATTGTGTAGTTGTCACTCATTTATTTGAATTCAATTCGAATGGATTCATTTGACTTTGACTTTGCTTCCATTCATGCAGCTCTCTAATATTTATTTTGGTCAGAAGTGTGCAACGCATATTAATGACTGTGCCAAATTTGATTAAGATCGGGTAACTATATCATATAGCTCCCATAGGAACAATCGGTGGTGAACAGTGACTTTGATCAATATGTTCGTTATTTCCTAAGCCGTTCTTTCGCAAACATTAGACCTTTTACACAAAAAACTTGCAAGGGTATACAAACTTTGACGCGGTCAAAGTTAGCCCCGTCCCTCTGGTTTAGATAGACGTATCTTTTAGGATGTATTTAATCGCTTTACTCCATATATATACATATATCTTTTGAGCCATGTATCACTGACTTCAAAAGATAGCGCCATTTGAATTTATACTTTAAATTAATAAAAATTTGTCTCAGAATTTCCATTAAAATTAAGTTAAACGCTTAGAAAAGGAAAGCACAGGTTTTGCCATTTAACTTGTTCCACAATTAATTGACTCGAATGGTCTACAGAATATTCAGTCGATTCCAATCATTGCCCATATGTCATAATAAACAGGTAGATAGCAAATTAAGTAGTAATAAGCCAGGCGGGTCAATTTAGAGGGCGTGGTCAGTGGGTTTAGCAATTGGCTGTTTTGCTGTTCGCAATCAAAATTACACGCTGTCAATATTATCAACACGCATAATAACCCTCACCTAGAGACTCCAAACACCCAGTACCACACTCACACCACTTTCCCTCCATCGTGTCCTTTGCTGGTGAGATGGCTTTGCCTGCTGTCGATGACATCCTGCTGACACTTGAGTTTGCCGTGCCACACAGCCCCCAGAACTTTGAGGTCATGCCAAGGTAGGCCGACCAGTGTGGGAATCTATGTTGGCGAGCTTATTACAGAAGCTGTGCATAATTGGAAAATAGTTTGACCGAAAATCTGGACCGCCTGCTGATTAAATGCTGGGCATCGCTTAAGTGGATCATTTAAGGCTATGAATTTCGCCTTCAAGGTACGAAGTGCTTTAATTGACTCCAGAGCTAGTCATATCTTGTCTATCATATATAATGGCTTAAGTTAAATACAAATTTCACATTGTATGTTGGTGGCTTTAATGGCTTGATAATCTGGTCCAATTTCACTTAATTGCTAAAATAGAACAAACAACTTTAAATATTCACTTTCCCCCATCAAGCTAAAGTTCGGAACTTTATTTCTTTTCCCCTCCCTCAAATCATGCAACTTGCCAACTTTAGGCGAGTAAAAAAGTTTTTCTGGCATTGGCTCATAAATTTGAAATTTTTAAACATAAGTTAGCCGTGCACTTTGGAAAACAAAAAGCAAAATTAAAAAAAAAACTCCACAAATACACAAATCTAAAAACTCATTACGGTAATTAGACAAAACGGGCCAGTGCAGAGGGGCTGGATGATTGAAGGCGGGGCTATGAACACAAATAGATAAATGAAAATTTATGTGAAACCCGCTTCAGCTCTTCAGGCCCAAAATCCGACCGACCATGGCAAACTAAAGTGCTCTGTGGTGATATGACATTTGAAATTTTCAATATTGGCATTAGATTTCAGACCCCACCCCCCACTGCACCGCCACCAGAACCATCATGACACCTCTTCTGCTCTGAATTAGGCCAATTTATTATGGATGTGTTAGAGAGATAGGGTATCGAGTACTTTGGTCAAGCATCCAGTATCGAGTAGTTGGGCTTATCAACTGTCAGTTACACACCAATTGGCTCATTGAGCATAAATGGGCTTATTAATTGGAAGTTTCGAATATTGAATGAAGTGTCGAATTCCACTTTTGCAATTATTTCTGCTCATTGTGAGCACTTTATAAATAATTTGTTGTTATTTTTCTCATATAGTAATACATATGTATATACACACATACATTTATACATATTTACATATGTATCTCTAGGTTTATGTAGTTATTGTTGTTTCTGTCATGAGTTGTTGCTGGCGTTAACAATGGCATCATAATTATGAAATTTTACATCTATAAAAATGGCATTTAAATTCATTAATTTTTATCGTTGGCCTCGATTATATTCTTCATTATTGTTAAAAATCCTTTAATTCATTTTTGAACAACTGACATTTACAGGCAATTATTATTTATGCTTTTTTTTCTTTCACATTTTTATTTCGTGTTATATATTTTTTTTGCAATTTAATTGCATTGAACAGATCATTGAACTGCTGAGGGTGATTGAATAAATGTTGACACCGCATCAAAGGCTCTCGACACTTTAAACCATAAAATATGCGGTCTTACATAAGAGCTAATAAATTATAAATTATCACCATTGTGGATATCAAAACCGAGATGTACTAATTTCTTAGTCTATAACAAAGAAAGCTAAATTAGCTAAAAGTCACAACAAGTCCTTTATCTTTGTTTCTACACACAATTAAATCTCTTTGTTTCCGATATACAAACTTTTATTCGTTCAGTCATTGCTTTCGGTAAAATATTCCTTTTGGCATACGGCCACTTTAATTTGGCGTTTTTAATTAAACAGTAACAAATATTATACAATCTAATATTGCAAAAGAGTAGACTCTTAAATATTTGAATTTTTAATGAAATTAAACTATTTGCGTTGAAAAAATTTTCAACATGATTTACGAATAGTTATAACTAATTGTAAGTTGTAACTATTTGTAAAATATACAAAAACCGCTGTTTTGGCATTTTAAAATGAATAAAATTTTTCTTTTAAAAATTCTAAGAAACTAAAACTTAATATAGTATTTTTTTTTCTTAAGTATTCTCCAAACCCAGAAAGATGAATACAAACTAAGTAGATATTTTTAAAATTATTAGTTTTTAAATGAAATAATTATAGTTTTATATAGCAACTATATTTTAAAAGTTTTTATTCATTTGAAGAAACCAAAAGTTTAATTTATTATTCATTATTCGGATAAACGATAGGTAATAAAAGTGAAACTATTATAAAAAAAAATGTTTTATAAACTTATTAATTAAAGGATTATTTATGTAGTTAAAATGAAAGTTATTGCCGGTTTTTTCGCTTTTAGCTTTGATGATAATTACTAATCTTCTCATGCTGATGAATAAAATCTTTTATAAGAGCATGGAAACTCAAAGGTGTCGAGTATATCTTTTAATAAGCATATCCTTTGACAGAATTTACAAGAACTAGGTTGTCTGTGAAGTTTTTTCTGTTATATATAAGTTTATAATTATATTGTACATCAGCATGAGTTGTCATACTTTAACATACATTCTTTGTTCATCAGAGCTTGACTAATTGAGTATACATTTATACATATATATATATTTTTATATAGCGTTCATTTGGTTTTATGCTCAACTTTGTTCAATTAGTATTAATTGGCATTTGTCATATCAATTTGGTTATTTTTTTTTTTATATAAATGTAACGCCTTTGGTAGTTTTTGCGGTCTCAGTCGGATGGTCTTTGTTTTTAACAATATTTGCCTCTTTACTTTGCATTTTCAATTATGTGGATTGTTCTTTGTGTTCTTTCATTTAATGCTTTATCTATAGTCAAGCATTGCTCGATGCCTTTTATACGCTAGTGGTATCCTGTGTGTTTGTTTGTGTGTATGTGTGTGTGTGCTGGGCATTGCAAACCACATTGAAATTAACTTTAGTGCCATTTAAAGTTATGCGCTTCATAAATTTTGCAAAAACAGTTTCAATTAAAATGCGGCCGTCATAAAAAGGAAATGCTGTCGGCTCACATTGCTCCAGCAAATGCAATGTTCGTAGTTGTTGTTCGTGTTGCTGCTGCTGTTGTCCTTATTGTAGTTATAGAGTCGAACAAAAGGCAGCCACATGGCCAATAATGCAACAGAGCGAGCCAGAGAATGTAGTGAAAGAATACAGTAAAACAACATGGGCATAGTCGAAAAGGGAATATAAATTTTATATCAGATACCAAATTAAACTCAATATACATGAAAGGAAATCCATATACATCCAAGAAAACAATGAAAACCCTGAACAAACCGTTTAAAGTTTAAGCACTTTGTCAGGCGACAATTTATCAATGATCTCTGTCGAATGAAATTCGGAGCCATTTTGTTTGCTTCTGCTAAGAGACAAGTTTCGCTTCGAATTTTGCTCCGAATTTGAGTTTTTCAACACCACTTTAAAAAACTTCAAAATTTGATTTTCAACATTTGAAATAAGCTAAGAAATAATTGAACTGTCGACAAAATTAGGTTGAAAATATTAAAAGGTTAAATCGGTGTGAATAAATTTTAAAAGATTTTCCGCCATTATCCCCCGTGTAGTTGTGCGCCCCTGTCTCTATTCAGATTCGTTGCGCTTTCATTCCATGAGGACAATGGCCGGATATCGCGTCCTCATTCCTTTGCATTTGTGGACCCTCAGCATCATTATCATCAACATAATTTGAATGCAAACGCATTTAATTGCAAACTTGCATTAATTATGATTGAATAATTTTTGTATTTTTGTTCCGTCTTTTTGTTAAAAATGCAATTCGGCATGCTTTTCCTTTTTTCCATCTTCTGTTTCACTCTTATTAAGGAGTACGACTTTGCAAATTTCTGTTTGGCTCCTTTCTGGTCTTTCGTTTGACTCATTTTGTGTCTGTTTTTATCTACGCTTGCCAAGTAATTCAAAGCGCCCTTAGCGACACGTGCAATTTTCATTTTCATTTTCCTTTTTCCATATTTTTCGGCCACATTTACTCTTGCCTCTGCTTATCAGAGCCAAAGTCCTGTTTGTCAGGTTGCCCTTGAGGCATTTTTCCATCGATAAAATTGCCATAAAAATTGTAAGTGCAAAGAGAAGTCTGTGGGAAGAGCAAAGCATCATCTATGGCCTAGTTATTGAATTTTCCTAAAGGAGGTGAAAGTTTTCAGGTTAGAGAGATATTGCAAAAGGTTCGTGTATCTATATTTAATTTCACGTATTTATTTTTCTACCATATAACTTGCACGCTTTATTTTTTATTGAATTCGATTAATTTTGAGAGAGATTCTGTGATTTTTTTTTCATGTTTAATGAAATTACCTGTGTCCACATCATAGCCTCAACCACTCAGGCATCAACACACAGAAGGCATCCTTATTGCCAGTGGCAACATTTGCAAATCGTATTTGCCTTTTTCATTACACTTTACCCTTATATATGTCAGAGACTTTTAGCGGGTCAGGATGTGCCAGAATGCGACAAATTTCAATGCTTGAAAATAATATAATCTTAAAATAATATGCTTTGATGTAATAGATAAAATTATGTAAATTGATATAGATGATACATTTTTATTTCGTAGGACCTTAATTTTCTAAAAATTTAAAAATTTAAAGTCAAAATTAACCATAATTTGAATGAAAAACATTTGATCAAAATTAATTACTTGATAAGAACTCGACATGAATGTTCGAATGTTGTATGTTTTTTTTCAAAAGGAAAATTTTAGTGATATTTATGATTTTGTTAGAAGTATTTAAATATTAATTTCTCTATTAAGCAGTTAAAGTTTAATATTTCATAAATCAGTAATTGATTTATAATAGATTTCAGTGCATTTTAAATTCGTCTTTTTCGTATAGATTTTTCGTTTACACAAAAAAAGAAATATTGTAATTTACAGTTAATCAGACATGGCCACAAATGCGCTATAAACAAACAAAAACAAAAACCAATGAGAGAAAAAAAGTGGCTAACGATGTGAAGGTGCCTGCAGCACATCAATGACGGAGCCCCAATGGCGGATACTGACGGGAATCGGCGGCTGCTGCTCCATGGCAGACACGTGTACTTTATTTTTGCGACTCAGCTGGCATGCTTCAATGATTACGCGCCTGTCTTCCCTATCCCGATCCCTCCAACAAAACCCGCATCGAAAGTCATAATTGCTGAATACGATTCCGCCCGCCTATAAAATAAATCAAGGATAATGCTGAACGGAATTAAAAATTAAACGAAGTGCGCCATTTACTTTATATTTTCCCCCCCTTTTGCGATGCTTTCTGTTTTTGCTTTTTTTTTATCATTTTTTCGTTTTGTTTGGTATCCATCGCAGCTCCATATTGCATATCGTGTGTGCATAGCCGATTTTTATAGACGCTTTTTATTGCGCATTTTTCATTGATGTTGGAAAATTCTCGCCCTGTTTTCAGCAGTTTCTCTGATTTTTTGTTGCTTTCTCTTCGTTTTCTTTTTCGTTGCGTTCGTTGATTTTATTTGAATGAAAATTGGTGAATTGTATGATAGACGTTGTCTACGGATTGGGCGTGGCAATGCGGGCGTGGCGTATGCGTAATATTGTACAGGAGCCACGAGTAGAAGATGTGGCATGAGGCCAAGTGGGTGGCCCTCTCAATAAGCACATTTTGGAGTGCTTCAACTCTGCCGAGGAGTATGGGAAAGAAACAGAATTTGCTTGGCTGCGCATCTGTTCAAGTAGCTGATTATATTTGGAAGGCAAACATTGTTAAGCTTTAAGGAATTTAACTGATTGGAGGGGTATCGAAAAATGGAAAAAGGCATGTATAAGTACGCGTATTTGATGTAAGGATAAGACTTTAGAGATAACAGCAAGACATCTGCAGATGAAAAGTTTAAAATCTTAAAGCAACTCGGGTTAAAGACAAATGTTTTGATGTATGTAATGTTAAATTATTATCAAAAATCAATAAATGGTTTTGTGAGCAAGAGAGTCTAATGTGTAATCGTTTAAATTTTATAACTTCTTGTAAAAATACGATTTAAAATGTAAAGTGATCGAAGCATACTAGATAGTCAAAAATATAATTGTTCACTCAACGATTATTTTGCCCGAAATGATACTTTAACATTTTCGGTTTCGTAAGATGCCTTCATCAACACTGATAAAAAAGTGAAATTAAAAAAAAGATTCACAACACTGACCTCAGCCACTATTGAAATAGGTATCATCGATAATCGATTCTTTTCAATTGCCAATCGGTACCAGAGAGTCTGAAAAAAGTTCCAAAGCAACCAACACTTCATTTGGGTGCTGCTGATGCCAGAAACGGAAAATAGACGTTACCCAAGCTAGTCGTCCAATTTATTTGGAAGTCTATAAATGATTACAATTATTTAAAATTTTGTCCGTATATAAAATTATAAACCAAAATTAATATATTTGTCAAAATCCTAAAGAAGGTCTCTAAAAAAGTCTGAAATATATTAGAATAACTAGAATTCATTAAAATGTTATACATACATATGTTGGTGATTGGGTCGTAGCCTAATATATTTTATTCTGAAATGGCTGGTGTGTCTAGAGAAAACTGAAGGTTTGTACTTTTTGTAATTTAGAACACTACCGTGCAGCATTTGCAGATTGATACTTGAGATGTTAAGTGTGCAAAATGACAAATAAATGGGGCCCAATATAAGGTGGGAAATTGCGCTTGGAGAGCTCAGAAAATAGTGCGAGTGAGAAGTTAAATATGAACAAATATCCGTGTCGGGAAGTCGACCAGCACTTCTTGTTAAAATTTAAAATAATTTAATTAAATTAAAGATCGATGCAGGAATATAAAATTGTATAATTCGAAGAAAGTCTATCGAGGTATACCATTAATGAATATTTGGCAGACACAAACTGTGTGAAATTTCGGTTTATTGCAGCTACTGTCGTCGAAACACTATCCCAAAGCTACTTAGGTAATTAAGTTTTAAAGGGGATATGTTCAATAAAAATGAAGTATTTAACATGCGCTAATAGGTGGTAAAATGGATAAGCAATTCCATTCGGAACTCAGGGCTTATTTATTTAAAGTTCTTTAAAGATAATTTGAAAAGACTCCTTTATCAATAAACTAGAATCTCGCAACATTTAACCCCATCACATCATTGATTCTTGTTCCAGAAACAACCCTTTTGGCTTGTCACACCCAAAAAAAATAAAAATGGTTTCTATTCCCGTATTCCTGCAATTTATAACACAACAAATTTGGTACCAAAGAAGCTCCCAAAAAAAGTGGACAAAATTTGTCAAAGCAAATAAATAACTTAAAGGCCCTTACTCCCCTCATATACCCCACCCAACTACACCACATACACATACACACACACACGCACATCCACTGTACCAGTCTGCTCCAATGTTACCCCATGGTATCGTTTATGCCAAATGACCCTCATTATTTCGTCTTATTACCAAAATAAATTGAGTTTTGGCTTAAAATTTTATGAATGTGGGTGTGTGTGTGTCTGTGTGTGTTAAACAAATGAGCATTGGGGGACATTTTTTGTTAACAATTTTGATGGAAATATGAAATTTTTTATTTGCTGATGAAAATGAAATATAATTGAATTTCACCTTGAAGCCTTAAGGGAATGGAAATGGTGGCAATAGGAGTGCGAAAATGCTAAATCAAATATTGACACAAAGTAAGAAGGGAGAAAGTGTCTTCTACTTTTTCCACTCCTTGGCAAATTCGATTAAATTTGCCACGCCTCGAAAAGGCGCAGCATTATTGTGAAGCCATTAGCTGGCTTTGTCCTCATCTAGGCAAGAGTCTCGGGGAACTCGACACTTTTCTATGCCAACTAAATTGAATTAAAAATGCATCATAAAATGGACGCAGATTTGATTAATGGCACCGCCTTCCACTAACTAGGGACACCAGAAATGAAAAGTACTGAAGCCCATCAAAAATGGCAAAAGAAAATAAAAAAAAGGTTCTCGAAATAAATGACGGCAGAGACTTTGCGCACAAGACAGCCCAACTAATCATAAACTTGAAGAACTTTGGGTCTACTATGTATGTACATATGTATGTAGGTGGTCCGCTAGGTTCTCTCATACGCAAAACGATGGGAAGGCTTATAAATAAGAAAGTTTTCTCAGTTAGTGATGGGAGAGTTGCCGGAAGTAAAATAGGAAAACTATCGATAGTGAAATCTTAGGAACCTTGCAAACTTGCCAGGAAAAAAAGAGCAGCCAATTTAATTGCAAATTAATTTAAAAAATAAAATTAAGTGAAGAAAAATTTAAAGATATTAAGTAGTTTACCATCTCTATACATGATTGCAAACTCTTACCATATCCCAATCTCTGTCTCGTCCTTTTTTGCCTGCTAATGAAGCCATTTGACTGTAGTGAAAACTTGACGAAACTTGAGATGGTTTTTCACTCTCTGTCTGCTTACAAATTGGACAAGGACGCGCACACACATAAATTAGAGAGGAAAGTGTTTTAAAACAACTTTTTATGTAATGTACCTAAGGGTTGGAAATAGCTACCAAAAACATTGTCGTTAAAGTCAAAACAACCATATGGCTAGGTAACAAAAAACATACCAAAAATAACAAGCTCCTTGAATGTTAGTCATCCCTCCAGCCACCTCCTTGAGTTAGTTGACACATTGGCCATTACCCTTATACATACATACCACCGGTACTTTAGAGCTGGGCGTGCTTGTGGCCCATAAAAAACCTATACACCGAAAAAATATATTTCAATTAGTTGCGTTTTTTTAGTTGGAAATGCAAGCCGTAAAATGTATCTTGTAGTTCATTTGGTTCACTGAGACGACTCGTAAATTGTGCGACGGCAAATCGTAAATAATATTTTCGGACTTCTAATAGATTTTTACGGTTCTACTTACTACAGTGGTGCATGGGCACACGCGGAGTCACAGGCGCAGATGTTTCGAAACATTTTTGATGGGCCATTAAAAGGGGTTTCCGAGACAATAGAATGAACAAAAAACCTATGGATATTTAGTCTTAACACACCACATGAAGTGTTTATGGCTTGTCGGATTGATTTAGAAATACAAGTAGAAAGTATGAAAATTGATACTATAAGTTTTATTTGGGTACTTAATACGACTATTAAATGCATCATTTAGAAAATTAGATGGGTAATCTTTAACCAACATTGGTTGAAGGTTTAATTGAGAAATTTGTAAAGAAATACTAGGAAAAATAAATAAAAAGTGTTGGCCTTACCAACTACAAAATGCTTCAGAAAACTAATCCGAATAGAACATTAACTAGAATAAAATCTTTTAACATTACTAACGCTTAGACAATAAACTAATTAAAGTCAGAGTTAGAGGAACGGACTTTGATGTTAATCATTCGTGCAATTCAAATAGTGTCTCGTTTGTCAACTTTCTTAAAAAGCTTAAAGCGGCAAGCAATGAATCAAATTCTACATGAATAAAGGAATAAATTGCATAGTTTGTTCAAAGTGCATTAAAATGTCGCAAAAGTTTAAGGTAATAACTTTCATCGTACCCTATCGAATCAATCTCTCTCTTCGTTCGTCTGTCTGTCTCTCTTCTCATTGTTCAGTGTTAATTAACGTGCATACTGCTCTGCCACGATAATCTTCAATTTTTCTCAATTAAAACCTTCAGCTTATATTACACAAAAGTTCAATAAACAAAAGTAAAACAAAGTAACATCTAAATTTAAAAAGTAAAGAATCAAATCTTAGGAATCTAGTGTTCCATTCCTTCTCCGTTTTTAATACGCCTTACCAATGGGATATTTCTAAATCAGTCATAAGGTATAAGTCCACACGAAAACACAAAAGTTCAGTAAACAAAACTAAAACAAAAGTAACATCAAAATTTATAAAGTAAAGAATCAAATCTTGGGAATCTAGTGTTCTAGTGTATTGGTTTTTCCCAGTAGTTCCTTTCAATTTTTCTCAATTAAAATCTTCAGCTTATATTGGTTGATATTTCTAAATCAGTCATAAGGAATAAATCCATACGAAAACAACACAAAAGTTCAATAAACAAAAGTAAAACAAAATTAACATATAAATTTAAAAAGTAAAGAATCAAATCTTGGGAATCTAGTGTTCCATTCCTTCTCCGTTTTTAATACGCCTTACCAATGGGATATTTCTAAATCAGTCATAAGGTATAAGTCCACACGAAAACACAAAAGTTCAGTAAACAAAACTAAAACAAAAGTAACATCAAAATTTATAAAGTAAAGAATCAAATCTTGGGAATCTAGTGTTCTAGTGTATTGGTTTTTCCCAGTAGTTCCTTTCAATTTTTCTCAATTAAAATCTTCAGCTTATATTGGTTGATATTTCTAAATCAGTCATAAGGAATAAATCCATACGAAAACAACACAAAAGTTCAATAAACAAAAGTAAAACAAAATTAACATATAAATTTAAAAAGTAAAGAATCAAATCTTAGGAATCTAGTGTTCCATTCCTTCTCCGTTTTTAATACGCCTTACCAATGGGATATTTCTAAATCAGTCATATGATATAAGTCCACACGAAAACACAAAAGTTCAGTAAACAAAAGTAAAAGTTTCAAAATCAAAAGAGATATTGATTCAATAGGTCAAAGAGATCAAAGAGACAGACGTTAAAGTAAAAGCTGTTAAACAAATCAAATAAATAATAAGCCTGTGAATTAAAATATAATAAATAAAGAATAAACCTTGCTACTACAGAACCATCTACGAAATGCTTCAGAAAACTAATTCCAATATATTTTCAACTGGAATAAAACCTTTCGACAATACTATTAATATTAAATAATATTAAGACGGCAAGCAATTAATAGACTACTTTATGTTTCTTTTTGAGAATTAATATAATGCACAATTGATGAATAAGGAAAATACTAAAGGTCTTTACTGCCCAAGATTGGGAAACCGACTAAAAAGTTTGATAGCAAAGAAACATCCATATGTCTAGAAAATATCGATATTACTATCGTTTTATTGACATTTTTATCAAGTATCGATGACATGTTACAGGATTGCCAAGCTTTATACATTTTTATCTATTTTGTTTTCTAGTGCAAAACATAACCATGAAACGGGCATAAGCGATTCGATTAAAATCATTCGGACACGGGAACAAACCGATTCGATTTCGATTGCTGTCACATGCTTTTCGTACTTAGCTTTGTCATCGCTTGCCAAGAATAATTCTTGTATGTATGTATATATTTATTTATTCACTTATTGTTTATAATGTTTACAACATATTGAATAACAATTGAGAAAAGTATAAATACAAAATTTGCAATTACTTTTTATTGCGTTGACTCAAAGGCAAACGATTTAAACCCAAACAATTTTAATTTCTTGTCTGGGGAATACTTTTGTCCATTTAATGCCGTCAACAAAGCATATTTAAAAAACTCAACTATGGACTTTTTATTTACAACTAACACAACTTAGTTGTCAGTAGTCTTGTCTGTAGGTCTCTCATTCATTTACCCTTTAAGTAAAGCAAAACCATTTTAATTTGGTGCAAAACAAAACAAAAACAAAAAAACCGATAGAATTGTTTAGAAAATTAGTTCCCTTTTGGCTACTTAAAAGTAAACAAGAAATAGGTAAATTTAAGCACATTTTTTGCTTCATTGAATGAAAATAATTCAAACCAGTTTCATTGGCTCTGAAAAATGTTCAAATCATATCGCGCTGCTCTCAACGGTTGCCCTTCATTCTGAAATTATTCTCATTTCTTTTGCATGGTCATTTTGGTTAATGTGGAATCCCCTCGAGTCGATTTGGACTGCTGCTAATGGAGTTGCCAATGAGAATGCGAAACGAAGACCTCCAAACATCTGTCCATTAAAACGATTCCCTGGGATGGACCATTAATTACGCAAATGTTTCGATTGCTGGGTTTGGGGAGGGAATATCCTTGGACGCCATCTTCCCCATCCTTCCCTCTGAGTTTAGCGGGGACATCTGGCCGAGTAGCAGCTGTGAGAACTACAAGTGCATTAAAATGTATATATATTTACATATATATATATATGTATACCAGTGTTCCAGATGCCGATTTTTATTCAATTTAACAATTTTTATTTCATTTCGTTGCAATGTCAGCATTTTTCCAGAAATGGAGGACGAGCAATGTAGAATTGCATAACCAAGGGAAAAACTGGCGTTGTCAATGGCTACACACGTCAACAAGAATTTGGCAGCTGATTTGTTGATAGATGGAATTTCCTTCACTGTAGCTGACGATGCGTTTGGTCCTGTTCCCGATTCTGGTGTTGGCTCTATTTCCTCTTCCCCTCGTGACCGCCCATTGTCATCGCCATTTATGCGCTTCGCTGGGCAATTGGAGGGAGGCCCAAAAAAAGACCTACACACCATCACATACATACCCAACACACACAAACTCGCTCACACCACAGACAAACATGCCAAAACTTTAGCACAAAGCAAAAATTCTATCAGCGAGTAACTGACTGAGCATGCAAAAAGCATTGGGACCAGGATCTAATAGCAGGACTATAACATGCCCAGGACATATATGCAAGAAGCAGCATAGCAAAAAAAAGTAGGCAGGCAGGCAAATCGTCCTTTGCTACGTATTTTATGATATTCTTCCTTTAGCTGGCACCGACGTCGTACGATGACGATGGCGACGACAACGGCAAGAAATGATTTTATTTTGCTGACTGTCGTCGTAACTGAAATTGCCTACTGCTAACTGCGGATGCTACCATTCGAAGAACAGTAAAGCCTACCCAATAGGAATTCGGACTTAGTTCAGAGAAGCTACTGAGACTATGGAACTGTGTAACTGATATTAATATAAAATGTAACTTTCTTTGATCTTCTTAGTACTCTATACTATTCAGCCATACTGCAATGCATAAGAAGAATTATTAAAATCGATCATCATTAGACTTTAATACTTAGAAGCCGAGTTGCAGTATCATATCTTAAATTCTATAATTGTTTTAGAAATACAACTAGATACATATATAAGAATTCGATTTTTAAAGCTTATACCTTTTAATTTATTTATTCCAATACACATTTATTTTTACCAATAAAGACAATTAAAAACGAATAATGTTAGAGCTCATAAGACCTTTTTATACCATACACCCATAGGGTGAAATGGTATATTAAAGTCGCCAAAATGTATGTAACAGACAGAAGGAAGCATCTCCGACCCCACAAAGTATATATATTCTTGATCAGGATCAACAACCGAGTCGATCTAGCCATGTCCGTCTGTCCGTCCGTCTGTCCGTCCGTCCATCTGTCCGTCTGTCCGTATGAACACCTAGATCTCGGAGACTGTAAGAGCTAGAGCCACCAAATTTGGTATGTAGACTCGTGTAGTATGTAGAGTGATCAAGTTTATTTCAAATTTTTGCCACGCCCCTTTCCGCCCCCGCAATTTAAAAAAAGCGTTTATCTCAAAAGCTATTACAGCTAGCGACACCATATTTGGTATGTATATTCGCTTAGTAAATGCACACATTTTTTATGTATAAAAATTTTGCCACGCCCTTTTCCGCCCCCGTAATTTGAAAAACTTGATTATCTCCCGTATTTTTTTACCTTATGCAATTAAATTTGGCACACTTAAACTTAGTACTAATATCTAGCAAAATACCAAATTTGTTCAAAATCGGACCAAAAACAGTCGAGTGCATATAAACGTTTTTCCATAGGGCCGGAGTTGGCCGTTGGCTGGTGGGGGCGCTAGGGTGCTCGTATGATTGAGTGAGCGAGATACTAAGATATGCTTGTAAAAAGCATGTGAAAATGCATTTGTTTAATAAAGTTGAAATATTTGCTTTACTGGTGTATGGTATACCTAAGTCGGCGAGACGACTTACTTACTTCATTGTTTTTCATTTCATTGAGCTTTTCTCATTCGTCATTTGTTTTATATTTTATGATTTTTAGTTTGTCATAAATTAAACACTTCAGCATACTTATTTGGTTTATCCATATATCGACAAACAACTCGTTTATAATCTTTATTTATTTGGTTAAATAAAAGTGCACGAGTTTATATATTATGACTAATAACCACATATTAACTCATGACTTATATTTATATCCAATTAAACAGACAAATTATGGATAGATCAAATTGACTTTAACACAGGTTAAGATTTTAAGGCAACAACTAATGTTCTTTAACCAAAAAGTAGGCAACAGATTAAGAAATTTTGTTAGTATTTCTTTTTAATAATTTCTACAGCCACACTAATTGAAATCCACTTAAGTCCAAATTTCCTATTGGGTATGTAGACATTGAGACACCATGGTAACAGACTCTACCGCACAATTCATAGTACGCCCCCCAACTATGTATGTACATATATACATAGCTCAACGCTTCCTTTTTTATGTTTATATATACATAGGATATATATGTGTGTATATCTATTACCGTGTTTTGTTTATTTTGTTCTATTTATTCTTATCGCTGAACCACAGCAAACATGATGATGAAAATAATGATATAAGTGGCATAAAACCCAAGAAACCAAAACAAAGAAGTATACAAGAGGAATTGCGCTATTTTGTTGTTTTTTTTTCAATTTCTTAGGCAATTTTGCATAAAATTGGCTTTCTGTAAAACCATGAGAACCTTGAGGGGCTGAGACATTGTCCAGACACAAGGAACTACCGTGATTTCTGAGGTAGAAACGAATCCCAGCACCACTTCTATGAAGGATTCGTCTCCTTCTTCTTCTTTTTTTGCAGTAAATTCAATTTGCTTTTTCGGTGATATCAAAATGTTGTCGTTGTTTGGGTTTGGGTTGAGTTGGGTTGTGTTGTTGTGTTGGGATTTGGTTTTTTGGGCTTGTGGGCTTGTGTGGCGGTTGGGCGTGATTTTTTCTAAGCGCCCGAAATTCAAATTGAATTTATTTGCTGCGAATTTTCATTGCACACAAAAAGCAGGCAAAGGGACCGAGGATATGGTCCAAAAAATAATTCGATTTGATTTTATTTTGCATTGCTTTGACGGATTTTTAAGCGGTGCACCGACAAACTTTTTTTTTTGTTAGCAATGGAATGTTGTTTGGTTTGAATTGGTTTATCATTTTGTAGGAGCAATAGTTGTCAGTGGAAGGGGTTGGACATCACTTGGCTGTCCAGGATTTATAATGCGTTTAATGTGCGAATATAATTCGATTTTGTGACAGTAAATGTGCGGAAAATGTTGAATTAGAGTGAATAGGCATAAATAAAATTGAGTTTGAAATGGCATGGACAACAAATATTTAAGCGATTGGTTTTGAGCATGAGCAATTGGATAATTCTCTATAAGGTATGAAAATAGATATCTTAGAACTTCAACGATGAAAACAAATAATGGTCAAAAGGATCTAATATTGAAGTTTCAAGATGGATCCGTAGTGGATTCAGGAGTAAATTTTACTAACTAGCTTCTATTCTTTTGGTAAAAATTATTTCTATGCAGAACTTAATATTTAATATAGGTACGGCCTGGTCTCAGTATGAATGTCTAAGATATATGTATGTATTTACATTGTCGCTTCAATTATGTTTTTACATATACAAAGTAGGACTATTTCCTTAAACTAGATTGGATTGTAAAGATATATCAAAAAATCGAGAACCATCTATATAAGTCTAGAGCTGGAAGTTCTGTTTGAAAAAGTTTGTCAGAAAATTTTTTATTTGAGAAACTTAATATGTAAAATGATTATTTATAGTTGCAAATAATATGTATGGAAGTTTAACTTACCAGTTGATTAGGCGTCCACTTAACAATAATTAATTTATTGCGGCTTTCTGGATCTGAATAAGGTTTGCAATTACTTCTTACTCTATTTTTTATAGTATAAATTACTTTGAATTGTATACTTATAATGAAAAAGTCAACCACAAACTCCACTAGAGCCAACTCAAACAACTTGTAAAAGTTGATTAAAAGCGCCTAGAAGTAGGCAATGGATTTTCATTCATTTATTATAGTTGCAATTTCTATTGGGCTAGACCCAACCGGATGACCAGGAAAGAAAAAACAAAGAAACAAAATAACTTTCAAATTCATTCCGCATTGCACTCGACTCATTAAACCAAAAAATGTATAAGAAGTACCAAATGGAAGGAAAACAAGAAAAGGGAAACCAACAGAAAACTTTAACACTTCAATTGGTCTCAAGAATCTAGACAAACACAACCACACATACCCAGTCATAAACACAAACACACTTACACACACATACACATAGAAATCCTTTGACTATCTTCTTCATCAACGCAATGAAGAAATCGTCAGAAATCGCACTTATCGCCTCAACGAAAAAGTCAGCAGCAAAGCAGCAGACAAAAGCCTTCAAAAAATACAGCAAAAAAACTTAATTTCCGCTTTTGGTGTGGGGCCAAAAAGTTTATGGTCCTTGAAACAACAAAATAAAACTTAAAATAACAACAACTATTTGCTAGTAAACAAGAAATTTCACTTGAGTGATATATAAAGAGACTGAGACCGAAACCAAAAATAAGAAATAGAGAAAAAGAGAGTGAGAGAGACAGAGAGAGTTGTATAGACGAAAAACTTTATGGGGAAAACCCAAAACCAACGAACCAAACTCAGAATTTGTCTGCAGGAAATCCGCAGGAAATCGTTGGACTTTTTTCAGCTTTTCTCAATGTTGGTGTTTTATTTTTTTTTTCGTTCTGGTTTCTTCTACATTTTGTCTTAGACAAAAATTGAAGGGTTGAAGGGTTTGCAAGCAGCTAAAATTGTCTCAACTCTTGATTTGGGACTATTGCACGTCCTTTGAGTCGCTTCGTAATTATGCCCGGGCCTGGATCCGGGTTACAGGCACGGGCGAGAGGGTATGGGTCCAAAACAATTGAAGATTTGGCTTGCGGCCAGCCAAGTTAATGTGGCAAACCCATTTCAGTTTGAACAATCGAACAATTGAGCAATCGAATAGAGTTGAACAGTTGGTTCCCCTCTAATCGTTTGACGTACCGAAATAATTTCCAATGAGTTTGCGGCTCATTGAGTTCCAGGACGTGAGCAAAGTTGGAGGGTTGGCGCCAAGGCAGTTAGGCCAATGAATTGTCCTGAATTAGTAAGGACTAAATGCTTGGGAAGCTATTCAGTATGAACTTCATGGCATTTATGTGCAACAATCTGATATCAATTAATGCTAATGAATGTCTTTATATTGAATGTACGTAGGAAAATTTTATTAATCGATTCAAAGAAGATGCTGCTAATCGAATAACAAATCGAAAGCTTTAACTATGTTTTAAAAATCGGTTTAATTTATGCAAATTAAGATGAATGCTTTGATTAGTGTCTCTAACTTGAAATTTTAAAATTTAATTTCAAAATGTGCTTGTCAGTCATCATTGGGTTTTTTATATAAAATAAAAGACTTCCTTTACGGAATTTTTAAGGGCCAAGGTCATTAAACTTCTTGAAAAGCATCTTGAACCAAAATTTATATTACTGAGAAAAGATATTTGGATGAGGCAACCAATTAATGCATTTTCTATTCTTATGGTTGAATTCCTGAACTCAAGTTTCAACATTAAAGTTTTGTGCAGCTTAGAGTATTACATATAATGTACCCTCAAAAAGGGTATATGTGATCTGACAAAAATGTTGTAAATATTTAAAAAACGAAGAATATACTATCAACATACTTCTCTTCTCTTTAACTGAAGTAGTTTTTCAGTCTGTTGATGGTGATACCCAACAAATATAGCTAAATTCTAACTAACTGACATACCATTGATGCGAACCAAGTTAGAAAGGGTATGGAAAATGCTGAGAAGCTGAAAGTTAGTCTGGCAATTTAGCTATGCATATAGCAAGGCCTTACCATGTGCCATTTACCCACACACATAATGCATAAACTTCTTCCGCTTTAACCCCCTTCCATTAACCATCATTCTTGCCACCGCACTGTTCGTTCGTTCCCCTTGCGTAAGTGCTACTTTTGAAGTGCCTCCAACACAAAAGATGATTTTTTTGGATTCTTTTTATTTCTGCATTTTCATAAATGCCTTGGCATAAAGCAAAGTTGTTGAGGCTGTTATTAAGTATATAATTTTTCCAGCCACGCCCATAAAGCGGACTAACGCCCACTTTCTCACTGGCACAAAATGTGTTTCTATTTAATTTTTATAAAATTGCAACGCAACCAAAATGTGCAAAGCGAAAAAGGCAGGCAGAAAAGTTTTTTTGCCATGGAGGTCGTTAACACGTCCTCCCTCTTCGCCCTCAACGCACCGTACCCCAAACCATTGGAACCACAGCTCCGCAACTCCACCATCTCTTACCATCATCTGCCTATGCTCTGTGGAGCAACAGTTAACGTGGCGTATGCGCAACGTATGCATTTAATTTAATTTCATTATATTTATGCGCATCTATAGAAATGTGGGCGAACTAGTGGTACTAGTATTCGTCTCTCTGTGTGTGTGTGTGATAGGCGTGGCATGCAAATTGCAAAACTTTGCGTGAGCTGCTCGTCCCGCATTTTATGTTAAATAATTTATGTGACAAACAAACACAAAAACACACACACACACACATAGACATTCACCAAAACAGAGAACGAGAGTTACGTTTATGAATTTAATATTAAAGTGTCATTTAATTGCAATTTTATTTATTAAATATTTTTCATATACGAAAATAAATACTCCATCCATCTATTTTTCCTGTATTAGAGATGGAAGTTTAAGAATATGACAAATGCTCTATTTTTTGAGTTGAAAGCAATAGAATAAATTATAACATCTTCTTTAATTTTGAAATGGTTAATTGTTATTTAAGGTACAAAATTCTTATTAAAATTAAATGGAAAAACAAATATCTAAGTATACAGATTTATATTTGAACTACAAGGATGCAAAAAAAGCCAAGTTGTACCTTACTTACTTACACTACTTACTTTTACTTTTTACTCGTTAACTCGAGGTAGAGCTAATTTCAAAAGTCTTTTATAGGTGTATCCTCATCCATATCTAAAATATGAATTGAAAATTAAAATTTTCTACACCACCCTCAGTTTTAGTACTCACGCTTTCATCTCTAAATTCAGTTTATTGGCTGCATTGATTTTTATGCACATTATTCATTATTGAAATGGCACAAAAATATATAATTCAATTAATTAGCAACAAGTATTTGCTTTAAAATTGTACCATTTTATACAATTTTCGTAGAATTTATCTCAATTTTCATACAATATACGAATATATATATAAATGTATGTGTGTGTGTGTATGTCCCAGTTGTATATTTGTATCTATAGAGATAAATGAAATTCAATTAGACCGAAGCTCGTTGCAGTACAAAGACCACAGAGAGCATCTGCTATTTAAACATTTTGTTAATTTGCATTTGCTTTCAGCTAGGACGCCTCTCAACCACCCCCAACTAGCCCAACAATCGGTACGAGTGCAGAGCTGAAAATTTGAATATGACCACCCTGAAAATGTTCCTAGCTGTTAATAGCCAAAAATGGCCTGATAAAAGTTCGTTGGGAGCCAAGTCTGTGCGGGGGTTGGAGTGTGGGTGGATGTGTTTTTAGAATGATTTCTCATCTTTATATAAATGTATTTTGGGTGTCGCGACAAAATTTCATAAATAAACATTTGAACAAATTATGCGGAATTTTCCATTGGAAAAGTGGTTGAGTTGTGTTAAATGGGTTTTGGGTGGTTGTGCTGAGTGGGTTTTTGCTTTTAACTAAGCGCGAAATGCATTAATGTAGTTGCAATTTGAATTTTCATACCCTTATAGGGTATATATAGACAGAAGGTACATCAGAAATGGTATAACGAATGTAACAGTCAACTGAAGAGACACATATAGAGGTCAAGGCATATAGTTAGTTAACTAATCGCCTATTGTTGGATTTTCTTTAAAGTAAGCTTCACTTGTTAAAGGGTAACTGCCAGTCGTCTGCCCAAATAAATCTATGAAATTCTTTTGAATTATGCTTTTGGTATACAAATTAGAAGGAGGCACTTGCATTCGTTTGTTATGTTAATGAATTGAAAAGCAGGTCTCATCGTGCTAAAAAGAATAAATGGATAGATGGGCGGAGAATGAAGAGATAAAAGAGACAGAGACTCTATGCTTTGTGGTATAATTTATCCGTCTTTCTTCGTTAACCTCTTTTTTGCAATTAGCTTCATATGCTTAATCTCGCTAAAAGCACACTTAAATATCATTCACATTCGCATTTGCATTAACCCAATGTTGCTTGGAATTTTTTGTTGCTGCTGCTGTTGGGGTAACGAATCTATATAACAAAAGAAAATAAGAAACAAAAGAAAACAACTAAAATATGGCACATAAAAAGCGGAACTGTGTTAGTCGTTCAAAAATCTCTTTGGCTAAAAAAGAACAACAAACAACAAATGCAATGTGAAAATTTTCTACTGAAAACGAGCTAAAAACGAGCTAAAAGCAGCCATTTCCGCTTGGCTTGACTCCAGACCTCTCTGCCTGGATCCTCCTTCCTCTCTTAGCTAGCTGTCACCGATTCAGGATGATGATGATGATGATGCTGGGACTAGTGAGACTGGGGGTTGAGGTTTTGGGTTGGTTTCATTGTAAATCTGCAAGTAACTCAAACAAAGCAAAGGTAAAGAAAAAGCAAAGCAAGAGGCAAAAGCATTATTTTTATTCTTCTCCTTTTCTTTTTTTGCATGTTGCATTTCACAAAGTACAACAAAAAATGGTTAAAAGAAGTTACTACAAAAAAGAATCTCTTCCAAATGGGGTTTACTTTATGGATAATAAGTTAATTCGCTTGTAAATAAGTTGGTCAAAGTGTTTAGAGAAGCGAAATTACTAGTGAAAGTTTCATTTTCTAAAAGTTAAATTTTTAATCACAGAGAATGCAAAAAAAGGAACAACTTAAATTATGGGTTAGAAATAAAGCTGTAATTAAGAACATTCTATACCATTGTATAAAGTTTATAGAGAAAACTACGGTAAAACTTGAATAATTTTATTGAGCGTTTTATACAAATAATAATTTATTTCTTATAAGCTCGAGGTGATTGAAAAATTTGTAGAGAAGAGAACTCTCTTGTTCCATTTAATCTAATTTTTCAATCCCATAAAATTTCCCTTCACCTAATCCCAACTAAATTAGACTTTGCTTCCAGTTCTAAACTCAAACAGCCAACTTAATCAGGCTCATACCTTATGGTAACTGTGCTTTTCTACCAACCAACTAAGCTTTCCTACCATCACCCATCTCTATTACTTCAATTTAAAATGCTGCCAGCTAAAATAATTGCTTTGGCACACGCGCTGGCTCTCATTTCTCTACATTTGCCATCCTAGTCTCCTTTCTAGCTCCCTATTCCTAGCCTAACCCCAACACATTCTGACCCGAAAAAGTTGCTCTGTTTGCCAAATGTATAAATGCCAAAGCATTTAAAATTTGCCCAACTTTTGCGCTTCGATGCTTTAACTTTTGACACCTACGACAGGCAAATAACCCGACACCCGGGCAAGAGAAATGAATCCCAGACCGGAACTGATGCCTGGCACACGCCGCCTCCATTCGTCCATCCCGTTCTGCAGGAAGCAATGAATTCATTCATTTGTTTACTCGTTCAAGTGGCAACTTCATTTTGTAAACACTTTCGTTTACATATAACTTTTTTGCTACCAAAAAATAAAATAACAGCAGAAGCAACAACCATCATCAGAGGACCTGGTGTAGGAGCCTGGAGGAGGAAGAGATTGCTAGCTGCCAGTGGGGTGGGGTGGAGACAAAATGGGGGCGGCGAGTGTGTAAGGCAGCCCACAAGTTACATATCCCTTTACAACACAAAGTCGACCGTCGACGACCGCCGAGAAGGGAGCTGCAAGACCTACAACTCACTAACAGAACCGCAAAGCGCTGCTGCACAGTGGTCTGAGGTATGCTCTAACCAATTGCACATTGATCATCATATTTATTCTTAAGAATCAATTGGAAAAGTTCTTAATAACATACTAAAAATAAAGAATGCAAGATGACAGTATTATAAGAATGATAGAGGGAAGGCTATCTTCTATCTTCGAATTAAGTTAAAAATTAACTATGTAGTAATATATGTATATAACTTTATAAATATAATTAATCAATTATAATGAATAAAATAAAATAAAAAAAGTAAATACCACAAAAGAAAACAGAATTTAAACGAAGAAATAACCAGAGCAATCACTTTGAGTGAAGCATAAGGGAATAAAAAATTTTGAAAAAAAAATTATTGTTGCAATTTTTTGCTTGTCGTTTAGTTTTTGTTTTCTTTCTCGTTTTTTTGTTTTTTAAATTGTTCTATTGTAGATGTAAAACCACTGTGCCTCGACATTTTGCGGATTCTGTCTGCTAGCCGTTCTCCGAATGCCGTCGCCCTAAACTCATTCTCCTTTACTCGGGGATTGCTTGTTTTGGTGGCGTTTCACAGCTTCGCTCGGCAGCTTTTGGCAAAAGTTTCGTGTTTTACTTTTAGTTTGTGGCTTTCCTGGTTTTATCTTCAACTTAATAAAATGCCGTCAACAGTTTTAAATGCAAATTTCGCATCTGCAGCTCGCGTTTGTCTCCAGCCACTCCCAAACTGCCGCCATGCCCCCCTAGTTAGCACAAATGAGACTTGCAAATGATTATGCGCTTTGCTTTAGCTTTAGAATCTTTAAAGTCCTTGGGCAATGGGTTTTAGTTCTTAATGCAGATCTCTAGCAATGTCTCCCTACTGAGCAACTTTAAGAAATTTTATCAATTTCACTGCAAGTTTTTCTCTCTCCCTCTGTCTGTCTGTGTGTGTGTGTTTTAGAAAGTTTTTAGAAGCGTGTCTCCATATCCTTGGAGTAGGGGACTGCTTGAGAAATAGTTTACCAGCAATAGTTGGCAGTCCTAAACCTTACTTAACGCCTGGTTTTTCCCCAGTTTTCCCACAGTTTTCCTCCAGTTCTTTGCTGTTATTGCTGATGTCGTGTTAGAAGGTCAAGCTTCTAATGTTTCCCTAGGAGAGGGATATGTTCACAGTTCTGTGCCGGTTAATGAGCTGGAAATGCAAAGTTTTAAACCAGTTTCAACGTTGGTTGACAATGGGGAAAATATATACATACATAGGTATGCCTTTTATGTATGTATTTGGGAGTCATTTATAAAACAATTCTGTAAACTGATCAAAAAGTTTGCTTAAGCAAGCTAATTGTAAAATATATGGAATAAGTTTAAAGAAATATTTTGGTTAAGGTTTGAAATTTCTTTAATTTCTTTATGATTGACAATTTTTGTATTGTTACGTAAATTTTCAAAGGTGAAAATAATTTGAATTCCACATTTGACAGAATCATTTATAATTGTGGACACACAGCAGGAGATTGCTTTTATCTTTTACTACAACAAGAGAACAAAAGATAAATATATATTTACTTCACATTGAAAAAATGTACTTATGCATTGCATAAAGTTCACAATACAATGTATAAAAATATTAAAGTTAATCTCATTTTATCACCAACCAAATCCGAAAAAAAACTTTTAAACAAAAATATCACTTTTATTATATTTTTCCCTTATTCTGGTCTATCGTGTTATTTTGTTATATATTTTTGTTGCTTTTACGTAAACAACAAAGTCAGTTTGTGCGTATAGTCGACCTCTTAATACCCTGTATTGATCTAAAAATAAAAGCTGCTAGTATCTCAATAGGTTCTGTGGCAGGATGGCGAAAAGACTGTATTCAGATAATGATTATCTTTGGATATAGAAAAAGCAAAGGACAAAAGAAATAACAGTTTTTCCTATTCAATTTCAATCGCCAGTTTCAAGCATACATATGATAAGACTGAAAACACCTTACACCAAAATGCAGGATGTAAAACTTTGCTCACTCCTACGAATACAGAATCCTGATAAATCAAAAAAGAAGGAAGCCTGACAATCATATTCATGTTTCATTTTATTAAACAATTCAATTGCAGAATATAAACAAAAATAAATAATACAAGAAGAAAAAATGAAAAATTTCTCAAAAGTGTCAAAGCAATCAACGAAAAATATGTAGGGGGGGACAAAAAAGTTTATGAAAAACTTCTCTGACACGTACAACACCCACCAGATGGGGGGCAGGGGTCGCAGGCCAAGCAACTTCTAATTAGGAAGAAAAACAACCAAACAAATGCGAGAAAAGCTCACCAAATTTATGATAATAATTCAACACAATACCAAAGGAAGGCACACAACAAAAAACAAAAAAAAAAAAACAAAATTGAAAAATTATTTAAATAAACAGAGGCAACAACGAAAACAATCGCATATAAAGTAATTAAAAAGTTTGCCACGCATTTATGGCTTTTTTTCTGATACCCTCTAGACGTAAATTGGAAAAATATATTTTGGTCGACATATCGAATGTAATGGAGAGAAGGAAGCATTAAAAAATCTGAGGAAAGTATACATATATAATGTACATATCTATATCTCTATAGATCTGTATCTTGGTATACAGATCTTTTAGCTATGAGAGAACACATTTTCAGTTATGTCGTTTAAAACCTGGGACATTTAATTTACTTTAAATTATTTCAAACTATATTCTATCTGGTCACTGTTTTGCTTAATTTTCTTACAGGGTAACGCAAGGTCGTCGAGCTTTGTATATATTTTTTTTTTTTGAGGACTGTTTGGGTTCAAAACGAATAGAACAACAAATGAAAGTTGCAAAAGCAAAGCAAGCGAAGTGAAATTCAATTACAAGATGAAAAATTGTTTTGTGTTGGTTTTCCTTTTTGTTTTTTATTTTCCGAGGGGTTAAATAATAATCAAGTGAGCTTTTGTAGGATGTTTGTATTGTTGTGTGGATGGTTGAGTATATCTTTTCAAGTAGAAGTGTAATTGGCCCACTAATCAGAGGAATTTGTCAAGAAAGCCAAAATACGGATTTACTTTAGCCAATGTCCTTTATGTTCTTCTTTTAATATATTCAAGGCAAAGCCAATTTCTTAGCATCGAAAGTCTTTTAATAAATTAACTTATTACTTACTTGAAGATGATATTTCCCAATCCTTATTTCTTGGTTGCAAGGATGCTGCTCGCTCCTCCTTTGTCAAATTTGTTGTATAGTAAAACATTTTAGCAAATAGCCATAACCAATGACCATCGCCCATAACTTATGCCATTTAGTCCATGTTTTTGTATATCCATTTTTCTTTTCATATTTTCCACTTTCGCACTTCATGACCATAAAGCATTTGCCTCATGCCGCCTGCCTCTTGCCACTTTGCTGCCTGCTCTCTGCTTGCTAATGTAACAAACCAACAAACAAAACCCCAGACAAGTTGAACTTTCGCCCTGAAAATTGCGCAACAAAATGCAAAAAGTCAAAAATTCTAAGGGCATGGCATGAAGGCAGAAGATGATATGATGGGGGGAGGGTGGCAGGAGCAAAGTCTGAAGCAGGGGCGTGGCTATAAAATGAGCGTTGCCAAAAATTCTCAACTGTTGTGGAAACCTAATGCATGCATAATCAACTTTGTTTAAACTTGGGCGCCATTTTCCATAGTTGTTGGTGTTGCTGTTTATGCTCCAATTGCTGTTATCCTCTTTGGCCTGGTCCTGGCGCCTTATCTCTCTGTATCGCCCTCTATACCACTTGCCTCCCCCCACTCTTTCTCTTTCGCTCTGTCTCTGTCTATCAGGCTAAAAAGGCGCCAAGTTAAACTCAAGTTAAAGGTTCATTTCATTAATTTGCAAGTCGCATTTAGTGCGTCGGATGTCGACAGAAATTTGCATTTAAATCCCGTGACAAAACGAGCAGAAAAGCGACGACGTTCAAGATACAGAGCAAGCGGAGGAGGAGGAGCTGAAGTAGTAGAAGAAGGAACAAGAGTAGGAGCTGGATATGAAAACCGGGAGGTGGAGAATTGGGTGGTTCATTGGGTGATTTGGTAGCTACTACCACAGCAAGTTGTGCCTTTGGCAACTTTTCTAACATTCTTAACCATAGCGGGTATATCTAATCTGCTATTTACTTCATCTTACGCCTGAAATGGAAAAGAAAGCAAATGAATATTGTTCGTATAATTGATTCAAAAGTAGTCAAAAGCAAAACTTAACTGTGAATTAATGACGAATGTGACTAATGCTACAGTCGGTAACTATTTATGATTAAACGTTGATTAAACAAAAGTCTTAGACTTATTTTGTTATCTTTTTATATGTACCATCTGATGAGTTGTATTATTGGTCATTTTAACATTTGTAGAGTATGCTTCAAAGTCGAACTTACCTCATACCCTCCATCTGGTTGTAAGTATAAATTGTTTCACAAATTAAGTTGCCACTTGAGCCGTTGGTAACTTTTTCTGTTTTTGCCTGCTTATTCTCTTCATTAGCCATTAATAACTTGATATCGATGAGAGTAGAGTGGAAGGAGAGGAAAGTGGCATGAAGCAATCCTGCCTAGGGGTTGCCATTTCCAAGGTTGAGCAGGTTGGCCAGTCGGACACTGACAGCCACAAACCGAAAGTTGGAGAGCGTTGCCTAGGCAGCCTGGCCAGTGCCTGCGGTTAAACACAAAATTATGTTTACTACTGCGACCACTCGACTTGGTATGCCCATCCAAAATGCTACTAATTGGCTGCCCATTTTGTGGAATCAGAATTTAAGGCTTTAAGCGTACGCCCGGGCATGGCTCGCATTACATGGGAAGCTCTTTCCCAGTTGGCACTCAATCGCGCAACGTTTCTTTGCATAATCAGGCGGAGGCGTCCACTCTTCTTTCACATTAAGTGGTGTGTGGGAAGTGTCACAGCTGCCAGCTGAAAGCTCTCCTATCCTGGTTATACTCTGCATCTTCTACTTCTTCTTCTTCTCTTGGTTCCTATAGCTGTTAAAATAAACACAAATTATTTGTGTAAACTTGGGCCAAAGATCTTCTCTTCTTTTTAGAGGGATTGTGATGCCTAAGTGGCTACCCAATTCCCCCACCAGCCTTTAAGAAGTGAATGGGGCGTGACTTTGATATGGGAGCAGTTGATTGATTGATTGAAATTGATCGTTTTGCATTGAAAGATGAGAAACACAGCATAGAGAGACACAGAAGCAGAAGGCTGATGCTAAAGCAACCTGTTCATGTGGACAGTTGAGAAGGAGTTGACGGTAGGATAGGGTTCAAGGGATGTTTCTCCTTCACTTCCTCATTCCTGTCATCGTTGTCTGGTTTGAGTGACTCGGTATGCGAAACAGACCAATCGATATGTCAATTTGTCACAGTTTTCTATTAAAATTACAAAAAAATTGTTGGGTTAAGGAAAATGTGTAAATTAAAAAGGACCATGAATAGTTTATATCCCCCAGTGAGTTATTTAAATTTAACATTCCACTTTTAATAAATTCACCTAATAATGATGGATTAAAGTCAGTTTTAAAGGGCCATTTTTGAAATTAACTTTCTAACCTTCGTTGTTTTTACTTTAGTCAATTCTATTCGCTGGCCAATTTTTGCAACTTTTTCATAGTAATCAGACTTTAACAATTAATGGCAATTTACTTACATTAAAAGATTATTCATAATTTTGTGTTTTCTTTGAAAATTCTTCTGTATGAAAATATTTATAGGTATTATTATTAAAACCAACTCAATTCAAATCAGCCAAGACATATTTCTATAACAGCTCAAATCCAACTATTATCACTATGATGACAAATAATTTCCGCTGCAAATTCTTAGTTTAAATTTCCATGATTTGACGTTCACAAAATGTTGAATTTACAACTTAATTGAGCTAGACCCCCATCCTCCAAATGGAGTTTATTCATAATTCGGTTTTCCATTTCAACACCCACACAATGTCAACGAAGGAGAAAAACATAACTCATTGACATGAAGACGACACCGTCGCACATACATATATTGAACGCCTATTTCGTGTTCCATTTGAATGATTTTCAAAAAAAAAAACTCACAAAAAGAAGAACAACTTAACAAAAAAGGAAAAAAGAAAACTTACCTTAGCCCCTAACACACAAATCGCAGACAAATGTCAAATACTACACCGAAAATTGTCTCTCCGCCTCCAACGGGCATCGACATCAAAAACAACGCCACATATTGTTGTCATTAATTAAAACGTTTTATGGATAACATGGGCCAAGGGGGAAAGATGTGTGTGCCACGACCGATTTTTCACCATTTTTCAACTTGCCCAGTAAATCACTTTAATATTCAAATATTTCCAGAATCGAATGTGAGTGTTAGGGAGTGAGAAAGAAAACGCAGAAAACAATAAAACATAAAAATGTCAAGAGAATCGAAGGGCCTCGCGGCAGGAAGCCCGAGAATATGCCAATGAAGGCAACTTCACTGGGATACAACTCAGTCGGGGGAAGAATCCCCCAAATGTGCTTGCTGTAAAAACGTCAAATAAAATATCCAACAAAAAAAAAAAATCGAAGATGTATTTCGCCTAGATATTCGCTCCTCCACTTCCGATGCTTGTATCTGCTTACTTGCATGTATGTAAGTAGTTTTCAACAATTGTGACCCAGTTTTATATCGTATTATTTTTCTTTTCCTTTTGCCAAAAGGAATTTTCAATTTAGTTTCCATGCGGGATGCCTCCGGTGAGGAGACATATATGTCGTTGCTACCGTCTACCGGAAATTAAACCCAATGACAGGCCACGTGAGGAAAGCATAACCGCATATTTTAACCCTTTGTTGACGCACCGCCACTTCAAACTTCACTTTGACGCCTCCTTTTACCTGTCATGTGTTTATGTTTATGAAAAAAAGAAATACAACAAAATGGGGAGCAACAAAAAAAAAATATGCCAAAGGACCTGAACTTCTGCACCAGCTGCTATTGCTTATGCTGCTGCTGCTGATGCTTCTGCTAGATGAACATCAAAGGCTATTTCCCAAAAGGACTTGAGCTTGTGAAGTGCTTTGTATACTCTTACAAAAAAAGGGTATATTTACGATACCAATAGGTATGGAAAATAACCAACGAAAAACTTATAGTCTATAAAGGTCTTAATTGCATTTAATATATTATTGATTGTGATCAATTTAAACAAAATTGTGGCAAAGATGTTTTAACGTTTTACCTAAGGATGTTTTAGGTAAGCTAAGGTATTTCATCTTGTCTCTAAGAGTCAGTCTTGGATATGCTCATCAGGTACTGAATTTATCAAAATACTCAAACATGTATAAAAGCTGCCCTTCAATGACAACTTTTTAAGGGCATTTAGTCTTCGGTGAGTTCATCGTACTTTGGCGAATTCATTTTTGGGTGGTTTCACTCCATCTTCGCTCATTTATTTAAGCCAAAAGACGAAAGTGACACGATAAAAGATGAAAATGTAAAGTGATTTCTGTGTTTGTTTTTTTTTTTTGCCTTGCAGTTCTTAATATTTTTTATGGAACTTACGCAAAATGTCAAAGGTTTGGAAAACACAAAGGCATAGAAATTTGGTAGAGAAATTGCTGGTTGTGGTTTTTATCAAAGGAAATCTTAAGGGGGATTTCTAATTGAAATGAACTCTCTTAGATTTATTAAAGTTGAGTTCGAACCTTTCAATTAATGTATTTAATATTATTTTGTCAGAAGACCTCAAGCTATAATTCATGTTACTTATTTCTTAGTACATATTGGCAAATTGCATTAGCAATAATTGGACTGCGCCGAGCGCCCAGCCCACAGTCGGTTGCAGTTTCTGTGTATTTCATTAAACTAAACTAAAACTCTTGATGTAAGTTGTAGACTGCAAGTGTCAAAAACTTAATTAAAAACGCGTTGCTTCAGCTGCGATAAGTATAAAGTGCTAAAAGGAAAACAAACTTCGACTGCATCGACTACTCAACTACTACTACTACTACTGAACACACTTACACACACACAGACCGAGACATACACAAATATATATACTTAGTACAAGTACTTCTACGCTCAGGCACTTAATTAGACGTTAAACACTTGTAAAATGCTCAAGGATAATGGATGCGAAAAAGGACTCTTTTCCCTTTAATGCACATTGCATGACCAGGACCTAATGGCAAAGTGATATGGAACGTAATTGATAATATCTTCAGCTAAAACCAGTGATAACCGCACTTAGCTTGTTGACTTTAACGAATTGCAACAAAACGATTTAAAATCTTAGATTATTTAACATGCAACGAGAAGTTGAAATGGTATATTAAAGTCTGCTAATTGTATGTAACAGTCAGAGAGATTCTCATAACATTATACTTGTTTTATTTGAAATGCTAAAAATAATATTTTAATTTGAAATATCCTCATATACAAATAGTCAATATGATATGAAATAAGTTCCATCTGGGGAAGTAGAAACCACAGTTTATCTAAATTTTAGAGAATAGTTTTGGATAAAACTACTTTGTTTTTTCCAATATCTTTAGGGGAATATTTTACAACTCTTTTCTTCGACCCTTAAAACTTTATGGTTGAGTTTTTATTCATCTGCATCAAAACAGCAAACAAAAGATTGGATATTACCAAAATACAAACCAACAAGAATACTTTTTTTGAATAGAGTATTATCTGTTTTCCCTAACGATTGTTAAGAAATCAATTGTATATTAATCCCTATTCCCTTTTGAGTACCATTCCAAAAGATAGATAAATAAAATTGCTTATTTTGCTAGAAAATATGTTTGGCGACAAATTTTTTTGCTTAAACTTCGGCTTGAATTAGTCAAAAATACGTCATTTTTAATCGACACTTTCGATCATTTTAATGTTGGTGCAACATTGTCTTTGTGATCGGAAAACTGCTATAAGTGATTTTGACACGATGATGTTGTGTCACACTTAAATTTGTGACATTTCAGTATGGCTATAGGCATCAATTGAACTAAGAGTTCCAATAAATTGTAGCTTATAAACAAAGCGTTTTAAAGGACTCATTTGGACCACAAATTGAAGCAGAGTTCATTTTAACTACTAATTGACAGCTCTTAAGCTCGCTACTTGAAGCTGTTTTATGTTTCATTGTTCATGTTTTAAATTCTTGTCTCAGGGAAAATATTAAATTTTAACTGATATTTGGAATTGCTAAACACGTTTTCTCCTCTAATCAGTAGCTAATGCGATAATTTTTAAACATAATCTATAAATTAAGCAAATTAATTACCTATGCTCGTGTATAACATGCTCGAGTGCAATTCCCGGCCACAATTCTCGGTGCGCCCCCTTCACTGCCCCTACTTTGACGTCGCCCCTCCTGTCTTGGCTGCATTGCGAACTTGGTCATTAGTTAATTTACTGCACAGACAACTAACTAACCAACCAACCATAAATGCGGGGAGGTGAACAAGCCAACTAGGAGATACGACATTAGAATCAACTACAACCAGGTAAGATGGTAAATTGGGGGGTGACTGGGCAAGTAGACGGGAGTAACATGGAGGAGAGAAATCGTGTAAATTGGACCACACAGACACCCCAAACAAGGCAGGCCAAATGAAATCTGTGAAAGTTTTGCATGCATGCAACTGAGAGACCCGAGACCGAGACCGAGACCTGGCTCACTCTCTCTCTCTTGCTATCTCTCTATGACTCTGACACTGACTCTGTATATGACTCTGGTTCTGTGTACTGACTTCTGGCATATCATGCATATGCGAAGCTTCGTTTGGCTGCTGCCATATATATTTTGCATAAATTATCATCAGGCGGAGCCACCAAGCAGACCAAGCAAAGCTGTAGTAGGAGCAAAACCATTACCATACCCAAGACCCACAAACAAGATAATGCCACAGCGGTGCAACATCATTAAGGAAATTACTTGTAATGTATACGGCAGGTACTTACCGCTGTTGACTACTACCAACTGCTACTGCAACTATCAGTGAATAAACTCAACGCGCCGCAGCTCAACTGGTCGCTCCCATCCCGAAAAAGGGGCGGTGCCATGTTAAATTATCATAACTGCAGTGTTCTCAATGCTTTAGAATGCAAAAATAATTAATGTGAGAAGCTCTGCTTTTGGGTTAGTTCGGTTTGGTTTCATTTTTTTTTTAAAGATTTTTACCACTCACTAATTATTCGAGAACATGCAGAAATTAGCTCAATGAAAGCTAAGCGAAATGAAGATTCTCATGGTTATAAAGTAAGTATATTAGAATTTTACATATACATTTATTTTTATGTTTAACGAGATGAGAAAATCTTAAAAATTATAAAAAATACAGGAAATTAACTCAAAGGAAACTCTTCATTAAAATCTCAAATAAAGAAATTCAATCCAATCCATCGTCCATCTATTAAAAAGTTAACTGTAATTAAAGGGTATATAAAAGTTGCCAACTTCTTTGAAAATCTAGAAGGAAGTCGACTAAATACAAGATGTGGTCATGCTGGGCATCAATAGATACAATTTTATTGATTAATCCATGTCTGTTTGACCGTTTATCGGTTTGTTTAGGTGAGCACTTATACCATGCGAGACTTCTCACAGCTTGGTACATAGATTCGTCTAGTATGAATGCAAACCAAATTTAATCGCCTAAAAAACTTTTAAACTTTATGGTTTTTTTTCGGGCAAAAATTTTCATTAAATTTTACGTGAAATGGGAATATTACCTTCTTTAACCTACTCGTACAACTAGCAACTACACATATGAGATAAGGAATTATCATATGGATGTAGTTCCTATCAAATCAGTAACATTCCTATTCACTTTCAGTCATATTTAAAGTTGAAGTAAGTTTCAATAGGATCAAGGATACGTTAGCTTCGTGTAAAATATTGATTAAATTTAAATAAGATTTATTTAGCATATATTTGCAAGTAGAATTTACCATCAATAGAATTAAGCGACACCAGCAAATTGTGGCTAAGGACTCTTGGCTAACCCTTTTGCCCTCTTTCTGTTGCCTTCAAGTAAAAATTGTGTATATGTATTTATTTGTGAACAATTTCCCTAAACACTTTCACTGCCCCACAAATATGTACTACAGATTTGCAATGTATAGTATATTGTATAGTGTGTACATTTAGCCTAACCCAGAGCTGTGCCCACTATATTGTGAATCCTTGTAAGGATGAAAACGTTTTGGTTTGTTGGTTGGCTTCAATTTGCTTTTACTTTGCTTGTTACGACCAAATTTCGACTGCTTGCTGCAAATTACACAAAAATTAAATGCATGAATAATTCGAATGGTTGCTGTGGTCAACAGCCCGAAACCTAGCTAGGACCCTTTCGCCTTGCTCCTCCTTTTGCTGCCTTTACTTGCCATTTGAACTAATCATACAAAAGGAGTTCAGAATGGGGGCGAGTCAATGACGAATAAGTAGTGTGTGTATGTGTTGGGGGGGGTTTTTGTATTTACACTGCATTTTATCGCTTTAACACTCTGACACAATGAATATAAATATTTGGACAGCAAAAACAGCAGCATGTCCTGGCTCTGGTACTGGTCCTGGCACCAGAACATGAGGCCCAGATATGCATGTGTGTGTATCTGTGTGTGGACTTGACCTGCGCATTAATTTCAATATACAAAATGAAATGGTTTTCACTATTGTATAAGGGTATAAATGACAATAAAAATCATAAAGTTAAATTACTTGGCAAACCGACTTTTTGTTACCCTATGCCAAGAGGGAATTAGGCCGCAACTTTTCCGAAACGTTTCTTATCACAGGTTGTTAAACCTATCACCTGTTGATTGTGATCAGAAATTTGATGTTCGTTTTTTTTGCACCTTTCAACTTATTAGTCTATGGTATTCATATGTTGGCCAGACTTTTTCTATATTCATAAAAATAAAATTTATTATGTAATTTAAGCCAAACCGTTCGATCGATAACCATAATAGAAGGGAGAAAAGAGAAAAAAGAAACAACAAACTTGTATTGTTTGCTATTAAAATTGACTTGAAAGCCTTGTTTATGTGCACTTTTAGTTAACTTTGTCGCCGCTAACAGCAAACTCGATAGACCCATAAATTGAGTGCCAAACAAAAAGTCAAAGTTCGTTTAAAAGGCACCACTCATGCCCTAGCACCCGAGTTTCAGCTTCCAGCTACACTTTTTCTCAGCTCCTCTCAGGGCTTCTTTTCACATCCTTTTTGGGTTGGCAAATTTGTCGCAGGAAATGTGCGTTATGTCCCGGACTGGTCCCCAGCCTGGTAGGTGCATACATACAAACACATATACCCATACATACATATATAGATATATACAAAACAAACTCCTTATGTTGCCTTCAAAGCGAAATCAATTTCCGCTATAGAAACTGCCTTGTCCTGCCTTCCCGAGGCCCAACTTTCTTCCTGTTGCACAAATACATAAATACTTTTGTACCGGATGTTTGGGTCACAATTTCGTTACCCCATCTTCCTCATTTACCATTTTCCATTCCCACTTCCCAATCCCATTTCATTGCTATATTTAATTTGCAGACTACAAAATGTTTAAAGTTTATATAGTTATGCGAACCAATTGCATTTCAAGTAGCTAGGGAATTAAATTCGTTAGCAAATTGAGTTGCTATCCAATCGATTCTTTTTGTTTCCATTATTAAAAGCTAACTGAAGATGTTTTGGTTTAAAATTTTATCCACTTGTTTTTGATTTCCAAGTTGATGGAATGAAGGCAAAAATTGGTTTCGAAAGTTTGCTGAAAGGCTTTAATGGCTCAAAAGACTCCTTGACCAAGTTATGCGACCTCAAAGGAACTCAACTGGTCATCTATCTCCACATTTTGTGTGTAACGTTTAACATTTCAAAAAGGTCTTGAGCTGACATAATACTTACTCTGTGTCTGCATTTTGAGTTAGTTTTTTCTTTGTCATCATTGCAATTTGAGGAAAAATAAATAATGAAGACACAACAATAACTGACTTGGAGTAGTCAAATTATCCCTACAATGAAATATTTTTATTTTACATATAAGATATTTGCAAAAAGGTAATAAGTAAAACAAAATTTATCACATACTTTCGGGCCGCTATATGGACCGACACTAGAAAATCACTGGCTCTACAAACTATTATATATCCTCAATACTTTTTATATTATACGCCCAACAATGAAATGTCATTCGCTTAGACGGACATCTTTTTCATTTTATGAAGATGAGTTTTGTACTTATATATGCATTATCTTTTTTTAATATAATATTTGTATAATTGAGGTAAACGAATCATATCAAAACAGAGAAAACAGAATGATTCTTCAAAGATCTAAAATCTGAATTGGAAAATATATGAAATTCAAAAAAGAAAACAAGGTTTTTAAATGTAATGTACTTAGTTTTTGGGCAAATTTGTTGTTCTAATATACTGGACTTGAAATTATAAGAACTGGAAGATGCTAGCAAATTTTTAGTCTTCTTTTAGAAATTTACACATTAATTTATTATCTTTTGCTACTTGCAATTAAAAGTATAATTATTTCAACAACAGAATGAATCAAATTAAACCCGCATTGTTGTGCTTTTTAATTTAATAATGCAAAAAAGTTTGTTTCACAAGTAGAACTAAACGTAATTTGTTCATGTTTAAAATTTAAAAAAACCTATATATTAATTATTTATTAAAATGTTTTTGTTTTTTAAGTTTCCAGCAACAGCTTTGAAGTGGCATTTATTTGGTTTCAATTATTTAGTAATTTTATCATTTTGCATTAGGCTTCCAAAACTCACAGAATTTATTCAGTTTTTGCTTGATTAACCACAGTTTAATTTAATTAACATTAACCCCCGTGAAAGTCAATTCATTTGTATGTATGTTTGATTTCATCTATGAATTAGCCGTGTATGTTCATATGTAGATGTATTGATATTTATTTAAAATTTTAATTAACAGTGGCAAAAATAAGCAAATGAAATTGAATCAAATGTCATTTTATGTGAGCCACACAAAATTAAATGTGGTTGGAATTAAAGCTCTCAAAAAGCTAAACTTAAAAAAAATAAATAGACGAAAATGGAGTGAGAGGATTCAGGTGTTATTCGTCTACTTTGCGGGTTAGTGTAGACCAAAGAAACAGCTTCATTAGTTGCCCAGCACGACATTGTCGTCGTCGACGATGTCTTCATCAGATCCGTCTATGTATGTGTGTTTTTTTTTGTCTGGACCGCAAAAACTTCAAGGCACGCATTGCCCACTCCTGGACAAGAATGGATCAAGACCAAGAGCAACAGCAACATCACCACCAGCTAAAGCCAAGTCCAAGACCATGGCCAAGAGTCTGCCTCTCACTGGCTGGTTGCCTGGCTGCTCCTTAAGTCACATAACAAAAAAAGTGGCAAAAGTTTTTTCCTGTACCAAAAGTTTTTGTTGTACTTTCTGTTGCAAAAAGTTTTATTATGATTTTTGCTTTGGATTTTTCTTTTTTTCTGCTCCTCAGTTTCTTTTCTTCTTCTACTTTTTTGTTTGCTCTTTCTCATCCTGTTTTGACTTTGTTGACAATTGAAATTGATTTTGCGGTCAGTCACAATGGCTGTTGATTTTTGCAAAAATATAATCACACTCGCACACACATACAAAATATATACACAAATATATCACATTCACCTCATATGTATGTATGTATATTTCCAATATATACATTAATGCCTACATACATATATACAGACATTCTTTCCGATAGCAAATTTTAAATGAGTTTTAAATTGCCAGCAAATACAACAATAACAACAACAACATTTCTGTTTGAGCTACAAATTATTTGACATTGTCATCTAGTGAAAATTTCATTAAATTTTTATTTGCTATTTGCCATATGCAAAACAAAGGCCATCTGAACATTTTCTATTATAAATAACAAAACACTGTGAATTAAATAACAAAATAAAAAATGTACATATATGTATGTTGGAAATCAGGTTAACATAATCAAAGCCTGTGATTTAATACCCTTCCCAACAATCGCCTCTTGGACCAAGATTGCTGAACACATAGGAGAAACAAAATTAGATTTTGAATCCTATTTTTTGTCCAATTATGAATCGCTCCAAATTGGAAATATGTTGCCACATTTCTCATGTAATCAAACGTATTCTATGATCTGTTCTAGTTGAAATTTTTTTCTAATTTTAAAACAAAATTTATATAATTAGTTACCAATCGAAAGTTTTTTGGTTTAAAGGCGCATTGCCCCAGGGCATCATCGACTAAAATATAATTATAATTTGTACTTGATAAACAAAACCACCAACCCAGAATTAAGGAAATGATTTTTTGAAAGAGTAAAAAAAAATCAAATTTAAATAAATCACACGAAAATTCGTATTTATCTAGGATCTAAATGACTGAAACAAGTGATGGGGAAAGGCAAAAGGAGCGAGTCGATATGACAGGATACTGTATTATATACACTATAATTGACATTTTAATGCGCTGATAGTTGAAGAACGATAGCAACACGATTTAATATTCTGATAATTGTTCAACTTAATCGAATTGTCAACGAGCAGAGACAATTTCACAATTTTTCCTATAGCCGTACAATGTGGCGTATGCTAAATATTATGGAGACGATTTTGACATTGGCAATTGACACCAAAATTAAATGGTAAATTTAACCACATCAGAGAAAGCAAAGAAGCAAACAATGAGGGAAAGAGAGAGAGAGAGAAAAAGAGTTGAATAGACAATGGAAATATTTAAATGAAATTTAAATTTTTACTCTGTGTTTTTTTTGCCTCATTTAACATACAAATTTCTATGTTGCATATATATTTAGATGGCACAGCTTGAGATCGTCTCACGATCGTTTGTCTAATGGTTCATTGCATTTTCCGGCCGTTGCCCTCCCACCCCCCATGGGGTTGTCGTCGGGTGTCTCCCTGCTCTCTCTCTCTATATCTTTCAAAATGAAAATTTGTTGTGACATTTTTCAAGTCTTTGTGGGTTTTCAAATGTGGCGAAGCATAAATGTTTCAAGAGGCGTGCCCGAGTGTTTAGCTTAATGAAAATTTTGGACTGCTTGAGATAAAAGCTCTGTGGAACAGTGTGACAAATATCGCCAAAAACTATAAGAGATCGCAAGAAACATTATAATATACCTACACTAACATATAATATTAAATATCTCCAAACGAAAACGATATTAATTGGTTTTTTTGTTAAATATGGAATAATGTGAGAAACATGTATTTGTAATTATTTGTTTTTAACTATTTTTCTTGTTTGACGTTTAAGGATTTTATCATCTTTAATATTCAATCTAAAAATACTAAAACAAAATGATGATGGCAAATTAATATTTTAGCCTTTAAAATAGTTCAATAGTACAACAAATCTTTAAAACTGATTGTGTGGATATGTTCTTGTGAAATTTTCGCATATTTTTGAACGTTATTCAAGTTTAACAATTTAGTTTTACAGGCTAGAACCACTGTACAAAATATCTACTTTTACAAATTTAGAAATTAGTTGCTCTATCGATTGTCTGTCTAGTGATAGTGTCTATTTTCTTATTGACACCAACACCTGTCCCCCTGTTGCCGTTGCCCCTTGCTGTCGCACCATTCTCATCGGCCGTCATCTTAAGCAAATATTGGGGAATAAAGATTTTCGTTTCGGTTGCCGACTTTCATATTGTGATTTTGTTTGTGTCTTTCTGTAGCCAGCATCACAGCATTAAAATTGAAATTGAAATGCCGCAGACCGCAGTAAACCAGAATCGTCTGCCTTTGCTTCTCCTGATGGCGACGATGAGACAAAAGGAATGAGAAAAAGCCATCAAGGTACAGTCAACTCTGGTCATAATCAAACGCTGAAGCCAAGCTTTTACACGATTACAGATAAACAACTATATAGTCAGGTCTGATGATCTATGTATTTCATACATACAAGTGCTGTATATAAATGTGTATGGATTTCTCAGAAACTCAGTGGGAGTGGCAGAAGCGTGTAAAAACAAACAAACTGACGACAGCGCATAGTTTCATTATCCTTCGCAGAATACCAGTACACAGGCTGACTGACAGACAGAGAAACAGACCGGCATTTGGGGGGTCAACGGTGTGGGGCAGGTGTACAGACAACGAAACGGAACAGGAACAGGCAAAGGACATGTCGAGCATTACAAATTTTCGAAATGAAACTGAAATCAAATAAAGGACAATGCCAAATATACATAACGAGTGCGAGTATGAGAATGAGATAGAGAAATGGAGAAACAGAATAAGAGAAAGAGAAAACAGCAGAAAGGGAACATCACAAAACCAACAACAATGCTGCGCAATTAAAAATGGCTGAAAATAAAATCGCTGGAATGACAAACATGCTGCGAATTTGTAATCTGTAATATGAATTCAGAATTTCGAATTTTAAAGATATTTTTATTATGAATACGAAAAAGGAAAACTCAAACGCAAAAAAAATGAAGTAAGTAAGTCGTCTCGCCGACTTAGGTATACCATACACCAGTAAAGCAAATATTTCAACTGTATTAAACAAATGCATTTTCACATGCTTCTTACAATCATATCTTAGTATCTCGCTCACTCAATCAGACGAGCACCCTAGCGCCCCCACCAGCCAACGGCCAACTCCGGCCTTATGGAAAAACGTTTATATGCATAACTCGACTGTTTTTTGTCCGATTTTGATCAAATTTGGTATTTTGCTAGATATTAGTATTAAATTTAAGTGTGCCAAATTTGGTTGCATAAGGTAAAAAAATACAGGAGATAATCAATTTTTTGAAATTACGGGGGCGGAAAAGGGCGTGGCCAAATTTTCATACATACAAAATGTGTGCATTTACTAAGCGAATATACATACCAAATATGGTGGCTCTAGCTGGAATAGTTTTTGAGATAAACGCTTTTTTTAAATTGCGGGGGTGGAAAGGAGCGTGGCAAAAATTTTAAATAAACTTAATCACTCTACATACAACACGAGTCTACATACCAAATTTGGTGGCTCTAGCTCTTACAGTCTCCGAGATCTAGGTGTTCATACGGACAGACGGACAGACGGACGGACGGACGGACAGACGGACATGGCTAGATCGACTCGGTTGTTGATCCTGATCAAGAATATATATACTTTGTGGGGTCGGAGATGCTTCCTTCTGCCTGTTACATACATTTTGGCGACTTTAATATACCATTTCACCCTATGGGTGTATGGTATAAAAATGAAAAAAGCAATGTGAAATTTGTGGAAACCTGGGTAAAACAGGTGAATATGAATTGCAGTTCGATTTAATTGAGTTGTTGGAATGCGCATGAAAGAGACAACGAGAGAGAGAGAGAGAGAGAGAGAGAGAGAGAGAGAGAGAGAAAGAGAGAGAAAGAGAGAGAAAGAGAGGGGAAAGAGACTGAAACGACAGATAGATAGAGAGGGCTAGCTGATATGTTTCACAAAATGGTAACAATGCAATCAGCTGTGCTGTAATTGGCAAAAATGTAAAATTGCAAATGAATGAATTCGTTTGAGTGTTCTCTTTTATTTTTGGTTTTATATTTTTTTTCTTTGCTGGCAAATTGATTGAAAAACCAGAAATTGGCAAAATGATGAAATGTGTAATATAAAATGTGGCCAACAAGGTACAGAACTGGGAGGGAGATGGCCATACAGGTGAGTGCCACATCGAGTGGAAAAGTGAGTTAAGATATATTTAATAGCAATTTCAATTTCAAACAAAGAATCTCTTAACTTGATAACGATAAACTGAAACTTATGCAAAGAGTATTCTCGCTTACCCAGTCCTCATACATTACTCAATATTAGGTTAGGTTAGCTCATAGTAAGTTGGCAAGTACCTATGTCTCATTGGGGCCTATCCTGGACACTCGCATAGGATTTGTTTAAGGGTTTCTAGAACATCGGTTACCTTACATATCCAGCAGACGGTCAAGAATTTTTGGCCTTAAGATCGCCTAAAAACCGCATTACGATCGTCTTAAGTTTGCTAAAGATAGCCCTAGGGTCTCCTCAAGTTTGCCTTAAAAAAATGTGAATATAAGAAAACTAGAAAAATATTTGTTTATTAATTACCAATTATTCCATTCACCTTATACGTACGTCCAATTTACTAACACTTATTATCCTATCCATCACTTTTGCAATATTTTACTGAGCAAAAAGCCGGAAACTCTTTCTATTGTCAATTATTTCCTTAGTTGCCTTGCCAACATTTAGTTTTGCTTTCTCTGTTTTTCACCATTTGTGAAACTTCTTTTGCTGATTGACTGATTGCTTTGTCTTCTCTGCTCATCCCGTCCCACACCACTGACAATGGGATACAATTCAATTTGTACATCCTACAAATGCCCCACCCATTGCTACGCCTCTTTTTCTCCTTTTTGTGAACATTTACCAATTTTTGTTTTTTTGTCTTTTTTTTTTGTTTTATTGCCGCTTCTAATCAGAATTTGTAACCAATTTTCAATGTTTGAATGCGTTTTCCTTTGACGCCGACAGTGTCCTGAGAGAAACATTTGATTTTGCGATTGAATCAAACAATCAATTATCTTGTCTTCTGTCGTTTTCGTTTCTCTGCTTTTTGCTGCAATTTCTATTGGCCACATTTTTGTCAAATGGCTAAATGACGAAAGGCAGATGACTGCAGGCGGAAAAAATTGAGAGCACAAAAAATGCCAAAAACTTACAGTTGAGTGACAAATATTCTTGCAGAATCAGAGATAGAACGACAGAAAGGCAAGAATTTTAAGCCAAACTGTGGATAAGCTGAATATTACATTTCAGCTATCAGGAATTGAAAATTTTTAATCAGCTTTCTCGCTTGAAAATAGAGAAGACAGAAAGCTATGCAAAGGCATGAAACGTCGGGGTCACCATCTGTGAATGAGACAAATATTGCATTTTAAATTATTAGAATTGACATTTTTGATCGGCAATTTCTTTTTATCTGCTCGTTCTCTTCTTCGCACACCATTTTCTTGGTATCAACAGGAAATCACAGAAGCAAATGAAAAAAAAAAAACAAAAATGGAGCGCATAAATTTCCGCTTTCGCCATTCGGATGACGTTTTATGAGTCAGCAGAGCAACTGAAGTCAAAGATTGTTTATGATGGCCAACCCCAAAATGATTCATCGCATTAAATAGCGGATAATGCTCAAGCTCATATTCAGCAGAGCAAACGAAGACAAAAAAAAAGGCAGAAAAAGACTGAACCAAACGCTGCAAGGATGAATGAAAAGGAAGAAGGATAAATGTGTGAGCATATGCGAAATTTTGGCCATTTGTATAAAAATTATTTATGGCATAAATTGTCCGGGAATGTTGAATTGTTGAGTAAGGTCTAATATATTGAGCTATAAATCTGACTTGCTTTCAAATTTGTACTTTACTCACATGCTCATAAATAAATGAAGAGCTAAGATATCGAATATACGCAAACAGGTTAATATTCATCTGCCATATCTAAATATGACTTTTGACTGTATTCATTTCAGTCCCACAAACGTAAAAGAGGGGAGAACAAACAAAAACAAAAAAAGAAAGAAAAAAAACACTGGCATCCATCAAAAACGTAGTTCCAATTAATGTAGAGCACTTTAATTTGCTGTCCCAGTTTCAGACCGCAACGGAAGGACTCATATAACCAAGCCCTCATTCACCATCCTTTGCCTCCTTCCGCTTTTTCAGCCCACACAATTTCCTGCCCATGGCCACATATCCACACATAAATTCGCATACGAAGCACAGGCTGACATGGCGGTGCTATTTATGGAGCAGTTCCTGTTCAGCAAAACAAAAAAGGAAAGCAAGGACGACGAACAAAAAAAAAATATATGTAGGGAAAAAAGTGAAACTCAGCTACTTTTAGTCTTCTAGTCATAGTCCTGTATTCTGCCGGTTGGTTTAGCCACACACATACATAAATCCAAAATTGTCGTTTTGTCGCATAAATATTTTAGTTCGCAGTCGTTTAAAAGCGAAGGACTATGCTGTGGCGCAAGGCAAAGCAAGGACATAGACAATAGGCCAAATTCGAATAGACACGAAATGACATTATTTCTTATTATTAGAAGACAACGTAAATAAATGAGCGAAGCAAGTGTCCGGAAGGGGGACAGTCTGCAAAAAAGGGAGGGAGGACTCTTCTCTTTGTTTCTCTTGTCAGCTACAATTCCCACTTGTCTGTCTCCATAAATGCTTTATCTCTGGCCAACACACACACACACAGACAAACAGACAACAATGACAGTTTTGTTGGCTTTTGTAATTATGTGCATATAATAAAGTTAACCTAAATAAAAAAAAAAACAACATCATACATAAAGAAGAGTCTTTATGCCATATAATGAAAAAACTTCATGTCTATATACACACACACACTCATAATATTATATAGATTATGTACATAGATACGCACTGAGACATACACACGCACACACACAATAGTTTATTGTGTGAATAGTTTTGTATGCAGTTCATTAAATGATAAGCCATCGACATTTGCCAGGACAATTGAGCATTGGCTACTGAAAGACACATAAAGGCAATGCCTTGTACTATAACTAGGAATGTTCAACACCCTTTATGCGGTTGGAATTATTTGAATTTAGTAATTGAAATAATTCCTTCTTAAATGCTTTTAATCTCAGATAAACAAAAAATATCCAACTCAATTCCTTGCTGAATTTAAAGGACTTCAAATCGTTTTCTCAAAGAATTCATAAGAATTCCCTTTTTCAATAATAAACCCCATCACAATGTGAATATGCCCTATTTGTAAAGTTCACAAAGAAGTATGGGACAGGATTTGGGCGACAGTTTCATAAAGGCTTAAAAACTTTATTTAAGAATGGAAAATTCATATCATTGAGAAATATTTTAAGCAAATAAAGTCAATAGAAAATGTTCATCTATGTGAAGAAATTACAGAACGGCTGACTGGCTAGCAAAGATGATGACCAGAAAAATATTTAATTTTTTATTTAAATATATCCATAATTTCTCTAACATTGGAATTGGCAAGCAAAAAGGAAATCTAAAGTAAATATAAATTGGTTTGTAAGTAAATTAATTGGTTTTCTTAATTAAGGATCATCTGTGAACAAAATTCTTAAATATTTAAATTTTACAAAATAAACATTAAGCAAACTTAACGAATTTTCGCTTAACTTTGAAAATTTGTTTATATTAAAAATTATGTCATGTCGTTAACAAAGAATTTAATAAAGAATTTCACCGGAAATTCTTTGCCAATCTAAAACCATTGTCAATTTTCATTTAATCTTTTTCTAAGAATATTTTTTTTTTTGTTTTTCATATTCTACTGGCTGTCATCCTAAGTTTGTCAAGTAATATGTGAAACTAATTGGTTGACTGCTGCTGTTTCTCTTCCTTATATTCTCATGTCCTCCTCGCATTCCGCATCAGCTTGGGACTTATCAATATGCATGATGAACAATTTTGACAAGCTTTTCCAGAGCCCAAGAGTGAAACCCATTTACATTTTACATACTACTTAATTGTTTTCCCATTATACTGGGAGCTTCATTAGCACACGCACACACGTGTATGGCCTCCGCCTTTTGCCCAGCTTCGCTCAGAAAGTCAAAGCGATTAATGTCAACTTGCTTAATAGCATTCCTTTTTGCCTCATCACCATAAGCAGCATCAGCAGCAGCAGCAGCAGCAGCAGAGGCAGAAGCGGCAAAACCGAAAACTTAAAGCCTTGGCCTATACATACCAACATACCGACATACATATTTGTATAAAGAAGACAGGCGACTGTAATTTCCTGGCGACCGTCATACGCCTCCCTCGCCGCAGCACTACGCTCATCTCAAATGCAGGCTCAACATGTCATGTCACTTCTGCTTGCCCAGACTTCACTTTGGATTGGATGCTGCTGCTGCTGATGCCGCTGCTGCGGTTGTTCGCGTGATGAATTACACACTCGCCGAAGGACATCATGATGAAGTGCCTGTCATTCGGCAAAAGCTAAAAGAATGTCCAAACTGTTGTTGTCCTTCTCACACCATTTGCATACTTATATGAAGGGGAACAAACGTCTTCCGCATAATTTATCGACACTTGTGCAAAACTTTAATTACTCCCAGGACTAGAGAAATGTATGCACAGCTAACATCCACTCTCCGTCACATAATGCCAAAAGGATGTTGTATTTTTTGTGTTCGACTAAATGGAAATATTCAAAGACTTTTGTCTACATAACACAATGCGTGTTTGTATGTACATAGATATCTATGTATATCCTTTGGCCATACATACATAGTAGCTCACTCACAGTAGCTAAGGCAGCTTAGTGGTATACCATGGGAAAGTTGGGTGGGTTTTTTTTTTTTGGGCATGGGGTTGCAAAGTAAATGCTGCAGAGCTTTTCCCAATATCAGTATCATCAGTTTAGCTACTAATGGCCTTTAATTGAGCGCTGGGAAAATTTTCAAGTGTTTGCGGCTGTGTTGACGCCAACGAAAAATTTTTGCCCGAAATTTGATATTGAAAATGAAGTGGCCTTTAACTGTGCTCTACAACTTGGCCATTTACATTTTAGCTTTTTTGGCTGCTGTATACTCGAATCTGTGTGCGTTCGTCTATGCTGATGTTTACCCACCTAAGAGTTTGTTTGCCAAGTGGCATTATGTGTTTAGAAATGAAATTTTGCTTAGAGAAATAATATTCGCAGCATTTATTTTGCCAATTTATTTCGCAATTGAAATTGGATTCACCGCTAATTGAAGGTCATATCAAACAAGGTTAAAATGTTTCCTCCTTTTAGCAAGGATAACTATTTAATAATTTTCAGATATACTTCTTCAAAGGAAATATTAAATAGGAAAGTATGAGAAATAAAGATTTTTGTATATGTAGGTATATCTTTTTATAAGGACTGACACTTTGGGTCTCAATGAGATTGCAGCAATAATGCTTCAAATACTTTTTAATAAACAATCTGCCTTGCTCTTTGGTTTTATAATTAAGAAATAAGCAGCTTAAAGCAGAGGTTATTCAAGTTGTAGATATTAAAAGTCATTAATAGAAAATGTTTACATAATCAAGATAACTTAAGTTAATTAAACCTGAAGAATCGTTACTTGCTTCCTCGATAAAAAACCCAAGGACCAAAATAAACAGTGGAGAATTTTGAATAAACATGATCTAAGGGAGGAGGAAAACAAATGCCAGGGAAAAGTTATTGATTTACATTATCAGTCTATCAGAGTAAAACTATTATTGTCAGTTTCGATATATTTAAATCGATTGACTGTGATTTTGAAATTGATTTCATATTATAAGTAGACTTTATTTAGAAATATATAGCCTGCCTATTTATTTAACTATTTTTATTTTATTAATGATTTTATTATCTTTTACTAATTATCTTTGATGTAATTATTCAAATAACTTTACTCACATAATTACAGCAAATATAAAATAATTAAACTTGATCGATGAAGAAAATTCATTGTTTTGAGATTCCGGCATTCAAAGTCAAATTGCTAACAATAATATTTGCATTACCAGCCCACCTGCACCCCATAACCCTTCGTCAGACAGAGAGATAAATAAGATTTGAATTACCATAATGCTATTCACATTATTGCACAAAATGCATAAATACAATAGATTATTATTATGGGTCAAATCTATGCATCTTCATAACTAAATTGTATTAGAACAATATTTGCAATGTTAGGTCAGGTGGCTGCCTGAAGGACTTTAGTTATTCGGTTATAACTTATATGAGACTCGCATTAGTTGTTCATTAATATTTCTTGTTGGCCTAATCACTGCGGGAGGTGCTGCCATCAAAGGGAGTCAAGCGGTAGGTGCACCATTTACATACATGGCGTATACGTAATCGTATTCATTGGATCAACAATGTGCATTTGAATGGGCTTTTGGCTTCTGGCTCCATTGGTATTCCTGTTGTGTTAACTATTTTCCAGTCCATAAAACATAAATTAACAAAAGGAGGGTCATTAGCAAAGGATGGTCAGAACGTTCGATTTGGCAGTAGTCAGTAGTTTGGTAAGCACACAAATCCAATTTATAAAACAGATAGCCAGCCAAAATGCTATGCATATTTATGCCCAAATTATTAGGGCAGCATTAATATATACATATTTGTACATATTCTTGTATATTTGGTATTGCGACGAGTAGGATGAAATTGTAGGCAGCAAATTGCTTAAGGAGTAGGACGAAGACAACACAAATTCCAATCGCTTCGATATATGAATGCTTTAATCTTTAAGTTGAATTATGCACATGTGAGTATAAAGCACATAAGTTTTGCCTCTGTTCAATTTTTGCTTATCTTAATTACAATTATGATCTTTAAAAAAGAATAGCAATTTTTTTCGACATAATTTGAAATTTCTCCCAACCGATACAGTTGAGCAAAAATTAGGCTGAAATAGAAAATTTGGATTGAGATTGAAATTAATTTAGGTTAAATTTTTCTTAGTAATTATTCTTTACAATTTTATTAATTTATTCCTGACCATTTTATTACTTTGTTACTCCCCTAATGAATTTTCAAAATTAAAAATAAAAATACTAGTTTTTATTTCTTTTGTTTTACATTCCACATATGACAATCGATTAAAAACTGTCGATGCTCAGAGTAACACTCTGAATCAATTCGAAGAGATTCATTCCAATTTGACTTTTCTGTCTTTGATACAGCTCCCTAGTATGAGTATTGCATATTACTTGCTACTGAAGTTTCTTTCGCATCCGTTTATTTTTAATAATACTTTTTAGATACTTTATATTAGTTGAAATTAAACTCTCCTTTTGCCTGTTGTTTATTTTTATACATTTTCAATTGCCCATTAAACTTAATGTCATATACCACACACAAAGAGGCAACCTTGATACTTCCGTTTTCTCAGTTTTATAGCAGCAACGGCAAAGCATTCAACATCTTCTGGCAAAGAAAACATAATCGAAAATCGCTTACAACTAATTTGATTTTATTGAAATGAGTTTGCCTCGAGTCTATCGTTTTACTCAGTCTCTCTCTCTCTCTCACTCTCTCTCTCTCTCTCTCTCTCTCTATCTCTCTCTCTCTCTCTCTCTCTCTCTCTCTCTATCTCCCTTAAACTCCGCTAAGCTAATCATAAGAATCGGCACAGAAACGAACAAAAAAAACACATGAACATATCAACCACTTGGCCTTGGCAGTTTATGTTCTTTTATGAGCACTTACGAGTATGACGATGACGATTAGCATTAAACTTACCCAAGAGGAGCAGCCTCCAACCCACACAACATCCACATGACTGTCCCCATCTCCCACCAAAATCTCCCTAAAACACACACACATAAAACCATTTTATGTTTCAGGTGAGAGAAGGAAAGTCATGATGCTGTTACAACATTTTTTTTTTTGCGTCAATGTTTTGGCTTTTTATTGACTGGATGGCGGGGAGGTTCCGCTGTTGACTCTTCAAAATGGCCACGCATAAAAATTGTATTAAGCCATAAAACGAAGGCGATTCTAAAGCAGGGTGAGACGGTGGCGCACCAAAATGTACATAAAATATTTCATTCTGCGGCTAAAAGACAACAAAAACCAAAAAAAAAAGAATCAATTGACTTTATAATACGCTTTAAACGAGCGCTCGGCACGTTTAACATTTTGTATAAATGGCGAAAAGTCAGCAAAAAGTTTTTTATAGGAAATCAAGAAATCATTTATTTTATGGTAATCAAGAATTTTATTTAACAGATTATAGTGTTTGAGTGCTTTTCCTTAATTAGCTTATTTTTCTTAAAGAATAAGAAAGTCAAAAGCTACTACCTTGTTTTACTTGTTGTGTATGCGTAGTGTAAAACTAAACAGGAAGATGTTTTTAGATTAGATATTTTAAAGGAATATCTTTATAAAGACCTTCTCAATAACTTTTGCTATTTGAGAAACATTCAGCAATTCTTATGCCCTATTTTGATATATTAGATTTTTCAGACAGAAGAGGCTATTTTGTAAAAGACGCACTTAACATTTTTTACAATTGACTATAGCAGAAAATATGGCTTATCAATTTGAAATGCATATTCAAACCCATATTCGCGTTTTTTGACTTTTGTCTTATGAGGTTTACGTTACGTCCTAACTATGCCCTGCTTCCCATTACGTGGGGCCTAATTTGGGTCTTGTGGCGTTTTAGCCACTAAAATCAAGGTTTATACTTTAAATCTTCGGGCAACTACTTGCTTTTTGTCCATTCTCTATCAAAACTTTCGCAGTTTAGTTTCAGTTCTCAAATCTGCTCACATTCTTATGTAGATTAGTCATAATTCATCTAATAAATTATGCAAATTTGTGCAGTTAAATTTCCTTAAAGGGTATTCACTCAACGCCAGTGAATTGAAAAAAAGAAATGTTTGCTTCTTGGTTTGTTGATTGCGACTTGAGAGCCAGAGAATCTGCCGTCTAGAGTCAAGAGTGCTTCCACAGAGTCTGTTTGCTTCACTTGTCCCAAATATGATTTCAATTTCTGTTTTTTCTTTTCGTCTTTGCAAAACACATTTCAATTTATGTATGTTCGTTGGTTCGTTTTTCTACCATTCGCTATACAAATTTTTTTTTATTTTTGTGTTCAAGTTTTGGTTTGTTCAATATGCGAGTTACATGCAGATGCCACGCCTCTCATGTACGCCCCAGCTTATGGCAAACATACATAAATCGCAGAGCATATTACACAATGCAAGATGCGTGCTTGGCTCAAATGGAGCCCACTAAAAAGAAGAGAAAAAAATCCCCCAACGTTTTTAGTGGCATGCCCCAGTCAACCCCATCATCGTCCACCTTCCCCCACTTCCTTACTTTTGCCTTGCAGTGTGTTTGCATTTCAGTTGGTTTAAGTGTGGGCGAGTTCTACGGCGAGACGGGCGTAAGTGGGGCTGACATGGAGAGGAGGGAACAAAGAGCAAAACTTTTTACGGTACGAGTGTCCTGTTGCTGCACTTAGGTGAAAGAGCATGAAGGAGCAATGGGGATAAAAAAAATAAAACTGTGGATAGAGATGAGAATGTTGAGGGAAACATTTGCAACATTCTCAAATGTTGGACTAATTATTTCAACTGGCTGAATAATTTTAATCTTTTAAATAACTTTCTCTCATGTCTGAAATGATGCAGCATTTACTTTCACTTGGTAAATCACGGTATTTCGACATTGCACTGTAAATTTATTCTTTGTCCTAGAAATGCAACAAAACAACACTAGAAAAATATCAAATTTTGCAATATCTATAACAGATCCTTTGAAAATTATAAAACTTACTCAAATTGTTGTGCTAAATAAAGAAATTTTAATGGAAAATGTTAGTCATAATTCAGAAGAAAGTGTTTCAAATTAGAGATTGTTATATATTTTTATGTATTGCATAGTAGAGTTAGTTTTTAGAGTTCAAAATTACATAAATAGGGCATGTGAGAGCAGGTCGACTTAAAATGGTTCTGACTGTTAGGATAAGACTTAACTAAACCTTCTATTAGATTACCAACATTCAAATATTAAATCAGTTAAAGAGAAAACATATGGATAAAGCATATAATGCAGACATATATTTTTTGTAGACTCTCAATGCTCACGCTGCCATCTCAGACTCACGACTTTGAAATGATTCGTGTCACGTCATATGCGCTGATAAAGACCCAAAGACCGTCACCCATATCTTATGTGAAACGATAGAGGAACAGAGACATTCTGTTGGGTTTGTCCAACACCAGCACCACAAGGACCACACCACCGTCTGAACCATCTCGACGAATGCTCGATGCTGCTCCTGGCTGGCTTCGGCTACAGCTACGTGCCCTGCCTGCAAAAGCATTCAAATTGTTTACCGTATGAGCGGGGTGCGCGCACGTGAAAGCCGAAAGAAAATTGTAGTAAATTTTAAATGGCACGGCAGCAAAAATGTGCATCGACTCCGCTTCAGCTTCTGCTTCTCTTTCTCATGCTTCGTCTAGAAGCCGGAGCTGGAGCCGTTTGCCTTGACGCAGTGTAATTTATTGGCAGCACGTTTATCATGCCGTAGACTCAGACTCAGCAAGTCTCTTTCCCCTAACACAAGCCTCCCGTTTACCTCTTGGTAAACCCCAAAAAATGCAACCATGAGCCGCATGCAAAAATGCCTATGCCAAAAACCAGGGATGGATGCCTGCAGTTGCCTACTTTAGCCTGGACCTGCCACAATATTTGCACAAATTGCATCCACTGAGCGATGGTTTCTACCAGAGGGGTGGCAGCCAGTGTAAAGAGAGAGAATCCAGGGAAGCGGCTTCGTTTTTTCCACATCCTTTTTACTTACTTTTATCGTTGGGGCCAATGTTTGTCGAGCATTTTGTCGGAGTTTTGCCAGAGTTGGAGGCCATTTCATTGTTTGTCTTTTTGGAGCTCGCTGCGGCTGCGGCTGCTCCGGCTCTAGCCTCAGCATTTGCTCCCATGCCACACACACATGACACACTTGCACACACACACACACACATACATGTACACTCAGACAACATTCATTAAAATGTTGCCAATGTGTTTTTGTGGCAAATTGAAGCTGTGCTCGGATTGTGTGATCCCTTTCCGCCCATCTGGCCATTTGCCTGCAGACAATTTTTGGATATGCATTTACCGAGTTGTTGCATATGCAAAGGATTAGAAATTGATGTGCGGAGTGTTTGTATGTATGCATGTAAGCCCTGGTGTGATGAGTAGGAAGAAAAAGGATATGGTAATGATTGAGAAAATTACAATGGTAATGGTTATGTCAGGTATATGACTGAGCGATGGGATTGATCTCTACTGCAAAATTGGAACTTCCAATTATAGGTTGCTGTAAAAACAAATATTTCAAAGCTGCCATCTCATCCGAGCATAAACTTTCAAAGCCATTATTTGAAAAACAGATTTTCAATCCCTAAGGGAAAAGGTAAACATCTTCACTGATAACACATTCTTTACTATAATTCAAATTTCACAATGAGCTACTTTCAAAAGAAATCAATTTTCAAAAATTTGTAGAATCAAAAAATTACTTAAGTTCTTCTCGCAATATTTTAGAGGAAAAAGTCCTTCATTACTTTAGGATGTAAGAATTTTCTAATGCCACTTTTAAAAACTTTCGTTACTTTCAGTGCTCTAAGGTTTTATATTCATTCATCAAGTTCTTCTATTCTGAATCAAATATTGTGACTGCCTAGAATATCGTAACTTTGTCTTAGTAAACAAAATTTAATTGGCTTTAATTTTTAGATTTTAATATCTCGAAAAACCGTGTTGGGTTGAATCCTAATGGCGTATCAAAACAAATTGTCTAGCAACTGCATCTAATTGTTTTTTAACTTAATCATAAACGCTGGCAATTAGAGACGAAAAGAACGAGATCCAATCTCCCCAAGTTCTTTTCCTTCATCTGCTTCTGCACTTTAACTGCCGCTCTTCTAACCACAACTGTTGACACTTTGTTAGCAATTAGTTTGGTCAATATGAAGAGAAACGAAGGAACCAACAAAACGGAGATGGAGATGGAGGAATGTGCCTGGACCAGGCATCGTCTCAAATAACTATAGAAAATTGCAGCAATTTTTTGTTGTATTTTTTTTTTTTGTGCCATTTAATTGAAGGACGTAGGAAGGCAATCTAACAAAAGGAGGGAGAAACTTGGCCACAAAATTAATTAAAATACTGAAACTTCCCTTTTTCTTTCCTGCTTTCCCGCTTGTTCTCTTGTTTTGGGTTCCTCTTGTTCTATTTACACAACAAATTGCAGACAAATGCACATAAATCAAATTTTCTGTTCACACCGTTCAATGAAACAATAAGCTAAAAAAAAAAAGTGTATACATGCAAAAGCCCCGTAAAATTCAATTCAATTTGCCATGCATATTTCATGTGAATGTTTTTAAAGCACTCCAAATGTCCCTTCAATATAAGGGCAAGTGAAATCCATGGAACTCAATCCCAAACAGAATTACATTCACTGAGCACAGAACCAACAGGTTTTGTCCTCTGCATTGTTTGTTCCCCCCAAACCCAATAAGGATGAGAGAAAGACCAAAAACAAAGAAAAAATGGAAATGAAATGCGCGTGTTTTTGGGGCCGGAGCTGAGTGGGCTTTTGTGGGTGTAGAAAGGAACACCAATTCCTGCGTCTGGCAGTTGCTGTCGGCCTCTGTTTTTGATTCATGCGTTAAATGAAAATTAATCCGATTTAATCTGTCGCTAATTAGGTTTACTTTGGGATTTGGTTTGGCACCTTTCATACTTATCCATACCACATTTGGTATATGGTGAAGCGATGTATTGATTTAATTTTGGTTTCAGGAACAATATGGCTTGGCTAAAAGAGAGTGAGAACTCAATTATACGTACATATCTGGTACCCATTTACTAGCAAATTGAATTCCCAATTGAAATCCCAAATAATAAGTAATAAATTCTGAAAATCACGAAGCTACTAAAATCCTTAATCATTTTGAATCAGCATCTCTAATATGTGCATTGTATTTACCACTTCAAGTCAAGTGAAGTTAATAAGATCAGTTTTCCCCTTTTTGTCTGTCGCTTTACTTATGCATTATTCTTCATATCATCTAAACGAATTAATAAAATAAAATTTCTTTAAATCCAAATCCTCCAACCTCTATACATATGCTTCTCACATGATGATGTTGCTTGGATGCAGTTTTCTGGCGCCTCTTGAGTGTTTAATATGCAATGCGTTAGCTTCGTCTTTCTTCAGAGTTCTTGTTGTTTTTGTTGCCTTCAAGTGTTGCCCTGTCAAAGGAGTTGGCGTGTTGTTTGCTGTCAAAAGAAGAAGTCGAGACGGCAGTGGATCATCATCTCCATCTTCATCGTCATTATCATCATGATGATGTTGGTCGTTACTTTGAGTCGCCGTTTTGAGTGTTGGGAACGCGTGTCAAAGCGCAAACAAAGCGCGTTCCGACGCAAATGCAATTACAACAAGAAAAAAATGAAAACTAAAGAATAAAAAAAGAAAAAGGAGAAGAAGGAAATAAAAAAACCAAGCAAGCAACTTATCAGTTGGGCAGGTTTCCATAATCTTTTGATGCTGCACACTGCCAGTTGCCAGACACTTGACATAATTCCAAAGTGTTTGCTGCTTTAATGCGTTATGTTAATTAGTTTTGGGCGCCATTCTCAAGTGTCATATACACAACACCCGTTAATGGGTCAATAGTTTCTGATAACCAAAGAACATGGCAGCTAGGCAGCCCGAACAACCATTGATCCAGCTCGACATGTGCATAGAGTCCTTTGCATAATTCATATTCCAGCAAACACACAAAACTTTTTTCGATCTTTTTTGTTTGCTTGTGGGCCAAAAAGTCATTTCAGTGGAAATTTGATTTCACGCGACGCAAGCCAGTCAATAACAGTTTTGGCAATAACAATGAAACATCCAGCTAAAATCAGGATTCTAGATTCAGGAGTCTGGATTTAGCCCATGCACAGGGGGACTGCACATAAAAACGTATTAAGCATATTATCTAGGCAAGCACAGACGCCTGCCAGACAACGACAACGACAATGCCGAAAATTTTTGGCTTTTTCATATAAGCCAAACTGAGGTTGGCACGAAACCGTATCCTTTCGTAATGAAACTTCAGAATTTCCAACTCTGCTTCTCTCTTGCTCTCTATCTCTCATTCTTCTCTCTGTTTTCGTTATGGAAATGAGATTGTCAACCGTTGCCACACCAAACCTCACAACCCAACCCGACCATGCCAGACTAGACCCAAAAAGGAGATTTCATAACAGAATCCCAGGCATATGTCTATGAAACAATGTTGTCAACAACAGGCAAAAATTCAGCTGGCTCAAAATGAAAGGGCAACAGTGCGTATGAGTGTCATCAGCAGAGCCTTGATTTGGGTTATGCACAGGTATCTAACTAAGTCTGTTATTTAAAGCTTTTTTGCTCATGTTGCTTTATAGACCGAATAAGGGACTTTTAAACTGGCCATATTGCTACTCGAATTGGCTTGGCATTGACAGAAGGGAGAATTTTTATAGATAACAAACATTAAGAACTGGAATTTTAAAAAAGATCTTAATTCCATGCTACAATTTTGCAATTTTTAGTATAACATTTTCGTTTAAGCAAACAATTCATATATAAACATTCTATAAACGTAGCTTAACATTTTCCTTCTTTAAGGATCTCATATATGTATTCATGTAATTCCTATCTGATATGAGCAATTACATCTGCTTTGTAATATTGCTTATGTTAGTTCAATTGTTCGACTATAATATCCTTTCACATCCATTATCAGCCTATTTGGCTCATAATCATGTCGGACATTATGCCACTGTTCTCTCCCCCACATTGTCAGTTGAACTGAAAATGTGGCCGCATAACAGGCTTTTGTCCTGGTGCAACATGAGCAACTTACCGGCCACAAACTAAGCTGTCAAGGCCCTCACAAAGAGATAGAATTGAGTTACGCATTGAAAAAAGCCATTGTTGATTAGTTTTTAAAGAATCGACGAATATTAAAGTACATAGAATTTGGGGAAAAAAATCCCTTATATTAACACTTTAAAGATGTTTTATAGTTAGTAAACTGTTTAAATAAAAGTTTCACACTTTAATTATCAATAGTGTAAAAAACACTCACATTGTATTTTTTTTTAATAGCAAGGTTAAGTTTTATTTTTATGATTTTCAAACAACTTTATACAAATTATACGCAAGTAGGTGTTTTTTTTTTTTACTTTTTTGCTATAGAAGACATTTTTCAATACAATGCGATGATATTCAATGAATTGTCTGCGCCCTTTGGCAGGTCTTCTGTTTACTAAGCCATCAAGCTGCTTAGGAAAATCAAGTCAATTTAGGCAGACAAAATTCTTATGTACATACATATGTGCATACAAAGTGGTTTTCAGTATATTTATTATCCATATTACTCATCCAGCTCATAATAAAAACTATCTATTTTGTATCACACATAAATATGATCATAACATAGCTGATCTTAAATATAAGTACTTTACTTAATGGGGTTACTAACAATTATTTTGCTGTATATAATTGCATATATTGTCTGAAAAGATTCAGAAAATTTAATTTGAGTTTTAACTAAAAGTCTTTCAAAATTTCATTCATAAAAAACTTTTTAATTAGATAATAGTTGAATACTTGAGTATTAATGGTGGTAACGTTAAAACTTAATAAAACACAGATGGCTGAATAAATTATTAAATTTATTTTAAGAAATCCGAATTAACTGAAGTAGGAAGAATGTATCGGTAATCCAACCCTCAGCATATCTGAATCGATATGGATTCGTAATATTTTGTTCACACATTTAATCTTCTTATTATTTTATCATTGTCATTATTTGCTCGTTTATTAACGAAAAAATTGAAAAAAAAAAAAGCAAACCCCAAAAAAGGAGCGCGTAATAAGCAATTACATAAGAGTTGATGTAATTATTAATTATTTAATGTAAATATAAATAAAAGTCACCAACAACAACAAAAACAACAACGACAACAATTGCTAGTACTCTTGTGTAGCAGCATTATCCAGGCAACTCGTTTCACGTTTTCGCGACCAGCAATAAATGTATTTAAATTTATTGCATAATAAAGATTAAATATTTATTTACACAACGTTTCAATTAACTTTCGGCTTTGGCCTGGGTCACTTTTTTTTTGTTTTTTGCTGTTCTGTTTGCTCGAACGCCAATTTAATTATAAAATTTATTGTTTAAAATTTGCATCAGTTGAAACAGAAAATGGCGACGACGAATTCGACGACGGAATGGACAGACAAAAACGGAAGTAGGTTGCCGCCGGCAGCCAAAACAAGTTGAACGAACTCTCTACTATACTATACTCCCGGATAATCTGGCCTCTGGGATGTTCTGGTCATGATGATGGTGCTGGCTGGGTATATGCCACACAATTTATATATGGAGAATTGTATGTAGGCCGTAAACTTGCCATAAATTTTAGTTTCACACGCACCGAGAGTCCTGGAGTCCAACAACCAAACTGGCAAACGAGAGAATTTGCTGAGCATTTTCAGTTGCTTTTTGCGTAAATTTCACTCAATTGACATTGGGAGTGCAATGTCTACCATCAGCCTATCCCCCCTCATAGTTGCAATCCTTTTTTCAAAGTCAACGCAGCTGTTGCCAGAGAAAAAAAAAAAGGACCACAGAAAGAAAAAAAATAACGTTGTGAAAATGCAAAAAATGCGGAAACTGCACGGAAACGGAAGTCGCAGTGGCAATGACGGAGCGAGAAAAAGAGAGAGTAGTAGGAGACAGAAGCAGCTGTGCCGACTGACCATACTCATACTGCCGCCACCTTGGCACTCCTTCTGTCCCTTCGGGGAACTGGCCCCAATGTCCGTCGAGACGAAAGTCGCGTTGCTGATGTCGCTTTCAAAAATTCATATTCGTAATTGTTGACTGTATTGTCGCCTGGCATTGTTGCCCAGGGCATACAAACGGGCCAAAGGAGTGCCACAGTAAACACTCCACAATGACTTACGGAAAATTGTGGCAAACAATTTAAGCATTGAATGATAAATTGATATATCAAATTTCTCAATATCATCATCATTGAGTCTTCAAAGCGAATTCTTCTTATAATGAAATAAAAACAATCTACTCACCAATTTGACAACATTTAAATGTAAATTTAAATAAAATTTCTGAAAAAATAAAATCTCTTTTAAAACCATTTATTAGGTCATCCTCTCTTAAAGTTTAATGCGTCAATTTTTTTACAATAATTTTTAAAGATAAAAATTTTAATTAAAGTTTTAAGCTAACAATTTAATTCTCATTTACTCATTGTAGAAGAAAAAAGTATAGCCAATTACACCTTTCAGTAACTCCATATTTTTTGAAGCGATTTTATAGTTAAAACGATAGCAATATAACACAGAATTGAAAAAAACAAAATATTTGGAAGACATAACACAAACAATTGGCAATTTGATTTATTTTAATTTGTAAAAGGCGAATAATGAGTAATAAGACTCGGAATTGAAAGAAAGTAACTGATTGAATTTATTTACATACTTATATCCTTACTTCACTTCACTTTGTGGAGTTATGCTTAGTTGAATTTGCCTTATGTTGAAACGATTAAAATTTCATACATCATATTTACTGCATTTCCTTACCAGGTAATTATATTTCAGCTTTACTGTACTATGTTCAAAATTTAAAGTTGTCCTGTTGGATTTAGAACTCATCTCACCACATCTCATCTCCGACTCCAACTTTAGGCTACTTTTGAAGCATGCTAAAATATATAGAATACGTACATATTTTACTGGCTAATCTTTTGCGGCCGGAACTTTTTGAATTCCGGCTTAACTTTGCAAACGTTTTCCGGACATATTTTTCTCGTTTTGCTGATTTTATGCATATGTCTTGGAAACATCCTGCTCTTATGAGGGGGGAAGCGAATAAAAATATTTTTTAAAGATTTCAACTTTGCCGATCTCACAAATAAATTTGTCATAAATTCTCATTTAATAAAAATCTTTTGTTCTACCCCCCAAAAAGTGATCTCGAATATATTTAGCTTTTTTTTTCTTTTTTGTCCAATGATAAAAAACTTTCTTTCCCTCAAAAAATAAATGCTGAGTAGGAGGAGGGTTCAATGCATTCAAGTGCACTTAGTAAAATGCCGCCAGCATTTTTAGAGATCACACAGAGTGTAAGTGGGAAAGAGATAGTAAAATATCGTGCGAGAGAGAGAAAAAACAGCCACACATCATATTTATGTCTCCAACACACACCCGCACACACAAATCTCCTACCACTCTCACCCACTCCAGAGGCGAAGTCAAGTGCAGGCCTTCGCTTGGTTAATTGCAGCGGAGGCCGTCACTGATGAGTTTAATTGAAATAATGCGAGAAATGCACTCTTGGCAGGGGAGGAGAGAGAAAGAGAAAGAGGAACAGAAGCGGGAAATGTGCATTAATAATATATGTTTATTTTTTCTTTCTCTCCTGTCTCTCTCTCTGTCTTTTTCTCTCATTGTGTCTCTAATGAAGTTAATGCCGAAAAGAAATGGGAAAGTGAAGTGGCAGCAAACGTTTGTCAAAATGTTTAATTGCATGAAATAAAGACTGAGACCTACTCTCTAGTAGGAAAGTGGGATGAAGAAACAAATGGAGCTTATGATTTGTCATAATTTAGTAAATGCCATTAAGTCAAGCATTAAACGATTTTTTGGAACGGCAACTTCATTTCATTCTGTACTTTTGTCGCACATTTCTCCATGTAAACACTTATCTATAGAGATTTTTTCCTATTGGACGAATGATTCGTTAGCTCTAAGTTTACTTGATCCCAGCATATCAACCAAAAGATTTTTAAGAATCAATATGTCACTTCATTTAAATAAAAGATATGATAAAACTGTAAATTAAGTTAAATTAGATCAAGTATACCTTAGAATCTGAATTGTTCAATCTTAAGTTCATATATTTAAATTATATTTCTATCGAGACTGACCAATTCAGTTTTTGTACCTCCAAGTTCAGTTCTTGTCCAAGGACAAAAAAATTAATGTATAAACTCTTATACATTAATTGACTTTGGAGTAAATACATTTAGTTTATATATTTTATTTGGAAAAAAAAACAATTTGTTACTGTTTGTTTTTTTTTTTCTCATGCGATGTTTAGTCTAAATCGATCATCCATCATAAATAGATAAACTATAAATAGCAAAAGTGTTAAAATTTCATTACCAATATTCTAAATTTTTAATGCATTTAATGTATAATTTGTAATTACTGTTTAACGAATGTTTAACGTTTTCATATTCTAATTTTTGCCCTCATTAATTTAATTACTTTGCAATAATTGAAAATGAATGTTCTAAAATAATATTTATGTAGCTATCGGAATTAGTATACCTACCAGTATCGTATATTCGAATGGATTTTATATGTACGAAGTAGATAATGGGACTACCACAGAAATTAATGTCATTTATCGGATACCTTTAAATTTATCACTTAGAAAGAGTCCTATAAAAAGTTTATTTTGCTTCAAACGTGTTAACTACTTATATTCATAGGTTAAAGTGGCAAATAATTTAATGCCAAGCCACCAAAAACGCATTCGAGTTGAAAATATTTGGACGACGCGACGTGTCGTACCCAAGTTGTCTGAACTTATAAATTTTATGTACCACCATTTTCAGCTTTTCTTTTCATTTTTTGTTTTTTTTTTTTTTTTAGCATGCCATGAAATGATCTATTGTGGCATTCCAGAGTTGTATGCGCGGGTATAATGTGTGTTCGTAGGTATACACATTCATACATCCTACTGGTATCTGCACCTTTACGGAAAACTGAATGCACAATAAATGGCACAGAAGGCGGGACAGCGACGACAACTTGGCAGAGTCAAAACTTGTGGCGGCGTTCCACCAAAAAGTTAAGTGAATTGTGCAAAAGTTTTTCGCTTGGTGCAAATTTGTGCAATGCAAAAAGTTATTTACATATATATATATATACATGTATGTAGGTATATACAATATATAACTACCATCAATTTGTGATACTATATGTGTGTGTGTGTGTGTGGTCCTTGCTGTAACCATACCCCATGACCGAAACGGTTAAAAGGTAAATATGTCTGGGCAACAATGGGGTATCCATAAAATGTGCTACCAAATGCAAAATGGCTTCTGTGGTTTCAATGGCAACTCTTGCGGAGTCATAGAGCCACTGCCGTTCCACATTTATGGTGTTCTTGTATGCCGCTAGGTGGCGCCGGTCCACCACCAGTTGCGTTTGCAACAAAGTACAAAAAAAAAAAAAAGAAAACTTTTTCACCTGTGTGTGTGTGTGTGTGTGTGTGTGTAGAGCAGGTGTAATTTTGCAGTGGCTCGTTTTCCTAGATGAAGTAATAAATGTTGCATTTAATGTATTTAGCACTGCGGAATGGTGTCGAGGGGCTCGGAGGGGGCCATATAAAGTGAAACGGAGGTTTTAATGCATACACATAAAAGTGATTTACATGCGAAATGATGATGGTTATGCTACTGGTGTTGGCTTTGACTTTGATTGCGATTCCCAGACAGATTAAAACAACAGAAGGGCTTACATTAATTGCAGATTGTAAATCAAATACTTGCGATACTTAACCATGAAATCATAGAGCCAGACATGTCTCAACATAGTGAAGTGCCTATACCCTTTAATAGAGTAATCAAAATAGCAATTAGTGTCTATAATGAGAGTATCTAATATAACTGGGCGCACTGTGTTACCCTTACAAAGGACACAGAATCAGTTCTCCAGCAGCTACTAAGTGACCAAGTTACTCTACTTAGAGTCTTCCCATACATGGTACTTAATCTATTTCGATAAGAAGCTTATATTTCGAATTTCATAAACCACAAGAACACACAACATTTTCTGCCACAAAAAAAGTCTTCAAGTGAATAATTGAAGAAGTCAGTCTAAAGTTACCTGATCAAAATAGACTCCCTGTACATATATGTATATATTTACCTACATTAACTCTTTCATTCTCTGACTCAACAAGCAATTTTATATTCCATTCGCAAATCACACTTACACTTCAAATTCTGAGTATATGGTCGAGCACTTAACTTTTGCTATACAAACTTTTGCTTTTTATCAACCATAAAGCACAAAAAAAAACAAAAAATAGTATAAAATAATAAAACTTTACTTCGACTGCACTTTACCACATCCTTTACCCCCATCTCTTCATCCTTTCCGTACTAGCAAGTTCTTGCCTGGCATTGGTTCTTTGACCAGTCGTAAAGAGAATTTACATAAATTCAAAAAATATGGCTTCCATAAGTTTATATACATATATATTTATAAATGTATGTATATATAAACCACTTTGTGACATTCATTTCAGAATTTGTGTCAGGGGTATCTAAAGTTAAAGCTGATGCTGGTGTTGGTAATATTCCAGCTCTGGCAGTTGGCAATTGGTAGAGTGGTCATCATAAATTTATGTACTACAGTGTACTGCAGTGTAACCAAAAATTACAATTATGACAACCGCAAAAAGGCTTCTTTCGTTTTTTCTTTATGGTGCACCAACAAAAAAAGGTAAAAAGTCTCAGTTAACATTATTAAAAACTGCTGCTGCAGCGCGTTGTCAAAACCGGTAAAAACCAGCCAATAAGAATGTAAAGAAATGTTTGAAATATTTTAAGAACTTCCATAGAGTTCTTTCGAGGCACTTCTCTTCTCTCTGATCCAACGGAGCGTGACTCTGGCTATGATACTAAGTACTTACTTATTGAGAGATGAATACCTGAATGCATGGCAAAGGTATTTGAGACATTCTTACCACCATCATCATCATTATCATGATGGATATTTCATTAAACCACCCACTAGAAATGCAAGGCGAAACCAAACTTCAAGCAGAAGGAATGGCAAAGGAGTGAAGTAATCAGACGAAGGAGGGAGAGAGTTGAAGTTGGAGTTGCTGTCTGACCAGACAACGATAGTGACAATTAACCGTGGCTAACTCTCATGGTGGAGCATTCTGTCAGCTGCTGTCGATGGTAATTTGAAACGTGAAACCGCAAAATCCAATTCCCAGACAAGAGTTTTTTCCTCTCCCTCTCTGCCTCTCTCTCTCTCTTTCGCTGTTCCCTTTTTATATCCCCATTTTTATGTCTTTCCTTCATGTGTCGTCTGGGTGTTCATCACGTAAAGGGACGGACAGCCAAGACAAAGAGAGGCGAGGCGAGTCCCAATGCCAATTCCATGGAGAGACCCAGACCTAGGTGAGGCGGGTTGAGCTGAGCTGAGATGAGGGCGTGGTTGTATGATAGAGAAGCTTTGGCTTTAGCTTGTTTTCTACACTTCATTGATTTGTTGAGTTGGTTACAAGTGCATTTAGACAATCAATTAATCGACTGCATTGTCCAAAAGAAGCTTAGCAACGACTTTCAGAGTGTTGAACTTGATTTATGATATCGAATTACACTCGGAGATATTTCGAATTCCACCTTGCCCCCATTGCGTAAGGTCTTTAAATTGATACCAAAGCCAAGGGGAAGCCATACACCATACACTTTCGGGGTTGGGGGGCTAGGAGAGACAAAAGAAGCACTTGAAATTGAAGTGTTTAGAGAATATACAGGGATTACCATATCACCATGGATCACCGTATTAACGAAATAAATGAATATTTGTTGACTTAATCAAATACTCCAAAATATTCGATCAATAACAAAACAGAAAACTGACTTTCCTAACTTGTTGGCCTGTTCAACCATGGAATTATTGTTGCTATTCTTTTTTATTTTGATTTTCCTCCTATTTTTTTTTCTCCCATTGAAGCGATTTTATTGTTGGTTGAACATTTACACAATTTATACGTCAACGTTTATTCTATTTAAAATTGAAAACAATTTCCCCAAAGCTTGAATGCAATAAATAAAGCAAAAACAAACTAACTAAAAGATATGGCAAAAAAACTGCATCAACTGAAATTGTTGTTATCCTGGTTTGGTTGGCTGGCTAGGATACCATTAGATTGGATGGTTGTTATCAATATCTAAACATGGCTGAATCGCTCTTAAATAACCAAACAATAACTAAAATACAAGTACAAGTGCCGGAGTATAGCGGAATAGAGATACAGCACACCAACTACAAAAAAAAAATTGGAAAAAAAGACACACAATTGTCCTGCGTCCTGGCATCCTGGTCTGTTGTGTTTTTATATAGTTTCTCTGTTGTTCTGTTTTTATGTAGTTTCTATACGCTACAATGGAAGACTAATGCTTTCTCTTCTTATGTCGGTCCACCTCCTTTTTTTTTTTGGTTGGGTAGGGGAAAGGGGGATAGGAAATGGCAGTTGAGAAAGTGAATGAAATAAAATATTTTGTGTGCAATTTTTATTTTTTCACTTGATTGGAGAATTTACTCAAGGAATTACATGAATTACTTTAACAAATGCTTACGACTTCTTTATTAATAAGACCAGTTATATAAATATTATCTCTTGAGACATGATTTTTGGGGTAGACATGAAAATTTTATCTGTTGGATTGCTGAGTTGCTGGATTGCTGGTTGCTGGGTCTCCTAGGAAGCTTGAATAGTAGACAGTAAGATCAAGTTTTATAAAATTTAAAATAAAATCAAATTTTATCAAATTAATATTAGAGCAGTTGTACCTATCCATCTTTGTTGATGCTTAACATATTATTTAAGAGTCTAAAATTGTATGATTTTTTAAATTTTTACACTTATTTATTGTTTGACATTTTTTACTTTTTAAATGAATTAAAACTGAAACTTAAGTAAACTAAATTAAGAATTAGGGAGTTAGTTAAGAAAATTTGTATTAATTAATCATGTAACTATGGTATGTAATAATAACCTTTGATATTTATAATTTTATATTTTTCAATTATGAAATATCAGTATCTTATCTTAATGGAGTTACTTATAATGTATTTAATACAAAATTCTATTTCTTATGTTATATTTCTTATGTTGATTCTCTAGATACGTGTCCCAATTTATATAGATACTCTACAGATTCTCACACTTACCTACAAATTTTTTTTAGCTAATTGCCTAGTTTGTCTTTGATCTTTTGCATATCTAGTATATACGGAATTAATATTTATATACCCACATATTGTTATAAAGCGCATCGCCCCATAAACATAACAATGGACGGGCAAACTCATGGAGGCAGGGGCGAACCTCAATTTGTTTTAGCGCTAAAAATACAAATAAAATACTATACCCCAACCATAAAACAAAATGAGAACAGAAAAAAAAAATGAAAAACCACACCAATTTGCAGCTGCAGCCAACATTTTACGTTAGGATATTGTAAATTTTCGAAGGACCCGGCAACAAAAAGAAGGAAAAAAAAATCATAAAAAAGAGGAAAGAGCAATCGAGGGGTTTGCTCGGCGAAAAAATATGTCTATTTAAATTTGTTTTGTGGTCTCGTTGTGTTCGTCTGCGGTTCTTTTAGGTAATTTGCACATTTTACACGCCAGACGACAGGACATAGAGAGATAGATAGATAGATAGATAGATATTGAAACCCATGGTGGTGGGAGTTCCAATGGATGGACGAAGGAAGGGAGCTAGGTGCCTGCCATCGGGATCGGTGGCGGAGCTATAACGTAAATATTGAAATGTATTTGGCAGCTGCTCTCAAATTTCGGCCAAAAGTAAATAAGCAACGTCAGCGGCTGTTCCAATGTTGGTGGCAACTCGGCAAACCTGATGGCAGGCGTAGGGTAGGCGTGGCATATGTTAGACTAAAAACGTGATTTGCATTTTAAAGCACTTAACTCTGCCTCTACTTTCCATATATAGACATATTTACATATGTATATTGTATATATATCTATATAATAATGGCTAATATGTAATCATAATGCAGAGGGAATTAAAAATATGCCCAAAAAAAAATATATATATTAATCATACGCCGCGTGGCGCTCATTATGCGCCACTTGAGAGGAAAATTGTAAGAACGACCAAAGCAAAACAAAGAGAAAGCTACATAAAAGAAAAAGAAAACCATCCAAGGCGGTTGCTGCGGCAATAATGAAAAGTGAAAAGCACCACAAGGAGCCAAGAGAGTCCAAAGGAGTTTCTAGTATATACTAAATACACACACACACACACACACATACACACACTTAGATCAAGACAGAAAAACCGAAAGAGAGAGAAACGGAAGTAGGAAAAATTTAATTAAAGCTGACGGCGCTGCAGGCATCTGAAAAGCCACGGGAGGAAATGAAAGGAAAGCGAAGATGTAAGCCAAAGTTGATTTTAGTTTAAGTGCTGCGTTAGTTAGTGTGTAGGTGGAGCTGGATATCGTTGTCCTATTTAGCTTGAAGGTATCACACCAACGTGCATCCTTATGACCGATAAAGGTGTTGGAAATTTGCAATAAAATTTAGTACTTAAGATGATTATGGCTTCTGAGAATCCCCTTTCATGTGCGCAGCAGAAATTTTAAAATTCTGGGGAATTTCAAATGAGGAATTAGTGTTAATCTCTTTGAGAAGAAATCAATGTCACACTATCTTTCATTTGAGTTGGCTTCGATAGAAAGGCTTTTTAAATTTAAAGAAACTAATGGAAATTTAAAAGCTTGAATCAGCACAATAATCTATTGACCCAATGGAGACAAATTATAGAAGCAAAATATACGCATATGGTTGTTAAGGATAAAAATATGGTACACATTTTTATTAAATTGATTGTAACGATCCCTGAATTCAGGCATACTATAGATAAAGCTTCTTGAGATAATAATCGACGAATTCTCTTTAACCCGTCAGAAAGTTTTACTTTACCATGGATAATAATAAAGAAACTCGACGGAAATAAATTTGCAAACTTTCGGAAATGAAAGTCTTTTACGATAGCGCAACATTTTTATTTTGTCCCATCATAGAACATCTGTTGTTAATATTATAGTGCAATTAAATGGACAATTTATTTGTTATTGGTTAGATATAAACATTTTGTGAATTTGCACGTTGAACACAGTTGGTCACACTCGCATCGTTCGAAATTAAAGTGCCTTCGGTTTATATCCTGAATTGCTCAACTAGTTATTTATTCTTATGTGGGCGTGCTCTACACAACTGTCTGTCGAACGGACGGGCTTTCTTTTTCGACTTTGCTGTATATATGGTATAGTATGTGTAGCATGTGGGTTAATAACGTCATTTATTATGCACTTCTTTCCGGCATTTCCGGTATTTACCGCGCACGCGACACGACACATAAATGTTGCCATAAATTCTGCACTGCAAAAATGCCACAGGAACTTGAAGTAGTATGTATGAATAGGTGCTGGTTGCCTTCTGCCAGTTGTGAGTGTCGAATGCAGTCCACGTAACATCCTTGGTTACGACTCTCAACTAACAAAACGATGTCTTCACTGCGGTCTGCGAAAGTACAACCACACTCAAATGTATGTATATGGTACATGCTACAACCTGAGCCTTTTGGCCAAATAACTTGCAATTTATTTCATGTGTGTGAGAGAGAGAGAGAGAGAAAGATCGAGAGACTTGCGAAAAGCAACTTCCGTTGACGCCTTCGCCATTTTGTTGGCATGCCGCAAACGCCATTTATTGGGGGTACAGGCAACACACAACATGGCGTCGAAAGAAAATGCAAAATGCAAATGCATGCCACCTGACAGAATCCCGCAATTCTATCCACAAAACTGCATTTATTTATTTTCCCCTATACAAATACGTAAATTTTGTTTCTTACGGTTTCCTCTACAATGATGGCGTAAAAAGGGTGGGGGTGTTGAAGCAAAAACTTTACGGTTTACGCGGTGAAAGTGGTTCGGCATAATACTTGAGCGCTTATATACTACACATTTGCATTCCGCACATAAATTTCCATTTCGTTACAGCCATTGGTTTTACACCGAAATTGAGTAGCTAGTCATAAATCTCTCAGTTCAATAAGGTGAGCACAGGAAAAATACCCCAAATAAAATTGAAAATGCAATTTTTTTCACTGCCATCTTTCGTTTTCCCCCCTTTTTTTTTGTTTTTCAACAGGAAGTGCATTAAAGGAGAGTCTATGAACTTTTGCATAAAACTTTTGCCTTCTTATGCTGAAATGTAGAACTTTGTGTAAATATAAAAAAAAATTTTATGTATCCACTGATGCTGCACATCATTTACATGCATCGTTTTAGACCACACGCACACAAACACACTAACACACACACACACACACACACACACACACTCTTAGTGAGAGTCGCGTCTCAACTAATTAATATCGACGGCGACCACCAACAGTGTCGCTCAATTAGAGAACATCAATATCTACATATTCCCTCTTACTTCGTTCCATCCCAAGCACCACCCACTGGCAAGAAAATGACATAAATTACTATTAACAGCAGAGGCTTCAAAGAGAAATGAGTACATGGCAGAGGGGTTTCCAATATAGACAATAGATTGCAGATATAATCGAACCTGTTACACATTAATTCCAATTGAATTATTTTGACCAAATCCCTATTTCAAAGAATTAACCTTGTTTTTAATTGGGTTTTGAAAGTTTTCACATCAGATTACATCACTGAACTAATCACATATTCAATATTACTATTATACATCTTATTATCTTAAATATTACTTCTTTTTTTTTGCTATGCTTTTAATTTCTAATATAAAATGTATTTTTGAACCTTTTAACCCATTTAGGTGCTTAAATTTACAACAATTAATTATTCATTCAATCTTTATTTGACTTTCACGTATTATTCTGTATATTTGTGAGCTTAAAATTTAAAATTATGTGTTTGGAGTTTAGACTATATAGCTTTTTCTGACTAGTTATTATAAAAAGCCATGGAATTTGGTTGGTCTTTACCTTCAACTTTTTCTTATCAGTATATTTTCTGTGGCGACAAGATCAAAAACGTCTACTATATAGAAAACTTTAACGGGTTACCTAAGTCCTCATATATACATAGATACAAAAATGTTTTCTATTTATTACTATTTCTGGTCTAAATTGGGCTTATATCTAGGTATGGTCCTATTTGATTTTCCTTGTATAATACATAGACTTAAAAGTTTTTAAACCACATAGTTCTATTACCTACCTACTTTATCGACAATTATATACTTTGTTTTGCATGTTATAGTAAAGTTTTACTCTGTTAAAGAGGTTCAAAGCCATATACTAAAATCAATATGTTATTAACTTTTTATATATTTTATTGATATACGTTTGTTTCCTTTGTTGAAATTAGGCAACACTAAACATCAAGCAAGAGACTTGAAATTATACTGAGCTTATAATATTTTATATTGTAAATATTTTTTAATCATCTTTTAATATTTACATTTTTATCTTTAAATACTATTGTAGAGGTCATTCTATAGTTCACGACGATAAACCTGTTAACTGGATAATGCTAGGATTTCCAGATATTGGATTTCAACCTGTTTCTATGTCTTTTAATATTCATTTAAACTAAAACTCTTATGCACCTTATCGACCTGTGAATAATTGCTTTTTTAAAGTTTTATATACATATTGCATTGAATACAAATTATTTATTACTATTTTGTATCGCCCAAAGGTCGATTGAATGAATTTCTCTATAGGTTTTTTGTATAGCACATTTTATAGTAGGAGAAAAAAAGTTATATTGCCAATTTTATTTAATTATGACTGCTCCAGAAATTTGTACATTCAATTACAATTTGTTTTTTTGTCAACAAGAAACGAAAAACGCCCTAGGAAATGGACAGAGAGTGTTGTCTTTTTTTCTAGGTGCGAAAATACTTTTAATTATTTATGAAGAACTAAATAAAAGGGATCATATAGGTAAATATGATATATAGGAATATACTACGAAAAATAGTATTTTTTGTCATTAAATATCATAAGAAAGATAAATTCTTGGTTTGATAAGTTGAGGAGTTCTCTAACCTCCTTTAGAACAACCATTAACCGACGCCACTGGGCAAAACAAACTATTGCTCCATGCGGCGCCAACATCATCCCATATTACTCTTTTACTCTCGGTCTCCTGTTTATTTATTGCCATAATTCAAACTCAATTTTTATCTTTAGGAATGGTCGTGTTTCTCGCAATTTGTTAAAGAGAAACAGAGAAAGGAAAAGAGACAGAGAGGAAACACAGAAGAAGTATAGAGGGCGAGGCTGTAAAATATGCAAAAATAATTATGCGCAAAGTGCAACAAAATGGGCGAGCCTGTTTGTTACCTCAAACCAGCAGCACCTTCAATCTCCACAACTCTTTCCCATGTTTTTTCCACCCACTGTCACCCACTCCTTCCTGTTGTGGCCTTCTATCGCATAATGCAGTTGTTGTAAATGTTGCCCGTTTATTTGTTTGCTCAGTTTGTTTGTCCCGACCTGACAACATTTGCTCGATTGTTTATTTGCTGTTTGCTGCCTCCATTTTGCTATTTTGCATAGTTTTTACTATTTAACGAGAAAAAAAATAGAAATTTTAAACTCATTTGATTTGCATGAATTTTCATTTGGGCTTCTTCTATTTATTTACCTCGCTTTGATGGGAAACTAGCATAAATTGATGTCCATCTATAATTGTTTCCCCATTTTCTATGGCATTCCGTTCGTCAGCACTGGCCTCCCCCTTTCGACTGCCCGACCATCCCGATTATCTACCACATCGAATCGAAATAATGAAAATGTAATTTTGCTTTATCCTCTCATTCATCTCCCTTTCCCCGATGCCCCTCTCTCATCCACACGGTATGCTTGGTCTGTTGTATTTGCTCTTCCGTTGTGTGTTATTTTTGTTTGGGAAATTAATTTTCATTGATTTGCCAAATGTTGAATTCATAATTTTGACGCATTATTTTTGTGTGAATTTCTGGAATTGTGTGTTTATCTCTAAAAAGCGTTTCAACATTAATGGATAATGCACGATGTCTAGTCAGAGGGGATGGGGGAAGGGAGGATGAAGCTGGCGGGGAGGTAGAAATTATAAATGAAAATTTGCACATGAAATAGACTACTTGAAAAGTTAATGTTGAATCCATAATGAGATACGCACGATGAGAACATGTAAATTGGAAATGTTTTGTCTAAAACTAATGCAAATGAATTATACAAAGATGGTAGATCAAATAAACTACTATAAATATGCAATAAATTATAAGAAATGATTATTTAAAATTGAACTATATATAGATAAAAACTTTTATGGCAGTTGCGTTCAAAAACTCTATTAGAAACTATGACTGAAGTAAATCGATTAACTTGTGGAGTTGATAGAACAAATTTTCTTGTAAACTTACTTGATTTTAAATTCAAATGCATGAAAAGATATATATTACGCATAATTTTGGCCATAACTCAATCTGGATTGAGTTTCTACTCTCAGTTTCAAGTAAAACTTGTTGAACTTTAGTCTTTTTCCAATTTTTCTGTGCAGAAAGCATTTATTTCCTGTTTAAGTTTAAGTTTCCTTGTTAAAAGATATTTACCTTTTCAATGAAAATTAGTTATTAAAGTGCAAATATTAATTTAGAAAAATGCAATAACATGCAGAATTGAAACAAAACTTATTGCCTTTAAACAAAAAATGAAATTGAAATCACTAAATTATGCCCAAAATTTCTGCTTACCATTTCCCCTCGTCAAGATTATGCAAAATACAAAATTTATAAAACCCCCAAAAGAGGCCCCAACGAGCTCCCAGCTAAAGCAACCTTGACATCTTAATTAACCACTTTGCCCATACTTCTCCAACCTCTTCAGTACACAATTCACCACTCAAAAACCCAAGGAGCATGCGACCCCAAACGAAGCCACTGCGAAAATTTCAACAACATTTAACACATTGCCAAATCTACCGGAACCCAAAAACCAGAACTAGAGCCGAAGCCAGCATCGCGGCTAGAGCTGATGCTGAAACCGGAGATTTTCACTTTAGACTGCGAGAGAAACTACCAAAGAAAAAAACCGAGAAAAAAAATGAAAAAGAAAGGAAAACCCACCCACGACAGAAGTTAATGAAAATTTTATTTACACGCTACCAAACGGTCCGAATTAATCTCTTGGCAAATTTATTTCAAAATGTGCCATAAAAATGCATACAACAGAGGGAGAAAAAAAAAACTAAATAAACCAGAAGCAGTAACATGCAGGAAGCTATTTTCAGATTACCAAATTTTAAATACTCTAGCAGCAAAGTCAAATGTTAATCACTTATAACTCCAAAGGTGCAATACTTGATTATGGAAAGTCAAATCAAAAACTTTGAATTATTTAATGAGAATTTATGTAGTTGGTTTGGGGATTTACAAAATTCTTGTCTTTTTTATATTACCCTGTGTAAGGGTATACAAGTACCACCCTCCACCAAATCCAGTGAAAGGGGGGGGTAACAAGGATGCTGGACAACCAAGCTCTACACAATTTACTCTCACTTGAAACGGGAGTTTTTCATATTTTCCTTACTTTTTCTCCACCTTTCTCTATCTCTTTCTCTTTCTCTCTCTCACTTTCTTCCTGCTCCTCTCTTCATTGTATGTATGCTTGATTTTCGATTTGTTTCTTAATTTTTACGAATTTGTTCTTTGCACTTCGATTTGGCCAGGCCCAGAGCGAGGGTAAAGATGACGGCAAGGGCGAGAGTGATGCCCTGCGGGGTCCATCCGTTCCCATAAATACTTCCCCTTGTCAGCGGCTGATTTTCCTCTGATTTATTTGCAAATGCGAAATTTGCTTTTTATGTTTTCTTTTTTTTCTATGTATATACATATATATATATATAAATATATTTTTATTTACTTTACATTCGCACCACGATTTTCTCTGAGGCCCAAAGAACATTTCACTTTTTTTCGGGGGAGGTTGTCTCTGACAGTAATAGAGCGAGATGGCAATAATCAAGGGGAGGGAGAGGTGTGAACATGTATAACTCAACCCCCTCACAGTTGGGTAATTTTTCTCTATTTTGTGCAGCACTTTCACTTGGCTTCATCGTGTTTGCTTTTAGCTTCAATTTCTTTCACCTTTTTTTCGTTTTTGTTGCTTTTGCACACAATAATCATTGCAATTTTAATGCTCCAATAATTTGAGAATAGGGCAGCCCAAAAATAAAAGGAAGGATTTAAGTGGAACCTTGAGTGTATTTGGAAACGATTACGTGGTCTTGGCGAAATCTAGGTCAAAGTTCAAATACGAAAATAGTTAAAACAAAAGATTTGTTACCAAGACTGGAAAAACCAAAACTTAAACACCTTGACACCTAATTAATGTACTACCTCATTTTACTTTCAACTAACTTTTAAACAACTTGTACATCAAATAATTAAATATTTAGGGAAAATTATTACCAAAGTGGGAGAGCTATGTTAAAACAAAGAAAATGTCGTTGTCAAAGTCTTTTCTTATATTCACAAAATTTAGAAGAAGTTTTTTAATTATTACTGAAAACTAAGTAAATCACAAATAGAAATCTATGTTAACTTAACGTGGCTTTATGCATTTTTGAGCTAATTTCATATAGAAAACAGATCAAATATAGATAAAAAATCAATGGCAGGTTTAGCTACTAATTCCACTTATGCTAATTGTCGCCCCCAAGCAAGACTTGCATCAAAAAACTCACGTTGGTAAGTAAATCTTATGTTACACCCATTGAAGTCACCTCCAACTGGTTTTGATTGATCGGTCATTATAAAGCTGTTGTTGTTGTTGTTGTTTTTCTTGTTGTTGCTGGCAAACAATCAATTTAACACCAAATTGCACGCTAATGAGTTTGCAACACAGCAACAAATTGTTTAAAGAATTCCAAAGAACAAGTTCTCATCTGAATTTTTGTTGTTTTCCTTTCCAATACAAACGGCAACAGGCAACACGATGCACAGTTATTAATTAATAAACGAACACTTAAATTAATTGCAGTCATTTGTTGCACAGCCAGTGGTCCGAACGGGCCATCGATCACAATGTTAAGGAGCCTGTTGGAGTACAGTTGAACATTTGAGTGGGTGTCACACCGATTCACAATGTGCTCTGATTGTTCAGAAATCGCTACATATGATGGCAAATGTTCAGGGCCAACCCACCCCCCACTCACTTTGAACAAACCTACTGCCCGCCCACCAACACCACCACCACTTTCTCACTGTTAACAATGGCAACCTAATTAAGTTGTCAGTTTTCGGCGGCATCTTCATAAAATGCTCATTAACCCAAAAGCAAATCCAAATGGCAAAATTCAAGGTCCTTTCCTTTGCTTGATTCTGTTAATGGTGGTGGTGGTGCTACATTTTGTCACCCTTCTTTTTTGTTTATCCTTGTTTTCCTCTCTCATCTGTTTATGTTGCCTACTAATTTAAATATAAACAAGTTCTTGGTTGTATTTTTTTCATCTTCATGATTCTGTTGCCAAATGAAAATGTTGTTCATATAATACAAAAATTTCTTTGTATATATAATTTATGCATATGTATATACATATGTACATATATATTTATAGAAAGCCCTTCCTTTGTCTAAGGCAAATAACCCCTGACAGTTGGAAAATGTCGCTAATGCAAATTTATTTAGACATCCTGACTTGTTTTTTCCTGGTAGGCGTTGGGCGTTAGGCGTTAACTGACATTTGTTGGTTTTCCATTCATGACACTAAAAATTTTTGGGTCTGGGGTGCGTGTGTTCGAATAAGTGACTGTGATTTCGTTTATACCCTAATGGGCAGGTCTAACTCACATATGACTCATTTCTGCTGTTTGCTAGTTACTGAGGAGGAGCTAAAAATTATACTTTATGGTTGGTGGTTGAAAATAGAAAATTGCTTTATTATCCTACTACTCTTTCTATTATACACCAGAGACCAGTAGCTTGCCTTATAATCTATGACGCTTCTCAATCAACAGGGATTTACAATGTCTATATACATACATATGTATGTATTTGTATTCGTATTATAAATTTGCGTTTTCTAAAAACTAATACAGATTTTTAAAGCTGAAGGCATATGTATATATTTATATACGAACAACCCAAGGAGAAAGTTTTAAAGCTTTTATACTTTAATCCATATTTTAGATTAAATAATTGGTTTGAATTGAATTGAAGTCTTTCTCTACCTTAAGATCGAATTAATTTCAAGACATACTGACATACATAGAATTGTTTCCTTATTGAAGGTAAAATTTGTATAAGTCCCTTAAAACAAAGCCGTATTTAAACACAACAAAACTTATGAAACTATAGTAATATAGATTCCAATCAACAGAGGGAGTAAAATAACATCCACAAAGAGACGAATTTAGAAGAACTTTAAACTTGACAGCTACATATGTAGTTCTAATTACAAATGGTTAAGAATCACTGATTTACCTATCTAATTCGCTGCAAAATTTGAGTGCTTTTTCAATGGTAAAAATAATCAATGTTCCAATTTGCTGACTCTTATCAACATACGGCTCTTTTCAATCTAGAGAAAATAAAATAAGCTAGCACTATATCGATGCACTTTCACATTGTTGCTCGAAAACTGTTGTAGTTAGTCAAACTTGTTGTCCGCATTTCATCTGGTTAGAATATATTTTGAGTACTTGCCACCCTTTTGGAAACATAACATTTCTGGTTTATGAAGGACATTCAAAACATGCACACACTCTGTCATTCTGCAAAACCCATTTACGACCTAAACTAGTGTCCATTGTCCCTTATTTGCAGCTGGCCAACTATGTGGTTTTGTGGAAACTAATAACACTCACTCCACTCCCCCCTGATTTTGTGTCCCTCTCTCTTTGCAATCATTACCGGTCTCTCTGAGCTGCTGCAAAATATTTTAATAAAGTGCCCAAAACTGTCAGTGGCAAAAACTTAAATTACACTTCAACATCTCTCTCACACTCCAAGTGTTCCATTCTTTTACTGGAAATGTAAAATGCAAAAGACTTCTCATAGACTCAAAGGCATTGTCTGATGCACGCACCAGAACTGGTCTCATATTTATTTAAGCAATCAACAGACCGCTGCTGGAGCTCTTGCCTCTGAGTCGAGCTCCTTCCGCAAATCAAAAACACAAAACTAATTCCTTTGACAATGCCACACACTGAGGATGGGGAAGGTGGCAGCAAGAAAGGCGCAGCAGTAGATAGAGAAGAAGGAGACGTTTGATGAAGGAGATGGAGGAGATGGTAATCGTGGAGGTGGTGGAAACTGGGACAAAAACTCAAACTGATGGCTTGAGTAAGTTGTTGGTCTAACCTCGTCGCCCCTTTTCTGACACTGGCCCCCCGCTGTGGGTCATCCGCCTTTATTTCTGCCACCGATGATGCTGTCAAAGATGCATTCAAGGATTAAATTAATGTCACAGCCAGTGGACAATGGCCTTGTCCTTCTGCTCCCTTGAGAAGGTGCCGATGCTGATGGCCAGTCGTGGGGTGACGGGATGGAGGGGAAGAGGATTTCTGTGACTCTGCAATATTAACGCTTAATTGTTTGTAGGCGAACAAGAAGAACCTGCCACTGAAATGAAGTCATAAAGAACCTTTTAAATATGGAAATGTATGCCCAGGGTCGTAGTAGATTGCCCCAGGGGTTATTATTTCTTCTCTTCTTTTCCAACATATTTTTTATTTAGGCACTGGGATAGGGAGGTTGTCCACATTGCTTTTTTTCCTTGACTCTATTCTTTAAATCAAATCGCATTAACATTTCTTTACAATTTTCTGCTCAGCTTCGTGACAATAAAAAATAAGGAAATAAAAAGATAAAATGGATTTCGCTGGCCCAAAAAGATGAACTAAATGATTCCTCGTAAGTTTACTTCTAAAGAAACTGGCCAAAAGAAATTATTAGATAAAGAAATATCCTCACACTAAAACTGAATTAATTAACTTACTAAATCATTTTAGTTTTTAGTTTTTACTTTTTTAATCACTGTGAAATTGTTGAAAGTTTCCAAATATATTGCAGGTTATCTAGATCTAACCCAGATCATCTAGGGTTAATTTAACTCATCAAGGTCGTCATCCTCTTCAATGAAGCATTTTTGCTTCCCAATCTCATAGAGCTTCAGTGTTGATAACCTTTTTAAAATCCAAATTGTATGTAAAATGCAACAACTCATGCCTTTGCCATAATTTCCAGGGTATGAGTATAAAGTGTTTTGTTGTAGGTCGTACAGGGAAGGGCATGGAAGGCAGAACGGGGCCAAAGAGCATAAAAAGGATATTTGACACTTTTAAATGTGCGCTTATTGTGACTGCCTCCTGCTGCAGGGCTCGCTCTTTTGTCTGGTAGAACTATTTGCTTGCTTGATGCCTGCTGCCTGCTGAATGCCTTCCACCGCCGTCTTCAATTTTTGTTATATTTCTTTCGCTTTATTTTTATTTTTCTTTCTTTTATTCTATCCACTTTTGTTTTTTTTTTTTTACTTCTTCTTCTTTTTTGATTGTTTGCTTTGTGTGTCTTGGTCTTTGCTGATGCCAGACCCGCTTCCTGCTACTGCTACTTCTGTTGCTTGCTTTGGTTCCTTGCTTGGTTGAGTAAAATCAAATCTATTGTCATTTTGCCAGCTATGTATGTGTGCGAAGTACGATGAGTACGTCTAGGATTTGGTGTTAGGGTCGATAGGGTAGCCCAACGCCTAGCGTACGTTTAGCACTTTGTCGGCGTTTATCTATCTTCTGAGTCCGCTCGAGTCGTCCTTCTTCATCCTGACGTTTAAAAGCCATGAGCATTTGCTTTTATTGAGTTTTTATTGTTTTTTATACGTCGCTACGTTGCCATTGCGGTACGTAGTCATCGTCGTCCATTGCTGATAGTTTTATTATCAAGAATCAATGATCTATAAGAATTTTCGCAACTGTCAGCACGTACCGTAGCAGTACAGTGGTAAGTCCATATAAGGTAAATGACAGCAATTTAGCTGTTGCTCAATGCTTTCCTTTACAATGCACACTGTGCCCGAAGAAAACATCAAATGTATGTCAATAACACTGGCCAACCAGCACCCATTTCCCATTGATTGCTGTCAGCATGGTTTCTCCTCCTAAACCTCGCGGATACTTCTCGTCTGTTCACGCCTTTGGCAAATCGCATTTCAAAAATTCATTTCATTTCCTTTGGAATTGGAAAAAAAAAGAAGAAAAGAAAAGAATACGAAAAATAGCGAAAAGAAATCAACACAAAACGAAACAGCTCCATAAAATTGAGAAATGGGAAATATTTTTGCAATCATTCACTGAAATTATGACAAACGCATTTCTAAGCTGTCGTCTTGATTGAATTTTCACACTTTTCTCTGCCCTTTGGTCTCTATTGTGCAGAGGATTTCTCCTCCTCCCCTTTCCCTTTTTTTTCTTTTTGCACCTTTTCGAAAATGCGCCAAGGATTAAATTCTTTCTCGCTCTCTCTCTCTCTATCTCTGTCTTCTATCTCTTTTCCTCTCAACACTGTTTGAAATTCATTTTTCATTGCATTTCCAATTCTATTGTCACCTTTGATTTGTCAGTCGACACCTTTCCCTTTGTACTGATAATGAGGTACCGGCATTTCAGGTACTGCGCATTATAGAGCGCTTAAAAATCAATTAAAACGATTTTGAGCTGTTCAAAAAGTGTTTACAGCTGGTTTCTGTGGCCCTTTTGTTAACTTGTCATGCATCAAATGGGATTTTTTCTTTTTTGGATAATTTCGAAAGAGCAAACAAAAGATCTAAAGATGTTTTGCGATGAGATTGTCTGACATATGCAAAACTGATAGTAGCGATAGTTTACCATTGAAATTCTTTATATCTCTATTCATTTTTAAAGTGAACCATCATTAAGAAGTATTATCTGCATTAAAATACTATTGAATTTTTCCACAAATCTGAACCAAACTATTGCTAAAAACTATAAAATGTTAATCTCTCCCGGATATTAAAACCTTGCCAAAAAATACAATAATAGGAGTAGAAAACATTTCTTTAATTCGCTCCAAGCCAATTAAAATCTATCTGACTCGACCTATAATACAAATGGTTTAAAATTATTATTTAATTGCATCTGTGAAAAAAGTGACAGCTAAGGTGGTAGAATGTATCGAATATCTTTTCAATTAAATGACCAAATCATTGCACAAAAAAGATGCCTAAGAGCTAAGTTTCTATGGCATTTGTAAAATTTTTAAAATTGTTATTAATGATAATAGTGGAAAAAGAATTTTTTAATTTACTGAAATATAAAGTTTAAAGTGCTAAAACACAAAATGTGTCAATACTTAAAATTGCCAGGTTGCAAAATTTTAAAAAGCATAATCTGATATAAGGCTTAAAATTTGTTTTTATTATTTTATTTATATATTTTACTTTTTATTTTCTTTGGAAGTTCATAGTTTATTTATAAATATATTATATATTTAAATGAAAATTTCTGAGTGGCATAAATATTATATAGCAAAGTAATTCAAACAGAAAACTAATCTATTGACTTCTACAACTTTAGCAGAAGGAACAGTTTATTAACAGTAACTTATTTAAGTGTGGATTACACCAATAATCATTGATTAAGTAGGCACTTTAAGTTGGTTTGTCTTCTATCGAGATCAACTGTTTTTTCGAATTTTGGCACCATTAAAATCTTCACAAAACAATTTTATCAACATATCTGGTAATATCCAGACTCAAAATACAAAATACTCTTCTTTAGAGTATTATTAGTAAGTATTTTTATTAAATATAACATAATATTTGGTAGTGACATCTCTATTAACTAATGCAAATAAACCAAGCAAAATAGAAAAGCAAAAATAAGGACACAAAAAACTCTTCTAACTAGATTCTTTTCATATTCCAAAATCTGATTATGTACTAAGATCAATTCTTTCAATATACATATTTAAAAGAAAAAAAAGAAACAAATGTTCCCTTACCCTTTTTAAATTGGTTTTAAATAAATTCTGTATTATCAACATAAATAATAAATCATTAGGTGATTAGTTTCAATAGACCAGAATTCGATAAATTCGCTTCCTAATAAACATTTCGGTTGCATTTTCAGTGTTTCATAATGATTTTCACTACTTTATGTCGTTGTTGAATAGTTGTGAAACATAAACCTCACTCAAAGCAACTAAGTCCATGTCAACCTTTTGTTTCCCATTCAAGAAAAAAATATTTTTTTTTTCTTTTTGAGAAAGAGAAAAATAAGTCGTTTCATTCACTTCAATTAATCCCCCATCTTATTTTTTTCCTCTTTCATTTACCATAACCACATCTCTAATTGACATTGACATTTCAGGGTTTTCGTTTAGGCGAACCGAAATCAATTTTCATAAATATTAAGACAGCCGCATAATTGATGCCCCAACCACATTTCAAAGAAAAAGAAGAACACCACAAAATAACTATAGGGAGAGAACTATTTAACATTTCCTTTACTTCTGCATACATTGTAGTTGCCCCATTGGTTGATTGATTGATGAAACCAACAACTGGAAGTCCGAAAATTGACTTGCCACTTTCTTACCCCAGCCATCAGGTTGGCAGTTGCCTACAAACATTGTAATTTATTATCTATTTACAAAAGTATTTCGACCATAAATTTATATACTTACTTACACCGGACTACTACATCATTTGGTTGTGTCTTATCAGAGTCTTCGACTCATTTTCTGTGGCCATATCAAAATGACTACTAATTGACGGATTTCCCCCACTCTTTGACTTGATGTTGTTATTTTTCGCTATTTTCTGGTTTTCTGTTTTATTTATGCGGCCTGTGGGTAGATTAAAATCTTCCTTCAAGTCGATCAATCATTTGATTGACGCCACCTTTTGGCCAGGACCACAGCAGCGAGATGATGTTTGTGTTTGCGTTGCTCTTTCACTCACACTCTACTGTGTGCGTGGAAAATGGAAATGGAAAAAAGTCAGCAACACCTGTTTGGACGTTCAGCAAAGCCAAAAAGAAAACAAAAATGTTGGTGGAGAAACAAGCTGACGCCAGGTATTTCTTTTTTTCCTTTTTTTTTTTGGCAAGAGAAAGTATTTCAGTCATCAATGTGCCGTCGAGTGCTCCTTCCACCCATCACAGTATTAATTATAGCTAAACGTTTATTCGGCAATTTAAAGAAAAAGTTCCGTATAAATTAATTCAATTTGTAAACCACTTTCGCCATTTAAAAAAAATTATTTTAATTATGTCACAATTTTGGAGAAAAAATTTAATTAATTAAATATAAATTACATTTTTTTTTTTGGATTTGTTTGAAGATACATATAAAAGTAGGTCCTTTTAATTTCAATTTCAATATTACATTTTTCGTAGTTTTTTAATTTTACAATTTAAAATTTGAAATCACTTTGACTCACCTTATGATTGGGTTTGATTTACGAGAAATATTCGAATATTTGAAATCTATTATACCCTTGCAAAAAGGGTATATTAATTTTGGTCAGAAGTGTGCAACGCATAGAAGGAAGCATCTCCGACCATATAAAGTATATATATTCTTGATCAGCACGACGAGACGAGTTCAAATAGCCATGTCCGTCCGTCCGTCCGTCCGTCCGTCCGTCCGTCCGTCCGTCTGGATCAACGCAAACTCCTCCTAGACCGTTGGAGCTACAGAGCTGAAATTTTGCATGTAGGCTTGTATATACTGCAGGCGTTGTATATCTCGGATTCAGCCGGACCACTATATCATATAGCTCCCATACAAATGGCAAAGTCACGAACAGTGACTTTTTTCAATAACTTCATTATTTTCATAGCTATTGTCATGAAAGTTGGTATTTGTCAGTTTTGTATTGCTTTTAATATTTGTGCCAAATTTGATCAAGATCGGGTGACTATATCATATAGCTCCCATACAAACGGCAAAGTCACGAACAGTGACTTTCTCAATAACTTCATTATTTTCATAGCTATTGTCATGAAAGTTGGTATTTGTCAGTTTTGTATTGCTATTAATATTTGTGCCAAATTTGATCAAGATCGGGTGACTATATCATATAGCTCCCATACAAACGGCAAAGTTACAAACAGTGACTTTCTCAATAACTTCATTATTTTCATAGCCATTGTCATAAAAGTTGGTATTTGTCAGTTTTGTATTGCTATTAATATTTGTGCCAAATTTGATCAAGATCGGGTGACTATATCATATAGCTCCCATACAAACGGCAAAGTCACGAACAGTGACTTTCTCAATAACTTCATTATTTTCATAGCCATTGTCATAAAAGTTGGTATTTGTCAGTTTTGTATTGCTATTAATATTTGTGCCAAATTTGATCAAGATCGGGTGACTATATCATATAGCTCCCATACAAACGGCAAAGTTACAAACAGTGACTTTCTCAATAACTTCATTATTTTCATAGCTATTGTCATGAAAGTTGGTATTTGTCAGTTTTGTATTGCTATTAATATTTGTGCCAAAGTTGATCAAGATCGGGTGACTATATCATATAGCTCCCATACAAACGGCAAAGTCACGAACAGTGACTTTCTCAATAACTTCATTATTTTCATAGCTATTGTCATGAAAGTTGGTATTTGTCAGTTTTGTATTGCTATTAATATTTGTGCCAAATTTGATCAAGATCGGGTGACTATATCATATAGCTCCCATACAAACGGCAAAGTTACAAACAGTGACTTTCTCAATAACTTCATTATTTTCATAGCCATTGTCATAAAAGTTGGTATTTGTCAGTTTTGTATTGCTATTAATATTTGTGCCAAATTTGATCAAGATCGGGTGACTATATCATATAGCTCCCATACAAACGGCAAAGTCACGAACAGTGACTTTCTCAATAACTTCATTATTTTCATAGCCATTGTCATAAAAGTTGGTATTTGTCAGTTTTGTATTGCTATTAATATTTTTTGCCAAATTTGATTAAGATCGGGTGACTATATAGCTTCCATACAAACGGCAAAGTCACAAACTTTCTCCATAACTTCATTATATTCATAGCTATTGTCATGAAAGTTGGTATTTGTCAGTTTTGTATTCCTAATAATATTTGTGTCAAATTCTGAGCAAGATCAGGTGACTATATCCCAGACAAGCGGCAAAGTCACGAACTTTGAACTTTCTCAATATCTTCGTTATTTTTTAAGCTATTGTCATTCAAATTAAAATTTGTTCTAGGGTGCCAAATTTGATTAAGATCGGGTGACATTAGCTCCCAAAACAGCAGTCGGTGTTAAACAGTGAATCTTCTCGATGTCTTCGATATTTTCTAAGCAATTGTCACAAATAACAAATAATCCATTTTGCATTTAACTATTTAGTTATACCATTTAATCCCAAAGGAGTGATTCTTGAAGGGTAATTGAAAGTATACCTAGATGCGTTTGTTTCCCAAAATACTTATTGTGCAATAGTGCACAGGTTGATTCGGTACCTATAAATCGGAAAAAGGGATCTTCCGGTTTCTATACCTGAACGTGGTGAAAAAATTATATTATATATTGTGCAATAGTGCACAGGTTGACTCGGTCGGTACCTATGAATCGGAAAAGGGGATTGGGAACTTCCACCCACCGGTCGTCCACTTTATATACCTGAAATTCGTACACAAACTATATTCAAGAATGTCGTTTACCAAATATTTGACCCTTTTTTGTAAATGGATTCATTGGATTCAGGTAACGACCCACTTAGACAATAATATGTGCCAATAATAGGTAAACATTTATGTATAAAAATGACCTGTTGCGTAAAAGTGCACGTGTTCTAATTTTAAATTCGGTACCTAAAGAGGTACCTACAATTAGGTAAGACGTTTTACCCAGTTTAAATACCTGAATTTTAGGAGACAATTATATATAATCCTTGCACATTTCATTTAACGGTTTAGTCAATTTAAAAAAATTGAGCGAGCAACATCGTATATCTGAAGTCCAAAATAAAACTTGAACTCTTTTAAAAGTGAATGTGTAAAGTGAAAAGTACTTTCAATATAAAGTGAACAACAAACAAGTAAACATAAACTATATAATATAAAGTGAATGAAAAGTACCTGTAATCTATAGTGTTTAATAACAAGTTAAAAGTGGTCTAAAACAGTAACTAAAGTGAATAAGTATTTTGTTGGAACACATCAGTAAAAGGTAAGCTAACAATCGAAAAGTGTGTTTTAATTCCGGTTACGACACGGAAATATTTCAATAGATTTCAAATTGCCGTATTAAAATTAACTTATTTATTGTTTTTTTTTTTTGTAAATCGTTGTAAAGCTTTTAAAATGCCACGCGCTGCTTCCTCATCCCAAGAAACTCGACGTCGGGCAGCACGGAACCGATTTCGTGTCTATTATCAGATTAACACGGCTGAGATTAATAATCGCCATTCTCAATACATGGCTACTGTCCGACAGGCCAATGTAGAACAGCGCGAAATTGAACGGCAACTCGACGCTCAGAATCATTCTGAAAGGCGCCGCAGCCTACAAGTTAGACTTGCACAACGCCTTCGAAATACGACATCGCGACAACAATCTTGTCTCGATGGGGACTATAGTGCTGCAGAACAAGAACGAAACACGGATGAACGTCGGCAAGCTCGCCTGGATCCGGAATACCGCGCTGCTGAACAAGGACGAAATACAGCTGGGCATCGACGAGCTCGCCTGGATCCGGGCTATGTTGCAGAAGAACAAGAGCGAAACACAGCCGGACGTCGTCGAGCTCGCCTGGATCCGGGCTATGTTGCAGAGGAAAAGGAGCGAAACACGGTCGGACATCGTCGAGCTCGCCTGGATCCGGGCTATGTTGCTGAAGAACAAGAGCGAAACACGGCCGGACGTCGTCGAGCTCGTATGGATCTGGGCTATGTTGCAGAGGAACAGGAGCGAAACACGGCCGGACGTCGTCGAGCTCGCCTGGATCCGGGTTATGCTACTGAAGAACAAGAGCGAAACACGGCCGGACGTCGTCGAGCTCGTATGGATCCGGGCTATGTTGCAGAGGAACAGGAGCGAAACACAGCCGGGCGTCTTCGAGCTCGTCTGGATCCGAGTTATGTTGAGGAAGAACAAGAGCGAAACACAGCCGGACGTCGTCGAGCTCGCCTGGATCCGGGCTATGTTGCAGAAGAACAGGAGCGAAACACGGTCGGACATCGTCGAGCTCGCCTGGATCCGAGCTATGTTGCTGAAGAACAAGATCGAAACACGGCCGGACGTCGTCGAGCTCGTCTGGATCCGAATACCGTTGCTGAGGAACAAGGCCGAAATACAGCGGGACGTCGTCGAGCTCGTCTGGATCCGGGCATCGTTGCTGAAGAACAAGAGCGAAACACGGCCGGACGTCGTCAAGCTCGCTTAGATCCAGACTACAGCGCAGCTGAACGAGAGAGGAATGCTGAACAACACCGAGTAAGGAGGAATAACCCTGTTACAAGCGCCGAGGAACGAACTGCAAACACATCGCAAAGGAGAGAAACTCGCCAGCAACGGAGACTACGAGAACAACAAATTCGGGAAATGGCAGAGGAGCGGCTTATTACATACAGAGGAAATTCTCAAAATCGATTGGAAGCATCTATGAGGCAATCACAAAGGAATATTGCAGCAAGAGCAGAACAATCGCAAGAAGAACGGGAGGAAGCCAGAGAAAGAGAACGTCAGCAAAGAAGAGGACCTGCAATTACAATATACAAAAGGAAAATCAAGGAAGGACCATCGGAATGCTGCATATGCTGTGGAGGGACGTGGTTCCCAGACAAGGTACGTGGTTTGCACAAATTATCTATATCCATTAAGTATCCAAATTTAGATGTAGGCAACGCATTTTTTCTGTCAGTTAAGTTCCCTTGTCCGTCCGAAAAATATTTCTTTTGCCTTACATGCCACAAAGCCGTTTCTTCCGGCAAAATTCCCACCATTTGTCTTGGTAATGGTTTTCCGATATTCCTCAATGCCTCCAAGATCTAAAATGCGCTGAAGAGCGCTTTGTATCGCCGCGAATTCCTTTCATGCGAATAATGTCCCTAGGCTATGAGAGGCAATGTGGTATCAGAGGTGCTGTGGTAAATATTCCCATATCCGTCCCCGATATTGTTACGGCCCTTCCACGCACATCTGACAATACCCATACTATCCAAGTCCATTTAAAACGCAAGCTCGAGTATAACCACAATTTTATGACAGAAACCATCCGTCCTGCCAAAATTTTCAATGCTGTACAGTTTTTGGTAAATACTGAGCTGTGGAGAAAACATGGCATTACCGTGTCTGAAGATTGGCTTCCTCAATTTAACAATGCAGAGGAAGTTCCTTATATTGCAGACGTAGCCGATAGGTCAGTTGTCGATCAACTTCTTGGTCAAAATAATTCCCTTTTAGATAATCCAAATGTAGATGAAGAAGAAAATTTAAATCCGGGTGGTCAAGAGACTTTGTTGGACAACAATGCACTAGAGCAGAACGCAATCACCAGTCGTATTGCATTGGCTCCCGGTGAAGGCCGCCGTCCAGTGGACTTAATATTGGACGAAGACGCAGAAGAACTGTCCTTTCCTACAATTTCATGTGGCCAGATTTTCAAAGCCAAAACTACATATGTCCGAAAAGCTCGTTCCCAAATCCGCTATTACGATCGTCGTTGTGCTATAGTCCCCAAAGTTCTTTATATGTACAAGCGATACGAGCTTGAGCGAATTAAGAACTCGATATCCATTTGTCTTAGAAAAAAATCTGGTCCAAATGTAACAGCAGCAAATATGCGTGATGATTCATATGTGGATAGTTTGGTTCAGCATGACGATGGATATCAAATTCTTAAAGGTTTGCGTTCAGCTCCAGCTCATTGGGAAGCTGAAAAAAAGAAAGTTCTTGCCATGATTAGACAATTTGGGTTGCCTACATTTTTTATAACATTATCTGCTGCTGAAACCAAATGGACTGAGCTTTTGGTTATACTTGTAAAACTTTTGGATAACAATATTATTAGTGAAGAGGAAGCGGCAAACCTTTCGAGTTCTGAAAAGGCTAGGTTAATTCGATCCGACCCAGTTACCTGTTCTAGATACTTTGATAATAGACTGCGAGAGTTGATGAAACTATTCAAATCTGATATATTTGGAGAATTTGAACGGTCGCACTATTATTGGAGAATAGAGTTCCAACACAGAGGGTCACCCCACTCCCATGGCATGTACTAGTTTACTGGAGCTCCAAAGTTCAACAATGGCGATTCCACCAATATTGAACAGATGGTGAATTTTATCGATAGATTTATCACCACCAACGGAGATGATTCTGAACTACAAGAAGTGATCCGGTACCAGCGCCACAGACACAGCGCATCATGTCTAAGGGAACTTCGGGGTCAAGAATTTTGTCGATTTAACATGCCTTACCCGCCAATGCCTCAAACTGAAATATTGTTTCCATTAGAAGATGAAGAGGCGAATATTGATCACTATAAAAACCTTTTCAAAAAAATTAAAGAATACTTAAAGCTCAGCACAGAGGAAGAAGCTATTAGATTTAATAATTTTGATAATTTTTTGTCCGACCTTGATACTACATATGAGGGGTATAAGCTTGCTTTAAGATCGAGTTTGAAAAAGCCGCAAGTTTTTCTCCGCCGAAGATATACTGATAGGTTGCTAAATGCTTATAATAGAGATATTTTGGGGCTGCACCGTGCAAACATGGATATTCAATTTATACTAGACGCCTATGCCTGTTGTAGTTACATAATAAACTACATAAACAAATCAAACAGGGGCGTCTCTCAATTGCTTCGTGAAGCCATGGCTGAGATAAGTCACGGAAATATCTCTGTTAAAAGAAAGCTGCAACATCTCGGTAACAAATTCATTAATGGCACAGAAATATCAGCACAGGAAGCTGCATATAATATTTTGGGGTTGCACATGTCTGAGGCAGACAGTGCAGAAATTTTTATTAATACATCCCACCCAGATAAAAGAGTTCGGATGGTTAAATCCAGAAGAATGCTGGAGGATCTTCCCGATGACTCGACTGATATCTATGTGCCCAGTTTGATTGACCGATATACTCAGAGACACGCCTCCTTGGATCAAATATCCTTGGCAGACTATGCAGCATTTTATGATTTCAAAAAATCAACAACACGGGCAGCAGAAAATGAAAATTACGAAGAAGTTCAAGAAGTCGGTGGCGAAGAAGAAGGAACTATAGCGCGTCCAAATTATGCTCAGATGGATGGAAATGGTTCTGTAAAGCTGCGGTTAAAACCAAAAATCATTAGATGGCGGCGCTTCAGCTTGAATACTTCACCAGCCGACTATTTTAGAGAGCACATAATGCTTTTCTTGCCTTGGCGATGTGAACAGACTGAACTTATTAGAAATGACAACGAACATACATTCCGGGTTCACAACACCCTAATAAAGGAAAACAAATTAAAATATGATGTGTTCGATGATCTGGACTTGGAAGCTGTTCTTGCGGAATTGCAAGAAAATACCGAAGAAGAAAATAATTCTGAAGAAGTATCAGCCAGCCAATTCCTAGATGATGAGTTCAGGGCTCTAGCTGTACCCAGTGTTGATAGAAATTTAAATCTGTTGCAGGACGAAAATGTTGAAATCGAAGCCGAAGAAGAAAACGGAATTCGTTTAATTAAGCTACCTCCTTTAGTATCAGATAGTAATCTTTGTTCCCTTGTACGCTCGCTTAACTTTAAGCAACGTCTGTACTATGCTCATATAATGCAGAATTTGTCTACCAAGAAAGTATTCTATGAGTATATAGGTGGAGGTGCTGGGGTTGGTAAAAGTAGATTGATATCTACAATTTACCAATCAGTAACTTGGCGAGCGACTAAATTACCTGGTTCCACCGACTCTGTAAAAGTTCTTCTATGCGCCCCTACTGGAAAAGCTGCTTTTGGTATTGGGGGCCAAACGCTTCATTCCCTATTCTCCTTACCTATCAACCAATCATCTGGGGCCTTAAGACAATTGGGACACGATGCATTAAATACGATGCATTGCAAACTGGTTGACCTTCAACTAATTATAATTGATGAAATTTCAATGGTCGGAGCTAAAATGCTATCATACTTAGATCAAAGGCTCCGCCAAGTATTTAGAAATCCTGATATGTTTTTTGGAGGAATATCTATAATAGTGTTTGGAGACTTAAAGCAGCTTTCGCCAGTTGGAGACAGTTGGATCTTTTCTGAAAGGACTTCTAATCCATATAGTGTTCTAGCTGGAACAAACCTGTGGGATAGTTTCAAATTTTTCGAGCTTACAGAAATAATGCGGCAGCGCGGTGATCGTGATTTTGCTGTTGCATTAAATAATATGTCCGAAGCCAATATGACAGAATCGAACATTGAGCTCTTCAAACAAAGAGTTGTCACCTCAAGTGATGTTCCTTCCGATGCTATACATTTATTCTGCTCAAACGATGAAGTCAGTAATTATAATACTAGGAAACCTGCCCAAATAAATACGGAGGAATTTATTTCAACTGTAATTGATACTATTAAAGCGACAAATATGTCTACCACTAATAAGCAAAATACATTAAGGCACGCGCAAAGTATGAAGCAGTCGAAAACTCAAGGTCTTGCCTACTCCTTACATTTAAAAACACAGGCAAAGTACATGGTTACTGTAAATGTCGATACAAGTGACGGACTTGTAAATGGTGCGACTGGGCAATTGATGCAGATTGATCAAAGCAGTAGAAATGGCTCAGTAGCTATAACAGTTTTATGGATAAAGTTTACGGAAACATCGGTTGGTGCGATCGCAAGATCAAAAATTAGAAATATTCCTGACCCTGACTGGACTCCGATACAAAAAGTATCTCGGGTTTTCCAATGTGGACGATCAGAGCATGCCTCAATCGATCGGAAGCAATTTCCAGTTGTCCCTGCTGAGGCTATTACCATTCATAAAAGCCAAGGCGCCACATATAGCAAAGTCGCAGTGCATCTACAAAGAAACATTAGCCGAGCTTCGCTTTACGTTGGCTGTAGTAGGGCAACTAGCGCATCGGGCCTTTTCCTAATAGGTGACTTTAATGCTCCAACTAGATTTGGAGCTAGAAATGTTCAAACAGAGCTTGTAAAGCTTCGAGGAGAAAAGGCTTTGCATACGCATTATGAATGCTTTATAAACCGGTCAGCATCTGTCACAATGTACTACCACAATGTTGAATCTCTTCGGGCACACTTCGAAGACATACGCAACGACCAAATTATTTGCTCAGCAGACTTCTTATGCTTAGTCGAAACTTGGACTCTTCCAACTGAAGAGTATCTTCTTGAAGATTTCGGCATCATAAGAAGGATTGATGGGAATCGAACTGATGGTATTTCAAAGAATGGAATACTAGTTTTGGCAAAACTTAGTATTTTGCAAAATGTAGAATTTCTATTTGAGTCTCAAAACCTAATAAATCCGAGACAGGTTTATCAGTCGATTGCCTTCACGTACTATAATACGTCGTTTCTAATTGTTTATAGGAATTCACAATTCCCTATAACAAGATTTCGTAATGAAATTATGAAAGATGTAGATAAAGTTCGAGCTCTTCGAGCAACTTATAATGTGGTAGTAGTAGGGGATTTCAATATTTGCCGATTTTCCAGCACAGATCAGTTGGAAGCTCGTCTTAATGATAGGGGTTTAGTTTCTTTTTTGAATGTACCAACAACCAAACACTCAACTCAAATAGATTGGCTTTGGGGAACCAGTAATTTACCGGAGGCTATAGCTATGACATATGCATCGCCGTATAGCCATCATGATGCAATATTTTTAAAATATAGTTTGTAAACATTAAGTAGATTAATTTAATTATAGAAATATTTTAGTGTGTAAGATATTGTAAAAATACCTCCTCGGGGATTGTGACCTTGTCGTGGTGGGGAGGCTGAGTATGTGAAAACTTTGTGGGACAAAATTTTACTGTTCAATAAATACTTATCACAGAAACTAGCAGCAATCCAATTTTGTTTTATTTCTTACTACAATTTAGTTAAAGATATTTGATATGTGTAAAGAAAATATAAATTTCAGCAACAGTGAATAGTTTTTACAGACCGCATAAAGTTGCAAGGGTATACAAACTTCGGCACGGTCGAAGTTAACCCCGGCCCTCTGGTTTTTATATCCTTGTGGGTTTGTTTGTAATGCAGTGATCGACACGTCTCTGACCTCTCAGACTATACTTATACCTAATCAGTGTGAAATGACAAGTCTATGTAGCCTTCCCCGTCTGTCCGTCTACAGTATACTGCAGTAGAAAGCTACTGTCATGAAATTTGATCAATATAAAGTTGTCATAGAAACCAGAGATCGAAAATATTTAAAAAACGAATGTCATTCAAAGGACTGCAAGAATATACAAACTTCTGAACAGACAGATATACTTTCTTTCGAGTATTTATCTGCGTGATAATTTGTAAATAAAGAAATTTGAAAAGTTTCTCTGTACTTCAATGATTTTTGTCCACGAGAGTATATTTAGATTGCATGAATTATACAGCAATTTGTTTTATATGTTAGAGATTTCTGTATTTAACACATCAAAATTAACAAAGCATTTTCAATTCGTATCTTCGAAAAAGTTTCAATATTTGATCAACTGCCTTATATTTTTATTATACCCTTGCAAAAAGGGTATATTAATTTTGGTCAAAAGTGTGCAACGCATAGAAGGAAGCATCTCCGACCATATAAAGTATATATATTCTTGATCAGCACGACGAGACGAGTTCAAATAGCCATGTCCGTCCGTCCGTCCGTCTGGATCAACGCAAACTCCTCCTAGACCGTTGGAGCTACAGAGCTGAAATTTTGCATGTAGGCTTGTATATACTGCAGGCGTTGTATATCTCGGATTCAGCCGTATCGGATCACTATATCATATAGCTCCCATACAAATGGCAATGTCACGAACAGTGACTTTTCTCAATAACTTCGTTATTTTCTGAGCTATTGTCGTGAAATTTAATATTGATGAGTTTATTATACATATAAACGACTATGCCGAATTTGATCAAGATCGGGTGACTATATCATATAGCTCCCATAGGAACGATCTTTCGAAAACAGTGACTTTTATCAATAACTTCGTTACTTTTGACGCGATTGCTTTCAAATTAAACATTTGTTAGTTTAATATATCTGTTAATGACTGTGCCAAATTTGATAAAGATCGGGTTACTATATCATATAGCTCCCATAGGAACGATCTTTCGAAAACAGTGACTTTGGTCAATAACTTCGTTACTTTTGACGTGATTGCTTTTAAATTAAACATTTGTTAGTTTAATATATCTGTTAATGACTGTGCCAAATTTGATAAGGATCGGGTAACTATATCATATAGCTCCCATAGGAACGATCGGTGGAAAACAGTGACTTTGATCAATATCTTAGTTTTTTCCTATGCTAAGATTGTAGGCCGTTCTTTCGCAAACATTAACCTTTTTAGCTTGAGCGTTTTTCCATTTTGATGGCTATAGGTAAGGAAAGAGTTACCATAAAAGTTGCAAGGGTATACAAACTTTGACGCGGTCGAAGTTAGCCCCGGCCCTCTGGTTAGTATTCACTTTGTATGTAGGTTTGAATTTAAATAGTTATCATACACTACAAACGAACGTTAATGTAAAGAGCAAGTTAAAAGTTTTATGTGTAATTCCACTGAACCAAATGTTACTTTATAAACTACGTCATAGTCTGTGAATAAGTATGAAAAAGTAGTTTAAAAGTTAAAAGTTCATTAGTTTTTTACTGCTTAATTATTATATTACTTAACAAACATTTCTCTGAAAATGAATTTCATTTAGATTTTAATTCAACTTTGCACTACATATAGACAAAACAAAAAGATTTTTTTTTCCATTCCGTTTACCGAAAAAATTCAAACACTTTTAGTTAGAATTAACGTCGGGGTCACCATTTTAATTAAAAGTATTTACACAAAATACAAAGAATGTACCTATTTATCGTTTACTTTTATCTATGCATAAGGCATTATTCGTGGACCAAAGCATTCGGACGTGTTTTAAAATGCCTATGTATACATATATCCTCTATTTTGTTTTGGCAAGGCCAATTAGAGTGTTGCAACTGACAGCTTTTAGATAGTGGCGAAGACTCCAATCAGCTGTGAGCATGTAAACTAATCAACAAACAAAATGCATTGATATGTAAAATATCGACTCAGTGCATCGCTTTCAATCTTTTTGATGAGGATGATGTTGATGCCGATGCTGATGAGTAATAACGAACAATGGAAGGGATGATACGCTTCCAATACATGACCACGCCATTTTGTTGTAAACTTTACAACCAAAAAATTTGTACCGCCAAAAAAAAATGTTTGCTTTCTTTTCTGGTTTTGTTTTTTTTTCCTGAATTTTTTGTTGAAATTTTTCATTTTTTTTTTTATTGAAAATGGTTGGAGAAAGAAAAACAAAATAAAAACAAGTAAGCAGGACCAAAAAATTCGCTGCTAATTGCTTTTAAAATGCAAAAAGCCCTGCCAGATAGATGTTGACGGTTGCTGAGGTGGTGGTGAGAAGCGCTGGCTGGGGACCAACATTGACTTTGGACCATGACACAGCACAGAAGAAGGAAAAGGCAAAAAATATAAAATAACAAGAAGAAAAAAAGAGCCAACCACACAGCTGCCTGTGTGAGAGCCTGTGAGCTGGCAAACAAACGAACAGAGCCTGAAATTGTTTATGAAAGAGGGCGGACGGTTCGACCAGCAGGATACACAAATACTCGTACATAAATCAAGGATAATGGCCTAACGTCGTCGTCATCGTCGAGTCATCGAGTAGCCCATGCGTTCTATGCGGTTTTGCGATTTCTCGTAATTCGATGCCTTTTGCATTTACGTCGAGAGTTTTTGCTTTATTAAAATCCAAAAATGAGAAAAAAGAAAATAAAACAATTTTTGAAAATTGAAAACGCATTCAATTTATTCATTGGTGGACGAACAAGGTCGTCGTGCAAATCAATTCAATGGCTCCGCAACAGGAGGGATTAGGGCTTCATCGTCGCAGTCGCCGTCGTCGTTGTCGTTGTCCTCATCATTGCCGTCGTCTGGACCACTGATTGACGTTTCATGGCAGTTGTGTGAAATGGTTCTCCCACCTTCATCTCCTCCTTCTCCATTGGTTTTTGTCTTTAAAGCAAATTTGTCACGGCCGTCAAGAGAACTGGTGGTGAGAAGTTAAAACAAGAGAGGGTACAGACATAAAGGGGTTTTTACTTCCATTGTCATTGTCGTAGAGAATGACGCGGCTTTGCCATTACCTGTCAAGTGAGTTGAAAACAAATCGCAATGGGAATGTCAATAGGGCAAAAACGCCATTCAATGTGCCTCCACCCGCAATTGAAAATGCAAAATGGCATCACAAAAAGGCTCATCCAAGAGGAGGTCAAGTGATTTGGCGCTCTGAAATTGCTTCCCCAAATGCAAATCAAGAAATCAATTTTATTTATTCAAGTGTTGAGGTTATGATTAAAAATAACTAGGCAGAGAAAACATAGATCCTTGTGCCTTCTCCCCCTCCTCTTTCCTATTGAATGCACACTTCACTTTACTTACTCTAACTACTCATGCATAATTGAATTGACTATGTTGCATGTAGTCAATGTAGAAAACATAACAACTCCATTAGAGCAAGACACCACCAACAAAAACAAACACAAAACTGTCAAGGTCGTAACGAAAGGGGGGGTCTTAAAATCAACAGCTGCCAATGTCTTAAAGTTTTAGATCCAGATTCAGCAATGAAAGATGAAATTTTCTACTTATATTGTACATAATTTCCAAATTATTGCATTTAATTTAATTTTTTAAAGGTTTATTAGCAAATGGAAGTCTTTTCTGAATAGAATGAACTGGATACTGATATATATATTTTAAAATATTTTATGAATAACCTAGACACAAACATAAAACTAGATGGTCGCCCATCAATCTATATTATCAAATTTTGTAAAAAAAAAAAAAAAACCTATTCACTTTTATTATGCAGATCTGTCGGCAGAAGAAAAACTACTATTTTTATTACGGAATTTACATTATATATATGTCTTTAGTTAGGCGATCTTTTTATTGTGCATTCCTAATTACATATCTTTTCTAACTATTTCCGAGTGTTATTCCACAATTTTCGATATTTAATCTGCTCTAAATATTCTGCAATTGTTTTAAATTTTTCTTGCTTTAAAAGTCAATTTAATAATATGAGGAAAACTTAAATAAAAATTTGATACCGAAACAATTGTTTGATGCAGAATTTGTAATTTATGTATAAACAACAAAAACCTTATTTAGCATTGGAAGATGAAAAATTATAAAAATGTTTTGCCTATTCATATTAATCAAAAGGTCAGTGGCACATCCCCCCTGTTTAAAAACATGTCTACGTCTATGACTAAAATGGCGAGATACATAGAAAAAACTCAATTTAAACTAGATAAACCAATTAGAGAGAGCCAAAGAATAAACTTTGACTTGCAACTGATTGAAGCAAAAGAGAAAAGAAACTGCATAGTCTAGCATCGATCCATCGATAACATGACCAAAAAAAATGGCAAACCCAACGCGTGGCAGAATCGTGGTAGTCATAAACAATCTCATGGATTTTCCCAGCGATAATTATGTGGGCGTATCCCGGCAGAAGGCTTCTCAAATGTGAGAGCGTGCGTATGTACCACCTTCCTCTTGCCACTTGCATCAAACGTGAAAACGCCGCACGTGTTGGTGCAAATAATCTCAACCCTAGCCCATATCCAATCCACTTGCAACGTGGGTGTATGGTGTACCAACAATTTGCTGATAATCGCGGCTGATCGGCGGCCTTTTCTTTTTGGTTTTTCATTTTCTTTACGAATTTTTGCAACTTGCACTTCACTTAATTAAATTGCAACGCAGCAACGTCCTACGGATGTAGCGTTTCGCTTGAAAGTCGCCGCACCATAATCGAATTATGTGGCAAGTGCCACGGCACTATGCAACGGCAAATGGCAACGACAGCGGCGGCCGTCTGAAAGGAAAGAAGAATTACGATGGCAAAGGCGCAAAAAAAGAACATTATTAAAAGCTCATCAGCAATTGACATGCAACGTGGGTCGTTGTCGAGCCAGTTCTCCTACAGACAAAGAGGGAAAAGAAAGAATAAAGCAAAGATACAAAAGGAGAGAGAAAAAGCAGAGGTTAGTCGACCCACAATTAAACGGAAGCAGCAACTTAAAAATGACTTCATTAACTAACCTTTTAAGCTCTAAAGTTGAGTTGAACAATGAGCAGGTTGCCAGGCAAAGAGAATTGTATGGAGTTAAATCAGAACATGGGTTAGCTCATCAACAGGAAATTAACATTTTAGGCTTACTCTTTAATGATTCATCTCTCTAGATATAATGAATTAGATCTTTTTTTCTTAATACAATAAAGAGTCCAATCAAGACCCAACACTTGAGAATAATTAACTAAGCATCTCCAACAAAACATAGTAGTTCAAACTTTAAATTTCAGATGACCAAATTTTATCAATATGTTTCATATATTTATTAATAAATTTGTAATAATGTAATTTGTAAACTTTTTAAAAAAAACTAGTTAGTCTCTAGATCACAAGTAATTCAATAGTTATACAATAAAATGCTTTGGAGTATAAACGTCTCATAAAACTACATACATACGAAAATCCACTAAAGAAACACCTACATGACTTTTTGAAATCATTTTTTATTCATAAATTTGGTAATTTCATTCAAATCATTCCAATTTTAAAACATAATAATATTATTAAACAATTCATATATTAAATCTTAAGTCTAGTTGTAGATTCCTTCTAAAATAATATTAATAATATTCCTTCTAATAATAATATTTGACCAAAAAGATATTAATTAGCTAGATATATATTTTTTTATATTGAGATCGTTCTTATGCGGACAAAATGATATCACTATATCACTGTCCGATCCGATTGAATCTGACAATGAGATATACAATACCTGCACAATATAGTTTGAACTCGTTTCGTCGTGCTAATTAAAATAATAAATATATACTTTATTTAGTCGGTTGTAACTAAAAAGAATGTACCCTTTTTGCGATGGTGTACAAAATATGATGTTATAACAAAAGTAATTCATTATAAAAAATTGGCTTTTTCAAATGGATTCAAGAATTTTTGATCTTTTTATATACTTTGAATTAATTAATTTTTTTTTTTTCTTTTGCTGAATAATATATTTTTAGATTGCAGCATAATAAAAGATTCATTCTTTGTGATCGCCGTGTGGAAAGGAATGATATTTTGCAGGTGTTGTATGGCTAAATTACTCAATCAGATCACGTACCAAAGTCATCACTCAACTCTCGATCGCTGTGGATTGTCAACTTTGAAACCCGAATCGATCATACTTGTATACACACATATTTGAGTTTAAGCGTTGCAAATTTAAAAAACAATTTAAAGTGAAATCAATTGACAAATCTTTATTTATGTTGGCCATTATCATATTTTAGCCTTAATGGATCCAAATGCATATTTAACAACACAAATCGAGAGAGTCTTATGCGGTTTCCCATAATAAGCGTGTGTGGACAAACATACATACATTCAATATACTCATAGTACAAAACATTTGTAATCGGGGCCAATTAATCTCATGCAAGCAATGTTGCTCGTACTCCCCAAACAATTTTCATGTCTACGACTACAACTACGGCTACGGCTCTGACTCCTGGGCCCCGTTGTATTTGCTGTTAAAAATAATTTCTGTTGACACAAAGATTGAATGCCTGGCAGAGTAGAGCACAGGGCATAGAGGCAAACTGGCTCCACGAGATCTGCGATCTTCGTTGTCATTGAAGTCGTTGGCATAATTTATGCCTTCGATCACATGAAGACATGAAAAATGTCGCCACAACTTGCCCGGAGCGACGATGACGAGATCGATGCCTCAGCTCCATAGTTGAGCAGTCGTTGCCAAATGCGGCAGAACCAGTCCGAGGGAGATGAAGAACTTGAGAGAGGCATGGTATACATGTATGTTTGTAGAATGGGAATGGGTGGTTAAGGTGGTGGTCGGTTGCATCTTTGCCTGCATTCGGAATCAAGCATAAATTAAGTTGACATGCTAGTGTTTGTTGTACTCGTAGTTCCGCTCCATGGTGCGACTAGCCACCATTCGCTCACCTACCCGCACCAGGCAAACGCTCCTCGAGTGTCATCTCTGTGTGTTCACCAAAACGACCAGCGTCAATTTAATGTGTGGACATAATTTTCCTGTCGCATTCAATATGAGATGCTTTGGTGCAGGCAAAAACAAAATACGAGAAGTAGAAACAACAAACATAAAAAACTTGCACGTGGATTGCATCACTGATGTGCACACAAGCACACATAAAGTGAGAGGAACGAGCCAAGAGCCACAAGATGAGGATGATGCCAAAGAGGGCATCGGGCCAAGAGTGTTGTGGTCCTCTCTGATGGACGATGATGTTACCGATAATGGGCATGGCAATGTGCACACGTTATTTGAACATTTCGTTGAGTACTTTATATGGGTCTGTACTTGAGTGATATAAGGGCAATGTCGTGTGCGAGTATAAACCAAAAAGAAAAACAACAATGGAGAAAAGAAAATAGTCTTCCTTTGGGTTTAAAAACTTCTGTAAGGAAGGAAGGAACGATAAGCTCTAAATGCTTGTAGCAATGTGCTTAAGATGCTATCTAGTGTTATCTATCGATCACTTGGACAGCAATATCTAGTCATATATGTACATATATTTAGACATATGTAAAGCGTTGTATTTCTTAGAATCTCGTCACGAAGTCTTTATAAGTTTAATCAATTTGAATAAAATATTGTGAACTAGTTGTCGTTTCAATTTTCTTTTCATTTTGGGTCTTTTTTTTCTATTTTGTTGTATATCCAATAAAATTGGTTAGAAGTAACGTTTTTAATATTATCACATATTTATTCAAATATTATAACTTTCAACTAAAATTTGTATTTAAGAAAGTGCTCGATTTAATATTTGTTGCATACCAGAAGTTACCTTTTGTTTATTAAGATCACTCACTCTTCATCTTCTACTACTGATCAAATTGCAATGTATTCTATTCTATTGTACATAAAGACATTTAAATTTAAATACATTTTATATTAATAACAGCTTTATATAAAACAAAAATTGTAATCAAACTGGAAAATCAAAATTAGCTGTTTAAGTTTTCTTTTGTTCATTAGGTTCACTCACTTCAACTGCAACTACAACTGATCGAATTGCAATCTATTTTACAAAAAAATAAATATATGACAATTAATGTAATCAAGTTAGGAAGTCAAAATGAGCTGTTAATAGTGTTTGGAAAACTAAATATTTCGAAATAAGCCGAGAACTATTCTTAGTTAACTACATGAAGTGAATAATTCTTTGAAATAATCCTTAAAATTACTTAGTCTATGAATTTTGATTATCTCAAAGTTTGCTTCTTAAGGCGTCTGATTAACCAAGTTGTATACATTTTGAGACGTTGGTTTATACTGTCTTATCCCATTTGCATTCTTAATGCATCAGAGTTGGAGTGGTGGTTTTTCCATTGATATCAAAATTCCATTGTTCCGCCGCAAAAGTTGACGTAACCACTTACGCAAGTCGCCTCACCCAAACCGCTCCTTTTATATTTTTTTACTTTGCAAAACTTTCAACTTGAACTCGATGCACAAGAAATACCTTAATAGTTTATTAATGATTTTGTTATTGTTGCTGTTGCTGTTGGTACCCTCTTAGAAGTTTATTATATGTAAGTGTAAGCGGCTCTAAAGAGAGGCCCCAGACCAAGGGAAAGAAGTTGTGGAGTAAAGTAAAGTATCTGAAACTATCAAAACAGCCAACACTTTCTTTTCACTGTTTTTTAAACCAATTATAAAAGTATTGCACTGCCAGGAAGGAGGTAAAAGTGGTAGAAATAAGGATTGAGGTAAAGGCGTTTTCCCTGGCAACACTTCCTGCCTTGCAGTTTTTGCCTTGGCGTCTATGAAGCCATCATGTGGAAAAACACTTAATTACTTTAGAAGAGCTGGCATACAAAAGTGTAAAGTGCCCAGCCACGCCCATTCGCCCCGAATGCCATCCTGGCTCATAAACAGTTAACTAACTAAAAACTAAATGGGAGTATGGGAAGTATAGGGAAAGGGAACCCAAAGCCATCAAAGGTTGCCCCATCCTGTTTAGTTCAGTTCAGTTCTGTTTCGTTCGGTTTCCCATGGAATGCCTGACGTGTAGTCGTATTTAAATTAGATTTGCCTGAAATCGTGCGTGATTGTCAGAGTCTAAGCAGAAGCAGAACTCTAGGCACAGGAAGAAAGTTGAGAATGAGTGTGTAGTGTGACGTCGCCACGGATGGGGGTGGGGGTGGAGGAGTTTGGGTTGACAAGAACCTGAGTAAACACCATTACCATTCTCAAGAATTTTAGCGTGTGTGCATACTCGAGAAAAACTTGCAAATTGGATTTTGGTCGTAGAACTTTGAGTGTTCAAGTTCTTTCCATCAAGGCTTATGGCTAAGTATGAGCATTTCTCTAGGCTTGACTCGGTCTTTAATTTAAATCATTTCAAAATTATTGTATACGGTTCTTCATTTTTATTTTTTAGGTCAATTAAAGTGAAGCCTTGTTCCCCCGTCACTCTTGCTCATTGTTGGTCTTAATCAATTAAATAAAAGTCTGTGACAGCAAATTGTCTGAAGTGGCCTCCTAAAGAGAATGCAATAATGTTTTCTTTAAATAAATTGTTCTAGAGGGTAGGAAATGAATAATTTCGGTCAGTGTCAGAATAAATGATCATATAATTTTTGTAAAATTTGTCTTAATCAATTTTTTTTTTGAGTTATGGGAACCAACATTATTTTATGAAATAACCCGACGCTCCCACAAAATTGTTCTGTTTAAAAAAGTATTCATAATGAATGCATCTATATTCTAGTATCATTAGTGTTTCCAAATGTATTTACCTTGGGATTGCCGTTCTTCTCCCAGCCCTTGTAGAATTCTAAGAAAGATGTCTCTTTTTTTCAGCATATGCCTAGAAAATTATGATGTTGAAATTTTTCTGAACAGTAACACATGGATTGAGCATCTGTCACAGTATTACTAGATCTTAATGATCGGTATCTTAGAAAGCGCTAAAAGAGGTTGACTTAACCTTAAGGTATAGAATGTAAGGAAACTCTCATGGCAGTACCGGATTACCCATATCGCAGGATCAGCACGCACTATCAAATCTTTTATGATCAATGCAAAATTGATTCAATGTTTATAAAGTAATTAAAATATAGTCAATTGACAAAAACTTAATCCAATAAATTCTTCAAATTTTAACAACTCTTATCTTAGCAAATCTGTAACAGCAGAACAGCAAAATATTCCAATAAACCTTAATTTCATGAAGGTCTTATTTTGTCAATTTTTGACGTATCTAATATATTCATGTCCTTACTTTTATTTAAATTACAACAATATTTTGGAAAAAAAACATTTTTAAAATTTTTCTGTTTTAAAAAAGATTTGATGCCATTTTATGATTTTTTTAAATCGGTTAGAAAATGACTAAAATACTGTCTGATAAAAATGTAGAAAGAAAAACATTATAATTTGCATTGTGAGTAAAAGTAAGTAAAATTTTTGGTTTTTTCATAGTTTATACAAAATTTTATCATCATAATGCATACTGTTTATGATATTGAGATCTCACTTATAAACCAGCCAGTTCTTAGTATTCGATCAAATTCAAGGAGTGTGAGTTTAAGTTACAAATCCATTATTCTTGTTAACATCACCGACATTATTCGTTTTCGAACAGTTGGTTTGATCGGCTTTTCCTTTTAAAAAAAATACCCACAAAGTGTCATAAGTTATCGATTCCATGACCGAAAAATTGTTTCTAAGAAATAATTAAATAGTTCCAATAATCGGCTACCCATAACATTGGATAGCGGAAACATAAATAATTGAGAAAATGCTACGCAAACAATTAAAGCCAGTTTAACGCTTCTTGTTGCCCAGAGGACACCGCAGGATATGGCGAGACCGAGGTCCTTGCATAGATAATAAATGATGTCTTTGGCGGTGGGAGCTAAACTGTTTTGACTTTGTTAATAAATTGAAAAATTATGATAATGCCTCGAGAGAGTGGGAGCAGCGCAACGACAACTGTGTGGGCACATTAAATTAAACAAAAAAACAAAAAAATGAACAAACAGGACTCGAAGGACTCACTGAGTTGCGTCGTGTTTCAGCGCTGTGTGTGTGTGTGTGTGCAATGCGCAACGCAACATTAAGCAGGCGACGTCCGTTGACTGCCAACTGGCTCAAAGGACATTAAGGCCAACGAGGCAATGATGATGCAACATATTCGCCAGGACTCCAAGACGCCGCAATTACAATATACCGTGTCCTGGTGTCCTCGTGTCCGCTGTCCTCGTGTGCGTATCCTGCCGGCGGCTTCACTGCAATAAAGTGTCACTATAAATAAATAATAACGCCCTTCGAAGGCCAAGCATGCTGTGCACACCGAAAACGAAATATATATTGAAAAATTGTAATTGTATCTCATAGATACAATTACAGAGCTGAAGCACGAGCACGAAAAGGGAGAGCAAGAGTAAAGAATGTGACACGTGACCGTCGCAATGCATCTCATCGCGTCGCATCGCATCGCATAGCATCGAGTGCGAAAAGTCACCCACTACCAGCGGCGTCTCGCACTTAATGGACCAGAGTTCCGTAAAGCAAACAAAAGTAACGCTTGATTGCGGGCGGATCAGCAGCGGCCAGCAATGAAGGTTAATGTTAAAGGACAGGGCGGGGATGGGTAAGGGTATCAGCGTGAACTCTACGCAAAAAGGGCAGCTACTATGCGTACGAGCCGTGGGCAAATGCAAACAAACACATTCACACACACCCACACACACGCATAGATGAACCGGAAACGGCTAACGTGGCACTCTGTAGATGAGCATGCGGTGCGTTTGCCCGTAGGGCAGGACAACGACAGGATGTGCTAAATGTAAAATGTTCAAAGTGAAACGAAACGCAAGTGTGAAGCTGCTAGCAGATGTCAAAAATAGAGAAAGGGTTTTGGCAATGGATTTCCTACAGTTTGCCAAGCAACAAGGGTACGAATGGTCTGGGATTTAAGTGTGATTAAAGTTGTGGAAAAATCTGATTTATTTCTTCATATATATTCAAATTGATTTAAATGTCTAAAATGGATACACTAAGAAGGAAGAAATCCTGTGGAACAGACGATTCTTTGGATTCGAACAAATGACTATTATAGCATAATTTTTTGGGATGATCTACAATAGATGACAATGCCACTTTTTTCACTGAAGTGTCAACCTTAGCCTTCTAGTGCAATGAACAGGATTTTCTCATGCTAAGAACAATGCACTAAACTTTGAATCTTCAAACTAGTCATATCATATGGCTAAAAAGAGTTTTACTTAGGCAACGACCTCCGTTAGAAAAAATTCCACAAGAAAGAAACCCCTTTTTACGGGACTGGTCTGAATTTCAATCAATTTACCAGGTCGAGGAGGTTGCAAAATAAGTTGTTAAGATTATATTGAATAGATGACCATCACAGGCAGAATAATATACAATAATTAATATCTAAAACAACATTATATATTCACCTCTTAAATACATTACGACATGACCAAAAATCTTCTGCCTTGGGGTGAAGTGTTAACCATCTATCATAGTCCCAGTTAATCCTTTCATAATAAGAACTAGGCTTATACTTACTCATGATTCTATGGCAGCGCACCCTTTTGCAATGCATTCAGTCATTAGAAGTTCCATTAACGAATCTTATTAACCACCACAATTGATTTATGATTGCAATCTAAGTATTCATATATCCCCAGGATGTCATGTGAACCCCATACAATTTCAATTCCCTTCGCTCAAGGACTACTCCATGGTTGTTACGTTCTCCTTCTTTCTCTCTTCATAGCTGGTTTTATCTTTATATCTCTGGCTTTGTCTTGTGTCCTGTGTGTGCCCGAGTGTAGAGCCAAGCATAATTTCAGGCGCAAAAGCACCCGGATCAACTTAAGTACATGCCGCAAACAGCGACACACAAGGACACACGCGTCCAAAGTCTCCATAAAGCAATATAATCTCTTATTACAAGTACAACAAAAGCGACCAGCGGCTCAGGCTGTGCCATATGCTGCACCAGCTCCTTCCCCAGCCCCATGGCCGTCTTCCCCTCCGTCACACTGTCGCTCTGCTGGAGTCGGTCGTCGAATTTATAGCCCCTGCAGTGCCGACAAACTGCGTCGAGTGCAACAAGCACATATATAGCGGTTGAAGAAGAAACTGAAGAAAACCCAAAAAAAAAAGAAATAAATTTATAACTCAAGCATAATGAACTCATATTTTATAACGTTTATTAACCCATTGATAACACTCCAAGTGCTTAACGGCAACTGGAATTTATGCGTCTGTCCGGGATAACTAACGGGGTTGCAAAGGCTTGGAGCACAACTCGCCTCGTCCGCCTCGCCTGCCCCGAAACGACACAACGACAACTGGCTATCGAAAATACAAAATCCTAAATTGCCGCCTGCCTTCGCTCGCACCACAACAAATGCCTTATGACAAATAAATGTCATATTAATGTCAGAAACCCACAAGCAAAATTGATTCGCCTCGCACCATCGCCAACCACCACTGACACCAACCAAGAGGACGCATTCAAATCTGCGGCTATCTCAAGTGCCCAAACGGAAAACGGAACAAAACGAAACAGTCTTGCTTGGATTTTTTTTTAGGGTTTTTGGGGACCCTTCGAATTGAGATGGCAGCTGCTTGGTCCCTGGAATTGGTCACGAAATGGAATTTTTGCAACACGCACGAATGCTTTACATAGATTTCTAACACCGCGAGGGTCTATATCTACTCGTAATGACCCTGAATAAATAATACATTCCCATCACACATATGTATATTTCTTTTTCTAGATGGGAGTAAATTAGAATTGATTGTTTTGGAATTCGATTTTTTCAGTAAAGCTTTTTTTACTAAGGAAATTAAACACTTATAATCTGTTCTCTTTAATCATATTCAACATTTTTAGAATTTCTCAAAATATTTTGTATAGTACTTAACACAAGACAAAAACGAAAACATCTGAGATTATTCAAAAAAAATATTTACACGAAAATTATATTATCTTTTTGAAAGATCTTTCAAATAGATCCTAAATCTTGCTGTAAATATAATAGTTATGTATCTAGATTAAAGGTATAAGAGTTTTTTTTAATTTGTTGAACGTTGAAGTATTTTTCAAGTTTATTTTAAAATATATAAATCGATCTAAAGAGCCTCGAAACGCCATATTATTCTCATTATGGAATGGAACCTCCATATAAATTATTCAAACAATTTAGTCTTTAATCTTTAGTCCTTACTAACTACTTTGAGATTGCAAAAGAGGAGAAATAATATTTGAACACGGTTAAAGTTTACATTTTATTAAGTTTAAATTCAAAATTAAAATTAAATCCTATACTGAGCAATGCAACAAAACGTGTGCTAGAAGAGTCAAGGTATAAACCAGATGTATGATCAAACCGAAAAACATGATCTGATCTTCATGTTCAAAGCGCTATATCATCTATGGAATAAAGCCTTCTATATAGACCATATATACATAGTACAATTGATTCAAGTCTCTTCTTTCTCTATTTGGCCAATTTTAAAAAGACATTTTCAAACTATCGCAAATAAATAAGTATAGAAATATTTGATCGACTTCGTTCGTGACACGACCATTAAACTTTAAGAACTGCTCATCTCTAGTTTCAAATACAACTTCACATTTGATTTTCATGCATGTTAGTATGGCTTTGCGCTCTATTACGATAAAGACATGTTATGGGTCTAGGGATACAGCCATAAAAGTGTTTTGTGCCTAGCTTAGAAATAACCTAAGAACAAATTGGCCACTAAGAAGTTATTAGCAGAGAAATTGCTGAATAAATAGAGACAGTATAAAGGGAAAACCCAACAACAATGCCAATTATCCGGTTATAAAACCTTTATATAGTTATCAATAACACTGTAAAGCGGCGGGATAAGCTAACAACTTGTGTGGTTTTCCAGCAGATTTTCTTAACAATAGACAATGGAAAATTGAGCTGACCGTTCACAATTTAGCAATTTCATGATAATTATATCTGTAAAATGAGCCCGAAATGCTTCTTGAAATGATGTTGTCTTGGATTATACAGGGGAACTAACAATAACGTTCGGCACCTGCCGAACCTATTCTAACAGCTTATGACTGAGATTCAGAGTAACTGGATTGAGCTGTGTGGTCCTTGATCCCTCCTTCATGCCAGACAAAAGGCAAAACAAACAAGCAACAGACAATAAATAAACCATTGAAAAGCATTTTCCATCGTCCTCTTGTTGTTGCCTGTTGTTGTTGTATTTCTTTTATTTTTACCCCCAATGTAGATTGGAACATGCGTTTTAAATTTGTCGCCTGCATAAATTTTCCTTCGGTTGATCCTTTTTTTTTCTTCTTTCATATGTCCTCGCCCCGGTCTTGAGTGCGTGTTGTGCCTTACAAATTTTAGGCTAATGCCTGTTTCCTTTCCTTTCTCTTTTTTTCCAATATATTCAATATTGTGTAAACAAATAATGGCTGTAGGTGTCGTCTTACAATTTCCTCATCCTACCCCTCACTACTGCTCTCACAAGCATGCGATCAATTCTGGAAAAACAGCCTGTTGGATTCGGTTGACAGTTGCCAGCAGCTGTTTGGTTAGACGAGCCCATTATATCTGTCTGTGTTTATCTCTGGCAAAGACTAAGCACGTCGTACAAATGCGGGTGAACTATTGACACAATTGTTTTTCGAGCGACCAATCGGCCAGCCAACCGACCTTTCTTTCATTTTTCCACTTTTCCTTTTTTCGACAAAAAAAAATAGAATATTGCGCCGACATTCATTTGAGTCATTGTCTTTCGTCGTCTCTTGGGGCTATTTTTAATTATTTGTATTATGTTTCAGTTGTTTGCGTTAATGTCTAGTTGGGTTAGCTGCTCGTTAATTATATCACAATGAGCTCGGCTTGATAATGTTTCAACTCTTGAGTTTTTCCAAATATTTGTTACATGGTGGTCTGGGTCGGTTTGCTTCAATCGGCGTAATGTCACATTACTATGCGCTGAGTGAGCCAGGGAGGGGCATCTAATGTGGTTACTGTGTTAGGTCAATATGGTCAATCGGTGTTTTCCGTTTTCTGACTTTCACCTCGTCATTATTCCCATTCAATTGAAATCAACAAAAACAGATGCAAACTGTTTTTAGGCCCGTATAAAAGTGTAGAATATCAGACAAAACAATAATGAAAAAAAAAACGTTTTTCTTTTTTTGTAAATTACTGTGAAATGTATATTGCAATTTAAGGAAAACAATGTACGCCTTCTCAATTATGTTTGAAATATATCCTACAGTTTTCAGAAAAAAATGCATTTACATTTTACATATTTGTTATACAAAAATAAATTTAGCTTTACGGAACTTTATTATTTGCCACAGAAGAACATAGGAACATTCTAGCTGATAAATAATATAATTAAATTTTGAACAAATATTCACAGGTTTATTCCATAAACACACGTATTTTCACTAAATATTTGTAATCTAGAAATAAGCCAAATATGTACCAAGTTTTCCAATGTTTTTTGCACAAACTATTTGAAAATATATTACATTTTTATATAATAAATCAATGAGTAACCATAATACCCTGCTTTATATTTATATTTTTTCTTTGATGGAGTTTTCTAGTGATTCCTAAGTTTATATACCATAGTTAAAAGTCGGTTCCTAGTTATTCCGAACTAAAATTAATCTCATTTCTTAATCTAAGAAAATGAGTTTGTCAGAAAACAAAACATTTTTATTCTAGCTAAATTTAAAAATTTTTCTAATTTCAACTTGTTTAAGATATTTTGTAAGGCTTATCTGTTTAATTAACGTTTTCTCCGCAGAACTCAAAATAAATTGTCAGAAAATGTCAACAAATTCAGAAGAACGAAAAAAAATGTTAGAAAAAAAGGTCTACCCTAATCAACTTAATTGATTTTCCTTTCCCAGCATTTTCAGAAAAATCCTCTCAGTGACTGCCTACCAACCCGCTTCCTTCCCTTTTCTTGCAAATCCATCTTCATATTTAGAGGCAAAGCCAAAAATCACAGTTAATACCTTTGGAAAATTCATTTTTGCAACTCCCCAGGAATATATATTACGCTTTATTATCAGATAATTTCATTATTTAACCAAAAACATAATCAAATGTGTTATATTCATCACATCTACATACACACACACTCACACACACACACACACTGACACACACACACATTAATGCACAATTAATTTCATAAGCTCATAAAAACGTGCAGAGAAGAATAACAGAAAAAAGTGCAAAAAAAAAAGGGGGCAACCCAAAAAAAATCAGATAAAGGAGCATAAATACATAGATGAGGGAAACTCCATAGGATGGCTTAAAGTAGGGTGTTTGGAGTAGGGGGGATGAGGAGGATTGAGTAGCAAAAACCGAAGAGAAATTATATATAATCCCGACTGCGCAATCAGCGTGTAAATTATAAGGCGGGCACAACAGAGGCCGTGCCAAAGTACCGCAAAACTTCCAAGCGGTTGAGAAAATAAAGTAATGCGAAATAATCCTTGGGTTGTTATCACACATACACACCACCACCGGCAAGCACCACCACATACCACACACACACACAGACACAAAGGCATATACATAGAGACAGAAGCGACACGGCATTCGCGTGGTCTAAAACTGGAAAATGCAAAGTATTGTAGACGACCATCATGACATGGAGACAGGATATTTACACAACGGCAATATTTGCTTCGTGGGTGAGTGGGTATCTGTGTGAGTGAGTCAGTATGAAAAAAGGATATGAATAAATGCGTATGTATATCATGCATTCTATAGAGTGTAATATAAGAGATTGATTATGCAGCCACATTACAAGGCAATTTTGATCACAGAAAGTCTTTAGTAAAATCATTAAATCCAACTACAGTAGATACCGGCTAAAACGATTTAAGCTATAATGATATAAGCAATAAAGTCTGATTGAATTTCATTGGAACTATTGAATTGTTGAAGAGTTCAAAAATTATCTATATATAATGTTTGTTATGAGAGATTTGTATGAACTGTTTTACTTGTTGCATACTTTAAGGGCGATATTTTCCCATTTCACATGCCTACAATTTAAATGGGAGTTGATAACACTGAAATTTTGAAGTCAACCATTATGTGTACCTAAAATAAGTTCGATTCAGTTTCTACAAAGTATCATTTTTTTAAATTTTTATTATTATTAGTTGCTTGAGTGAGGATGAGTCATATCGATTTGAATTATATTTATAGTATAAAGCAAGATTAAAGCCCAACATTGGAATGCTAGCCGATGATTGAAGATAAAGACATTAAAAACGTGGATCTGTGTGTTCTGATAAGAGAGATGTAGGGCAAACAGCTCATTCTGAAAAATGAATCAAATTAGCAAGTTACATATATAATTCATTTTGATACTTACACTTCGCTCAACCAGAGGTGTTTGTCTCGAATGTCGCCGTAAGACAATTCTGAAATGCTGAAGCATATTATTCATGACTTCTGACATGTAATATACCATAAACGATTCTAGCATTGCCAGTGTATAAACAATTATGATATGGATCATCATTCTCATAGTATTAATCTTAATACGAATTAATAAAAATGTCATCAGAATTCCATTATAAGTGTTACGAATAAGAATTCCAAAGAAAACAAATTTAAACACCATAGAGATCTCTCGAACTGTGAAAATTAGGCGTAGATATTTTTTCTGCAATATTTGAAGTTCTTTTAGCTGATCACTTTCTGCCATTGGCATTGGTTTGGATAGTATATATTTTAGCTGGTCCTGAAGCAAGCAGCAACATTGACAGATCAATCCCATTAAACAAAAGACCAGAGTTTCTGTCGAAAATACGACTAGGTTGGGAGTGTACCATAAAATCGATGGCAAAAGTACGTAAGCGAAAATAAGTAAGCCGACATGTGAGCTAAATCGAAATGCTAGCATCCATAATAAATGTCTTCCATGAAAATTCGCATTTGAATCCAATTGATCATTGTTGTAGCTAACGTTTTCCATTTGTAGCAAGTCCTTGAACATTATGATGATTTTGTACTCCCAGCGATACGCACAGCCAACACAAATCAGCATTGAGGCAATTAGCATAATTTGAATTATATAACCACCTTGTAGTATGAAACCTGCAACACCTAGATTTTCTAATAATTGTTTCTTTAAGTCACAGACCAAAAAAATTGTCACAATTATTATTAAACAATGATGCATTTTTTTGTATATCCTTAGAATTCGTAATGTTTCTAGTCTACACATTTTGGTATTAAAATAATATGAGATAAGTCCATTTAAGAAAAAGAAATAACTTAGACAAGCGTACGTGCGATTCCTCCTTGGTAATGACATGACTAAAGAGAAAGAAGTATGGATTGCTTTTTATATTCTCATAATTAGTAAAAGTATACTATGAAGGTTTTTTCCTCAATTCCATAGGGCAAAAATATTCGATCCTATGAGATAAAGAAGTATTCAATAATAACTACGTAGTTAACCGAGTCATGCTGTGTGAACACCTAGTTTAAAAACATTGAATAACAAATTATAGATATATTTAATATAAACCCAACACAGCAATAACTCCAACCACTAGCTTTAATAAGATTAATTCTTGTGTATAAGAAATGTTTCATTTATAAAGCTAAAGTGCAATTTAAATTAGATTTAGCCTTATTGTTTGGCGCAGGATATAATAAAGTCGGTTCGACTACTCAAAAAGGTTTACTTCATTTTTTTAATTAACTAAAAGCATTGGGTTTTGCAATCGTAATTAATCATTTAGATGAAATTACAAATACCAAGTGATATGGCTTAAAAATAAAGAGCTGGAGGTTAGAGAGGCCGCAACTGAATGAAGTTCTGGTGATATTTAAGGTCTTTTTTGTTACTAGAAGGATTTAAACAATTAAAATGCAGATCATTTTAAATGAATCTAAATTTAAACGAATAAATTTACACATGACTTACGTCTTACGATAGTATAGTCCTAAAATTCAAACTATAGATAGGTTTTTAGACGAGAGTTTTGTGCCATTTCCTTAATTCCATATACCTCAAAGCAAGAGCTTAGCAAGGGTTAAAATTGGGTGGGCAAACATTTTATAACTGAAATTTTGAATACATTTGGATTCTGATTTCTATAAAACAGTATTTGGAACTTCTATAAATGAATTGAAATAAATGAATTATTAAAAAACAAAATTATAAAGAAACTTTATCTTAAATTAAATGAATTCTTTAAAAAACTTCCAAATTTAAGTCACCCATGACTACGTCCTTGTCGCAAAGTAAGACTTTTGCAATGTTTTTACAGTGCAGTGCATAAACATTTAAAAATATTATTGCCAAAGACTACCCTATATTAACTTCGGCATTGCTGATGTTAGCTTCTTTGATAATGTTTTAAGTTTTTATCGAATTTTAAAACTATAAAAATTGTATGAAAACACGAAATTTTGTGCTGGAACATTAATTTGCCGTCATTTTTGAACACACCCAAATAATTTTGACACTAAAAACTCCTTTACAGTATTAGAAACATATATTTTAAATTTCAAATCGATATTTTTTGGTTTGATTAAAAAGTTGCAGATTTTTGCCAGCAACTTCAGCTAAATCAGCCACCGTGCGGTGATTTAATGCAAATTATCCGAAAATACGGATCTGTGTATTGTGATTAAAGTGATTGGAGTCAGCATGATGTTAAACACAATTATAAGAATGAAGAGTGTTTTAATTGATCCGCTTAAGAGGTGTATTGCAACAAATATCCAAAGAATTTTAAGTCATATCGCATTGAACCATATACAAAACATGTAAAACAATAACAGTTGCACTCAAAAAGAGTAAGCGATGGTTTAAGGCAAAAGTTCCGAAAATGCGGATCTCCGTATTCTGATACGACAAATGTAGGGCAAATAGTTCATTCTGAAAAAAGACATGGTTAGCTTTGAAGTTAATTTAAATGCTTTTTGAATACTCACATATCGCTCAATAACTTGTTCTTGTGTTGCAGATAAACGTAATATAGTCCTAGTATGCTGTAGCATACAGTTCATGGTGTCAGACATGGCAAATATTGTCAATGTATCGACGATTTCAGAAACCATTGTCATAATGAAAATGGTTTTAACTGATCCACTTAATCCGCGTATTGTAACAAATATCCACAGTATGTCGTTGCAAACCATACTCAGAAGAAAACAAAAAAGAACGTATTTAAAAATGGAAATTAGCTGTTGGACTAAATCAATTAAAAATTGATGTTTTTTCTTTATCCATATAAGTTTTTCAAGTTGATCGGTCATTGGATCTTGTTGAGACCTTTCTAGGACTTGTTCTAAGCCCGCTTGAAGTGAGCAGCAACATTGACATATCAATCCCATGAGACAGAACACCATTGTTTGTGTTGAACTTATCATACAGTAGGAGAGATACCATACCACAAAACTATGTTTATTATAGAAATAAGTTAGAAGTAAACGGCTCACAATGTTTCCAATATATGCCATCACTTTGACACATAGCAATTGTGTCAAACGTCCCTGCTCATTCCTCGATGCAAAGTAACCTTTATCATAGTTTTGTTTTTCAAGTCTGAGTAGTTGATGGAACATCATAAAGATCTTGGTCTGCCAGCGCCAAACACACCATAGGGAGCTCAATGCCGTAAGAGCAAATATTATAAAATACATGTACATATTAACTACTTTTAGTTGGGGATTCATTTCAGTATCTTTGAATTCATGTGCGACATGAAAAATGATAGGAATGTACATTGTTAAATTGTGTGCTATTTTGTAGAGTTTTAATATTCGAGATCTTTCCAAAGTTTCCGTTTTTGAATTCCAATAAAACCAAGTACTACCACTAAAGACAAAGAAGTAGCTAAGCCAAGCGTACACGGAGTTTCTTGTCGATATTGCCATGACTTAAGTTAAGTTTAAACTAAAATTACGAATTTTTTCTGTATTGTAATAAAAACAAGTTCCTACTTATGTAGGTATCCATTTTAAATTAATTAACTAATTACATTAGAGTTTGCAAGTGCTATTAAACAAAATGTGGCTTAAGCAATGATAAATGATGATTTTCTTCTAATTGCATAAAAGTAGTTTTATTTTCGTTGTGGTATCATGAGTTTAGATTAAAGTTATGGTAACTTATGTAGATAATTTAACTCAATTGATAATGGATACTGGTCAATGCGATCACTTACATTGCACTATGGGTTTTATTTTTATTTATAGTAAGAAAGACTAAAAATGTGGATTTGATGATTCGCAAAATTTGTGAGGCTTAAGACTGTTTACAACATTTGAAGCAAATTTCTTAAGTGATAAATTATATAGAGAAACTTTCTGAATGAACATGTTATTTCCATCTTCATTATGATAGAAAATATATTTCATCAGTAATGTACATATATTTATACTTTAACAAAAACGCAGCCAAAATAATCGGAAACGATTATTTTCCAAGGTATAAATATCCATAATTTAGATTAAACTTAAGCTACTTCCAGCGACTGAAAATCGTAGGTAATGTCATACGATCTTTCAAATTTATGTGTGTTTGAAGAATAGAAAATAACAAGAAATCTTTTAATAATCCGAAAGTATAAAGTATTCAATTAAAGTTAGACGATTCATGCGGTTAATATATAATAAATTTATATACATACAATTTTTGCATTCTCTTTAAAATATTTATGAAGCTTTTAATAAAATTTTTATCTTTTGTTGCAAGGGGAAGCATCGTCGAGGCGATGAAAAGCCGCATTGTCATCAATTTTGCTTCGGAGGGAAAAACAGTCACATACAGCTTTATACAAAGGGACAGCCACCCACAGAAACTCACACAAAAAAGGTAAGCCAATCTTCCTTTTGGGTGGTGTTGTTTTTTGTTGTCACCCATTTATGGCTTTATAGTTTATGTTATGAGCCATTTTTTAATTTATGCACAATTTTTAGGCTCTCCCAGCCCAAACAACAAGTAGGTCATTGTCACTAAATAGTGAGGCTAACACAGGCAATTGGCCAAAGCAGAGAAAAGTTTAGAAAAAAACTCAGGATTTGGATGAGCCAGGGAGAGTGAGAAAAAAAGGTTGCCTAAAATCCGATTAAGTGTTGCGTGCAACAATTTGTGACCCTTGGGCATAAATGGGATTAACGCTTCAATGGGAATTCATTTAAAAACTCAATTCAACTGAAGCGGGCCCAGAGAGGAACAACACCATGAATCCTTCTTCTCTCCTCATCACGTCTCATTCTTCGTTCGACTACAATTTTTTTCCAATCAATTGTTCACTAACAGGGTTTTGAATTACATGATGTCTGAAATTCGAGCATGAGTAATTCTTCAACACGAACCAGATCCATGAGATACCGAGCCAATGGGGAGGGTTAAAGACTCTGGTGCGCAAAAATCTCTTCATAATTCGTGGAAGTAACATGTTAATTGAGTTATCAATAGAGCAAGAGAGACAGTGACAGAGAGAGGGAGATGGCGCACACCTACAAAAAGGTTCGTCTTTGGGTTTGTTTTTTTCATTAAAGCTACAAAGGTTGTATTTTTCCTTCGTTGAGTGTTGTTTTCCGGCCAAAAAGAAACCTGGAAAAATTTGATAGCATCGCTGGAATTGAATTACACCCGAAATCTGTATATCAAGGGATGACAGCTGTGTGTGGCTGATTATTTCTGATTGATTTATTATCACAAGTAGTTAAATAGTAGAACAGAACATCTTATTCTTACACTGAACGAAAAGAATAAAGAGAACTAAAGAGATATACACGAAGCTGTTAGGATTAACTCAGTTTGTTATGGATATTTGTTTTATGGGCATATGTTTTACAATTCATTTGAAACCTTCATCATGTCTGATATATGAGACAGGACTCTAAAATTTATTTCAAAGGATCTTTGCAGTGTTATTTCACAAGTCTTACTTCTTATGGCTGCTTTACTCATAAAATTTAAGAGAATCATTGGTTGCTTTTATGATTGTGTAAATTTTCAATAAAATTTTACAAGTCGATCTTAAGATATTCAAAGATCTGTTTTTTGCCGAATTTTGTCATTTTGTTACAAATTTGTGTAAATAAACTTGTGATAAAGTAAATCGACCCGCATCGTTCAATACCAAAATTAGGGGGAAAACTGTCTTGCAAATCTTTGATTTTCAGAAAAGATTTGTCAGAAAATATATAATTTTTTTAAGAAGGAATTTGTTTAAAGTTTGTTTATTTTATTTAAAACAATAATGCCAATATCAAATGTCAAACTTCTTGACAAAAATCATAATATTTCAGTGATGATATTACGGTATAGCGGAATTTAAAAAAAAGAACGTTTTTTCCAAAAGTAAGAAAAGAAAAGTTAAAAAAAACATTGCTATTAAAAATCTGATTTAAAACCAATAGATTTAGCTTTTGATAGAGTATATTAAATATTACAAAATAAAGTAAATTAATTAATACGTAAATCAAAAATTATTAAAAATTCTGATTTAAAGCTAATAGATTTAGCTTTTGATAGAGTATATTAAATATTACAAAATAAAGTAAATTAATTAATACGTAAATCAATAATTATCAAAAATTCTGATTTAAAGCTAATAGATTTAGCTTTTGATAGAGTATATTAAATATAATAAAATAAAGAAAGTAATTTAATGAATACGTAAATCAATAATTATCAAAAATTCAGTTTACATTTAAAGTTTCAATACAGTTTCTTTTATATATGGTAGAGAATTGTTTAAAAAAAATAAAATCCAATTTCAATTATTTTCATTTATTACGGTAAACTGGGAATACATAAATTTCCATATATAAACTCACTTGGCTACATTTCAATTTCCGTGCAATTCTGCAGAGGTATATATTCTCATATGGACATAGAAACACAGGTGGTGCAGCACTTACAACAACAACAACAACTACAACAATAACAACAACTTTCGTATTTGGGGACTGCCAACTTGTTTATTATTTTGGCACTTGAACTAACTTCAAGTTGGCCGACAACAGACAGCAAAAGCAAATAACAAATAGTAATAATACTCGTATTACTTGCCCATAACGTGCAATTTAATTAAATTTTGTTCTCTTTTTGTTTTGTTTTTGTTTTTGCTTTTTGATTCTGTTGGCCAAAGCTAGTTTAATTTCAGTTCAGTTCCAGTTCGGTTTAGTTCAGTTGAGGTTCGTTACGTGCCTAGAAGATAGGCAGGCGGCAGCTATAGACTTACATGTGTGCACATACCTGAATGGGTCCTCTCTACGTTGCCAACTTCGTCTACGGCATTCACATCGCACTCGTCCTGGTCGTCGGCGTCGTTGTCGTCTGGCGACATATGCGCCGCATAAATTAAACACTCCAAAAACTGCAAGAACGTCCGCACAACATACACGTACATTGAATGTGTGTGTGGGTACGTTCTACTTTGGCCTCGTCGGGGCATCAGACACCTGCCTCATAGTGGCTTTTGGGCCATAAAAGAGTCTTTCTCTCACTCGGCATTGCTCATTAGTTCTTTCTCCAATATGAAGGGGGGGACTTCTTGAGACATTTTAGCATATATAAATGTCTAGCGTTATATGCATATGGATGTGTATATTTCTACAGTTACACGTATTTCATTTGCTTTTTTCATTATTGATTTAAATTCATTTTTTTTCCTTTCGAACATTATTCATTATATTGCCAGCTAGACAGTTCTGCCTATGCGTAGTTAATCATTTATATATATGCATTTTTTTCAAAGCAGTTTAAAGTCATATATCTACTTATTTTCTACGAATGTCTCAGTAGGACACTCTCTTTGAATGAGGATATAAACGTTATTGCAATTACTTTGTAACCAGGAGAAAAAATTAAATAAAATAAAAATTTTAATTTTTCAAGATTATTTCAAAAATTCAGTTTACATTTAAAGTTTCAATAGTTTCTTTTATATATGGTAGAGAATTGTTAAAAAAAAATAAAATCCAATTTCAATTATTTTCATTTAATACGGTAAACTGGGAATTTAGGTATGTTGGAAAGACATTTTTAAAAATCAATGGCACGTCATATGTAAGTTTATTCCTAAACTAATTTTAATAAAACTAAAGTTCGAATTGAATAGGTTTGGTATTATATGATAGTTAAGCACACAAAAACCACAGTGAGTGTTTTGTATCAATAAATATATAACACAAAAGTGTTAGTTATAAATCAATAAATTAAACCAAATATAAATAAATTTTATAATTATATATTATATATTGTATAATATTAATAATAAACAGGTATTATGTCGATTGGCAAAAAAAATCCGCCATATTCTATGATAAGAACAGATATAAATTTAAGTTTATAATGTGAAAAGAATTTTAAGAATTTTAACATTGTTTTCTACAAATATGAAACTTATTTTAAACCAAATTAAACTATTGTAATATTTTTTGTCTAAAAAGTTAATGCTTCTTAGCAGTTAGCCCTAAATTTGAATAAACAAAGTTTAATTTCATGATTTGTAGACACATAAATTCGAATTTATTATTTACTTATCAGGAATTTTATCACTTCTTAAAAAATTTGCATTAATTGATATCAATCTCAAGAGTATATAAACTTCGAATGCAATTGACCTTATGTATTTTTTGTGTTTTTTCTTCTTCTGGTCTTTTTGTAGCTCACGTCCGTTTCATTTTTGCAATGCAAGGTGTCAGTCCGGTTTGCCATCCTCTTTGGTTGCCATAAACTTTGAGCAAAAGATATATATGTGTATGTATATCTACATATATATGTATGTATTTATTTTTTGATGAAAAAATTGAAATTCCTAGTCTCTGGCTCTCTCTGGTCGTGCTCGAAAAGTCATGCTCATTGGACTGTGCTCCTGACTTGGATTCTTGGACTTGGAGCAGCAGGCACAAAGTTTATCAATAAAATGCTGTGGCATACAAAAGTACACGAGTTATTTCTTCTTTTCTTTATTATGACTTTTTCTCCATTTCCAATTTTTTTGCTTCTTCATTTTTTTTTTTGTGCATAGATGGATAAACAGATAAATGGTTGGAGGTAGTAGAATCACGTTATACTTGACTTTTATCTATGGAAGACAAAGTTCCATTTTTTTTCTTTTCTTTTTTTTTTCTTGGTTTTCTTTGAATATTGAATGGAAATATTTGTGCAATTTTGTGGTTGCTTTTGGAATAAGAATACATAGTGAATCAATTCGAATTTAGGTCAACCAACCTGTGTCACCAAAGTTTGAATTTGGAATGTGGAAACTAACTTCCGTTTTGTAGTTATTTCATTCAGATACTTTAAAATATAACAATTCAGTTTTGTGTATTTTTGGTTTAAAAAAAGGACAAAGTTTTAATCCTTCTACCAATCAAATTCTACTGACAGACTATTGATTTTAAATACCTAGAATGATTATACTGAATAATACATCTAAAAATAATGTCAAGAAATCGTTTCCTTATACCCCATGACCGACAAAGCCTTAGATAAAGATCCTTATAACATCCTGAGTGTCATCCTTAAGAACAAACACCGTTGGTGTTCTGACCATTCTTTGGCTGTTCAGTATTCTCACTTTTAGGAAATAACCTTGGTGACCATTATCTAGTTATGTCCCTAATGATTATAGTAGAATCCCGTAGTGCGCACACAATGTGAAAATTATTTGGCCAGGTCACGTTCTTGGACTATTTTGTGAGCATAAAAAAACAATTTCTCATTGTGAATAATGGTCCTGGGACACTTCTGCTCAAGGTCGTATAATTTCATTTCTTTTATTAAGTATATATTTTTATGTTCTATAATAGCCTTTTGATTTTCATTTTTCCAGAAAATACTTACATGCACTTTTTAACTGGAAGAACAAAATACAAAAAAAAAACCTCCTACCTAAAACTATTAGTTACTAGGACTGTATTAAGATCGACATTTTGTCCATCTAAATGGCTACATGAATGTTCTATAAAATGTACCTATATATTATATTTGTTCACAAGGACAGACAGACACGGCTGAAATCGTCTGCTGATGCTGCTTAGTGGGTCTGAATTGCTTTCTTCTGAATGTTACAAACATTTTGGCGACATTAATTTACCATTTATTTATATGGGTGCATTATCCAGCTCTTCCTTTTTGGGTTTTCATTGGTACAAAATTTTTGTTTTATTGAAGTTATAAATTACTGAAAACGCTAAATGAAAGTTCCTAAAAAAACTAAAACTTCAACGTATGTACATACTTACCAAATCTTAAAAAGTTACTATTTGATAAAATACATTAAACAAAATCTAATACAAACAAAAAACAGACAACCACTCCAATTTTGTTAATTTCATTCCAGAAATAATCCATATGCATATGCTTTGTTGTTACTTTCAAAGCTTTTTAGTTGCCTTTAATATAATCGGATTTGGTAAAACGTACCCAATATTTAAAGCAAAAAAAAACACGTAATCAGCTTGAAAATTAAAGACCGCATGAGAATAAGCAGAGAGCAGTTATGCTAGTGCACCAAACCAAAAACCATAGATACGATACAATACGATACGAGTAGAAGCAAAATTTGCAGAGCTCGAGACACAGGAGGCATCATTAATCTTCAACCACATTCAATAATCATGCATATATAGAGACCAGCAGCAAAGTGCCAGATGGAGATGGGCCATGCAGTGGGAAATGGGGAAATGGGTGTGGTAGTGGGAGAGTGAGCCAGAGACACACTGTACACATACCAGGCGAGATGCCAGGCAAGTTGGGCGAGTGGCACTTAGACCCTCCCGATATGCCAAGCCAGAGCCAGAATAGTCAAAGCCCGAGTAAGACAAGAAGAGACATTGAGGGGGAGGTAAAATGAGAAAAAAAAAGGAAAGCAATACATACATAGAGACTGGTGAGCCGAGCGACGCTTTAAATTATGCCAATGATTTGTTGCATAAAACCAAGTGGCAAGTGGCAAGTGGCAATATGGCAATGTTGTAGCGCAGCAGCAGCAACAGCAAAAGCGGATAGCCAAAAATGAAAGCCGAAGCCGACAAATTGTGCTACTGCACAGAGACAGAACTAGAGCCAAGTCAAGTGGAGGCAAACTTCTTTTTTATCCCACCATCGCTCTTCTCACTCTTTGCTTGAACTGATTTTGGCAGCAAGTGGCATGGCCACATTTGTCGGTTGAATGCATCCACACACACACACGCACACACACACACACACACTTAGAGAGAGACGCCTCCATTTTGCCTCAGCCAGCCTCTTGTTTAGACTCTGCATAATTTTTATTCGATGCCTTGGCAACTCGCCTTTTGTACTGCCAGCTGCCAGAGTCCATCCACATCGACATTCACATCCTACATACTCTCATATGTGGAGGCAGTCGCTCTGGCACTGCATCGCATTGACAATGGCAAATGATTAAGTTGCTTATTCGACAAATTGATGTAGCATTTGTAGGCAGCTATTGATGTTGCAAAGATGTGAGACAAAAGCAGAGAATGCTTCTGCTTAGCCAGACTAAAGGCTCTGAGCAATCGATGAAAAAGGCATCAAGCGAATGCATACATAAATCGGATATCGTATAATCAATACAGAAATGTTTCGTAAATATTCGAACTCTAAATCCATTTTTTTACATTTACTACTATTTTTTGACTTTCTATTTTTAAGCTAAGGCATGACTTTAAAGTAGGTTGGAATGACAATTTGCGATTTTTAAGCGCGTTCTCTTCAAAAGACTTTCGCAAAAACCTTAAGGCAGGATAAAATATACAGACCAACTCATGTATAGTCCAAATTTCTTAAAGTTCGAGTAGCTAGAAACAACGTTGGGATTTTAGAATTTATATATATAACGTAGTATTACTTATCCATATTTTCGTTTACATCATATCATAAATTTAACAGATCTCCTTACATGAGCTTGTATTGGGTAAAATCCTCTCCATCGGAAGACATCCGTTTCAAAAATGCCTTCCATATGCTTACATTGAATGTTTTATTAGGCTAGATTTCAAAATTTTTATATGTATGGCTACTATTCACTTTTGGTTAGAAAGAAGTTGGGTAGATGGGTTGTTAGGTAAGGCAACACTTGAAACAATTAATCACACGTTTGACTTTGGGGCGTGAGTTGCCCGGTGGTTCTTGTTGTTGCCCATGTTGTTTTGCTGCTACAATGTGTGGCATATGTGGGAAATTTTCAGCAAGTTTTGCCATTCGCAAACAAAAAAAAAAGAGCCAACGAACACAACACAAAAAAAAAAAAGAGTGGGAAAAGCCGAAAAACAGTTTGAGATGAATAATGACAATTGGCAAAAAGTCAATGGCAAAGTCAAAGGCGCAAAACGGCAACACGACAAACGGTCGTTCAAAATGATAAATGAATGCAGGTGCCGCGCCAGGCAATAAGGAATATCCAGTTGTAAGAAGGCTAATCGATAGACAAGGTTCTCCCCGAAAACAAAAAAAAAAAAAACCAACCAAAAAAAGAAGAGAAAAAAAGTTTTAATGAATTTTCAAAAGGCGTGATAATCAAAAGCCATGTCGCAAGGAACAAGAGACTTTGATGTCAATATACACTTACTGTCTCGGATGTTAGCAAATTTTTTCAAATGGTTTGTCATGCCTACATATATCAAAATAATATTAAGGTGGAGCAAGCTTAGGATAGAATCTACATATATTTATGAACAAGTTTAGAATAAAGAATAAAACACTATAAAAGTCAATCAAAGAAATTGATGAGCTATAGAGAATCCATAATTCGGGACGTTAAAATTAGCTACCGGGGATCTGTTCACTTCAAACGGTAGATTCGTTTGGTAATTCAATAAAACTTTGCGACAAATGAAGCAGCCAGCCGCCATTTGGTGTTGCTTGTGGAAGTTGGAATTGGTCTTGGAGTTGGAGTTTGAAAGTCTTAGACGTAACTTCAATCGACAGTCATCGGTTTGGCAGGAGAGTGAAGGCAATGAAGCGATGGCTTGCAAATGAAAATGATTTCCTTCCATGTCATTATTATGTACTTTTTTCTTTCAGTTTATCTCTTTTTTTTTTTTTTTGGTTGTTGTGTTGTCGCGACTGTTTTCACTTTTCTTCTGCTACTGCGAAAGCCCCACAGAGAGATAAAAAAAGGGCAAATGATGGTCGCGTCTCCTTCATCTTCACTCATCTCCATCCCTAAAACCATCTACGGCGTTTGTCTGCGTTGTATGCTTTCCGTTTCCGCTTCCTTAGCTTTGGCGTTTGTTGCTTCTCGCTATATCCCTGCCGATTCTTTTTCTTTGCTTTTCTTTCTTTTCGTTTTTTTTTTTTTTTGGCGAGCAATTTCAAGAATTTTTCACATAAAAAATAATAAGAAAAGTTGTATGCTAATGTTGTGCTTCGTTCAGCTGCTGCGTGTTTTGTGTATTGAAAGGAAAGCGCACCAACGACGATGAAAAAAGAAAAGAAAAAGAAATTGAAAAACAATTTTTGCATTTGGCATTTTCTCAGCATGGAAAATGCGAGAGCATAGAGACCCGATGCGGAGTAAGAGAAACAGAAAGAAAGTGTGTGACTTAAGAGCATAAAATAAGCAGCTAAAGTTTAATCTTAAAAGTTGATTATATGCATTCTTAAAGTGAAAAGAATCGCAGTGGGTGGGAACTTTTTGCTACAAAAATTGTGATTATTTTAGTTTTGCTAAAGCTAACAACCAAGTTTTTAATTTATATATCAATAGAATCTACAGTAGTTTCAGGTAAATACTTGAGACAACTATCCACTAGAAGACTTTAAATTCTTAACAATCAACCTAGTATTCCGTGTAATTTAAAGCGAAAAAGGCTAATTAACTTCTGTGTTTATAAACTCTGAATGGCAAATCTTCAATCACACCACAATTAGTCGCAATTTTTTTTTTGTCAATTAACACTGGTTCGTATCCCGTATAAGTGTTCTAATAGAACTGAAACTCGGTTAAGTTCAACTCATATATTTTAAACATTGGCATTTACTTTAATAATGCCTTCATTGCCCCTCCAAATTCAACTCAATTTAAATAATATCGCTAGAATATCATAAAGAGTTTGCGGCAACTTGGCGTATACGTGATTACAAAACGTAGTTTCAAAAACAGTAAAAAAGCTTTCAATTTGCATTAGATTTTTAGTAAATACTTCATTAGTAAATATGAAAATACATACATACATATATAAGAATATTTTTTATAATAAATGGCTATTATAAGTGATCTCCGAACAGACGATCATTGTACTTACTTACAATTAAAAGCATTATCTACAAAAAAGAGGAACTTATAATTGCTACACACCAACAAAGCGGCAATAATAATGTCTAAAACTATTAGCCTAGCTAATTCCTTATAGCTAGAAGTAATTGAATTCACTTGGGACTTATGCAGAGAGATGAAATATTATACCTACTTAATAAGTCAACATATAAAGGAATGCCAAGTCCCAAAACAAATGATATCAAAAAATTTTGTCAATTAAATAATATCTTCAATTTGTAATTTTATAAAAATGGCAAGATTGCACTTTTAACACGAATTATTTTTTCTACTTAAATAGAATAATATTAAAAAAACACTTGAGTTAACAAAATATTTAATTTCGTGCCACTTATTTAGAGCTTCGACCAAGTGTGCATTCCTTATGAATATTTTCGTTTTTCTCTTATCTTGACACCTGTCAAACTTGGCTCATCTAATTGTGTCCATGACAACCCTTCTACAAAAGAAAACCAGCTGATTTTACCATCTTTTGCTTCTGCCACCAGGAAAAAACGTCCAACGAATTAAATCTTTTTAAAGCAATTCCAAATGAGATTTTCTCAATCAACTTTTTAATTAGTTTTGCAATCAGAAACGCAACAAAAAAATTAAAAATCAACAACAACAAATCGTCAAAGTTTTCTGCCATGGCAAGGAACACAATCCTATCACAGAAACTTTTACTTAATAATTTCAAAGGTAAATATTTATTCTTCAGCTAATGCCCGATGGCCATAATCAACAGCTTCAAAATGCCAACCATCAAAAAAGGCAAGAGAAGAAAAAAACCAAACCTTAAGAGGGGAACTCTCTTTAGTTCGCTTACTCGCTCTCTCTCGCTTTCTCACTTGACAAAGTAATCAATTTTGAGGGCAAGCCGACCCACTTTGAGAAAAGTTATAGGACCACCACCCCATAGCATAGCACACCTCTCTGCACCACAGTCAAAGCCAATTCGCATCCTTGGTCTTTCCGCTAAAAAAACAAAAAATAAAAAAAAAAGTTCAAACATCACCTGGGCAGTGGCAGCCGCAAGGGCCATCAGTTGGCTTCCCGAAATGGCTCCCAACTGACCTCACTCCACTCTTGTCGCACTGACTCACTGACTGACTGACTGACTACCTGTCGTCATTTTTGTTATTGTTGTTGCTGTTGCTGCTGGTGGTGTTACTTTTGGCTGTGGGCGTGGTTTGTTGAAAACTTTTTGCGCTGAAAAATTGAAATGCTACCTCACGTGCTGTGAAATTGTTGATTTTTGGCTTAGAGTGTTGACCAAAAAAACCAAAAACAAAAACGAAACGAAAAGAAAACCTCCCCGCCTCAACCAAAAAAAAAGGAACAAAAAAAACAAACGCATAGAAAAATAAAAACTGGCAGTTGGCTTTTGTTTTTCAATTTCAATTTTTTATATTTTGTTCCCCTGGTCAAGCACATTCCCCTCATTCTGTACTCTGTTTAATAACTTAATATCTTTTGTCAACGATGGCCGAGCAGTAGGGCACTTCAATTCCTGATTGAAATGCAGCTAGTAAAAGTTAACCACTTAGATTGGTTTCTGCCTAGCAGAAACTCATCATCGAAACGTCAAAGAGGGCAAAGAGTTTTTGGCCGATTAAAATGAATACCGAAATACGTACCAATACAAAACTGAAGGAGACTTCAAATTGAATGGTCAACAAAAAATTTTAATTTTATTTTCAAAAATCTTTTTGAAGATTTAAAAGAATTGGGGAGAATTGTATCATACAAAATCTTGTTGTTGCCGTAATCTGTAACCTTTGTGATTAGGTTAACAAACTCATGTTACCTCAAAGATAATAATTTACTTTGCTTTTTAATTAAAGGAAGGAATTTGATGAAGCTATGCCCATACCTGCACATACCTGACTTAATTGCCTTTACATTCGAGAATGTTATACACACTTACAAAATTCGTTCACACAAATGTTTTTTTTTTTAATAAATCGGACAATTTGAAACCCAATGCGGCTTTGGTTACTGGTAGTTAAATCTTAGTTATGTTATTATGGCAGATTTCTGTTCTTTGTTTAAGTTAGTTTTATTTTGATTTCATTTTATAAATTAAATCCCCTGTAAGCCATGCTCAACGAGAATTCTACAGTGACAAAAACTTTGATAACATTGGCAAAGAGGCTTTTGGTTTTGGTTTTACCAATACATAATGTTGATTAATAAAATTACAAATTTTTTTGTACATAATTTTTTGGAATATTATGTGAGGGTTTTGAGCAATAACGATTGAAAAATAAATATTTACTAAAGTGTTTTATATTTATAATAAATATTAAATGAATAAAAGTGGAATCTGCATTTCCAAGCTTTTCCGTTCTTTTTTCGCTTTATGTAGTTTGAATTCCCAACTTCCTTAAGCGCTGAAGATATGGTACAACTCTGGATTCTTTAGTAAAGTCGGTTTGGGGTTTATTGAAATAGCTACACAGACAACCTGCTCAGCGTATGTGCTGCCTATGACTAAAAATCTTATAAATTAGTAAAATGTATTGACCTCAAGTCGGTTAAAAATCCAGTTTTGATTAACCTCAAAAAGGTCCAAGTTTAGCCAACACATAATGGTAACAACACATAATGGTAATAATTAAAGTTTTTAATGGCTTTAGTGAATATATATCGATTTTACGAATTTCAAACCGAAGTAAAAGCAAAAATATGCATATCAATTTCTGTTTGTTTTTTTTAACAATGTGAATCTTTTTTGACCAAATATATCAGATGGTGATCAGATACTTTTTGTTTTATTACATTAACACTGAAACAATGGTTATTCTTAGCACATTCTCAGTCCATAATGTATAAGATTTTTCTCTTATTTGTAGGTTTTATTGGACCATTTTTGTAGCCTTTTTAATTTCTTTTTACTATAGAAAACCATGAAATAAGTAAACAGAAAAGAAAGGTAAATGTGTCAAATTTTAGATTACAGCAATTTCTTCTTGAAAATAATGCTATTTTATTTTATTTGTTTAAAGTGGCTATTTTACGTCGATTTTCATAGTTTTTCTTGAAGTGTAATCCACTTCATATGACATTATATCCATTAGCTTTCGATTTGCGTAGTGGCTTTAGCTAAATGCTTCACATTTTCTGGGTTCAAGGCACGTGCCAAACGAGCAGGGTCCTTTTTAAAGACATCACCCGTCACCGCCCACTTCTGCTTGTATGTGTGTACACGGGCACGAGCAAAACTAGTCTCTAGCAAAGTCATAGCTTGTTGACGCTGTGACAGGCATATTAAAAAGGACGCTTCTTGCCTTAAACATCATGTACCTCTAGCCCAAACTCAAACCACCGAAACGCAGAGACAGAGCCCCGACATCATGACGTGCCAAAAAACTAAGTAGTGTCAGAGCATACATACACACATAGAAAACTACGTTAGCCATCAAAAGGCGGCGCACACGTACACACACAGGTGAGCCCAGGAGAAGGCCCAGGACCTTAATGCTGTTCTGAAAAATAGGCAGTTGGCATTACATGACTTTTGTGTAGCCAGGCAGGAGAAGTAAGAAAGGGAAAAGATTGGTTTCGTTCAGTTCTTTTTTTTTTTCGAAGCAACCACAGGCGAAACCAAACAACATATTGCTCTTAGAGCGCGTTGTTCTTAGTTTAAGTGATTCCAGGGCGTGGCCTGGCTATGTATGTTTTACTTACCATGAGTTTTGACTATAACCAAGGCAATTTACAAAATGCATTTTAAATGTTATGCACGGACGTTTATTGTGTTTTTTACGTTTGCTTTTTTTTTTTGTATTCTTTGTTTTTTGTTTGTTGTATTTGTTAAGTATATTACAAAGTTGCGAGTGGGCGGGGGCAAAAAGGATAACAACTCAATTTAATCTTAAGGAGCTGGAAGGGGATTGGGTGAATTTCTGTTCTGTATTTGTTCAGTGCACCATTGTTGTTTTTTGTTGTTGTTTATCTAACATTAGTTAAATAGATAGAGCTACAATTTCTTACACATAATACATACACATTAATACATTTACATATAGATATATCTATATATATATTTTTTAATTATTATTAAGGTATTGTTTTGGATGCTATTTGACGAACTTGTAACACGATCATTTCAATTACTACAATACGACAAAATTCCACCCAAGTTTAGAGTGTAATTTTGGGTTATTCTTTCTTCTTTTTTTTTTTGTATATTTTTGTTTATTGAGAATATGCCACATACGTATTACTATTTAGTTTACTGGGTCATTTTTTCTTTTCTTGTTTGGGTTTGTAAATTCTATGTTTTTTCTTGCATTGAAATGTCACATTTTCTCTCTTCTTTCTAACCTACTATAAACTAAATACTAAACTTAGACACATATAGAGAGCGAAATCTATGTATATTGTATCCTTAATCTCGCCCTCATTATTATGTGCATATAGAATAAGTAACTTTTATTATGTTTACGTTTCTTCTTACTTTTGTGTGTGGGGGGAAGGGGGTTGCTATCCTCTGGGTAACTTATATATCCCCCGTGAAATATGTCTTTGGAAACAATGTGGCTGACGTGTTAGCCTGTTGGTAAATCTTACGACGTCGCCTCTTGTTGTATTTACAAGTCTTGGCATGTTGCAGCACCGCTGGTTAAACGTATCTGGTAATCTGGGTATGGAATTCCGATAGACAGATTTGCAGTTGACTGAACGAAGGCCTTTCAGCTGGCATAGATGCCCAGCAGTAAGCCATAATGGTAAAGCTGTAAAATGAATAAAAAAAACGTCATAAATTAGTCTTCATAGGAGACAAATAAGCCAACAAGTTCAGTTCATTCACAAAGAAACCAAAAACCGATAAATAATTTACAGATCTAACAATCGAATTTAAGCAAGTTCATTATATTGAAAACCCGATTTAATTGGATTAATTTATTTATATAGTTGTTGTGGTACTTACAGCTCATCGGGGCAATTGAAAGGCTGAGCCAATCTATAGCCATCTTTAAGATAATGCTCCATTTCATATGGATCAATTTCGGCATACGGTAGCTTGCCCAAAGTGCACATCTCCCACATTAGAACACCAAAGGACCAAACATCGCTGCCTTCATTGTAATGAGATTTTTGCAGGGCTTCCAGAGAAAGCCACTTGATAGGTCTATATTCGCCATCGCCCAAGCAATTGTAATCGCCTGGGAAGAGATCGCGACTCAAAGAGCTATCTGTGAGCTTAACACGCAATTGATCGTCAATACTAAAAGAAATAAAAAGAGGGGAAACAATATTTTTTGTTTGCTTAGCATTGTGCCTTTATTTTTGTTTAGTCTATCTCTTTACTTACACACAGTTCCTAGCTGCCACATCCTTGTGGATGACACCATGATTATGCAAATGCTCCATGGCCATGGCCAATTGAGAGGCCATCAATACTGTTTGAATGGTTGTCACGCTACGTGCATATGAGGGATCCTGCAGGAAAGTCTTCAAATTTCGAACACTACCAGTGGCCGCATATAGGACAAATGGTGTGGCATAATCCTCAATGGATATACCCAAAACGGACATTACATTTGGATGTGTGGCCTCGTATAGCATCATGGACTCTTGGAGCAATAGATTCACTTGCAATTGGCTGGCATGTTGCGCCACAGTCTTAACCAATACCTCCTGACAGTCGTTGTAAGTGCCGCGATAGATGCGCCCAAAGTTGCCTTCTTGGACGAGACAGGAGAGTCGGACACGACATTTCTGGACTGTCAGCTCTTGGAGACGGCGGTTGAACTCCTCAGGCTCATGCTCATATTCGCGAAAGGGCCGCGTCAGTGTGGCATATGTGGGTGTTATGGTCGATGGGCAGACATATATAGAATTGTGAGCGGTCGATGAAATGGTGGGTAAACGTTGGAAACTCGATGTCTTAATCAAATGAACACCATTCGATGGATGCCTTTTCGATGGACCCTTGGCACAATAGGCTATCAGGATGAGAGTGGAGACCAAGACCAAAGCAAGTATACCTCCAACAATTAAAGTAATCAAACCACTTGTCGGTGGCACAAGATTCTCTCTCAACATGGGATCATAACCGCGACCAGAGTTGCCTCTACCCACTGTCACCGGTGGCTGGGGCTCTGTGACTACATTACGCTGCTTCTCCTTCTCTTGATCCGCTCCATTTGGTGCCAAATGACCATTGGCCACGACATGCTCTTCATTATGATCCACATAATGGATATCATCGTGTCCACCACTTAAGGCCGGATGTACCACATCGTCATCATCATACTCCTCATGAGCGCTATCCTGTTCCTCTTTCAAGCAGATTTTCTTACGTTTGAATATAAGATTTGTATTATTATTGGTCGTTCTATCCAATATAACTTCCACATTAATGGTCACAGTGACTTCAGCATTTCGTGTGCCCGAGCACTTAAGAGCTATGCCCCAAGTCTGCGGTTCCATGGGCACATCACCAATACGTGATATATTCAGCAAAGGTCTGGGTAATACATCCGTATCCGATGTGGCTATATTGATGCTATAAGGCAATGGATGATCCACTAGTGATTGCCAGGTAAAGGTCACATCACTTATGTTCGCCGGCACTGGCACTGCGAAATTCAAGGCATAATCATTGATGGCTCCCTCTCGCACATAGTAAAGTTCCGCTGAGACTCCTGCAAAAAGACATGGAAAAGAAGAGGAAACATATTTACTCGCATGAAATTAATGATACATTTGAGGATAAAGTTTAACGCTCAGTCACTCGATGCTCGGGCATAATCAATCACCAGGGATAAACAGTTTTCTTCTCTTTACTTGGCTCAAATTGATTTTCGTATCATTCACACACTCGCACAAAAAAAGGGCCAAATATCTGTCTCTACTAGACACTTTAGTGACATATTGAAGGAGTTAAATGGACAAAAAAAAAACCAAAAGCAAAAGCAAAAAAGATTGCTCCTCCCCAAGGGGGTTCAGTCTTCGTATTAAAAGTGATTGTCAGTTTTGATGCTTTTCTTCACTAATTGAAAGGATTGTTAGAAGTACTAGAAAAAACTAAACATATTTTACTTTTACTCAAGTATTGTGAAAACACTATAACAAAATTACTATATGATACTAAATATGTAATACTGAGAGTAACGTTTCTGCTAGTTCAAGCAATAAGACATATGAGTTTGAGTTGAGTATTGAGTTTCTCAACTAACTTACATACATATTTTAGTAAAATTTTGTAACAGATTTTACCAGATAGGACTTATAAATTGAGTTTCTCAAATAACCATGTAAAGACAACTTCGTTTCAGATTTTACTAACTTAGCTGTAAGCTTTAACAAGCCTATTAAATATACTAAAAACCAATATCTAAATGGTTTCTTACTAATGTCATAGTTAACTATTTCTACTCAACATATTTTAGAAGTCTTTCTAATCTAAACATTAAAAAAATAGCGCATTTAAATTATAATTGTACAAATTTTGTTGCCACTTTACTTTATTATTCATAAGAGTAAAACAAATTTAGGCAGTGCCACCAAGAAACTGCTTTGAATTAAGGATTTTTAGACTCTTATAAGTCGATCTTATAGCAATAGCTTCTGTTCCCTTCTAAGAAAGGTCGTTTATCTAACCTATGTTTTACTTGTTGCAAGACTAAAAATGGTGTCAACCATGAGCTTAGCTAATTTCACTCCCCTGTGTAATAATCGATATTGAGGCAACCCCTAATGCAGAACGCGTAGCACCTGTCTAACCCATATGCTTATCAGATAATTTTTGACAGCTCTCTATTTGGTGTTCCAGTCACAATGCACTTTTAATTAAATTAAAGGAAACCTTTTTCTTTTCCCCACAGCTGCTGTTGGAATAGTGTTGCTGCTGCTGCTGTTGGCGCCTTGCTGCCACAATGAATGCACTTGCTGGTGCAACAGCTCGTGGCAGGGGCAAAATAAATCAATCAAATTATAAAAAAAAAAAAAAGAAAGAAAAAAGAAAGAAAAAAGAACCGGACCCTTTGCACACTAACCAAGAGACAGACACGCGAGCTCTGTATATGTATGTGTGTGTGTGTTTGTGCGTGGGGGCGTGTCTTTTTTTAGTGGGCAGGTTAAATGTTCATGCTTAATTAATGTTGATGTAGTACATATAACCATCATGAATGTTGTTGTTGTTGTTGTTGCTGCTGCTGTTGTCGGTGTGTTGCACCACTGAATGCGGTGTTTATTTTAGATTTTTATCGCAGTCGGCGTTGCAGTTACATTTTCTACTTGTACATTTTATTTTAATTTATGCCACTTATGTAGTATGTATGTTGGCTATTCATAGGAGTCTATATACACATCGTACTAATTAGTGGGGTTCCCTTTTCCTTTTCCTTGCCCCATTCACTCGCTCGCTCACTCACTCACTCACTCACTCGCACGCTTCGTTTGCACTTTGAAAATGTAATTAGTAAGCCAGAAGGGAGAGAGTAAAAAATTATGAAAAATGAAAGAAAAACAGAACGTAGTAGCAGGGAAAAAGAAAACGCAACTGTCGCATAATGAACTTGTGATAACTCAGCGACTTGCCCAAGTTTGTGGGCAAGGCATATACAAAAAAAAAAAGGGTTAAATGGGCCTCAGACATGTTACATTCATTAAATCGAGAGATGAGTTTCAGATAACTAAAATTTGAACTTCAAACCACCTTTTCAAAGACAATTACAATTAAAATTACGTAAAACTAAGCACAACTTTTTCTCCCCCACTGTCCTCTCAAACCGACCTTCAAGTTAACCCCTACCCCCAATACCCTGCAATTAATAGACAAGTAATGGCAATTTATATTTTGATGCCAAAACCTTCGCGTTAATTAGTGCCGCAAATGAACTTACTCATCCACCAAGTCAAGAAAAATCGATTTCTCATTATCATGATGGTAGATGAGGCGGATGGGGGCTGGGGGACTGCTGAAGAAGGTGTGGACTTTAAAAAGGAAGCCAAGAAACACCAGCAACACCGCAAAAGGTGCTACCCAAAATGAAAGAAAGGACACACAAAAAATAATAGAAAAAGAAAATGCCAAAGTTTTTCCTCACTGACATAATTTCACGACAGTCAAGTGAAAAGTAAAAGTTTCTTGTGCAAAAATTTTTCCGTCCCAAACTCTTACTTTAACTCTTTAAATCCTGTTACGGCCTTTTTTCCTTCTTGTAAATACTGAAGCTAAAAAACCAATTTGAATTCATGGCACGACATCTATTTAATTTCAATTATAACCCTAAAAAAAAGAAAAAAGGAAACCCGTCAGAATAGGCTAACTTTGGCCAATTCAAAATTTGTATACCCTTTCAAACAGTTCTAAAAGTTTAGTTAGTTATATGAAATTTTCTAAATATATTGAGCTCTTCAAATCTGTTAAATATCTGCTAAAACGATTTAATTTTGATAAAATTTGATAAAGCAAACTTAGTTTGGGTTCTTGGTTCAAAATAGTTATCTTCTTCGAAAGCTACGTTCTTCTGAAATAACTTACGCCAAAATATCGATTCATTATATATGTAAAACTTTGAGGTTCAAGTTTTTAATTACAAATAATAGAATTCTGGAGCTTTTAAATCTAAAACATTTGCAATCTTATTGTGAAAATAATTCTAATTGTACAGTACTGAACTCGGCGCTAAGAAGGGACAAACGAATAGAGATTCGTGATGCAAAACAATTTTAATATACCCATTTATAATAAAGAGTATGAAAAATATACATACCGAAGCCCACAGACGCATAAACCAAAACTTCTACTTTTATTTCTTTATGCTATGTTGGGGGGTTTCTTCTTTCTTTTTTTTTTGACACAAAAAAAAAACATTTTTGCGCCCCAAATCTATCTGGGAACATAGCCTTTCAGCACAACCCGTCTGGCAGTCCTAATTTATGCAAACGCAAAAAGCTGAACGGACCAAGGGACAAAGTCAGAGTCAGATTCAAATTCAGATGCAGAGAGATTTTTGTTGGTGGGTAGTTTGGCTATCATTTTATGCTTTCTTAACATATTTTTTTCACATTGCGTCATTTTGTATGTATGTACATACAAACATACGTACAGTGACTTATGGGATGGGGTGTGGTAAGGGGGTCTGTGGGGGATTTCGCAGGCCATAAATCCGAAATTGTCTTTTGACACATGAATATGTTGGGCATCAAAGCCAAAAACGAGACAGACAAACCCCTGCCTCTGCTCCCCCACATAAGAAAGTAGACTAAAAGCGAGACGACATTTTTATTATTATCAATATATATTGTATATGCGGCAATTTGGATGGGGAGGTTGAGAGGAGGGGGAGCGAATGATATCGAAGATGACATTGTTGGGCATTGGCCTAGAAGGAAGTACATACAACTCTTTATCTTGTTCTCTTTCTCTGCCTCCATCATCACATTAAGTACAGCGAATTCAATTTTCAACCAAATTATATGTTTCTGTAGATTTTCTCTCAATTTTTATTTTTTTTTTTTTACAAAATTGCAAAAGCCAATTGGTTTGTGTTTTTTTTTTTTTACATCCTCGTTTATTTTTTCTCATACCATAAAAGGTCAAGAGAAGAGAGCACAAAGCAAAGAGGTAAGACATGATAAGGTATGGTTAAGGTAAGGTAATTTTCATGCCGAAATGGTCATGATTCGTGCTTGGCCAAGATGTTGTTGTCTGGCCAAACAACTTCACTTCACACAGCATTCAGAGTGAAAGACAAACAAGCCAAAAGGACATAAGAACTGAAACTCAACTCAACTCAACTCAGCCACGTTTGTCTGGGGGTCCAAACTGAGTTGGTTGGCCCTCTGACTGGTTGGCAACTTCATTCGGCTAACCAAGCGGAGCTTCTACGGTAGCTGCCAAGTATTTCTATTTGTATTTCATCGCCCAAGTCAAGGCAGCTGCAATTTATTTAGCCCTGTGCTCTGTTTGGTTTTTTTTTTTTGCCCTGTGCACTTATTCTTTTTTTTTTTTTGTTTTTGCCTTTTCTCGTGTATTTTCTTTTACATTATCACCTCGATGCTGCGTTAGCTGCTTCATCAATGATGTTGCCCTTGGTCAGACCATAAATTTTCTACGCAGTCGTGCATAAATTATGATACGACACAAAAAAAAGAAAAAAAAACAAGAACAAAGATCTGACAGATATTTCTTTAACAAAGTGTTAAAAAGTTAAGGTCTTCATTCGGTAGAGGACTTAACATCACAATTTATTTGAATTCTGTTTAATGTTTATCTGTTTGGAGTTTTTCTATATTTAGATATAATTCCAAAAATGATGTAGGATAAAATCTTGCATTGAATATAAATATGTTGACAAACCAGAGAATGCTTTAGATAAGTTTTTTAGGGTATATAAGATGTTATGAGTTTCCAAAAATCTAACTTGCTAATAATATGTTTTAAAAATATTCTGGGAAAAGGCAGCACTCTTTAAACTGAATACTAAAAGAGTTAGTCTGACGAATCGCAGAGTTTTCAATACACTTTATAGTTTTATTCCGCTCCTGTCTTGGCTATTGCTATTGGCCTCCTGTTAGTTTAGCTCTTTTGTTTCCTTCTTTTTCAATTTTTATCTCCCTGTAGACCATTTTAAGCTCTTAATTATTGCAACACTAAACTATGTAGCATTTATATCTTTTGAATTTAAGTAGCTATTACCAGGTAAGTCAGGAACTGTGCCCACTTAACGGCTTTTTGGGTGTGTCTGCAGAAGCTATAGATAAAAGTGTGAGAATTATTGACTCGTAAAAATCAAAACAGAAAAAGAACTAGAAGAAAAGAAAAAATCTGAAATTTAATGTGATTATCTTAGCCAAGTTAATGTGATTATTAACCAAACTTGCGTGAGCGACACCTGCCCCTAGAGATAACAGCAGGCAGGTAACCAATCAGTCAACCCCTAAAAACATCATTGAAAATTCTTCAAGATTTTCTTTCTTCAATTTCTTATAGCCTTGTTGCCCTGCAAGCAGTGCTTGAATTGGGTATATTAGGCAACAACTGAATTAAGGCAGTCTGGCTCATACTGTGGCGAATTTCTTCAACCTAGTCTACCTAGTACAGGGTATTGAAATAATGGTGTGCCATCTTAACAAAGGTTTTGCTTTTTCCTGTTGCGTGACATAATGAAATTTTTATCACTTTTAGACCCGAAAACTGGACCTTAAACCTTGTCTCTGTCTTTTTGTTTGAGTGTTGTCTAGGAACTGCCATAAAATTTATGGAAAGTCATAAACCTCCTCAGTGTGTGTGTGTGTTTGTGTGGGCGGAGGAGGTCTTAATGTGAGTGTGTGTGTGCCAGCGGTTTTGGTTGAGGGAATACAGGTGCCGAGTGCCCTAGTTAGTTGAGAATTTTGTTGCGGTTTCGACTGCTTGGGTCAGCTTCTAATGTGCGTTGTGGCTGGTTTTGGTTTTTTGCATCATGGGTGGGCCTTGCTCATTTTGTATGGCAAAAGTCTTTTACTGTTAGGCAAATGTATGTAATAATACTATGTATGTGCTTAAGTAAACAGTCCGACTTCCTGTTTGCTGAAAATTTCGGGTTAGGAAGGTAAAATTTATGAACAATTTTTGACAGTACCCCAGTTAGGACAAAATATAAAAGGAGGGGAAACACCTCGGGGGCATTGTTGAGTAAGCAAACAAATCGAGGGAACATGCATACCTCCACACGGTCACACACACACACACAAACACACACATTTACACACATCTTATTCCATTTTTTTTTGTTTCAATAGCACCCCCGGGATGGCGTAATTTATGACTCTGACCGAGTGGAGAGACAATGTAAGAGCCGGGAAATGTGCTGCTGCTGTCTCGGTATTGACTTTTTGGCCAGCTGCTCTCGAGGCCAAAAACCAACAAAAGGAAGCCAGGAGAGATACAGAATGAGAGAGCATGAGGGAGAGTGAAAGAGAGAGATTAGCACAGAAATATGTATTGTGCATTCGAGTTTGTGGGAGTTGTAGGCGTCGCGCGTCGACACCCTGAAGTGGGGACACCCATTGAAAAGTTTTCAGCTTTTATTTTTTGGGTCAAACAAAAAAAAAATGTATGTATATGTATATTTGGGTCTTGTTTGTTTTTTGCCGGTTTATTTGTGTTGTTGAAAAGTGGCCAAAGGGTTTTATCATCTTGTAAACGTGTTGGGTGCTAAAAACCCAAAAGAAAATAACAACAAGAACAACAACTACAAAACACTGACCACACACCAAGTAAAAGCTAAAAATGGTCATTGTCTCTGCATTTTGCGGTTTCTTGTCACTCGTCAACTAAGTAAGTGAAAAACTGACATGATGAGATGAGATGGTTAGGAGGTGTGGCCACAGTTAAGATCTAGATAATTAGCTCAGCTTAGTGGGCAGTTAATTACTGTTGTCGGTCAAGTGTTGTCAACTAATTAAAAGGCACTTGAAAAATTATCTCATGCCAGTGATATGCTTATTATACTCCCAGGTCATGCAAAGTTTACTTAAAGTTCATGTTGAAAAGTGAAAAAATTTCAGTCACATTATCCTAAAATAAGAAATACTTGGCAGAACTGTAGAGTGTGGTTGTTTGGTAAATTAAATGTTATTAAATACTTCGAACTAATTATTGCAGTGATTTAGCAGTTAAAAATAACTGGTTAGGGAAAAGGTATGAAATTTCGACTAGCCCTCAAGGGATCTAGGACCTGAAGTTGTTGTATGAGAAGATGCACAAGTATATGTGAAATGGCTAGACCTGATTGTGTTTCCCGTAGCTACTCAAACTAACCCTCTGCTTAAATGGAGCAAGGATGATAGAAAATTATTGCCTCTTGCCCTCTTGTAGTCAATTAAGGAAATTTTTTCACTCAAAAGTGTTTCAAATATTTTTAAAAATAAATAATAGAACATAGAGGTGTCCTTTAAAAGTGTTTTCACTGTTAACTGAAGATATATCCTTTATACTTCTAATCTATTCGCTCATTGTACTCAAAAATGTAACTCATGAACAGTTTTTTGCTAAATTTACTAAATTTGTGAGATCAGTTTCATGACTATATTTTGCATCAATTGTAGCTGAAAGCAAAGATAATGAAAAAAAACTGAAACTCATCTAATTTTTTTATAATGAATCATAACAATTATACTAATATGAATATTGCTCTTGTTAGGTGTGTCTATTACCATATTCTCCCTTCCATTTAGACACTCATTCATTCATAATTCATTCATATCAACAGCTTCCACCCTAAAGGTTTTAATTTTTTGTTGTTAAATATGTTAATGATAATGTTGCTAATATTCCTCGCACCTAAACCCATTAGGCTGTCTAAATAAACACTCACACACACACACAAATATTTCATACCCTGATGGTACAACAAAAGAGTAGAAAAAGAGATGAGAATTGATAATAAAAAAAAAATAAAAGAACCCAGACAGAGGCCGTTAATAACCGCAACTAATGCACAGAAGAACGCATAACGAATTGCATTCGCAATGGAACGAAACGAATAAACTGTGTGTGCCTTGTAGAGATGGATGAGGAGGAGGAGGAGGAGGAGGGTAAAAACGGTTGGAGTAGTATATAATGGGAAGAGAATACTTGAAAATGAATTTTATAAATATACACAGAGAAATCATCGGTTAATTAAACTTAAAATAAACCGCACTATAATCAGGATGCTTGCCAGGCCCTGCGGCCATGTGGAAACTCTATCAGGCGTGACAGTGAAATTACCAACGAAGTATCCATCCACACTGTCGTCAGGCAGTCAGTCATTCAGTCAATTTGATTGAAGGGCATAAATTATACATAAGTACACTTCGAGAAAAACAATATGTGGTTTTTAAATTGAAATAATACATATTGTAAATGTTAAATTCTTATTGATTCCTTTTTGTACATGCTAAACTTTGTAGTAGTTTAAGATTCTACTTGACTGCACTTTTTTTCAGTGTAAATGTTAAATTCTTTCGATCCTCCTCTGATTTGATTAGCGTAAAATTGTAGGGATTCGGCATGGCTTGTGATCGATCAGAACATAAGCCAACAGTGACATAAATAGGTCGAAAGAGATAATATGTTTATCGAATCCCTTAGGATTAGGATGCCTCTCTCAGAAGACACCGCCCCATCGACTCGGCTGGTGCCCCATCATCATTGCAACAAAAAGTGCCTATGCGGCACTTAAGTGCTCCAAATTTTTAATTACTTGCGATCATTGAAGTAACACCACCCCCCTCGTTCGATTTATCTCTCCCTCACTCTGTGCATGTGCCAAGTGAAAGTAGTTTTTCCCATTTGCGTGGGAAGCTGCCACAACACCAGGGGATATGTGAGTCTGCGGGCGTGTGAAATTTTCCAATAAGTTGCCTCTGATTGTAAATTATGGCTCACTCAAACTGTTTGGGGAGCCTGATAATTGCGCGGAAAGTTATTAACCATTTTCACAAATTAGTTCCAAGTCATCTAGCTTTTAGATTTTTCGTCTCCTCAATTCGTGGCCGTTCTTGTGGAATATCAGTTTCGTTTTACCCTCAGGTCCTGCAACACTTAGTTTTTGTTTTCATTTCTACCCTTTTCAGCATTGCCACAATCAATTTCCTATCAAATGACTGCCACACACGTTCAGGACTCAAGCAGCAATGAAAAAATTATTAAATACAAAATAATAAAAAATAATTTACGGCCTCATTTAGAGAGTCAAACTTGTGTGTGTGTGTGTTTGTTAGGGGTAGCAGCTCTGGTGGTAGGGGAGAAGTTCGTGTGCATGGCGCCCGCTCGGAATTCGCCAGCAATAAAAAAATGTGCCACACTCAAGGGCCAAGTACAGTGGTATCCGTGCAAATTAATCCGTTATGAAAGACACGTAGAATTAATTGAAAATATATTCAAATATACTTGGCATTACGTTTCGATGTTTTATCTTATAACGATATAAGTAGAATTTATGGACAAATTAAAGATGAATTTTGTTAGATTAGAATATGAATCGACCTAAAATCGAGTAGATATATGTACATATGAGTAATTTCGTAACACATTGAACATTGAAAGAGTTAAAAAAAAAGTTGCTCAACCAAGTCTATCTGACTTTCTAATAGTTCGTTTTATAGGAAGAACAAGTTTGTACCTATTTGAAGTTAGGCAAAATTTTATCAGTTCAAATGGTTTCATTTAATATAAATTTAAAAGTTTTATTATTGTCAAAGATCAGTCTAATGAAATTTGCAATTTTTAACATCTTAATTTTTACATATTTCTAAAATTTCGAATAGAAAATATAGTCGTTATCCTCTTTAGATTACCTTTAATGGTAAGGGAAATATAGACAGTCTCTCGATTTAGGAGTTGTATTTCTTTTTAAGGCCAACACGAACCACTGTTACGATATGTGTATTGAGGCATCATTGGAATTGTAGGCCTGCAGGCACACATTGCAAGCCGACTTCGAGACCACCACCGCCACCACCACCACCACGACCAGCAGCAGCAGCAGAAGCAGTCAGAGTAGTCGTCAGTCCCACCGCCTCTCCTCTCATCATCATCACACATTGCCGCTCTACTCCCGCTGCGTCGAGCGGTTGCAAATAAAGCACTCAACGCTGGTAACTTGGTAGGAGGAGGTACAGGCGAAAGGGAAAAGAGAAAAGGGGACCGGGAATCACCGGTCTCCGTCTACAATTTTATTTTCTCTCTTCTTTTTTGTTTTTGGGGTGGGTGTCTGGGACCGGGCGTCGCGGCGTGCTCAAGTGCTTTGCCAGCTCGACGTAGCTTCACATTACGCTTCCGGGCCCCAGACCAGTCTCCGCATTCTGTTTGCATACGCAGGACGAGGGTCAGGATAAAGAGAGAGAGAGAGAGAGAGAGAGACAGAGAGAGAGGAGGTCGAGATGTATGGTTGGAATGGCATTGGTAGCAGGAGTAGGCACAAGGGAACTGAGAATTGTTGCCTGCTCCCCGTGTTTGCACGACGCATTTCTGGTCCATTAAGTAGCGCTGTTGTTGTTTTTGTTGTTGTTTGTTGCAAAGGTAGAGCCGTTGCCTACCCTGAGCCCGTCCCTGGTATGCGTTTGTCATTGTTGTGTGCGACTTTTCTCACTTTTCAGATGTGCGGGGAAACAGGGACAGCAAATATCTGTGTATGTATGTGTGTATCCATAAGATACAATTGCTTTTTCTATTGCTGCAGCACGCGTCAGTTGATTTCTGGGTTTATTTTTTTTCCGTTCTTGTTTATTTCTGTTTACATAGTCGTTTTTGTTGCAGCTAAGCCAATGCAGGCAACTGCCCTTTCTTCTCCTCCCCACCGCTAATCACCGTCAGTCTCTTCATTATAATGATGATCATTGTGGGAACATTTCGCTGATGCAACAAGAGTTAATTAAGCTAAATGGTAAATATCCTGATGTATTTTTCACATATATCCTTTAATACGCATTATTGTTTTAGAGCCTTGTGCCACCTAATGCAAATATCTTGTCAGGACGTTTTGGACATTAACATAATTTGGGCATTTTCCTTTTTTATTTTGGTTTTGGCCTTCCTCAAGGATTATCATAAATTTTATGCCAACATTTCACGAAATAAGCTCTGCTGTGATTTATGTACAAAAATTGCACAATTTATGTGAGAAAATGGCAAGAGAAATAATTTTCCTTTTTTTTCCATCCCTCCACCCTCCTCTTGTTTATTGAAAGCTCAAAAGTTTTGGCTTAATTATTAGAACGAACATTGTTGTTTGTGGTCACTTAATGAGCTTAAATATTTGTTTTAAATTGCTGCCATATTTTCATTAAAAATTTCCAAAAGTTTACTTTTAAATACATTTCGCTTGAAATCAATTAAGTAATATTTAAAGAAGAAAAAACAGAAAACAGTCATTTTGAATGGGTTGGAGAAAATGTTGATGTTTGCATAAAAAAAACATACAGGTTGACTTTTGGATCTATTTACACAAATAATTGGGACCAACTATAATGTCAAACACCTCTCTAAGCTAATATAACTTGCAGCATTTATTTTAACAATTGTTTTATTATTTGAAACAATATATTGTTTTGTACATATTTGTATACATTTTCAGTTGTTGTTTGCACAAGTAATTTAAGCCTCTTAATTTCTATTAAAATATTTTCAATAAAACAATTTTTAAGGTAATTATGAAAGGAAGTGAAATAAATGAATACATTTTATGAATAAATGTTTATTGTTTATACCTGTTGTTTTTTTTTATGGCAAGGCAACTATGTTTCTATAGATGATTAGACTTGATGATTTTTTAATTTATTTGATAATTTTCTTAAATAAATATTGTTCATATGTTTCTAATACTGTATTAGAATATATAGATACTGATCTATCTGAAGTAATTGTTATTTTTTAAGAATTAACCAAGTAGAAGCTGCTTAAATATTTATTTTTTTTTATACTTCATTATCAAACATCAGACATTATATTTTATTTGTCTATTTAGCTAAACAATACTTTATTTAAATTATCATAGAATTGCTAAATTTTAATTTATAAAGATTTTAAAGCATGAAAAAGAAAAACCATTCTAGTTCTGTGTGAAATTTATAAGCAATTTCCCAATATCTGACCAAAAGAGACCAAGAGAGCATAATAATTAACCAAGATTCACTCAGACACATGTGTTTGCCATCAAAATTGAATCCGTTCCTCATAATGGATGCAACAATTTGTCTCTAGCCTGATAATTACTCACACCAACATGGATGGCAACTGAATAAGGAAGGCAAAAGACAAGTTGTTTCTATAAAAAGCTTTCGAAATCAAGTCAATTGGAAGTTGTGCAACTCATTCCGAATCTCAAATGATTGTGGGGGTGGTTGGGGATTTCGGGTTGGTTTGCTGGTGTTTTATGGGCGCTGGCCTTCCGTTTCGTGTCAAGCGGCCACCAATCATGCAAAAAAGGCAACCAAATGAGAAGAGAACCAGAGAAAAAACTACAAAAACAAAACAAAATAGAAACAAAAACCGAGCACAAAAAAAACATAAACAATTGAAACTGATTAAATTAATTTGATAACAAGTTTAGCTGCAGCAGGGGACTCTAAGCACTTGAGATATGAGAAAAGTCTTTCTATATTTTATTTCTTCGTTTTTAGGGGGTGGCAAGTTTCACATATACATATGTATGAGTGTGTGAGTGAGTGTGAGTTTGTGTGCGTGCATTGCTAAATTGGAATGTGAAATATGATTTTAATTTAAATAAATTTACTTTAATTGCTTGCCATGCAAGAGAAAGAGAAAGAAAAATTGGGTGGGCTCAAAAAACCAATTAGAGATAGATAGTCTTTTTTTAGTGATAGAAAGAGAATGAGAATTTAAGATAATTCATAGCCATAAATTGTGTCAGTTTTAGACAAAATGGACAGGTCCGATAAGTAGATCAAGTTGATAAATTCTCTATAAAATAATTGAGAAAATATTGCAATCAACTTAAAGTTAGAAGAATCAAAACAAGAACATATATTTTACTTAATATTCTCAAAATACTTTTAACAAACTATGACGATAGATACAATTAAGGTTTTTGTTGTATAGAAAGATAGATTTTTTTAATTCGAAATTTTTAAAAACAGAATATGTAGTTTCTCTAAAATCAATAATATTATTTTATTTGGATTTTTTCGAAATCATTAGGAAGGTTTAGGAATCAATAAAATAAAGATTTTATGGTTTCTTAAAGAAGTTTCAAATATTATGTATTCCTAGTAAATAAAGTTATTGTTTTTTATATATAGAAAACATAAACTAAAGATTAGAATATTAGATATAAATGTACAAATTATTGTGTTTAATATCCCTTTATGTCACATAATTTTTAAAAACTTAACCAATCAAAATGTCGTTAAAGTTCACTAGCATTAGATCCTTTTCTCATAAAAGTCTTTGATCCCTAATACCAACCCCCTTTACATTATTCATTTCGTTATGAACATCTGTATTTTGAGCAAGTCACGTTTTCTAATGTCTATCAACAACTTTTTGCTAATCTCTAACCATCTCTGAAGGACGATTAAACCATTGACATTTTCACACTTAGTCTGCCCTTTATATCAGTTTGTTGCCAACTCACGTTTGGCTAATAAAACGAAAACAACAAAAAAAAATCAACCAGAACACTTCTTTGCCTAAAAATACTTAGACATAGAACAAATATGATATTTTGCCAAGTAATGTGAACTCAATTAGTAAACGACAGCCAACCCAAAAAGCCTTCCAAATCTTTTGGGGCGAGAAAAGCGCAATGTAAGTGGCGAATGATTTCTTTTTGAGACTGAGACAAAATAATTAATAAATATATACACACATACATATCTATGTATTAAGGCATTAAATATGTTTGTACATATGTACACAATGTGGCAATGCATTAGCCCGACCGTCTGCATGTCGTTTACCATGTCTAACTAAGAGAAGGCAGAGGAACGCCAGCTTAATTGGCAAATGAACAAGCGAAAGCAATGGCCATGAGGATGAGAATGAAAATGATGTGGATGTTGATGGCGATGAGGATGAGGGGAATGTTGATGCCGATGATGACTAGCACGATGACGGGGCCAAAAAAGGCAACCATGTCGAGACATTTGTGCAACATTTGTGCAAAATCTCAGTTGCATTTCAATGATTTTAATTACCACATACTAAGAGAAGGAGAACAAGAAGAAGGAGTATAAGGACTACCCCAGTGAAATTCAGTCCCCCAACACACACACACACACACGTGTCACACGACATTCACCTACTATACATACTACTCCATATCATTTACGACTTCAACTTTTACTCCTGCAAGTCATTGGCCCTTCATTCAGTATTCACACCCTCAGTCGGCAATCATTACTTTTTTGTCTCTTTTGCCGTATTGCATAAACATTTTACACTTGACAAATATTAAACAATAGGAAAACAAAAAAGTGGAATTGGTTATGCTTAGGTGACCACGCCTCTTGCGCTTAATTAAATCGCTAAATAGGCTTTTGAGCGGATGCGGATATGGCAATAAAGACCTAAAACGAATTATCTCTATAAGTACATATATTAGACTACATTATTTGAGGTCTATAAAAACTTTCTAATTTGATAATATTTAATTCATTAAGTGATTTGCATACAATTTTTCTCAAGAAACTGAGTTTCTTGATGGCTCAGCTAATTTATAGCTAATACTTTATCCTACAATCCTTCAAACTCAAATAAGTAGGCCAAGAAAACTCTTTCAAAAACATAAAGCGTGAAAATCATAATCTTGATGAATGAAACAAAAACTATTTTCAACAGATTTTTTATGACATCTTCACTTAAAAAACAAACAAACAATATTTTTCTCGCTTTTCTCTCTCTCTTTCGCTTATCTTTTTTTTCAGCGATTGTAAAATCATAATCCTCTCGAAGAAAAAGTAAAAGTGTTTTACGAGGTGTCGGGACTATAGAATTTATAACTTTAGCACGGAATGCATTTTTTTTTTTGTGTAAATGCATACAAAATAAATCAGTAGCAGAAAAGCAAACCAAAAAAAAGAAGAGAAAAAGTAATATAAAATCTATGTCGAAGCCATAAAACACATGCAAAGTGGAAAAAAGGAATGGAAGTGGGTGAAGGAGGCAGACTGGCCACGGGTAGCCAGGCAGCCGTCAAGAGGTCGAGAGAGATATGGGAGGGAAAAAAAAAATTATCAAAAATTATGTTGTAAAATTTACAACACTCGAGAACGACGATGTCGATGACGATGATGATGATTATGATTATGGGTGATGACGATGGCGTCGTACGCCTGTGCAAACAGTCCATGTGATTGATGGGCCAGAAGGGTGCAGAGCATTCGTTGTCACTTGTGAATATCTGTGTAAATATTTAAACAAATGCAACGACTACCTACTACTAATCAGGCGCTTATCTCCCTTTCCAGCAGGCACTCGACGATGACTACTCTTATCATAGAGCGCCAGTTAGCCAGCCAGCGAGCCACCTAACCAGCAACACAATCAATCAATCAGAGTGAAAGAGACGCAGTGAATAGAGTGCACTATGCTATAGCAGTAGCAGTCGTAGTAGTAGTATGTAGTGCCTTGTAGTAGTTAGCCCTCTTAGGGAACTTGATATGATGATCTACATACAAGTTAATGTTTGAGTGTTTTGAGCGGGGTACAAAATTTATTTATTAGTTATGTCAGCCGCGTGTCAAAATAAAATCACAAATTTAAAGCCATTAATCTGCTTGTGCTTTTGTGGCCAGCGATGTTTAGAGAGGGGCCGGCTATTGAGGGTTTGTCTTTAGCCCAAAACCCTAAAACTACCTACCCTGCCCTGTCATATCCACGGTCTCTCTCTCCAATTATCCCCAAAAGCAAAAAAAAAACAGCGTTGACAGCTAGCGAGTTGCATGCCTGACCTAGTTTCTCTCTTCAGAGACCTTTCGTAGGTGTCATTTCTTTTTTTTTTTTTAGCGGTCTGTTCAAAAAGCTTGTGCGGCTGGGCGGACCTCTTTGTGTGAGGTGCACATCAATTAAATTGTCAACCCACATGTACCTATAGAAAAATATAAAAAAAAAAACCCTACTGAAAGAGCAGGAAGAAGGAGAACATGTTGGAGGTTGGCAGAAGAAGATGAACCAAAGTTTTATGCAGCTGTGTGGCATTTACTGTTCGTTAGATATTCCTCATTCTCTTACACTGTCAATTCTATCTCAGTTTCGTGTGTATGTGTGTGTGTGTGTTGGGTGAAGTGTGCCAAAAGGACACTTGAAATTTCTTCTGCCTTCGGACTATATAAACCATGTCAGGAACTGAAAGCTGCCATGGCTCGGACCTGAACTAAACTTAACTGAACTGAACTGAACTGGGTTGGGCAGCTCGTTAGTTAAATGAGCAGCTACATATACATATGGCCAAGAAGGTGCCAAGTGCTAGGATAACTCGAAAGCTTCCCTAAATTGATACATTAAATTTGAATTTTAATCTTTGCAAAAATTATGAAAATATAAAAACTAGAAAAAACTTGCACGAAAGTGTTGCATTTTTATATTTTCAAATACCACTTTGAACAACATTGAAAGTTGAAAAGACTTTTAGAAATACAAATTTCATTTAATCTTCTTCATAATGAGGTGTTTGCCAACAGTTTGCATCAACATAAACATATGACTATCTGGAATATATGTATGTATGGCTTTAATACTAAAAACAAACCAAAAGTCACTCTATTACCTCTGTACATTGCTCTAATTTAAGATTTCCCAAGATTTCTCTTATTATCTACATATAAAGACCTCTTTGAGATTTCCCATAATTAAATTAACTTCAACAACAAGTATGCTTGGCTAACTCTAGTTTAAAATTTTAAGCCTAAGCCTCTTTGATGCTAAAACTAGGTGTGAATTACAAGGAAAGAAATCTAAAATGGCAAAATTCATCTTCTTATTAAGGAGATAAACAAACAACTAAAAAACTAAGAATGCTAGGATTTTGTTCACATTTTATTTGTTATTTAAAATCCAAATGTTTGTTTACATATAATCATATATCAATTTATTCACATAATGTAAACAAAACTAATCTAATCTGTAGTTTTAACTTAATTTTCTATCTTTTTGATGCAATTCTAAGAGATTCAACTCATTTGAGAGAATTTGAAACTATTTACCTAAAGATAAATAAATGGCAAAACATTTTTCATGATAAAAATCAAACGATATCAGCAACAAATGTTTTTTCAACCATCATTAGTGTGTGTGTGTGTGATTGAAGTTTCGAGTCTATTTTTATATTTTTTGCCTAATGATGACATGCCAAATGATGGACAATTGTTAAGCCATAAAACAAAGGTCTTTTGTGTACATATATTATCATAGATATCATTAGCATAGAAGACGTAAAACTTTGTCTAGCAGTCATACACGCCCACACACGCACACTCATACATATTTTCATTCATTATGTTTATCTGTGTGTATATATATACACGATTTTTTTATGGGTATATATAACTTACCAATAAGCCGCAGAACCTCGTGTAAATTCAAAAAGATGTTCAAATGCGTCTGTCCACTGCTAAGCAGAGCCAGAAATAATCCAATTGTAAAAATTCCTCTCAAGTTTTTCTCCATTTTTTTATTTTGTTTGCACTTTAAAAACTTTAAGCTTCTCAACAGTTTAAGGTATTTGTTGTTGTTGTTGTTATTTAGTTTTATTATATCTTCTCGTTTTTCTCGCTGGCACTGGGAAAAAATTGCACTTCAAAATTCAGTGAATTTTTCTTTTATTATTTTTTGTTTGGCATTTTATCTTATAATTTCTTTGGGCCTTTTCGACCTTTATCAAATTTCTGTTTTGGTTATTCCTTTTAAATGCACATTTCGAAATACGCTAGTCGAATTTTAACGTTACGATGCACTTGTGTGTATTTGATTCCACAGAGTCAAAAGTCTTCCGCTTGGAAGTTGTTTCATCCGCTACGACGACCAACTCGATGCGCGACCCGTGACGATTCTGACGGTACTGTGCCGACGCAGAGACTCCTGGTTCAAATGGTGGTTGTGTTTTGAATGTGACCAGTGGTGGGTGCAACTCGTTGGTTTGTATTCGGATGTGTTCGGCAAAGAGGGAAAAGAGAGAAACGAAGCAAGTGATGGGTACACTTACATTGCCGTTTTCAAAAAAGCAAAATAGGACTTGAAAAAAATTTAAGCTACGGGAAATGTAACTGAAAATAAATCCAAAAAATAAGACTATCTTCGATATAGTACTTCAAAAACTCTTTTTTCTTTACATGATGCTATCGCGCCCACAATTTAGGTGAAAATAAAGAAAAACAATATAATTAATTTGAACAGTATATTTGTAAAATTATTTTGAAATTTTTGGAATAATTTGAAGTTAAAAAATATATAATTTTAGGTAATTTTTAGAAAATTTTTAACTATTTTTTTTATGTTTTAATTTTGATTTCAATTTTGGGTAATTTAATTTAATTTATTGAAATTTTTGGATTTTTGAGAAATTTCTTAAATTTTTTTTCAACATGCTGGCAGTCTTTTAGCATCGACTTATTGCATCGCTGGATTTGGAAAAAAGCAACTACAGTCCCGAGATGTTGAGTTTATTAGATATTTATGTAAATATTGACAATTATTTGTACAAAAATCAGCCATAAATAAAAAATTTATAAAAAAAATTTTAAAAAACCAATAAAAAATTTTGTTTGTGATTGAATAAAAAAACGGGTTTCATTCCATTATTAAATGAAAAACATACTTGGAAATATTTATTGACTTTGAGCTTGAATATTACAGCACCACGGATACCCAGCACTCTCGGCAAACAGTCATTTTAAATTCTTTTTAAATCGCTAATCGTAAAATGACAAAAGGCCCCACTGTGCGGCGCGACGCAGCTCGACTCAATGGTCGAATGTTGCACGTTCGATACGATTGTTGCATGTTCGGCTGTTTTGTTCGATGTTCGAGTGCCTTATTCGAGTTGGGCAGCTGAAAACAGTGCACACCTAAACTAAAGTTCCTTTCTGCATACGCAGATAGAACAGGACAGGACAAAATTCTTTGTATATAGGCACAAAACATGCACAAAATTTGTAGTAAACTACCTTTAGAGAGGTAATAGTGCCTCTAAAGAGATAGTACCTCTAGTATGGTATAAAAAATTAATTTTAAACCTATTTCGTGTTTGTATGAATTTACCCCTTGGATCTCTTATATATAATCAAAAAACTAAAATTTTTTTTTTTTGTTTTTTTTATTAAAAAAATAACAAGAACATTTGAATTTAAGATCAACGCGATCGTTTGAATATCGATTACATGCTCGGTTAACAAACAGCTGTTTGCCTGTATTGAAATCGATGCTGCAAGGAGGAGAAATGTGGATTACATTTGAAAAGCGACCTCTGGTGTTTAATTTTAGTACCCAATTCAGGGGAAATATATCCAACAAATATGTAGATAAAACAAGTTGTAGGGGCACGACTTAATTATCAAACAGAATTCACAACTCTTACTTCGGCGTTTAAGGCGATTACATACATAGTAATAATAATTTCCGGGAAAACCCCTTAAATTTAAAACATTTCTCTCATCATTAGACTTTACCAACCAATCTAGAATTGTAAGGCCATGTCACTACTTTAACACTAAAACCAGTTGGGTATTGGAGCTGGATTTCATTTTTTCTGTTGTTACCTTTTAAAAAAGTTATTTTTATTTTCCAAATTAGGGTATTTTTATAAACAAATGTTTATTAAAAAAAAATGCATTTGAATTTTGGTGATTAACGTATTAGAAAAAAAGTTGCGCTAATTTAAAGTCAATAAAGTTAAATTTTAAGGGGTGTATCTATTATTTTCATCATGAGTTTACATTTCTTTTTAATTGTTAGATTTTACATCGCAACAAAACAATAGATAAATCACCGAATCTTTCTCTCTATTAATTCTGTTGGTGTTTCATCTAATTCATATTAATAACGCTAGTTAGCGTTCCATCTTGCAATTATTTCGAAATATACTCGGTTCCTTTTAATCGCAAATATTTATTTTATTTCGCATAAATTTAATTTAAGTATTCAATGAATTGCAATAGGAATGTATATATAAGTACAGCTGAGTATGAGAAATAATTTACACAAATGACATATGGAATACTTAAGAACAAAAAGGACAAATTAAAAAAAAAAAAAAAAACAAAACAAAAATTAATTTTACGAGCATACAATATAAACAGTAGATGGGTCTTACCCAGATTGCGAATACATACATACATGTATATTTATTTATATATACTTATCAATACTATTGGCATGTGATTTTTGACACATAACTTTGGCCTGCAAGTAATAAAACTTGAAATGTCTTACAAAATAAATCTACTACTCTTCAACTTTTAATTGATCCAATGAACTTAGCGTTGTTTCAATTAATAAATTATAATCCAATTCGTTTAAACTGGCTTTGGCTGTCAAAAGATCCAAGAATGAATTTAACGAGGACAGAGTTTCGGCTGTAAGATCTGACAAGTAAAAGAAGATAAATATATATTAAAAGAAGAGATATATGTATATATATAAATCAAAATTAAGGTGGGACTATTACTGGCAAACACACAGATTTTGGGCTGCTTACCAGGCGTGGCAAATGAAATGGAAATTTACCATATCGTTGGTCTTTGCTTGAACATAAAACTTGCTATACTCAAAAATGCTGTGCTTAAAATGATAAATAGAAAAACCAAAAGTAGTGAATGACAGACCACAGTATTGGGTTTGCCCAAATCTAATGTAAAATGCGAAATTAAAATATAAAATGAAACCATAACTATGGGTGTGTGAGTGTGTGTGTGTGTGCATGTGGGTGTACACTTACCACTCCTGGTCTGAGAACGTGTGGATATAGCTGCAGCTGAAGATCTTTGATTCTGCGAAGTTTCTTGATGCTGACCAGATAATATATTCGCTGCATGTTCTCGTCCACGTATCATAAGACTTTCGGGATGATGCCAGCATTTCAATAGACGTTGTGCTCTCTGCTTAGGCAAGGCTGAAAGTAGTGAAAGTTTACGCTCCGTACCCAAAGAAGAGTCCTCAATATCTGCAAGAAATAGTAATATTTAATATATAATAGAAATAGTAACCTTTAACTAATGACGTTTCTTACCGTATACAATGGCCTTCATTACATCCACTTGCAATTCGAATACATGATTCTCCACATATTGCAAGAACATATCAAATTCCAAAGCACGATAACCCAAATAGGTAAAGAATGAAGAGAAACCCTCCGGTAAAGGAAAAGCTATGGACTCTACAGCCAGGCAATAGCGTTCTAGTATAAGGAACAGTGAATGTTGTTGATTGCTGGGCATTTGGTCACTGAAAATTTAAAAGAATTAATTTCAATTTACTAATAACTAAAAGCTAAAATTAGTTTACATTAACTGAAATCCTCTTAGGGTTTGTAAACGAGCATCTAAACCAGCGGCACGGCAAACTAAAGAGCATAGTCCACGAGAAAGTTCCAATTGGGCGGAAACAAACTGGGAGGCCACCGCATGAACATGAGCCGGAGCCTGAGAGCGTTCAAAAAATGTCTCTTTTAACCAACGGAATCCAGTATGAGGCTTGGATGAGTGTTTAACCAAATGAACACTCAATTCACGTAGATACTGAAATAGGAAAAGCTCTTTTGGTAAGTATTTCTTTGGGATATTGCGAATATTTTTGAATCTTACCACTGATATGACATGTTCCTGTTTGCTGGCCGTGCATTTTTCTAGCTCAATAAACGGCAGCACTTCATTGCCAAAGGGAAAAGCTGTGCCACTGCCATAATCACCAAAGCCACCGCCACCCGATGATCCGCCATCTGGGGTTAGGGGTGTAGTGCAACGGGATAAAGCCTCCGGCTGATAGCACGCCAAACTGAATATCAATTTCTCGGTAACCTGTTCGGCACTGAAACGTGGCTGCTCCTGTTTAGAGGACTCATTAAGTAATTCCCACAATCTTGTCCAAATATCGGTGCGATATGGTGATAATCTCTGTTGCGGTGAGAGTAACATCATACTGGTATTATGTAATGTTTCATGCGACAGTCCAACAATAATATCGGCAACTTTTGCCTGAATAGGACGCGATGCCATGGCCGTAGTCAGTGGCAAGAGTCTCAGCAATGGTTTGGCTTCATCGGGCAAACCTTTAACAGCAGCAGCATAGCTTCCCGCCACCAAAGCCTCCTTAAGCAACGCCACAGTATCCAAGGATAGAGGACGTTCCAAAATGCTACTCAATAGTTCGGCCAGCACATCCAGATCGCTAGTATGCAAGAGGAAATAATGTATAATGCTTATACGATTATCCAATGAGCTATCATTGCGAAATGTCTCAATTAAATGGGCACGGGGCACAGTAAGTGAAACCAAATCCAAAGTGGCCATATCATAGGCCAATGCACCCCATTTTTTCAATGGTACCAATTGTCCAAGTTGTGGACTACGACTCGTTGGGGCTGGACAAACGATATGACACATGGGCTCATGCTGCAGTCCCACATCCAAAAGATGAACAAAAAATGCTGATGATACCAGTAAATGATGTTGGCCATGCAGAGCAAAAGTTGGGCGCAATAAACGCGCCTTTTGCCAGGGTACACCCGGCATAACACAATGAACCACACAGCCATGATGGAGCAGTGTTACCGAATAGGCAAAGTGCACATCCTGCTGCACATTCGATTGCAATGGTTGATACAGATAATAATGACAGACAAAAAACATGCCCGACCCATCAGCTAGGATAACCAAATTCAATGAGCTATCATGTACACGTAAAGGTACAGCATCATCATCATAACTGGGTGATTCCATTTGATTGGTTGAACCGCTTCCTGGCAACTTGGGCAGATTAAGCGGAATATTTAGCTGAAATTAAGGGATAAATTAGTGTGTATACACAAATGAAAGTGATGTATAAAACTTACCACCGTCTCTGTGGGTTGTTTCTCATTGAATTGAAAGGCCGTTAAAGTAGGACTCAATGTTGGCTTGGACTCAACTCCAGCCTCCTCTTCATCACGTTCATCCAGTAAACTTAAGCTCTTCGCCTTGGGTTTGAGGTGAATATAATACAATGCCTGACTCTCGGCATCCCACTGGGCCCAACTAAAGTTTTTCGCCAGAGTTTCATGCGTCAGCACCGATGTATCCAAATGCCAGGCACTGCCCTCAACAGCACCAGCAGCAGCTTGGCCAGATGTAATGGAACTTTGCTTCACTATGCAGGTAAACTGCTTAATGGCTAAAACAACAAAACCGATTAATTAATATTCCCTTGAATCTTAATATTCTAGTACTAACAATCTTCATGCGTTAGCACTAGCAATTTATCTTGCCAGCAGGTACGCGTGGCACTCTCCACACGCCACAGAAACTGTGTCATTATCTGTTTGGAAGTTGGATCCGCATTTAGTGATATTGCCTTGCCGCCTTCACTGCTTCTGACCTCCACCACAAAGGCCTGATAGAGCCCTTGACTCTTCACCACATAGGATAGCAGGGTGACACTGCTATTAATGCTGGCTTGGATCACTTCATGACAGCCCGGCAAAGTCCATAGTAGGCGGATTAACTTCTTTGTGGCATGAAAATGTCCAATACAAGTCTCTCGACGCTTGATACCTGGCTCCTCTTCCTTCTCGTCATCATCATACTCGAATATCCATGAGGTAAGTAGCGAACCGTCTTGCTCCTGGCCCAAAATACGCCACTCATTTGCCTTTTCTGCGTTCAAACGAAAATAGTGATTCGTATTCGTATTATCTGATAATTTTTGTATACTTACCCTTGTGTCCCTGGGTTGCCAATAGGCCGCAGAAATTAGCTGCCAAGTTTTCTTGGCGCAGCATTTTAATTCTAATTCAACAATTTCTCATTTTCTGCAGACAAAACAGTAAATAAATCAATAAATGGTCACAGCTGTTGCAGAATAGAGTGGCCAGACTTAAATAAAATACCAAAAGCAACACCGTAAACACCTTACTTGGCGCGTAAATTGTGCCATTTTAATTTTATTTGTAATTAACTACGTCCACTTTTGAAAATTTTATAAAAACTCATTCATTTCAAATCTTATAAAAACTCATTCATTTAAACAAACAAAATTTAATATTTATATTGAAAATTTATATTTACAAAAGGTTTTTGTTTTGGCGCAATTGTCCCATAACCAATATGGCAACCTTATTTAGTTTGAAACCGTTATGTGTAGCGAAAAGAAATAAAAGAAAATAAGTAGATTAGAATTATACAGAAAAATATGCCAAGCGAAATAATAACTCTACAATTAGGCCAATGTGGCAACCAAAGTAAGTAAATAAGTTTAAAATCTTAAATGGAAACTCTAATTTAAAACTTTGCTATTAAGTTGGTTTTGAATTCTGGAAGAGATTGTGCCTGGAGCATGGCATTTCCCCAGATGGCCTTTTGGAAGACTTTGCCCTAGATGGTCAAGATCGTAAAGATGTCTTTTTTTATCAAGCCGATGATAATCATTATATACCCAGAGCTGTTCTCTTGGATCTGGAGCCTAGAGTAATTCACAATATAATGACATCGCCATATGCCAAGGTAAGATAAATGATCAACATTTTGTTGATAAAGATTTAAGGAAAGGGTCAAATTGTTATTGCAGCTTTACAATCAGGAAAATGTTTATTTATCTAAGCATGGTGGCGGCGCTGGCAATAATTGGGCCTCTGGCTTCAGTCAAGGTGAACGTGTCCAAGAAGAGATCTTTGATATTGTCGATCGCGAAGCCGAGGGTAGTGATTCCCTTGAGGGTTTTGTTTTGTGTCATTCCATAGCTGGTGGTACCGGGTCTGGCATGGGTTCCTATGTCCTCGAACGTTTAGCCGATCGTTTTCCCAAGAAGTTAATACAGACCTACAGCGTGTTTCCCAATCATGATGAGATAAGTGATGTAGTAGTTCAACCATATAATTCAATATTGACTCTGAAGAGATTAATCAAATGTGCTGATTCTGTTGTGGTCCTTGATAATACGGCTCTAAATCGGATTGCCACCGAAAGACTTCATATCCAAACACCCACATTTACACAAATCAATAGTTTGGTATCGACCATCATGAGTGTGAGCACTACGACTCTGCGTTATCCTTCGTATATGAATAATAATTTGATTGGTTTGACGGCACCGTTGATACCAACACCTCAGTTGCATTTCCTTATGACAGGATATACTCCGCTTCTTACAGATCTCGAGGTGAGTTAACTAACTCAACATTCTCTCATTATGCTAATTGTCATTCCATTCGCCTTTTGACAGACAAAAACCAATGTGCGGAAAACGACAGTTTTGGATGTCATGCGTCGTTTGTTACAACCCAAAAATATGATGGTTTCCACTACAGACAAACAGAATCGTCATTGTTATATATCAATTTTAAATATCATTCAAGGCGAAGTTGATCCCACTCAAGTGCACAAGTCTCTACAACGCATACGTGAACGTAAATTGGCCCAGTTTATACCCTGGGGACCGGCCAGCATACAAGTGGCTCTATCACGCAGTTCTCCTTATGTGCAGACAGCTCACAAGGTCTCTGGTTTAATGATGGCCAATCACACGGGCATAAGTTCTCTCTTTAATCGAGCATTGGCTCAATACGATAAGCTAAGGAAACGTAATGCTTTCCTAGATCAATTTCGTCGTCATGAAATGTTTAAGGATGATTTATCTGAATTGGATTTAGCTAGGGATACGGTGGATTATCTGGTCCAAGAATATGAAGCTGCCACTCAAATAAATTACCGTCAATGGAGTCCCCAAGTGAATACAGCTAAAGTTTTGGGAGCTTAGTTCAATCAATAATTCAGAAACATAATTTATTTAAAGTGATAACATTGTAAAAACTTAAATTTTTAAGATATAAGTTTTATTAAAAAAAAACTGCAAACAAAATGCTCTATATCCCATTTATATGAACTATGAGAATCAGTTTCTCTCAACATTTAGAAGACTGTTTAAAAAAAAAATTGAGTTTTCATACTTTCTTAAAACACGACTATATAAAGAAACGCTTACGATCAAAAATTTGTCTGTAAAAAGTGAATGAAACTATGACTCTACGAGCAGTCGAAGCTAATCAAAAGAAACTTTCATAAGCATTCATAAGCAATTAGAAGGACTAGCGGCCGGGGGATAATTTTCTCCCTGCAAAGGGATCAGAAAAGAAACTCATTTATTACCCTGGATATATGAGCTTCGGGACAGCCAGATAATGATCATTGATAGGTTTGCCTTTTCTGCATCAAACGAAAACAGCGATACATATTCGTTATAGATATCGCCCGGAACAAATCCCAAATTAATAGTTGCGAAGTGGTTATTTAACCTTGGCAGAGTAATTAGTATTAATAAACTAACAAAAATACAAACCGTTAAATCTAAATTCAAAAGTGAAGAAAAAAAATTATTTTTTTTTTTTTTTTTTTTTTTTTTTTTTACCAATTTTTTTTATTTACAATCTGTCCTTGGACAATCAGTAAATTTGGAGATACATAAAAACATAACAGGAATAGTCGGCTCCACTGAGTCAACTATTATATATAAACTCTAAGTTGTACAGACGAGTAATTAAATCTACTTAAGTATTTATACATGTGTATTATATTTATAGGTATATATATTTATATTTATGTATATGTACATATATAAAACAAAAGTTAAATCCTATTTGGAAGATCTAATATATGTAATCTTTTTAGTCTTCTTGTTGTTATATTATTAAGTAGACCTAGAGCTAATGAGTTTGGGTGGTTGTGCAGTCTGTCAATATATCTAACACTAAACTCTGCTATTTCATCCTTTACAAATGGTATATTAAGGTCCTTATGTATTTCAGCATTGGAAACATACCAAGGTGCGTTAACGATTGTGCGTAGGGTTTTCGATTGATAGCGTTGCATAATTTCAATATTTGATTGGCTCGCGGTTCCCCAAAGTTGTAGCGCATAAGTCCAAACAGGCTTTAATATTGCTTTGTAAAGTCTTACTTTGTTTTCAATGTTAAGCTGAGACTTTTGTCCTAATAGCCAGTACATTTTTTTGGTTTTAATATTCAACTGCTTCTGTTTTTCTTTGATATGTGCCTTCCAGGTTAACCTTCGATCAATATGAATTCCAAGATATTTAACTGAATCTCTTTGGGGGATTTCACAATTGTTTAGTAAGACTTTTGGACAATTTCCTCGTCTTAAGGAGTATGTTGCTTGTACAGACTTTTGCGAGTTAACTTTGATTTTCCATTTGTGTAACCATTTTTCTATTAGGCAAATTTCTCTTTGTAGGTATTCTGTTGTCCTGTTAGGAATGCTGCTTGATGCGATTATCGCCGTATCATCTGCATATGTAGCCACGTTGACATTAGATGCGATAGGCAAGTCAGATGTAAATAATGTATAAAGTACAGGGCCTAAAACACTTCCTTGGGGAACTCCTGCATTTATAGTACATAGGTTAGAGATTTCTCCTTGTTGTCGAACATAGAAATGTCTATTGCCAAGATAAGACTTTAATAACAGATAGTAAGGAGCAGGAAGCCATTTCTTTATTTTATACAGAATGCCATCGTGCCATACTCGGTCAAACGCTTGCTGTACATCAAGGAAAACTACGGAGCAGTATTCCTTATTTTCAAGAGCATTAGTGATTACATTAATTAAACGATGGCATTGCTCATGTGTTCCATGCTGCTTTCTGAACCCAAACTGATGTTCGGGTATGATGGAAAGATCGTCCAACACTGGCAACATTCTTCTCAGCAGTATTTTTTCAAATACTTTGGAAAAAGTAGCCAGCAGACTAATGGGACGGTATGATGAAACGCAGTTTTCTGGTTTATTCGGCTTGGCTATCATTATTATTTCAGCACATTTCCACTGGCTAGGGTAGTGTTCAAGACGAAGAATGGCGTTATAAATAAGTGTCAGGAATTCAATCGACTTACGAGACAAGTTCTTTGCAGTGATACCATCAATCTGATCATACCCGGGAGACTTTTTAGTATTAATTATTTTGAATTCTCCGCAGACTTCTTCGAAGCTGGTTTTTCGAATTGGTAGACTCATTTGATTTGGAGAGTCAAGGAATAATTTTATTTCATCTTCTATACCAGCGTCATGAATATCGTTTGGCTGGAAGACTGTATATAGATGTTGAGCAAAAGCGTTTACTTTTTCTTTTTCAGATTTACACCATGTTCCGTTGATATCCTTGATAGGAACTTTCCTGATTGTTGGGCGTTTCAGATACTTCGTAGCTCTCCAGAGATTGTGTTCTTGATTCGGCGAATGTGGATCTAAGCTCTTTAGATACTCTGTTAGAGATTCTTGCTTTAACTCCAGTAATTTCTTTTTAAGATCTGACGCGGCTTTATTAAACAACGCTTTATCTATTGGACTTCTTGTCTCTTGCCATTTTTTCCTAAGCTTTCTTTTTTGTTTTATTTGACGTCTTACTTCATTTGGTACAGTAAAGTTGTTATTTTGAGTCTCATCGCTTGGGGGTGTACTCCAATAGCTGGCCTCATGAATCGCGTTTGTAAAATTTTCTACAGCAGTATCTATCTCTGATCCAGTTTTTAAAGAAATGTTTAGATCAATTTTTTGATCTAACAAGTATCTGAACTCAGCCACATCAGTTTTGCTTGTTATAATCTTGTATGGGCTTCTCGGATTTTTTTTGATTCGCGTACTATAAGCCATAATTATAGGCGAGTGATCAGAATTTAGGTCCAAACTCTCTGAGATAGCAAGATTTTGCTGTGGGATTCCATTATAAACGACAAAATCCATTAGGTCAGGAATTTTACTGGGATCAGTGGGCCAATATGTAGGTTTACCGGTTGATAAGACACTGAGGCCATTATTTCTCAAGCATTTATAGAGCTCCTTGCCTTTAGGGTTTGCCAGTCTCGAGCCCCACCAAGGGTGCTTCGCATTATAGTCTCCACCAGCAATAAACTTTGTTCCAAGTTTTATGAAGAACTGCTTGTAATCTATCTCTTTAACAATAAACCTTGGAGGGAAATATATAGCAGTAACAATTAAGTCAGCATGCATACATTTGACTTTGATACTGGCAGCTTGCAATGAGATCTCTCTTATGGGATCTAGAGTTTCATATATTATTCCATTTTTAACAATTAGTGCCGCCCCGCCTTGTGCTCTTCCAGATGGATGATTTGCACAGTAAATCTCATATCCTCTCAGTTTAAAAAAGGATTTGTTTGTAAAGTGAGTCTCAGATATCAACATTATATCAATATCATTTGACTTAATGAATAAGTTTATTTCATGAACGTGATTTAACAGCCCGTTGGCATTCCATATAGCAATGTGGAGGTCTATTTGCATAATTTAATAATCAATAGGTTTATTGTTTTAAGAAGGTCACAAATTTGCTCTGATTGCTTTTCTAATAGTTTTTCAATCCGTTCCAAAGAACCACTTTTAGTAACATCAGGTTGATTGTTAACAATTTGAGCATATGTTGGTTGTCTACTGTGTTCATTGGATGGATTCTGATGGGTCGGGGGAGAGAAATTCATGACACCATAACTATTGGCATTTATGTTTATTCGTGACTCGTTAACGCGTGTTGTTACTTTATTTTTAAGAAGTTCCTGGTATACCTTACAGCCTTTATAATTGGCAGTATGATTTTCATGACAGTGTACACATTTTGGAGGGGTTTCCTTATCCTTGGGACATTTTTTGGACTCATGTTTTTTGCCACATTTGACACATCTATACGCCTTGCCGCAGTATGTCTGCGTGTGACCGTATCTCTGACATCTGTGGCATTGGAGGATATCGCTTGTCTTTCTTGGAGGTTCTATTGTAACTATCGCGTTGCCAATATTATTTATCTTGTAGATTTCGGAGTTTTTGTTAGTTGGCTCTAGATCTACATAAAACATGTTTAAAGGGGCTTTGGTGATACGGCTTTTTATATTAGCAACGTTTCGCACAGTTTGACCAGTTGCCTCAACACAGTTTTTGATTATTTCTATTGGTGTAGAGAAGTGTAAGTTTTTAACTACCACTCTAAATGCTCGGTCCTGCTTAAGCTGGTACGTATGAAACAAGACACCGTCTTTTCTCAATTCTTTAATTAATTCCCTATACTTTTCTACATTTTTAACCATGAGTCTAATCTCTCCATTACTCTGAATTTTGAAGGTATAGTCTTGATAGTTGAGATAACCTTTTAAGTATTCTAGCGTAGTGTTTATATTATTTGTTTCAGAAAGAAATATAGGTGGTGGCTTAGGGTAATCAAATGTCTCACTGGCCGAATCTATTGCGGATTGCCTTTCCCCTTGATCTTCTGTTTGCATCAGCATTTTTAACTGTTCGTCATCGTCGCTGAGTACCTCAAAATAGTTGTTGCTTTTGGATGTACTAGGTCTGAAGTCCAGTGCCGGCGCCTTTCGAGCTAACTGTGGTGATTTGTTGCTTGACCTCTTCCTCGCTTTACGCAGGCAGCTTACTTTCTGCCATTCCATAACGGCATCATCATCTTCGTCTTCATCGCCACTCATAGTTATACTAGGTGGTGCAGACAGTTTGAATCGTTTGTAAAGAAAACCAAAGAAACACTTGGGTGTACAAAGAAAGCACGTCTTATCACAACCGAAGTCATAAAGCGACTGACTGCCGGGTCCTTCGAAAATTTACAATATCCTAACGTAAAATGTTGGCTGCAGCTGCAAATTGGTGTGGTTTTTCATTTTTTTTTTCTGTTCTCATTTTGTTTTATGGTTGGGGTATAGTATTTTATTTGTATTTTTAGCGCTAAAACAAATTGAGGTTCGCCCCTGCCTCCATGAGATTGCCCGTCCATTGTTATGTTTATGGGGCGATGCGCTTTATAACAATATGTGGGTATATAAATATTAATTCCGTATATACTAGATATGCAAAAGATCAAAGACAAACTAGGCAATTAGCTAAAAAAAATTTGTAGGTAAGTGTGAGAATCTGTAGAGTATCTATATAAATTGGGACACGTATCTAGAGAATCAACATAAGAAATATAACATAAGAAATAGAATTTTGTATTAAATACATTATAAGTAACTCCATTAAGATAAGATAGTGATATTTCATAATTGAAAAATATAAAATTATAAATATCAATGGTTATTATTACATACCATAGTTACATGATTAATTAATACAAATTTTCTTAACTAACTCCCTAATTCTTAATTTAGTTTACTTAAGTTTCAGTTTTAATTCATTTAAAAAGTAAAAAATGTCAAACAATTAATTAAGTGTAAAAATTTAAAAAATCATACAATTTTAGACTCTTAAATAATATGTTAAGCATCAACAAAGATGGATAGGTACAACTGCTCTAATATTAATTTGATAATATTTGATTTTATTTTAAATTTTATAAAACTTGATCTTACAGTCTACTATTCAAGCTTCCTAGGAGACCCAGCAACCAGAAATCCAGCAACTCAGCAACCAGCAATCCAGCAACTCAGCAATCCAACAGATAAAATTTTCATGTCTACCCCAAAAATCATGTCTCAAGAGATAATATTTATATAACTGGTCTTATTAATAAAGAAGTCGTAAGCATTTGTTTAAGTAATTCATGTAAAAAAAAAAAATTATGAGAAAATTATTTTAGATTTATCCCACAATTCCTGTGCAAGTAATTTATGTTTCAAAATTCGATAATACTTTTGACAACCTAGATTACCGCAAACCGCGATCAAATAACAATAATATCCCCTAATTTGATATTAGTGGCCTTGAAACTTTCAAATATTTGCAAAAAATCTCCACTGATGGTACCAAGAAATTTTTAAATGAACTTTTTAATGAATCCTTAAAACGACAAAGAAATGATTATTCGTGAGAAATCTAAAGTATTTACTTATTTTCATTATTGCTTGCATTATTTTATTGCATCTTCAGTACCGATTACAATTAGATTTATTTACTGCACATTTCTTTATACAAAAATCCAGAATATCGGATCCATAAAAGTCCTAGGGAGCTGTGGATGCTCTACACATCAATGAAACGGAAACTCAGGAAATATTCGGATCTAGTTATATGGAAAATAAGGAGTGAAAAAGATAAAAAGGACTAGCAAAGGATAAACAAAGACAGGCATAGGTCACCACAAACCTCTAATAAATGTCCACCGGCTAAACCTAAGTTAAGCTCATGATCTTAGAACTAAGTAAGTTAGTGCTTAGTGCCAAATACGAAAAATCACATTGTAATAAAATAACTTTTGTTTTTTAGCAGGCCTTGACATCCAAATGTCATCTAAAAATCTCAACATCCTAGAGATTCGATTTATTATTTTCAGTCGAACTTTTTAACTTACACAGACAGCATCTTTTAGACTGCTAAAAAAAAATAATAAATACTTTCATCCTTTTGTTAACTTTTTTCCAAATTCGGCTTGGTAAGTTCAAAATGAAATTTTTAACAATAAAGCAGTAAGTAATATATTAATTTCCAGACCATGTGCTACGGCTGCAACTCCTGCTGTGGACCCTGTGGATCTTGCTGTGGGCCCTGCTATGGATTCTGTTGTGGTCCTTGCAACACCCGCTGTTGCTCAATGGTTGGCAGCACTCTGTCGAAAATGACTGGCCTGTGGACAGAGTTTCCCTATTGTTAACAAATCGATGACGTAAAAGAAAAATAAAAAAAAAAGATTTAAAAACGAGAAAATTAATGAGCATACGAAAACAGCAATTTTAGGTAGAAGAATTTGAGAAGCTGCTAAAATAAGTTTTAAATAATTCAAGATTGATTTATGATAGCAAATGAATGCATAATGGATTCTTGGTGTACCTTGGCATCGCGACTAGTCATAGGCCACCCCTGATCTAATGGCCTACATAGGAAAACAAATGTGTAGACATATTATTTAGCTATTTCCTAGTTCTAGTTTTATTTCATTGAAATTTGGTATGCCATTAGTTATTAATAGGATTACTTGATTTGTTAAATATTTACTAAATTGTTCGAGACAATTGATTGTTTTCGAATCAAGTCAGTTTTGTTTAAACTACTGGTTGATAGATGACTCTACAAAAACAATTTCAAACTCTGCTCATACAGACGGACACGGACATAAAGACATTAAAAGTGACTGAAAGAAAGGCTAAATGAACCGAAAACCTTTTTTTTTTCTTGGTTGGATAAATTTTTTATCTATTTTAGCTTACGTTATTATGTCTTGAGAATATCAAATTTTTTGAAAGTATAATTACGAAACATATGACCCTTTTTTATAGTAATTTTTGTGATGTGAGACAAACTTTAAACTTATACCGTGCTTATCTCGAAACCACATTTTTTGAACTGGCGGCAAAAAAAGAGCCAGTAATTCTAAATCGATTTTGACACAATAATTCTGGTCCTGATAACATTCCGTTTTTTTTGGAATTTTTTTTGTACTATTTTCTTTTTACACTAAACTACAATAAAAAAAACCGACATTTCATCAAAAAAACCAGACCGCGTCAAAGTTTGTATACCCTTGCAACTTTTTTGGTAACTTTTTCCTTACCTATAGCCATCAAAATGGAAAAACGTTTAAGCTAAAAGGGCTAATGCTTGCGAAAGAACGGCCAACAATCTTAGCATAGGAAATAACGAAAATATTGATCAAAGTCACTCTTTTCCACCGATTGTTCCTATGGGAGCTATATGCTATATATATAGCTACCTGATCCTTATTAAATTTGGCACAGTCCCTAACAGATATATTAAACTCACAAATGTTCAATTTAAAATCAATTGCGTCAAAAGTAACGAAGTTATTGACAAAAGTCACTGTTTTCGAAAGATCGTTCCTATGGGAGCTATATGATATAGTCACCCGATCTCGATCAAACTTGGCATAGTCGTTTAATGTGTAATTAACTCACCAATATTAAATTTCGCGACAATAGCTCAGAAAATAACGAAGCTATTGAGAAAAGTCACTGTTCGTGACTTTGTCATTTGTATGGGAGCTATATGATATAGTAATCCGATCCGGCTGAATCCGAGATATACAACGCCTGCAGTATATACAAGCCTACATGCAAAATTTCAGCTCTGTAGCTCGGTCTAGGAGGAGTTTGCGTTGATCCAGACGGACGGGCATGGCGATTTGAACTCGTCTCGTCGTGCTGATCAAGAATATATATACTTTATATGGTCGGAGATGCTTCCTTCTATGCGTTGCACACTTTTGACCGAAATTAATATACCCTTTTTGCAAGGGTATAAAAAACCCAAAATTTAGAATGTGGCTAGGCCCATAATTACATCAATTCTAAATATAACGAGAGTTTAAACTTAAATTTCAGAATGCCTTTTTTGGGCTAACTTAAGAGGTCGAGAATTTTTTACTCTCTTTAATTTTGTTTTTGATTCAATACAAAATAATTCTAATAAAAAATAAACATAATCATTGTAATCTGTCTGAAAAAGCAGGGTCCCAACCAAGAAGATCCCCTTAGTATAACATTTCCCTTGTTGTGTCCTATTTTTAAAAAATTTGAAAGTGACGTGAAAAAAGTTTACATATAGCGAAAACATTCCTCTTAATAAATTGAATAATAAAGGATCTGCAGTAAAATCCCAGATGTTTTCCGACAAATTGCTTAATTGTAGATCTTTCTTGATCCTCAGAGGTATTAACAACAAATTTGATCGCGCAAAAAAATGGTACCTACATTTTAATTTCAGAATATCCTCACAAAAGTTCTTCAAAAGTGAAAACGATGGACAGAAAATTACGAAAAACATTGCAAAATCTTCCTTTAGGAATATACAACTAGATTTTTGCGTTTTCAATTCCATGAGCTAACTGCCGGTGGGTAATCGGAATTACTCATTGTTAGTAGGCCATGCCTTTTTCACTTTCTACGCCTTTAAATTTTCTTTAAACTGTCTCAGTTGTACTTTGAAAATCAAAGTAAAAACATAAAATTTTTAGATTTTTGTTTTGTCGGCTGTGTTTTTGTACACAACCATCCGGTCCAGTAATCCTGTCACTGCCCCCCACAAGTAAGTAGTTGTCCTTTAATTGTACTGCAAAGACATAATTTCTTTTACTGCTTTTTTTTGTTGAAATTTTTATTTTTTTCTAGAACATGTGTAACGGTTGCTATGCTAACTGTGGTCCTTGTTGTAGACCATGCTGTTCAAGCAACTGTGGATCATGTTGCCAACCTTGTGGCCCAGTTTGCGGATCCTGCTGTAGTCCTGGATCGGCACGTTGTTATGGGGGCGGCAGGCCGGTGATAGGCACTCGCTTATCCAAAATGACTGGGCTTTGGACACTCATTTATTACAGATAAAATGACGAGAATAAATTTTCATTGAAAGTATGTCTTTAATTCATTTAGTTATGGGTCATGACTAGGCCTATATTTGATAAGGAGTTCCCTAAACCAAAAAATTATTGTAAAGCTAACAAAAATTTATTTAAAAATATCCAAGACGTTGACTTCCAGTTACATCTCATCCAAGTTATAAGTATATCGGCTTAGCTTCTCGTGTTAATCAAGAAGTATATATATCTTTATGGAGTCGGAAATGTCTCGTTCTCTGCGTTTCAAACATCTGACCAATGGTATAAAAATGAAAAAGGTCTTGTAGATCGAAGCATCTCCGACCATATAAGGTATTTATATTCTTGATCAGCACGACGAGACGAATTCAAATAGCCATGTCCATCCGTGTCCGTCCGTCCGCCCGTCCGTCCGGATCAACGCAACTCGTCCTAGACCGTTGGAGCTACTGAGCTCCAATTTGAAATTTTGCATGTAGGCTTGAATATACTGCACAGTTTGTATATCTCGGTTTCAGCCGCATCGGACCACTATATCATATAGCTCCCATACAAACCGCAAATTCACGAACAGTGACTTTTCTCAACGACTTTATTTTCTGAGCACATATAAACGCCTGTGCCAAATTTGATCATGATCGAGTGACTGTATCATATAGCTCCCATAGGAACAATCGGTCGAAAACAGTGACATTCTTCAATAACTTCGTTACTTTTGACGCGATTGCTTTCAAATTAAATATTTGTTAGTTTAATATTTCTGTTAATGACTGTGCCGAATTTGACAAAGATCGGGTGACTATATAATATAGCACCCTATGGGTGCATACTATAAATATATGTATAAAACAATACAAATATTGACATCATCGCTTTACTTAGTCGGAAAGCCCCTATTATAGCATGATCAATTGTCTTAAATATTTCCTTGTCGTGACTTATGTCTTAACTGATACTGATATTTGATTGATTGATAATAAAGATACTTAACTTAGTATTCATTCTCATTGACTATCATTATCTAAAAGTGCAGTAAAGTATTGATTAATATAGTAATTATTATTATCTTAGTACTGCACTTTAATATATATAACCAATGAGAATAAATAGGTACTATATAGTCCTTATATCTGACTTGATGATTTTTCCTAATTAATGATATATAATACGCAATTCAATAATGTTAGTACTTCAGATGATGTGAATGAAATCATACTCAAATCATACCTTATCAAAAAATATTCAAGCCTTTTAATACCGATCAGTAAGAATTAATTGCTGTACTTATGTAAATGCTCTTTAGTGTTATAATTTATAAAAGTAGCTTTTTTATATAATATATTGAATCTGTAAGTATAATAAATAATAATCAGCTTTAAGCTTACCAAGCAACAAAACACTCAAAATAATCTAAAAAATTTTCAAAAGAGCAACAATGTGGAGAAGAATAAAAGTCCTTTGGAAAGAATAAAAAGCCTAAATATTTGGTCTACGTGATGAATGTAAAAATAATGAAGTAAGTAAGTCGTCTGGCCGACTTTGGTATACCATACACCAGTAAAGCAAATATTTCAAGCATTTTCACATGCTTCTTACAAGCATATCTTAGTATCTCGCTCACTCAATCATACGAGCACCCTAGCGCCCCCACCAGCTAACGGCCAACTCCGGCCTTATGGAAAAACGTTTATATGCATAACTCAACTGTTTTTTATCCGATTTTGATCAAATTTGGTATTTTGCTAGATATTAGTATTAAATTTAAGTGTGCCAAATTTGATTGCATGAGGTAAAAATATACGGGAGATAATCAAGTTTTTCAAATTACGGGGGCGGAAAAGGGCGTGGCAAAATTTGTATACATACAAAATGTGTGCATTTACTAAGCGAATATACATACCAAATATGGTGTCTCTAGCTAGAATAGTTTTTGAGATAAACGCTTTTTTTAAATTGCGGGGGCGGAAAGGGGCGTGGCAAAAATTTGAAATAAACTTGATCACTCTACATACTACACGAGTCTACATAAAAAATTTGGTGGCTCTAGCTCTTATAGTCTCCGAGATCTAGGTGTTCATACGGACAGACGGACAGACGGACGGACGGACAGACAGACGGACATGGCTAGATCGACTCGGTTGTTGATCCTGATCAAGAATATATATACTTTGTGGGGTCGGAGATGCTTCCTTCTGCCTGTTACATACATTTTGGCGACTTTAAATACCATTTCACCCTATGGGTGTATGGTATAAAAAGATGTTGAAATAGATTTTTTTTTAAATTTCAACGCACAACTGTTGCCTATATTTGGTGTTTGTATTGATCTGATATTAGCCAAGTTGGTGAGGTCTACTCACCAAAATTTAGTCCAATTACTCCCCCAGATAATCACGGACGGAATAGCTAGACGTACGGCTAGATCGACTGCTGATGATGCTCAGAAATATACAGTTAATGAGTTATGACGAGCTCCTTTCTGTCTGTTTCATATTAATATAGAAAGCTTTTCTTCTATGTGCATGATATCCACTGTATAGGTTAATTTAGTTTAATTTTGCAACTTTCTGATTTTCTCGGGTCTCCAGTAACCTAATGATGAAATTTTTTCATTAATTCGTTGGTTAATCTAATCGGATGATGTCCAGTAAATGTCGTCGTGTCAGCTTTTGACTGTTTTTCTTCAGGCGCAATTAAACAAAAAGTCCGCCTTTTTGGCTGGACACTTCTTTCTGAAGTGGTTAATATTATAGATGTACTCTTTGAAGAAGAGTCACGCCGTTTGGCGTGACGCCGTTTAACGCCACTAATTTATACGAAAATAATTGAATTTCCCGTCGAATGATACATGTTCAATAGAAGCACTATTTCATCTGGCATTTTTCCCAAATTGCACAATCTAAGAACGGCGAGAATCAGTTGATAAAATTCAGTTAAATGGGGAAGTCGTGTTAACCTGAATTTTCATTTGAACTGCAAGTATTGAATTAAAAAATGAGTTTATGTGTTTTTCTTTTTGTTTATTCATTTATTTTGATTACATATTGTTTATATATGTAGGCAAATATGTGATTATATAGGATAAATGAGAGTAAATGCGAATAAATGCGATTATAATTACTGCTTGGCTTGGTTTAAAATAGTAATCACTTCGGTTGATTGGTTTCTTTTGGCATATTCCATGGGAGTCAGGCCCAGTGTATCCCTTTGATTGATGTCGTCAACGTGATTGAGAAGAAATTTTACAACATTCACCGAATTATGCAGGGCAGCCATATGCAGGGCTGTGCGTCCAGAGCTATCCGCTTGGGACAAATCCACGCCAGCTGTTTTATATGATTGAAGACGTTTGACCGAGCCATTGGCAGCAGCCGCACAGAGACGTTCGGCCACCTCAACAGACTGGCCAGTAAACTGAGCACAATGCCTGAGAAGCAATTCGATGACCTTCGTCTGATCAAAGGAAATTGCTTCCTCGATAGCGGAATTCACCAAACTGGAGTTTTGATTAAGTATTTTCTCAATTACTTTTAGATTACCCAGCCGTGAGGCAGTACTGAGTTTGGCGGATTTGACAGTCAATTCTCCTCGTAGGCTGGTCTTCATCATATCCTTCTTGTCCTGCAGCGACCATGTACCTTTACTTAAAACATAGGACAACTTGGTGTAAGCCGCCTCCATTGTAATGTCGCCAAGAAAGATGACACCCATGCTAAGGATTTCGGAACTAGCATCATAGACATCGGCCACTGAACCACCGAGACATTGTGTGCAATTCACAATGATAGCACCACGAGCGATGGCCGCTTTCAATTCGGTTAGCAGATCATCTCGATTGGATGGTATATTGCCAGCCCCGAAGGATTGTAGGACAACACCACGTACAGAAGAGCCCAAAGCGCCACGTATTTGAGCCAACGACATGCCCGGAGTGATACGTAGTAGGCTCACATTCCCATCAATTGACAATTGCACACTAAAGGGTTCAATTAACGGTGGTCGATTGATGTAAATCTCGTTCAGATTAATGCTTACACCCATTGTGGCCAATGGCGGATAATTGGGTGAATCGAAGGCATCGAAAGCTTCGCAATTGACTTTCACAGTGCGATTACCGCGAAGCAATTCATGATTAAACATCACACACACCTCGGGTATATCATACGTGCCTGCAACTATTAGGGACTCAATAAAATTATCTTTTCCATCGGAGCGCGTTTGATAGATGGGTATTTGGGAGCCCGTAACAATCACTGGCTTGCCCAGATTTTGCAACATAAAGGACAATGCCGACGAGGTAAAGGCTAAAGTATCAGTGCCATGAAGAACCACAAAGCCATCGTAATTTTTATACTCGTCCTACCCAAAAAAAAAAGTAATATTCAAAATTCAATTAGATGATAATTAATATTTATTTCATCCTCACACACTTACATATATATCCTGGGCTATACGTTTCCAATCGCCTCTTTCCATATTGCTGGAGTCAAGCAACGGATCATATTCCTTGATTTTATACAAGATGCGCTTTTCATCCTTCAAACTGGGTAGAACCAACCATTCAGGATCCGTTGGCAAATAAGTGGGATCGTGAAAATTCATATCCTCACGGATTCTTGGCTCAAATTGTCCGGGAACAGGGGCCAGCACTAACACATATGTATGTATATTATTTATGGAACTATTATTCAGAGTAATCATAATTATAAATAACTTACCGCCATTCTCATTCAAAGTCATGCCAATTGTTCCGCCAGTATAGATGGTCAACACCTTTGACACATTTTCTGTGATGCCTGTTAAATTCAAATTTGACTTGGTCGACATTGTTTGAATGCTCATTTCAAAATGAATGCACTACGAAATTTCACCCTCGATTTTATAGAAAAGTTCTATATAGTATATACGAAGAAGCAAGCATTCGGCCTTTGAGTCATCTAGTGATCAGCAATGACCATTTGAAAAACAAATACAAATACTAACAAAACCAAACTACACCTTAAAAAAATCTTTTATAAAAATGGATAACATTCTTTTGCAAGGCCGACTAAAAAATAACTTTAGTTAAGGGTTGAAGTTTAAGTTAAGTTAAAAAAAAAACACATTTAACAAACATTTTTTATAAATATATGAATAATCTGGGTCTATTTGTTTTATATACATATGTACATGTTGTTAATTGACTGTTGAAAGAGTACATACATATGAACAAGCAAAAGTCACATGTACACGTATATACATATTTAGGTTCGATATTGAAAACGGGACTTTACCGAAAATGCTCTCTTTTCTATATTATCGCTTGTGTGCGAACAAATCGACATATGTATCTAGACTCATCAATACACAGACAAGGAAACGAGCGAAAATTAAAATGGTACAAAAAACCAACAGCAGCAGGACAAATCATCAACTTCAACTCCAAATATCCGAAGTCGATGATAATGAATACAGCAAGAGGTTATACATATATAACGGATGCTTAACGTATCGGACCCAATTGTTCATGAAGAAACGAAGGAAGATATAAGACGAATTTTAAAGGAGAACCACACCATAAGGACATTACTAAAATCTCATAATAAGAAAACCAATATGTCAACCAATAGTCACATATGTCCCACAACTTTCAGACAGATTAGCAAACTCGGTTTGCTATAACACATAACAAATACAGATAGCACACAAACCCAACAACACGTTACGCAGTATATTCAGCAGGGCAAAAAGCAAGATTGATACAATAGATTAAAGTTACCCGGAAGAAGACCACCGATGAGTGGTCGAACTATGTATGTATGTCGGAAAAGAAAATAAGAACAAACTGTTTTTTATTTTTGTTTTTTATTTACCCAACAATTTTACCTAGAGCCGGCAAATCATACCACTATTACTCTTTTTTGTTTCTGCACATTAGCCTCATGATTCTGCAGTCAGCAAGAAGAAAAGCAAATAGTTTATCGTATTTGATCGTCCAATATGTAATATAATTAGTCACATTAAACGCTCAAACTTAAACAATTTCTCTTACTAGTTTGCGAATTTAGAAATTCGTTTGGGTCTGGTCGGAAGCGATTTTAACATATTTCTACTATAGATGGCGAGTTGCGTTTTCCGATGGCTTTCGAAAAGCTCAGTTCTCTATCGATTCCCTTTTAAAAAAGGTCCTGAAACAGGAACATTTACAGCTTACTTTGTAGAACGTAGTATATTATCTAACTAATGACCCCTGCTCTGACTCGATGTTTCAATGACATTGAAATCTTATTTACATTATTATTAATTAAAGTTTCTTATTACTAAGAAAATATTGTACTAATAAATAATATATATAGTCTACATAGATGGATTTATGATTATAAATGTTCAAATTCTAGATTTGCGGATTCTGCTCTACTTTTTCTCATTTTAGATTTATTTGCACTATTTTTTACACAAGCCATTGCGTTTCTAAGAATTTTTTCCGCTGGTTGGGTTTCATCTGTTATTTGAATGGCCTCTGAAAGAGTAAAAATAGTATTAATGTCTCTATGCTTACGTATTTAAATATATAAAATGTATTATTTACCTAACAGTACAGAGACAAAGTTAGCGTAGGTTCGTAAACTCTTTTTATTGCTCACGCCATCCATATTGTAAGCCAATATAATGTCTTCTGCCATTACTTTTTTTAGTGATCTCGATATTGGTGCTTGAATTAGTAAGCCTTTAATTTTAGTGATCTACAATAGAGTGTAAATGAGTTAAGATTTTATATTTCGTTTGAATATTTGCACTTACGAAATCTTGTCTATTATCTAGGCTGATTTTTAAGTTAACCTCCATTAGATGGGCTTCATTTCTAATGGGAAAAGTTTCCACTTCAGCGTCGTTCATTGCTTGAGTTTTTGCCAAAAGTTGTTGTATATAAGTTGTTTGAGTTGCCACCATGTCGATTAGTATAGACATTTCTGCTCTCATTCCATGGATTTCCCTGTTGAGATTTTCCACTTTTTCCACAAGCTCACTGGTTTCTTCTATAACATGTATAAAAATCAATCTATTTTTTAAATTCATTTTAAGTACTTACGGCTATTGTCAATATTAAGTTTCCTTAGTTTTGGGGGTGGCTGTTCGTCTGCTTCTAAATCTAATTCATTCTTAACAATAATTTCCTCGTTCTCCACTACTAGAAATTCCTTTAAAATATTATTTTCCAAAATTTCTTCCTCAGCGCTTACTGCTCTTTGGTTGTGACCAATAATTCCGAAATGCTCATCTAAGTCATGTCTCTCTATTTTAACTAACGGTGGCATTGGTCTTTCACCATTCATTTTTAATATATATTAGCTTAGTTTTTTTTGTAATTGTCGAGCTTGTTCAAATTTATAAAATTTCGGTTTAAATTCGAACTGAAATAAAAAAAAAAACGGTTGTTCAAGAAACCCTTTCCTTAAATTTTAACGCTTTTCTTTTAACAGAAGAACATTTTATCTGGCAACACAGTTTTGTGCACCATGCAGCACTGTCTTTTTAGTATTTTTTAATCAGCTGTTTGTTTGGTATCGTATTTAAGGCCTTTATCGATAATTTTAAGGGTTAATAATAAAAAGACGCAAAATTTTATGAAATATGCAAAAACTATACATTGAAAAGCCCAAAAAACAATTGAGGTCGCTGTCGGACGATATCTAGCTTTCGTTCAACACCATTTTCACTAGGCTTAAGACTTTTATTTATGCTTGAGAAGACAAACTAAGAAGTAACTATTCGAATCGTCTTCATTTTTTGTACATTAAAGTAAAAAACTGGAATATGCAGTCACTTATCATTGTCAAATTGTTGACACCGGCATGAAATTAATATGTTACAAAATAGCAACAAATAAATGTATGCTCACGGCAGCTAATTGTGATATATAGAATTTATTTTGCAGTTACTTGTACACTTATTTCGGCATATTTCAAACACACACACCAAACACTTGCCTATCACAATATTTGTTTTCTTATTTACTTTACAAAAGAGAAGAATTTAACGAAGTGACGCGCGCCGTTGATGAAAACCACAACAAACCGAAATGAGTATTGTAGGGTATTGTTCAGCATACACGACTACACTTGTAAGACGGTTTTTTTTTATGTTAAATGTAAGATTTATTTGATTTGCTAACTTCTTAGAATACAACAAAACGAGTTAAAGAGTTGATTTTTAATTATTTTATTAGCTTAAAATCGTTTTACTTTAAATGACCAGAGTATACACGGTTCAGTGATTGAGATTCAGCAAACAGCTGTTTTTGTTTGCTTTGTAGCTGTGTGTTTAGACGGTCACACTTAATCGTTTTTTGCAGCTCTGGCAACTTCTTTTATTTAAAAACAAAATAGCAGTTAGCTTTTTGAAATTTTTGACAAAATTACTATATTTTGTGCCCACATGCATTTAAATACTAAAATAATTTGCATTAATAAATAAATTATTTTTTATAGCAGGATTAGCAAATGCTGCTAATTATAACTAACAATAATCATGACTTTTGTGAAAAATAAAAAAAAAAAAAAGTTGGCCTTGCCTTTAAATGTCATATTTTTAAGTTTTTACTTTAGTCACTGCCTACAAATTAATTCATTCACACTTTGGAAATCCCCTTGCCAACACACATGTTTCGAAATAGTCCCATATAAATTGCAATAATTTTGACAAACATCCTTTTTCCGTATTAAGGCCAAGGTAAGTAAAGATAAAGTCTAAAAATAATATTAACATCAATCATTTTCATATTTTCCATCGGTCTAGGATCGTCAACATTGTGAAACTTTGGCTTTTTTAGAAGGAAATAAGGACAAAGCTGTTATTCTTCTTCTTTGACGAAAATCATTCATAAATCGTAAGTAAAATGACTATTTCTTTCATTAAAAAAATGCCTTTACATTGGTTTTATTAAATTAGAAAATGTGTTGCGGACCAGCTGGCTGTTGTCCTAGCTGCGGACCCCCATGTGGCTCGTGTTGCAAGAATTGCTGCGTAGAATTATGCAATGTGCCATGTACTCCGGCATATTTGCAATGTTCTTACGACTGTTGCAGCCTGCCTTGCTTTAGGCGATGTTGCTAAATTTTCTAGAATAAGCCGCCAGCTTAACGGGAACAAGAAGTGAAGCTACAAAACATAGATCAAAGAAAAAATAAAAAAAAAAAGAGCAAAAATAATTTTAGAACAAGATTTTTAATCAAAACTGGGTCTTAGCCAGTCAATAAATTTTATGGGCTTATAAGATTTTAGGTCTTAGGTAGAACTAAGGAAAGTAAGTTGTCCAAGAACCGGCCAATTGTATTATCAGCTGTGTTAAAGAACTTGGATTTGTAATGGCCATAACACATCTTCAATGCTAAAAGCAGTTGGGAATTCAAACAACATAAAGTGGAAAAAGAATAGCTAGGCTTGCACTCGTAAATTCTCATCTAAAACCCTTATTGGAAATTTTTAATTTAAAAACTTCTCATAAAGAGAACGTTATAAATAACAAAAGTTGAAAATCTGGCATATAAGTTATTTAAGTTGGATATTTAATTATTGTTCTCTTTATTAGCGGCTAACTTGCCGACTCGAAATATATTTAGAAACTAAACTTATAATATCTTATAAAGACCCAAAGAAGCCCACAGCCAACCAAGAATTGCTGAATCAGCGCCTCGTGCCTCGCTGGTGGCCGCGGTCAATGCGCCTCAGCTGGAGGATCATATTTCGGACGACCGTGAGACCGACTAAATAGCTGACACAGCTACTGTGACTATGTTGCAATTGCTTCCGCTCACTATTTTGCTTGGCTCGTCATAACTCCTCCCTCAGCTAAGTGATGGACGTCCTCGGACTTCTTCAAAGCGGTCTTAAGGCTTGTAATCAGCTGGGCTTGATGTTTTAATTTCCAACGGCGACGAACCTCGTAGATGATGAAGATTGCCACCGCACTTATGGCCAAAGTAGCACCACTACTGATGATGGAACCAGATACCAGGTTGGAGCGAAGTTGACCTATGTTTTGTAGGTTGGTCAAGCTTAGCTCATGTAGAAGTGGCAGACTTAGTTTCTCCCGATGGCTTGTTATGTTGATTTGGGAGATAGCTGCAACCATTGGTTTCTTCTTCAATGCCCCATAGTTGTTAATGAACAGGGTGCCGTTAATGGTTACCTCATCATCGAATGTTGCTAGGTATGTGCCAGCAACCACTTGTGTTTGATTGACCCTGTTGGTGATGGTTGCGGTGACATCATTGATGATTATTATTCCATCATCTACCACTGTCAGTGGATCCAGATGACTGGAACGAGTGCCGCATCTCGCCGGTGTCCCAGATATGAGGTTCTGCGCGCAATTTGGTGTTGGTGATCTTCTGCAGAATGTTGTGCTCACCGCCACATCACACCCAGTAACCGCATACGACTCTGTACCACAGTCCGCAACTATGCTACCCTTTTCAAAATCTAAAACTATATTTTTTCTTTGAACGGGATAAACATTAATTTTCTTACATGCTAATTTTGGATTAGGATATTTAATTAGAAAGTGTAGGATTTCGTTATTTTGGAAAGCCTTAATGCTAGCCACCTCTAGGATATCAGTTACACTAATGTTAGTGAGATGTTTGTTTTTGATTTCCTCAATATCAAGGTCATTAAGAATTACGGGGCTGATTAAATTTGCTTTAGCAAGTGTAATAGTTAATATCAAATTTTGAAGGTCTGAAATTACCATTCTATTTTTTGCCAGGACAGTTTCAAATAAGTGTTCAATATTTAATTCATCAATTTTGCTTATTTCGTTTAAAGAGTTAGTGAGCTTATTTAATCTATCTTGGAGTTTGCTATTTATTTCAATCTGTCTATTTCCTTGTTCGCTTAACTGATTTTGTCTAAATTTTACTTGTTCCCAATCATCAAAATCGGGTGTACCTGCAACTACTTTAAGAGCAGTGCCTAATATGTTTAGGCTCCTAGCATACCTATGATGAACTCTTAATGTCCCTATTAGTGTACTAATTCTATCGATATCTGCTAGTATTACTTTCCTCACATGTTCTTGTTTGAACGACTCCACCAACACTCTCGTTTCTTCGGCGTAGGTTTGGTATGACGTCACGTTTGTTGTATGTCCAAGGTACGCGTAGTCATCCCAAATAGTTACATCTCCGTCCATTACAGGTATGTAATTGGACATCGAGTAATCCGTCAATTTCACCGAAGCCACCAATAAAGCCGTTAGTATCGGCAACAAAAGTTTAATCCTAAATGAAATATTAAAAATTAGAAAATAATGAAAAATATTTTATCGAAGGTTGTCCTTATGGACCACCCTCCCTTTTATGAGAACAGACGTTCCCAGGTCTGCCTCAACCGTACCCTCTGTATAGAGTGGGGTCAGTTTGTTACCTAATCGTTTGTTAGATTTCACCCATACCTTGTCTCCTACTCGATATCTTTTTTCAGCCCTTTTTTTATTCCCCTGTTCCAATTGTTTGATCTGCGTCTTTTCGAGTTTTTTTCGAATAGTCGCCTCCATTTCTGCGGTTGATGTATGGACTATTTCTATCGGTTGCTTGTTTGTCACCGAATGGATGGTTCTGTTATATTCTATTGTTGCCATCAGTATAACATCAACTGTCTCGTTGGTTTGAGAACTAAGTTTTTTGCATCTTGCGATCTCCGTCAGGGTGCTATGGAATCTCTCCACCTGCCCATTCGAAGTGCTATGCAATGGAGGTGCATTTGCAATATGAATATCAAAATTATTTGACAACAATGATTTTATTGTCTCAGAATTTAGTGACCGTTCGTTGTCACAATAAATAGTTTTAATTTTCGGAAAGAGGTTAATTAGCTGGAGTAATGGAGCTTTTATGTCGACAATAGCTCGGGAAGCAATGGGCTGTACTACAGCGAACTTGGAAAATTTGTCAAGACATGTAAGAAAGAGCTTCTTGTCTGTTGAAAAGACGTCGACATGTAGAATTTCTCCTGCAAAAGAAGGAATGGGTGTGACACCTAATATGTGTTTCTTAGGGTGTCTGTCATATTTTGCAACTGAACAAATTTTGCAATTTGCAGCAATCTCTGTTGCTAGCCTGTTCATATTTGGAAAAAAATAATCGCGAAGTACTTGCTTAACATTTTCCTGAGCTGCTCGATGAGCTCTGTTATGCTCAGTGGTTAATATTTCCCTTTGCTCCGTTCGGTCAGGGATATCGCTGACTAGGTACTTCGAATACCTAAAAGTTGTAGTTGGGAACATTTCTACGAGACTATGCTGAATGAGGGCAAGCACTGGAAGTTCGCAGTGAATTGCATTGACTACATCCGCATTTACCACATCTTGCAACGTTTGCATTAATGTGCTCCTATCAGACACTTGAATAACATGTCTTGTTTTTGTCTGAAAAAGTAAGAATGTTCTTACCGAAGGGAAATCTGCTTCTTCAATGATAATTTGATTCCTAAAGCAATTGACCGGTTTGTCCGTTGAGTCAATGGTGTAGGTCAGTGATTCTTCGCTATGTATTGTAGCGATGTCCGATTCTTGAGACTGTAAAGCATTTATATTTTGCCTCGACAGCGCGTCGGCGACTTTATTTTCTTTCCCTGGCTTATAAATAAGCTTCGCGTTGTGATCATCTATAATAGATTTCCATCGTTTTATTTTTGCGTTTGTATTTCGATCGGACACTGCGAAGGTGAGGGGTTGATGATCGGTATAAATGTTTAAGTCCCTAACTCCGTAAATGTAATTTCGAAGTGTTTTCAAAGCCCAAACAATTGCCAAGAGTTCCCTTTCATTAGTCGCCAGGTCAGGTTCGTTGTCCCGCAATGTTCTCGAGATCATTGTTATGGGTCTTCCATCCTGCGACAATACTGCTCCCAGGCCGTGCCCCGAGGCATCTGTAGTTAGGTCAAATGGCTTTTTGTAATCCGGGTATCTTAACATGACATCTTCAGAGGCTAAGATATTTTTAAGTCTATCGAATGTTTGCAGCTGTGTAGCTGTAAGTTCGACTTTGACTTTTCTGGAGTGGTTGGTGCTAACCTTCCCATTGTCTCCTTTAAGAATTTCCGTAAGTGGTCTAGCAATTGCGGCATAGTTTTTTATAAAACACCTATAATAGCTGGATAGGCCTAAAAATGACCTTAGCTCGTATAAAGATGTTGGTGGTTTAATAGACTGTATAGCCTGAACCTTTTCTAGTGAAGTTTTTATACCTCCCCTAGTAACAACAAACCCGAGGTATTCGACGCTTTTTTTGAAAAACTTCGATTTTTCCTGGGAAACTCTCATGCCCGCATCACCAAGACACTGAAGAATTATGTCAATGTGTTTAACATGATCTTCTTTTGTTTCGGAAAATATAATGACATCGTCCACGTAGACGTGACATATTTTACCGATGTGTTCTCGTAGAACATCATCAATGGCCCTCTGAAAAATACTTGGGGCGTTTTTTAGTCCAAATGGGAGTCGACAAAATTCGTACTTCCCACTGTTGACAGAGAAGGCGGTTTTCTCCCTATCCCCCTCTGCCAGCTCGATCTGGTGGAATCCCGACTTTAGGTCCAAAGTCGAGAAATACTGTGATTTTCCCATGTTCGACAGTATTGTCGTAATAGAGGGAATCGGATATTTGTCCGACACAGTTACCTGGTTTAGTTTTCGAAAATCAATGACCATTCTTTTCTTTTTATGGCCGAGTTCATCAACGCCTTTTTTATCTACAACCCAAATGGGATTATTATATGGCGATTTCGATGGTCGTATAATTTTATCTTTTAGAAGTTGCTTTATTTCCGTGTTAACGAAATCAGATACCCCCAATGGGTATGGGTATGGTCTTGAGAATACAGGTTCTCCCTGTGTTCGAATGGTTGCCACTGTGTTTATATTAAAAGGTAAAGCTATTTTGGGGTCCGCGAAGGAAGAAGCTCTTAGCTTAATCATTTTTTTAAATTTTTCTTTTATAGCAAGAGGAACATCTTCATCATTTATTTCAATGAAGTTTACGTCAGCACATTTGTGCAACATAATATCCTCAGAGCCCCCATTAAAAAAAATTTTACTTTTCGTAAAATTGATAGTGGCGTTTACTTTTCTTAAAAGATCTAACCCTATAATAGCGTCAAAGTCAGCTAAAGTGGATAAAATGAAGAAAAAAGATTTTTCTCCGAAGAGGCTGATTTTACATTTTTTGGTAACAGAAGAGGAGCCATGGATAGATTTAACTTGAAACGGACTCTGCACTGGGACTATGTGTTCTAATTCGGACAATGGTTTAATGTAATTTTTTGATGCCCCAGTGTCTACTAGAATTTTTATTGTTCTCCCGTGCAATTGTTTAATGATGTACGGGAGGAAGGATGCTGGCCTAAAAAATTACAGGCTTCAATGTCGGATTGCTCATCCTCGAAATGTGTTACAGCATCTTCTGCTTTTGATTCATAATCTTCGTCACCGTCTGGCACAACTTGATTATGATTCACATTTTGACGGCTTTGCGTCGAATTTGCGAAAGGCTTTCTTTGTTGATATGCAGTTGGCTGTTTAAAGCGCGATGTAGATGGATCAACATCCATTGGCTCAACAGGCTGAATTGGATTTCTGCCTTGAAACTTGGACTTTGAGCTATTATATTGTCTGGCACTTTGATTCCCTTTGCCATGGTAGTTCTGTTTTTTAGTGAAATGTGGGTTTTTGTTATGACCCGAATTTGAGTTACCATCTTGATGGTACTGTGATTTTTTTGATTGTTCTTGGTTGTTAACCGAATTTTTGTTTTTGTCGTCTGCAACCTTTGCAAAGGTTGCAGCGAAATTTGCGTATTCGTTACTGGCTTCAGCCTCTTGTGCCATTGCAAGTGCAATTGGCAGAGTCTTGGGCCTTGCCGGTAGGACATGTGCTTTGAGGGACTTTTCCAGTCCCGAAACAAAAGAATGTAACGCATCCTCGCGATGTTGTTCATTAAGGGTTAAAGCCGTCGATGTATCGTACGTCATTAACGTTTTGTTTGTCAAGAGAGTTAAGGTCTTTTCGATTTCGTCGTAATACTCCAAAAGAGATAGTTCTCCCTGTCTAAGTATACCCAATTTCTGTTTTATAACACGAGCTGGAGTTTTGTCTGCATATGTAAAGTCTAATCTTGAAATTATGGCGTCAAAGTTTAACGCGGTGTTGTAAGAGGAAAGAGTCGAACTTGCTGTACCCCTAATTTTGTTTCTGATTATTCCCACTGCCTGGTAGTGTGTCGAACTCCCATTGTATGGGCGGAACAAATCATAAGCAAATGTTGCTGCTGACCGCCATGCAACATACTCTGCTTGACTACCACTAAATTCAGGGACTGATCTCACTATGTCAAGTGGTTCTTTGCACTCAACTCCTGGTACTATTTTTACTGTTTCAAACACTTCCACTTCCGGTGTGGACATTTTTAACTCATTCACTTGTCTGGTTAAATCTCCTATTTTTTCTTCTAAATGTGTTGAAAATTGTTGAGACTGAGCATTTAAAGCAGATTTCACTGCTTCTTGCATTAAATTAAATACTTCTTGGGCATTCATTTTTGTTTTATTCTCTTCACTTTCAGCACTCGATTTTATTTCTTTACACAGCTCTACCAACTCTTCGTCACTGCAATCACTTATCATAAGGAATTTTTTTCCTATTACACTTTATTAGAGCAAATTTTGTTTTATAACTAAAATTTTAATATATTTTTTTATTTATTATTTATTCCTTTTTTTATTAAAAATGGAAAAAAATGGAAATCAAGAACAAAAATCTCACTTACATGAAATACATTGACTGCAATTTAAGATATTTCCTCCTTATTTTAGTTATAACAAATTCCCCAAGTGTCAGTCAGATGTCGGTGTGACGGGCGGTGATGACGTTGTTCGATGTTTGGATTTGTAGTTTTTCGCCTTTAGCTCTCCTAATGGTTTTATGTTTCCACAAAAAATTTTTTGAATTGTTGTTATTCACACGCGTTGTGTTTCGTGGATTCGCGTTTGGTTTACGTAGACTTTCACCCACGGAGTTTCGATTATTTATTTTAATATATTTATTTTAAATATTAAATATTTTTCTTATGCCGTTGGGCGCCAGTTATTTAAGTTGGATATTTAATTATTGTTCTCTTTATTAGCGGCTAACTTGCCGACTCGAAATATATTTAGAAACTAAACTTATAATATCTTATAAAGACCCAAAGAAGCCCACAGCCAACCAAGAATTGCTGAATCAGCGCCTCGTGCCTCGCTGGTGGCCGCGGTCAATGCGCCTCAGCTGGAGGATCATATTTCGGACGACCGTGAGACCGACTAAATAGCTGACACAGCTACTGTGACTATGTTGCAATTGCTTCCGCTCACTATTTTGCTTGGCTCGTCATAAAAAACATTGACTATTCGCTTTTAAATTCCGATTTTTTTTTATTTTAAAACGTCAGTAAAGTTTTTTAGGGTGTTAATTTATAACTTTGAGTTGAGTATTCTATTTTACGGAAATTCGACGGGAAATTTAATTTCCTTCCTTTCGTAGCTCAAGTATAATAATAGAATAATAGAAGAAGGAACTGAAAAGTCAAAAGTATTCAATTTATTTCAAAACTCGTATGAAAATTAAATCATTTTTTGATGCGATTTTATAATTTTATATGCCACATTGCAATTTGGAAATTGGTTAAAATACAGTTCGATTATTAGGTAAATTGACTTAAAATTTTTAAAGAGCATTATCTAGATAGATATGGTTAGATGGTTTTTTTACCAATTTATATTTATGCCATAAACTATCATGATTTTCTGGGAAAACTTAGAGGCCCTGTGCTGGCTTAGTCCGTCCTTGCCTCTGGGGATATTACTAATATTTCTTTGTTCTTTCACATTGTTGATATTTACACTATAAACCTGTTCGATCATTGTTTATTAGACTCACTTAAAAGATTTAACTTTCTGTTGTGTTCTCTCATAAACTATAACCGAGTATAGACTACTCAGGTTTGTGGTTCTTAACTAAATGATGAGAAACAGATATTTTGAGATAACTAAGAATATAAAATTTTATATAAACCAAGTCGGCTTTGTAATGAAATTTCATTACCTGTTTAGAGAATAACCAAATGTTTGACATTCCGACTCTGAGTTTCGTAGAGTTAACAACAAAACACATTCAATTCCAATAACATCAATCTTTTGGAAGAACTTTCGTTTGTGGTAAGCTAAAAACAAGACCTTTTAGCCTTTCTGAAGAGAGTTCACAGACACTTTCGTTTCTCTTGTTTCAGTATCTACGATCTCTGTCAACTGAGTCGTCTCATCATTCATCCTTTTGGCCATTATAAATTTACCCATTCTCTCACTCTTCACAATGTGCTGTAATCCTGGAGGATGCTGCAACATGGCCGCTTGTGTTCAATGCACTAACTTTTGCTTCAATTGCTGGACAGGATCGGGTAGTACAATGTATTGTCGCCCAAGCTGCACACCAAGTTGCCCTCCGTACCGCGGCTGCTGTGGTGGCCCAGGTGGTTGCTGCTAAGCTTCATCACCAAAAGGATTCTCTTCAATTTCCCCCGATTATCAATATTCTATTTCGAAAAATAAATTAATTGCACAGGAAACGTTTTGTTAATTGGAATCTAAATCAAAGATCAAAATTGCGCATCAACTATAATTTCTTAACTTTATTTTTTAAGTGAACAAAAGTTGGTTTTTTTTATAGATTTTTAATACAAATTGCTCTTTCAGGATGATATATTCCCCCCCTTAAGAGGGTTTTTCCTGACAGAGTTTATATAACTTGTGGTGCATGAAGTGGGGATGCTTCACAAATATAGGCAAATGGCATATTGCAAGCAATGTCATTCAATGCTGGGACAGTTTCCTCGTTACCAAAACCCAACTGATCACAGTGCTCACCATTATTATAATTATCTGGCTGTCCGGGAAACCAAATATCCAGGTTAATGGGTTCTCCATTCGAGAACCACACATGTTTTCCAGTCTCGGCAATATCATTGCCCGAAGTCCAATATTGCTTCATAATATTCATATCGTTCAGATACTTATTAATCGCGTGCCATTCTTCAATTGTATCGATTGTGATGAGCTCAGAACCCATTCGTCGACAATTTTCATAGGCTTTAAACCAATTAACGTAATTTTCCTGGGCGATAAAATAGTAACCATTGCCAATTTTGGTAAAGAGTCCTGTTCGATACACAAAATATTAAATATGTTGATTAATTTTGTAATATATTTTACTTACCATCCCTGTTTATTACAGCATTGCCAAGGGTGGAGGCCACCAGCCCAAGGATGAAGATAAATTGAAAGCACTTTGCAAACATCTTAACTGAAATGATAAACTTGAACTTTCATTATTGCACTTTTATAGCTGCTGGGTGTGGGTATACTTAAAATAACTTAGCCCCTTGTAGTCTTATCTGTGACAACTCTAATTAAGAGAGATTAGAAATATAAACAAAAACACGAAAAGAAATGACAAAATGTAGTTATGAAAGTTTTATCTATAGCTTTCTAATAAAACAAAAGATAAGATTACCCAAGGTATACTTAGGCTATCTAAGAAATCCTTAAATTATATCCTTAAATTGCATTTCAGGCATTTAAGGATTTTGAGTGTAATTTAAAAATGTCTTTAAAATCAACTAGGAATATGACTTAAAATGGAGAACCTGTTTTATCCGATTCATCGATAAGTTAAAAACCAAACAAATATAATGAAAACTGAAAAACTGTGCAGAATTCATTCTTTTTCTCCAACCCCTCAAAGGAATTACTAACCTTAGCTTTATGATCATCAATATCAAAGACTGAAGTTACCAGAAAATAATGAAAATAATAATGAAAATAAGTAAATAATTAAATACTTAAAGTTTCTAGGGGATAATTGTTTCTTTGGCGTCTTAATGATTAATTTTAAATTTCACTTAAATATTCAGAGGATATTTTTAGCAAACATTTGAAAATTTCGGTTTACAAGGCCAGCCATCTATATAATCTATTATCAATAGTATCATCGAAATGTATTTATTTTATTTATTTATTTTTATTCCGAATCGAAACGTAATTGTAAATCACAGTCAATTCTTAACTTGTAACTTGTTGGAAAATCCGTCCGTTTCCCACAGGAAATGTGGGACAAGTCTGAAACATATTTTTGCTAAGTAGACTTTAAATTGAACTCTTCTCATACTTGAATTCAATTAACTTGTTGGAAAATCCGTCTCAATTTTAATTTCTTTACTTTATTTGGACTGTAAATGAAAACCAAAATGTTGTACTTTCGACAGTTTTTATTACAAATTGCTCTTTCCAAGTGATATTCTTGCCCTGCATGATTATCATATTATATAATTTGTTGCGCATGAAGCGAGGATGCTTCACAAATATATGAAATTATCCCATCGCAGCCACCATCATTTAATTGTGGGATATCTTGACCTTTGGAGTACCAACCCAACATATCACAGTGTTCCCTGTTTTGATAATTATCAGGCTGTCCCGGAGCCCAAATATCCAGGGTAATGGGTTCTCCATTCGAGAACCAGACATGTTTTCCAGTTTCAGCAAGATCATTACCCGAAGTCCAATAACTCTTCATGATATTCATATTGTTCAGATACTTATTAATCGCGTGCCATTCTTCAATTGTATCGATTGTGATGAGCTCAGAACCCATTCGTCGGCAATCTTCGTAGGCATTAAACCATTTAGTGTAATTTTCATGAGCGATATAATAGTAACCATTGCCAATTTGGGTAAAGAGTCCTGTTGGATACACAAAATATTAAATACATATGTTGATTAATTTTTAAATTTATTCTACTTACCATCTCTGTTTAATACAGCATTACCGAGGGTGGAGGCCACCAGCCCAAGAAAAAGGGTAAATTGAACGCACTTCACAAACATTTTAAGTGTTATGATGAAGTTTAATATCGGATATTGGCCTTTTATATTAGATGGAGACACAATTCGACAACAATTAGTCCCTTGTTGAGCTTTATCTGTGAAAACTCAAAGTAGAGTATGCAAGAGATTAGAAGTAAAGGTAAAAACAATTTTAATAGACAATGAAATACAGATATAAATTTTATTAATAGCTCTCATAAAATAAGAAAATGTATGGGCTATGATAAAACGAAAATAAACACTGTGCAATTGAATTTGTGAAAGCTTCCCTTAGTATCCTTTACTCTTATTACAATCTTATAATCTACTCAGACTCTTCTATTCCATTCTTTAAAACTTCTATCCTTTAAGCTTTATTTATTTGTCCATACGATTCGTGCAGTGCGTTTAACATCAACGTCCGTTAAATTCCATAAAATCGTTAAATACAACGATGTTTAAATAAGATATTTTCGGTAAATATGGAAAAGGAATTAGCATTTATTGACAACAGAGAAATACAATTTATTTGTATGGTAAATATTTACCCAAATAAACATCTACATTTTATTAAGATGGCTTGAAAAAAAAAAAACAGTTCAAACTGCTCGCCAAAAAAGATTAGTTTGGCAGTTCAGCATAATCCATTAAAAATATTGCGTTTACCAATACTAAACTTTTCTAGAAATATCGATATATTCTATCGATTTATTTTTATGAATTTTGTATCTTACTCTGGCAACATCCGTAGGAAAACAGTTTCTGGCAACGCTGACAGCTGAGGAAAACATAAACAAAATGCCCACTGAAAATAGGTGACTTTCATTAAATTTAAACTTATTCAGACTAAATTATTAATTAAATTCATATGCATTCTGCAACTGAATCAAAAACCATTTAGCATCAAGATAATGCCAAAGGCTGTCGTCTGTGAGGAGACCAACCTGCGAGGTGACATCATTTTTTCGTCTGGCTGTGTGGTTCATCCCAGTGCCACAATTGTTGCCGAGGCGGGGCCGATTATAATTGGCGAGAATTGTATTATTGAGGAATATGCCACAATTGCTCATCGCCTGATTGAAGGAGCCAATTGGGATTCAAGTAATATCCTGAGCATCGGCACACACAATGTCTTCGAAGTCGGATGCACAGTGGAAGCAACCAAAATCGGTGATAAAAATGTTTTCGAAAGCAAATCCTATGTTGGCCCCGGTGTCACTGTCACCAGTGGCTGTGTAGTCGGTGCTGGCATACAAATGCGAACGGCTCAGGTGATGCCCGAGAACACCATTGTCTATGGCAAGGATGCACTGCAGCGTGAGGCCATTGATAAGCAAGGTTCACAAACTCTACAAATCGATTTCCTACGCAAAGTTTTGCCCAACTATCACCATTTACGCAAACCGAACTATGATCCAAAAAAACCGCGTAGCGTTGTCTAAACTTAATTATGTATTCTCGACTGTTGTAGTAGCATTAAAATTATTCATTTCCGTTTGAAACGTATCTATTGTATGATCACACAGCGCTTCCAAATCCTCTAGGCCGCGCTTAAGCAAATCAATGGCCCTCTCTCGGTGGGACTGGATGCGAAAATGTAGTTTTTGTTCAGTTGGATGGGGAATAGTATAGCCAACGAAATCGACCTCAGGATATCGAGCTATAATCGTCTTCAAGGCATTGCCCAGCGTATGTCCCTCGTTGGTAAAAACGAATGTACGTGATCCTTCACCGTTTTTTTCATCTCCAGCAAGCTAAGATACATGCATATATATTGTAAAATTCGAGCACATGTATGTAGTTTAATTAATGTCAAACTTACCTCTGCTAGGGCACCCATTTTAACAACCAAAAACCAAGATGTTTTTATAAATACAAAAAAAAAACGTGTTGCCGCAATAGTGATGGCAATCAAGCCAAAACAATTGCGAGGGCTACACTAGTGTCGGAACTAGTTATCGAAATTGGAAGTTTAATGTGGCAAATATATTATCCAATATCCAATAGGATATTGTATGCCCATATTAGGGCTACGCAGTAATTCATTTTATATCATATACAGTAGACCCTCGGTTAACGAACAGACTTCGTTCCAGCATCTTGTCCGTTAAGCGAAATATGAATCAATGTAAAATTAAATATCTGTTCGCTATCCGAATAGTTCGTCATCCGAGGCGTTCGTTAACCGAGGTTCCACTATATATGTAAAAATATTTAATGAATTAGCCTTTATAAAAAAAGTCATATTAAACAGTTTTCTTGTGAACCAGTTTTTGGAACCAGTGTTACATCGTGTAGATATGATAGTCGCACGGTCACACAAATCGATAGATACCGATACCGGTTCTGGTTCTGGCACGGCGCGCGTCAAGCTCAAACAAATGTTTTTGCCCACTTCATCATTTGTGTGACAATTTGCCATTCAATTAAATTTATGAATTATACTTAAAAAAAAAGAAAAGCAACACCATCAAGATCTTGAAAGAAAAGTATTAAAATAAGTGAAGAAAAGTAAAATTGCATATTGTGCCAAAACGCTTCTGTGAATTTGTGCTTGTGCGAGTCTTGTGTTTGCGTGTGTGTAAGTGTGTTTGTTTGACAGCAGCGCGACCGCGGCCAACATAAAAACAACAACAAAAAAACCTCTTATACAGCAGAAAAGGCGGCAAAAGAGAAAAGAAAACAGAACACAAGGCAAAGCGGCATAGGTAACAAAAACAAAAACAAAAAAAAATGCAACTGCAAACATAATTATTTTCGCAATACACAAACGGCACTTAACGATTTTTGCTCTCTCTCTCTTTCTGGTCTCTCTTCTGACAGTTGTGTGTGTGAGTGCGTCTGTGTCTGGTGCGACGCCGACAGGAATAAAAAAAATACCAACAACTGCAATACAGGTTTGTGCAAAAGCAGCAAAAAAAAAAACTTAAAAAGACAACTGAATAACGTAAAATTAATGCAAATTGTGCTTAAATTTAAAATGCTATATTGAAAATTTGTATTTATGAGAAAATTGAATGTACAACAAAAGTAAAAAGGTGTCATTTCTGATTGCCACGCCTCCCTTGCCTGGAGGCATGAAAAATAAAAAAAAAAAACAACAATTTTATGCAAATTCATGCACACGACGACGCCGCTCTCTGCCGCTGCAAAGTCAACGCCAGCGAAGGCGGAAGCGTTCTGGTTTATATATTTATGTACATATATACATATGTATGTATGTTTGTACATATGTACATTGATGTGATCAGAATTGGGCATAAAATCAAATTAAGTAATAAGAGTTATTAAGTTGTTCTTGATTCAGCCAAAATTGTCCTCCAATACACATGTGTAGGTATGTACGTACGTAAGTATGTATGCATGTGTAAACATCCATGAAACTTGGAAAAATGTCATTTACTTATGTACATATGTACATTTGTATGTATGCTTGTTTGATGTACATACATACGTACATATGTATGGAAAATAGCGAAAAGAAGACTGAAAGAAAAAGGCTGTAGGAATTTCGTTTGTGTTGAAATTTGAAAAAAAAAAACCTATTTGTTGACAATTAGAGGTTTTTCTTACCGTTATCGTACGAATCTATGTACATACATATGTATAAACAATTTGAACTATAATAATAGAATCCTAGACAATTTTGATACAGTCAGCACAACATTTATTCGTATAGAAGAAATTTAAAACCAATTTGCTTTATATGTAAATAAAAATCAGACTAGATTTCAAAGCAAAAATTTGAATTCAATTTGATTTGCGTATTGTTTTTATAACTAATTCTAATAACAAAAATATGCATATATATGTACATATGAATGTATTTAGATAAAAAATTGGAAAAAAAGTAAATTAAGTAGATCTTTATTCGCAAGTATAATAGAAATAATATTACCACTAATAAGCAAAAATCGCAGAAAAGGTAAAAGTACATAATAACATATACCGTTATAGAAGCATTCGGAGACATTTATTTGCCCAAAAATATTTACATACATAAATATGTTTTTGCAAGGCCACGAAGTCTATTTAATATTCATCCGATCTTAATAAAAGATGTGTCTCTTTTATTGTCTTAAAGCGGCCACGAAGTCTATTTAATATTCATCCGATCTTAATAAAAGATGTGTCTCTTTTATTGTCTTAAAGCGGCTCCTAGACGAAGGCTCAAAAGTCAAAATTTTTATTGGGGATATATTGAATACATTTGTGTGTTAAAATGATCATGGTGGGAAGAAGGGGAAAGGTGTGATAAAAAAAATTGACGAACCATTGTCTAAATACAATAACCAACAAATGACAAAAGAGATTTTCTTACCAAGTTACTTGGGAGTCGAGAATTATTGAAATCAAAGTTCGAAAATGTCCAATGTGCTAAGTTCGTGGCCGCCACTGTATGTAAAAATAGTTATTCCATGAAGAACCATCTGCCGGCTCTAATTAATCCAAATGATTTCAGGACTTCAGCCTCATATTACAGAGTGTTGTTACACTTTTTGTCCTCACTGTATGCTTTAATAATATCCTAATCATAAAGGTCTATGATAAGAAAGGCTGAACGCAATTAAAAATTGCATTATTTTTTTTCTGCAAGATAAAAATGGTAGATTTAATAGTTTTTCCAATTTGAATTTTATAAATTAAGTTAATTAAATAAAAACAATTATCTTTTAAATTAACCAAAAAATAATTAGAAACATGTTTCTTGTCAATAAAGGTTCTTCATTAGAGAAAATATCCATCAATAGATTTACATATGTACATATGTATGTATATGTACATTTGTATGTACATATGTATGCACATGTGTACCAACTTAATTGGTATTTGTAGCGTCTAACAGGTTTGAATATATGTATTTGTTGTATCTATGTTTTTTTTTTTGAAAACTTCAAATAGGATGACACATCTATATACATATGTATGTATGTATGTACATACATACAACATTAAATCAAATAGTGTTAATTTGGTTTTTTGTAGATTTTGTTTTATTGTTGTTACCAAGTCCTTTAACATACATACATACATACATACATACATACTTTTGTACATGTGTGTGTGTGTGTTTCATTTTTGGTTGTTCTTCTTGTGGTTGCTTATGACTAATCAATCCCACTGGGTCTGGCTCTGTTCCGTTATCTCAGGCGTCTCTTCCACACACACACACATAAACTGGTGTTGTAATGTGTCTCATGTTTCACTTTGGCGCCATTGCGTTCCCCCTTGTTGCAATTTTTTTGTTGTTGTGTTTTTTTGGTCTAGGCTGGTGTTTCATTTACCATTTTGTTTCCCCCATTTTGAATGGTTTTTGCGCCCTTTTGCATTCTTGTTGCCTGGCCAGGCCCGGCGTTTTGTTTGCATTGTTCTGTGTATGTGTGTGTGTCCATGTGTTTGCCCATGTGTATGTATTGTGTGAGCATAGCAGCTGCCTTTGACGACGAATGTGACTGGAAGGAAAAAAAAGGGGTTCGAATTCTCATTTTTTCATTGTTTTTGTTGATTTATTTGAATTGCATCTGATATTTGATGTTTTGCTTTACATTTTTGATAACAGAGACACCTTGTAATAGGTAAAAAAAAATCAAATAAACTATCCAGATGAAAAATCTAGAATGTCAGCAAGAAATACAGGATGTTCCCATCAAATAAATGAGAATCTCAATCAAACTTTTGTGGTTTTCTCAATTGCTAACAATTTTTATTCTGTTATTAAAGAATTTCAGGGTAAATTCCCGAATATTCTATGTACGTTTCCTTGGGTTTCAAGGTCGTTAAACCTCTTGGCGTTAGATTTGTAAGGTTAAAAATACAAAAATGTTAGGAATTCAAAACAATCTACTCATATAATCATTGGGGAAATTCCAAACGAAACACAAGCCAAACAAGTAATGAATAACTTTTTTTTTTTTGATAAGATGTCGCAAAAAAAGTAATAACTCGGGTAAAGTGTTTCGTTGCTTCTCTACTCTTTTTCTTCTTTTGCCATGGAATTTGTTTATATTTTCCAATAGTTTGTTCGAATTTCAGTTGTGTAGAGTGCATTTTTTGGTACCTGAGAAGAACCTGTTAACTGAAGTTGGTTTACGAAATTCTCCTTGCATCTGCATCTGCTGCCCTCGTCCATTTGATTGAGGACTTTTGGTATGCTTACTTATTGTTCATTTTTTTAAAGAAAAATAAGCACAGGATCAATAACACTTAAATATATAAGAAAACATTCATTTATTTAACAATTAAGATTTAGTCGATAGCCATTTCTTTTTGCAAGTTCTACCCAAAGATCCTTTTTGGTTGGATTACGCAAATAATATTAGACTAGTTTATGTCTTGTTAATTGTATTTGCTATAAAACAAACTTGTGGTTAGTCGCTTTGATTTAGAAATCTTAAGTAGTTCCGATCGATTTGAGTACTGTTATTTCTCAAGTTTTGAGTATTTGCTAACCGAAAGGATACTAAACCTTCGATCCTTTCTGGCTCTAAACATGGCAATCAAATTGACTTAGAATCTCAGTTAGACAAGCAACTAAATGAATAGAAAATCTACCTGTATATCGATACACAAGTCCATGCCATATATTTTTCTTGATGTATTGTAAAAAGGTATTTTGCACTCAAAATTATATATACATTTCTGTATATGTACATATATTCACACACACACACACAAGCAAAGGACGGTCCACCGGCAGGCAAAGCAGATACACACAACAGACAGATAAAAGGCAATGGCACCAGCCACAGACATGGACGTGCCAAGCCAACATCCTGTGCAGCAGCAGCAGCACCAGCCACGAATAAATATAAAAGAAACCGAGGGAGGAACAAGAGCAACAACAACAGAAAAGAAAACAACAACAAAAAAAAAGAAGAAAAATGAAAAAAGGCAGGCAAAAAAGAAAAACCTGTCATCTGTTGGCTCTTCTTCTCCATCTTTTCAGCATTCGATACGGCTTCTCGTTGTCGTCCCAGGATGATGTTGCTGCCCCGATGTTGCTGCTGCTGCTGTTGCTGATGGTCGTTCGTTGCTGTTGCAAGCATTTTTAGAATTCCCAAAATCAACATTAAAAACAACAAAAAAAAATGAAAAAAAAAATGTTGCAGACAAACAAGAACTCATACACAAACACACACACACACACTTACAGGCACAGCAAGGAAGCAAAAAAGTATCTGTGTGTGTGTGTGTCTGTGGGTACGTGATCAGACCCAGACTCTGCTGCAGAGCTAACAAGCAGAACATTATTTCATGTTATTTCCTTTTAGAGATGTGTGATATTGACATAATCACGACTCACGGCGACGGACTCGACGACTTTCACACTTTGTCGGTAAAACAGAAAAAGATAAAAAGACACAAATTAGATAATTAGCAAATAGATGAAGAAAATTTCAAAATAAACAATAGTTAAAATCAATTTATAACTCTATTATCTAGTAATAAGATGGAAGCAATGAAAGCTCGACAGATAGTTTGGTCTCTACTTGGTTTCGAAACGTTTTCTCAATAAAACTGACTTTATCATTTTCTAAATGTTTTTGAAATTGAATGTATGTAGATATTACAATTACAGATTTTCTAAATGTTTTGAGGCAACTTTCTTTTAGTCTTCAATTTGGGACGTGAAGTCCTTTTTTAAAACAAATGCCCCGACGGTAGTGCTCTTCTCTCACTATAATGTCAACTCAATCCAAGGGATCCTGAATCTGATGTGTAAATGCATCCAATATATTCTCTTGAAAACTTTGAATCTTTTGAAATAACAGATATAACAAGTTAAAGTTCAAATTGATCGAATTAGCGGCGAAACTAACGAAAGTACATTTAAAAGTTGAACTTTTGATCGGTAAACGTACGTATTAATTTAACATAGGCGGGGGAAATTATAGAAATTTGCTCCCAAAAGTATGCAATAAGCCGACCAAAACTTCAATTTTTTAAACCTAAAGAAGTTTTAAAAAATTCGGGGTCCAACTGTATTTTTAAATTGGGTTTATCGACTGAAACAAAAATATTGATGCTACATAACTTAAAAAACAGAAAAAATTTAATATTTCAGTACTTTTAACTTCCAGTAAGGATCAGAGTCAATCTTAACATTTTGACGGACTCAAATTTGAATCCCTATTCTTCGGACCATAGTTTATAGGGAAACGGGACTACTGGAGTCCCCATGGGTCTTTGGGTCTTATTTATGCATGTATGGCCAACTGTTTTATAATCAAAATCTTGCTAGAACTAAAACCAATTCCAAAACTTTTAACCCTAAATATCATCTTAATAATAATGTCCTTAAACAACATATTGCAGTTTCACGCCCATCTCACGATTTAGTCACTAGGATTTTTTTGCTTGCAGCTTTCGTTTTTGTTTTCTGTGGATGCAAAATGCAATTTTCTTTTTTTTTTTTTGCTTTTTCACGGCTGCATTGATCGCCAGTGATACCAGAGGAGATATGCCGAAAGCGAGTAACAGAGAGGGTGAAAGAGAATGAAAAAAAAGCTCTTTACGGTTGCCTGATTTACATAACGTGTGCCATTACAATAACGCACGACGACCATAAAGGTATAGAAGGTATAGAGGAGAGGAGGAGGATATAGTAGTATTTAGTATATAGTAGTACGAGGAGGGCTATGTACCGTATCCGTCTGTTGTGGCCCGCAAACATATTGGTGGTTGGCTGTGTTTGAAGACAGAGAGAGAGCTACAACAAAAAATGAAAATAAAAGGGGGCGAAGGACGACGACATGGACTACCCTCAATTGAAGGCAATGTCCTGAGCCGACAATGTCCTCCAACCGTTTTGCTGTGTGTGTGTGTGTGTGTGTGTATATAGTTTCATTTCATTTCGTTTTCACTTATTTGCTTCCTACTTTTATTGTTGAACTTTTACAGCTGCTGCCTTTTCAACTTGCATTCGTTCAATTCACTGCTGCTGCGTATACCACAAGGGTGGAATTTATAACAAAATTTCGGTGTGTCTGTGTGTGTGTGTGCAGTATGTCTGACTTTGATCCTTCGTAGGTCTGTCTGGCGGCAACCCCACCATTACCCAAAAAAAAAAAGGAATTTTCAGCATTAGGGAAAGTGTCTTGCAAATAAATAAATAGTCATGTCAGGGTCGGCATATTATTAATGCCTAGACGAGAACGATGAACGAACAAGCGAACGGCGAACGGAAGCAAAAGGTAGATGTGAAAAGCTGTGGGCGGAGGCGTTGCTAATTCAACCCTCTTTTGGTATGCACGCCCCCAACCCCCGCTCCAAAAAAAAAAAGTAAACTTCAGCCGCCTTATTGTGAGGTCAATAAACCTTTACAGGCGGCACCGGCACAGCATCATCTCAGGAACCACCCCATTTGATTTTGTTTGTTGGCGTTTTGGCGCATGTTCTACGCATTTTTGTGCATTGACCTCGCACGCAGACACACAGACTATCACACAGACACACGCATCACACACGCACACAGGATGAAGGGGAGCAAGTAAATGTGAATGAGAGGGGTCACCACACTCGCCCCCTCTTCTCGTACGCACAATGGCAACCCTCGTTGTCGCTGATTTGATTTTCATTTCAGTTGAAATAGGCTGGTGAATAGATTGGGGGAGAAGGCACACTTCAACTTCCAAGACACATCCCAAGACCAACCATCCAAATAGAGAGTTTTATGAATTTTACTTTATGGATTTTTATGCCTTTTTGTGCCCCCACACACACACACACACACTCACAATATATATATATTAAAAATATTATACTGTTTTCTCTTCTGTATGTCAATTGTGCTCAAAAAGGAAGCCACTAACTCCGATTACACCTTTATGAGGTAATAAATTCAAGATGCGAACGTTTTTGCCAATGTTGCTTTAATTGCACTCTCAACACACTTGAAAAAATCGAAACAAAAAATACTCCTCTATATAAAATCAATATATCAGGGTATTCCTGTTGATCTCTGATTTCTATCATTTCAGTTTAGACGAAAAAAGTATTCATGAACGACAAATTACATCAAATTTAATTAAATTGATGTCATTAGAAAGAAACTATTAAATTAGAGATAAATTCTTTTACAACAAATTTTGAATACTTTTGAAACTCAAAAATTAGCCATTATATCGAAATTTCAGATAATAATCCACCTAAGGTAAAATATTGTCTTGTAATCACAAATAACTTAGAATAAATATATTTGAATATCATAGAATATCAGGTTAAAGAAAATTTTCAAAACTTTAACATATGCTGAAAGCTTATTCTTTTACTCATATGTATAAGAACACGGTATGAATATATTCAAAAGCACAAACTCACTTTACTTGTCTGAACGAGTTGAACTCTACTCTATTCATTTTACTCATTTAAACGAGTTTAACTCTATTCTATTCACATTACTCGTTTAAATTAGTTAAACTTTATTCTATTCGTATTAAACTTTGTTTACTCATTGTATTCGTTGACAACATGCTTTTCAATCGTCAAGTGAGTACAACTTTAGAGTTCATTGAGTTATTTGCTTTATAAATGTATTCAGACAAATCTCTAAAATGTATTTACACCAAAATTAAAAGCCTACTGAGTGTCAGTATTCGTTGTTATTCGTTATCAAAAGTTGTGAAATACTTGTACTTCGTTACGGTTACCTTTCCCTCCGAACAAATAATATTAAATATTATTTGAGTACATCTCATTATGTTCATTTAACACATTTATTCGTTTTAATTTCATAAAATGTGAACAATTCTTAAATATTTCATCGCTTTCTTATACGTTCCTTACTCTTTACCCATTCGATGTAATCATTTCGTTTTCACATGGAATACATTTATGCAGAACTCTACAATGTATACTCAAAACTTCTTTTGAATGTTAAAATATAAATAAGGTTTACGTAGTCAATAAACTCAAAGAATATTGAGATTATTATAAATCATTGACAGATTTCATTCATATATCAAAACCAACTCTATACAAATCGCTTTTTGTCTCAAATACAAAATTTCACTGATTGATAAGCCTAATGAAGAGAATTATGTAAAATAATTTTAGTTTCTTTCAGTGCAGGATGTAGTCCGAAAATTTTTAGTGTTATTTTACCTTTGGGGGGCCTGTCTTTCGCACTCTCTCGCTCTCTCACACTCTCTATATACACTCGCAGAGATATAAAACGGTTTTATGCGTTTTTCCAACTCCCCCGAATTTCCTCATTCACTGCTCAAAATGGGTGTGGCCACAAAAAAAAAAAAAAGAAGAGATTGATGCGTTTAGTTTTTGTTGAATGATTTTGTTTGGTTCTTTTTTTTCGGCAATCAGTTTTAGTTCCTCTTCCATATAATTTGGCTTGACATTACAATAGACGAAAGAGAGTAGAGAGTAGAAGTAAAACAATAGCAGAATGAGCATGAACATCATCATTAAAGGTCATTTCTGTCGACCGTTTTCCTTTTTCCAGGGGTAGTTTTTTCCTTGGGAAAACAACGGGAGACCAACCGGTCGCAATCGTCCTCGTCCTCCCGGAGCCCAGGACTTGTCTCATGAATATGCGAAATTTTACGCATGCAAATGGTTACAAAACGTTCAAGGAAAGTGTCTTGTAAATGAAATCTTTATGGTTTTCTTACACTTATAGGAATGAAAAATCAGTGGATCAGCACACACACACACAGACACACACACAAACACAAATCCGAAGGAGGATTTTCCTGGGAACTTATTGAAAGTAGTTTTCAGTTGTTGTTTTCTCCTACCTATCTTTTCCTCTTTTTGTTTTTTTGTCTTTGTAATGAATTTGTGATAGGGTTATAACATAAAGAGGGTAGAAAAGATTCAAATGAACAGGTTGCCGTTCACCTTTTTTAAATAGAAGAGAGAGAAAAAAACAAGATTCTATTATGATAATGGGTCTACTCTGGGGGGTAAAGACTTCATTCAGAATTGTATGTTTGTATGCTTAAAAGGAAATACATTCTTTTGTATGTATGTATTTTGCATATAAAAAGAAAGGTAGCAAATAATTTGAATAGATAAACAGTTTTAACTTTAGTTAGCATAAAAATTTCAAATATTTTTATTCTTAAGATTAATGAAAGAATACAGTTAACTCTCTATTAACTTTTTTTCTTGAATATCACATGGTTTTTGTTTAATTTTGAATATTACATAAGCCAAATCTAAATTGTTTGTGTTGGGCTTAGCAACAGAATTCTAATTCATAAAAACGTTTTTGTTTTATTTTATATTTTTTTCGCGACCATGATGATTTCATCATAATGAATTATCGCAATTTCAAGTCCCTCCTCGTGTTCCGATTTAAATTTCTTATTAAAGTAGTAAAACAAAAAAATATTACAAAGTAAATTTCAAGCAAAACTTTTTGCAAATTCTGCAGTTTCATAAGAATATTTGTAAGAATAAAGGTCAATAATCGTTTAATTTCTTTTGTTTTGCTATATTGGCTATAATTAAATCAACTCTTTTATGTTAAGTTTGTTTAAAAAATAAGATGCCTCTTAGGCTTAGATTTTTTCTATCGCAAAACTTTGTCTTAGTACTTTATTATTGATCTTATAATCGGAGCTCCTGATTAAATACATTAAGCTAATGGTAATAAATTCTTGATGGAATATAGAAAACTTGCATTTGTTCTCACATTTTTTGGTTGTTTGATTGATTGGTTTTTTCTAGGAGATTGATGGTTTTCATCGGCTTCTTATGAAATTCTCAGACTCATTCAAGAGAGTTTAAGGACAAAGGTCGAATCATGTCAATCCCAGCTTTGTTTTTAAAAGAAATTTAAATATAACCGATAAACATGTAAATTTTATAGTTTTAATTATGTTTTTTAAAATATGAGGAATTATGTTTAATTTCAAGGTCAGATTATGTCAAACACAAGCTCACGATGCTGGATAAATTGCTATTCCTATTTTTCTATTTTAGAGAAAAATCAAAGTAATCCTCACTTTACAAAATGATTTGTTTTTCTGTGCATCTCGTTTAACATGTTTAACCTGTGATTCATTTTATGAACTCATGCAGTTCTTTGAGACTTAATCTACTTAAATTTTTTGTATATTTTCTGATTAACATAAGGATGAGAATATTGCCAAATTAATAAAAAAAAAAACTGCTCGAATATTAAATATCTCTAATAGAAACAAATTTCTAGACAGGTAGCCTACAATTAATTATATCTGCCCCTAAAGAAGCACATTTGAATTTTTTTCACAAAAACATTAATCATATTTGAGTCTTAAAGTCAAGTTTTATTTTCCTTTAGTCAAAAAACTAAATTTTATAATGATTGTCGTTCGTACAGTAGCCAAAAATAGATTGCCCTTGTGAATTAGACGTAGGAAAAAATTGTACTTATTTAACTAATGATAGTAAACATGTTTTATCTTACTTTAACTTACATACATAAATAATAAGCGGCATAAAATGGAAAGAGATGGAAGATATTTTGCTTAGCTAATTTCTAATTTTGATAGCCCTTAAAAACTATCTTTACTGTTTTGTTGGATTTTTATAAAACATTTATAATTCGACAGGAAATTTAGTTGACTTTCACGCTTAGTTCAAGAAAAATAATACTTTAGTATGAATTAGTATCGTAAAAGGGCATTCGGTCTCTATTATTATATACAGAAGGTATTTATGGTATGGGTTGATCTTAGATTTTATAGATCTAAAAAGAGTAAATAAGTGTATCTTTAATAATAAAGATATAAAAAAAAAGTGCTAGACAATTGTAAGAAATTGGTGGCAATTGGATCAAATGCACATGTAGAAATGAGGGAACTTTGCCCCCCTAAAGTATGCAATAAGCATTTTTTGAAACAAAAAAATTTTAAAATGTTCTGTGTTCAAATCTGCTCCCTTAAATGTGCCCTTATTAGGGTTTCATTACGAAATAGTTTGCTCAAAAGATTTTACAAATTTAAGAGATTTAAAAGTATAATCTACTTTACTTTTAAATAAAAGTATAATCTACTTTACTTTTAAATCTCCTAAATTTCTAAAATCTTTGGAAAAGTTTTACTTCAAATATTATTTAGGGTATCAAAGACTTCATCACATCTAAATGTATGTGGATTGTCTCTAAATCTCTGGACTGTCTTTAGGTATTCGGGGGCGCCTTTTCATGATAATTTTCGAAAGAATATCAAGCTTTTTTTGAGCTCCAGAGCTGGCTATCTCTGAATATTCTTAGAAAAACCCAAACATGTGTGTTCCTCCGTCGACTATGGCGTGTGTGTGTGTGTGTGTGTCGTCTTCTTCTCCCTCAACTCTTCTCTTCCTCTCCCTCAACTCTTCTCTTCCTCTCCGTGTCTGTCGAGATATCATTTCAAATCAGCCTTGTGGTTTTTTCTGTTGTTGGTTTTTTTTTTCGTGCACTTGGCGCTCTCAAAAGAAGGAAAAAGTTCACACGCTGACTGCGATTATTGCTATTATTATTATTGTTGTTGTTGTTTTTTTGTTGTTGCTCTTCTTATTCTCAAAGCAGCTGTTAAAATGCAAAGCAAAGTTTGAATACGAATAACAAAAAGAAGAAGAATAAGTACAAAAAAAATAACTGAATCGAAACACACTTATTGGAACACTATATAGTTCAGTTGAAATTGAAATATATATGTACATATGTACGTATGTATGTATGTATGTATGTATGTATGCATATGGTTTATTTTACTGATAAAACAAAGCACATGGTTTGTGAAGGGGTCTAAGGAGGGGCTAGTGGGAGTGGCAAAGTGGAGAGGAGGAATCGGCAACTAGACCGCAGTATATGTATGTATGTATGTACATATGTATGTATACATATCAATTCTTCTTCTTCGTCTTGTTTTTGGTGTTGCTTCCGCTTGCTTTTCTTGATGTTGTTGCTCTTGTTGTTGTTTAGAAATAGAAATGATTTCACAATATACTTTGGCGACGACAACGAAACAAAAAAAAAAATTGTTTAAGCTTGAGCTAAAAAGTCGGAAACCGAACCTCCCGGGACAACCCGCCAAGCAAAAGAAACACGTTTTCTTCAAAGTGCTGATATCTTATTAGATATTCTTGTGTGTGTGTGCGTGCATATGTGTGAGTGTGTGTTTGTGTGTGTGTGACTGTCGTCTGTGCGTTGTAGATACTGTAATACTGCCTGAGCCCGACTTTGGGATTTGCAACCAATTTATATGTATACACTTGCAAAATAAGAGTCCATTAATTTTGAGCAACAACGTGTAACAATTTTCATTTAAATTTAAGATAAATAGGTGCTAAAAATTAGTTACCGTTGCCTTAATTCTGGCGTTTTTTGCGAAATAATCAATATGTTTTCTTTTCTGAATCAATATTGAAACGTAAATCAGTTTTATTTGGAATTATGTATCGAAATAGGAGTTAATACATTAACTAAAAGGTTAACGAAACAATTTATTTAAAAAGGAAAGCAAAACGATATATCAAATCGATTCCAACATGTTCAAATGGAATCAAAAACAGAAATAATCTTGATTGTCTAAGCTCGAATATGTTCCAAAACAAAGCGGACTTTAAAAGCATATATTTTTATACTTATCACAGTAATTAGACCTAATTAACGGAATTCATTTCATTTTACTAGATTGGGTTGAAATATTGAAAATCGTTTAAAAATTTAAGCAGCGTTTCTGAGAAATCATGGCGCACGACGATTATTGTCACAGGGAAAAAATGCCTAAAAAGATAATTCATATTGAATATATGATTAAAAGAATTTTTTGTTAGTAATTTGTCCTTTAAGAGTTGTAGCTCTGCGAATAAATATCCTGCTTTGGACTCACATCATAAAATTTTGTTCAAAACTCTGAATTTTTTAACACTTTCTTTCAGAATATCTTATCCCGGCTCATAGCTTTAGTAAGACAGATTAAAATGACTTTTCCCTTTTTGAATTTACATCACTCAGTCCGCCAGATTCGGGTTGAACAGTTAAGTACCTTCTTTACCCAAAACGAAAAATCTCAAAATTGAATTTAAGAATAAATACAACTTTCCAAATTTTTAATCGCTCTTAAAAAAAGTTAAATACAGCTTGTATGAAACCGCTTAAATTATAATATTTTAAATATTGTAAGACTAAAAAATTGCGACATTGCTTAAGTTTAAGGAAACAAAAGACTATTTAATATAGAAAATAAATAATTTGGATATTATTTATGCATATGTACAAAATTGCATACATATGTACAAACATATGTATGTACATGGGTATGTGTATGTAGGTCACATGGAAACTTTAGTGATAAGCCAGCCTCCCATGTAGAAACAATCCACTTACCACTACACAAATAATATGCAAGAGTATTAAAAATCCTGCATAGCCAATAAGCCAAGTGGTGTTACCCTGGTCGTCTGATTTTTCACGTCTTTGGAATATTATTTATTCTTTCGCTGCTTTGTAGTGTTTTTTTTTTTTTTTTGGTGATTCAGCTTGAAACGAGAAGTGAATGTACGACGATAGACGGACGGACGGACGAGTGGACAGAAGGACGGCGTCGTCAACGTTGTGTCTGTCTAAGCATACATTGTTGCTGTAGTTAGTTGTGGTTGTTGTAGTTGTTATTGTTGTTGTTATTGTCGGTTGTGTTATTCAGTTGTAAAAATGTCATCGTGTCAGTGTTAAATAATATTATGTGTTATTTTTTTTTCTTCTGTTGTATGCAAAATGTACCGTTTACTGGGAGAACGACTTGACAGCAGTGGGAGAGCAAGCTACAATCATGTGGTGGAGCTTGGGAACTGGGAGCAAGAAAAAGCGAGTGAGAGGGAAAGAGAGAGAGAGTAAAGTTTTAAGGAAATGTCTGTAAAATCGTACACATATATACATATGTACATACATATTTATGCCTTTGGATGTGTATATGTGAACATGTGATTGATGGCCAAGTCGCGCAATTAGTCAGAGAGTGAGAGAGTTGCTTGTTGTTGTTGTTGCTGCTGTTGGCGGTTCTTCTGCTTCTTCTTCTTCCTCTTCTTTGATGAAGGTCAATGTTCGTGTGCGTTGGACGCCACCACCGACGCCAACGTCGCAGTCAATAATGGGCTTCGCTCCGTTTGCTAGAGATTGCTGATGATGATTGTTGCTGATGGACGTCTGTATGTATAAGTGTATGTGTGTCTCTCACTCTCTGTGTATGTTGGCGTCTCGCTTTTGGGTTCATTTAAGTACAAGTAAAAACTCCGAAAACCATGTTAATGATGATTTTTATTTTGTTAATTTTTTCTGGTTTTTTTTTTTTAGTTTTTCTCTAGGCGTGGTAGTTCTTTTAATTCGGTTTGAAGTTCCATTATGTTTTAATTTTATGGTTTCAATTATACACTACCACTGAGACCAGGCGAGAGGGGCTCGCAATAGAGCATGAATCATGCATACATAAGTGAAATCATTTCCGAAAGCTTGAATAATGTGTTTTGGCAGAGATTATACACACTGAAAAGGTCAAAATAGGTTAGGTTTATGCGATTGTCTTTTAACGTGGCGACACAGTGTGTCCCATGCTTTGGTCCATACTAATACTAAAGCATAGAGTATTACTTTTAAATTAAAACCTTGGCTTAAAGAATTCCATTTAACTATTTGTAGAAAAGAATACATATGTGGTTCTTAGCTTCTCTTTTTTAACATCCCATATTTCAAGCAATCTTTTGTTTTTAAATGAAACACTCATCAAACGTCCTTAAATATTCTTTATCTATTGGATCTTTTGACGCTGTAATGAATCTTTTACTTCATTATTGTTTAAAATCGTCCAACCAACGCAAAATCCAGCCCTGGATTTATAATAGACTTAGAGTTAAAAACCTTATGTCTCAAAATTTTTGCGGCCATTTTAAATCCGTTTCTCTGGTTTTTGTTTTGAACTATATCCTAGGACCTGTAAGTAATAATAATTATTATTTTTCTTTAATAAACAAATCATTCGCTTGTTACGTCTTTAGGATAGCGAGGAATATACCAAAATACTCGTCTATTTATAAATTAGTGGAGTATGTAAACTAATTAAGGCACTTTATAGTGGTCAATGTGTAATTTTCCTAATTTCGGTCCAGACCAGAACTCCACAAGAAAGACAAGTGTTTATGGTCATGATTTGTGATATTTTTGACGGTGATATGATTCGATTGCTCTAATTGTAGTTTAAAACGTCAAACGGTTTTTATTAAAAGGATCGTTCAAAGTGTCAAAATTAGAATCAATAAGATTTCATAAGATACTTCATAATTTATGATATACCGAAGTCCAAAATGGAGAATCTTTGTATCAAGTACCTCTTTATTTTGCCTATTCTTACTTATTTTCAAGGCCATTTTTTTTTGCATGTCAAATGTACTTAAAAATGTATTTTGTTATGAAATTTGATGTTTACTATGATTAAACAAAATCGATTAACAAAAATATTTCCATGAAGAAATAATAGACTTGAAAAATGCGAGTGTTAAATTTTGTTTACATTTTAATTGGATTGCAAAAAGAATTTCACTTGTAAGGTAAATAGAAAAAAGATTCTTTGGAATTACAGATTACAGAGAAATGACTTATTTTTTAACTTTAATATATACACAACGATGTAATCTAAGCTTTCGACCCTTGTGTTGGCCACCAGGGGGATTAGATTTAACCAGAATATGGTTCTTTGGGGAAATCAGCGGGGCAGAGTCAGTCCCCCCTTCACAATTAGTAGTTGTGGAAGGAAACCTTCAAAAAGAAAGAGGCAAAAATGTTTCTCAACTCTCTAGAGATAAAAGTATGGTTCAAAGACCCGGGCAAAATAGAAATGTTAGTTTTTCAAGTCTGGTTCTGGTATTTCCGTTTGAATCTAATTTGCCGCATCTAATACATATTACTACGAGCGTGTTTAGGGCGAAGGGGGTGGGTAGCGGCACTACAATTATGAACATTGACCTTTTTCTTGTTTTTTCCTCTGTTTTGCCAAATTTTCCACTAAGGTGAAAGAACACACACATACACACACACAAAGAGCAAGAAGCAACAAGAGCAAGGTAAAGGCAAATCTAATGACAGCTGAGGGGACAACCAAACAAAGCGAATAAGAGAATATAAGAAGAACAAAAACAACAACATGAAGAAAAGTTTTTAAAGCAAATAAGCAAAAGACAGAGTTGTTGTTATTTTTTTGGCCAACAAAGAACTCCCAGAGTCACGAGGTCTCTCCTCTATATACATATATATGTCTGTATGTGTGTGTCTGTGTGTGTGTGTACGGACTATAACCTGGCGTTGACTTTGGCTTTTTGAAAGTTGAAATGTTGCTGCTGGCTGCTGGCTAGAAGCCAATAAACGAGTTTGAAACAAAAGAACAGACGCGCTTACCTACCCACTACCTACCTACACCTTCACCTAACCGTCCCTCCCCCTTCTTATCCGAAAAAGTGCGCGTGTGAAGATCACAACAACAAAAAAATAATGTTGCGGGGAACAAAATGGTAAATGAAACAGACTCCAACAACCCCCCAGAAAGCCAAGACCAAAATAATAATACCAAGTTACCCACAAGTGACATGGCCAAAAGCCTCAAAAGGCCCCTCATGTCATAATTAACAACGTTTCATTAAGGGTAGTCTTTTTACCAGAATCAAAAATATTGCCTTGTTCTTAAGAGCTTAAATCTAAATCATTTCACAGAGAAATGAGAAATGGTTGTGGAGGAGGAGAACAAGAAGGGAAGGAGTACCCTGAAATCCAATATCTTACGTGCTCTCTTCCTGTCGCATACGAAAGCTACTTTAAAAGTATTTAAAAAGGAATTTTAATCATAACCTGGTTAACGTTTGAGGGCAAATAAAAATACTGGGTACTGGCTATTCAGTTATCCTTAATCGTAAATGCAGGTCCCTAGAAAAGGACCGCTCTCTTTAATATAGTTGTTTCATATGAACGGAAACCGTTTTTAAAGTTAGGATGCACAAAAACTATTATTTAGACAAGAACAGTTATAGATTATATAGTTAGTAGTTTGCAAAAATTAAAATAAAATATTTCGATTCTAATCATTCAAATGAGCATAATCGATATCATTTCGAAACAAACAAAAACTAAGCTGATTTTCTGTATAGTATTATTTGAAGAAACACAAAGTTCTCTCAGTTGAAGTCATCGCTCATTACTCAACACTTGAACCACTTGGGAATTATAATTCAAAGAAGCGAGTTAAGCAAAGCCCACGGGAGCTTTCACTGTACATTGTCCTGCATATTGATGAAATTTGGGGTTCCCTTATGTAAATCTTGAGACGAAAAAGTTCTTCTAAGAAGTGACTAAACTTTAAAAACTTTTCGCACATTTTTAATGAACCTTAAGACAACTGTTTGAGGCTAATGTTTAAAGCAAATGTTAATTTTTACAGTTGCTTATCGTATAAACCCTAACGAGTAAACACAATAACAATTCCAATTCTTACAAATTACTTTAAACCAGATATTTATACAATAATTAGTTTTTGTTTATTTTTAAAAGGAAAGAAAACCACATTTTTTATCAATAATTTTTTGATGAACTATCTATTAAAATTATCCATTATATGGTAACTAAACCATTTAAAGTTTTAACACTTACTTTGCAGAGGATTTTTTTGTTTAATTCTTCTTAAAGATTTTGCTTAAAATTCACTTAAATGTTGAAAGTTAAAGACTATCCCTCGCATGAATGTATGTGTGTGTGTGGGTCTATGAAATACAATTTCCGTTGATTACATTATTCCAGGATATATTGCTTCAATACTTTCAAAGACTGATTATGAGATCATGTGAATATGCATAATTGTGTATGTTAAGTCAACCGACAACTTGAACATGTTCTATATGAAAAAGGAAGTATCTTTAATGGAGTAAAAGAAAGAAAATCTTGTATGTATATTCCAAGCAATTTAATTTCTTTAAGAAATAAAGTTAAAGATTTAGATCTTCTAAGCATAATTGACTTGTGTTTTTTTTTTTAGATATTTCAACTTGTAAGACCACCTTTTGCATATCATCTTAAATTTCTAATCGATTTTGTCAAAACTGTTTAATAATCGCTTAAATATATTGTGTATATAGCCAATATCATTTGATTTTGAAGACATTTGTCAAACAAATAAACATTAGATACATGTGTTTGAACATTCTGAGGGGGAATTGTATTAAGTCAGCTGTTTTTTTTAAGCTTTCGTTGTTGTTAACCACATTTTGGGCAATAATTTTAAACTTTTTTCATCCAAAATGCCAAAAAAAAAACACACACACTTAAACGATTCCCAAGCAACAAGTTTGTTTTTTTTTTTTGTTTTATATTTATATTGTTGTTTGTATATAGAAATAAATTCTATTATCTATTTGTTGCCTATTCATGGTCTACACACGACGTGGGTCGACAGCGCTGCCGGTTGGCTAGTAGCTTGGTTTATTGACATCGGCCACTAACCACCTCTGCCGACGTCGCTGTCAAGCTCTACGGCTATTTTTTTCAAGTTCGTGAATTTTTAGCCGTTCGTTGACTTTTGTCGCCGTTTTTTTTTTTGTGTTTGTTTGTTGTTTCTTTTTGTATTTTATGTGTTGTTATTTATGATGTCCAAACTAATGTCATTTAGAGAGCTCTCTGAAGCTTTTCGCAACAATTTGTTGCTGGTCTGTTAGCTGTTTCTGTTCTTTTGTCCATCTTTTTTTTTTCGACCAACCGCAGCATTTTCTGGGAAGTTAATTTTTTCATTTCGTAAAACCCGCAGAAATTGATTGAAATTTCCTGCTGCTCTGTTTCTTTAATGCGAATTATGAGGTCAGTGCAAGACGAGACACCATCCAACCCTAAATCCCTCCTTCGCCCCTGACCGACACACTCATACATCGAGCAACAACAACCAGAAAGCCAAAGACAAAGAAGACAGTTCAATAAGTGGCCCTCATTAGCTTTAATGTAAGGGGATATCGTATATGTTCGGATATATGTATGTTTGTTTGTCTGGTCTGTATGTTCTTTCAGTGGGAGGCCATCGGATCAAATGTGTGCAATATGCGGGCCAAGTGTTCTAAAGTTACCAAAAACACTCGATTCTTCAAAATTTCAAAATCAGGTAAAAAATCGAACAAGAAGAAGTGAAAGAAATTGAAGTAGGTTGATGGGGAATTTTCTTAATAATAATAAGAAGAATTTTACCTATGTAGGTTCAATTTTATTTAATTTTTTTGTTTGTTCTAGTACTTAAAATTGTAATCCGTTTTGGTGGAAAATTTCCTATATACCATAACTAACAGGTATAACCAATTGATATTGTGCTATATAGATTGCTTAATGACTTATAGGTATATATAGAGCTAGTGATATTGAGGGAGGAGTGGGTAAGAAAACAAAAGGTTCTCTGAATAATTGTGTTAATGATCAGATGTTTCAAAGTTTTCATGTTCAAGTGATTTTACTAAGTTACGACCAGTGGCGTATCTAGGGAAATGTAAAATGGGGAAACTTTGTCCCTTATAGTATTCAAAAATCAGTCTTAACCTCCGCTTTTTGAAATTTAAAATGAACATAAAATAATCCTCAAGAGAAAGATTGTTTGTCGATAAAGTTCGAAGAAACTAGGCATACGAAAAGTTTAAAATTTGTTGAATATACTAAAGCCATTGCATACCTTATGGGGCAAACTCCTCACATATTCCTAGATCCACCCACATTTATTACTGTTAGAATCCCTAGAATTCTGCAATATTTAATATTAAAATGCCTTTATATTATTTATATATGTAGCATTCTTAATTCTGAATCTTTAAATATATTTGTACCTAAATCAAATCATTTTGATATGAAGTAATATTTTTTCTTGATAACCATTTGACATAACTTAACCTTCTGTGAACTTCCGGCCCAATTAGAAGAAAAGAAAAAGAGATAGGGCTAGACAGAGACGAATATAAAGAGTACACAGAGAAGAGAGTCTGCAGCCAAGATAGCTGCAATCCTCTCGCATCACCTGGACGAGAGAGAGAGAGAGAGTAGGAGGGAAGCCTTCGAGAGTGAGCAGCTGCAGTATACCAAGCTGCCTAATTTCCGGTTTCAAGTGTCACATTTTTTTTTTTTCAAAAATTATTGAAAGAGCCATAACAAATATGTATATATTGTTGTTTTTATGGTTTATTGGTTGGGTTTCGTTCAATCTCCCCGTCCCGCGTCCCTCTTACTGGCTCATTCGTTCGCTCTCCTTCCCGTTGCCGTTCCTCCCTCCAGATGCAGGAGGGGAAACATCTGGCGGTGTTGATCGGATCGGATCGGGGTGACAGCTGCTAAAAGGGCCTGTGTGTTCACTCGGTCCGTTAATTGGCTTTGGCTCGGGTTATTGAATTGTCGTGTCAATATGGTCATAAAACTGTTGAGGTCGGCCCATTTTTCTCTTAGTTAGCTAGCTAGAGGATATCATCGATGAGTTCTCAAAAAACTGACAAAAAAAAAATATGTTTCAACATTTTGTGTAATATTTTTGTATTCCCCTTTTTAAGTTTTTTATGTTTATTTTTGTGTTTTTGCGCCATGACGAGGCCATTTTTTTGCGCACTGCTGAGAGAGAAAGACCGCGAAAGAGAAAGAGAGGAGTTCATGAACCGCCGGCAAGGACAAACTCCGAGCTCTCAAGCTCAGGCAAAAGACCTAGGGCGGCGGCGGTAGCAGCAGATCGATCACATTGAAATGGTACAGACAATAAACGACTATGTCGACGTCGACGTCTACGACGACAGCGACGGCAGCAGCAGCTTAAGCCTTGTTGTTGTCTCATATGCCACTTGTTCCCAAGCCACTTGAACCCATTATTCTTGGAATTCCAGACAGACAAGAGGAGAAGGGGAAAGGGAAGGGAGCAGAAGGAGGGTGTAGAGATGAAGAAGATGTAGCAGGAGATGCCAAGAGATCTTTATTGTCTCCTGCTGCGTGAGTCACGGGAGCGAACGAGATACATACATAGACAAAGAAAGAGAGGTCCAAATTGAAATTGGCGAACAAGAAATCACTGACCTTGACTTTAAGCAAAGTTTAAGGCCCTTTAAACTGCCAACCACACACACAGAAACACATACATATATACAATTACGCTCACACTCAACGTACATACATAAATGGACTTGGAGCAACATAATTATATAGCCAAGCCAAGAGCGTCGTCGCTGTCGTCGTCGTCGACGTTGTAGCGCGTTTCTAGACTGGTTTTTTGTTGTTGCCGCCTTTGGCTCTGGCTCTGGCTCTGACTCGAGCTCTTTTGCTATTCTGAACGCACACATGACGCAAGCGCGCCAGCGACGCAGACTTTTTTTTTCTTTTCTTTTCTTTCATTTTTACATATGTACATATATACATATATATACTATATAATTCCTCATTCGCATTCTCTTCTTCCTCGTATTGCATCAGCGTGTGTGGAAAGATAAGTTACAGCTTGTAACAACACCGAACTAACTGGTCGTCGTCATCAGAGTTAGGCTTCTTGTTTTTATAGCTTATAACCATAAAAAGTTATTGTTGTACCATTAATTTATATGTATATATGTTTTGTGAGAATGCCTGTGTGTGTGTGTGAGTGTTGGATGGAACACCAACAAGCACCAAGAACAAAAGCAACTAACAAATTTGTCTTGATAAACAAATCATTCCTCCTTTCTCTTTGCTCAACTACTAAATATTAGTATTTTTTTTATTTTCTAGTATTCTTGTTCTAGTCCGGTTCGAAAATATTTCAGTTGCTTAATAATTCTTATTGGTGGCTTTCAATCTCAATTTCTCAAAAACTTTAACAAGATGGGAAGTCTTTGTTTTTGTTTTTCCCAGTAAAGATACAACGTGTCGTCTGCCTATAAGTATGGCTTATTGGGGGTTAAGATATATTCACTTCCGTATTGTGTAAATGAGCAATAAATTCAAATGAATTTTCATTTAAAAAAACATAAAAATTATATTTTTACATTTATGTAAATGAAATTTTTCATTTCATTGAAAGTTTAACTAATTCTCGTAAAATATATGTTATTTAAACAAGGTTCTATTTTTAAGAATTTTATTCTAAGCCTCTTAGGCAGGGATTTTAACGTATTAAAAAGCATTTTATTAATGTAATGTTTTGAAAACTGAATTTTACTTTCAGTAAACATAAACAACCGATTAAATATCAATTTTTAACCCAAAAACACAAAACCCAAACATTTTTAATAACATATTTCTAAAACTGAACAACTCTGTAGATATTCATTTTGAAATTTATAAAATAAACAAGATAATAATTACAACAACAACAACAATTCTTATTATTTGTTAAAGTTATATTTAACAACAATTTAAAATTTCAAATTTGTTTCCATCATAAAGAACAACAACCAAGACCCATCTGGGTTTAATAATGTTTACCATATCATGAGAATAAAGCTAATAATCCTCTTTGTGGCCAAAAACCACATATTACAAAATGACAAACGAGGTGATTTGAAAAAAGAGGCCTGCCGAGAGAAAAGAAGGGGTCAAAGGTGGTCTTCATGCATCTGTGTGGGTCGTGAAAATTGCCAAATTGTACAGCTTGCCTACGCCAACTCCAAAAGTGTCGGAAATGCTGTCTCTCTCTCTGGTTAGAGTTCATTTTGGATTGATTTCCAATCAATTCGCATTCTACACAATAAATGTGCTATGATTTCTAAAAAAAAAAAAATAATAATTAAAACTTGGATTTATATCACATATATGTACATATAAGATTTTTAGATTTCATTATCATTGAAAAAAAAAGATATTCTGGTTTTTGATGCCGGAAATAATTTCTGGTTTTGTTTTAAATTCGACGAAGTCAAGATATGAAAAAAAGGGGGCAGGAGTATAATTTTTAATTGCTATTTTCATGTAAATTATCAAATAACAAAATTATTACGAAATATTTTTAAAATTCAAATTTACCTTTTTGTTTTTAAATTCATAGAATGCGCAGTGAGCAATTTATTAATTAAAGGTATCAGCAAAATTTACCAAATTTTTTACAACTTTCGTTTATTTTTCGGCTGCCCTGCAAATAATTATTTTCTTTGCAGACAAATATTTTTGCGCCAACCCCCCTTTTTTTAGAATATTCTCATTCTTTTGGCTGCTGTCTCTGGGTTCTGGTCTTTACGCTCTCTCTCCTTCTGTCTCTCTCCCTCTCTCTTTGTAACTGCAACTCTTCTTTTGCACACTCCCACTCCCCAAAGACTTAGGAGTGCAGTGCTCCCTCGCGCAATTTATGTATGTATGTTCTGGCTGCTGCTGCTGTACATACTACTCTTGTGTCTGTGTATATACATACATACATATATGTGTATGTGTAGGAGGTTGTCAGAGGTCAGTCTCATCGCTGGCAGCGCAGTCTATGTGCCGTTCCATATTCCAATTCGTTCCTCTGCTGCCGGATTGTTCTGTGGCCAAAACCAGATTTTGCTACCACCGATGTAGCCAGCCGTTTAGCTGTCTGTCCTCTCCCGTTCTTTGTTTTACCCTCCTTCTCGCTCTCTCTCGCTGGCTCTCTGGCTTGCTCTTTAGCTCTCTGAACTGGTTGTGTGAGTTTTTTTTTGTGTTTTTGCTGCTTGGCGTCGTTTCATTATTTCCGTGTTCTGCGTTTCATTCTCATTCAGTTCTTAACGTTCGCCGGATCAACAACGTACACCCTCGCGTCGTCGTTGAAAAATTTGTTAACGTCGTCGCTCGCGTCCGTTGTATATTTGTGTGTGGTGTGTGTTGTGAGTGTTTATTTCTATATGTATGTAGAGTAGAGAGCACAAAAGCAATAAAAAAAAAAGTATTAATAATAGTAAAAAAATAAAAATAAATAATAATTATCGAAAAAGTGCAACAGCAACATTTGCATCTCAAACACATACAACACATGCCTTTATGCTATGTACGTATGTATACAACAAAAAATAATAATAAAACTTGTGTGTGAAACGACTTTGGCGTTGGCGTCGTCGTAGAGTTCATCAACTTGTTTAGAATCGTTGGGTATCAAGCAGAAGCAGCAGCAGCGGCGGCGGGGCGCGCATTTTCTGTGTACGTGAGTGCGTGGCTGTATTTCTCTCTCTTTCGCTCTGCGTGTGTTTGTGTGTGTGTGTGTGTGCGTCACGTCTGTGTTGCCGTTTTCCTGTTGCGAGCCTCCTCTTCTAAATATCTTTTGCTTTGCATCACTTGCATTTTGTTATTTTTCTTGTGTTTGTTGCACGAATGACGACGAACAATTTCTTGTGTGTGTTTTCTGTCTGTTTGTTCTTCATTTTCCGTGGAAAATCTACAACGCCGCAACGCCGTGTCTTGTTATTGTTTGTGTTTGTTTATACTGTGTTTTTTTTTTATATTTTGTTATTATTATCTCATTTCTTTGGTGCGTACCACACACTGGTGTCTAGAAATTAAATGCCCACCCAGTTAAGGATCGTATTGCTTTGATAGAAAATTCTTGAAAAACTTTATAGAAAAATATTTCTAGGTACAATCAAAAAAGTGTTTAAATTAAATTTCGCAAATACAACATAATCAAAATGTTTATTTTTATGAAACTTCTTGTTTGCATTGTTTTTTCTTATTGAAAAAATAACGGAAAGAAACAGAATGGAATAATTTGTGAAAAAGTTATTTGCTTAGCTTAAATTGAAGGGAGGCGGAAAGTGCATTCAACTCTTTTGTATATCCCTCCATCAGACGACCTTGCCCATTTATTTGCCCACAACTGTTTAAATATAATTCACAACATTTTTACCTCCACTGTGGGTTGTTCTGTGTGTGTATGTGTTTGTGTGTGTGTGTGTGTGTGAGGTGTTGATGCGGAAGAATATTAAAACACAAGTTTTAAATCGAAAAACAAAAAAAAAATATTATTACGGCAATGTTCTTTAATTTTACTCACACGCCATCACACGGCTTTTTCTGCTACCAACAAGTTGAGAGGGTCTAAACCGAAACTTGATAAAAAAACGTGTTTAAAATGTGTGAGCCAAACTCACAGACAGACAGACAGACACACACATTTGTGTAGGTATTATTATATTGACTGTGATTGTTGTTGTTATTGTTATTATTCCATGTGTCTTGTTTCACGCTCGATTTCGCTTGGCCAACGGCTATTTTATTTTATTGTTGTTTGCATTTTTTTTTCTGTCTACTGATTGAAAGCTGTCGCCATTGGGCGACCTGATGATGTTGTGATGATGATGGTCCTCAAGTTCTCAGGGTCATCATTACAAATCGATTTCTTCGGATAAATCAATTTTTGAAGCTTGCATTCCATTTAGAAATCATTTTTATTATAGATAAATTTATTATTCTAAGGCTGAATTCTTAAAAATCCGTTTCTTTGCACCAAAAAACGGGACATCCCCAAATCTTCAATTAGAGTTACTGTACTTCTGTACCATTAGACAATTTTAGGATTCCCCTTTTTATTGTAAATCGACAATATTTGCTTATTTTGTTATTCCAAACTGATCTTGAGTCTCTAAACAATTGAACTTCCTACATATTCTAAAAAAAATAGAATAAAAGAAACTGGGTCGTCTCATTATCAAAAAATTACTGTAGAACAGAACTCAAAAAAGAAGAGAAGTCGCGCTTACTTTGTCCGCTTGCTGTCCGTCATAGATAAGAAAAAAAAAACATGTAGAAGAGAACACAGAAGAAAACGAAAATTGGTACAAGTCTAATTGAAAATGTTAAAGCAAATGAAATGGGTTCTGGTGTGTGGTGAAAGATAGTAAATATTTATCAAAAAGTTTACACGACAAAAAGTTAAACGATGCACAAAACAGGCACGTACATGTCGCCGTTTTGATTAAAATGTTGTCCAAATGCAAAAAGAAAAAACCATAAAATATTAAACTTATTAATGATGTTAAAGAAGATACAAGTCAATAGGAAAAAAGAAGCTTTGAAATCAACTAAATTGTAAATGGGATTTTATTTTTAAGGCTAAATAATAAAAAAAAGCCAAAAGCATTTGGCATTAAAGTAGCTAAAATGCTTGCACTTGAGAGAGATGCCCAGGACAGGACAAAGAACAAAATGCATGTAATGAGAACCACAGACACTACAAAGCGCAGTAAGAAAGAGAAGCAAAGAAAATGAGACAACAGTAATAAATCGCAACAACAACAACAATAAAAAATTGCAGCAAAGCCGTCGTTGACCTGCCCCGAGATGATGAAGAAGAAGAAGAAGAACAACAAGAAGAATCGGTGTGTCTGTGTGTGTGTGATTCTGGGAGAGGAAGGGTGAAGATGGAGAGGTCTTTAAATTGGATGCTGCTGCTTCTGCTGTCTTGTCTCCTACAACAATAAAACTCCCTTGTGTCGTTGTCGCGGTTTTTCCACTTCCATCCACCTTTTGCCAAAACCCCTTGCCGTCATCCTTTTTTTTTGGCTCATTGTCTTTTCTTCTTCTCTTTGCTTTCAATAATTTCATTCAGCAGCAGATGCTTTGGGGGTCTCGGCTGACGCATCGGCATCGTCCCCATGTCGTGTCGTGTCTCTGGATGGATGGACGAAAGACAAACGCAGCAATATTCCACGAATTTATATGTCTGTGTGTCTAAAAAAAAAAATAAGAATTTGCATTGCGTCGGTTCCTTTGTATGCGTTCCCATCTTCCCTTCATTCCGTAGATCTCTATACATACAAACATATCTGGGAATGGGATAGTTTATCTGTCTCCTTCCTCCTTGCTTCTTGACAGCGACGTTTAGGTAGAGGAAAGGTAGTAGAGCGGAGAGGGGAGACAGGTAGGCAGGCAGGTAGACATGGCCTGCCATGGTTGGGTTTCGCGCTTTGTTCTTCTGTTTTATATGGTTTGCTCTTTGTACTGCTGCTGCTTCTGTTGTTGTTGTGTGTGTATATATATATATATATATGTGTGTATGTGTGTGTATGTCATGCTCTTTGGTACCATTGAACTCTCTGCTGCTGCTTGCTGCAATTCACCCCCAAGTGGCGCAATAAGTGAAATGCATGGAATTGAAACAGAAGCAGAACTCGTTTTTGTCTTGTTGTTGTTGTTATTATTATTATTATTCTGAGCAATTTTTAGTTAGTTGAACTTGATGTTCGCCTTCCTCTTTTGCTGCCATTGCTGCTGCTTGTTCTATCTTCTTCTTCTTGTTCTTGTTCTTCTACTTCGTTGTAGTCGTCGTCGTCGTCATTTTCCACTTCTTTTCAGCCATGAAATTTATAATCTTATACAAATTGTTTTGCATTAGTAATGCCTGCGCAGTTTTTTGTTCCACTTCCCACAATGACGACGTAGCACACACACACACACACATAGACACCCTCACTCTCCCACTCTTACCATATCTTCCCAGTCCCTTTTCCTTAGTTCTTTGCTACACTTAATTATGGCACGCCCTCAGTGGTAATGCGGTGCACTCACATTCAACATTTATTAGCTTCTTTCTCTGCTTCTCTCTTGCTCTCTCTCTCTATTTTTAAACACTTTTACAAGCGTTCTGGAATTTGTTATATGTTTTTTTTTTTGCCCCAACCAAGAACAAAAAGAAAAACAAATGTCTTTTGTACATTATGCTGCAAGAGACACCGACAATAAGTTGCCCTTTAACCTTTTAATAACGTGGGCGCAGTCATTAAGCCTGTTTAGAATAGAAGATAATAGTCTAGACTCTAGAGCACCATACGAAAATCTGTAATACTTCAATTTATAAAAATAGAGACACCGTCAAAGTTAGAACTATTCTAAAAATCTACAATTTTTTGTTAGCAATTTTGTCTTTTTTCTATAAAATATCTTTAAGTTTTATAATCAATCAATGATTACAAGAATTGGCCATCTAATATAACAGAATTTATGTTAATTGCGCATTTGGGAATTCTCTCAATTTTAATATTACCAAATTCTTTAAATTTAGTTGGTGTAAAAAATATTTGCCTTAAAATCCAACAAAGGAATCATTTTTTTAACCTTTTCCACGCCACAATCTAGCTTATTTTTTCCTTTTTAACTATTATATTGCTTCTGCAACTATAATATGCCTCATAATGTTGCAGGGTATAGGTAAAACAACACATATGGGCACTCTGCAATAAGAACGAAAAAGGGAAAAAATAAAAAATAATGATATTTATCTTGTCAATTTGTCTGCCTGATAGATATACAATCCAACTGTCAGTTTTGGTTTTGGTCTGTGTCTCTTCTCCCTCTTCTTGACACTTGAACGCCCACCCATATACAATTATTTTGCTAATCTAATCGATGGTGGAGTCACTTCACTATCAAAACACTAGTCTCTTCCTTCCTTCCTCACACCCCATTTTGGGGCCAAAGTTAGCATTACTATGGATATACCTACTACTAATTATTGTGTTTCATTTTTAGTGAATGACGCCGATTACTCTCTTGGCTATTCTTGTATTGTTTGTATTTTATTTATATTAACTAACCTGTTGAAATGACTGGAAATAAAAAGCTTGTTTGCTTATTCGGTTGAGAGACTCATGAGTCAGTTTGGTTAATAAAATGACGTGTACAAAGTATTATTAGGGTAGGAAGGCGGAGAATCTTACTTTTATTTTTGGGGGAAAAAACGTTTAGAATTTTTTGGTCAATACGATCGTCGTCGTTGTTAATTCCCAAGTTATGACCAAATTTAAATCATATTGATGATAATAATGACACAAAACATTTTGATAAGTGGTGAAATTACATTAGTTAGTTTTATTAAATAAATGGGTTATTCCTAGTTACTACAGCATACAGTATAGCAAAATATATCCCATATTAAATAATTTTTAATTACGTTCCCTAAAAATAGTGTGACCAAACCAGATGTTTAATGGGCAATGTGCTTACATATATTTCAATGGAATTTGCAACAGTTGGGCTCCTGCTACTTTTGCTTTATGCATAAATACTTACATGAATCTGTCTACATATGTACATCCGTACAAAGTATATACAGATGTACACAGTGATTTATGCTTCTTCTCTCGATTCTGTTGCTGTCGTCTGGCTATTTCTCGAACGTACATGGGTATATAAATTTTTGAGCTCTATGCAGTTTTATACTAGTTTCCCCCCAAATGTATTGGTTGTTGTTGTTCTTCTTCTGACTGTGTGTGTGTGTGTGTGTGCGGCAGACGATGTGGTTTAGCTTGGCCTGGCCTGGCCCTAAGTTGTCTGCAGCATAAATTTCTTACTTCTGCTCGAAAGTTCTGCAATTTTCCATACCATTCATACCACCCACCCCCTCAAAATGTGGTGAGCTAGGACGCGGGGGAGAGCGAAATGAACGAGAGAACAGCGTTTTGTTTGCATTTGCGGTCGTTGCCCAAAAATGGGGGAAAAATACATGCGCGCCAATGTGTTATCGGTTTATCGAAGGAAATGCTTCCTGCTCGCTCGCTTGCTTTCTCTCGCTCTCTCCCTCACGCAACCTGTAGAGCGCGCACAACAAAAATAAAAAAGAAAAATTGTTGCTCTTGTAGGGGAGGATTTTGTGTTGTGTTATTGTGTGTGTGAAGTGGGAAGAAGGGAGAGTGAATGGGTGGGTGGGTGGTTTGTTAGTTGCCGCCATATTGTTTTTAGGGGGTTACCAAGCGCCAAAGAAGAGAGTGTGTGTGTGTGTGTGTGTATGTGTATATAAGTGAGAGGGGAACGGGAGTCACTAGCTGCAACCGGGGGCCGGCATTCAACAGTTCGGCTTTGCTCTCTCTATTTCTCTCTCTCTCGCTGGCTGCCTGTCTGGGTGACTCTTCCTCTCTCATGTAAACAGGAAATTTTTGTTTTTGTAAATATATTGATTTTTCCCTGCCTGTATGGAATTCTGGGTAATTTTGGTTATAATTTTGCACACAACAAAAATACCCCGGCTTTTTGCTTCTGTCCAGGTCTTTTTTTTGTGACGTAGACCACCACTAGAGAGTGGTTCTCTCTCTCTCTCTGTCTATCACTCCTTTTTGACTCGTTCGCTCAATCGCTCCCTAGCACTCAGTTTGAGCTCGTTTTGACATGCACAAAATTGCAGCTGCCATCATTGCATTTTCACTGAGAGATCCTGTGACAATGCCTGGGAACTGCTCCTGCTGCTGCTACTGTTGCTCCCTCCTCCGCTCCTATGGTGTTGGCTCCTCCATGAGTTTGTATGTATGTGTACGTGTGTGTGTGGAGCTTTACCCGGGTCGCGCCTGCATAAAATGCGCAAAGTTAGTTTTGCAGGGAACTGCGTCGCATACGCGTCGTCGGGATTTCCTTGTTTCCTTTTTGTTCGATGTTGCTGTTGTTTTGTCAAAAAATTTTAAAAATAAAATCCGTTGTTTCTGTTAGTTCAAAAAATTGAGAAATTAATCAAAATAATACCCAAAATTCCTCATACTAATTTTCATTGTTTTTTTTTCTTTTTTCTGTTGCAGCGTTTTGTGCTTGGAACGCAATTAATTGACAGCACCAAAAAGTATGCTTCACAAATTTGTCACAACTTGTTACTATAATCACACAACTGAAGGCGAATTATTAATTATAAATATTGACTGCAAAAACTTTTAAAATAGAAGAAAAACGGAAAACCAATTCAACTAACTAACTGGCAACAACAAAAGCTTCAAAGGTAAGTTTCTAGATTTCTGTGTATATGTGTGTGTGTGTGCATGATAAATGTACATCCAGTCTAGACAGTTGCACAACCCTCTTCCTCCTTCTCCAATCCGCCGTCTCCCTTTCTCTCTTAACACTCCATCCCCGTGTTAAAAGGAACCGCGCGCTTTATTTTTGGGGTTGATTTTGTTGACGGAAGTTTTTGGTTTCGAAATCTAGAGAAACTTCTTGTTTACTTTTTTTTCCACCGAGGGGTTGTGCACCCTCTACAACATCTGCGGTGCGTGCGTTTATTGCATTTGGCAAAGACAGCACACAGTTCGTCGTTGGTGGTTGAGGTGGGAAGGATGGGGGTACCTTTCTTGTTTGCTTTCATCCCGTTGCCGTTGTAGTACAGCTTCGCCAGAAATTAGAATTGTGTTAAAAAGCACTTTGTTTCCATTTGGCGGGGGCGTAGTTTGATTTGTCTAACAGCCAACAGGCTACAGGGGTAACAAGGGGGAACAGGAATGGAATGGGAGGAAGGGAAGAGGGAAGGTGGATAGAACGAACTGAAAGAAGAGGAGGAGAAGGAAGGCAAGGAAAAGTCACTCAACTGTCTTTCGACGATGTTTAATAAAAACAGGTCACAGCTGTGCCAAGGATTAGAGAAAAGGGCCAACCGACAATAAGGGTCTTGGTCGGTGGAGGGGAAAAACTCCAGCAAGTTACGTGCTTTGGTTAATAGACGGCCGAGGCAATTAGTTGCAAATTATGATAACAAACACAAGTTTCCAGTCCCGAGAATATCTCTAAGGGGTTTTCCGTCTGGTTGTAGTTGGAGGTAATATGTTTCGAGTGGTTGAGTCATTGAAGAAATTTAGGTGACTCATGAGGAGACATGAGGCAACTTTGCCCCCTAATGTATGCAATAAAGAGCCCAAGAAACAGGATAACGTATAGACTAAAACATTCTTTATAAACAATTTTCAAAATGCAAAAATATAAATTTTCGGATATTTTTCCACCCTATTCATACTTTAAGGGGCTAATTGCCCATTTCAACTACTAAGATCCGTATAAGGGGCGGGAAGGTTAAATGATTTTCGAATTATTTATGCAAATGACTTAATTTTCTTTACAATTTTTCTTTTTTTTTTTTTTGTTTACAGCTGTTACCATTAACGGAACTCACCGAAGCCAACGGCAACAACAAAAGCAACAACATCAACAATTATTATTATCAGACAAAGATGGCGTCCTCGCCGACACCATCATTAGATTCAATGCGCGGCGGTGCCAATTCCATAGAATCCTACGAACATGCCGGCTATCTGTCAGACTCACCGCTCACTCTAAGCGGTTCCTCACCACCGGCCAGCGATTCGGCCATTTGCAGTGATGAATATACAGCAGGAAGTGTTGTTGGTGTTGTTGGCAGTGTTGTTGGCAGCTCAAAGACTCGTTCATCGGATGTAACAGTTATCAATGGACATCATCCCATCTCGGCATCGGTATCATCTAGCTCATCGGCTAGCTCATCATCCTGCTCATCATCATCGTCGTCCTCGTCGTCATCATCATCATCTTCGAGCAGCAGCAGTGCATCGTCCAGTTCATCAACTAGTGGTCTAAGTGGATGCGGCAGCACCAGTAGCAGTGTGATCAGTACCAATGTGGTGGTGACCAATGGACCCGGTGTGATTGGCAGTAATCTACAGAGTTCGATCAATGGCAGTAACACATCGACCAATTCCTCAGCCACAACCATTAGCAGTTTGGTGGTGGGTGCTGGCAAAGGTAACAATTCCTCGTCGTCGAACTCCTCGACAACAACGACAACATTATCATCATCAGCCCGTTGCACTGCCTGCAAGAGTAAAAGTAGTGATGCGGTGGCCAAATGTTACGATTGCCAGAGTTATCTCTGTGCCAATTGTGTGACAGCTCATGAATTTATGCATTGCTTCAATGGACATAGTGTCTGTTTAATCAAAGGTTTCGAAGCGACAAGCGGCAGCAGCAGTGGCGGAAGTTCCCTCTCATCGATGGGTTCACCGAGTAATAATCCAGCATCGAATGATTTTAAATATGCTAGCTCATTGACAATGATGTTGCAGCAGCAACAGCAAATGGAAAATCAACAACAACAACAGCAGCAGCAGCAACAACAACAACAGCAACAACAACTTGGCTTAAACTCGCAACCCATGAGTCAGTTATCAAAAATTGTATTAGCTGCAGCAGCAGCAGCCAACAATCAAGAGCAACAGCAATTGCAACAACAGCAACAGCACAACGATAGTCTGTTGTATGCACCACAACGTCAAATATTCTGTCCACGTCACAAACATGAATTATTGAAATTCAGTTGCCGTACTTGTTGCACTCTTGTCTGCAAAGAGTGCATAGTTCTAGAACATTCGACAGGACTGCACGAATTGGAGAATGTGCAGACTCCCGCACTGACCTCGACCAATAGCAACAACAGCAATGGCAATGGCAATGCCAACAACAGCAACGGCAACACAAATGAGATTGCTTTGCAAACCCTACTCGCCGATATGCGTGGTAAGATTGGTGAAATTGTGGCTATTGCCGGCAATTCAGAACAGAATCAAACCAAGGTTAAGCTACAATATCAAAAGGCACACAATGAACTAAACGAGACGCATCAGTTTTTTGCCTCCATGCTGGATGAACGTAAATCTGAATTGCTCAAAGAACTCGAATCGCTGTACACGGCCAAAGTGAATTCGAATAACAGTTGGCTACAACGTGCCAAAGAATCCATTGACAAGGGTTTGGCCACTTGTGAGGCTGTCGAACGTTGCCCACAACCGCAATCGGCCCTGCTAACCGAAGCCCTGCTTCTACGCAAATCCCTCGAACAGCAATTGCAGACAGCCATACAGGATATGCAATTGCCATTCGAATTGGAATTCATGTCCAACTATCAGTCCATACAGGCTGGAGTACGCAATACATTTGGTTATATACGTGCCACCACCAGTGGCAGCGAGAATGGTCTAACTGGAGGAGGAGTAGGAGTAGGAGGAATATTGGGCGGTCAGAATGGCGGCGGTAGCATTACAATGGGTCACAGCAAACAGCCACCGATAGCGAGGCCAACGCAAAGTGCCAGCAATAGCAGTGCCAGCAGTGCGGGTAGCCATCATCATCATCAACAGCATCATCATACAACGGGTGGTGGTCAGCATCAGCAGCATCTCCATCAACAACAGCAGCAACATCACCTCGGCCAGCAGCAACATGGCCTGGGCTTGGGCTTGACAGCAGGTAGCCTGCTAGACAATGGCGCCTATAGCAATGGCGGAACCGGTGGTTGTCTTCTATTAAGCGGCAGAGATCGCTCATCTCTTACGGTTGCCGAACACTTTGGTGAACTTTTGCCCAAACGTGGTGGTGGCTATAATGGCTCCAATTCGAATGGCTCATCCACACAAATTAGCCACTACAATCCATATGAGAAATGGAGCAATGGCGGCAGTGACAATCTCTTTAACACAACCTCATCAAATGGCAACGCACAGACGGTTGGTTCATCGGGCATAGCCGATGCCTTTGCCACCCAGTTGACTAGCCTGTCATCGGCGGCCGCTGCTGCTGGTGGTGGTGGTGGCACCAGCTCTGAATCTCTTCTGGATTTGACCAATAAGTTGCTATCGGCCAGCATTTATCCACCAAAATCACAAATTAAACGTCAAAAGATGATCTATCATTGTAAATTTGGTGAATTTGGTGTGATGGAAGGACAATTCACTGAGCCCAGCGGTGTGGCAGTTAATGCCCAAAATGATATCATTGTCGCCGATACCAATAATCATCGCATTCAGATATTCGACAAGGAGGGACGCTTTAAATTCCAGTTCGGTGAATGCGGTAAACGTGATTCCCAGCTACTCTATCCTAATCGTGTGGCTGTTGTACGTAATTCTGGTGATATTATTGTTACCGAACGCTCGCCGACACATCAGATACAGATTTACAATCAATATGGACAATTTGTCAGGAAATTCGGAGCAACCATATTGCAACATCCACGTGGGGTTACGGTCGATAATAAGGGACGGATTATTGTCGTTGAATGTAAAGTGATGCGTGTGATTATATTCGATCAGAATGGCAATGTTTTGCATAAATTTGGCTGCTCCAAGCATTTGGAATTCCCCAATGGTGTGGTGGTCAATGATAAGCAAGAGATCTTCATTAGCGACAATCGTGCCCATTGCGTTAAGGTCTTCAACTATGAGGGTCAATATCTACGACAAATTGGCGGCGAGGGTATTACCAATTATCCGATCGGTGTTGGCATCAATTCGAATGGCGAAATTTTAATTGCGGACAATCATAATAATTTCAATTTAACCATATTCACCCAGGATGGTCAATTGATATCGGCACTTGAATCGAAGGTGAAGCATGCCCAATGCTTCGATGTGGCTCTAATGGACGATGGCAGCGTTGTGTTGGCCAGTAAGGATTATCGTCTGTATATCTATCGTTATGTACAGTTGGCACCTGTAGGTATGTGAATCAAAAAAACAAAAACAAATAAAACAACTCAACCCACACATACATATAAACAAAACAATGAATATGAATATGAATATGAATGAATAATGAGCAGCAAACAACTTTAAAAAAAACGATGTAGATGGGATGGATGGATGAGATTTCCTGCATTTTACATACATTACATCTAGAGTATAAAAATGAATGAAAAGATGAAAGAATGATAAGAATGATAAGAAAGAAACTGTAATCTGATTCTCCTCGCTCTAAGCTAAGTTCCAAAACACACACACACAAACACACATACACCACCTACACACACACAAACAAACACACAACTCTATATATATATATATATTTTGTAGTCTGACTTGCGCGGTCTCTCTCTTACAAACTGACTCTGTCTCTGTCTCTCTCTCACTATCACTGTCTATAACTCCCTTTCTATATAACTGTTTTTTTTCCTCCCTATTTGACTTTGATCAAGTGTTAATATATATATATTCTTTTTTTTTTGGCAAAAATTGCAAAAATTTGTTTGTTTTATATACAAAATTTTTGCCATATTCTCTTGATCCTCTTAGATCGACATTAGAAGCGGCTCGCTATTAACTAACTAATTACGCACACTTACACACACACAAACACAAAAACAAACAAACAATCTGTTGGTTAACATTTTTAAATTATTGTTGAATTTTGTTTTATTTTTTTATTTTATTTAATTTGATTTGATTTTTTTTTTCTTTACTTTATGTACACTGTTAAGCTTAGTTCTCTTTTTGCGTATTATAATTGTAATTCCTTTTATTATTTTTGGTTGAGAAACAAACAAAAAAAAAACAAAAAGAAATAAAGATAAAGTTTATAATATTTAAATAGCAAAACAAAACCTCGAATTGTGTGCAAAAAAAAAAATTTGTACTCTAAAAGCAAGTCGAAAAAAATAATATCAGCATACTAAGAAAAATCCCTCCAAAAACACAAATTACATAAAAAACGAAACGAAACAAAAACAAAAAAAAAATTTAATATTAAAATGTATAACAAAGTTTTTTTCTAACTACGAAAATAATAAAACTTTTTGCTTACAATTTGATGATTACCCTTAGATACACACACACACACATAGACACGAACATCCACACACACACACATACACTTAATATTAAAAAACAATCATTAATTATTATTAATTGTAATTTTTAAGTAATTTGCTTGATGATAAATTGTTTGTTATTTTTTAGTTTTTTTTGATAATTGCATAAAAATTTTTTTATCTATATTATACATATATAATCTGTTTTTATGTTTATAAATTATTTTTTGATTATACGCATTTTTTATTGATTACTGATTAATTACACTATTTATACTTTACCTTAAACAAAAACAAAAACACTTATTATAAATTTAAACGAAAATAAGAAGAAAAAACAACAAAAATAAGAATCACGAAAACTTTTTTTTATACTCGCCTATTTTTTGATGTTTCATTGTTTAATTTTTTATTTCTTTTTTAGTTTCTCACTCTCTCTCCCTCTCTTCAAATATTAAATTTTGAATTTCTTTCTCTGAACTAAGAAATTAGTTGAAATTGATTATTATTATTTAATTCATTTTTTTTTTGGTGTTCTTTGTTGTTGAATCTACATTTATTTTTTAAATTAAATATTTAATTAACTACTTACCACATGTATGCAAAATATCAAATAATAAACATAAATTATTTGTTGTTAGTGTTGTATGCAAAAAAAGAAAAAAAAACGAAAACGAAACTAAAAGTTGGCAATCAGCGCAGAAGACTTAAACAATTTATTATAAAATAAAACAAAATATATATATAAAAAAGAAGGAAAAAACAAAACAAAAGCGAAATACTATTTATAGAGATCTAAATAATGTAAAAAATGAAACTAATTCACAAATTAATTCAAAATGTTGAAATATCAAATATTCTTTTGAGAGCAAAACATTTCAAAAAGAGTTTCAATTTTTAACAAATACATTTCAAATGCTTAATTATAAAATAAAAGTTATATATACATTTGATTTGAAATCCAAAGCGTTAGCCGCTAATAATAGATTTCGAATATTTAAAAAAACATTCTTGAGACAAGAAGCTGCTGAAGAAGAGCAATAAAATAAGTTGACTTAAGCTAAAGTGTTAAATTTAACATTGTTTAATGCTTAGTCTCGCTTTCTCGCTCTCATTCTCACTCTCTTTGACTCTTAATTCAGAGTTTATTTGTTTAAAATAATTAAAAAATTTTTGTTGGAGGTAAAAACAAAGAAAAACCTCTCAACATACATATATTTCCATGACTTTCAATATTATGGCTTATGCCCTTTCTCCTCGTTCCGTTTTCTCTACTCTTTTAAGCATTTAGAATTAATTATAAAATATATATATATATAAAAAAAAGAAAGAAAAAAAACCAAGCAAACTTTTTGAGACTACAAACGCAACAGTAACAGGAACAGCATTTAAAAAATGTTTTTTTTATATGTTTTAATAATTTAAATACATTGATGGAAAGAAGAAGAAAGAAAAAAAAACATAAACGAAACATAAAAAAACACTATTAATTATATGTACGTATATTTGTTAATCCTTATTTTGCTTGGCTGCCGCCGCCTCTCCCTCCCTCCCTTTCCCAGGACACACATCCACACACACACACACACACACCCACACTTACACACACGCAGGTATTATAGATTCTTTTTTCTTTGTTGGTTTTCGAAAAACGCTTTTTTTAAATGTTGTGTAAATTTTGAATTATGTAATTTTTTAAATTGAATTTCGTTTCGTTCGTTTATTCTTTGTTTAATTTAAGTGAGATTATTAATTGGTAGGCAAAACAAAAAAAAAAAAAACGTAAAACCTTTCTTTAAGATTTTTCTTGACTTTTTTTAAATAGTTATTCTTGTTGTAAACTTATGATCTATTATGATTATAGTCTGTAAACGGTAACAAAACATAAAGTATTGTAAATTTCTTGTGAGAAACTTTTTACTTGACACCAAAACTGATTAAAAAAAAAAACAAAAAAACACAAACGAATGAAAAACTGTTGAAAATTTTTTTATATAAAACTTGTTAAATGCAAAAAAAAAAAACAAAAAAAAAAAATTATATATAACAAATGAAAAAAAAAAGAAAAGAAGAAGAAATGCTGCTAATTGATGGTATTTATAAAAGCCTATTATATATTAAAATATTTGCTTACTATATGCATTTGTATTTATTAATAGCATTTTTAGCTTGCACAAATTAAAGAAGAAAGAACGAAAAGAAAAAAATGAAAACTAAAATCAATTTCGGCTTGCCGAATTTTCTATAATCTTGCAAAAGAACCGGAACTCTGGATCATCCCATACAATAGACTATAACTTATCAGCCGATAGTTCAAAGTGCTGAGAACTGATTATATATAAAAATATAGAAGTAAATAGTTTTTTTTGCAAATATTTTCCAACATTAAGCACCATCAATTTAGCTGCAAGTCTTTCTTTTTTTTTTTGTTTTTTGTTTTGCAAGTTTATATTATTTTGAAAAATAAATGAATTAAAATTAATGAATTTAATAATTTTGTATTTTTTGTGCTTGCAGCATATTTGTTTTTATGTTTATCCTATATTTTATATATATAATATTATTATTATCATTATTATTATTATTACATTTTTAAATGTTACACACACAAAAAATACACAAAACATAAGGGACACAAACAAGAATTTTGATTTAAATATTAACCATAAAATGTAGTAAGCAAATTACAAATTGTTGTAAAAGTAAACAAAAAACAAAACAAAAAAACAAATATGAAAAACAAAAAGAAGTACCACAATTAAAGATTTTTTATATTTTTACTGATAATGAATGCATTTTTGATTTTATTTTTAATTTTACTTGAGTACTTGAATATATTTAGTTTGTTTTTTTTTCTTTCAGTAAAATTTGACTCTTTCTTTACTACTCAACAGATACGTAAACTTAGAGCCGCCGTCTATTTCGACTATATTTATATAAAGCCAACTGATCCCCTTCTCCCTCTTCTTCTACTAAACTAGCCCCTCCCTCCCCTGACTCCTTCTTTTTTGAACAGAAAAAAAAGAAACATTTGTAGTATATGATGTGAATGTATGTTGATAACACAATTTGATGAATTGAGAATCTAATAGACTGTGCAAAAACAAAAAAAAAGAAGAAAATATTGAAAAATATTCAAACAGCAAAAAAGTAAACAATTTTTTAAATATATATATATATATATTTCTCTATATACATATTTAATAAACCAAAAACAAAAAGAACTCCCCCCTTCCTCCCAGGCATATTTAAGCTAAACATTGTGTGCAAAGTATATATATATTTATATATATGACACGATAAGTTATCTCTGATGTATATATATATATATATAAATAGATATATATAATATTTTATGTCATCGAATAAATCGAACAAATATTCGAAACATTTTTTATACCGCCAATTAACTGTGCTCTCTCTTATACTATATACACACATAGACACACACACACAACCAACGGATCAAGTATAAATAATGGGTCTGGATCTAACATTTTAAGATATATACTTACATATAAATATATGTATGTATATGTTATATAAACTTTATATGTAGTGGGCATTGTGGCCATTTGTGATTAGGTTCTTTTTTTGGGCGTCTCCTTTTTCCTCCTCCTCCTCTTCTCCTTCTCCTTCTACGTCTCTTGGGCGCCCCTCCTCGTCATAGTAGTCCCTCGGTCGTTTCACAAATGTCGCCAAAAATATTAAACACCACCAAAAAACCAAAAAAAAACAAGAAGTAATATGATATAAAACAACTAATACTTATTTTAGTAGTGTTTAAGTGTAAGTGTTGTTGGTCAAAAGGGCATGCTACATTTTTTGATTGTTAGGCTATGAATGTTAATCTAATATTAAACAATTTCAACAAAAAAAATACAAAAGAAAGAAGTAAACTAAATGAAAACAAAACAAAAAAAAAAAAACATTGGTCTTAGGTCTCGGCATTGGTTTAGGTTGGGTTTTTTCAAGACTGTCAGGCACAAGTTACATTTAGAGAGACATCAAATTTAGGCTATATACATAATCTTGTGGTATGGATATATATGTATGAATATGTCGTCGTCATCAAATCATTTTTAATGTAGTTTATATTTTTGATAAATGTTATTAAAAAACCAAAAAAAAAAATCAAGAAAAATAAAACGAAATCAAAGTAAACTGAAGAAATAATGATATGAGAAAAGTAAGTCAGGAAAACATGTTTAGAGAGTCGGCAAAATTGTTGAGCATTTGTATGGAATTTAATAAGAAAAGAAATGAGAGAATATAAATTAATAACTTAAAAATCTATATACATTTATAAAAAAATATTAAAATTAAAGCAGCGAACTAATAAATGAAATTCAAACTGGCTTCGTAGAAGTGTTTTTAAGTATTATTATCTCTAGATCCTATGGCCCATCAAAAGAAAAAACAAGAAAAATTTAAATTAAAGCTACATACATTATATATAAAAATATATATATATAAAAATGCCATTAATTGAAATCATCCTCCTCCTCCTTCTCCCTCAACAAAATAATGATTTCAAGAAAAAATGAATTAGGCATATTTATAACAAAAGTTAACCAACTTGAGTGTGTGTGTTCTTTTGTTTTTCCAAACAAAAGCTAGAAATGTGAAAATATTATAAAGATAATGTATGAATAATATACATTAAATATGTTCTTACGCCTGAAAAAGTCTGATTTTGTTTAAATTGGGAATTAGGAATGCAAAATGCTAATGATGTTAGAAGAGAAAACTAGTAACACTTTACTATATTCTTTAGTTGAAGATCTCTTAATCAAATATACGATCAACACACAAAAAATCGATCTTAATGAAAGTAACGATAGCCATGTTATCGATCTAGAAATGAGCATATATCGAGATACGAATACAATTGTCTTGAGAACCAACAAATGCACCAATCTCCATGAAAGTAAACTTTTTAAATTCAAATACCTATTTCGATTTTCATGAAAATTCGAAATTCTTTAACTGCAATAAAGTTTATCGACTTATTTGTCCAGCTTTAGGATTCGATATTTCCTAAAAACAAGGCAAATGTAAACATTTAAAGAACATATTTGGATTCAGGTTAACAAAATCAGATAGAAAACTGTACTCTGGTCTCAGAATCAATTGGAACCAAATCCATATGAGTTTACTTTGGTTTAGTTATCGATAAATATGAATAACATTTCTGGCATTAAGCATTTCGCATTCCTAAGCACAAAAGTTAAACAATAGACCAATAATATGTAATTAAAGTGCATAAACTTTTTTTTTAACGTTTCTAGCTTTTTTTTCTTAGTAGTCAGTTGAATTCAATATTAATTCATATATGCGTCAATACCAACAACAACAACATGAAAAAAAAACAACTAATAAGCTAAAATTAAAAATATGAGATATCTAAAACTGTTAGAATACATATAAAATATATATATGTATATTTTAAACATTTCAAATAACATTTATAACAAAATATATGCATGCTTTTGCGTAGTAAAATGAGCTCTAAAACCAATATTAAGAGATGTCTGCTGTTTGTATGTATGTATGTTCTAAATGTAAGTGTATGTATGTAACTTAACACAAAAACCAAAACGATAAAAATCAAGTAGAAAGCCTGGTATATTGCCCCCATAAAGCATTGTTATTGTCATTTCATATACTAAAATACATATAAAACAAAAAAAAGAAACAATTAGAAATGGGTCAAATCAAGATCAATTCGCAAAAAAAAAAATATTAAAAAAAAAAATATTTTTTTCACTTGTTTTTATTTGTCTTAAATTTTGTTGCTTATTCTTTGGTTGGTTGTAAAAAAAAAAAAACAAAACAAAAAAGAAAAACACTTACAAACAAAACAACAAGAACGACAACAAAAACAAAAATTGATAACTCTGACTGATTTTTTACACAAAAAAATATACATACACTCAAAAATACATACATATGTATTTGCATATATATATATATATATACACACTACATTTATACATATATATATATATATATATATTTATAATGTTGCTACTATATAATATGTAAAATGATAAAAAACCAAAAAATAAATATCTCTAACATTTTACACACATTTAAATATTAACTTAGGCTTATCTCTCTGAAAAATTTATACATATGTAAATATATATATTTATGTGTGTGTACTTTAATGAAAATTAGTAGTGAACAAAACAACAAAAAATTTAATACACTTTTTTAACAACACAAAACTAAAGAAACAACAACAAAATCTTAGACTGCTTCGAAAACGTAAACGTGAAAAAAAAACTAAATAATTTGAACTCTTTTTGTGACATAGAAGAAGAAGAAGAAGACTCGTTTAGGGAATTTTCTAAAATTTATAAATATGCTTGGGTTGCTCTCTTCTTCTGTATAATTTGTTTTTTATTTTCTTTAACTAAACTAATATGCTGAAAATTTCACTTTTTCATAATCTATTTCTCAAAACTTTTCAATTGTTTTTCCACTTTTATTTTATTGTAACGCGCAAGACACAAAAAAAAAAAAAAAAAAATAAAGATCATATTTATATACATTTACATACACATATAAGACATATGAAATACTTAAACATTGTTGTTAGCTGCTTAAAATCTTCCTATTGAAGAAACTAAAATATAAAAAAAAAATACCAAAAAAAAATTAACTTTGAAACAAAAAAAAAAACACATTCATATCCATGCATTTGTATTTTTAAATTAATTAAACAAATCGAAACAAAGACGAAAGAGAAAAGAAAGAAAGAAAAAGCAAACCAAAAAGGCAATGAAAATGCAATAATTATTAAATAATAACAAAAGTTCTTTATGTATTTTTTTATATTTTTGTTAAATTTTATGTTTTAATTAATATATTTTTTATTATTTTCATTCATGTTTATTTCACAGTGTTGCGTAAATTTAACCATCACTTGACAGATCACATTCATCAACAACAACAACAACAAGACCAACAGCAACACAATCTACACAAAATCATTGAATCATTCACTTAACTTGAAAGCAAATCACAATTTATATATCCTTGCAAAGGATCTTTCAAAATTGAAACTCGAAATTGAAGAAAGAAACTGAATTTGAAAATAACGGATCAATTTGAGTATTAATTAACATGATATTGCCAGATGTATGATATTGCCAGATGTACTTAGGACGTGGGCAAAAGTTGCGATCCGGCAACGCTTTTGAATGGATCTTTGCAAGAATATAACGGTAACCAATTTAAATACATACTTCCCATACATTCCATTATTTCAATTTTCATTTTATGATTATTTTTTTTGTAAATTATGTTAAACAATTTATTTTGTTATGGCTTATGAACAAAAGAAATGAAAAGTTTTATATACATATAAAGTAATAACAAAATACGTTATGCAATTAATTTAAATCAATTTTGGGACTCAAAAAAAAAAAAATATTTATATTATATACCCTATTATGTATTATCAATTTAGTGTAAAATGAGTCTCTACGGTCGAACCGCACACAAACACACACATTTACACACACAGCTAAAAATATTGAAATAATTATTTCACATAAAACAAAAGAAAAAAGAAAAACATTTACCTAAATGTTTAGCTCATCATCTAAATATTCCCCCATAATCAAGCATTTAATTATAATCATACATATATATACATATGTAGGATATATAGGCTATATCATTGGAAATCATCAAATCTAGTCATCATATTAAACATACGTACATAAACATTACATAACATACATACACACTTATACATATGCATATATGTATTTTTATAATATTATATATCATTACTATTATTATATTATTATTATTATTATTATGTTTAAAGAAAAAAACCCAAAACACCAAGCTAATGTTAAAATGGTCGTTAACAATTAAGTTTAAAATCATAAAATATGTTTTAGCTAAGAATTTTATGTAACGAATTCATTGGTTTTCGTTTTTGTGTCTCACTCACTCACTCTCTCTCTCAGTCTGCTTCAGTAAACGCCAAGTTGAATGTATTATTAATATTATTTTGTTCTTCAAGTGTATACAGGGTGTTGCTAAAAGAAAAAAAAAACATTAAAAAATCAATAAATATCACACACACAAGTTATTGTTTAAATTGTATTTCGCTCAAAGTTTTGTTTATTAATAAAAAGAAAAAAAAAAACAAATGCTAAAAACAAAAAATGTCATACAAAGAAATATTAAAAAAAAAATGTTACAAAAAAAAAAAACAAAAATGGACTGAAAATGAAAATATGTATATCAAAAGGGTAAAAAAAAGAAGAAAGTTACAAAAAAAGTGCAACAGCTGTTCGAGTTGTATGCTCTCTTTTCACTCTCTCTTTCTCTTTTTCTTTACCCTAATCTCAAATCTCAGCAGTTTGTTTTTTGTTTTATTTTTTGAATGCCAAAGCAAAAAAAAAATTGTTAAATTTATGTTTTTCAAAGATATAACAACAAAAGAGAATATACATAAAATACATACATACACACGCCCACCAATGCATACTATATGCTAACTGTTTCTACATAAAAACCAAAAACAAAAACCAAAAACAAATAAAAAATACTAAAAACCAAAAAAAAAATCAAATCGCATATAGAATTTACTGTTTTTTCAAATGCAACTTTCTCAAATAAAATGATTTTTTTCTGTATGTAAAACTGAACCTCAACTTACTGCCAACTATTTGTAGCATACACACACACACACCCACACACACCCACCCACACACACACACCCACACACACACAAACCACCCCCACCCCCCACAGACACATACACATTGTAGAACACCCTGCATATAAAGAAAAATTTTCTGATATCATTCTGATATTTTTATTTTTTTTTAAAGCACCATAGTCAAACAAAAAAAAACATAAAAACAACAACAAAAACATGGCAAATTTTCTCAGAAACTATACGCATTTAACTTGAATATTGTATTTTTTTATTACAAAGTTTTAAAGCAACAACAAAAACCAAAAAAAACGATAATAACAAATAATCGTGTATTAAATGTGAATGTTATTAAAAAAAAAAAAAAAAAACTCATTGAAACTATTATTAACAACTATGCTTTTTTATTTGATAACAAAAGAAAAAAAAAGTAATAACTCTCATTAATGTAATGTGTAAGTGAAAAAAAAATAGACAAGAAAAAAACAAATACTTACCATTTAAAAAATATATACACAAATATTTTTATACATGTGGAAAAAAAAACAAGTAGAAGAAGAGAATGCAAGTTGAAGATGAAAAAAAACAAACAAACAACCAATTAACAGATAATGAATTCTGAAATTGGCATACATCTATATAAATTTGATATATGTATATTGATTATAAATTATACTCAAATACAACAACAAAAAAAAAAAAGAAGGGGAAAACCAACAACAACTTGAAGCAAAAAATAAATTTAAACAACAAAAATGAAGTCTTTTTAATGCTTAGGGGCCACAATTTTCGAAGTAATTAAAAAAAAAGAAAACTAAAATAAAAAAACAAACAAGAAATATTATTATTATTATTATATTAAATATTGTATTAATTAACATTTAAAAAATGTTGTGTAACAGTAATAATGAAACAACAAAACGACAGAAACAAACAAATTAAACCAACAACCAGCAAACAACCAATTGTATTGTAAGAATTTCTATTTCCATCAAACACAATAAAATTATTTTGTTTTTAATAAAAAAATCAACATTTTTTCGAATAACATTATTGGGTGGATCTATTTGGAACAGAAATAATAATAATATTAATAAAGACATATTTTTTAGTTAAAAGAAAATATTTGTTCCAAATAATGAAGTCTTTATCAGTACTGCATACTTTAAGGGGTACAGTTCCCACCGCTTTCGTCCCTAGATTCACCTTTGATTGGGTATAAATAGAACTTCTTCATTGAAAATTTGACGGAAAAGGTATGTACATAATTTTTGCCCTTATTTTTCCTCAGATAATACTCTATTTATTGAGATTATTGAAGATTTTTAGACTCAAGAGATCTTTTCATTCGTAATTTACGAAAATTTATTAACTTTTATTTTCAATTATTCTCAAAAGAAAATACATACAGTAATCAGAACATCAATTAACCATAAATATTGAATATTTAGAAACTTTTTTTTTGCTAGAACTTTTATTATTGGATCACAATTTTAGATTTCAAAATGCCAGAGCCAGCAATCTAGAAATTAAACTATATGTTTTCGGTGTTTCAAAGGAAATGAATATTTAATATTGGGACAAAAAGAACATTTTTCCAAAACTAACTTTTTTTTTTATCAAATTATATTTTCAAACTGTAATTTGGGCAATTGCTAACCCATCTAAAAAAATTATTAAACGATTTAATCGGGTTGAAATTTTTTTCAATTTGAAATGCAACCATAAGTTTAAAATTCATACAAGGAAAACCTTAAATATTGTCACATAACCCTAACTTTGTAACAGTGCCAATTTTTTACCGATTTTTGAAATTCATATTTCAGTTTATGCATCAGAAAATAAACTTTCGGTTGGCATTAAAACGTCAAAAAGTAAAATTTTCATCTTTCAAAAATCACGATTTAGTAAAATTTATGTTTTTTTACAAGGAAAATCATAAAAATCTCAAAAATTCTCACATTACCCTAACTTTGTGAACTCATGTTGTCATGTTAACAGTAAGTTAACAGAGGTCCACGATTAACAAACAGATTCAAATTTTATCGAATGTTTTCTTCATTTGAACAGTGTTGGCAAACAGTATATTGAAGACTATAAACAACAGCTGTTTAATATGTGCCCTCGTTTTTTTCAGTGTGTCTTCGGCAACACTAATCAAAAATCAAAAAAAGAAAGTTGTCGAATACGGGGCTCTGCTCCACTCCGCTAATCAAAAACGTATTTTAGATTAAACGTAACATTAGACTTGTACAATGTGGTGGCTCTCTCTTATCAGCTCCCTGGAGGAGTTCATCGATAGGTACAACATTAATTTAATTCAAGTGAATTTCTTTGGATTCATCATAACTATGGTGATCTTTGGCGGTCTTATGACCCTAATAGAGTCACATTTGCCTAACAGTTTTCGGCAATGGTTTCGTTACGGCAAGCACAGCCATAAGGGAGAAACCGATGCACTGGTCAGTCGTTTGGAGGTACCCAAAGGATGGTTCAAACATTTCTATATATTTGCCTTGGTCTGGTCGTTGTGGGCATTGTATTTGATTGTTAACTGCATCACTCGTCAGCAGGCAGCCCCCGAGTATGCCCTACGTTTCCTGGACTTTATGTGTGGCGGCTCTAGCAATCGTGTAGCCCAAGTGGACTCGAATACGGCTCTGGTTGGCACCGTATTGCTAACACTGCAATGTTTTCGTCGATTTTATGAAACGAATTTTGTGCAAATTTTCTCCAAGCACAGTAAAATGAATCTTTCGCACTATACAGTGGGCTATATTCATTATTTTGGAGCCATTGTATCCCTGCTGTCCCACACAACGGGCTTTGTACGAGGAACAGCACCAAATGAATTCACTTTAAAGAATATTTCACTCCTCCAAGGACTTTACATTCTAATTTTCCTCTTTTCCTGGCATCAACAATACGCTAGTAATATAATCTTGGTCAATCTGCGTAAGGATCAAAAGACGGGTTCAGTGAAGACAGAGAGGCATCTATTACCCAAGGGTGGTTGGTTTAATTTAATCTCCTCACCACATATGTTCTTCGAGATTGTAATGTACTATTGTCTGAGCGATATATATGCACCGATCCGCACATGGAAACTGATATTCTTGTGGGTGGCCAGCAATCAAACTGTAAATGCCCTGCTCACCCATCAATGGTACAAAGAGAATTTCAAGGATTACCCGAAAAGGAGGCATGCAATTGTTCCTTTTCTACTGTAAACTAAATCATTTCCATCTACTCTTGTTAGTGAATAGTGTAATGAAGACTTAATCAATTAACTATAATTATTAAATTAAATTCTTTCCGAGCTGCCTTTATAGCTTCTTCAGCTATTTCATCTGAAAAACTAAATGCTATATAAAACGTTTAAATGTATTTGTTTTTATTTTTGTTTATTAAAGTTCGTTTTTTACACACACACATTCGCGTTGGGTTTGAATTTTTAACTACAAAACGATTGAGGGGGAGGGAAACGTGTAAAATTAGTGGGAAAAGTCCATGGCTGCAGTCAATTCTATTTGAACAAGAAACTGGAATGGGAAAAAAGTTAAGTTAAAGTTAAGTTAAAAATATATATATTAAATTGTGTGGCAATGCGAAATTTAAAAAACTTTGCTTACCTATAAGGATAACCCTGTGCCTTGGAACGGAATACAGAGAGCAAAAAGGAAAAGAATACCGTTAAAAGTACCAGGCCAACCATAGCCATAATACGATTTTTGTTATGACCCTTCGAGGTGCCCGATTCGATAAGCAGAATCATGCCCAGAACAATCATAGCATCTATATAACAAAAATAGAAGAACAATATTTATAACAATAGAAAAACATATGCACATATAGTTTGGCCGATATCTTACTCAAGAACATGACAATATAGGTCTCCACCACCAGTTGGCCCTGCGATGAGCCATGGATATAGGCAACGCCTCCGTTCTGGGTTTTATGCACCAATGGCGGGCCACGTATATGATTCCACATTTGGCCCGAGATCATGGCAAAGCAAAAGAATACGGCTATAGCTCCCCACAGATTTTTGTTGTACAGGAATTCCAAATTATTGCGGCGTATATAAAGAAAACTGCCCGCTAAAGCCACCAGTGTAATCATAGCCACTGTGCCTGAATAATTTGGCGGCCGGAATATACGAATCGTTATATCCGTACGTTCGGCAACAAATTTTGCAATAGAATCGGCGGCAAATCCCACACGATGTATATCCATGGTATCGGCTGCTTTTGGTTTACCCTTGGCTGGGAAATGCATAAACACTGGAGCTGTATTCAGGCGAAGCAGCTGGAACACCTCAGAACCCTCATCGAAGTCAACCATGGCAAAGAACATCTTGTTGGAATACACCGGCGAGAAGCGATACGAATTGGCCACTATTGTGAACTCATCGTGGGCATGACGACAGATCTGGCATTGACGTGACGGCGCCAGCGCCGTCAGCATTACAATCATGGAGTAATTACGCGGCGTGTTCTTTACATATTCCCGAAATTTGGGTCCATTGAAACGTAGCAGGGGTTTCTTCTGATTCATCTCCACCAGATTTTGTACTCTCTCCGACAGGGAAAGCGTCTGTAAGAATTAAAATCAAAAACATCATGTTAGCCATTTAGCCGGTAATTTTAATTCTAATCCTCTCCGGATGAGTTTGCCAGTGACGTGGCCAAGATAAAACAAACACAAACCTTCGGCTTAGCCTGCGCGGCTGTATAGAAAACACAAGCCGCCAGCAGAACCAATGCTCCACATAGCGTGTGGCGCAGCAGTTTCATTTCGGGAATGCCTGACTTAGTTAACTAAATTCACTAATTACTATAAAGATTTAACGTTTATAATAAAAATATGACAAATTTTCCGGCAGCGGCACATGCAGCTGATTTGTGTGAATGGCGATTTTTTCATTCACTGTGAATGGCAAAACGTTTCGATAATTTTTACAACAAAATTTGGTTTTTATTATGTATCTCAACTAAAGAAATGTATATAGCGTCTATATTATGACCTCTAACAATTGTTAATTGTAATAAATTGGCACCCCTAACCATTTAATTAATAAAAGTATTAAGTCGGTAATGATCGTCTTGTCATCGAGTGTCATCTCTATTGGCAATTGCAGGTGAAAATTCACTGTGACCGTTATGTGTCATCGCCAATGAAAGTGACGCGGTGCAGATTTTTTTATTTGTTTTATTTGTTTAAAAATATCCGGTTTCTGTCTTCTGTTCCTATATAGGACATAATTAATGCTATGAGCGATGTTCTTAAGTACTCGAAAGAGCGTTCCCGCAAACGTCGTGTGCTTTTGGCCCAAACTGTAAGTATCCCCCTCCTCCGTCTGGATAGGACCCCTTTGAAAAACAAAGAAAAAATTTGTAAAACATTTTTTTCCTCCATCTCTTTATTTAGTTTGGTCTACGAGATGTGAATGACTTGCCAAAGGTGCTGGGAAATGTTGAAGATACAAACAACAGTCGTCAGCTTCTAAATGCCAGCGGTCAGCGGGATGAGGATGATGCCGGATCGTCGTCCTCAAAAAAGACTCCCAATGAAATAATATACCGGGACTCTTCAACTTTCTTGAAGGGCACACAGTCATCGAATCCTCACAATGATTACTGCCAACATTTTGTAGATACTGGTCAGAGACCACAGAATTTCATACGTGATGTGGGATTGGCCGATCGTTTCGAGGAATATCCCAAGCTAAGGGAACTGATTAAATTGAAAGATAAACTGATACAGGACACTGCATCGGCTCCCATGTATCTGAAGGCAGATTTGAAAACGTTGGATGTGAAAACTTTGGGTACAAAATTTGATGTAATTCTTATAGAACCGCCATTGGAGGAATATGCCAGGGCAGCACCATCTGTGGCAACAGTGGGTGGGGCCCCGCGTGTGTTTTGGAACTGGGATGATATACTAAGTACATATTTCGTTATAGACAACGCGGTATTGTGTATGTAATAATGATTTCTTTTATTTAGATTTGGATGTGGGTGAAATCGCTGCCCATCGATCATTTGTCTTCCTATGGTGCGGTTCCAGCGAGGGACTTGACATGGGCAGAAATTGCCTTAAAAAATGGGGTTTCCGACGCTGTGAGGATATTTGCTGGATTCGCACCAATATCAATAAGCCAGGGCATTCTAAGCAACTGGAGCCCAAGGCTGTCTTTCAACGCACTAAAGAGCACTGCCTAATGGGGATCAAAGGCACCGTTCGAAGATCCACCGATGGTGACTTTATTCACGCTAATGTTGACATTGATTTAATCATCTCTGAGGAGGAGGAATTCGGCAGCTTTGAGAAACCCATCGAGATCTTTCACATCATTGAGCATTTCTGTTTGGGGCGTCGTCGTTTGCATTTATTTGGTCGGGACTCAAGTATCAGGCCCGGTTGGCTTACATTGGGTCCCGAACTAACCAATTCGAATTTCAATGCCGAACTATATCAGACATATTTCGCCGAAGCTCCGGCCACGGGGTGCACAAGTCGCATTGAAATGTTGAGGCCCAAGAGTCCGCCGCCTAATAGTAAGGTGTTGCGCGGACGTGGACGCGGTTTTCCACGTGGCGGTGGTAGTGGACGTGGTCGACCAAGATAAATGGACAACAAGTGGGATAAATACTTTCTCAAATTGCATGTATTCCTAGGATTTAAGCTAACAGATTGATTAAAAGCTAACGAATAAGACCCATGTGGATTAAGTTATGAAGGTGGGACCAGGTCTCTTGTCCTAAGTAGGCTGTAGACTTGGATGCTGTTGCAGATGTCGCATGTAAACATCAAGTTCATCCTCGCTGGAGGAAGTGTCAGCTGCATTTTGTTTACTATCCATTTCTACATGGTCATCTAGATCCTCGTCATCATCAAAATAGGCATCTTCCTCGTCTTGTTCGATTTGCTTGAGATCGTCCATTTCTACATGGTCATCTAGATCCTCGTCATCATCAAAATAGGCATCTTCCTCGTCTTGTTCGATTTGCTTGAGATCGTCAAACATCGCATTATCGTCGACAGATGTATAATCAAAATCCGAATCCTCTCCACTTAAAAAACGTTCCTGCATTAGACTCATAAATTCATTGCGCAGCAGTTCTCGCTCGGCTGGATTATAGTACTCGGGTGTAGAGATTTTCGGCAAATGTTTTACCGTGGACGTGGAGCAGGCTACAGGTTCGTCGTCATCGAAGCCACCCCATTGACTTCGACAATTCACTGGTACTTCATCCTCTACCTCCTCCACTTTCTCCTTTATTTGCAATGATTGGCTATCTTTGCCTTCTAGCAATTCTTCCCGCTGTTTCTGTTCCAAGGTATGCATTAAAATACCCGAAAATGTTGTATTTTTGACATCATAGGTATCCCTTGCTTTTTTTCTTCTTCTGTCATATATTGGCCCACTAGCTCTTGGTAGAGATCTGGAGCGCGTTGCATCATTTCGTGCTCACTAAAGTATTCCCCTTTCTGGATCAAATCCTGCATTGCATGATAGCGACGATTCTTTACGCAAACGGAACGTGTGGTAAGCTTTCGCTGAAAGTCATCCAAGAGTAGACACATCTCGTCCAGGCTTTCGTCGGGTTTAAATGGTTCCCCAATGCCCAGAGATTGAAAGTCATTCAGTTGTGGTGCAGTCATGTATCGGCCAAAACGTATTAGGAAGTTCTCACGGTTTTTACAGAAAACTTCCTGGGCAATTTCCTGTTTTTCCTCCGACTGAATTTCAGGATCATCGATTTGTTGAGACTTGAATGTAATCTGACCATTGGCAGCTAAAGATTTAAATATGTCTAGCAGTTGTGTTGGTAAGCCAGTTGACTCCGCTGGTTGTGGACTTAAAGCCTCAGCATCGTCGCCTGTCGTCATCTTGTTAAATAAATTGTAAACAAATGCAGCTTAAGATATCTATCGATTATTTATCGATAACAGTGTATCTCCTCGTAATGCCACAATTTTATCGAACGTATTTTGAAAGTAAAAAGGATTCTGCACTAATATGCTCTAAATATAGTTATTTATCTATGATTCATATACATATAATAAAGTTGCTTCCAATTACAAGTGGAATTGTCGAGCAATTGTGCATTAATCACACTTGCATATGACTGGTAATCGTATTATCGCTAAATCAGCTGTTTGGCGGTTTCGGTTTATCACAGTGAATTGGAAAGGGTTTCCCAATTTTGTTGCTCTTTGTTTATCACCTCTCGCGAAATAAATATGGTAGAGCTAGAGTGATGACTAAGCGCCATCTAATTAAATAGTATAACAAAGAAAATATTTGCAACATTTTCATCATGCCCTCCGACTATACGGATATTGATTGGAGCAATTTGTCATGGAACTGGACACAATTCTGTCCGACTGGCCTAAAGCCTTTTGCCAACGATACGAATGATTTGTTACCCTGCTTCCAGAAGACTTTGCTTCAGTTGCCAGTGTATACGATATTTGCAGCATTATCCGCCTACTATTTTGGTATACAAACGAATTCGTCAGTAATAGCAAGAAATCAAAGGCAGTTGCAGTTGTTGGCATTGCGAACATTTGTGACAATTATATTGGCCCTTCTGCCTGTAGTGAAAATCTTTGTGTTCCACAATGCAAGCGTTGATCTCTATGCGGTGGATGTGTTGGTGGTCAGTGCCGAATGCATAATGTGGGCGGTGCATTACGGTAAGTGATCCAAAGAGACTTGATCTTCAATTTTTCTCATATGTTTTCATTGTCTAGGATATCTTCTCAATTCGCGTCATTATGGTGAACTCAGTCATCGTGGCCCATTGCTGATAAATGTCGTCTGGCTTTGTGTTGTAGTACTGGATGGTGTATGGCTTCGCACAAGTCTTAATTTTACTTGGTGGCCCTGGAGTTTGGGAACTTTCGTATGTGATCTAATTTACGGTGTGACACTGTTGCCCCGTGGAAATGCCGTATACGTTGCCCTCTCGCAAACTGCAGCCGCCAATCGAGAACAAGAGGCCTTGCTGTCGAATCGTTATACATACTTTCAATTTGATTTCAATGAGGCGCATCTCGGACATGCCCAGGATGAGGCAAATTGGCCCTCTAAGTTCTTATTTCATTGGGTCAATCCGCTGATTTCCAAAGGAGTCGCTGGCAAGTTGAAGAAAATTGAAGATCTCTTTGATCTGCCCGATGCCTTAAATATCACACGTCTTAGTGAGAGACTTCATTCGGCTTTGAATCATTCGAAAAGCTTATGGCGGGCCTTGCACAGGTGCTTTGGACTGGAGTTCTATCTAATTGGCATACTAAGGCTTATAGCCGATCTGAGTGGATTTGCCGGGCCTCTGCTCTTGGGTGGACTCTTGAGACAACAAGGCGAAGAGGCAAATGCCCATGGAAAGGCATACTATTATGCTTTGGGTCTATTTCTGAGCACTTTGCTGTCCGCCGTGTGTGCCACACATTTTGATTGGCGTATGGCCATGGTTAGCCTAAAGATGCGTGTGGGCGTGGTTAATGCCATTTATCGCAAGGCACTGGAGGCCCGTGGTCTGCATGAGGCCAAACCGGATATTCTAAATCTCATGTCCACCGATACGGATCGCATAGTGAACTCTTGCATTAGCTTTCATTTCTTTTGGAGCATTCCCTTCAAACTGTTTACCACATTGTATCTGCTCTACACACAATTGGGAGCTGCCTTTTTGGCTGGGGTGGCCTTTGCCGCTCTCTTGATACCGATTAACCGATGGCTAGCCAAGCGTATTGGCATCTATTCCACCGGTCTAATGAAGGCCAAAGATGGTCGTTTGTCGGCCACCACGGAAACCATGCAGGGAGCCAAACAAATCAAAATCAATTCTTGGGAGAATATATTCATCACGAAGATACGTGGACTGCGGCAAAAGGAATTGAGATTTCTAGGAAAGCGTAAATATTTGGATGCCATGTGTGTATATTTTTGGGCCACAACACCAATCTTGATGTGCCTACTGACCTTTGGTGTATCCGTTTTGATGGGCCAACAATTGATAGCTTCGACCACTTATACCAGTGTAGCCTTGCTATATATGCTGATTGGTCCATTGAATGCATTTCCTTGGGTGCTCAATGGCCTAATCGAGGCATGGGTATCGATAAGGCGAGTGCAACAATTATTGGATATACCCGATCTTGATTATTCCAGTTACTATAATCCCATTATATTGGGCACTGGACAAGGAGGAGGAGAAGGCGAAGCTGCCAGTGTTTTGCAGATGAAAAGCGCATCATTTGCCCATGATCAAGATGAGAATGAGAGTGGCTTTAGGCTACAGGATATCAATGTGGATATTAAGGCTGGTCAATTGGTATGCATTGAAGGACCCGTGGGTGGCGGCAAAAGCACTTTTCTAGCCGCCATTGTCGCTGGCGTTCGATTCCTTGACGGTGAGTTTTGTGTCCAGGAATTGACAACGGGATTCGGTTATGTCAGCCAAACGCCTTGGCTACAACGTGGTACCATAAGGGACAACATCGTGTGGGGCGGAAATTTCGATGAGCAATGGTATAAGACAGTGATTCATGCCTGTGCCCTGGAAGAGGATATCAAAGCTCTTGGTGGCGATCTTTTGGGCATAGGTGAAAACGGAAGAACTCTATCTGGTGGACAGAGAGCACGTGTGGCGTTGGCAAGAGCCGTCTACCAGGATAAGAAAAGTGAGTGGGCCGAACCGTACTCAAGTCTTAGTCATTTCTATTTCTTCAAATCTTTATCCATTTCTAGTTTATCTTCTGGATGATATACTCTCCGCTGTGGATGCACATGTCGCCAAGCATATAATCAAATATTGCCTCTTACGTTTACTTAAGAACAAAACCCGCATTATTGTAACCCGAAGCTCTCAACTCTTCTTTCATGCTAATCAAATTCTTTATATGCAAGATGGTCAATTGCGTCCAAGTGACTATATGACGGAAAGCATTGATCTCAGCGAGGTTGATGATGATGTTGATGACGTGGAGGCGGAGCAGAACGCGATAGAGTCAATTGCACGACGTCGCGGTCACTCAGTGGAGTTAGCCAATGCAGAGGATAAGCAGAGTGTGGACAGTTTGCTTCTGGAAGAATCCCGCGAGTATGGACATCTTTCGAGCAACGTTTTTGCTTGCTACTGGCGGGCCGTGAGCACTCCATTAGCTGTCACTGTACTTCTCTTTGTGGTATTGATGCAACTAACACGAAATCTCAGTGATGCATGGTTGGCACATTGGGTCACAGAGACCACACTTGATCCACACCCAAATGATACGTCACTGGAGCATAAATTGGGTGATTCGGGACATACTACTGGCTTTTATTTGGGAATCTTTGCCGGCATTGCGGTGACCAACTCGATAGTTACCCTGGTACGAGCATTTCTCTTCGCCTATGCTGGAATCAAAGCGGCCATCTATATGCATGAGCTGCTGCTTAAACGGGTGATGTTTGTGAGTAATCCAGGAAGTTATCTCCAAAAACAATTTGCTTAACTAATCTCGAGATTTTTCTTCTTAGGCAAAGTTTAATTTCTTTGACATAACATCGGTGGGACGAATCCTGAATCGCTTCTCATCCGATACCAACACTGTGGACGATTCACTGCCCTTTATTCTCAACATTTTGTTGGCCCAACTAGTGGGATTGATAGGAGCCTTATGTGTCTCATTGTATGCAATGCCATGGCTGGGTCTAGTAGTTGTACCCATGGTTCCCATTTATTTGAATCTACAACAACGCTATCGTCATGCATCGAGGGACATTAAGCGATTGTCCAGCAATGCCATGTCACCGCTCTATACGCACTTTACCGAAACTCTTCAGGGCCTCACCACCATAAGGAGCATGCGAGCCAGTCCGCGGTTTCAGCGTGACTTTCAGGCTAAACTGGAGGAAAGTATTAAGGCCCAATTAACTCAGTCGGCTGCCCAGCAATGGTTGGCATTACGTTTGCAATTGCTTGGCGCATTACTAGTTGGTGGAGCTGGATTGTTAGCTGCCATTACAGCTTCTCACACCACAAATCCCGGCCTGGTTGGTCTTTGCATCTCTTACGCCTTGTCTATAACTGGACAATTGGGAGATCTGCTGCATGCCATGGCCGAGACAGAGCAAGAATTGGTTGCCGTGGAGCGTATTAATCAATATCTGCAATTGGAGGGCGAGCAGAATGCAGAGGGTAATGCAGAAGCTCCGTTTGGCTGGCCAGCCCAGGGAGTGCTTAGTTTTAGAGAAGTCGAACTTAGTTATAGGGAGCACCTTGCACCAGCCCTAAAAGGTATTAGCTTTCAAACGGAAGCTTTTGAGCGAATCGGTATTGTGGGACGCACTGGAGCTGGGAAAACATCGATTCTGGCTGCACTGCTTCGTGTAGCGCCACTTAGTCAAGGTGAAATACGATTGGATCAAGTGAATCTACGCACTTTGCCACTGCATATGCTGAGGGAGCGTGTGGGAGTCATCACCCAAGAGCCATTCCTCTTTGAGGGTAAGTGAAATGCAATAGAAATATACTTTATATATTCATCAAGTTCATTCATTCAACAGGTACTGTTCGTGAAAATCTTGATCCTCGTCATGGTTTCTATGACTCGGAGATTTGGCATGCCGTGAAGAATTCTCCTGCAGCCACTCTGCTGGTTCAACAACTGGGTGGACTCGATGGTCGGGTGGATAAGTGCGGCAATAACCTTTCAGCCGGACAGAAGCAACTACTTTGCTTAGCTCGAGCTTTGCTTAAAAATGCCAAAGTTGTGTGCATTGATGAGGGAACTTCCAATCTGGACGATGAGTCTGATCTGTGTATGCAACAGGCATTGCGAAGTGCCTTTAAAAGCTGTACTCTACTTTTTATTGCCCATCGATTGCGTGGTCTACAGGCTATGGATCGTATCCTTGTTCTAGACGATGGACGAATCTGTGAAGAGGGCAAGCCTGTGGAATTGGCTACAAATACATCCAGCATTTTCCATGATATGCTGCGGGCTCAGAATATAAGTCCAGATGATTTCACCAAAGCGAATTAAGCTGTGTGTAATTGTTATACAATACGATTTTATTTATTTTTTTATCTATTGACTTATGTGTAGTTTAGCATTTAATCTATTAGTTTTATTTTAAAGACTTTGTTTTGCAATTATTCTTGTACAAATGTTTTTCTTTATTTCATGAAACCCCATACATATATGTAACAAAATAAAAAATGTTAATCTAATATCAACCTACTTAAATATTATGAAGTTTTCAATTTAGATTTGTCTATTGAAAAGAACAAAATAAAATGTTTTAAATTTGCCTGCAAAGAAAATATCACTCAATTCAAATTACGCGCTAAATAAACAACAGTTGGGCAACGGCTTAATCCATTAAACAATAATGTGTTTACCAACACTGAACTCGAAACTAGCCGATTTTCCGCTGTTTTGCACTTTCCAACATTGAAATTGCGAGAACTGTTTACCTTTATCAGCGGCCGCCGAAAACTTTAAAATTAATACGTATACGTGGCTTTCGATTGAGTCACATTAATAGAACGAAGTTATGTTTGTTTTAAGATAGCTGTTTATCACAATTCATTCGTTTACACCATGTTGGCCTGTTTGCTGCAACTTTGTTACTATTTGGTAGCTGTGATTGTAGTCGGCGTGCTGGTGGTATGTCAATTGAACACACACACTCACACACATTATTTACTTCTGCACGAATTGTAAAAGTGATTTGATTTTTTATTTTATTCCAATTAGGGATTATTCGTGCTGCTGTCTAAGACGAAACCGTATCCCAATATAGTAAGGCACAAGGATGAAGAAACATTTTTGGATCCAAAGACAATTAAAAATGTGGATTTTCCAAGTATAGAAGAGCCGCCCACCTTGGAATTGAGTGTGATAGTGCCGGCATATAATGAGGAGAAACGATGTATGATGGAGTACATTTAATGAGTAATCTATCACATGATAATTTTATTTGTATTTTTTTTATGCATTTCAGTGCCTACCATGCTGGATGAGTGTCTGGCCTTCTTAGAGGAGAAGAGCAAAAAGGAATCCACTTTTACGTACGAAGTTATTATAGTTAGCGATGGTAGCAGTGATGCCACAGTTTCGGTGGCCCTAAAGTACTCCAAACAATTTGGTGCTGAAAAAGTTCGTGTTATGGAACTGGTAGAGAACCGCGGCAAAGGCGGAGCTGTGCGTCTGGGTATGCTAAGCGCTCGTGGTCGTCAATTGCTTTTTGCTGATGCTGATGGTGCCACCAAATTCCCGGATTATGATAAACTAGCCGAAGCTCTAAATGCTCTGGCCCCCGAATGGCGGAATGATGGCTTAGCCGTAGGCTCTCGTGCTCACTTGGAGGATGAATCTATAGCGTCAAGGAGTTTTATACGGTAAGTCAAATGGTACAGCAAATTTCTAAAGTTTTATGATGACGTTTTTTTTGTTGAGCAGCACCGTTTTGATGCACGGATTCCATACGCTCGTCTGGCTTTTCGCTGTGCGTTCTGTACGGGACACACAATGCGGATTTAAACTATTCACCCGATCTACGGCCCGCAAACTATTTGCCAGTCTTCACGTGCAGCGTTGGGCGTTCGATGTGGAGTTACTTTTTATAGCCGAGCGCCTAAAGTTGCCCATGTCAGAGGTTGCTGTTCGCTGGACCGAAATCGATGGCTCAAAATTGACACCTTTCTGGTCGTGGCTACAAATGGGCATGGACTTGGTGATGATCTGGGTGCGTTATTTGGTGGGTGCCTGGCGCATTGCTGCCATCCAAAAGAAGGAAAACTAAACTAACCTTAGGCAATGCCTTTATTTCTCTATGCAGAATGCATTTTTGTTTCGAAAATAGTAGATGTAAGGCTTTACAGTGTGAAAGAAAAAAATATATTTAATTTATTAAGTGCACAGTATTTTTGACTAAATTATTAAATATCGCTTGCGGCAAGAATACAATTTAAAATTATTTTTTTTATATAAAACAAAGTGATAGCTTGGAATGTTTCGTGTATTTATTTAGACCATTGTATATATATATATATATTTAAGAAGTATTAATTTGAAATATTTTAGTTATTTGTTATCGAAATTAATTTTTAGCAGTTATCGATAGCGCGCGCAAAATCGAAAAAAATACAAAACAGTGTTGCTTATAACACTTATCGATAACAAAATCAACAGACTCAAATGTGAAACGGCATATATAACGTAGACATTTCTTTTATCTTATTCAATTTTAAATTCTGTTAAATCGCTGCGTCGGCGCGGTCCGCTTAGTTCGTTGGAAACTCGAAATGTTTATGTATAAATAAGGTTAAGCAATAATAAAATGAAAACATAAACAAAAGCGGTAAAGAATTGGCAATGAAATCTTCTATTTCCCGGAATTCCTGTCGCCTGTTGCGCGTGTGCTAATGTTAGTGGGAGTACGAGTGCTTGTGTGTGTGTGTCTGTGTGAGTGCCTTCAATATTGTTTACTAAGCCGGTCAGTCAGATTGGTCAAAATTATTGTGCGCCACGCTTTAAACGAAAGTGATTTATTGTTGTTGTTATTAGTTAAAGCTCAATTGTAACAATTGTTGTTGTTGTTGTTGTTACACTGTGCCGGCTGTTCCTGCTGATCGGTTGTGTTGGCGGAGGAGGGAAAGGGGCGGCAAGTCACCGAGTTCAAATTTCTTAATCAACGGGGTAAGTGATGGCACAGTTATCGTCTATTTTTTTCCCCATTCTCATTCTCTATCTCTTTTGGCCTGTCTATCCTTTCCTATTGCTGTCTCTCTTACACTAATGCACGACTCAGATTACATAGCCTCGGTCTTTGTTTTATCAGCATTAACAAGCTGGGCTTTGGCTAGAATTTTGCTGATAAGCCTCTAATCGGCATGAATAAAAAAAGAAGAAAATCTGACTTGAATTGCATTCCAATTTGAAATACACTTTGCAAAGGTCAATTGCGCCCACGCAGCTGCAAAACATTTGTCTCATTCTTCTTTCTTTTTGTTATTTTTACTTTATTTTTTTTGCTTTTTTTTTGTTGCCTAGATCAGCAAAAAAAAACGAAGAAAATTAAAAAAAAAAAAACAACAAAATTTGCGTGGCGAAATTCAAAGTCGTTCGAAACGAGTTACCAGACCACGCCCGCCGCCACCATACATGCATATACATATATCCAGCAAAAAGTCTTCGTGGCTCCAAAAGATTTATGCATGTACACACACACAAACACATATGCGCCTTTTGCCATCCTTTTTCGTACCGTGTACGCTGCAATCACCAATTCGGTATATCAGACAATTCGAAACGTATGTACATATTTCAAATACACAGAATAAATACTAAATTTTGAAGTTTTAAAAGGTTTGTTCCCTGCACCCTGAACTTTCAACAAATTGGACATTTATGTGACGCAATTCATTGTGATGTTTTGAAAAACAATATGAATTATACATTTTTTTGCATACCCAAATTCGCTACTGTACAAGACAAAATGGTATATGAAAATATCGTGAATATCATTTTAAAAAAATATAAACAATATTAATTTATTTTGAGCTGAAAGTATTTGTTTAGTTTTTACGGAGTCTCGATTCTATTGAATTATATTGCCAGAGATATGCTGATATCATTACAGGGTATCTTGCAGTTGTCACCTTCCATTTAATGTATGAAATTTTGTTGTGTTGTTGTTGTTGTTGCTGTTGATGTGCGCCTTCGCCGTGTTTATTTTATTACTTATGGCAATGCGCGTCGAGCTCAAGAGTCTCGCTTTTGGAGCGTCGGCTCCTCTGCTTGATTAAAGTGCCATGGTTGAATGGACAAAAAGGGGAAGAGGTGGAGTGGGGGGCAGGGACGAGTCATACAGTTGCGGGCGTTGTTATTGTTGCTGCTTTTATGCATTTGTCGCTTTTGTTTTGTTCTTTTGCCATTGGCTCAGACATTTTCAGTTCTCTTTATGCGTCAACAGGAGCGAATTCTATGTTTTTTTTTTTGATTCTGCTAGTATCAAGGGCAAAGCAAGTTGAAACGTTTTAGCAGCGATTTTGATAATTTGGTTATCTATAAAAATAAATCATAAACATCCTGCGGACAGTGCTGGATTTTTGGGGAAGGATATAAAGGAATCTTTCGCCCCCCAAGCACAATGATGCCCCTAAAACGCTTCCTTCTTAAAATCGTAAAGCAATTTCATCATCAACACAAAGGATTATAATTTAATTAAGATCGATGATCAACAAAAGTATGATTGTCACGAAAAATTCCATCATGATTTTTAAAGAGATTTCAAAAAAGTTTATTTCAACGGTATGTACTTTATTTCATTCAATATTATCCAAATTTTGGAGTAAAAGTAGGGTGATTTCAATACTGTCAAAAGACACTTCTGTGGCACTCTAGAGTGCCTTTAGAGTTAGTTTCAGGTCGTTATCAATTTTATCCCTGGCATCTCCCAAATGCCCCCTCTTTAAGAGATATAATACTAAAAGATAACCACAAGTCAAAAGAGTCGTTAATCAATTTCCAAGTTCGTGAAAAAACTACGAAAAAAAGAAAACATTATAAAAGTTCTAATACTCGATCAAGTTATGTTTATTGGCTTAAATATAAATAAATATGTTAAAAATGTTATTAGCTAAAATATTTGCTTAAAAGAGAATTGTCTTTTAATAATTAGTTAAATTTTATTTAGTTTTTATTAAATAACAGCCCTGATTTTTGAGGGCCCAATTCAGGTTTTGGAGACGCTCTTTGCTCTCTCCTATTTACTTGCCTTTTTTTTCATTATGGTTTTTATTGAAGTGTGATAATTCCAGAAGAGAGAGCTACAGTCGACTGATGGTGGCAACTCCTCCAGTGGCGTTCAACGAGCCGTTTGTTTGTGTACACGGTTCGCTTCGCGGCAATATTCTTCTTATTCTTGAAGTATTAATCCTTTAATCAGTTTGCTGTAACTGGTTTGCTTAAGCTGCCCAAGGTCATCCAGTGATCATCAACATTGTCTGGGTGAAGTCAAGTTTTTCTGTCCCGTCTACTCTTTAGATCTTGGCTAATTAATTGTCCATTTAATCGCTCGATTTGCTGACAACTCTACAACTGATGGATGTCAGAAAGGAAGAGGGGAAGACTAGACGACTACAGAACCAGTGATGTTCCACGGTCAATAACTTTTCGCACACCCACGCCCACTTGAGCTGATTTATGGGTCTTTATTCGATGTGTTGTAATCCAACAAATTTTTTTGGTGTTTCACTTTTGGTATTAACACATTAACATGATTTCTTTAACCAAAATGTTTGCTAATCATTTAAACTTTTGATGATTCTTTTACAGACCTCTTTCTCTCTCTTTTTCTTTAAGATGCTTAACTCCAACAAGATGCTGCGAAATAATGTCCATGGCCATAATGGTAGCATTAAGTCGTCAGCCTCACTGCGTTCCAGCAGCAAATCCTTTCAAGCCAAAATGGATAAAATGTCCGAGCATCTGTATGATATTATCAAAAGCGGTTCGATGGTGAAACGGGCACAAAATAAAAAACGCTTTACACCTGTCAATTATAAACATCGTTGGTTCGAGTTGACCAAACGAACACTCTGCTATTTCGATACAGATAATGTAGACGTAAGTACAAATTAAAACTAAACTACAACTTTAAATATATTTTATGCTTAAACTTTTTATAAAGTGTTTCCCCATTATTAAGCACAGCTTCACGTCTCCAAAAACCTCTTACCTTCTTCATAGAAATAATCAACTGCAAATTTTTATTTAGCATCTCGAATATAGGTACAGTGGACCCTCGGTTAACGAACATAATTCGTTACAGCATCTTGTCCGTTAAGCGAAATTAGTACTCTCAAATTGAATTGTTAGTGAAAGAAATTTGCATAAAATGCATCAAAGCTTTTTAAAAACTACAAAATTCGCTAATATACAGTGGCGTGCACGAATTTATGACTTTTTTTTTTACATTAGTTCTGATTTTCTCGTCTCCTAAACAACTTAATCGAATAATTGCTTCTTTCTGTAATGCCTTGGATATTGTATTCAGATGATGAACCGTAAAAATGGTACTCTTAATCCTTTAATCCGTTTTTTCACAGGTGCATTTGAACAAAGAACAAAAATCTACCAAAACTAAGATAAACTGCATACCACAAATTTTTCATTTAGCCTTAACTTTGGGATCCAATTGAAAATCTCAATTTTGTATTGATATTTTTGTTCCTTTGGGCGAGGACATTTTGCGACACTAGTTTGTAAACTAAAGTACTTTTTTCCTTGAACTTCAAAAGAAAGTTAAATGAATTTCTCGTCGAATATATTTCATTAAAATCGGACGCAAATTAGATAGTTTTTATCGCCTATCAGTAAGGGACATTTTATCCAAAACTGCCCTTCTATTCTCCTTCTCTTTCTTTTCATGCGTATGACCCTTCGAAAGGCCGCTGTTTAGATTGGCATAAAATGTCCCTTATTGACATTTACATTGTACATCTATTAGTGAAAGTAAAAAGAAACTGATATCACATTTTAATATAAATATGTATTAGGCGGAAATAGATGTCTAAAATGAAAAAAAGATGTTTTAAAAGAAAATTTCCCTTTTCTAATAGGTAAAATGGTCAGACTAGACAGCTCTAAATGATAAATTCGGAATTTTACCTTTTTCGTTGCTTGGACAGAATTTTTCGAACTGTTTGTTAACCGAGGGTCCACTGTCTATACATAAAAGCTATATTATCATGTTTTAGATGTTTTAATGATAATGTTTTAATAATAAAAACTAAATTTTGTTATTGATTTGCACCTTTTTAATGTTAATCGAAACATTTAAAAGAGGTAAAAAATTTAATAATTACTAAAGGATTAGTATGGCTAACTATTTAGATTTGATTAAAGTTTTTTAACCAAGAACAAGTTTTTTCCCAATAAGTGGGGATAATTTAGAAGCATATTGAAATTTATCACTCAAATCTCAAACAATTTTTCGACTGTCCCTATGTCCAACAAAAAAATTAAAACAGTGAAAAAATATGGCAATTTTTAAAGTCGAAAAATCTTGATTGTTTTATTGTACACCCGCCAAAAATATATTTTAGATCCTGATATCACAAAAGAAAGAAGCAGTCAGAAGATTATATGATAAATTGGACTTGACACAAGCAAAAAAACCAAAAGGGCAGACAGAAAATAGAAGCGGGGGAAAAGATAGTGGAGAGAGAGACTTTCATTATTATTATTCATATTCAAGTATGCGTTTCATCTCGTCGTCATGGTTTCGTCATTTATTGCGTCGTTATTATGGCACCTACCGGCTTAAGGGCTGCATGGGATGGATGGAAGGTGTGCCTAGTGTGTGTGTGGGACGGGGTTGGTAATGGATAGATGGTGGGGGATGGGGGGGTGATGTCTCAGATAGTCTTTTATATCCAGTCTAGGCAGCAGCTGCCCGAACAAGGCTTTGGCGGTTTCACGTTTTCTCGTTTCAAAACAAATGCCGCATTCGGCTCAGCATCGCATGGAGTTGCATGGATTCACTTCCAGTCTACAAACATTGAATGGGAACCTTTTTCATTTGCAGCAAGCAGCTGTTTATCAACCGGCAAAGGCGCACACACATGAACAAAAAAAAACCACCCCCTCAGATGGCTGTGTAGAGTTTTCCATTCGTCTATCCCATTCTGTTCTTCCAATTGGAAAGTGTTTCCCTCACACACAGACACACACACACCCATATGTATGCATCCTGGATGAAATGAGGGTGTGTGTGTGTGTGTGTGTGTGTCGGCAAAACGAAGTTCACTGCCCGTGTTTGGTCCTTCGTAACTGGAGTTTCAACCGTTGCCTCATCGCGTTTGGACGTGTATTAGAATTTTCGTTTAACCGATTCTCATCCCAAAAAATTGTATTCGTACCAACTTATATATTTAATTAAATATTTAAATAATATACATCAAATCATTTCAATTTGTGAACTAATTTCCTAAAATTTCCTTGACTCTGTTAAGTCCATTTCCTTAGAAGTAATACTTTTTTAAGCGGTGTGCACCCTTAAAAAAAAAAGAAAAATAAATTTCATTCATCAGGCGGCAAAGTGAAATCAACCCCTATTCGAAGTTGTTTTTCAACTTGCATACATTTTTAAATTTTTACCAAATACTCGCATCAAGTTTTATTAACTTGTTTAATCAAAAATTAATAAGTCGCAAAATCCAAGCAAAAAAAAAAAAAAAAAAATTCCAAGGCGTCGTTGGAAAATTTTTCGGCAACAGCGCAAAAAAAAAGGAAGAAAACGCCCCACCCAATGCAAAAAGTTTTTCAAGTGTAGCGAGCTGGTTCTCTATATATACATATATATTATATATGCGTGTGTGTGTGTGTGTTTCTGTGAGTGTTGTTGTTGCCGCACCCCAAAATAATTTTTTGGTGTGCCTTTGCCTAAGTAAAAAGGATTAAACATATGTATATACACGTCCTGCGTAACATAATAGGTAAGACCAGAATCAACTATAGTTTCCCTTTATGTTCTTAGTTTTGAATTCAAATTGATTTAAAAGGAGCATAAATTAAGAAAAAGGACAGCAAAACTTTCAAATTAAAACCCATAGGACTAATACACGTGCTTACTTTAATTAGTTGACTAATGATATGAGATAATATGATATTGAATAATATGCTATTAAAATGTTTTAGACCCTTTTTTGATGGGCTACCGTTCAATGACTTTGAAACGGGGTTCGAGTTGACACATTTTTTAAAGTTGTTTTACGATTTAAATCCTTGCTAAATTCGATTTGCGTTATTTAAAATTCACTTCGTATCGTTATGTATCGTTATACTACGGTTTGAATTGAAAACATTTTGCAATAAATCTGGAAATTTGCGTTGTATTTATCAGATTGTAAATTCGAGATAAGATAAAACTACAGTTTTCTTTTCATAAAACATATACCAACTTACCAATAACCTCCAATAATTACCTCCTAAATTATTTAGTCTTCAAAGTACTAAAGAAAAAAATTGCTAAAAATTACAACTTAAAATTTAAAGATCCAATATCTAATTCTAACAGTCTTATATATACATATATTTGCTCTCTATAGATAATATAGTTATACAATCGAATAATTTTTAATAAAAATGGCATTTTAAGTTGAAATTTGAAACCATTTTGGGGTTTGCTCTTATATTCATGACACTTTTTTTTCGTTTGACATTTTCAATGCATTAAGGTGATCAATATTGTTAAAAGACGCCTGAAAATATGCAATTGAATTTAATGCTTAGATAGGCACAAAATGAAAACCTAAAAGCACTGAAGCCTAACCACCATTCATTCATTCAATTTGCCTCCCTCTTCCTCTGCCTTCATAGCCCTTCCATAACCCAAGAGTTTCCACTAGATTTATCCTTTTTTTTTCGCTTTCACTGTGTTTGTCTCTTTTTCACTCGCTCAGTCTGTGCTGAGAGCGGTTTGAGGTTCGATGAACTCGTGTAGAAAATGTTCAATTAATTGATTGATTTGCTAGCTAGCGCGCTTCCTTTGTCTCTATTCTGAGGATGCTTGGGGATTTTTTCTGTTTTCTCTACAGTGTTTTTTTTTTTTGCCAGCTTCTGCTTGGTTGTAATTCATGTCCAAGCCATGTCATGTTTATTGAGGTCAAGCCCTCAGCGTGCACTGATTAATGACGGCCCAACGAATGCAACAACTGCATGAAGAGGTCCACGAGACAGTCATCCAGCCCCCCATCCCCCAAGTAGGCACCTACTTGTAGTCATTGCACTCCCGCCTAGTGGACGAGGAGTGTCATTAACCTGTCATAAAAATCACAGCTTGGGCTAGTCCCACGGGACTTGGAGGCCCCCACCCTCCACATCTATGGCTCACCATGGTGGTATGCTAATTGAACTTGGACTTTTTGTTTGCAAACACTTTGCAGTTCTTTACGCTCTGCGCTCCATGCGTTCATTTTGTTCTTTCGTTCGTTCCTTCGTTTGTTCGTTCGTTCTGCTCTCTAATACATTTCGCGCAGATTAAGGCTGTAAATAACAATTTTCTTAAAGGAGGCGGTCACATGCAAAAGGCGTGTTAAATAGAAAGAAATTATTCGTGAATGCAAGGCAAGGGCCATGTCGAATCGAGCCATACACTTTTGCTAAAAGAACCTCACACGTTCACACAACTTTTATTTATTCATAATTTTGTCTTCTCTTAGATTTTTGAGAAAAACTCATGTATAAAACTATATTTTTAGGGATATTAAAAATATATGTACAGTTATTTAGAGGTAATAAGTACATATGTTTATTTTTTAAGATTAATATGAATAAAAAGTTAATTTTGTATCATAGTAATACTGACAATATTTGAATATTTCAATCATTTTCATGGAAAATTGTATGAATTCACGTGACAAAGCCTATATTTTCACTTTCATAGAACATATAGAGAGGGAATAATTATTAACAATTTATCATCTCTAAAGCTCTAAAGTATATACATATATGTATATTAAAACTCCATTTATATGTGTTATAAATTTCAACTTACGTCTAAAATTTGTTAATTTTTTTTTTTATAAATCCATTTTACTGTCTCGCGTGTTAAAAAAGTGTCATATACCATTTGATCATGGGGGTGCAAGCGAGACGAAACGAAAATTTGTCGCCTCTTTTCGTCACTCACACAGACAAACTCGTGCTGTCTTTATTGACACCGAATTCGTTCATACTTAATTTAATTTAAATTCTTTTATATAAATTTTTACAAAAAGTGATAAACATAAAAATCATACTGGTAAATAAAATTTGATTTCTTCAGTGTGTATACAAAATTCCAGTTAAAATCTAATTTTAAGGTAATATATTACTTACTTTTGAATTTATTTTCTATTATAAAGTATTAAAGAGGTTTAAGTATAGTTTTGATATTGTATAACATGTACGGGTATTTTTTTGATCAACTTAGTGTAACTTGTGGCTTGAAGAACTTTGGCTTCTATCAAAACAACGAACCAAAACATACTGTAGGCCTAACGTAGCTTTGGCCGATACAAATCTATCTGACCAACACTGATACAAACGCCTGACGAAAGTAAATTGTAATTAAGAAACTCGGAGAATTAACTATCATAGTTTTGTAGATAGAACTTAGTATGCCCGATCACCAAAAAGGTCCTAGAAGTCAAATTTATGCAGCCAAAATTGTTTCTGAAAATTGTTTAAACTGGTTTGAGTGCCTTCTAAAACATTTATGCGCTACTAGACTTTAATTGGATTGAGAATTGCTTAGTTTTCTTATATTTCTTGTACAAGTTTTCTGATTATTTGTTGATTTATTTTTGAGAATTTATAAACAAATTTAGACTGACAATGAATAAACTGGTGCCACAATCTGCCAAATTTATGCTGTTTGAGTAGTCAAAGTAAAAATTAATCGAGTGTTCTCCTATGACGCTATCCCCAAAAATCAACGTTCGCAAAACTGACTTAGCAGACAACCAATTTTTATTAGCGTTACAAACTCGACCTAAAAGATATTAGACCCTTTGGGTACATATTGCCGTAGCAAATGCATTGACCATTGGCTAATGGAGGTGCCATTTACCTCCCTCATATCTACATAGCTCTACCAAAAACACTCTCATAATCCATAGACCGTTGTGTGTGGGCAAAGTTAATTTCTGGTCAGTAGCCAAGCATATGAATGTGAATATGAATCCTTCTTTGGTTCGTTTATGACTTTTGCTCAGCTTTTTATGACTCTAGACACACACAAAATGTGTTTCTTGCCATGGATTCGAGGATGGATAGAGTTCTTTTAGAGCGTTGGGCTGATCAATCTCCATAATTGTCCAACATTTTCCAATTAGCCATTCAAATTTATCACTTTGGCGTTTGCTCTTTTACTTCATTCCAATAATAAGCCGCTTCTGTGGAAAATGAATTTTTTGGTTTTTTATGTATGTATGTGTGTGATTATTACTCATCGCATGCATTTAAAAATTCTTCACGAATTGACACCTTAGGCCTCGAAATGTCTTAAAGCCGATTTCGTAGAATTACAAGAGCCCGCAGTTGGTTTCCCTTCCCATCTCACTCCCTCACCTATCACACAATGCTGACAAATTAGCAAGCCAGCAAAAGTGTTTTGTCTTATGCGCTGACTGTTCCGGGTGGTCGGTCCCATTCCGTACAAAAAAAAAAACATTTTTGGGTATTTCTTTTTATGCTTTTTATTATGCCTGCTTTATAAATCTTTGCCACACTGGGCGATGGGTTAGTTGTGGCGCGTGTGTTCCATGAACATGAAATTGGCGCCAAAAGCCAAAATGTTTTTGATAAGACAGATGTCGCCCGGTGTCTCTCCAGTCCCAGAGTTGGAAGATGCATAAATGAGTGTATGGCGTGGCTTGTCTGTTCCCATTTCTTCTGAGCTCTTTCGGAGACAAGCTGACGTCGTCTGCGGTTATTTTTTTTCGCAACCGCAACACTGTGGAACTTTGCATTAAGCTCAATTACAGTTACTTTTCGTTTTACCGAACTCAAGTTTAATATTTACCGTATGGCATAAAGGACATCTTTGCAAAGTTGCGATTGTCTCAAAACTATTCCAATTATGTTGAAATTATGGCTTTTGGATAACGATTTTTAACTTTACAAACATTGGTTAAGAATAGTGTGTCAAAGGGTATATTAGCTTTAAGATCATCCACATTTTATATACATACATATGTATATATGTATATGTACATATGTCTTCTTAGTATTATAGTTTTATAGTTTTCAATCGATTACTTCATCAATAACAAAAATTTCAGAATAAGTTTCTTAAAAGAGCAGGCGACAACTCTATATCATAGGGAAGGCTGTAGTTTTGAGGCTTAAATTAGAAAAAATACGACGCGGTTTTATTAAAATTTGATTATATTATACACGTATATATTCTTCGGTTACTTTGAGTAGTTGTTAATAACTTCAAAACAATATAAAATAAATTGAGTTATAATCCTACTTGGATAATTAAAATAAATTTCTAATTACAAAATTGGTAATAAAAATAATAATAATAATGTCAATATTAATAAGCAGAAAAATAAAACTCAATTTAATATTCTTAACTAAATGAATTTATAAAAGTAAGTCAGATACGATAAATGCAAGTATTTTTGCTGTAGTTAATGAGATTGTCATAGTTATAAATATTAATTATTTGACTTTCATGCAGTCCTCGGTAGACGACATGTCTAAGTGGTCCAGTCGAGGATCCGATCGTTTAAACCGAAGGCCATAGCTTCCAGTGCCTGTAAGAAATAGTTGGTTAAAAGATTACAACTATAAATAATATAGTAATATGTATATAAATTTCATAAAAAACTTACTTAAATACGGGTCAAAAAAGTTTAAAAATAAAAGAAAACATTAAAAATTATTTGACTGTTCATTTCTCTTCGTGAAGTTAACTTTACTTTAAGTTTTCTTTAAAATAAATAGTAAAAAAGTAATAAGAATCAGATTTTTACATGTTTTGGCATTGTTGGACAATTGAAAAGATTCATGTTGTATACGGAAAAATTAATACAAATACAAATAGAAAGGTTTGATAAAAAAGGTCGACAAAAATTAAGAAAATACATTTCTTAATAATGTTTTCTAAATTTTATAGAGCAATAGATTGTAGAGTATCAGAATGTTAAGCTATTTTTATGGGGTTTTTTTATATGGCAGCTGCTGTAAGTGCTGACTAATTGTAAGCACTTTTCGGACCATTTACATATGCCCATTACATATCAATTGTATGATGTTGTGCAGAGACCCAACCCTTTTCGATAAACACAAACACTTGTAGCAATTATGAATCATTATAATCGAGAAAAAGGTAACAACATATAGCATAACAATATCGAACACGAACACGCTCAACTCGAAACGCGGCGAGTCACAAGAAAGCCAAAAAACAAAAACAAAGAAAAAACCTGTTGGTCAATGGAACCTCTACCTGATTTGCCTATTTATTAATATAGACGGAGGTGGTTGGTGGTTATAAAGAGTCCGGATTCTATCTGTAGCATGGGGAGATGATGATTCATTCAAATGCAATAGTCTTTTTTTTTTCTGATGACAATAAAGTTCACATAGGCGTGACAGGCATGCCAAATTATGCTTTCTAATGAGCGAAAAGCCCTAAGCCCTAATCCTAGAATGGGAATTAAATGGGATGACAGCTGACTACTGCTCACTTACATACTTAGTTTACTTGCTTCAATCTACCTTTTGTCTTGAACTTCAGCAGACGACGTATTGTCTGTGGCAGCCACAGCTTTTCATGCTTCATTATGCTCTCTGAATGGCTTGGCAGGGAATCTTCATCATCGTCAGGTTTATGCTCCCTCAGTCTCAGTGTCGGCCTTTTGTTTGTCATCTGTGCTCCGACATTGAGTTATTGCATATTGCTAGCTATTAAAAACAAAAAAAAAACCAAACCAAGAACAAAAATTTTAACTAGATCCAGAAAAAACCAAACAAACCAAGAGACCCAAAGCAAGTGACAGAGGCAGGCAGATCTAAACACCCTTTTACGCCTCGGTTTTTTTTAAACAATAAACAACAATCGTTTATTTAATTGGAATTATGTTTAAAAAGAAGAAAACTAAACGCCCGCCTTTCTTCGGGGGAAAAAATATATAGGGCTTAAGCTCTTTGATTGGCTTTATCGCTTCAGCTATTTCCGCCGTTAATTTAAAGCTCACGACGAACCGAACCAGCCGCTAATAATTAGAAATCAAAGCCGGTTTCATATGGCCAAAACAAACCAAAAAAAGGCAACAAAACTTGTCTACTTTCGTATTCAAAGTGTTATCATGAAAGATGATGGTCTGGGGTCGGGCGACCGCAATACTGCGTGTTTGCGATCGTCGCCGTTCGCAGTTCATTTTCCTTCTAGTTGTGGTTGTTGTTGTTGTTGCTGCTGCTGATGATTGATCTTATCGCACGCGGGGCGTGAGTCATCATAAAAGACATAAAACAACATCTTTTTCTTCACCAGCAACGGCAGCAGCAGGGGTAGGGACAGGGGCAGTCGCCACAAGTTGTTAGCTGTTTTGTACTTTATGGCCTTTTTGGAGACTTAAACAGGAATAGTTAGTCCGATGCCATGTGGAGGGAGTTGGGTTAAGTTCATAACTCAATGTGGTGGGATGTCTTTTTGGTTTACTTTAAGCCGCGTGCGAAGACATACTTTCCACTCACACACACAGAGACACACATACTTACTGACTAACTGCCCCCAACACGTAACGAAAGGTCGTTTTAAGTGCCACAGTGGAACAAGATTTATTTAAATAGCACAGACAAATGATATAAGGCAGAATTTAAAACGTTGGTATTCTAAATTTGCAAAATTTTTCTAAAATTGCCCTTCATAGAGACTTTTTTAAGGAAATTAAAAACCGGTCCAATTAAACATATGTTTAATATTCTGTTTTTATTATTGGACGAAGATGTAAGCAAGTTTAATTTAAAAATTATATTTAAAACGATCCATTAAATAAGAAGAAAAATTCTAATTAGAGGATTCATTTCAAAATAAAAATTTTATTTCAAAATAAAATGTAATATAATCGACGATTTTTATAGTTTTAAGTAGTGAAACGGTTATTATTTAACATCTGGTGATATTTTAACTAATTAAATTTTTAACTTAAGAGTTTATTTTAATTGTTATAAAATGTAATGGTTATGTTTAGGGCCGGGTTTTGTCCAGGTGGTTTGGACCTCTTCACAAATAGAACTAAAAGATTTAAATTTAAAATCTAAAATTTCGTTTTAATTCGAAATAAAAATAAAAGAAACCACTTTTTTTTAAATATCGTTTCGTCATCTTCGCTTCTTTTGCCCCAATGTGATTTATTTGGTCCGCTGTTTTGTTGTCTTGAATGCGTAACTGTAAAATCGGCGAAAACAATTGTCCAAACAGTCCGAAATGATAAATTGCCAACCGTTTGAGTCAACTAATTTCCGTTTTCTGTATTTTTTATGTTTTTGTCATACAATTGCGCCAAATCAAAATTCCGTTGAATCTGTCATGTAAAGCAGATATTTCATATGGCTTGTTGCTGTTCATCGTATAAATTGCAACTTTCCTGCACTGCATAGGCCATGGCCAATGATTCAATCTGTTTGGCATCCGCCCCGTTTCCGGTTTCCATTACTCTGTGAATATTTTTCTTGTGCATCTTTCTTGTTTTTTTTTTTGGGGGCGTTTCGCAGTCATCGCTCAGGAATTGGATGCAGACTGCTGCGCTTCTGTCCATGGTGGAGGAGGAGATCCATACATACATAGAGGCGAATCGGGAGAAGAAACCTTTTAGAACCCAGACAAATTGGCCTGCGGGCGTTGCTTGTGTGCTCTACTGGCTTTTGCAGAAGCTTGAGGAGTCGCCACAAAACTGACACTGAGACTGAAACTGAAACTTATATTGAGACTCTAGTCTCTAAGGCAGACAGGCTCAGACATTTTGTGGCAAACCCGGACCCGGATCGGCCGCCTCCTTTCTACCTTAATTATGCTGTTGCACATGCATTTTTATGAATGAAACTTAGCCTCTGGCTCTTTCCCACACACAAATACACACAAGAAATCAAATTTATAATAATTATGTATGAATATATTTTAATTATAAAGCATAAAATATAATAACAAATATTTCATGCAGAGATGCCATTCAATAAAACCAAAAATAAAATAAGTCATAAGATGTAGAGAAAGTTTTTTCCCACGACGAATGTATATAAGAAATATTCTCACATCAATGTTGCGAATAAAAATGAATGTTAGCTCTTTTATTAATACTTTTTTAAAAATTCATATTCAAGAAGCATCAATTTATATGAAGCCTACTTTTAGGAGCACTGCAAATGTGAACTTTATATGTATACGTACATACGTAATTTTTACTGTGGCTAGAAGGCTGTATTATTTTTGATAAGAAGTGCCTAAAAGCACAGAAAAATGTATCTCCGAGTATTTAGCTTATATATATTCTTGATCAGCAGAACGGGACGATATTTGGACGTCTGTCTCTAACAACATTAAAATTCCCTTGAAGTGCGAAAATTTGGCATGTGGATAAAAATTTGACTTCTTAAATGAAAGTTGTTTCACTTAGACCTGAAAGGGAATACAAACTTCGTACGGAAAGTTAATGATATTTATACCCTTGCAAAAAGGGTATATTAATTTTGGTCAGAAGTGTGCAACGCATAGAAGGAAGCATCTCCGACCATATAAAGTACATATATTCTTGATCAGCACGACGAGACGAGTTCAAATAGCCATGTCCGTCCGTCCGTCCGTCCGTCCGTCCGTCCGTCCGTCCGTCCGTCCGTCCGTCCGTCCGTCTGGATCAACGCAAACTCCTCCTAGACCGTAAGAGCTACAGAGCTGAAATTTTGCATGTAGGCTTGTATATACTGCAGGCGTTGTATATCTCGGATTCAGCCGGATCGGATCACTATATCATATAGCTGCCATACAAATGGCAAAGTCACGAACAGTGACTTTTCTTAATAACTTCGTTATTTTCTGAGCTATTGTCGTGAAATTTAATATTGTTAAGTTAATTACACATATAAACGACTATGCCAAATTTGATCAAGATCGGGTGACTATATCATGTAGCTCCCATAGGAACGATCTTTCGAAAACAGTGACTTTTGTCAATTACTTCGTTACTTTTGAAGCAATTGTCATAAAAATTTATATTTCTCAGTTTAGCATAACTATTAATGACTGTGCCAAATTTGATTAAGATCGGGCGACTATATCATATAGCTCCCATAGGAACGATCTTTCGAAAACAGTGACTTTTGTCAATAACTTCGTTACTTTTGACGCGATTGCTTTCAAATTTAACATTTGTTAGTTTAATATATCTGTTAATGACTGTGCCAAATTTGATAAGGATCGGGTAGCTGTATCATATAGCTCCCATAGGAACGATCGGTGGAAAACAGTGACTTTGATCAATATCTTCGTTATTTCCTATGCAGAAGAAAAACTAAGATTGTAGGCCGTTCTTTCGGACACATTAGCCCTTTTAGCTTAAACGTTTTTCCACTTTGAAGGCTATAGGTAAGGGAGAACTTACCAAAAAAGTTGCAAGGGTATACAAACTTTGACGCGGTCGAAGTTAGCCCCGGCCCTCTGGTTTTTCATTCATTTGTCAGAATATATTCTCTAAATTACTAGAAATATTATTTATATATTTAATTATTGTTCTCACAAAAAAAGTACATTTTTTATATGTTGTAAATAATAATTAATTTTATTAATTTAAAGGTGTATAAATTGACAAAATTATTACAGGGTTTATTTTAGATATTGAATTAGGTAGTGATGAAATCACCTCTGTAAAACAATTATTTGGATTTATTTGACGTTGTGATTTAAGTATTTAAATGTTGCCCAAAAAAGTGTGCAATACAAACAAACAAAAAATATATAATAAAATATCGAACGTGTACAATGTACATAATATACATAATATACATATACATATGATGTAATATAGACTAGAATATATGCATAACTATACAAATTATCATCGACATGACAAAGTCAACTAATTTCTTCTCGTTTCACATCGGATTACATTTCTGTTGTAATGAACTTGAAGCTGCATTTCTCAGTTTCTAAGTTGTTAAGCTCTAAGTTATTTATTAATAAAGTTTTTGCAAGATGGAACTGTATGGTACGGACAAGATATATACATAGATTCATATCATGTAACAGTCGCTTGCAAATTAGTTCTAGTAACTGTCTCTATTTTTGTTTAATTAATGTTTGTGTTCATTTATATTTATTACTTAAGGGACTTCGATGAAAGAATGTACTATCTGTTTCTTTAAGAAAAAATGCACATAGCTATGTACTTATGTATATAAGCACTTGATTTAATTTTGGTTCAATGCGGTTTGAAAAGTTTTGAAGGTTTATTAACGTAAATTTGGTCACCTTTAGCTTTAGTCCTTAAAAACGTCATTAAATGTTTATATCCTAGAGGATTAACAAAGTAACTACTTAGTTAAATAAGTTGAAAAGCATTATAATTAGAGAAACATTTAATGATTTGTGGCTGATGTTCCAATTAGTAAGATTCTTGTTTTCATTTAACTCAAGAGTCTATATAAATAAGTCGATGGGAATGCGGTAAGATGTCGATGAAAGGGGCGAAAGTGTGAGTGTTCAGTGAACGACCTCCTCAACGTTTTGTACAAAAGTATGTACAGACATACTTACACACACGTACACACACACATGTGTTTTTGTATGGTTTGTTGGAACAAAAATGCATTTATCAAAACATAAAAATAAACACAAATTGCTTCAGAAATAGACAAAAGACGGGGCTGCAGCAATTTTGCTTTCAACTGCGAGTAGAGTAGAAGGAATCTATATGTATGTATACATATATGCCTGATGTATGTATGTATGTATGTATTTAAACAGCTAACCAAGCAAATGAGTCTTACCGAAAAAAAAGAAAAAATGAAAGAGAAAAATTAAAATGAAAATGCCTTTGCGTAGGGGTTTCTTCTTTCTCCTCCTATACACACAGCTGTCAAAAACGAAACTCTTCTTCTCTCACATGTAATTATTTCGAGTCTAAATTGTAAGATAGATTTCGAGGGATAGGAATGAATTTTAAGAGATAGAGTTTGGCCTTCGCTGACCTTATGACTGACAATTTCCTCTGCACATTTATAATACCCTTTCCCCTTTCCCTACCTCCTTCTCGTCATTCGCTTTTCAATTCAATATGTGCCTCTCTTTCGTCGACTCTTTGTCATTTCCTTTGGCCCGTTTGGTAGACCAAGAGTTTATCCATATGTTTGCTTAATACATTTTAAGCGCTTTTTAAGCGTTCAAGTCACGATTTTCATATTTATAGCTTGGATCGTAAGAAGAAATACAAAGTAGGCGAGAGGAACACCTATATTTTCTTTCCTCCTCTCACTCTATGTGTCTGTGTGTGTAGCTGATTGATCAGCTGTGTGAGTCTTGAAGCTCCTCTTGATGCTATCTGCCATCGATTTTCTATTTCTCGTTTCTTTTGAGGTTTCTTTTTCTGTTTTTTTTTTTGTTTTTTTCCGATAAATTTAATTATAAAGCCCATAGAAAACTTTCAACCTTTGTCTTATCGTTAATTTCATCGCCAACGCGCTCGTTTTTGTTTTTTTCGTTTTCCCAAGAGTTCCTTTTGATGGATCACTTGATCACATCGTGGAGACCCTATAGAAAATTCCAATGAAAAATGGCATCAGTAGTAAGTAGTTCATGCTTGATGGCTTTTCTCAGGACGCAACAAAATTATAGCGTAGGTTGGCCAAACTCATTCACTTTTCGTCTAGATTAAAATATATATACATATACATATACATAATGCAAATTTAATGAAAAGAACAAACTAAGTTTTTTCTGCCTGTTGCCTGTCGCAGAGGAAGTTGTCAGAGTACAAAAATTTTTGTTCTATCGTTGACAGGAAGAGCACCGAAGACAGCAGAGTGATTCAGCAAAAAGAACAAGAAAAAAAAACAACACAATAAAAATAAAGACCAGAGGGCCGGGGCTAACTTCGACCGCGTCAAAGTTTGTATACCCTTGCAACTTTTTTGGTAAGTTCTCCCTTACCTATAGCCTTCAAAGTGGAAAAACGTTTAAGCTAAAAGGGCTAATGTGTCCGAAAGAACGGCCTACAATCTTAGTTTTTCTTCTGCATAGGAAATAACGAAGATATTGATCAAAGTCACTGTTTTCCACCGATCGTTCCTATGGGAGCTATATGATACAGCTACCCGATCCTTATCAAATTTGGCACAGTCATTAACAGATATATTAAACTAACAAATGTTTAATTTGAAAGCAATCGCGTCAAAAGTAACGAAGTTATTGACAAAAGTCACTGTTTTCGAAAGATCGTTCCTATGGGAGCTATATGATATAGTCGCCCGATCTTAATCAAATTTGGCACAGTCATTAATAGTTATGCTAAACTGAGAAATATAAATTTTTATGACAATTGCTTCAAAAGTAACGAAGTAATTGACAAAAGTCACTGTTTTCGAAAGATCGTTCCTATGGGAGCTACATGATATAGTCACCCGATCTTGATCAAATTTGGCATAGTCGTTTATATGTGTAATTAACTTAACAATATTAAATTTCACGACAATAGCTCAGAAAATAACGAAGTTATTAAGAAAAGTCACTGTTCGTGACTTTGCCATTTGTATGGCAGCTATATGATATAGTGATCCGATCCGGCTGAATCCGAGATATACAACGCCTGCAGTATATACAAGCCTACATGCAAAATTTCAGCTCTGTAGCTCTTACGGTCTAGGAGGAGTTTGCGTTGATCCAGACGGACGGACGGACGGACGGACGGACGGACGGACGGACGGACGGACGGACGGACGGACGGACGGACATGGCTATTTGAACTCGTCTCGTCGTGCTGATCAAGAATATATATACTTTATATGGTCGGAGATGCTTCCTTCTATGCGTTGCACACTTCTGACCAAAATTAATATACCCTTTTTGCAAGGGTATAAAAATAACCAAAAGAAAATGTGTATAATTTGTTTTGTTTTTTTTATCTTTACTTTATTTTCAACGCCAAATTAATTACTCAGTTGGGTATAAGGCAAGCAGCCAACCATGTCCTTTGATGTGTGTGAGAACGACTGAGAAAATGTTTAAATATATATGAGAAATAAAATTTCATTTTCTAGTTTTCATTTTCATTGGAAAAATGCATAAATTCTGTAAGGTCTCCGTCTAGACTCTCCAGAGAGAGAGAGACGACTTGATGTGGGATCGACAGTTTTATGATCTTTATGCATCTTGAACAAATTTACACTTTATGAATTTTCCTTGACTCCCTAGTGAGTTACCATGAGTTTTCAAAACGGAAATAAGTACAAATAAATTAATATATCCGGATGTGGGATGTATCAAAGAACAATTTTTTATTATTGGATTATTCAAAGTGAATTCACATTCAATGTGAATGAATATTCGAGTCTAACCCGAATCATACTAACTTATGCCTACTTTATGATTTAGATATTAATCAATTCAGTTTAGAATTATTCAATTCCATGCTAATCATTGATCAGCAATAAAAGCTTTAAATATTAAACATTATTTTTGAGACAACAAAAAATTCCACTAAAAAAAATAATAATGATAATTATTTTTTTGAGATTTTGATCCAGTAAATAGTATTTATGTAATTAATTGTGTAAATTTTTTTAATTTTGAAAATAAATCACAGTTTTCAAAATATATATAAAATAAAGAAAATCTTGTTATTGCAAATATATTATTATCTTAAGCAAAACAAGTCCTGTTAGAAGGGTGCGATCTTTTCTCTATATATTACTTTCTTTTGGCTTATTGTTAGATATGTGATATACTTGATCAACTTGTTAAACGCTACTATTATGTATCCTACATGAACGGGTTTTATAATCTGTGTTATATCTGTGTAATCTCCTGTTAAAGGATTTGTTATCATTAAATGTTCATTAATTTAGTCTGAGAAAAATCGTTAAATTAAAAAAAATGTAATTTAAAAAGATCATAAAAGCTTCGAACTTTGGGTTATTTAGCCAAATCTTAACCGATTTATAATAGTGATGTCTAATTTTAATCCTTTTAAATTCCATTTTTAGTCTCGATAGTAACTCAATTAATTATTAAGATTTATTTTGAAGAGGGGAACAAATCGTTAATGAAGAACTAAGTTTTCCAATCAACCAGAATGTCATAAGGCTCAAATTTAGTCAATTTTTTGGGAATTTGAAATATTCATGTCTTTATTTTTAGGTCGGAATAATGTCTTTCAATCTCGAACAATTACAATCTCAAAGTTAGTTGAATTTTCGCCAAAAATCGTGATGTATTATTATGTTTTTGTTTCAAAAATCGTGTTTGAATATGCTAGATTGTGATTCATTTGAGATATAGCTTTTTGTTAGAGCTCAATATGTGATTATCGGGGGAACTGCAACATCATAGACTACAAAAATAATGCATAACTTGTTCATTGACTACATAAAATTATCTATAAACTCAAATCTTATACTGTATACATAACCATTTTAGTTTCGAGATACATTTAAACATATTTTTTATGTCACTCACTCTCTCTCTCTGTCTTTGGCTTATCTCTTGGAGTGTAATCTTACTTAACTTTTTACCAAGTCAGTCAACTAGCCTTTGTTTGCATATTTTGTAAAAAATTTATTACCCCACTGTTTCACCTTTTTACGGGGCTCGCCTACACACTCGTTGCGTGACCTAAAATTGTAATGCAACAATTAGTAAGAAAGAAAATTGAAAACCCATTATTTCCAATTTAAAGTTTAGTTTTTTTGTTTTTTGAGTTTGATTACAGTTATAATTTATATGAGACGATTTTTCAAACTTGCTCCACATGCAGTCAGAAGAATCTTTTTAAGGAATAAGCGCAATCTCCAGGGGGTTTACATTATCAATCATTTGCTTGAATTGAATGGAGAATGAGTGCTTCGCTTCAATTGTCAGGCCACAGTCCCGTGTCGGTTTCTGTTTCTGGATCAATCGAAGAAACCGCCAACATTGACACCAAACATACACACATCCATCCATCGGTTTGTGTTCGTTGTCCATTTCCATTCGCTACGCGGTTCAAATTTCGATGGCATTTAAACATGCCAGATGAAGTATACGTACATATATATTTCTTTCCACATTAATCAACATTGAAAGGTTCCCGTTGCTGTCTTTAATTTAAAATTTTTGTTGCACTTCAGTTGATGCAATTCGTTTGATATTATGATAATGATGATGATGACGAGGAAACGCGGGTTTTTGGGGATGTAAAATCATCTGGAGTAGAAGACAGCCTGTTTATTAGTCAAATGCATTTATAAAATTATAATTATATTTTTTACAGTAAAGGGATCTAGTTAAGAAATAAATAGCAATACGTAGATGAAATTCAAATACCTCTTGATTGCATTATCTGAAATCTAAGTCAATCAATCTATTATTAGTTAGTGGAAAATAGACTTTTCAATAATCGAAGTAAGCAAATTAAGGCATTTAAATATTTTCCATTTTATGTTTTCCTTTCAATTCTCAATTTTTTGGGGTAATTTTCTTACTCTCATGTTGGTTATGCTACTATTCATAATGGAATTAATTTTCCATTCGTTCACCCTCGACAGCATTGAATTTTTTCCAATAATTTTCCACTCTGTGACCTGACCCTCTTCTATTTATACAATAGCAATTTTCACTTAATCTCCTTTTGCGTTCAACATAATTTTCTGTTCTCTTTCTCCTTGTACCTTTGCTTGTGTTACCTGTTTCGGGTTACCTGTATGAGAAGTTGTTAGCCTGTTGAGCTGAGTTTTTGTCGCCGGTTTGCTTTGACAGCTCTCTTTTTTTTTGTCTATCCCGCAGTCTGGTTTGCGGAAGGTGTTTTTGCTGGGGTATCCCCTCTATGGCAATTTTTTTTTTGTTATTGCAACAACTCTGTTTAACAATGGCCAAACGCATCGTTTCATGTTTCCAGCCGTTCGTCCTTTTGGAATATTATGTTACTTTTATTCTTGTTTCTTTCTTTACATTTTTTGAAAAGGAAAAGGTCGTTAAACAAAAAAAAGTAAGCACTTAGCAAACCAATTTGTTGGAAACTTGAGGGATATCCCAGGACACTAGTAAGCGTTGCGACGACATATTTTATGTATAATCGTTTCCCCCATGCAAACAACTTTGCAGCAAAGCAAACCCATAAGTTTTAAGTCAATGACGAGGTGCAACTTAGTCATAGACTTTAAGCAGCATTTGAAGTATATCTTGTAGATTTCACTCAACTTTATAATGATTTTAAGACAAAGGGCTATTCAAAGGTTTTAATTAGTTGTAAAACGGCAATATTTGCTAACATTTATTAAGAGTTACTTAGTTTTTAGATTCTAATAGTTGATATATATAGCCAGCTGCAAGAATTAGAATTAAAAGAAAAGGCGATCTCTTTGACTGTGAAACCAGCTCTTAGCATATAATTCATAAATGCATTGCCAAAAGTTTTCTATTTTAACCAATTTCGACTTATTTTATATCGTGCACTTACAGTACAGGTAGAAAGTACTTGAAGTTCCTATATACCTATATTCTTCATTAGCATAAACGGCCGAAACGATCATAGATGAAATGGCATATATATTTGATATACTTAAAACAGTTGCTTCATTTGCTGCATGGTGTAGCAAAGTCGGCGAGACGGCGAACTATTAATATTAATGAAATATCATCAAAGCATGCCCGAACCTCGATTTTAGATTCCCATTAATGCATTCCATCAAAGCAGTTGATCTTAGAAGACCTTGGCAAGATTTGTTGTTCAGTAAACTACGCAAACAATTGAATTTAATTAAACTAGCAATGAAATAGTTGGCAAAAGACAATAAAATTTTCTTTGTTACGCATTGAAAGTCGTGAAAATTGATTTGGCAATAAAAAAAGGAACTTGTTATTTCAGTATTAATTAAATGTCAACTAAACAAAATTCTATTTGCTTTGACTCCATGAAGAGGCCTTTGTCTTATCACGGAGATACCATGATTTATTGCAAAAATTTGCTCAAATATAAGTTTTTTAATAAGAAAATTAAGAACATTAATTGATTTGAAAATTAGGCAAAAATGGGCAGAACTACAGACTAGAGATTTGCAAAGTTGGGGCTGTAAAATATTTGGGAATCGTTTAATAGTCAACAATTGAATTTAACTGGTAGTTTTGCCTAATTTCATCAGTCTCTATTTTGGACAATCAATAAGTTTCAATAAGTTATTTCTAAGTTTGATCGCAATTTAGATATGTCTCATACAAATATATTATGGAAACATCAGTATGAACTCCGTCGTAAATTAACACTCAACACTATGTCATAAAGAATATTTACAAAAAACAAATAATATTTTCTTTAAGTGTATGAATTTTCCATCATTTTGAACTCTGTGGTAACTTAACACTAAATAGACATCATGTCAATCAACATCTTTATAATGTTCTTCAATCATGAAGCATTTGTTTTGTCTTCTTTTTTGGGGGCAATTTCCATTATCAACGCCACCAAAAGAGCAAGGAGAAGGAGGGTAACCCTCATTTCACTTTATCGATGGATATGCCCTCAAGCCAAAGTTGGACCCATTTTTGTTTTGGTCGAACTGCATTTAAAAGGAATTTGATTAATGTTGCATTAATTGACTTTCACTCGGCAGATGCGCACGAGGCCTTTCAATTTTTATTTACCCAGTTTCGTAAACTTTTTTCTTGTATTTCGTTGCGGTTTTTTTCCATCTCATTTTTTTTTTTGTGTTTTTGGTTTCATGATCAAGAAAGATGGAGATTTTCCATTCCAGTTTTTAGTTTTCAAGATCTTTTGCCATTAATTGGTTGCAATTTCTGTTGTTGTTGTTGTGATGTTGTTTTCACTACAAATCAAAAGCAGCTGCTAACTCTGGGGCATGCATCTGAATCTTCATTGCACTGCATTTGTTTCTTATTGACGCCACATGCTACATGTCGCAATGCCAATTTGCAAACATATGCTCAACATTCGCACTGTGATAAACACACAAAGCCAACACACACACAAACACACACATACAAACAGAGAGTCTTTGAAATGTAACTCAAAGTGCAACTTGAAGTTCATTGACCCAAATGCCTCCAGGCAGGCATAAACGGTCAAAGGTTTTGAAAATAGTGATGTTCGTGCTTGTATGTACATATATCCATACATACATACATATGAATATCAAACTTTATAAAAGTGGCAACTCACAACAATTTAGCCATACTTTTTCATTTCCATTTCAGTTGGGTTTTCATCTCATTGCCCCGTTTTTTGTCTTTCTTTCAACTTTTTTGGTTTTGTTTTTAGTTTGTTGTTTGGCACTTTTGCTTTATGCCTGCCTTCCCCGCCGTCTCGACTCGACTATTTCTCTTTTCAATTCAACGAGAAAGTGGCACGACATGTTCTACTGGGATGTGGCGTGTGCAGGAAGCATCATCAAATTCAACTAGGTTGCCCTGACAGCCGCCGGATGTCATGTTGTAGTCGCAACGCAATCTGGCTTCCTCTAGGTTCCACCCACAGTCAACCCCTAAAACTCCTCCCCCTCCTCCCCGTTGGCCATGCCAATTACATGTTTCTCACCCACTTGAATTCTTTGACATGAGCCAATTTTTTTTTTTCATTTCAATTCATTTACAGCTTATACGCATCATTAGCTTACATTAAATAAAAGTCATCATCACGAACAGTGAGACCTGATATTAGATATTAAGTTTAACCATGAAATAAGTCGATTTGTTTAATAAACTTTATAACACTCTGCATGCTCGATAAAAGCAAAGATTATAAAATATTAATAGCAATGTAATATGTAAATGTGTTGCAAGTACTACTAAAGGATTGAATTGAAATTAAAAAGTTGTACAAAATTCATATCTATAAATTTGTTTTGAGCAACAATCAGTTCCATTAAACTAGTAAGGATATAAATCAGGTTTAATAATTTTGTTATAAAATCAAAATATTAAAAGAAATAATTAGCGATTGGTTTTGATTTCTCTGGAGACTACAATAATGAAGAAATTTTACAATCTTCGCACTTCAGCAAGAAACTGTTCAAGAGAAAGTTATTGATCGATCCTCTCTGTCACTCACAAGATCGGCATATTATAAAGCCCTAGATTTTGGTCAAGCAGCTTAATTGATTTATTAGTTTCCTTCTTGATTTGAGTTTTTGTGACAAATTTTTGTAAACCAATTAAACAAGTAATAAATAATTCTAGGATTGCTATACAAATTCTTTGAATTTTATTGTGAATTTCTTAAAATCTTGTAATAAGTTAATATCCAAAAACGAAGAGTTGAAAACATGCTTGGATATGTAATGAATTTTCGTAAGTCTCAGTCGATATAAGACTCAACCCCTTTGGCTAACTGATTACCCTCGCTGTTAAAATTCATAAACTAACTTAAGTGCTTTTATGAAATTTTCGCCATCTCAGTTTTCTTGTGTTGGGAGGGTTTTTGTTGTTGTTTGTGTCGTCCTGGCATTCCACTTGGCGGCACTTGAGCAATGTTGTCGTCCTTTTTTTCTTGTCGAGGGTAATTTTTTGCACGTGTGCCGACACTTAAAGGGATGCGGGACTAGGCAATCGGGAAGACTTTTAAGCGCTGCAAGCTCAATTAAGTCAACTTAATTGGCCTAATTGACTTGACGGTGGACTCTTTTGTTAAGGTTGTCAGGGCGAGCAGGCCAGAATGGTTGGAAGCTGAGACATAATTTTGTTGTTGGCTCTCTACTTGGTGGTATTAGATTAGAAGACTGCACACACGAAGAGTCTAGGGAACACACACACACAGCGAGATAAGCAGCGACTTATCGCAGCAACCCAAAAAAAAAGAAGGAAAAAAGTATCTAAACAAAAAATGTGAAGCAACCAAACCAAAGAGCGACGACATAAAAACCTCGACGACGACAAAGTTGACACAAAGACCTCAAATAAACAAGCAGCAATTTGAAAAATAAGAAAATACGAGAGAGAACTCAAAAAAACCATCTAAAAATGGGGGGCAATCAGTGCGGAGAAGTACTGCAGCAGCAGCTAATACACAAAACAGAAAAACAAAACAACAATTTAAGAGACCGAACAACAAAAAGATTGAACTTCCTTTTTAGGTTTCAAGTAATTTTTTTTTTTGCCTCTTCGTCTTTTCGTCTCTTGATAAAGCAAACAAAAATGTTTTGTACATAAAAACTTGGGCATAAAACTTTGAAAATTATTTGGGTTAAGTCAAATGGAGGGGTTATAGGGCTATTATGTACGATGTAATGAAGTCGAAACAATGAACGAGCACAAAACAAAAACAAAAACGAAAGAGAAAAAGGAAATTCAGCACGAAATGAAAATGAAAATTTTCAACTTGGCAACCAATTGAAATTGAAACGCACTTGAGAGTCAAATCGAGTCGTATGGGTTGAGAAGTGGGGAACGATGCATTAAATTAGCGTTGCTAATGTGTCAGATGAAGACTGGAAATAAGTATAATAATTTCCCCTTCCCCCTCCACCATGATGAAGCTCATTTCGTAGAAATTTACATGCCATGCCCCGTTTCCCTTTCATCATAGAAATTTTTAGATTCAGTCGTTGGAGCATTGCTCTATGCACAGTTGGGAAAAGAAATTCCCTAAATAAACGATTGATCATAAATTATACAAAAACAAAAAATATTATTATTTATTTTGGCATTTAGACTGTAAATTTTAAGTTGTGGAAACAATCCAGTCCAAAAATCCGTTGAAAATCCTAAATTTACCTACATATGTATATAAAGGAAAATTAGAAATAAAACGAGAAAGAAGCTAACTTTGGCTGAGTGCCGAAGCTAACTTTTTATACCCTTGCAGAGGGTATTATAAAATTGGTCAGATGTTTGTAACGCACAGAAGGAGACGTTTCCGACCCCATAAAGTATATATATACTTGATCAGCACGAGAAGCTGAGTTGATATAGCCATGTCCGTCTGTCCGTCCGTCTGTCCGTCCGTCTGTCCGTCCGCCCGTCCGTCTGTGTGTATGCGTTTTACTCAGCCGTCTTAAGAGCTATTGGGCTGAATTTTTTTTTGGGGGTTTTTTATTACCCGGGAAAAATAAAGTATCAAAACCATCAGGATCGGACCACTATATCATATAGGTCTAGAAGAACTAGAAGAAACATTTTCATAAAAATTGAAGTATGCTATGAAATTTACGTATGTGATAATATTGGATATAAAACCCCAGATCCCAAAATTTGAATGTGATCGGATAAATATAACACAAGTTACAGTCAATATAATAATCGGCTTTGCCGGCAGCGCTGCTTGCTGTCTACTACGTCTTTCGTCATCAACAGAGTACATGCATACACACACAGACGCAACGCTACATGAACTGTATGTGTATGCGTGCGTTGCTTTGCTTTGGGAATGAGGGAAGAATAACAAATTGTAAAATAGAGAGTAAAATTGTTTTGTTTGTATATTGATGAATTGAGTTGCAGAAAACAAATTTTGAACATGTAAAATTACTATTACCAACGACTGCAAGGGTATATAAACTTCGGCATATCCGATGTTAGCTTCTTTGATATTTAAATAGTTAAAACTTTCAATAAATATCATTCAATAAGTTTTGTTTCTATACCATACACCCATAGGGTGAAATGGTATATTAAAGTCGCCAAAATGTATGTAACAGGCAGAAGGAAGCATCTCCGACCCCACAAAGTATATATATTCTTGATCAGGATCAAAAACCGAGTCGATCTAGCCATGTCCGTCTGTCCGTCCGTCCGTCCGTCCGTATGAACACCTAGATCTCGGAGACTATAAGAGCTAGAGCCACCAAATTTGTTACGCAGTCTCGTGTAGTACGCTTATCGAGTTTGTTTCAAATTTTTGCCACGCCCCCTTCCGCCCCCAGAATTTACATAAAAGTGTTTTTCTTAAAAAGTATAGCAGATAGAAACATCAAATTTGCTTTATATACTCGTTTAGTTAGCGCGCAGAAAATAATTGTTCCAACTTTTTGCCACGCCCCCTTCCGCCCCCGGAATTTACATAACTCTGATTTTCTTAAAAACTATGTAAGCTACCGACTTTAAATTTGGTATGTCAGCTAGCTTAATAGACGCGCAGATATTGACTATTTAAAAATTTTGCCACGCCCATTTCCGCCCCCGAAAATTAATCAAAACTGATTTTCTCGAAAACTAACAAAGCTAAACTCACCAAATTTAGTATGTATATTGGCTTAGTATGCGCGCAGAATACATATATTTTAATATGTTGCCACGCCCACTGCCGCCTCCATAATTTAGAAAAAACCGACTGGCTCTTGCAATTTTTTGACCATCGCATCAAATTTGGCAGACTAATAAATCTTATCTATTTCTATCAAACTACCAAATTTGATTGAAATCGGACTAGAAACATACAAAATATACGTATGAACGTATTTTGCTACGCGATCCATAAGGGCAGAATTGGCCGTTGGCTAGTGACGGCGCTAGAGTGCTTGTGTGTTTGTAGAGTGAGCGAGATAGCAAATGGTATGTGGCATGTTAAAACAATTTAGTAGACATACATTTCGTTTTCGAAATTTTAAATATTTGTTTCACCTGGTGTATGGTATACCCAAGTCGGCGAGACGACTTACTTACTTCATTTTTTAAATATGAATATGATGAAAGCAAGCATCTTCGACCTTAAAAAGTGTATATACTTTTCCTATTCAACCTGGACCCATCATTCTATGATTATGATAATTAAACTTTTTCCTTTCGTTTGCGGTTTGTCATAAGATCGAAAAACTATGTCGAAACTTCCAATACAAACTTCAACATGGACGCAATAATTCTGATCCTTTGGTTATAATTAAAAAAGTTGAAATATATGGATAAAAACATGCAAGGACATTTTACTTACCTTCCAGTTTATACTCCCTTAAAGTCTGTCTTACTCTTTTTTGTTTCAATTTATTTTACATACGATTGAGATATCAAATTATAATCACATGGATCGCATTCTAACCGGCACGGATTTGGTTAAAAAGAATAACCACAGGTTTTCAGAGTTCAACAAGAAATTGATAAGACTACTTAAAATAATAATAATTCATCCGATTCAGATTTAGGTATTATTATTAATGTCTATTAATATTGCTTATAACTTTTACTATAATACAAATGTTAATCGTCAACTTTGTTTATTCGATTATTTTTTTTAGCGACGACGTGAACGCGGCAGAATACAGTTGAAGGGCGTTCGCCTTGTGGAGGAGGCAACAGTTAACGGCGAAGGTGGTGATCCCTTTGCACCGGATGTGAGTAGCATGAAATCATTGAGGAGATAATTTGATTTTTTGTTTTATTAACTAAAATATTAACTGATCATCATCATCATCAGGGTTATCCCTTTCAAGTGGGCTACTGCGAGACAGCAACGAGACAGACCGAAGTGTCGGCCAACGGTGGTGGAGTTGAGGGACAACAGGGAGGACGCGCGGTGCCTCAATATACACTCTACGTGATAGCCAACAGCGACAAGGAGCGCAGCGAGTGGATCAGAGCCATACGACAAGGTGAGCACGACACTACAATGCACCCAATGATGATTATAGAGATGATGATAATGATGACCCCAAAAAAAGCAAGCAAAGAGTTGGTTGGTTATTTGGTTAGCAGTGCAGCTGTTTTATGCGATAAGGCCATCTCGCGGCCAATACAATGCTTAACCCAAATCATGGCTGCAGCTGTTCCTAAATGTTTATTCATTTCTTCTGTTTATGTTGTTGTTGTCTTTTTTTGTTTCTTGTAGTTTGTGAGGACAGCAATACCCCCAAGTCATATCGCTATCATCCTGGCTTGTGGTCCGGCAAAAAGTGGAGCTGCTGTAAGGGTCTAGCCCGCAATACATTCGGATGTCGGGCCGCGGCACATTGGCGTGAAGCTAACAATAATCCAAGTAAGAGAAAAATAACACATATCACGGGTATTGCAATAAAGAGCAATGACAAAATCTTTGTACGTCTTGAAACATCAATTGGTGTACTATCCTCATCGTCATATCGTCGCCAAAAATGAATATCATCCAAATGGAAACCTATATTGTCTTCCAATTCCATCAACTCGAGCGGTTGCTCCATAGTTTTAGATACTCTGTGTTTGTTTTCTGGTCTGAAGTCTGTCTATTATCTATTTATAGGATTTTATTTCATGTTTGTTTTTGTTTTTAGACAGTCAGTGAAAATTGGCAGTTTGAGCTAGGACAACCATATGGGGGCTAGTCGACTTTGTGTTTTTCTTTGCCGGATTGCAACAAATTGGAAACAAATTTTCGCTGTCAGCCATATTTACAAACAATGTGGAAAAAACAAACACTACTGCATTCCCATGCTAGTGGTTCTATATATGTATATTTATATATATTATGTACAACTTGAGATTGTTATTAATGCCTGGAATTTATTATAATAAGAGCAAAGTTTAAATAACCAAAGAAACTTATAGAAAACATATTGTTGGAAATATGTAAAGGAATTCATATAGTTAGATATAAAGACTGCCAAAATTTTATGTTTATTTAGTTTATTTGCAAATGATATTATGGTTTGAGTTTAGTATAACTTAGACCAATTTTTTGACTTCTCATGTGGGATAAGTGAAAGTTGTTCCTTTTCATTGGCGTTAATTTAAAGGGTGACATTGTGAAGCTTTTAACAATCGACTAAGGAATTGCTTGAGAGAATAACAAGCTACACATCATATTAACGTCAAACATCTAATCTATTAATTAAATTATAAACTTATGATATACATTTTATCGGAATTTTGTGGGACTATACTTTTTAGCATATCACGTGACTTAATCAGTCTGTTTACAAAAAGCATACCAAAATTAATCCAAATGCCAAACCGATTTCATAGTTAGACATTTTACAAATATTTATTTGTTTTGCCACAAAATAAACATACAAATGCATTGCTAGGACTATCTAGATATTTTGTTTTAACTTTAAATTTAGCCTTGACTGCATGGTAACATTTCCACTCCTTTAGACAAATGTCAGTGTCGTTTGGTTGGCTTTTGCTTGGAGTAGGCATGTCTTCCATACATACATATGTACATACATATGGGGGACAAAAATGACTTGTCAACTCAACTCTTGAGAACATTTTGCTTTTCACACATATGACTACTTTATTTTTTCTGCCTTCTGCATCACAACCTTCTGTCCTTTTGTCTAGCCTCATTTGACATACACTTGACGGTGTATCCTTCCTACCAGGCGACGCTCTCTAACCGCAATTTCTTTTCTTTGAGTGCATTGAAGTAAGTTTCGTGCGTGTCTGGAGTGTCAGCAGCCTTACTAAGCTGTTAATGAGCCAAGGGTTCGAGAGATGAATAAGAAAAAAAAGGCAGAAAAAACGGAATCTTTAAGATTGCTAACTTGGCTGGCAGTTGGCTTTGTGTGTGGCCGGAACAAATATACGAGACAAACTTAGATGAGGTTTGCCTAATGCAACTTGGCACCTGATTGTTCGGGTGCGAATTCTAAGAAGAGGTGTTTCCTTCTTTTTTTCGCGTTTGTCAAACATTTGCTTCACGAAAAGAAAAAGTAAATTCAAATCTACAAAAGCACTTTAGACTAGAGTCTAAAGTAATAGATGGCTACCAACAAGTTATATATACCCATATTATATATATGTTTTTGCATTCCACTTTTATCAGAGTCACGAGATCTATTGTTTGATCACGTAAAACATTATCTTGAATTGTATTGAGTCATCAAATTAAATATATAAGCGGGTGCAATGTCGACGTAGAGAAAAAAAAAAGGGAAGTAAGATAATGTATGCCATGTTGAAGATTGTAAACACCTTTTATTTTTCTATAGATATACAATTGTTAATTTGTTTCTGAAATCCCTTGGATATTTTCTCTATTATCCTTTACCATTGAAAAAAAGAAACATGTGAACAGCTGCATTTATGTCAAAACTTTTCACATTTATGTCGTTTAAATTGGATCCCAAAAATGTCACCAGTTGATGGTCTTGATTGTTCATTTATGTCATCAGATTAGGAAAATGGGAACCCCTTTCCATAATCATCCATCTGTCTCTGGGAGTGTCAGTGTGTGTGTGTGTGTGTGAGAGTGTGCCCACATGCTGTCACCATTGTTTGACAGTTTTCTAAAATATTTTAAGGGGCGCATACACATCTTCATTTTCATTTTGCATTCTTCCCTCCACTTCTCCAATTTTTTTCTTCCATTCTCTACTCTGTAGCCAGCCATCAATTAGAGGCGTCACTTTAAATTGCCGTTAAGTCTGCCAATTTCGGCAAGTCATTTCATTTGGGTAGAAGGAGAGAGACAACAAAGCCAAGCAGCGATCTGGCCAAAATCAGGTCGCCTTCATCTTCATTTATCAGCGAAAAGTGGGCCCCCACCAAAACACCCCGACGAGTTTGTGTGTAAGAAAGGGATTGTGCAGCGGGAGCACATGTCAGTTGCCGTTACAATAAATTAGCCTGTCAATTTCTTTGAGGGTCTTTCCAACGCCCTCGCTTGCCCTCCACAAAGGCCACTTGGAGGTCTCTTCTTCGAAAATTAATTATGATACTTTTCTGGAATCCTTTTCTTTACCCTCAGCCAGCCATTTGACTTTCGCCCGCGTGTCTGATGTGAATAATTCATTTAATTTGTAATTAAAGAGAAGAATCAATGGGAATTATAAAATTTTCATTGACACATCTCTGAAGGTCGTGTAGTCTAATAAAATTCTAATGGAATTTCAATGATCTTTGCTAACAAAAGACCTTTTACATATGTATAAAGAAGGCGCACCTCTATTATGAGTAGGCGAAATTCGAAATGAGTTTCAAAAAATTTGATAGACAAAAATTAGTTTACCAAAAGTATTTCTATTTGAATACAACCCCAGTTAGGTTTGGGTCTCCAAAGGAGACTTCCTTTTGGCCAATAGCCATACCCAAACTGGTTTCTCCCAATCTTCCAAAAAAAAAAGCCAGTTCAATATTTAAGAGAAGAGAGCGACCGAAGAAGCTGGCAAACTGGAAAACCTGTTTTATTTGTTGTTTTCTTTTTGGCTTGAGCCAATTGTTTAAGGCTAAAATGGAAAAAGTAAACAAATATACTTACTTGTATATATACTAGTCTAGTGTAGATAGTTGGGCACGTGCAATGAACTTGCCTAGAATAGAAGAGTATCTTAAGGAGCAAATCCACGAAGGGGCTTGGTTAAGGATTAATCTGTCGTCATCAATGATTTTATTAATTTCTATAAATGTGTGTGGGTATTTTTTTTTTGGTTTTTTTTTCGTTCTCCCGAAACAAAATGATTGTAATTAGGTGCTTTTGTTATAGCCCATTCTCTACTGCATTCAAAGAAACCTTCAATGCGTTGTTGGTCGTTGTCGGGTGATTGACCATGAAAAGAGGCCCCAAAGACCAGACTTTCGTCGTCGTTTTCGTCGTCGTCGTTCCAGTTCTTGAAAAAAAAAAAAACCAATCCAAGACAAGACATAGCACGGAACGCGCTTTAGTGCCTTGTTTTTTTTTTATCTTCTTTTTTTTCGTTGCTGTTGTTCTTTTTGTTCATGCATCTTCGGTGGCTGCTTCGACCTGCCCAATGTGGCTTGTTTAAAAGTTTTAGGCCGTCTCGCGGTTTGTCCATGCCTCTGATGCCCCCTACCCCCTAACTCCCCCCCTTTATTTTGGCTGCTGTGGCTGCTTACCATCCTACGCCTGCCATGATTAATGATCCGTTCTGTTGTGATTCGTTCTAAACGTGGGAAATCGGCAGAAGCTAAGACTTAAGAAGGAACTGAACACACTGAACTCTGTCTCTACATTCATACATACAAATATGTTTATATGTATGTATATGTGTACATATTACCTTCTCTTAGTTAACTCTTTTACGCAATGATTATTTTTGGCCATAACTTTTTTTTTGATTTTACTTCTTTCTTTCTTTGTTGTAGCTATTAATCTTTCGTAGAAGAAGAAACATAAACAGACATTTGACAAGTGTTTAAACTTAAATAATAATCAATTCGATTTTAGTTGCTATTCAATATTTTATAATACTAAAAATTAGCTATCAATTTTTAGTCTTTTCTTTTAAACAAAGATCAAAGGAAATATTTCGAATGAATATTATTAAATCAGTTATTTCAGTCGATCATAAAATCTTAATAAAACAAAATTATAAACCGCGTAAGGGTTTTCTTTGTGTTATTTCAAATTTTGTTATACTTACTTTTTTTTTTTAATTTAAAATTTTTTTGTTCGCCTTTTGAGCTATGCCTATAGATCATGCAAAAGTTCATTGCTTTTTAAGCTTTCCCTTTATCCCCCATTTTATAGCCCATATTAGGCCTAATAGATTAGGGCCTCTGTTGGCCAAGATGCAGCAACACATTGAGCCCTTCTCGTGGTTATACCACATCTTGTTAGCCCAAAAAGAGAGAAGCAGAAAACTCACTATGTCTATTTATCTCTCTCGTACAAGTAATTTCAATTTGGCGCACTTCCTGCTAATGGCTGGAAAATGACTTTTAACTTTAAGACTTTATCTGCTAAAGTGACATGCTTATTAACTCTCTTTCTCTCTCTCTCTATCTTTTTCTCCTTCTCTCTATTTATTTGCAGGTACGTAACTAAATTTTTAACCGATTCTAACAGTAATTTTAAGTAGGTAAGTGTAAAAGGAAAAAATATGCTCATTGATTTGTCTAGGCAGGCGCAGTTGCAGTTGCATTTGCCTAGTTCTCCCTATCTCTCTCTCTCTCTCTTACTCCCTATCTCTCTTTCACTTGTACTTCTCCATTTCATTTCATTGTTGTTATTATTGTTGTTGCAGACAACTCCCCAAAATGTTGGCTCTCCATTTTGAGCAGCAACAACAATCTTCGGACTCTCTTAAGTATGTATATTATTCTCTCCCTCTGCTCACTTACCATTCTCTCAGACTTCATCATACTCTTGCTGTAAGGGTATATGCGTTTTTAACTTGTACATTTAAGACCATTGGAAGAAAGCATTTTCGACTATAGAAGTAGTTACTTACAAGTTAATAATATCCGCATTTCGTGATATCGATTAAAGAATGATTAATTAAGAATGATTGGTTAATGGAACAAGAGAGAAAAAGAGCAGTAACTGCCCCTAAAAACCCAGCCTTGGTTGCTTTCAAACTTGCATTCAATAATACCAACCTCAAATACAATATAGTTGATATGTTAGAGATGCTTGAGTTAACATTCATATATATACATATATGTAACTTAGTATATACAATATTCTTAATCAGTTAGTCATAATGACTTTGTTTATATAAGATTTTTGCCTATGTCTTTCAAGCTGATGTATTCTGAAAAAGGCAAGTTTCAAAGTGTTTGACTTAAGCATTTTTATTTTGTATTAGACGCCTAGAAATTATATAATTCTGTCTCTTTTACACTACTAGATCGTCTTATAAATTCAAACACTTCATAAGCAATGCATCTCGTAGGCTCATCTTCCTCTTACTTGTACCGTTTAGAGACGCTAGTTGTCTCTTTCTTCCCTTTAGGTGTGGGTTTTGGCCGATCTCTCGTCGTTTTACGTCTTGGTTTTAGCCGACAAATGTGCTGCAATAGAAGCTTTAAATACAAAAGTAACATAATAATAACTTAAAAACGGAAAGAATAGTTTGTATACAAACAGATAAAACGAACTTTAAACAATCTCAGTTTCTGCAATTGTCTATAAACATTAACTAGTTTCATAAATTATCAAGGACTACTTTCAAAATACAAATGTATACAAACTTCGTTGTGCCTAAATATAATTCCGATTCCCTTTGTTTTCTCACTCTCAATCGTCGCAGCAGCGACTTGTGCGCCAGCTCCAGCAGAGTCAGAGTCTGTTGTCTCTGGTCTTTCTCTTCATTTTATTGAGCTGTTTCTCTGCGTCAGTTGCTTACAAGTCGTCTTCGAGTGCGCAACAGTAAAGGTAACGTGGCGCACGATTCGGTTCGGATTTATAAAGATATATGTATATATATATACAATTATTATTGTTAGTTTGTCGTCTCGATTTGTAACGATAGTCGTTTTGTCGCGCGCGTGTTTTTGTTTGTGCCATCTAAAAAATTAATTATTTCTATTGTTAGATCATTTTTTGCGCCCTTATATTACCGGTGGAAAATCGTTAGGCAATATAAAAATTTATATATCTATATAGATATTTATCATACATATTTAACAATTTGTTTATGATCAAAACGTGTGTGTTTTGAATGTCGGCTAACAAAATGTGAAATGCCAAGTGTAGCTAAAGTGGGAGAAAACAAAATCAACAACAACACCAACATCAGTGCAAGTGTAAAACGACGATAAAAATGTAATTATAATTTCGAAAAAAAAGAAAGAAAAGAAACAAATTGTTTTAAACCGTTTGAAGCGACACATCTCCAAATGCAATTTCTAACAGTAAAAGTTTTGCTTATGTCACGATCAGCACGTACATACATACATACATACATAGATATAGATAGACATATGTACCTTACCATGCCATATGTACCCCTACATACGAACATATACCACCTTGTATTTGGTTTTGAACAAAATAACAGAAATCTGGCAACTCTGTTGCTCTATAAGCCAAGTAAAGTTGTTTAACTTGTTTCTTTTTTGGCGTGCACACAGCAGTTTTTCTGCTTTTTTCGTTTGTTTTTTTGGTTTTTTTTTTGTTGTTGTTCATCTTTTGCGCATTTTCTAACAGGGCTCTCTTAGACCTTCCTCTCTGCCCCTTGGCCCAGCCCAGCCCAAAAAAAAAACAACGTTTTTTTGATTATAAGAAATGCGTATTCTTTTTGGCCAACTTAATTATGATGGTCGAAAGTTTTTTAGTTTTGTATAGAAATCAAAAGAACAATAAGCCAAAAGTGTAAAATGATCTTCTCTCTAGTCTTTTTAAAATTCATGACTTTTCATTGTTTAAAATTTTGAGGGGCTAAGAGGCGAAGTGCTTTTCCCCACATTTTGCATAGCATAAATCATAGAAATGTTGATGCCAAATGAACAACAGAGAGACATAGAGAGGGCGAGAGAGAAAAACTGTGGACAATGAATCTAGGAAATTACCTGAATCAAAACCAATTAGTGGGCAGGCGCCTGTCCTCTTAACGAGCTAAGTTTCTTCTTTTTTTTTAAGAACCTCTGTTTGTGCAGGTAGCTAAAAACTAAACGTCGAGCCATCATCATTTGCCTGCCTCTGTCCTCTTCTTGTTGTGTAATTCAATATGCAGACAGGATCAGTTGATCCCCCAACTTCTATCCCTACTATTTCTACTATTGCTTGTTCTTTTCTTGATTTCGGATCAATTTTTCCAGGTTCCTCTTTGGTCACTTTACTTCACTCTCTTTGCTTTAGTCGGAATTCACTTATTTGTTGTTTGTTTTATGTGTTTTGATTTTTGTTTTGTGTTTTCTCGTTTTTTGGTTGTTTCTTCGTTTGTTCGTCGATATATTCAGCACTTTGAGGCCAGGCACGTTCAATACAAATGTTTAAGCCTGCTCATCACGTAGTTTTCAAAGCTCTTGAGAGACAACTACAAAGAAAATATAAAATTTATGACTTGACTACATTTTAATAAAAATATTCAAAATTTGTATAGATTTGCTTGAAAGAGCGAGGGCTATAAGATCTTTTGTTTTAAAGGATGTATTTATCAAGTAGAATTAGAACATTTCTAAAGTTTATTTCACAATTTTTTGAAATGTACCTGTGAAACTGAAGTATATTTTATAAAGAGTTCTAGATTTTTTATACATTTTTGAAAAAAATATAACCTTTTCTGTCCATTGTCATTTTAAAGTTACTACTTAATAAAAAACAAACAATCAAAAATTCTATACAATTGGTTTTGAAAAAAGCTTTCCCATTTAAAACTTTCAATATTTGAAAAGAAAAGAAGTCAAAACTGCTAGGTTTAAAATATTTGAAGTTCTTAAAACAAAAAGTAAATAAAACCCATAAAAATGTTAGTTTTTTCATACGATAATTAAAATGTTAAACAGTTTCAAGGCGAAGAGTCCACCTTTTTGTAGTTGTCAAAACTGCTTAAAATTTCACTTTTTTTATACGATTTTTAGAATGTTCATCGAACACATTCAAAGCAAAGAGGGTGAACTTTTTTTGTAGTTTAAATTATGATAATTCTTTATCTCAAATTTGAATTTAGCCTATTTTAGATAAAGATCGCTTTCATTTTGCATTTAGTAAACTAGATTATAACTGTTTGCTTTTACCCAAGCTTCAATTCAAAAGGTTAAACGGATTTCAATCCATTTGCCAACTTAATTCCCGATAGAAAAAGCATTTGACTTTGAAATAGGCAAGATCTTTAGTTGAATAAGCCTTTATAGTGAACTTTCGCATATAGCCACATGCTGTGACGGAACTTTGGTTTGAATCGTGATAAAATATCTGTTGGAATAACAAAGTATAAAAATGCTAATTCTCAAGAATGCAAAATAATGTACATCACAGCAGGCGTATACTTAACAAATAGAATCAATGCCATTGAGTACGAGCTTGCCAATTGAAAAATCTCCTATGAATTATAGCTGAAGATAGTTGAAAAGTTTCTAGATGATAGACGAGTATTTTCTTCAAAGTTTTACGAAAGTTTTCCCCTCTTTATTGTCTGGTCGAGTAGTTGCTTTGAGTATGTAGTTTATTACCCAAAACAAAAACACATTTTATTTAGGTTTATCACTTGCTATTATCGGGGGTTCTTGAGAGACCGCCAAAAAAAAGAAAATAGATGGAGAACAGGCCCCCCCATTAAATCTTAGCTAGACAAAAAGTGCCGTTTCAAATTTCAATAGAAATCAATTTAACTCTCAGCGGACTCATGTTCTCTCAGCTTTTGTCAAATGAGTGAAGGCTTTTGTTTATAGAATAACATTTGTATTTCATTTTCTTCTTTCTTTTTATATGTTATCTTTCTTAAGAAGACAGAAAGAAGCCCCATAAAAAATAATAAAGAACCAAAAAAAAGCCATTAAAAGGTAGCTTGAAATTGTCATTTAAAAAAAAAGGAAAAAAGAAAGGCAAAAGAAAAAAAATACATAAAATGCAATCGGCATTAAATTTGTTACTTAAAAAACAAAAAAATATAACTACAGAGGGGGATGGGAAGCAGGGCAGAGTGAGTGACTATATATGTGTTCTGAGGAGGAAATCATAAATGTTTGGATTACAAATATTTTGATGGCCAAGTCATGATTAAGTGAAGAAAATTGTATAATAATTCTCGGTAAAAACGATCATAAACTGGCGCAGAAATGTTCTCTCCTACAAGTGTGTGTGTGTGTCTATGTGTGTGTTTGTGTCAGGTACCTCGCACTCATGTTAATTATCTACAAATTTTCCACTTGCTTTTGCTCTTTGACTGCATCGTCTTTGTGTGGAAAATGCATCTAAACAAACCTCAAAGAAGAAACAGGCCAAACCACTTGTAAGACCAAGTCAATGATCATTATGATCATGATGATAATGATGATGATGATAATGATGGTTACTGGCTTGGGTAATTTATAATGCAAAGATGCTTAAAGAATCGGCAAGATCCTTTAGCTAACGGTTCTTGCTTGAGCACACACAGAACAGGAGATAGAGAGGGAGGGAGAAAGAGAGCGAGAGCCATAAGGCAAAAAGGCAATAAAATAAGGTTGTTTTCCCAATGAGTTGTGGATGGGATGCCTACTCTTCGAAGGTTGCCTGCAAATCCCAAACGAGTTTTCAAGCTTCATTTTGGCCATCTCGTTTCCTCAACTGGTCTCGGGGCAGCAACATTTGTTGCTAAACTTCGTCTTCTTCTTTTATCTTCTTTAACATAGGTACCTGTTACCTTCCTCCTGAATCCACTTCCTCCTCTGGACCACTAACCAATTGCTGTATATGTTGCGAAAGTTCACTTTTGGTACCGTTAGCAATTTGCCAAAAACTAAATTGGCTCAGCAGGCGCTAACAAAGGCGAGAGAGAGAGAGGACGAGAGAAAGAGACAGAGGGAGATTCAATTGCAATCGTTTGCTTTTTTTGTGTGTTGTGTTTTTTTTTGGGGGCAACCGCATAAAAATTGCATTTTTATTGGCCACAACTGCGGGTCAAGGTCAGCTACGTGCCATTTCATTTTTGAGATAGAAATTTGCAAACTCTCTGGAATTACTACCATAAAAAAAAACACGAAGAAAACAACAACATCAACTCAAAACAAAACGAAGAAAAAGGCACAAATCATGACAAGCGAAAGCTCTGCTTCTTTTCCTTTTGTTTTTTATTTCCATCTTTGACCGCTTTAAATTATTTATTTTTTTGGCTTTGTTCACGCTTCTCAACGCTTGGACTCGGATTCACAAGAGTGTTTACCTTTTGGAATCAGGTCAAAACGGTTGCTTCTTTCACTTCTTTGCCACGCCCAAAAAAATACAAAAAAAAAACTAACAACAAAATTTTTTTTTTTGCTTTTGGCAATTTAAATTTGTAGAAACTTTCAGTTTGCATATATGAGACAAGGTCACGACAAGTTCAATGTGGCCCAAATTCAATCAATTCAATTGAATTGTTTAACATACACTGAGAAAAAAAGGGCTTACGTAGATTATCATAGTAAATATTTGAAATATGTACATATCATCTCTTTGTGGTAATCATCACAACTCTCGAATTTATTGACTATGGCTATTGCTTACATCTCTCGATTACAGCAAAGACTCTTTTATGAGAACTCTTTTATGAAAAAAATAATTTTTAGGTTTTTGTTACATGAAATTTTAGGAGACAAAACTTATTAATAGTTTTTCTGTTTACCAAAACCATTTTAGTTTCAATATTTCAACAATTTTGAAAATTTGTTTTGCAGTTATTATTCATAAAAATGATTTAGACACCGAACTTAACTTGGGTACTTAAAATTAAAGTGTTTCTCAATAATTATGATATTGAAATAAATGAATGCTATTAGGCCCAAAACAAAAACCGATTCGATTTGAAATTTGATATTTACGACGCTTTTTATAAAGAGCTAAAGGGTTGTATTATTTATGTCCCAAATCAGCATACGATGTTTATTGTTTTCCTCAATTGTGCGAAATTTAGTTTTGATTAGCATGCAAGATGCAGTGAAAGGGAAACTGATATAAGTTTTACTTTCAGAAAATTCAATTTGGCACATATAAGGTTGTAAATTGCTGACCATAAAGTGTCCAAATATGCTGTAAATCCAATCAATCTATACTCTTTAATGTAAGGTTGAAATGACTATCTAAATAGCTGCATTTGATTGTGACACAGAAGCTGGAACTATGTGCCAATACAAGGCAATAAACTAGCTAGCTAGATGAATCCTTGAACGATTAGATAGATATTGAAATTTAGCAAATTTCAATTCGACTTTGCCTCAGAACTTTGTGTACGTATCTGGAAAATATTTTTTGAGAGTGTCCGATTTGAAAATCAAGATTTTTGACTTAGTTATTGAGAATTGAGCGAAATTGCATGACCACTTCGAAGACTCACCAATTGAGGGTATAAAGAGATAAAAAAAGTCAAAAACTGTTCAAAATATTGAAATTTTGAGGGTTGTCAAGACCTCAAGAACTCCTTCCCTGGATCCGTCCATGCTGTACAATTTGTTACTTTTTAAAGTGATTTAGTCAGAAGATTCTGATAAGAGGGACAAAGTGGTAATAAGAAAGAAATAAAAACTTGAATTTTAGATATTCGATTAAACATTATAGCACAAATTGTAAAAATTTCCATATATTTACCACCCAATTCTTGTTTATGCAGTTACCCCAAGAATATATTGTTACTGACATCGTTGTCTACGTCGTTGCCTTTGTGGCTAATTAAAATAAAAAAAAATTACATTTTTATTAGTTTCAAAATTCAATTTTTCACTCGTTTTTCATTTATTTAAAACACATTAGAAATGCTTAAAAATAAATGATGTTAGGATTTGTTTCAATGTCAAATTTCAAAATATTTGGGACAATGAAAATGGGTTAAATGATTTGTATAATGCAATGCATTAACAGTGCAGGGTATAAAATTTAAATTAGTCACGTTAAATGTAGTTAAATGTAAATGATCGCTTTAGTGCTGGGAAAGTGCATTAGGCAATCTCGAAATTCTTGCTTAAAATTCGATCAACCCGGTTTTGAGGATTAAAGTACGTGTAGCATTCACTTTAATAGACAAAAATTTAATTTGTGTAGTCATTTTCGACATTTCAAAATATTTTTGGGAAATATGTTTTAGTTTACCATTTACTGACATGTAAACACTGCACTTAGTCAGGCTTACCGCACCCAATTTTGCGTAAGGCCCCCCACACACACACACACACATCCAAGCGAGATCTTATAGTTATCGTCAATCATTTTAAAAGTTCATTAGATTTTGTTGCCTCAGCTAAATTGAGGTTTACACTGATGAATAACACAAAAAAAAAAAAGAAAGAAAGAAGGGGGCCAGAAAAAAAAAACCAAACTAACTTGAAATTGATGTTAATTATGCTGCCAACAGCTGCTGCTACTACCAACAAGAAGAGTCGGTCGATAGGTTTACTAAAAACACAAAAAAAAAAGCACATTGGAGCTCATTGAACTAAGCTTCAGCCCACGGCTGATGGCATGGATGATGTTGAATTTTTTAATAATTTTTAGGTGCGTTTTGTTTCTCAAGGTTTTTAAGCATTTGATTCTGTTCATCATAATTAGAAAAACAAAAAAGTTCTCTATGATTTCTTTTTATAAATCTAATTTAATTTCTTGAATTCAACTGTAACAGATATGAGATGGCATTGTTTTTTTTTTTTTTTGTGTGATGTTCTAATTTGTTTTTTTTTTTATCTAGTGAATCGAATCACTCATCATCATCATCATAAATCAATTTTTAACTCGTTTTTGGCCTCCATGAGCTATGATGAGTTGTCTGCATCATTAGCCTAGCCACAAAAATTAATAATCTTTACGCTTTACAATGAACAATTACAATGCAAAATCAATGAAAATTAAGATGATGATCATAATGATGCTTATCGATTACGATGATGAGGATGATGATGATGAGGGCAACCTCAACCGATATTTCTCTTTGCTGCATCATCATCATCCTCATCATCTCAATTTGCATTGGCAAGTTCATCATTGGCCCTCCAAACTGCATTTAACCTCATTTTAATGCAGTTCTTTGTTTAGCAAATTCTAATAGTACTCATAATAAATCATTAAACTATAATAGTTTGATTGATTTATTATTAAATAGTGGGAATTCAACCACGAACAAAAAATGCCATCATTGAAATTCACCAGCGGCTGCTGGTTTCCTCTTCAAAATAGTTGATTGATGATTGAACTTTGTTTTGACTTTAAGTATTTAGGTAGTTTAGAAAATGCTCAACAAAAATTTTACTTCCGCAAAGTATTGTACTTGAGTTGAGGAGGCTCATTAAATGTTAGCCAAATGTTTGTATTTTTCTATGTGTGTATGTATGTACGTATGTATGTACGTATGTATGTATGTACCTACTTATAGTTTATGTGCTGTGCTCGTGTTTTTTGTCAATCAAAAAAAAAACGTTTCAAATGGTTCAAGATCTTCAATCTCTACAATTTAATTAATCTTACCCTTACCCCCGTTTGCCTTTTAGCTATATAAATTTAAATTAAATTAAACTTAAAGAGGCAAAAAATCATAAAGAAACGTCTGATAAGACGGCAAAAGTGTTTTGTTTGTGATTTGTGGCACAATTCTCAAATGATTCCCTGTGTGAGTTTGGCCGAAACGAGCGTTATTGGCAACATGAAGGAACGCGTTAAGGAAATGAAAGTTTTTGGCTGTCGCCTTAACTTTTGGAATCACATTGGTCACAGTCTGACCAGTTCGAAAACCAAAGAAGGTAAATAAATTTTCACAATCAATATGTGGTGGTTCGATTTAGTTTAAGTTCTCATGATCTCGTGTCCGTGTTTAAAAAGTTGTTTGGCGAGATTTTATTTTGCAAAAACTGCAGGCTAGCATTAATTAAGTTTAAAAGTTAAGTAATTTATATTCAATATATAAATTTAAACGACATTTATTTAAAATGTATCACATAAAAGTGTGCTTAGATCGTCTATTTTATAGATAAAGACACTCGCATTGTAAAAGTTGTATACACTTTAGATCATCCCGTTTACGAACGATATTGGTTTACATCGTCTATCGAAAATATTTGTATATTAAAATGTATGTTATCTTTTCTAACTTATTCGTTTAACATTTAACATTTACAAAAAATGTAACGTTAACGATGAAAAGGGAACCTTTTGTAACCTTTTTCATTCAATCAATCAAAACTTTCTGATTTGATACAATTTCGAATGACCCGAGTCTTTATCGGTATAGATAAATCTGAGTTTTTCTATGATTGTATATTTAAATCGTTCAAATAGGTAAATACATACATATGTATGTATCTAAACATATACGACTTTTAAGAAAGGAAAGTTTAAAAATTCAGAAGTATTTTATTAACAACAAATCGATTTTTTGATTTTATAATATTTCTAAATGCAATTTGGACTTGAATCGACGGATTGATTTAATAAAATGTTGTCCTATATATGTATAAAGTCAGTGTGATGTGTACTATATATAATCTATAAATTGCGAAAGGATATCCCTTAAAAATTAAAGTTTAAGCAACAACCTTTTTGTGACTGGATCTTATCTAAATGTAAAATGGGAATTAGGATTTAAAAATTTAAGAGGAAACTGGTTTAATATCATGCAAAATATCAATCCATTATAAAATAAGATATAAGATGTTTTATTATTCCTTTGACTTACTTATTTAATTTCATAATAGTATTACGATTCTTTGAGAATCATATTTCTGATCCTAAACCTATATAGATTTTTAAGAAATGCAAAGAAGCCTTAAACACTCTTAAGCTTATCTGTAAGATTTCCATAGAATTGACATAATTTCGAAAATTTTACTTAGGCACAAGCCAAGCAACTGTTTTCTAGTAAGTGCCTATTATTCATCACACATTGCAAATTGTCTCTACATGGTAAAAACGTATTACTTTGTTCTCGATTTGGAAGGGGAATAAAAAAAAACATGAAAACCAAAAGTGATATAAAACGAAAACGTCAATGTAAAATCAAAAGCCTAGTCATCCTCAAAGGCGGGCGTCACTGTCGATGATTACAAGGTTTGCCAGTTGATGGTGCTGGGGCTGAGGCCTAAATCAACATTTAGCGACAGTCGTCTGAATAATCAGATCGCCTGTTCGTGCTTCCCATTCTTCCCCTGATGCAATTATCATGATTATATAGCAACTCACACAAAAGAGATGGCAAATGGGGGATGGCAGGCGGTTATTAGATGATCGTCAGCAATGCAATATATATGACAGGCAAACGCAGTCAGATGCAGACACAGATACAAAGGCAAAGGAGGCAGCAGCTGGAGACGTTGAGTCTCGATGCCAGGCACACGATAAACCAGAAAGCAACAACACAGACGACAAAGAAGACGAAGATTGTGACTCTAAAAAGGAGAAGATGGTGCTGCAACTTTTGCAGACATAGCAATTGCATAATTGAAATAAATTATCAGCAGCAGGAGCGGCCACAAAGCGGCTGATGCCACAATATAAGCCAAGCCTCCTAGAACAAAAACTTGCAATGATGGTAGATTGCAGCATTCAAGCTTGAAGTTGAAATGGAAAGTGGCAATACAACAACAACAACAACAATGAGGAAATCGAATGAAGTCTTCCCCACCATCCTGCCCCAGAGGCAGATGCATCAATGTCAATAAAAATAAAAGATTTCTGTCTTTGGAGTCGAGATGCTCTTCATTCCATTTCTATCTTTTTTGGTTCGCTCGATGCGTTTTAACGCTTCAGGCTTTGAGTTTTCTGGCCGTGTGTGTGCTTTTGCTTTGCTTTGTTTCGGTTGATTGGCATGCAAAAAAGTTGACAATAAAATTATTGCTTACTGTTGCTGTTGTTGTTGTTGCTGGCCAGCCGTGTGTCTATTTATGGCCTTTAGTTAACAATGACCACAAAAATTTGCAATTTGCATTTGCAATTTGAGCCGTCGTTCACTTGTTTTGTCGTTGATTGTGTGCGGCTTAAAGCTTTAAAGTTGACCAAAGCAATTGACCAGAAAATCCAATACAAACCTACATAACGTACATATATTTGTCTTTATGTCATGTCATGCCCTCTTAATATCAACGACTTGTACATTACCCTGCAATTAAATGACAAAATATATGTATTTAAGCTTATTTTGGGTAATTGAACTTTGCGACTATCCTTAAAAAGAAGTCTGTGCATTTTGACTTTAAATTTCAAAAAACCAAAATGCAATATTTTTTTTAAAATACCCAAAATAAACACAAATAATCTTTGTTTAGAGACTGAGATGAAGAGTTTAAAGTTTAAGCATAATTATCTGAAAACTTTTGTATAGAATTAAAATTATCAAGTATAGCGGAAAAACTATACTTTGTTTTCTCCATTTAGCCCTAAAAATGTATAAATATTGGATCAGCGATTTTCAAAATGTGCTTAAATATTTACAACAATCTCTATAAAAAAAAGTTACTTAGCTCTTCCAAGTATGGATGTCTTGACAATTACGACTATACATATACAGTTTTTCTTAGTCTGTCCTAACCTTCAAAATTCTTCAAATTGAAACAATTTTTCTACACTTTGTTATTATATATAAAGAAATTATTATATACTTCAAATGTTATTATTATTAATATAAATAAACTGGTTGACAAATTAATTTGAAATTAGAGCTCTGCTTTAGGTTCTGTATGATTTGGTTTTTTAGTTTAAATAACCTTCTTTCACTTTCATCCTTTACATAACCGTTTAATATATATTCGTCATTCATTGAGAGTTGCAGAAATTTGCCTCAATTGCTAATAATAAACTTATTTTGGGATTCCCCTAAATTTGTTTTTATTTTCTTTGCTTTTTAGTCTTGTTAATATGCTTAACAGAAAACAGTAAAAAAATGCATTGTATGGACACAAAATTAAACGTTCTCAATTCTTGAGAAATGATGTATTCTCTTAGAAATATTCCCAAATCTAACAATGTTTAACTGTATAAAGAAATTATAAAGCAAATAATAGTTTGCTATACGAATACTAGGCAAATCATAAGCTGTACGATCCAGAAAAAAAAGTTTTAAATACTATTAAAAGATTTTAACAATATATAATGAATAAAGCATTTATTGTAACTATTAGTTTAAATAGCTCATTAAAAAGTTACTTTAAACACAGTGTTTTAACTAGAGTATTAGATGAGTAGTTTAATTTTACTAACAATTTTCACTTTCTAAAAGTACAAAAAGAAAGGGAAACTATTGATTAATGATTTCAACTAATAGACAACCACAATATAAGAGGGTATTTTAATAGTGTTACCCTAAACACATTCCCAGGCTTTCAGCACCTAGGTAACATAATGACGTCGCACAAACTGCTCAGTCGTGATTTAATGCATAATTTGCAAAGTTATAAAAAAAGAAAAACACCTGACGCATTTGTTAATTATTGGGATTGGGGCCTGGCGAATTAGCAAGTCGTCTGTATATACACACACTCTTTGTTGTTGCTTAGCATCTTATGAGGCTGTCAGTCAGTTAGTTACAATTATTGCGGCTCAATAAAGACGTCAACGACTAGTTTCAAGTGGGCGCTCATGGGATTTACCCAAAAAAAAAAAACACATGTGTTTCTGTGTTGGACGAATAATCCAATTTCGATTTCACTGAACACAAAACAACCTTCGTTTGAATTCGGAAAAAGATCTCTAGCCGATGGTGGTGAGGCACGTTCAATACCCAGACAAACCAGTTAACCAACTGCAAAAACACATTAAAATTCTATATATATGTACATATTATTGTTGTAAATTGTTCATATTCGCACTAGCTCAACCAAGTCAACCACTCTCTTTATTACAAAATGAGGGAATATCGTTCTACGTGTCCCCACACACACACACACATACAATTGTGTGTGTTCTTTATGATGACGAGCAGCAGCAGAAAAATATTAAAATATTTATCAGTTGAAATATTTACTTAACAAAATTTGCATAAATAGCGCCACATACATAACTTGACCAGAGGCTGAAAATGGGAAATATATATATTTCATAAATTTCATATTAAAAACAAAAAAACAAAAAAAAAAAGAACTATGATCAAGGTCAGAGCAACAAAAGTTGCTTATCAACTTTATGTTTTATAAACATTTTCATCTGCCTGTCTACCTGCCGCCAGTTCATTCGCTAAAACTTGCAGATGATTACTTTTTTGTCTCTCTTTTTTTTTTTGGTTTTTGTTTAAAAGGTTTCATTATAAATGCATAAACAAAAAAATCCACACCATTCACCCGAACAAAAATTAACTGAAAAAGACAGAAGACAAAAGGCAAAAAAAAGAAGAGAAAAAATTCATCATCAGCGCGGCTAGCAACTTTTTAATTTTCGTTTTTGTGTAAAATTTAAAAAAATAAATGTTAAATCACAACGCCCGCCTCAATTTTGTCGTCATACGAAATATGCAAATGCAAATCGAGTTTAGTTTATGTTTAGTGTTTGTTTTATGTCGTGTTAATTAGACACACTAAACCAAACCCCCTGGAGAGATACAGGCGTTGTCTTTGTAGTCTATTCCCCCCAAAAAAAATAATGTGGTTTTAAATATAATAGAAGAAGAGGGTCAAATAACTATAACATTAAAAAGTGCAAAAATCTTCAGTATATACTCAAAGTAGATTTGTTAGGTAAGTAATCAATTTAAAAATTATGTATTTGATTATGTTCTCTGTTAAAATGTTTTATACTTTAACAAAAAATTAAAAGAATTTAAACTAAAAAGTTTTTTAACAAGATTCATGCAAAAGGATGAATCATACGGTCTACAAGTAAACAAGAAAATCATTAAATCAATCAAAAACATTTTTTTATTCCTATTGCATATGTGGAAAATCAAAAGAATCTTTTATTTTATTATGTTATAGATCTTTTTATGTTGGGGATAGTACAATATCGACACATAATCCATAAAATTTACAAATTTGTAATAAGGAAAAAGGTTGAGTTCACGACAACTTGGAACAATCGAAGAACTTTAATATGAACGTTAGTTTTCAGAAAATTGTTCCAAAAATTAATATTAAGTGGCTTCATATTAATATCTGTTTCGAATTTCAATCAAGCGACCTATCTTATGATACAGCTTCAATTGCACCAAAATTTACCAAGCCGGATTTGTCTTAAACTCTGCGAAATTCAATAAATATCGGATGTATGTACATACATTCGTCCTTGTCTTACCCTATGATATCCTTTAACAGGACAGTATAAGTGCTTAGAGGTTGAAGGACACATTGGGGACTTCTTATACCTAGTACATATTGGAGAATTTCCTATAGTAATGGACTCTACTTTCCATTAAGCTCCAATATTCTCATGTTTGGTAATGGGTATTTCAAAGTCGTTACTCCTTACAAACTCTTCCTTTTTGATTTGAATTGAATTCAATTGAATTTGTAATAATGCCAGAAGAAACAGATGCGCAGTTAGTTATTGTCTTATCGTTTGTTTTCTAATAATGGCTAACTGTAAACATGTTTACGCTAATTCTTCCTTCTTACCGACTTACCGACTGATTGATGATGATGATGTTGGTCTTAGCGGTTTAATTCCTACAACCTCTAAACCGTTTTGCACTTCCGTCTTGCATAAATCTCAGGTTCAAAATGCTAATAAATCTTATGCATTCCAATCGATAGAGCAAATTGCTCAGTTTATTGTAATTAATCACACAAATCACACAACACCCACAGCATAAATCAAAAACAAATATTCTTATTTTGCATTTCAATTGACTTGATGAAAATCTTATGAATTTATTTGAGAATATTTTTTGTTTGACTACCCTTGCAATATATTTTGAAGGGTATAAAAATCAGTTAACTAGGAACGAATTGTTGAAAAAAATGAATTATATGACAGTTATTCGTTAAAACTTTAAAGCAATTGAACTTTTTAGAACTAATGACGCATTGCCTAAAAAAAACTTGTTTTTTTTTAATACTTGTGCAACTATTTACACTATATTTACGCAAACACACTATAAATAGTAGTTAAATATTAAAATATTTACTATTTTGTTTGAATAAAAAAACGCAACTCACCAAAATAATAATTAACTTTTTAACTGACAAAGTTTTCTTCCTCTTTCTCTCTCCAAAAAAAAGTATATAAACTCAAACACGCTAAGCACATTTTCAAAATATGGCAAACTAATAGTAAAACATCTTAAATTTAATAAACAAAAAAGTGATAAAGTTATTAATGGCCTTTTGTATATGTCATAAAGAGTATAGGGACTTCGTCTAAAGTTACCTACTTGTAGTTAGTTTATCCAAAATCTGTAAGTTACGCACAATATGTTTGTTATTGGTTTGGAATGCATAAAATGTTGTTGTTCTGGTTTCAATTTGTATTCATTGCGCATGCGTTAAAATGTTATTAACCTACATTTGCATAAAATGAAAAAACAACAACAAAATGAACCAAACCACAATTGGCGACAAAAGTTTATTATTGTTATTGTTTTTGTTATGGCCGTTTCCTGTTTGATTATTAAATATGCTGTTGTTGTTGTTGTTGTTGCTACAGCAAATTCTAAAATTTTATTGTAATTATTTTCTTCTCTTGTTATTATGTGGATTTTTTTCTCTCTGTTTTGCCATGCAACTTGGAAATTAGTTAACAATTTTCACACGCTTTTTATGAGCTTCGGATGTAAACATTTAACCTTAATTTTTTTTTTGCTTTTGGCCTTTTTGAAGGTAACTAATTTGTAATTTATTTATGTTGTGTTTTGTTGCTGTGAAAATAGTTCCTTTTTGTTTTAGAGGAAAATCTATTGAATTGTTGGCCAAGTCTTGTGTCAAAATTACTTCCAATTTAGATTTGAGGTGTGTCTGTTGCACAGTTTTCTTCTTTATTCAATCTAACTGCCTAGCTCATTTCACTGGCTTAGATGCTGCTGCTTCTTGTTGTCTTCCATTACACGTACCAACAATTTTCATGTTAACAAAATGCAATTGCCGCTTTGTTGGTGTTTTTGTTGTTGTTGTTATTGCACGCGCCTTAATAACAAAAGAGGCGCAAATTAGTCAAGCAGACGCCTAATGTAGATTCCATTGCCAGCTATACGAGAAGAAGAAGTCGAAGAAGACGGAGAAGACAAAGTCATGCATTAAAGTTGCATCCAAACGAGTCAAAAGGGAGTGCCGAATGCCATCCGTGCCTCTTTAAAAACGTAGCTCTTAGCAATATGACGGTTTAAAAATTTATATTGCCTACTTTTAGGCAGCATAGAAAAAAGTTAATTGAGACTTTCAATTCTAATAGAGCTCGACTAACAATGATTATATGCTTTTTAATGGTTGGTTTATGTTACATATTCGTTGATGAACTCAACAATGTATATTTAATTAATTGTCAAGAAATTTGATAATTTTAATACTATTTTTTGAATTTATTAAACTTATGTAAACTACAGACAAAATTGATCTGTATTATCTCATGCAAGTATTTAGCTGTTGAAAGGTTTTTTATTCAAAATCCTTGCAATCTTGAATACTGTTGAGAATACCTAATTACATTTGATAAAAACAAAAGTATTTAATAGAACAACTAAAAGCGAAGAGTATGAATTTTCTCTTTGACAAGCCTCTTAAAGAGATGGATCAGTCTTAAACTATTAGACACAATTTTGATCTATTTTGTTGACTATGGAAGACTAAAGATCACATTTACACGTATATTAAAAGGGTTCAATTTTGGGAGGGCAGCCATGTTTTAAATAAATTTGTTTCAAAACATTTTGCTTTGTATACAATGTACTAGAATAATTCAAAACAAAAACTTAAGGAAATTTTATCTTAAATTCAATGCTTTCTTTAAAAAGCTAATACGTATGTGCGCCATTGTTCTAGTTGGATGCTCTTTTTCGAATTTGTGGACATTGGCAAAAATAGTAACAAAAATTGATTGATGCATTGATAAATGTTTGTGCAAAGATCTGGCAACCACATTTTCTTAGAAAATGTAACAGTTTGTAAAATGAAGAAAATATTTATTTGATATTTTACAATTTCAAGCCTTGGAATAGAGGTTGAGAGATTGAAAACCGTTTTTAAATTTCGACGAATAACAACTTTTCTATACATTATAAAAAAGGAACAACCAACTATGGTTAAAAATTCTCAAAAAACTTGTCCGTTCGCCAAGTTCTCACTTTCAGGTTAGCTCTTTTCATTTCCAAAATGAATGAATTCATAAATTTCATTAGCTACATAAAAGTTCAATTTATCAGCAACATGTTGCTAGCAACATTTTCTATTCATTAGTTGATTGTTGCCGGCGTGCGCGGGCCTCCACTTTTTTCCTGCCATCATCTTTTACTTGAAATTTTCTTAACTTGATTTTCTTTCATTTTGCTTTGCTTGTTGGCCTGTTGCTTCATCCACAATGTTGGCTAAACTAAGAAAAAATTTTACACTTTTTTCTCTCACTCTCTTTCTTTGGTTTTTTTTTTTGTAATGTTGCTTCGGTATTGTTGTTTCTACACTCTTGTTGTCTGGTGTTTCTGCGGCTTTTTTACATTTACTTTGTGTTACTGGCTTTTTGGTATTACATGGCCAAAAACTTCAATGAATAAGCAAAGTACAAAACAAAAAAAAAAAGTATTGTTTCTTTTTTGATGATGGAACTTTACCGTTAACATTTAACAAAATGGAACTTTGGCGCTCTCTTGCCACACACAAACACACACACATTGATGTCTTGGATCAAATCTTAGATCTCAGTTGCTCAAGTCTTTTGCTGGTGCTGCTTGATGATGATGATGATGATGTTGCTCTATCGTTGCGCTTGGCGGCTTCTGCTTCTGGTTGTGCCTCCAACATCCCCCTCCCATCCTCACCCCGTGGGTCTCTGAGCTCTTCACTCTCCACTTGCTGGTTTTGCTTGTTGCTACAATTAAGTTTTACTTTATGTTTATGGCCTCTGTTTTCTGTGTAGTGGAAGTTTTTCTCAGACAGTGTTTTATTTTTTTTCTGTATGCCTTTTGCTTTTGCCATTCATGTTTCTCGCTCTCCACTTGCCATCGTTGTTGTCGTTGCTCACCTTCGAGTTTTCGGGGGGAGAAAAAAAAAGTTATTTGCCATTTCAGTCAGTTGGCTTTTAAACATTTACTGAAACAGTTCGCGTCGCTCGGAAACATATTGAAAAAAAATAAATATTTACATATATATAAATATAGAAATTAAAATCTTTAACTAAATATATTTGTGTTGTTATTGAAAATAAAATTTAAAACAAAAAATGCTAGGATTGTTGTTAAAATTTGTGTAAACAATAAGTTTTCTACTCCCCCCAAGCAATAAAAGAATCTTTTCAAAATGGCGTCCTCGCTGGCCAAAGTGTGAAAGCCAAAAAATTGTAAAGTAACCTAAAACATAATGTAATTACAAAACAAAAAAAAAAAATAAAATGAAATATGAGAATTTAACTCGTATACAAAACGAAAAGTTGGCGCAGGAAGCTGAAAATTTTGAGGGCCAGGCTTTAACGGTAAAAGCCGCTTGCGTTTAAGCTTAAAGGTCAACCAGCAACAGATAGCTAGCTATCATGGAAATGCCAGTGCAACAACAACAACAACAATAACGGCAACAACAACAATAACAACAACGACTGCGACTGCGACTACGACAACAAATTGCTCAAAAAAGGAAGCAACCAAGAAAACCAGTTTGGCAACTGGAAACTGTAGTCGAAAGAATTGCAAACAGAAATTATACAAAAAAATATATATATTTAATTAACAACCATAAAGAAATAACAATAAAAAAAAAAAAAAGTGAATTGACTTAATTATTGAAATATTTTAACATCAAAATAATTTAATTTAAAACAAAAGGCTCAAAAGAAAACGCAAAAAATTATCTAGAGGGCTATTATAGCTGAAATTATGATGCTTCTATCGGCATTGAAGCTGGGTAAGCAAAATAAATGTCAAGATGACAATTCAAATACACTATAAAATAGAGTTTTCACGCAATGTGTGTATAGGGCAACGTGTTATACATTCCATCTAAAGAAAAATGAGTTTTTCTTTATAAATTTTGAATATAAAACAATCGAAAAAGCCTTTCTCATCTCAATAAGCCTTGGCCATTTACCCTTTCAAAGCAGGGCAATGTCTTAACACCAAAATTGTGTTTTGACTTCACTACCTTATTTAGCTAACCACCGAATTCAATTGTGTGGGCGTACATCTCACCTAGTGAATCATCGTACAAGTATTTAGATTAGTTTCACCTGCCAATTGATTTTAGAATGAACATATCTTAAACACGTGTTCGAAAGTCTAGCATTTAGCTAGACACTTCAATCCAAGGTCTAAGTGCAGCTGCAATAACAACAACTATATACAATTTGCATAACAAATTGTATAAATAATCAAAAGACAAAAGAGAAAAGACAAAGAGAGATAGAGAGAGACACAAAGACAACACAAAGCAAAACAAATCAAAGCAAAGCAATTACACAATTAACTATAAATAATCTCTACACAAGATAATGAGAAAATCTGCAGAAAACTCCGCCAATCACTATGCGAGACTTGAAGAAAGCAAATACAAGAAAAAGAAAGAAAACTTTTGCTTCCGTTTGTCAATTTTCCAGAGTTGGGAAAAATTCAATTTTATCATATTAGTTATGAAGTAAAAGTTTTGAATCAAATAGGAACATAACCGTAACCCATATACTCTTAAAAAATTTATAAATTTGCGAACGAAAAATAATATTTTAGGATTTTATTTTAAGAATTTTAGGAATAATAACAATTTTTTTTTATATTTTTCATATGTAAAATCGGTCTAGAAAACCAAATTCAATCTAAGAGAAGAACCTTATTAGCTACTTTATGAGACTGCTAAAAACTTTAGTCATTTAACATGATAGTAAAAACATTTTCGACAATTTTGATAAACTTGGAAAAAAATAACCCCAAGCCGGCTAGCAAAAAGATTTGAAATCAATCAAAAATGTTCGCAAAAAACAAATCACGAATCGAAATCTGCTTAAATATTATAAACACACAAATCTCAATTTTCCTTAATTTTTCCATTTCATTTTGTACTAATTTGAAATGAAATGAAGTTGGTTTAGACAAGTGACAAAATATGCAAATAAATTTATTCATCAGGAGAGGATTTACTTTTGTTTAATTCGTTCTATGACCTTATTTGAGTAGCTACTGCCTATTCGGTAATAAGGTTGTAGAATGAGCTAAACTTTTGTTTCCTGGTAGTTCGTGGTAGCCAAATTTAAATTTTATATAAAATATTTTCAAATTTGTAAGTTTTTTAAATTAAAAAATAATGTATATCCAGTAAACAATTCCTCTGTGTATATAAGGGTGTCCCTAAAACAAAAAAGGGTATATATCTAATGATTTATATACTAGATTCTAGTCTTTATTGATTAACATCGACTGACATCGTCGGAATTCAAGGTAACCAAAATTCTAAAGTGTATTACAACAAAATATAGAGGGTGTTCGTTATGGAAAATCAGAAAATTTGGGGATATTTCTTTTGAAAGATTTGTTTCTTTTTTTTCTATATTTAAATATGATTTTTAATTTAAATTAAATACAATTTACTATCAGAATGAACCTAATATGATCATATAACCTTTATTTATTCAATTTGTTTACTAGGTTAACCTTGTTTTGATAGGAAAATGTCAGGGTATATTTATATTTACTTGCTTACATATTAAAGCAATTTTGTGTATGTATGTGGGTAAAAATATTGGTTACTTTTTGATTTGTTTTTGTTTTGGTGTTGAGACAATGAAAATGCTGCAAGCGCTTTTCATTTGCATATAAAATCGGTATGGAAAAAAAATGGCATAATAAAAGCTCAACAACAACAACAACTTGAATAACCGGCGAGGCACACAAACAACTCACCCAACATTGGCAATCGCGCTTTGGAAAAACAGTGAAAAACTTTCTATTTTGGTTTGTTGTCTGGTTTGCCGCCTGCTTCTACATTTTCCTTCATCATCTCTTTATCTTCACCTGCTGCTGGAGCTACTGCTGGGGCTATCCTTTTGCATCTTTTCTCTTAACTCTTTTTCATTGTCATCGTTTTTTAGCCGGCACGTTTTACATTTTGTATTTTATTGTGAGAGGAGAAGTAGGAAAAATCGCAATTTTCACATGAAAAATGTGGAGCGTTTTCTGTGTATGTGTGTTTATTGAGAAAATTGCCTTATCAATTGAAAGTTGCTGCAGGGCAATTTCATGCTTATATTTTGTATATGGCAAGTAACCTGCTTGGGAAATCGTTTAACCCACGACAGTCACTTTCGCTTTACGCTTTAACCTTCACTTTTCCGTTTTAAATTCAATCGGTTCGCAATTCTCGCGCAGAGGCGTTCAAAAGTTGGCGCCTACTTGAAGCATTGAAGCGCACTCACAACGCAAAGTACCATCAAGTACTACCAGCAAACAACAAAAAGAAATAGAAAACAAAACAAAAAACTATAAAAAAAAAATATTGTTATAGATCGTTCGAATCATTCATTCATTTCAAGGGAGCAAGCTAAGCTAAATTTGTTGGGGGTGGTGGAGGGAGAGAAGTACGAGGATTGCATAAGAGACGCCCACTTAAAAGTTTACTTTAAAATTTTTTGCTTGGCATTTTATATTGATTTACATACACTTTACCTAGAGGGAGCATATATGTTTTGAGTAGTCGTTTGGCAGGCTAAACAGATACAATATATTTAACAAATTCGAAATTTATTTCTAAATTTATAAAAATGTTACATATATTTCATCAACATTTATATTTATTTATTTATTTCAAAAATTAAAAACTTTTTGAAGAAATTTAATCCATCAAATACCTCCGACATATTCACCATTTCGAAAATTGAAAACATTCTTTTAATAAATAGTAAATACTTTTTTCAATTGGCATATAGCATATAGAAATAATTCTCCACAATTGAACATTTATTTTAAACTTTTTTAAGAGCAAAAGATATGTTTACCTCTGTCATTTTAAAACCAATTTATTTTCTAACACTTGACATCGATATTATTAGAAACTACAAGTTGGAAAATATTTTCCACAACATGGAGATTTGTACTTTTGGTATGAAATTAAAAAAGCTAGTTTTTTCTATGAGTCCAAAAAATTATGTATTGCAAACTAAACCTTTAGCTGTTGCAAAAATCACCAAGTTTAGCATATAACGTATACGCATGGTAGTCCAGCCAAAGCAATTAAATGTCAAATAAAATTAGAAGAAATATCATAATGATGACAATGATAATGTGGCTTGAATACATTACAGTTGCAAAAATGGTACAAAAAAATTAACAAAAATCGATTTCAAAGAAAATAAAAAATGTAAAAATAAGGCTATAATACAACTTCTTCCAACGTTTTATATATTGTGACTAACTTTAATGTAATAGCCCTTAAAACCAAAAAAATTGCAACTACTGTAGTGTAAAATACTTTCATGCTAAAGAAACTGGAAAGGGTATTAGCTTAATCGTCATTAAGCCGTAAATGTTTTGCTGGTTTTCTTTTTGTTAGTTTTTTACTTTTAATTGGGGTTACAGTTTGAGTTCAGTGATTTTTCGATTGAAATATTGACAGAGAGACTCAAAGTCCAACGTTGTGATTTATACCCATCAAAAAAATGAGCTTTGGCCATAATTATTTTGATTATTTCTCTTTCTTTTGGCATAATGTTTAAAAAAATTTTTATATATTTTTTTTCGTGAATTTGACCAACTGTGGGCGACCACCTTGAACCATTGAAAATCTTGTCAATGTTCAGTGTCAAAAAAAAAAACTAAAAACTTTGGTATTTTTCTTCTTTTTTTGCAATAATTAACCTTGTCAAGAATAGCTTAACTATGTATATATTTTTTAAGGCGATTTGTGTAGTTTATTTTTGTTTTGTCTGGGCTAATTATCGTTTGGTTAATTTTTTGTATATACACATTTTTTATGTATATATGTATAATGACTTGCTTTTGGCATAATTTGCCATGCACGTGGCCAAAACGAATGACTTAGACAACAAACTTGATGATTATGTTTAACCAATTTTTTGTTTGTTGCATCTTTTTTTTTAGGCAACGGCAGTTCTCCAGCCCAGAATTCAACGCGCAGCATCAGTCCCAACAATTCAACAACAAACAGTCAATTCAGTTTGCAACACAACAGTTCAGGGAGCTTAGGCGGCGGCGGAGGGGGAGGAGGCGGCGGCAGTCTTGGCCTGGGCGTAGGCAACGGCAGCGGCGGCGGTGGAGGAGGTGGCAGTTGTACGCCCACATCACTACAGCCACAGGTGAGAAAAGTGCGAATTATTTTTAATTATTCATTATATTAATTTGCTTTTTTTTTTTTGTTATATTTCAGTCCTCGCTGACAACTTTCAAACAATCTCCCACTTTACTCAACGGCAACGGAAATCTATTGGATGCCAATATGCCTGGTGGAATTCCCACACCTGGTACCCCCAATTCCAAAGCCAAGGTAAATTATTATTTGATTTGATCTATTGGTCATCTAAATAATGTTTTCAATTTTAGGACAATTCACATTTTGTCAAATTGGTGGTCGCCCTTTACCCATTCAAAGCCATCGAGGGCGGCGACTTGTCACTAGAAAAGGTAAGTTTCATGTTTATGGGGACTTATATTGGGTAATCCAAATATTATATAACTATGACATATATAGATATATGTAACAATTTGAAAATTACCAAGTTGCAAAAGTATTTGAGATTCAAACTTTCTTTGTTTTAAAATAGTTAATGTTTTAAAAGTGTTATACAAAATACACCTTTAATATCAACGATAAGACTATATAGTTATCTGATCCGAATAGCGTGGCGATCCATTCCGTTTAAAGACAATGTTCCAACGAAAGAAATTACATATTAATATAGTTTATATTACACATAAAGCTAGCTTCGCAACTTTTCGAGTAATTTTAGAATGAAATGTGTAATGAAAAATTTATATTCATTAAAAATTCAGAAAAAAGTTTGACTGACCTTTACAAAATTCGGTTTGCTAGTTTATTTTTGAGATTTGGCCACAAAAACATATAGATTGCCATAGTCTAAAGTTGGTCTAAAGGAAAAAAGGAAAACAAAACCAACACTTATTAAGATAAGATAAGATAAGCTAATGCTTTCAAAGAAAATAATTAAATAAATTGAAAGATAATTTCAAATAAAACTTATAATAATTAATTTTTTGTTTTCGATTAGGCAATAGTTTCTTTTTGTTTAAATAAATTGCCAGAAATTTATCATTTTTTGATCAGATATATAACATATAGATTGCCATAGTCTAAAGTTGGTCTAAAGGAAAAAAGGAAAACAAAACCAACACTTATTAAGATAAGATAAGATAAGCTAATGCTTTCAAAGAAAATAATTAAATAAATTGAAAGATAATTTCAAATAAAACTTATAATAATTAATTTTTTGTTTTCGATTAGGCAATAGTTTCTTTTTGTTTAAATAAATTGCCAGAAATTTATCATTTTTTGATCAGATATAATTTTGTTTTTGTTTAGTTTATATTAAAGTAAAGAATATTATTATTATTATTATTATTATTATTATTATTATTATTATTATTATTATTATTATTATTATTATTATTATTATTATTATTATTATTATTATTATTATTATTATTATTATTATTATTATTATTATTATTATTATTATTATTATTATTATTATTATTATTATTATTATTATTATTATTATTATATTATTATTATTATTATTATTATTATTATTATTATTATTATTATTATTATTATTATTATTATTATTATTATTATTATTATTATTATTATTATTATTATTATTATTATTATTATTATTATTATTATATTATTATTATTATTATTATTATTATTATTATTATTATTATTATTATTATTATTATTATTATTATTATTATTATTATTATTATTATTATTATTATTATTATTATTATTATTATTATTATTATAATAATTATTATTATTATTATTATAATACTTTTGAATTCAACAGTAATACATTTATTTACATAGTTATCGTTCCTTTCGAGTTTGTGCTGAGCTTTCGAGGTTTATCGTTATCGACCACAGTTGCAAGTGCTTGCATCTAATAAGAATAATATAGTCAGAAGATTTAGATTTCAAGAAACTATTTGAAGCTTATATCTATGTAGTTCTAATTTATCATTGCTAATCATAGATGTAAAGTTTTAACATTATATTATAACAAAATTTCTTTTTTATCTAATTGTCTTTACTTAGAATGCCGAATACGAGGTCATTGATGATACACAAGAGCATTGGTGGAAGGTCAAAGATGCGGTTGGCAATGTTGGCTATATACCCAGCAACTATGTTAAACCCAAGGCCCTGTTGGGTCTCGAACGCTATGAGTAAGTTGGTTAAGGCACAGCCCACATGGCGAAACTCTTAACTGACTGATTGGATTTCCCTCTATTATTTTTTAGATGGTATGTGGGCGACATGTCACGACAGCGGGCCGAATCTCTATTGAAACAAGGCGACAAGGAGGGCTGCTTTGTGGTGCGCAAGTCATCAACCAAGGGTCTCTATACATTATCGCTGCATACCAAAGTGTGAGTAAGATGAAAATAATTGAAATTCAAATTAGTTTTTATCAAATTCTAATTTCAAATTTCTTACAGTCCCCAATCGCATGTGAAGCATTATCACATCAAACAGAATGCCCGTTGCGAGTATTATTTGAGCGAGAAGCATTGCTGCGAAACTATACCCGATCTGATTAACTATCATCGCCACAATTCGGGTGGCCTTGCCTGCCGCTTAAAGTCATCGCCCTGCGATCGTCCAGTGCCACCAACAGCCGGTTTATCTCATGATAAATGGGAAATTCATCCCATGGAACTGATGCTAATGGAAGAGCTGGGCTCGGGTCAATTTGGTGTAGTCCGTCGTGGCAAATGGCGCGGCTCCATTGACACAGCTGTCAAGATGATGAAAGAGGGCACTATGTCCGAGGATGATTTCATTGAGGAGGCCAAGGTGATGACCAAACTACAGCATCCGAATCTAGTGCAATTGTATGGTGTGTGCTCCAAGCATCGACCCATTTACATTGTCACCGAATACATGAAGCATGGATCGCTATTGAACTATTTGCGTCGACACGAGAAGACGCTAATTGGCAATATGGGACTACTGCTCGATATGTGTATACAGGTTAGCAAGGGTATGACCTATCTGGAGCGTCACAATTATATACATCGCGATCTGGCGGCTCGCAATTGTCTTGTGGGCTCTGAGAATGTTGTTAAAGTGGCTGACTTTGGCTTGGCACGCTATGTCTTGGACGATCAGTACACTAGCTCCGGCGGCACCAAGTTTCCCATCAAATGGGCACCACCGGAAGTGCTCAACTATACGCGCTTCTCATCGAAAAGTGATGTCTGGGCTTATGGTGAGTAATTCAAAACGAAAAATAATAATTTGAAGAACTTAATTTCATCTATTGACGTTGTCTTGCAGGCGTACTCATGTGGGAGATCTTCACCTGTGGCAAGATGCCCTATGGCCGCCTAAAGAACACTGAGGTCGTTGAGCGTGTCCAGCGTGGCATTATATTAGAGAAACCAAAGTCGTGTGCCAAGGAGATTTATGATGTAAGTGGCAAAACAAACACACATTTCTATTTTAAAACGAAACTATAAAAATGGTTTTGTTTTTTTTCTTTCAGGTCATGAAGTTGTGCTGGTCACATGGACCCGAAGAGCGTCCCGCTTTTCGTGTACTAATGGATCAGCTGGCTCTAGTGGCCCAGACACTGACCGACTAAATACTGAGGATCATTATAATTATTGCTGCATCGCACTGAATAACACAGACGCATTATTAAGATGAAAATTAAAGTTAAAGTTAATGATACGAAACAAGGCATAAAATTAAGTTAAGCGTGTGAAGCAAAGTGTGAAAGAAAGGGAAATAGAAGACGAGTTATGATCATATATATAGATTTATATAAATATATATACATACCTATATATACCATAAGATTTAGTTAAGCAAATGCCAGTCTATGATTATTCCCCATCATTTTATTATTATTATAATTATAATATATTTGGATGTTTTGATAGAGCGACAAGCTGAGCGAATGATATCATTATGTTTACGAATGCGTTAACTGTTAGTTAGTTGGCACTAAACGCAACTACTAACTGGCTATATATATATGTGTGTATAGCAAACTAGTATATACATATATGTGTAATGCAAATAACATTATATAAAACTGTAGTAAATAGTCAAATTTTTGATACATTTCACAACATAGAGATGAGAACGCAAATATGATTACGAATTATAATGCATCTGATAACGATAAATGCTTTCTTTTCAATACAAGCGAGCCCATGTGCTAAATGAAAAATTAAAATATACATACATTTAAGTCTACATATACATAAACACATATATATATATATATATATATATATACATAAAATAGGCAAAAGAAAAACTGATCGAGCATTAAATTTACCCAATAAGCCTCAAGTCGAAAGCGAAATGTTTGCACACAGACAAAATACACCTACACACACACACACACACACACACACTATGAAGAAAGTTTGATGAAAAAAACAAAACATTTCAACAATTTTTTTTAGATTAGACTTTTTACGTTCTAAGTTTAAGTTTTGTGATTTATTGTTTAATTTTTGCAAACCGATATTTTTTCTAATTGGTTTCATTTCTTTCTCATAACGCTCAAAGTTTGTTTTTTGAAATTTAAAAGTAACAGATTTACATATCTATATGTATGTATGCTTTATAATAATATATATATTACACATCTATATATACATTTTAATGGAATATTTTTTGCAATTCTTTTTAAACAGCATATACGATATAACGAATATATATTTTACATTTATTTTTATAAACAGTTTTTACTTAATTAATTTTATGATTTGTATAAGTGAAAATCAATCATATAAAACACATGAAAATGCAAAACAAAAACCCAAATAAAATGTATTATAAACATTTAATTGTTATCATTTGTTTGTTTATATTTTTTATGATTTCTATACTTGGGCCAAAGACTGGAAAAAAAAGATTCGAAATTTGGTTCACAACAAATTGTTTGCAAGCCCATTGAAAAGATGCCACACCCACTCACACACAGACACATCAACACCCACACAAATAGAGAGAGAGATAAACAAAATCGGAACCAAATGAAATGCAACTTATATAGACTTAAAAAAACCAACTAATACAAGATAGATCTGAAAATCAAGGAAATAAAATAATCAAATGATAAGCCTCAAATCAAATAACAAAACAGCAAACAGAACAAAAAAGAAACACCAAAACATTTTGTAAAACTTTTGATACAGAATTTTGATACAAGGAAGAATACATACTATAAACAAAAATAAATTAATACGTACATTAGAGTTTGTATACGTTTATATATATACATATGTACATCAATAGGATATACACATAAACCAATATGCATGTCTCTAGACAAATAAGTGCATATACAATACAAATATACAGATTATTAACAGAGATCCATCAAGAAATATGCATGTTGTAAGCGTCCAAAAAGATTCCGAGATTGAGAGTTTCCTTTAGCCGTTCAACATTTCATATTAAGCCGGATTATCCTTGGAAATTTAACTCGGCTACAGACTACATAGAAAACATATGCAATCTACAAGAATTACTACTAATTAAACAAATTAATACTACGGCTTAGTTGTTTGCTAACGCATATGCATATAAAAAATTAAAAATATATATAAATATAATACATATTTGTATGATAAATATATATCCTACGTTTATTGCCATGAAATCCCCCTAAAAATAAAACACAAAATTAAGAAACACACCCAGAAAAATCATCAAAGTGATATCGCTAATAAAAATTGAAAAAAACAAAAATCAATAGTCTTATGTATATTGGGTTTTATGTGTGCGAAATGTAAATTATAGAATTTATGATAGATTTTTAATCATGGTTTGAGTCAAAATTAAACAAAAATAGTTTAAATAAAAGCAAATATAGTAATATTTTTGTTTTGTTATAATTTTGTTTTATGTTTAAAACTTCATAAAGTAACATTTGTTTGACCTCCAAAAAATCGGTTATTAAATTCTCTGTCTCCTCTTGGCCAATCATCTGATTTGATATCACATACCTTCTATAATTTAATAATATAAACAATCGAACAGTGAGACACTACCGACAAATAGTAGGTAAAAGTTTTTTAAAAGCAACCATAGATCACAAAACGGAATTATAGAAAGAAAAAAAAACAAAACAGGTAAACCAAACCAGATATTAATATCACAAATTTGATTGAATTATGACATAGATAGAAATGTAATATTAATTCAAATAATAACAGAATAGCAAAAAATGAACAAATGAATCAATGATTTTTTTTTGTTTTTATTTTTTTTTTATTTTGCATGCTCCATTAGGCACGTGTGTGGGTGAAGGTTGTGTCTATGTGCAAAACCGCGAGAGAGCTATGGGATACAAGATCTTCCATTACATAACCGCAATAGCGGCATTGCTTTTGAATAAAATGCCATAAATAGGCTGCCCGATGAGCACAATCCAATCGAATTACAGCAAATCAATGAGCCATTAAGATATATATATAATGAACTGTGGGTTGAAGGCAAGACACGCTGATCAGTTAGATATTCTCTTTGGTCCAAATTGAAATGCAAAGTAAGTAAAATATCTAAATATAATCAATTCCCAGACTTAAAAAAGATGAGTAATTGAATGTGTTTGCTGGAAATACTCGTTACAATTGCATGTAATTTGAATGTAACTTTACAGCATGTTTGACTTTAACAGTAGTTTAAAATATATTTTCCTATACAAAATTTGTTTGAAAGCAAAAGTGGAAAAATATTTCAATTTGAAATTTTACCAATTTGGAATCGAAATACTTAGTTAGCACTACTTTATATATTTTGAGATCCTTAAAAAAAACAGAAAGCTTAGATTGTTTTAAGCAAAATAAATTTGTACGAATTAGAAATATTTCAGAGAAGCGACTTGAGCAAATGTACATATATACATAACTTTAAATATCTAACTGCTAAAAAGCAGAGGTTATATTTTTTTGTATATAGCTTATAGCTTATATTTTATATATTTTTTCATTACTTTTTTCCGATTTAAGATTAGTGACAGAGTCGAAGCCCGCGAATGACTCAGTACTTTTTTCCGATTTAAGAATAGTGACACAGTCAAAGTCCACGGATGAGACATTTTTGGAGATCAGGAGAGACAGAGAGACCACTGAGCATATATGCTAAAAGTGTCTAAAATATAAATTAACATTTTTGGTTTGTCTTTATTTCATGTTTGTCATCTTGTATTAACGGTTTTCTCTTCCCTAAAGTTGCTTTCGTTTTATGAGGTTCTTTTACCGCCTTGCTCATTTTATTCTTCGCTAATTGTGATATTTTTAAATGTTTCGCTACAGCTAAATTAAACATCTATAAATTGCAAAAGAAATTAGTTGCTCACATTTGATTCCTATTTATAAAAATATGAATTTCATTTTATTTATAAAACAGAAAACGTTGGAATGCCTTAAGAAAGGATTATAAAGAAAGAAAATTAGAATACATTGTTTTTGACGTGTACTTTTAAAATTGAAATAGTTCTATGAAATTTGATAAGAATCGTATAAAGACAAATTTGTTGTCAATCTGATTCCTATTCTCCAGCTTTTGTATATATATTCTAGGATATATGTCTGAGAATTTCCCTTTTAAACGTTGCCAAATTTGTTATCAAACCAAAGTTTAAGTAGCAAATTGCAAATGAACCACTGTGCACTGTTAAGTCTAGCAGCAAACGGTTATAATGTTAAGCCAACGGAAATACAAAAGCTTACAGTGAACTTACACAAAATAGAATGCCAGATTTTAAATGAAAACAGTTTCTATTTGGCAGCTCTTGAGTGCGGTTCAAGTTTAACTTATAGCAAAAACACCCATACAACAAGCAAAAAAAAAAAAACTAAACGAAAACATTCATAAATCAACGCGAAATCAACGATTTGTAAATTATTTGACAATTTCTAGCTAAATTTAGAGACCGCAGCTGTCACTTGAGCTCAATCAACGAACACAACGAAACCAACGAAAAAAAAAAGTGCAAAAATATAAAAACAATTCTTCCGCAATACGAACAGATGTTTTGAGAATCCTTCGAAATAGGTGCAAAGCATCGAAAAAGGACTGTTTGGCATAAAGGCGTCTAGCTCTTGGCTAACGTAAAGTTTTCTATTGTGCAAAAAAAACGAGAAAAATTCGAAAACAACAAAAAGTTTTAAATCAAACAACACAAAAAAAAAGAAAAGAAGACTTTGCCGCGGCAGAAAGACAACAATTTGTGGTGAGTGGCAAAAGGATAATCAAGGTAAATCATACTTTTTGGGTAGGCGTTAACAATTTGGTAGTAGTCGGCTCAGGATTGCGTGCTGTCTTAAAAGTTCATTGACTGTCTCAGTCAGTGCGGTAGGAAGGCAGTCAACCAGTCATCCAGGCAGGTCGATTCGAGTCTATTAGACTCTGCCTGCTTGCCTGCCTGCCTGTCTGTCTGACTGACTGTCTATTTGTCTAACTCCGCTTGTATTGGCATTTCCCGGTTTGTTTGGTCTATCATCAGCTGTTGCAATGCACCACCTCCCATTGTTTTGTCAATGGTTTAATGCAAAGAATACATACATATGTATGTATGACGATGTCACTTGCTTTTGGATTGAAAACTTTAAATTACTTTTTCGCAGGTTCAGTGTAACCTTTCAAGTTTTTGTTTACTCAAAGACTTGGCCCATGACATCAGCAGCTCTAATAACCGGTCGACCCGACGCTGCTCATTTTTCAAAGTCAGTGATTATAGGCACAGATTCAAAACAGACAAAAAAAAAGCGTAAAAAAAAAAAACATTACCAAAGAAATATCTAAAAAAGTCAAACAAAAACCCAGAGGGCCTGGATTAATTTTGAAGTACCGTAACTCTATACTCTTTCAAATTCTTTCTTGGGGCAATTTCGACGTAGCTTATAAAGATCATATTTTAAAGATTTTAATAAACAAAATTTTATTTATCAAATGGTTTTGGAGTATGTGGAAAAGATTTCCCAAAAATCATTTCAATCTATGAAAAGATTGAACAAATTGTTGTATGAGGTCTAAGAAGAAAACATTTTCTAAAATACTGCTATCAAGATTTTCAAAAAAATCGAATCATTGAATCTCTCAAAAAATACAGTTTTTCAAAACCTCTACAAATTTTGCTCTAATTATCGAGTTACAAAAATGTTTACCTAAGACAATCTTTTAAAGCTATTGTTGCTACCCAGAAGAGTTTTAAGTACACTGAAATTATGAAATTTTGAATTGTTATCTATTAGAATATTTAAAGAAAAGTAAAAGAGTGAAATGAAAATAATTTAAGATATGAAGAAATTGATATTTTTTTAACTGTTTAAAGAAAGTAAAATCATACTCTCTTTTGTTAATAAAATTATAAAGATACTTAACCACTAAGTATTTGCATTCTAACTAAAGCACTTGGCTAAATAAATATACCCAATTATCATTATCTCTGGGAAGGGTATAACAAACGCAGCAGCGTGTTAGGGGATAGGTTAAGAAAATGCACACAATAAAAGAAGATAAATATTTATTAAATGACATAACACCTAAGTTTGGTTTTTTTACCCTTACTAAGCGATTCCATTTGAAGTGTTTTCAAACAAAATTAGTCAAAATTTTCATAAGCTTTTATCAGCGTTTCCTTTTGTTTATTTCTAACTAACTTTTGCCAATTTTTATTGTGCTTAACCAATTTTCCCAGCTTTCTCTTCAGGTTTTTTTTATTTAATGCCCACTTTTTTTTGTTTTGTGTTTTGAAAATTTGTAAAGTTTTGCAATTGAGAATCCAAAACACGTTTCTAAATGCTGGTAACTTAATTAGATTTAGAGATCACAAACTAGTTCACAGCTGACGTCAGTTCTTTATAGGTACACATATTGCCGCTGCTTGTATCTTTATCAGCTCAATTTGGGAATATATTTCTGTTAGACTCAATATTTTATTTGGCATTTTTGCCGGTTGTTCGACCTGTTGTTGTTGCCTCTCTTTTTTTGGGAGTTTTTGGTTAACTTGTTTTGCTGTTAATTAAACTTTTACACACTCAACAGAGCTAGAGACAAACAAACCAAAAAAATACGAAGTCATGCAGTTCAGACTTATGCCACTCTGTGTAGGCCGATGCCTGGCTGCTTGAATGGAAACCCAATTTCCAACTCAATGTGGGCTATAAAGGAAACGTTAGTTAAACTATATTTGGGCGTAAAAGTTTGGTCGTGGATGATGGACGTTTGAAATGTCTAAATTTGAAAATTATTTGGGGAAATGAGCTCATATTTTAAATTCATCATATGGAGGAAGAGCGTGAAACGAAACAATGAAAAAAAAAGTATGAATACAGTATTTAAAGCGATTGCGGATAGCGTTTAAATACTCTATAAGTAAGCCACAAATGGGCATGATGAACACTCAACATCTGACTATTAAATAATGTATGCAATTTAATTAATATTAATTTAAATCTATGCTTTTTAACGACAGATGTCAAAAATTAATAAAAAAAAATGCAATTTTTCTATTGGTTTTTACATTAACTAATATGTGATATGCATACAATAAATTGGAAAGTTTTATTAGACTATTAAGATGACTTTAATGCGGTTTAATAAGTAAAGACAAACCACAGACACTCACCAGGAAAATATTATTTCAACATTAATGGCTTTTACCCATATTTTTTTTTCAATATAAGATTTTAGTAGGGTGGGGGGTGTTTTTGGGCAAAGAAATTGCTTTGTAATTGTATGTTATTAAAATGTGACTTTCATATTATTAGAAAAGTCTATTTTTATTCGCTTTGATTTTAAGCTATATCGATTTTAAGAAGCCGCCTAATGGAGGTAAGAGTTGTTCTATTTAAATAGTTAAGCTCAAGGAAAGTAAACATTTTAAACTATGAATTCCCTTAATAAAAAGCGAGGATTGATGTTTTTATCATTTGAATAACATATGTTATTTCGTTTCGATCTTAAACAATACAAACTTTTAAGAGCCCTTTTTACTGTTCTTTAACTATAATAGACTCCTGAGAGTTCTTTGCTTAATGTTATTATAAACCCATACTTTAGACTCATTGTATATTTTCAAAATAAAAATACGTATCTACTTTTTACCCCATAGTATACACTTTTCTGTTTCTAGTAGTTTACGTTCTTATCTTTTTAATTAGAAAAGTTGCTTTACGCCAAGATTAACGTTGAAAATTTAATTATAGCAAAACGTTTCCCATTATAAACAGAAATGTAAACCACTACAATCTCTTGGGATTTTCTAAAGAATATTCTAAATATTTGCAAAGATTTATAAATATAATAAAAACCATAAACTTGTTAAAGGGTATCATGTAATTCGATAACGCATTTATGTCTATTAGATATATATTTTGTTGTTTTTTTTAAGGTTGATATCATCATAAATTGTGGCTGACGTGTGCTACTCTACCTCTTAAGTCAGGTCAATTGTGTGAAAATCAATTCGAATTGTATTCGTTTAAAAAAAAAAATAAACAAATTGTTCAAGGTCTCAATGATAACGACGAGAATAAAAGCTTTAGATGCAGATGGAAGAGAGTAAGCAAAAAAGCATAGGCAGTAAGGAGAGGAGACGATGAGAAGAGATACTAATCTATAGATTTGTATAATATACAAATTGCTAATAGAGCAATCTGACCAGTTTGCAATGAGAGAGCATTGAGTTTGTGGGCGTATTTAGCCGGCTTTAGAACCGGATCATTGATAAACCTTGCACCCCCAAGTTGCAATAACCAAATTAATCAGGCATCACCATCTATAATTTTCACTGCTCTAATCTGAGATTTTTGGTCTTTTGCATGCCAATTTATTGCCTGGAATTGCATGACTAAAATGCTCCATTAACTTGATTAAATGCGGTGGCCTCCTCTTGGTCTAACTTGCCACTAAATTGAAACTAACCATCTGTAGGCAGGCAACTTGGTGTGTGCCACGCAAAATGTCTGCCATATGTCTGACTCCACATTCGACTGACTGATTCATCGCCAAGAATTGGTCTTGGCCCCAAACCGCAAATGAATCGAACCGTTGCTGTGTGTGGGTTGCCACTCATGATGTTGATGATGGCGATGGGGATACTGATGATGATGATGATGATGTAAGAATCGCCTTATAAGCTAATGCGATTTGTTCTATGTACAAAACAAAAAATTTATTTCAAATTGCGTGCAAGGTCGAAACAACTGCAGGCCCACTCCGAAAAAAAAGCAGAAACAAAAAGACGAACGAAAACAAAATTCATTGTTGTTCGTCAAACGTCAAAATATGCGTGTGTGTGTGTGTGTAGTGTATTACCAATAGCTACATCATATGTATATTGGCCCTGTTAACAGCTAGACGACTTTATGCCACGCCTTCTACATACAAGCAATTATTTACATAGCAAGTAATATTCACGGCCATCCAAAAGAGAGTTGCACGCTTTCCGCCCACAGTCTTTGGTTTCCACTTCGACATGCAAACGGCGGTCATAAGTCATTAAAAGTAATCGTTTTGTTGGCTAACAAACCCCTCAAAATGGGTAACATTAGCACTTAGCATAGTTTTTTGTACATTTCGTGCAAATTTGAGTATTTTTGGGGGCGCAACCTTGTTGCAGGATAAGTTCTGATTTGGTGTTATTATAACCTTGATCTGTTAATTTTGATATTGTTCGACACTTCAAAAAACAAAAGTCTTCAAAAGCTTCATCCCAGACCCAAATCCGTCAGATTTAACCCCATCGTTCCAACTATTTACCACTCTACAAACCTATCCTATTACCATATGAAAGACTTAACAAGGCTTACGTATAAAAGTTTATTCAAAAACTTTGGTAACAGGTAATGGGGTAAAATCAGCCAAATTGGGGTCGTCGGCGTCGTCGTTCATGTATCGATTACACTCTCTCGAAATTCATAGGTGTTTTGAGGTGCTTGATACCGACGGGTACCAACAGACTTGTCTGCAGGTCTGTCGCCTGTCGATATGCAACGCCTTTTGCCATAGCTGTGAAAAGAAGGTCACGAGCCTACCACAAAGCTATTGTTTTTGTCCATTGTTTGTCTTTTTTTTCGAGTTCCTTTCACGAGCTCACAAATCTCAATGTGACAGTCACGACACGCCCTTGCCCAAACGGCCTATCATTAGCCTCCACACACACTCTCAACGAATGGGCCCAGAAAATTCGAAACAAACCAAAAGTTATGGCAAAGGAAGAAGTTTCCCTACATGCCATATTTGAATAAAGTTTGAGGGCGATTGATTTTATGTCACCCCAACGAAAAGTTTTGTTTGTATTCCAATGATCTAGATTATTAGGTTACCTATATATGTTTTTCATAGCAAATCTAATCAAATTTGAGTGTATATAGAGCAACAATTTACATAGAATATCGAAAAACCGCCACAAGATGACTAAGAAGGTTAATCATGTCGTAGAGGAACGAGTTTAGTGATCGGCAATATGTATGTTTTATTTTTAGGTATTTTTCACCAAGACAAAGGTTCAACCCTCCAACCGGGGTCCTTGTGCACGTGTACGTATCATCCGATCTCTAACCATGGGTGGAAATATTGAGCAACGTCCATGGACGCCCACAGTGCGTACGGGTAAGATAGCCGCTGAGACTAGCAATCCAGGACCGGCTATAGTACAATTACCCACATTGATTGGTAAGCTCTATTCCTTAAAGTATATGGAATAAATAATAAAATCTATACATATGTATGTACATATTTATCTATAGGAAGCAAAGTTCCTGATTCAAAGAAGAAAGGTGCCCCATCATATTCATTTGGACAGAAATTGTACAACAAGTATGATACATTTGGTCCGGGTCCAGCACAATATAATGTAACTGGATTGCGGTCAAAGGGCAAAGATTATCCACGGGCAGCCACTTTACAGAGTCGGCCGAAGGAAATGAGTCGCTTCTCAAATCCCGGACCCGGGGAATATGATGTAGTGCACGCTGCAAAGGCTGTTATCGATGCAACACCAAAATATACTTTTGGCCAGAAGCCTGCCAATGCTAAGTTCAGTCTAATACCAGGTAAGTCAAAACGGTCTATGGCCTTAGAGTTGATTGGTTTCTTATGGTGTTTTGGAATGGTGTTTGGACTTGGATTTTGGCATTGGGTTGTTGTTATGGCCATTATTGTTGTTGCATGCCTATCAGAAGATGGATCATCAATCAAAAGCATTCAGATCATGGACCCCGAATCATCATTGTATATGAACATGAATAGCTCATTCCATGCAAGTTTCATTCCCGACAGCAGCGAGTAAGTTGCTCTCTTCTCTAAGCCTCTTCCTGCAGTAGTACAAATATAAACATATCCTTAGTTCGAGTATAAACATATTTGTAGTTGTAGCTAGTAATTTCCCTCTCTCTCTCTCCATCTTCTTTGCTCTTTTGTATAATAGATTCTTAGTGTAGCTGTTTTGTTTGTGAGTTGTGTTTATAATTGTTTTTCTCATTTTATTTAATTTGATTTTAATTATTTAACATTTTTTTCTCCTACTGAATGAATGCGAAAACATTAAACTAAACCAAAAAAAATAAACCAACAACAAATTCAACTGGTTAGGACCTAACCATTATCAAGTGGTGCCACTTGATGTCATTAGGCCGCGAGCGCCACGTTATTCCTGTCGCATTAAGGTTAAGGTTTACATTGTTGAAAATCCAGGTAACAAAACTAGCTGGCCGAGTAATATTGTTTTTAGTATTCGCCTGTTCCAGTTAATAGACTGTTTTGTGTCCAGTTTGGTGTTGGTTTAGCTAACTTAACCACTAATTTCACTCATGTAACGCTCAATCTCTCTGTCTCTCTTTCTCTTCTAATTCAATTTTAAAACTGTTTTTTCTTTCTAACTAACTATTTAACTGTTTCCGTACTCACTCTACTAGTTGTAGCTCACTCTAGCCCTTTGAGTAGTCTAAAATTTTTTGTTTTATTAACACTAACAGCGCCGAATAGCTATTGCCCTGAAAAGGTCACGCAATCAAAAAAGAATGCGCCACGTTACACATTTGGTAGACGAACTAAAATCCAACACGATCAGGGCACACCAGGTAATTTCCATTGCAATTGAGGCACCTGATCTAGAGTTAGACAATTGGACAGTTACCTGTATTACATTGATCTATGTACAATAGTGAAATCGCACTCACAAGTACTCACTTAATAATATCTTCTTCGCAGCTCCTGGTGCCTATTGCCCTGAGAAAGTGAAGCTGAACAAGACACCAGAGTTCAGTTTCGGCATCAAGCATCACGAACTTAGGCCAGACTATACACCAGGTTTGTAAATCTCAACACACACATAAGTTTATGTTTTTGAAAATATCTGTTTATGCACGGTATTGTAGCCCCGGGCACGTATAAACCGGAGCAGGTAGTACTAGAACATACACCCGCTTATAGTTTTGGTCTGAAGACAAAGCATACACAGATAAGTGTCACACCAGGTGGGTCCAGTATGTAGGCTATTTTTTTGAAGTGCTTTCCTTACACACCTGATATATTCAACAGCACCCGGTGCCTACAGCCCCGAAAAGTCCAAATTACACACAACACCTGCTTACAGTATGAGTGGTAAGGCGTCTCACGATGTAGTCGATTGTACGCCTGGTAAGTAATTGCTTGAAGTGCACTCAGGTTGTGTTAATTACAAGCCGTACTAATCGCAACTACTTTAACCTCTTTCAGCACCCGGCGCATACGAGCCCGAGAAATGTCTACTATACAAGACACCCGCCTATACATTTGGACAGCGGGTAACTGTCACTAGTTCGAATGACACTCCTGCACCTGGCACATATCAGCCCGAAAAGGTGCGACTGGACTTTACCCCCGCATACACGTTGTCGGGGCGTCATGAACTCAAGTCCATCAACGAAACACCAGCGCCCGGGTCGTATGCTCCGGAAAAGTACCGAAGTGATCGCACCCCAGCGTTCACGTTCGGCGGTAAGCATGAGCAGAAAACAGACATCTCTACTCCGGCACCAGGCGACTACTGTCCCGAAAAAGTACGGCACGATCACAATCCTGCTTTCTCATTTGCCGGTCGCCATGACCTACATAAATCAAACGACTCTCCAGCACCGGGAACCTACGAAACGGAAAAAGTGCGACTAGATCATAATCCAGCCTTTTCGTTTGCTGGTCGCCACGACCTTCACAAAGCTAGTGACACCCCCGCTCCAGGTGCTTACTCTCCCGAAAAGGTTAGACAAGATCACAATCCTGCCTTCTCAATGGCTGGCAAACACAACCCAACTGTTTCAAGTGACACACCAGCTCCTGGAGACTATTGTCCCGAAAAGGTTCGTTTAGATCACACACCCGCCTACAGCTTTGGAAGCAAAAACGATCCTAAAATAGATAGTAACACACCTGCTCCTGGAGACTACCATCCAGAAAAAGTCAGGCTTGACAACACCCCCGCGTTTTCGTTTGCTGGTCGTCACGACCTTCACAAAGCTAGTGACACCCCCGCTCCAGGTGCTTACTCTCCCGAAAAGGTTAGACAAGATCACAATCCTGCTTTCTCAATGGCTGGCAAACACAACCCAACTGTTTCAAGTGACACACCAGCTCCTGGAGACTATTGTCCCGAAAAGGTTCGTTTAGATCACACACCCGCCTACAGCTTTGGAAGCAAAAACGATCCTAAAATAGATAGTAACACACCTGCTCCTGGAGACTACCATCCAGAAAAAGTCAGGCTTGACAACACCCCCGCGTTTTCGTTTGCTGGTCGTCACGACCTACACAAAGCTAGTGACACCCCCGCTCCAGGAGCTTACTCTCCTGAAAAGGTTAGACAAGATCACAATCCTGCTTTCTCAATGGCTGGCAAACACAACCCAACTGTTTCAAGTGACACACCAGCTCCTGGAGACTATTGTCCTGAAAAGGTTCGTTTAGATCACACACCCGCCTACAGCTTTGGAAGCAAGAACGATCCTAAAGTAGATAGTAACACACCTGCTCCTGGAGACTACCATCCAGAAAAAGTCAGGCTTGACTACACTCCCGTGTTTTCGTTTGCTGGTCGCCACGACCTTCACAAAGCTAGTGACACCCCCGCTCCAGGTGCTTACTCTCCCGAAAAGGTTAGACAAGATCACAATCCTGCCTTTTCAATGGCTGGCAAACACAATCCAACTGTTTCAAGTGACACACCAGCTCCTGGAGACTATTGTCCCGAAAAGGTTCGTTTAGATCACACACCCGCCTACAGCTTTGGAAGCAAAAACGATCCTAAAGTAGATAGTAACACACCTGCTCCTGGAGACTACCATCCAGAAAAAGTCAGGCTTGACCACACTCCCTCGTTTTCGTTTGCTGGTCGTCACGACCTTCACAAAGCTAATGACATCCCCGCTCCAGGTGCTTACTCTCCCGAAAAGGTTAGACAAGATCACAATCCTGCCTTTTCAATGGCTGGCAAACACAATCCAACTGTTTCAAATGACACACCAGCTCCTGGAGACTATTGTCCCGAAAAGGTTCGTTTAGATCACACACCCGCCTACAGCTTTGGAAGCAAGAACGATCCTAAAGTAGATAGTAACACACCTGCTCCTGGAGACTACCATCCAGAAAAAGTCAGGCTTGACCACACTCCCGCGTTTTCGTTTGCTGGTCGCCACGACCTTCACAAAGCTAGTGACACCCCCGCTCCAGGTGCTTACTCTCCCGAAAAGGTTAGACAAGATCACAATCCTGCCTTCTCAATGGCTGGCAAACACAATCCAACTGTTTCAAGTGACACACCAGCTCCTGGAGACTATTGTCCCGAAAAGGTTCGTTTAGATCACACACCCGCCTACAGCTTTGGAAGCAAAAACGATCCTAAAGTAGATAGTAACACACCTGCTCCTGGAGACTACCATCCAGAAAAAGTCAGGCTTGACCACACTCCCTCGTTTTCGTTTGCTGGTCGTCACGACCTTCACAAAGCTAGTGACACCCCCGCTCCAGGTGCTTACTCTCCCGAAAAGGTTAGACAAGATCACAATCCTGCCTTTTCAATGGCTGGCAAACACAATCCAACTGTTTCAAATGACACACCAGCTCCTGGAGACTATTGTCCCGAAAAGGTTCGTTTAGATCACACACCCGCCTACAGCTTTGGAAGCAAGAACGATCCTAAAGTAGATAGTAACACACCTGCTCCTGGAGACTACCATCCAGAAAAAGTCAGGCTTGACCACACTCCCGCGTTTTCGTTTGCTGGTCGTCACGACCTTCACAAAGCTAGTGACACCCCCGCTCCAGGTGCTTACTCTCCCGAAAAGGTTAGACAAGATCACAATCCTGCCTTTTCAATGGCTGGCAAACACAATCCAACTGTTTCAAGTGACACACCAGCTCCTGGAGACTATTGTCCCGAAAAGGTTCGTTTAGATCACACACCCGCCTACAGCTTTGGAAGCAAGAACGATCCTAAAGTAGATAGTAACACACCTGCTCCTGGAGACTACCATCCAGAAAAAGTCAGGCTTGACCACACTCCCGCGTTTTCGTTTGCTGGTCGTCACGACCTTCACAAAGCTAGTGACACCCCCGCTCCAGGTGCTTACTCTCCCGAAAAGGTTAGACAAGATCACAATCCTGCCTTTTCAATGGCTGGCAAACACAATCGAACTGTTTCAAGTGACACACCAGCTCCTGGAGACTATTGTCCCGAAAAGGTTCGTTTAGATCACACACCCGCCTACAGCTTTGGAAGCAAGAACGATCCTAAAGTAGATAGTAACACACCTGCTCCTGGAGACTACCATCCAGAAAAAGTCAGGCTTGACCACACTCCCGCGTTTTCGTTTGCTGGTCGTCACGACCTTCACAAAGCTAGTGACACCCCCGCTCCAGGTGCTTACTCTCCCGAAAAGGTTAGACAAGATCACAATCCTGCCTTCTCAATGGCTGGCAAACACAATCCAACTGTTTCAAGTGACACACCAGCTCCTGGAGACTATTGTCCCGAAAAGGTTCGTTTAGATCACGCACCCGCCTACACCTTTGGAAGCAAAAACGATCCTAAAATAGATAGTAACACACCTGCTCCTGGAGACTACCATCCAGAAAAAGTCAGGCTGGACCACACTCCCGCGTTTTCGTTTGCTGGTCGTCACGACCTTCACAAAGCTAGTGACACCCCCGCTCCAGGAGCTTACTCTCCTGAAAAGGTTAGACAAGATCACAATCCTGCCTTCTCAATGGCTGGCAAGCACAATTTGAAAATTTTGAATGGTACTCCCGCTCCTGGTGATTACTGCCCCGAAAAGGTACGACTGGATCACACACCCGCTTATAGCTTTGGTGGCAAATATGACCCCAAGGTGGAAAATCATCATCCAGCGCCATGCGACTATTCCCCAGAGAAAGTTCGCCTCGACCATACACCTGCTTACACAATTACAGGTCGTACTGTTGTCGAGCAGTTGAGCGAGACACCAGCGCCCTGCGACTATCGTCCTGAGCACTGTCAACTGGACAGCACTCCAGCATTTACTTTTGGAATGAAGTTGAAAAGGGAGCGATTCAGTGATACACCAGGCAAGTCTAACACTCTAAGACTTAATAATATCAGCACCCATAATCGACCACTTTTACAGCACCCACTGCATATGAACCGGAAAAGCACACTACACAGTATTCACCAGCTTACACGTTTGGAACAAAATCTGAGATTAGGGTTTCCACTGATGCACCAGGTAAAAGATAGGCTTAGATACACTTTAGCTCGAAGATTGCATGTAGCTTGCTTTTTTTTGTTGTGTTGCTCCCTAGCTCCTGGACATTATCATCCTGAGCAATGTAAAGTTGATAGTTCCCCGGCTTACAGTTTCGGATTGAAGACATTACCAATGCCACAAATTCCAGGTAAATTAATTACTTTTGCTATTTACCAAAGCCTCCGGTTATGATATATGGTGATGGATGTATAAATCTATGTGTTATTTCTTGTTGTTTGTTTCATGTTTTGCTCGCACATTTTTGTTTGTTCGGTGATCCCTTTGATATCCCCCTCTCTATGCATCTGTATATATTCACCTGCACTCACTAGAACCAAAAGGCGCTTACATTGAAGATCGTATCTTGCAAAGACGCGAGCGACGCTTAGCCAGTCCTGGTAAGCTACTCATCCATATTCATTAAAGAGACCAGCGATATGCAGTGAAACGGGGTTCAATGTTTTTTTATACCCTTGCAAAAAGGGTATATTAATTTTGGTCAGAAGTGTGCAACGCATAGAAGGAAGCATCTCCGACCATATAAAGTATATATATTCTTGCTCAGCACGACAAGACGAGTTCAAATAGCCATGTCCGTCCGTCCGTCCGTCCGTCCGTCCGTCCGTCTGTCCGTCTGTCCGTCCGTCTGGATCAACGGAAACTCCTCCTAGACCGTAAGAGCTACAGAGCTGAAATTTTGCATGTAGGCTTGTATATACTGCAGGCGTTGTATATCTCGGATTCAGCCGGATCGGATCACTATATCATATAGCTCCCATACAAAAGCCAAAGTCACGAACAGTGACTTTTCTCAATAACTTCGTTATTTTTTGAGCTATTGTCGTGAAATTTAATATTGGTGAGTTAATTATACGTATAAACGACTATGCCAAATTTGATCAAGATCGGGTGACTATATCATATAGCTCCCATAGGAACGATCGGTCGAAAACAGTGACTTTTGTCAATAACTTCGTTACTTTTGACGCGATTGCTTTCAAATTAAATATTTGTTAGTTTAATATATCTGTTAATGACTGTGCCCAATTTGATAAATATCGGGTTACTATATCACATAGCTCCCATAGGAACGATCGGTGGAAAACAGTGACTTTGATCAATATCTTCGTTATTTCCTATGCTAAGATTGTTGGCCATTCTTTCGCAAACATTAGCCTTTTTAGATAAAACGTTTTTCCACTTGGAAAAGGAAAGAGTTACCAAAAAACTTGCAAGGGTATACAAACTTTGACGCGGTCAAAGTTAGCCCCGTCCCTCTGGTTTTTTTATATTGTTTAGGCTTTCCTATTACCCGATGTTTGAAGAATTATCGATACTTTGCTTCAACTTTTAGCTACTTATTAAAGTGGTTACACATATCGAACAAAATAGCGATATTTCCTAAATGGTTTAGGAAACTTGTTACCCTAAATTAATTATTTTCGAAGCATTTTAAGGGATTAGGGCTTACATTATTATCCGGAATATGTATAAAAAAGGTCTACGACTCATATTTGACTACAAGTCGAAATCATGTGTATGATATGAAATACATAAAGCTTAAGACGCTTTTATCGCATTTGTGTCCATATTTAAGACGCACAGCTTTTTCTATTCAGTATTTTATTTTTATTATTATATTTGCACACTCACACAGTACGTCAAAATGGAGAGAACAATCACACAACCACCACTACCACTACTATCACTACAACAACTGTTAAACAGGACGATGTGAAGCCGGCTTTAGGAAAGCAGGTGAATGGTATTAGCACAAATCACACCCACAGCCACATAAAGATCGCACCAATAACTAATGGCGATCAATCGAAATCAGTCACTACCACAACAAAAACCACACTTCGTCATGTTGCCAATGGACAATCTGAAGTGGGTAATGTCAAGGTAACTGCACGTGGAACTGCAGATGCCAGCGCTATGCAGGCGGCCAATTCAAGTACGAGCACTGTACTCCAGTCAGATGGCGCTGTGATAACCAGGGGCAAATCAACGAAAGTATCGACGGTTAAGTACGCTGTAGAAGCAAGCAGTGTACAAGAGAAGATCATAAGGTAACTTATTCAACTCAAGCTCTGTGTTAAATTATTGCTATGTTACTTAATATGCCCTAAGTTTGTCCATGTGTATGTGTGTGTTATTATTGTTCTGTATTTTTTTTTTGCAGCCAAGCTTACTCATTTATTAACCCAGCCATCCGAAACACCAGTCAATCAACCATAAAATCATAGTCCTAACCTCAAACTTAAATTGTTTTAATCTTGATAGGATGAATCAATCTTTCCATTTCATTTAGCTCCTAATGTCTACAAAATACCAACTGTCTTGGGCAATAGCAAAGAGGGACCAATACGCTCGGCTCCTGCTTATACAATGGCGGGTCGCGAAAAGGCTCCACTTATACCGGCTCTAGTTCTACCCGGACCAGGATACTATGAGTGCGAATACACGGCCATCAAGCCAAAGCCCCCAACCTATACCATGCGAGGCAAATACAAGTTTGGAAGCGATGATGCCAAACCAGGACCTGGGGCACACTGTCCAGAAAAGGTAGAGTTTTAAATAATAGTTATTCTAACTTCTTTTAGACAATTAAGTTTATTGACCTGATCACAGTATTGGGAGAAACGCTCAACGCCAGCAATATCTTTTGGCATTATGCATTCGCCATTTTGTGGCAAACAGCGGCCAACTATTGTACCCGAAAGATTTATGAGATGTCTCATGGAGAATAGAAAGGATATAAAGTTTTAGCTAAGAAATTTTAAATAAAAAGTCTCGATTCGTTTCACAACAACCTCTTTACGGGGTTTTTCTTTTTCGATTTTCTTATCATTCTAATTCTAGGTTAATTTATCTCACGTGCCCGCCTATAGTTTTGGCATCAAACACTCGCCTTATCTGGGACGCCTCAACGAAAAGAATACTGAACACGATTACAGTTTCTCGGGGATCTGCTGAAGCGTATCTGAAGTCTCTGTATATCTTTTGCTCAAGACGGTCTACAACAAAATAGCTTCCTTTTTTTCCTTTGCTACTCAAACTCTTTGTGAATGGACTAACATAAGTTTTAATAAGTTTTGTAAGTTTAAAGTGTTGTCAAAAATGTTGCGCAAATATAATAATATATATATATATATATACTGTACAAGAATTTATTACTAATGGATTCCAAATTCGATTGCTTATTTCGTGCACCTCTTTACCAAGTTTATTTAATATTTACAACTAAAACAATTTGCAAGACTCATAATAGAATTGGTTAATCCTTAGATGCCCAGGGGTGGAATGACTATAGCATTAGTTCTTGGTAATTTCGATTTCGGCATGGAAACAGGATTTACCCTAGGGAAATCAAAATCAATCAGAAATAGGAAGAAAGTTAAGAGAAAGAGAGAGAAATCACTTACAGTGTCATGCTTAATTTCGGAATCAATGATCAGATGACCACGAGCCATGCCCAACATGGATTTATACTTGGATAGATCAACTGTATGCTCATTGGAGCAGACCTTTTCTTCGGCCACCGGACAAGATGATGGGGCACCGAAAAGTTTCATAATATCCTTAGCCTCGGTTGAAGCTTGATCAATAGCAGCGCATAAATCCATTTTACCCTCCTTCATCACAATGCCATCTTTTTGGACCTTGAATTTAGCTATAGCCGTGGTGAATGGCTTGTTCTTAATGCAACCCGAGGGAACCAGTTCGCATTTCTTGTTTAACTTGATGCTGAAATCATCGTCCACAGACATAATGGCATCGTCTCCAGCACAATTATCCATTTTGACCAGTTTGGCCTTGTAGCCATTCTGTGTGAAATAGTTGGACAATTCGTTGCCATTTTAGTATCCTTTTTGGGGGAAGTACAGTTAACGTCAAACTACTTACACAAGCCAGAGCCGCATCGAAGGCCATGCAACCAAGCAAAAGGAAAACAAGTTTGGAAAACATTTTTCAACGTTTCGAAAGTAACACGAATGGTTAACTCCCGCAAAGGTCGTACCACTATTTATATAGGCCCCAAAAAGAGACTTTTAGACTCTGAATTGGTAATTATTTGCACATTAAGCGGTATTTGGCTCTGATGATCACTGATCGTTCGGCTCAATTGATTGCTCTGTACCCACTGGCCATTCGCCGATCCATTAAGTCTACCTATATGTCCCCAATATGGTGGAATAAACAATTTTTAATTACAGGCAATGTCTGTTCATGCTAGTCATACAATTGTTCTGTCTACCATGTCGATTGCAGACAGATATACATGTATTTAGCTGTGTTTACATTCAAAATATCGCAGGAAACTATTTATAAAGCTCGTGTCATGCAAGGGTCAACAATTCTGAGTGGAGATTAATAACCACGGGACGGATAACATCATCATTATGTGTTATTGGAACTCATAACTGTATTGTGTGTAGACATTTTACCTACATGCTAACAATTTTTCTATTCTAGAAGTTCAGATGAATTGATACAGTAATTTGAGATTGAAATGATATAAGATTAATTAACTTGCACGCATGCAGTAAGAGCTAAAATTGAAATTCATAACGTCTCTTAGAAGCTACTACATTTATTTAAATGTCTGGCAACCCTTTACAACGTATTTCGCTTTGGCTAGCCAAGACAGAAACCATTCGCCGCAAAAACCAACTATCGAAGTCTAAAACCATGTCTGTGTATAAAAAAAATCTGCTCATATAGACTTTAATATTTGTTGGACCTAAATGTTGGTGGATTTTTTCCATTATAAGCGGATTTTAGAATTTTATATTCCAAAATGATGTTTTGGTCAAACCCCCGCTCTCCCCCTCGATTTCAGAATGATTTACTATCTCTCTCACACGCAGCTAAAGCTCTTAAGCAGTGTTGTTAACTCTTCCAGGCCTAAAAAGCTATAGGCCAAATTTAAAAGTAGCTCGAAATGGCTAACTTAATTATTCCGCAAAATAACTGTTTTTTAACATTAATATTGTCTACCATGACGACTATTAAGTTACTAGAATATGGAATTAGAAATTCAACATAATAATTTTTAAGCACCTTAAACGCATGGGTTAAAGAGAAATTCTTTCTCTATTGGCTTGTCTATTCCCTCCGCTATTATAGCTAAATAATCAGCACTGCTTGCCGCCTAAGAGCAAGAGAATTTCAAAATTTTCAGTTACTCAGACAACTTTACGCGAAGCGGACGTGTTTGGCGCGCGTGTAAGTCAATTTCTCAAACAATATAATTTCCATATATTGAAGTATTAAAAGCTGTTCAAACTTGCCGACGACGCAGTTTAAATAACGTTCGGTTCTTTACTAAAAAACAAAAGTGTCATATTTTGTTTAAAAAAATCTACATATATATAATTTTTTAGAAAAATGTAAGCAATAATTTAATTTCGATTTCGTTAAAGAAAAGTGCTTAAATTCAAATAATATAAGCGATGCATCATCAAAAAAAAGGTGCTAATACCTGAGCTCAATAACGACAATACATACATTACCTATACCATAATAATAAAATTTAGATATAGTATCAATGCAAACAAAAAGTTAGGTAGAGAGAGAGAGAGAGAGAGCTGTGTACATATATTCTACTATATAACTGATAGGAAAATAAAACACATACAGCTCAAAGTGACAAATACAAATACAAAAAATACAGTGCCGATATTCATTCTAATGCGCAAACACAGCTCAATATCGAATTTATGTATTGATGCAACGTTATTGAAAGTATCTTATATCAGCCCTTCTACGGCTAGAAAACTGTGTCTGTGTGTGTGTGAGTGTGAGTGTTGAACATTTACTGACCTTTATTTGTAGATTTTGTATGCATGAGTGTATTATTATCAAATCAGTCGAAATTTTCATTGATAAGTGTTTCCTCTTGCATGAGTGTGCGTGTATCTATCTGTGTGTTTGTATGTGAGTAAATTTTGTGTCAACGGCATTCGGAATTCCAATGAAACGAGACAACAAACACGGCCAACGGCCAGGTAACCAAGCCGTGATTCATCTATCCCAGTGACGTGTGACACTGGAATTGTTGTTGTTGTTGGTTGGTTGTTGTGGTTGTTGTTTCTATCGATGTTGCTTTTGCGGTTAACTGTTAGACTAAAGTATAGTAAGATTACTCCACCTGTTCTTAATCATCAATCTAGCATCTTCTAACCAACATTTTGTTTATAACGTAAAACGTAAAAAGCTCACCCATATGTACATACATATATGAAGAGAGAGGGAGAAACCGCTTACGTTTTCTTTGTTTTCTGTTTTCATTATATTTTTTGGTAAGATCAACTTTCATAAACCGGTTCTTAAGGTTTTTGACTGTTTTGATAACAAGCGAATTGAACGCATAAATTCATTTCGTACACAAGAAGAAGATCTCCAAGTCGTCAATATTATGTCTTTTTATACTCAAACAGAATTTTGGCAATCAAAATTTGGCGTAAAATATTCGTAGTTTATGATATTTAAAGTCAAACTCTTTATTACATCTAAATATTGTTAAACACCCTTGTAAATTCTACATATTATATAAGCATCGATTCATTATCTATTTATAACACAAGGAAGATAAGAACTGTTGAAGTTTTTCACCAAATATGGAGATTGCAAATATTGACAATTACATATGTATCTCTGCATCAACAGTCTAAGGTGACTCAACTTTTTATAGCCATGCAAAATTTCAATGGAATTTCCTTCATAAATTTACAATTCTAAAGTATCTCCCCCTATATTGGCCCCAGTCTTTAGAAAAGGAATATTTATCGTTATTTTTTTTTCACTAGCAAATTGGGTCAAAACACTGCTGCAATTGCTTGCTGTGCCCAATTTGTTTATTGAATGCAGATCTTCTCTCAAAACACTTGAGATCACTTGGGTCCATTTATCATTGACTTCAAACGGTTGGCAGGCTGATGTTGCTGCTGGTGTTGCTGTGGCTGCAACTAATTGTTGGCTCTACGCATATTACCCGCTTGTCTGCTGCACGTCAATCACTTTGGAGTGATGCAGAAAATTGCCCACCAGAATTGGCTAGAATTTGCCCATTGGCTAGAAGCCCATTAAATGTATCCAAGAGACTGAAACTAGGAAATCTAGAGGCAATTTTTTCGCATAAATATTTACTAGAAATGGCCATTTCATGGGAAAAACTCCATACAATAATAAATATTATGATAAGGGACAATAGCAAATAAAAAATGGCAAAATAAATCAATGGAATAACAATTCTGGTGAAATTGTTTTCTGTTTTGTTCTGTTCTGTTCTTGCCTGTTGCCTCTGTTGGCCAAACTCTTTTTTTCACACCTTTTTTCGCAATGCACATTAATCAGAAATGCCAGCTAACGGTTCACAGGCTCGATACAATGTGGCATTTATTCTTATGGCAAGAATCAGTTGGTGGAATGGAAGGTGGGGTGAGGAGACTAAACACATGAGGCTATTTTATGCAATGTTTATGATAAGTGTAGATATGTAGATTTGTCCATGTCAGCTTTTAGATACTTATAGTCAGAAAATATGTAGATATATGATTACCAAAAACATTCACTGAAAGATCTTTAGCCTACGAAGCAATTTTATCTGAGTAAGTTTCATTTTGCTTATATTTTTTATGAGCATATACTTTTCATAATACGTTCCCTGCTTGATGTAGGACAATGGATGTCCAGCCATTTACATCTTGATGTAAAATTCTCAGAATTTTGTTGGAAAAACCAATTTATTTTATAAATAGTACAACTTCATTTTGTGTAATTGTCTTAAAATATCTGGGGTTGAGTCGTTTTAAACAAAGTTCTTTCAACAATCTACTAAAGTTAACTGAGTATGCAAACATGTGGTCAACTTTAAAGCTCTGTTTTCCTTTTCGAATTCTCTAGTTATAATTCCCAAATAGTTGTAGCTAAGAACTAGAGGCATTTCAGTTTAGAGGAATCAGCGAATTGTGCTAATGAGAGAACTTTGTAGTTCTCAAACAAACGCTATATAGACAATAAATGACCTCGTGCTTGTTCATTGGAAAGTTGGACTATTAAAATCAAGAAATTTTGGCCATAACTAATTGAAATTTTGGAAAACTTTTATTCTATTACATGTTGAGACTTCATCATCAGCACACAACGTTCATGACCTAACTCAAAGTAAAACTTTTGGGCCCACACTCCATAAGCTGACCAATAGCGACCTAAAATCAGAATGATAGTAGAATAATAAGTCAACCTGACCACAAAGTTTCTCCCACCATAATTTATTTCAAGGTCGTTTTGGTTTTGCTGGATTTCATGCAGTTTGTTGTTATTTATTTTCGGCCATTTCTGCACGTCACCAGGCTGAAAATCTGTGAATGGCTTGAAACCGGGTTAGGACGCTATGTTTGTATATTGTGGGCCGCAATGCCACAACAACATAAATAATAAATTTTCCGTTTGCCTCGTGTTTGGCTCGTAAAAAGCGTTAAGAATTTATTTTTCGGACATAGAATGGAGGAGTTGAGTGCGATTTGTTTGCCATAAATCATGGACATATTTACGGCTTTCACCTGAGCCAAAAGCCCTCGAGCCCGTTGAAGGAGATTAGTTAAGCTCTATAACTTTCTCTTTATTAAGTTTTGTTTTTGTGCAGCAAAAGTTTTCCGGAGTTAAGATTAAACCATAGTGCAGATGCAGTACATATAAATCAAAATTGAACAAGAGGCGATTTAAAATGGGTAGAAGTAATTTTTTTCTTCTCATGGCTGGCGCCGCCGTAATAAGTTCCTGGCTCATTTCGTTTGTTTTCAAAATTTCCACTGTTTCGATTGGGATTTTTGACCCAATTCAATCAAGACAAAAGATGCAAGTTTGTAAACAAAATGCTATATATATTTATTAAACAATTGCAATGCAAAATCTTAAGAATTTCATTTGAGGCCATGGCAAATGAAGGGAAAATAAACATCTATATTCGTTTATACATACATATATAAACCACTTGTCGGCTATTAAATTTATAACATTACTATTTGTTTTTGTGGCCTGTTGTCGCTTTCAATATGGCTAATATATAAATTGGCAAAATGCCACAGGGATTTCGGTGGAACAGTGGTGGGGCGGTGAGGGGGGTAACAAAATTGTAGCAACATTTATATCAAATGCTTTACATGCTCAAATATAAGCCAAAGGAAATGTGGAAAGAAATCTCTAGCTAAACGTGGGCTTTAGCAACAAGTCTGTGCCGCTTTTTAATGATTCATCCAAGAGATTTGGTTTTTTGTTTTTACTCGACACGTAATTTCACTTTTATATCATCTGTTGAAATTGTGCAAAATAACTTTCTTCTTTGCCCAGTTACATAAGCATAAAATTCACATGAACTAAGCAAAGTTTTCCTTAATTTAATTCTTTTTTTTGTTTTGCTATTAGTTTATATTCAACGTTGAATCAAGTGAGAAATAAACAAATTGCGAAACTCACATAACTAACTGATAAGTTTATATCTAACAGATAAAATATCAAGTGCCCGCAAGTTGAAAATAACAACTAGCATATAGAGAAGACGGTCGGTCCATAATCTTTCACTTTCTAGATATGTTTGTGTTGTTTTTATTTTGCCAATTTATCAGCTGTGAAACGTTGTATTTGTCTTGTAGATTAGAGAGTTAAAGAAATGAAACAAAAAAAGCCCGCATGGTAACTCAACTGGCAGAACAAGGAGGCAAGGCCCGGGAAGGCGTTACAGATGCTAATGTGGGCGTGACAAGTCGCAGCCCATAGAGATTGCAGAGCAACACAAAAAAGAGCTCACAGATAAATTGCACAACTGGTTGAAGTTTTTCCACTGCACTGTGTGTGGGTGGAAAAGCTGTCAGTTGACAGCGGGAGTTACCGCACTTGCCCCAAAAAAAGAAAAGAAATATATCCGACATAATGGTTTTTTCACCAGCTAGGCGAGGCCACAGCGTAAAACCCCAAACCTTCAATTGCATGGCCATTTATCAATTAATTCGAATTCAATAGAACAACAAGCACATTTGGCGAAATGTTCTGTCGAAACAAGAAACAACCTACGCCCTGCTGTTAGAGTTTTTGACCCAACCCAAAAACTAGCTCACACATTTTTCCCTTAACCAACGAAAGTTGGTTAATTAATTAAACCCTAGATCTGTAATTACGAAATAGCGAAAACAAATACCTCAACAGCGCGGAAGAAGTAAAAAAAGAATGATAAATGACTTAGCAATGACAGAGACACATTTGGGTTACTTTTCTTTTACTTGAAATTGTCATAAATTCTTCTAAAAGTATGCTAATATTTGCCTTAATACTTTTATTATTCTGAAAGCAAATAAAATCTTATCAGTATAGCTATGCAAATCAGCTAAATGCAGTTGTTCAGATTCCACTTAGAATTGTTATACCTAAATATGCATCAATTGGAGGTCTGCCAAAAAAAAGAAACCCAATTAGCTATGATATAGAGAATATAGCCAAGAAGCAAATACAACTATATTTCAATATATGCAACTATTGAATATGTATATTATAGGTATATATGTATAATATGGGAAGAAAGTTAATTTAAAGCGATAATCAGGTTGTCTCAGCTCACTTTGCTATTAGATAACAAATATTTTACTTTTTTTTAATAGCCCTAAAATTAAAAGCAATTTTTTACCATATATTTTTATATGTGTAAGCACTTACTAAAAAGCAATAAAAATCAACTAAATCTGTTAATTATCAAATTTTATTACACAGCTGCTGTGAAAAATCTAAGTACAGAATCAAAATCCGCTGATTGAAATTATCAAACAACAGAAGAAAAACAAAAAACTGTGATTTTGTTGTCCTGTGTATTAAATACAGGAAACCACTAAAATTAAGGCAATAGCATTAAAATCAAAACTTAAATAAAGATAAATAAAAGTAAAAAGTTTAATTCAAAGAAGCAAAAACAAAATGATATAACTAAACGTATTTAAGATGATTAAAATATCATGAATGAGGTATACTTATATTTATCGAAGTAATAAAAAAATGTAGAAATATGTTTCTGAAATTGATTGAACACCTTATTTATGCTTGCAGATTTTTTATATTTTGTCTTAAATTTTATTAAAATTCGTAATAAAAAGTTTTTACTTTATTAAAAACATAACAGCCAACAATGATTTATTTTGACATCTGAGATAAAAAGTTAAATTTGTATTTAGAAATAGCCATAAGGAGGAAGAAATGACTATAAAACTGTCGCATTTTCCTGCACAAAAATATATAAAATTATGGTCAACAAATTTGTTAAGGCAATTATTACTTGGAATTACTTATATTACATTATAATAAAACCAGAAATATTTAAGAAGCAGTTTTTTAGTTGTAGAACTAGCCAGAACATTTTTACATGAATAGTTATTGAATCCTTAGACTCACACCTATTAACATGGCCATTAGTGTATATGTGTTGAATGGGTTTTATTAATTTGGTATGCTCGTTATTCTATAAAAGATGTCTTAGCTCGACTAATTGTAAGACGAACTTCTCACCTTTGAAATTAAACTTAATCTAAATAAATATACATATGTATATTATACAACAAATATTTGCATGATTAATTTATTTGTTTTGTTTTTTCCAAGAATTTTATTTACACTTATGAACATCTATTACAAAAACACAATAATAAAATTTAATGATGCGTCTAATTATTTTTGGAATGCGTGTGGTCAGTGGCAGCTTTCCTAGAAATGTCTTTAAATGTATTTCTACATATTAAGAAGAGTAGGCACCTTAGTTAGTTGGTAGACATGTCCATTTAATTAGGCATTAACGCAAATTTTGCTGAAGCTAATTAAATGGCACGCAATTTATAGTGGGCATGTGCCCAAATGATGATTAGATGGTCTGATCATGTTGATTAGAACTGAATGCCGTAAGCTATGCCTAAACCTAATTCAAGTCAACATTTTTGGGGCAAAACCTACACACACACACCCAAAAAGTGACGGCTTTCAGAGTAGGAAAGTCTGAGACGGAGTGAGTCAATTTGTTGCATAGTTGCCCCCGCCTCCATCTCACGTTGATTTACGTGCCGCGCATGGGAAACTGTTTACAGATTTCGATAAGACATGACTTAAGATTTGCCAATTTTTCAATTGACAAATCCTATGATTTATGTGTTATATGTTTGTTTGTTTGTTTGTCTGCTGGTGTCGCTGTCAATCGCGTTGCTAGCTAAAAATCGTTTGTTCCAAATTGCAAATTTTCATTTTGCCTGACTGCACGCTGCTTCGTTTTGCATTTTTAATGAGATTGAAGCATAAAATGCATAGAGTGCAAAAGAAATGAAAATACTTCCTTGTAGTTTGTTTTATTTTTTTGTTTCTCCTTTTTGTTGTTGTTTTAGTTCCATATTTTCTTGGCTACTAGCCAGAGGCATGTTTGTTTTTTGATATTTGTGTAAAACTTTTCCATTAAGTTGTTGCGACGACGAAGCCAACACAAAGACCGCATGGAAAATCCACTTGACTTTCACACGCAACATGGTTGTGGAGTAGTAATCCAAAGGTCAAAAGAATGTTGTAGGGATGCACAACACAATTGGGCCATAAATTTTCTCTTAGGTAAGATTACATCTTGGCCGTAATAAAAAGAGAAAGGTAAGACCGGATAATGGGCGACACTTTCATTGTGGCAGCCACCCACTAGCAACGCCAATTGCAGCCATAAACTTAGCAATCTGCCTTAATATTGAATTAAACTCGAGTCGGCATAGCACCAAGAAATTAGAATCTACCCGAATCGAATAAAATAAATTGCAAATTGTGTAAGCAACCCAGGGTCAGATCAGAAAAAAATGGTTGCCAGTCACGTATTTGGTTTGTGGAAAAAAATTAAATGAAAGAGCTACAGAAACGTGGCAACAACCGCAACGAACAAAAAATCTGTTGCACATCCCAGAAAAAGTGCAGGTCAACTTTTCATTTATTGGCCATAAAAACTAAAACTGAAATAATATACAAACTTTGTTTTCGGGCCCATTTAAAACGTTAATAAACTGTCAAAAGTTATGCCATAAAGAATCGACAAAGGATTTCCAAAAAAAACAAACCAAAAAACCTCACCATGGAAACTAATAATGTGATGTGTGAGGAAAAGACTTTTTCAAGATAAAAGAACATTTTGTTTATTGCCTCTGTCTGGCATGAATATATTTGACAGTAATAATACTGGAGTTTTGAAGTTTGTTAGTCAAATTTCTTTGGAAAAAACGTATTTTGAAACAAAAAATTCTTTAGCGAATTGAGTGTTAAGGGTTTCTTTTAACATTTCATAAACTGAATGCAATTATGCAAATAGTTTGTCGAACTAAAGTTGACTAATTTGCTAACACTAAACATAAATCCATACATATGTATGTATGTATATCGTTTTGGATATACATTTATTTCCATAGAAAGTTTTTTAAATATTTTTTCCCTTAAACTTTCTGTCTGTTCTTTATATCAATGCAAGGATAGGAAATCGCTTAAGTAGGAGCTTTACATAAATTTATATGACTTTCATTTAAACAGGATATTTGAAGGCGTATTATATTGTAAACTTGGCTAACTATATTTATAACTTTATGAATTTATGCTTTAGACCTTTTTATTTGAAATGTCTTTTTTAAAAAAACCTGTATCTAATAATCTCAAAATTAAAAAGTACTCACTTGAATAAATAGTTTAGTATCTACTGATCCGAACTAACATCAGATGAGTGTCTTTGCTTTGATTGATCCATCCTTTTTACACAGCCCTGGAAATACAATTAGGGAAACTAGAGTAAATACCCATTGAAATAAATTTGGGAAAGGCAATACATATATATTTACATATATCTTATCATAAGGGTTCAATAAATACCAAAGGGTTTATTAACATTTAGAATTAGTTTTATAGTAGAAATTATATAGTAGATTTCTGCTAAATTTTATCAAAATAAAAATGGCATATGTTTTTGAACTTTAAGATAGTAGAACTAAAATTATTCCTCATTCCACACACAGTTTTAGTAGTATTTAAAAATGCAATATAAATTCGACATTCTTCATATCAACCAGCGTGACATTCTCGGTAAATCCGTCTGTGCTCTTATCAGTATTTATTTTTTAAAATATAAAAGGTTGCACTATTTGGCAAGGCATATGTACATATACATATCTTTATTGTTTTCCAATTTCTTTACATTTTTAATAAGAGAATAGTTTTGTTTTCATTGACAGAAAAACATGGCCTTATTATTGCATTATCAATTTGAGAATCGTTTGCAATTGAATTTTGTGAATGTCAAATATAGCTTATAGATTTGTTGTCTCTCTAGGCTTTAAATAATTCTTTTTATAGCTTTGTGAATTGTTTTCTTTTGTTGTCTCTTCAAGCATAACATTCCTTTTAAACAAACGACAATCACTATACTTGGACAACACACACACACACACATTATGGGTACCAAAAGCAACAGCCTAATCTAAAAAAACTAACATATTGAAGGGAATTCTCCTCAGAGAGAACTCCATCAGAAATGCAACCTTTCAACCGGTTTTTGTTAACGCGCATACGTAGTCCCCCCTTCTTCCACAAACTTTCGCTTCAATGCACAGCATTTTAATTAATACGTAAATATTGTCATTTATGTAAACAAGTTTACATGTATGCGTTTAGTACGAGTTCCACAATAAATCCCCATATATATGAATAAGTTTGTATGTGCGTCGGTTGAGAGGTCGGTCTTTATTGAATGAATGAATGAATTGAAGCAGTTCGTCACTCAAGCGTGTTCTACCATATGACGTCATGCTCAACACGATGGCTATACATCTCATATAGTCAAAGAATTAGGTCATAAACACAATATGTTAAATATCACAGTTTGTATAACGCAATTAATAGGCAAAAGTATTTACAAGAAATTTGGTATTGCCCATTGAATATGATATGTATCTCAGTTTAATAAATATTTGCGGCTTTACTAAAGAATTATTAGTTGACTCATTTGATTTTCATATCGTTGATTTAGTGATAAATATAATTGTTGTTTAAATACAAATTGAACGGTGCCATTTGGTGTTTGTGTTGACGCAAATGAAATTCCAGATAGACTCCACAATTTTTGTTTTACCCTCGTTTACCTGATGGTCGGACTCATTAGGCTCAGGCTAATTATCTCCCTGGCTGTGGCAGCAAAACAATCACTGCAATGTCCAGCAATGGCCAGCAGCTGGACACTGCAATTATGCGGCTTGTTCTGGGGCGGATCGGCATGGCAGGAGCGAGCCCAGCAATTTGCGTTACACGAACGTAAGTTGCCCTTGCAGCTGATGATAAAAATAGCCACACAACAACTGCAGCACGAAAGGCAAAAAGAAGGCGGAAGGCAGAAGGCGTGTCGGCATGGCAACATAGCTAAAGCCCAAACAACAAATGAATTTGCTATAACGAAGCTTATATACTCTAGTCACAGATTAGGCATAAACATTACAGGACTTTGATGCAACTCTTGAGCAAGGGTATAAAGAAATGGTTGGACAAAAGATTTCACAGTGGTCTTTGAACAAAGCTTTTTTAAACCCATTTCAAGAATTTCTTCCACTTATACAGCTCATTTTTCTTTTCATTATATTTGCATTTCATTTTGCGACCTTTTATATCCTACAAGCCAGGAACTATGAAACGAAGGGTAATTTCAATTTTAAGCTTCAACAACTAAAGAAATACATAAGCCTGATTCATTCTTCTAAAATGACAGATAGGTAGTACCAAATCTATACATAGATACACCACAGCTATGATCATTGTTTAAAATATCTCCTAAATAACTTATCTTATAGAACTTGTTTGTTTTTCTTCCAACTTTTTAAAGACGGTTTGTGTTCTGACCAGTTTGTATTCCGAATTTTCGGAACGTGAAAGGACGAGGCAAAAATAAATTCAACATTCCCATGTATAAAATAAACTTAATTAGCGCACACACCATAAAAATCAATACGTAAAGTGAAACAGATTCTCGATGTTTCTACAGACAGAGAGACGTTTCTGTGAATTTTTAAAATGCATTATAGAAGCTCTCCTTATTCAGCTTTAAATATAATCGATGTAAAAATTGAGCCCTGTGAAACTTAAGGAATTTGCATGAAATATTTGATTAAATTTTATCGCTTTCCAATTCTTAGAATTTTGTAATCGCACACTGAGCATCCGGTAGCGATTCTATAGAATTTGCATTAATGCAGAACGCCGTTAGAATTTAAATTTTAAATAGTGTGATTAAAACTGATGCATATTTTTAGAATTAAGACAATTTATGAAGTTAATAGCAGTATTTCATTGGATACGAAACTAAAAACAACATTAGAAAGATTATAAATATCGTTTTTCATAGCCAATGAGGTATTATAGAAATCTGAAAGAGTAACATTAAAACCAGTTTCATTCTACTCGACAAGCAAGCAGAGCATTCATGGAGAACTGTTCCCGTTTTCAATTGATTCCAGCCATCCTCTCGGTGATTGCTTACATATTTTTGCGCTTGCCAAGTCAATATTGACATAGGAAACATTTGCGATATTAATGTCAGAGTCAGAACATAATCTTTACTGCTTTTCGGACGTCACTGTTTTTTTTTTTCAATTAGCTGATACGTTCTTATCAAAACTGATATCAAATGACTAACAAGATCACGACCTCTACCTGGGCAGGGGCCATGATGACAAGGACAAATGACCAATTAGCCGCCTCATAGGTGGTGTACGCCTTCACGCTGTTTATCCTAGCCAATAAAATTCCTGTTTATTGATGTCAGAACTTGGAGAGATGGAACACTTGTTGTTGTTTGATGTTCGAGTATCCGATGTAATTGTGGCCAAAGCATATTATATTTTAGTTGCTAAATGTCTATGGGTTTATGCCACACAGGAAGTGGCCTAATAAAACGGGGACAATTTGCTGTTCTAATTTGAGCAAACGCTGGCGTCGATGGCGTCGGTTAGTCAACTTGTTTAATTGTGCATGTCTGGCTGTCATTTAGCTCCTTAGCTTGGCATGAGGAATGTCTATGTGTGTGTGGAGCTGACATTGAATTATGGCCAGTTGCCATAAGGGTGACCTGTTGCCCTTTGTTCATAAGGTGTGGCACAGTGTGGAAATTAGTGGAAATCCTCTTACTAAACCTAATGTTTGACATGTCAACTCTAAGCCCGGATGCTTGCATTAATAATTCCCTTATTTTTTTAATGCGGAAATGGCATATACAGTTTTTCCACTTTTTTTTTCTTTCTTCCCTCTTTTTTTACATTTCAATTTGGGTATTTCTTGCATCTTGCAACACTGTTGATCTCCGTCTCATTTCCCTTCCCCATATACACATACACACACACAAATCTTTTGTTTTTGCGTTGATAATGCTCAGAGTTCGGAAAGATTGTGAGTATACATATAAGGAGGTCATATATTTAAACATATTACTCTACTATTAGGGTATATTTAAGTTATCCAAATGTATGTAAACACATATATGCTTTTTTTAGATCAGAAATCTATATTTCAATTCATTCAGCATAAGGCCCAGAAGCTATAGTTAGTATTAATGTTCGCTGCAATTTGTAATTAGTACCCAACTTTAGTATAAATAAATAATACATAAATATCTAGTCTTTATAATATAATAAGAAACTTTCTCGTTATATTTTTAAGATACAGATAAAACTATAAATTCAGTACCCTCATCAAAAGACAAAATTAACTAGGATATGAGCTCATTTTAAATAGAAGAATAAATTATAGCAAATAATAACTGCTTTATATAATCAACTGTTATTTATAGGGTATCTAAAGGCCAACATGTCTTATTAATGATATATTTTCTTATTTTTTTGTATGTATTTTTTTATCAACGCATAACATATATAAATGCATATATATGTATATACATACATACATATATACATAAGTACGTACTTTGCATGTGAAAGCATAAACAGACTTTAAAAACAAATTTATCGTCTTCATTCCAAGATTAAACAGTTGAGGATAATAAGCTCAGTTCACTTTGGGTGGCGAATGAGCTGACAGTGTGGAATAGAATACAGCTCTATATAAAAAATAAATATTTCTGAACTTGTGAATTAAGTAGAAAGTGAGACAATTAAATCATACTTATTTTAAAATAATGAAAAAATTAAACAAAATTTCAATTCTTTATATTTTACAGTGTAAATGTGATTACGAACCGATGCAATGACATTGCTTAGCTGAATAAATTGTTAAACACAATTAGTTGTAGAGAAATAAATAATTTATTAAATTTATGCAAAACAATATAATGACAATGGAAAAAGCAATACTCACTTTGACACTCTTCTGTGTCATTTGGATCTCATGGAGTACAGCATGTAAGTAAAACATTTGAAAATTCTATCAATAACTGAGATCATCATTTTTAGAAAATTAAACTAACAATAAGATAAAAATTGCACATCTGTTATTAATATTCTTTAAATTCACCAAAAAATTTCCATATGAAATTCAATGCCAAAATGATTTTAATTAAGACTTTAAGACTTTAAACAAGATTCATTCACAGACATATATATATATGTATGAATGGTGTGTACATACATATGTACTATATATACTTATATATTTTGTGATATTTAATTCAATGGCGTTTCATTTCCTGCCATAAGTTTTAAGCGGCCTTCATTTCAATCTATTTATTCCATTTCTTCGAGTCGAAAAACTGAGTGTGAAAGATCTGTCGAAAATAAACTACAAGACAACATTTTGACTTGAAATTTGATATGTAAACTGTCTACTCTTTCTTTTTTGATCTCTTTTGTGATCTAAATAATGAAACCGCATATACAAATGTATATATTATAATATATGAGCGGACTACAAATTATGATGCTTCGACTTCGTAAAGCACAACTCTGCTGCTATCAGTTTGCGGAGGCAATGTTCAATTATCACTAGAAAAACAAACAATTGCCATGAAAAAAAATATTAAAAAAACGCCAAAGCAACAACAAAAAACGTCACCAGACCCAAAGGCAGAGAGTGAGGTTCATCCAAGCGCAATGCGGCGTCGGCGGCGGCTGCTGCTATATCTCGGATGGAGCCAGAGCCCATTATGGCAATTAAGGCAAATCACTTAACTATATTACGATAGCGCCACTGAATGAAAAATGGTTTTTGTATGAGGCAAAGTAGCCTTACACCATTGAGAGAGAGTGCGATCATAAAAATAAAACAAATTCAGCTTTCTTTAAGATAGAACAACGATTTTGACGATGCAAGAGATTGTATGAAGCAAACACAAAAACGAACAACTGCATACAACTGCTCATACCAGATAAAGTGTTTTGAAAATAACGCTTTAATTCATTTTCTTTTCTGTCATTACAACTTCATAATATTTTATTCGTAACATTTTCGGATCAAACTTTACAATATTCAAAAATTTCAAAGAAAGCTAAAATTCTTTATTATTCAGAGACTATAATATTCTAATCTATTAAATTTTAGCAATACGCACCCAAATTTATTAAAAAATTGAACCTTTATAAAAAACTTCTCGAGTCAATTCCCTTTCTGACGTAGTTATAAATGAGTTCGTTTCTTTTTGTTTTGTTACCCCTTCTTTTTTCTGAAAAAAATGTTTTCCTAGCCACGACTCCTCGTGATAAGTTGCCTATGACCCCTTCTTTTATTCAGTTTTAACTTATTTTTGAGTCATATTTTTAATAATTAACAATTCGACAGCTTCCGATCATTTGCGAATCTTCTAAGAGTTATATTGTGAGTCGTGTGCGTTTCATTTTTAAGTCTCATTTTTATCCAGTAAGAAATTATATGTTTTGTAATATAATAATTAGCTGCTGTTATTGCGTCCTTGTAATTTGATTTTTTCCAAACCTTTCTACATACATATGTGCATGATTGAGGTCAATAAATAAAAACACATATAAAGTTTTTATAAAACTATTATTTTTGCTTTAATTAAATTAATAATATTCGGAGATATATTAAAATCATAAGAGTATTTAAACTTTTTGGAGTTTGCATTACGAATGCCAAGATTAAAAATGCTGCTCAATTAAACAATTTTTTGGATTTTTATCATAAAATCATCATACATAGTTTGAAAAATTCAATTCAAATGACATGAAATGCCAATTTTTGTAGGACGATCAACCAAAATCGGTGCCTAACTTTTTCTGTGAAAACTTTTGATCAATGGCAAGTTTAAATCTTTTGTGATTTAAGCTATTATATATGGTTTTAACAATAATTTATTTTGATTTATTTATCTTTTTTTTCCAGTACCACGACCGTATTATGACGAGACACTGGAGGAAGTCAACTGTGGCGGTGAAATGGGACAACCACTAATAACACCCTGCAAGAATGCCATTAAACTGGATGCACAGACTAATTACACACTTCAATGCGAAGCCGATGAGCCCGTTGAATGGATTTTTAATTATGAAGTGCTACAGGCCGTTGTACCTTTTGCCAACACTGAGGATCCGTCGCGTCCCTATGGCTTACAGCTCTTATTGCTGGAAGTCAGTTTTCGGGAAGTGGGAGCCTACTATTGCATCAAGAAAAGTGCAGTACGCTATGGCGATGTACAGATTAATATGAAAACTGAGGATCTTATCGAGAGTGTTAATAGTAATAACGCTAGTTCAATCTATGTCTACGTTAATGATCCAAATAATTTACTGGCTGATACTCCGCCAATAGTGAAGGCACGACAATACACCGAAGTGATAATACCCTGTAAACCATCTATGCCCGAGACAGAAGTAATTCTGTCTTTCAACGGTGATGTTAGTATTGCATTTTTTTTTATTAATTATCACAATTTATTTATTGATTATTTCTTTTGCCTATTTTTTATATTTTTCTGATACGTTAATTTTGTCGTTTGGCGACTTAGAATTCTGATAGAGATGAAATTCATTCACATGCGCTCGAACAGAGCCATTATGCTTTTTACAATGTTTCGAGATATAATGATAAATTCGGTTTCATTCTCTATATTGTTAATGCACCACCTACGCCAATATTGTGTGTATCGAAAATAAACAGAACAAAATTACCAATGACAGTATATTTTGATGGTATGTTTAAATATATATAATATTCAGTTGTATGTAGTTAGCCATCGATTACCATCTGTATATATATCTATATATATCTAAATACATTGTAGCAAACCTATTTATCGACTATAACTTAAAAAAATAAGTCCAAACAGCAAAAGTTACAGCAGAGTCAGTTTAGTTTTCTAGCAAAGAATGAACGTTTTCCTTTAACTTTAAACTATATCTTATCTTAAATTTAATATCTTAATTGTTAAATCCCCCTATGTAGACATATCCCAGTGATACATCCGCTCGATACGATCCCCAAAGAGGTTTTGTTCTTGAAGTGCGAAGCATCACCGATGGCGGTGAATATTTTTGTGAGCCTAAAGAGCCGGCTCCAACTAATGAAGAGGAATCGTCAGTTATTAATGTGCTCTTTTTTGGTAACGATCAAATTGATAGTGAGTTTTTGCACCCCCAAAATCGTGATTTTGTGATTTCTGTCTTTAAATGTCGTAAATATTGCTTTATTATTTGGCTTTGCCTACACCAGGATGATGGATACCAAAAACAAAACATACATATATATTCGCTTTACACCCACCCACAAAAATCACCCATCCCACAAAAAACACAATATATAAAACATGCATTGCTTTTATTTGTGCTAACGAAAAATTTGTTGATCTGAACAGATCTCTTAAACTATATCTCTATTTCTCTCTCTCTTTCTTTCTCTCTTTCCCCCACGTCTACTTTTATTATCTGTTTTATTAATCATGCATCTGGATTGGACAATGATAAAACAAATATAATTAAAATGATTTTTTTTAAATGGTGTCATTTAGATATGTTAACTAACAGAGATCAGGATAATTTTGAAGAAGATGTTACTAACCCTACAAATAGTTATGTCACTAAGATTGAAGATTCTGGTGCTGGTCTTGAATATGATATGCCAGATTACGAAGATACAACAAATTTTGATTTGTTGCGCCAAAAGCGTAATCCTACGAATTTAGCCCCAATGATGCCATTGCCCTCAAGTCCACCAAAAGGGCGTAAGTGTTATTTGTAGTCCTGTTGATTGGTTGTTTTCTTGTTATATATATATTTGATTTCCCTGTTTTAAAGTCTTGTTTTTATATATTTTTTTTTTGTTGGTTGAGCTATGGACTGTTTAATATTAAGTACTAATAATCAATTAATCAAGCCTTATATGTTTTTTACATTTCACATTTAATCCTAAAGCAGTATGTCCTTGTCTTGTCTAATAACAATTTCTCCTCATTTTCACTTATTTTTTTGTTTTATGCATGAATCTAAATAACTGCTTGCATTGGCCTTAGAGACTTTATTTTGAGCTATGAAATAATATTTTTAATTTTTATTTTGTAATAAATAGAAGCAAATCGTCGACTTAATAAACCAATAATAACATCAACTTCACCTCGTGGACATGTTTACTACAATGAGTCCTTTGAATTGGTATGCCAGATTTCTGCACCGCCACAAACAACAATTGACATTGAATGGAGAATGCCAAGAGGTTTTGATCAGGTAATGCCATAGGCCATAACCATTGTCAATTAAATGTTTATTAATTGAAAATTATAAATTTCATTTACAGAGTCGCGCAAAGATAGTGAAACCAGATATTGCCGAACATAGTAAGAATAACACTCATAAGACGGCAAGCAGCATTTTGACTGTAGTTCATGCTGAAGAAAGCGATACCGGAGCCTACAAATGCATTGTTAAGGATGAAACTGGAGAAGAGTTCTCGTCTTTCAAAATCAAAGTAATGGGTAAGAACAACAATGCCAAAAGAATCTATAAAACAAAAATAATCCAACCGATTTATATTATAGAGCCAAAATCAAGCTATTTGGATGTACGAGAACCTTCCAATCATTATAATGTACGTGAGATTGCCAATAAAACTATACAAATGACAGCCATATTTGAAGGATTTCCTGAACCGACATTCAAATGGTATAAGCCAAATGGAATGGAGATTTGGGAAACTGAGTCCAATTTTAAGATAATATCCACCGAATTGAGTACCACACTGCAGTTATTGAATGCCCAATTGGAAAATAGTGGAACCTACAAACTTAAAGGCACAAATGGTGTTAATTCCAAGCAATTGGAATTTAATGTTAGTGTTATATCTGGTCCAGTACTCAATATGGAGGATGTCTATGTCCAGGAAGGCCATCAGGCTCATCTCAATTGTACGGTAATGTCGTATCCGACTGCAATCGTAACTTTTCTCTTTAAACCATGCAAATTGGAACCACGTTGGCCGACTTGTCATAATTTGCCACAGCAAAATTTCAGTGTAAGTAACCAAAAAACTTCCGTTTGTTACCTATATTAATCACAATCAATTTCTGTTTTGTTTTTGTCCCCAATCTCATCGTCCATTCTGTTCACTTTTGTAGTCGGAAAGTGTTCAAAAACAATTTAAGGTATATAAACTTTAATTTTCTATATATAAACACTAATTGAATACGTTTCAAACCAATATAGTTCCAACGTACTACTCGACCTGGTGCTCTAAGTGTTGAATTTATACACGAAATCACTTTCACACCAACTGAACCTGGAATTCTATCTTGTGTGGCACAAAATCTAGTAAATAATAATCCTGTTACGCGAATGAGTAAAGCTCATGTCTTACTGGGTGATATATCGGAGAATATGACTATTTACGGACTAGATCTAACCAAGAAGATTGCCAAGGGCGAAAAGGAGAGTATCACATGTGAGGCTTTGGCTTATCATTTCGATGGAAATCTTTTATGGTACCAAAACGGACAACCCATCTCAGAAACTGATGGTAAATTTCATATCATTAAAGTCTAATAGTAATCTCAAGTAATTTAAATATTTCGCATCTTTTTTAGATCTCAAAATTACAGAATCCACTACGAAATATTCGTATAAGAGCACCATTCATTTCAATCCTATTAGAGACAAAGATAGTGGTACATATCAATGTCGGGCCCAACATATAGTGCAATCGTATGAATATGAATCCCGTGAGATAGATGTTTTTGTTCACGATCCTCAGTCTCCCCAATGGGAGTATACCAATTTGAATGCTAAATCGAAAATTGAACGAAATCTTGGTGAATCATTGTCGCTTGAGTGTCGCTCCAAGGCGATTCCTGAGGCTACGGTCCATTGGTACAAGGATGATACGGAATTGCATGAGACCAATTTGACGCATATTCTGGAAAATAATTCCCAACTCTTGATCACACATCTATATCCCAAACACGATGGCCTTTATAGATGTGTAGTGGAAAATCGTTTGGGTAAAATTGAAAATTCCGTCACTGTGGTCATAGCCAGTAAGTAACAGTCATAATTTTCCATTGAAGAAGGAGAAGATTGCTGATTTTTCTTTCATTTTTAGATATGCCTGGCATTAAGAAGACTTGGATATGGTTGGTAGTCTTTTTCTTTGGTGCCCTAATCGCTCTCTGCGCCTTTTTGGCTGTACGTTATCGACAGGAACGTAAACGACACTTGGAATTGAAGGCCGCTGGTCTGGCCAACTTTGAGGAAGGTGCCGTTGAGCATATAAATCCAGCATTATCTTTGGATGAACAAGCGGATCTGCTACCTTATAATCGTGAATTTGAATTTCCGCGAGAGAAACTGAAGTTGGGCAAACAACTTGGAGCCGGTGCATTCGGTGTTGTCCTAAAGGGCGAAGCTGAGGGCATAAGCCATGAGAACGCTGTAACAATAGTTGCTGTCAAAATGGTTAAACGTACCGCCGACAATGAGGTGGTGCGTGCCCTGGTCTCTGAATTGAAGATCATGGTGCATTTGGGCCAGCATCTAAATGTGGTTAACCTTTTGGGCGCTGTTACCAAGAATATTGCGAAACGTAAGTAGTTAAATTTGCTAAAGAAAATCAACTAAATGAATATATTAACAAAAACTAAAGGTGAACTAATGGTCATTGTGGAGTATTGCCGTTTTGGTAATGTGCAAAACTTTTTGTTACGTAATCGGAAGTGTTATATCAATCAGATAAATCCCACAAATGATCGCATTGATCCAACCATTATGACACAGCGTATTTCGGATAATTTTGAACTGCATCGGTAAGTGAATTGTACTGCATTTTATAAATGTTTTTAACTAACCCAACAAAAAAAAAAACGTGTCGCTATTAATAATGTGTTGACTAACTCTATTCTTGTTCTCCTGATTGACTTACTCTCTGCCTACACACACGCACACACACAAACACACACTAATTTAACACCTACACCCTCCACCCATATATAATAATGTATTGCCTGTGGTTGTTGTGCCTGGTTGTGGTATCTTCTTTCTGTGTCTCCTCGCTCACTTTCTGTTGTGATACAAAAACCAAAAACCAAAAAAAAAAACACCCTAACAGTGATGGTGGCTTGAAGTATGCTAATGTTGGTTTCCCGAACCATTCATATATCAATCACATGAACTCTGTAAACAACAACTATACCCAAACTCATCGCAGAAACTCGGAAAATGATCCCAGATCGGGCACAAGAGCAGGTCGACCAGGATCCGCTGGGTATAGTTATGATCGTCAGATGGATACATGTGCCACAGAGGCCACAGTAATGACAACAGTGCCAGAAGGTAAGTAGATCAAAGATTTTTACATAGATATGGGCAGATTTTAATTAAATTTTTTTTTTAGATGATCATGTTATGTCGAATAACTCAATACAGCCTGCATGGCGATCCAATTATAAGACCGATTCAACGGAAGCCATGTCAGTGACCACCAGTGATCTAGTCAGCTGGGCTTTTCAGGTTGCCCGTGGCATGGATTATCTATCATCGAAGAAAGTTCTTCATGGTGATTTGGCAGCTCGTAATATCCTATTATGCGAAGATAATGTTGTTAAAATTTGTGACTTTGGTCTAGCCCGATCAATGTATCGTGGTGATAATTATAAGAAATCAGGTAACAAAAACATATTCACAATTAAGTGTTTAACTAAACGTTAGCATTTCTTTTTTTGTTTTTTAAAGAGAGTGCAAAACTTCCCATCAAATGGCTGGCACTGGAATCTCTAAGCGATCAAGTTTTCAGCACCTATAGTGACGTTTGGTCATTTGGCATTGTGTTGTGGGAGTTATTCTCACTGGCCAAGGTTCCCTATCCGGGCATTGATCCCAATCAGGAGTTATTTAACAAACTCAACGATGGCTATCGCATGGAAAAGCCACCTTATGCAAATGGTGAGCTGTACGAGATTATGCTAGAATGTTGGAGAAAGAGGTAAAGAGGCAATTAAGTTGTTGCACAACCAAAATCAATATTTAAGTTGGTCCCTTTTTTCTTTAGTCCCGAGAGTCGGCCATTGTTTAATGAGCTGGAGCGACGCTTTGCCAGCATGCTAACCGAGGATGTGGCCAACGTAAGAATAATAAAATGTCATAAATTTGCGAAACAGAATATTAAAATATATTTTACCTGTTTTCTAATAGCACTACCTGGATCTGAACAATCCATATATGCAATCAAATATGCAATATATGAAAACGCAACCCACTGACTACCTGGCTTTAATGGGTTCACCAGATGAGCCAGCACCGGAACGTCCACGCTATGTAAATGGACATATGGTGCCAGATATACGTAAGTATAACGAAAGATAGTTTTATTTTCTTTTCATTAGCTTGGATGCTGGTAACTAAATCTGCAACTCATATATATATATATATATCATATTTACAACCCACATGCACAACCACCACTAATCCACCATCGCACAGGCATTGAAGAGTTTCCCGATGACTATCAGGAACCCAGTACAGTCTCTGGCACCGCCATTTTTTCACCCACCCGTCTTGAAAGCGATGAAAATGCTGTCAAATTCACAGATTTTCCGGATTTCTCATCCAAACAAACCAACGAAACCTCCTCTTTCACCTTCCCAGATACAGTACGTCAGCAGCACTCACCGACTCTATCTAATAACATGGATGGCGGAGCCCATAAGCCATTGCGCAAGAAGAACGGTCTGCCCACCGTTGATGGGGCTGATCGGGCACCCGAGGAGATACCCATGTTGCATCGTTCGTCCAACTCAGAGGAAGGCGATCAGTCCAACAATAGTCCGGCACAGCAGCGACGATTTCCTCAAGCCCTGAAGCAACAATACGTTACGCCCACACCCTCGCCGCGTCATCATGTGGAGACGAAACTCAATGGGGACAACGAGAACTATGTAAATGTGAAGCCACCACGTAAAAATCTCGCCAAAACGCCAGCAACTGGCACAGCAACCGACGCCTTCTCAAATCCCAGTTATCAGCCTTTGTCAAAGGTCAACGAGAAGGAGGAGCGAAGGTATTAGGAATGACTCCAAATATGGAATGGACTACTTCAAGACTAGTAAATAAGTTATTTAGCTTAAAATCGACCCATTTTTCACTATAAGAAACTTTAAGTCTACTTACAAATTTGTGCCAGGCATTTTCCATTTATCGTTAGAATGTAGGTTTAATTAACATTACTGTCACTTTAGCTATTGTTATTTGTCTATGCATTTGTGTATATATGTTTATTTACTTAAAATACAAGAACTATAATGTGAATATTTAAATTTTGATACGTATTTTTTATTTACGCGCTTTTGACACTTTTAACAGACTCATTACAAAGTTAACAGAATTAATTAAGTCGCTGTTAAGTCGCAGTGACAGATAACAGGTGAAGTGAATCACTCAGTGAATGGTGACTTGGAAAGATTAAATGTGCATAAATGAGAACAGTTTGGAAAATTTTTAAATATTTAGTTAATTTTGTTCTAAAAATGCTCTTTGCTTATAAAGATTCAAACAATAGGTTGTAGCATTTTAGATTTTTATATATTTTTATGTAAATTTAAATATATTTTAATTAAGTGTCACTTAAATTTAATCAAAACTTTTCGGATGAGCTAATATAATTCTGATATTGGGTTTCACAGTCGGTGATTTCTACGTGAATACCCCATTTAAGTGTAATGTAAACCTCACACACTACGTTCACACTAAAATTCAACATTAGCATTTGAATTAACATTTTCTGTTAGTTTTCGATTTTTCGATTATTGTTGTTTTGTGCTCAAGCTGGGAGGAAGCAGCGCGTCATGTTGCTTGGGTAATTTTTTTTTTTTTTTTTTTGTGTTTTTTTTTATATATTTTTTTAAGTGAATTTTTTTTTAATGTGATATAATAATAATAATAATGCATTGATTCCCAGACACATATATAAACATAAACCCTTTTTTTTGTTTTTTTTTTTGCACGTGTAAAGTAAATTAAAGTGAATAGCAGCTAAGTGAAACAACAACAACCGCTACAAAAATAAGGAAAGAAAAATCGTTATACCGGGAAAGTGATGCACTTAAGTGGAGAAATATTGTGGAAAACTAAGATGCAAGGGTGGTAATAGGGGGCAGCCGGTGGAGAGCAGACAAATTGCTGGTCAATTTACACATAATTGACGGGGAATCCAACAACAACAACAAACTAGTCAAAGGAGCAACAAAAAGGAGGTGGCACAGTCTCGTGTACAGTTACAAACACACACACATCACACCCCAAAAAGACACACACACACACACTCAGAATGGCCGCAGCTCAATCGGCTTATGCACGACTCTTGGATCTCTCGATGCGTTCCCCGTCCGATCTCAATTCGCGTATCATTAATAAATTCTGCACAGCCTTGGGTGAACTGCGTCAGCTTGTGGCCTGTGTGGTCTGTTGCAAACTACTGGTCGATCCCTATTATCCAAAGGGACATCGTTGTGATCATTTTGTGTGCCGTTTATGTGTACGTGGAAAGAAACGTCTCAATCCCATATGTCCGAAATGTAATGATTGCTCTGATTATAAAATCTATGTGGAAGATCGTGCCATGACCCTGCAATTGCTTTGCTACAAGACACTATGTGTCCAGATCTTGCAATCCGGTCTCTATTCTCATTTGGTGAATCAAAAGATCGAGGTGACAAGTAATATAAATAAACCGCGCATCAAATTGCCATCAAAGAGTGTACAAGAGTTCATTGTGGAGGGATCAGAGTATGATGATATAAGGGATATTTTTCTCTTTGAGCCGGGCCCATCAGCTTTAAAGGATTCGGTTTCCGCATTGCCCGATGAGTCGCCAAATATCTCGAAGGCCAATACACCTGAGTTGCCCTTTGCTCAAGCCCTGCCCGAACAGATGTCGATCAGTGACATGGAGATTGAGATGGAAGCCGCCACCGCGGAGCATCATCATTTTGGTAGTCCCATTCCATTATTGCCCACGGGATCGCGTGTTGGTCTGCAGCGTCAGGTTTTGGTAACCCAAGCTGAACCGCAATCTCTGATAACTCCAAATTGGAGTGAATTGAATTTCTCGTCTGGGCTCAACTCTGTGACTAATCTTCGAGAGGGAACCTATACTTATGTATTACCCGATCCGTCTGATGCATCGTTTGTTGCTACAGATTCATCGCTCCTAATCGGACAGTTGGTTCAAATAGATAACACATCTGATTTAGATCCAGATCAAGTGTTAGTACAGAACGAGAGTGTGGTTGTAACTATTCCAAAAACGACCGCGATTATTTCACACAAAGAGAAACCGCATCCTGTTGCTGCTGCAACCAATGAGAAGCCGCATGCTTCTGCTGCAGCCAATGAGAAGCCACGTCCTTGTGCTGCTGCAGCCAAAGCAAAGCCGAATCCAACTGCTGCCGCTGCAACCAATGAGAAGCCGTATGCTTCTGCTGCAGTTAATGAGAAGCCGCATCCTTCTGCTGCAGTCAATGAGAAGCCGCATCCTTTTGCTGCTGCAGCCAAAGCAAAGCCGAATCCTGTTGCTACTGCTGCCAAAGAGAGGCCCGTGACTGCTGCCTCTAAAGAAATGTCAGTTCCTGCTTCTAAACAGAAGCCAGTTGCTGCTAAGCCCAAAGAAAGTAGCGATACACTTGTCCCGGTGAAGCCTGTTAATACAGCTGCTGCCAAGGAGAAGACCCTTCCTCCTCCTCCACCTGCTGCTGCCGCGAAGGAGAAGACCATTCCTCCTCCTCCACCTGCTGCTGCCGCCAAGGAGAAGACCATTCCTCCTCCTCCACCTGCTGCTGCTGCTAAGGAAAAGACCCTTCCTCCTCCTCCACCTACTGCTGCCGCCAAGGAGAAAACCCTTCCTCCTCCTCCACCTGCTGCTGCCGACAAGGAGAAGACCATTCCTCCTCCTCCACCTGCTGCTGCCGCTAAGGAGAAGACCCTTCCTCCTTCTCCACCTGCTGATGCCGCCGAGGAGAAGACTCTTCCTCCTCCTCCACCTGCTGATGCCGCCAAGGAGAAGACACTTCCTCCTCCTCCTCATCCTGCTGCTGCCGCCGCTGTTAAGCAAGTCAAGAAGCTTCCAGTAGATAACAAAGAGAAGGAAAAACAGTCTATTGCTGTCATCAAAAAGATAGACATAGCATCCAAAGGAAAATCAGCTGAAAAGCTGCCTAAGGAGAAACAGGATGATAAACTTGAAGCTTTTAAGAATCAATTGGCTGCAGCTGTCAAGGAGAGGGTTAACAAGAAAAAACCAGCTATGGCTGTGACCAAAGAAAAGCAAGACAAACGTCTGCCGGCGGCGGCAGTAACGCCTGTCAAGAAAGCGGAAGAGCATGTCGTCACCCCCAAAAGGAAGCATGCCCAATTGATGGAAGAGGAGAAGAGTATTTCATCTCATACGAGATTCCGCAAGCAAACGGCTACCATTGTATCCTCAGTGCAGGTGCAGCCGCCAGCTAAAGAAGAATCACCCAAACGTCAACCCGTTTCTGTTGTAACAAAGAGCTCGGCCAGCAAGGCCAAAAAAACAGCAGCAGCCGATCCCAAGCAGCGCAAACATTGCCGTTGCGGAATCTCTGGTCCAAGTACTCCAAAAACTTGTCGCAATAATCGTTGCTGGTGCTACATCAATGGTAATAGCTGCACCGATTGCTCTTGCCAGGGTTGTAATAATCCTCATAAGCAAGATTACATTGATACCGACGATGAAATGGATGATGATGACGACGACGATGAAGACGATGACGAAACTTTGGCAAATCTTAAAACTGACATAATAGCTCTGAAAGGAGAAAAAAAGTCAATTGCTCCTCCTCCTCCTTCTAATCCTACTACTACTACTACTTCTCATTCATCAAATAGGAGCTTTGAGGGCTTAACTTTGGTGGCTCTAAGTAATCCGGAACAATCGCAGCATCCTCTAGTGCTTGTGCAGAACGAGAATAATGAAATGCAATGTAAGATTACACATAACTAATTCCTAAAAAGTAAAACTTCAAGAGACGACATTGAGGTACCCAGAATTCATAAATATCATCAAATTTATCGTTTCCTTTTTTTATGTGTGTGTGTGTGTGGGGGAAAATTCCGTATCCGCAAAACATATAAATCCAGTTCTTAATAATTTCTAAACCTTTGTTCAATATTATGATTCCATTTCAATCCTTACAGTTCCTTATCAGACATCACACAATCCACCTCATACCTCAATCCATAGTTGTCCGATCTTTAATGAAGATTTTAGTGGGGTAGAGAATTAATTTTATAATTTGACTTGGTCAACATTAGATGATCATATTATAATTCGAATATTTTTTTGTCTTTCCTCCCATCTGCAGGTTTCAATATTTTCCAAGGCGATGTTCCCATCGATCCGGCCAATTATGGATTCCAGCGTGTTCAGTTGCAAAATAAGGATTCGGGCAATAATTCTATACCGCAATATGCTTATATGGCCATGCCTCCAGATCTATTGGATCAGGCAGTCAGCGGCGATGGGCAATCACATGTGGATTCCTCTTCTTTCTCTCCCGAAATCAAGAAATTTAAGAATATCGACCCGAATGAGGATGCCTGTCCTGGTGACAGTTTAACAGCCACTGAAACGGCTCATTCTTTGTTCGAGGATATTATGTCGGGCTCAGATGATTTGTAGGATCAAGCAAAATGGAAACTCGGGTTTCTTTTCTTTTTTTTTGTATTTAATACCTGTGCAGAAGGCTATGGATGAAGGGTACGGCCGACTATATATGATATATATATAAGAGCCATGTCCCCAAAACACTTAATGTTTAAATGATAATGTCAAAAACCAATTTTATATCCACTGACCATATAGTGCTGAAAGTTGTAGTCATCTGGGTTTAATTTGTACCCTTTCAAAGGGTACAGAGAAATCCATACTAATGTGTTTCCCCTTCCCTTTCTTTTGTACATTCTCTAAAAACGTTTTTTTTTTTTATTGTCAAAATTTGCTCTATATAACTACTGCAATTCCTATTCCAAAGTATTTGAATGAAAACATTTTGGAGGTCTCAAAGATTGCAAATGACTTACGGCAAATATTTGTATATCCTTTTTTTTAACAACAATTTTTTTTGTGTAGTATTAAGTCTAAAGAATATTGCAATTGGTCATTAAAATAATTGCCAAGCAAAAAATTTATGTAAATGAACAACGATGTTCTATTAACCAAAAATATGATGTACATATATATACAACTAAAAGTGTATAAACAATTTTTTTTTTCATATCTCTAAGACAATTTTTTTTCATATCTATAAGACAATTTTTTTTATAACTATAAGACAATTTTTTTTCATAGGTTAAGAAACTTTTTTTGAGCATGAAAACTTTTTTTTGGCACGTGAAAATATATTAAAAAAAAAAAAAATATATATATATATGATTGCTATAAATTGGCAAAAATAAATCCACATAAAACTAAACTTATGTAAAAACAAAATGGAAAATTTTGATACATTATTTCGATGTATATGTCTCGGAATACATGATAGTTGGACAGGGCAATGTCATTAATGCCGGGTTATACTTTACGAAAGTAAAGTCCTGGAAACAGCGACTGTTTTCCAAATAGTTTTTGGAACATGGGGTCGAGCCTGGATATAGTGAAAAATTCTAGTCTTGAGTCTTTGGTTTTAAAATGATATATAATTTTTGTGATCTGATTTTGTTCGTCAAGTAAAGTGAAGCTTTTCGTTCCTTATTTTCCAACTTTTGGTTGGAAGAACGTAGTCGTCGTCTTCAAAACAAAACCACCAATTTTAAACCATATAAATTAATATTCACACAATACTTCGCTCAGAAATCATTAAGCTAGATCATGTTTATCATAAACTGCCTACCTTCGGAGGCAAGTTTGTTCTTATAGATAGAACTAACTAATAATTCAGCAAATAATATTGGTGAGTTTATTACACATATAAACGACTATGCCAAGTTTGATCAAGATCGGGTGATTATATCATATAGCTCCCATAGGAACGATCTTTCGAAAACAGTGACTTGTCAATAACTTCGTTACTTTTAACGCGAATGCTTTCAAATTAATCATTTGTTAGTTTAATATATCTGTTAATGACTGTGCCAAATTTGATAAAGATCGGGTTACTATATCACATAGCTCCCATAGGAACGGTCGTTGGAAAACAATGACTTTGATCAATAAGTTCGTTATTTCCTATGCTAAGATTGAAGGCCGTTCTTTTTCAAACATTAGCCTTTTTAGCTAAAACGTTTTTCCACTTTGATGGCTATAGGTAAGGAAAGAGTTACCAAAAAAGTTGCAAGGGTATTCAAACTTGACGCGGTCGAAATTAGCCCCGGCCCTCTGGTTTTCAATGAATAGGATACAAAGATGAGAATAGTGATTAGATTCCATTGGTTTTTATTATTTTTTAATGACTACAAAATACACCGAAAAGTGTCTGTTCATAATAATAGTAGTGGTTACATAAGAAAACAGCTTAAAAACAGCTGTATATTACTTTAATGGAATTATGAATAAAGTTATTCAATTTGTTAGCCAACCATAAGAAATAACTTACAGACATCTGATTCTTGTTAGTCCTGAGTAGTGTATAAGGTAGAATCTCGACGTTTGTTCCTTTTGAAGAGAAGTATATGATTAATTGATTTGATTACAGGAGTCGAGAACATCTGCAAAAAGTCTAGGGGTTTATAATTTTCATTGTTAGTTTGTTTCTTATTGGTAAAAAAAAAAAGTCTTGTCCCCCTAAGCTTTGCTTGTTTCTAAAGTTTCCAAGAAATATTGAAAGCAAAATATTGTGTTTCTTTTATATTCAAGTCCATCTCAATCTTCTTTGAGACATTTCTTAATCATCTAGCTAAAGTCATGTCCATTGCCTCTTCTCTATTCAGACTCAATTTCGACTTTAATTTCGCTCAACTCGTCGCGTTCGACCCTTAGATAAGCACCAAGCATCTGGCATCTGGGATGCCATTGGGCTCATCACATTATCTCTTGATTAACTCAATGCGTAGTCAGTCAAGTCAGTTTTCGTATGCGAGTGGTCAAGTGTGGACAGAGTCAGAGAGGCTGACTGTGTTTCCTTTTTAAAACTGATAAGAATTTCATTGTGAATCAGCAAATCTTTCGAGGAAGATGTACAATTTGATAGTAATCTTGATGGGGATTGGATTGCTGGCACATGGTACGGCGGCCATACAGCGGGAGTTAAATGGTATGTGACGTCACAATGTTATTTTCCAAACCCTTGACCAAGAATTGACCTTTGTCTTTATGTCACAGAAATACCAGGGGCTATGGACCAGGATGCAGGAAATGAAACTAATGAAGACCATAATATCAATGCAAGTCAAAATCGTGTTGCTGCTCAATTGGAGGCCGTTCTAGAACATTTTAAGCAAGCAGATCCAGTGGGTTTGCCCGGAGTACCAGTTCCTGATCCCATGGAGGTGCCTGATATGAAAAAGAGTCTTGGCATGGCAAATCTTAATATGATGCAAGTGAGGGCTTATGGTTTGTCCAAATTTCGAATTGCCACCATTAATGCGGATTTCAAGGATCTACAGGTGGGTCATTTTAACCATAACCAGTTATCAGCTAATATATGGACTTTAATATTTTTCCACCAGGTGAAAGCTGGCATACAATTGGATGAAATGAATGTGAAGGGCAATTACATTCTTAGTAGCTTCTTCTCCAAGGCCAATGGTCCGTTCACCGTGGTGCTGAAGAAGGTCTATGTGGAGGCCACTGCAACATTGGCCGTGGAGCGTGATGGTCATTTGACCACAGATAGCATTAAAATGGATATTACATTTGCCGATATGGCCATGGATTTCCAAAATCTTGGATTCCTGGGCACCGTATTCCAGGGAATTGTGAATTCTGCGCCAAATCTGGTATTCGATGCCATGAAACCATTTATGCTTCAGGAAGCCGATAAACAGCTGCGTGGCAAGATCAATGAAAATATAGAAAAATTAATGGGTGATCGTCGTCTGCCCAATTCCATTACTCCATTGGATAGCGCCATTGCGGAGGCTAGAAAAAAGGTACGCGCCATGGGCTATGATCCATACCATGTGCCCGACATGAATAGAACTGTTGGTGTATTCAGTGTCCAACTATCGCATACATGGATCAATGGTATCTCCAGTTTCTATCGTGTTGGCAATATGTCAGCTGGCATTGAAAACAATACTATCTCGTTACGTGTCCAAATTGGCACACAGCAAGTGACCGGCGCTGGTCAATGGGAGGTGGGCTTGGGCATGATGACACGTGTGGGTCATGTACAGTTTACAGTGCAACATATTCGCGCCACCATAGGCATCAGCCAATCACTGGACACACGAAAACGTCCACAGATCAATGACCTACAATTTGATATGGGCAACATTCAAGTTAGATGCGATGGTGCCGGCACCATCGACTATGTCATGGAGTTTGTGGTGAATGTATTACCAAATTTATTGCGTTACCAAATAATGGATGCCATCGAGAATCCCATTAAGCAGCGTGTTCAAGAGAAATTCAATACAATCGACGTGGAACAGGCCATCAAACAATTGGCCCAAAAATACGAAGCAGAGGGCAGTAATTTCTCTTTTGATTTTAAAATTTAATTTTAATTACAACTCACTAAATTAGTTGCCAAACCAATAAAATATTTCGGCAATATACAAAATAATTTTTAGTTGTTTTTAAATAAAGAATAAGCAAACCATTTTCTAAAACCCCTTAAATAAATGGTTTTGGGTTTGCAAATTTATTAAAAAAGAATAAAATAAATGTTTTTAGTATTTTTAAATAATAAATTCTATACTTTTAGTTTGCAAGTTGAAGAATTTAAAATTCTTCAACTGAATATTGTGTTTTTGCATGCTTGGAATGATATTTTAGGGCTCTTTAACACTAAAGCAGAGCAACTGCAGCCGCATATTGCGTTTCACACGTTCCAAAATCTCATCGGCCTTGCGCTTTTGCTCGCCATTCAGGGGCGGATTAATGGCCTCCAGAGCCTCAAGGAAATAGTTTCTACAATATAACAAAAATAAACAAAATTTAATCGAAAACTTAAGCAATTTACTTACTTGGCCGTTTCATTGGAGTAACATTCAAGGGCATCCCTAAGCAAACGAATATCCACATGAGCTTGTATTGCACCCGTATAGCTGAATCTCTGCACACAGCTCATCAGACGGGCCAATTCCTCGGATATGGTCTGAACAATAGACTCCAAAATCGGACGTAGCAGGGCCGGTGAAATGCTGTAGATCTCCGAATAGACACCAATCAAATTGTCACAACATTCATGGGCATAAGGTCTGAGTTGGCCAATTTCCATTTCATGGTCCCATTGAAAGGGACCCAGATACATAGAGGGCTCAATAGTGCCCACCAGTGGGTCACCCTTATGCTCTACATATTCCTCAAGCAGATTGGTGAACAATTGATTAACCGTATAGCGGGAAGTTTCGATGGCCAAAGTTGGCAATGGATAACCAAATCGTACGAAAATATCGCCTATATGAGGAAAGAAACTTTTATTGCAGTAAGCATAGTTGGCCAGACAACAGAGCATACGCTGCTCCCAAGTGACAGCGGCTCCTCCACTGTGGGCCACCGAATCCGGTTGTTGGGCATTGGGAAAGCCTAGCAACTGGGACACATTGTGGGTAGGCGTCTCTTCGTCATGGGAATGAAAGGCCAGCTCTTCAATGACCCCACTAAAGGCTGACAGAAACTCTTGTAGTCGTTGCGAAACCTCACGCTGGCCATCTGACTGTGGCTCGAGAAGATTACCCTCTCTTACTTCTGGTTGCATGCACACCGAGTTAACTTCCTCCAATGTTTCCAACAGTAGAGACTCGACAGCCGATGGCAAGAGGGTGGCTCCTGGATAATCTTCAACGCCCAATTCCCAGGACTCTTGTGGACCCAATTTCTTGCAACGATCTGTGGCCCGTTTGAAAATTATAGAGAAACTAAATAGACGCACTTCATCGATCAGTTTCTGTATAATGTCCAAAGCCTCAGACGGCAAATCCAAGGTGATTAAAGTGGCATAGGCAATTCGTGTATAGCGAAGGCATTGGGGAATCCACGGCAGAAATTGATGTGTGGACGAGGCGGAGCCTATGGGCCAGGCTAAACCACTAGACTGACGCAAAGCACGCTGATCACCGGCTATCAGTATGGCCAACCTTAAGTAGACACAGAATTTCTCAATTGCATTAAGAATCATTCGCTTGAAATCTCCAGGTTTCGGATCATGGGGCCCCCGCAGTTCGCCAGTAAAATAAAGCTGACCCAGACGCCAAAGATCCGGCAACTGAGACGCTGCTATATCGCAAATCTCCTCGCAGAAATTCACACGAGCTGGCGTGTGACTGGGATCACGAGCTTTTGGTTTCTCCTGGGTTCCAGCTGCATCTTTGTTGGCATGCTGATCAAAAGTCTGACGAAAAGTTGACTCCAAATACTTGGCTCTGGCCTCAATAGCATCCCAGGCAGGATCCGTGTTCCTCAATCTATCGCCAATTGGCGTTCCCGATTGTTGCAGCTCCAAGCTAGTCAAAGCCTTGATCAATTTTTTTTGCTGCTCCACACTTTGCGGCATCTTTACGACCTTTTCGTGTAATTGCCTACGTATGGACAGAATACGTTGATCGACCTCTTCCAAGACTCGACGGAATATGGGAATCTCTGTTTTGCCAAAGAGATTTTTGGCCCTCGAATAATCGTTGACCACAATATCATATTCGCCTGCCTTGGCACGTCGATCCACCGAGTTTGGCAGACAGAACAGAAACTTATGCCGGGACAAGGCAAACAGAACCGATCGAGTGGAATCCGCCTTTTCCTTGCGCACAAGCACATCCGTAAATATCTTTTGCGACTCGCTAATGGAATCTGCAAGTGACAAAGAACAATTAGACATAGGTTTTTCCTTTAGGTTTACATCTCTACTTACTTTCAATAGACTCCTCCAGAACATTAAGCGGTTCATTTCCATGCAACTGGATATCTTCCTGTAACTTATCCCTAATGTTCATCAGTGTATCTAACTGATCGATCACAGATCCTGCATTAGATTTCAGAAACGACAATTGACCTTCCTTCTGACTCTCCACTTTCCTTTTAAGATAGGCCAAGCCGGCCTTTAAATCCTCAAAGGAGGTAGCCAAATGATTTTCCAACAAAAACCAGGCTGGTGAAAAGTGTTCCTGGGCCAAGTCGCCGCATGCATCGGGGAATAAATCTCGCAAATCTTCTGGTATCTTTTGCTCATTGCCCTCAATGGACAAACCCAAAGGATCCTCCTGGGTCAGACCAGATTGTGTCAAAGTCCTGCGTCCCCATGCAAAATTCTGTGAAGGCGACTCCTCTATCCATACTGCGGACTCCTTTAAAGGGCCGATCGTCTCATGGTACGCACGAAATTGAACTGTTGATGTGCCCACTCCCCCGCTCAAAGTTGTAACTATGATGTCACCTTTACCCTTAGCTGGACCAGTGCGTGCTATAATTTTTTTATCTGACTTCCATTCGGCGGATAGTAAACAATCAGAACCGCAAATCTTTAAGCCTTAAACAATATTAGACATTTAATAGACTTTTTGTAATTTAAAACAAGACTACGCCTACCAATTAAATCTTGTGCTCTAGTTCCTAAAAATTCACCACGAATTGTGACTCTTGTTCCAGGTGGTCCCTCCTTGGGCGATAAGCCCGTAACCACAGGCTGCGGAGCCATAAATTATATATATTTTTAGTTAATATCAAAAATTATTTTGAATACAAAAATAAAAGAATTTTTTTTTCGCGACGAAATCAGCTGTTTGCCTGCAGTGCTTTTCGATTGTTTGCGGTGAGTTATCGATTGGTATTGTGGTGTTGATAAGTTTCGAAGTGAGTGTTGAAAATGCGCGGGCTTTATCAAATAGCGGATCTCATATTGTTCAAAATAGAATATTCACATACCTGAGTGTCCTATTGAAATTTCCTTGATTAAAAAAGATATGTCGAGTGCACTTGGCATTATTTGAATACTACTAATCGAATAATACATTAATTCAAAGAACAATTTAAGCTTAAAAATCGAAATAAATGTTTCCCAACGAAGAATAAAGAATAAAATTAAAGCTCTTTGTTTTGATGTAAGTTGGTATCTAAGTTTCCCTTTTTTTACTATGAAGAAAAATGGGGCCATGCGGTGCTTAGGGCAACCTGGTGCACTCATGATAATTCTATCATAATATATACATATTATTATGTTATGCCTATAATTGATATGCCAATTGGTAATATTCAATCAAAAAATACAAACCAATGTTGGGATTTGTAACTTTTATTCATGGTGGCTGGTAAAACTTTAAACTGTTAATTAACATAAATTTACTAATTTTTGGGTTTAATACTCAAAGACATTCCGGGCCGGTGGTTTTATTTTTATTGTTCTTTTTTTTTGGGCATTAAGTAAATGGTCGCACCGGCTTTAAAATACCATGAAACAATTATTATGAAACAATTATTTATGATATTTGGTGTTCTCGGACTTATGTTCTGACCTTTTTTAAACCATTTTTTTTTATTTCGTTTTAATATTTGGTGATCATAAAAAATGAGTACAGTAAAATACTGTAATAACCTGTAAATGTGATTTTTCTTTAAAAAAAATATTCCGCAATTCGGGATCATTCAAATGGCTTTTATAAATTGTAATTTTACAGATATGTAGATTAAAACTAAAAGAAACTGTGCACCAAAAAACTCCAACTCAAACACTGAGTTTCGTTTTGGGTTGAATTGAAATTCTGATTTTTGTATTTAATGTTCAAATACTTTTTCTCTTTAATGAAAAAACTTAATCAAATTCCTCGTTGAACCAGACATACAGTGGCTCACAGCTTATTCGACCCACCTCATATTTCAAACTTTAAAGCAACATAACTTTTTTTGCAGTGGTGATATTAACAAAAATTAAATGCAGTTATGATTGTTAATGTTTAAACTTAAGAAAACAATCAACATTTATTATATATTATTTCAATTTTACGATAGGGTTAACAAAAACTAAAAAAAAATAACAATTCTATGTCACAGCTTATTCGACCCAATGACTTTATTCAACAGCTGCGATCATTCATTTCTTAGAATAACGGTTATTTTTTGACGTTTGCTTTAGTTGTTATGTCCGTAAGTAGATTTTGCACTTTTCATTCGATTTTTTCCGACAAAGCACGTTTTAGAGCCATGGGAAAGCGTACATCGATGGAAAAACGGGAATTGGTCCTTAAACATTTCAAAGAAGGACATTCTCGAAGGAAAATAGCTGAGTTTGTGGACATTCCCGAGTCCACTGTTAAAGGAATTATAAACCGTTTCGTCCAGGAAAACAGAGTCGAAAATAAAGGGAGAAAGGCTCCAAACAAAATATTAAGTGCGACAGATGAACGGATTATTGTCCGTAAAATTCACGAAAACCCAAAGATTTCGGCTCCAAAACTAGCTGTTGAGATGGAGGAAACAATTGGTAAAACGTGTTCTGCTGAAACCATACGCAGAGTTCTCAGGAATAACGATCTACACGGGAGAATCGCTAGAAAGAAGCCCTTTATAAGTAAGACCAACCGAGAATGCCGCTTTCGATTTGCAAAGGAGCATATAAGCAAGGACAATATCTTTTGGGAGCAAGTTATTTTCGCTGATGAGTCCAAATTCAACATTTTTGGCTCTGATGGACGACCCTATGTCTGGCGAAGAGCAAATACTGAGCTCCATGACAAAAATTTAAAACCAACCGTAAAACATGGCGGTGGCAGCGTTATGGTTTGGGCCTGCATGTCCTCAGCGGGTGTCGGGAGACTTGAGTTTATTGAAACAACCATGACAAAGGATATTTATCTAGATGTTCTTAAGAAAAATTTGGTCCAAAGTGCAGAGAGTCTTGGAATAAAAGAGAATTTCCGGTACTACCAGGATAATGATCCAAAGCACACTTCCGGCATTGTGCAAACCTGGTTAATTTGGAATTGCCCTCACGTCATCAAACCACCGGCACAGTCACCAGATCTCAACGTGATTGAAAATTTGTGGGCAATTTTGGACAATAATATCCGAAAGAGGCAAATAAAAAACAAAAATGAGCTAAAAACTGCCCTTATTGAGGAATGGGCCAAAATTGGCTCGGAAATTACCCGAAAACTGGTTGCATCAGTTCCAAACCGGCTGAAAGCTGTTGTAGAACAGAAGGGAGGCCACACCAAATATTGAAATATTAAAAATATGACTTACATCTAGAATAGTGACCCTTTAAATTAGTTGGGTCGAATAAGCTGTGACATAGAATTGTTCTTTTTTTTTAGTTTTTGTTAACCCTATCGTAAAATTGAAATAATATATAATAAATGAAGATTGTTTTCTTAAGTTTAAACATTAACAATCATAACTGCATTTAATTTTTGTTAATATCACCACTGCAAAAAAAGTTATGTTGCTTTAAAGTTTGAAATATGAGGTGGGTCGAATAAGCTGTGAGCCACTGTACATGTATGTATTTTTTAGCTTACAAAATGAGATATTTTATACGAGAGAGATTCGAGTGACACTGATTGGCTGATAATTCGTCTCTTTTTGTCCCATGAAACTTCACATACATACACCCATACTTGCGCGAACGTCTTTGTATATGCGTTGCTATTGGTGGCCTATGTTTTGTAGTATGGGAAAGTCCCGTTGTAGCGAGGCGACAGCTACAAAAGCTGTGTGGTTCAATTTGTTACGGCAAATATTAAATTCGGTCTGCGGCTGGGGGCGAATTCGGGCACAAATCATGCTGATAGTTTACAGAACGATGTAGTTTGTTATGCCAAGGCGACGGCTTGTTCAACGCATCCGCAAATTATGAGAAATGTCACCAATTTTTTGATAGAACTTGGCGAACAATTTGGCTGAATCCACCAAATGAGATTTTAGTACACTCTCAGAAGCTGCATGCGGATCACACAAATGCTCCAGATATATTCTAACACAGGCATGCAAGTCACCATAGACATAGACATAGTACACGTATGGGACGACGAAGACAATACAAACAACAAAACACCATGGCATGCACGTTTATGGTGTTGGGCTCGGAAATTAACCGAGAATTGGCTTCTTTTCCCGGCGCGTGCCCATTTCCGTCTTTTTTAGGAGGAGGCTGGCTCAATAGTGTTTCCACCTCGGCCACGTCCACTCCTCTTCTCGGCAACATCGAGAGGAGCTCCAACAGGTCGTCTTGTTGGTGAATTTTTAACTCCTTTGCTCTCTCTCGTAATGGCGCGGCGGGACCGTAGCCAATGCAATGTGGTTTATGAAGGGCTACTTCAACAGCTCACCTCCCGCGAAAGTGGCCGCATACGTCGCACATGGCTGTGTATCGGCCCAGTAAGCAAAGCACCACACATGTCACCATGTGTTTGACCTGGTGTTTTTTGCTTTGCTGGGAGCCACATACGACGCATCGCCACCTTCTTGCGCCATTCAAACAAATGAAATATTGAGATATATCAACATCAGTCAGTACCTTTTTTTCCATGACTTGTCGGGTTTTGACGCGAGTCTCCTCAAACAAGTCATCAAAAAAGAGGTCCTGACTGTGGTTGATTACAACAGTACCCCTTTTGTTTGCGTTGCCGTTGTCACCATTGATGTCATTGGAGGCCAGAATGACCATCTCGGACCAGTCATACTGACCGAGATCGAATGGTGACCTTGTTCGTGGAATCGGCGTCACGAACGCTGTCGGTGTTGATGATGCCGTTTCTGCATCCAGAGCAAGCGGCATTGCTGCTGATGTTGCTGCTGCTGCTGCTGCTGATGTAGATGGTATTGCTGCTGCTTCTACTGCTGCTGCTGCTGCTGCTGGTGGTAGTGCTCTTGCCGCCAATGCCCACTGACCCGCAAACATCTTCAGCTGGGCCTCCAGTTGCAAATTTATGATGTTAGCCTAATTTTTTTGGGTAAATGAAAACAAAAGTAAAAAATTTTAAGTAAAACAAAGTAAGATAAAAATATAGTAACATTTTTTAAATTGAACTAAAAACTAAAAAAAAAAAATTCAATAATATATCAAATATTTATCTACTTCAATTTAGCTTAATTTTATTTAAAAGTTTAATATTTTAAATTTTTAAATAATAAAACGAAAAAATCCCAAAAATGTAATCCGAGAAAATTATTGAAGAAGAAAGTACTCAAATATTGTCAGACAGAAAAGAGCGAAAATTCTGTAAGACCAATAGGAAAATCCTCATTTATGCCCCGACGTTTGAAGGTCATTATAGACAATAAGGGCCTGCATACTAAATATTAGAATTAGTTTTAGTATACAGATTTAATAGAAATACTTAAAGAGACGAATACTTTTGTGACTTACTGTATAAAGAATGAATAGAAATATATCAAAGAAGCTAACTTCCGAAGTTTATATACCTTTGCTGTCCTTTTTAATAATAATTTTACATGTTCAAAATTTGTTTTCTGCAACTCAATTCATCAATATACAAACAATTCCCAAAGCAACGCAACGCACGCATACACATACAGTTTATGTAGCGTTGCGTTTGTGTGTGTATGCATGTGCTCTGTTGATTTGATGATGACGTAGTAAGCAGAATGCAGCGCTGCCGGCAGCGCTCCAAAAACGCACATATACACGCACAAAAATAGGTTGGCAACAACGGCCAACACGCACACACACGCACAAAAATGGGTTGGCAACAACGGCCAACACGCACACACACGCACAAAAATGGCACGTGTTCGCCGTACCATCTTTTTTATTTGCAAATATTAATAATAATAGAAATAATTAGTATTTCTATTATTATTATTTATTATAATCAATATATAATTAATAATTATTCATATTACTTACAATGTTATTTGGATCCATTTTGATTTTGGAAATTATATTTTTCAAATTAATAAAGCGCGAAGGGGCGACCGATTCTGTTGCCTGCACAAATAGAAAGAGATTTTCCATTTTTAAAACTTCAGTTTGTTAAGCGTTGCTCTACAGTTTATGAAGCATTGCTTTACAGGAAGAAATTATATAATAGCAATTTATAGACTTTGAGAAATTTTACTGATTTTCAAAATAGCAAACACGCCAAAAATTTCACGTCTTGGCCGAAGTGCAATTTTTATTTTGAATTAGAAAAAAAAAGGTCATCAAATAATTCAAAATATTTTTTAATTACTAATAATAATTAAATAATTGAACTTACCATATTATTTTGGAGAGAGTGCGTGAGTTGTACGTTTGGAAGAGCGTGAAAACGAATCAGGATGTTAAAGTGAAAGGATGTATACGGACAATCGGACCAAAAAAAAAGGAAAGGGAGAGAAATGGGTTGGCTTTTGACTATTTAAAAACAGGGTGACTTTTAAATATAATAAAAGCCATCTGTTTAAGCCCCTGTCTCCTTTGTTTAATAGTTAGTGCTTTGGGTCTTATTACATTTAAGTATTGTTCGCCCGCGAATCGGACAAACTGACCAATAATTTCTAACATATTACTATTACAATCTTTTATTGACAAGTCCTGATTGATTCCGTTTTCTTCATAGTACTTACTTAGTCGCCCAAGTAGCTTCTTTATGTTGTCCACTTCCAATTGATACCTCTCTTGACTTTCCGCTGGCAACCTATCCTTCACGAACATCCCATCTACAGCAGCCATGTAGGTGGGAGTTGTGTAGGGTGTGCCATAGATGGCATGCAGCGTGTCGTTGAGGTGGTGGTGAGTTCTTATGCACACGTTTGCAAAGTGTGCATAGTCCGAAACAATGGGGACATCGCTCTTGTAGTCATCGCGAAACTTCATATTTACGCTGCATCCATCGCAAACGTAAGCTATCAGATTTCCCAAAATTCTAGCTTCCCTGAGGTAACGCTCCAAATGCCCAGTAATTGTATCGATCGCTGCGCTGTTGTAGGTGTCGTCCTCCCACAGCATCTTGACGTATGCGGTTTTCCTCTTCTTCCCATCTATGGATTGGAGCATGAGAAAGAGGACAGACGTCCTCAATGCCGCCCCATCCGACTTAGCCCGTTTTGATGACGAGGGTTCATCGTCATTGCCACCATCAGTGCAATCCTATAAAATTGTACGAAATACTACATAAAATATGGGAACCTATAAATACAGTGGTCTTCCTTTCTTTGCCTTATTTCTTAAATGAATTAAATATTGAGTATGAATTAGTGACGTAAACTCTCGCCAAGCAGGAAGACCAAAAAAATACATACAAAATTGAGTTTTCCAATTGGCTTGAAATTGGATACTGGTGCCAAATTCAAAATTTGTGGTATGGAGTTTATATTATTTTTACTACAACAATTTTATTGAGTTTCCAAATCAATTTCACAAATTTAAAAAATGCGTCTTCTTTTTTAGCCAGGACAAAATTTGAAGGCTATTTATCAAAATTCAATTAAAAAAAAAAAAAACAATCAGAGATACTCCCACAAAATTTACGGTACATCAACGCTATAAATTAACACTTTAAATCATTCGACTAGCATTAAAATAAATTTTCAAATTCTCAAATTTTTAATTAACTTTAACAAACTTTAAAGAAAAAATAATATTGGATTTTTTTTATATTTACTTATATGTATATGGAAAGAATATTTCATCAATGCACGCCACAAAGGGAATGCTTTTGAAATTTTTCAAATTCCTTAGCAAATTCATAGCTTAGTGTTTCTATTAATTTCGTCTATGAATTTGACCGCTCCTTAATATGACCAATGGGGATCCTCCGCGAATTGGGGATCTCATTGCAATTCACATTGTGAAACAGTTTAACCGACATATTTATATACACATATGCATAAAAATTCAGCACCGAAAGAAAGCAACAAATTTATTAAATTTATATTTCAGAGAAATACACAAATTTCGCAAACGCACGCAATGCGTTAAGTAAACGAAACTAAATTTGCGCCTAAAGTAAAAGAAAAAGTTTAAAGGAAGCAACAAGTGCTTGCCCAAAAGATTTCGATAGACGAATCTTGCATACCCTTTAATTTTCTTTGAAAGAATGAGAAAGCATTATCTCGGAAAGCAAAGTGCGAAAAAGCGTAGTAAAAATATGAAAGAATTGAGAAAAAAGTAAAATATACATAACTGTCTCACAAAATACACAAAAATTTAAAAAAATTATTTTGTTTTATCATTTCTGAAGAATTTGTAATTTATTTGGCTAAAAGATGAATTACTTAATTACTTGAATTACTTTTGGAAATCTTCAAATTTGGTAACAAGTTCATATTATTTGCCTGCTTTAAACGCCCACCAATGGATCGCATTGCAATCAACATCGAAGCATAAATTGACAGACATATTAATTAATTACAAAAATATATGCACAAAAATTATTTTACGGAAACAAAACGCGAGGAAGCTTAAAAAAAAAAAAGAGAAAGCAAATCTTGTGTTTGGCGCCACCGTTGGTATTTTAAAACAATGGCACAATAAGGCAGCATTTGAACCGCCGTACGCCCTCAAATTAAAAAAAAAGCTGATGATTCGACTGTTTGCACTTGTCAATTTGCTGCTCTGTTCTATCAGTAAATGTACAAAAATTATGCAAATAAGAATTGTGTTTAATAATGATGCAATATTTGCAGTTACTAATAAGTATGTAACACCTGCTTTTGTTGAAATCGGTAATGGACACTTTTATTTTCAAATAATTTCGAATACAAATTGGTTTGATGCCTTTAAATCAAGTCGTTTAATTGGATCCGAGCACATTTCTTTCCATACAATTGATGAATGGAATGCAATTATCAGGCATCTGGAGATAATGGATAATACACAGAGAACTTATTGGGCATCGTCAACGAATCTTCACAGAAACAACAATTATATTCGGTTTTCAAACGGGCAACCAATTTCCATAAGCTTTTTGCGACACATCATTTTTTTTATGTATGTGAGGCCCCACAAACTTGGGTTTTAGAAATCGTCAAATCAAATTTTGGCTTCCAAGCTACAAGCTCACTTTTTTAAAATAAAAATTCACAAATTTCAAATTTTTTCCTAATATTCACATTATTTAAAATTCGATAGATGTATTCGATATTGAGAACCTATAAAATAGTCAATTTCCACTCGATAAATTTTAGCGATGACTATCGACTGTGTCACATAGCTATCGATTTTGAGTTCCCAGCTCTAACTTTTTTTTGCCTTCAATTTTCATACTCAAATTTTTACGGCGAATACTCTATTTTTTGCAGCGAATATTCAATTTTTTTTACAGCGAATATTAAATTTTTTAATCGGTTCATATTGGAGCCGATACGATAGGCTCGATAATCTATCTATCTATCGATTGTATAATGGATTTCGACTTTCCAGAACTAATTATTTTCAACCTTCTTTTTCCTTGGTTATGTCGCCACGTGCAGACGAGTTTCTTAAATTTTCATTCTACTTTGGAAAATTGAACAGAATGGTAAGTGTTGAAATTGGTCTTTGTTATAAATTATTTAAAAGTGAATAAGTGAAAGTGTTGCCAATGATGAGACTGATGACGAGACTGAAACGAACAGATTCTCTTGATTTTCCATTGTATTTTTCAATGTTTAATTGAACTATAATTTGTTCATTTTAAGATGATTTGGCGTCTGATGGCAACTTTTTTATTTCTATTCTCATAAATGTAGATTAATATGATGACCAATCTAACTAAACAATATTTCTATCTTTTGCAGGGATAAAAACTAATCCTGATCACTCCTCATGGAGTTATCCATATTTTGAGACTTCTTAAGACATAAAAGGTAAGAAAAAAAGCGAACAACAATTTTTTAATAATAGTGTGATGAATTTTTACACAGACCTGTTCTTAGTAGACCCATGCTGCAATTGTAGTAAACTGATATTAAATATTGTTATGTTTATTGTAAATATTATCTAGTGCAATATTAATTTTTATTATATTTTGATTCTTTTCCAGGAACAAAAAACCTTCAAGCGGCCAGACATGTGGTTTTGTAGTCTGTTGACCGACCCATAGATTATTTGCTGGGCAAAATGAGGTTATGTCTGCAATGTGTGTTCCTTGGAAAACATAAAGGTAAATACCAATACAAAAATGCAATTTGCAATTTATACTTCAAATGATGATTACCTTAATTTCCTTTTGCGGTTTCCACCAGAAAGTTTCGGCTTAATGATGGTCAAAGGTGTCTGATTTCAAATTTTTAAATTTAATATTTAATCAAGGTTTTCAATTATAAATGTACTTATAAATGGTTCTTTGTATTTATATTTGCAGTTTCCACCAAGGCGAACTGAATGGAACTACTATTGGCGCAAAAAAAAAAACTAAACCTAGACTGAAGAGGTTTTATTTTTATTTAAATAAATCAAATTAATTTGAATATTTGAATGCATATTTAATGTTGTTTTAATTAGAACTATTAAGAAATGCCAGATATTTCACTTGGTGTGTCTAAAGAAATGTATTATTTCTGCTGCAGTTTTATTCAAGAAAGTATTATTTGATTTCAAAGATACCACGACTACATTTTGTTTAGTTTATTCAGCGTTTGTCCTAACGTTTTATATATAAAAGGCACATAAATGTAGTATTTGGCCTATTGAATTTAAGGCCCATTATCCCAATATTTTGAAAATGCCCGCCATTTTTATGAATATCATCTCTTTGGTGTTATCGATAACAGTAAAATGCGACGCGCCGTTTCAGTTAAACTGTTGCTCAGTAATTTAAATAGCAACAAATCCAAAGCGTTAACTAAGTATTATGCCACACAGACTGAGACGACGGATTATACGTTAGATGCCAAAGAATATTTAGATTTTAAAAGACAGCTCCGATTTAACAATGTGCCACACAAAGATGGACACACGTGCTTGCATTTGGAATGCCGGCTGTGTGCTGCACGTAACACAAAAGACCTTCAACCCGAACGAGGGGCAAGCAAAGGACAAGGACATGTTGCACGATGGGCCTATGTAAATAAACGAACTGGTGAGGTTTCTTTTTAAGAAAATAAATTCATAACAATTAACGTGGTGTTTCCTTTTCCCAGGCACTGTCGTCTGTCCCAATTGTGAAGTGAAATCTTATCTAAGTCAAATATTGCCGGCTTATCAATTAACACCACCCGCTGGATATCAACGGCTAATTCAACGTCAACCTTTGTTTACCTCTTCTTATATTAACCTTACAAGTGTCTCCCAGGAAGCATGTGATTTACTAGGCATTAAGGGTCTAAAGGCTACACAGTTAAATGCCATAGGAGCACAATGGGAACCGCAAGAGCAGCTGCTAGTCTTTCAATTGCGTAATGCTGCCCAACATGTGGTAGGGGAGAAAATTTTACATTTGACTGGTGATCGCCGTGAGAAAACCATTAGCCACAAGGATGCAACAAATTCTGGACTACTCGTGCATGGAGTGGGCAAACAGAAGGCGGTGCTGGTTAGCAATCTAATGGATTTCATAGTCCTTGCCACACAGAACATAGAAACGCGTAAGAAAAGGCTAAATATTGCAAGTATATTCGATTATTGAAATGACTTCTTTTTTTTTTTTAGATTCCATTGTCTGCCTGCCATTCGAACTGAAAATGCTACCTCAAGAATGTTTGCCTGGACTGGAGCTTTTCAAGGAGTTGATATTTTGGTTGCACTACGATGCCTCACATAGTTGGGATGCGGCTCGAACGTTTGCCCAGAAACTGGAGGACAAACGTTGCCTGCTCATTAGGCCAACGGAAACAGAACCATCACCGCATTTGGCTCAACGTCGTCGTCTCAATCTTCGTCATATTCTGGCAAAAGCCCAGCCAGTTCGTCATAGATCGATTACCACATTTAATGCAATGCGCAATGACATACTGAGCGAATTGCAAAACATTGAAAAAGTGAATGGCGTCAAATGGAAACGTTTTCCGGTGCTTAACAAATTGCTAAAGGGTCATCGCCGTGGCGAGCTGACAATCCTGACAGGTCCCACAGGCAGCGGCAAAACCACATTCATGAGCGAATATTCTTTGGATTTGGCTATCCAGGGAGTTTCCACACTGTGGGGCTCCTTTGAGATTCGCAATACTCGTCTGGCAAGTACATTGCTGCGTCAATATGTTGGTTATCCTCTGGACGACAAGCTCAATGAGTTCTCCCACTGGGCCACAGAGTTCGAACGTATTCCGCTCTACTTTATGACATTTCATGGTCAGCAGCCACTTAAGCCGGTCTTGGAAGCTATTGAGCATGCCTCCTATGTTCATGATGTACAGCATGTGATAATTGATAATCTCCAATTCATGATGGGCGTATCCAGTTATCGGGGTGATAAATTTTGGGAACAAGATTCAATTATAGCGGCCTTTCGTAGTTTTGCTACCAAACATAATGTCCATGTGACATTGGTTATGCATCCGCGTAAAGAGCGGCAAGAGGATGAGCTAACAACAAGTTCGGTATTTGGCACAGCCAAAGCTACCCAAGAGGCTGACAATGTCCTAATCATACAGGATAAACGTCTAACATCGGTGAGGGGTAAGAAATATTTACAAATTGCCAAAAATCGTTATAGTGGAGATCTCGGCATCATGCCATTGGAATTCGATAAAGATGCTCTAAGCTATTCGACCACAGTGCAGAGTGCCAAACGTCGTAAGGAAAAGGAGAAACCAATGTGATTAAGGAGTCAAGTTGTTGGATAATGTAATGAGTATTTATTTCTTAAATATTTACAAACAACATTTTTTTTACACTGAATTGTTTTCTAGCCAACAAATAATTTTGTTAATAAATTAAACGGTTGTTTACATAAAGGACATTGATGGGAATCCTGTCGTGCTCTTTGTATGCAATTATTGTGAAAAATATGACCACATGATAGTGCTACGATTGGATGATGTTCTATTGATGCTTCTGAATCCCAACATATCGAACATTTCCAGTTTGTGAAGGGATTACCCGATTGGTTTAACGCATGGGTGGTGCCATTTCTTTGACTTTTCACCTCTTCCAGAAGACTTTCCAATTGGGCATATTTTCTATTATTATTCTCAATTATCAAAATCTGCATTTGGTTTATTTTTTTATCAAACTCATTGATCTTACAGACAAATGCTTGATGTTGTTTGTCACTTCGTTGTTTTTGCTCTTCAGCCCGAAATATGGATAATTGTTTTTCATTGACCACGTGAGCTTTAAGTTCGGCAATAGTTTTCTTTTGTCCGTTTATAGTTGATTTTAGGTCAATTAATAAATTCATTATTTTCATTCTTATTTCATTATAATCTCTTTGTAAATGAATTGTGCTTGAATCACTTGGAGTTTGAGTTGTTATTCCTGAAGATCTTGAATTTGGAAATTTTGAATTCAATTCGCCCAAAATTGAAAAAACATTGTCATCATCAAGAAAATCTATAGCTAAAGAATAGATAATTAACTCATTTTACATGTGTGTGTGTGTGTACATACGATGTTTAAGCAGATTGGTTAATGATCCATTATCATGAGTTAAGCCAGAATTAACATCAATTTGATTTACATTTGGAATATTTGTTTGGAATCCATTCAAGTTTGATAGAGTTCTGTTTTCATTAACGATATCTATATTATTAAATAATAATTTATAAAATTTTAAATTAAATTAATTTTAAATTTGTTGTACATACATGGACTTTGTTGAAAGTTAAATTGGCCATTTAAGGATGAATTAATTGGATTTACCATTGGCAGTTGAGATGGCGTTGAATTTAGGGAATATTCCAGTGGTACATCATCGGTAAGATCTATATCTTGTAATTTTAAAAACGAAATAATTATTTTTGAAAAATATTTCAATATGGGGTTTACATACAGCAAACAGGTGGCACCAGAGTAGCAGCAAATTCTTGTCTAGTGGGCTGGTAAGGATACCTATATTCATAATTATTATTCATCATGTCTGAATTTAAAAATTAAACAAAATTATACACGAAATTCTTAATATTTGTTCATTAATCAGATAACACCGATTTCTTGGAAACCCAAAAAATTAAGTTCATAGAGATGAAATGCTTAATCGGACTAATCGCTTAACATAGAAAAGAATTAAGAATATTTTACCGAAAACGCCAAAAAGTATGTACTTCAAGCGATAATAATTTCCCAAATTTGTTTTAAATATACTTTCTAAAATTTACAATTGATTTAATCCCGCTTTGGATAAGTTCTTCCACACTATGTTATGTATGTATATACATATGTCAATTTTTAAAAATATTGAAAATTAATTTTCAGTCCCTTGCCAACGATCCGCGCTTTGTAAAAGCTAAAGACTAACTAAAGCCACCCACAAAACTTATTCATACTTTTAATCAAAATATATACATACAGTTGGGCAAACATGTTTGCGTACGTCTCTGTACTGTTTTAATCAAATAAAGTTCTTTAATTGTTTAGTTTTTAGCTAATTTCTTCCAAATTGAATTAAAGTTGGCGGAAAAAAAAAATTGTTTCAGAATAACTGTTTTCTACTACGAGGTAACAATGTTTACATCTGTGCAAAAACAGTTTTGCCCAACTGTATAATACAGTAACACATCGTGTGAAAATATTCTAATAACTTGCTCAACACTATAATTGTCCGTCTTGACGAAAAACTTCTTTTATAAGATATTGATTCATTATTATTTTTTTTTGATTATGAAACAGATCCTCATCTGTTTTACCCATTTTATTTATCAAAAATAAGACGATATATTCAAAATCATATGCTAGCAGATTTTAATAATCCAAGTCTATAATTAGCAAAACCTTTAAACTTGCAAAATTAAATCCAGTCGCAGTAAAATTATTGTTAATGAAAAAGTTTTCTTTAGCCTCTGTAGAATTTTTGGATCGTAACCGCTTAGTTTGTATGAAATCCAGGACCCTGTTTTTTTCATCCTGTCCCACTCTTTGAGAACTTTATTAGTCTATGTGAAAGATTTTGTATTCCTGAAAAAAAAAAACACTTCTTTTATTACGAGAAGCCAAGAGAGTATTCCTGTATTCTAATGAAGTAAGTAAGTCGTCACGCCGACTTAGGTAGTATAGTAACACCAGTAAAGCAAATATTTCAACTTTATTAAACAAATGCATTTTCACATGCTTCTTACAAGCAAATCTTAATATCTCGCTCACTCAATCATACAAGCACTCTAGCGCCCCCAGCAGCCAATGGCCAACTCCGGCCTTATGGAAAAACGTTTATATGCATAACTCGACTGTTTTTTGTCCGATTTTCAAATTTGGTATTTTGCTAGATATTAGTATTAAATTTAAGTGTGCCAAATTTGATTGCATAAGGTAAAAAAATACGGGAGATAATCAAGTTTTTCAAATTACGGGGGTGGGAAAGGGCGTGGCAAAATTTTTATACATACAAAATGTGTGCAATTACTAAGCATTTACATACCAAATATGATGTCTCTAGCTGGAATAGTTTTTGAGATAAACGCTTTTTTTAAATTGCGGGGGCGGAAAGGGGCGTGACAAAAATTTGAAATAAACTTGATCACTCTACATACTACACGAGTCTACATACCAAATTTGGTGGCTCTAGCTCTTACAGTCTCCGAGATCTAGGTGTTCATACGGACAGACGAACATGGCTAGATCGACTCGGTTGTTGATCCTGATCAAGAATATATATACTTTGTGGGGTCGGAGATGCTTCCTTCTGCCTGTTACATACATTTTGGCGACTTTAATATACCATTTCACCCTATGGGTGTATGGTATAAAAATTGCGTCAATGCGTATACGATAATCGCCAAACTAGCAATCGTTTTACTTGGTGAGATTTCTTATCATCTCAGCTTTTTGAAGTAAGTCTAGTGAAAATGCGCTCAAACAAAGAAATAGTTCAATTAACCCATTTCGGACCGCCCTGATTTAAAGTTGCGAAATGACTTTTTAAAAAAAAAAAACATTCTGCCTGTTTTAGTTTGGGAAATTGGTGAAATTGGTTGAAAAAATGGATTTGAAGGTTTATTCAATGTAATTTTTGTGGAACTAACTATATTCTTCCCTTTGATTGAAATATAGTCAAATAAAATACAGAATCTTTGAAAACATACAAAACTTGCTGTTCGAAAAGTCGAACAGTGGTCAAAAATGGGTTAAGAGACCACTGTAAATTAAAACTAATAAAAAGTTGATAAGACACTTTTACAGAAATTTTTATTTTTTTTTTATTTTTGCTTACTCATTTAAATGGAAGAAGTCTAAAAAGACAACAACATTCATTGGAAAAGGGATTTCCAAATTACTTAAATATAAATTTGTTTTTTTTAGCATAGCATTTCAATCTCAATCGAAATTGATGTATATACGTATACATATATATTTTTATATTCCCAAATAGGAAACTTAACTGTAAATCTTTATGGCATTTTATTATCAATTTGTCTTGCATTTGGATTCTAATACATACTTAAGTAACCATATGCTAGAAATGTTAACAAAATTTAATATCTTTAAGATGTTTTTCTTTGTTGCCCTTTATTGTTGTTTATAGTTTAATAGCAGGTAAATGGAACACTAATTTATAATCTATGGTAATGAAAAAAAAAATGTAATAATATCAATTAAGAAATATGTTACGCAAATTACGAGAATTTGCCGAATCTCTACATTTGGGACATTTTTGGACCTGTTGAAGGCAAAGTTTAAGACACTTACTCCCAAAAAGATGACCACAGGGCAATGATACAGATCGATGATCGCCAGTCGATTCCATTTCGTCAAAACAAATGGAGCATGATCTAAAATCTTTCAAATTACTTTGTAATGCCGAGATTTTTCTATCCTTCTCTTCAAACTGACTATCGAGTAGAAGTTGCATATTTTTTCCCAATTCTTGGATTTCAGTGCATACATTTTTGAATTTACCGCCATTTCCATAGTTTTGGAGATCCTTACGAAGTTGTTGGATAACTTTTTCCTGTTGGCTAAGTTGAGATGTCTTTGACGCGAGGTTCACATTAAGATTCTCCAATTTAACATCGTACTCGTGACGAACTATGCGATTATTTTCTTGAATTTTGGCAACATTTTCCTTGGCCGCACTTAATTCTTTTTTCAATTGTTCATTTTCAGTGCTTATCTTTTGTCTTTCTTTTTGGTTTGATTGCAGCTGAGCTTGAAGCTCATTTAGTTTCCTTAAATTTGTTGCCTCAGCTTCTTGTTGTTTCTTTGAAATTGTTTTTATTTCTGTTTTCTGATCTTCAATTTCCTGAATAAGTTTATCCTTTTCCGTTTGTATCGATTGTTTTTCCATAGTAAGTTTAAAATTTAGTCCCAAATAGTTGTGCTTCTCAGAGGCATTAGTTTGCAATTGTAAAGCAATTTTATCTTTTTCTTTCATACAAGACGCAAATTTTTGTTCCAAATCCTTGATTTTAAGTGCCATTTCAGATACATTCGCATCACACTGTGATGAAGGGTTTTCAATGGCATTATTGTTGTTGTTAATGATATTATTATTATTATTAGTTGAAGGCTGCGATTTTAAATTTGCTATTATATGCTCCTTTTCCCTAAGCTCCTGTTGTAACTTTTCGATTTTTTCGTTATAATCGGATGGAGCAACATTGGCCCGAGCCGCTGCCGACTTGATCTTCTCCTGCTCCAATTGAAATGTTAAAAGTTTTTTCTCAAAATCCAATGAGAGCAACTTTAGATCCGATGGCGAAGTCATAGGTTTTTGGGTCATATTGTTTGACGTTTGCTGAAATCATTAATTGTTGTTTAAATGTACATATGTACTAAATATTAAGTTACTCACATTTTTAAACATTTTGATTATTTCCGATAGATCAGACTATGGTTTATTGCCGTTTGACGAGTTGACGCCAGTATAGATTAATTTTGCAGGCTGAAACACAAATATTATTTTATCTATGTAGTTGAGGAGTATAATTAATGACGTCACGTCCAGAATGTACACAGCGTTTTCTTTTCATTCTCTATACCGTGACTCACAGCTTCAAAATAATTTTTGGGGGTTTTTTGATATAATTACACCCTCAATAGTTACCTAATTTAAATTAGAAGAATGAAATGTATTAAATTCGATTTATCACAGAAAGAAAAAACGAAAAACACAAAAATCTCGTCTGCTGGATGTTAAATTCGACGAGACAAAAACCTTTCCTTGTCGCAGCGCAAAAGGAAACAATAAAGAGTGCCCAAGCTAGTTATCAGCTGTTTTTACAGTGTTGTGAAGTAGCCCGCTTTTGTTTATAACTGTCAGGTTTATTGTTGTGACAGATATTTAATTGAAATTTAAAGTGGGGTATGCAATTTGTTTTATTGAATGACTTAAAATGAAATGAACTATTTTGTACATATACATACTCCTGTCTATGCAGTCTGGACTAATTAAAAGCTTATTACTAGTTTCTCCATTTCACGTTGAGCTCTGCTTATAGTTTTTGGTGTTAAGTATCTTTTTGCCACACATTGCGCAGATTAATTTTTTATAAGAACAAGCCTGGCAATAATGTGCTCCCATTTGATGAACTTTTTGTCTGCAAATTCTAGTAAATATAAAATATTTACCAATTAATGTCGTTTGAACTGTTATTATTGTTTACTTTACTTACCTGCATGGGGCCAGTGCAGTGCCTATAGGATTGAGGCGCTCACGGGCCGATGATAAGGCTTTATTTTCATTTATTTTTCGTCCGCCAGCCGGTGCTCCGCTGGTCCGCCAAGGATTTGGAGTCGATAATTTTGATAATTTGGACTCGCACTTCTCGCAAACCATTATAGTTAAATTTTCGTCAATTGTTTACTTTTTTACAATACAGTGTGCCCTTATTATCTGAAAATTCAGTGCTGGAGAATGCCCCGATTCTAACAAATTATCGATAATGTAGATAAGTGCGGTCACACTATCTTATAATTTGTAAACATTTGCAAAAATGACAACAAAAAACCCGGACAACTTAAGGTAATTTCACAATTTGCAACTTTATTCTTTTAACTAAATAGTATTAATACCCTGTTACAGAGAACAACTAATAGCGGCTGTGCTAAAAAAGAGAAAAGCCTTGGCTCGAGCACAGGAAATAGTTGTTAGACTCATTGAGCCTAATATTCAACAGGATGAGTTTCTAAGCCTGGTAAGTTAAAATTAAAATTGAAATCATTGATCACCATCACTTATCTTTAAGCTTGTACGTACATATATAATTGCTTGTATGTACATACATATATTTTGAACTTGGGGATGGAGGTGTAAAACCAACATAACCTCTTGCCTAAAAATTACAATATTAATCCAACCTTTTTTTTTATTACCTAGCTATCTGAAATTGATCCCCATAACTATGCAGATATTGTTGAAGAACGTTCCATTAATAAACTCTGTGGCTATCCGCTTTGTTCCACAGCCTTGGAAAAGTAAGATTATTAATCATACTTTACTTTTCATTGATTAACTTTAAAATTTGCATGTCATACTTCTAGTGTTCTGTCCCAAAAATATAAAATTTGTGGACGCCAAAATAAGGTCTACGATATTACGGAGCGTAAAAAATTTTGCTCAGGTCATTGCTTTCAGGCATCCGAATATATTAAATCCCAAGTTCCTGTGTCGCCTCTGTGGCTACGTGACAAGGAAATGAAAACGAAATTTCAACTTTTAGCTTAGTTAATGTATTTCATTTATTTATATTTTGTATATATTTTTAAAATATAATGTAAGCATTCACGTTAAATCGTTTTTCATTTTCAGATGTGTGTGTGTGTTGGAATTTTTTGTAGTAAGGACAAATTCAAAAATATTTAGATCATAATTACATTATCGCGTTCTAATGTCAACTCAGCTTCACGTTTGGCATCCTCCTCAGACCATTCACCACACTTGCTAAGTACATCTGTTTCTCTTATGGGTTCGGTCTAAGATAAAAATTTATTAAAATATGCAACGTTTCTTGGGCTTTTCACTAGTGTCTGCGCGTGTCTATACCTCTTTGTCGTGGGCAGCTAATTTGGTAAACATATTAGCATATAATTTCTTCTCCTTGTCCTTGGTCTCCTTAATCTTTTGCTTGCAAATAAGTACATGATTGGCCGCTGCCTTATTGCCAGGTTCTAGTTCAATAACCTAAATTGGAAACCACATAAATTTTGGATATCTCTGAGTAAAATTCAATTTTCCATATCTCACCTTTTGGAAATCATCTAAGGCTTCGTCTAATTCATTGATTATCAAATTACACTGTCCACGACGATACAATGCCTTAACATTATTGGCATCTAAGGCAAGTACGGCATTACACTGCAATAAATTGTTAATGTTAAAGGAATTTTATAAACTTAGTGAATTTTTAAAGTTCATACTTCTTGTTTGGCATCGAAATTATCATTGGACTTTTGATGGCACAGGGCAATGTTGCTGTGTGTAGCAATCTTTAGCTTCTTGACCTCCTCATTGGTATCGGCAGTATTCGGTAATAGGTTTTTACATTTATTATACATCTTAATGGCCAATGACCAGTTCTCTTTCTTAAAGTAGTTGGTGCCCTTCTCTTTATAGACTTTGGCCTCATCGATACGCTCGGCGTCACTCAATTTCCATTCTTCCAGGCCTTTGCCGCAATCGTTGAGTTTCACTGTATATTCCACTGTGGCGTTTGGTGGAATCTTAAAGGCTTCGTTGCCCTTCAAACCAAAGGCATACTTTGACTGAATCTTAATTCTATGAAAAGATAATAATTGTTAACAATCTATCGAAATGAAACATGCATTTTTTATATTTACTTGGATGTTTCGCCTACATTAATTTTCTCCAACGCAATTTCAAGGCCCTCAATAAGGTTAATGGCACTGCCCTCGCCGTAATCAAATTCAACATCGCGCTCCTCAAATACTCGGCCCTCGAAAGATCCAGAAATGTGAGCTAGTAACAAAATGGTGGTTTATTTTCAAGCTAACCGCAAAATTAGATGGTCTATATATACCCTTAACAAAGGCCCCATCGCTGGGTGTACGCTTCTTTTCGCTTTGTTCTAGAATAGTCCGTTCAATGCTGCCATCTTGATTGGGACTAAGATCCTCTCCTTTCCAGCCCAGCATTTCGAGCTAAATGAAAAGTGAATAAGATACAAAATTTAATAAAAATGGGAAAATTATAAGAAAAACATTTTCGTTTTTTCCATCTGTTTTTGCTTAAAATGAAAGAAACATCTTTTTTTTAATCAATAAGATGCTTGCAATTACCTCAAAAATCAATGTTGAATCGGGTGGAATGCTTGGTGGGCTGCCTGCAGCACCGTAGGCATAATTTGGAGCACATGTTAAGAAGCATCGTTCGCCAAGTTTCATTGTGGCTACTCCCATATCGAAGGCTTTAATAACACGGCCTTAAAGAAAATACAAAACATGACAATTTAAATTCATTTTAAACATTCTAGAAGCCCCTCCCATTATAACTCACCCTTGCCGAGCTCGAATTCAAAGGGCTCATTGCGGCTCACGCTGGAATCAAATTCGGTGCCATCAACCAATCTGCCGGTGTAATGCAGCGAAACTTTAGAACCATTGTTTGGTGTTTCGGTACCGGTTCCTTCTTTTAATATTTCTTTAAGGACTCCTCCATCGTTAGACAAATCGATTTTCTTTGATTCTTCAGGCATCTTAACCGTTCTTGTTGAGTTCAAGTTGCAAAAGTAACAAGAAAAAAAATTGCTGGGAAAAAAGGCACCAGAGACAGTTAGTGTGGAGCAACTTGGCGATAGTTGTGAATGTCATCGATGAACAGACAAACTATCGAAGATTTGCGCTATCGATGGTTGGGGTACTCCCGCAACGTCCTGCAAAATAAAAAATTTCATCGAATAATTAGGTATACAAAATTCGCATAGTTTACAGCACATTAAACAATTCAAAGTGACATTTGAGTTAAGCTGCGAAAATATTTTACAAGCGTATTCCAACTATGTATTTCGATTGTGAAAGCACCTCTGACTTTGAGCGGGTAAATTTATAATTTAAATTCTAAAATTTCGACTTTTTCTTTTTGCGATACGAATTCATACACGAAGTAAATGTAAACAAAAATTCGTTAAAAAGAGCTTTAAGCGAACATTGGAGCGAGCTTTAGCACAAAAACAAATCAGTTTGCATTTATTTGTTTGCTTGCTGTATTGTTTATTCTGAAAGAGAGCGACAATGTTCGTTTCTAACTCATATCACACACACACACCCACACAGATACACACACACAGTGACATCGCAGGCAGGCGCAATACATACATTGAGTGTATGTATGCGTGTATGTTTGTATTATTTGTTGTTCGTCAGCAGCAACAACAGCAACAGCAGCAGCTGCAACAACAACAACAACAATAAAAAGTTGCCTGCTGGCAGCTGTTCGTACATATACGAATCTATATATATTTGTGTGAGAGAGCAGAGTTTTTGTGCGTTGTTCTCTGTTTGTTCTGTGGCTGATAGATACTTTTTTGAGATACTTTTTTTTTTGCCTGTTTTAGTCGCTTTCGTTGCTTGAAACGTGAAACATACGATATATGTTGTATATAGATATAGATGTACATATACAAGCCAAAGAAAAATCTAAATTGAAAAGTGAACAATTTTTGTACGTTACGTCAGTCAAAGTTATCGTTGACGTTGGGGCAATTTTTTTTGGAGTAATTTTTTTGGCGCGCTATTTAAAACTCGCGCATTGAAACGGTTTTTGTGTGTTTCGATACGGGTTTTTGCCACCTTTACGTGCATATTAACCGCTTAAAAAAAACATTCGAATTCCGTTAACCGTTTCTGGCAAAAACACCAACAACAACAGGTAACTGAAAACTGATTTCAAGTACTAACAACAATTACATGAGCAATGACTATTCTTTAAGATAAGCAACAAGACACAACACAAAAATTTCCTTGAATGTGTTAAAGAAACAACAAATATGATATACCATATTGTTGCTCTGTATGTATGTATTTGTCTATCTAACAAAGTTATTGCAAGTGGATAGCAGGAAGGGGGTGGTTGGGTGTGTATGGGGGGTTTTTAGTAGCAGGAGAGGGCAAGATTTCTGCAAAATTTTGTTAGCTTTAGAAATTGTGTTGTTGTTGTTGATGTTTTTGTGTTTTTGTTATTCTGTTTTTGCACATTGCTGTACTTTTTATTTCATAGCCAGCAACAGAATTGTTGTTGTTGTTATTATTGTTGTTGCTGTTGTTCTAGTGTGTGTGTGTATAATTATATACATATGTATAGATATATGTATATATTGTTATAGATATGTATATCTCTGTGTGTTATGTTAAATAGACGTAACACAATAAATATCTGTGTATGACTCGATGGCCAAGTTAGCTTTCTTTTGTTTGCAACAAGCAGGAATAGCAGCAAAAATAACAATAACAACATCATCATTAACAGCAGCTACAAAAAAAACAACAACAACAACAAAAGCACCACCATTGACTTTTTCTTTCCTTTTTTTTTAAAGTGAACAAACAAAACTAACGACAACAACAAATGACGAACTAATAGTATGGTAGAACCAAATACAAAAAAAAATATATACTTACACACGTTCATATATTTATACAATATGAAGAAAAAAAAAAGAAAAAAACACGCGCGTTCAATGTTGATAATGAAGTTCGCTGACGATAATAATGATGACGACAACAAAACAACAAAACAATTTTTTTACGCACAGTGGTTGTAATATACTCAAAACTTGTGCACACTAATCTACTAACTGTGCTTTGGAATGTTGAATAAATCATAACACTTTTTAAACTGTTTTTATTATAATAAGCTGTGTAAACATATATTAAAAACCATTTTGTTGATACTCTGCGGTTCCAAAACGTCATAAATTCATAGACATAACTCTACATACATATGTAGATCCAAGAAACACCTAAGGCCAATTTTTTAAGGATTTCAGCCATTTGCATATAACCATAAAAGGTCTTACACGACCTTATTGCCAGTCTTATTGATAATTATTTTAAATACAAAAATAAAAAATGTATACTTGATATTGGAATTATCTATAAAACAATTTCTTAAAAGTTTTAAGATTTACGATATAACTAAATTTGAGTTTCAGTCTAATGTATTTGTTTTATTATATTCCGTTTTTTGCTCCAATCAGTGGGGATTGTTCCTTATTACGACCACAAAAAAAAAAAAACCCGAGAACTGGACATATTTCGATATTCCTCCAAAATGTCCGTTTTCTAACCCCTAAAACGCCCCCACTGGCCTATTTAAACCATTAAAACTATGGGGTAAATCCGCCATTGGCTCCAATTGTATGTGACGTTTCAATTGAACGAAATAGGATTTAAAATGAAGAATAAAGAATAATCCACTTAAAAAACACCGCTAAAAAGATTTATACATAGAAACATTCCCAAAAGATGGCTAAATGGATAGGTAAATTGCGGAAACAGCAAAACATTCTGGACCATTTAGTCATGAAGTGCAAAGAAAAGAAAAGATACAAAGATGAAACAATAAAAATTCTATTAAATGCACAAGGACACCTCGAAACACTGTTCTGATGCAGTTCTACCTGCCTTTTTATACTTGCAGGAAACAAATGCATTGTCATTTTGTTAAGGATCATGACAAAGACACAAACACATACATACATACCTGAACAAGAGTGAAGTGGAATTGAAATTAAGAAACCTTTTTTGAAACGTTTAAGGCCACTGTGCGCACGTTGTTTTTTGTGCGAATCGCACACAAAAAAATGGTGTTTGTGTATGTGTCTGTGTGTAAGAGGCAGAGGTAGGTGGCTAAGCCGTTCGTAAGGTGCTGAAAATGTGGCGGGAAATTTGTTAGATTGACCGACTGACTAACTGACTGAATGTGAGAGTGAGACCCAAGTGAAAGAGCCAGAGAGTGACTTGATTAGAATCCAGTAACAAAAACAGGTAGTTGCAGTCATAAAATATGCGAATCAATTTCCGAGTTCTCTTGTTTTTCTTGAATATCAAATGATCAAAATGTTTTGAATACGAATGCGACTTGTTCCACTTGTTGTTGCTGTTGTTGTTGTTGTTCGTTGGTGTTGATGCAGTGTTATTGCAACATCAGTTGTTGTTCTCTGTTATCAGTGTCGAGACGAACGAGCTTCCAACAATAACAACCACCAGTCGAGACAACAAAGCAAAAATAACTTGGTATAACGAAAACACAGTAAGTCAGGACAACTGCTACGGCATCGAAATACCCTGTAAAATAAAGCAATCTAAGTGCATTACATAACTAGACACACATGTTTCTAGGCAACCAAAAAAACAACCTGCTGCTGCTTTTTAATGCTGCTTGCCACTTAGCCATGTTGATAGCCAAGCACCTAACAGGTTGCTAGCATAAACATTTATGCTGCCTAGTCATGTTTCTGGTTAGCTCTTGCTCCCCCTCTATCTATATACAGATGTCCCCTGTATATATGTATATGTTATAAGAGAATTGTGAAACTAAATATATGCAAACTTATAGTTTTATTTAAGGGGTAAACAAATCGTGTAGATATGTATTAATTTCAAGTTTACTTGAATTTTCTATTTATTTTCCCTTTAAATCGTATTTTAATCTAGTATTATTTTTCCAACTGTCTGCGTTTAAAGTTACAGTACTTAAGCTCTATTTTGGCCAGTAATCATTTTGAGCCTAATATAAAGGAACCACAAGTGAAAAACTTGATAAACAATTTCATAGGTTTACTAGTTTAAAGTCAAAAAGTCTTTTCTAACCAGAACTGAAGTAAAAGTGAAGTGAAGCGCCTTTGAGGGATTTATAAAATGTTTTTGGGGAGGGTCCCTTCTGACAATGAAGATTTTTGGCTAAGTATTTTCTGATATTTTTGTTAAAGACATTTTGTTAGTATTAAATTTATTTTGAAGACACACTTATTAATTGCTTTTTTTGAAAAAAGTCTAAAGCTGTTCGAAATATTGAAATTTCGAGGGGTGACAAGACCCTCCGGGCTTTCCCCTGGATTCGTTATGCATTTTGCTTATAGCTTTGAATCCTTTTGGCCCATCATTTCTAAACATGAGGCACTTGTCTTACCCTTAATGTGTAAATAATTTTTGTATATTCGGAATAATATAATATAAGAATAATTTTTCGTGACTTTAATTTAATCTAATTCAGGAACGCTGATTATAAATATCAACTCAATTTTGCCCATCCATTTTGTAATTGATTTTGTAAAATCAGGCGTTCTGAAGAAAATAGGCACCCAAAAGTATACTATGGAGACAATTTAACAGATTTTCGAATATGGATCCTTTTTAAGCAAAATGGCCCTTGTTTGCAAACATTACTTATAAACAACTTGCAAAAGATTCCAATAATTCTTTTAAATTAAAAAATATAAAATTCTTATAATCCCTATAATCCCTATAGCATACTTTTGGGTTATAATTTTTCCTCATTTTATAACCATATCGAAAGTGTTAGATTAGCAAAAAAAAAAAATACGCTTTTCATATTTTGTGAAGAACTTTTTAATTATACCTTCTATATTAATTGGTAAAAATATTAATGTTTTGGTATAATATTTTATTTATTTTATACAATGCAATCTTGCAAATGCGAACACTCTAAATAATTTCAACACATTCTTTTCGAAAACCTAACATAATAGACATAAACTAAGTGCAGGGTCGTAATCAACACCTCCAAATTACTTAACTGAACTTAAAATACTTTTTATAACCTAAAAATGTCGGACTATGAATATTCTAAAACGACAGATAGTAACTGAGTCGGTGAACAACAGAACAAATGAGTCAAGTGAGGCAAGTGAGTAATCCATGTTCATTCCTGAAGTAAATGGAACGGAATATAATAAACGGAAATAAATGAAATAAAGGATCTACACTCTACTACAGAAATTATAACATCACTTGTGTAGGGTATATGAATTGCCAGTTATTTATATGGAGATATTTTTTGCCTGCTGTTGTTGTTGGCTATAATAATATGAAAAGTAAACAAAGTTGCTGTCAACAACAAACTACGCGTTGCCCGCAAAACTGTACTGAAAATAATAGCAACAACATGAACGAACGAACGAACAACAACAACAGCAGCAGCAGCAGCAGCGGTAACAAAACAAAAACAACAACCATAATGTTTTATTAAGTTTCACAAAAGAATACGTATGTATGTGTGTATTGTTCATACACTCGCACACACATACATATGACATAAAAAGCTCTGTTGTTTCATCGTCGTCGTGCTGAGACAGCAGACCAACACAAACAAACAACATGAAACGGAATGAAATTTGTAGAAACAGTTGAACGATAAGAGGGGGGACGGGGGTATTGGGTAGGCGGGTAAAGTTCTGAGGGGAGCAGATGAAGGCACGTTCCTTTTGTTGTTTTTTGTGCTGCAGCTCGATTCGATTTTAAAGTAACTAAGGCAAGGCGCAGCAGCAACAATGAACAAGAAACACAGAAAAAATAACAAAAGTTGTCTTAAAATTTGGGAAACATTGAAACTATTACTGCTAAGGGAAACACTTTTAAAAACCCTTAAAAAGTAGGTACTTTTATACCAATCCAAATACCGTTAAAAAATACTGTTGAATCAAAAACACTTTCATATACCGTTAAAAAATACTGTTAAACACAAAAACACAATGTTAAAAAACACTGTTAAGCAGAAATCAATTTCAAAATAGTGTTGAAACATTCAATTTTTCGAGTACCGTTAAAAAATGCAGTTTAAATTGAAAACCTTTTAAGAATTGAAGAAGAAAAGTTTTAAGAATTTTGAATATATCAAATACAGGGACGGATTCAGGGCTAGATATGAGACCCTCGCAATAACAAAAACGACTTTGGGAAAAGTCAAATCGTTGTAACAAGGACAAAAAAGAAAAACAGAAAAAAGTTTAAATTTTGTTAATATTTTTACAAACTTTGAGAAAAAAACAAACAAACCCCAATTCCGCTTATCTAAATTCGGCCCTGGTCAAATTATTATTGATTATGTTAAATTTAATTAAAATCGTTAAATGATTTGCAATAAACTGTTACAAATAACACAATTTCAAATCACTTTTAGGAGCAGTTTTTAAGAAACAAAATGCCTATCAACATTTTGCACACAATCGATTTCGCTTTGCAATTTGGAAACACTTTTACAATGACAATTTAACAATAACAATTTTTGTCTTTGCAATTCTTTTAAACAGGCTGCTGCTACAGCACATTAAATATTGCACAAAATACAAAAGAAAAAAAACACGATTGGAATATGACAACCAGCAATACAAACAGCAATAACGATACCGAAGAAAGATCGACGACTGCAACAGTTGCTACCAGCACGACAGCAACTTCTTCTTCGGTCTATGGTTACAACAACAGCAATAGCAGTACCAACAACAACAATAATAATAACGACCCACTAACTACAATAGTTAATATAGGATCAACGAATCGTGTCATGCAGGCGGATGAGGATTTCAACATTCGATTTGTGAATTTGGTACGCACACATAAATGTCTCTATGACAAAAAAGTGCCCGAATATCGCAACAGGTGAGTTCAATACTTTAAATTCTTTTTTTGAAATTCTCATTTTAAACACCTTTTCAAGAAATGTTTTCTATACATCTTTTTAGATTATGTTTTGAGTTTTAAGTTGAAAATGCTTAACTATTTTCATATACATATATATATTTTTTCAATTTTGAAACTTTTTCAATTTAAATATTGTTAAATGCAAGAGAGGTTTTCACTCTAGAAGTTAAAGATCTTTGAAATAATGTATCTCAGAATTCGACAGCAACTTATACTAATTACGGCAATTTTTTTAATCATTTTTATACCTTAAACTTTTTTATTCAAATAGTAAAAGAGACAAGAGCAAATAACTACAAAAAATTATTGAGAATCAAGTGGAATCATTTTTAAAAATGTTCAAAAATCTTAAAAAAACTCTCAAACCATTAAACTTTAAAAACGATTATAATGTCGAATTGTCAAAAAAAAAAAAACATATTTTCGATCACAAATCATGTTTAGGGAAATAAATAATATACATTAAAACATAAGATTTAATGGATAAAGACAGTACCGGATTAGCCATACAGCAGGATTAGAAAGTACTCCGGGCCCCGTGCTATTAGAGGGCTTTTAACATATTTCATAAAAAATTTATATTTAGGATTTTCTAATTGCTCCAGACTTAAAAAACGAGTTTCGAAATATATGTTTAAAACTTTTATAGCTATTCGAAAATCGATTTAGGTATTAACTTTCATACTTTTAAAAAGTTAAAGTGCTCTTAACTAGATCTTCAAACTTTTTTAGTAGACTTGTTAATTAAACATTTAAATGTATTCAACTATTGTAAGCATTTTATTTTATTAAAGTTATTTATTTTTCAAATCTATTTCAGAGATAATCAAGAGAAAGCTTGGGTGCTAATTTCCAAGGAAACCCGTGAAAGTGGTAAGTCTAACTGCTCCAACTATTTCATTTGTTCTCTATATTTATAATGTGTATTGATTTTGTTTAGTCATTCATTGCAAGGAACGTTGGCGCAATTTGCGTGCCTGTCTGTCTCGTTATATCAAACAGCAGAATGGATCGGAACCGCAGCATAAGCCGTATTATCTGACAGAACATATGGCCTTTTTGTTACCCTTCCTTAAGTCGACGCGGAATAATTTGGATGGCCATACAAGTCTAGCCACGCTCTATCATCTATCCCAGCAGCATCTACAGCAACAACAGCAGCAACAACAAGAACAACACCAGCAGCAGATGCATCCTCATGAGGAGCATTTATATTGTTCCACCACTACCATCAATTCTGTCAATAATAATAGTAATAATCTTGGCAAGGAAATTCTACAGCTTAAACAATCCATGTCAGAGACTGACGGGGACGAAGTCCATGAGATGAAACAATCAATGTCGGAGAATGATGATGAGGAAACTATCGATGCCTTCGATCCGCTAATAGCAGCAACTCTCACTTTACAGCAAAGAGGTGGAGGAGGAGGAGGCGGAGGAGGGGGTGATGTAACTAGTACACCGAATATATCCCATCCCAGAGTAGGATCATCGGCTAGAAGTGATACAGCCAGTGCCGATAGCTTACAGAATTTCATACCCGATGTCCAATTGGCCGAAACAGGACAAAATTTGGTCTATCTGGATGGACGTGTATCGCCATCGCCACAAATGCCAATGCATTATCATCCGCATCATCATTCCGATCATCATCAGATGCCCAAACGCATCAAAACGGAATGTGGTGAAGCCACCACAACCATGACAAATCCTGGTGGCTATAGTGTCTCCGAAATGGCCGATATGGAATTCTTTCGTAGCATTTTACCCGACATTGCATCCTTGACGCCGCAACAGCGTCGTAAATTTAAAATTGGCATCCTTGAGCTAATTGATGATGTTGTGGCACGTTATCCTGAACCCAATATGATGAATGGTTCCGCTGCGGGTAGTAGCAATGGTTCCCTAAACAGTGTTGGTGGTGCACGACGGCAACGACACAGTTCTGGCCGGGATTGGCGTAAATAAACTAAAACCCAAAAAAATTATACATATACATAGTCACTAAAAAAGAAATTGGAATAAGTTTATGATAAATATTTGTTAAGATTGGACTGGTGACTCGGAAAACTAAGAAGGTGGACCCCTACAATTGCATTTCCTATCTCTATTCCAATAGATAAATATTTGAATTCTGGTTCTAATTGTGAGTTAACTGAAATGTAAATGAATGATTGTGATTTGTTTCTAATTCCAAGGCAAATAAGTTTCCAAAAGGATGGAATTACCCCTTTTGTTGTCCAAGCTCTCCAGTCCATTTCCATGCCCAAGTGTTGTGTGCACGCTCAATGTGCTAGTTGATAGGAAGATAGTGAGTTTGCTTTATATAGGAATAAGCCGCAGCTAGATCTGTTCTGCTGTTTGTTGTGTTTGTATATAGTTTTAGGTGTTTAAACTAAGCAAATTAAGTGAAATGAATTAGTAATAAAAAATATAATGGATGTACAAAGAAATAATGTTCCATGTTTTGGTTACGCCGAACATTAATAATTTTGTCTGTGTCAAAAATAAAACGCCATCATACAAGATTTATGAAAAAATATTAAATGATACAATTTATTTGATAAACTCGTTAAGCAAATATCAGTCAACAATTACAAATATCATAGGGAGGACCAGGTCCATTATTTGTTGACAGAGGAAAATGCACAATGCTAAAATGTATTAAAAACTAACATTTCGTTGGACTAACTCGTGTACGTTATTCTTTTTTATAATTTCGATGTACCACCTGTAGCCTTGGGATAGAATTTCTTTGATGGATCCTTGGCCATATCGATTAGAGTTTGGGCTGGCTTGAAGGGAGCACCGTAGAGGTCAGCGTATGATTGCATTTTGCTGACCAATTTACCAGCACCGTATTGATCAACCCAGCGGAAGGGACCGCCCGAGAATGGTGGGAAACCGAGACCGAAAACGGCACCAACATCTCCCTCCAGTGGACTATCGAGAATCTTCTCCTCCAGACAGAGTACGGCTTCGTTGATGAAACGTGAAACCATGCGCAGGGTCAGATCCTCGGGTGTATTGGCACCCTTAGAGACCAGGCTATACTTTTGCTTGACAATCTCAACGGCGGATGTGTTTACAGGACGGCCACCCTTGGATTGGCCATCGTAGAGGAAGATGCCTTTGCCCGATTTGCGTCCCAAGAAACCGGCAAGAACCAAATCCTGCATGACTTCCAAATTGCCACCACTGAAACGGTCGCCAAATGCCTTGGCCAAATCGACAGCAATGTGAGAGCCAACATCAATGCCAACCTCATCCGCAAGTGTGGCAGCACCCACAGGGAAACCGAACTTTTTGGTGTACTGATCCAATTCCTTTGGATCAACGCCTTCTTGCAGCAGTCTATGAAACGGAAAACAAACAAAAACCTTTAAAAATTGATGATAAGTGAATCAGAGAAACAAATTATACCTTATCGCCTCTGACAGCATGGTGGCCAGGATACGTGTGGTATAGAAACCTGGTCCATCACCCACTGTGATCACAACCTTGCCTTGCTTCAGACCAACGGCTACTGCCTGAGCCACTGTGTCCTTTGAGGTGCCGGGATGTGTGATAATTTCAAGCAATTGCATCTTATCGACTGGCGAGAAATAATGCATGCCCACAACTTTCTCTGGGCGGGAGCTTCCGGCAGCAATTTTGGTAATGGGAATTGCGCTCGTATTGGTGGCAATAACACAATGTGCCGGGACAACAGCCTCCAGCTCCTTGATCACACGATGTTTAATATCAATATTTTCGAATACAGCTTCGATTACAATGTCCGCGTTTTTAAAGTCATTGTAATCGAGGGTGGGAACCAGTTGGGCTAGAGTTTGATCACGTTCCAAAGCCGAGATGCGTTTGCGTTTCACAGCAGTCTCCAGTCCTTTCTGGACCTGTCCAATGCCACGACCAAGACCTGCATCGGTGGCATCTTTCATTACCACCTTGTAGCCTTTGTCCACAGAGACCTGAACAATGCCGGCACCCATCAATCCGGCACCCAGAACGCCAACAGTTTTTACAGCTTGCTGTGGCTTGCCAAAGCGATTCTTTTTACATTCAGTCTGACCACGGAATAGAGAAATTAAACCTTTGGACTCGGGTGTGGCAGAGAGGGCACCAAAACCTTTACGTTCTGCCTCGTAACCAGCCTCCTGGCCCTTATCCACGCCAGCGCGAATGACATCCAGAATCTGCAATGCAAAAACGATAAAGTCAACTATTCTTTGAAATAGAAGTCCCCAATCTTACCTTAAGGGGTGCTGGATAGAGGCCACCTGAAGCCTTCATGACTTGCTTGCGGGCGGTATCGAATATTTTGTTCTTCACAAAATCGGTATCCATGACCAGAGCCTGTAGTTTATTGACCAAACCAGATTTTTCACGATTGACACGCAATTTGCCACTGGCCAAATCTTGGGCCACTTTCACAGCAGTCTTTTCCAGATACTCAATGGTATTCTGTTCTGCTGGCTGTAGACCAGGACCTAAAGGATCCACGAGAAGATCAACAATGCCCAAACGTTTGGCACGATCGGCACGCACTTGTTTGCCAGTCAATTCCAAGTCCAAGGCGGTGGGAACGGATGTCAACTTGGGCAAACGAACAGTGCCACCGCCGCCAGGCAATAGACCCAACATCACCTCCGGGAGACCCAATTTTGTTTTGTTATCCTTGGTGGCAATGCGATAATGACAGGCTAAAGCCAATTCCAGACCACCGCCAAGACAAACACCATTGATGGCAGCCACAATGGGTTTGCGGCTACGCTCCATCCGCTCGAACATTAATTGGGCACCATGTGAGATGAGGGTGGCCTCTTCGGCTGTCTGGCAGGCTTCCAGCATGCCAATATCAGCGCCAGCAACAAAGCATCCTGGCTTGCCGGAGATCAATACCGCCGAATTGACACTAGGATTTGTCTCCAGATCCTTGATGACACGCTCGAATTCATCGCTTACTTCGGAACCCAAAGAGTTAACCTTGACATTGGGTGAATCGAATTTAATCACCAGCACTCCATTGACCACTTTGGTATGCAAATGCTTGTTGGCTCCAGCTGCTGCTGCTGGTGAGGGATTGGCAGCGGTTTGGGTGGACATTAGACGTGGTGATTGCTGGCGATATAGTTGGGCAGCGGCTGCGGGAAAAGCTGTGAGGCAAGCAGGCAGGGGGGTTAAGATTAGTAACAATATTATCTCATAAGTGGGCCCCATACACAATCAAAATAAAATCATACACAGACGCCGACGTCAACATAAAGTACAAAGTTCAAAGTCCATTATGCCGCAACGGTAGAGATTCGAATCGAGATTCGACATTCGCGATTTTATAACCCCACATTGACGTACATATATTCGAATATGTTTTTTATACTTCCTTTATCTATCCATACATATAGGAGATCTACATGTACTAAGAATTATTTAATTTTTCCTAATTTGACTTCACGTCGGCATTATTACCTCTAGCACAGCGATTTTGCAATAATTGATGCCGAGAAACTTGGCCAATGGCACTCAGAAGTCTCGTTGCCGACATTACTAGCAGTATTTATGTGAATTTATTTCGACACTTTAAACTTAAAATCAATTAATATAATTGACTAAAACAAAAACGAATACAAGAAATTAAATAATTCCGACTTGTTGCACTAGAGCTGATAAACCTTGTGTTATCGGTGGCGGTTGCTAGTGCTGCACCACTTGGCGGGAAGTTTGGCGGGAACTAGTGACTGAGAAATTTGGTGAGAATTGGTGAGTGCGCCTGTGCGAGTTCACTGGCAGTTCTAGTTCCGCTTTAAATTTAAGAACTAAAAATTTAAGTTTATTTTAAATTATTGTTAAAATGAAAATCAAACAAATCTAAGAGAGAGATCTAATAACTTTTAATTAGCAACGCAATTTTTTTTATAATAGCTTCTAGGTCAGCGGCCAACATCCATACAGTCAGAAATAAGGCTTTTACATTTGTGTATATAGCAAGACACACGAAGTGCGAAAAGTTTTCTTGCTTTACACTAAAAAAACTGTTTAACTACAATAATTAAATCAAATTCGCAACGTTTGATCACAACTTTTATCAGTTGGAGATAGTACAATGAAATAAATTAATTGAAAATAGAATCCTAAAAGTATGCACTATATTTTTTAATTTGTATACCAAAATACTAAAGGAAGCCATTTAGACAAAATTTCAGCAGTCTTTAAAACTAAGCCATACAAAATTTTAATTCATTTTATAGCGGGTTAAAATTTCTCCAACTTTCTTGGATTTTATGGGCAATAAACAAAAGTATAACTAAAATAATACTTATCAATCATCCTTAATAGCTTGACTTATAGTTATGTATGAGCATTAATCGACAAATGAACAAATTTAACCAATTTTTTAAAAGTCTTGTTAGCATCCACAAATTATTAAAAATGATATCCTTCTTTAGGTATTGTCAGTGTGATATGTTAACAACATATTTTTTATTATTTAAATACTTGTTTTAACTTTTGTCCTTAAATTGTGCAATAAACTGAAAAAATAGTTCTTGTTTTATAAATTTATGACTTTTTGTAAGTTATGTAACTGGAAAGTGTGGATTGCGTTTTTTATGGGCAAAAGTTCCTCTAGATCCACCACTGAGATAATCTGTAATTTATAATAAAGATGCAAAAGGATTTTTATAAAATATTTGTTTATATTTTCTTAAAAACTTAAAATTTTTCTGTTTATTTATCTACAAATTTTCAAACAATTTTGTAACAATATGTTTGGTTCCCTTTTGTCTAGGTTTTCGATGTTTTTGTCTTTCGTGTTCTATACGATTTTCACGCTGACCCACCCTGACACGAAATATTTTGTTCTTTATATGTGACACGCATGTCACTCTGATTGTTTAGGTCAGGTCAATCCGGGAGAAGTCATTGAATCGACCGCATTAAATGCGCCTCATTTATTTGTGAGGCGTTTTTGTGTGTGTGGGCCTCTTTTGAAGTGGCCCTGGCCAAGTACTAAATAGGTTTTAGATGAGATTTTTGCGCATTATTGTGGTAACATTTGACATAAATTTTGATAGTTAATCGTTTTTTCGTCGATCGCAGCTGTGACTTTTAATATTGACGATGTGGTGATGTGTGAAGAGATCAGGATAGAACAAAAAAGTCACTCTTGAGTTTGACATACTCCATTGAGTAGATGAATTGACAATGCTGCTGGCGTTTAACCTTTTGAAGATCAGCGGGCTTATCAATTTGATATTGGGCATGACGTATATATCAGCTTTGGCATAAGACAATGGAAATGATTCGAGGAATTTAGTAAAGTTTTGAATGTATACATATATACATACGACGACGATCTGACTAATTTTTTAGTTAGAACTCCGTTTCGGTTTAATATATAAATGTTTAGTTACAATTAGAAAACAATTGACATTATATCGTTAGCATTAAACACTAAATTAAATCTAAACTATTTAAACTCTAACCCATTTTCGTCTGTTATTTAGACATCTTTCCAATTTAGACACCTTTCAAAAAGTTGCAGAACCTTTATAGTTTTTTACAGTTTTTTAAAAACTTAAATTAATAATAACTTAAGTGGTTTTATTAGCTACTGAATTAATAGTTTGGTGATTTATTTTTAAAAATATTAAATATTTTATTTGCAGCTTCCTTTTTTGTGGTACGCACTTTAATTGGAATTATATTGGATCACCGTTTTCTAAATTTGTTCCCTAGGTGCATTTGATAGAGAGAGATATCTAGCAATTCATTGCCAGACTTGGAAAATTCTAAAACTTTTTGTTTTTTTTATAAGCTTTACGTTTTGTTGCACTCTTTGAATACTTGTGTACTCGTTTTCAACATATGATTGGTTTGTGAATTTTGCTCTTACTTTTTAGTGTTTTTACAGCACAAATTAATTCTACAGTAGGACTATTTCTCGGCAACTAGGAACGAAAATAAAATGGAAATGAATTTTTTAAAAAAGGAAATTTTGATATGTATATGGGCTAAAAAAATGGGTATTTAATATGCAATCAACCAAAAAATCTTACAACTGTTTCTTAAAATTACTTGTTGTCAAATTGTTTTTTACATTAACTAAACAAACTGCATTTTTGCTAAAAAAAAAAAACTTAAAGAATCAGTTTAAAATATAGCTTATCTTCTTAATAACAGTCAAAATAAATCTAAATATTTCTTCGAACTAACTAAGTAGTAGTAAGTAGTTTTATTTTACAATCAATTCAGTTTCTAAATCAATATATAAAAATTTACATTGAGATCTCAAATGATCTTGATTTTTTATCCTTTTTAAAACTGTTTAGTTAAAAAGAAACATATATTTTTATAATGATTAACTTTGCGTCCAAATTTATAAATATTTTATTTAACTGAATATCCAATTCTAAAATAAAATCCTCACAGCATCCTTCTCCATTGTTGAACCCTTCATCACTTTTTAATAGGCCTAATAAAAAAAGAGTAACACCTAAATAATCTTTTAATACCAAATTTTTAAGCTGAATTCATGTCCAACGCTTCCTTTTTTTATGAATTTTTTTTTTAAACCGATTATAAATAATTGAAAAACAAAAAAAGGAAGAGTTGAGCACTCTATAAATGTAAGGGCAAAGGGTGGTGGTGGGCAAAAGGTAAGTATGAACGAGTACTCAACCCTAATGAGGTTAAACAAAACGCCCATTAATTGTCATACGTTGAACGTGAAGTGTGCCTGCTCGACGCGTGCGACCTTCAAGGATACAGGACTCGCAGAAATAATATGAAATGACTTCGTTTTCCATTTTCGAAAAATGCATGTAACAATATATTTGCATATATAATTTGAATGGTGTACCTAAATGAAAACATTTATAATGTTTTGATTTCATTTATGTTAATTTTCAACCATAAATCAAACAAGAAGCGTGTGCTTCCTGTCCTGGATGGCACTTCACTCTTATCCTTCTTATTTGGGGTTAACACTATTTGTCCTTGAATGTTTGATTAGCCCCTGGAACGCCCTTCTCTTCCCAGCAATCGTATGCAAATGAAGGGAAATCGAGTCGACTGACTTTGGCATTGCGCTTTTTTTTTTGGTGTTGTTGTTTTGTTATCCTTTTGGGTGCTCTATAGAAGGGTATTATGCAAATTTTGTGACGTTGATCCCATTGTTGGGCCGTTGTAATTCAATATGCGCGCGAATTTGCGAAATTATATCTTGGCCAGGGTCTGAGGTTCTGCAAATTTGGCAAACTAATTTAAAATGCATAAAACTCTAAAAAAGGTAGATCCATTGCCAATTTGTTAATGGTTTTATTTTTGCACATTAATAGAAATGTCAGGCAAGGGTTGCTGTAAATAAGGTTGTATAGGTCTAATCGCTAAAATTCTATACAAATATACATATGAATTGCATTAGAATACTTACTTGATAGGAGAGGAAAGGAATTCAGCTGTCCTTTTATACGGTTTCAGCATCATGATTTTGAGCAATCGGGGAATAGCAATATTGGAACATTTTGGCGTTACCGTTTATAAATTTGATTCTAGAGCAGCAATTTTAGTATGTAAGATCATTAAAACTAAAACTTGTTTAGGCAAAGGCTTTTATTCTTAAACTGATAATTTTAAGATTGCCGTTAAAATCTAAATATGCTCCAATAATTAGTTTCCTGATGTCAGGACCTACAACAATTACCTTCATATAAAAATTTAAAATAAGACAAACAAATATGAAAAGTGGAAAATTCCCAGTGGCAATTAAAGATTCTTCAGTAAACTTTGCGGCATTTGAAATAACAAAAGTCATGCTCATAACCAGAGTGTTGAAACTAAAACACAAATATTGATCCAACATTGCATAATAAACAGTCAAAAACACAAACTAGAGCGAATATGAAAATATACATTAATTGTATGATCACTACAATATTGACTTAAAAAAAATTTATTGCAAAATTCGTGACAAAGTTTTCAAAGTTTTCTTGCCTTTTCTTTTGGAAAGTCAATTTCAGGTTTGACTTAGCATTAATGCCTACATATTTTTTGCTTCAAAATGGTAAACCACACAAGAAAAGTAAAGGACAAGGCATTTTCTCGTGGTTTTTATTGGTAGTAAAACAATATTTAAGCTTATTTCGTCGGCGTTCAATAGAATATACTTATTCTTGTCACGTTTCATTTATATTTTGAGGTGTTTACCTTTAACTATTAATTTGATTATAACTTGAGTTTTTTATTCTTTATCATTTTCCCTTTTTAGAATTCATTCCTCAAAAATTGTTTAGACTTAAATATTTCAAATTGTTATAAATGTAAATCTCGGTGCTTAAATAATGTATCTACTACTGAATCCTGCGAGGTCCATCGCCCTTGATTCTATTTCATTTCGTGACGCAAAATTCCGCATAGAAAATTGTAGGTATATATATCATATGCAGAAAGCGGAAGTTTATTATCATTATATTTATTTGTTATAAAATCTAACTTTTGATTTTATTTAATTATTTTTAAGTAAACAAGAATGCTGATTGACTTTTAAGAAGCTCATTTTCATATTTCACAAAATGTTGTTAAGAAAGTAATATTTCATAAGGCTTCTTGGCCACAGCCCCTTCATCTCGTATACTAAACCTTGTTATGAGGTGGTATACACTTTTAGTAACTTTATATAAAAAGAGGAACTGTCAGCAATACAATACAAAGGGGGCAAAGTTGTATTCAGAACATTTAATAGTTCCCATAGCGATTTATAACCATTCAAACGTTTGAATACCTTTTATAGCCATTTAAAACTAATTACAGCTGAAACCAAAAATAATGTCTAGGATTCAAATTTTAAATCCTTTAGTTTTGAAATCTGTACGATTCTGTGAACGAAACTAAAGACTTAATAGAGGTCTTTTCCTTTGTCTTTTAAATATTAAATTAAGTTTTAATTTTTTTGTTTTTTTTTTTTCAAAAATATTTATTTCATACGAAATGCTCATAAATAGGTGGGTTCTTCTATTCACTTAGTTAACTATGACATAAAACTTAAAATTATAAAATTAGATTAAAACTTTGGAATAGCTGAAGAAACAAATTGTAATTATTTATATAGATAGATAGTATAATCGATTCGCTTAGGAACTACTAACTACAAACTATTAACTAATAATAGAAACATACAAAAATTTATTTTTAATTAACAATTCAATGGATTGAACAACGAAGAACGTTAAGTTTAGGGAAAAATTTGATGTTAGAGACTAGAACAACGCTTAAAAGATTGTTGGATTGGGAATTGTGATAGAATAGGGAATGTATATAGGATAATCGAGAGATCTTTAGGATAATGAGGTCGGACTTTTGCCTAGTCTAGCAATAAACATTTGTCGAAGTTGGATGGTGTTGTTGCTGCTGCTGCTGTTGATGATGATATAGGGTACTCGAATCCATTTGTATATTCCATACATTATCCACACCCGTATTGCTGTAGTAGAAATCTCCTGATTGATGATGTTCCTGCTGATAGCTAGGAGATATATATGCCTGTTGTGGCTGTTGATAGGCTGTTGCCTCACTATATAGTAAATCCATGTTGGCAGCATCTGCACTATTATTGATGGTGGACTCAAATACACTGAAAATCTCTGAACTTGTGGTAAAGAAATTATCCCCAGATTGTGTGGCAGATTGTGTTCCTGCTGCGGTGACATCGGCAGTGGAATTAACATAGTTATTGAAATAACTATAATCTTCGGAACTGTAGCCAGAACTGCTGGTCAAACTGGATGTGTCATCACAACTCTCATATAAAGTCATGCCCGTTGTTTGATAATTTGTTGTAGAGTTCATCGGTTCATAGTGAGTTGGCGTGGGTTGTTGTTGCTGTTGTTGTGTGGGTTGCATTTGTTGACTTTGCGGCAGAATCTCTTGATAATAGCTAGCCGAACTGGTACTAGTCGAGGATAAAGGTGAATGCAACATTTCATAACCATAGAGATTATTCGTAGAATTATAACATGTAAATCCATCTTGATTATAGTAAGTTTCAGTATTATTATTCCATTGATTTGCTGTTGCTGGCGTGGCAATATAATTCGATTGCTGAGAGTTTAAGTTGTTGTTCTGATACAATCCACTTAAATCTTGCTGATTGATTGGCATCACTTCGGTGCGTTTACGTTTCGTTTCCTGCTGATTCAATTGTGTCTTGGCTTGACGTTTATTGGTCTTCAAGCTGCTTAGTTTATCACTTAAGGCCGCATCTCTGGCCAACATAACGGCCAGACTACGAACACGTCGTCCTCCCGCCAATAGACGTCGTGCCTCGGTGGAACCCTTTGCCTCTGGCTTGGGATGATCGTGGGTGCCCTTGGCTTGAAAGTAGATGCCATTGCCGTCCTTACGCCAGAAATGTGTTACCGGATAGCCGCAATGACCGCGACAAGATTGTATCTCCAGGCGGCCAGTGCAATTTCTATAAAAGAGAATACCAAAAAGAAACCTTAGTTTTGTTTGCAAACAATTTTCCATGTTATTTAAGTTAACTTACCTATTGGGACACTGTTTGCCCTGCTGCTTCCTTCTGGCCTTATCGCAAATGGCTGGTCTAAGATGAACACTCGCTCCATTGGGCAGCTTACACTTGGCACTGCACAAAAGGACGCCCAGACAGCTTTTCTTTAATATATTCACATTATGATTATTGGTATTCCTCATGGCCCAACCGCTGGCATGTTTGCGGGCATCATCGTTCAGAGCCGTATAGATCAGACGACAATGTCCATTGGCCCAATCATTGAAATCATCAAATTCGCTAACTGTTGGCATTTTCGTATCATTGATATCCCAATCGATTTGTATGCGAGATTTGGTGGCTGGTGGACTGGGAATCGGTAGAGGCACCGGCGCGTTTACTATATTTACGTTTAACACCATTTTGCTCTGACACACACTCTCACACACACACAGAGTTCTTTACACTTTTTGAGTTTCTTGTTTCGTTTTGTTAATTTGGTTTATCGTTCACTCCCTCGACATGGACGTCCGTTCGCAACGACTGCGCAAGGCTGACTGTTTGGCTCGGCTCTGCGCATCGCAGTTAAGTTCGCTTCAAGCGAAGCCACATCGACCTGGGAAGCAGGGGTTGGTATTCCCAGTTCGTTCTTTGAGCTCTCATTGGCCTGACTTCCAGTTTATCCGCATTTTATCCGCAGCTATCCGTTAACTGGAAAATGTATCTTATGGATGTGGAGTCTTTCATTTCGATTGGTCAGACCAATGCACACCTGCAATTACTTTTTCATTCTGCGTCTGCGTCTGCAGAAGCAGCCACAGCAACAGCCACAGCACGTGCGCTTCAGGCCAGTCAAAGTTAATTAAGTTAAGGATGTTAGGAAGTAGATTCTGCACCTGGCAATAGTTGGTGACACTCATCAAACATCTGCCACTAAAACTAAAACGGAGGGGGCATGAGCTAGTTGCAACTATCGTTAGCTTTTGGAAAATCTTTTATAGTTTTCCCCCCGAAACAAACTATTTTGATGAAATGTTAAGCCATGAAGCATTACTTAGCTCAAGTCCAACTATTACTTTAATAGTAGCCTATTGTGTTTAATATTTAATTCAATTTGCTTCCACCATGGAGTGGTCTTCAAGTGCTGTAATGAACGCATATATTTACAATTGTTTCTTCTAGTTTAAAAGATCTTAAGCAATTAGTTTCAAGCATCAAATGCGATAAATATATGTATGTATGTATTTATATTATTCCAAGTAAGGATGGAAAACTCTTTCCCTGACTTCTTTTAAAAGTTTAATACACATTTATATGCATGTATTTATAGCATCGTCGAATCAAACGGATGTATGTTAATCGTTCAGTATCGATTTTAACATATGTATGTACATATCAACTACAAACTGCTAGAAAAGCCATCGACACATTAAAATATGATTCACATCAACTTCACAGGTCGTGAGTCTGAATGAAATACGTCTCAAACTTTGCCTGGTCTAAATAAACTAACTAAAATTAGTCAAATCAGACAAGCCGTTCTCTATATAGCGGAATTCGCCATTGAGTGCAAAAAAACCATATATCAAAACACATTTTAAATTTGATAAAGAGTAAAAGTAATAGAAAATCAAATGAAAAACCACAACAAATAAAAAACCTCTACAAATACAGACTTTCCTCGAAAATTGCCCATATACAATATGTACTTTCTAGTAGCGTCCGATAAATATTCCATTCTAAAATTTATCTGCATTAATCCAGGATTTATATTTCTCAAGGCTAATTTGCCATGTTTCCTTTGATGGTCGTAAAAAATGCTACTAGTTTGGGCATCCTTACAAATAAAAAACATTGCGTAGATTCTTTGTCTTGTTTCTTGGCTTAAATGTTTGAATCCGAGATGATAAGACTCAGTCCAGATTGGGCTTATTGCCCAACGTAGAATGATATTTTGATAAATAATAATTCAACTTTGTAATACGTGCAAAAATAGACTATTTGATCAAAATATATTGTCAATAGATACTGTAAATGCTTTAATAATTAATCTACTTAATCTAATCTAATTAATAAAACCATAGAATTTGGGAAAAATTTGCCTCAAATTGTTCCAGAATTATATTTCAAACAATTTTCAATAATAATTAAATAATTTTATAATTAAAGAAGAGGTATTTAAAAATAATACAAAAATCATAAGCTAATGATGACTTTGTAAAAAAAGAATATTACATTTTCTGAAATATACTATGCAAAGCAAATTATCATTAATACTCTGTATTTTTAGATTCGAAATAGTCAAAATGTTAAGTCTAAAAATTAAAAAATAATAATGTAAAAATCAGCAAATATGTTTCTTTTGTGGTGATAAATAAACAAAATTTAGTCTAGATGAAAAAATGGTATAATATCTCATTATCACAGGTAAGTTGTTTCAATTTGTCTATGTATTCGCGTTAATAAGAAAAACAGTTTTAAAACTTATTCTCAATCTTTTGAAAATCATCTAAAAAAAAAAACAGGCAAACTACTTTTTTTTAACATGTAGTATGCCTTAATAATAATCACAAGGTCGTTTCTTATAGTAAGAATTTGTTCTTGTTAGACTATTAAATATTCAATAAATATTGAAATTCCTTTTAGAAATTTCCTTGGATAACTGTTTGAAAACCCCTTCAGCTTCCTATAGTTCTCACGATCTCCATTGATGATAAAGAAAAAAGAAATATTTTGCAAAATGAAAAAAATGGAAGGAATGAAACTTCCAATGCTATCTACAAGAACATCTTGTCCACGATCGTAAAATACAATTTAGCACGACGAACAAAAAACCCAACCCAATCCCAAAAAGGAAGAAAACCAAGGAACCAACCATCCCTCCTAACCCTAAGTCATAATTCACGCATATGAAACAAAGTTGGCAAACAAAATGTTTTCTAGCCATTCTCTGGTGATGATCTTAAGCCGATGATAAAGCAAACAAACATAATCATTAACACTGAAGCCGAAGAAAAAAAAAACAAAAAGGTAAGGAAACCCCATAATTTTCACACTTCCGCATTCAAGAAGAAACAAGATGCAATTATGACACGATGATGACGGCATCTCCTCAATGAACGCACAGTCAAAAGCAACCCGTCGAGTCCATCCAAGATTGTGTGCCCATAGCACGTGATAGGACCTCTACCTCAAAGGAAAGGATTACCAAAAGAAGAAGAAAAAAAAAGAAAGGGTGCGCCTAAGAGGCGTTGACACGGAAGAAAGTCATGACGCTGCATATGATGGAAAAATCATAAATATATAGGTCCCGATAAAGATACCGAAAATCGGTTAGCTTACCTGAGTCAAGTAAGGATTATTTCATTTTGTAAAGTGGGTGTGGTCGCTTTAATGAGGCCAAAAATTAAGAGGTCCATTTCAATTAGAAACCGTCAAACAATGTTTGGGTATTCCAATCAAATTTATTTGACATTCCGCACGGCAAGGGGGAGGAATTAGTTGAAAGTGGAAGTGAAAATAGAGGAAACTCTTTTCGTTTCGTTTTTGGAGGAGCAATAAAAATTTTAACCAAAAATTACGCATAAATGTCATCGTAAATTCGACAATTTCCTGGTGTCGTGGGAAGTTACGCCCCTAAGGGTTGACTTTGACTTTTGGTTTGACTAAAAATTGGGATTTTCTAATGTATTAAAACTGAGAGATAGAGACACAGAGGGGAAGAGTTTCAAGCATAGGAATAATGTGTGGACAATATGTGAGATATAAACTTTTCTCTTAATAAAAGAGATTAGAAAATAATAATAAATAAAATAATCTAAAAGAAAGATTGGTTTAAGTTTCATACCTAGTTAAAATTTGGCATCGTTTAAGTAACTTATTGTCAGAGCTCAACTAACTTTAAAATGAAATTAAAATTCGTTTTAATTTAAATCGCATTGGCCAATAGATAACTTTTAGTGCCTAAGCCTATCTTTGATGATGATGACAATCTAAGAAGAAGTCTTTAAGTCTCTCTTTATCTCTGGATGACTTACATTGGCTCTTGGAAAATTTTTCGTATAGTGTTCAAACCTCGCCTCATTGCGTGCAATTGACTTTCTTTGGCTCTTAGCTAAAAGTTCGATATATTTTCACTTACCCTTAAAAACAAAAACGGAAAAAAAATCTTATCAACCAATACCGATCTTTAGACGAGTCTAACAACAATTCGCAGTTAATTAACTTTAACTTTTCATCATTTATATATAACCATTTCTGTATGGTCGCAATTAAAACCGCGTATAGAGGAAAATCATTCAAATGGCAAAAACCCAAGCCAAAGCCAAGATCTGGTTAATATGATAAGTTTCAATCAAATAACTTAAACCAACCCTCCCCATAGAGAAGAGGGTATGAGTATAAATGATTTAAACCAAGTTTCATCATAATTTCTCATTGTTCCATAAAATTGTTATATACAACTGATAAATGAAACTGAAAACATAAACGACAACAACAAGCAGAGATCGAGTCAAACTGATAATATGTTTCACACTCTGCATGGGTCCGAGTCTCGGGTCCCCTTCGAGTCCCTTAGGGTCCCTTAAGTCCGAGCGCCGTCCGTCGCTTGGAGTGTCCTGCTGCGGTAAACGAGTAGATCGCTCGTTCATGATATACAAAATTTTGGAAAATTGAATTGTAAAGGCAAAAAATGAAAATAGAATTGTTTTTGGTTTAAAATTGTGTGTGAGTGTGTGTGTTTGTGTGTTGTTGGCTGATTATATTTTTGTGTACAACAAGTGATCGCCGCTTGTTAAGTAGCCTGTCTCACTAATCTGTCCAAACACACACAAAAGGTCAGGTGTGGCCAGGGTCAGTTTTGTTCTCTAATGGGCTTACTCATCATCATGTGATGTGTCTCCTGTACATCACACTAATCTATTGTGTCCAGTTGGAAGGATTACAGAACATAAACCACATATTTTCATATTTTTCCCACGCACATTTATACAACATTCCTGTCTAAACATTGCAATGTTTTCTTTGAGTATTTCTTTAATCATTATTATATTTATTTTTCTTTTTTTGCATTTTATTTTTGTAGTTTATAGAAATTATGGCATTGGATTACATATTTTGTGCATCAAAAAATATATTTTTCTCCCACAATATACTTACGAATATCGTGAGTGTATTGTGCCCGCATTCCATTCTATCCATCCATGAGCTACTGACAACAACAACCCCATGTGAAATGGTCCAGAGAGCTCGAGAAAGTATTGTGCCACAGCGCGTGGCAAATTCGCAGTTGAGATTGTTTTTTAATTGGATATTCACCAGTATACCAGTAAATCCGCATCTAAAATTGCATGGTGAGGCAAATTCAATTGATTTATTCTTACAATTTTGATCAAAATTGGATTGTACTTATAAAGTTGGCATTTCATTTGGATTATGATTGCAATACAACTAAAATTTAGTTAAATCCAATCAATTAATATGGAAAAACTTGAACAATGAAAATTTCATTTGAAAATATTGGCTAAATATAGAAAAATGGATTTATTAGTAGAAGAATCAAAGTGTGGCTAAGTATTTCATTTGCGCTGCAGTCATACACATTTCTTGGGCTGTGAAATAGAAAAACATTGCCCCTTAAAGTATGCAAAAGGCTGTCAAAGTAATCTTACAATTAGTGTTAAAAAAATTTAGATATTTTTTAAAATGATTAACAATTTTAAACTGTGTATACACAAGATTTCCTTCGAGAATTATTTTCTATTCACTTGACAATCTAAAATTTGTTATAAATTTTTAAAGGCAAATTTTTGGATTCCCCATTTTGCAGTTTAGGGGTCAAAGTGCCTCTTCTTTTCTAGTTCTAGATCCGACATTGCCTGAAGAACTAATACTAGACTCTTTTAAGATTGTTTTCAGATGTTTTGGATGATTTCGTAAAAGTTAACTTTCGATTTGCGAAATATTGAAATTTTTATTTTACTTTTGAAAACTTTGACTTTTAATCTAAGTTTTCCCATTTCGAAAAACTCCACAAAAATCAAGAGAATCTTATGTATTTAACTAAATAAACTAAAAAATTTAAACCAACGAAATTTCATAATAAAATTCTATTTAGCTCATAATCAACTGATTCTATTTTACATAAACTCATTCGACTATAAAGAAATTTTATTTTCTTATTTAACATTAATAAAAAAGGTTGCTAATATAATTATGTATTGAAAAATTTCATTATAGGTAAAAAAGTGTAACAAAATATTGAAAATTCTAAGAATTTACATGAAACATTCAAAAAAAAAAGTATCTTGAATATATTTGAATATTTGGAAAATTTGTAGTGTTTGGTTTTTCCTATTTTCAAATGTCTTACCGTATATTAAGTGCACTTAAAGAAAAATTAGTCAAAAATGTGAATTGGTTTTCTAAATTCATTGCAATTTAAGCACGTAAAATATAGTACTCGAATTTTCCTCTCGTCTCATCTATGAATATCTTTAGAATTAATATTTATTTTATAGATTTAATCGAGCATTCCAGCAACATTTCTAATTTACAATCAGAAGTTTACCCACACGATCATTAATCATCATCATTGTCTCACCCTTCCAGCACTTTAAAAAAATACCAAGTCGAGTTTTTGTGTTCACAATTCGCGCCCATCATTTATAAATTGCCTTAGCCAAATAAATACTGAAGCCAACGCTTGAGTAAATCCATTTAATTGTCCCTGAAGTTGTCTAAAGCCTTTTTCGCAATTTTTTAAAAATAATATCCGTGTAATGGTTCCTGGCTGGGATGTACGGCCTCCGCAATCAGTGTTAGCATCCCCAAGACCGGACCCTCGACCGGATATGTTCGCACTCGTGTAAACATGCGTTTGTCATTAGATACACCGGAAATATTGACAGCATTCGACACACGGCGCACGACGACCATTTGATTTTTTAAAATTGCATCAAATGGAATACTCAAAAATTTATTTTTTTAAAGTTGCAATTTTGTTTTTTGCGCTTGAGTTAACTTCAGGAACGGTTGAACTGAGTTGAATTGGGTGGTTGGTTTTTCAGTTTCCTTTTTGTCGAGGGTCGAGCGTGTGTCCTTTGTCTTTGGGCATCTTTGTTGTAGTTAAAGTGTCGTCACCATAACGAATTTGGAAACACAAAAAACCGAATTGAAGGAAAGAATTGAAGTAGTACCTGAATAAAAATTTTACAGTTTTTTGTTTGTTGATTTCTTTTGGGGTTTCCTAGAGAGTTTACTAATTAGATTTTATTGCGTAAATCGAATCGCTTTGTTTCTTTAAGGCAAGTGTGCCAAATTCTTTTTTGGTTTTTCTATTTTTTTATGGTGTGAAAATAGATTTTTTTTTCAACAGAAAACCACATAAATATGAATGTGTCATTTCCGTAGACGTTTTTAAAAGTTTATTCAACTGCATTTTGAATGTCAATTAAGCTAAATTGCCTAGTTTTGACTTACAATGGCAACCGAAAACTATTAACAGAGTGTCTGGACCCCAGACAAAGTCAGTCAAATATCCATATATGTATGTATCAGCATCAGTCATAGACCTTATAGAAACCAATTAAGGGCCACATCATAAAGTGCATTAACCTCGTAACTTGAAAAACACACACAAAATATATTTGATTTGCATCTATGTGCATTATGTTTCCGTTTCTGCTATGTACAAATATTCCCTATACCAAAATTTCGTTGCACTCAATTTAATTTAATAAAATTTCTGTTTCTGTTTGGAGGGTTTGCGTTTTTTTTCGGGGTGCCACAATCTGTCTATCTCTCTCTGTCTTTCGTTTGAGATTATTAATAATTTCTATTTTCTGTGTGCACATAAAACCCAACCAAAAAGTTGTTTACTATGATCATTTGGTATACATATATATAAATGTATGTATAAGTAACTTCAATTAATCTCAATTAAGTGGCAAAACTTCTTGTTTTTTTGAAGTTTCTGGAAATGTTTTTAAGGGTTCACAGTGTTTGCATAGCCCTTTTCATTTACCAATTGATGGGTTAGGCCTTGGGCACATCAATTTTTTCCCTTTTTTGAAGATACCTTAATCTTTTGGGTCTCAATGGTTATATCCTTCTAAATTTTTCTTATATATCACAAAGCCAGATTAAGTTAATTTAAATATAGTCTTATTGTAAGTTTTGTATAAAAAATTAACGTCGATATTTAGTCATCGTCTTATTTATTATAAACTTTATATATATTCTAATATGATATAGTTCCCTAAATTTCCCTTAGGCAATATTAAGTGGCTTAGAAATGGTGATTAAAATTAATTATTCAAAAAAGTTATTCAATTGCTCTCAGTTTATTGCTTTCTGTTATTAATAGGGTATCTCACAGTCGGGTCTTTTATCTTTGTTTTTAGCTCTATTGTCATTTATTGTGGGTGAAGAAATTGGTTAAAATTTTCGTTTTCTTGACTGTTTATTGGCGTGTTAAAAAATGTTTGAAGAAGAATATATAAATTATGGAATGAAATAAGAGTAGTTCGGGAAAAGTTGTAAAAAAAACATAAATTCGCTTAATTGTTATATATATTCAAGTTGTTAAAAAGTAATCTAGATAATTAGTTGATTGAATATTATGTTTATTTCTTTATTATTATACTACTTATCATGATTTTCTCCATTAAGGTTTTATATTCCATTGTTATGTAAAATATGCATTATGAACTTATTTATTAAAAATACATAAATTGGTCACTGTTATTTTATTTACACAGATGCGAGACTCAAAAATCTCTTATTTTAAAAGGCTAAATAAGTAATCGTATTTAGTAAATTAATATTCCTTATAAAAACAGGTTTGAAACTAAATTTATTTGAGTGTATTAATGTGCTAAAGATTGATGAAATAAAATGGATACCATAGACATGAATTAATTGACTAAAATATTCATTTGGTTACAAGGATTGAGATGTTCCTTAATGTTTGTATGTACCTAAGTAAAGTATGAATATTCACAAAAAAAAAAAAAAAATCAATGAAGTAAATTCCATCAAGTATTCAAATTATTTGAAGCTTTAAATAATATAATCATGTAGCCTTTTACTCTTCCTTTTCTTATGACTCATTCATTTATTTGTTCACGTATTTCATCTTAAACAAAAACCTTAGTTAGAGATTGATTTAAAAGAGATGTTAGTCCTATAAATATGTAAAAATATTTATCATAAATACATAATTTAATTTAATATAAAATACTATATGGGTAATCTAGCTACGATCTTATTGTCAGTTAATATGGAAATTTTACGCACAAATAGTTTAGTCTTACAAGGTTAAAGGAACAACCCTTTGTTCGTTTGCAATTATTCATTGTTATTAAGTTATTTTTTCTTATACTGCAGAACAAAAGAAAACCATGAGTATAAGAAACCACCGCTTTCTGGGCAGCCAAGTGGTAAAGCTCAAAACCTTTGAAATGAAGTACTTCATTTCGTCCAACAAGTTGGAATTAGGTTCCTAAGTATTTATGAACAAACAATACGACGATGCCAAAATGGTGTGAAACTGAACGCTGAGAGGAAGCTTATGAACCAAAATCTAAATACAATACATTAATGTGAAACTTCCCTTGTCTTTGGTCGGCCTTGTCAGACTATATCCACATATATTTATAACAATATCAGACACACATACAACGGCAAACCCTTTAGAGGACGGCTTCTTTTTTCCCCTTTTTCATTGAGTTCTTACTCTTTGCGAAGGGCTTTTGTTATTTGTTTCAAATTCTGTTCACTGGCTCATTTGCTCACTTAAGCGAGGGCAAAAAGGAAACTTTTTTTATATTTTATTCTTTCCAGTTTTCTTTATACTTCATATTGATTACAGAGAAAAATATGTATGTATGTATGTATGTTCATCTCTAGATTAAATGCAATATGTTGATTTTCAAGGGTTTTCTTTTTCGGGTACTTTTGTGTTCAAATAATCGTATTGTATGCAAAGCATATTGGTCTATTGTTTTGCTATCATTTATGCAAAATGTCGGGGGGTTTGTGATAATTTCCATCTTCTTAAATATTCATTACAAGATGTCGACGTTTTTGAGTTTTGGGTTTGAGTTCGAGTATCGTTTCATATCGTTTTGATTGATTACTCAAGTGGTATTATCGCTTGGGGTTTTTCTCAACACGGGGCGTGTATGTTGTGTGTGTGTTTCTTTTCTTCATTCATTCATTCATTCATTGAAACATTCATTCTTTCATTCATTTCCATAGTCTTAGGAGGAGGTCTGCCAGCATGTTGGTCACTTGAGAGTTTCCTTTTGATGTCATTTAAATGTGATATTTAAATATCCATTTGTTTCTTGAGATTTGCATTACTTTTGAGTTATGAATCAAAGCAGCTGTCTGCTACTCAACATTTGCCAAATGTTGCATAAATGTAATCGATCTTTTCCATGGACCACCACAGTAGGGCGGTTTCTAGGTACATACATATATGAGCTAAGTAGCTGAAAAGGTCATAAGTTTCGTTATTTCAGATTCGGCTAATTGACAAGTAATTTGACATGGTTTAAATTTTAATATTTTTGAGATCATAGATTTTCACACACTTCAAATACATCTCTGAGAGAGAAAGTATGTCCCCCTAATACGTACCTTCGCATTATTCTTATCCTACATATAAGTGTCGAAGTAATAAACTACTTATTTCTAATAACACCAAACTAAAGCTGGAGCACTGTCTCATATGGCAAGTCATTATATTGTAGGTTTGAATAAGGACTTTTTCAAGAACGTTTTCCGATTGTGTTCAAATTTAACAGGATTTTAGCTTATTGTATGAATTGGTAATAAAACCAACAAGTTGTTTGGACCCAGCGGGAACCATCGGTACTATAAGAGGTATAGTCAAATATAACTATATTGAGTGACCACTCCATCTTCATCAAATTAAACAGTCCTACAGTCAATACTCACCCGTATTCTCGTACACATTTTCTAATAATTTTCTCAGATTCATCCCTTTTTATAAAAAAACAAACATTTGTATTACTTTTAATCATTCTCCGTATTTTAATTTGTTAAGCCTTCTTTAAAATAGATATTTCCAAATTTTCCTGCAGCCCCATCAGATTTGGAAGTTGTTAGCACGTCCTTTGTTTTAATTGTCATCATCCAACGAATCACCCACACGATCGACAATCAAATCATCACGAGCACTAGGGAAATCGGTTTGAGTCGATTCATTGAATCCGCCATCCATTTCCTCTTTAGTGTTAGCTTGCGAATTCTTATCTCCACCTCCCATCATAATAGGTTTGCGATTTTTTTCAAAATTTACGATTGTGTTTTTGGCCGTAGCCAGATTTTCCGTTACTTTCTGCATGTCCCTGGCCAAGAGACTTACACGTTCCGAAATGTCCGTGAGACGAGCTTGTAGGACCTGCATCTTGGTCATACCACTCTCCTGAATAACCTTTGGTTCCGTATATTTAGATGTATCACCCAACACAGAATCTCCTACATCAATATCTTCCAAGTTTATGTCCAAATTATCCATAGTTTGGGTCAGATCGTTTCCATTGGCACCGTTATCTTCGTTATCATCAAGAATCTCTTCAATTTTTTCTTTTTTGATTTCCTTAAGAGCAGGACAATTATTGTCGGAATTTTCCATTTTATTTTTTTCTTTAACAATTCTGAATATGTTGTCTCTCCAAAAATAAAAGTTATAATGTGTGAATTCTATTTCTATTCACATACAAGTAAACATTTTATCACTGGCCTCCTTTGATATTCTAATGTATTGAATTCTAAATGGAATTTGAGAGTTAAAATAAAAGCCAACTTGATGCCTTAAATATACAAATAAATTGAGGTATTGACTTTTCTGTCAAAAAGGGGGTAAAAATTGTATTATGAAATCAATAAAATAAGGTTAAAGGCCATTAAATAAAATGTTTATTATATCGCCTTTTTCTTGAGACTCTTTGCCCCTTTAATGCATCCTGTAAGCAAGCTGAAATCTTATATTGAAGTCCACAAAACTAGTGTAAAACGCTCAAATTATGCATTTCTTACAGTTTAAAATGTATACATATGTACATATGTCGATCTAGCTAAAGATTCTAAAATCTAGAGCCAACAAATATGGTAAGTGAACGCGTAAGAATTATATCGTATATCAAGTATTGTTCCTCCGCCTTCCATATACATCAATATTACCTTGTAAGTCTAAAATAATAGTTTCACTTCTTACTTTACCTAAGGAGTGAAATGGTACATTAAAGTCGCCAAGATGTATGAGACAGAAAGAAGGAAGCTACTTCAATCCTACTCCAATTCTTGATCAGCATTAACAGCCGAGTCGATTTAGCCATAACCTTTTATTTGTCCTTATGAAGATTTAGATCTAAAAGACTATATTAAAAACTGTCTCCTTTTCATAAAGATATTCCTACTTATTTGCCGCTTTTTTGTTTACAACTAAATTGTATAGTGGTATAATCTAAATGTAAATGTTTTGTACTTTAAGTCACAAAGTTAAATAAAATCTTTAATATCAAGTTTCATCCTAATAGTTTTCAAAGTGGAGCCGCAAAATGAATGAACTTAAAGATCCTAATGACGAAATGGATTTAAAAAGTTAGTAGGCATCTATTTCTCTCATTACTATTTTACTATTTTATATGCGTACCACATTCCTAAACAAATTTGTACACATTTTATATATCATCTGTTCTCGAAATTGTGGTTTACACATTATGCATCAACATATTTTCACACATCGCCGAGTAGCAGCATTTTAATCAATAAAGTTACTTTCCTTTCTCCCAAAAACTATCGGCGACAATCGGTTGCAAAGAGTTTTTTGCGCAATATTCCAGTCACTTGAGTGCGCATGTGCACACCGCATCACCGCAGGAGCGGCGCAATCCAAACTAACCACCAAATCTTGATCATTGGACGCGCAGCCACTCCAGTTTGTTGCAAATATATGAGTGGCCTCTTGACAGACATTGTCGCCGTCGCCGTCGCCGTCCTCGTCGTCGTCGCATCTCCTCCGTCTCAGCTCAAACTGTGCCCACTTGAGATTATTTCTTTTTTTTTTGTAGTTATTGTTTCATTTCTGTTACCGTACATTGTTTGCGTCGGTCTCAAGCTTCCTGTGGCTTGATGACGTCCACGTAGCTCTACCACCGACACCACAAAACGGTTTCAAAGACATGTATGTAGAAAAATTTCTCACGCATCGTTTCCAGATGTTGCAAATACATTATGCCAGAGAGTGGGAGATAGAATGTGACTGCGGCATTCAGTCAGTGAACTTACTTTAATCAGTTAATTAGAATAGTTCCTGTACTGAAGAAATCTAAATATTGTAATTAAGAGTTTATTTCAAAAGGAATCGGAGAGAGAAAGGTGCCAAACCCACTAAATTCATTCTAATTTCAACACGACTACGACCCCAATCATTTACCCCACATAGTCAAAATATGGCTTGTCTATAATACCACACTACCACACGCGTCAGTCTCATAATCTCAATCCAAACGAAGATTTGTCCAAAGAATTGGATAGGATATAAGAAAACAAGTCGACTTAAATCAAGTTCTAATGGATGATTGGAAGAATACATGGGAGGAAACCACTAAAAAAAATAAGTAGAATCGAAGCCAAATCGCTTATCAGCCGTTATTAAGGCTAAGTGGTTAAACGCCAAAAATTAGTAATTTTTTTAGGTATCTTATTTTGAAGTTTTTCTTTTAGTGTGCCAATAATTTTGTTTCGTGCCTTATTTTTTAGTTTTTTGCTTGTACTTATAGTAAGTTTATGTTTTTTAAAAATTTTTGTTCTTAAATAAATTCAATAGTCTTTTGGGCCAACTTCTAACGATTTATTTTCATGCCAAGGGTCAAACGGTTGTCAAAAAGTTGCAAAAACTTGCTGTGCCAAAAATTTTGTTTGTCACTGCAGTAAGTTAGTATATTTACGATTTTTTCTTATGTTTGGGTTTGAAATTTGAAATGAAATAAACCTTAATGAATCATAATTTTAGTATTTAAAATATTTAATATTGAAAGTAAGAGTTCCATCTCCAAGAGTTCTGAGAAATTTATTGATGGCTTTTTTAAGTGATTTCCAAATGAACTCCTTCAGGGATCTTTTGATAAATTTCTTAGGAAATTCCATAATGAATTAATTAAGGTATATTTGGCTGAAATTTTAGCTGTCTTTTTCTATATTGGACAGTCAAATGAGGTGTAAGTTAATACTCTGTATGTTTCTGGACTTAAAAAAGTATTTATCAAAGACTATCTAACAATAAGACAAAAAACATTGATGAAAACTGAAAACTTTACAAAAGAAATTGGTTTTTGCTTATATATACTTTGTTATCAACTTTTGTCGATCTCGTACGATTCAATAAAACTCAATAATTTTGTATTAAAACTCTCATCTATTTTAATTCACAATTTATAACTTTTGCTTTCAATTGTTATATCATTTATTTATATTCTCTTTTCTGTACAGTTTTGCAATTAAAGTATCTACAATTAATTGAATTTATTTTGAACAAAGGTCATTGTCAGCTTTCCATCTCCAGCATTATTTTCACAAAAAGAATCACAGACGATGACGACGGCGACCCTAGGAGTAATTACCACTCAAAGGGAACTTGGTGCCAGAAACTCATACTCTGAATTTTTGTGGGTCGTGGGTTTTAATTGGATATTACAAGAGGGATGTGCCTTAATAAGGAAATCAATTTAAATCTCTGTAAGAGGTGGCATGAGAAAAATCTCTCTCTTCCTATCTGTACAAAAAAATTAACAAATTCTGCGGGTGTAGGTTCTATAAGTTTTTATGGGTGGTGCAAAATATACAAACCAACAAACGTACATACATACATATATATTCCATTTCGATTCAAGTATATAGTTTTCAGGGTGTTTCAATTAAAGATCATTTCTAAGCAGTTTTTATGAAGAATTTTCAAAATTATCCAGAGCTAATCATGGCACTTTTGATAATAAAGTTGTCTCCGAAAAGAGAAAGAGAGAAATGTGTTATTGTATATTTTGGTATGCAATCGTGTGAAAATTGCACTTTTACTCCAAATTTTTATGCGGGTGTACACCACAAAAATAACAAATACAAATATAATAATATTAAATATATTGAATGCAAAATATTTCCCATAGAGAAAGGGAAATGTTTGTGGCTAATCCTGCCAGCTTTCGAGTTTTCTTTTGCTCTACTTATTTTACTTTGGTTTTTAAAGGGTTTTTGAGAAGAATGATTTAGTTTTGACTTGGTCCATCTATCGAGTTAGTCTTGACGTCATTTCACATCCACAATTAATTCTCAACTATTATTTTTCTCCACAGACGAGAAAATAATTGAGTTCCTCATTAAATGAGATCAAATCTATTGAATTAGTTATTGATCATGGTGATGTTGGGGCAGGCACATACTTTATGGACTTAGATCTTCTCTGGCAATAATTGAAATTTAATTGAATTTTCAATCCAAGGAATCCGTTTTAATAATATAAATTGGTTTATCTACCGATTGAATAGCTATGAGTCTACACTTGGCGTAGGCTTTATCACAAAATTTTTTTCATCAAGCCATTTTATTGAATTTACAGGTGATTTTTATCTAGATGATTAACTAGATAATGTTTTCCATGAGTAGGCAATAGTTGGGCAGAGAAGCCAGGCAGCAGATTATTATATGCATCTATGCAAGATTTTCCTTATAACTGTCAATATAATATGGAATTGATGTTGATAATGAATATCTCATAGGAAAAAAAGACTTTAACAAAGTCCCACAATAGTTTTCCTATATTGTCAATGAACTGAGCTTATTCATAGTGAGTACAACGAAAAATCTAAACCAAGAGTCAACATTTAAAGAAAATTAAGCACTGGCAACAAAGTAAGAAAATCGGAGATTACTCAATATTTCTTGTATCCTGCAATAAATAGTGCAATTTAATCTTAAAATTTTTATTGCGAACCTACCAATTCATATTCAAGTACAAAAAACTGGCTACTATGCAATTCTAAGTGTACATAAATTTAGCTGTACAATGATACGGATACCAAAAATGGGATTGCCAGCCTATAACGAACGTTGTGCCATCTGTGGGATGAGCTCTTTCCCACGCCAGACAACCCAAAGGGCGGCGCTGTGAACATGGCTGGAAGGCAACTCAACGTCATCGTCATCGCCATCGCCACAGTCATAGCCACTGGTGTGGCCTCCTGGCAAATGTGGTGGAAATTAATGTAGCTATTAGGTGTGGAAAAAGCTTATCAATAGGCCCGTTTAGATAACGCTAATGATGGTCACGTTTGAGAGGTTCAGTTTGGTTTGCTTTTCGTTCAACTATTTACTTTGATTAATTAATCAACCAAGGCGTGAGATTTTCCTAGTTGAGCAATTAGTCTTTCAGGTTTTTGGTTGTTTTCTTTGGCCAGCTTAAATATACATTAATTTGTCTTTAAATGTTTTGTGGCTTTTTTTGGCTTAATTTTGGTGGGGCGAGGGGGGTCCCAATGTACACTCTAAATTGTTGTAATTGTCAGGTTTTTGGCATGTGTGCCCAATCTGCTATTGACGTTTTGCGATTTGTTCTAGCGTGAAAAAATGCCCAACAATGCCAATTTGAGGGAGACAAAAGGATTATCGCTAGTCCTTTTTTTCATGATTTTGGACTGGGTATGAAAGGGGGAGTTGGATTTTGGGGTGACATTGTTTTGTGTGGGGGGTTGTAATAGAGTAATTGGTATCAAAAGGGCAATGAATAATGGAATTATATTGCTATCTGAAAGTGAGCCAAAATGTAAAAGAGAAAGAGGGAGAGCTTAGAATTATAAAGCTGTATGAAAGTCAGGAGAAATGTAAGAGAGAGTGAGAGAGAGCTTAGACTCAAAGTTAATTTAAGTTTTTATAAAAGTATAAATTGTTTTGGCTTACCGTATCATCTGTGGCGTAATTAATGATATTTTAGGTTTCATGGGAGTTTTCAGAAATAACCTTATACAATTCCTAAGAACCTAATCATAAATTAGAAAACATTTTTTAAGGAATCTTTTTTCTTTTTAAATGCACTTCTTTCTAATTTCTTGGTAAACTTTAAAGTTGTCTAATATATGTTAATACAGTAATTTTTGTTAAGGACAGTAAGCTAGTTAATAATAAATAGTTTAAATAATGAAATAAGAAATAATTTACTTCTGAATTCATCTCATATTTTTATTTGTCCAACATAAGAGGAAAATCTTTAATATTTTTTTTAGGAGATTACCCACAATATTTAATATTAAATGATCCTTAAGCAAATGTAAGCTTTTTTTTTTTTTTGAAAAAAAGATAAATCTATGAATTGAAATCTATAGATAAATATCGGTTGATTCTTAGTATTTAATGTATTGCTATTATTTTATTAGCACCTCGTGCTTCAAAAAAGGATAAAGAGGGCACATGAAACAATATCAAGTATCAATATTTTTTTTTAATGAAGAAGAAGGCCTCTGATAAAGTGAATTTGGTTGCGCCTACAATTATATTTTAGGTCATTTGCGTCGAATTACAAAAGGACAAATACCATAATGCCTACAACAACTGGTCCTTGGAGTTTAATTAGATGTCCCTACATATATTATAGACATGATGATTTTCATATATAGATATATAATAGAGCAACTGAATTACTAACCTTGCTTGAATATTTGACAAATCATTAAGATTTATATAAAAGGGCACTGATATCAAAAGAAATCATAAGCCTATTGCAACAGGTAAATTTCTTGTAGTTATTGAAAGATACAACCAAAACACAGAAAACAGATAGTAGTCATAGTGCAAACTATCAGCAAATCAGCGAATTTTTCAGGACATACCTTAGAGACATGTTTTAACATGTAGTAACATTGGCAATAGCCAATCTTACCCATTTTTGAATCCTTATTAAAGACCGGAAAGTACAAAACAGTCAATGACCTAAAAACCCAATTTGAATTTTATGTTTCTAATAAAAATTTTTTAATAACATGCTTTTTTAACTAGACTTGACTTGGATTACACTAATTAGTATAAATAAAAGTAGGAATTCCCAATTATTTATGAGCTTATCAAGTGAACTCTTTTGTATAATGTGAAACATTTTCCACGAAATCCCAATCGATGGCCTAAAGATGGCAAGCGTCGAACAACCCCAAAAAGAGGAATACAAATGCCATTTAAAATTCACTTAAAATACCACAAACACACACACACAACGCACACTCATAAACACACACAAAGTATATGTAGATTGTTTAATAAATTTAAGCACGAATTGGACCGCCGCGCCGGCTGTATCGTTTGGGCCTTCCCAGAAAAGAAGACGCTCAGCACAATGCCGTTGCGGCTGCGCCTTGGCCGGGCTCACGAGATTCTCTTGATACTCTCCCTATGCTGTTGTGTGTGTCTACTCTACTCTCAATTTGTATTGTCATTAGCGATTATGGACTTTGGGGGCGTAATACGATATGTTGACAAAACGCACACAAACAGACACACACACACACGAACAAAATGCCAGACACGGGGCTGACAAGCCTATAAAGCATTTCTCAAACTCAAACTCGAAACCGAAAAACGGCGCTACTTCAAAAATGTTTTTACTCCTTTTGTGAAACTGAAAAATCGAAATAAAAACGTAATCAAAACCGCAGACGAATGATGCGTCACAAAAAGACCAATTCAATAACAAAACCAAAAATGAAAAAAAAAGGAGGAGAGAGGAGAAATAAAATAAAATGAAAAAGGATGGGTTTTCCTTCGAAAAATTTGTGGCCTCCAGGCGTAACGAAAGTGAAATCGAGACGTTGCCCACAAAAACCGGCAGCTGGAACACCTTCGCACAGAATCATCATCATTATTATCATCATAATCATGATCAACCATTGCCATCAGAAACAACATTCAACACAAAATAATCATTATGATCATAGGCCCTTGTACTGTTTGTGTTAGAAGATGAAGGATCACAAAAGAGAACCAGTCGAAAGTCAAAAGGGGCACGCGCTGGGATCAACCCTGTGAGCCACAAGAAGGACCCACAATGACTGATCGAGGTTCTGTTCGGTTTTTGTGCCGTCTAGACAAGCCGCAGACATAAGTTTTTAATAGACTTATTGTAATTGAGTCACAAAAGCCACACACTCCACTCGATATGGTTACAATTCAACTCTTTTTTTTCAAAATATTTTCCAGCTGTTGGCTCAATGAATTGTCATTTGTTTGATTGAATTCAAAAGTGTTACGATCGCAATTTTACATGAGAGAATTTTCCAACATCCTTTTGTTGAGTTTATGCATGTTTTTAATTAAAAATTTTTCGCCAAAAATTAATTTTACATTTGGTTGTCCTCTTTGGTGACGCATTTTTCCGCATTCCGTTTCTGTCATGTCATGTTGACTTGACTGACTTTGAGCTACCTTTTTTTTCCTTTTGCTTTTTCCTTTGTGGCGAGGTCTTTTGTCCCAAATGGGAATAAGGTACAATATTTACACAATCTCGGTGTGTGCGTGTATGCGCATGTGTGTGTGTGTGTGGGTCAAGTTAACAAGTTAATTTTCCATATTTTCTTTGACTAAACTTTTGTCCTGGTAGAACGTTTGGCTCTTTATGTTTTCTTAATGTGGTCTGCAAAGGTTTTCGGAGTTTAACCAAAGGATTGTGAGGTGTGGGCGAATTTCGGGACAAAAGTCAAACTTAAAGTAATTAAAACTTTTAAAACATTAAGCATTAGTAATTTAAAGACGTTAAAGGTGTTTAATAAATAATAATTTACTACCTATGTATGTAGGCTAATTAAATTTATAGGTGAAAATCGTTTGATGTTATATTATTTGAAACGATAACGATAACAAATCATTTTAATACTATTAATTGTTGGCTTTTTATTTAAGATCTTCATTTACAAAAAAGCTATATATAGTCATTTATTGTTAGTAAATTGGTTGTCTTCAGGGACAGATGAAGGGGCGTGGTCTAGGAGTCCAAAGTTCAAACTCAAGACTCCATTAAGGACACATTTTTGCACTTTCCTTGTTATTATGGATCATGTAGTAATAATATTTTATTCTTGACGCAAAAACCTTTATTATACTACATTTTGGCCTATTTTGATTATATTTTATTGAGCATTTTTCTAGATCCGTCCCTGGTTGTCTTTTTGTCTACTCTTGACTATAAATATGTATATGTGCAATACTGTTAATTCTTAAGTTTTTCCAAAACAAAACAGAAAAAATAGTTGATACTAACTATGTTTTAAATACTATACTATACTTCAACTAAGTTTTAAACACTGAGTCAGAAATTAATGGTTTTTCAAAAAATTATCATTTAATTTGTATTTTTCTTCAAAAAATTATTATTTATTTTGTATTTTAAATCGAACTTAGCCGGCTCGAGGTCAATCTTGCAAATGAAGATTATTTCAAAGGCAACACACAAAAAGGTAGAGCAGCTTGTCTGTATAGCTATTTCAAGAACTACCAAGTTCTATTATCAGCAGACTTTGCTAAAGAACTCCAGAATTGCAATAGCCATACCATGTCTTGTATTTTATATTTTGTTGAGTGACCTTGTGAAAATTTTATGAGATAAATTAAAAACAGGCTCGAAATCACTTTTTAACTCATCGATTCAATTATCCTCGAGCCTGTTTTTAATTTATCTTATTATTTGTTTTGTTTACTTAGAATCTATATTTTAGATTTAAATCAAATTTTTACATTTCAAGTTCTTTAAAATGGTTTATTTTATGTTTATTTGTATAAAATTATTATCTACATTAATATGTAGATAGAAAGTTAGTACTTTTCAGTAGTTTTTCTTCACTTGATCAATATCCTTAAAAACAATAGCAATTTTGGTAGCTCTTCTGAGGCAATTTAACTAGTTCTGAGCTAACTTTCTTTTAATATAATAGACCTTAATCTGTTATATAGCCACATATATAAATCATAGGTTATCCTATGTTAAACAAATTCTCGAGCAGAGCGTATATCTTTTTCAAGGCATTTAAAATAATTCTCATATGTGGCTGGTTATCATAAATCTTTAACCAATTTCAAATAATAATGCGAGGGTGGTCTTTGAAATTCTCATCACCATAAACATTAACGCCATTATTAACCCGAGTCGATCTAAAAAAAAAATAACACACACACACACACATGCAACGACAACAACAAAAGCAAACATAATTATGATTGGGTCCCTAAGTTCCCCTCCCCCGCTGGACCCCCTTTAGCCATAAGTATTTAGTTGTCGCCGAGGCTTCAAACAAAAGCGACAAGCGACAACGATATCAACCAGAGCGACCGAGTGAACAACAAAAGACACTCAAATGGCGACCACACACAACAATACAAATCGGAGTGGAGGGCAGAGGAGTCGACAGGAGGAGGGGATTGGAGTGGAGAGGATAGGAATGGAGTATGTAGACATATGTATAGTAGCCGTCTGTGATAGACAGGCAAGACAATGAAGACAATGGGTCAGGGGCAGAGGAGTGAGTTGGTTTGTTTTTGTTTATTTGTTAGGATATACATAGCATCATCTCAACATCATATGTGTGAGTGTGTGTGTGTGTGTATGCTGTAATCAAATTATTTATCAGGTCCAAAAAACTAAAACGTGGAAGACAAAAAAAAAACACACACAACCAAACAGGCAAAACAATTAATTTTACAGTCGTTTGATGTGAACACTTTCACCCAAAAATCCAAATGGGATGAGCTGATGTACAAGCAAAAGGCACAACAACAGCAGCAGGAGGAAAATGGTTTGGTGGCAGGGGTGAGAGAAAGCAGTGAGTGTCCTTTGATGTTATGTTGTTGTTTGATTTGAGCCTGGGAGCTGGTGCAAGTGCTTCATGTAAAGGACAACAAAAACGATTAATCAAGGCAATTTACATTTGTATAAATATTTAATTAACAACAATATAAAAGATTTCATATTGAAACTGTCAGTCTGTCATTGAAAGTGGAAAGCTGGCGCCAGAAGAGGGGCTAACCTACTATTAATGAAGCTATTGACCACAGATTTCCAAAGAAAAAAGAATTGAAAAATAACAAATACTATTTGAAATGAAGAAATTTTACCCCTTCAGAGTTCCTCAAGTTGTAACAAAAAAAAAAAAAACCATTAAACGATTTGTTCTGATGTAAGGTTTTTTTTATAGAATTGTATCTTTATTATGCAATATATCTGATCGGGAGTGACTATAAACCAAAGACTAATATCGGTAAATCTGTAAAAATATGAAATCTTTATAAAAAAAATCCAAATTAATCTTTGGGCCCGTTTGGGCTCTATATCCTTTTTTATTCTCCCTTTTTAAATAGATGATTTTTAAAACAAAATATATAAAAATTCTATAAATTATAATATTGGTTGGTTACCCTGAAAAATAAAAATCAGCTTAAATATTTTATTTTTTGGAGTCAAAATAGAACATATTAATGTCTTATATTTTTATTGTAAAAAGTTGTGAACTAAATATTTTGAAAATGGGAAACAAAAATAAATTATTTATTCTATTTTAATTCTAATAAGTTGTTGCACATATTTTTGATTTTGTCAAAACAGGTAAACAAAAATTAATTATTGTTAAGTAAGATATGTTTATTGCACATGTTAAAATAAGATGAACTTAAACAAATTATAAAAGCTTCCTTTTCCATTTCCGTTTTTGTAATTCCCAACAAGTTTTATCATTGATGTAGTGATGGGGCTTTACAATTCAAAATTGATTAGTAATGAAAAACATTGGTAATACTCGCGCCGCATATGTATATAGCCAATTGATCCAGTAAATAATATCGAGTTCATTCAAACACAAGGGTTTTTGTGAGAAAAATTATTTCTAAAATTGCCTGATTTTTTATGTAAATCTGTTCGGTATTTCTGAAGGATTATGTCGGAATTTAAATAAAGATATGGATTTAAAATTATATTTTAGACATTGCAATTAGAGTGGAACCTCCATACTAAGACCTATTTACATTTTTAAGTTCTAAATTTTACAGGATATACGCGTAGTATCACTCTTTATAAAAGGCAGAAGTAAATTCTATACATTTTAAAGAAATATACCATAAGTAGCACATCCTATAAACTGCAACACGCCCACCCAGGCCAATTCGATGGCAATCTCTGGCAACCATTGGAAAAAGTAGAGAAAAGCGCAATCACCCAAAAATCGACCAATAATTACATGAGTGTTAAGTGTTTTTGCCACTTTTCGTTTTCCACCTAAGCCTCAACCAGCCAGCACCCTCTCCCTCTCTCTCCCTGCCTCCCGCTCAAATATTTATTTGCCCACTTTCGAATGCTGTCAATGTTGTCAATGGTGATTATTAATGTCCAACAACAAACCCTCAAAAAGTGGCAAATCCAAACAACAAAAAAGAAGGAGTCGAAGAGAAAAATTAAAATCAAACGTATGCTAGTTGTCTATGAAGTGTGCCTCTCACTCATCTGATTGTGGAGGACGAGGGAGGAAAAGGACCAACTAATGAGTGTAAACAATGGTGCAACAAAAAAAAAAAAAGAAAAAAGGGAACTGCCACAAACTGTTTGATTTGTCGCTTAGGACTAATGAAACCAAACATTAGCGCGCCACATAGCACCCTTCGAAAGGACCAGCTCTCGATTCACTATGCCAAGGGAAGGGGACGGGCTCTCTCTCTCTCCAAACTCTCAGAAATGTTGCAAAAAAGTACAGAAGGGATGTTGCCGCTGCCTAGACGATTACGTGGTTGACGTTGACATTACAACTACAATATGAGGGCATACAGTGGCCCTGTTGAGGCACACAAGCGGCTGGAATCGGCAGCTGTCTTCCCCCAAAAAAAAGGTTACTCCGAACTCTACTGGGATACTCGCAACTCTTCATGGTTTTTCACCTTTTCTTTATTTAATATTTTCCTACGTGTTTAAACTGGCTAATGCTAATGCCTCTTGGCCACCTGAGTTCATTTCATTTAGCTGGCAAGCGCCATGGTCAACTAAAAATACAAAAATAAACTAACTAACTGCTTGCCACTGCTCTTTCGTGGGAAACTCTCTAAAATGGCATGCGGGTGTGGTTTTTACTTCTACGATTAATTCACATTTTTGTTCGTCTTATTTGATTAATAGTTTTTGTTTGTTTTTTTCCCCCCGCTTTAGGCTCCACATCAATTTGTTGCATGCCCCAAAATGTCCATAATGTTGCACTTGTTCTAATGTTTTCGATTTCCCTATGAAAAAAAGGTAAAAACCCTTTCTTATTGAGCAATTAGTTAAACGTTTTCTCCCTTCAAGCTGTTGACAGTTTATGATTCATTCAATAAATCAAAACTTTAACCTGAAGTTTTCTATACCAAATATACGATAATTTGTCAGCGAATACATACTTATATTGTAATCGTTGGACCACCAGTAGAATTTTTGACATGCTCATTATATGAGAGAGAAATTTTGTTTGTTTTTTTTTCGAACTAAAACAAATAACCTGAGGCTCTAGGAACATCTACCTTTTCTTATTTGGATGTTTTTGTTTTTTTTTTTGTATTATTTTTGACGTATTTCAATTTATATATAGGAATTTTTGTTAAAAATTTATATAGCTATAGCTGACGTAGGATATATGTATATATGCCTTACTGATCTGAATATCTAGAAGTACATATAAATAGTTTACTCACCAACTAGTTAATAGATTAAGCTAGCAATCTAATAATTGACATAAATTCTTGTGAAAAAATTGAAGACAGGGGACATAGAGATAGAGATACATAGAGACAGATAGAGACAAACTTGAATTAACCAATAATTAAGGCTCTTTTCTAATTTAAATTTTCACATTTTTATATTAACTATATTCATACATAATTATGAATTGAAAATACCTTTCAGCACAGAGTAGTCTTTGTTTTATGTACATAAGAATCCCATGTCACCTTACTATGCTTAATATAAAAACCAGAATAATATTCAAGAATCTTTGAAATCTTTTTCTCTTAGTACTTAGCTCGTGCATCGTTTTTTTTCGAAAATCACAGACTTGTTTTATATATTATTTGAGACTGAAGTGAAAAGTATACCCATCCCCACAATTTTTCGTATTCATTATGTTTTTGATCAATTGAATATTAAAATACACTGAAAATAACTACAAAAACTTATGTCTCTGAAATAGATTCACTATATGCTTTATAGAAAAGTTTTAAATTTACTTGAAAACATTTGTACCAGCGTCTTAAAACGGTTGTATTAGACCACCAGACACCAAACTCTTCGATTCTGTGTCTCTAGGATTAAGTAAGCCTTGGAACTTGTCTATAGAACAAAATGTTAATTTTGTGGGCTTTTTAATTGTACTAACTAGCTATCTAATCAGTTACAGCAGTCAATTTAAAAAAAGACTTAAACAACTCCAACGAAATTTGCCTGAAAGGTCTGCGATATTCACTATTATTAGATCAATATTCAAAACCAATTCAAAAAAGCATTGACCGACTGATCAATTATATCTTACTCGTCACAAAAAGATGGAGTTAATATAATTATTGGCATTAACGAAGATGATTTCGACAAAATTTAGATGTCGTTATTTTATTCTATACCTCCAACTGATTAAGTTTAGATTAGGCAACATTTTAAGAAATTAAAGTTCTTAATAATCAAATTTATAATATTAGTTAAATACTCTAACAACAAACTAATCCATTTTGTACAATTTTTTTTCCCATGTTGTCCTTGCCTCAATATGCATTACATTTTCTACTCACCCATGGAGTTTTAGAGAGTTTTTTTTTTAGAGTTTGCAGCAGCTTCCAAAAGGGGCAGGAAAACTTATTAGGAAAACAGGGAAACCAACCCTGGAAGAGTCAGTCAGTTCCACACTTCAACCATCTATGTAGCATACCATCCCATCGTCAGTTAGTCAATCAAGTCAGGAAGAGGAGTTATTTACCGTGCAACATGATCCATCATCAGTTTATCACACAAGTTTGAAAGCTGTAAATAAACAAGAAGGAACAAACAAAAACTATGCACGAGTATTATTGAAATTTGATGCTGCCGTGCCGCATGATGATGACAACAGACAAAATACGTTCTGTCTTCTATAAATTTGACAAGGACACAAAGGTATTGTATGTGTGTATGTGGATAGAGAGCACCAGGAACCAAGAGGAGGCTGTCAGCAGGAGATGACTTTGAGTGGCGCAAAGGAGGCACAGCTTGTGATCGGCACGCGACGCGTTGCGACTATTTTATCTGAAAAGTTGCCACTTGAAAAATATTTCTCCAATATTGCAAACGCCACAGGATCGTGTCAGTTATTAAAAATTGAAAAATTCTTGATTATGATGATGATGATGACGGTGATGTAAGTACCAGTCAGCATTACTACCCTTAGATATGCTGTTAATGGTTTTCTCGCCAGCTTATCAGTATATTTTCATCACCGCCTACGCATAACACGCAATTCTCTGTTAAATGCATTTCACTCTTCCTCCTTCTCCCTCTGCACTCCCTTCCCTCTCTATGCTAATTATACAATTTTATCTATTTCAGTTCTTTGAGGGCCATGGCTCATAAATTTGTTTAATGCCAGCACTTGGCGCATGCGTAAAGTCGATAAGGTAGAAAGTGCTACAATTTACCATACCACAAACTGTAGTAGCATGTGGGCCAAAGTGATAATTCCCTGGCGCCCTAAACTTATTCCGAAGGCTCGTGCCATACGAAGATTGTGTACTTATATACATATAATTCAGTTTTTGGAGAGCAAATGAAAGCCTTATATAAAGGCTATCTTAATGGTATTATGTACTTACTCTAAAGACTTATGAGTGATCTATGCCACATTTACTCCTAACACACAGTCACAGTCCAATCTATGCTTTATCCCAATTCAAATATTGAATACCTAAAGTAATCATTGGATGATACTAATACTATAATTCAGTGGAAATATTCTTTTCCTATAATGAAATTACTTAATTTATGAAAAAATATTATAAGTCTGCTCAGTTTATAATCTTAAAATATAGTTTATTTTATAAAATTTCTAATATAAAATTACTTTTTCGAATCCGTTTTTTGGTTAAAAGAGTCATAAATTAGCTAGTTCTCATACTTCGAATCATATTATCTATATTACGCGCTCAGAATCTTTTTTTTTTTTTTTATTTTTTAAGTTATCCAAATGTTGTTTTACTTTAATTCAAAAAGGTTGTGAAAAAGAGCGAGATGGGCAAGTAAAATAACAATAACGAATTCATTATAAGTACATCATTTCTAGCTAGAAATGCTCAGCTGAGCGACACATATATTTTCCTGGTCTATTTGTCCTTCAGTTCGGCAAATCGACGACGCTCGTTATAACGGAACTCTTGGCGTACAGCACGCGATTGTCCCTTGATGGAACGAACAACCAATTTGTCATCACAATTGTGTAGCGGTTTATAGGTTCCTACATCGGGCTCCAGATCCCAGTCATCCTCGCATTCAGCTGTTTTTGGAGGTGGCGCATTATCCAACCCTTTTAAGGATGGTTTTGGTTCTTCCAACTCTTTCATGTCATTCACGAAATTAGAAACATTGCATGTACACTTGTTCCTGATATGATCCAATAATTTCGCAGCAGACACGCTATGTGTTTCATTAAATGGACATATAACCATCTTTTTCTTTTGTTGAGTGTCCAGCGCTCGGCAACAACGTACTAGATGTGTGTCCAGGCGTCCACGCAGGGGTCGATGGTTTTTATTTATAGGACAAGTTACAAAATCGTTGAAAGACATATTTTTTGTCCAATTGCTTCGGCGACCAAATGAAAAAAAAAATCAATCTTGTTTTAAATAATTTGTTCTATAATACATACTTGTTTTTGAGTTGTAATTCAAATGTCCAAATAGCCTTAAATGTTTTAAATCATTTGTTCTATAATACATACTTGTTTTTGAGTTGTAATTCAAATGTCCAAATAGGCATATTTCAATCTCCTCAGTGTTTAAACACTTAAATTGACCCCAATAGCTTTACATATTGTTATTGTATCTTCGAAAAATTAGATTTTGAATCATGTACGTGAATCCTTCTTCTAGTATGAAAATTATCATATATTAATCAACACAAGGGCTCAAAATATGCTCTTCAAGGTATGTGAGTATTAGTACATATCAACTAAGCTGAAACTTATTAATATTGGAATATTACAATTATTTAAGGACAAGAAATACAAAAAAGTAATTTAAAAAATTTACTAATTAGTAGCTGAGTTCTTTATTGAACGAATGTTTTTCTTGCAAAAAGAAAAGAAGAAAGAAGAAAATTTAAATACTGTTGTGAGTTGTAATTAAATTAAACAGTCTAGTCTTGGTTGAATTTGTGATTACATACAGATGACTAATACTACATAACTGACATATCTGTTAATAAATGTAAAATTATTAAGGTTTAACAAGTAAAGAAGATGTAAAGATTCTGTTCTCATTTGAATTGTCAAGTTCATGGAAATCCTAATCTCTATTGTCCCAATTTTTGAGCTCTTTTGCATAGTTATCACACTTTGCAGCTTAACCCAAATGCCTCTAACCAGCACTTTTCTCACACCTACGCTAGAGATGGGAATACCAAAACCAAAATAGAAACCAAAAAGACGTACAAAAAAATATGCCATCCGCTGAACTTAACCCAATAAATGCCTAGCATAACTTTCAAAACAAAACGAGAGAAAACGGCAGAACTAAAGAGTTAAAATCCTTAGTCTTTAGTCTTTTGGAGTTGACTCATAAATTCTGAAATGCAATGCACATTATCGAGTCGAAAAGTCAAAGAGTTGAAACTTAGCAGCATCGGATTCAAAAAAGAAAAAAAAAAAGACTTGGTGGACATTTTCTGGATGCAGTTGGTGTTGTTGTTATTTATGAGTTTTGTGATGTTTGTGCAAATTTTTCTATGTAAGAGACCAAACAGCAACAGCTATAGCCACGACATAGCAATGAACAGGAGCGGATTGCAGGAAAAAGGAGGACGAACACTTACAAACATTTAGGGAACTCTGTCTTCATTTATAAGCTTAGGATTGTATTCAAAAATTTGATTTAAGGGGACAAGTTTTAATAATCTTAAACGGGAGGAAAGATTTAGTTTTCTCTTGGTCTCTCAACTCTTGAAAGGTCTCCATGTAAAATGATAAATGAATATTAAAAAAAAAATTTTAAAATTTAACTAAATATACGGAAAGATATAATAATTATTCGAGATGAAGTAATTTTAAAGTAAAAAAACAGTTTCAACTTGTCCTTGTTTTTTGGAATGATTCTTTAAGTACAATCAGCAGACATAAAGGGTTTAATGATACTGTAGATCTCAATTTTTTTAAGTATATAAGATTATTGATAAGTTTTTATAAGTTTTTATATTATATATTTTTATTTTTAAAAGTTTTAATAATTATACTAAGATTGCTTTAAGAAAAGATCTTATAAGTTTTGAATATCTTATGATAATGAATCTTTAACCTGGTCATTGTCCGCTCCTTTTTCACACAATTCAATTTGGTCGTTTGGTTTTGGCAAGCTTGGACTTCTTTTTAGCCGGCTGGAAGACAGGGACTGTGTGCTCTTATCGTCGTGCGTCAATTGCGCAGACAACTTCATTGTAAAGCCACAGAGAAGTCAGTGAGAGAGATGCCTAAGCATTGATGTTGTTGGAGTTGGAGTTTCGCGGGACAGCAGGAGTTCCAAGCACGCGTCTTTCGTTCGACGACGACCACAGAAGGAAGTGTTGAAAATGTTTGTGGTTGCATTTCGACGGTTTGTTTTGTTTTTGTTTTATTTTTGCTGTTGTTGTTGTTGGTGGTGTTGAGTCTATGGCCCAGCAATCTAATTACATTTTGTGGGTGCAGTGAAAATTTCCAACTGCTTTTTGAACGATTTCCATCAGTCAATAAAAAGGCATTGGGTCGCAGCAGGAAAACCAAAACACCACGACGACGACTTCATCTGATATAAGCCATACGGACTCTTGAAGTGAAGAAGTTTTTCTTTTCGAGTCTCACAACTTTATTTTGCATCATTTCGCGGAATTGGAAATCTTCGTTGGAAATTGAAATGGCAATTCCTAAACTTGGTTTTTGTGGGTTTCTCTCTTTTGTTTGGCTAGTATTTCTGTATTTTTTCCCTCTCCCCCAAACAATTGCGTCTGGACAACACAAACAACATATGCCAATAGGATATGAACTGCATATGAGAATGCCGACAAGCCACAACAATTAAAACTAAAGTGGAAACGATCAACAAAGTGCAACCCTAGCGAACATGAAATTGATCTATTGCCGGTGATAACCACAAATGTTACTACCACTACGACTACTACTACAATTTGCATAAATTAATATATTAAAAACAAAAAAAATAAGAATATTCTACAAAATTGTTCCAACTAGTACACCCTCTCAAAGGATAAGCAATGATGCTATAGCGTGACTCATGATGGAATCCTCAATTGCCAATTGGACACTAGCGTCATGTGTGCCTGTTGGGTCTGGCTATGCTAATGAGTTGCATAGTCCTTCTCTTGCATAGGGACTTGGTTGGAACTCAATTGTCTGGTGGATGGATGGATGAATGGATGGATGGATGACTCGTGCTTGTGCCCTAGCTTTTTGACATTGTCATGCTGTCAAGCGGAACCAAACTCCGATAAGAGCAATAAAAATGAAAATAGGTTTTCTGTTTTTGTTAGTGAATGGAAGAGCAACAGTAGAAATGGGAGTGAAATAACAACATCTGTGTACGGCGGCGGTAAAGGCACTTTGGAGTCGAGAGTAGGTCACTACACTGAGAGAAAGTTTATGCTAAATGTGAAAATCAATCACCAAATTGAAAACAAAACATCCTAATTGATTAGGGATCGTAAGATCGCATCAAGTTTGTTCCAATACGTACATGCGTAGATTTTCTTCCTGAAGAGTCCATTCTGTTGTATTTTATATTATCTTCTATTAGTTTCTCTTTCAGATAAATTTCTAGGATTAAATTAATCAAGGTATGTGGACTGAAAAGCTGAAAATCTATAAAGCAGAATTGCTAATTATTAAAATTTCTAAATGTTAACTATAACACATTTTATTTCTTTTAACTAACTCTTCTTACTAATCTCTTTTGATAATCTTTTTTAACCATCTCTTTAAACTACCTCTTCCAAGTATCTCTGCCTATATATAACTATATCTTCTATATATCTATATATATTTGTTTATGTCTGAACTGATATCATTATATACCTAGGTATAGCTTTTTAGAAAAAGTTTCTTTTCTTCATCGTAAGATCTCAATTAATAAACAATACAGAAAGATATACAGACTTATATGTACATATGTCCCTTACTTAAGGGTATAATAGGTTTACTTTCAAAATTAAGACTTCCTACTCATATTAAAGAAACTATTCATAGGATTTGAATGTTTTTTACTTGAAATTTTCTATAAAATTCAATTATCAAAGTCTTGGAAAACGAAGGGTCCTTACAGAATGATCTGTTTTTTAAGAAAAGTTTCCCCAAATTTCTTGCCGTGCATTTTGGCTGGCACGCGATCAATGTTTGCGCAACTTAAACCCCATAGTGCACGATGACACGTTCTACTACCACGGCTATCAGTTGCCTCCTATATACGGCTCTATAATTTATGCACCCACACAAAGTGATGACACGCAGACCCAAAAATACAACTCGAATTGGATAGGAAATGTTGTATGCCAATTGGTTTTGTGTCACTTGGCAACTGATGAAAAACAAAAAAAAAACAATTGCAAATTAAATAAAATTGTAAATTATGCCAGAGTGGCTAGAAATTTAATCGAGAGCAAAATTACAATACAAAAGTACAGTAGGGGATAAAATGCATGATCAACCCTCTCTAAATGTATTCCATTAGCCAACGTTCCTTGGTCTGACGTCGCCAATTGAGAGGGAACAAACGTTTCCAGATCTCATAACGTGCTGAATTGAGATTCTCTTGCATGATGAGCTCATCGCCAATATCCAGATAATAACGCTTCTTGAAACTAAAAGGACGCCAGCGAATGCTACGCAATTGCTCATCACTTGGTTTATTGGGATCCCTATGGTAGAGTATTGGAAAATTAATAACAACGATCATTTTGAAGTTCTTTTGGCTTACCCTTTGTAGGCAAAAGCCGAAAACATTCTTGTCATAATATCCACCATACGAAATTCATCATCATCTTCGGTAAACATGCGACTTATCGAAGGTTCCACAAACAAATACATTAAATCATCATGATGCACAACTCCATACGGTGTATCTTCGGGATAGTGTATATGACTACGTCCACCCTGATAGGTGAAACGATAGTAATACACTTTTGTAGATCTAGCAGCCAAATGTATGAAACGATGTACCCCAAAGCCAGTCAAAGCATCCGAGTAAAGAGTGGCCAAGGCTTTCAATGAACTATTGGCATCAAAGGGCAATTGGCCAAAATAATGTTGTCGCAATTCTTGGCTAATATTTTGAGCACGCGGATTGCTGGCATTATAAAGAAAACATATAGGAGCCAATGCCTCGAAATTCTCATTGAAAGCACTCAAAAGCGAAGGACTTTGTAGTATGGCTAAAAATATATAAATCTCATAGATTTTCCAACTTTTATGGACCTACTTTATGGCTACTTACATATGGCTGGTCCAACAAATTCATCTTTGGTCATGCCTGTGATGATAGGCACTTTCATAAAATCACCATTTTGATAGCTACGCACAGGATCTTCGATTAGAAAACGTTCTTGACCAAAATCGGGCTCAATTACAGGTTTCCATAGTATCAAAGGATTATTGCGTCCAAAATCAAACATGCGTGGCAATGTGTTGGCATATTCCAAATAGTGTTTCTTTTTGGGTAAAAGTTATGCAATTGTAATCAGAAGAGGATTACAGAAATGTCTCTCTCAAACTTACCGCCTTGAGGCAATCCATCATATCGGACATTTCCTCAGTGTTGCATTGTAGAAGAGCTGCCTGTTTTTTGGCTAATTCGATTTGATTTTCCGGCAATGACCACTGACCAGTTGCCGCTCCACTCATCACAATGGCTCGATGAAAAAGACCCTGCGACATGGGCGACACCATGTGTAGAGTGACAGCCATGGCTCCAGCTCCATAGCCCAGTAAGGTTATGGCATTTGGATCACCACCAAAACGTGATATATGCAATTTAACCCAACGTAAAAGTTGCACTTGATCCTTGAGCCCCATATTGCCAGGAGCCTGCCGAGTGCCAGTGGCCAGAAATCCAAGTGAACCGAGCCGATAATTAAATGTGACCAATACAAGATTACGATCCATAAAATACTGTGGTCCAGCAAAATTTTTACTTTGTCCCGACAGGGAGTAAAAGCCGCCAGGATGTATGAAAACAATTACAGGCTTCTTCACATTTGGCTGCTTTTCGTTGGGCAGCTCCTTGGTATATATATTTAACCTTAGGCAATCCTCACTGACATCCTCACTAAAGAGTCCCGGTTGCGGGCATTTGGGTCCATCGAAAGTGGCATCGAATATATCAAACCATTGCTCGATGGGTTCAGGTGGCTGGAAGCGTAAGTTATCCACTGGAGCCTTGGCATAAGGAATGCCACGAAAAGCATAAAAATTGCGTCCAGCTTGTGACGGTAAAATGGTGCCACGAATTTTGCCCAGAGCTGTGGTGATAACCAAATCAGAGAGCTCCTTATCGCTGCCGATGGGTGCTAGCGATTCAGCATCGCCATCATCCAAATCCAAATCCAATTGATGGCTTGCCTGAAGGAATATTAGCTGCAGCAGTGGCAGCCACAAGAGACGCCACATCGTTGTGTTAACCAAGAGAGACTGTTCCAGCTTTGGCTTGAGATGGAGGCTTTTATAGCCACGGCTGGAACCAGCTTAGGAAGCAGGGATTATGTCACATAAACTTAACAAATTGATGACATTCTGTTGCGTACTTGACATTTGGCTTGGGCGTTGGCTTGTACTTCCTTGTTCTTACCATAAATAAAATGCTTCCCACACACACCCAACTTTTTTTACCAGATCTACAACCAGATCCACACCCACTCATTTCTTTTGTGGCATCTCCTCTCAATGTTTTGTATTTGTGCTCTAATTTTCCCACGTGAACTTGTTTGCGTGTTTCTGGCTTATTAGATTAAAAACACCCTTCCAACAATCTCACTGACCCTAGCCCAGTGTGGAACGGGCTAACATTGATCCTTAAATGCCCGCTAATAGCGTTTAATGGTTAGCACTTTCGAAAAGGGAAAAAAGGTGCTCAAGTCATAAAGTTTGCAAGATGACACACCCCTCTTGCATTTACTCGCTCCTTTGAAGTCGTTCCATTGTTCTTTTTTTTGGGCATCTTCCGCTCTTCCTTTCGTCATTTCCTTTTGTTCCATATTTATTTCTTTTTTGTGTGTTCTGGTACAAGCCATAAGGGGCCATAATACAAAAGCGTGCTAATTGGATTTGAATTGGACAGTCGAAAAGGTAGCAAGGAAGGAAGAAAAAAGGAAGAATAGTCGGTAGTGCAGGGTTCTTTCATGGTGTGAAAACAAAGATAGGTGAAGAAGGGGTCTAACAAAGTCTCAACATATTAATCGAAATTTTTATGGGAATCCCGAAAAATTAGAACAAACTATTTACACGAAATCGATATTAAGCAATGCCTAAAAAGGAATAGGATCAAGTTAGGTTATTAACATTTTGGATTAATTTTTAATTAAACTGTTTAATGTAGACTAAAAACATTGGAAACCATTTTCTGAAAATAATTTTTAAGATTAGCTAATATTGTATTTACTTGTATTATAATATGTGTTTGTAAGAAAATTAAAATTACAGGAGGACTGACGGACATGGCTGCTGGGACTTTCGGCTAGTTATTACTTTGACTATCCAAAAAAGCCCTTGAAAACCAATAAAATTTTATATGTGAAGTAATTTGAAAATAATTTAAAATGGCAAAAAACCGATAAATCCACTATTTGTTAAGTGGGAACAGTAATAACAGTAACAGTAACTTTTATGGGAGTTAAAAAACTTTTGTTTAAGGTATAAGACATATAATTCTAATCGTAAAATCACATCACACTTTTGAAAACTTAGTTTCATATAGTAATTTAAGGTTTTAAAGCTAAAATATTTTTATGGAATATACTTCACAACTTCTAAAATATCTATCTTAATAAGCAATTGAATTGATAATCTTCAAAATCTTATAGATTCAGATATAAATTATACAGACAAATCTTTGCTAAGATCAACTCAAATATCGGACATTAACAATTAGCTAAGATTATATTTAAATGGCCGATATATATTCTTAAGAATATAAAAATTAATTTTTAAAGTGTGATACACTTGGTATACAATAGAAAGCTGAGTCGAAATATTCAAATCCACATTAGACGCATTCATCATAATGAAACAAATAAATGAGGCAATTATTCAATTATCTGTTTAATGACTATCCTAGTAACAGTATTATCCATATAATACATATATATTCCAATTAAAATATATTCCATTAAACTAAAAGTAAGACAACATTCATTCAATCAGTACAGGTGACTTTTTGTTTCTACTCTTCCTTGTCAGTTTTTCAGTTTGTTGCCGTAGGGGCTAGGACAACTCATAAGGCTACAAAAGTTACACAGGACAAATGATGGTAATTTAAACTTGAGTTCCATGAAGTCTCACAAACATAATTGATGGCCTCTACTAGACCTGGCTAATATCTAGCATGACTCGCGTCGATCTTGACGCCTTGCCTTTTACTACTGCTTTACTACCAACTCTTCATCAGCTCTTCAAATATTTAGTATTCTGTGGTCGTACATGGCGTTGTCTTTGTTTATCCTCCTGCTCATATTACCTGGGTAATTGTAACATCAGTTGAGGCACACTCAAGCACACACACACACCACGCACTCTGGGCAGGTGACACACTGCAACAGGCAACAGAGACACTAATGACCCCAAAAAGGCAAGTAACTGACGATGACGAAGACGACGACGACGATGTCTTGCCATGCGCCACAGGATGCGTCTGCGTTTGCGCCAGTGTCTGGATTCTGCGTCTGAATCTTTGGGCTCGAGGTGTGAAGTGTGCGATTGCATTTATTACTGCCTGGAGAGAGGCGTTCTTGCCTGTGGAGATTTTGTGGGTTTTTTTCCTATTTCTTAATAAATCCACTTGAAAATGACTTTTAATTTAATTAGTTTGGCAAATGTTGACAAAATTGTGAGTCCTTTTTTAGTATGCTGTGTTTGTTTGTGTGTGGTCAAGAAGTTTTCACTAGAACATTGATAGCAATCAATGTCGAATTGGTAATGCATAAAAAATCAAAAAATACCTCTAATGTCAAAATAATAATTTATACGTTTATGAAATTAGCATTGAATTCATAGAACATACAAATAGTTCCATCCCTCCAACCCTCCGACCCTTCAACGAGGTCGTTCTGGGCCAACTCATGTGAGTAATTTATGGGCCACAAAATCGTATCGTGGTGCTGCTGGCGGTGGTGATTATTGTGGTGGATTTTTGTGCAAAAATTCTATTAAAAATTATCCGAAAATATTTTTGGTCATGGAGTTTCAAGCTATGCATTGTATTTGCCTATCTTTTGCATGCCAATTTTGGTTTTGTTGGCTCATATTAGGCAAACATATTCATAGTATACCCGCCCATCATTGCTTTGGCTAATTAGTTGCGATTTGTTTTTTCGCTTAAATAGTTTTTATGGCTTCTCGCGTGGAGCATCAATACAGAAGCATATATGTTCATATATGTATATATAGGAGAACGTGTGTCAAAAACGAAACCCGGATATATGGGCACGCGTCGCAAAAGGTGCGCCACAATAGATAACTTTGATTGCCCTCTTAATGAGTATGGCAGGAGGAGGAGAAGAGGAAGAAGGTGGAGGAGGTAGAGAATATGCACCTGGCTGTTGTATAGCATATGAGTGTATTGAGATAAATTGACACTAGTAAAATAAGAAACCAAATAAAAAAGGGACTAAAACTTGTTCCATTCCATTCCATTATCATTGCTAATTTGTAACCAACTCTATTCAATTGGCCAATATTTTTTATATTTTGGAAGAAACTCTTTACCAGTTTATTTACACTTATTGTTAACTACAAAAAGTATCTAGATTAGTTACATTAGAAAGCTAGATATGTAACTTAAAATTAGTCTAAATAAACTGCTTAAGAGTTTGCTTAACTTCATGCTTAAAAATATTTTTGAAAATTTATTTTCTTGAAAATAAAAGTTTACAATTTTCGTTAATAAAAACCCTATGGAATATACATTATGCATACAAACATAGAAAATAGAATAAATTAAAAAAAAAAAAAATAAAGTTTTCGATCTTTGAACATGATCTTTCAAAATAGTATAGAATAATTTAGTGACAGGATTTTATTTTATGAATTGTTTTATTAAAACCTAAAGGCTTAAAAGCCTTGTCAGTTTTTAAGCTACTAACATTAAATGAATTTCATTTTCATTTTAAATATAAACAAACGGAAGTTCTTAACTTAAATGAATTTCCAAAATATAAATAAAAAATCGAGTTTTTAATGATTACATAAAAAATGGATATGTAAATTGAGGCACCAAAAAAGAAGTTTATATTTTGTTTCAAGTTACGATCAATTATACCACAGCGACAGATTTGGTAAAAATTTTGTATTTTAACTTTATAAGTTAGTCCAACATAAGCTGAAAACAACAGACAAATACTGATAACCAGATTTTAATATATATTCAAGACCATATCGATCAATGGTTGGTTCAACACTAAAAACTTTATTTCTCTAATCCTTTCGTGATTACTTATGTATGTACTTACAATGGTTAAATAAGAATGAATATAATTTTCAAAATAAATTATTGGTAAAAGTCGGCATTTTATTGATCACTTGAAGACATTGAAACATTTCAAGTAAATTTCTTTCTTTCTTTCGTATGGAAACTAGAACACAATTTATTCTCGTTTGGACCATAACTTAATAAACAAAGGTGAAACTTTAGGTTCGCTTTCCATAAGTTTACTTATGATATATTAAACTCCTCTTTAATTCAAGCCGACTTTAATTAAATTATAGCTAATTCACTTTTATATAAATGGAATTTCTCTTTTAAGTGGTTGAAATTTTTCTTCATACATTTCCATTTAAATATCCATTAGGCCTGGTAGATAGCCAAAACCAGCTGCCCAAGGACAGTTTCAATATCAATCACTTTTTTCACATACGTCGTTTCGTTTCTGTTAAATCAGCATATGCAAAAAGAATGACACACACTCAAAATCTGAATTCGAGAATCCGAAGCAACTTCAACTTGAACTCATAGGATAAACCGTTGCGATATAAACAACAATTGAGGAAGGGAAAAACGGTAGAAACTGTCAAAGGCAATTGTCATTGGCTTTGTTCGTCACATCATGTAGAGGGGGGAGCAGAGACTGATTCGAAGGGGTGTACAATAATAAACAAACTGACAAACAGACAGAAAGACAGTCAGTCAGGGAGATAGACAAGATTGATCATTTGATGGCCTATGGCCCATCAATACATCAATTGGCGAGTGTGGGCTGGTATGGGCTAAATAAACGTGGGAGTTTTACAGTTTTGCACCTTTTTTCTGCAATTGAGGCTAAACAAGGGAGAGTGTCATCTTTTTTTGTTTGGTCTTCTTGAGGACATGGACTTGGTCTTTTTAGAAATGCTTAGCACGTGCCTGAGCGAGGTCATATGAATGTAGGAACACAGGCCATGTAAATCTTACCAAGTGTCGTCGTCTGTAGTCCGTCTCGTCTGTCGTCTAGTCAGAGGAACTGAAGCAAGAGAACAACTGTCGCCAGCATAACTCTTGCAACTGAAAATCCAAGTGCAGCTGTTGGGTCTCGGCAGCTTGCCGCAGTCTTTGCCACTTCCTTTTCGTGGTCTGTTTGAGAATCAGGCGAATCAGCCTCAGGAGGCATAAGCACATATAACTCGTGCCAATGCCGTCTACTTCCATACATACATACATACGTGCCCAGCATCAAGACTAAATTAATTGTTGTTATTATTTACCTTTCCTTTTCATTTTCCTAGGACTCCGCCACCTGTTTTACCAGTTACATTAATTGAATCTTAATAAATAATACACAAAGAGCAAACACAAAATAGTGAAAAAGGGAGATGAAACAGTTGACATCTTTTCGATTTCGCTAAGACCGCTGATAAGTTAAGCTCTCGCTTAATGCTCATCCATAATCATAATCATAATCGTATCGTATAGTATCGTAAGCATAATCATAATCGTAATTCAGTTAAATGGTTTGGCATTTAATCTGGTGACCATATTACCTACTGCTCTTCTGATCTCATTCCATATTGTGGGTCAAGCCATGCGTGTTTTGAAGTTGACTGGCCTGGCGCTTCGTTTTTCTTCTATACGACTTGATTATTTCCTTTCTTACTGTCCTATAAGTACTTATATGCGGGATGTTGGCCCAGAGATTAAGATTTCTATACTGTAATTGCAAATGTTTCAGAATGGTTGAGCAGATGCATCTTTGATAATGATCAATTTCCATGGAAAGTGAGAAAGTGGTTCGATTTGCGAAAATCTAATAGATATTACTCTAAGGGTATCGAAATTGTCTTGATTTATTGAAGAAGGAGTAAGAGCAAGAATTAAGGAGGTTATATATGTATATATATTTATCTTTTATCAGACCTTATAATTTTGCCACAAGTCACTTCAAAAAGTGATATTAAAAACATTTATATTATTTGTAGAGAAAATATTTTTGGGGAGGTCCGAATAAAAAATCCATAATTTTGGATCAAAAATTTTAGTAATTTTTGATAAAGGCATTTTGTCAGTATACGATTTTATCAAAATTACACGACCTTTATGAATACTTACTTTTTGTGGCTATAAAGAAATATAAAAAGTAAAAAATAATTAAAAACCAGACCCCCCGGACGCCGTAGTTAAAGATTCCAATGTATATCTATGTATGCCTAACTGTACTATGAACCTAAGGATTCTGTAAATATTATTCTCACAAGCCAAATATTCGTATATGTTTTTGGAGATATACAGCTATAATCACAGCCTCGAATAAATTATCCTTGAATTCTATAAAGAACCAGTATGATTTTCTTGATAACCTTTTTTGCAAAGTTATTTCGAAGAAGCGTAGCTCCAAACATGAGGAAATTCATTATTTACATATAGCATCTTAAAGATATTGTCCCTATCAAGAGGTGCAAAAAAAGTAGTGCTACTTCTTAGTATAGCAACATATAATAAGCTTCACTTTAAATGGAATTTTAAGCTTCACAAGGCTCAATTCAATTAAATAGTTTAATTAGCTTTCAAGGTCCATGGTCTAAAGGGTACACTAGGAAACCTCAAAGGTCTCAAAGGTTTCCAAGCAAAGGCCAATGCATTCAAGTTAATTATAAATCAATTTTCATAACGAGACAAGCACACACAACGCCACCCAGTTAGTCAACTGAATTAAGCTATCTTATCTAGCTATCATATCTCTTTCTCTCTGTCTGTGAGCACAGAAGCAGAGAATTTTAATTAATGCACTCAAGAGATAACTAAGTCAATTTAAAATCAGCAAAAGGGCAAGCAGGCAATAAGTTGAATACCCAGGACAAAAAAAAAAACAAAATGTCAAATAAAAAACTTTAAAAAGAGCAAAAAACTTGACTATCCTCGAGCGTCTAACTGCAATATTTGCCAGATGTGAGCCTTTACACATACACATACACATACATACTTACCTACTTAAACATTATGAGGGCTTTCTGAGTTCCTTGACATGACCAGAAGGTTTTTTGTTTGAGTCACGTTAAGAAAATGGGCATTACTATCAAATGGGCTTTTTTTTTGTTTTTGGTTGATTTCCTTTTAGGGACTGTCGCGTGTCTTAGGGCCGCTCTTTATATTCTTGATATCATTATGGCAAATTTTCAACAGTTCATTTAACTGATTAAAGGTGTCAGGATAGCGACATGGCGATTTTGGGTAATTTGACTGATGAAGAAACGCTCCTCCCATTTTTGGGACTTCTCTCTTGTCATGCCGCTGCTCTTTCTTCTTGGTTCAACTGGTCGCTCTTTTGGGGTCTTTAAGTTTTGGGTGCGAAAATTACAGTTGTTAATTCTATATAATTTTGGCACCTTCTGTGTTTTGGGGGAAAAGAAGTCATAAAATTAAATTTATGAGTTATAATTTTTATAATCAAAAAAACACAAAACCACATTACACCACAAAAAACAAAAAAAATATTAAGTTGCAGGTCTTTCAACCCTTTTCATGTAATTGGGTTCTAATCGAGCTAAGGTCAGAAACAAAAAACAAAAAAAAAAACAAAATAGAAATCCATCCATTAGCAAAGACATTTGTCAAAATACAAGTCTCGATTTTGAGTTGTGGCTTTTGTGGGTGATGTTTGTTAAATACTAATCAGTCAATAGGTAACAACCAAAAAAAAAATGTTAATCCGCATTTAAAGTCGTTGAGCTTTGCCTGGGGTTACTTGATGGGGAGGGGACCTAAGAGGGGCTCCTCCGCTAGACCTCCCAGTGTGACGACCAATTAATTGCGTAAATGGAAAAAATTGCCTTTTGACTCTTTAGTCTTCGAATTTGTTTTTTTTTTTTTGTCTTTGTTGGGTGCCACAAGTCACACTTTAAAATTGGTGTGGAAGGAGCGTTTACAGTCGAAGAAAATCTCAAGAAAATGTTTGAAAATGTGTTAACAATTTTCTTTGGGCTAAGTTTCTTTTATATAGGGGCAATCATTTATTTAGGTGGAACATAATTTGTATATGTATATATTTAGGCTTTGATAAAGTTCTTACAAGTCGTGATTGATAGAAAATGCATTCTTTATTAAAAACCATCTTACAAAATTTTTTGTTTTAGTTAAAATTTTGTCGTTAGCAAGGATTTGGATATAATCGAAATGATCTAAGTCGGTAATCGCTAAAAACAAGAATTAATATTTATATAGTTTAGCAGAATTGCTATAAGTAATACTTATTTAAATTATTTTCCCATTTCGCATTATGTTTTAGGGTAAAATAATAATACTTACAGGTAAAGTTTTTGGAACATACAGTTTCAGGCCTCTAAGGTTTAGTTTTATGCTTGTTGGTCTTTGTTTTAAGATAATGTACCGTAAAATTTATAAACTTACCTTTATCCCTTTTTTTGTGCACTGTAATACTAAGCCTTCAATGGAAAATCAGCAATCAAAACGGAACAGAATATCTAAAATTTGAAATATTGACAATACGTACATCTTTAAGCCCTTTCAAAAAGTTGTAGGTGGGGTAAAACTAAGTTCAACTGTTTTCTATAAATTTTCAATGTAGCCCCTGAATCGAATTTTGAGCAAATTAAAAAACTACATTTTGCATGCAATTTTAGTTCCTTCGACTTTATTTCGTTTTACGACATTTATAAATTCTAAAGTATTATTTTGGCTTTTCTATGAAAGAAAGTGAATCATCTTCAGATACATTATCAGATACAAATACGATATACTTCGTCGCCTTGCATCGATGGGTCGACCAAAAATGTTGCCATCTTATGTATTTATATGTCTATGTTTAGTCTCTCATACCGTCGAGATGGGGAAAAAAAAAGAAAAATTACCCATTCTTATAGTAAATATTCGACTAAAATCCATCATAGTCAGTATGCCTAGTAGAAAAAAAGGCTTTTAATAGCCTAGATCCACTTCTGATAGCGAGATATTATCTAATATTACACCCAAAAATATACATTTTGTTCAAAGGTTTCAAAGATTTTAATACTTACTAAAATTGATGAGAAAAATAAAGGACTTTACTTAGCTAGAAATGAATCTGTCTTCATCAAGTAAGTGTTCATCAAATTTTATATTATATGTTATTATGTTAACTTAATACCTAGTATAACAAATTTTAGAAAATTTTTAAGCTTCGGCCATTTTTTCAGATATGTATATGTATAATATAAGAGAAAAATTCAGTCTGGTAAAGTTATTCCTGAGAGCCATTAAACAATAAATATTCAAGAATTAACTCTACAAACTTCTTTAATTAAAAAACAAATATTCTATCTAACGGTTAATTTTAACTTAATACTTTTTAAGTCTTTAAAATAGTTTTTATATTTGTCCATATTACTGATGAATGATGTATGCATATTTTTCTTCAAGTGTAGCATAGCGAATTAATTAATAATATTTTACTTTAACAAAAAAAAAAAAAAAAAAATAAACGCGCTAGAAAACCATTTCAAACTATACCAATTTTTATTTATTTTAACAGCATGATGATTAATTTGATGCGCCAAAAAAAAACAAAAAAACACAAAGTGAACTTATGAGCTTTACCAATAATTTTTTGAACTGTTGGAATCTATTGAGGGTCTTCTCAATGACAGGGCCCAGGCCCTTTTTCTTTTGTTCGCTGGTGAGGGAGAAACAGCTGGAGATTGGCGCGTTAGTGGAGCACGCGCTCATTAGAGAACTTGATGAACTCCAAGATGGACCACACTTGAAGTTTGGTACTGCGAAATGAATTATAAACTAATGTTAAGGCAATTAATTGCAAAAGTGGAAACAAAACAGAAAATGAAGTAAACGCAGCTGCAACATAAAGCGAACCACAAATGCGATAAACATTTGCCAGAGTTGTACGAAAAATTGTAAATATATTTTCTACATTTCATTGTTGAAATATGTATTTGTCACCCGTATCATTTGCTATGAAGCGTAAAAGCGGCGACAACAGCACAAAAAAAATAAGATAGAGAGAGAGACGAACAAAAAAATTGGAGGAGGGCCATAACTACTACTACTACTACTAAAGTCAGGTAAAGGTAAATGTAAATATATGTATAAACGTATGTACATATGCCTAGCAGCCATTTCTTTCCATTTGATGGTTTCTACCGCGAGTGTTACACATCTTTAGGCCCAATCCCGTATAAGTTGCAAACCATCTTCCATATTCATTTCCATTACCATTAACATTACCATTACCATTTCCATCTTCAAGACTTTTGCCCTTTTAATTATGGGTCACACTCAATGAGCAAGTCAACAGTCAACAGCCATCGTTGCATTTCCTGTCTGTCTCCCTGTCTGTCAACCAATTGTAATGGCATTTTGGTAGTTATAATTTTCACTTTAACGCCTATTTGCTTCTCCATTTCTTGGTTAATTGTTGTGCTACCAACTGGATGCATAAATTTGTTTAGTGTTTCCTTTGTTGCCATTGTACACACATACATACAAAGTTGTTGTTTGCCCTAAATGGCTATGCGGGCTGATCAGGTGAAAACACAGAAGAAAAAAAAAAAAACAGCAGCTTTCCTTTCCTCTTTACTAAATGGTCTCTAGCTAACTCTGTGATTCCCCCTCATACAGTTTGTTTCAGTTAAAATTAGTTATCGGAGCAAAAGTCAATGCCAGCATATGTGAAATTCTAAAGAAGATGTCCACCAAAATGACAGGCAAATACTTTGTAACATTTTTCAATTTCAATTAAATTTGTCTATTTTATAGTACTTTATTCATTAGATTTTTTTACATGATTTCTTTGGGTGATATTCAACGCAAATACAAGTAAAAAGACTAATATGTATCTTTTATTCTTGGCATTTAAATCTAACAGATAATTATCTAATATGATTACATATCTTGGACAATGTTCAAATGTGAAGTAAGCGGAAACGAGAAAGAGGATAAACTGGCCAGGTTGAAATCTGATTCGCCATAGACTCCCAAGTCTAAACAGCTGTGAAGTATTAAAACCGATATGGCAGCGTTATTAACAAGACCTCGAAGGTCCTTAGCAAAAAAATGACATCTAAAAACCGCCTGTGGTGATCACAGAACACTGGACAATCGGAGTCGAATGGGAATGCCTTTCAATACTTTCTGCAGGAGCTGTTCATCTTACATCTACATCTGTAAGACAGTCCAAAAACTACAGAAATGAAACCTGGAGCCACTCTATTTAGGTCTGATGGAGGATGGCAGGATAGATTGCTTTAATTCCCAAACCAACGTGGGTGAGTAGAGGGGATCTGATCAACCGAGTGAATGAAAACGGAACTGAGCTCTAATTGTGTGATCATTTGTACATATATTAATCTAGAAATAGTTTTCGATGCATTATTAATACCTTTGAACACTAGTATATAAACGTTAAAGAAATTTTATAACATTTATAAAATTATTAACTCTAAAACGAGGAATTAACTACATATATATGTATCATATTATATTTATCGACTTTTCTTTCAACTTCGAAAGTTTATTTCGCAATTGGATAGAATATTTAGTGTACCGTGAGTCGCCATTTTTAAATGCCAACAAAATATAAGAAAAATTGTATTAAATAACTTGAACATCAATTAAGGAATCATAAATTCTGACCATATAAAAGGTGCTGTAAGCAAAAGTTAGTATCAGTAGCGGATTCTATGAAAAGAAAGTAGTGGACTTTTTCCCAACCCAGAGCAACATTCTTCCTCTCCCCCTAAAATTACAGAATTCACTTCTCAAAATCTACATTTAGATCCGCTAAATCATTAAATTTGATAATTTTTCATAACAACGGATAATTGTAAATTATTAAGCAAAGTATACTTAGTTTGAGATATTTCAACTCGAAAGACTTAAAAGAATAAATTTTTACGGGACTATCATAAAATTCAGAATTTCTAGCTCTGGTTACATCAATTTATAAAAAAAAATTTTTTATTATTGCTTACAAATTATTGACAACAAACGAGTGTATGTTGGCCCTTGTTTTCAAGATAAATAACTTCATTAACTCAAAAACGAAAAAAAGGGGAAAATTTTGATGATAAAATCTGAAATTTTCTAAACCCATTGAAATAAATATTAACACAAGGATATCAGAAAAGAAGAGAGATAGTGATAGAAGGCAATGTGAGTGAATGAGACTTGATAAGCGTACATAATAAGTAATTAAATTTCTCTGATGTTTATCAAGTACACAAGAACAAAATGTTCTTCCACACCCCCCTCTTCCTACAAATAGTATTATGTTCGTGTGTATAAGTAAGTACTTTTAAAACTCTCAAAGAACACACACACACACATACGCACACAGAGCATTGTAAAGTAGTTATCCGACCAATCAACGAGCAGTAATTTCCAGTTACTGCTTTCCAGGCAACAGCAGCGCATACGCATACCAATGCAAATGGTGTTGTATCTCATGGATACATTTTACCACTCGGGGCAGCTGGATGGATGGATGGCTGGATGGCTGGCTGGCTGGCTGCGGCTGTGGCTCCTCTTTGCTCTGTTGATGATGATTATGCGCCGACGTCGTTTTGTGTGTGAAGTTTTGCCAAATTTATGCGGGTGTCCCCGACCCCTTGCTTCTTGTCTCTTGCCCCTGTTCCCTCCTGCCTTGTGCCCTTGCCAATGCCCATCTCCTTTTGGTTGTGTCTCGTTATGTGTGTGTGTGTGTGTTGTTGGTTTTTGTAGGTGGAGCCAGAGCTATAATATCATTTCTTTTGTTGACAAAACTTGGCAGAGCGTTCGTCGAAGTTTGGTTTTTTGTGCTCAACATTATTTGTTTTTTTTTTTTTGTAGTATTTTTTTGTTTTTTGTCGGTGTTGTTGTCTTCTTCTTCTTTGTCGTATTGTATCTGGCAGATACGTGAATTTAGCCCTGGTGGACACACCATAGGAGCGCACAGGTTGCCACAGTGAAAGGTCGTCTCATCGCGTCTCATGTTCGTTGGTCGTTCGTGTCGCTTCGCACAAATTTTTGAATAGAAGTGAAATTAGCGACGGTCTGAATACAACTGAAGTTAGATCCAATGGTTGATTAGTGTTTGGATATAGTGCAACATAACTACGGAAGTGAACAAAATGGACATTTAATTGGCATATAATGGTCCCAACTGCACATAATAATAATAATAATATGTGATACATTGTGAAGTGAAGATAAATCATTGAGTGAATCAACTAACACAAGTTGTCTGATCAATATTTAATAATTTTGGATAAACTTGCACTCAACTTTCTGGATTAAACGTGATTGATATTTATTTGGAATATGGTTGTTATGTAAGTGAGGAGAATTTACTTCAACTGTTGCGAATTATATATTTTGAAATATAAATGTATATGTATATAAATGTATACATATGTATATTTTTGTTGTTTATTGAATTTTTATACTATTTATTTATGAATTTTAGACTCCTTGGCGTCTTTAAAATACATCAAATTACATATTTATCAAGAGAAATAATGAAAAATTCGTCAAATTTTTTTACTATGAAATGGCTTATAATTTTCTTTTATGATCCCATTAAACTTAGGCTAATATTGCATTAAAAATGAACAGGGAATCCATCTTTGACTGTGCGAAAGTTTATGCAGTAGACCCTTTTCGAGCAAACCATTTTAAAATCTTTAATTCCCTCATTAAATTTCGTATAATTAGTTTTTTTTTTCACTAATTGTAGGCCTACTATAATAGGATTTTCTATATTTCTTAGATTTTTACTCAGTAAATCGATCGATTCCATGACAGCTATATGTTACTGTGGTCCGATCCGACGAATTGTCTAACTTGAAGACGTAAAGTTAACTCACAGACTTAACATGGCTATAACGACTTGGCTTCTTATACTCATCTAGTGTATATGTATATAGGAAACATCTCTTTCTCTGACTAGTTTTATTAAATCCTCTATAAGGTTATAAATATATGTTTGGGCTTCTAATTACCAAGAAACAGAATCTATTGCATATATCGCCGAAGAAAAAAGCTTGCAAACCCTTTCAAAGTTTTTTTTGTCGTTGTAATTTATTTTAAAGTTTATGTAAATTCTATGCAGACTTGGACAATGATTAAATTCGATGAAAAACATAAAACATGGCATTACACTCAAAAACAAAGCCGCAGAAGGGTTTATTGGGTGGGTCTTCAATCGTCATCTGCTGAGACCGAGGAGACTAGCCCTAGGATCAGGCCTGAAAGGCAAATCCAGAGGGTGCAATCTTTCAATTTCAAAGACTAAAAAATTAAAAGTTTTACTAAATTAAATTACGATATTCTGCTGTCTATAACATTTTAACTGACGATCCTTAAAAGACTGATTCGGTTCTGCCAACTTAAGTTTGCCTAAGATATGTAGATATATGTATACATATAAGAAAAGAAGTCGTGAATTATTATTATTATCCTTTCTAAGATTGTGACATTTATTTTAACCACCTAATTAACATCAATCTTTCGATAGACTAGTTTCGAGGTTTAGTTACATCCAGTTACAATTCGCAACTAGTTTTAGTGTTGAAGTTGTTGTATGGTTGTATGTTGTATGGATAAAAGAACTTGATAGTTCTTGAAATCATCTGCTCACATTTTACCCCAAAAATGACTGAGTCTGCTCATTCGAAAGATTTTCTAAGATTTTGAATAGATTTTTAAAAAATGTTTGCAGAAAAACTTAGCAACAAATTCCTATGTATCTTACATAATTTCCACACGCCAATAGACGCTTTAATTAACTTAATTAAGGAAAAAAACCTCAACCATTGACACAATCCATTACCATCCAATTATACAAGTGTTATGATAAATCACAAACAACCAAAAAAAAAAACGAAAAAAAACCAAAACACGAGAAGAAAAAAACATCTAAAATCGAATAAGCCACAAATCAATATGAATAAACCATATGGATGAAAAAATGGAAATGATTTCAAGCGCTTTACACTATCATGCTGTGCCATAGGCTACAGCTTAGTTAATGACACTCGATAGAGACGGCGGGGTGTGCCAGAGCCAGTCAGTCAGTCAGTCAGAGGCGCGGGACCACACACACACTCACCGAACAACAAGACCAAACAAAAGCGGGGGCCGCTGCCAGCGAAAGGGTCACCAACGTTGACTAGAGAGTGTACAAAATAGATATAGACATATTTTCTAGGTGACAAACTTATTATAAGCCAGAGAACCAGAATCAAAACAGGGGGGGAGGGTAAGAATCTTTGGCTCCCCAAAAACAACGAAGTGAGACACTATCACCATCAGATAAGAGCGACTAACGAGCGCTTCAAAGTGTCAGGCAGTCAATTTACGAACCCAAAACAAAGCGACAAACGACAAGCCACAAACAGGTTGAAGGGGAGACCACCAGAAGATCAAACTCCGCTCAGGTAAACGTAGGTCGCTAGAAACTTATTAGACTATGCAACCTGCTGACTTCCAAGTACACATAAAAACCCAGAATCATGGAGAGAAAGAAGTGAGTGAGATTGAAAAAAAGGCCCATAGGGTGCACTCTAATGAGATTTGGGTTGGGTTTTCTACAAATTTATTGCTAATTGCAGAACGTAGCAACTTTAATACTAAACGTTTAACACATAAATCTGTATGATCTGCCCGGCCCCCTTAAAGTCGATGGCTCCCCTCCCACACATGTCGATCAAATGACTCAGTCAAAACATTTGATGGCGCTTGAAGTGTCCATAATTTTTGTTTGTTTGTTTAGTTTAGTGGCGCTCATATTACCTTACTACCTACACGTACAAGCAAATAAACGTCAGTTAAGCCTATAGTTTGGATTACTTGTGCCTTTTAATCTAGGTTAACGGTACCTGCTGTCATTTTCAAACGAATCGAAGAGCTATGATTGACTCGATGGCATAAGAAGATGAGAGCGACGCTTCGTCTAGTTAATTAAAGTTGTCTCAAAACTGTTTTGGGTTAGGCAATTAAGATCAAATGTTCTATAAAAATCACTGACACTCGACATATGCAATAAACATTGACCAGTTAAGCTTAATGTTTGTTAAAAGGGCCATTTAAAGTTATTTGTTTTGAGCAATAATAAATGAAAGTAGTAATTCCACTTTGTGCTTAGTCATTCAACACCAAGTTTCGAGTTACTTATGAAAGTAAATTAAAACTATTGTTTACGGCTTTTGGGTAGGCAAATATTTTCCTTTTTTCTAAAAATCATTTTTCTGTTATGGTCTTTCTTTATCATTTTCTTTTTGGCTATATATGATATCAGTTCTTATAAGAAGATTTAAAAAATTGTTTAAAATCTTTGCATCCCATTTTAAGGAATGTTTTGTGGCCTAATTTTTAGTAGATACATAGGAAGACCTAGGCGGTGAAAATGAGGGCGACCAAGAATGCAATTTTCGAAACATATGTATAAAAAAGTTTTGGAATATTCTGTGTATGAAAAGAAATCCTCAAAGCAAATTATTGCTTGTGCGCAATTTTTAAGTTTCAAGAATACGAAAAGTTATAAATTATTGCAAATATTGAACACGTCCTAAGATTATTGTTGCTTTTGTCCGGAAAAAAACAACTTAAAATGGTAATAATAGTTTAAGTGTTAATAGTCAATAGTAAAAGTTGACAGCTTGCGAAAACATTTGGAAATGTTTATAAAGTAAAAATGGCATCAAAAGGATTACTCCTTGTAGTAGTTACCTATAAATTTGAGTATAGCTCTTTGAACTGTTGGTTAAGTGTTTAATTATTAAGTGTTAAATTATTTAGCGTTAAGTGTCTTTCAAACTGTTTTTCTCTTATGTGCGTATCTAGGTCCTTGAAGTAAGGTTTTTTCCCGCAAAAATATTTAATAAGTAGTCCAAAAATTCATCTTTTCTTTACAAAAACCTTTTCCCGACGCAAGCATCATTTATAGACAAACTTATATTTGTTACTTTTCTATTCTGTTGCATATTTTACAAGGCAAAGTTCTTCCATATCACAGCCACAGATCCGCGTATGCTTAATGTATAAGGATAATGTAGAAAAATTGTTGATTTTTAATTATTTGAGTGGAAATATATACAAAGGTCTTAGCATCAAAACATATTTAACTCACAACATCTAAGTGAGAAAACTTTAATTAACGGTTTGCATTGCTTTAAAATGGGCTATAAACATACAAAACATTAAATTGTTGCTGGTTATATTGTTGTTCTGTGTTAAAGAATTATTCTTTTTTTACGATAAACTACACCTTAAATTGCTTAAAATTAGTTCAAAGGCTGTAAAGGCTCCTTTAACATTGACTTACCTGTCAGAGACGCATAGTCAACCACTAAGGGCTCAAATGGATATATATTATCTTATTCCTTTCCAGTACATAACCATATACTTAACTGTCTTTAAATTAAGTTTTAATATTAACTCTAAGGCGCACATGCTGAAAAGTATGCAGCAAAAAATTTATTTTTTTGAAAACAAAAACGAAAAGGCTTGCTTAAACGTTTCTGCATTTTCTCTTACAGAAATGGCTACACTTTTAAAACGCATCAGACCGCCCAGCAATTCGCATTACAAGAGCCAACTCACAATCATACTCGCATACATCCTCACATTTCACAATCCCAATCCACAAACTCCACAGACTCCAGCATGACCCACAAAACGAAACGGGATTGGGATATCAACGATGCGATTGTGCCTCAAGTAGGTGACTTGGAATTCGATGAGTTCAACGAATGGAGCGATGGACATGTGCGGCACATTTACTCATTGCACAATGAGGAGGCCAAGAAGCATATATCCGGCTGGGCCATGCGAAATACTAATAATCATAATGTGAATATTCTTAAGAAAAGTTGTCTGGGTGTGTTGATCTGCTCGCAGCATTGCACGATGCCAAGTGGAGCGAAAATCAATTTGCGACCAGCAATTTGCGATAAGGCACGCCGCAAACAGGAGGGCAGAGCGTGTCCCAATAAGAATTGTCGGGGCGGACGCTTAGAGATCAAACCTTGTCGTGGCCATTGCGGCTATCCTGTGACCCATTTCTGGCGACACTCGGGGAATGCAATATTCTTTCAGGCCAAAGGTGTACACGATCATCTCAGACCAGATCCCAAAAATTCCAGCGTTTCGAAACGAGCATTCGGTAGAGTTTCATTGACAGGCAAATCAACTGCAACAGGCAATGTGAGAGGATCGGCAGGAAGTGGTACCAAAAAATCAGTTATTGCAGGGTTGGTGAAGCAGGTGAAGGTAAGTTTTTAATGAAGTAAATGAGTTAAGTTAATAAACTAATAAATTGTTCGTATATTCTAGCAACAACAGAACCTAATGGGAAAATCTCTTAAACGTACAACATCAAGCAATCCATTAAATCATTCTGCCCTGGAGATATACCAATTTAATGGTGAGATGCAATTTCTTGACTTTGAAAATCTATAATAATAAATTTTCATGCTTTCCACAGCATGTGGCAAATGTACTTATAGTCACTGTACGTGCAGCTATCTAGAGGACACAACCCGCAACCATCATCATCATCATCAACTAGGCCAAACTTCCAATTCGTATGTGACAGCGAACTCTTGGCCAGGTGAATCCACAGTGATACCCTGTGAAACGCCAGCGAATGTGTTTACAGTGAATCATCAGCATATAACATACAACTATCCGATCTATCATCATGCCACACCAACAGCAGCCACAGCCGCACCAAGTAAATCCCCCAGTTTACCCTATGCTTGCATCTCGGAATTATCCGCCTATCAGCCAGGACTAAGTCAACATCAAACAACTTCATCTACAGGTGGAGTAGGAGGAAATAGTGGTGGAGGAGGAGGAGGCTATAATAATGCCATTACAAATCAGTGTCACACTAATTCTGTGATTTCCTACGAGTCCAGTTCTCAATTGGCCACACCGGAACCGGAATTTATCAACTACTCACAGATCAAGCATCTGAGTCATGAGACCCAAAGTTGTAAAAGTGAATTGCCACCCACCATCAAGTATAATGCCACAGTGGAAACTCAACCGGTGTCATCGTATATGGAAGATAACTATGATTATTATTATAATCGGGAATCGAAATCGGACTATGATCTGCATCAGCAATTCAATTCGGCGAACAACACGAGTTTACCCTCCTCCACTGGTCATTACTATGAGAGTGCAAATGGTTATAATGGTGTTAGCTACTTCGATACAGGAACTACAGCTTCACCCGGTCATAGTCAGAGTGTTCAGACGCAACTCGATCATGGAGGCGGCAGTTATGGCAGCTATTATGATCATTATGCCAACTATGAACAGCAAATGGCTGCGGCTAGCAGCTTTGCCAGTCCAGCACCACCCCCACCACCGCCCACACTCACATATCATCATCATCACCATCATCATTTGCATCAAGCAACGGCAGCCACATCGTCAGTCACGCAATAGTACTTAACGAAGAGGACCTGGCTGGAGGAACATTATTACTCATAGTTTTTAATATCTGGAAATCTTAATTTCATATTTATAAATTACACTTACAATTAGAATATATATAGTATTAATTATTGTTTACGTCAAGCAATTATATTAAATTATGAAAATATGTTGATTTGTAAAAACGAGAACTGAGTTTTGAAAAAGAAGTTTTAACTTAGTAGGCGAGTGAGAAGTAACGGTCGATGTAGTCTTTGGTTTCTGAAGGAACCTTTTAACTTATTTCCATTATCAAGTATCCTATGGCAGGGTAGTCCACGGCTAAGTAATCCTGAAATTTCTCCATCCCAGGAGACTAAGAATGTGACTTTCACTATAAAATATAATAACAAATTTCACTATTTTTACAATCTATCGATAGTTTCAAAGAATTTGATACATACAAGCAATAAAGTAGCTATACTATCGGCAGTTTGTCATATCTACTTAGAGTTTGCTTAGAAATTTTTATCAAATACATATGAACATATATCTCTTTAATTTGATACGAATACGAATTGGTGAACTTATATCTTAAATAATGGATAATTTTTTATTTCGAAAATACGCCAGATTAAACCATCGAGCTCTTATTATTTATATATATAAGGCGGTAAGTTTTGTTAAACCATTTTCTATTGCTAAACTGATAAAAACATAATTTAAAACAAAAAATACATCAATTTTTATCAGCCAACGAGACAATTCAAAAATTCATGTTCGTCCTACTGTCATTCCGTCAGGATTAATGCAAACTCCTATACTCTTTAATCTACAACTCTGAAATGAATTTTAGTTTAAGATTAAACTTACTGCAGGCATTCTATATCTCGGATTTGACCTTTATATCGTATAGCTTCCATAGGAACGATTAGTTTAATATATTTAGTAATTTGGGTCTTAATTTCGAACTTTTTTTAAGTTAATTAAAACTGGGTATTAGTCGCCTTGAGGTCAACAAATGGTATTAGTCAATAATCAATATATTTATTAATGATTGCGCCAAATTTAATCGAAATCAAATGACTATATTATATATATTACATTTGCCTGCGTACGCTTATTAGGTAAAAGGGACAGCGGCTCCCCGACGGTTCGTACGCAGGCAAAAGAAAGAGATGGATGATGTGTGGGAAATTTTGCTTACCTAGTTTTTTGAAATGATAGGCGATTAGATCGATCTAATTTTTGTCGGATTTTTATGAAACATGTATCATTTGACGGGAAATTCAATTTACTTTCATACTTAAATTAAGAAAAAGTAAATTGGTATCGTAAAACGGCGTCAAACCAAGAGACCTCAAGAATCACATACAAAAACCCGAAATTTCGTTGGCCCCAAATCAAATACTGGGGCTAAAATGAAAATTTGGTATGCAGTTTATCTTAGATTACCTAGATCTACAACTTATTCAAAGAATACACAGGTCTAACTATAATATTAAAGATTTTGGAAGACCGGGCTAAACTAATGGCCAGCACTTGGGAGCCGATTTTCGTTCAAATGCACCTGTAAAAAAAATGTCGAAAGCTGACATGACAATAATTACGGGTCATTATCTGAATACAATAACCAACAAATTACTGAAAAATTCTTCATTAACTTTCTTAGGAGCCGAGAAAATCAAATTCAAAGTTAAAAAAAAAGGGCTAACCTGGTGACCGCCACTGTACATCTCTTAGGAACGATCATTTGACACATTATTTTAGGCGGAAAGATAACAATAACAAAAGCACATCATAATCTTTTTTGGAAAAATTATTTGAAATCGTATAACTATACATATGAATTATATAGATGTTATATAATCATCTGGAGTTTGTATGTAGGTAAGGAAAGAGTAGCAGAAAAACTTGTAAGAGTACACACCGTTCGGCACGGCCGAAATCATTTAATCTAATTTAAGCTGTGGAAGTTTATTTCAATTATTTCAAAAAACTGATGTAAATGAAAATGGAAGTTTAAATATTAAACAGATGTCTTCATAATTAAGAATTTCATTTAAGTAACCGCTTATTTCGGATCAAAAAATTAAATACAATTATAACTGCTGCATAGCTATTTGAAAAGTAACAGAACAACGTGATGATTGAAACGTAACGTAGCGTTTGCATTTCAATACGTTGAGAAAAAAATAACGTAGTAAAATACACAAACGAACTGAAACCACTGCATACTTTAAGGCGTAGCATAGAAAGATACTTTTACAAAAAAAAGATTTGTGTATCTATAAAATAAGAAATGCTTAAATAGATAAATAATTTTTTTAATTGATTCTTTTTGACTATAAAATATGAAATTTCCATTATAAAGTAGTGGATTTTTGCTTTTCCCAACACTATTTAAAGGGAACTGAGCGAACTCACCAGGCCGCTATAAACGAGTTTGTGTGTTGTGTTCATCCACCCTCTCACTATGCCAGTGGCGCATCAAGGGGATGAATTTCAAAGGGGGACTTGTTGGTCTCAATATTTTAATGCTTATTTTGTTAATGTTAAATGTGAGAAAACTTATTAAAAATGGGTAAGTGTTACAAATTTAGTTCTTGTGGAAAAATATCACCAATTGAAGCACATTTGACCCCCATTTAGATGCGCCCCTGCATCGTGGTGACTTTGGGATTCCCTCGCATTAAGAGACGGTGCCAAGCGTCTACAATTGTCATTCGTTAGGTTATATACCCACGAGTTGGTTGCGTGTTCTCGAAAGAGTTAATATACAATATATATTTTAACTCTGCTTAATTAAGTAACTTTTTGTACAAATATATTTTTTACCGGTTGTAATCTATAAACTAGAACTAATCCCAAAATGGTGTACCAAGTAAAAGACAAGGTGAGTGCCAAAATCCCCAATAGCCCAATTCATTTTTTCTCAAGTGGCAGTGAAAATATGTAATATATACAAATGTGTATATATCATACATAGATATATTTCCCCCCACAATTCAAATGACTATGTCATTTCATTTGTTTGCCATACGGCTTACCCGAATCTCTGTAGGTGCTTAGAAAGTGCGAACAAAATGATATCATCTCTTTCTCTTAACACACAAATGATGAGAACCACAAGAAAAGGCAATTGGAAAATGGATCATAAATACATATATGTGTCAGTTAGACCCTGAACAGTTAATTCATAATCACATTTTATATATGTTTAAGTACTGTACAACTTAGTTTGTACTGTACTGCATGTCTAATTCAAGGCGTCATGACTTTTATAAAACTCACTTATCGCATTCGTGGCTTGTTGGAGGGTTCAGGGTGTACATCAAAAATCTATCTAAATGCTTATATAAAATGCCATAAATACATATATGTACCTATACCTATGCACATATCGGCAAATGTTTATCAGCGCGACATTTAAACAAAATGTCGAAAGTTTTGTTTCTAATTATCAAACTGGTTTTTTTCACAACTAAAAAAAAAATAGCTTTGTTTTGCATATATATCAATGCGAAATCTCTTAAAAAAGTATATCTGACGTCATAGAAATTAAAATTTATAAATAAATATACACAATCTAGAATTTGTGTGGTTAGTCAAGTCAAGTGGAAACAGAAGATTTTTTAAATATATATTAATTCATATTATTTTTTTTTTTTGCTCAATGTTGTTTCTTAAGAAATTTAAGTGATTCATTAGTTTTAATTGTGAGTCATCATCATCTATCATCTTATATTTGTGTGGGCAATATATGATCTAAGCTTAAAAACAAGAAGAAGAAGAATAATTAAACATTCCATGAATGTGAAGTATTTACAGGTTTTGTCATGCCGGATGTGTTATCAGATCTAATACTTTTTACATATGATGATAGATAGACTGTTAATTTAATTAAAATTACCATTTCACCCCAATGGGAGGTTCCATTAAATCAAGAATTAATGAGAGGTTAGAGTAAGCACCAAGGACCAAAACCAAAAAAAAAACATTTTAGGCCAACACACGACATGGTCAAATCAACTGCCCAACCTTTTTTCTGTTTCGTTTTCCTTTCTATTTTGATATTGATTTTATAGTTTCATTGTTTTTCCCTATATATAAAGAACTATACATATGTAGGTCAAACATGTACATAGTTGAATTGAATTTCAATTTGAAATATTTCTAGAAAATTCTTTCAATACGAATTGCACAATTTCGAAATTTCACGTCTGATTACTTGAGAATTTGTTGAAAGTGCAAAAAATGCAAAGAATTTCGCGCTAATAAATTAAAAGTCATTCATATATATATAAAGTAAATATTGTTTATATTAATTAGTACTTTTGAATTCTTAATTATCATTCAATCAAACATCTGAAACAGTTCTAGGGTAAAAGACATTAACCTAATGACTCAATTCCATTAGCTATATTAAATTTGCACAAGAGAAGAACAAACAAAATATACATATATAATAATATATTGTCAGGTTGTTACTGTCAATTTGGGTGGCTGTGTCAGTCAGTCAGTCAGTTAGTTGTTGGTATATAGTATTTTAATATGTATATTATGGTCGGCACTGGCTTATCACAAAACATATTTCAACTGATAAGCAGCAATCACACCCTTGGCTTGGCAACATTTTTACACAGAAAGTTATGCAAAATTGTGTATATTTTATTTTTAGTGCAGGCTCACACCTTTTTTTTGGATTGGAAGCATTATGAAATCAATTCATACCCATATTTATTTACTTACATATTTTTCAGGCTGATCTGGATGCCCAGTTGAAACAGGCTGGCAGCAAATTGGTGGTTTTGGATTTCTTTGCCACCTGGTGTGGTCCATGCAAAATGATTTCACCCAAATTGGCTGAATTGGCTACAAAATATGCCGATAATATTGTTGTGCTGAAGGTTTGTGGGGGTCAATCTTTTAAATATCCATATTTGCAATTTTTATTAATAATAAAATTTGATATTTTCAGATTGATGTGGACGACTGCGAAGACATTGCCATGGAATATAACATTTCCAGCATGCCCACCTTTGTTTTCATTAAGAATACCCAGAAAGTTGAGGAATTTGCCGGTGCCAATGCCCAGCGATTGGAGGATGTCATTACGAAAAATATCTAAAAGATATATATATATATAATCAGAGCCTCATATATACACCACACACACTAAATGAAATTTAAACGCAATCGAAATCCGAACTATTTAATTCCTTTCATACTATATTACACATTTAGTTAATTATTCCATAAGTGTAAAAAGGATTGCTTATGTTTTTGCAAGTGATTCATTTTCATTGTTAAAACAAACGAGAAACACCAACATAAACATGAGTTAAAAATAGTGAGATCCAAAACGTGGCTTAAAAAAGAATATTTAATTCGCTTCAATAACAATTAATTTTTTATTTTGTACAACAAATCAGCAGATCGAAGCTAATAAAATGAATGTAAAACACATAATACCTTAATCCTTAATTTGTTTAACGAATTTCAAATATGATAGCAACAATTTCAATTGGAAACGAAACTAGTCTTTTTTGCGAAATAGTAGAAGCCAAAGTAAATATTAGTTATCACCAAGAATTACTCGCCTTTTGGACAATAAACGTTTCCAGACGTGAGTGAATAAAAACGCGATTAGGCTACACACATTTTTCGATTAGATAAGATATAGAAGACTTTGTCAGGTGTCTCATGCATTGTGTACAAACATATATTTAATACCAGAATAATATAATATCTGTATATAGAAACACTTGAGCTTGTAACTGGTAGAGCACTTTAGCACAATGACCCAACAGTTTTTTCTTGGACTGAAAGTGAGAATAATTTCATTACTAGTTAGAGTACATTAGAGATATACAATTTTGATCTGATCTTGATAAAGTAAGATTTTTAAATGTACAGAATTAGTTTAAAGTATATGTTGCAGCTAAAAGGTTTCAAACAAAAATTTGTTCAATTTCATACCTTTTTTAGTTTTTTAAGTAGTTAATCCCGAATTCATTTCTAAATTTAATATTGGAATTGTCTAAAATATTGAGGGATACATTTTTACCAATTTATAGAATAGCTCCAAACACAAATAATATATAATTATTTAAAATATTACAAAATATTTAAATTTTCAGCCAAAGCTTAAAACAAATATAAATGATTTGATTTTGTCCTTGAAACAAAGTAAGGTATTAATTTAAAAGCAGAGTCAATGGTAAAACAAAAACAATAGCTTTTATTAGTTGACTCTTATTATAAACCTACAGAGCAAAATAAGTAAATAGTATAGTAAATAGAAAATGTTTAACTAAAGTATCAGAAATTTCATGTACAGATTTTTTTTCATAGTGTAAAATGTTGTTCCTAGAATGCTTTTAATTCAGTTTCTTTCAAGTAATCAGGATAAAATCATAAACATGGGTTGGTAGTATACAGGAAAGGGTTTGAAACTATTCAACGATTTTATATGGCCAAATTGTGGATTTGCAACATACACGTACAGTAAAAACTCCCAGAGGAGAACAACTTAGGGGTCGTTAATATTGTTTTAGAGTTGCCTGAAAATATAATAATTTCTTTCTTCGTTAAAAAATGTCTCGTTTTGCAGAATATAAACGTTACTATTTATTAGGCCAAAGGTTTTTAATTTGTCTTTGTAATTGATCTGCAATTATAAAAGATTATTTTATATAAATCCAGATCAATTACTTTCACAACAATTCACCAAATGATTTTTTTAAGTAGACCTACTTATAGCATACTTTATTTCTGAAAAACTTTTCATATGGTAGACTTTTTTGTATGAAATATTAGATTTTTGAGCAAAAATTAGTGTTTGCTTTTAGAGGGTTAGCTTATAGGAAACAAATAAACAAAAAATTTCTTCGTCTTTGGAAGCTGTTTTTTATTGGGATGCAATATGCTAGGGAACAAATCCAATGAATATATATCTGTACATAGTGACAGTCTGTATAAACCTTATAGTTATTTATTATATTTCATATTTTTTATGAAAAGTATTTGAACTTTACAAGTAATAAGGAATTTAAATCTAAATAGACGACATACTAAGTCTTTAACTATTTAGGTATTTGAATGTATTTGAATTTCTAAATTTAAAAAAAAAAGAGGACCGTGTCTGCCCTTGCAAGTTTGTTGTAACCCTTTTTTATTTAAAAAGTCAAATGCTTTCGAAAGAACGTCCTAAAATCTTAGCATAGCAGATAAGTTATAAATCAAAGTCACGGTTTTTCAACGATCCTTCCTATGGGAGCTATGTATATGATAAAGTCACCCGATCTTGATCAAACTTAGCACAGTCACTAACAGATAAATTTGTGACAAATGTTCAGTTTGAAAGCAATCGCGTCAAAAGTATCGAAGTTGTTGACAAAAGTCACTGTTTTCGACCGTTCGTTCCTATGGTAGCTATATGATATAGTTACCCGATTTTGATCAACAGTTGCTTAAAGGTTTAAAAAATTCACCAATGTTTAAAAGAAAACTTGGTATTTATCAGCAAAGGAATCAATATTGGACCCAAGTGGAGGATATTGAACAATTAATAGAAATATAAAATTTACCAACATTGCGCACAGTCTAGATTCTGGGTTTAATATTAATTAAAGACAAGCTCTAACCTTAATGAAGAGCTGAGAAAACGTTCTAATCTTTTTAAAGGGGAATTTTTTATTGAATAATAAGAAAACGAAACATACATTGGATTGCATTTTCTAGCCCAAAGTTTGACTAATGTAAAAAAAATATATCAAACAATAAAACTCGAAAATTGCCTGGACACATAATTGGCACATTACTTAATAAATGGTTGTTTTACAAAAACTAACTATATTTGACCACTGAAAACAGCATTTAAAACTAGTATTTCGTACTGTATCCACTATTTTCGATGACTGCCTAACATTTTCGGAAAAACGGACGGACAGACGTGCCTATTTGCTGATCAAGAATATATATACTTTATATGGTAGGAGACGCTTCCTTCTATGTGTTGCACACTTCTGACCAAAATTAATATACTCTTTTTTCAAGGGTATAACAAGTCGTTACGCTTGTATTTTTTCGTAAGAAGAGAATTTCTATCTACATGTACATAACTTTTTATCTACATATGTCTTACGTTATTCATAGAATGTTTACACTGCGTTTATTTATTTAATAGATGCTATTTAACGTATAAGTTATATGCATTTTAACAAAAAGCGTAAAACTTTATTACAAAAAAATGTCACACATTTAATACACATGTCACAATTGATGTAAAATGTAAAAATTGAAAGCAAATGGACTCTTTTTTTTGCATGTTCGCTGTTTCGTTCGATGTTTGAGTTCGAATGTTGTCCCTTGCAACATGTTCAACAGAGCCACTGGCTAAAAGAAATTCGTTGTTGTTTATTTTTTTCTAAAAATTTCAGTCAAACTCGTCGGAACAACAACAAAAGACACAAGTAGAAATAAAAAGCGGAAAACTGAAGCAAAAAAAATCACAACAAAATAAAAGCAGACAAAAACAAAGCTAAGCAAGCATTCAAATTTAGCTCATTAAATTTGATTGCGTTCTTCTTCTAATTTCGGTTCTCTATAAATTGTTCGTTTTAAATGATCGTCTAAAGAAAAGACACATTTAAGTGAAAAAATAAAAAGCAAAAACCGAACGAAAGCCGCGAAACGTCGATTGGCAATTTGCATAATTTTTTTGTGGGTTTTGGGGCACAGTGGTGATTGCTGCTTGCCAAATGAAATCGAAATTGTATAACAAAAAAAAGTAAATAGAAAAAATTGTGATAAACGGGGAGAGAAGTGTGGGAAAAGTGTCTACCAACAAATGGCCAAGGCGGCTGGGCGCTGGTTCACCCACCATAATCATCATCATCATCACTTGCCATGCCTAACCATTCTATTTGGTAGCATCCTTTTATCCCTCGAATCGGGGCCATAAACCGCGTCCCCTTTACCCCAATCAATTGCACAATGCCAAGTGCCCCCCATTATCAAGCTCTCGAGCCGCAAACTTCCGACGACGACGAGGATATCGAAAACTGTAAGGTTCCTGCTCTCGTATCGACACCCTGCGGTGGTGCAGCAACTCCTGCTGCAATGACCATGCCCCCACGCTGGTCTCGTCCTCGTCCCGTCTCATCTGTCTCATCGAGACGTCGTTGCTGGCTGCCGGTTATCTGTGTTGTGGGATTCTTTCTTGTCTTCTTCTATTTCACATTAAACAGCGAGAATCGTTTTACCCTTGGTCTGGGCAATGCGAATCTAGATGATTCCGAGGATGCTGTGTATGGAGCACATAATGGTCTAGGTGAGTCATTAGCAAGAGGAATGTCAAAAGAGACCAAGATCCGACCTTCAAAAGCTATACATGTATCCATTCTTGCCATATGTTGTGGACTTATCTAACTTTTCAGTGCCCTTTTCATGGGTGGCAGTTGCTTGCATTCTCATGACACTTGGAAAGTAAATTTTTTACGAGTGCTTTCACTTTTATTTTTTTCTTGTTTTTGTTTTGTTTTTGTTGTAGGCAATACTCTACACCATATGGGTTAGCTTTATAAGTTTAATATTAAACCCCAAATAAAAATATGATAGGTAAATTAATTTATTTCACCTTTTTTTTTTTGCTGATAGCTGATATCGGTAATCAAGTGCACTTGTTATCAAATTGGAATATCCATGGCCATATACCCGAACGTGGTATTCGTTCATGATTCATTTATTATTTCCTCCTAGACGTGAATACTGTATCCGTCTACATATGTGTGTGTGCGATAAGCTATCTTTTGTAATGGTGGATCTATGCCATATAAATCAGAGCTAAATGACTGGCAATAATATGTCCAACTCGTTAACTAGTTTTCTAAGATAGTTTTCTTTAAGTAATTGGAAAGAAATAAACCAACTTTAAAGAGTATTAAAACCTAAAACCGTTTTAAGTTTACAAGTTTATTTTTGTAAATCAGCAAATGCAACAAGGAAGTTAATCTGCGATAAGAAATTAAATTATCTTAGGTGTAAGCAAACTTCTTATCAGTTTATATTTTTTGTATACTGTTTTCAAGGAGTTAAGGCTGTATTTTATAGGTTAATTGTTTGTTTATTCTTCGATTATTTTCACGCTGAAACACATGCACATGAAACACATAAGACTTATCCGATCGTCAGGATATGTTCATCTCGTTAGAGCTGCAAGTTGAACCAGAACATTTTAAACAAGAACTTGTTATTTTGTTTTACAGCGTAAAACGGGATTATAAAACAGTGGATTTTGTTTACAAGCGTGTAAAATTTGTAAATTTCAATATTTTCAAAAAATCAAAAAATGAAGTCATAGCTATAGTTGCAGAAACTAAAATGTGTTGTGTCATTTTGAGATCAGACTAGATGGGAGTACTTTTTACCAATGACCAGCTCCCCTCAAAAAACTTTCAGTATGTCAAAACATAGAACTCGCGAAATTTAATTTGGGAGTAAAAAATATTTAAAGTTCAAACTTGTAAACGATTTTCAAAAAAAAAACCTTTAAAAAAACCGTTTACACTGACTTAAGTGTAAAAAATAATATAATACTTTGTTAGTCCTCATAAATATTTGTATAATAATAATACTCAAGTTTAGTTAATCACTATTAATTATTGTTAAACATTGTATCGTAAAAAAAGTATACAGATTTATATAACTAATTTAGAAACATTTCAATAAACACATTTTAAATCTTAAAACAGCAAACTAAAAATTGCAACTAATAAATTGGTTAACTACATATGTAAATTTGTATTACATACGGTCAAAATGATTTAGTAAAATGAAAATAATAAATAAAAAATGTTCTTGTTAATCTTTTTTGACTTTATTACGTAAACATTTTTTTGTTTGTTTAATTTTTGTCATAAAGTTTAAGTGTATTTCAAGAAGATAAATGATCAATTTAATTAATGAAATTATAAAACATTAAAATGTATACTTACTTAGGTCATCAAACAAAAACATAAATTTATGGATAATAAATTTTTAATAATAGATTTGAATTTTACGCCTAATGCGGCCAAATCATTTGAATAATTGTGAACAAACAAATTTATTAGGGAATAAATGTATCGTGACAGTTGCCTGCCTCATAAATGTGACCTTCTCTATCAATTATCACAATCTGAGAAATTTGTGTGTTAATAGGTTTCAAACTCAGAAGGTCATATCAAATAAGCGAGCGATAAATTAAATGATTCTTTATACATCTTTTTAATCTTTTGTGATAGTTTCTAGGGTGGTCGACCTGGCCCAAACGAACAGACTTACTAACCTGCAACTATTCATCATTCCTCTTTTACTCATTCTCTATCTCTCTCTCTCTATGTTACGAGGCTTTTGTGGCACTTGTCGACACCTTTCCTTCCATTCCCCAGATGGCAAATGTGGCTCTTGGTGGGCGAAATGGTTTAGCTGTTTCCTCTAATCACATGGCTTGGTGTCATATATGTACATATATATATAGTGTAACTTTTCGTGTCGTCTATATATGTATGTACCATATAGACATATTTGTGGTTTACTGTATTTTATTATTTAACCGTAATTGGTTTAATTTGTTGAGCATTGTCATTTTTGTTTTTGCTGTTTTTTTATTTTGTTTATTGATGAATAGGTATATTGCGTTTTTATGGCCCACAAAAACATTTCCAGATCCAGGAGGTAAAGAGAAGGTCACTTTTTACGCTTCTATGGGTATTTACAATTTTTTATTCATTAGCTAATTTAGTGCACAGCGACTTGTCGAGGGCGGGGTTAGATTATATCTATTGATTTGTTAGTGACACGGACACAGTTTAAGACATGGATACGGTCATGGACACAGTTGACACGAGAACACTCACACGGTAATTTTATTTACACTCACACGGTAATTTTATTTACAGTTTAAGTTCTGTGCAATTATACAAATTTATGTATATATATAGCAACGACAAATTATTATTATTCTTAAGTATACGATTCAATTCTGTTCTGTTTTCTAAAAATATTCTTAAAAATCAATTGGTTTCGGAATACTTTTTAGAAGTTTAAGCTCACTGGAAATGGAAGTGAGAATAGGTTTCATAATATAAAATGATCTAAAAATTAAATTGATTATTTTCCCACACTGAATTTTATAAAATCGTACATAAAATTCTTTTTCAAATTCTTTTTTTGTTTAAAATACTCATAAATTCGATCCTTTTTAATCATAAATGAATATTTTCAAAGGAAAAAATTTTAACTCGTGATGAACTGAGCCCTTCTTTTTAATCAGTTTTGACGCCTTGTTGATTCCCTTTTTTAAACATATACCACACTCTTTTGTGGTTATGATTTTTAATAATTTTTTTGAAACTCCGATTTGTTTATTCGAAAATGCAAAGTAATATTTAAGTTTCTTTAATATAGTTTAATCAATTTTTACATTTTTAACACATTGGAGAGTCATATTCGGATCATCTTCTCAAGTCTTGATATAATTATTTTTAATCAGCCAACTGCTTGGTTTAAAATACAAGTATTAAGTTGATCTCTATTAAATCAGTTTTAAATAATTTAATTTCTTAATAAAAATATATTACTTTTTAAATTTGAAAACCATTTTTTGTTAACCATCTCGAAAAGATAAAAACTAGTACGATTTTTATAAATGAAAAAAGCGAATACATAGATTAATATATTTCTCTGTATAACATCGTGAATTTTTCCTACCACAATGTGCCAAAGTTTATTGACTTTTCAACCAAATACTTAGCTTTAGGTTCAGAAGCGTTAATAAAAATTGTATTATCGCTTCTTATCGCCTTTAGTAGCCTTTCTTACAAAGACTATTACCCAAAATTATAGAATGCGCAAAAGTGCCACACTTATGTTTTTATATACCCTGCAGTTGGAGGTTGAAATGGTTTTAAACACAAATGTTAAGCAATATTGTTCTTGAATTTTATGATGTCATGCATAAATCCCATGAGTCAGTTTTGTTTCCGTTTATCTTTTGAGATAAGCTTAAGTTTTCGACACTTTGGAATTCATCTTTAAAGATTCACAGAATTCTGTGCATGAATTGAGAAAATTGTTTTTTTTTTGTTTTTTTATGATAAGCTTAAAAAAGAGAAATGATACCCCTTTTTCTGTTTTGAAAGCCCTTGAATTCCGGATATTGGATGGGGATTCGTATTTGAAGTTCATTAACCTCTTTAACTTATACTTTTGCTGTGCAATCAAAACTTTCTTTGATTATTGCAATAACTTTTGAAGCTGAGTCATTTAAAATCTCTCACTGTAAATACAGTGAAACCTTGATACAACAAATCTGAGGAGACTGACAAAGTTTCTTTGAAATCTAGAATATATATATTTTAAAAGAATTTACATAAAATTCATTTTATTTGACTTTTCTTTATAACTTATTGTTAGTTAATTATATTAAGGTTTTACTGTATTATATTTCTTAATTGCACCGGTTTCCGTTTATTATTGCAGCTTGTTTTGTTTTCTAGAAAAAAGTTGTTTGTTGTTTTCTGCCTAAACGTCTAGTTGGCTATTTTTTGATTGCAAAAATAACAGTCAATTATTTAAACAAAAAAAAAAGTGCCAAACTCAAGATATGCCGTTTGGAAGTTTGCTTTTATCATCGGGGGAGATTGAATACCATATAGTAGACATATATTCTCTCATACTTTTGTTATTTGCACTTTAATCATGCGGTTTTAGACATTTTTTTCAATTGCGCGTGTCGAGTGCATTTCAAATGGCCATTGAGTGTATTTTAGCTATTGCAATTGCACATCGGTATTTATTATTCTCAAAGCATTTTCCGACACGCCACAGTTAAAGGCAGCAAAGCAGCAAATTTTTCTAAACATGTAAATATTTAGAATTTCCAAATGAAAAACAAGCAAAGAAATTTTGTAAATTAGATCGAAATGGGGACTTCCAGATACCCTAGGCAACTTTACTTTAATATTAAGATAATATAATCTATGATCTATTATCATTTGCCCTTCAGCTCTTCAGATTGTAGAAAAGGAGTATCAAATGCATTCTAAAATAAATGATAATGTCTAAAACTTTTGATGTGGAAATTATAGTAGCTATTTAATTTTAGTTGGTTTGAATGACTAGCAAAAACTAAAACAATAATGTATCAAATAAGTCGAAAATGTTTATTATTAATAGCCATAAATAAAAGAAAATTGTTATGTTTGATTGTTTGCTAGACAACTTGTTTAAGACTCTTAAACACGAATGTTCCCATATAAAGATATTAAAAAATTTAGTACTTGGTAATTAACTATAAACAGTAGCGTCAAAATGTCAATTAAAAATCTGCAATTCATTTTCTTTATTCTAGTTTTCGATTCATACAGCTGAATAGATTAGGTAGTATGTATGTTTCTATTTCACACCGTTACCTAGAATTAATGTTCATGTTAACAATCAGTTTAATTACGGACTAGGACTAATTTGGTGAACTAAAAGAACACGGTACCTAAGTAATGACAACTTTATTTTTCAGAAAGGAAACTTTGATTGCGGTTTAATAATTGTTGGGGAAGGTTTTAGCAGGTTTGTCACGTTTAGTTTCTATTTGGAAAAAACTTATTCCAAATTACTGATTTTAAATATTTTTCTGTTACATTTCTAATATGGTGAGAATAATTCTAACTATTAGTGAATAATTGCGTTCCAACTAGCATTGAAAGATAGTTTAATACTTAAATAAATATAAATCGCGTCAACCCTGTAAGCTGAAAGACTAGGCAAAACAAAAGGGTTTAGAAATTTGTTTCGAAAACTCAGAATGGAATTGATTTTGACGTCTCGCAAACAGAACTGAAGAATTTTAAGTTTAAATTTTAAAAAACTTATTTAGGAAATTTAAAAATCTTTATATATTCTTTTTTTTTATGTTAAAATTGATATTCTTTTTATTATACTGAATTCAGTAAAAATTTAAAAAAAATATCTATTCCACTAAAAATTTCAGAAATTCATCTGCTTATTCTTCTTAACCTTAAATATTTCTAGCCAAAAAGTAAAGGGTCATCAAAGGAAAGCCTGTATTTTGTACACCTTCATCAAAAATCGAATAGGAATATGATTAGTTAAACTGAATGCACTGGATTTTCCCATATGTAACTTTTGATAAAGTTTATCACATTCTTCCGGCATATTTCAATACATTTCAATGTAGACTTGAAAAAATTTGAAGTGAAAAAACCCTTAATAGTTCATACTTATCATTATTACTAAGAGGGAAGGTGGCACACTTGAAATAACGTGGCAATAAAGTCTAAATTTGAGATCTTAGGTACATACAAACCGCCTTTACTCGTCTGCAATCAATATATCAATAAAGCAATTTGTTATCAGTTATTGTGATATTGATTGTGACGGTTGTGTCAGAAAATTATTAATATTTAATTTTCAATTTTTCGTTAATCAATTCCTTAGTGAATGAATATTTATTAATGTTGCATAATAGTAAAATACTTACTTATTAGTTCTAATCTCTTATGCTAAGGGAGAGACTTCTTGCAATGGTAGTTAAATCTATAATGATATAAAACAAATCGTAGATGTACAAATACGTGACTAATAAAGCGAAATGTCAAGTACTTGGCATGAGTGTGGGGATTTCTCAATATTCCTTAATTAGCTGAGGCGGCCACAAACGTTTATTAACGCTCAGATATGACATGAATTTATGATAAAAATATAAAAATCATTTGTCTATCTTTTGAGTGGGCGAGATACCAAAGGGCAAATTACTGTCACACGGGCCAGACACATTGGGTTTATCTAGGAACCACAATTTTCATTGTGTCACAATGGCAAATATTTTATTTGTTTGATGAATAACCAACCAACCAACCAGCCCATCAAAACATATGGCATTGGGGCGAGCACGTTTTATTGCCATTAATCAAATATTGATATATTACTTAGGTTTTTGGCTTCTCCACTGAGGCGGTGCAAGGAATTTGCATTTGGGGTTTTCCCATGTCAATATTTAATTACTTCTAAGGGAATTTCGACCTCCAAGGGTTCCAGTAATAACTACAATAAAAAGAAAATTATATGCATTATTTGAAATTTTGGGCACACGTGAAAGTTATCGGCACTAATAGATCTTGATTTTTGTGTGTAGAATGGTTTTAATGCTTCTTTGCGTGCTTTTTATTTGGCTGGTCATCCTGGTACCCCTTTTCGTAGTTGTTGGTAAATTTATTATGAGGTGCTTTAATGGCTTTTATATGCTTCTTTCATTAGAATCAGCGCACGCGTTTATGGCAACTTTTTTTTTTAACACACATTAATGTCAGAGTTAATTTATATATAAGTTATAGTAAATTAAGGGCATACAGTTAGGTAATCAACTTTTTCTTTTGTCCACATCACTTTGGTAGACATGCAAACATACATATGTATACACACTTATGGTCAATATAATAAAAACATAAACAAGCCTTCCATTTGGCGTGTAATCATTCGTATTTGTGGTAAAATTAGCATATGAATCCTTTTCTATTTTCATTATATGAATAAATGAATTCAATCGCCGTAAAGTCTTTAAGGTTTTAATAGTTAGGGAAAAACAATTTGAAATTGGGTCAAAGATTTGCTTCAACTGAAGCAGATTGTAATGTGCCACACAAGAAGCGCAAGTCCAATAAATTTTTGAATTGTTTTTATGGTTTTTCGAAAATCTGGATCTGGTGTTGGTAGAGGTCAGTATCGACTTCAGAATGCAAATGGTCCGATTACACTACAGGAATATATTGAAAACAATATGCTTACGTATCGTATGCATTCGTTTCGTATTAAGCTTTGCGATGAGCCTTTCGATAAAAAAAGATTCCCCAGCATTTAAGGATACCTTTATCAGCAATGATGACTGAGGGAATTACATAAATCCTTTAGTAAATCTTCGAAATGAGTTAGTGAAATAAATAATTTAATAATTGATAAGGTAACATCTTTACAAATATATAACTGTCTAGATATAAGACCGAATGGCAATAAGAATATTTCGTAAAGAAAATGAAAGATATACAGGATAGTGTTTGAGAAATTCGAATTACTGCATTATCTACGTGAATTAATTTAAATTCACTGTTCTTACTTATTATATGATATAAGAATCTTCATTAAAAAACTTGATCCACGTTGTTAATTAAGAATGTTTATATGAAAAAAAAAAAAAATTTACATGTTTTTCAACAATTTGTAGATAATGTTGAATTCATTGATGTAAAAACCAAGAAAGCTTCTGTCAAATTTTCTTCACATTTTATTGTTTTGATTATAATTGAAAAAAAAATATTTAATTGAGATAAAAGTTTCGAAATGCAAAGTTTTCTTAGAATTTAATCAACTAAAAGAACCAATATTAATTTAGATATTTAAAAACTTTTTTAAGCAAACCCAAACTTATCAATACTTATTTAATTGAGATATTGTGGAGAAAAACAACTATAAATAATTATTTGACTATTTCAAACTCTTTAAATTTAGAGTATTATTTATTGAAAAGTAAACAAAATTTTCAAATTTCAGTTTTTGCATTTTCGAGGTCTATTGTATTTTCATTTTATTTATAATTTTTGCTAGATTTTCTTTGGTTTTGTTAACTTTAGCTATTTTTGTTTATAGTTCAATGCAAAAACAAAATTCTTTCTCTAAGAAATTGCCATCATGATGAGTACTTAAGATTATATGTATACAAAAGTTTATTTAGGTCTTTAGATCTTTTCGTATCCATGACCTTATATTCTATTTATACTTTATGTGTGTTAGGCGAAATAAAAGTTTTGAATTGTCTGTAATTTATTATATATTCAACATTTACGAAAATAAGCTCTATAGAATGTGAATGAGAGACTTTAAACTTTTAAAAAGGGCTATTCTGTTTATTTCATGTAGAATAAAATTAGCACTATATATAGTTTCACTTAATGACTTTTATAGTGCGGAATTGAAGTACTTCGAGAATCTTAAACACGTTAAATGATAACAATCACTTAAAAATCTGTATTTAATGCGAAAAAACAAACAGATTCACGATAATTATCAAGACACTTAAACACGCACCAAATAATATTTATAGAATGTATGTAAATGAGGTCAATAAGGCTAAACTGAACATTATTCTATTAAGTATTATAGAATTTATAAATAAAGCAAGATCTATTATACATATATATACTACATATATGTATGTATACAATCTACTGTAGTATCTGTAAACTTAGGTACACAACGAAATCTCAAAGGTCAAAGCAAATTGCCCTCAAGTGTCTGGCCATTAGGCGTTAACTTTCAGTCCACATGCAAAGCAATTAGACAAATTATAAATATAGCGAAAAAAAGCACTCACACACGCGTGAATAAGTATACAATAAATGTAATAACAAATTGTATAACCCAAAATAGAAGGTGCTAAAGAGAAAACTCTTAATAACAAAATGTTTGTGCTAATTTGTTAGTAACTTAAAAAAAAAAACAATTTTAATAATAAACAAATTATTTGATTTTTTATTTCAGATAGTACAAATTCACATGCAATCAACGAATCTCTGCACATTTGTAGCGAAAGTCATGAGGATCGACGTGTCTATATGCAAGATAAGCCGCGTAACGCATACGCCCAGTTGCCTGTGATCTATTTTGTTACTCCCACATATCCAAGACGCGAACAGATACCAGAATTGACACGTCTGGCTCATACCTTACTCCATGTTCCACACATACATTGGCTGGTGGCCAATGATCATGAGAGATGCGATACGTTTATCGACATATTACTAAATCGTTTTGGTGCGTCCATATTAATTGAAATAGTTTAATGGAATATAAATTGTAATTTGTACATATTTGTAGGCATTCCCTTTACCCATATGGCAAGTCCGATGCCTAGTAAATTTCGTGGTTCCAAACCAGCGCCAAGGGGCGTAGCCAATCGTAGAGCTGTCCTTCAATGGATAAGACAAAATAATCTAACAAATGGCATTCTGTACTTTGGTGACGATGACAATACCTATGATTTGCGTCTATTCGATGAGATAAGACCCACACAGCGGGTATCCATGTTTCCAGTGGGTCTAATAGCTGACTATGCTGTGAGTGGACCAGTGGTGCGTCAGGTAAGTGTTTTTCAATTTTCAAACGAAATAAATTTCTGCTAATCTTTCGTTTTTTTGTTTAGGGTAAAGTTGTTGCTTTCCTCGACTCTTGGATTGCCGGACGTCGTTGGCCTGTAGATATGGCTGGATTTGCTGTGAATTTGAATTATATGTCACAGTATCCCAATGTGAATATGCCCTATAAACCGGGCTATGAGGAGGATCTATTTCTGCGTAGCATCAATTTGCATATCGATCAAATTGAGCCACGTGGCAATAATTGTACTGAAATTCTAGTCTGGCATACACAAACTAAGAACAAAAAGGCTCCCGTTGTCCGTTTAGAAGCTAAATATATGGATGGCCGTTCCAATTTGGGTGCTTTATTTAGGGCATTGAAAGTAATGGGTGTGGCCAGTGCCTCAGATAATGAAGGTGAATTACATGCAAATTGATAATGTAGAAAAACACCTTTACAAATTTCATATATTTTTCAGGTCCCATTGCACTGATCAGTAAGAATGGCAAAGAGAAGTCGCACTCGTTGATTCTGAGCTGAGTCCTTACAGTCCTTAGATTTAAAATAAAAATGCAACAGAGAAAATACTCATAGACTATATATAAATATATATTTATCTACTAAACTCTCGAATCGGCTGCTGTTTGCTGCTATTAATATATAAAAGTTATCTTGACATAGCTTACAATTGTTTGACAAAAACTAAAAAAAACTGCACAATTTCAATTTTATTTTAGTTTTCTCCTATTATTTCCCTTCTCATATTGTTACTGATAAACACAGAAAAACAAAACAAACAAAATTAATTAATTAATAATGTTAAATAGTTTTAATCTAATTTTATTCCCATTTGTGATATGGTAACTTTTGTTTATCAAAAATCTCTCATGTCCTTAGTTTAAAAACAAAAAAACAAAAAAGCCAGCAAAACTTACAACTTTTAATTAAATAAAGACAACTGTAATTGACAGGCTTAAAATAAAAATTCAGTAGGTTGTATATGAAAGGAAAAGCTTCAAAAGTTATATATCTACATTATGTTTGTGCTATGTTCTCTCTTTCGAATTGCTCATTATTGAAACAATGAAAAGTTCAACTTTTTCACGCATCATTTGACGATTACATGTTACATATCATCCACATTGATTTCAATTTAATTTAGTTTAACATTTCATTTTGTTTTTCCTTTTCATTGAGGAGAGAGAGAGAGTTGTAATAAATAAATCAGGGAACATTTCGGGTAAGGCAAGCGTTTCAATAATGAGCCAATACGAATTCAATAATGACATAGATTTAGTTTTAACTAGAGTAACAACAACAATATTTTTAATAGCCTTTAATGCATGTGTGTACTAAACTAATAATAAACTTTTAAAATTATCACGTAAAGACAAAGAAAACCAAATCAAATAAATGCTAGTTTTTTAAAGCTTTCTTCAAACTGATTTCAAAATGTTTTCTTATTCTTATGAAAAATTTATAGAATTTGGTAAAAAAAAAGGAAATGGATATCTTATTTATATAAAATACAGTTAAATTTTTAAAGACCAAAATAAAAAGTTATTAATAAACTCTCTACTTTTTGAATGCTTAAACCAGTTAATGTTTTGTCGATTTTTAGGAACTATTTACCTTTACTTCCTTCTGAAATAAATAAAATTTAAAACTGGCTTAAACGATGGGGCTTGATACAAAAGAAGGGATTACCTTTCAAGATTTCCACACAGTTGTGGATTGGCTGTGCTAGGATCCTCAAGCTATCAGAGCTCTAGTAAACAATGTATGCTCACTGAAGAATTGATTCAATGTTCATTCATTAGAAAAATAAAGTAAATTGACAAAAATTTAATACAATTGAAATGCGCTTTCAACGGAACGACTTGATACAAAATAAAGGATTACTTTTTAAGATTTGCGAATCTGTAACATTGCCAAATTTGAACCCAAAATCTCATTTTAATGCTTTTAAATTCGATTTTCAATCTCAAATGTAAATCACTCCAATTATCCAGTTATATTTTTAAGCAACACGAAAAAAATGCCAAAGTATTGCAATAAACCTTAGTCAATTTTCAGAGAATTTGAAAAATTCATGTCCTTATTTTCAAGTAAGAATAATATCCTCCTATCTGCTTTAAAATAGGAAACGGGAAATAATTTTTTTTGCCTACTTCCTAAAAAAATATAATTAAAAAACCCCAAAACCGGATCGAAACTAAACTGTTTACATATCGAAATGTTTGACTCTAATTTAAAATGCGCTAATTATTTGAAATATAACTTTTTGAATCGCTTAGAACTTGGCTAATTTATAAAAAAAAATATGAACATTACTTTTTGGAATCGTTTTCGACCGATTTCGATTTATGTTCTGACTTTCATATTGGGAAGTGACATTGGAAAGTGACATTATGGATCCGAAATCTTGGGGTTATTGGATTGCTGAGTTAATCCGTCACTGATCCTGTAAAAACAAAAATATATTGATTGTAATAAATATCTCACTAAATCTAACCTTGAGCGAAAATTTCTTATTTAACTCCAAGTAGGAAAGTTCCATCTAGTTTGTGATTAGTTATGATTTTAGTATAAAATCCTTTGATTGACCATGAATATATATATATATTCATTCTTTTTTGTGATTGTTCTATATACTAAGTCTATTTTAGTTCTAATACAGATACAAACCTTTCATTTTATTCTTTTATTCCATATAATCACCATAACATTGTTTTAATTTAACATATTTTTAGATTGTGGAATGTGTTTTCCTGTAGAATGTTTCCACTTGCCATTAAGTCCTCTGCACCTTATCAAAGGAACTTTTTGTGAAAGTTTTCGCTGTATTTGACAACGACATCTTGGCATACGAAAAGATGTGAAACGTGTAGAGTGTCCTCGAGTAAGTGAAGGTTTTCTTCCGAAGGGATTGCCTCTATCTTTTATGCCGACATCAATGGATAAATCAGATATAATCGATGGACTTAAGGGACAGCAATAGAAATGCGGCTTTGTAGAGGATCCATTAGGAAATCTTTCAAAATCAAATTTATCCTCAAATATATCATAATTGGTGTCCAGGGCAACATTCTTACCAGGATCTTTCAATACTACTTGCTGATCCTAAAAAGGTTTGGTGTTTAAAAGTTTTGTTAAATCTCTGCTGGAAAACTTACCAAATCCTTCATTGTTAAGTAATATGTATTGAAGCTAAGTTGTTTAGTATTTTCTGTGTTTCAGCATATGACTTAAAAATCTTGAAATTCTTGTTTCACTTTCCTATTCAATTAAGTATGAGAAAAAAATCAGCTCATATGGGATATAGGATAACATGACAGAAATCTCACAATAATCATGAATCACTTGCCTTTACACTCTCCAGGGAGTGGGCTTATGTATTTTAACAAGTTAATTTTACTATATTTAGCGGCTTCAGTGCGAACAAACAAATTACGTGACATTTCCACAAAGAGCAATTTAGGCGGGGCAGGATGAGGGATACCATCGAATCAACAGCAACTACATCAGGACAATAATCAAGCGCTAATCAATGCCTATGCAGTCACGAACAACAACTAAATTGAAATTTGACTATTGATTGAGCTAACAGCCAAACACTGACAACAACAACAACAGCAAGAACAACAACAATAGTTTTGGTTAAATTATTATTACTAATGCGCAATTCGATGACTTGACCGCAGCCAGTTAATGATGAAAGGGATAACGATTTGCCATAAGTGCCACAGCAAACGAGGAGTGACTAAGAAGTTTGTTGTGAAAAGGTGTGCTATTTATTATTAGGAAAAGACATTTTGGGAATGCTTTAGTTGCCCTTCCCTGTCCCATTTCACAGCGTTTAATTTTACACTTTTTTTAAGGGAATTTACATGATTATTATCTAATTTTTAGTTTTCAATAATTTCTTTTATTCAACTCATTCAAGGATTAAAGATTTGAAAAAGAAGCTCTATTCAAATCAAAATATTTTAAAAATAATTAAGTCAAAAAATTTAACATAAGCATAAACTAAATAGTCTCAGCTCATTTAAAACTTTAAAGACGTTTTTCTTAAATGTTTGTTATTTTTTGGCTTTTGAATATTCGAAAAGGAATCGTTTTGGCAAAAAAATAAATTGTACAACAAAATTAAACAAAAATTTTAAGAATAGGTTTTACATAACGTCACACAGACAAATTCAAGTGTTTTTAAAAAAAAATGTTAATACGCTTTTAAACTGTTTTTAAATTTTAGAGAAAAGACGTTTCCGACCCAACGAACTATACATTTTCTTGATCAGCCTCTCCCCAAATCGATACAGACAAGTTTTTATTGACCAAGCGAGATCAAGTTTGATAATTCATTGAATCGAACCGATGTAACCACCGATTAAAAAAATTGCTTTATTTATTATCTTAGTAAAAATATATAAAAGTCTTCTAAAACGTACTACAAGGGCGTAGCCAAAGTTAACTTCTTTCTCGTGTTTAGCTAACTTTACGTAAACCCCTCGATTATTTTGGCATGCGTGTAATCAGCTCGACAGTCAATTATATAGAATTCTCACTTAAATGGAAATTTGACCTGTGCGTGTATACAAAAGTACTTACTTATTTACATGTGTGCTATGTGCGTGTTCTTGGGGGAGGAGGAGGTGTATGTAGGTGTGTGACTCTGGTGTTCCTCTCTTTTTTAAATAGAAAAATAATTTATACATACATTGTACATTGTATATATACAATTTATATACATATACTTACACATACTAATGCATCCATTGAAGACGGTCAATGCTATACACACACAATAGACACTAAGTTTGGGGCAAAAAAAGATTTTAAGGAATGGCAAATAGTTAAGCATTACAAAATAGACAATTTCTTCCCAAGATCTCTAGCCTCTATGCCAGTTTTTATTAATAATAATAATACTATAATAATTTAAGGAAATGAATAAGACGCTGGGGTAATCGTTAGCAACTAAATAGAATGTAATTCAATAATTGCAGAAGACAGCAATTGATAAAATGAGATAAACGTGTTTGTATTTAAATGAAATAGCCGACATATGCAGCAAAAACGAATATTTCTTATAGAATTCACCTAATCGAATAATTTGTAATTTTAAAGCATACTTTTCAGCGCAATACTCTTGCACACAACATAATCAATGCTTAATTTTGAATTTAAACTGTTTGTTTGTTTCCTAGTAGAAAGGTGAGGCCAATTTTTTGTTTTTGACTAAGTGCCAGCCAGTTTATTAACTATTATGTATTGTTGATATATTAATAATAATGATTATGTATTAATAAAAACCACAAATTCTAAAGAGTAGTTGCAATTTTTGGAGAATTTATCTGGGAGAGGTTTAAAGGTTTTTCTTAGGATCCGAAATGAACATTTTTTTCCATATTTTCTATTGTACAATTATAAAAAGTAGAAAAAAGAAATACAGCAAATGCAATTCCAATAGAGCACATACAAAAAAAAAAAAACAAAATAATATCATATACGTAACATAGGACGATATAAGTATTTCTTATTCATCTGTAACAAGAGAGAGAATTTGAATTGTGCAAATATGTTGGCCAATATAAGTCAAATGTAAAAGCATTTACTACATTCTGACTATAAAACTAAAACTTGCTCACTTTTCAGGTTTATATATGTTTACATGTAATCAAAATTATTAGCGCCAATAATGCTAGTAAAGTAAATTGTATCACATGTTACATCCTACCTTATCTTATAGATTCTTCTATATTGCAATATGATTGCTAGCTTTTCTATATAAACGACTGGATGGAATGAAAGTCATACAGTGTAACTGAAATGTTTCAAACAATCGTTTTTCTCAGTTTGCTTGTCATTTCGATGACTTACAAAATTAGTCCGCTTATTAAAAGTGGTAAGATCAACTAATTAATGATTTACTTTCAACATAAATTCACAATGAAAATTACAGGTCTGCCAGGTTTTACGGATATCACAACAGCACCTTTCATCAAAATTGGAGAAGGTTATTATTACATTGAGTCTAACGGGAAGAAGAACTGGTTTGATGCCTATGCAGCTTGTCGTTTAATTGGCTCAGAGCTTATAACGATTGACACAATTGAAGAATGGAACTTGGTCAACAAGTATCTCAGGGACATAAAAATTGACGATGCAACCTACTGGACATCTGGGACGGACTTAACCAATACAGGAAAGCATGTCTGGTTCTCAAATGGTCTGAACATTAACCTGGATGAGATTTGGTTTCCAGGTGAACCGAATAATGATAAGGGTGTTGAGCACTGTGATGAAATGTGCTTTACCAGTAAAGGTTCTCAAGCTTTATTTAATGATAAAAATTGCTCAACCAAAAACAGATACATTTGTGATACACCTTCGCCCAAAACAGCTTCGTTTCTAGTGTGGTAATAGTTTTAAGCGTTAAAACTGCATTATAATTCAAAGCTAATGCTTTTTTCATAACTCTTTTCCGTGTTAAATATTTGGCCAACCATATTAAATGATTAATCTTATCTTGCATAAATTGAAAGATGAAAAATAAAGTAAAAACAATTGGTTCAATTAATGTCAACATAAAGGCTTAGTGCTATATAGTTTAATACAAAAGTTTTTTTTAAATAAAGTAAAAACGTTCGTACGACCAACTTTCGTATACACAGTAGCACCCGTTTTGAGCACATTGATGAGGTGTGTATTTAATGAAGCAAATTAATTTTATAACACAATATAAATTCTAAATAATGCGACAAAGAGTACTGTTAACTGAATTTTTGCAACATTATTTGTTGCGTTTCTCTTTGAAATATAAAATTGAGCGGGAATTAACTTTGACCATCTGGCAACGCCAATCGTAGCAATCGGAAATCGCAAAATGTCAATTGATTAGCGTCTATCGGGGCAAAATGTCGACTTCTTATCGATATGCAGACTATCGGGTTTAGATTTGTCACGAAATATCGCCCATCTCTACCGATAATGCTCGGCCACATGCAGCCCTGATATTTGAAATTGGCAGAAAAACAATAAACAGAACAGACGCCCCGCAATAATTCGAAAAACAACGAACATTTATTGTATTTATATATTGAAAATTATTAAGAAAGTATAACAAAATTAAAAGATGAGCAATAAGAGCACGCCGGTGCGTCAACGAATACAACAATATCAAATGCGTGGACGTGGAAGCACGACGCCAGCCGCCACAGATGCCAATGGACTGCGAAAAAAAGTGTTGACCAGGACGCCGAAGTCGCAGGATGCAGCACCAGAGCAGCTGTTGAATACGGCATTCAGTCGAACAAAAAATACACCCACCCAGCCAACAGTTAGGTCGACAGCCTTAAATGCTTGCTATACACCTTCATCTCTTTATAGATTTACACCTGGTCGAGCTGGGCCAGTGGCGGGAAAGACTCCCATTGCATCTGCCTCGAAATCAAAGACTCCCAGGGAGAAGGAAAGATCGGATAAACTTGATGCCATGACGGACTCGATGCACAGTGTCTCTGAAGATAGTAATATGATGGTGGCTGTCCGTGTCCGGCCGCTGAATGCATTGGAATGTACACGTGGTCAGGTCACCAATGTGGTTCAGGTGCATAGCAATAGCAACGAGTTGACTGTCCAGGCTGGCAGCAGTGCCGATGCATCTGCCGGAGTTACACATTTCTTTAGCTATGATCAAGTTTTCTATTCGTGCGATCCGGATAGAAAGAATTACGCTTGCCAGGCAAAAGTCTTTGAGAAAACAGCTTGTCCCTTGATCGATACGGCATTCGAGGGCTACAATGCCTGCCTGTTTGCATATGGACAGACGGGATCTGGCAAATCTTACAGTATGATGGGCATAGAAGCTCTGGATGATGCGGCACTTGATGGTGGACCGCCACATGATGAAGCCGGCATTATACCACGATTCTGTCATGAATTGTTTCGTCGCATTGAAGCTGTTCGTCATCAACAGCTGCAAGTCGAGGTGGAGGTTAGCTACTTTGAGATCTACAACGAGAAGATCCATGATCTTTTAAGTGTCCAGCAAGTGGTAACTGCCGGAGATTCGACACCTCTGCAGCAGCATCATCAACACCAACAACAAACTAGACCCGCTCTCAAAGTGCGCGAACATCCCATATTTGGTCCTTATGTTGTGGATTTGAGTGCGCACTCTGTGGATTCATATTCAGCTCTACGCAATTGGTTGGCTGTCGGCAATTCGCAACGTGCCACAGCTTCCACGGCCATGAATGACAAGAGTTCACGTTCCCATTCCATATTCAATATTGTTCTCAATTTAACGGATTTATCAAGCGATGATGGTCTATCTTCGGATACGGATTCAGGAACTACCACATCCTCTGCAGCCTCATCGTTACGCCAAACACGTCGCAGTAAAATCAGTCTTGTGGATTTGGCCGGCAGCGAAAGGATCAGTGTATCTGGTTCGAATGGTGAAAGGATACGAGAAGGCGTTAGCATCAACAAGAGTTTACTTACCTTGGGCAAGGTAATTGCTGCATTGGCAGATTCTCGCAAAAATGGCCCATACGTTGGAACCACCTCGTCCTCCTCCTCATCATCTGTGCCCAATATATTTGTTCCCTATCGAGAAAGTGTCCTCACCTGGTTACTTAGGGTAAGTGCACCACATTTCACTTTCAATTTTTATTATCATTCCACCTCCAAATGTGGGTTATCAGTTGAATTTGTAATTTGTTCTAGTTTTTTGTTTTTTCGTTTACCTTGTAAATGATTTCGAAATTGATTTTGAGGCTGAAACCTTGACACGACAATAACTTGGTCAATAATAGACTTTAGCAACTTAAAATTAAATCATTTAATGTTTTTATCACAAAAATATTTATAATAGTTTCTTTGAATGTCTTAAATGTTGGCAAAAGAGATTACATCTATTTAAATCACTAAATCATTTCTCATTGGGTTTTCCAATTTTTTTTGTTTAACTGAGAAAATTTTAATATTTTATATTATTTATTACTTTTACACATATTGAGATAGCTTTAAAGAATATTATAAAATTTCCATTCAAAAACCGACTTTTTGTAGTATTCACTACAGATTTGAAGTGAATTACGATAAATGAAACAGATTTCATTAAAGTAACGTAGCTATTATTTTGAACACAACTGTATCAGACTTCTTATATATAATTAAAGGATTAAGCCAAACAAATTGGTTACAGCTTCTCCAAAAATATATAAATTTGTGTATTTAAATATCTCTTAACCCATATTTTTTTTACCACTTGGATAAAAGGAAAATTTGTAAGGTGTTTAGTAAAAAGTTTAAGCTTTAGTGTGATTCAGACTAAAGCTAATAAAACTAACCTAAACTAAATTATTTACTAAAAGCTAATAAAAATAAACTTTATTTTCAAATATCCACTTTTCTGTAAAAACAGCTTTGAAAAATAGTCGAAAAACGGCGAAAATTTGTCAAATTTGTATTTAAAAATAATCCCCAGTTTGACATAAATGTTGGGTAAAAATAACCATGTTTATATTTATAATATTTATTAGTTTTCTTAAACTTTTTAATATTTCAATATTATTATACCCAAGTTTTTTTTCCATAGCTCTCGTCACTAAAATCTTATCAATGCATTCGCTTCTATCAAACAATCAATCGTTGTCACAATCTTAAAAATCGTAAAATTAATCAAATTGCCTTATACATATATGTTTATAGGTATAATATTATATTGAGGACGCACCCATTTTAAATGATCTCATATGAACCCCTTTCACTACATACATACATATATGCGCGTGTATACATTCATATATGTAGATTGCATGTATATATAAGAGAACTTTGGAAAATTGTTTCCAAGTTCGTTCTCCTTCGTATCATTATGCAAATATACATATACAAGTATAATTGTATACCCTGTTCCCTGTTGAGGGTAAATAGAGGGGTATACCGTATCACTTTGAGAATATTTACTTCGCCTATATGGTATCACCAGTTGTCACGAGTATAGTTTCTCAGATGATAGTTTATTGACTCAACTTTATAGTCTCTCTCTCTTATAAAAATTTGTTATACTAGTTCATGGGTTTCAGTTTAGGGTAGAACTATAGACCTTGGCTTCCTCCTAGTTAGCTCTTAGTTGATTTAAACTATTAAGTAAAAATATGTCTTAATAACTTATATGAGAAGGCCTTACTTAATTTGTCTTACTTTGTTTATGAGTTAGTTACCCATTCCTATTTACATATTTAAAAATTTGATCTATTAAGAATGTTTTCAAGAAATTTTATTGATTTCTGGGATCATTTAATGAAAAAGTTTTCAAAATTTAAGAACTTTCGATTGGAAAAGTCCAGCAAAATGTTGTTCAACAATTTTGTATGTTTTCTAAATTTACTAAAGGGTATCAAAAATTCGTCTCTAATATATAGAACTTTTAATTTGCATATGTATGTATGTATATTCATATATGTATATACAAACACATTTTGTATTTACAAAAGCAAAACCTCTGATCTCGTGATGATGTCGTCCCCTTGTCTATGTGATACACGCGAAACTTGGTCTATAAAGATTTCAGACATTGGTTTTTATGGTTAAAACAAATTCTGTTGTTGGAATTTGCACATCTAATTATATAGCGAAATCGTACAAACATATATACAAAAGTCATATGCAAATTCTCTTCAAGTTTATACTTGAAATTGGAATAAAATACCAGGAATTGTTTGATTTCATAAAGATTCGGAAACAAAAATTCTGTTGAACTAAGACACATTCATACATAGATATTCCTTATCGCCATAAATATGTATATTGTTTCATGTCTTTTATCAATTTTAAATAATTAGTTTTCACCTTTTTCTCGGGGAACCAAACTGCCCTACTTAAATGATATGCCCGTTTGTTATATTTTTTTTATCATATCTTTTTATAATCATAAATTTCGATTTTATTTACTCACAATTCGACGACCTGATAACGAGCCACGTGTGGTAAAATATATTATATAAGGCTATAACTGTGGCTCGACACAAGCAAACAAAAGAAGAAGAATTTGAAAGAAAAAAATGTATTACCTGTTAGACTGACTTCCTTGTAGTTCGTAGAATTTATTACTAAACTGATTATAGGTACATATATAGTCATGTGATATTACACGATTCGTCAGCTTATACAAATGATTAACTCTTACACTCTTAGTATTTTTATCATTTCTTAACTGATTCAGTATCAAGTGTTATTCTAACGTAATCATTTGATTAGAAAAAAACGTTAATCAAAACAGAGGCATTCGAATTGTTAATACTGATTAAGTATTGTTCACTTTTGGACCGATATATACAAACTTTAAGATTTTTAAATGATTATTTGGTTAGACTGACGATTGTTCTTAAAAACTGAAACCGATTTTTGTTTATTCTGAATTTCCGGTTCAATTCTACACAAAGACAATTAAGTCAATTTCAAGTGAAGTAAGTTTAAAGTCGTGGCCAAAATGAAGGTCTTTCGAAAATGATTAATCTTATAAAACTTTAAACTGACTGTCTTCAATTCTGATAATTCAGGTTAAAATCTTCAAAGTCAGGTAAAAAAGTTTAGGTAAAGTAAGTTAGATTGCCAAAATTAAGATCTTTTAAAAGTACTTTAAGAAGTTTATAGCAGATTTCCTGCAGTTTAAACTTGTTAAACTTTGATCCACTTGTTAGATATCAACATTTATCTACAGTATTCTCTATCCGAGTGAAACTAATTTTTAGGTAAACAGTAATTTAGATAAATACAGGGAGTTTTTTTTTTTTTGTTTATAATTTGTTTACAGCCTTTATATAATCCTTGGCGTATCTTGTGCCTCTTTCAACACCTTTTGTGAGATAACTGACCCTTCTAATAACAAAGTCGCAATACTATATCTAACCAAATACTTGTAAACAATAGGTATATTTTTCTTAATAAATGGCGTATCGATCATATTTTCTAAAGCGTAAAATGAGTAATAACCGTATTACATTCACATTTTAGTGATTACAAAGTCCATAAAGTTGTTTATTTTTCTTACTACTATCTTGTGGTATTGAAGATCCTAACTATCTCACTTGAGAATTGCTAAAATCACAATATTACCTACTGTTAAGTAGTTTCATAAGTAATTCACACTTATGACTTGTTGAAGGAAAACTGAAAACTGATTTTGTAACCAAAGTCAATATTGACATAATGGCGCCATGACTTTTGTATGTAGATCGTAAGCTGCTTAAATAGCTAAAAAAAATAATAATAAATAAAAGGGGGGAAGCCTCTAAGTGATAAGGCCAACGAGAATGTTGTTGAGTAGCGACCTTCTTAGATATGAGTTTATATCAGTCTTCAATTTAAAAATATAAAAGAACTTCTCTCGCTCTAGCTTTACCCCATGCTCGAATTTTCCATTCTAAGTTTAGATTTTCGTCTATCTTTTTAAGTACTTTTCCTATCTTTTCCTCCAGAAAAAGAAACAACAACATGCAGTAAATTTTGTCCAATACAAGATAATTTTTTATTGTTTTTGTTTTTTTGGTTGGCACTTAGAATAATATAACACTTGATATGTTATCAGCACCTCGCCGTCTTAGTTGCGACAAAATTAATCTCTGATATTGTTGTTGTTGCCGCCTTTTGCTGCTGCATTTGCAAGTGCTTGGCTCACATTTGCAATTTTGCGATTTTGTCTTGCTCAACTTGCTGTTGGTGGTGCCATTCGATGGAACTGCAAATCAAACAAAAGAAATATAAATAATATTGAAAATGATTGGTGGTGCAACCAACTTAATTCGATAAGAGAAAAAAAAGTGAGCGTTCGACAGACATGTGAAGTCTTGACACATTGGGCAAGATAAGTTCAGTTTGCTCAGCAGAATTTCAGATATTACAAAGTATTAATAAAGTCATAATAATAAACCAATTTGCTATAGTCAGTTTTGTTTTATCTTAAACACAGTAAACCTAAGCACCTTATTCCAAAGTCTAGACATTTATTATAACTTATAGCTCAAAAAATTGAGATGACAACTTTTGACTGATATTCCAAAATCAGTTTTAAACACACAACATAAGTTATTCACACAAAAATACCTAAACCTACAATGTATTTAACAATAAGTTTTCATTAAATTACCTAAAGCTTCAATATGTTATCATTGAGGGGGTAGATGCTGGAATTTCTCTTCCTAACTCGAGATTTTACTTGTAAAAACTGGTTAAATTTCCATATCCAAGATCGATTTTTACTCCAAAATGCCCGATTTCAGCCTAAATGCCTATTTTTCCCACCAATATGGTCAATGATCCAGTCATGGTCTAGATCTGCCACAGATATCCCAAGTGACTTTATTATATTCCAAAAAAATACATATAAACTTTTATCCAATTTGACTTATTGTTAGTATCAACCCATAAAGCTATACCAATCGATCTTTTTGCAAATACAAAAAAACTATGTTTATGAACAATTATATCTTGAAGTTGAAATAATTGATTGATATTTGATAATTGATAGTTTATTTAATTCAATCAATTTATTTATAAAATGAAATTAAATTATTATTATTATCTGGTTAAACAATATTTATAGCTGCAATAATTGAATTCGACTTCAAATGTAAACTATGAATAATTTTTGGTATGCAAATCACATAAAGTTAGCCTGTGTTGATTATTCTGAGTCTATATTTCCCAAAGAATAACAAATTTATAATTAGAAAAGAAAATAATTTGCTGTACATTTGATCTAAACAAATATATATCTTACTTATTTTGCAATGAGTAATTAATTACTCATGGCCAAAGGGTCAGTAACTAAAATAATAGGGGAAAAACGTATTTCTAAATTTTACTTCTATTTAATGAATCAGTTTTATTTGTTTTGAATTAGTCAAAGGATGTTGGTTAACTGGTTATATAATAACGTGGTTTGCTTTCATATAGCAATACTTTATGGAAATTTGTCCAAAAACTGATATTACTGCATAAAAGTATTTCAATTTTAGCATGGAGAGATCTAGGAAATATTTTTGGAGTGTGACTGATTAAAATTGAAAGGTTTTTAGCTTAGACAATTTTGTAATTTTCAATTTAAGAGTTAAAAGATTTTGTTAGATTAAGTATTTTTCAAAATTGACAAAGGTTTACTAATTTGGGGATATAGAGACATGAAATTGGATCTTCGGATCCAACTGGATACGTCCATGAATTTCATTATTTCTGCATAAACATACATAACTTAAAATATATTAAGATATATCTAAAGATAAAGATATATCTTTAGACTATTTAATCTTCCAAGCGTTGCAATTTGGGTTTTCCGATTCGCAAAGATAATAGAACTAGAAATCTGCTCGATCAATGGGATATTGCTTCAGGCCTTTAGGAATCCAACCAAAGAAAGTTTATTATAAAGAACTCTTGGACTTACCATATTTGCTTTTCTTCTGCCAAGCAGTGGGCGATTTAAGTTTGCCAAGAAAACGTTTAAGCATTTTAATGAGTTAATATTTGTAAATAATAAATTATTTAAAAGTGTTTTTGTGCTTTGTCCTTGATAATTATTTTTCTTATTTTTCCAACTATTTCGTTGTGTAACCTTCACATGACAAACTTCAATTTCAAACTGCAGTTGTAAAAGCTAAAGCTGAGCTAAAAAATTAAACTTTAAGCGATTACGACGATTATGATAATTTGATTTTGTGGTTCGTGTGCAAAGTGTTTTTAGTCTTGGTAAACCGCACTGCACTTCATTAAAGTACTCCAATTTATTTCCCAAGCCCGTTTTTTCTGTTTTTATCGTCGACACCACAAAATTAGTTTGAAATGAGGCATTTCTTAACAGTCTATTTGTTTGAATATCCAATTTCTAGAGAATTCTTTTAAGAAAATGTAAAGTTTTTTATCCTAAAGGATAGGATCCATAACAGTCAATACCAAAAGCGTGGCAGTACCACGTCATCAAATTCAACGAGTTTATCTGTTTATATATTTTTGTTTTGTACAATTAGCAACAATCGTTTTTTAGTCACAGCTAAATGATTTTTCACATTCAAGCCAAATGCGAAGCCGAGTTTCATGGCATGATGTTTCCAATTTATACCTACTTTTATGTACATATCTATGAATGCTAATTAAACTAAGGGAACAAAAACACATAGTGTGACTATATAACTACTATCTAAAGCAAAATAGTCGGAAAATAAACAACTTTTGTTTAAGTACTGGAACATTTGGATTCGTAATAGTTGTTAATTTAGCAGCAGGGGCCGGTCTCTAGCGCCAGGTAGTTATTTAATGATGATCCCTTAATGAGATTTAAAACAAGTTTTTTTTTATTATTGTAAATGACCTTAACATTTGAGAACCTTAACAAATTGGCTTTTTGAGAAAACTGTACCTTTCAAACATTATATAAAGATGTGATTGGAATTAATCAAGTTTTGTTATGCGAATGATGTTTGTTGAGTGAATGAACATGTAAATGAGTTTACAGTACCTGAACAAGTTATTGAATTAACAACTGAGGGAGTTAAAAGTAGCTGAACAAGTGAATAAATGAACATGTAAAGTTTTTGATTAGCTGAATCCATGAAAAAAGAGCAAACTTACTTAAATGTAAATGATTTACAGAAGTCAAACAACAAATGAATGAATAAAAAACTAAAGGTAGCTGGACAAGTGAGTGAGTGAATGAACAAGTAAAGAAGAATAGCTGAAGAAGTGAATAAATAAGCAAGTAAACGAATCAACAGTAGCAAGTCAGTCATTTGTATTTGATCAAATGAATGAGTCAAAAAAAAACAAATTTAGTGCACATATTTAACCCAGTCAGTAATGAAGTGAATCACTGAACAATTGAACAATCAAAATGATTACAAAAGAGCAAACATACTAAACAGGTTCAGCTTTGTGACTGGAAAGAGTTGTTAATTAAAAGTTTGTATACATCGGTACTTCTATTCTAATTTGGTAGGACACTAAAATTTGATATTTCTTACTCATTCACTACGTGACATGCGTCATAAATTATTTGCTTTATATCATCCCATAATAATGAAGTGTGAAATAATTTAAATCTCACGTTTTTGTCACGTTTTACAGTATATGACACGAGCTATTAAGTAGAGAGCTCAGGAAGGGTTTTGTTTTCGATTGAAAACTCCTGTAAAATGTCATGAACCTCACAGTTTGAAGGATTTACAAGGATCTCGACATCGTGAATCTTTCAGCTTGAGAGTCTTTTTTATTTAAATTGGTTGATTCTTTGGAACTTTTAGAACCAGGTGTCGTTTTCTTACTTTCAATAAGACTAAGAAAGGATAAATTGTTAAATAAAAATTGTTATTTTGAGATCAATAATAAAGTGAACTCTGCCTAATTTTGTTGGCACTACTGTGTAATTGTTTAAATATTCTGTAATTGCTTTTAAAAACGTTATTTAATACATTATTAGCTAATACTTAGTAGTTAAACTAGAATTTTTCAAATGCCCGAATTGTTTGTACATGTGATACTTGTTTATCTAAAGCATTTTTTTATACTATTACGATTACTACTTACTATTATTATTGTTATTACTATTATTATTGTTGTTATATCAACCGCAAAATATGTATGCATATGTATGTACATACATACATTCTTTATAGTACATTTTAAACAAGTTTGTTTGTATGTGTGCTTGTATTATATTGCGGTTCCACTTCCCTCACATCAACAATTGTAATTTAAGCATTCATTTTTCTCTTTGTCCCCCTTGACAGACAGAGTACTAGTAGTTAACATTGAATTTTAAATGAATCAAATAAGTAAATTGCAATTTTTTTTTGCTCGTTTTTATATGGCTTCCCTTCTCCTATAGATACATACATTTATATGTTTATACTCTTTGATTAGTTATATCTCTGTATGTCTGGGTGTAAGGAGAGAGCAATTTAACAAGGGATGCAAATTGAAAAGACGGCAACTTGTACTCGTACTTGAAGTGCGGTTAAAAGTGGTCAGAACTTGATATGATTTAATAATTATAGTTGAACTCGCCAATTCAATTGAATTGAGCTTAATTCATTTAATTTTGATTGAGTTGAGGCTGTTATATGGGTTAAACTTTGAACTATACGAAAGTAAACTGAAAATAGAGAGAGCTCGCCATGGTCAAGTTCCAGGTCGGTGAAATCTCACAGTCAATACCAAAAGTATAAAATGATTCTCTGGGTCAAGCTATGAAAATCCAAGAGCGGGGTCAGAATAATGAGACATTTCATTCAAATAATGGAGAAATTATTTATATATCTTTTTTATGATGGCTATTAACCGGTTTAATTAGCGAATAGATGCCAGACTAAAACATTTCCGTGGATCTTCATTTTGGTTAGCACCATAGGAAAATTTTTGTTTGGAAAACCAAACCAGTTTGTAGATCTTTCCAAATGTTTTTGGAATGCCTACCACAATGTTTCTACTTAAGTATCTAAATTTGTTCTGAGGCCTCGAAATGTTAGGTGAGAGGGGGTGATTGTGAAAAAAATGTATAAAAACTAGGTCATATTTAAGTGAGACATCACTTAAATAGATGAGTCTCGAATTTAAATTGATTCCTCAAACATTTCCTCATTTTAAAGGCTATTCATTTAAAGGTTATTCACTTGACTTAGTCAACTACTATATACTTAGTCAACTATTAAAAACATGTACATCAAAATTGTTTTTTAACGTAGATGAAATATAGTTGAAACAATTTCTAAAAGAACCAAGTGCGATTCTGTATGTAACTAACATTTAAAGGCTAATTATTTAGATTATCTTGAGCCCTTTGTATTTTATTTTGAGTCTTGCGACCAATATATCTGCAGAAAGTGTCCTTAAGTCCTCTGTCGTGAGTCCTCTGTCCTCTGTCTTGGGTCCTCTGCCTAGAATTCTGCCAACCAGGCCACTACTTATTTGAGATGATCAACTACTACACCAATCTATCAGTTTATCCATGATATGGAAATGGGTTTTGTAATGATTTAATCAGTTTTAACACCTGAGTCAGTTGATCTTTATGAACAAAAATTTTATTTAATATCCCACGCAGCATTTTATAGATCGCAATTCAGACTAAATTTGTGATTAAATAAGTATTCAAAAATGAGCTCGTTCTCTTTGACTTTGACTTTTTTCAATTTCCATTTAAACCCTTCTTATAATTTGACTGTTTTTTAAGTCATACCTTAAATCATAATCAACTTGTTTTATACATTAATCGTAAGTGATTCATTTTGTAATCATATTTTGCAGTCACATTTTGAATCGTGTCCGACTCGTTTTGGTGTCTTATTTTGATTCAGAGTAATGCTTTTTCAAGTCGTAACAAGAAGGCTTAATGGGTCCTTCATTAGGGTGATTTCTACCAAAAATCTTCCAAATGATCAGTGGGATAAGCTCATGTATTTTATAGATTAGATTAGTTCTGAAATAATTATTTTTCTGCCCCAAACTAGATTGTAACGAAGTCTTTTACAAAATAATATGCCTAGATATTACCCAAACATATTGATCCGACTCGAATAATCTTTTTGGAAAAAATTATAGTTAAGACCATAAAGTTCACTAATCAATCAGATATTAGTTATATATCCTTGTAGGCAAAGTAGCTTTAAATTGAGATTTTTTCCAAAAAAATAATCTTTGTTTTACCAAAAATCAATGCAAAATTTACAACAAATGTCTAATCTGTTTAATATGATAAAATAATCTGATGTGGCGACTTTGCTTATTCAACAGATGTTTAGGCTGTTATTCAGGTTAAAACTTTTTTGCCTTCAGAATTAAAAAAAAAAAAAACAGTAAAGATATGATTTTTAAAATTTTGTGAATTTTTATTTTCTTGTTATGTTCACACATGATGTGCATAATAATTAACTTAAACATAAATACAATATAATATATATATATAAACGGTAATAGTAATGTAATAATTTATAAATTTTGAAATTTTCATCTTGGTACCCGCAAGCAAAAAATTTTAAATTTCACATATTCAAAAAGCCAAAAAAAAAGTATTTAGTTACTGAATCTTAAATTACTAAATTGTTTATTATTTTTTATGGGGAGTCTTCAAGTATTATGAGCTGCACAGTTGGGGGCTTGGATTAAGGTTCTCTCAATAATATTTGTATGGTATAACAAGTTATTTCAACAAAAAGCATTTCAATAACTCTTTTTTTTTTTTGTTTAATAAACATTTTAACATTTTTGTAGTTTTTTTCGTTTTATAATATATAGGTACATTCCGTATATATATACATATATATATATATATACATAGATAGAAACATTTACTGCTTTTGTCTCCAAAAAACGTTGCAAAGTTTCAGTATTCTGTTTGATGTTACATACATATATATATACATATATATCGTATATTTCGGATGTCTAATATAGACAAGGATATATAATAATAAATTGGGGATCATTCCAAAGTATACACACATACAGATACATATAATAAACTCTAAGAATTTCCTTTATCAAATCATTGGTTTAAATATATATATAATGTATATATATAAATTTCCTGTAACGCATGGCTCCAATTTTTGAAGAAAAGGGAAAACTATTTCAAATACGAAACAGAAAAAAAAACAACAGATTTTGGAAAACCAATTTAAGTTTTTGGATTTTCTTACAATTTTGTTTTTTTTTCGTTACTCTTTCGTTTCGATTTTCGCTTAACATTTTTCTACTGCAGTTTTTGTTTCTCTTATACTCAGTCTCAGTACGCAAAATTGAAAAATATTTCTGCTTCCCTCATACAATATATAATAATATAATGTTGCTTTTGTTTCATATTTTTTTTCTTCCATTTCTTTGTTTGTGTTGGTTATAGAGGGGCGCAGCCGGGGGGGAGGGAATCATAAAGAGCTTTTTGTAAAATTGGTATCAAGTTTTTGTTGCTGGTTTTTGTGTGTTTGTAAATGGTAGTGACGTCAGAAGCGGAAATGCATATTTTATGCATTGTACCGTAGGTACAGTTTGCATTAGATTATTGTAGTTATTTCGCTCTCTCTCTCTCAAACTCTATTGGCTGCAGCTGTTTATTTGTTTGTTTGTCGTCTTCGTCTTTCTTAATGTTTATGTTTATGGCATTTTATGAATTTGCTGTCTATTAACTTGTCTGTCGATCGTCAAAGTCGTTTGTTCTACACCTTGCAACTTTGATGCATAACTGAAGCCAATTGCTGTGGCACTGCCGCCGCTTGGTCATGTTCATGCTCATGCTCATGATGCAGTTCCTCATCATCCTCACAGATGCTATCATGATGTTTGCGTTGTTCACGTTTGCGCATATAATTGACAAGTGGCCGTTTCTTATGCTCCTTGCAGAAAGGACAATCCTTGCGTATTTGTTTCTCAGTTTTCAGTTGTTTGCATTTTTCTGTAATCAAAAAAGAGGCGAAAACACGAAAGGTTAATTAAGGAAAGGTCATTCGTTCATCATTTCCCAATTCCCCCCCAAACCAATCTTTTTGCTGCCTGCCTACGTGCTGCCATCTGTTGGCCTTTACATGACGTAGCGCTGGCTGGAACTACGCTACATACGTCACGTCGGCATTTTTTCTATTTTTTCTTCTTTTTTTTTATTGATGATGTTGAGATGATGATGACCCTGTGCTGTGACTTGTGATAGACAGGGTGTTCAGGCTGTTCATTAAGCTTGTCGTTGCTGGTTAGATAAAGCCCCATAGATTGATCATATATATATTTTTTTTTTTGCTAAATATTCTATTTATAAATTGTGCAAATGCCCGACTTCAATTGTGATAAGCGACCTTGGGCGCAATGTAATCTCTATGTGTGTATGTATTTATTATCTATGATATTGCACTAGGCTAAAAACATTAGTCATATGATTGCTAAATATTCTTTATGGTTATAACAGGCAGATAAAACTCGCAACTGCACACCTTTTTTTTTTGTTTTTGTTGTCTTTATTTAGAGTTTCTTTTTATTTTGTTTATTGCGTCTTATTTTTCACACATTGTTTTCTTTATTTGGCTCAAAATAAAGGAAAGGAAACCACCTGCTTGCTTTAAATTTGTTATTGTGACTCAAGCTAAGAGCCGTGTGTATGTGTGTGTGTAAGTACAGTCTCGTATGTGTTTATTTATCTATTTAATTAACATGTTAATGGACTGAAATGACCTCAATATGAAAACCATGTCTTAACAAAAAAAGGTAATTGTCCGTCTTAACTTTTTAATGGTTTCATTAAACTTTAACAGTGGCGAATCTAGACTAAATGCGGTTATTTAAAGGCTCAACGAAAAGGACTTTAAAAGGTCAATCAACATCAAAACGTGACCTCTATTACGTCACTGTGCATGAATTTTGATAAAAGTTTTAACGCAAAGAATGCAATTTTTGCTAGGGGCACGTGCAATTTTTGTATAATTTATATTTTTGTGTACATATTATGAATTTGTTGCTGTTTCTGATAAGACTTGAAAGTTTCTTACCACATACACATACAGGCATCCCCCTGTGACACAATACTCTCATACATACATACTTACATATATGTACATATATGTATGACAGATGCGCAAACTAAGGCGTGTTTCTCATGCGAAAAACAACAACACTAACCAGCAAATCAGCCTGGGGCTATTTTTAAATTCTTGCAAAAACAAAAACAACAAAAAACAAACTACGCGGAGTGTGGGGGCTGGTGCACACATACATACAAACATGCACGTTCACACAGATTTTAAGTTGTGTGTAAGTGTGTGATGGCTGCGTGTAAATTTACTGTATTTTTGTGGTTTCGGTTTTGTATTTGCTCACCTTGGACACGACTGTAAGAATCCTTGACGACAAAAGGCGTGGTTGATGGCTCCAATGTTCCATACGGAAACTGCTCAAAATCCCGGTAATAGCCGCCCCGCATTGAGCCGCCATACGACAAGGTGGAGTCGCTTACACAAAATCCCCAAACATCCATTATAGAGCTTTTTTTTTATTTTTCTTTCTTCTTCTTCTTCTTTGTTGTTGTTGTTGGTGTGTGTGTTGTGCGAGGTCGTTTGTTTCACTTTGTTTGTGTGTTCTTCTTTCAAAGTATAAAACGTGCAATGAACTTTGGTTTTTTTAGAGTTTTTTTTTTGTAACAACAAAACACTTTATTTTCTTTGTTTTTTTTTTGCGTGTGTCTCTCAAATAACTTTCTTTTAGGTTATTTATGCACTTTTTAATACCATTTATTAAGGTATGAACCAGTTTTATTTAATTTGATTTTTTTTTGTATGTTTGCATTGAATTTTAAATGCAATTCTCTCTCTTGAGTGAAAAATGCTTGAAATTCGTTTGTTTCAGCCTGAAAGTCTCGTACGAAACTGAAAGCCGAATAGAGAAACGACTGCATTTTTGTAGCTGTTTACAGTTCGGGTTTTGTGGAGATTCGTGCTCGTGCTCGTGTCGGTCGTTGTATACGTGCGAGTGAGAATGTGTTGGTTTTGCGTCTCGTGCTTTTGTTGAAGCTACGCGGAGCTCTAGCACATGCTTAATGTTTAATTGCTATCTCTTTCTCGCTCTCTCTCTCTCACTCTGTGGCATATAACGCTGCACAGTGGTGCGCTATAGTGGAAATTCGTGTAATCTGATTCATTTCCAGTTTTCGCTGGGTTTTAATATATGATAATTTCTAATTATATATGACACATGGAAAATATTGCTATTGGGAAGTTTTTTGTATTAACAGTGTGTTGTTAAAAGCTGATGAAAAAATGAGGAACGGAGTTGTTTCTCTTTTATTCCAACTAATTAATCAGCGTCTAGACTGTATATCGCGCATGTCATGAAAAGACAGGATTTTTTAGTTGCCAAGCAGAGAATTCCCATGATTTGTTAATTAATAAGCAGACGGTCAAAAGAGGTTAATATACAATTTTTGAGTTGGCATTAACTTTAAACAATTTGGCCATCAGCAGATTGTCAGAATTCGTGTCGAATTGTACTGAAATTTCGGTATCACAAATTATAATTTTTTTTTTTGTATTATTTAGTTAACAATTTGTGAGCATTTGCGTAAAACTAGTGTTAATTAATGTACGTACGTCATTTTGGTTGGCATTTAATCAAATTGTTTTGTCTTTTTGTATGTATGTTTGAACACACACCGGATTGATTAGCAGGTTTTTGTGGTTTTCATTTAGGATCGTGACAATGATCTAGAAGTGGGCGGTCTACACAAAAAGAAACTCTATATATAGACAACTGATGTTGGTACGATTCGGTACATGAGTCAACCGCAAAATATTTAATTTTCACTGATTTAATTTGAAGATTAAATTTGAAATCAAGATATATCTTGGCCTAGGTCCGGCCCCCGAAGGTTGAAATTATTTGCAATTTTAATTAAGTGCTGACCACTGTACCAAAGAAAAATTTAGTGGGATTTATGCTCTATCCCTGTCTAACTAGTTGTCAGCATACGCCCGCGCCCACTGAGCTGCTGCTGCGCAGTTTATGTAAACATTCTCGCGTTCTCCTATGCCGCTTCTCTCGCCTGCTCTCTCTCTCTCTCTCTCGTTGCCACTATCTTAGTTTGTGTATTTTCGCTGCGATGCTGACCTGCTTAATCAAACAAGTGTCTATTACACACGCATATTAAGCTTTAAATGTAGTTGTGCTCATATACAGACATACATACATATATGTAGAAAGCTATATTTACTTAGTTGGACAAACAACAAAAACAAGACTGTGTGTGCGTGTAGTTTCTATTGCCATCTTACTCACACTTTGCACTACACTTACTGATAACAATTGGGCGGTTAACGGCATTTTGAAGTTTGTTAAAAAAGGCCGCAAAAGCGAGAACTGATAATTGATAACACCGTATACGACAAAAGCAACAACAACAATGACTTCTCCTATCTTTAGAGGTCATAATCTTGTGTCAAGATTCGAATCATCTACATACATACAGTCAGCAAAAAAAGTTTAAGTAAACGAAGGTTTTTTGGCAAAATTTGATTTCAGTTATAAAGTAGTATTCGCCGACCCAAAAATGATAAATTTGGATTCATCACTCCAAATAACAGAGTCCCAAAAATAATCTGGCTCGTTTAGATACTTTTAAGCGAATTCTAGTCGTTTTTTCTTATTGACCTCAGAAATCAACGGCTTCCTACGAGGAGTTCGTGCGTTGTACCCTTCCTTGTGGATCACATTTCGCACAGTTTGCGGATGAACGCTAACTTCAGAGGTGAGAAATAGGTCCTCCTGTATTTTGGGGGCCGACTTTTTTGGATCACTCTTTACTGTACTGAGAATTTGTCGCTTATCTCTGGCACTCAATTTTGAAAGTCGGCCTGATCTGGGCTGAACCTCAAGGCTAGATGTTTGTTTATACGATTTTAGTATTGATTGAACACTAGTGGGTGGTCGGCCAATCACTCTGCCAATTTCGCATACACCTTTACCCTCTAAGTATAGCTTTATAATTATTTGTCGCGTTTCTAATGGTATTTGCTTGCCACCACCCATTATGACCAATTTACGCACACAAAACTGACACAAATGAAATTCCATTGCAAAGTATTTGATGAATTTCAAGTAAAGTAAAGGAAAAATGAAGATTACCTTTGCAAATTCCGAGCAACACCTAACTTTAAACGGGACAGACGAAACATACTTAAACTTTTTTGGCATGCTTTTCGTCATTTGTTTTGGTTTTTGGCGCATAAAAAGAAAATTACAAAAGGAAGTCAGTTCTTTTTCACTCCCTTCGTCAATAAATAAGTGCTCCAAATATAAACTAATCATAATTTAATAATTTCCCCATTATTGAAAGAGTACTAATAGAAATAATATAACTTTAAGCAGTTTACTTAAACTTTTTTTGCTGTCTGTATGTATGTATGTATGTACATATGTATGTACATATGTATGAGCATTTTGTTTATATAGGTGGAAAACATAAATATAAATAATATTTATATTTATTTGCTTTATTTTGTCTTCCTCTTTTCTTTCCAACTTTTTATTATTTCATAAAATATGTATGAAACTTTGTATGAGCATAATAAATCATTTTAATTACCATTTTACAAGTGCACTTTGCGCTGTTTTTGCGTTCTTCTGATAAGACTCCACTCCACACAGGAAAACAAAATTACTAGGAGTTGGCATACATTCATTATACATACAGTATTTTATCGCTGTTTTCCTTTACAATTACCAATTACTTGGTACTTGAAATGATTGTACTGTTTAATTAAAGCTAATGTTTTAGGTAATAATTTAAACTAGAGTCTTGCCAGAAACTTAACTATACAAGATACTTGACTTACTAGATACTTAAGAAAATGTGTAAAATGAGTAATTTTTGAGATAATCAAAATGTGTAGGACCCTTTCAAATCTTACGTAATGAAGGACAATATATTGGAGATTGTGAAAAAGACCTGTTGACTTAGCTTGGAGGTTAAAATTATGTAATTTGGTAGACTATTAAGTAATTAAAATGTGTTCGAGTGACAAATTAGAAATTGAAGGAGAATTTTTTTTATTTGTGCAATCTGTCCTGAATGGATAATTAGCAAATAGTATCAAAGGTAAACAAGACATGGGAGTGGAATCACCAGTCGTCTCTGGTCTAAATGATAGGTCTGGTGGGTGACATCTGGTCTGGATGCTGTTGTCCAGCAGTTTGAAGGCCAATGGATTATCATGGGTTTCTATCCCCGAATAAACCTCTTCCGCGCGACACCGAATGCCGAACCTCAGGATCTCAGTCCTAATTAACCCGATGTTAAGGCATTAAAGGAGATAAGCCCTTTTTTTGTTTGGAAGCCGTATTAAACTAGTTAACGTCTAAATGTAAATGTACCACTTTACCCTATAGGTACTACCATAGTACGTAACGCATAGTATTGACCTACAGTAGAACATAAGGAAGCCATTGAAAATTTGAGGTTATCTTTCAATATTCACACTAAGGTCAACAGATTTCAAATTTCCACGCTTTAATCATACTAAATTTTTTTTAAAAGTTATAAATTTTTATAATTCTTCAAATAATTATGGAACCTCTTAAAAATCTCATTCATTTATTTTAAATTTCGTTACAGGAAAATCTTGGTGGTAATTCAAAAACCGTTATGTTGGCCACTATTTCGCCAGCCAGTGTACATGTTGATGAAACCTTGGCAACTCTGCGATATGCATGCAAAGCCCGTTCCATTGTGAATCGAGTGAAAGTGAACGAGTCGCCACATGACAAGATCATAAGGGATCTGCGAGCCGAAGTCGATCGACTAAAATCACTGAAAAATGATTACGAACGACAACGGCGAATATCCTCGGGAACCAACACAAATCCTGCGCCGCGGAAAATAATAATTGAAACTTCTGGGGATGATTCAGAAGTGGAAGCTTTGCGTCAACAGTTGGTCGAAAGGGAACGAGAATTGAGTAGGGCCCAAAAGTCATGGATGGAAAAACTTAAGGAGGCGGAGGATCTACGAAAATCCGAATTACGTTTGCTGAAACGCAAGGGTTTGGCATTGGAACTGGCTGCCGGGGAGAAGCAGGCTTGTCTCGTCAATCTTACAGCCGATCCGATATTGAGTGGAACCCTTTTCTATCTATTGCCACCGGGAATAGTGCGTATAGGACGCGGACGTTTGCCAAGTGCCACAGCCCCTCAACCGGATATAGTACTTGATGGTCCCCTGGTGGCGTTACAGCACTGCAGCATAGAGCATGAACGTGGTGGCAAATTGTATGTAATACCGGGAAGCGAGGACTTTGAAACATATGTAAATGGCGAATTGCTCGAGGATCGTCGGGAGCTATTTCATGGCGATCGTTTGGTTATAGGTGGCTCACATTATTTTCGCATATCGAATCCCTTCTGCTCTCAGAGAGGTAAAGTTGATAAGCTAGTGGATTTTCAGTTGGCTCATCAGGAGATTCTTCAAAAGCAGGAAGAACAATTGCGAACCGAACTAGAGGCTGAGAAACGGGTCGCTCTAATGAGCATAGAACAGGAGCGTGCCCAACATGCCAAAGATTTTGAAGAGCGTTTGCAATGCCTTGAATTGGAACAGTTTAAGTACAAATGCAACAGTGAGATGTTGGAGAATGAACGTCAAGCTCTGGCCCAGGCTCAAACTCCAGTGGCCGTGACGACGCCAGCTTCGAAATCCACTCTACTCGAGGATATACAACGTATTATGCTGAATCCTAGCGAGGAAAGCCTGCACAAAACCCAATTAATGGTCAAAGAAGCAACGCAACGTTGTCGTCAAATGGGTGTAGAGCTAGAATTTCGTCAAACCCAGTCACCAGATGAGTTTGGGTTACTCCGCACGGTTATCCTAATCCTAGACAAGCAACGTGGCCTTAAGGCTGAATGGCCTACAGCCCGTCTGGGTGTTTGGTTAGACTTGTTAAGAGATAACTCAACTGACTATCAGGGAAAACTTAATTCAAGGACTATATTCCAAAGCGTTGAAGTAGAATGGCAACCCATAGAAGATGACCTAAATGAGACTCTGGGTGATGCTCATAATTCTAGTCGCATTGGCTTAAATCTATCTGCCATGAAGGATATGCTATTGAAGCAGCCCTTCAAGCGACTCCTTTCCGCAAGTAATTCCCCCCAAGTATCGCCATTACCAGGATTCAAGACGACTCAGTTCACCAAACGTCATCTGTCCTACGAGTCAGATACGGAATCGACTGAAACGAGCAACAATTTAACCCTACTTATCCATCAGGAGTTGCAGGTGATGCACAGATCGTCACAGCGTTTGCGTCGCTATTGTGAAACTGCGGTTAACGAGCGTGAAAACCATCAGGATAATGGCAACCTGGCTGTAAGCATTCAAGAGGCTTTGACCAAACTGGAGCAAGTACTCCAGGGCATGGGCAGTTCGTTATCCCTATCCCAAGCCCAAACTGCCATAACTTCGCCCAATAGCAAAACGACGACGAAAGCCGTTCGCTTTCTCATCGATTGACAAAAAGGAACTCAAATTCCGAAGGACATTTAATGCAATGGATTGTGTTTGTTTGTTTTTTTTAGTTTTTAAACTATATTATATATATTTTTGTGTATTGATTTTATTAATAAAAAATAACCATTGAGGCATAGACCACAATTATATTTTTGACTGTTTTCTTGGGGTTTGGAAGGCAACTATTACGTTATTTAATTTTGAATTTGTTTATATAAAGAAAATAAATTTTTGGTATAAGAAATCGTCATAATCCGACCAATTGTAAACCTAATAAATATTTTCAACATTTTTTTCAAAGTCACAAAATAAAAATGTTGTTCTAAAAATTATATTTGAAGGATTTTGATTTTTTACTTAAAGTCTATCTAATGGTAAGTATAAAATTTAATAACAATTTAGCACCATATATTTGTATGTATAAAGCTTGTGCGACTTTATTGTTCCTCGTCCTGTTCCTGCTCTGCCAATGCCTCCAGTTTCTTATTTAAGTCAATAATCCAATTACAAAACTGTCCATCCTTTAGGTTAACAAAATCACCAAGAAAAACATTTGCACGAGGCTTTTGTTTTGGATCAAAGGGTCCCGGAATTTGTTCCATGATCCAAGGATGCAATTTCTTGTCCACTCTTTTTGCTGTACGCTGAAGTGTGAAAAATATTCGAAGAGCTATATACCGGCCAGTTGGTGTAATTAAAACCTGAGAGACAAATCCATCTTGTGGTCGGCGGGATAGCAAGGAATCTTCTAGGAAGGATTGCAGCTGCTTAACACTGGCCTTGTTGGGCCATGGTGTAGGCCAAGCGTAACTAGGCCAGAAACGCAAAGGTAGTGGGATGGGACATCTTCTGTAGATGATAACCACTTGACGTTGCAGCTGCAGACAACGTTCTAAAGAACAATCCTGAAGACTACCATCTAATGTGGAATACAAACGATGACCAAAGAACTGTATCAATTCCATGTGCAACTGCTGATGATGGGCGACATCGAGGGCATAGAAGTGCTGTAAATCGAGAATAACCACCTCCTCGGAATGTGTGTCGAGAAATTGACGAATTTCTTCCAATGGCTCAAAGATCTCCAATGAGTAGAGGCCATGACAATAATAGAATTTTCCTTCATTTTGTGCTATTCGTAGATCAAAATAACGAACACCCAGCTGCAGTTGCTCCAAGATGCTGGAGGATTGGTTTTTACACCAACGGCGCACAAAACAGGGAAAGACACGATGCCAACGTCGTATGGCCGGTTCGGCATCCGGTGACAGTTTGGAGCTGCTATTAATGCCATAAGTCATAGAGTTGTGGGAACCTGGAGATGATTGGAATTAATTAATTAATTGATGAAAACCGACGATGAGATCATCAGACCTGGAATGGCCAAATTAATAATGGAAAGTTGTCGCAGCTCGGGCGGTAATTCTCGCATCCAATGCTCCTTGGACATTGTTTGTTGTTCGTAGCTACTCCTGTTTCGTTTTAAACAAATTAAAAGATAATAAACTGACTTTTAAGTGCGTATCGTTATTTATAAACAACTCACAGCGTTGCCACCCAGTTCCGAGATAGTAGCTGGTTGTTTAAATTTTATTAAAATTAATTTGATATTAATAACTAATTTGGAAGGCTTAAGTAATTTAGAAATAATGTTTTAGTCACTTTTTTTTCTAAGTAGAGAATATCAATTAGCCAAAATAAATGGCAGCCCTACAACCAACTGTTGCGCACATCTACCTATGTGGCAGCGCTGTAGTAACCGTTAAATTTAAATATATATATGTTTATGTATATTTGATATGCATCACTTATTTTAAAACTAATTCACAATGTCAACCTCATGCCATTTTAATGTTCTCCTTCTCCTCCCCACCCTCTTCAAGCAGGATTTCATGCAAATGCTTTGCCATCAGTTGATTGGATTCATTGAAAACTCGTATACACTTGCGACATTTTACAAAATTGCAATTTCCCATTAGATTTTTGTCGTTCAAACTGTAAAACGCGTAGATTATGGTATTAGTAAATTGATCTTAGACATATTCATAATACTATTACCTCTTTAAATCATTGAAATCCTTTAACACAAGCTCCTTTTCCATGCGTCCCGGCAAGGATATTCCATCGGCAATAATTCCCACACAACAATTTTCAAAAATACATTTCGAACCCTGTAAGTTCATGGCCACCGATCGGTCCAGCAATTCCATTCCTGTCAAGGTTTTTCTGATTGTTACACTTCCCAACTCTGCTTGAGATTGCGGACGCATGGAAATGCCCACACCAAAATCCTCGATTAGGCAATCCTTGAGCTCGAGATTTGCACCTGGCAAACAAACGATACCCTCTTGGGTAGATGAATGACCATCGCCAGTAAGACGGCAACCCTTTAGGCAAAGATTGCCATTCCTTAGGAGGATTCCTCGACGCACACGTGAACAGTTGAAAACCAAATTGGTGAATGTGTAATCCCCATCGATAACTAGCAATGTACTATCCTCATCGCTTGAACAGATCACTGGCAACTGATCGAAATTTCTATCGCAGTTCATAATAGTCTCCGACTTGGCCAAACCCTTGAGACAACCTTTGTCATTAAAATGCTCCAAAAACTTAATTGTATGTTGACCAGGTGACAAGAATATAGAATCATTTTTCTGGCATATGGTTAGAACATCTTGAAGAGATTTTCCCATTGATACATCCATTTTTTGGTTTCCAAGATGGTGCTTGGCCATCAATAGCATATCCATTTGTTGCTGCAATGGACCGGCCACAGTGACCAGATGACATAGGGCCGGGCGCTCAACATGGTCCAACAGTGAACCACTAGCAAGATTACATTTAAGACCATTCGCTTTTAACTCACTGTACGCACGTCGCATTTCGGTATTCTCGAGAATCTCAAATTCACTGCGTATAATGGCCATACGCAGATGAAGGCACATTAAATCAGTCACTGGGAGCGTGGACATGTTAAGGCTAACATTACGATCGCCACCACCGCTGGCTGTCGTTTTCGAAACTTTTCTAGAGGGATCACTTCCATTGTCCTTCAATTCCACTGCCTCATCGTCGCTCTCTGCCTCGGCATCACTCAAATCCAGTTCCAGGTACTCTAAACGCTGTTCAATATATCGAGCTTCCATGGTTAGGCTGCGCACATGACAGGCCAGCGGACGTGACAACTTATTTTTGCTCAAATCACAAGCCAATTGAATGCGCGACTCCAAGTGCTGTTGCACCCAATCGCGATCATCATCGTAATCCTTGTCCCAGGGCATCCATACATAAGTGTAAAAGAAACGCAAACGATCCACACACTCAGCTGTTGTGTCTACATTGAGGGCCGAGTTCTCTTGCTTCAATGTGGGCCATAATTCAATGAGATGAACCTCGTTGCGTTCGGGTAAATGAACATCATTGTCCTGCACAGCTGTTACCACAAATACTGCCTTCAATTCTTCAAAGATCACCTGGTCCACATAGCCATAGACTATGGTGGGATAGCGTAATTTTAGATCTTCACAGATTACGCGCGGAATTCTCCAGATGGCCTGCCATCCTATAAAATTGCAATGTACGTGTGAGTGTATGTTAGAGAGGGAGAGGATTCGCATCTTACCAGTCGGTTCTATTTGCAACTCCACAAAGGATTTCCACTCGGAACGTACTTGTGAGGCGGGTATAACAGCTCCATCCCACGATAAAACCGCCTCGGCTTCTTTTAAACGTTCCAAGTAGGATTTCTCAAATGTATAAACTTCCATTTCGTTTTAAAAAATTTCAAATGTGTGGCTTTGGCTTCGATAACAACAGCAGGTGGTGACAGCAAAACCGATGCGGCAATCGATAAGTATCGATAAGTAGCTAAATCAGGCTTTTATTTGGATAAAATTTGTGTGGTATTTTTTTCTTTCTCGATCTGGTATCACAGTTTTTGGTTTTTACTCTTTGTTGTCAGTGATGTAATTTTTTGTTAGGTCATAACAGCTAAATCGAGTCAAGAAAACAGCTAAAAAAAGCGTAATCCCCGGGAAAAGAAGAGAAAAAAAATTAGATTTCCATATATTCTGCTTTCATTGTACTTAGATTATTCATTGTACTAATCGTAAAAAAGTAAAATTGGAAAAAAATATTTCGATTTGCTAAAAAAGCTAGAATTCCCGCTGCCAGCTGTTTTCAAATTTTTCCCGCCATTGCATTTCCAAAAACAGTCAGATCTGACTGGAAAAAAGCTGAAATGACATCACTGGCTGTTTGTTGTTGTAGTTCAAAATATTTTTTCGATGTGCACGGACGTATAACGCGCGTCGGTGGTTTATAGTGTTGCTTGTAGAGCTGGGAATCCATCGATGGTTGCTCCACTCGATATTTTTTCCATCGATGGAAAAAACCATCGATACTATCGATGGTACCATCGAATATTTAAACGAGTTATTCAACATATATATTTTGGTGTCGTTTTTCAATATTACACAGTTTCAAATATTCATATGTCTATAATCATCTATACGAATTATCTAGCGTATAATTTAACTATAAGTTAGCCCTTTATAAATTAATTCAACCAAAAATATATTAAAAAGACTTAAGCTTGTAATTTCTGAAATATTCTTAAATAAAAAAACAAAATGTATAGTTTCAAGATAAAAACAAAAGAGTGACGTCCTAAGTCCAAAAAACGAAAACTAAAAACTCTTTAAGCACAACAAAACAATGGGCGATTTCCAAACTTACTGCTAATAAGAGGTTCTTATTTAAAAAAAAAAAAAAAAAAAAAAAAAAAACCTTACAAAACATGTCCATTTTACAAGAGGAACTGCCAGGGTTAAATAGGTACTTTGATAGAATTAAAGTACGTAGACCTGTATGTAAAGAAAGGCAGAAAAAACAATACATTGCAATTTACTTACACCCATGTTGGACCCAAAAAGAAATTCGATATATCGACATCGAAAAATTTCCATCGATTTATCGCACTCCATCGGTTCCATCGATAATATCGATGGTGCCATCGATGGTTTTCCCAGCTCTAGTTGCTTGTGTTGCCAGTGTGCTTGTGTGAGTGCGAAAGAGAAGCAAATAGGGGATAAGGAAGCCGCAAACGCGAATGAAGGAAAACGAAAAGTTCTAAGAAATCTTATCAATGACCAAGTCGAAGTGCTAAACCATAGGAAAGCGAAAAAGAGAAAATAAAAATAAATCAAAATGAAGTAAGAATCGCAACGACTATTTAGGTCTTTGAACGTAGTTCTGCTAGCGCTGCTGCTGCTGGCGCTGCAGTTTTCCTGATTCTCCCTGATACGCCACCACGCCTACACGCCAAAGAATGGCTGCCATCGTCTACAATCGCCTACACAGTGGGATTGGGACTGTGGCCAGCTCCTCCCACACATCATCATCATCAACATCGGGTGCCGCATCGCTGGGTCATTCACAGCTGACTCGATCCTTGGAGCGTATACTAGAGGAGGCTCACTTCAGTGGCGAACTGATACTGACCAATCGCAAGCTGAAGGATTTTCCAAAAACAGGCACCAAATATTCCCTCACCGACACGGTGATTGCAGGTGAGTTCCAAAAAAGAAATATGTATATATTTTTTTATGGTTTTCATGAAAATCAATAATTTCCATCTCCTTTCATCATCATCATCAGCTGCTCTCATACCACAAACTCGCTCTTTTCCTTGCTCTCTCTTCTGTCGTGGCAGAATCATTATGCCATCTCTCTTACGCCTAAGGACATAATATTATTGCCATTTGCACTTTGCACTATTCTCTCTCTATCACTCTCTTTGGGTGGATATTAGTGAGTGCAGCGGCCAACTACTATACAAGTGAAGTGAATTTTCCCACCGTCTGTTCAAGTTCAACCAACTTTCGTTTTCGTGTTACACGCCCAAAATGCAACCAACCAACCACCCCCTACACACTGCACTATTCCAGTTCCTGTTCTCTGTTCCTGTTCTCTCTATCTCTTCTTACCTACCTACCCTATCTGGGAATTTGGTTTGGGAAAACCATCTGTTTTTCATACACGGCGACGCCGCCGCAACCGCATCGATTTTCACTTTGTCTTTGTTTTTTTCTCCTCCTTTTTCTTTTGTGTTCGTTCGATAAAGAAAAATGAATTATGAAATATTATTAATAGTTTTGAAAATACAAAAAAAATCATGGAAATTATTTGTAGACGAAGATATATTTTTCTTAACAAAATTAATTGACATGTTGTCCAAATTTAAACAAAATGACTGGCAATTTCAATAAAATGTCAATTTAAACTTAATTCCATTTAAGCATCATAATTCGTGACAGGTTTTTTGGCATTATCATACAAATCAGTTAAAATTTTCCTTACTGGATTAATTGTTTTTATAAATATCATGTCCATCAGGCATATAGTTCATATATTGTCAGCTTTAAGCTAATTTTTAATAGAATCTGTTCGAAAAGCAAACTTTAATAACTTATCGATCTTATTTTAAAATAGTCGAATATATAATCAAAGATATAGTGATTTCGTACATCAAAATAAAAGAGTTTCGAACAATCAAACTGATGTTCGATATATTCTTTCGTTTTTCAAAGAAATTTATTGTTCTTGGTAATCCTAATGCAAACCATTTTGTCACGTTTAACCAAAATGATAAAATACATGCAGATGTGTTCAAAAATATAGTAGTGCAGACCTTGCAACATTTATTTTAATTTTTGGATAAGTTAAACATTAAAAATTAAATTTCTATTTCATATTTTTCAAGGAATAGGATACAAAGATGAGAATAGTACATAATGTACAAAAACCCATAAATATTATTTGATAAAGAATAAGCAATTTTGATAAACTTTTTTTTAGAAACTAAGTTTTTCTCTATGAGAAGACGAACTACTTAACTCTGTACATTTACTTTTAAAATGCCATTTTGAAACATTGTCCGTACAAATTTTTTTAATCTATGGCATCTTGGCTCACGTTGTAGTCTTTCTGGAAACTCGCTGTTGCATTTTTTTCTTGTATTTTTCATTGTGCATGCAAAGCACGAACAAAACGAAGCAGTTTGACAAGGACTGGGATTGAGACGTGCCGTCAAAACATATTTGATGACTTCCTCTCTGCCAGCGTTGTCTGTTTTTATACGAAGAACAAATAAAATAAAACAACGACAATACAACAGCAACAACAATAAAAGAAAAGCATATTTACAACATTAACAAAACTATGACAGATACACACACACACAGAAAGATACACAGTGGCATGAATGAGAGAGATGTATAAGAGCACTTTTCCCCTTCTCCCGCGGTGGAAATTGTTTGGGAGTTTTGTCAAGCTGCTCCCCAAACAGAAACATTTCTTGTTTAACAGCAGCCTCAGATGGCAGACAGTCGTCTGGTGGTCCCCGACGACGCGTCGTCGACCTCTCTGCGCAGCTGCCAAAGCCAACGTCGCCGTCACTTGGCTTACCTTTTTCCTCTCGCTCATAACAACGATAAGATAAGTGTGTGGCCCAGCTGTTATTGGTATCTACCTATATATTTATATATATTTCTGATCAGCATGACAATTTTGGAATTACACTGGCTGCCTGCCGGTCTGTCTATCTGTCTGTCTGACTGGGTCTATCACTCAAAACTAGTTCTTTCAGTTAGCCAGAACCTTCAATTAGCCACACGCATTTGCAATTTATGTCGGAAAAGAACGATCTACCTCAAAATAGGTTACTAGAAAATGCACCTAGGTATGAACTGTTTAGCTAAACATAATGGAAATATGATATAAACATCTGGATCAGACATTCTGTAGGTCAGTTTTATGTTTGGCAATAATAAAGAATTTTTTCATAATTTTCTAAATAAATAAACTCTCTTTTTAAATTCAGTTGCAAAGTTTTAACAAGAAATTTATTTAATCCAATTTGCTTTTGTATTGGATTAAAAAGTTGACTGGAAATATAAAGGAAAATGGGTAACAGCCCTCATTGTAAATGTTCAAATTAAAATTTTGAAGAAAAAACCATTATTTACACTCTAAAACCTTTAAAAAAGATTTAAACTGAAATTTATTGTCATTACGACGGGATAGCTTTTAAAAGGATTTCGATTTGTTTTTCAGATGAAAAGCCTAACTAAAGTTTTTTTTTTTAAATCCATGATTATTGCATAATGTTTTTGCGAATTTAAGTTGGGGCGATTGATTAGGCCACTTGAGAACATTAACTTTTTGTTTTCGAAACTAACGAGGTGGTTTGCAAATAAATGAAGACCAAAGACAAAGTGCCCACACCTATTTTTTTGGCCAGGTTTGTAAGTACTTATCTTCATTAATGTGTATGTATGCATTTCTTGCTATTGCTACCTCTTCTTCTTCTGCTTTGTGTGGCAGCTGTATTCCCGCAACGGTTGCAACTTGAGGCAATTATTTTAAACAATTTCCTGACTTGATGTGCAAAATTTTGTTTTTGCCTCTTTTGTCATGACTTCTTCTGTGTGGCAATGGGAGGGGGCAAACCGGCCGGCCTTCACGTGACGCACGTGTTAATTAAACGTTCCCCCTAGACGGGATTGGCATTTCAAAAGTGAAAGGGGGACAGCCGCAGAAACAAATGATATTCGGAAACATGTTGACAACAAACAGGTCCATGGGGTCGTTTTTCCTCCCACACACACACAAAGAGAGGCAAAGGCAGAAAAAATATTCCCCATTTGGGGGTTGCAAAAATCTTTTATGCTTAAGAATATTCCATTTTTATTTATGTATACTTGGAATTGATTTCTTAGCCAAGTGGTAGAAACATGAAACCTTTCTCGAAAGTGGTTGGTGGTTGTTTATTGTGAAATATTTATAAAATATTTATCAGGCAGACCAACACCTTTTTAGTCAGAGTCTCACACTCTCTCTTTCTTAAACATGTTCTTTCACACCAAACACTTTAATTAGTAATTCGTCACGCCTACGCAAAAGAAAAGTGCCTCAGTTGATGGCTGATGACTCAATGAAATGTTGTGTGGCAGCCTCGCGTAACGTGGAGAATCCAAAAATGGCTCAAAACGCATTGAACCATAAACAGAAACTTAAATGAGTGAAGGGAAACTAAAAGCGGAAGTCATTTTCAACTCTTACAAATCAAGAGCTCAAAAATCGTAAAACACTTGGAAAGTCTAAAGTTTAGCTATGCTAGCAGTTAAAACCAGATGACTATATCAAATGGTTCGAAAGTTGCCAAATACGAATCAGGCATGACTTATTGCTTAGTCTACTTTCAAGGAATTAAGTGGGACCAGAAAGCAAAGACAAACTAATCGTTCGACTCAGGTGCCATAATAAGATACATCCCCAAAATCGATATCTTACAAGTAAGAATAGAAGTTTTTTCAACTCGATTGTTTGCGAAACTTTGCCACAAATCATCCTGATCTACAATATTGTCGTAAAATGATATCAAACACTGTCTTGAATATCATTTCATTTGATCTCAAAAAAGTTTCAACGTACAAAAACAAAATCTAAAATTTATAAGAATTTTAATATTCTATGAGCTGTAAAAAAGACTACAAATTAACGAGGGGACCAAAATGTACGGATTTTTTTTTTCAAGGGGATAGATTATTTTCCTCGATTTATCGCGATTAGCGGGTTTTAAGTTATCGAGACTCGACCGTACTACTATTTCTTAATTCATAGCTAATTTTTTGAGTTACTTAATGTCTTTTCTAATTGCTGTTGCTTTCAAATGACATTTGGCATACTGATTAATTGTAAAATATTAAAAACGGGACAAAATTAAATAAAAGCGCTCGATTAATTGTTTATTTTAACTTTCCTTTGAATAATCGTGATAATCATCGCGTACTTTTGATTAATCACATGATGGAATAATCAATTCATGATCTCAAATTAAGTTCCTATAGAGACTTATCTTAATGGTCGATTAATGCAAGAAAACATAATAATATCAACTAATTTAATGGTATTCTTTCTTCTTCTCACATTTGTTGCAAATTAGCCGTAAATTTGCCTTAATTTACATGATGAATAGTGTTGCAATTGACGTTAATTCTCACCTCTTTAGTTTGCTTGATTGTTGCAAACAAAAGAATCGTTTGATAAAATGCAGTTAACTTATGCAATCTTGTTTTGCAGCTTATCTTTATAAAGCTATAAATAAAAGTCGCTAGACTGAGGGAGGGAGGAATGGAGGAGATAAATGTCTAGCTATCTTTCCACAAATCGAGGGCAATGCAAACTTGACACAGATAATGTTAAAAGAATTTTTTCAATTTGAGTCATTCATAAAAATTCATGAAAATTCGTTTTTTTTTCTAAATGTAAGCATTAATTAATTGCTGAGAATAGTCGACGGGCGGCGGCATAAACAATTTATTTTTAATTGAAGAAAAAAAAGAGAGAGAGAGAGAGAGCAGCATAGCACGCGTTATATTACTCAAAATATAGACCTAGAAAAACGGTGGCAGCTGGTGAAAATTTGATATTGAATTACGATGTTGCAGTGGCAAATAAATAGAAAGAAAGAATTTGTTTGCATTTAGGGTGAAAGCTACGCTAAGAGAACAAACAGCTGTTAAAATTGTTAAAAGGAAAACATTCTTGATCTACAATATCATCGATACCTCTGGTAAAAGTACGCCGCCGACTTGCCACTCCCTCTGCAACAACAACAACAACAAACAACAACAAATGTTTACACTTGGTAAACTCACATTGTTTGCTTTATGATTAAGGAACATTAAGCAAAGAAGAAGTACGCGAAATTGCAGTGTATAAAATAAACATCCGAACGAATCACAAAGTATTTCCAATACGAATTTGTAATCAATTGATGTGAGAAAGAGGGGGGTGGGTTAATATGTCTACCCTCTTGTTTTGATTAGTTTTGCTTCAAGTTGATTGTTCAAAGACGTCGTTGTCGCTCCCTATGGCTGGCATAGGCTGAAAGTCGTTTCATGTACATATATGGAAATGAATACTTGCCATTTGAGTTATTCGTATATATATGTATATATTTAAATTCTTGCGATAATGCCTCAGCATATCAAGAAACTTTATTTGAATAATACAAAATAATAAAACTTATAAATAAACAAACATTTGTTCGCACCCCTCGATTGGCGCATAGCTAAATAATGCGAAAGAGAAATCCTCTAAAATTGAAACGAAAGTTAACTACGCATTGAAATTAGCCGAAAGTCTTACGTCACTCAAAAATAAAGACCCTTGGGAATGCTTCTTTAAATGGTTACTGATTTTTATTTCTGATTTGCAGACCTTAAATTTGCTATAAAAAATATATAGCCTTAAACTGGCTATAAAAAATGAAATCAAGGAATTGACATATTATTTTATAGTTAAGAGACTGTTGGGTATTGATTAACCAAATTAAAACAATGCAAAAATATTAGAATTGTCTTATGTCCACACTTAAATCTCACTAAATGAGTTTAGCAAAAAATCCATGAATTTTTTAAGCCGAGAAATCTGATATTGCTATATAAAACTATTTAATAATTGTCAATAAATTCTATTTCAATAAAAAATTAATTAAAAATGTTAAAAAATCAATGAGAATTGAAAAAATGTTGTGTATTTTTAAGCTTTAGTGCTTTCATATCGTAAGAAAATTGACAAGACAGATAATACATCTGATTTTGGGTAGTGCAAAGAGTCTAATTGAAATTCTATTGTTCAAATTTTAATGATTATTTTTAGTGATTCCTATAAACGTAAAGTAACACTAATTCATTTTGAAACTATTTCGGTTTTTGTTATTTGAATTAGGCTTTTTTTATGTGTCTAAAGATATTGTCATTTATTACCTCCAGTTTGAAAGCAATTGGAAATCTAAATCTAATGAGATTTAATAATAATTAATTAATATAATTTAATAATAAAACTCGTTAGATTTTCTTTTGAAAAATTTGCTTCAACTTCAACTTTTTACAATTTGCTTTGCAGAATTTTAATGAACCACTTGACCTAAATATTTAAGTATTAACAATCGAATTGTGAAAATTTCGTTTCATTTGAATCGATTTTGTTTTTGTTGTCATATTTCATAGAAATTATTGCATAACCAATTGTTCAGCGTTCTTTTTAGATATTTCCATTTACTCCAATTTCAGCCAGCTTTTTGGGAACTCTGATAAAATATTCAATATGTTTTGTTTTATTTCTTTTCATTGATGATGATTCATATATCAATTTTAGCGTTCCACTTTGAGGCCTTCCGTTTGTGTAATAAACTGAAATTTGTTTTCAATAAATCCATCAATAGAGCTGACTGTGTTTGGCCCTTAATGGCCACAGAGAGAGAAGCACTAAACAAACATAATAACGGACATGGAGTGGTCGACCCCATCCTCCATGCCACTCACCCATAATGTGCTCATATAGGAATATGTATATATGTATATAGTTATATACATATTTGTATATAAAATGCTGTTGTACCATAAATGTACGACGGTTAAAGCACGTGGTTAGACTCTTTGACGCCCACATGGCTAGCCTCAGCTCCATTTGCCAAAATGTCGTTTGTAGCGCCATCAATTTAATTTTTCGTTGCTTCCGGGGAGACCCACAATAAATGGAAAAAAAACTGCATACCCTTCAAAAATGTGTGGATAAAATTGAAAAAAATGGCGAACCCAGAGAAGGGTCACGACGCGTCGTCTGAAGAGGAAGAAAAAAATATTTGCATGAGTAATATCTTGATTGAAAACTTTACCCATTGAAAGTTGTTCTTGGGCTGCTTCTTCTGCAGGTTTTCCTTTCAACTAAACGGGAATGCAAACCGGTTGAGAAATGTTTTTTTTTTGTTTACTCATCATATGCAAGAAACCAACATTAGCTTAAGAATGTTGCTATTTATTTCTATATATCACGATAAAAAATGAAATATAATCCAAGATGGTATTGCATAGAGTGCTCAAGTGAAAGAAAGGGGAAAGAACACTTGAAAATATCTCCAAAGGGGAGAATTTCCGATTTAATGATGGTTAATATTGCATTTAATTTTATTTTGTTAGCATTAAATTTAAAAGAATTCCAAAAATAAGTACAATCTAGTTTATTGGTTTATTTTTATAAATAGTCAAGAATGACGAAGCGATTATGATTCAATTTAACAATTTTTATTAAAGATTGAGAAGGAAGTCGTTTCAGGTGTTTTTAGATTAGATTTACTTTTGAGTGAAGATTAAAAATTTTTATTTTATATCTGACTACTATCTAACTATTACTAACTACTTAGGCCAAATACTCACTTATTTACTTTACTTAAATTATATACAAATTTGTGAAGTATGAAACATTAAAATAAGGAAGTCTAGATGAAAATAGGTTGAGCTTGAGAAATTAAACTTTAGTTTGTCGAGATTATGAAATTCTTATTTCCATAAAAATAAATCAATACGTTTAGAAAAAAACATTTTAATGTTTCGCGTGGATACTTTAGAACTTTTTCTTCATGTAATAATCGCTTTTTGATTTTATTTTTTAATGAATGTTAACAATTTAAAAGCAAAACATTAATTATAAATTTCATAAAATATTTTATGAAATTCTTCAAAAATTATATACTCGTTTTTGTGCATTTAAAAGTGATAGAATCGTATTGTTGAATTATTTGAAATAATTCGTAAAAAACCTCAACCATTTTTTTTTTTTTGTAATATTTTAAATTTTGGAACTTTTTTGTTTATTTTGGTAAGTTGGAAGTTCAGGCCAACTTTTAACTCAAACCTTGTAGGCTTATTTAATATATTGGAATCTGAAGAATTGAAATGCTTTACTCAACTAGAAAATGAGAAACTTTTGATTATGGACATATAATTTTAGTCTAATTTTTTCTGTCCCAGTGGATATTGCATTGGTCGACTACCTGTCATTGAAAACTGGTTCATTCTGTTGAAATTTTGGGCACTCCCTCAAAAAAAAAAAAAAAAACACTAAAAAAGAAAGAAAAAAAGTAGGAAAATCTCTGACTGAGCTGCCGCACCCTAGATGCATTTGGATAATTGTCGGTTGTCAGTGTGTGCGCCATGGCAGGACATTTTGTTTTGACAATATTTATGAGAGTCACTTTTTTTTGACGCACTCAGGGCTCAGGTGTGTCTGTGTGTGAGTAAAAACCAAGAAAAAAAAGAAATTCCCAAAAGACTGAACCAATTTCGATGGCGCGACATAAACTTAAAAAAAATTTGATTTATTTCGCATGATACATGAAAAACAACAAGTGTACATATAGACACGTTGTTTTGTTTTTAGAATCTCTTTGGCAAAATGCCATTTAGCCAAAAAAGAGAGAGACAGAAAAGAACCGGTATAATTGGATGGACGCCAGCTCACCTAGAATGCAGATGCGGCAAGCTGTAGGCAGACCAGAGCAACATGCAGCATGTGGCAGGTTCAAAGTACAAAGTCAGTCCCAGCTGATTGTGCCAATTCCTTTGCAAATTTTTTCTGTGACAAAATAACGAAGGGAAATCCAATTTCCGCATTGAATAATCAAAGAAGGATCTCTGGATGTCATCATCCTGTCAACCAAACATCCTGTCTATATGTGGCCATGGCAAAAGTTTATTCAACTCTCATTCAACCCATTTAGAGGGAAGCCATTGCCATCTTAAGCTCCTCCATCGTTCCCATTTGTATGTTTGAGTCTATGCTAGGAGGAGGGTTAAATGCATAAGGAGGAAGCCATAGACGTCGACTCGACTGCATAGAGAAAGAGAGAGAGAGAGAGAGAAGCCTAGAGCAGCCGGTCGCCAGTCGCTTTTGTTCAGATCCATCTAAAAACTCCTCTCTCCGCTATCCTCCCTCGACATGCCGCACCTCGCTGTTATTGTGCGTAAATCACAGCGAATAATGCCAACAAGCTGTCGTCAGCCAGTTTTTATGGCCAAGTACCTCGCAATAGTTTCGTCAAGTGGTTGCCTCTGATGGATGCTTTTTGTATATGTATACATATTAATACTTTTTTTTTCATTTTCGTTTTTTAATTTTGCATGTCTGGAATTGCGTAAAAAATGAAAAAATAAAAATATGGTTTAAAGCTCGTAAATTGTTGCTGGTTATTACACGAAAATCTCATTTCATACGCACTGTTGGACAAGTAGTTAGTCACCAGTTGCTAGTTCTACTTACCCTCACTTGAAAAGTGAAATCTCATAATGTGACACCAAGATCTTAATGGCCTTACATACATACACACATATATAGTTAGTTAAGTGCATTAAGTTAATGACTAAAACAAGTCAATAAACCTATTTCGGTTTCTTCTTTTTACAAAAAGCTTTTCACCGGTGTTCATTTCTTTATCTCATATGTGGATTTTGGTTTATTGAGGTTAATAAAACTATTGAAAATGTCACAAAACCTACACTTATCAGTTTTTTTTTTGTTCAAGTCGTTCAGTCATAGCTAAAGTGTATATATTTATGATACCAATTTCAAGATTTAAATGGGTTTTTGATGCCCTCATTAAATGAGTTCCGAAATAGTTAAGTATTTGTATGAATTTGGAGTTGAAAAAATCTTAGTAGAAGAACCAATTAGAGGCCATATTTCAATGAAATGATAGTTTCTAGCTTCCATTTTTAAAAGTTTATCGATAGCCAAAATTTTATTCTTTTTACTATTTAATTTTCGTGTAGCCTAATGTAAATGTTTCTTATTATTAGTTACTACATATATACTGATAAATTGTAAACTATTAACCTACCTATTTTTTACTAGCAAATATGTCATTCGGATAAGACTAAAACGACATCTATTTGCTAAGCCTGGGACTCAAGCCAAGATCCTAATTGTTCAGTTGCCTAAAAATGTAAAAGTATTTCTATGGAAATGATTCGGAAACGAGTACAGGTCAATTCATTTTATAATGTTTTTTCCACTCAATTTTGGGGTTTTTATTTATTACTTGGAACTGAAAATTTCAGAGGGAGGCAATTTTCATTAATTAGAAGTGCTACAACAGATTTGGTCTTAATTTTTAGTAAATTTTTGCAATATATTGTTTTCTTTATTCAATGGTGTATTACATAGTGCGGATAAAGGTTTAGAAAAAAACAAAAACGGAATTTACAGTAAAAAACGTTTGTGCTTAATATGTAGATGGAGATAATCTAGTTAGTGTGTTTATTTCTTATTCTCTTAGACTGGCTTATAATCCAATTTGCTTTCCAATTTCTTATTGTCAGACACCTTGCGTACAGCTTTCATGAAATCCTCCTGGATGACATACTCACGTTCCGCTCTTATAGCAAAGAGGCCAGCCTCAGTGCAGACATTACGCAAATCGGCTCCATTAAAATTGTCGGATAACTTTACAATAGCTTCATAGTCAATCTCACCATGTTTGGCTATTATTAGTGCATGAATCTTAAGAATTTCCAATCTAGCCTCTTCATTGGGCAAGGGAATCTCAATTTTACGATCCAAACGTCCTGGTCGCAACAAAGCGGGATCTAATGTGTCTGGTCGGTTGGTGGCCATAATCATTTTAACCTGTCCAAGCGAATCGAAGCCATCCATTTGATTGAGCAGCTCCATAAGGGTACGCTGTATCTCACGATCTGCAGATGTGCCTTCGCTGAAACGTCGACCGCCAATGGCATCGATTTCATCCATGAAAATAATGCACGGTTGATGATCGCGTGCATAATTAAACATCTCTCGGATCAATCGCGCACTCTCGCCAATATACTTGTCCACAATGGCCGAGGAGACGACCTTAAGGAAATTCGCATCCAATTGAGATGCTACTGCACGAGCCAGCAGCGTTTTTCCGGTACCAGGTGGACCATAAAGCAGGCAACCCTTGGGCGGTGTAATGCCAACCCTCAGGAATAGTTCCGGATTAAGCAGCGGCAATTCGATGACTTCACGCAACTCGCGAATCTGTTCGGTGAGACCACCAATAGCCGAATACTTAACATCTCCTGGATCCTCGTGCGACATGTTGTACACAAGGGGATCAACTTCTCGTGGCAAATACCGCATAATCGTTAATGTGGTCATGTCCAGGGCCACTCGAGTGCCGGACTTCAGCTTTGCCTTATCCAACTGTCTCCGACATCCGACAACATAACGAGGTCCATTCGTTGCCTTCACAATAAATTTATCCTCGGTCAATTTCTTAAGAACTTCGCCCACAATTTGTCCCACACTCTGCAGGGCCTTCAAATCATTTTCGGATTTATCGTATAGCTTTGTCAGATCCTTAACTTCCTCGCGCTTCTCTTTTAATCGGCCTTCTATTTCCTTGTGCTCGAGAAGTTTTTTTCTGTAATCGCCAAAAGCCTTAACCCTCATATTTTCGGGCAATGGTGTAGCGGTAACAGTCATTTTGCAGTGGATAAATTTTTTTCTGGTTGCTTGATAAAAATAAACCTTCTAAAACAAAGAATCACTTGAAAGTTAAAGAATACAAGAAGAATATTTGAAAGGTTAAACTTAACGTATTAATGAGTAAAGTAATAAGCAATCACTTTTTTTTTCACTCACGAAAAGGAAGACGGTTTGAAACCGAGTAATTTTGATCGGAAACAACAGCGAGAGCTTTCTTAATCACAATTTGATAAACATTTTCGGGATCAAAGACTAGAACAGATTGGATTGCTTTGTTTTGTTAAAGTATTTCTCAGAGGTCAAGGAAATATTCTCCCAAACTGTGGAGACCTTTACATGTAGGGTCGTTGAAAACTTTTTCCCATGACTGAATTCTTTTTGGTACGAAACAATGTTAAATACGCTTTGGCATTTAGTATTTCCTGTGTTTGTGGTCGTTTTTGCCCTGTTTGAGTGACAGGCAGTTAGCTGGCAGCAAATTTTAATTCTAGCAGAGTCTTAATTTAAGAATGTATTTCGAAATTTATATCTTTAATTGAGACTCTTTGATTTTGTGCTATCCTTAATCATGAGTTGTAATCTGATTTCAACCCATTTTGTCTCTTTTTTGCATACATTTCTTCGAATAATAATGACCTTTAGATAAATAACAGCTCAAGAGGCAATGAAAGTATTTCTTGGTTCTTTGTTTTTATATTGAAATTTTCAGAAATAGAATGAGGTTTTCGAGATTCCTATAATAGATTTAGTTGTCTTTTAATAGGTAAAAAGAAATGACAATTTTAGATAAACTTTTTAACTAAAGTAAGTTTAATAATGTGACAAAATTCCACGGCATAGGCCTGAGTTTTAGAATAACTTGTTAAAAGATACGTTTATCTATCACTTTATACCTATAAAACCTCTTAATAAATTTAAAATAAAATTAAAAGACTAAGCAGGAAACATGTGAATCTTAATTTAAATCCATTTAGTTTCTTAAGTATTTTTCCAAAATGTTAAGGAGTTCATAGAGTTAAAATTATAGATCAGTTGCTTATAAAACAAACTTATTTTCCTAGAATATCCCAAAAATTGAAACTGATTTCCACTTGTTTTTCTATCTATGCAAACGCAGTCAGTAGCAGCTATTTCCCCTATCTAATTAGGCTATGCAATCTAATATAATAAATATAATGTATATGTATATTGTTTACACCCCAGCTATATATGTACATATATAAATTTATTATTGATTCTACCGAAAATTTAATTATCTGTACTAGCTGCTGCAGCACATCATCAGATATTTTAAGTTTTACGCACAATTTCGTGTACATAATTATGTATACACAGTATTTTGCCCTTCTGTTGGCTCATGGGGCTGGATTACTACCTCCAGCACCTCCCTTGGGCAATTGGGCACCACCGACCAACCAACCGCTGTTAAGTCATAGCTTGTTGTTTGCGTTCATTTCGCATGCAAATTCATTTAGTTAAATTAATTGCTCACTCCTCCACGATTGCCCACAACAACTCGTTACCCGCAACGCACTTGCCCAGTTTTTGAGTTTTTGTTGAATTTTTTGTTGTTGTTTCTATGTGTGGCAAGCCAAATTGAGGTCATGCGCTCCAGTGTGGCGTGGCGGCAAATGGGAATGTGCCCGCCTGCCTGTTTGCCTGCCTGCCTGCCTGATTTGGTCTGGTCTGGTCTTGTCTGTTGTGGAGCTTGATAAGGGAAGACATTGTTGTTGTTTGACTCCCAATTTTGGCCTCTCCCCTCCATCTGGGCATAGTTTTATTTTGTCTGTTTCCTCATTAATGTCACGTTTTCCTTCCCTCTTGTTTCCAGATCTCTCCCGAAATAGATTCTGTGAACTACCCGAGGAAATCACAACATTTGCTTTCCTGGAGACATTGTTGCTCTATCACAATGCCATACGTAGTATTCCCGAGTCGGTGAAACAGTTGTCGTCATTGACTTATTTAGATTTGCGTAGCAATCAATTATCCTCATTACCGCGAGAGATTTGTTTTCTGCCACTGCAAGTGCTTCTGGTGTCGAATAATCGTCTGGCCACATTGCCCGATGAATTGGGAAGATTGGATCAGACGCTGGCCGAGCTGGATGCCTCGTATAATCAACTGGCGGCCTTGCCCGCTCGCCTGGGTGAGCTGAGATCGTTGCGTTCGCTATCGCTGAGAAGCAATCAACTGATGTACTTGCCCAGAGAGTTGACCTGCCTGAGTTTGGTTAGCCTGGATGTGAGTAACAATCGCATTGCTAGTCTTCCCCTCGAGATACGTCACATGGGCACAATGGTGGAACTGCAATTGGAAAATAATCCATTGACCTCGCCGCCGGCAAGCGTAAGCTAAAAATATCTGCCTAAAAAGTGGAAACAAATTAATCTCTTGTTTTTTCATTATTAGCTCTGCAAAAGGGGACTGGTGCATGTCTTCAAGTTTTTGGAGACGCAAGCCACCAAGGACGAGAAGGGTTCACGTTCGGGTGGAAACTATGATGGTTATACAACATTGAGGCGAGCACCAAGGCACAACTCGAGCGGCAATGTGCTGGAGGCCAGCAGCAGCAATCAGCAGCGTCATGCGGCACGGCATCAGATCGACTCGGGTTATAGCACCAGTGATGGCCTGGACAAGCGCTGGTCGCACGATGCTCCAGGCGGCAAATCGAAAACCGATTCGCCATTGCATAGTTCCACTTTGCCACGTGCTGTGGCTCCCAGTGCACTTCATCCAGCATTGAGTGCCGATCTCATGGATGCTTCATTGACCTCCAGTACGAGCACCATTGTGGACGAGAGTATTACATTGAGTGCTGGTGTCAATGGTGGAGGCATTGGTGTGTCGCCCACATCATCGCCCTGTAAGCAAAGAACACTTGATTATAGCTCTAGCAATGGTTCATCACCCGATCATGAGCATGATGATCTAATGTTGGATCATCAGGAAAGGAGTGTCCACGGCAGTAATGGCAAACTGAACAAGAGTCTAAACAACATACAGACCTACAAGTAAACAAACCAAAAAATCTTTATTCCAAGTAGGTAATTCTTATTGCTTTTTTTCCAGAGAGTATAAAGAGGCACTGAAGCAGCAGCGAAATCAGGAAATTAGCATTTACAAGCAAAAGCATCCCAATGCCAATCATAGTCCCAATGATGAAGATATTCCATCACCATCACGCCTGACCAATGGTTCACACACACTGCCCAAGTCCATAATGAAGCAACCAAGTGGTCACAATGGCAATGGCAATCGAATTGATGAAGTAGTCATACCAAAGAAACCCATACAGAAGGTGATACCATCTCGTAACACCGAACTAATGGCCAATAAGTCAGAGCAACTTATCAGCTCTTCATCCTCCTCCACATCTTCCTCCTCATCCTCATCATCATCATCATCGTCGTCTCCACCTCATGCCAACAACGCCGATTGTCTGGGCTATGTGAAACCGCATAGCCCCATGAAAAATGGCGTCCTTAACAATAGCAATAACAATGGTAAATTTGCGTCCAATGGTACTTCGCCCAGCAGTGTCATCAAGTCACCCATCAGCAGTAGCAGCACCACAACTGTCAAACTGACCACTGTGAAAACTCATCGCACAGTCACATGGAATCATGACATACCCGCCGAGAAGCTGAGCTTCACAATGCGTAGGGAATTCGATCGTCAGCGTGAGGAAACCGAATTAATGTCCCAATTACGGAGTGTAAGAAAAATTGTAATTCAATTTAACTTGATTGATATTAATTTTCGTTATTTACTTTAGATTATTGAAACGCGTTTAAAGATGACATTGCCAGAGGATATTGCTTCATCTCTGACCGATGGCGTTATACTTTGTCATTTGGCTAATTATGTGCGTCCACGTTCGGTGGCCAGCATTCATGTTCCATCGCCGGGAGTGGTAAGTAAAAATAAGAATCAAATAGTTGGCTTTACTTGACAAACAAAAAGTGTAGTTTCCCAAAAGAGGAGAAAATGTTCGACTAAAAGGGTTTGTAGATATTATGAATAAGTTCTTGCGACAATCTATCTACGAATATTTTGCCAAGATATGAGAAAATACTGAATTATAAGGGTTTTGAAATATTTTGATAAAAATCTTTCTTTCTTTGTTTCGATTGGGTCATTAATGAAAAATGCATGAAATATAGACTTTCAACATCTGTTTAGCTAATTATTTAACTAAATTTCTCCATAAACTTACTTCAGAATGGTCTCAAAATGTCTATGATATTCTAGTATAGTATTCTTAGTTCAGTTTGAAGTCTATATTATGTGAGAAGCTTTTAATTACACAGACCAACGTCTTCAGTGTTTATAAAGTGTTTTAAGTTCAATAGTTACTTTTTAGTAGTAAGGTGGTGCTGATCACAACACTGTAGTTAGAATTTGTCCATCATTTCAGATTTACGAAAAAAGAAATTTTAAATAACTTAAGCATTATATAATCTAAACCTTTATTATTTTAACCACTTGATGTGTTATGTTAAAGCAAAAATTTATAGGCAATTTACAAAATACCAAGAGATTTTCTACTATTATACCTAATAATGTATTATACCTAACAATTGTAGAAATATTATACATAATAATAAATAAATTGCCTTTAAATTGTTGCTTTAAGATAATTTATCGATTGGTTAATTGTTAGATATAGTTAGATAGAGTTCTAAAATGTGTGAAATTTGCACCAAAGAGTACTCTTAACTCTTAAAATAAAGTTACGTAAAGTTAGTTAAAGTTATGAATTAAACTAAACAGCTCTTGTCAGGGTCCTTTTTGAAATTATCGCAGATATGTGACAATAATGTATTCATCATGTATTTACTTTTCTTGAGACAGTTTAAACTGATTGAAGTAAGTAAAATAAGTAAAATAAAACTTTCTGTGGCTTAAAAGTCTAATAAAAAACTTCTTCCGTTTATTCATCAAGTCAAGTGAATTGATCGAAAAGATTGCCAGACAATCAATTAGATGTCTGTATTTATATATGTTTTTTGAGTTACTTATGAAATTTAGACGAATAATTTCTCTTATTGTTGTAACATCAAATCGAATCTATATAATATTAAGAAATTAGATTAAAGTTTCAGTTTATTCCTCTCGATATGCCAACTTTTCTGTCCTTTTGTCATTATAATTCTATATAAACATCAACTAATAAATATTATATTTGTTTTAATAGAATAAACTCACCATGGCCCGTTGTCGTCGCAATGTGGATAACTTTTTGGAGGCTTGTCGTCGCATTGGTGTAGATGAGGTATGTGTAAACCTTTTGGTGTTTATTAATCTAAGAATTAAGACATATACTAGGTTATATAGAATGGTATAGAGTTTAAGGTTTTGAAATTTCTGTAGTCTTTGCTTTGGCTTTGCTTTTACTGCTTTAACCGAGTAGAGTTAAGTTGTAAGTTGTTGCCCACCCATCAAACACAACACCCACAGAAACATGGATACACACAATACACACACACATAGACAGACATACACCTACACACAAACACCTACCTCCCATAGATATAAACAAAAAACAAAAAAAAAAGTTACAAAACAATGATGCATAAAATCTGTTATTGGTGTTGGTTGCAGGAGTTGATTTGCTCCTGTGCAGATGTTGTACCACAATGCGAACCTCATTCCGAACCGCAAGATGAGCAGCAGCTACAACAACAACAGAAACAGCAACAGCAGCACCACCAGCAGCATCAGCAACCACCACCACGTGCTGACGATGACTATGATGCTGATATCTATGTCAACGATTATAATAAATCAGATCAGTTAAAGACAAGTGGAGGACAGGTGCCAAATCCTTTGGCCCTGCTTCGCACTGTGGCCGCTCTAATTGCCCTGGATGCGAATCCACATCATCAGCATATGCGCTATCTGCAACAGCAGCAAGAGTTACAATTGAAACTGCAGCAATCAATCTCCTCCTGCATCCAACAACAAGAACAGATGTTGCAACAACAACAGCAACAATTACAAAATGTTTTATATGAGAATTGTGAAAAAGCACAAGCGCATATGCAAAAAATAATACAATCACCTGATGACAATGATGATGATAATCTTATTGATAATAAGGATAATGATGATGATGATGATAATGGTCATGATAATGGTGGCCATGTTAAATGTAAATTATATGAATTGCCACCAGGCAGCAGGCATCATCAGCAAAGCCAATTCGCTGGCACCATGAGTCACTTGCTTAGGCAGGCCAAGCAAAAGACATATGAGAGAATTAAGAATAATCTTTTAAGTGCTCATGGCCAGCATAGTTTTCAAGCCAGCAACAATAATAACAATCGTAACAGTAGCGTCGTTGGTAGTGGTAGTGGATTGCAAACGATTGTGGAGAATGAGCACGATGTGGCCTCGGCTGGACCGGCTGGTCATTATCAGCTTATCGACGAGAAAGATCAGGAAAAGGAAAAGAAGCTGACAACATTGGGAACAACAACAACCAATCCAACTGCAACACCAACCCTTTTCAAGCGTATTGAATTCTTTGAGCAAAATGGTTTAACGAAACCCAAACTGGAGGTTTTTAGCATCTATCGTGTGGGCGAACAACATCATCAGCAGCAGCAACAGCAGCAGCAGCACAACCATCAACATCAGCAGAAGGTCACACTTAAACTGGAGCAAAAACATAAATTGGAACAGTTATTAAAAACTCAAGATTCTGGCAATTCGTTCTTAAAACATGACTCTCATACACTTACCATAATATTGTCGTGCGTTTTTATGTTTACCTTCCTTTGGCTGGTATTCTTTCCATTGCCCGGCTAGCAATGATTGAATTAGATTTCAATTGTATTTAAGTATTTAAACTGGCTTGCCTTTAATATTGCCCTTCCCCCCATTTATTAGAAGCTTAAGTGAGAAACGAAAACAAAACACACATTTTTTAACTTGGTAGTGAGTTCTTGAGGCTGCTTTTTTCTTAGATAACTAAGCGCATAGTACTTATAGCCTATATACATATAGACATATACAGATTTATATATATTTAAGTGACACAAAACCTGAGAGGACAATTTCATTTCGAGGCATTTATTTATGACGACCCAAAGACTTTTGAAAATGTACATCAATTTTTTGTATTTAAACAAAATTTAATCTAGAATTTGATCGAAAAAATGGTAGGAGAGAAAAGGGGGATTCACAAATGAAAATGATCAGAATAGATATATGAATATTCCATTTAAAAATTTAGATTCTTAAGCAGTGAGAAATGAATTCTCAAAAATAAAAACTTTAAGTTCTACAAGGCAGATGACAATGTTAATAACGTTCTTGTATTTTCTTTACATTTGTAATATATAAGTAAAAGGTTGTAGAAAAGTGTTTCAAAAATATTTAAAAACCTTTTGTACGCAATAATTCCAATGTAGCTTAAAAAAAATCAAATTGTGCAGCTATGACCCAATATAAAGCCAATATATTATATAGAAATGCCTAGATATCTCAAAACGAGGTAAATTATAAGCATTCGAAAGTGAATTCAACTCTGTTAGATTAGTCTAAAATCAAAACTAAGAGATTATAAAGTCCAAGCAACATTTTGGCAGCTTTTTTCCCTTTAAATTACATTGTGAATCCCCAAAACTTTCTCCTAAAAATGAGATACATTTTGAGCAAGTGAGATTTTATACATGTATACACGACTTAACCACACACACATATTCCTAGTTCATCACATAATGTTGAACTCTAAAAAACCAAAAACGAAATACGAAAAAAAAATCAAATTCAAACTTATATAATCCCTTGTAATGCATAATTTATATTTATTATAACGTTTTGCGTGCTGTACTGACATTGAATTTGAAACATAAGAAGGAAAGAAAAGAAACGGACACAAAATACGCTTGATTTCATTTCACAAATTCTTAACATAAGTTACAACGAACTAAACAAACCAACTAATTTATTTATGTTTAATATTCCTAAAAAGACAACAGACACACAACTTTTGTAGCTATATATATAGATAGTTAGTTAGAGTTATCCAGTGCTGTAGATCCGTAAGATATAAAAGTAATGAGAATTGTTATAGAGACAGGAAAAGTGAAAATAAAAATGGTTTATTGTATGAATCAAAGCAGGGACACAAAAAACAAAATAATAGTTTTATGAAAGAATAGATCGTGAAATAGTTATATATACCAATGTACCAAAACCAATTAAAAGAAACCAATCATTGTGGAGTTGTTCCAAAAACATAAAAACAAAATTCCAATTTAAAGCAAAAAACAAAAAAAAAAAAAACTAGAATCAAAACTTAAGATCAAACACAGAAAAACTTTTTTATTTATAAAGTTGAAGCAACACTTGAAAAATATCAATCACAAGAAATATAAAAATATTTACAAAATTCTATTCACAACATATTAAGTCACTTTAATTTTGGAACAACACCAACAACATTTTATACAATTTCAAAGCACATTCTAAAACATAAAATAGGAAGAACAAAATCGAAACCAAAAGAAAACTAAAAGAAATCAGTTAAAAAATAGTGCCTTTGACTGTTTACATTACGCATTATATATGTATTAGAAGCAGTTTTTTTTTCTTTCAAATTTCAATCTGCGTTCTTAAATTGTATTTCGCAGTAGTTCTCACTTCAGTTTATAGCTCTTAAATGAAAATTGTAAAAGAGTAAAATTAATATCTAACAAAATTCATCAAAAAAGAAAATCTATTGAAAATTCATAAAAACCCTCGATTAGTTATGAATATGTTAACTAAAAATAACTAATATATATAACTATATAATCTCTATATATAATTTGTGCTAACTTACATTCCTAATTCATTTATGCGTATTGTACTTAAACAAAAAAAAAATCTAATCAAATTTCTACAAGAAGCACAATCTGTAACATTCAGAAATCATAAATATATATATATTTATCAACAAGATTGAAAAGAAGAATATGAAGGGTATATATTTTGTCTAACAAAATTATGAAATACAAAATTGAAAATGCTTAGAAATTTCAAAAATAACTTTTTATAAACCATATTTAACAAATACATATATATATATATATATACACATAACATCAAGAATCTATATATACAGACAAAAATATATATTGCCAACTTTTCAAAATGGAACAAAGCCAAATTGTATAAACCATTTGAAATTACAAAAAAAAAAAAATAGATAAACACTTAAAGGGATTAAAAAACTTCCAATCAAAACTGTTGCATTTATTGTAAGCACAAGTAACAATTCCACATTAAGCGCTATTTGAAAATCAAAGAAAAATCCGAAAAATATATATACCATATATAGAAGAAAAATAAAAAAAAACACAATAAACAAAAATTGTTTTTGACTACTAGCAAGTTTGAGGGCCACTGTGAGGTTTAGCAAAGACACAAACCGCGTGCAATGGCTTTCAAACATTGTAGACACACAGAAAATTCTCATTATATGTTTGTAGTTGTTGTTGTTGTCAGGTTTGTAACTAATTATTTTTTTTTGTTTACTTAAGCTGTATTCTATTATTGTAATGTAATTTGTTGCAAATAATTGAAACCTTTCATTCTTATAGAATCTAATTTGCTGTGCTGCCGATGTTCTGGAAGGCAAAGGAGCTGTTCAGGTGGCCATCACAGTGGGTGAACTATTTCGTCTACACGGCAGTGGTTTAATAGCAGCCACTGGAGGTGGAGGAGGAGGAGGAGGGAGTGGCAACAACAGTGGAGCGGCCACACCGACAAAGTCACCAACTCGAACAACACGTGCAACATTGTCACCGACACCAACATTGACCTAATCTGAGAGTAACATAGAAGTCTTTTTTTCACGTGAAGTAAATTTTTGATACAGAATCATAGAAAGCGGACAAAGAGGGGAAAAAAACTAGCGACACTGAAAAGCCATCATCATCAATTTTTGTTGTATTTGTAGTTACTTTTTAATTAAGTATCGTTTTGTTACATTTTTTTTCGGCATGTAGCTTATTTATTTATGTAAATACACATAAACCAAAAACAAAAAGATCACAAAACACACATTCACACATGCAGACATACATACATACGTACACATACACAAAGAACCAACGAATTTTAGTTGTCTATAAAACAAGAGATAAAGAAAAACAAAAAGTCAATAAGTATTTATTATAATAATTATATAATTTGGGAACTATAATTGAAAAATAGTTACCGTTTATGAATTAATAAGTATTTTAGTCAGCCATGGCATATATATTTGCATAATTTATCATTTTCAAATGTTATAATCACATTTGTTTTTGTTATATATATATATATATACACTTTACGTATTCATTATTATCATAAACATATATATTTATATACATACATAATGTGTCATACAAAAACGGAAAGAAAATCCTTTTTGGCCAAACAAATTTTGAATACCGAAAATACTGTTTTAAGTATCCAAATCGACTTATCTACATATAAATATTAAAAAGAAAAATTAGTTATAGGAAACGAAAAATAAACCATTTATTATACTAGAGAGATATGCTTAGCCCTCAATATTGTGTTGACAAGCTAAAATGAACATCTCGGAACATCTCCCTTTTAAATTATTCTTATGACATATTTATTATGTAGCTTAGTCATACGATTTATACATTTATACCGAATATCGAATTGCATTAGATATTGTGAAGATATCTTCAAAAATATAGTGAAAAAAATTGAGAATAAAAATGGAAAAAATATCATACGTAATTATGAAGTTTTGTTAATTTTGGTTAAAATCTGGCAGCCTCAAAAGTGTATAAAGTAATTCTTTCAAACTTGCTCGTTTGACATAACAACTAAAGTTAAGTTTGTGAATTTTTAAAAATTTATAAACCCGTCAACAGATACAATGAGAGATTGCTCATTACTTTCCTGGCAAATGGGAGCGTTCAGCCCTTAAAAATAGTTGTATGTCAATGTGAATTTCGTGGGGTGTCTTTTTGTAACTGGTTTGTGATCCTTTTTACAGTCAAACTTGGCGTTTAAGACTAATACAAATAGTTTAAAAGTTAAACAAAATTGAAACTATTTCGGACACGTTTACTTTCAGCATAAACTTATTTAGAAGCACATTGCATATACGCAATCATAAAGTTGCTCTGGAGTATACACTTTCCATCTTTAAGTTAAACCCAAAGCAAAGAATAGAAACTTAAAATCAATCAATTATGCACGGATTCTACTTTAGTTTTTTTTTCATTACATGCAATGCGATCCTTCACCAAAATTAGTCATGATCTCCAAAGGACGAACACTTTGGTTAAGTATTTTTATCTCATTGAACATAAAATCGATGCAAAAATATTAAATTAAATGAACAAAGAAAACACAGTTTTTTCAATTTCACACACATTGGCTATCAATATGAATATTTTATATTTTCTTTTAGTTCACATGTTTAAAAATTTCATCAAAACCAAACGGTAGACTTTAAAATTTGATAAAACTTGTAGGACTTAAATAATATCTATATTATTGATTAATTTTTTATATATAGACAATTTGCTTCGATTTATTTCGATTAGTTCTAGGACTTTATGACAAAAATTGGCCTCTTGACCCAATGTTCCTGCTCACAGTTTTGTGATAGTTACTATTCTAAAGGTTGCTGCTCCTAGGCAAAGTTGAAAAAGGATCAAATCATGGACTACCAGAAATTGATCAGCCAAAAGTATAGTATTACCTAACTGGCCGTCCATAATCCACGTGACTCGTTACCAACTGTGATTGTAAATGTCACATAGGTGACTAGAGTTGTACAATTTTCCGACAGTTTGACTACTACGCTCAAAATCTAAAAAAAAAACTTAGCCTAATGTAAAAACTTTTTAAATTGACTTATTTTCTTACAAAAACGAATGGCAATTGGCAGTGTAGACCAAGAATTTACTTTATATAGGCATATATTTATTTTGGTACACCTATTCACCCCATCTTTGATTCAGTAGGTCCTGTTTCGCCGTAAAAGGTATATGAGAATGCCAATAGTGTTTTACTTACCTCTTACAGAATGCTAAAAGTGTTCTATAAAAAACCGCGAGTTTCCAAACGGGAAAACCACTCTATAGCCTTATGTACTTATGGCACTCTGGTTTATTGTATTTGCTTGTTAAAAAGATTTAAGTTGGCCACGCTTTCAATACCAAAGAATAACACTCAGCCTGATTGGTGTTGGAAAGAAAAACACATTCTCTCTTGACGAGTTTTCAAAGGATTTTACGTTTTTTTTCTCACTTTTTGCATATTACCGCATGTGCCTACTAACTACTATATGAAAAAAAATATATAGTATATATGTACTTATATATATACCAACTTTTGTTTGTGTTGGCAAAAATTGCAAAACGACAGCAGCAGCTGCGGACAAAACAAAAAAAAAACTTTTTGTTTGTAGTTTCATCAAAAATTTGCATAATGCGCAAAGTAAGCAATTGAAGGGAGAATGAACACAGTCAAAAGAGTGGGGTGAAAATGTGCAAAAATTGAAAATTAAGAAGCTTCCAAATACTTGAACAACTTCTGCGCCATTCCCTAATAGATAGATAAATCAGAATTTTAGATAAGGAATGTAAATTCTCTATTACTCAAGGATAACACTAAATAAGGCTGAATGTCTACTGAGAAATAAGGAAAGTTAGTTACAAAATTGTTATTGTTAATTGGCTAAGTCAATTAATTACTTTTATTAATGTAATTCCGGGTTGTTAAATGGCTTTTAAGTTCGCCTCAGTAAAAAGGGTTAAAAACGGCTGAAGGACCAAATATTTGTTTTTGGTTGAGTATTAGTTTCCAGCTAGAAGCCCAATAAAATTATATTTATCCTACAGATAAGAGCAGAAATATTCAGCAAGGGAACCAATTTTGCTGGGTCATTTTACAGTACTCGTTGCTTATTTTCGATAAGTTCAACTCAGCTTAGGAATAGAACTGATCATCTATTCCTCTATTTCAAATTGCAGTAATGTTTTTATTTCCACAAATTGCATTGAAGGATCTTTTAACAGGATTCCAAATCAATAATGCAGTCGCACTCTATTATATCAGTCAAAGTAAGTAGACTATAAGATCTACATTCAGATCCAACAATAAATATTTATTATAAATTATTATATTAATTACCCAACAGCGCCTCCTCACCGGGGATTCTAGATTACTCTGTTTCTTTTGCGGCCAAGAAAATGTGGTCGATTACCTTCTGGACTCTTGCCAACCTCTTGAATAAATTAGGGATTCTATATCCTCATATATCCCAATATCACATCCAATCTTCCATTTACTACACTTACATTTTTTCAGGTCTAGTATTGATACTTTATCTAAAATTGTAAGTAAATTAATTAGCCCAAGAAGTGTCATTTGTTCTAATCTTGGATATTTTTACAGTTCTATAAATTTAAATTACATTTTTACCTATGTTCTGATTCTGCGTTTTATAAAAGTGTGAAGTGTTGAGAAATAAATTATGGATTCTCTTCAATTCTTAAAATAGTAACAATTTAGCTTAATTATGATTGATGATTGTTATAACTTGGAATTTAATACGAACATATAATTTTTTATTTTATATTTCAATACATAATGATGATGTAAAAGATTCAATAAAGTTACATCCATAAGTATGAATTATTTAAATTTTTATTTAAATGTTAATATTTTTCCTTGGGACATTTTAATACATTTACGCTTTTACGAATTGAATACATTTACGCTTTTACGAATCGAGAAGTTGAAATCATGAAGTTATTGTCATAGAAAATAAATAAAAACCCATCAAGTATCTGCCATAGAGATGTACATATATATTTACATATATTAGATTCTAGAACCTATTCAAAAATTGTAAGGTTGGATAAACATATATGTATATACACTTGCGAAGATAGAGCAATTGTTGTAAACTAATTAAATTTTGTAGTTGGAAAAGTCCATATTGGGATGATCTCGCTTGAATTGTTCAAGTAGTTTTCGATTTTTGATATCCTCAGTGGTTGGCAAGCCCATTTCCCTTTGACGCTGATCATACATCATTTTCTCGACCAAGTTACGCGTCTCTTCATTCAGATCGGAAAACTTCGATACATCTGGATTAATTCTGCGTGTGGATATTTCGGGATCTGTGGTGACCAGGCGGTTCCACCATGTCATCTTATTGATCTTCTCCAATGTTATCAAAATCGTTTTACTATCTTGCAATACCCAAACGGATTCCTCTTGTTTGATTTCAGCACACAATTCGCCATCGATAATGGGCTCTTCACCACTGAGGCCCACTGTCAAGGATTTGCGACCAATATTGACCACAATGTGGCGGGATCGCAAAGGAAATGTAACTCTTAGTTGAACCTTGAGTTCCACATCCTGTAAAGTCTGAGTCCACATGTATTTCTCCAAAGTACAACCGTTCCCCAAATTTGGTTGTAATTTACCCAATTCAGACCTCTCGGAGTCATCGTCTACCATCTCAATGGGTTTCGATATTGTATCACGAGCTGAACAATCACCGCTAGCATAAGCGGCCTCCAACAAATGTACACGTTTCTTGGCTTCCTCTTCCCTGATAATATCAGCAGCTTCCACGTCGGAATAATCAGAAATTTGGCACAAATTCCTCTCTTTTTGACGGGCTTGAAATTCGGCTAGCTGTCTTTCCTCCTTTAGTCGCTGGGCAGCCTCTTTGGCGGCCAGAGCCATATTGCATTCCGTTCGAAAAACATCGAGTACAAATTCTTCCCATTCAGTCTTCTTGTTGCCAGTGTAGAAGTCGGTTTTCCGCCGCAAGAAGCTCGCTATTGTCTGAAGAAAGGCAGGAACCCCTCCATGATGTCTTTTGGCCAGCGCAAGGAGTACATTATCAAACTGTTCTTCATCAGCGGACATTCTATTGAAGTTCTCTACTAGTTTCTCTGAGAAAGTTTTGTATAATGTTTCCCTATGAATATTTCAGTGTTCGGTTTTGATGTGACAATAAGATCAGAGTTTACTTAATGAGCTATAGATTTGTAAAAGAAACATTTCGATATCCAGGATAGTTTTGATAAATTTATATTTCTAAAAAATTTTATTGGTTCACATTTTACTTTTTTAGGTAAATATTTACTAAAGTTACTCGAGCCCAAACGCGCTTAAACTACATAAATTTGGTATCAAACGAAAGAGAAAAAGCACGAGCACGACCTCGTTTTTAGCGGGATTATAGCTGAAAGTTGCTATTTCCGGGTAAAGGAAGCTGTCAAATTTTGAGATAGTGTTGCCAGATGCCAAATTTCGGATACGCGAAACTTTTGTTCGCATTATTCTCAACAAACAAAAATATTGTTGAGTTTACAGTATTTCTTATACTCTCTAATTCTATAATTCAGAGTAAAATATTTGGCTGCCAGGGCGGTCAAACAACGCGCCAAATAAAACATAAAATTTGCGAACACTGAAATCTGGTGGAGAACTAAAAATATAGCTGTAATAGTAAGGCATAGATAAAAATATAGGACCTGGCTTTAGGATGTAGAAGAGAATCTGGCTTGGTTTAATCAAAGTTTTTTTATTTAAAAAAAAAATGAGAGTCAAACAACATCGGTTGTATATGTATATGCGAAAAAAAAGTGCTGCCATGGTCAAAAGCAAAATTATCTTGGGACAATAGTTGTTTTCTATACTTTTGGAACCTAACTGACTAGGAACAATTACAGCCTATGGACAAAAATCTTGTTACACAGTGTTATTTGTTGTTGTTGTTATGTTGTTTTAATGTCTATAAAATAGATTAGAAATGTCAATTTAAATTTTTTTAAAAGAAAACACCAAATTGATATTCTCAAGTTTCTTAAAGTTGCAATTTTGGTTTACCCAAGTTGCCATGTGGGCATCTGCAGAAATTGTATGTATGTTTGTATGTATGTATATAGAATTCGCCAAGTTTCTTTTGCATTTTTACTTACTTTTTTCCATTTGCAGAAAGTAGGACTTTGTAATAATCGAAATCAAACACTCTCTTACTTTGAAGTCACTCACAGAGTAACAAATAAGAAAAAAAGGAAAGAAATGGTAAAAAAATGAACTGAGCAACTGTGCCTGGGTTTGGGGTTTAGTTTCACTTTGATTTGGATTTTGATTGCGTCAGGTGCCAACTGCCTGGGCAGTCGACGACGGCGTCTGGTCGTCCAAAAGGAAATCGATTCCTCGACAATAGTTTACGAAAAAATATTTTTTTAAGAAAACAATACATTCAATTTTTGGTTAACAAAAAGGACAATACTGAACGTCCATTCTCTTCTTCTCTGGTGCTGCTGCTTCTGCTCACGTTCCAATTTTTGCACTCAACGCAAAAGTTTGAATTTGAATTAATAGGATTAGGTAGGTGGGGGATGAAAACGGGAAGCGGGATTGAGGTAAAATGACTTTCAATGGGTTTGGAAAATAAATTAAAGTGCCTTTTACCATCAAATTAAATGCAAATGTTGATTTTGTGTAAAGGACATGGTAAGCATACTGGTGAGCAGGAATGGATGGAAAATTTGAAATAGGAGCAATCTGATTAGTTGATATGCCAAGCTTAAAAAATATTGCGGCATACAGCAGCATTTTAATTATCACAAATTCCCCAAGGGGCAGTTGAACTAATTGCCCCCCAGAAAAACCCATGCTCGTTCCATTTGAGCAGGAGGGGCGGGGCGGGGCCAACACGCGCAACAATTAAACTATGGCCCAAGCATCACAGCCCCCCCAAAAAACGGAAAAAGGGACACACACACAACACAAGACAGCAGTACGCACAGGCTTATCAGAGACAAAGGCAAAAACTGTACAGGCAAAAAAAAAAAAAAAGAAAGAAGAGAATTGAAGGGAAGGAGTAACTAGAGCAGTAACTGAAGTCCCTTAATAAGAAAGCAAGTGCCAACCCATTCTACATAGGACGGGGAAAAATTACGCATTCTGTACGAAATGTAGGTACGAGATAATCATTTTAATAAATTTCACTGTGACAAATGAGTTTGGTTGTCCCCGCATCCTTTTTCTTTTCCATGTTATGTTACTTGGTTGTTTTTTTTTTGTTTTTTTTTGGTCCTTTGGCTTTTGCTGTGGTGTGAATTAGTAATAAGTGATGGCCACAAAATGGCTCTCTGCTTAATTGATGAGATGGACTAGGACCAAGTGTCAGATGGTCCCACAGTGGTTAATGTGGTCTTGTTTCCTGGTGACTTATGCTAATGTACCGATTCGACAACCTTTTACTGTTTCCTACATATGTGGACCCAAAGTTACGAGCTTAAATAGTTATAGATTTAAGTGAGATAATCTTTGTATTTGACATAAATATATACATAAATGGGTGCTCTTTTATTTTTGAAAAAGGTGTTTCTCTATATTAAAAGAATTTTTCATTATTATATCTACATATAAGTTTAAAAAATTTTACTTAATTGTTGGTTTGACAGTATAAAATTGGCATAGAAAAATGAGTTCTAATAAATGAAATATAAAGACAATATAATTTCATAAGTCTTATAATTCAAAACTTATACAGCAACTTAAAAAATTAAGAAAAATTGAGAGATAAATTTTGAAAGATGTTCGATTTTAATCTATCATATGGCATTAAATAATTCAAATAAAGAAATTAGAAACTATAATTTTATAAGCTTTATAACCCACAATTCAACAACTTCAAAATTGTTAAAAAAGGTATAATTTCACAAGAATAGTTCATAGTATAAAATTTTACAATTTCAAAAGTTTACAAATGACAAATTATGAAAACTGTAAAATATATTTTTAAAATTTAAATTCAAGTAAGGAAGTAAGGAAAAATCATTATAATTCTTCAACATCGCCAAAATTAAAATTATAAAATTAAAGAAACAAAATTAACGTTAAAGAGATTGTCTCTAAGACCAGATTTGTTTGTCACTAGACTCAATGGACTGTCAGATGGTAACTCTGCGGGTTCAGATTATAAATATTTAGAAATGTTTTATAAAAAATAGAAGAGAAAAAATTATACTACTCATGAATATTTCTTTTTCCTGATATCAATCCGAAGGACAATCCTGTGCACAATCCCTCGCCCAAGACATGACGCTACGATACATTAAAGGAATGAAAGTCAATCATCCTTGACTGTAAAAAAAATCAATTCGTCAATGCTCCAAAAATTACTCAATAGAATGCCACATTGTCCTTAGAAAATTTTGATATAAAGTTTTGTAAATTTTGGAGTAAAAAGATGTACCAATTTAAATTGTGATAAATAGCAAAAAAAAATCATAGATTTAAACATAAAATTTAAAATGAAACACATAATTTATTTTAGACCTACATATATACCTTAAATAACTAATACTGACAAATATCATGAAATATGTTTTAAAGGACTTGTCTTATTCCTTTTCCTTCATAGATTTATTTGCTGTTATCTGATTTACTATGAGATGCGATGAAAGATTTTTATATGTACTAACATATGTATTTATAGTTTCCCCAATCAAATTGTTTCATTGGTATAATACTACTTACATTAGGCTTAACAGTATATATCATTGTCTGCCTTTGTATTTAAATGAGTGCTTAATTTTACTTGCAAGAAGAGCATGCGGAGTCTATTGATTGTTAGTTCTATGCACCCTTTCTAAAGTTGTCTGTTTGTCGAGATGCGCAAGCTCAGCAACCTGTCTGATATGGATATTTAATGTTTACTTTTTGCTAGAAATGAACAAAGTTATTTTTAAAATTTCATTTTATATTTATACATTTCATTATAAACTTAGTAGAGTATACATTGAAAAATTCATTTCAAATATTATTCTTGGCTGAAAAAAAAAATGCGTAGATATAAATTTATTCTTGACAATTGTGAAACTGTTCATTCCACCATCCACCATCTCCGACATTGTAAATGAAGATAAATATGAAGATTGTGTATTTTTCCAGTTCGTGAAGCAAATTTTTTTGAAAATATCCTTTTTTTTCCATTCGTTTGTCCAAAGTTTGGCGGCATGTTAACTTTTTGGTTGTTAGGCATAGAATATAGTCAATAGAAAGAAGAAGAGCTTTAGTATTTTGTAAGTACATAGATGTATATACTAAGTGTAAGTATATATATATATGTATATGTGTTTGGTAAGATTTAATATGCAGCAGACATTCCACTTTACGCGTTGCTCTAAATGAGTTTCAGCAGCAAAATTAAAAACTTTATCAGAGCAAGAGAAAGAGGGGAAAGGTGTCATGCAATGTGTGTGTGTGTGAAAAAACTTGAAACTTTTTCATGAAGTTAAAGCAAAGTAAAATCAAATTATTGTGGTTGCCTTGCAGGCTGGCAAAAGGATTACGCGACGCCTTCTACTACCTGGGGTAACATGCCGCCATTGCATTTTAGGAGCACAGTGAGACAGTCAACCATACAGACAGACAAACCGACAGACAGATAACGGACGGTTGTAAAATTCTGTGTGGGAAAACCCAAAGCCAGACAGTTAGAGCCGCCTGGCTGGGCTCCATGTTCACATGAAGTTGGCGCATTCTAATTGAATTTTCACTTTTTTTTCCCCCACTCATCCCGACTCTCCCACTTTTTAGCCAGGTTGGCGCCGACTACGTGATGACGATGCCATGGCACAGAAATTGCAATAATTATTTTTAATCTTAAGTACGACTTTCGCGTAATGAGATTTGGATTATCTGCTCAAACACACACACACACACATACCCATACCCAGGCACCAAAAAACAAAATGCGATGCACCCAAAAAAAAAGAAGAGGGAAAACAGGATTTACATTCTACAAGTATGAAAGTTTTGTGCAGGAGCTTCTCTTTTAAATTATGAGCATTATGCTAAATGAGGTACGCTCATGTGTACTCCATATCAGACAGACAAAAAGGTCTTTAATGAGAATTACTTTTGTTTTGGTTCCATGGCCATGGGAATGAGCGAATCGAATAGAAATATATAACAAATGGAGAATCTATTGTCCATATTCTTTGTGAAGTTATATTATGTATAAGAATTAAACAAATCGAATAATTGAAAAGTTTTATTGTATAGTTTTATTCGAGCACTTATTTCAAAAATGTATCTTTAATAATAATTTTGAGTCTCATTGCATTGCGTGAGGTAATAAATATATTTTGCAATTATTCTTAGAGAATATGGGCGTGTCATCTCGCCTCCACGGTCAAAAACCCGTATTTTGCCCAAAAAAGTATGCTAAGTATCTCATTAAACATAATATTTTCTTCAAATCTGTTGTTCTTATGTTCTTTAAGTTGATCAATTTCATTATCAGAATACATAATACACTTGAATCAACCAACTGCTTCTGTCAGCCGTGGAATACGAGAATTGCTTTTGGAAGCATTTTTCTGGGCTTAAAGAGGAAATCAAGGGATCTGAAGATCCATTTTTATGCGAAAATCTGCGATTTTATTATTCTTATTGGCGTGACGGTTTGGCTTATTTGTTTAGCAACCAGGAACTGTGTAGTACTCCTTACCGCTTACCGGTAGCTAACCTTATTAGCTGATTCGTTCTCATCTTTGTGTATGCATAAATGAGACATTAAAGTCGCGCAATCAATTTTTGTGTTGTTATTGGAGCTATTCCCTATTATTCAAAAGGTCGCATGCATCTGCCATCTAAAAAAGTGAACTTAAAAACATTCAAATTGGTCCCAAGTGTTATGGTGCATTTAAAAAAAAAAAACGCACACTATTCCCTTATAATTTCGCATCCAACACACCTGGAGCACTGTTCATTATATGCGCCTACAATGTAAGAACATTAACTCCATATACTTCATTCCTGATTCGTTGTTTCCTGCTCGGCACCCCTATGTGCACTGGCTCTCTTGAAAATGTGGCTTAAAAGATAAGATTCCAACATCGATTATAACAGAAGTGACGAAGTTGGCGATAAGTTTATACACTTTAACTTTATAACCTTATAAACTGCAGCAACATTTTGCTAAAATTGTGTGCGATTAATGTGACTTTGATTCCTCTATGATCTCTTGATTTAGTGAATAAAAATCTAATTTGCATCTCGAGGTTATTATAATTCTGTTTATTGTTGGTCTTGGCTTGTATATATAAAGGTCTCGATTTCTGATTCTATAGAATAGTCGATGATATCAATAATCTAAGCATAGAGTTGACTCAATTTTACAAATCAATATGTTCCTTTACTGATTTTCTTAACTCCTCATATGTATATGTACCTATTTCTAATCAGTTCTATTCATTAAAAGATTAGGATTAAGCAAACAAATTAGAAAAGGATGAAAAATAAATAAATTATTAACATATATTCTAAAATCTGAATCGATGTGATTACTCTATCAGTCCGTAATAAGCACACAGATCTTAAATTGTATTTAGAGTAGAATTTTGTAATTTTGGTAAAAATTTAAAACTAATTCATTCAACTACTTTATGTGTTGTTGTTTATTGTTTCAATTAATTAAAAATTGCTTAATAAATTACGAGTTACAAATGTTAAAACAGGTATAAATTCCTAAGAAATACTTGTACCTACACATGACTTTGAGGTATATTTATTTAGTTTCAGCATATCCTTAATATGACTCCAAACAAATTTCCTTTTTGGATTTTTGGCTGTAACTGACAACTCTTGATTTTTGCTTTTTGCCATAGGCAGACTTGCCTGTCAAAACTTTTAAGGCATCGTCAATGCTATAGTCATTTCTTTTGACTGTGCATATGATTATTACACATACAGCTACCTACAGACATCCACGCACACACCCACACACACAGACACAAACACACAGATTGACTGACAGATAGACAGACACATAGAAAACTTTGAAACCGAAAACTTCTTTTCGAACCCCGCGTACCAAAAAACTTTTTAAGTAAACGCAGAGAATGAGGAACGGGTTTTTTTGGGGCCGAGTTCACTTCGGCACGGTTCGAGGGCATAAAAAACTAAAAATCAAAACTTTAACTTAATGAAAATGCAATATTTGCCCAGCCCTGGGTGGCAATTTATGTAAAGTGAGGCAAAACTGAAGAGAAGAAAACGAAGGCCAGGACTGTTGATTGTGTGTAATTGAAACAAAAGTCGACAATTGGTAAAATAAATCAAATTCATTTACAGTACAGAAATGAAAATCCACAGTTAAACAAATCCAATATTTTACTTTGGTTTTTCATATTTATGTTACAAGAATTTAACTGAAAGATGTAGAACATAAAAAAAAAACACAGATCTTTTACAAAACTGAATTGAAAGTAGTTTAACATGATATTAAAAATCAAAAACGAAATGTGCATAAGATATATTAATTTGCTTAAATCCAATTTTGTATATCTAAATTGCGCTGCCGTCTTAAGGAGCTGAGAGTTTATGCCAGGGATTTGATTTGAGCTCCTAATACATGCATTTAATTGGTATTCCTTAGAGAATATACCTATAATTAAATTTTAATTCAATGGTTGCGTATGCTTGAGATGAAAATTATGTAATGGGATTGAGCATTATAAAGGCAGCTTGAATTATTTGTCTAAGTGGTAAATCGTTCTTAATTAAATAAACAAATTTAAAGATAATTTGTAAACAATTTAGAATCTTGACAAAGATTTTTGTCTGCGCCTTTGTAGTGCAAGACATTTTCAAGTTTTTAAATTCAGAATTAAATTTCTTTAAATAAGTTTCGTTTTTCAAAAATTTTTTTATTTAATATGATTTTTCTATATTATAAGAAATGGCTCACTAAACCAAAGCACAAAATTTTCGATAGATTGTAATGGGATATATTATAGTAGTTCGATCCGAATAGCTTGCTTAATGAAGAAATAAAGAGTTAAAATACCACGTTTTATTTTAGTAGCTTTCTATTTAAATACTTGCAGTTGAATCGCATAGAAAACACGGCTATATCGTCTGTGCTTCTCATGTTGATCAGACTTTATTAAGTGATAAACGTGGCCTTCTTACAGACATCTGACCAAGGACCATCAAGGGGACTTTAAAGTTAAAAAGACCAATGATTTTTAACAAAGGAATATGAACATTACATCCCCTTCCATCTCTCATCGAACCCTAGTTCTATATAAATAAGCTATTTCAGTTGTCTAAATTTATCTACTTGTTTTAATTAAATCGTTAGTAATAAATAAATTAAACTGAATAAAAATCTCATCCGAATTCTGTTTGACTTCGATTCAAATTCCTTTGTTTCTTTAAATCTTAATCGAAATGGCCATGATGTAGAAAATTTTCATTATTCATTCGCATAAAATCAAAGCCAATGCCAAAAGCATAACTGCCAGCCATTTTCACACCTCACTGATCGCATACAATAACTAAAATTGCAAATGGTTTTGCCACTTGCTTTTTTTTTATATAACCTTTTCATTTTATCTTTATTTTTTTTTTGTTTGGTTTTTGAGAACTTTTTTTCTTCAATATGAAATGAATAAAATATTAGTTGAAGGCTAACCACACGACACCCAGCGAGTTTTTAATAAACTTGCCAAACTTCATCAAATCGCATAGATTTTTTTTCTCAACTTTTTTTTTTTGTTATCAATTGAGACCAGGAAAAAAGGGAATGGAAAAAATATATCAAAAAGCAATTGCATTTTTTTGTTGTACCGATATATATTAATAGTTTTGGTTGGGTTATTAAAAGTTTCTGTGGTAACATATTCTTTTGTGCATTTTTGTTTTTTATTTTATTTTGAGATTTTTGATGAAAAATAAATGACCCAATGGAAGCTGACATGTCAAAGATGAAAAAGATTTCAAGAGTTTAATATATAATAACTGAATCGTTAAGTTGGAATTCACTTTCTCGATTTTGGTTTATTATAATGTCTCTTGTTCACCCTCTTTACGAGTAAGATGTGCACCATCTGAGAATAAACTGCTTTTATGTTACCAATATAGTTTAATTTATGCCACGTTGATTCTTAGTGCTTGCCAGGTGAAGCAAAAACCTATTTTCTTTGCAGCTGATTGCCTTTTATAGCAACTACCCAGTTAGCAAACTCAGTCTATTTGTTTGACTGTTTGTTTTGTTAGTTTCTCCTTTCCACGAATGAATATTTTAGAATGCTGCAGTGGAAAAGCAAAGACTTTTCCTTTTGAATGATTGCAAAATTAACTGCACTCGTTTGCAAAATATGTGTGTGTGTGTGTGGGCGAATATGTGTGTGTATAAATATTTCCATCCATATATATCCATTCCAATGTATTGACTGAAAAGCATAGAATAGCCAAAGTCACCTGCCGTTGCCCCAAAGTTATGTATGTGTATATGTTGACTTTGTATTGTTTTTCCTTTTTAAGTCTAGTTTCCATTTTTTTTCGCATGCATTTTGCCCTTTGGCTGAATGCTGACACCGTTTTATTTGTTTTACATTTGTTGCGCCTCGACGAGAAGTCGCCTGGATCCAACTATGCTGACTCCCTGTACCATAGCACCCGTCTGGCAAGTGCCATTATGCAATTTAAGTTACGTTTAATAGTTAATGCAAAGCTTTTAAGCAGCCGCCAGCAGGCAACACATCGTATGCGCAATGCAAAAAAATATACAAAAAACAAATACTCCATGCAGCAAAGAATGCTGCAAAGAAAAAGTTAACAATATTTTAATACCTCTTTTTCAACTTGGCTTGACTTGATAATTCTATTTTTCACAAAAATATAGCAAAAAGTGAGAAAATTTAACATTTGTGCATTTTTGTTAAAACTTTACCATTGAATCTACTGAATACATTTCTTATTTATAAATTAATAATGATATTGAATGTGTACTTTATAAACTAAAAAATTCACCATAAACTTCACATTATTAATATTTCTATGATTTGCTATTTTTGAAAATTTTAGAAAATAGGAGTTTTGTAATTAGAAATCTGCAAAGAGGATTCTTCGACTTATTATCAAGCACTTAATGGAACATGGTTCTCTATTGCTTAACAATCATAATGAAATGAGCTTTGACTTTTTTTTATCCACTGGTCTTAGTTTTTGAAGTACACTTGTAAGGATGCTCTGAAATCGAAATTATGTTATTCTCTCTTTTTTAAGATTAAAGTCCGTTTAAATAATGAATAATATTTTTTCCCTTAGATTTATTAAGGGGAAGGTTCTTTGTGTTCTTCTTATTTTTCATGTTTGTTGTCAACATTACTTTCATAGTTTAAATTTAAAAAAATTGTTTTGTCAAATAATATAGTTAGAATGTGTCCTCTAAATTACAGCGTACTTAAATTTTTGACTGTAAGCCTTTCGTGTACATATATATACATATTGTTTAAAGTTTCTATTTAGCCATCCTTTTTGATGCGCTGTAATGTAGGCAATAGAAAATTTGCTTAGAATAGTCTTAAATTTAGAGTCCAAATGTTAGACTATGGCCTAATCTGTCTCTGTAAATGAAAGTTTCAAGCAGAGAAAGTTAAAAATCTGCCCTATTGTTGAATAGTAGCTTTACATGGACTAGATATAACTAGATTAATGTTTTAGAAACCACACAGGATTCTAGACATTAAAGTGGAATCAAACCTGTAGAAAGTGCCCATATAATAATCTTACACATAGAACATGTTATAAGTAAATATCAGAAGTTTTTTATTGAACTTTACTTGCGTATCATCAATGATTAAAGTGTTTCAAGGGGGTAACCTTTAAGGTAATTTTTTTCACTATTAATTTCTCTACTAACGTTAGTATTCTAGTCTATTATTCTATTAAAAATTGGAAGAAAATGCATACCGCTTTATACCCCTTAATTTTTTACTTATATGTATGTAGGTGTTTGTGGATATATCCCACACTATAAGAAGTAAGAAAAAAAAAAACACAATTGGCAAAGCTGTTGAATTAAATTTTTAGTATTTTGCGCATTGGCTAAAACGGAAACTTGACGATGGACATGAAGCGATGAGTGCGGGGGGAGTTGGGGGCGTGTAGAGAATGCTCGCGAAACAAGTACGGTATGTAATTACATTAGCTTTTATTTCTATTATGTGCTCATAACATATTTTTTATTAATGCAGCATTCCATTAAAGGAAATTAATGACAATAGGGGCGGACTAAAATGGCAAGTGGATTGGAGTGGACAAAAAATGGGAAGGATGCTAGGATGGATGAAAGAAAGTGGCCACTTGCAATGGAGGTAATTAAAAATTATCGGAAAGTTGAGCCAACATAATGATGTGCTTAGTGCGGCGTTTAAAGTTGCGAGTGTTGAGAGTTGCTAATGCAACATGCAGTGGCAGGAAGGAAGCAGCGGTCCAAAACCACTTTGAGTTTATTCACTGGAACAGATGGCCAACCAGTTGTTCAATCTGGTCAAGGGGCTATGTGTCTGTAAGCACAATAAATAGGTCAAAAATGTTAAACCAACAAATTAAAACTTTTATTGCATTAGATGTAAAAATGTGCACTAAAAGGCAACCGCAACTTTGATTTCAATAAGCAATAAAAATAAAATCGAATTTTAGACTAATTTATGGTTTTAAATCTTTAATCAGATCGGACTTTGTAATTTGTATTTAACTATACTTTTATTTTATTTTGCAACAAAAATTAAATGGAAGTGATTAATTTGTATATTTAATGTTTTGTTTCCAATAGTTTTGTGAATGTATTTCAAAGTATTAATTAAATATTCTTTAATGTCATTCTGATGACTTCTATGTTTAAATGTTAAAACTGCTTGTGAATTACAACTAAATTAGGCAAAGTGAGGCCAAATTTGTAAATCATTTGTTTCGCTTTCCAATAGGTTTCGCATATTGTTTCGAATTAACAAATTATAATTTGTATAGAATGTATTGTGGAATCTTTAAGAATTATTAATCTTTAATAATTGTATTTTGATAAATAGGTTTTCTATAGTAAAGTCTTTTTGAATAAATATTAGATGACCCTTTGTGGATTCTTGCATAACCAGGTAAAACATTGTTTAAGTACTCAGTTACTTTAAGCAAACAGACTTAACAGGTTTAAGATTTGTCAATTTTGGTCAAATGTCAAAAAAGTTGGCAAACATTCCCGATGTTGATGTTGTTCTTGTGTTGTTGTTTTCATTTTTGCCGTTTTCTGACTTTGTTTGAGCGGAGATGCCCATCAACATGGAGTTGTGCAGTTTGAATTTGAAATGCAATTGCAAATGGCCGCGTGTTGGAAATTAAATAAAACACTCCGCGCGAATACAAGGACAACGGAGTACGGGCCACAAACGAAAACTTTGTCATAGGAACAAAGTTTTCACTGCACACTGAACCAAAATGAAAATGTAGCCGAGCGTGAATCAGACAGAGATAGCTAAAACAGAGTGAGAGGGAGAGTAGAGATGAGTTAGTGTGGGCGATGGAACAAGTCCTGACATCTGCACACATCCATATATATCTAAATATATATACTATACGATTCTAGAGTATGTAGAAACAATACAGAAAAAGCCAGAGGCTGATATTTCATCAAGTTCAATTTAATTGCATTTCACAAAAAGTAATTTACACAAAATGCCACACAAAATGTAAGCAAAATGGTACATTTTGGTATTATAAATAAACATCAACGGGCGTAAAATGATAAATGTTTAATATCTACATAGATTGCACAATACAACAATGTTCAATTATTTCACAAAATATCAGCCTATCGGCTTTTATATTGAACATATTTAATAATTTTAATTTCATTTTTGATATGACGCCCAAAAAAACATGTCAGTTCAGCCATTTGGTTTTAATAATTGCTGAAGGCAGACAAGTAGCATCTGTCCCATTCTCTCATACTTTTCGATAAGAAAGGAAAAGTGGCAGCAAGAACGGGCCAGGATATCATCTATCAATTTGCTACCCACATCGATCTGGGTGGGTCCAAGAGACAAGGCCCTGCATAAGAAATGAAAATAATTTCCCAAAAAAATATGTTTCTTATACTTTTTAAAATGAACTAGTCGATACCCATTAAACCCATTAGAACATAGCTCAGTATGTGGAAAAAGCCATATCATTCAGTTAGTTTGGAAAAGTTAGCTTCTTAAGTTTTCGATTTATAAACAATAGTTATAAAAGTTTAAAATGAAATACTTATCAGTTCAACTTGAATAATATACATAAAATCAATCAAAGAACGAGATCTGTTCGACTTTTTCACGGGTTTGGATAAGATTGCTTCCGACATTTTCAAAGTTTGTCCTTTTGGCCTTTTTTTAATATCAATTTTTGATTTGCTTAAATATATTGTGTTTTTCCAGAATAAGATGTTCCAATAATAACAGATATAATATTTTACCTGTCCTAACAACTGCAAATTGAAAAAATGTTTGAATAATAATTTTTATTGGCTTAAAAGTAGTTAGCATTCTTGAAGACACTTGGTTTTAGGAATTCTCATAGAATTGTTCTAGTTATTCTAATATTACAATTTTATATTGATGAATTTTTGATAAAATATTTGTATGGGCCTATATACCTTAATTTGAGTTATGCTACCCATTGGGTAAAAAAAAATAAGGCAGAAAAAATCACATCAACACGTTGATAGGTAATCGGGCGAAGGGACACACAAAGTTGCGGCCATTTATCAGCACCATAGACCCATAAATAAAACAAATAATACAGAAATATGCAAAATAAAGAATATAAAAAGCAAAGAAGTATAACTGCCGAAAAGAAAAGAATAAAAAAGGATCAGAAACAGGATACATTTAGCCTAATAGAAGTGCTGAATGGAAATAGGCCAAGCCTCCCGTCCTTCGGGCGTGTATGCTGTTTGGGTAAGTGTGTGTGTGTGTGTGTGTGCGTTGCGTCAAACAAATGGCCGATGACCCATAATAAAAATTATTATGAATGAACAAGAAACAAGAAAAACCCATTGGCCATACCCATTCTCTCAATTGGTCTGGCCTCTGGACCAACTGTGTAAATGGGATGGCATAGAAAGGGATGGGATGGGATGGAATGGCTGGATGTTGTACCCTTTGGGACCACGCATCGCGTCTCTTAGCCTCAGAGTCCGGACTCCAATGCCGGCAATGTGACCCAAGTAGCGATGCCATCGTAAATGGGCCCTTCTCTGAATTGTATAGGGGTTTGGCTCTGACTCTCTTGCCCCTTACGTATAGCACGTGCATCAAGATTCAATTGAGAGTTCTCTAAGCACAAAAATGGAAAGTGCCCTACAATGCTGTAGTTATGCTTGGGCATATCAATAGATCCATGGCATTTGTGCCTAAAGATGATTGTTTGGCTATTTATTAGGTACCATGAGGTTTAAAACAACATTGTATTTTTTAATAATATAATTTATAGCAGGGGAAATAAGTTTGTTAAACTTATGTTCGATTGTACCATATTTAGCTTATAATTGGAACATTTTATTGACCATTGGTAAAACTATGTGAAATGGGTTGTATGTATTAGTTTTAAACCGAATCAAAGTAAATATACATAGGCCTTTTAACTTCGGCATGCTTGAAATATCAAAATTAGACTAATGATTTGATTTTAAAACATATTTAACATGTTTAAGTGGCTAATTTATCCGTAAAATTACATTAAATACGTGTACCTACATATAAAAACTAAAGTTAGTTTTTGCCAGTAACCAGTAAAAATGAGTTGTCTCTATAATTTTCGATGGATTCTTTTCGCCATTTTGTTCTTAGTCCAAGTTGATCAATTGTGCAATCTAAAACAAACAATTGGCACCGAATGAACAAATATGTTAGGCAAACTACGGTACCGAGTGATAAACATGGAAATCAGCTAGACGATCGGGCTTTACACTAAATTAGAGCTTCTAAATGTTTATATAAATAATTCAACCGTAAAATTAAGTGGAATTCAGTGATCGAATTTTGCGGTTGAATTATATATATTTATTTACTAATATAGCCATAAAACTATAGTTAGTTTCTGCCAGTAACTACTCAAAATGAGTTGTGTTTTTAATTTTGCTTGGATACTTTTCGCCTTTTCTTTCTTGACCCATGTTGAACAAGTGAGTCTTACTACTTATTTAAACTTTATCGTTTTCTTATATGCTTCTTGATATTTTTTTTCAAGATCCGCATGAAATTTGAATTTACGAACATAAAATATGAAAATTTTGATAAGGAGTTCTGTGAATTCAAATATTGTTATTTAAAATCGATTAACCGAACTTACAAGTATTTCTCACTAAGAGTAAATTTGCTTCAACTTCCAGTCAGAAACTATTCGGTATGTTGACCCCCTGAATAATATTTTGAAAATATTAATTTCTAAAAATATTTCTAAGATACGGGCACAATTGCTAACACGACTCAATGGCTATAAACCTTTCTTATATGATATCACCATTGATGGCTGTAAATTTATGGCAAACCAAAAAGGTAACCCAGTGGCTGGTTTCCTGCTTGGAATTTTTTTAAACAATTCAAATATATATCATGCTTGTCCAGTTAATGTAAGTACAATAATTTCATAAAATCCTATAATAAATGAAACAAAAAAAATTTCTTTCATTGTAGCACGATGTAATTGTAGAAAAGGTTACCATCAGTGAAATAGATTATAAATTGACCAAGATCCTACCGTTTCCAGAGGGTGAATACTTGTTTAACTTTACCTGGTCAGCATATGGCAAAGCGCGAGCTGTAGTTCAAATTTTTGGTAAACTATCATAAATAATATATTATGTAGCGACTTTCAAAAATAATAGATTTACCAATTAAAGTTATTCTTAAACTAAAGAAAGTAATTACTTATCCGCAGTGTTGGCTAATAGAGAAAAATAAATACAGAATTGTGCAATTTTAAAACAAACTGTTGGCACCGAATGAACAAATATGTTATTAAATGTAAATTAGAGCTTTTAAATGTTTATGTAAATAATTCAACCGTAAAATTAGGTGGTTTTCGATCAATGATATATTTAGTAATATAGACATAAAACTATAGTTAGTTTCTGCCAGTAACTACTAAAAATGAGTTGTGTTTTTAATTTTGCTTGGATACTTTTCGTCTTTTTGTTCTTGACCCATGTTGAATAAGTGAGTCTTACTACTTATTTAAACTTTATCGTTTTCTTATATGTTTCTTGATATTTTTTTCAAGATCCGCATGAAATTTGAATTTACAAACTTAAAATATGAAAATTTCGATAAGGAGTTCTGTGAATTTGAATATTGTTATTTGAAATCGATTAACCGAACTTACAAGTATTTATCACTAAGAGTAAATTTGCTTCAACTTCCCGTTACCAAATTTTCGGTAAGTTTACAAAAACAATATACAACTTGTATGAATAACCACGTTTTAAACACTTAAAAAAAAAATCATTATTTTTAGGTGCGATTCCAAATGCTCAAACGATTCAATGGCTATAAACCCTTTTTGTATGACACCACGGTTGATGGCTGCAAATTTTTGGCGAATCAAAAAATCAACCCAGTGGCAGGTTTCTTTTTTGGATTATTTTCAAAATATTCAAATATTAATCATACTTGTCCGTACGAAGTAGGTATAGTATATCAAAATGCTGTAAGAGATAAAAAAATAGTTTTCTTCTATTGCAGCACGATGTTATTGTAGATAAGGTTGCTGTTAATACAATGAATAATGGATTAACCAATGTTCTACCGTTTCCTGAGGGTGATTACTTGTACAACATAACTTGGATAGCCTACGGCAAACCCCGCGCCGTAGTTAAAGTCTTTGGCACCCTTTCATAAATAATATGTTTTATTCCCAAATGCAAAAAAAAATTCTTCGTGTCTAAAGACATTAACATCACAACTGTCTTGTATTAAAGGGTAAAATAAAATTGCAAAAGCAAAAAAGGTTCTTCTATGCCGAAATTGATATACCAATGTAGTATTTGAGAGTTAAACAAATATTAACCGCAGTTTTACTTAACCATTTTTTTATGAATTAGTTTATTCTAAATGATTAAAGAAATCTGTGCCAAGAGCACAGCTTATTTTAGGTTTACTTGAACCTATTTACCCATGAATTTTTGGTCAATTGTGTTTCCATTAATGGTAGAGTCATTTGTAATGTCATTTTACTCTTAATCTCTTTAAAATATGGGAGTTGTTCATGTGGAAAATGATCTGTACAAGTAGTGAAGTATTAACATTTCACGATCCAAATAATATGGGAGTACACAAACTTGAAATACGAAAATATTGATATGTTTTGTGAATTTGAATATTGTTATTTGAAATGAATTAATCGAACTTACAAGTATTTGTCTTGTAAAAGTAAATCATAATCAAGGGCTGTGATGATTTGGCAACTCAAGAACTAATCCAGTGGGTTCGTTTTTTTTTTTTGATTCAAAATATTTAAATTTTACCTAAAATTACTGTGAGTTGTTAAATTAAAAAACATTTAATACATTATAAAAAATGTTTTCCGTTGCATTCGCTTTGCGTTATTCGATTTTGTTGATTGTTAGTTCACTTTCGTTAATGTGAAAATTACAAACAATTCTCATTATTTTTAATAGCAGTCAAGTAAATTAAAACTATAATTGAATTATATACTGTGATATAATCGAATAGTTAAAATAAAAAATACAATTTGGTGATTTTTAAAATGTGTGCATTGAGTGTAGGTGATCGACACAAATCAGATATAAATATAGATATTAGAGGGAATTAAGAATGTTAAAAAAAAATGAATGAATTTAATAATTTGATAATTAACTTCCATGGAACGTGTGACCTGGCGGTAGGCAAAATAGAATAAAAGTTAAAAAATAAATAAAAATATTATCCGGCCAAAAAAATCACAAACATAACTAAATAATATTTTCGGGGAGGTTCCGGTTAAAAATTAATTTTAAATGAATTTATTTTGTCAGTAGGGGGATTTATTGAAATTGCCCTATTACTTCAAAAACTCACTGATTTGATTTGATATAAAGAGATTAAAAATTTCAAAACGAATTCGCAATATTGACATATCGTTGGGTGTGAGCACTGCCTTGTTTCGTCCACGAAGGAAATAAAAACGAATTTAATTAGTTTGAGTCTAAGAAAATAAGTTTTTATAAATTTTAATCTGGCATTCAAGCATCTCTCTAATGGAATTAAATCAGTACAGCATTTTGGGAGAGTTTAAATCTTGCCATGAAGTACAAGAGATGTAAGGATATTCGTAAATGCCACAGAAATATTTTACAGCGCCACTGAGTAAAAAGGGACACAAGGCCTTATCCTGGGACGAGCCTTACTCATACTCTCTACCTCTCTGTTTCTCTGTATTGTAGTTGGCCATTCACTGGCCTGGATGTAAGTGTAAAATATGAAAAATATACAATAAGGAAAAACTCTCTAAACACATTCCGTACGCTTCATTGAGCTGTGTGTGTGTGTATATATACGACATGCAAAAACATACAAACAAGTGTGAGTAAATAAATAATAGAAATATTTTTCACAGCTATTTTGCATATTTTCACGTAGAGTCCGGCCAAAAGGTACGAGTAGCAGACAGGACAAGGCCATCATCAGCATAAGGGACAGAAGCAGAGAGAGAGAGAGAGAGAGAGAGTGAGGAAGAGAGAGAGGGGTACATACATATATACCTCTATATTTTTGCTTTCTCTTTTTGGTGATATGTGCGATGTTTTTGGCATTATTTACTTACTTTTATTTTCCATTTTTTTGTAAACATTTTAAAGTACTTGTAGTAAGGGGGAAAAATAAATAAATAAATATAACAAAAATATGAGTGGGTGAGTTTTGGTTGCAACAAAAAGGGAACATGGTACAGGAGGAAAGAAAAGAAGGGGATGAAATCCATTAGCTGTCGAGTCTCAAGAGCAATGATAGCAATAGCAGCGAACCTAATAACCTCGCTTCGACGTGTTGTCCCTTTCAATTATATGCCACGCCAAGCGGATCTTTCACTTTCAACCAGAGACAACGACGGGCACAAGCAATCGAGGACGAAACAAAACCGGGAACACTGCTAAAGAAAAGTGACCATGGAAAAACGAGGGAAAAAAGTCGTCAGAAAACTTATCTAGTGAATCGTGAATGTTTGAAAACTATGAGTGGCTTGTCATAATACAAAAGAGTGTAATGAACAGAAATAAACTTTTAAAAAGATGTTCTGCTCGTGTGAAAAGATCGAATCAGATAACGGAATATAATTTTAAATATATTTAAGAAATCGTTTTCTTAACATTTAATAGATTATCAAAATATGAGCAACTTTTTATCATTGGAATTCATTCTCTTTAAAGAATAATTAGACTATTTTAAAGGTGGAGATAAAATGGAAATCTTTCAGAGATATAACTTGATTTTTAAATTAACTGCCAAAGGTTTTAATATTTTTGTAGGTTTATGATAGATTTATGATGGATTTATGATGGATTTATGATATATAAATTTGAACCAAAGAAACATAGAGGAAAGAATCAATACAAAATGCGGATTATTTCTTTAGAATCTTTTGCTTTTCCCGTAAAAAGAGGAAATTATTTTTTATACCAAAGAAACGTATTTCCCATCTCCTTATCTAATAGTCATGGACTTTCTCTTGCCACTACATGCCATTATGCGGCCAGTTTCGAATGCGGTTTTCACTTTTCTTTTTGGCTACTTTGAGCATTTTTCAATTTTACACGTTTCCAAAGAAAAAGAAAAGAAATTGGTGAGTGAGAGAGAGGGAGGGGCAGAAGTAGCATCGATGCCACTCCCATTCGTGGAATATTCTCATTGTTATTTTTGTGATGGCTTCTGGGGAAAAGATCCCGCGGGTGGCCATTGCCATAGCCAATTCTACTCTCATCTATGTATTTGCCTTGTGAAAATTTATTGGCTACAGTATAATGCCAGGCACGTTCATTTGATTACATTAAAATGAAAGTGGCTAAAAAGGTTCACCCTAGGTTCCAAGTAGGCGGGATTTTTAAATAAATAAATAATACACGTGGTAGCCACTAACAAAGGGCAGAGAGGGTAAGGGATTGGGGGGCTGAATCTTGTGGGTAAATGGAATTGTGTTGGGCATAGTCAAGTTACCGTTTATTAAACCTAACTGGCCGTAGAAAACAATACAAAAGTTGGATTCTAATTCTATTGTTAACTTTTGTTTTTCTAGTGGGTGTGACCCTCCTCCGATGCCTTTCTATTTGTGCTATGGGTCGGGGTTGGTTCGTATATAAATGCGGTTAAATGTAAAATGCATTAAATTAGTTAGACGATGCGGCGATTTTCTGCTGCTGACAGATGTAAATATTGAGAGTGGGCAGAATAATTCACCAACAGTTCACAAGAAATTTATTTTTGGTTTATATAGTTTAATAAATTAAATTTTTCTTATTTTAAATAGAGTAGAACGTGTAATATTTAAATAAATAATAGATATTGAAAGCGTTGAAGAGTAAAAAAAAATTGAGATGGAACCCTTAATTGAGTTTTAAAGTCAGGACGATAAGTTTCAGTTGATATGAAAGTTTGATGAAAACATTAGAAAAGAATAAAAATGTTAAAATATCCGAAATTTGTAATATGTATAACAGTCCCTAACTAAGTTTCAATATTTAGAAAAAAAAGAAGAAAAGATGACATTACTAATATTACCATTATGACTAATTGTAAGATGATAGAGGTTAAAAGAAAAATCTAAAATTTGAAACCACAATCATATCAGAGATTTGGTACTGCATTAAACCAGTTTGGTTTTTGATTAGACTGAATATAAATAATCAATTTTTCCATTCCATTAGGTAAAAATTAGGTTAATTTTGAAATACATAACGAATTTCTGATGCTGACACTTTCTACTACCAAACAAATGCTATGCATATGTGTAATTAGCAATGTACACTACCCTCAAAAAGACTAGGGTCACCTATAATTTATTATTATTTTTGCTATAATTCACGTATTATTTAAAATGAAAAAAAAAAATGAAATCAATCATCATCAATCAAAATTAATCAACAAATCTAATCGAACACACAAGAGCAAAATGATTAAGAATTATCAAAATGAAGTTTTGACATTTTTCCCACTTTTTTAATTTACGTTTAATGGTCAAAGACCGATAAATATATTTTGATGAATATTGACAATTATTGATATGCATAAACAAAGAAGCCAAAACTTTGTATGTGCAAACTTTTCCAGGGCAGTGTGTGAATGTAGATCATACATTTTTTTTACCACTCAAATGTTTTTCAATTACATCATGAAAAACATTCATGAACTAATGAGAAGTAAACGAAGGGAAAAATTATTATTTAATCATTAATTTTAATATTTATTATGTCTCTTCTTTCTAATTTGTAACTATCATCAAATATTTGATACCTAATTAAAAATAATAATTAAGATAAAATTGTAAAGATAAGCTAAACAATAATAATATAAGTAGAATGAAAAAATAAAGGTTCATATATTATGTAAAAAGTTAATTGACAATTTTATAATTATTTTATTTCTATCATTTTAAAGATTGATTTATGCCACAATTTTTGCTTTAATTCCATTTTCAGCTAATTAAATTAATATTGCACAATGCAAAATGCGCAAAAGTATGTATATAGATACATATATGCAATTACAATGTTTTGTTTTAGTTTATAATGGATTCTTGTTATTTTTACCTCCCCCATCCACACATTTAAACTGTTTGGACGAATAATGCAAAATTTGACAGGACCAATAGCAAATTAAATTACTCACAAATCAAGCACTCGACTTAATTGCATTTAAATTAAATCAGCATTAAATGTTTACACATTTTGTGGCATATTTAAGAGGCATTATACTAGAGTAAAAGAGAAAGCGACTAAAAAACATTCAGATACAAAATGAGAGAGCGACAGAGAAAGATAGATAAATAGAGGCAAGTTGCATACTAAATACAAATCCATTTATTATTTAACTAATTTGTTTTTTAGTTCTGGCCTTATTCCAACCATTATTTATGTACCCTCAAAAACCACTTCAGCATAATTTAAATTATCTAAATTTTATAATTAACAATAAGTTCAATTTGTTATAATCAGTTTGGGTTAAGTATTATAAAATTGTTTTATTATTGGTAATGTGAAAAATAAATTTAACTTTATTATAGGTACATAAAAATAATTGTGCATTTAAACAAATTAGCTTTACATATATCAAATTGAAAACTATGCGTTTTTGGTTAGAATTTTTCAAACTCCGAGGCCCGAAAAAGTGATCTTAGAAAAAGCTATTGAGGTTGACTGTTTTAAGGTTACCTTTTTTAAATCCAATTTTGATGATTAATATCTTATTTGGCGAGGAATTTAATTCACTGTCTTTCATCCTTCAACAAAAATAAAAAAATTTAAAAACTCATGAATCCTAGTCAAATTATTAAGAGCCTAATCCTCTGAAGGATTTGAAGAGCTTAATTCATATGTTTCCAAGTTAATTTCTAATTAATTGCAAGACAGTTGAAACTAAAGTGCTTTTTATTAAATGAATTATATTTTGTAGCAAATTATAAATGCATAATAATCGGATATTAGTCATCAAAAATAACTTTTAATTGTTGAACTATATATTTGAAACCTTTTATAATTATCAACATGACATTGGCTTTAATATAGTTGCTCATATATTACAGCAAAATTAACAGTTTTCATTTCTCATGACAAGAAAAAAAAACTATTACAATTCATACTGTATATATATAAAAAAAAAAATAAAAATGCGTAAAAGCTTCCAACAAAAAATGTGCATAAATTAACAATTTAATATGAACAAAAAAAAGAAGGAAAAATGCCGATCAATTTACTTGGCGCTGTGCTGCATAAATAATGTATTATGTTTTTGGTTCATTTACAATAATAATATATAATAATATACGTATATATATATAGATACAAACAAACAGTTAATTTATCTGGCCATAATAAAAATGGAAACGAGTTGTAAATTTTACAAAAATTCATTATCAGCTCATTAACACAGCAAAGCGAGTTGAAATTTTTGTGAGTAAATGCTTAATTAATATTACGTGTAAATGCAGTGGCCATTCTGTTTTTTTTACTTTTTGTATATAAACATTAAAAATTAAGGCAAAAACTCTCAGCATCAGGCCTTAAAGCTAATAAATTTCAACAAAACATATAGGAAAGAAGAAAAACTCATGGGCGTGTGTGTGTCTGTAGGCGTTTTAGCCCAACAGCATGGCCGACAGTCTAATTGCAAAATAATACACACAGCTTCGGTATTTCATCAATGCCATACATACACACAGCCCACACACTTGGCACACACAACCAAGCACTTCCGCACACACTCGTTCACACACTGCGAAAGTGGTGGGTGAAAGATGTAACAAAGGAAGTGGCAAAGTAAGGCGTAACTACAAGAAGCCCATGTTTCGGTTAATTAGTAAAAACAGCAAAACAAAAAAATGGATTACTAGAGAGCAGACTGTATTCATACCCTAAAACTAAGATTTTGGATGCATCTATCATTCAAAACTAAATTTTTTAAAAATCCTTTGACATAGTAAGTAAAAAGAGACTATAAGGAAACCTCTTTCAATGTAAGACTCCCAAACTTACTAGGCGAATGTTGATATATTTTTTTTACCCCTAAATTACTTCATTTGTTTATTAAATTCATTTCCTTAATCTTAGTATACTCTGCTATCGTATACTTACAGGATATTGACTAGTTACAAAAGGGCAAAATAAAGAACACGAAAGAAAGCAAACTAGCCAAAACAAAAATAGGTAAAAGGAGTTGGGCAAAAAAAATATCGCAGACAACTTGCTAAGACTACAAAATACCCATCACTCATTAATTAAGAAATTTCATAATGTTTTTAGCTGGATTTATTCGAATAGGTGCCCAAAATTATGATCTATGTATGTATGTTTAATTTTTTAAAGGATTGAAATCTGTAATTTTTGGACAATGATGCAAATATTTCTCCCGATGAAATGGTTTTATATTTGCTTAAGAAGAAGATCTTACTTACATATAATATTGATTGATTATTTAAAAAAAATGTATAAAGAAACGACAATTACACCCAATTAAAATGTTTTTTTTTGAACTTGCTAATTAGTAATTTTATTTTTTTTAAATAAGCTTTACAAGTTAACTTTATTTTTTGGCATTTTCGTGTTATCACAATCAAAAGACAGTTGAATGTAATCAAGGTTGGCCAGCACTGAGCACTATTAGAACATATGTAATTTAAGCCAATTATATTTGAATGATTCAGAAATCAAAAGTTGCTGACTGTAGTTTAATCCATCATGATATTAAAAAATTGAATAATTTACACATTGTATCATAGTGAAATATAAAAAAAGTTTCCATTTTCAAGACTACGGAAGCAACTAGTTTACAAATATTATCCTAACGTAGTCTGTATTATTATTTATTATTTAGTCATATTAAAAATATTTAAATAACTAAATAGCATTATATATACCATTATTTTAATAACTACTTGTAATTTGGTGTCAACATTCTTATATTATATGTTATCAGTTCGGTGTATTTATCATCTTATGCTGTCTTTTCCGTTATAATTTTTATACTTTGTCGATTTTTTTTTTAATCTAAATATTTCCATATGCATTGGCTTTTAACAGGGTAGAAAATGATGCATAAATTGCCAAGAAAAAAAGCGAACATTGGCAGGTGGTTAAGGCCAAAAGGCACTAGAAGAAAAACTGAAAGGTAGAGTAAAAAGGGAGAGAGAGAGAGAGAGAGAAAGAAAGAAAGTGAGAAAAATAGGGATAGAACGTACTGAGTGTTAAGCTGAAAGTCTGCTTAAAGTGCTATTGTATATATCTTTGGCCATGTCCATGCCCTCAACGCTTAATTTGTTGGCGTAGTTAGCTGCCAGCCACGCCCATCTCCACATGGCTATCAGCCTCCAATTGAATAACATGTAAGTGTATGTGTGTGTGTGTGCAAACAAGGGGAGCATTTTATTAAAGCATTAAGTATTGTATTTTATGGTGCAACATGCGGCTCATTTGCCATTTAAGCTTAAGGAAGTAAACTTGCCTCAACCATATAGGCTAAAATTGCTACTCCCATTCAAGGTCTATCTAGTCGTGAGTATAATAAGAAGTTAAATAGAATTAATTAACATGTTCCAAAAGATATATGAACATATATATGTATGCGTTCGTAGTAAAAATCATAAATATTCAAAAAGTAATGAAAAAATTTGAGCATTTTGCATTTAGAGAACTTTCAACAAAGTCAACTAAATGTCGCCAGCAGTAATTTAATCAGTTAAGTGTATGAATTATGGGCATCGACTTAAAAAGAATTAGTTTAGAATATATGATTCAAGTCAAAATGGGCTGAAAATAGAAGTAACCGTAGATCACAAGAAATCCCAAGGTCAATGGTTAAATCTATGTTTAACTTTTCTAGAATTCAATTATGTTTCAAAGAGAGATGCGGAAATAAGAACAGTCTATCATAATTCCTTCCTGAAGATATTCCTCATTGTTATTGGATGTCCCTTCCTTGATGTATCGTTCTTTTCTGACACTGATGATTCTCCTACAGCAATCATTCCTTTGTAAAAAAAAAGTCTGGCCAATGTACTTATGACAAATTTCTGTTGGCCATGTAACAAACAGCATAAGGCGACTCAGAGAAAGAAAAAAAAAGACCAACGGAACTGGGAAGCTGCACATGTATGCATAAATTGCGGCAAACGTGGCGTATACACAACGCACACAATATTTTTCGCCTTATGAATTCGTATTTTATATGAATTTTTCTTCCCTACACGATGAGGGGTAATTTCTGCAATGGAAAATTGCAACACACATACCAACAGAGATACACACACACCAATGCATAAAAATGCCATATTTCAAAATGCAAATATATTCTTTTAGCTTTTTTGATAAATGACACCGCGGAGGGCTGATGAAAATGCTACTCCCAAAGCTTTACTACGCGCGTGAGCAATATGAAGCGTGCTAGGGCAAACAAAAAACGAAAAAGAAAAACAAGAAAACAAAACGAGACAAAAGTGTCGCAACAATGCTTAAAGAAGTTTCTATACCCTTTTTGAACATAACTTTTGACAGTCAGTTTGAAAGTTGTAGTTCTGTCCATTATAGTTCATTCATTAATCTTTTTATACCCCTTGCGATAATGACTAATAGTTATAGGGCCTAAAATATCTGAAATATTTTCAATATAGACCAGCATGAAATTATTTAAAAATATGTTTGACCTTTAAAAATTATTTTTTATTGAGATTCTGAATATTCAAACTGTCACTGAGCGGGAGTGGATGAAAGCCAGATTTATAGCATTTCCTCACTCCTGAAACATTTTTATAAACATTTAATGTTTCTTTCATTTGAATAATGAACAAATCGGACTCTCTGAAACCTCACATTTGATTATCCTCCTTTTGAAGGGTTTGTTTCTAGTGACTGAATAGCATCTGCTAGGCATTACATTGTATTTTTATATTAAAGATAAAAGATGTGACATTTCATAAAAACTATCAAGTTTATTCTCATATTTCTATTTGAAGTTCCCAATTTTTTGTCATACTTCAAATCTATATGCTTTTTGTACAACTTTAACCCAATGTTAAGTATACTCATTGCCAAGGGTATACAAAAAAGGGAAATGGCTAAACAAAACTTAGAAAGACGCATACACAGAATCATGTGCAGTAAAAATATTTGGCCAAAAACATTTTGCTGTGAAGCCATTGAAGCATTTAGCCTTGGTATTTCTATTTAATTTAATAACAAACAATTTTATTAAAAAATCTTAGTGCTATATTTCATCTCTTAGTTTAAAGCAGCAAGCAGCTACATTTAAATGATGTTGGTAGGCAAAGGCAGCATTCAACATGCCAATAACAGGATTATTTAAAAAGGAAATGAATTAAATAATTTCCATGTTGCATTACAAGCTGTCAATAAAATATAATTTCCAAAAGAATCAAGAAGCATTTCGAATCTTTTACCCTGCTTTTATATAGTAAAGAGGTATATCATAATAAATAAAAAATAGGGGAAGAATATATTAATATGTTTTATCAAATATCTAATTTAATTGAGACTAAAGAGTAAGAGATTGTACGACTCAGCCTCATTGTGACTCCATGTGCACTTATTGTGCATGGTATCTTCAAGTCGGTGCTCCAGTTCACTATATAGAATAATTAGCATATCTGAAAATAATAAATTGAGAATGACAATGTAAAAAATTCAATAATTGGCCTAAAGAAAGGCAATATTTTTTATGTTTATATGTCTCAGGTTTGGTTTTTGCTTACCAATTTCAATCGAAATTTAAATCCTTTGAAATATCTATGTTAATATATACATATGTATGTGTTTCAGGTAAAGTAACAATTTAATTATTTAAGTTAAAAACTGAGATGCGTTTATTTTCGAAGAAATAAAAAAAGCACGCGCTAAAGACATCATTCAAAAAAACAGAGTTATCTAGTTAACGTTTAGTTGTACAATAATATTATTTTAAACTAATAATGATCTTCCAATGAAGACTTCTTCACATTTATAGTCAAGAAACGCATTTATGATATGGGTTTATTTTTCAGAAGCACCGTTTTAGAGATATTGCCGAAAAGCTAGACATGAGTCTTTTGACTCAAATATTCCTTCTAATGGATTGCAAGTTTTTTATTCTTATAGATCGCAAGCAAAAATTAAATAAAGTTTTTTTTCTACATGTTCCTTTAAGTTATACTCCAACAACAACTAGAGAGAATTTTTATGTTTAAGTTTAGTAAGCTACGTTTTAACACACGTTTACTGCTTCTTAAATTTAAAATTAAAGCTTTAAAAAAAGTAACAATATCTTTGCCATAAAAGAATCATGTTTGAATGTTTGCTTAATTTTTTAATATGAAATATTTTTTGGGCTACGTATGTATGCTGGCGTCAGCATGAATGTAAGGATTTTTTTTATTATTAAATTTTAACATTTACTGTTGACATTTGGTGCTGACTTTTGCTTGCTTCCATATACACACACGCACACAGTTACATGTACACAGACTTTGCCTCCCATTGTGTATGCGTAACATTTATGAAAACATTAAAAAATGCCTCACGTGACGTATGAGCAATTTCTTTTTTTTTCGTTTTTTTTAATTACCAACCACAGAGCAGCGTTAATAATTTTTCCTGTCTGTGTGTGTCTTCGTGTAAGTGTGAATGTGAGTGTGTATGCGTGTGCGTGTATTTTACGGTCTTCATTAAACAAGCATTTTGCGGGTAAGTGGGCTACCGAATACCTACACAGAAGGTTGAACGAATCTTCGAATGCCTGACATTCCATTTGATGATTTGCATGCCAGTAAAAGTCAAATAACCGCACACAAAGTTTGGCATATTTGACGCTTCAGAAAGTGTGGCACGTAACGCTAAAGAAAATTGCGTAGCTGCCAAAAACATTGAAACCAAAGAAAACAACAGCAAAACAAAAAAAAACATAGAAAATCCTTTTTTTCTCTTTCACATTTTTAAAGCCGTCACTCCAACTGTGGCAACTGTCACTGTTATGTCATTGTCTTTGTTTGTATTCGCCAAAGACCCCCCACCATCATCATCATCCAACCAAATGATGCAGATGATACATGGCCAGCGATTTCTTAGACCATGCCACAGTCATAGTAATACCAGAAGCAGTAGCAGCAGCAGTGAAAATAGCAACATGGAAAATAAAAGCAGAAATACAAATTCATGCAAAATGACATAAGTCACCGCAACAGTAATTTTTCACTAATGAGCTTGCCGAGGTAAGTAGCAAGAACAGAGATCCCAGCACAGTGGTTTAATCTATATAGTATTCGAAAATGTAAACGATTTATTTGTATTGCTTGCTATTTAGCAGAAAAGTCACTTCGTTTGACTTTATAAGAGATCTTACGTTAAATCATATATAACTTAAAAAAATTTAATCTGTATATGTATGTTGCATCTCTTTAATCCTTTAAAGAACTTATAATCCTGCCTAAATTCACTTAGGTTAAACAAAGGTTACCTCATTATTCCTTTATTATCAAACTTACCCCAATTGACCAAGCTGTTTATTTTGTGTTCTTCTTTAACTTTTAATATACTTAGATTATATAGGCATTTTGTATTTAGATTTTGTAATCTGATAGTCAAGGTCATAGCAAAAAACAACCTCACAAAGAAAGAGCTAAGGACCTAGATGGTCCTGCCATTGCTATGTCATCTTGATGCCAGAAAGGAAGTAAGGCTAAGTAAGGCATACCCCGTAAACTGTTGTTGTTATAGGCTGTAAAATATTTATTCCTCTTCATCATTTCTATATTTATCAAATCTATAAATATAAAAATGTTGTGTGAGTACCAACAATCGCTATGCATTCAGAAACTACTGAACCGATTGATTTTTGAATTCTAAATATATTCAATAAGAAGCCACTAGACAATTTTAGTTTCAAAAATTCGGCTTCTTTTTTTACACATAATTCAAAATATTATGTATCGTTTACTCAAATGGGCTTATTTTTAGGTGTTTCTTAATCTGAATGATAAGCACTTAATTGTGTATAATTTTCTATACTAGTTTGTTCCGCTTTTGAGATGGCTTTTGACCCACGGTTTAGTTTCCCTACAACGGCATCTAAATATTGCCACCGGCACGCGCTCTCTGTCTTCGTTTTCTGCTGCTGCTTTCTTTTGTATCTTTTGTATTTAATCTAATGATGTATCTCAGGTGTTTGTTTGTGAAATTTATCGTGAAAATTTCTGCGTATTCTTTGGCTTAAGGCATTTTTAGCTGGGATTTATATGAGGCTATTAGTTTGTTTCAAGAAAATAAAATGAGTGAAAAAAAAGAAAATAAAGGAACAAAACAAAATAAAATAAAAATGGCTGATGTAGATTTTTGGTATCCATTGTTTGTATTGGTTATAATTAGCCGACTGTCGCGTAGGGAAACCAATTTACCAATAATCCACTCACACAAATACACACACACACACATACACCACACTCACACCAACAAAATATTCACACCTAATTACTGCAGATATACCGAGCAACACCTAATGCAGAAAATTACAGAATGAATATTCATATTTGAGTTGGTGCAACGGGGGAATAAACGCAATTATTCAGGCCCGGATTAAAAGATATGTATCCTGCAGCAAAATGATAGCAAGGATGACAGAATGATGTAAATTGAGCATGACATTTTAAGTGGGAATAATTGAGCAATATTAAATGCCCGATTGGCATCGTCGAGGTAGTTGAAACATCATGTAAATTAGGTCCACCCTGCTGGACATCAAACGTTTCACGTTAGTTGGTGTGTGTTGATGGTTCTGAAAAGATGAAATTAATACACAAGTCGGTTCTGAATGAAAACATTTTTAAATACTATATGTGAAAGAGATAGCCAGCGTTTTAGCAAAGTCTAATAAAGGAAGACCATAAGTAATAAAGAGAGATGATCAGAAACAAGAGGGAGAGAGGACCATCAAAAAGGGAGAGATAGTCGGAAAGATGAATGTGTGATCTAATTAACTTAAAAATATTAAATCGATTTTCCCAAATTTCTGTTGGAAGTGTACTTTGGAGAAGGTCAAATTTATTTACTATTCTAACTACATCGAAACACTAGGCGAGATCTATATAAAATGCTTTTAGCATGCCATATAAGCCGTCAGTCTTGGACGGCAAATATTTTTAAGTCCGCTCCTGATAATCATCATTATCATTACCATTATGATCGAAATAAAATCCATGTATGTAGTTGTTGCCGCAGCTCATTGCAAATGAAAGCCGGTAGTTTTTCATTATTTTGCATTTGCATTTGAGTTTGGGTTTTAGCTTGGGTTTTGGATTTTTCGTTGTTAGTGTTGGCTCAAATACAAATCTGCATGGAGCATCCTCATTTCTTTTTTTGGCTGTTTTCCTTTTCGTTTTTTTTTTTTGATAGAAGGTTTATGCTCCAGTTTGTTGGTTGGTTGTTTGTTTGTTCGTTTGGTGAAGCTCCACTCAGTCAGCACCTGGCTGGATGCCTTTAGCATAGCTTTTGCGCTTAACAATGAAATTTGCGCATAACCACATGCAAATTGCCAACCCACAACATTGCATACATACACACACATACACATTGGGAAATGTGCAAATAATAATCTACGCGTTTGCCAACAAAAAAGGGACCGAGAGACATGTAGAAAGAGATGTCAAAACGTAAATTGCTGCAACAACCGCACAAAAACAACATAACAAACAGTTGAAAATAAACATGGATCAGTGAAAAAAAAAAAAACAATATTTGTGAAACAAAACGATTATAGCAATACCCTTTAATCCATTATAATTATTGATTTCATTCGACAATTGGGCACATCATTTCTTCGTTGAAAACGCGGCGCTTACAACGAGTCGAGTATTTCTTCTAGTCCTAATTTTGAAAATTTTTTAGTTAGTTACTTCTTTAAATGAAGAAAAGATATAGATACCTTAAAGTTTCTTTCATTTAAAGAAACCCTACGAATTTCAAGGAAATTTATATTATATTATCTATTCAAAGGAGAAGGTACTACAAATTTATAATGATATTTATTGTTTAGCAAAATTAATTAAGCCTTGGAACTATTTATTAAGTCAGCGTGAGTGTAATATTGCTGGAAGGATGTATGAAAAAATTTAAGGGATTTGAAAAAAAAATGGGCGTTGAGAATTTTTCAAAGTTGATTGCTAAATATTGTAATACATGTCTGTACTTTTCAATTGTCGCACAAGAACTGATTTATTGAGTTTTCTTATTGCTATCTTATTCTAGATAATTCTCATAAATGTAGAAACCCGAGATAACTTTAGTACTGCGAGGATCCACTGTGGGACTTATGTTAATATGACTAGGTGATGTCTACAATATTTTGAACAAGGCGCCCGTTTACTACAATAATAAATAATTTTTCCATATACTTCGTAAAGAGGTTTATAATTTAAGATAGCCAGAGCAACTATGTTCAAATAATTTGAAAATGTGATTGAAATTGTTGCATACAAAGTAAATAGGTTATTGCATTCCTGTCGAAGTCAATGTTGTTGTAGGGATAATATAAGACGAGATATTACCAAATAAACTGGTTCTGTTCTAGTCCTATTATAAAAACTTTTGGTGCCTGAAAATTCATTGTGAAAAGATTTGTTCTATAATTGATGTATTTGTATATGTATAGATTAAATTAATTTTTTTTTAACACTTAAAAATTAAATCTTTTAAGTTTAAAAAGTATTTTTGGAGAAGTTTACTGGACTAAACGAAGTTTTTAATTGTAGTTTTTATTATAGCTGAAATTTGCATATATAAATGGACATACAATGATAATCTGGCTTTCAGTTAAAAAAAAAATCAATCAAGAAATGACAGAAAACAAAAATCATTTACAATAAAAGTAGCCTTAGAATAGATCGAAAAGGTAATTAAGATTAAATAAAGAGTCTATTTTAAATTTATGCAAATTTAAGACGACTCAATAGTTAAGTCAAATTATTGATTAATTTCTTTATTAAGTCTATACAAACATTTTTTTTTGGTAGAGTGTATAAGTGGACAAGATAAAAAAATGGTTATAGTTGGTCAAACATAAATTGCCATGACAAACGCTTTGGGATGGGTCAAACAGTTGAGGTTGAGGTTGAGTGGGAGGCAATTTGGATGAGGTGCGAGTGATGGGTGTTTGTTTTGGGTCACTTTTAGGTGGGGGAACATATTGAAACATATTACATTGCAACGAGACAGGGAATGTGTTTTGCTGGGAGTTTTTGTTGGTTCCGGTTGGCTATTAATCGATAAACTTTATTATAATTTGTTATGTGTTTTTCGACCGACATGGTCGGTCATACACATACATATGTATGTATGTACATACATATATATGTATATAAAGCATACGCCATGTTGTCGGCTTTTGGCTAGCCTGTTTTTTCATTGTCTGTGCCTGTTTGCTGTTGGCCAGTTTTGGGTTTTGGGTCAAAAAATGTCAATGCATTTATGCATAATATTTCATAAAAACTTTTGTTTTATCAGTTAATTAGAATTTTCGGAGGGACATCAAAGTCTTGTGTCTTTTTTTCTGTTTGGGGCATTTAAGTTTTGTACGGCAAATAAAGGCAAAATTATTGAAATTTTTTTGTTCCTGTATCCGTTTCGATTTAACTTTCGCTGGAAACTGCAACGACCAAAAAAACGGATAATATTGCAAAACAAACTTTCGAGCTGGACACATGCAAACATGGCTTGTACTTGTTGTTGTTGCTTCCACTTTTTCTTTACCCCGCTCCCTCTCACGTACGCAGAAGATCATAAATTTAAAAAATGTAATATCCCTCTTACGGAAATGACAATTTATTGGTGGTTTTTACTATTCGCAATTTATTTTAACTCCGCAAGGAAATGCATTGCGGATGTAACGCCCAAACCGTAGCGAGAAGTTCCCAGAGAGTGAGCAGGCGACAGACGAGCAGACGAATGAACAAACAAACGAACGAAGCAATGAACAAACAAACAAACCAACAACCAACATGAGCGGTCCAGTGTAAATATAAAAATAAAATAAATATAAATATCGGCTACTGCAAAGTGGCCAACGGTCAGTAACAGTGCCAGCTAAAAGAGTAACAACCAATGTGGCTAAATGGTTCGATTTGTCGATATCCATCAATAAATTGGTTTTCAAAAAACTAACTGTATACAGTACATAAAATGACTACAATTTGCTTAAATGTTGTCAAAGAATACTGAAACTTACACACTTTGGTGGTCAACTTTTTGTTAGTCATATTTTTGTTGATAAATTAAAAGATTTTTTTTTTTGGATCGATTAAGAAAGATTTTTAAGTTCTTAGACAGTTGAGGAAGATCCTAAACAAAAATAGTCCTTATTCCTACACTCCTTTGGAAAGGAAGATAAAAAAACTTTATCTTTAAAATTTTTTGTATCTTTTATCCTTTCTAATTTCTGATATCTAAATTTAGTCGAAATGAAACTAGTCTCCGTTTGATATGTATGTATTCATAAAAGATTATTAAAATATTTTTGGCTTATTATGTAGTATGACTAGTGGAACTCAATGTAGTTTTTTTTTCGATTTTAAGGAACCACAAACTTAACACTGTCCGAAATCATTAATGTGATCTTGGCGTTATAGAGCGATGACTAAAAAATTATGTAAAAAAGTATATAACGGATTAGAGATGACGTCCAAGAAGCCGGATTATTTTTTGGAGGTCCACAGTCGTGTCATCCGTAATTATGACTCTCTAGGTATTTAAAAAATCATTCTTATTTTTTTATTAGCTTAAAGTTTATTTTACATTTAAAAATTATATTGTTTGAAATTGTATTAAAGTAATTACTTCGGTTTATTGAAAGTGTTGCTAAGAGTGTCATAATCGCAGCTAAATTTAGTTAAGCCTTAGATACTGTTGCTATTCAAGAGAATATACCTAGTTTTACCCTTTGGAACAGCTATTTCCTTCTCATATATCTATGTGAGGCCAAGCCCAGCTGAGTTCCCTGTTTGGGGCCAGACTTTGAGATTGAAAATCCGTTAAGTCATCGCCACTGCTAACCGCTGTGGCCATTGCCGTGTATCGTTTTTCCCTCTCCTTTTTTGTTCATCCTTTTTGTTTTTTTTTTTTTGCTTTGGTACGTTTTCTCGTTTTGTTTTACTCTGTGCGCCTGTCAATGTGCTTGTTTGTATTGTTGCTTTGGACGCTCGTTGCCGCTTGGCCGCTGTTGTGTTTGGGTTGCCTCGCCAAATCCTATGACAAATAAACGCTTCTCCTGCAATTTGTACTTGCAGTCGGAGCTTTGCTTTTAATTTAAGCCCGCTGCAAAGCTCTTTGCGATACTTTAGGGAACAGTGACAAGGGACACAGGCCAAAATAGAGATACGAAGAGATTTCCAGTGTTTTTGTCAACTTTTTTTGGTCAGTGTCTGGTGTCTGGAGCGGCCTGCAATTGTGGCCACATAACAGAAGTCGATGACAGGTGAAGATTTTAATGAGTAATTGATTGGAGTTTTTTCTCCCACTATATTTATATACAAATGTTTAGTAGACATAATGATAGATTTAAAAATTTGGAAAAAGAAACCAATTGAAATATGTGACTACTAAAAAAGACTTTCTTTATACTTATAACTTGGTATATCAAAAATCTGATAAGTAATCTAGAAAATAAATATCATAATAGAAATTTATCTAACAATAAGATTTACGATCTCTTTTTTAATAGATAAATCCCAAGTTGAAGTTGAATTATAAAGTTTAATATAGAAATTTCCTGTTATATAATTAATTTATGATCTAATCAACAATGTTACATTTAAAGTTCATAAACCGACTTACTTACATAGTATACAATGTTATTAACCATATTAACAAATATTTTATAATAATATTTTTGTCATAAATTTATTAATTTTAAATTTTCTGCAGTAATTAAATTTTCTAATTATAAATTCCATATATTTAATGATGGTTTCTTTGCTTTTTCAAATGAATTTTAATTCACAATCTTATTTTAAGTTTCCGTTTTTGTTTTATTTTTGCTCAATAATTATTTAAAGTTTTAATAATAATTTAAATTCATAATTTCTGTAATGATAAAATTGAAGCATTACTTGAATTTAACAAATGCGAACGAAAAAGTCTTGCTTAAAAGCATTCCGGGTTCGCTTTACAATAAAAAATACTTTTAGTTAGTTGAAGTTATTATTGGTTACATATCGTTCACCATAATGTTAAAATAAGTCTTTCCCTTTTTTTCCGTATACTATTACACACACACACACATAGAAGTTACATATGCATATAGATAGTTATCCATCATTCGATTCCATATTTACTTAACTAAATTGCATTTTCCAATTGACTTGCAATTTTCCTTGATGGCAAAGAACATTTTATCAAACTGAAGAGGGAACGGAAAAGCGAATGCTGTGCCAATGCGATTAATTAGAAGATGAACTAATTGAATTAGAATAACTTAAATTAGGTAAACACACAGACTTACAGGGAGACAGACACACAGTCAGACAGTTTGACTGTGTGTGTGTGTGTGTTGTAAAGTGGATGAAGAAGGAATGCTAATGTTATTGACAAATGCTAATAAAAGCAAAAGTAAACCCAAAAAACAAATAGATGGAAATATATTTTGAAAAATCCAATTTAGAATGGCAAAATGCTTAGACGCAGTGGGAATTAATTAAGTGCATTAAAACTTATTGAACTGTAGCACCAAAAAAGGGAGGGGGAAAAGCAAGTGGTGAGGCAACCAGAGGAGAAGAAGTAGCTGAAAAGAGAGATGCTCTTGCCAGTTGGATGCAAATTATTTAACTAGCACATGGAGGACTCTGCATCTTCTCTTTTCTGGTCCCCGGTCCCAGGACCCTGAATGCCTGGTGACTGGTCTCGTTCTACGAGTACAGTATTGCGTTCGCTTGGTTAAATGCAGTCAAATGCTAAATGCCGCCACAGAGGCAGCCAGTAAGGACGCAGCATACGGACCAAAGGATGCCATGCCAACTGACACACACACACACACACACAGACACACTCTCTTGTACACTCTCATTCACGTATTTCGCGAACGTGCATGGCCAACAGGGGACCATGGATACAGAGAGTCTTTGGAACGCGTGATGGAAAAGTTGCTGCTGGCGCGCGTGATTCCAATCGAGTTATTACAGAAATTAATCATGTTGAACATGCATGGGAATTGCATATATGTACATACACATATGCATACCACATACACATTCATATGTATGTATATATAGATTCATATACATACATATATGCACATCAGCATTTGCGTAGCATATGTATGCATGTGAGTGTGTCTGTATGCATAAAAAATGACCAACATGAACAACCTGAACCCGAAACCAAACTTGATGCCACAGACCAAAAAACAGCAGGAGCACCGCAATACAGAGTAGCCGCCATCAGGAGGAGGCACCAATACCATTACCATCACGAGAAGGAGGGGCATAACGACCAGAGATTATCATTGTAAGCATTCTTTGAGTGAGTGATTAAAATGCGTACATGCAATATGCACAATAACTTTTTCAACTAGAATTTTGTTGAAAAATTATCATACCTAAGAGCTACTAACAAGCTGCAACTAAACGAGGGTTAATCTGAGCAAATGCCAAAAAAAGGTAACCAGTCATGTATGTATGTACATATATGTATATATGTTTAGTCTACCAAATGGTAACACTTTTGCGTTTTGAGGAATACATAAAGACAATTCTTAGCTTCGACCTTATCGAAAGAGTTTTTTATTAGTAGTTAGTAAGATGTCTTTATGAATTGGGATAAAGTTAAAGTCGAACGTTTTTGAACTAATGATTTTAGATATTACATTAATACTTGGCATCAAAAGATGTTTATCTCTTTCATTATCAACAGCCAAAAAGTTCTATTAATCAAAGAGTTTGCTAAAGACTTCTCTATTATACTTATTTAAAACTAAAACAGTTAAAATACTGATATTGGAATAATGAATTCGATCAAAATCGGGTATAGTAGTAGTATAGTATAGTAGTAGTATAATGCTGTAAGTGCCTTCCTTACTAAGTCTTTCTTTCTTTATTATTATTTATATTAAAAAAATTCGGATTAAGTGTTTGACTTAACAGTATTTATCTATTTATATAGTCTCTTATATTTAAAAGTCAAAAAAAAGGTCAGAGTGAAAATTTGTAGCTTAATATTCAAAGAGAATTAATTTCCGTTCCACTTGCCGACTATTGGCTTTTGTTTTTTGTAAAAACATCAAAAAAATTTCCCCAGTATTTCGTTTAATAAATATGCGAAATACTTGTAAAAAAAACCGAATGCCGTTCGATGATTTGCCAGTCTGTTGATATGGAAATGTACGTTTTTATATTAACAGGAAAATTGGATTGCACTTCAAATTGATGGCCCATGCAAATTCATTAATTCTTCCGTTTTTATTTTTTTTTATATTTGCATTCAGTTTACCTTACCTTGAACTTAATTTTTTTTTCTAATAACAGTAACACATAACATTTAGGGGCAAAAGTATATTTGAAATTTTTTGATTTTAGTTTATTTATTTACTTTGTTTTTATGCTCACCTTGAAAAGTTCAATAATTATATCATATGGCTTAAGTTAATTCAGAGTTAAGATGCTTTTGATGCTATAAAAGCCACAAAAAAGAATTTAAGTGCAATTTCCATTTTAGCAATTTAGATGCCTTAAAAAAAAGAACTTGCAATCATTTAATTTCTATAATAATGAAATTTAAATCATACCTAAATCAATTTCACTTGACAACAACAGGTTATAGTATTTCATCCAACCACTTTTCCTTTTCCACCTTGTACTACTCCCATTTACTCGTTGAACTTTCCACAATTGTGCCTTAAGCCTTAAGCTGAACGAGGGCAAGTGTAATTTGCATTGATTTATGGTTCAAACGGCGGTCTGGGAACAAGGAAGAGGACACCGAAATGCAGTTCACCCACAAAGAACGGCTTTGAATGTCGATGCAACAATGAAACGATGTCAAAGTCTACGGTAAGCAGATGGGTATGAAAGCGACGTGAACTGGCGCACTGTTAATGTGTCTACGGCTTTTGTTCCATCTCTGCCTACCTAGGAGCACGTACATTCAATTAAACGCCCTTGAGTGGCCCCTAGCCACGCCTGGTGCTCAGTCAGTTTATTGGCATGACAGTGGGAGTGGAAACTGCAAGTGGATGTGGATGTCGGGATGAGGGAAGTGGGAAGAGGATGTAGTAGTAGCAGCACCAGTGGCTACCAGTGCCAGTTCCAGTTTCATTTCTAGGCGACAGAGTGCCCGGAGAGGCAATGAGCTAAAGATAAATAACAAGCCATATAACGCATACGCACTGTGTGCCCATGGCATTCAAAAGTGTCTCCCGTAGCGGCAGCATCCAGAAAGGCAAGTCGCATGTGGGTGTGGTACTGCCAAAATGCGTGCGTGTGTGTGTGTAATGCAATCGTTTGGCAAAGCCCGGACAACAGTAAACAAGCACGCAGCACTGCATCTTTCTCAAGGAAGAGAACGGGTAGAGAGGGTAAAAGAGATAGAGACTACCATATGTCCTTTCACTGTGCCCTCCTTTTTCGTTTCCTTCAGTCCCAATGCTGGGGGATAACTTTGGCGCTTGTCACGCTTTCGCCTCTGTGTGTGTGTATGTGTTTTTGTGTGTCTATATGCGTTTGCATGCTTTCGGGCGTTGATTTCCACAAACTGCCAAACGCTTGTCTTTTGATCTCCGGCATGACCCCGCTTCCGCAGTCCCTCTTTGTATTTGCATCAACAAAAGCAACAGCAACAGCACCAACACGAACGCAATTTCAATTAAATTTTAAATATTTATGCAGCCAACCAGCCAGAGAACAAAATTTTCCATATGTTTCTCTTATACCACTACTGCAAGCAAAAAAACAATTGCAACAACAGCAACTCCAATGACAAAACTACAACATCAAAATAGCTTAATCCTTTTCCCTCTATATTAAAGTTTTCTCTCTCTAGGTTTTTTCGCTTCCATTCTAACTGTCCGTTAGTGCATTTTTTTGTGTAGAGATTTTTTATGGCAAATAGACTTTTTTAATGGCAAATTTTCTGCGAAATTTACAATTCTTCTTTCTTATCAGCTTTATTTTTGAGACATTGGAAACTAGTTGCTGTAGCTGTGGGAGGTGCAATAATGAGCTTTATTACTCTTTAATTAATTATTTTATTATTAAAACTTGTTTTTCCGTTGTCGTTCTAGTGGTACATAAGCATAACATTTGAATTAAGGAGAATTCTCAATAGGATTATTTTTGATTCTGAAACGAATTGAAATGGGTTAATGGAAAAATATTTGATAGCATATTAATAATTGTTAACTAAACACAATTTTGATATAACATGATTAAGGCTTCACAAAATGTCTATAGACAACACTAGTTCTGACAGGATTAAGGCTAGAGTTGGTAAGTTTTACAATAGTTTCTCAAACTAGGAAGGGATTCATAACTTTGATAACCTTATCATAGACACCTTTTAAAATTTTACTAGATTCTGAGGGCCGTCTACTGCTACGAATATGTTTGAAAATTGCTGTTCTAGATCGTTAATTGAAACTAAGAAATTTGATCTATTAAGACAAATTCTTCGTTTATATTATTGAAAGGTAACGTTTGGCTTTGCCTATGATTAAATGGGAAACACATTCAAGTCCCTGAAATAAAAGATTAATATTAATATAGTTTCATTAGAGATAACCATTTTAATAATCTGGTTAAATTACTGGTTAGACGGCCCTTTTGAAATTTAAGTCAAACCTTGCAGTTAAGCAAGTTCATCTTTCAAAAGAAGATTATTTCTCTGTAGCTCTTACCGTCTCGGAGGAGCTTGGGCTGATCAAGACGGACGACCATTTGAACTTGTCACGCCGTGATCAAGAATATATATGCTTTATATGGTCGGTACCCTAGGGTATAATGAAACAAATAAAATTTTGATGAATGTTTATGTAACATTTTATTTATATTTCCCAAAATTCTTTTTTTGATTCTTGTTAGCCCATTTCTACTGCAATACCAGGAAATATTTTGGAAAGGAATTCAAAATACCAACAGACCATTCCCAATAGGGTTTCTATATAGGTTTTTGCTTTGTAGTGTTATAAAGAAACATATGTACATTGGGGTTTTTGATATAATTTCGAGTCCATCTTTGTATTTTGTCCAAACGGAATCTCACTCTTTTTCAATTGCCACTTGGCCAAAAATTTTTTTATGTATGTGTGTACGTGTGTATCTGTGTATGGGCGGCACCATGTGACTTTGAGCTGTGCCGGCAAATGTCACCGACAGCCATAATTCACTGTCTCATAAGCGTTGCCGCGATGTTGCCCAAGTGCGAGCTTGTAAATCATTTGCCTGGATCTGAAAATACCATCGTGTGGGAGTTACTTAAAACAAAAACTGTGACTGTGCCACGCCCCAAAACACCCGCCCATATAACCAGAACACACGCACACACAGACACACAAGCTACTTGGCACCCGCAGAATGTTGGAAATAAATCTAATAATACCGCATAATTTGCATAATTTTCGTATTTAATAGAGAGAAGTCGACTCCAGGTAGTCGTTGGGCAATTGAAGCCGACTGTCGAGCCGCTTTGTTGCCTGGATCTGCAACATAAAACACTCAAAGGATATGCTGACAATGAGGCTTAGCTTTTAAACACACACATACACACTCGGAGAGAGAGAGAGAGAGAGAGAGAGAGAGAGAGAGAGAGAGCGAGAGATGGAGAAAGGGGCATCATAAACGGTACCGCGACAGCGGTGGCTTATGCCGTGGCTTCCTTTGGTTATGCGCCTAAAAGCACGCTTAAATAAATTCAATTTAACGTGACTAATACCATTTTATCGCATTGTTTAAAGCTTGGCAGCGTTGCACATGCCTTGCCAGGATACAAACAGGATGCCAGAACCCAGTCATCCTTTGGTTGTCTGTCTTCCTACCTGTACTGCTGCTATTGCTGTTGCTGCTGCTGCTACTTCCCTTTTGTATACCAACAATATTGTCAAATTTCATGTGGGTATGGGGAAATACCGGTGCTTGTGCTTATGTATGTGTGTGTGGTTGTTTGCCTTTGTCTTGCTCCTGTTCCTGCTCCCTGATTTGTTTCACTGCCGCCTAACTGTTGCGATTTACGGACTCGCTTCAAAACATCAACGTCGAAGTCGAGGTGGGCATTGGCATCGTCAGAGTCACTGCAATGAGGAAATAATAAATACAACATTTGAGGAAATTGAATTGTATGTGCTTATATGTTTCTATATCTGTAGATGTGTATGTTTCTGTGCCTGTATTCCGTATATGTATATTCATGTGTATCTCCATTTATAAGCTTGATTCTCTCTATTAGATATATCAATGGTTCTGGTGACAAAAACAAATCTTTGGGTTATGGAATATTGGAATCTACTTTTGGGACAATTCTCTGAACTTTAAAATGTTCTCAAGATTAATTTAGTCAATTTAATTTTCTTGAAAGGTTTGTTTATTTAGCTGATTGTTTTAGACGCCAAAACGTCTTTTAAAGTCGTGGCCGTAAATATTTTTGTGTTTTTTTTTTGTTTTTTCATAACCGATGATGGACCACAATTCTTGCCTTTTTTGAATCTTGTTGAAATTGCAATATTTTAATATTGCATATATACATAAATTTTTTTCTTGATTTGGACCGCTTTATGATTTTTATATTATTAGAAACTGTATACATATTTGGGTTACTTTCTGCAATGTATACACCTCTAGACTGAATTATAACGTAAAAGAGTATGGTAAATCTGGTGTTATTTCTCTATTTAGTCTAACTGCAGCATTAATTTGAGAATTTTTATATGCATAGTTTTTTCATTAAATTTTATTTCTAAACTGGAATTTAAATAGTTTTTTAATTTCTCAAAAATATTTTGGAAGATTTTATATTAAAATATTAATAACAAAATGGATAACATAGAGAACCAAACATTTTCATTGAATTGTTTAGTAAGGTAATATTAGTGAGTGATGTTTAATTTAAATAATGTACCAACTAAATAACAACATATTAAAAATTAAACAATAAAATTTCTGAAATAGAAGGTGAACTTTTTATTTATGAGAGATGAACTTTTTATATATTATTTTAGAAAATTATATCCCGTGTTAAAGATCAATTTTTGAAAATTTTGAATACCTTATAGACACTACTTTAAAGTTAAAACTGCTTTTGGGCTTATCCTCACTTCAAACAGGATTTTATGATATATATTTTATGCCAGAGAATGATTTTATTAGCTAATGACCTCACAATTGACAATTTTGTAAGGTGGAAGCTTCAGTGATTCCCTTTCAATGTTTGTTTGCTGTTTGCTTATGTGCTTATAGGCCACTTTGTTTCTGTTGTGCCATTGTTGTGTGTCTGCATGAATGTATTGTATGTATGTATTTGTGTTTGTATGTGAATGGTGAGTGGGTATGTATTTGTATGGGAGTTAATAAAACTGGCTTTTATGGCACTCGGCACTCGCTGCTCAATACGTTTTCATGGCCATTTGAGTGTCCCGAATGCATGCAGCAATCAAATTAAATGTTATGAACGCTTTAAAACAAAAGACCAGGACAAAGATTGCCTCCGGCCGGTAAATGGCAAAACGAAAATAATGGTGGCATGGTGAGAGTGAACGGAGAGTGGTGAATGGAGCTGGGGCTATGATCATTATCGAATACTTCAGTTTAGTTATACTTACGCCAAATCATGTACGTAATGAAATCAGAGTATATATGTTATCCCCCTCCTTTTTTTTTGTGTATATCTGGCGGGCAAATCTTCAATATAATGTAAAAGAAAAATTGGAAAATGATTATCTGTATTATTATGGACGAAAATGTGATTTGCATATTTTGTGTATTTCATCTAATTGAGTTTTGCATTTTCAGCTCAAGGGCAATATATTTCATATACAAAATACATATATTTGAAATTTTTACTAAATTCGTTTCTTTGGTTTATTTCAGTTTTGCATAACGAACTCAATTTGCACAACGGCAACAAAAGGAAAGAGAATGACGAAAATATAATCGAAACCACATTTGTCAAAAATTATTTATGGTCACGTAGCGTTTTATATTTTGCTTTAGGTTTTTTTTTGCCTAATGGCTGCAATACCAACAATGCAATCCACCAGGTGTGTCAGCAGCATCAGCAGGTGTTAAAGGCCACTTAAGTGGTATAGCAAAAGCAAAACAAAGGAACAAAAAACAAATGGATGGTGCAAAAAATGTCTCTTGCAAGGTGTTGACATAATTGTTGAACGTTGCAAGCGGAGAAACCTAACCTAAACCAAGTTTCCAAGCTATTTCTTGTTTAAGTTAAAGGACGAACATCTAAACAAATTTCAGGACTAAATGTTTACATTTTATTACCAATCTAATATAGAAGAAGACTGTGTTTTCTTTCTTTTAAATGTTTTGATACTTTTAGAGATAGATGGCAAATTCTGATCTGATGGAGACTTTACTCAAAGGAACAATAAGTGTGTGCCATTTTTTCTGTTTTCCTGTTCTCTTTAAGTTTATTCTAGCGAATAAACTCATTAAAAAGTTTTTTTTGAAATCCAGGTAGTCAGATATGGTACACAAATATTGAAAATTAATGCATAAATTCCCAATATATATTATAAAACTTCTATAAGTTCAACATGAAAAATCTTAAACTAGAATACTTTGAGTAAATTCTTAATTAATAATAAAGCCTTTAAAATAAATTTCATAGTAAATGCTTGAAATTGATATTAAACTTTGTGATTTAAAACATTTCTTACCATCTTTTAGTCGACGAAAATATTTTCAACTATTTAAGTTTACGTTTCACATACCTTTTGTGATTTATAATTACATTAATTATAAACCAAACATATAACTTTAATATGTATTCACTAAAATAATTAGTGAACATACATACATTCACTTATATGAGTCGAAATAGCATTCGCATTTAAGTTCAAAAATCAGAATATTTTATTAAGTTTACCACAAATTCCAAACAAAATTCATAACCGAATAACCAATCAATGCCAATAAGCGAGAAAATCTAAATTTAAAGGAATACTAAGAAGATGTAGCACTGACTAATGTGGCTAAGGAATCATGTTGAAGTTCAACCTCGAATCGTTAGTCAGTTTGTGCAACTAATAATGAACAAACATGAACAAATAGAAAAGATGAGGAGTTAGAGCATATAGAAAGACATAGGTGTGCACCTATAATTATGGTAATATTTTGAAATAAATTCCACATTAAGACAGGAAGTTGGTCAAGATAGATGCATTCTCATTGTAAATACGAGTATATGAATGTCCGTGTCTGCCTGTGTATGTACTTGGAAGATTAATGGATTTTAATTAGAAAACATATAGGGCAAGTGAGGCATGGAATTTCGTATTGGATCAACTCAATAGAGATTGATTGATAGCCGCACGATAATAATATAGAATTGGCGGCATATTTAAGACATATGTATGTAGGCGTTTGGGGGCAGGAGAAGCGTGGAAAAGGGCAACTGGCAAACACACCGCCTTGTTTGTTTATAACGGCATTTAATTACAAAATCATAAGCTGTCAGCAAACTCACACACACACGCACACACACTTGCAGCATCAACATCCTCTTAAATGCATTTTCCGTCACTGCCTTAGGCGTTTATCTGTTGTAATATGATGATATAGCTTTTGCCAGGCTCCCAAACACTCGCTCCCGCCTCCATTCCCGATGTCTCCATCCTATCTCTTTGCCTCTATCATTTCATCTCCCTGGTGAGATTGTTGTTGTTCCTGTTGTAGTTGTGGGTGTGCACATAAAATATGCACAGCACTGCATTTTGTGATATATAGCATTATATGTACACATATTTGCTGTACACTAAAAGAAAATTTAAAAAAAAAAATAGTTCAATTGGGTTAGGTGATTAACACAATAGAAAAAAAAGTTGCAATTGTAGTGAAAGTCCATATGTTGTTTAATAAATTTTATTTGTGAATTACTTTTGAATTTCATAAAAGTTTTCTGTACTATAAAAATTTCTCAGATTTGCTATTCGATAAATGCTTCAAATTGCATCTAAGGTTTCATTCCAGTAGCTTTCTTATTGAGTCCGTGCAGGTAATAGGCCCAGATGGAGAAGGCTATATGGAGTAGGCTACTCAATATCTAAATAGCGTTTAGACGAAGATAATAGAGTTGTTAGATATTACATATAAGTATAGCATAATTTTCACTCCTTCAAATATCTGAAAATTTAATATTTCAACGATTTGATGTTTTATAGTGCTTTTCCAATGTGCTTGCGTTATCTCTCAGTGCACATGTGACGCCATGTTGTCGCATTTATTTACTCAGGCGACACTCATGCCCCATTGAGGCGTTTTAGAGCCACCCACATGGAAAAGCGCAGAAAAAGAGTAACTTGAAAAATCGACAGCAGCGTGTACAATATATAGTACATATTTTCAATATGATGTCGTGTCAATAACAGTTATATTGCCGGGAAACGCACAGAGACTGTTGGAATGGTGGAAATACATTTGCGGCTGTTTGCGGCAGGGGAAATACTGTTTCAGGTTACTCAGGTTACTCAAGAGAATTTTCAAAGAAAATCTTTGTCATTTGAGTGCAGAAACATCTTTGTCATTTGAGTACATATGCACAAATACACACACTCATAAGTCCATATACACAGTAAGTTTCAAATTTGATAGTGTAATGGAATATGTGGAGTCTTCTTATCGCTTTCATTATTCTTATTAGCATTGAATTTTGTTTGAAAACTTATTAGTTAGATGGGCTGCAAAGGCAAATGCTGTGGATAGCTTCTGAATTTCCCAAAGTATCTAAGTTTCTGCCTCAAAGACAAGCTGACAAAAGGCAAGCTGCCCACCCGTAGAGCTTTAAATTTGAATCCTGGCTATGTTCCTTGTCAAAAGAAATGAATGCAGTATTGGAATGTGTTTAATATTTTTTATTTAAATATTATTATTGAAAAAAACTTATTCAAAAACTAAAGCGACTAGCCAAATATTAAATTAATGTATTAAAATATTTCAAAACCAATGGAATTTATAATTTATTTGTTAAATTGTTTTTACTTTTATCAGTACATGGCTTTTTTATTTTGTTTGATAAAATTTGGTAATAAACGTTGATTAAATTGCTTGAAAATATTTAAAAATTAATCTATGATGGAAAACTTAAAAAAAAGGATACATGTTTCCGCCAGGGATCGAACCTGGGACCTTCTGCGTGTTAGGCAGATGTGATAACCGCTACACCACGGAAACAGCTGAGCCACGCCGGGCAAAAGTCATGTTTCGGAAACTTTCAGATCTAAAAAATATGCCGAAAAAGATTAATAATTTTTGTTTTTCATCAAATTAAACATTAATGATTAAACATTACATTCTTAACCATATATTAGATCACCAAATTCATTGCATACTTTCAGGCATTTTGCAATGTTGGGAATCTTCAAAAATTCACTTTAAATTATACGAACAAATTAAATGCATATCAATACAAAAAGATGAAACCTTCAAGTTTCAAACAAAGTTTATAATTTTAACCTGCCAATCAGAGCCAAAAATTACAAATGAAAACTGGCTTTTCCCAAACTATAACCAATTTATCATAATAGTTTTAAGTACGACTAAAAGATCGTTCCAGCTCCTGAATATTGTACAAACATTAAAACTACATGTACATTTATTTATGTTATTAAAGCTTTGGAAGGTTTACTACAAATGTTTTGCGAATGTGTGTCTTAGTTACTAATGAATGGACTTAATGCTTCATCCCGATTTCTCACATCCTCTAAAAATGTGGAAAGCAAATACTCTGCACCATCTATATAGTAGATGCAACGGGCTAAGCCTTGATCTCTAAGATCTGAATGCAATACTTCATGGCTATCCACCACTCCATTTGGCGTCATTTTGGTTATTTGTATGGCGCCTGGAATAAAACTTTTTGGTTCAAAACATTTATGGAGTTTTCGAAAGACTACTTACGTAAGTTTGCGTCTGAGAAACGAATTAAAAAAGTACCAGCTTGTTGATCCTTAAGAAGACCCGCAGCCTTTTCATTACTAATGAATCCAGAAATGAGACCAGCTTCCCATATAGCATGTACTGAGGTATCTGTGACATCGTCACCACCATTCTTTGCTCTGGGCCCCAATAACTTCATAAGGTTGTAAAACCATTCCCAAAAAGAATAATTTAGTTTCCAAACTCTTTTCAAAAAAATTTGCGATGTAATGAATTCATTTTCTGCTAAAGCTAGAAGATTTTCATCTGCAAATATGTAATCCGAAAAGTCAGTATATGTCGAAAACTTGCATTCACATACTTACAAATGTATTTAATATTCAAATCACTCATCGGCCTATTAATCACCCTCTTATTAAATTCGTGAACCAAAGCCAGTGTCAATCCCGTGCATTCAACTGTATTCTCTTGTCTTGAAAAGTAATTTACCCAAAAGATTGAACCCTCAGCAACCCGCTCTTGACTGGCGTGTGAAATCTGAACCATCGGATGGGACAGTGTCCAAACGTCTACTTCTTGATTGTTGATCGAAAGTGTGGTGTAAAAGAACAAAGCACATTTTCCTTCAAAACTATTTGCTGAATGTGTATAAAACTGATGTATTCTATCGATTGTCAACTCATTAAATGTGGCACAGCGTTTGCCATCTTCATACTTTAATTTTTCTGTTCCAATTACACACAAATTCCCATTAATTTCCGGTGCATCAGAGTGCCCCTGAAGTATTGATATTTGTTTGTCTGCGGAATTTAAGAATGTTTTTATTTTATTATTTTATTGTTATTTAATGGTGCATTTCTTACCAGATACAACGCAGCAATGGACATTGGGTTCTGAAATATTTACGTCATCCACATAGAGACATCGAAAGGTCGCTTTGATGGGGCTACCTATCTTTAATATCTGCGTCGATACATCCACATGACAAACTAATTTCATCAGGTAAAACTTCTCTTTTCTAATGAACTGTGAACAGATTTGTATTCGAGCAGCCTGGTCACGTAAAGTATTCAAAAGCTGAAGCAGTAACTTGAATGTTCTAGAGTGATAACTTTTAAAATTTGGGCCACTTGAATTCCAACTATCGAGAACTTCTTCGCTAAATAGGTTCAGTTTAGAATAACTGATCAACATCGTACGTGGATTGTCGAAATTGTCAAGTTGGCAATCAGAGAGAAACTTTTGGATTTCATCGTGCCTCAATGATAATTTATCCATGTTAGTTAATGGAGTCCGACTGGATTGCCTAAATATTGAAAACAAGCTGAAGATTAAAAAAGCAAAAGCTTAAATATTTTGTTTAAAATCTAGCACATTTGAATTCTAAACCTACTGTATCAATGGTGCAATCTCTTAATATCTTTTTTTCTTCTTTTTACATATTTTTCTTATTTATTCCAATCGATAAGTTATATTTTTTTTACTTACAAAAAGACACTACCTTTAAATACATCTTTTCGAATAAGTAAGTACTTAAAAAGTGGATTTAATATTAAAATTCAAGTGGCCATAGTATAAAATCTTTGTGTTTTTAAATTTTTCTATTTTAAAGATTCGTTAAAAAATTATTGCGATTAAAGATATCATCAAATCATTATTTAATTGTTATATTTTAATTTGTTATAGAGTTGTGTTAAAATGAAATTTGTGAGACATATATATATATCGTTTCGAATGCAATATATACTAAAATACTATGTCCAGAGCGAAAGTGATTCGCAATTACGCCTTTAGTATAAACACACACGTCTGCTCTCTTTGGATTTCGCAAACGAACTGATTTTTTTTTCACTAATCTTAGAGTTATATATATGAATGACGTGCTGAAATTTGCTGTTCTGCCTGAGAGAGAACCGCACTTACAGATCGGTGAATTTGTGATATTTTCAACAGTGTGCAAATCCACTGCGTATATCTGTGAGACCTTATTATATATACACTTGAAACAAAATCCACAGTAACCTGTAAACAATCGGGCCTACTGTGGAATCGTTTTTGGAATAAGAATGTTGGTATTTGAAAGTAGCTAATTAATTTGTAAAAGGTTTAAATGTTTCACTAAAATAAAAATATTTTTGCATATGCAGAAAACTCTTCACTATAATTGAGATGTCGCAGCATGTTTTTAGACCAGTCAGGAAAGCAATATTATGCCAGCATTGTTGAAGCAGACAAATGTTGATTTCTTTTCAGCTTTAACAATTAGCGCTGTAGTTTTTAATGAAAGCCTGAAAGTATGCAAGGAATTTATTTATAAAATAATAGATTTCAGTTCAACAAGATAAGGCTTTTTGTATAATTAATTAAATAATTTATTCTGAGTTCAACAAGATAAGGTCTTGATATAATTTAAAAATACAAAAAGTCAAATCTATTTTGATACTGTAGCAAATACGAATTTTAATTATCCCCCAAATTAAGCTGACAAAACGTCCAAAAGTGAAAGTCTCCCAACTTTTTCAACTTTTTCTGTCTCGCAGGATCTCAGGTGTTTCCGTGGTGTAGCGGTTATCACATCTGCCTAACACGCAGAAGGTCCCAGGTTCGATCCCTGGCGGAAACATGTGTTCTTTTTTGATAAATCATTTATATATTAATTTGTCGATGTTTTCTTCTTTTTTTATACATACTTCTTGTTCCTTCATATAAAAAGAATTTAACAATTGAGTGATAAGTTTCCAAAAGCATTTTTTCATATGGTGACTTGTTGGTTCATAGTCGGTGGCTTAGTCGAGAATACTTAATTTACAAATCTGTTGTACTCGAATTCGATACGCGACTGTAGGGGGAGATTTCCCCCGATGAAAGGTATTTTGGAAAGGATTTTGGACTAACCACACTTTTCTAAATGGCTAAACTCTGTAAAGAAAATCAATTTACAAATTTAATAAGTTGAGTTTATAAATGTTAGGATATAATTTAATCCTGCGTAAGATCTGGCTCATCACAAGAGGCATTAGAAAAATGTTTATGTATACGGGTTCAGCAAATTTTTGTTGTTGGTATTAAAAATATAGTTTTTACTTTTTTCTAGTTAATTAGAAATTACCGGCTCACTCACCCTTTTTTGAGATATCGTAAATCCCAATTGAGTTATGAATTGAAAGTTGTTGTAACATGTGATGTCACTAGTGCGTCACATAGGAAGTCTACTTAAGTGTGAGACATTTTAACCAAATCAAAGTCACACACCGTGGAAAATAGTTAGGCGTCATATCGCCCACATAGTTTGGTTTCTAGGAGAGTTCCCTCTTGCAATTCCGGTTTTTGGCACTTCACCACAAAGTGAAAAACGCTACAAACGCCAAATATTTCATGGCAGCTGCACTTGGAGTGTGTGTGTGTGTGTGTATGCAACTGTTTATTTGCCTTAACGCCGTCTGTAGAAACGGAGGAGGTGAATCCAAAAGGAATTTTTGGATAGCAGCCAAGAGAAAAGCGCAACACAAAAACGCATATCAAATTTTTGCAAGCAAAACACACAAGGGTAAAGGGCACGAAGGAATAAAAAGAAAACTCTAACAGTATTCAAATGTATAACTGAGAGTTGCTGTTGAGAATGAAAGGAAACGAATGGTGAAGAAGGAGACAGAGGTCATGAGGAAGGGATAGTAACAATCTCAAAGAGACTTTTGACTTTGCGTGCAACTGAGCATATGAGTGTGATTTCTGCATTTCGAGCTTTTTCTGGGGCATAAATGAAAGTGGGCCGACAAAAAAAGAAATGGGTGTGCCTCTCAAGTGTGTCCAGTTTGAGTTGCATTGGCAAGGCATGCCACCATTGCCCACACTTGAACTGCTCCATCGTACACCCTACTCGTTTGCATGAAGCCTGCTGAAATTTCAAGCACTTTTGACACTTTTACACACAAAAATACATACACACGCACACACATGTAGCGACAGAACGAAACAGCGATTGTAAAAGTGAGACAGATAGAGAGAAAATGACACACGGTGAGGAGGGTGTAGTCGGCACACACACACACAGAGTAACCCGCCCCTTGATACCAGGGCCAGAACGTTTGGCATAGTCTTACACAAAGATTTACGTACAAAATGTTGACATAAAGTGCGAAAAAGTGGAATTGCATTTCGTATGAAACTTGAGTATGCTCTTTTGTTAACACGATGATCATAATGATGACGACAATAATGATGATGCAGCTGTTGATACCGATGGCCACGCCCATGTCAATACCCATACACCTTTGCACTGGCAAATGCCAGCATCTGCATTTTTAACCAAGCATACAAAATATGATTGTAATTTCCATTGATAGTGAATGCAAAATTTTTGTCGTTGTCGCTGCATTGTTTTAAAGTGAGAAACATTCATATTTTTGGAATGTCAAATAAAAGTCAAAGAAATTCCATTCACAGTTTTCTTAAGTAAATTGCCAAAATATATGAAACAATGGAAATATTTCAAAATCATGTATTGATATTGCTTTTTATGATAATAAGTGTAGTGAGCATTTGTTGTGTTTTGACTTGGTCAATCCTAACACTTAAAGTTAAAAAGAGTATTCTTTAATAGGCAAAAGCAAATAAATTCAAAATTAGAGCACTGAAAACGTCTAACAATAAGATGAAGCACTGTGAGCTATGCCCTAATAAGTAGGCAACATTTGCCGGCTGATGCTGCAACTGCGACATAAGCATCTGCGGCATTTCAAGAATACAATGGACAATTTATTTTTTTTTGTTATTAAATTATTCATTATTTAAAATGCTTTCCACTGCAATAATTAAACCATTAAAATATATCCCCAAAGCAACAGTTTTCTGGACATCCGTTTTTTAATTTTTTTGTTCCGCCGACCTGCCCCAGGCCATTACAATTCGGTTTTCACTAGGCTACTAACCATAAATCCTTTTGCTGACCCGCAAAAATATTAACCCCTTCTGGGACGTGACTGCATAATTTGCCTTGTTCGCTGAGACCTATCCTCTTGCGTCGCGTCTCGTCCTTTTCTGCAATTTTTCGTTTTAATTTCCATGTCTCTTTTGCACTCATTCTCTTACTACTTTGGGGCAGAAACTGACAGTCAAATAAATTATTACGCTCTGTCGTGTAAAAGCCGCAGAGATTAAGCAATTATGTGGCACTTAATGTTGGATGGAAAGGCAGCTACCAGCAGAACATCACAACTGGTAATTTAAATCCTCTTCCCCAACTCATCTTCTTCTCTCTTTGGCCAGAGTGGATTCTATGTCTGAGAGAAGCATACATTTTTGATTACCAAACTAGCAAAAATTTTTGGTTACGCACGTTTAGCCAAGCTCATTTGATTGGCTGCCCTGCCAACAAAGTTTTCCTTTTCATTTTTAGTTTAGCAAACATTGCAAGTAGTCCGGTAATGCAGCTGTTACAGGTGAAAACCACAAAATGAAAATTTCGCAGTGCTCAACTCTGCATAAACTCCAAAAACTGCTAGGCGCAAGTTGGTGGCCCAGTTGCTGCTGTTGCTGCTGTTGCCTTTGCTGTTGATGTTTTGGCCAAAGTTTTGTGCGTGCGCGAAGCCATAAAAACCAACGATGTGGCAAAAGCCCTTTCTGACGTTACGCCACAAAATCGTTTTTTAATAATTTCAACCAAAATAACAAAGTGAGATGGAATAGGAGAGTTGGAAACTCTCTCACTCTATCTCTCTCTCTGTACTGTCTTCTGCCTCTCTATTTTTTTATACTTGCTCTATCTGTCTGGGTCTATTGAATTTGCTAAAGAAAACATAAAGTAGACAAAAGCAACAAACTGCAGCAATTTAATCAAAGCAAAATGCAACATTCCATTCAAAAAATTTCTATGAACAATGCAATTTCTTGATAAATAACTGCAACAGTAGAAAAAAAACATACACATTTTATGGTCATATATTTTAATTTAAATTTTCTAATTTTAGTTTTTGTTGGCCATCCTAAAAACAACTGTCACATGCAAATCAATCTTGAAAACAGTTCTATATGCTCTGCCTTCTTCTCACATCTGTATGTATGCTCAAGGGTAGACAATTTATGTATGACAATGCAGAGGCAGAGATTCTATATTTTACTGGGGGAATCAATTGATAGGTCAGTAAAGCATAGGAGTAAGTAAATGACATAAAAGCCAATTTATTTTGACGACATAATTTTATGTTCCTACATAAGAAAGTATAGATGATTATCTGTTATAAATACAAAATGGCTAAATTATATAGTACCTAATACAATTTTCTTTCTTGACGTTTATTCAAAAGAAATGATTTTAGAGAAGTTAAAACTATGAAGGTGAATAAAAGAAATACTTTGCTTTTCTCCATCAACCTTGAGCTGGCGTTTATCCAAAAGGTTTTTTAATAATCAAAACGTTTTCGTATTTCTAGATAATACAACTAGATGACTTAAGTGAATAATAATACAGATCTACTATCATTCGAATTTTGATTGTTATTTTCACAAAACAACATATCAAAATAAGTAAAACAACTGCACTATACGCTATATACGAAATTTTATCAAGTAAACTGAAGCTTCTAATTTGATTCTAATTCGTGAGGGCAAAGTGTAGTAAAGTGACAAAGGGATTCAAGTGAAATTGTACCCCTGTTTCGGTTACGCACCTGATATGATGTGTCACATTTTGGGAGACTGCACATTGTTCTCGACACTCGAGATAGACAGACAGTCACATGCAGTCACGCATGCAGATAAATAGAGAAAAAGAGACAGGACAGAGGGTGGGAAAGAGAAATCTTTGAGAACTCTGTGACTGTTGTATCTTAGGTTTCATTACATTTTTTGGAGGCTTGAAGGGGTCATTCATCTATGTATTCATACAACTAAAGCAGAAGAAGATGAAGAATGAACAACAGACGTGCACTAGCCCATGTCATTTGTCATTAAACACTTTGCAGGACTCCAGGGCGAGGGCCAGAAGCAGCAACAACACTATGGCCAGGTCCAGGTCCAGGGCCAGGGCTAGGAACTTAGACTGTAACCAACAAACAGCTGTTGACAACGAGGCAAGCTTATGGTTAACATGGCGTATGCGCAATATGTTTGCTTACACACCCACATCCACACATACATACATACATGGTTCTATTTCTTTATCCTCCTCATCTCTTGACTGTCATACATTGTAAGCTTTGGTCTTTGTTTGTTTATTTTTGTGCTGAGATTCTAGCTTTTTCTCACAATGTGCCAGAACCACCAAACTCTCCCCATCTAGGCGACTACTACTCTCTTGGCCAATTCTCTTTGCCTTGGCCAACCATAAGTAAAGATTTTAAGCGCATTTTGTTGAATCGAGCAGCATCGAGAGAAAGATTTCATCATAAATTTTCATCAGGTTTTTATTTTTCCTCCTCTCTATTTTCCTACAACTCTTTGTATTTTCCAATTTTCATTTGATTTTTACTTGTGACAAATATTATTTACTTATGGTACAAAAATGGTAAGGAAAAGTATTATCATAAAAATTAAAATCATTTAGGTAATTTTATAGACTCATGATTTTTATAATGATTCTCCATAACAGGAAACATTTCCTTCCTATAGATGTTTCTGTTTTAACTTAGGACAACAAACCTATTTTATCATACGAAGTAAAATTGGTTTATATATTTGTATTTTAAAAATTGTCATACTAATAATAATTTTCTACCAGATTCATTTAAAAAATGCTTCATTTTAAATGCGTCTATTAAATCTTATCACAAATGTGATAAGAGCAGAAGATATCTAAAAACATGGACTATAGCTTAAGAGTATTTTGAAATCAGTTTTAACTTCATCAGTTAAAGTGGTAGTTGCAAATACTCGGAACTGATAAATGGTCAGCTTGGAAAATTTCAATTAAATCAAAAACGGTCTTTAGCTAAACTTTTTTTGGGTTTTATTTTCCTGGCTATTTTAAGTGAAGCTATTTTCGTATATGTATGTATGTACGACTGTATGTAAATAAAGTAAAGTCCGAGAAAATTTCAATTTACTTAACCGCAAAAATTATTTACTTTAGAAATCGAGTCAAAAATAAAAAGGCATACAAGAGAAACATAAAAATGTTTTCTAACAATTTTACAAATGAGAAAGCCGTTGGCAAAGCGGCACCGAAAAAAAAACTCTAAAATTTGTGGAGAATTTCTAAGGAGTCGATGATTGGATACGCTGGATTCATTTTCATTCATCATTTAGTAATTTAATTTGATTTTCCAACAGTTTGCTTGTTCATATGTAAAACTTAAAAATTGCTAAAAATAAAATTTTTAAAAAATCTTGTTTAGTTTTTATTGCTTTTTAGAAAAAATTATCTCTTAATATTTTGCTGTCTAATTAAATGTGTCTATGTCAAATTTATACTCCGAAAAGGTTAAAAAGAATTGCTTCAATTAATATTATTAACTTTCGCTCAGTGCAATTAAAAATAAGTTGAAATTTGTTTGGTTTTTTTATTTTATTTTTCTTTTTTATTTTTTATGGGTCGTTTCTCATGGCTTAAGGCTAGCTCTTTGGCTTTTGAACCACTTTTTTTTGTAGGCTCTTCAATTTAAATGCACTTTCATCTTTGCTGTTGACTTGGTCATTGTTTGTTTGCATTTGTATGTATAAATATACGTGTGAATGTATGAGTTTATGTCAATATGCTGGAGTTTGCTTCTTCGTTTTACCTTAAAAAGTCAAACTTATTGTTATATAAAAACTAATACATTTAATTGAAAACTGAATTGTGAAATGTTACATAAAATTGCAAAAAAAAATTTTACTTTCTTCCTGCTTTTGTATTTTTTTTTTTTGGTTTTTATAGTCATTTAAAAATTCAGTAAGCAATTACCCCTCATCTCAATGGGCAACATACGCACACAAAAGAAATTTTCCATTGTTAATAATCATAAACTTGATGTTACATTGTGAACAAGTGTCATTTGCCCTTGCCCTTTTCTGAATAGTCAATATGTATGTAGAACGCAAAAGTTGAAGCTGAACCAAATGCAATTTGTTCCAATACACTTTGCCATATTGAATTTGTGATTAGGCAAATAAACTCAATGGAATTACAAGTGGCATACGAAATAGAAGTTCCAAACTTTATTGAGTCACCCCACACAGACACACACACACACACAACCACACATTGAGACTCCATCACTTTTTCCCTCGCATTACACGCATCGTACAAAAGGTAAGTAAACACAAATCTGCATATAAAGAGCGACATATATGTCGCTTAAAGTAAATATTCATAGGCATTACTTAAGCTTCATCAGCAACATCCAATTTCTTATGCCAATCTCGAGTTACTTGAGAGGCAAGCACACACACACACACGCACAAACAGAAAGAAAAGAAGAAAATTCAACTACAAACGACAATATTATAAATTTCCACTGTTGAAAAGAATTGAAACAGCTAGGAAAATGATTGTGCAAAGGAGAGTCGGAGCACTGTTGGAGGCGGGGCTGCTCTTACCATTGTTGTCGTCCGTTTATGTTTTCATAATAAATTCATAAATTCGATTTATTTTTCAATCAAAATAAATATGCCGTGATGTTTTTTTTTCCTCGCTCGCCTTTTTTTATATGCAGATAAACTTGACTTGTGAACCTTGTGAGAGAAATAGGAAAATACATTTATTTAAATTCAAAGATTGTCTATTCAAATGTGAACTGGAGATTGTTGAATTTCATAATATAGAAAAATAAACATTGTTCTCTTTAAGCAGAAAAAAAACTTTTGAAAAGTATTTGTTTATTTCCTTATTTTTACAATGGTTGAGTGGTAATCACAACTTACGACTAACTTATGAATCTGCTGTATCTAAATGATTTAATATGATAATTAGTTGATTAGGCAATTTTTATTTACCAAAAACGAAAGAAAAAGTATAACGGTATATCCCTCTTGCTATTTTGCCTTTTGTGTTACCAAATTTCCAAATGTACATGGATTGATTTCTTTAATATTCTATCCATATTTGGGTACTTTGACTGATGGTAAAGCAAAACATGTAGCTTATGTCGTAAAATATTATCCATATCTATGAGCTGGTATTTAAATTTTTAATGTATCACACAGAGAATGTACTATTAAACTGTAGATTTAGACTACAAATTTAAACATCGGGATTAAAATTTTAGTTTTTGAAATCATTTCTTAGGTCAATTTGTAAAACAAAAAAGATCAGTTGTAGCGAACTATTAAAAAATCATCGACTTTGATGAATTTCAAAGAAAGATTTAATGAATTTTAAATCTTCGACCTCAGGATCAGTTTCGGTATAATATTAAATAACTATAATCTAAAATAGTTAAGACCATAAGAACTGCAAGACATTTTTTGCCTGCTTGAAAAAATAAAAACATCAATAAAACATAACGAAAATATTTGATACCCAGATTGTTTAAAAAAGTCACTTCTTGAAATTTGAACGTAGAAAATTATGTTGCATACATTTATGGACTAAATCGTTAATACATATATGTACAAGCCAATTTTTTTAATTAGACTAACAATAAGTATAAGTAACTTGCATGTTTATAACTATTTTGGATAATTTGATAGACTGTAGAATCTATAAAAAAGAAAATGATAGCTCCACATCTTGGTTAAATATCTGCTTCATAAATGCATTACATAATATTAAGTATACGTAATGAACTGAAGTACTTAATAGAATGGAAATCAGTAGGAAGTTTTATAAAATGCATGAGACAATTCCATGTGCTCATTGTTATTTATGTAAAATGTAAGCTAACTCTTCTAAATTTCATTAATAATGTAAGGAATTTTATTATTAAAACTAAACTATTCATTGTAAATTGAACAAAGCACCTTGTAACGAAAAGTGCTCGAAAATAATAAAAGATGCAGAGGTAACCTAAGGAAGGAAAAATAATAATATTGTTCTTTATCCTAGAGTAAGTTCATAAATCCGTGCATTCCTTTTGCGGCAATACAGAAAATGCACATAGGGTAAACTGCATAGCAAATATTATGAGAACCAGAAGTTTGTTTAGAAAACAACGTTTGAAAATATATATAAACCGCAAAAATCTAAAAACATTGTTGAACTAATTAAAATAATGAAATTAAACACAGAGCAAAGTGCATTAAAATAAATAAATAGCACCACCATCCCGATGCGTAGAAGAATAGATGAAACCAAGTGAGAATATGTATGCACACCATGGCCATGGGACAGGTGGAAAGGTGGAGGAGGCTGACGAGTCTGAGTCCGCGTCCGGGTCTGGGCTCCCTGTATGCAAAATCTACATAGCAACAGCATAAATTATGCGCAAAAATACCGGAGCACAGTGTTTTATCTTGTCTATCAAGAGTGTTTAGCAAGTTTTTATTATTATTTTTTTTTTTTTTAGAAGTGAACCCATTATGCAAATATGCATACGGTTGGAGACTGAAATAAGGTGAGGGAAGCAAAGACAGCAGGGGGCCTTAACCGACAGAGCATGGTGTGAGATAGAAATAGTGCTGTGGTCTGGGTAGGGTGAGGCTTTATGTATATACTTTCATTTGTTGTCAAGTTTTCGCATAATTTTTAAATGCATTCCCGTCATAGATTAGCCGCAACTGAAATTCTGTATAACAACAAGAGAAGTATATTACGTGAATCATAATTAAAATCACAAATTTTGAGCTAAGAACTTGATCAGACTGTTAATGCTAATTAAGAAAATATTACCTAATTTAATACGATTTGACAATGAGCAATAACAATCAACTGTAAAGTCATATATATTTGATTATTAAAAATTATTAAAACGAGGTCTCTGAGACATAGTTCCTGGTATTTGTTAGACAAATGAAAAAGAGTAGATTAGAATTTAAATCAAACGAAACCAAGTTGAACTCTAACTTGTATTCAGCTATAGGAGTTCTGCATCCAAATAAGATCTCACTTTAAGTAGGAAAAGAAAAGTGATATAATATTTATAAAAAATAAAAAGTAGTTGCATTTTAAATATATATATTTTTTGGCTGATAAAAGAACTGAATATATACTAATCAGCAAAGTCCTTGTTGTCTAAGTGGCTCAGTCATTAAGGCAAATGGACTATCTCTGTTTTTATATTTGTATTTATAGCTGATGGCCAATAAAGCTCTTGTCTTCTCCTATACTCATGGATGGATGTATAATAAATTAATTTAAATAAATTCACTGCATTTTTTAATTGCAATGATTTTGTTTGTATGTAGACAACGTCTGCTAGACTTTAATTTAGTCTTTGTTTTACTTATGTAAAAAAAAAAAAAAAATAGAAAAAACATTATAGTTTTTAGCAGCTTTTGAATTGTTAATCAAAATAAATAAATTTAGTTTTTAAATAAATTATAGTAAGCCTTTTATTTGTTGTTATTTTTGAGATTGTTAGCCCGAACATTAAACTTAGCAGCAGTGAGTTAACAGAAATCTGTTGCAAGTGGAGTAGTCGTTTTACCAGAATGTTTTCTTCCAGAAATGAACTCTGCTGCCCCTGCGAATATTCACTTCCAGTGGGGGAAATACAAGCAAAGGTGGGGCTAACAGTTACGGTGAATGTTAAAGCCAACTCATAACAGTTTGCAGCATGTTCCATGGTAAGAAATTTCGCTGCTTCTGTATCCTCTTTATAATTCAACAAAGGCCAACAAACAAAACAAAAAAAAAAAACCGATGAAAGGAAAAGAAAAATGAGAAAAGATGTGAAGCTTAATGCAGAAATAAAATCAACAATTTTGCTTCACGGTAATTATGGTGAAAATGTCAACAAGCCAAGGCTTGTGTTATTGTAGGTTAAGCGAGCACTGGGCCTTGGCCACTGTTGGTTTTTAATTTCGACTAAAAGTTAAAGGAAATGGGGCGGCACAGGGGTTAGGCGGTTAGGCAGGGGGAGATGAAGCTCAAAGGATATACGAGTATGCTCTCAAAGTTGCATGTTTTGTTGTTGCCCCGCAAGTTGACACCAGTAATTAACATAAGACAAAAGGCACGGGTAAAAAGTCCAGTCCAGTGTGCTAGGACATTTTTAAGTGTTTTGCGCTCTTTGCCGCCGCTTTGCACTTTACAGTGATTAAAGTAAATTTACCTGAAAACACTTGAGCCCACTCTCCCACACTCTCTCTCTCTCGCTCTCTCTGGCTCTCTTACTCTTGGCATGTTTGCCAGGCTCAGGTTAGCCAAACAAAGGTACGCAACATGCAAGATTTGCGGTTGGTGGGAGGTCGCTGGGCTGGGGAGAGGAAAGGGCGGATGAGATCGGAATGTCGCTGTCGGGGTCGGCTTTCACAGTTCACACTAAATTACATTGCGCAGCGAGATGTCCTTGATGTCCTCGAGTTAGAGCTTTGCCCCCTCCCTTTCTCTCTCTCTCTCACCATCTCTCTATGTTCATAGCTGTCTCTGTCGGCTTCCTCCTGTGTTTGTCATTTCCGCGTGCGGTAAATCCCCCCCTACCAAAAAGTATGCAACAGTTTAGTGTGTTAGGAAACATCTTGCACCTTTGCCTTGAATGTGTTTCTGACTGCAACGCATCATCAAATATTGGCACTCAAATGACACTCGATTATGCCACGAAAATGCTTCAAAATGATATGTCTGGGTTTTGACTATAAATAAAGTGGGTGTGTGTGTAATCCAGCGTAAATAATATGGTGCATTTCGGATTTCAATTTGCTGGAAATTTTGAGTTCTTATTAAAGATTCCAATGTTTTTTATAGAAACATCGAAAAAATTATATGCTTCGTTTATAAAACTATTTTAAAATTTAAGCATAGATGATAAATACATATGAGATCTTCATCAGACATGGTGAGGATTTATTTGAATAGATTTAAAATATATTTTATATATTTTATTAGTCATGAAGATTGCAATGTGTTGTGTTTTTAAAAAAGCTAACAAAAAGTTAGTGAAGTAAGTGTAACTACTCTATTTGCTTACAAGTGTTGAGGAGTTTGTCCAATGTACACAATAAAGCAGGATTAGGAAGTAAACCAGGAATGGCCACAATTCGGAAATTCTAAGTATTATCTCTCATTATTTTATTGTTGCATGTAGTTCCCAAAACTATATTTACCTTTTCATTGGTATAATTTTCTTGCATTGGATAAAGGGCAGCTGGTAAAATAGCCAAACTTGTTTTACACACTTGTGGTTAAAGCTTTTGCGGTCTAGCCTCTGTTACTCTGAAGTGTTTTATTGATATTGAAATGCAGAGCTATTTCAGAATTGACATGTCATTACGCCCCCAAATATTGGCTTGCTCAATAGTCTTATAGACAAAGAAAAGGCAGTGTGTCGATTGGAGCAGTCATTTGGTTGGTAAGACACGAGCCTAAAACAAAGATTTTAGTTGTAAAGACAATGAATAAGATGTTTTTCATGCCATTTTGATTTAAATATGCTTATATATTGTTAAAAATTCGGTGTTAAGCAATGGTAACTTAACTTATTGCAAGTAGTTTGGGGTAATTGTTTACTCCAACTCATATAAAGTAAATATTAAATATTCAGAAGTGGCAAGTTAATCTTTATAGCTTCATTTTATAAATTGAGCTTTTTCTCGGAACTAATCAGAAAATCGAAAGTCGTAAAGTAAATATAAAAACTGCCAATATTAAACAACTGTAAAACGTTTAATATTTCATAAAATACAACAGAAACAACAACAAGTGATTGTTCATTTCGTGACAAAAGTTGAAACAAGTCCTTGACCATATCTTTGCTAAATTGAAAACTTTTACCAGATTGAGTGCGTGTGTGTGTGTGTCCTTTTTGTGTGTGAGTTTATTTTTTGTTTTCCAATAAATTTTTGCAGTTTACGATTTCCTTGTTTATACTTATTTATCAAGCGGAGAATTCGCTCCTTCTCACACTCTCGTGGCAATTTCATATTTCAAAAGGACGAAAGCAAATGCATTTGACGTTTTTAGGTCTTTAAACTTTTATTGGTTTTATGTGTTATTTCCATTGATTTGTTTGTTTCACCCGCACATGCACACCCCTCCTACCCTCCAATGTCATGAATCCCAGCCGCTAGCTCTTGAGATTCTATTTGACTGTAACAGGAAAAGGTTCAACACATTTTTGTGAAAAGTGGGCAATAGGAGAGCAACAGCAACACTGAAAAGGACACTTTCAGTGTGTTCAAACGGCATCAAAGTGCTGTCAACTTTGTTTTTGATCCTTGAACCTGTAAACGTATATGCAAAAGGGTCTGAGGAATCTACAAGAGAGTTGCCCATGCTCCTGTCTATATCTCCCTGTGTGTTTGTGTGGGTGTGCCTAGCTATTTGAACGTGTAGGTGTTTGGTGTGTGTGTGTGTGTGTGTGTAATTTAATGCCGCTTCAAGCAGAGTCTAAAATATCCAAATTGTGCGTAAAATTCGTCCTCTTGCATTGTTTTATATTTTATGAATATAACATTGAGATAGAGAGGGACGGTGAGCACACGGTAACAGGAGAGATATCGAGTAAGAGTGGGAGAGATAAATTTGTATTTTGTTTCAGGCAGTTGGTAATAAATTATTTCATTTTGTTAGCTTTTTATGTAAATTTTAACATCTTTTTAACTCACTGTCCCACATAATATTATATATATTGTGAATACTTGATATTAATCTTTCAAAAAGGTAAATTCAATTCAACATTTTGCAGTATTTGTTGCAATAATATATATACGATATTTAGGATACGACTTTTAAAAGCAACGAATTGTATTTAATAAAATTTGAGTTATCTTATGCCTGATGTATACGCCTGATGTATAATCTGTTTCCGTGTCTAAATATCTGAAAGTGGAGACTGTTGTTGGTTAAGAAATATCTTTAATTGCCAAATAATAACCAACTTTTCGTTTAATTACAAATAATTTAGTTAAAGTTTAGAGAAACTAGAGTTTCAGACCTTCTGCCTTTCCTTTACTTATATTTTTTTAAGCAACCTAGAACCTATATATGTTCAAGGCTATATGTACATACATATGTATAGCCATTAAAGTGACCTTCAATTAACATTAAAACGTGAAGCCAAATGCAAAGTAAGATCACCGTAACAGTTATTCGCTTCAGTTGCATTCTCAAAGCATTGTTTGAACCTAATTTTATCAGTTCTTTGCACAAAATTTAACCCAGTCAAGTGGAAGCACACAAATCGTGAGAACCTAATAAGAAAAATTTTTTATGTTTCTGCCTCTGAAAGATACTTTTCTTGAAGTTAAACAAAGAACAATGTTGGACTTTTTTAATGGATTTTCATTAACTTTAAAGTGAGACAGCGAGATGAAGATAGCAGATGGGTAAAAAAGAGGAAGACAGCAAGAGATGAGAATATAGAAAGAATGAAAAGCTCTTAAGAAGTTCATTACAGCGATAGCATTTGCCAATGGAAATGGAAATGGAATAGCAATGGCAATGTAAGGAAGATTGGCAGAAGGAGAAGCACACACAATCACACTCACACTCACATACACAAAACTGACCAAAAAGTTTATTTGGCCATTTAGTGTAGCCAAACCAAAGATGTTTTACTTAAAGGCAGAATGGACGACTGTGGCTGGATGTGTGTGTGTGTATTTGTGTTGAAGTCGAGCATTTATCTATCATGTTTGTAATCACTTTTCATTAGGTTTCTGTAGCTATAGCTATATCTGGTTTTGGAGCTGTGTGCGATGGTGGTCTGACTCTAGACTCTGGACACACTGATTCTCTCAGCTTAAGTCTATTTCGCCACTCTGAATGCAATTCGCATAAAAGATTTTCGCACATGCTCGAAAAATGTTCAAGTGTAGAAAACTTTTTTAATTGGAAAACACATTTAAGTGGATTTTCTCTGTGTGCGAGAGAGGAAAAACTTTTAATGCTGTTTACCACTTTCTTTTTTTTTAAATTTTATTTGTTTTGTCTTTTTTTTTTTTTGTTGTTGCCGCTTTTTTATTTTGCTAATATATACATATATATTTATGTGTCTGTGTGTGTATCGCATTTAAAGGGAAAATTTCCGCTGCATTGCCATTTTCCTTTGGCAATTGCAAAATTTTCGAGTTATGAGTCGGAAATGCATATTTCCCCAAGCATCACTAACTCATAGTTTATGCATCTCAACGCCTTTTCATTAGCTTCCCCTATTCCGCCTCCCCGACTCATTTGTTGTTTTGTTTTCCCAAAAGTACTAAACAACATTTTAATGTTTTAAATATTTCACAACTGTTTGTTACTGTTGCCTTTGTTGAGACAATGTTAGCGGTACCCACTACAAGACCCGGTTTCCCCCTTCAGTCCGGTAGCTCATTAAAACTTCGACTCCAACTGAGCCTGGAGACTTTCATTTCAGAAACTGTGCATATTTTTTTGTGTTAATGTAGAAGGAGAAGCCACCTGACTAGTTACCCAACAGCCGGAAGTTCATTTTTTGCTAGTGTAACTATAAAGTAAACTATAACAATATATATATACATATGTACACAACAATTCAGATTACTTATATATGAAAATATGTAGCAGATTATGATTTGAGCTAGAATGCAAAAGCATAAACTTAGTTAGCTTAGTTATATGGGAAGTATTCAACTGTATAACAACACAACTGATGTTTACCCCAATCGAGTGGCCAAAGCTTCTAACAATAAATTCAATGGGCGATTATATGCAACAATTTGTAAACAATTCTTTTATTGAAAATACCATAATAAAAAGTAATATTGGATAGGCTGCTTAATATTCCTTCTCGAGTCTGCCAAAGTAAGTTGAATTATTCAACCTATTTGAATGATAATAGAAAGGTTGAATAAAGTGGTTTCTACCAAATACCATCATCTTCCGGCAACGGACTGTTAAATGCCACATCAAGGAATATGGACTCTAGGTAGTTTCTGTCTATCGACGGCTCCGGTTGAGTGTTGCCTTCTAATGCATCTTGTTTCGGTTCACAATATTTTCCCAAAGATTGACAATTGTCTATCAACGGTTCTGGTGGCCATGGAGCGTATTCCTCAACAAACTTAATGTGGTCATTAGTCAGTACCTTACGTATTAACCATTGTAATGGCTGCACAATATTTAAATTGTGCTTCACAGACATCTCAAAATACGATACCAAATAAGAATTCTCGATTTCTAAACCATTATCCACCGCATCTCGCTTGTTGCCAATGAGCACTGTTGGTATGCAGTCAAAGCATTTGATTATCACAGATGGGAATCGACGTATCATCCTGGGATCGTCTTTGCTTAAGTCGCACATAACGACAACGCAATCAAAGTCGTTCAATTGCAAAATATCCGTTAAGTCTTTGAAATCGGCCTCCAAAATATATAAGCAAATATTTCCGCGATCTGTATGAAACATCAGTGGAATCTCATCTCTTACAGCATCGCCTGTAGGTGGATACTCCCCGGTCAGTAGACGCTTTAAATAGCTGGTCTTTCCAACTCCAGAATCTCCAATTAATACACACTTGTAAGCAAGTAAACTGCCAAATTTCCCCTTCATTTTCTTTTTGTTTGCTTTAAAGAAAAGATTGTAAAAATATGAATAAGTTTTAAAAGAAGCAACACTGAAGCGTTGTTGTTTCAGTTTGAATAAAATATTTATAAATGAATGAAATATCAAAAGAGCTATGACCTGGGTTTTTATAAATGAAAAATTGTCCAGTTGAAGTAAAAGGCAATGACAACTGCCAAGGGACTAACTAACTAATCTTATTATAGAACAAAGATGGAACTTTTAAATGGTAATTATGTTGGTTATGCTGGTAAGTAAGTCATTGGAATTAATAGAAGGACACATACATATTTGTGGCAAAACATCTATTACCCTATACAGAGGCATTTGCAAATATGTAACCTACTTACTAACATGCACCAAGGATTCGTCTGTACTGATGCATATCCTGCAAGTACACACATTTACATTGTGAAATTGTGTGTTTTTGTGTGTGTGTAGGGTACAGGATACATGAGATTTTTAACTACAAATTCAACCTGTTTTCTCTTTTCTGAAGCTATGCCATGTCCAAAGCTGCTGTGTAAAATATTTTTGTAAACTTTATTCACATTTCTCCTTTACCTATATATGTATATGTATATATATATGGACAGACTTAACTATTTGTATATGCTTGGCATGTATGTATGCAACATTTTGTGGCACAAAACTAGCAGTGCGATGAGGTGTGGTATGTCCAGACTGTAGATGGCTGGCCAACTGACGTCACGTCATTTTATACGAGTTGGTTTTGTGTAGCCATTGGAGATGCAAATGTTAGCCATGGCCAGCACACCTTAATGGTTGGCATAAAAAGTTAAATTGTGTTATTAGAGACTGTTCGTGTACATACTTGGATTAAATTAGCTTTCCCTTTTGCCTTTTTGATATCAATTTATAATGGAAAATTGACTAAAATATTTTCCAGACTGTATCAACTCCTAATAAACTGAAGAAGCAACAACTTATGACTTGTTGGGGGATAAGGAAAACCAACATGGTATGAGAGTGAAAAGTATAAAAAATGTTTGCGCAGCGTGACTGAGAAGCAGACAAGACCAAAAAATAAAAAAAAAGAATCCACACTGAAAAGAAGGAGAGGGAAGAAAATGTTTGCAGACAATAGAAAACTTTGCCAGGTGGATAACTAAGCATACATACACACACACATGGTATTCGGTTCCTTGCACCTCCTCTGGCACATTAGTGGTAGATAAAGGCAGCCAGGACATGTTCAGACAACGGACGAGATGAGATGAAGCTTCAGTCAAGTCATTTGTCTGCTTGACTGTGGAAGCATCCCTACCAAACAGGGTTAAGGAGACAAAAATACGAAGAAAAAAAAGGGTAACGAACATATAGTTATTTATCATGATATAAGTTATGATGTCAGCATCGCAGCATTATGTGACTGATAAACCTCGAGAACTTCGTCCCCGCCTAAATGAAATGAAAAATCGAGGTGAGAATATTTTGACATGACTGTCATTTATTTGTGTGAGTGTGTGTGTGTGTTCGTAGGCTGACAAAAGGGTTGCTGAAGCAGCTACTGCTTCTGCTTTGTTCTCTACCTTATAATAAGTTGCCAGAATAAGAAAAGAAAAGTTTTTCTCCATAATAAATTAAACCAACAAACAGAAAAAGAGAAAAAATGGCAGATAGCCTGCAACTTGACGCAGTTGTAAATTAAAAGTTCATGCCAAGGACACCCCTGCACTTCATTCCGACAGCGATGCAATGCAATGCATGTGTGTGTGTGTGCGTATGTCTGAATAAGCCGAAAGGGTTCTTTTTTCTCTCTCTACTTTTGTTGTTGTTGTTCGTTGTTAAGGACATGCCTCTGACACTGATGATGATGATGACGACGACAAGGACAACGAGCACAACGATGCTGACTTTGCCGATGATGACGACTTCAACTTGGCCGCTAAGTGTATGCACTTTCAGCTTTCGAGCTCCCCAAAGCCACAACCGCACTGAACTCAGGTCCAAGACACTGTCACCACTGACACCACCTTAAAGACTTCAAACCGTCTTGTTCACAAGGCCAAGACATTTTCCTTAAGCAATTCTGAATTAAATTATTATGATATGACATAATTGCTGATTTGGAAGTGTAACAAATATGTTAAATCATAAAATTTACATAAATTATGTTTCAATATCTGACTGTTTAAACAGCATTAAACTAGTGGCAGACATCAAAATGCAAAATAAGATGAATTTGGCATAGAAAAGAATTTGGTATATCAGTTTTCTTTATTCTCTGATAATTATATTAATTATTACTTTAGCATTGAAAATTTTGTTACCAATAGTATTTATAGTTTCAATTATAAATTGAACAATCTACTTCCAAATCAAAAGCGTAAGAATAAATAAAATAAATAATATATAAAACCAGAGGGCCGGGGCTAACTTCGACCGCGTCAAAGTTTGTATACCCTTGCAACTTTTTTGGTAACTCTTTTATTACCTATAGCCATCAAAGTAGAAAAACGTTTTATCCAAATAGGCTAATATTTGCGAAAGAACGGCTTACAATTTTAGCATTGGAAATAACGAAGCTATTGATCAAAGTCACTGATTTCCACCGATCGTTCCTATGGGTGCTATATGATATAGTAACCCGTTCTTGATCAAATTTGGCAGATTTGTTTATATGTGTAATAAATTCACCAATATTAAGTTTCACGACAATAGCTCGGTCTAGGAGGAGTTTACGCTGATCCAGACGGACGGACGGACAGACGGACGGACATGGCTATATGAACTCGTCTCGTCATTCTGATCAAGAATATATATACTTTATATGGTCGGAAATGCTTCCTTCTATGCGTTGCACACTCCTGACCAAAATTAATATACCCTTTTTGCAAAGGTATAAAAATAAAAAATAAAATGAATAAATAAAGTCTGCCAATAGAAAACTATGCCTTCGTTTAATATATTTACCATGTATGTATATTCCTGGAATACCTTTTTATTTTCTTAAGAAATAGTTGGAAAATATATAAATTTTTTTGTTATTGAAAAATTTTTAATTCACTAGACGTTAAGATAAGATAAGATGTAGGCTTTTAAGAAAAGTAATCCACATGGTAGACACATAAGTTTATATTGAAAATTAAGTCACAGCATACTCTGATATTAGATTCGATTTTTAATTGACTTTTATAGCAATAACTAATTTGTATAGGGATTGCAAATTGTTATCGATAAACCAAATTCTAATATTGAAATTTTTGTTGTAAAATAAAATGTTTACCATGAATTTATTCAGCCCAAAATAACAGCTGCCACCTGCCTTAAAGGCAACTCTGACCAATTTCTGTACTATGCAATTAAGCAAACTCTTTTCTTTTTACTGGCTCTTTCTATAGAGAAAGAGAGAGAGAGAGAGAGAGAAGGTATGTATGTATATAGGACATGCATTATTCATGGCCTGGCTACAAATTAAAAGCGCCCTCAACAAAGGCCAAAGGCAAATAAATATTTGAAGAACATTTTACAGCCTTGTAATCTGCCGCATTTTGGCCACTAATTTCGCCCAGAGACGTAGAAAGGAAACGCCCACAAAGAGCTGTTTTGCCCCTTGACTGCATAGTATTAAGGCCAAGTCAATTGAAGTTATGCGTATTGACTGGGTTTTTGGGAGGAGTCGGAGATGCCTCGTAAATTATGCAGTGAAGTGTTGGGGAAACTTTCAAAAATTCACTTTCATTTAACATTTATCAGTTGAAAGCTTTTTTGAAGCATTTGTGCTTAGACAAATAACTAAGCAAAAAATAAAAGGAACTTTGATTGTGGTAATTAGCAAATTAGAGCTAATCAATTTGTATGAAACGTTAGGCCACACCCTCAAATATTCCTTCTTCTATACAGGCATGAAAATATACATATTTACTTGCCATTATTTACCTGAGTGGCAAGCAAATGTTCCACAATATTGTCAGCAGAAACAATGTGGCTACTGGCCGTAAAGTGTTCTAAAAAGGGTAACCAATTTGCTTTTGCCAAATGAAATTGCCTATGTGGCAATATAGTTTTACTTCTTCTACACTAAATTTGTTCCGACATTTATTATGGTTTACCTTTACCTTTTCCATTTTTATTTTTTCTGGTTTGTTTCTTTTCGACTTTTTGTTAGGTGAAAGCCTCAGATAGGCACACTCACACACACACACACGCACACACAAAAAAGTGTTAGTATGCTCAACGCGCCTTTCCCACATCAAAATGTCCTTTTACCATACCAACCCATACACAAAGACATGCGTGTGTAGATGTAAAAGTGCAGACGTGATGTAAATTTCTATTGAATGCTGAATGGACAGAAAAAAAAATGTTTAATGTTCATGGTCGATTTTGGAAAGTAACACCCAGAATCCAGTACCAGAATATTAGTAATTTTTTCCTTGCAAAAATCATAACAATGCATCTAAGAATATATGTATGCATATGTACAACCAAAAGAAACTTTTTAAACTATGTAAAATTTTTCAAACATTTTCATGATCTGAGTAAATAAATCTTATTTTCATTTAAAAATTGAATCAGAAGTTGGGTTCGCTCAAGATTTAGTTTAACAATTTATAGAAAAATGAGTTTTATTTTCTTCTTCATAGAAAAATTTGTTGTAAGACTAAAAATTTTTCAGAATAAATGTTGAAGCTGTCAAACATTGAGAAATTTGTTTGCTTTTATTGTTATTCCAGGACATTTCGAATATGTGTTTTCTGTACCAGAATATAGCTTTTGAAGAAGGGAGTTTGTTAAAAATTAATAAACATATAAAAGTATTTAGCTCACCAAATTCTTAGGACATTAGCTATATAACCACCAATTTTTTCAAACTCCTACAAAAGCATTAACAAGTAAACAGTGCCCAAACTAAAGCACCTAAGCAGAAGAGAAACTTAAAATACCTGCATAACAAAAAATAAACCCTTTACAAAATATTTTCAGATCTAACAACCAAATCTAAGCAAACATAAATTGCCATGCAGTTAGACAAAAAGCTTATGTTGTATAAAATAAATAATCTCACTTGAAATAAGGAAAACATTACAGAAAAAAAAACAAACAAATTCTTAGCTTCTAAGGAAAGACGCCAAAAAACTTTGCGGCATTTTGTATTGTTTGGAACTTGGTTTTGTTTTCCTCAGTTCGATAAATAAATATGACAAGCAACTAAGAACAAAAAATGTCCTTACCCCAAGAAGACAAACTGCTCTCTAAACTTGCAATATTTGCATAAAAAAATATGCTCGGCTCTGACACCGAAACATAAACGAGCAAAAAAAAAACTAAAAAAAAGAATCAGATACAGGTAAAGGAACCTGATTCTGACTTTTGTCTTGGTGGTAAGGTAAATGCAAACTAGTTAGGGCAATATTTACAAGGACACAGGAGCGAATAAAGGCATATATGCGGGGTGACTTAAATTAAATTGTATATCTTGTCTATGATAGTTATTATTGAGAGTTCTTCAATACATATTTGAGAGTACTATAAGAATGAATTGGGTTATATGTTGTTTAAAGATAAGTTAGTTTTTCTTAGAGCTAACATAATAAACATATTTAAAAATGGACATGTTTGAAAAATGTGAGAATTCTATGGTCAATATTACGAAATGCACGTATTGCATATAATAAATATACATATATTTAAGACTGTTGCTATAAAGATTTGACCTCTTGAACTCTTCTCTTGTCTGTGATTTTGTTGGCTTAAACACTATTTTAATCTTTTATGCAAAGGTTAAAGCAGTTAAGGATTAGTTAAGGGGTCATAGTTTCCATTTATGAGACTGTTGATAGTACAAACACATGACAACAACTGACTTATTTTGGTAACCCACATTATAAAGCAAAATTTTCCTTTATACACATGATATGGCTAAAAATGCTAAATGTTTTTATATAATTGAAAATTCCTAATATCAAATGGCAAAGTCCACTGTCCACTGTCTAATCCACTCCTGCTGCATGCATTCCAATGAAAAATACATTTTTGATTCAACATATTTTACATGCATATAATTACAATGGAATATCCCCAGTAAAAACAACATCATCGTCATCATCATTATCATCATCATCAGGATGTCAGGATGCGCCCTAAGCACGTGCAAAGCTTTCACGTATTTTGACAGCAACAATAGTGAAAATATTCAAAATTTCATAGTTGTTGTGCTCGACATGGGATATTACCCAGTAGAAAATAAAGATGGAAAATGCAACCATATGGTATATATACCCATTTGATGCTGACAACAAATTGAGCTGCAATCAGTGCGTCCTTCTCCCTTAGTCGCTCCATTTTTGTGCGAGTGTGTGTGTTTTACATTCCAAATTATGCAAAAATAAAATACACAACAAAATATTCAAATACATATTCAAATATTTGTTGGAATATTCAATGGTATCTGATCTAAGCGGCATCATGCAAATTGCTTCTCATTCCCACCAGGCGCCAACTCTTCCGTCCTATCACCCGTCCACTGCAATCGATTTTGAATTTTGTATTTTGAATTTGGCCTGTCAAACACACAATAATGACATGTCGCGTTTGTGTTTTCCCCATGTTTTTAACCGATTTGTTTATGTTTTGTTGTTTTTCTCCTGTTTCTGTTTTTTTTTTGAGAATTTTTCACACAAGGTCAATGAAGTTGTTTTTGTGCTGTTATTGCATTTTGATGGAGGTTTTTATATAGTTATTAAGTTGGTTTGATAAAGGTCATTTAGATTGTTTTTTGGGTCGATTGCGAATTGATTGTAATTATATTGAACTCATGTATGCAAATGTTTCAAACTGTTTTTGATGGCCGAATATTGAATGCTCGGTAAATTGAAATTTCGTGCAAAAGAGTCATGGGGGTGAAAAGAATAAAAAGTCACTTTTAATTGTCGCATGTCTCCTATGTCGGTTTAGTTTTATATCAATGAAATATTATTAATAATTATTGCATTGGTTGTATATCTATAGATTTTTGTTGGTTTTGTTTTAAATTGGTGTTAAAGAAATAGATTTAAGTTAGAGAAATTTCATTGATTTACCTTTATCGCATGGCAAAAACGACATACAAAATTCTTAGGGAAAATCTGTAGTGTAATAATACTAATGTGGTGTTTTATTTGTATTTCGGTTTCTTTATTGGCAATAAGATGAAACTGACAGGTCTGTCCCGAAACGTGTGTTCGATGTCGTTGCAAACTTAGAAGTCCAGTGTGACCGTCTTTTATTATTGTGCTATTCTGGCTTAGCACTACGAACTGGCTTCAAAAACGATGACCGCATCTGGTTCTTTTATTGTCTATCGGTACCTCATCACCGGTTCCTACACTAATATTATTGGACCTAATGCCTATTGATAGCTTTTAACTCTTAAAATTAATATATATTGGAATTCATCGCAGAATAGGACTCCTTAGAGTTCAATCTATAGATTTTATGTAAGTTTCATTTTCATGCAAATTTTGTATTTTGATTCATTGGGACACAAAATACTAAATGATCTCTTACTCAAGCTTTTATTATCTAAACGTGTACCACGTTTTTCTGCTAGAAAAATATGCAAAGAGTATAATCTTGAGATAATATTTATGCTTACCTTAGATATGAGCAGATGTTTCATGGTGTCTTTTCGTTATTTTCAACAACTAATCCACCTCAGATGCCTTCGAGTTTTTCTTGGCTTTTGTGTATTTCAATAAAAACACAATTTATAAACATAAGTCTACCTGCCAGCCTCACAATGTGCCTCACATTTGATAATTTTACGCCACAGTGTTATGGAAATGTCTACGTACACCCGGGTGTATTTCTTTGGTGTGCCACTAAGCTCGCTCATATATGGTCTTTTCGGTCATAAAAGCACATTTTATTGCTCATTTGACAATATGGAGAGGTTTTGGCTGACTACCTCTTGTCGTCGGTAAATCTAAATAATTTGGCAATTTTTCGCTGATTTTATGACACATGGGAACAAAAGGCAAATATCATTAAAAAGTGGGTCTGCAAGTTGTGGTACATGTCGATAAGGTCTGATTATATTTACCCTGTCATGTGACTGGCGGGCATAAAATTTCAAGTGCATCAGGAAATACAAATTTGCTTAATTAAGCCGCAGCCTTGGCAGCAAGGAAAATAAATTCTCAGATACTTGAAAACTTTTTCTTCTTCTCCAAGCAAACTTGTGCAGGAAACTGCAAAAAAAAAAAAAACATAATAAATATAAGGCAAATTAAAGAGTTGAGCAAACATTGAGAAAATTGGTTAAGAAAATTGTGGTTAACTTAAAATTTGCATACAATAACTAGAAAAAAAAAAATAAAATTATTAACATTTATAAATTTAACATAGAATAATGAGATTAATTTTATTTTCGACGATTTCAAGGCACTCCCAAAATCGAAATCAAATATACTTATATATATATAACTGTTCCCTCTCTTTTAACGAAATCATAAATTCTGCAGCAAACTGTTAGCATTAAGAACAAAACTTAAAAAATAATTGAAAAATCCCATTTATTATTAGGTTTAAGGCATTTTTCTTTAATTTAGCATTTTGTTAAATGGAAATTTAGATGAACTTTTGGTTATTGTTCAATTGCCCCGTAGAAGTTCACAATCATGTAATACCAAACTGTTAACCTAAATCAAAGACACTTGTTAATGCAAAGCCCAAAAAATAGGAGGCGGGGGCGAGAAATGAAAGCAAGGACAAAGGACAACTGAATACGGACAAAATAAATCGGGGATAGAAGAACTTTTATTACTGGGCTTTTGCCATAAGGCACAAAAAACATGGTAACTATAAACACAGCATAAAGTCTCCATGAAGGAGCAACAAGAACAACAATGACTCTGACAATGACACAATGACAACACGACAGACAAGAGAAGACAGGCAGGCATAGCTAGGCGGTGTGGGCGAAATGGCAGGCAGGCAGGCAGGCAGGGATTGTGAGGTAGGGATACAGGACAACTTTTGCACCAGAGTCCTTAAAATGGCTTAGAGTATTTGCATGGGCAGCAAATGAGAAAAAAGGAGCAAAAAGATTCTGTTTCTGGTGGTGTGTCAGCAATTGGAAAATTTACTTTTTGCGAGTCAACAATGAATTGAATTGCTTCTCGGAAGCACTAAATGAGCAAGGAAAGCTCAGAGAGAAAGGGAGTGGGAGTGACGAGAAATGGCACAATGTTGATACAAGTGCACCATGGCAAATGTAATTTAAAAAGAAAATTAATTAAGTGCCCAGGCAAGTGCAGGAACTTTGCATATTTCTACTGACTCTGCCTCAATTCTTTAACTTGTAATAGCCTGCAGCAATTTTTTTTTCTTTTTTTTTTTGGGTACATTTTTAATTGCATTGACTTCGTGCATGAACTTTTCCCATCTTTTTCTGTTCTCTACATAATTATAGTGGTCACACAGACTATTTCAGTGGTTTTCATCTCCATTTGTCTCAATAAGGACTTAGATACATACATACATACATACATAGCATGTGCGTCAACTTTCATTTGTCATTGTGTGATGGTGGCTGATGCAAGTGTCAAGTCAAGCAAACAAAATGCATTACCACACCACATATAGAGAGAAAGAATAAGAGACAGAGAGAGAGAGCGAGAAATTGAGGAGACCTACGCAGCTTTCTTCGACCTGATGCAAGGCAGAAAAAAAAAAAACAAACTAGTCTAGGTGGCACATGGACCCATGTTTTTGGCTATGTGAAGTCTGCTGACTGCTCCATTTTCGTATACGAAATCCATTAGCAACTAAAGTGAAATTCATTGTTTCAAAAGTACATGTTGAAATAAATTGAGTTGTGGCAGGAGCAGCAAACAGAAACAAGAGTAGCAACAACAAAATATGTATCCTTCTACCAGCTGCACCTGTTACACAAGCCAAAAGGAGCAAAAGGCACACACACACACAAACACACAGAGGCATTCTCTTTCTTCGTCTCTCACTCTTTCACTCTCTCCCTCTCTGTGTGTGTGCATGCCAACAACTGCTTGAAATGCATTGAAATTGTTTTCCAGTGTATGTGTGTGTGTATGTGTTCTCGTGCTTGCTGTACTGGCAAACGTGGCGTATGCGTAACATTTCTATGCAATTTATTAGCAATTTTCACAAAAAATTTCTATCAGAATTGTTGAAAGATTTTTGGCTTAAAGCAATCATAGCCTATAAAGAGAATTCACCTTCTTCATTTTTCTTGCAATTTTGAATAGAGAAACCAACTGAAAGTCGTAGCATTTTTACGAGTTTTTTTCAATTACAACTTTGGTTTAACATAACGGTAAATGATTGATGAAGTTTTTGAAAACAACAAAATAGATATTTTATGGCAAGCAATTGCAAAAAAACTATTTAAAAGTGATTCCTGTTTGAAGTTGTTCATAATGAAAATTGTTTGGCTACTTAATAATTGCACAACTCTGGTTGATAGTCGGCAAATAATGAGCCTTGCAATAAGATCGTCAAATTCGCTTATCAATTATGTTGAAAACGATGTAAATATAGCTAACAAATCATGCTTCAAACGCCAAATTTCATAACCCAATCAATTTTTGACACCATTTGTCCAATATTTCGGCTTAAGGTTTTTTAATATTTTTAGCCCTCTATATATGTATATAGAGAGAGAAAGAGATCGTAATGCTGTTGCATATGCTTGCCATAATGTAATTTTGTTGCCAGAGTTGCTATTTGTGAAAATTTCCAATAGTTTTTCCATGTGAGCTAGAGATAAGCATAATTTATTTTTCATTTGTGGGCAACGGAAATGGGAGAAGGTGAAAACCTGTACGAGCATTGCCTACTTAATTGCGCAAATACACTTAAAAACACACTCACACGCACACACACACACACAAAGTGAGTCTGTACTGTGAAAGATGAGGTGTGGGTTGGGTGTGGGTAGAATGGGGATAGGATTAGTTTGTGGTAGTTGGAGAGAGTGAAAATACATCCTATGCATTTCAGTAGACCAAAATTGTGTCATCTTTGGTTTTGCATGTGCGCACAATTTGGGTTTTATCCAGACAGTCAGACAGAGAGTGAGTGTATGGGTGTGTGTATGTGTATGTGTGTGTGAGTGCGTGTGCATGTTTGCAGATGTGCGACTAGGCCTAAACAATTTGTGGCTAATTACACGGCATGGCCATCAATTGTGACCAGGATACTAGTGCCCTCAACATTACTATGCTATGTTCCTGCTTCTGTTTTTGCTGTTGTTTTTGTTGTTGTTGTTTTTGTATTTGGTATTGCCTGCAGCAAACGCACAAACATACATGCACACACAGAGTTACAGACAGATAGAATCCTTTTTGAATACATAAAAATAACGAAAGTTATTTTATAATTAAAAACCTCCAAACCAGACACAGAGACTAAAGTGAGTTGCCAAACTAACGGAAATCGGTTGATTTAAATTGAAATTGTCAGCAATTTTAAATCGAAATCAAATGAATGTTTAACTCTAGATAACATTTTCAATCGATCAAATAATTACTGTACAACGAGTGTAAATAAGCTTAAAAAGGCAATCAACACATTTAGCAACCTTGATAAATCTTTTGTATGCTGTATAGGCATTAAATTCCAATTAATTGTACGAGGTACCTGTGCCATTTTTTTATTAAAACACTTGATATTGGAAATTGTATGAGATTAAAGCGGTGTAAGGAGTTGCAGGATTGATGTTATTCTGTTGTCCAGCAGGTTGAGGGCCAATCGTCTTAAATGACTGCCAGGCAGTCCAGATGAACCTTCGTCAGTCTAGTGATCTTATTAGCTAGTGCTGTGGTCCGATTTTGGGGTAGTCTAGCCTCGCTCTGGGTTATTGTAATAAAATTCTTATCGACAGGATACAATATGAGAGAGAGAGATTTCACCAACTAAGTGGAGACAACCAGTTTTTGGGTTTTTTATATTTGCATTTGGTTGCAAGTTGGTGAAATCACGTGCCAATGAAGCTGCAATCCGAAAGAAGACCTCTTCTGCCCTTTCATTCTGTTGTGTACTGGTTATAGCTGACACATGTGTCAGCTGCAATCAAATACGCTTTCAAAGCTTAAATGATTTTGGCGTTTATATATGTAAGAATTCCAAACAGGTTGCCACAGCAACTTCTTCTCGAGCCAACACAACCTAACTCATCCTTGTCACGTGGCATACATTTAGGCAGAGTTTGAATTGGCGGCGGCTGTGGCGGCTTCGGTGTTGGCGGTGGCGGTGGCGGTTGGTTATGCTTTTACTTTTGTGGCATTGCTTACTAATTGAATTTATGTACATACAATTTTCAAACAAAAGTTTCCCATTTCGTGGCAGAATGAAAGGCAGGCAGGCCGGTCGGAGGCAACTCGAAGAAAACGTAAGGCAACCACGACACATGTGCGCGATTGAAATCAGTTTTGGCAGCCGCCAAGCGAATTGAATTTGTTGCTGTTGCCCCGCACACTTTTTCCTTTGTCTTTTGGCAAAGTCATTTTAAAACAATTTGCTCGTTTAATACCAAAACATGTAAAGTTTTTTAATTGTCTACAAATTGGCAACATTTGCTGGGTGACAAAGAAATAAAGAGAGAGCAAAATAAAAAAAAAGAAACAAATCTTCAAAAAAAGACATTGAAAAGTCGTCGACAAAGTTGAGTGTGTCACATGTTGCAATTGTTGCCTATTCCCAGAGACGTTTTTTTGTTTTCCTTGTTGTTGCTTTAATTACACTTAATTGAAATACGAAACCACTAAAGACAAGTCGAACGATTGCCACTGAGTCGGGCTAGATTTAATTGATTGTCAATGGTCTTGACAACTTCTTTTTATATTGGTACCTTTTTGAGTATTAAATCCAAACAAATTGCCCAATTTCCAAGTTTTATAAATACCTTAAATGGTTTTTTTTATTAACAATAGATTAATTATTAAGTAGATCATTGTTATTGTATTAATTAAATGGAATTTTGATTTCCGATTTCTCATGGATTAATTATCAAATCTATGAACCTAATGAGAGATCGTTCTTCCTATAACAATATTTTGTTTTAAAAAGATTTCGAAATTAAATTTCATAAGCTTTTTATTTTTACTTCCAGTTCTAAGCCACTAAAACTAAATAAGCTTTTGAGTTTACCCAGTGTTTTCTTAGTTATCCCAGTTTTAGGATAGTAAGATTTGTATCTTATTCAATATTTTTTTGCAAGTGTTTAGACTGGCAATAGTTTGAATGTCACAAATAAAGTTTTTTTGAAATTTGTTTGGAGCACCAATACAAAAAACTTAGAATAAAAGGCATAAAAGTTTTTTATACCCTTGCAAAAAGGGTATATTAATTTTGGTCAGAAGTGTGCAACGCATAGAAGGAAGCATTTCCGACCATATAAAGTATATATATTCTTGATCAGCATGACGAGAAGAGTTCATATAGCCATGTCCGTCCGTCCGTCCGTCCGCCCGTCTGTCCGTCTGTCTGGATCAACGCAAACTCCTCCTAGACCGTTAGAGCTACAGAGTTCAAATTTTGCATGTAGGCTTGTATATACTGCAGGGGTTGTATATCTCGGATTCAGCCGGATCAGACCACTATATCATATAGCTCCCATACAAACGCCGAAGTCACGAACAGTGACTTTTCTCAATAACTTCGTTATTTTCTGAGCTATTGTCGTGAAATTTAATATTGATGAGTTTATTATACATATAAACGACTATGCCAAATTTGATCAAGATCGGGTGACTATATCATATAGCTCCCATAGGAACAATCGGTCGAAAACAGTGACTTTTGTCAATAACTTCGTTATTTTTAACGTGATTGCTTTCAAATTAAATATTTGTTAGTTTAGTATATCTGTTAATGACTGTGCCGAATTCGATAAAGATCGGGTAACTATATCATATAGCTCCCAAAGGAACGATCGGTGGAAAACAGTGACTTTGATCAATATCGTCGTTATTTGCTATGCTAAGATTGTAGGCCGTTTTTTCGGAAACAGCTTTTTTAGATAAAACGTTTTTCCACCTTGATGGCTATAGGTAAGGAAAGAGTTACCAGAAAAGTTGCAAGGGTATACAAACTTTGACGCGGTCGAAGTTAGCCCCGGCCCTCTGGTTTTTGTTTAATTTTAAATTCTGTTAGGTAATTAATATTACCTAAGCAACTAAAGCTTGGTCGCTCTTTTTTAGGTATGAAATTAGATAACTTAAGATAAAATAAATGATATCCCTATGGATTCCAGTAGTAATATAAGTACATTTTGACCAAAGAGTAGCTAGCGAAAACTAAGTAATTTGCACTTGAAACCACAAACAAGTAAAAGTCAAAACCGCATTAGTTCTTTCGGCATGCCAGAATCCTTGTTGTCCTTGCCAGCATATGAAGTGTAAATGAGATTTTTATGCAACACCAAGCTGAGAGACCACAAGATGCAACCAAGAAATGTTTTTTAGTTAAATTGTGTGTGCTTATGTGTGAGTGTGTGTGTGTGTGTGTGTATGTGTGTGCGTATTACATTTTGTCTCGAGTTTCGTGTGATTTTATTGCTTAAGTTGGGGGTCATAAAGCTCATTATGGCCAGGAAATTGCATCTAACAAACATAACACTGTCCAACAAGAACGACAACAACAACAGCAACAGTAATAACAATTGAAACAGTAAGAGCAACAGGAAGAGCAAAACGCTTAATTAATGTGCAAGTCAGTCGACACTTTTGGAGCTGCTGGGCGTCAACGCAATATAAAACGCAAATGAAAATTAAAATGAAATGAAAATGTGAAAACATGTTGGGCTTCCAGAAAACAGTAAAAATAAAAATCACATAATTGTGTTAAATTTACAAATTGTGTTGCTTTTGTTGTTGTAGTTATTTTTATTGCCTATATTTGGTTTGCCCTTTTGTTTGTTTACCTTTGTTGCTCACTTGTAAAAATTTGTATACAAAAACATGTAACTTTTGTGGATTGACGTATACATATAAGTAATGCATTGTTCTGTCTCTGCATATGTTTGTGTGGCCGCTTGAGATTAAGTATACGCACAGTGAACTACAAGCATTTAACAAATGTAAATTTACGGTCTCAAAAATATAATTGAGATATATTTTTCTTAGGGGTCTTGGGTAAGATTATCTAGTGCTTAATATAAATACAAAAATACTGTAGAATATAACCTTATGCAAATAGCTTTTATTTTTTGCTGAGAAAGTCAAAAAAAAAACAACCAATTTCTTTTGCCTAAACTTATTAGTAATTTCAGATAAGGATTGCATTTCTCTCTCTCTCTTTTAGTCGTTTGACGTAATCTTTACGTTTCACACTCTACGATCACTTCTGAGAGAGTTACTTTATCTAGCCTATGAGTAAGTAAAGTATAAGTAAACAAAACATTGCACTCACTGTACTCTCATTCATTTGCGTTTATCAAATTTAGTTCTCAACATGTTCTCAATAGCAGCAGTGGCTAGCGAAATTAAAAATTGTTGAGTTACAAAGAAATTGGACGGATGGAAAATGGATTCATCGCCAATTTTACAATTGAATTGCGACTGCTATTTTGAAATATTCAATCAAATTAAAATCAAATGCGAGACTCAAAATCATAATTCACATGATATTAAAATTATATATGCGGAATTACTACACTTTGTGACGTCATGTGAATTGACTAGCAATCTATTTTATCAATGGGATCCAAACTTATTTCAACGGCTGGGAATCAAACAAAACTTTTTGGATTCCCTGATTAATGACATGGAGAATGTAGAAATTTAAATAATCTTGAAAAACTGATGAGTTTTAAGTACAATTTCGTTCGTACTTAAAATTAAATATAAGCTCATTTGTTATTATAATGTTTATACAATAAAAAAAAACATTCTATCAAATTAAATTTATTTAACAATTTATTTAACAATTATAACATTTATTACTTAAATATCACAATTTCGAACTTTTCTGTTTTTAAAATCAAATCAATTACCTTCAAGCATTATTATTATCAAATTATTAAATTAAAAAAAGTGATTTTCTACATTTTTTTGAATATTAACTTTATAATATTAAAAAAGTGATGGTAATAAAAAAAGTAGTTGTTTTTATTTTGAAGCCCACGGAAACTTTTGTATTAAGTTTAAATTTTTCTAAGTGGCTAGACATTAGCAATTACTTCATTGCATTTTTATGTAAATATTTTTTTCTAAATATATGAACTACAATTTATACAAACAGTTAAATTAGTGATTTTTCATAACTTACGATGTTGCCTATAGTCGAGAGACAAAAGCAAAAGCTAGAAAGAAGGACGACGACTGCCCATTGATTAAAATAAGAGCTAACTGATGTCAAAATATTTAATGAAACTAAAAAAAGTAGATCTAATAACAATATTTTATCACATTTTTTGTTTGTCGAAAATGTTCGTAACTTTAATACGCATAAATATTTCTTTTGATTATTTTTTACCAAATGATTTTGCCGATTCTCTTATGCGAGTAAATATTCGAACTCGTCTAAAAACATATCATAGGCCGACCCAATAATAGGGGCCTATCAAATATATTCCCAGAATATTCTTAATCTATATAGATTAAGTACTAGACTCAGAATAACTATAACTAACTATTTGTTAGGATCTAATACAACGAAATATTCCATAAATTTAAGGTTGCACAAACGAAAGGTTACTTACAAAAGAATCAGGGAGAGAAATGAGACTTAACATCGACTTGCAAAGTTGATTATTGATTTTGACCTGTCGAGTAACAAACAGCCTTCGTTTCGACTAATTAAACGTGTCAACATGTGAATATTGTCAAATTATTATACATAAGGATGTACATACATAGTATATCGTTATGTATGTAAATAAGTTTGTGCCATAGGACGCGCTGTTCCTGATGACGGCACACAGCGAAATTGCAATTGCGATAGGACAATAATGCAATCAAATAATCAATCAATTAATGTCTGCTTGAATTAATGTTGAATATTATGTATTATCATCAATGCCATCATTAGCACTAAATTCAATTATATTGTAGGCGCAGGCAGCAAGCAGCACGCAATTGGGCCAGCCGTTGAATCCGATGATTCATCATCATTCCTGAAATATGAGGTTTGGCTGTGAAACATCCGTATCCCATGAGGCTCTCTTCCATCTGTCAATTATCATTCTGTGTATTATTATTTTAAATTTACAAATAATGAAAATGTAAACTTTCATACGAGATACTGATACACTGTTATTGCAAGCCAACCTGAAGAACATTTGCAATGGCTAAGTCATGGAGAGTGGGTAAAGCATTCAATATGGAAATAACTGAAGTATATACGGATATCTTTAGTAGTGTAGGTTTTCCCTTATGTTTCACACTATTAGCCTTTATCGTATTTGCCCTATTTGTGGCCTACCAGCGTAGCTTAAATTCATAACCAAAGTTGAAGTCGGGTTGGCTGGGTTGGGGATTAATAACATGAATAAATGAATACATATCAAATTATTGTTTTGTGCAATATTTCATTTTGTGGCGATTCGTAATTGCATTGAGAGTGTGCGTGTCGCAATGACCGCAATTTGTGGTGTGTTCTCTGATTTATAATTGCGCATCGAATGGCAAAAGTATTTGTAAATTTTTTGGACAAATTAGTTATGGATTTCATGGTTATAACTGTATGTATATAGTAAATATACATATATAGGTACATATCTAGCTTAAAAATCATAAGTGAATTTAAAACAGCCATTTCAATGATTTAAAGTTAATATCGAAAATCCAATTCAATAAAAATAATTAGACTGAAAATATGAACTGTTTTAATTATAATATAATAAAGAGGTAAAGTCAAAAACATTATAACTTCTTGAGAATTGTTTTTTTTAATTTAGATTTATATTTGTTATAGTATTGCAACTTTTTTCAATACTTCTGGCAATATGTCGAATATTTGATTGAAAACAAAAGGAAACGAATCAAATCGCAGTCCAAAAATAATTGACTAATTAACATTAAATTTTAACAATACCATTTTTTAACAGACAATGAAGCTTATCCTTAACTTTGTGCTATCATTTTCGTTTTAAAATTGTCTTAATTTGTGTGTGCATTAAATTTCCAAATTGGTCATTTCAATAAATATGCAAACTTATTGTGTTTATCAATCAATTGTGTGGCATTGAGTTAAGGCAACATTGTTTGTCAACGTGGCTTCTGTCATTATGCATCATTGAAATAAAAAGAACAAAAGAGAGGGAGAGAGAGAGAGAGGGAAAAAAGTTAAAAACAAAATGATGACTCTGACATCGCTCATACGACCTGATATCCCGCTGGCTCCCTTTGCTTTGTGCGTGTGACATATGCAAATATTTATGCACTCTACTTCCGAACTTCCCATGCCAGGATCTCAGTTGTGCATAAAATTATGCAAATGTATATATGTATGAACATGTAATGGTATGTGTGTGGGTGTGTGTTTCTGTGTGTGTATACACTTGCAATTGGGACTGAGTGAGGCAAGCGCCATAAAAGTTAAGTAAATATATAAACACGCATCGGCTTACGCTTGCCTGAATGTCAGACTCTTTATTATTGTTGTTTTTAGTGTTTGTGTCAGCTTGTTGATATTGTTATTGATACACCCATACACACGCACATGCACACTCGCATTGCCCTTTCACTTGCTATATACATTGGCATATACTCGCACTTGCATTTGTTTCAAATCGCTTTTAAGTAGGTAAAATACTATAAATAATACTGACAAACAGAATAGTATATACTAACTTTTATTGTGTGCAACCAATAATGGAAATTGCCCGTTAATATTGCATAAATCAAATTTAATTAAAGTTTTATAGCTGCAAATGCTAACATAATCTATTAGCTGTTATTTACAAAATGCAATTTTCTAATCGTTATGCTATAAATAAGCTAATATGAAAAATTGTTTACATAAACTTTAGGAAAAACTCCTGAGGGAATAATAACTTAAATCAGCATACGGCAATTACTTCAATAATTTAAACATATATGTATTATAAATTTACACAATAAAAGAAAAAGTTTATGTTTATGTTGCAATTAGCACACGCATGAAAAGAGAGTCATTCAAAACTAAATATATATAAAATAAAAAACTATAAAAACATATACAATATATATAAATTTCTATGTTGACAACAAACAAAAGAAGTTAAATCTAAAAATAAACCTATCGAGCTCGATCGGATTTGTTATCTTAATAGACTTATATTGAAAGAACCTAAAAGTATGCTATACAAATTGTTTCTTTTATATAAAATCATATACTCAAACTTGCAACTTGCAATCAACACATGAGACGTCGTTTTTCTGTGCTATTAGTAAATTAGTATTACAATTATTTAGTTTTAATGTTGCAATATTAATTATCTACATGTTTTAAGGATAAATGTTGTTTAAATGATGTTTAGATTTGCTTACATGTGTGGGATTAAGTGTAGAATAAACACAGTCCGGTTATGGCTTTAAGGTTAATTTATTGAATTATAAGATTTCAGTGAATATATATATTATTTTTATTACTCAATAACATTGTCGTATGATGCCTTTGGAATTTCTTTTTAAATCTAATAAACTGACGAAATTAAGCTCAAAAAAGTTTTTTTTTTTATATTTTAGTTGAAACAAACAAAGCAAAGGATTATTATAACTTATGATTAGTATAGCTAAAAGTTTATATATTTTCAAGAAGAGTGAATAGCTAAAAGCTTTGTACTTAGAATTTAATCTTATTAAATTTCCATTTCCAAATAATTCCCTTTTAAGGCTGAACTGAAAAGTGGGTTCCCGGCTCTTTCCTCTCATCGCACCCAAAATAAAAGTTTTGATTTACTGCAAGGTAAATGTTATTGCTGCTGCCCCAGCTGCATGCAACTGCTGCTGCTGTTGATGCTGTTGATGCTGTTGCTATGAAGTCAAAGTCGAGTATTGTTGCTGTTGTTATTTAGTAAAAAGTTTTCACAGCAAGTTAAGTTAATTTGTATCCACAACTCAATTGCAAAAGTTTAACCGAGCAAAAGATTTATGAAGTTTATATGCAATAACAAGGCAAAACGTAGCAGCAGCGACAGCAAAAGTGAAAAACAATAAACAAAGATGGCAACAGCCAACAGCATGGAGGCAAGTGCAATAAGTTTACTTTTGCCACAGAATTCTGCAATTGTATTCCAGCCATGTGAATTGTGAGAGATGTCTGTGGGAAAAGTAGACGTCGATGGCAAGGCGGAGCCGGAGACGGAAATGGCAAAACAAAAGTCTGCTTGGGGCATAGCAATCAGCTTTTGATAAGCAGCAAATGGCCAGTCAAATGATAACGATGCCATCGATGGTACAATCATAATAACCGAAGCCTCTCCACCCCGTCCGCCCGCCATTATAGAACTCAACTCCGCCCAGTCACCCGCAACAACAGCCAACTGCAAGTTGGAACCGACATTGCCGATTGACTTTTATGCCAGGAATGAAGGAATGCAAAAAACAAAAAAAAAACCCAAAAGAAAGGAAAGCAAAACGGGCAACAGCAAGACACAAAGACAGAACATCCATACAGAAGGCAGAGAGAAACGAAAAAGATGCGGAGTACAAAATTAGTTTAGCCGTCGGCTAAAAAGTCAATTTTCATAACAAATTTTCTGACTACCATAATGAAGCTTCATTTTTGTTGCTGTCTTTTACTGACTGATGCAGAAATGGGTAGCAAAAGATGGATTCATTTTTTATATACATATGCATTTAATATATTGAACCTGTATATATACGGTTATATTTGTATACAGGATAATGAAGTACCCAAATCATTTGGCATAACTCTTATTAGAGGTGCCAGAGCCAGGACAAATAAATTAGCAGACAACCTTGAGAATCATTTTCAATTATTATTTCCAGCAGACGCCCGAAAGTTTTATTTTTTACATCAATAGACGAAGCAGAATCTGTTTTATATATGAACTCTGTTAATTTTTTATTATCATATTAAGAGAAAATTTAGATTGATATTAAATAATATTTTGGCATTATGAGCCATTTTTCTATTGTTAAAACAAATGTATTTCTTTGTACACTTTTCCAACTTCGATACTTTCAAAACTATCGAATAAATAATTGCCATGTGTATAATATTCGATTGCGTTGTCTTTTATAGAATTTCAATATATGTGAAGTTGGTGAAACCATTGTGAAAGCAAACGGATGACTAAGTATAATGTTTTTCAATTGTTGTGGTAATAAGTTGTCATGGACATTGAAAAGCATTTCAATTTTAGTTTTTGGGGGATAAAAAAGTTTCGTTTATGTTATGAAAATGTTGGTAAAATGTTGATTTACCGTACAGCTGCTGCGATTGGAACAAAAGGGCTTTGGTTTTTGCCATCATAAAATATGAATCTCTAGCATTATTAAAAATGGAGCGCATTGTTAGTGCTATAAATTGAGATAGAGAGAGAGAATGTGGCATTGAATTTTCCGAATGGAGCGGAACATAACTGAGCTGAATAAACGCACATAACACACAGGGCACGAACAAAACCAACACGTACACTCACACACACACATCCACATGCAGGCACAACGCGGCGTATGCGTAATGTCAACTTTGCATATGCATATAAGATTTGTGCTGTTGTTGTTAACTTTGTTGCTGTTGCTACTGCATAATTTCGCATAAATTCCGTTGACATTTTTTAATCTATGTTGAAAGTTTTGTGCGAAAAAGCAAACCGAAAGAGAACTATATACATAGATAGAAGATGACAAGACCAAGAGAGAGAGAGAGAGAGAGAGAGAGAGAGAGAGAGAGAGTGGGTAAATATATATCACCATTTGCATAAATCCCAATTGCGTTGCACTTTTCGCATGGCTCGTGTGTCTCAATGGCCAAATAAAATATCTGAAGAAGCTCAGCTGGATTGCACTTTACTTACGCCGCCCACCGACCAGTTCCCCCCTTCGGTTCATCTGCTTCATCGTTCCAGCGACCTATCCATGACCCGTTTACGTAGCGCCATCTTCAAGATTCATAAAATGTGTATAAGCGTGCAAAAATGTTTTTAAATTTATTACAATAAAACGTAGCTGGGTTACGCAAATGCGACATAAAACGCTAAAAGATAAGGCAAATGCGAGAGAGTGGAGAATTGGGGATTGAGTTCGGGCCAGGGCCATTTTTTATGCGCCTTAAAGTGTGCCACATAAAAGTGAAGGCACATGAAGGAATGCCAACGAAAAATGATGAAACAGGTGAATGCTGATGCTGTTTTGCATTGCATTGAGAAATGACACCGGCCAAAAGCGGTAAGATAAAAGTAGGCATTTAACATACTCTTTTTACTTGTATCACTCAAAGAAGAAAAACAAAAAAACCTTCCTCACCCTCTTTGCCATCTTTATACTTTATACCTCTGTTGACTCCACTCTCATGCTCTTTCAGTGTCTTTTATGGGCCAAAGGCAAAGTTTTGAGTTTCGGTTTCGTTTTCGGAGTTGTGTGTGTTTCCGTGTGTGTGTGTGTATGAATTTCTGTTTCTATCGCTTGTCGTTGTCGTCGGTTTTCATTTGCCAATTTTCTCTGCGGCTGTTCATCAGAGAAAGAAATGGTCCATCCATCCCACACCACAAGCATCGTCGCCGCCCCCTACCATAACAAAAAGCAGACGCATTTATTACATTGCTTTTTTGCGCAATTTTTTTCCGGCCTTTTAACTGAAAAATTGGCACAGCGTTTCGCCTGGCATGCAAAGCAGCCATTTTCAGTTTTCCCTCCTTTTGTTGATGCTTTTCTTTTTTCTTTCTTTTTTCTGTCCCCTCACTTTCTGTCAGACTCTTTTTTCTCTGCTGCCATTGTCAGTTGGCCACGCGCCTGTTATGCTTCACTGGCCTGGGACTCTAACAAGGAGGTGCGGGGCTAGGGAATTTGAGTTCCAATGCGATTTACTTATGAGCCTACCACGTAGGACCGCAAATCAGCTTCATTATTGCAAAATATCCTTTATGAAATGTATGTGTATGTGTGGGCGTATATAAATACTGACTTCATAATCGAGTTTATTATATAAATTTCAATATTCGTGTGCCATTCAACAGGCCACAATTTCTGTTTACCGCATTATGAATTGCTTGAACAAGTTCTTTGGCTTAAGAGTTGCAAACAAACTTAAAAATTTATCGCATCTTTTTTAAAGGGTTAGCTAAGATGTCAAGCTAATTGATTTTAAAATAGATTTCCGGACTATAAGTCTAGGTTACGGAATTGAATGCTCGGTCAAGTGTTTCGTATATCAATTAAGAGGTACACTGAGAATTCCTACCTAGTATAAAACTAGGCCTTTGGGAAGCGAATGACAATAGACTACATTAAAGCAAATTGTTTAATTTCCATTAAATTTCAGATACATGTTATATAAATTGGGTTTAACATAAAAACAAATTGATGAAAAATTGTTAAGTCAATATACAAAATTTATAATTACCATTTCATTTTCAAAGAGCGGTCTGCAGTATTCTTTATCCACAGAAATGACCACTCATTTCATACTCATATCTTTATAATCGATTAAGCACATACGTTTTTAACTAAAAGATAATAGATTCTGTTTAGAAAAGTGTGTCAATTAAAGTAGTTTCTATTCAAAGGATAAAGCATTCCATATCCTTATGGAGTATCTTACTTTGTTCGCATTTTCTTCTCAGTGTATACCGTGCGATGTGGGAGGAAATATATATATTTTTTTTGTATTGTATGTTAAAGTTCTTGTTTGAAAAGATTTCCGCATGACTTCAGCATGTGTCAAGTGCAACTCAAATAATGAAAAAAGGGCAAGTTAAAGGAAAATCAATTTCGAATCTATGTCTTGAAAGGGATACTCACATCCCTTATGCCTTGTTGTGGTAATTTCTTTTCTATTCCTATACATCTTATTTACTTTTTTTTTATACTTTTAATGAGATCAAAAACACAATACGCCCCAGTCAAAATTAGGTTAAGTAAATATTTGGCTCGTTGGGTATTTCGCTTTTATTGCGTTCTCTCTGACCAACTGACCACAAAATTTGTTTAACTTCATCGCAAATTTTCTGCCGCATTGCCTTCTGCCTTATGCGAGGTCTCAACGGGCTGGGTTGACTTTTGAAATGTGGGCAAGTTTCTCTTTCCCCCCATCCCAAGGAGATCTGACCCAACCTACCGCCTTGTCGCCCCCAAAAGGGAGTGTAAGCAAATACAAAAGGCGACGAAATGCATAGCGGCAACCATTGTGCTCTCTTGCCTGGAAACTTAAAAGCCACAGAATTTCATTAAGTCTACTTGCCAAAAATATGACACACAATGCGATTCTTAAGAAGAAAAGATGAGCTAAAACTATTCTATGCAATTTATAGTTATTTCAGTAATTTTTCTAGATAATTTTCACATCTTGTCAGAGTTTTAACTGTGGCTTTTTATTGGTTAATATAAGAGTTTTAATTAATAAAAATTCCTACTTTTTATTCTTTTCGAAACAGCGTTAATACATGAAGGAGTTAATAATAAATATTCTATCTGTACAGAGAGTAATGCGATTCAATTCAATGATTTGCTTTAAGAAATCCCATCTAACATACTGCTTTTTACAAGATTTTCTATTTGCCACCACTTTACTTAAAGGTTTGTTGTCGTAAGACAAGAAAGATAAACTTCTATTAATAAGTAAGGTGAAATAGAAAATTTAAACCGTTTCTTTAGAAAGTTTATGAGAATCCTGACATATTCATTCGATAGCACACACAAACCAAAGGACATACAGACTATAACTAGTTTAACATTATAACAAACAAGTCGGTTAATGAATAGAATATTCCATTAATTAATTAATAAATGATTTTGTGTTGACTTTAAAACGACATTTAAGCTAATGCAATGCAGTGCTTGCATTATTAAGCATTTCATTGGTTGCAATTCATTGCAGCAATGACCTTACCTAACTGTTGCTGCTGTGAGTTATCGAATCTGAATATAAGGATCAAGTCTAACATGGAATGCAAGCGCTTGGTTGTGCGCGACAAAAGCGCCAGGCCAATTATACGGTTTGCTAACACACAAAACAGAAAATGTAATTACATTTTCAGCTGGCAAGGACGACGTCGACTACGACTTTGCCGACAACGACGACGACGCCGACGACGACGGCGACGATGTTGGCGCTTTTCCTTTTGAAATCGGATTTAATATTGTTAACTGTGTGCAAAACTTTGTCATTTAATTTCGCAAATTACACTTGGAATGGTGAGATACCCGAAACAAGATACGAGTATGCAAATTGTAGAAGATGCTGCAAATGCAAATGCGAATGCGAATACTAGCCGAATATGCAGCTTGGCCCCAATGGCAAATTGGGCTCATAATGTTGCTTTAATGCCTCACTCTCTCTCTCTCTCTCTCGCTCTCTGTCTGCCTTCATGCTGTTTCTCTTGAATTCCTTCTGCTGTTCAACTAATGAGCCTACATTAACGGAAATTCGAGGATGGAGCAAATACCAGGGACACCTGCTGCTGCTGTTGCATCTCCACCTTAGATCCTTGCAGTTTGTCACGTAATTTATTAAAATGCTATACACATGAAGGTTACAAATGGGCGTGGTTACTTGCCAGCTTAGGACCAACACAAATTCACACATACACTTGCACAATTGGCGTAATCATCGTTATGCCATCGTCATAATCAGTGGGGCTATTGTATTGCAAGCTCATTGATTTGCAATTATGGCGCGTGCCAGATTTACTATATAGAAGAGAAGACACAATTCGCCATTGGGATAGCAAGCGAAAGGGATATCCATTATATTGATCCGATTTTAAAGTTAGCGCTCATTTAAATTAAATTATTCGGTAACGCTTTTCTAGATAAGTTGGCTTAAGGATTTGAATTTTTTAGCTTAGCCATTGATAACCATTTTTTTTTTTTTCTCACAGTTTGGTTAGAGAAATTTAATGACATTTCTTGGCCATGTTGAAAACGATAACAGGTTGGTCTTCTTAATGTTAAGAATGTTAATCAAGAACTATGATAAGTATTTATTTTTTGTGAATTTATTCTATTAATTAATTATTCAATAACTTTTGAAAGATTCACATTTCTATATTATATTTAAACTCTATTCATTAAACTACACTTCTAAAGTATTAAATTTATGTTTTGTTTTGATTTATTGATTGGTTTATGTTTTTTAATTTGCCAATTAATCTTTTAATTTTATAGAGTGTTGAAAATTCGGATTTTACTTATGTTTTAAATTTTACATTCATTTCTTATTCTTGTTTCGGTGTTTTGTCACCATATTACAATGCTTAATTTTATTTTTGTTTTTATTGTTGTAATTCAGTAAAAAAGTTTTGCAATTGTGTTTCGCTGTTGCTATCTCTTCAGCCACAGTTTTTGTATGTCTATGTGTGTGTGTGTATGCGTTTGTATGTAAAATTTAGCCCCATTTTGTATGTGGCTTTTGTTGTGCTTACTGGCTGACTGCCTTGGGGGGTGGGCACAGGCATTGAAGTTGTCTTGAAACGCACACAAAGACATAATCAAGTGCACACACAGAAGAAGTCAGACAAAGAGGGAGCAACAACGTAGGAAAGAAAGATAGATAGATGGAAAGAGAGCGAGAAAGAGGGCGAGGAGCGGGCGTAGTAAATCAAAAGTTGAAAATTATAATAAAGTCACTTTTGCTGTTGCTATATCATGCCATACCACGCCATGCACTCACCCCACTTCAGTCTGCCACTCCCTCAAACCTCATCCAAACCTCCTCGTTCGTAGAACTTTTATCAAGTTCACTTGCAGTGCCAGCCACAAAAACTTCTTCTAATAAAAACCAACATTTAGATTAACTGTAAATTGTGTTATTTTGTTTTCTTTTTTGCCTCATCCACTGACAGTTCTCTTTCTCGTTGTTGTTCCTGTTGTTGCTCATCTTGTTGCTTTTGCTCTTTTTGGTTGCTAATTTGCCGTGGCGCGTGCTGCTGCTGCTGTTGCTACTGCCCTGTAAAGTAGGCAACACTTTTGTGTGCAAATTAAGTTTAATGTGCCAAGAAAAGGAAGTCAATACAAAAGGCAGCAGATGCCGGTCAAGAAATTACGCTTGAATTATTTCAAAAATAAAAACCCATTCAGAATATTATTTAAATATCCCAAAAAGCGTAAAAGTGGCAAAACCATATGAAAACAAGCTCATAAAAATCGACAAAGAAAAACATTTCATAAAATAAAATCTAGGCAATATTTTACAGCTGAATGATTTAACAGTTATTTAAGTTTATTTAGATGTAGTTTGGTTTGCTTTAATGTTCAGACAGTAGGTCTATATAAGACGTCAAATAAAGGATCATTCATCCAATCTAACATAAGTTTTATTTCAACTTTGATACCTTAAATCTTCCATAGAAAAACTAAAATAAACTTTGATGGTTCTTTGTTTAGGAACACATTTTAAGTTAAGATCTAAAAATGGTGTACATTTAATCTTATATTGTAAAGTAAGTTTGAGGTAAGTAAAGTTAGAAAATAAATATTTACTAGTTGAGAACAAATTTTAAATCTAAAAATGTCTTTAGTTTTATTTTGCTTAACCTATGTATTTAAGTTTTAAGGCTAAACCTTTAAAAAAAGGAGCTAATTATTGCTTTAAACATATATGATATAAAACAAAAACCTTTTTTATTAATAGATATATTACCATTTTATTTCGTTTTTACTTGTTTTTACTAAAGTAAGTTAAATTTTTAAAGTAGTAATTAAAATGCTCTTTAAATGCCTTAAATTATAATTCATTATTTAAAAGTGTATTCAATTCTAAAAATATTTCATTAAATTCAACAATTCAATCTTTGTTAGAAAATTAGTTGTAATTTCTTTGATGTTTTTTTTTTGAATTAAATGAAAGGACGTATTTTTCTCTTTCAGTTTTTACAGTTTTCGATTGGCTTTCGTCCCATTGTGCGTTAAATATGTATTTGCATTTGTAAAAGGGGGCCAACTTCCGTTTATATTGTTGTTGCTGCTGCTGCTTCTTGTTGGTGTAACTGCTGTGACATTTTGGTCCAGTTGTCGTAGTCCTTTTGTATTCGTTCGCTTTCAATGCGCTCTGTTAATTTTTGCTCTAGAAAAGCCCATTCCAGTTTTAGGCAAACTAAAGCAAGGCATGGCAAGGCAAGGCTTAGGCCAAAGCTATCAGCATACTTACAATACACACTAAATGCGCTTGAATTATTTATATTCAAAAGGCATATTCATGAGAATTGGGAGCAGGTAAAGTGAATGGGCGGAAATGTTAACTAGTTTTTGAAGCTCAAGCAGCTTGACAATGGCATTAGAAGAGAAATGCTAAAAAGTTTTAGTCGACCAACGAGAGTGGAGACTGCTTAGTCACTCAATTAGTACGGTCAGTTCGTTTGGTTTTTATGCAAATCTGTAGACAACAAGAACGAAAGCTATGCCATTAGACTGTACATCAACTGTACATTAACTTGTCCTGTTTTTGTTTCATTAGCCAATGACTTGGGAGAAACCAGTGTGGGTTGAAATCATTCATGGCTATGCCACATTGTGTGGCTAGAATGTTTTAAAATGAAAGCGTCGCAGCGACTAAACAATTCTTGACAATTTGACACTGGCTGACAGCGTACTAACAAAACTTATAAAAACTAACAAATTTGCCACAGTTAAGCTGCACCTTGACCTTTTTAAATAACGAGAGAAATTCATTATAGTACTACAATACCTAATGCGGTGAATATTTACAAATACAAAAGTTATTTTGATGATAAAATGAGATACTAAATAAATTAACTTGAAACTGGTTTGTATATATACGGGAAACAATTTACTATTTTAGAAGCCAAAAACAAACAAAAGTCATAAGTATCATAGTCATAGTATCACTTCTTCGGATCATTAGTGGATTGTTTTGGATTGTTGAGGTTTCCCTTTTGGCCAGAGTCTGATGGCTGGATAATAGATGAATGCGGTTCACGTGGATGATTGGCAGAGTCCTCATTCCGAAATGATGGCGTAGTTCTTAGACGGGTTAGGGATGTTATAGCCTGCGTTTCCAAATCAGCCATAATTTTCTGATAACAATGATGTGATGGACTGAAACCAGGTTCTGGTTCACGGGAAACATGACCACCGTCTTCACTGCTATGACTGGCCGATCGCTCTGAGGCCATAGACAACGATGCTATGGCCGATAACTCCTCACAGCTGGGGCATATATCTATTGTGCTGAATTCGGAATCTTTTGTTGTATTGCATTCTGAATCCACATTTGAGCTAGTTGCGAAATGAGAAAACTCTTGCTCTATCAGACGACGAGCCAATGGCACTGATAGAAATTCTTTGTAATGCAATTTGCGACGTCTTTCAAATTCCAAACGACGCACTTTCTCCTCGACAGATTCGGGGAAATCTTCGTCATCGGACGATTCATCGGAATCATTTTCCATACCAAATGATGGTGCCTCTTGATTAGAAGCAAGACGCAATTTCTCTATAAGTGTTGTCGTATCCAAATCTGTTGGTATATCCTCTTCAAATACAAACGGAGTCTTTGGTTCATCAATGATCATATGTCCATAATCCTTATCAGCGGGATGAAATGTCTGCAAAACGTTTAGCTCATCAAATTTGGCAGTTTTCGTTGTTTGTGGGGGATTTTGGCCGTAAGCGCTTCCGGCCTTGAGTATGCCACGAACAGCATCGTCATTTTCCATAGTGGCTTCTTGGAATCTATAAGAAAATATAAATATGCTAATCTATTTAATAAAGTTATTCTTCATATGTTCGGATGTGTACATTTGATTACTGAAAGAATTCTGAACGCCTTAATGCTAAGATGTTTGAAAAATCGAAAGTAACTTGATTACATATTCAACTTCATTAAAATTTCACCATAAAGTAAATGAAAACCATTCAAAAAGAAAAAGTCAGCAGTTCTTTCTGCAATCATCCTCGAGTATAATCCTTGTTGTATAGATGTCAAGCATTCAATTATACTCATACAACAGGAACTAAAAACTGCAACTGAAACAGCGACATCAACTTCAACTTCCTCTCCATAAGCCACAATCGCAATCGTCAGACCACAAAGTAAACTCATTTTGACGTGTTCATCATGGGTATTCGGGATGAGGTAGGAGCAGAAGAGCTTTAGGTATCTCAAATGGATCCAGAGCAGCGCTTCATTATTGACGCTCTGACCCAAGTTTTTGTTATTGATGTAAACATATTCATCACGATGCCGCTGCTACTGTTGATGCTGATGTTGCCGTTGCAGTGCACTACTGGCAGCAGCTGCCACTTCAACTACACTTCACTGCACATGTGGGCATGTGTGTGAGTATTTGTGTGTGTGTCTGTGTCGTCATTTTTTGCCATTTTACTCAAAGCGGAAGCAGAGAGCACAGGATCTCATATTGGTATGGCTGGAGTTAAGGCAAGTGCATGTATTGCGAATTGATTGCAGCACATTATTTCACAATTTTGCCAGAAAGTAAACAAGGCTTGTTGCATTGCCGCATCAAAGTAAACGATACACTGCAACAAAAATATGCAGCTATTAGGAAAATTCTCAAATAGAACCTCTTATTTATCTTCTGGTAATATCCAAGCTAAACTTATACAAACATAAGGTGTACCAATTCCAAATTTTCATATTCATATGATTACCTTATTTAAAACTTCAAAATGGTAACTTAATTTACATTTACATTTTAATATAATATTGCATTTTATTCATTTATATCAGCTTGCTATTTAATTTCTTAAAGACTAATGTAAATAGACAAATAGCTAAAGAAATTATGGAATGAGTTCTACACGTTAAAAATATGAATTAAATATAAAATTATTTTAACCAAACGTACTGCCAATTGTCTCAATTTTAGCTACCAAATAAGGAATTAAGGGATCAGATTTTTAAGAACATTTTTTTAGGTAGAAGAAATGTGTCCCCTAACAAATGTAATTCTGGAATATTTTTAATAATATATTTATATGCTACAAAGTATTCTTGACAATAAATGTGCTAAAGGTTTATAATTTAGAAAACGGTTGCAAATTTTGTTTTATTTAAATGAAGCAAACTAGGTACTTTTGCGTGAAAAACACGTCATAATATTTGCATTGACTAATCATGTATGTAATTAGTCTGTAAGTTTCTACGTTTTTGTACTCATGTTGAACATATTACAACTACATTATTGTTATTTGGCTCAGTGTAAACGAGATTTAGGCCATATTCATAGGGACTGTGAAGGTTTCTGCTTATCAGCTGTGGCAATGCGTCAAACAAGGCGATAAAAGTGACTATGAGGTTGATGATGATGGTTGATGTTTCTAAAACTGCTACTGACGATGGGTCTTGATATTGATGATGGGATGGATGTTAGCCAAAAAGTGCAACTAGTCAATGACAATTTCAATTTCAGTTGCCATATTCCGTTTGCCGTTTTCAATTCGTGTTCTTTGACTGCCTAAGCTAGCCACATGGAAGGGGGAGCTATGCAACAATTTTTCTTGAATGCAACGGAACTGCAGTTTGGTGCGATTGCCTTGCATTTGTATGCATTCGGTTTATGCGCACAGACATGCCCACAAACGCACATGGACACATATACACAACCAAAACAAACATATGCACATACATAAGTAAGGAAGCGAGGTGAAGGAATTGTTAGAGTTAGAGAACAGGAAGCTGCATCATCCTGTTGGTTACATCCCTACTCACATCTCAACGCAATTTTATGGCAATCATAAATTTCACTTGATTTTTTGGCTTTTTTCCCAACTCTTCCTTAAACCCTCACAACTTTTACGTAACATACAATGGCCGGGCATGTGCATCCGGAGCGATGGTTTCGTAAGAACTTATTGGTTCTGTATGCCCACCTTGGATTAGCAGTTGGTCATTTCAATTGGCAATTGGTTGGTCAATGGATTTCAACTGTCCACTGTCCCATTTTCACCCGTTTAATACCACGGTACGGTTATGCATATTTATTAAAAACTGTCTGCTGCGATTAAAAGCCAATCAGACCAATTGCAAATTCCTTTTATTGGCCTCCGAACTTTATAAATATTTAAAATTTAATTTTGCCATTCCACCACACATCCATATAGTAGTGGGTGACTGTGTGTGTGTGTGTGTGTCTGCTGTTGATTTCAGTTGGTTTGGGCTTTTATTTCATAGTATTTTTCTGCAGTAAGATTAAAATGAGTGGTTCTTGCAACTCGCCTCCACTTGGCTTCTCCTGCTGCATTGCCATCGAAGCGTGAAACGTTGCAAAAAGCAACATACACCCAAATACACCCAAATACACACAAACTAACACACATTTATACACACGTGGGGAGAACACGTTGAGCGCAAATGTAGCGTATTTCCTTTTTGGCTTTAGCCATCGACCAACAAAAATACAAGTGCATAGAACACTAGGATCCTACATCACATCCTGTATAGTGAGGCAAGTGAGAGCAAAACTAGCGGAGTGTTTGTGGAGAGCGTGTCGCAGTTAGCTAGCGCTTGACAGCTTGGCAAACAGTTAAATAAAGTTGGCAGTTCGCCTGCTCCCTCCATCCCTCCCAAACCTTCATCGCCGTTGTGTTCTGTGGTTGCTTGTTACTTTATTCCGTTGCCATGCATCCCGATTATTATACTCTACTTAATCAAAGGGTGAACTAGTGAACTCTCTAATAATATGCACTAAAACAGGAAAATGTTTTCTTCTTGCTCAAGGATACAATTTGACTACAATTTGACAAATTAAACCAGAATTATTTAGAAAATGAAAATCTTAGAGAACCAAGAGATTTAGATGTAAAGTGTCTAACGTTAAGGTTTATGTTTAATATATTAAAACTATGTATTATTGATTTTAATACTTGAACTTAGTACAGAATTAGGTAACCTCTTTGCAAGATAATTTTGATTTTTCGTAATTTTTCGACTTACGACTTAATTAAAGAAAGCTTAAAAAAATTGTGTTTACAGAGAGATTTTTATTGTAGTATTTAATAGAATAATATGCAAATATAAGTTCAGACATTTAACACTCAGAAATTATTTGAAATTAGTTGTAAGGACACTAGGATAAACTGAATGATTTCAGTCGTTCTATTTACTCCAAGTTTAACAAATTTCAATTCCAACGTTCATTTCTTGTCCTTGAACTATATCACAGTATTAGTTTCTATACTGTTTTTTAATCTTTTTCTATTTATTTAATTCCCTTCGCTCAGAAAAGAAGTTATCTTAAATTGCATTTACATGACGATAGAGTATATTTGGGAATACTTTTCTGCAACTAATTTTAGCATCATTGCCAGTGCCAGTGCCATTTGCAATTGAGTAAACTTGTGGGATATTTTCTAGTTAATATGCAACTATAATTAAACCAATTTAATTAGATTTTTGCCAATTTGACGAGCGGACGAGTTGCTGGTGCTGCTTGTGCTTTTCCTCCTGTTGCTACTGTTGTTGTTGACATGTTTTGCTGCTTGAAACTAAAAATGAAATTTAATTAAAATTGTGTAAACAACAAACAGCAGCCCTAGAAAAACCTTTAATGTGTTTATGTTTGTGTTAAAAATATTATTCGAAAATATTCTATTCTATTCTTCCAGGTTAAATGCATCAATAACTGCACAGCATTAGTAAATAAAAGGGAAAGGAAATTTACACTTGTTAATGTAATTATTAATATTAATGATACTGATTATATAAAGGATGTTAAAGGACTTTTAGTTTCTTAATCTTTTATTCTTTACATTTAAATGTCCGAACATTTTTTATCCCAAATAGATGTGATTTCTTTTTCTAAGCCAAAGAATTTATAATAAGCATGTATTCTAGTTTAAATAAACCAAGTTTTTTTTGTTGCTCATCATAAATATTTGTATCGTTTTTGTTCAGAAGGAGAAAGTTGCAGTCCTTTTAACAATTTCATGGCACACAATTGTCTGCTAATGAATATGAATTACGAGAGTCACTTCTTATAAAACCAACAGCAGCATTCATATCCATATAGCGCACACGTGTCAGCAGCACTTGACAACAAACAGAGGGACAATGAGACAGTGAGAAAAAACAACAGACAGACAGACCGACAGACAGATAGACAAGACCAGGCCAAGCCAAACAAACAGTGAAACAAACCAAACAAACAACAAACATGCAGACAGACCAACTACTTACTTACTTACTTACCCACTTATGTGAGGCAAAGAAACTTATGCGGCAAGTTGTCTTTTCCCATAAACTTGTTGGTAGTTACAGTAGTTCTTTTCTTTTATACTTATATCGCTGTAGCCGTCGCCGTCGCCGTTGCCGTTCACTGGAAACAAAAACGAAACTTCCACGAGTGCAAAACTCACATAAATTAAGCGCCCAGGCAAAAGTCACAAAATGTCAAATGCAGCAAACACAAAAACTAAAACCCAAATTGCAACGAATGAAGGCTGCAAAAGGAAGCATAGGAGAGTGGGGACAACAAACAGAACAGCAAAAGGAACGGCAATTTTTTGCCCTGCTCCTTTTTTTTTTTTGTTTGTTTCAAGGAAAAATTACGCTCAGCCCTTGGGGGCACTGAGTCATCAGATGTTGGAATGGTTAGGTGGAGTGAAGGAAATGCGGCCAATTTGTAGTCATAGCTGCGAATGAAAGAATGTGTGTCTCCTCCTGCCACTGTTGGTCGTATCCTCTGTGGTCGATATGCGCTTGTTGGCCTTCAAAAACTGACATCCAAACGACAGAGGCCGTGGGCGCAATAAAAGGAACAAAAGGATCTAACGCAAAAACGAACAAAACGAGAAAAAGGTTACAAAAAAAAAATAACCAACGAAAGGGAAACGCGACGCGAAAAAAAAGTTAACTATGATTTATGGCTCTTTGGCCGCACGCAATGGAAACTCGTTTCGAAAGTTTGCATCTTTGCCAATTAAATTATTGAAAATATTTTCGGGTTTAGAACCAAGGATTTGTGAAAAAGACAAAAACACACCTGACAACATAAGTCAGAAAAACAACTTAAAATGAACTTTTGTTTTAATAAGTCACTTTTTTAAAAACAATTTTCGGTTTTTCATTAATATGAATTCGACTGGAAATTTTTGGCCATAGACTCTAATATTAAGACTCGAAATCTTCTCTTTGGTTGGCCTGTGTAATGAACACTGCGAAATGAAAAATCATGCAAATGAGTTTAGAAGCAAAATTGTCTGGCGGGTCCCAAAAAGCAAATGGATAGGGAGCTGACTGCTCTTTCGCTTCAATCCTTGTACATATGTCTGACTGTGTGTAGTTGAAATAATGGTCACGAAATAAAAACGAATCAGGGAAATTCACTGGCACGGCCTCAAAAAGGGAATCAGCAAACAAGAGACTCGAAAAAAATATCCTTAGAATGAGAGCGAGAGGACAACCCATCAAAGTAAAAAGAATTGGTCAGCCACTGCCAATCGTGATGATGATGATGATGGTGGTGAGGAGGCAAATGATGACGTTCCCGCTGCTAACGATGATACCAACAACCGGGATGACAAGGGATGACAATGGCAGACGCTGCCAGAAACAGTAAATGTTGCATGCGATACGTCGTCGTCTGTTGCAAGCTGGGCGTGAAAATGCAATTTACTTTCCCTACAGCCACACGGCGAAATTCGTATCAGAGATGACCGCCTGGGATATAAGAAAAGCTTTTTTTGTGGTTTAGTTTAGTTTATTATTATTTTTATTGAAATTAAAAAGTATTTAAGCTATTCTCCTTTTGTAACTCTGATGATTAATTTGTAAGGTTTTTGGTACAAAGAATGTTGTATAAAAAGGCTTGAAATAAATCCTGCCTGATAAGATTCCTGCAACATAATGAGGTACATTTGGCTTTGGTAATAAGAATATTAAACCTGTTCCTTTTAATGTTAGTTATAGAGTTATATGAGATAGATTTGGCTTTGAATGCAATACAAACTAATTTGGGCTATGGGATCAAAAACCAAAAACCTTTGTAGATAATTAGATTAAACATCTAAACCGTGGCTCAGTGGAGAACTACTAATTTAGTGGCTCTTGAGCTCAAGCCAGAAAGTAGGTGGCGTTTCATCCCCCAAAGAAACAATAATTAAGAGGTAATTCCATCAGCGATTATGGAAGGGTTTGTGAATTAAGAACAGAGAAAATCAACAAAAAAAAACTCAAAATTTACATATATTTGCCCAAACAATTAATTTAATTTCGATTGATGAATGCCACATGCTTATGGATTAAAGTTTTGCGCTTTTCAGGATTAGCATCTCTGATAGTTTTTAGTGGTTATGCCGCAGGCTACATCATCCTACGGTTCCTTTGTTTTTGAGGCAAGTTCAACAAAAAGCTTACCACAACAATTGTAATTAAAACCAACACTAACCGAAAGAGATAAATATCTTGGCACAGAACAGACAACAAAACTAAAAAAAAAAGGAAACAAAATCAACATTTGCTGAAAAAGTGAAACAAAAGTGTGCGGAGGATAAAACTTTTACTTTTTTCTTTTTTTTTTATATATATATTTATATGTATATATATAAGTATGTTTGGTTTTTGCACGCTTTTGTCTGGGCTTTTTGTTACCCTTACTTACTCCTTACTCCGATCCTGCGAAATGACCGACCAGGGAGCTGCCATAATACAATTTATACGACAACACTTTAGTGCAAAGTTTATGCGAAATGTTTACAACGTGCCATAAAAGCTGGACAATGCATGGTCAAAAGAGGGTGGCCTTGAGGGGTGCGTAACTAGTGCAGTTCCTTATACACTCGCTTAAGTAGGAATGATCTCTCACCCGTATACCAGATGTATGTATATACCGTATATAGTTTCGGATCCAGATTGAAGTTCATTGCCTTGTTTGCTGCTCAAATTGTCGCATGAAATTGGCAGCTACTAAAAATAAAGTAATAAACTAACTTTAACACAGGTTGCCCAGTCTGGTAGTGATGCCACTCCGGCACCATCTTGTGGCTAAACACAGTGTTATGGTAATGGCTTATGGTTACAAATATGATTTTTTACAACTCGCACTTTTACTAGACAGTTTTTAATGCTTGCTGCGAAATGTATATTAAAGTGTGAATATCTGTGTGGGATAATTCGAAAACTTTGCTTTGGGGATTATAAAAAATAAATTCTGTCTACTTGCTGTCTAGACTGACAGACACACCCATATGATGAGAGAGGCTATGAATGTGAATTCATGAATTTTTCTATAGTTAAATATCTAGTTGTTAAACATAGTACGAAATAAGTAGCCAGTTGTGAAACTAAAGGGTGCCTCTTCCCTCGAAGGAAGTAAGTTCTTTATAAAAGGTTTTTTCTTTAAGTTAATAGATGTCGGACAAAACAATCGTGTAAAAATTTCCCTATTGGGCATTGAAGAACGGAAAAATTCTAGCCAAACTATTAAGTTAACATTAAAGCGATCTTAGAAAAACCTTAAGTGACCTAAATGCGACAGAAAGTCACAGTAAAGTGACCGAAATGTGAAGTAAACTAAAGTAAGCTAAACTTGTTTGCAATTTTCATCAAAACTAACAGCAACATAAAAATTGCAGGGGTTAATATCGATATTTTTGTTTGATCCCTTATACATAATTTACTTTACATATGTATGTTTGTAACAATACAACTGAGTTTTGTTTAAATGAATTAACTTTATTTTTACAGTTTACAATCATAACTAGCGTAAAATTTAGAAGTAAAAGACGATTGTTTAGAAGAATTAATGTCTAGCGACAGAACACTATCTAAAATTTAATAATAATCAAATATTTCATACATATTAAATATAAAAATAAATATATATTTTTAAAGCTTATTCATTGATTACATTTCAAAAATCAAAAGTAATTTAATTATATAAAAAAAAAACTATGAATCAGTTTCATTCATTCTTTGATCTAATTAAAATTAATTCCGAATCGACATAATTAACCCCCATAACTTGTTGTTATCCATCATTCCTGGCAAAATGTCAACGACACTGTATATTTTCCGCAACATTTTCACAAATTTCATTATACGAATTTCCCATACGGAGAAATTTAATTAATAACAAGCACAAAATGCTTGTGGGCATTTTCAGGTCGATTTTCCTTCAACAACATCAGTTCAGTTTATCATTCAATCAATTTATATCAATTTACATGAAAATTACTTTAGTAACCGATTTGCAAAACACTTGCAACCCAAGGCACAAAATGCCACAGTGAATCTAATTTGTCGCCCTATCAAATTGAATAAGCAAATTCCCCATTCTCAGTACAACAAATCATGAAATCAATGGAAATGAATTTAGCAGATGGTTTTGTTTTTTTCGATTGCTGTTCATAAATATCACTGTCGCCTGTCCATGAAAATTTATAGACCATTCGCAGGCAATTATTCCCTCCCATAACATAGAGACCAGCGATGGAAACTAACATTCCGCATGCTCCATCAATTTCAATAAGCCAACGAGTGGAACTAACTAATCAAATCTCTTTTTGGCCACGTGCCTTTGCCACATTTAATTGATTTCAATTTTTGGTCACTCTGCTTCTAACCCAATGTAATTAACACTTACAAGCCCCAAAAACAAGTTTGCTTTTCCTGCAATCGTATTTATGTTGTTTTTTTTTGGTCTATATGTAGTACACTTCCATAAATTTGTGTTAAATTGAGACACTTGCGACTAATTTGCGACACATTTCGCTCAAAACTTTTTGCTAACGAAACGAAAAAAAAAAGAAACATTTCAGCAAAAGAGTATGTATATAATTTCGATGTGGGCAACTGGCAAACGAAGGAAACGACAAAAATAAAAGAAGGACAACGAAAAATTGTTCAACGAAAACTGAAAGGAAAAAAATGGAAATGAAAGCGTTGAAAATTAAGTGGAAATGAATTGCGCGCTTGAATTTCAATGGGGCGTCCGGCCAGTTGATGTTTACTCAAGTGGAAATCGAGTCACTTGGCAGAACCACGCACCACACCGTTTCCGGCCAAGAACTTTGCAGTAGAAGAACCACAAAAGGCAGAAAAGAGACAAAAATCCTCACAAAAACAACAGAAAAGAGAGGCAGAAAAAGGAAAACCTGAGTAAACCCAGAAAAATTCGAGGCAAAATATCGCTGAATGCTTATCTAAGCAAGCCCAAGTGAAAACACATCAAATACTCTGTATCGAAGTTTTCTATTCATACCAATTTTCCAATTTCGATTTGATCAGTTATTTGAATGCTTTCTTAATAAATAGATCTGAATAAGAAGAAATTGTCTATTACTAAAACTTAAGCTAAAAGCCCAAAAAAGAGTTTTAAAGACATCCATTACTAAAACTTTCAAGATAAAGAGTCGAACAGGCAGGTGTTTAGGTCTTTTCATCTATAAGAAGCGTCTTAGCAAAATCTTCCCTTTGATCATATCGTTGTCAGAGCTATAATTCTCAATATTAATACCCAGTGAGATTCTTAATAAATTTGACTAAGTACATAAAAGTAGAATCCTTTTCTATTATCACTTGAAATAACATTTGACCTTTTTGCGTATCTTTTGTTTTTGGATTTTGGCTAATTGTTGTGATGTTGATATGATTAGCAGTTTTCTTGTCTTCCTGTCCAAGTTGATTTTCCTGTTAAATATTTAATTAAGAATTCTCTGTAGTTTCCATTAGCTATCTCTATCTTTCTCTGGATGCAAAAGTTTGTTTAATAACTAATTTAGTCATTTTGTTTTGTAATTGAAAATTCCTTTTGGCAGCTTGAACTTGAAGAAAACTTGCCTTGGGTCTCTCTCTCTCTCTCTCTGCATGAAAGACTAGTATGGAATATAAATTTATTGTGATTTATTGTTCAAGGTTTTACTCTTATTTAACCTAATGGCAAGTTTATTACCAAGTTGACAAGGTATATTGATTTTTTGCACTTATTTGCAACCACACAGATGCAGGCAGCTTATGATTGTTAGAAAGTGTATTTGCTTTTTGTTTTGAAAGTTATTTATGCACTTTTTTTATGATTAATCCCACGGATTGATTGGCCCATGGAAATATCCAAGAGTAAATAAACTTCGTCTCGTCGGATAGTCATAAATAGTTCAGGTCAAGTGATTGTGCAATAAGTTACAAACTGACAATTAAATGCAGCAAGCAATTTTTGAGCAATAAATTCTTCGTTATTATTATAAGCCTAGTCAATTTATTTGCACAATTGCGAGAGAATACTTTACTCTGCGAGTGAAAGAACAACATTAAGAAAATTCTAAGCTTACGAAATACTGCAGCATTAGCAATCGATGTGATGATGACTTTGGAATGAAATGGTTCAAGGAAAGGAAATTTTATCTTTGTATAGATTTCAATTAGATGTTGTTTTTCATCCCCAACCATACCTTTAAATAACAAGACATGAAATTAAATGGAATAAATTATATATACATATTTTGTAGAAATTCTGGGAAACTTTAATTGACGAATCAAAATAAATGGAATTTATTTAGTCAATTTAAGCAAAATTCAATTTTTCTTGTTTGTTTAAGCTTTTAAATGCATTTAACAAGAGAAAAGAAACACTTAAAATGTGCAAACAATACGACAACAGTTTTCTCACACCTTTCACTTGGCATGGATTTTCAGATTGGTCAGATTATCGAAAGCCTTTAATCCGAAATTTCCCATCGGTCGCAATGGCTAGAGGGAAAAACATGTGTGGAATGAAATTTAAGTTGCCTCAATTTATGGCCGAATTGTCTTCGTCCTTGCATTCTCCTCGGACAATTGCCGTGTACATTTCATTAAGTGCATAAGCCCTCGTCCTGTCAGCGCTTGGCTGCGTGTGCAGCATTCATTTTGACCCCCTCCCCCCTCGTGCAACTATCCGTCTCTTCTTCTGTTTTGCCTTTTATTTTGTTTAAGCCGGAAAATTATTTTTAATGCTATTTACAGGCACAAATGAAAATGCAAGCGTAAATACAGCAAATGGCAGTCACGAAACTGGCCAACAACTTAACTGACATAAATGCCTTTGTCCGCAGTAACTGGAGAAACCCAAAATGAAAAAGGAAGAAAGCAAGAAAAACACGAAGGAAAAGGAACATTTTTTAAAGCTGCTGCATAGTTTTTTTTTTTTTGGTGGCATCGTATGGCCGTTTGGTCAGGCAATGCGCGTGTCACTGAAAAGTGCAGCTAAATATTTGCGAAAGCATTTGCGCTATTTACGATGGCATTTCGTGTGGCATGCCACATAGCCCTCGACAATGTGGCGGCATGCAACGGATGGATCCCCAAAAAAAAAAAAATACCACACAAAAACCCAAGACTCGAACAAAACACTTGAGCAGTGCAGCAGCAGCAGCAGCAACGGCCGCGCTGCAGTAGCGCATCAATTTTCATTTTGATAAATTATAAAATGACCCACCCAACGATGTCCTCGTCCCAAAAGGCATCTCTAAATGGATTGCTTGGCATTCACTTAAGCATTAACCCATTGTGAGGCAATAAAAATGGTAAGTGAATTGCCATAAAAGTCATACTAGCCGACAGTCCACGGTCAAGTATTAGAACAGGAACTTTGTACTTCATCATGGACGATATCAGTTGGCACCTGGAACTGTTTAGCTGATAGCCATGGATGATACATATATGAATGAAACTATAGAGCAACCGCAGCGATATTGCGTTAAGTTTAAGATTAAAAGATTTTGAAAGATATTTAAGTGCAAACTTCTTGGATCCTGATAAAACAACGCAAACTACATAGAAAGTAATTTAATCGTCACAAATGCAACTAAAACGATCCTTAACTTGTCCGTGGACAATTGACAAGTTCTCAAAATCGATGCACTTGGGTTGTCTATGGGTTAACAATAAGCCATTGGAAATGGCACGCACCTGGTGTGGTTAAACTGAATGAAAAGAGTTGGTCTTTTCGCTTCAACATCATAGCCATCTACCTCTTATGTACATAACATGTGAAGGCAAGTGACACTATCTAATTGATTGTTCTGTTGACGTAAAATGAAGCTAATAAAGATTTATGTACGTTTGCTTGAAGTTTTGTTTACTTGTTCTAGAGTAATTTTTTATGGTAAACCTTTTTGAAACTATTGCACCTGGTCAAACAGAATTTGGGGTTGGTCAGGAGTTGCTCAGACTATCCCTTTTGCATTTTTCTTACCTAAACAAATATAATCGCATGAATATGCAGACGCATGCCAGGCTCGAGCACGTATCGCTCTTGGTGTTTATTTGTAATCAATTAACGGATAAGGCAATTTGTTTTAAGGACAGCTGTTTGGCAGGATCAACAACAGCAGTAGCTGCAGCAGGATGTTGGGCAAGGCGTGACAAGTTCCATGCCAGCTGTCGATTATATAATATTCCAATTTCGTTCACTCTATAATCCCATTTACATAATTACTGACGAAAATGCAATTAAATGCAAACTTTCAATTTAGATTTGATGTTTCTTTTTTTTTTTGATGGAAACTTTTCGCATTTTTCAGAATCAGTGTAAATATTGATCATTTTGTGAAAATATTTTATTTGACCAACAAATTGTAATGTATGAACTTTAACTCGCTGGTTACACAATCAACTTTTTGTGTTGAGTGTTAAATTACAAAATTTTTACGCCATAAAATCAATGAAAATATTTATGAGCAATAACCTTTGCGTATTTGTCCCTGTGTGTGTGTGTTTTCACCAGGCTAAAAACAAATAACGTTATATATTTATTTTGCATTTTGTGCATAAATTTTATGACAAAAACAGAAACTACTACAAAAAGTCGCATTTACCATATATACATATAAATTATTGGCACATGCACAGATTTTGGTCAAGCCTATAAGGACAGGTAGATGACGTTGCCAGAGACGTCAAGGGATGATAAAAGGCTGGCAAATACATAGAAAGAGAATACAAGAGAAAATATTAAATGAACGAATATTTTGTTGATATATTTTAATAAAGCAAATCTTTGGATAGCTATAACATGCCTACAAAAGAATAGATACTAGCTTTCTTTTCAATGTTTACTTGAATTAGGGTGACACTCTAACTAAAACTATCACTTAAAACATTCGCTAACACTTTTCTGACTATGAAAACAAAAACTGAATATTGAAATTTTAAGCTTTGCTTTTATTTTTTTGGTTTCTCTAATTGAAATTCCCAACTGGTTCAAGTGTTGAAGTAGTGGCATGACTTTACAACTTTAGGATGGTTAGCAAAGTCTACTGATAAGAAAGACTCGAAATTGACCTCGAATCTGCTCGAAATATTATAAGGAAGCCATATTTAGTCTTAGAAATGGAGATCTATCAATTGACGCTATGAATAGGTTAAAAAAATAATAAAAAGTAAATTTATTCTCTTCTTTTGAATTTGGTTATTTAGGCAAGGATTTTTTTTAAAATATCTTTAAACTGGCCAAGAAAAAGAAGTACTTTAAATGGAGTCTACTTGGAGTTGTGGCATATAAAAATCGTTCCCATCAACTTTAATTTGAAATGCCCCTGGCATTTGCTGTTACAATATTATTTTTATGGTCAATGGATTTTGTTTTAAATAAAAAGTAAAAGACCATAAGGGAGACAATCGGAGCTATATAAACGAATTTTGTGTTTTTCAATAGATTTGCGAAATCCGTTTGTGAAAGTACAAAAAAAAAGATCCACCTATAGATTTTATATATACATATGTATGTGTGTATGTATGTGTCTATCGTGCAGTCAAAAAGTATTGTTGCTCTTTGTGAAGTGAAAATCAAACACTGTATAAAATAATGGCCAAATTGTGAAATGAATGCCCTTGTACGTGGCTTTGTGTGTGAGTTGAGGTTGTTTTTTTTTCCGTGCTGCAAACACTTTCGTTGTTTTCCCCTATAACTATCAGTTTTCAATGAGAGCTTTTCATTGTTGTTATTTGCTGCCTTTTGTGATTCTATATGAACAATTCAGAAAAAACAGTAGAAAGCAAATGCAAGTGATTTAAGCACACACAAATAAAATAGAAAAAAAGAGACGAGAAAAACTGGATATTGTTGGCCTTTAACTAGATGGTATCAATGGTTGAAAGTTTTAAGCGAAAACATTCGAAATATTTCAGAATTTGTGTATTTTTTGTTGAGAATTCACTTTTGCATTCCATCAAGCGAAAGTTGTTCTTTTTTTTTTGTTTTTGTTTAGTTTTTGGTCTAAGTAGAGAATTATAACACCATTTCAGATACTTTTGGTTAACAAAAGTTTGGCTAAGAAACTTTTACATTGTCAGTTAGTGTGTGTGTGCGAGTGTAAGTGTAAAGCCAAAGTAGTTTATCCAAAGGATTTTTACGCTTCTTGGGCCCGTTGTTAGCAGGAAGTGTTTACATATGCGCATAAAGATGCAACAGAAAACTTTGGTTACGGCCAACTTAGTTTCCATTTCCACTATTATACAATATAAATAGCGGACTGCATGCTGCGGAAATAATTTACGCTAAGTTGGCAGCAGATCCAAGGACTTATCAAGATTTGCTAAGCAAATGCCAGAGTAAAATGTTCATCCTGTTTATGTTAATGATAATAAATTGCTTAAACAATTGAAATTTATATAAAACCCAGAGACATACATAGTTCGACTTCAAAGTTCAAGAAGAAATTTTTTAATTTAAAGTGTTTGTAAATCTAAGTTGTTTTGGTAAAAGTATTCAAAATTTCGAAGAGACGTCGCGAAATTTGTAATATAAAGGCTTAAAAGAGTTTTTGAATAAATTCAAATTGTTGGCGTTTTTTTTGTTTGTTTCTAAAGATATTTACCAACTTGATTGGCTATCGAATTTATTGTTTTTCAAGTAGATGTTAGAGTCCACAGCCTAGAGAATTTATTCAGCTTAGTTCTCAAATTCATAGAACTCAAAAAAGAGGTCAGGATCATATTTTCATAGATTATAGAATGTTTTATGAAGCGTAAAGAACACTCTTGAAACGGAAATGAATAGGGCATTAAAACATTTTGATTCGAACTAAGCCTTCTCCATCTCTTTTAGTTTCATATATCTACTGATTTTTGCATATTATTGTTAAGTTTTTCTCAGAAAGAATATCATCAGTAAAATTATTTGGAATACAGGATGAGCTATAATATTTCAATGGAAAATCATAATTGAATTTCCTTTAATATATTAAAGTTGAAGCTTGCACAAAGCAAAGCAAATGGAACTATTCCGGATAAAAATTACGGCCACAAAATCGGAGCTGGGCCACACAAACATAGACAGAGACGCATCAAACTCCATTGTCCGGCGAGGACTTAACAGCTCTACACATACACACATAAGGTCCCTGTGTGTGTGTGTGTAGATGTACGTGTATATGCTGCATCGTTTAGATTTAGTGCCGCTTGTTACGCTTTGATGTCATGTCATTTATAAGCGACGCTCAGCAAACCCCGCAGGCCACAATTCTCTCTTTCTCTCTCTGACCATCTCTATGTATACATATGAGTCCGTTCGCATCACCCAGAACTCCCTTGTGCTCTACGTTTAGCCAGCTCTGTTTGTCTCCCCATCTCTCACTCTGTTGCTATCTCTATCTAACTAACAAAATGCAAACTGACATTTCTGCATGAAGCAACTTTTTGCCTTCAAATGATGAAAATAAATGGCAAACTTTAACAAAAACTTTAAGGTATATTGCGTATACGTCACGTATGTGTATGGCTTGTAACTATGCCTTAGCTGAGTAATTTACGCACAATAATGCGCATCGCTGAACTCTTCCCCTCCAGATGATTGATGTATGGACGTGTTAATTAGGTCCAAGAAAAAATAGCGAGCACAGATACACGAGAAACGACACGAGCCAAAAACGAAATAAAAGAACTGAACTGAACCCAATAAAAATATACCAGTAAGCAGAAAAACTTGAGGAATTGATTGATTTCTTGACACAAGCACATTAATCAGCAGTAGTTTCATTTGATTGAACCACTTCTACGAAAGGCCTAACACGCATACACACACATACAAAATTAGGGCCAAAAGAAAACAAACTTTATGACCAATGCTTGATTACCGTTAACTGTTAACTACCAACTGCCAATTGCTAACTGTTGGACATGCACTTTTCGCCTAGGCTGAGGACAAATTCAATTTATTTCAAGTTTTGCACCAACAAAAAACAAAAAAAATGAAGAAAAATTGCAAGCTGTTCACTAAATCAAAAACAGATTTCGGCAACAAATTCGTTATGCACGTGACATGTCCAAAAAGCCAACCAACAAAAAATGAAGGGAAAGAACCAGCTAACAAACACCCAGACAATGCAATGCTCTACCAGTATATGGGTGGCCGTTTTTTCCTGGTGTGGGTGCCTAAAAGAAATTTGAATAAGTGAATTTAAAAAGCGTTGGAAAAAGCAAAGGGAAGAGTAGAGAAAGCAAAAAAAAATAGACACAGGGACACACACACACACATACAAACTCATACTCCTAAAGCCAAGGACACTTTCATGAAATGCAATTTCGCACTTGTAAACTTTTATGGCTGCATGTGTGTGGCGGTCGCAAGAGCTGAAAAACTTGGCGGGTTTATAGCCAAAGACTTTGCTAATGTCCAATTTGTTACTATCTACGAGTATATGTATATCATTTCCTGTATATTGTATGATGTATTGTGAGGAAATTTGAATATTTCTTGACGTCTCTTGTGGCTTTAAAAGAAGCTTTTTTTGTGGGAATAAAATATAATAATGGAATTGAAATGAATTGATAAATATTGATATTTGACCGATTGTATATAGGATTTAGTAAGACATCTCCGATCAGCTGGTTGACTAGAATAAGTTTCCAGAAACGATAAAGTGAACTTAGCAAGAAGACTAATGATTCGAATCGATTATAAGACAACAATCGAAGGGTTTTCGATCCAATCTATTTACTAAATCTTATCAAAATATCAAATATCAAAATATAGTCCTACACGTATTATATTTTCGATCTGAAGCAGTTACTTTTAATTAATAACTACTTTCCCAGTTAAGACTTTCTTCTTTTATTAGCCTAAACCCATGTAGACTATTATTTTGAAGCTGATTGATATTAATATATTCAGATTACCGTCTTTAACAACTTTAAATTTCGATTTAGAATAAATCTGTCAAAAGAATAGGTAACTAGATTTGCTTTCAAAGAGTTTGTATGTTTTTAATTTTCAATACATTACATTACCATTTATTATTGCCTTTCCAAAAAGACTTTAAAGAAAGAAATCCATTGAATCCAACTGAATAATATTATCTGTTTCGGAAATTTTTTATTTTCACACCCTATAAAAGCAATCAAGTATAGCCTTAAAAGTAACCTACTAAGGCTTAACTGCATTCTAAGCAGTGTTAATCTTTACAAAAAGTTTTTCAACTATATGCCTAAAGATAGAGATGGGCATCTCTAGGAATAGGTTGTTCTTTTTACCACTCTAGTCGACTTTTGCCTGGCATTTTTATCAGCAACATGCAAATCTGCTTCAACATTTGACTGTTGATGGCGCATTTGCTTCGTAGGGCTTTCATTTTCTCACACAACGTTCGTTCTTATTTTTTTGGTTTTTGGTTTTTTTGTTTGTTATTTGCTTGTGTGTGTGGTGTGTGTGTGTGTGAGTGAGTGTGTAACTTGTTTATTTGCATGTCGTTGGTTAGGCTCAAAAAGGCAGCGAGTTCTACAGGCGAGCTAGCCTTTTATTTGCACACTTTTGCTAATGGATTCCTTTTCTTATTTCTTTGCACTTTTGCGGTTGCACACGGCGTATGCTTAATATTTTAGATTGCTTTTTTTGCCTGTTTCGCGTCCTTAGTGAGTAGGATACCTTAACTACTATAAATTATGTTTTATGCTTCATTTGGCTTTCGGTTTTCATTTTAATTTTCGTTTTTTTTTTTTCCTTGTTTTATTCAAGGCCTGCGGCGACTTAATTGAAAATTCAATTAGACCTGTGCAAATATTTTTTGGCTGTCCAGGCAAGAAAAGGGCGAAATTGAGTTTATCTAGAAAAAGGAAAAATTGGGCAGACCAAGAGAGATGGAGAGTGAAAAGCAAAAGGAAAATGCAGCCATGTTGATGTTTCCATTTGCTGTTGCATTTTAATTACAACTTAAATATCTCAGTGCGGTTTGTCGGCGAAGTGAATTACAACTTCACTGAACCGCAAAATGAAAGTTGTTTATTTTAGTTAGTTTGTTTGTTTATTTTGCAGTTTTTTTTTTTGGGTTAGGAGAATTGGAGGTTCTAACTAAATCAATTTTGTATATAGTGCAGTTAATTGCATATGCCATCAGCTGATTAAATAACGCAGTTCTCTCAAAGAGACCCACACTTTCACTAAACAGCTTTAACCCAGCCTTGAAATGGGATTTCCATCCTTCTCATGGCCTTTCAGATCCTATCTCTAGTTTCTGTGCCACCATGTGAATTGTGTGGGTGTGTGTGTGTGTATTCCTTTGGCATTGGCTTGGGCGAACGTGACTTGATTGTCAGTTGCAATTTAAGAATTTGATAGTTTGACAATGCATTTTGGCTCGTTTCGTTTCGTATCGTTGCTTTTCCTCCTCTTTTACTCTATTCAACGTATTTCTATTTGATTCCAAGTCAAAAAAGAAAATATAAGAAGAAATGGTCATGCTGCATTTGCCATTCGTTGCGTGCTGCAGGAACATTAAAATTGTCGCATAAATAAGCAGCTAAAGGACAATAGACCAAGAAAAAAAGTAAGGATATACGGACAAGAGACTCAGAAGCGTAGGTCACTTAGGGAATTCTATTTAGGTAATTGCATGAGGTAAGTTTGCAAAATTTTAGAGTATTATTACGAATTTTGTCTTTGGCTTAAACATATATATTAAGAACTGAGAAATATAAGCCATTAACAAAATGAACAACATCTTAGTCCACATTAAGTGTATATCTATAAATGTAGACATTGATCTTATCACAACAAAACATCTTCAATTTTACATTATTTAGAATGGAAAATAAATAATAATAGTTTTGTGTCAAAAAAAAAAAAAAACAAAAGGAATAAAGAAACTAAGCTATGATAAACATTCAATTATGTAAAAGAATAATTTATTCATTTGTATTCGATTATTTATTTTTTTAAACCTTAAACTAACGAGATTATTTTAGTAAATCGATGTTCCTTTTTTGATTATAAAGTGAATATTATTGTCTCATGTTATTTTTCCCTTAGGTAAATAAAGTATTTTTAACCCCCTTTGGTATGTCCTTGTAACATAATATATGTGTTACTAGCTTAAAGTTCTTTAAATCAATTTTTGATCTATTTTTTAGCTGATGTTCTATCGAGGAAAAAGGAAAGCTAAATCATGCGTTGTATATAGAAAGCCAATATAAGCGGATTAATTTTAACTATAAATTTGGAATATTGACTTTGGATGTGCCACTTGTCTTCGGTCTATCAATCTTACAGATATCTTACAGATATTTATGAATGAAATGTTTAAAACTTAAAACCATTTTTATAACTAAAGCAAAGGTAGTAAAACTTTTAATCAGTTTTCATTTGTACCCACTCGAAAATGTTATCATTCATATGAACTCCGTTGGGTAGATAGTGAATATTTAATTTCAAAGAGTGAAAAAACGACGACATGAATAAACTTTTATGCTCGAACTCTGGCTTAACATTTTATCAATCAACTGAAAAAGTGTAGTTAACTGTACCAGAAGCATTTTTACTACAATATGCTTTTATTGAATTTATTTCGTAATCTGCGTATAAATAATAAAAGAGTGTTTTTTATATTTTGTTTTTGGGAATTCCAATTTGTTTTTGATGGATGACTCCTCTCATGTGGCTCCAAGTGATAAGCTGCGACTGTGCCTGTGCCACTACCAATCAGCATACCATTCCAATTGGCTCTCTACCCTGATCTTGCACTCATTCCTGTTTCACGCTCTTTGTTGATTGACATTAAACCAATTTCGTGTTGCATATTGATATGTTTATTGACAATTTGCGGCAAGGCTCAGTGTTCGTGCTGTATTTTTTTTTCTCTTTTTTTGCTCCTTTCTTTATCAACATTGGCTGGCAGTTGGTGGGCGGGTTAAATAAATCAAATTACTGGCAAAAAAATGCACGTTACCAGCAATTCGACAGACTTTTAATTGCGCAACAAACATTTACAATTGTTGCCTGTCTCAACTTACATACAGAGTGGAAGTAGGGGAGGAAAAAATAAGAGGAGGCCAAGAGATATGGTAAGCCAAATGGCCAGACGCCGCATAAATTGCCATGAAGTGCAAAAGTTAAGGCTCATTAATCATAAATATAAGGCCTCAGTGTGTGCGTATATATATGTATCTCTCTGTGTGAGTGTGTGTGTGTGTGTGTGTGTATAAATGTGGGTGGCCATTGGAGCCAGAGACAAAGAGACAGATGGGTAAGCAAGCAGAAAAGGAGCACAAATTATTTAAAAAAGTTAACTGCGGCGTAAAACTGTAAATTGCTTGGCATTAATAGATGGTCCGTAGCCATCCCATTCCCACTCCCGTACACACACACACACACACACGTGAAGACCTGCCACATTTATTCAGTTCAAGTGTGAAATGATCAAAAGAAGGCTTAAGGTGGCTATTAATAAAAGGTAAATGCAGCGGGAATTCTTGAGATATGTGTAAAAAGGACCTGTTAATGCTTATAATTAATGCAACATTGGTGTCCTTTTAGGAAAGTATTTTCATATATTCTACTTCATATTTCTTTTTTGTCTTTGGCTCAATATAAGATTTGCTTTAAATATTAATAATTAATTAAAAGCCTTTCTTGATAACTCTGCGAGTGTAATTACTCAAATGCCTTAACAATAAAATCAATTTTTTTCTGTGGCAAGGGTCTAATTCCCTTTATTAATGAAATTCGGATTCGCAGATTCCGAATGTGAGTTCGCTTTGTTTCCAGATTGACTCTAGTTTCTGTGAGATATTCAAGAACGTAAAAAGTATTTTGGAGAATCTAAATATAATTCAATCGCCTCGTAGACATGAGATGGTCTAAGACGACAGAAAGAAGTGTAGCCAGGATTCAATTCTTTCCATACCCAGCTCTTTGGGTTGAGAATCGGCGAAACTTTGGTCCTTAAAGTATACATATCAATATCGTGGAACAGTATTCATTGTTTTAAACAAATTTATAACTTTTGGTAAGCTTTATTTCACACTTTTCACAGCTGTAGATCCGCCACTTAACCCCAGCAAGTGAATATGATGTGACCTATGTATGTAAAAATTTCTTACAGATCTAGTTATGGTCATTATTTATTATTATTCAAAATTTTTAGAATATCTATATTCCAAACAACTGCCTCAACAATCTCTTTTGGATTACCCAATAAAAGCACTCAAAATGAAATTAAAGTAAACTTCTGTTCATGTTCTGGTAGTAGCTTCTGTAAGTGTTTAACAAGTTTTATTTGGAATTAAATTATAATAAAGAGGGCCTTAGCAGGATTTGTATAATTACTAGTCAAATTATGTGACTCACAAAGGAAATCCCTTTGGAACTATTCTTTAACGTCTAGTATAATCTAGATAACATACAGTTATGCTGTCTGACATTAGTTTTCAAAGCAGTTTAAAATTTACGCTTTTCTAAGCCTTAGTCACAGTAGGATATTAGCCATTTCCTTCCGTTTATTCACTTTTTTTGTTGGGCCATCCCTCAATGGCAGCGTGACACACACATCCACACTTTTAACATGGCTTATTTAGCATAATTACAGTCCATTACCTGGTCACGCGCCCCTGGAACTTCTCCTGCCTCCTCATCCACAAGCGCATCGCCATCATCAGCTCTCCCCAGCTCACACCCTCAGTATGGTCACTTCAGGCCGCTCCGGAGTGTCGGAGGTGCCATATGTTGGCAACTTTAACTGGTTTTTTTTTTCTCTTCCTCTTTTTTATATTCTCTTTTTGGCTTTCTCTGAAAGTAGCCGAAACATGTTGACCAGAATGGCCCGAAGAGTCAACCCCCAGTAGCCTATATTTTGTTTGCACTTTTTTTTTTGTTGTTGTCAGACGAAAATGTAAATTTAATGAAAGTGTCGCGCGAGAAATGCAAAAATTATTTACATCAGACACAGATGCGGCTCATGCTAATCACACACTAAATAGTCCTTACAACAACAAAAACTAAAATCCAAAAAAAAACCAAAAAAAAAACCAAAAAAGAATGGCAAGTTCCATTCAGATAACTTGAATCTCCAACTCCAAGAGGAGTTTTTGTAATTTGTTTAAAGGTTACTGCGGTCAGTTGGTCAATTTAAAGCAAATTTCCACATGACTGCCCATTCTATATATATATATATATATTGTATATATGTATGTAGGATTGTGTTTGTTGTTATCCTCTGGAGTCATAGCCACAAAAGAGGGGTAGGGGAAGGCATGCCATGGCACTGAGGTTGGTCGCCCATTTGACATTGGTTTCGTTTTTAGTCAGTTTAATTAAAATGCAAGTAGGCAATTTATATACACTTGATGGCAAAGCAGGGAGTGAAGGTGGAGGAGATGGAGTGGACAATACAAAAGGGGTGGAGAGAGAGAGAGAGGTTAAGAGGGTGGCTGCAGAGAAAGAGAAAGCGAGAGATCTGGGTTTTTGTGTGGCCAGCCAGGCTGGCTGCCATTAGGCCATGCTTTTTGATTTATGTTTTTACACGCTTAAATGAACTGTGGTTGTTGCTTTTCTCTGTCTCTCTTTCTCCCATTCTCTCTCTTTTTCACTCTCATTGGTGGTTGGCCTGCTCTCAGCTGGCCATTGAAAGAGTTTTGCACATGAATGAGTTAAACCCAACAGAAGGCGAGACACACAATAGAGGGAGATAGCGAGGAAAAGTGTATGGAATAAAATGGAAAGCATATTAAAAAGCGGAAAATGTTTTGCCACATGGAAAAACTGAACCATTCAATTTCATCCAATGGGATTTTCTGTGTGTGTCAGAATATTGTTGAATTGCCGCACTCAAGTTTCAGATAATTGGCAAGCGAACTATGGGAAATCAAAATTAAGCAAATACATATACACATGATCTAGCTATATTTAAGTATGTGTATCTGAGCTGCAATGACCCAGAAATAGGTTAAAACTACCTCTTTTCATTGCTAGCAAGTGTATAGTAGTTCTAGCCTAAACAATTGACTTACTCAAGTCCAAGAGCCTTAAAAACTATTATGTCGTTTTGTTTTTTATAGATATATAATATAAGAGCCTAAAGGGTAAAAAATTGCTATAGTTTTATGAATCATAGTGCGAGATCTTCTGAGAGAAAATGAGAGAAATTTTTAAAGCTGTTCAAATTTTAATATCCTCGAATGCATTTTCCTCCAAAATGCCCGACTTCACCTAGAAAAATTACGAGATATTCTTGCCACTGATAAGCCATCTTTAGGCAGGTCCGACTAAGGTGGTATTAGTAATATATATGTTTTAAACTTAAAAAAATTAAGAAATTTACAGTAACTAATAAATATTTTTTTAATGTTTAAAATTTCTACTTACATATTTGAATGATTTTGAAACATTTAGTCGACAGTCATTCTTTTAGTATTGCATGCAAAATTTAGTCGGACTTGAATGAATCAATTTCATGAAGATATTTTTATCCGTTTCCTAATATAATTCTGTTTTTTTTTTTTTGGCTTGAAATCTATTTTAAAAAGATTTAAGCAGGTTTTAAGAAAAAGAAACTTAATGAAAAAATTACATAAAAAATGATTAGGCCTAAGCACTAGGACCTTACCAATAAATTATTTGCAGCTTAAATAACAAACTTTGTCAAAGGTATAGATTTGACCTGAGCTTGTTGGATTAGCCGTTTTGCTTAACGCAATTGAAACCCCCCATTTATAGCCAATATACATATGAAGTACTTATTGTTAGATATTTGATATTTTCCTTAACTCGATTCAAGCAATATATCACTCAATAGGTACGATATAGAATGTTGTAAGTTGGCACACGTATTCAATCGAATCGATTTGGTTGCTTTGTCTGGAAGTGAGCATTAGTTTGGTCATAAAAGTGTCGCGTGAATCACGCTAACGTGCTGATATTTTCAGCTAATTTTTGCAAACAGCTGGCACAGCCACGCCCCCTCCACGTATAGTAGGATAGGTGCATGATTTGCAAATTTGATGCGATTTGTTTGATATTTTACCATTAGTTCATTTTTTCTCGTTCTTTCGTTCCTTTGCTGGTTTTTTTTTGTTGCGCCTAATTAGGCCTCGTTTAATGGGGCAAACGTCGCGCAGACTCGCTTGCAAGTCACGAAATGCCTATTTAGCACCCCGTCTGAGGTCTCTGAGTTGGCATTTTCTCCGTACTCTTTTTTTTTTGCTTTTCGTTCATCTAATTTTTTGTTTTTCTGTTGAAATTTGATAGGAAAGCAAAATCTTTCGGCACGAAAATAAAGTAATTTAAGCAACTGGAAAAAAAGCGGTGAGGCAATTCGCTGGTTTTGCCATTAAAGTTGCCCCAAACTCCCAGTCTAGTGACTGCAACTCCAACTTTATTTGATATTGTGTATATTTTTATTAATTAATGCACTTAATGCACTTTTAATGTGCGGCAAATGTGAAATAATTCATGCGCTTATCAGCCACTGATAATGATTAATTTGTTTTTTTTTCTGTTGGGTGTTTTTGTTTTTGCTGGCAGCAGACATCCGCAATGTAAACTCATCGCAGCTTTCAATTATTTTAAATTACATATAAATATACGTATATATATAGAATATATCATGTGTGTGTGTGTGTGTTTGTGTGCAGTTGTAATTGTACAATTTATGGATAAAACTCAGGGCTGCTTGTTGATCTGGAACTGACAAGATATCGTAATTTTAGGCATGATGCAAAAGCACATTAAGATTTTAAAGAAATTAAACAATTTGAATTTGTAAATCTTAAACATGAAAAATAAAATCAGAAAATCTTCCAAGCCTGAATTAACAAACTAAATAAAGTCCAAGATTTGGGCAGTTGTGGAGCCGGACAACTCAAACTAATGTTGAAGATATATAAAACAATTTTTAATAATTTCTTAACTAACTTAGTTGATCCAAAAAATAATCGTTGTAGAAAAAGGATTTAAAATTTAGTGTGAAAGAAGAAAGATTCATCTTTAATATTCCTCAGTCATTTTTAGACAAGTTATTTTATTTTTTTTTGTTTTTAATATTACAGTTTGTAGTAAATTTTAAAGTTCGTTTTATATATTGTTATTCTAACTTAATTGGAATCGTTTTGGTTTCTATTTGCAGTCGAAGAAAGTAGTCGAGAAATAGCATTAGAATTATTAGCTGCTCTGATTTTATCCTCTTTCATTAACATTAAACATATTCTTCTCTACCTCATATCCAGAACTTAATATACATAAGTGTACATTTATTGCACACTCTCATAAAATAGTAATAAGAATTAAACCATTGTAAGGACTATAAGTGGAGTCAAAATGCCTTTTAGTTAAAATCGAAATAACAAATAAAGGACAGATGAAAATAATAAATACAAAAACTCAATTTCATTATCTGCTATAAAATGTAAAAGGTTTCCAGCCCTGATACAAATAAAAAGGCACATGGAAAAATAGTTCATTCTCTTTTTTCTTGAACAGTGACAAATGAAAGGATTTTTTGATATATATATACATACTTTGTTGTGTGTGTGTGTGTGCTTTTTTACCATTTTTTATATGCATATGCAAATATAATTTTGTAATTGCCGATTGCAATGCATATTTAAAATGGAGGTCAATCCTGGTCTGAGCAAATTGCTTCTGAGATTAATGATGGATATGAAGGTATTGATACCATTATTATTGTAATATTATTACAATTATTATTATTGTTGTTGTTGGCTTTCATACTGGGTTAATAAAATATGCATGTTGATTAATATTGATGTGTTTGTTTTATATTTTATAACAGTATTTTGATAGATGTTGCATTTCAGATTTTTTTCAATTCAACTAACAATAATTAAAGTTTGCAGAAAATCAATTATTCTAGTTTTACAAGTGAGCAAATAACGTTTACAATTACATAGTTATAACTTATTAAAAATGGCTTTTAATAGTCAATTTTTTCCCCAATTTATGCTGATTCTATAGTAACAATTGAATCAATTGCCAATTGAAGTAAAATCTAAGACTTGACACTTTCTGTAAGTACCTTCGAAATTTGAATGAATGACTTTACTATAATGTAAACAGAGCTGACATAGCAATAATCACGCTTTTCTTTAATTTCGAAAATTTTTTGCTTACATGTGGTATATTCTTTTTTAACTTGATATTTTTTGACTAACAAGTGAGTACTTTACAACTTGTCCTCTCTTTATAGCAGTAAAATTTAGCCAAGCCTTTAGCCAAGTGACAAAATTTAAAGTTTCTCTCCTTTCTAAAAATTATCAACAAAATTTTTTGGGCTTTTTTTAATTTTGAGTTGAGGTTTTCATGAACTATATAGCTCTTAAAAAGAATACAATCGTTTTTTTTTTACTTTTTACTTTCCACAATCGTAGATATAGAATGTTGTTAGTTATAGAATACATAATTGAAAGGAATTTATATTGTCTTATGTTTCTCTTGTAGGGCATTTGTTCAGTTTGTAATAAAAATCACTTGTTTTATCGTGTTTAAAATAAAGTATTTCCTTTAAGAAGATTTCATTGAAAATCTGGATTAGTCAATGGTGGATACTTTCTTCTCTATTTTGTATGTTTTTAGTCGCTACTAAATCGCATATCACTTGAATGCTTAATGTCTTAGAACTGGACACTTGGAAAGATGAGGATAAGGATGGCAATTGCCAAAGCTTTGCACTGAGTGCAATTAATTAAGCAAAAGCTGAAAGTCATGCTCAACTCGCACACAGACACTTACGTTATACCCGCCCCTCATCTCCCACCCCACACCAACACATACAATCGCACAAATTTAATTGCTTACAAGTTGGAAACATGGCAACAACAAGCAAAACCCAGTGAAGATGAAGCAACAATTGTAATAAAGCTTCAAGAGCAAAGCAAGAAAAATTGCAACAAATGTTGAACAAAACCATAAAGTGTGATTAATTGAATATTTCTCTATGCACCACCAGAGAATTTCACTTTACTTTGTTTCCCGCGTTGTAGAGCGGGGCGGGGAGAAAGAACAGCCAGATGTTTAGGAGAGAGAATTGGAGGCCACAAGCATCACCATTACCATCACCCTAACCCATCAGCTATAACCATTACACTATTGCCATCGGAGTAACCATTGGCCACTTGGCGAATTTGTGAAAAGGTCTCCGTCGACTCCGACGTCTGCGGTTTCTCTGTTTGGAAACCCCTTTACAGCTATTCTCAGTCTTCTACCCGATTCCCCCAGTCTCTTCGGAGTGCTACTCCGGTAGCTGAAATTTTCTAGCTTGTGGCAATAAATTTAAATAAATATACGATTACGCGTGCGTATTAAGTTGTGCGACGCACTGCCATACAATGGGACACACAAAGAATATTGTTATCAAATAATCATAGAGGAAACTGTATAGGTAGAGAAGTTCAGATACAAGTTTCAAAGATTCAATGCTCTCACCTTTTAAAGGAATCAATAAGAGATAATGCTGAATTGCTAACGAGTATCATTAGTATCATTAGTATTACATAAGTTACATAAGTATTACATTAGTATTTACATAATGATGTTTTGAAATGGATCAGTAGTTCTTTAAAAACATAAACTAATGCCATCAAATTGTGATCTACTTATACAAAGTATATAAGCCTAGCGTATATTTTGAGTCTAAGTCAGAAAAGTGCTAACTGTTGCCACTGTATACTTCCAACAATGACCGACTAGAACAATGGCAATTGCTCTCTGACTGGGCCTTGCTCGGCTCCTACTCAGCTCCGGCAGCTTCTCCGGTCTGCTCTGGGAACATCTTCTAGCTTTAGCTGGATGCTATTGCTGCTGCTGCTTGGTGCGTTGGCTCGTTATCTGGTTCTGCTGACTTCTAATTCAGCCATAATAAATCAATGCAACGTGCTGCAGCCAACGGCAGCTCGGCCACATTTTGTGGCGCAAATGTGTAAGTGAAGTTGATGAGTGTGCCAAGAGGCCCAGGGTGTGGGTGAGGGTGATGGAGGTGTGTGCTGTTTCTGCCCTCATGCCTCATGGCATGACAACACACAAATTTTTCTCGCCCCGCTCGACTAATCGAAATTTGTTAGCCATTTGTGCTCATTTTTTATGTTTGTCTGCAATTTTTTTGTGTTCCCTGATTTTATTTGCTTTTAATTGGCCATAATAAAAATTTATTGAGCAAACTTGTTAATGATTCGTTAATGTTCAATCAACAACAATAATAATAACAACAACAACAAATGCCAAATGCCGCACACAAAAAGCAGAAAAACAAAAAAACTTTTGCTTTTCTGATTTAGGCAATAATAATGTTTAATTTTTGCATTCAATCGGAATTATGTATAAACAAGAAATAAATATCAACTTATAATGGCTTAATGAATTTTGAATTATCAACAAAATGCAACATGAAACTAGCAAAAGCAAATGATTTCATTTAATTAGTGTAAATATGTATATATTTATTATAAATATATACATTTCCCCAGCAATTATTCACTTAAATTGAAATTTGATATGGTTAAATATGCATGAATCCGCGATGACAGCAGTTTATCACTCACTCGGAAGGATCAGAAACAGAAAATGGGAGACAGAAGCCAAACTATGTATGGGTATGATGTTCCCTGAAAATGCTTTCGATTTCAGTCAGACAGCTGCCAAATCCTTTGTTGTCACATTTGGCACGCGTCTGGGCCACGCATCATCAGGTGCAACATGCAACAAATAAATAGAACAAAGAGGCAAAGGCACTGCCAGAGCCAGTGGCAGAAGCAAAATGTTATCCTTGAGTTGGCATATAGCAGTTGCCAACTGGCATTCTTGATTGCTTTTATTGTTGTTGCTGTCGACACACGAACGCCTTCAGACACCAGCCAAAAGATGCCGCCGCCAACAACAACAAAGGCAACACCAACAAAAACCACTCAGCTCCAGCAATAACTACGATGCGGGTCCAAGGAATCATAGGTGTAGTCAAAGTTTGGCCAAGGGAGTGCATATTTAATATTTTATTATTACCTACAACTTAATTTAATAAGGGTTAAACAATCAGAAATCGTATATTTACTTCTTTGAATGAAGATGGCGTTCGAAGCTTGTCAAGTGATTAAAAATATAATCAAAGTTTGATTATGAAATTTTTAATTATCTATAATCTTAGTTTTAATACCTCCAGTGTTGCAAAAAAATACGTGTGCTTTAAAAGTATTTATGTATTTTCCTTAGAATCTTTAGATAAGATTTACATTTTCAAAAAAGATTTTAAAGATATGTTCAGGATAAAATATATGCCCAAATATGTTTTTATCTCAAACCTTATCTAGTTTCTCTTTCCAATCAATTCTTTTCGCAACAATTTTAGATCAACATAAACGAAAACATTAATTTCCAAGTTAATTGGGATAGGTTTAACTAAACTATACTATGCCCAAAATCGTATACGACAACAATATTTTTCAAAAATTTATATATAAAAGAAAATGTACTTTCTAGGTGTGTAAAAGGTCTTTTAATAACCCATCTGTATTTCAATAAATATATTTTCTGTACCAAGCTTAACAAGGATTCTAACAACCCCCTTATAATGCAACACCCATGCTCCAGGTAGACAGAAAACCTAAAAAATAACAAGAGCAGAGCGGGGAAAGGGGAAACCAACCAACTGCAAGCTGCTTTGCATGACAACCGGTTCCAAAAAAAGTATATTTCTTTTTTTAGTCTTTTCTTGAGAGTGTTTAAATTGATTGGAGGATTTAATTTCAGTGGCAGCTGCCGCTGATGGTCAGCAGATGATTGTCACTAAATGTGTGCAGGCAACGGATTATATTTTAGTCATCATCATCATCTACTTGCGGAGTTTCCATTAAAGTTGTTCCATTTACTCTCATTTGTCTAGTGTATCAAATGATGTATTTAATTTTTGCAAGTGGAACGCAACTGCAAGTTAAAAGAAGTCAATTTATGCATTTACTTTTTCTCTTTTTCTTGAATTATATTTATGATTCATTATGATTATTATTGTGATTATTACAAGTACTTTTGAGTGGCAGTTGCAACTTTTTGCGTGCAGAAATTAATTAAGTCTGCAATGGCATGACAGTAAGAACAGTCAGCAGGGCACACCCTGTGCCGCCATAACAAAGGCCACCCTCAACCTCAACCTCACCCTTACCCACACCCTCTCAGCCATTCACCATTCTTAACCGTCAACGAGCAGTTGCACAACATTTTCAGTTTTTCTGCAAATTCTGGACTCACGCCAGTTATTAACGAGGGCTGTTTTCAAAGTTATTGAATTCATAGATTGATTTTAGATCTTTTCATTGTCATAAAATACAACTAGTAGTTTTTAAGAAATTTGCCATTTGAGAAGAGATATTAATTTTTTCGTTTTAAATTATGAATTAAAATTACATTAATGCCAAATCTGAGTGGTTGTAAACTGAAATAAAGAATGAAACTTTAAACGTGTTCAAATGTTACTTTTGTAAACTCCTTGATTATCCCTCAAGTGAATACGAAATGTTTATATTTCCTTATACAGTTACATTGCGTTTTTCCCCTTTATTGGAATAGTTTTTTTCTACTGTGTAAATATGAATTGTGTGTTGTATGCATTTTTCGGCATATTTCACTTTCATTTAAAGGCCTCGCCCTGCCCCTGCTTCTGACCCCATCCTGTTGCCCTTCTCGCCTTCAGCAAATGCCAATTGCATGTTCAGAGTCCGAGTCAAAGCAGGGTCCACAAATATGGTTTTTATGTGTCTCTGGTTATAAAATTTCAATTCCCAATGCATGTTTAAAGTATTTAGATTGAGAGAATTGTGTGTATATGTTCACGTGTCTTTTTAGTGTGTTTTATGTTTCTTTTTTTTATAGTTTACGGTCAACAAAGGTTTGTTGAACTTGAATGAGTGTCTGACATGTGTTCCTATGGGTGGGCGGAGGAGTGTGGACACTGAGTCATTTGGTCGCGTGCTGGGTCTTAGGATGTGGGAGTGCCATTCTGTGGTTAGTCAGCCACGTGTGTCCTTGAAATGAAAAGGAAGAGTGAATAAATGTATGCATTCTGGTCATCTCTGTCACTTTGTCTAGCTTCTGTCTGTATTGTAAATGTTTTGTTTAGAATGTTTGGTTAAAATTTGTTGAGAGTGATTTTCCGCACAATTTGCCTTAAGTGTTCAATAATTGATATTTCAATCATCTTTAATCAAATAATGCTTAATAAATCAAATGAAACTCCTTTACATTCAAACAAACACCACTTCAAATATAGCATATTTCCGTCTCTCTCTCCTGCTCTCTTTCTCACTCCCTCTGTCTCTTTGTCTGTGTATGTACTTAGTTTTGCATAAGCCATTTAATCAACTTTATTAATATTAATAAACATAAAACCGGCAAGCAACAACAACCACAAGAACAATGCCAGTTTCGTCAACAATTATACAATTACACTTTGGGCAAAATACCCGCAAGCATGAAACAACGACAGCTCTTAATGGTAATTCACTTAAACAATCATTAGTCAACATTTTCTCAACCAAAAATGGAAGAAAACGCAAACACAAAAACAAAAAAAAAACACAGCCGTAACCAAAAATGAAAAACAAACCCTTCTAAGCTTCATTCGACCCTTGAGGGTTGTATTTTTGGTCCTACCTGAAGCAGAGCAGCGACAGCAGCAGCCAACAACTAAAATTAAAACAAAAGGCAAATGATTTTGATACCCTAAATAAGGAGGGTCCATACTAGGTCGAGTCAATTTTTATGGAACCAAAAAGCTTACTAAGCGTATACCAAAATTAGATTATACAAAGAATTCTAAAAAACTTTACTAAGAGACATGATGTACAGTTTTTAATCAGTTTTTTCTGGCAATCATCTGAGACATTACATTTCTTTGGAAAAAAGTTTCTTAGAACTCTATGGAACATTTTTTAGGCCGAAAAAATACAATATTTCCCAAGTGTAATGCAAATAAAAAAAAATTAAAAAACAAAATATATATGCTAGAGTAGAAAGCTTTCTCCAATGTATCATACATTTTAGTTTTTTAATGTTTAACTGTAATTTTAAAAATCAATATTTATAGCTAGGAATTTTCAGTTTTTCCTAAAGTTTTCTCTATACAAAATTCATTAAAGAAACAGTTTAGTTGCCTAGTTCATTGAACAATCATCATAACTTATTTGTTTACATTTATTTATATCATTTATTGTGATGGTATTTTGGATTTAATATCCCGAAAATATATACTGTTAAGTACTAATATATTAATTACATTTAAATCTTTCTTTTTAAATGGTTTTGTTTACTATTTGGACTCTACTTCAAATAAGAACAATTATTTTAGTATATTTTTTATAGCCCTAATTATGTAATTTATGTTTTTTGCTTGAGTTAAAGTTAGTTTTTACTTGCTTTCCTTTCCTTTTTATAATACAAGTCTTTCAGTTTAGTTCTGAACGCCAAAGTTTGCAAAAGTAAAGAATAAGATAAGAAACCTAACTCATATAATTTTGATTATGATTTTTCACATAATAGAGCCTTGAGGGGAGAACGATAAAGAAATTAAGTAAAGTCACTCTAACACATATCGATATATATACATATTTTCCTCCTAAACTTTACTTATTTTCAAAGGTTATAAGTAAATAATACGACTAATTGATGCAGGGTATTCTTCAGTTGGTTCAGTTAATTAAATTATCGGAGTTTTTATTTATAGCCTACAGAATTGTTCTTCGTTAGAGTCGCAAAAGGTAATTCAATTGAAATTCAAGTGCTCACTTCATTTCCACTTAATTTCTGACGCTCAACAACAACCGCAGCAGAAAAAATACCTCTTTTACTTACATATATCGGCTAACAAAGCACAGAAAAGGAGTATTTTCAGTTATAGGTTTGTATGTATATTTTATATAATCGGTTTAAGGTTTCCTTTCAACGCCCACACATGGTTTACACGAGATGATCGAGCATTTGGTTTTGGCTCGTCGATAAAGTTTGCTGGCTTATCACTCAAAATGGAAACCGCACAAATAAAAATTAAAACACGTTTCCCTCTGAGCTCTAGACGAGTCCTTGTATGTAGAGCTATTGTACATATGTCAAGCTGTCAATGTTTATCTATTTTCCAAAAGGTGTCTTTTGCCTTTTTTTTCTGTTTCGTTTCTCTTTTCGTTTTTGCCTATGTCCGTGAATTGGTCTGAACATTGAGGAGGATTACCCGGGTTTGTTGTTGTTGATTTATGGCCACACTTACGATACAAATACTGAAAACACCAATGTGTTTCAAATGTGATTGAAAACTGATAAGCGACAGGCACACATATATACAGGACATACACAGGACCCCTGTTTGTTTAGGCGGTTACCCCTCAGTGGGCTGAGGACAGGGTTTCTCGGTATCTGCGTGTGTATGTGTGTGTGGGGGAGTGATGGGGTCTGATTGGTGGGGAGCGGGGGAAGTTATTAGTGTAACTGTCAGCTGGGTGAAAGTGTTGAGTGCACGTCCATCAAATGGGGTTTTTGAGGTTTGAGCAAATGGGTGGACATGGACATCGGATAAATGGATAACTGCTGACTGTACCAAAATATAAGCAGCTGCAGCAATTGCTCTCCTGATGGCTTAATTTGCCACTAATTTGTGCTTATCACCTACCGACCCTTCACCTTCCATTGCGATTGCCACAGCCTTCCCTTCCCATCCCTTTCGTTCCACAACATCAGCACCAGAAGCAGCATAACAGTCATCGGTAGTCAGAGAACTTTACATATGCCTCACCATGTCTCGGACCAGACTCGAGTCAAATGTGTCTGTGTATGTCGAGAGAGTTGGGAGTCTGAATGCTTGGGAAATTTGTCAGCGTGCAAATCGCTTTAGTAATGCCGTGTTTATGGGAAATGCTTCTACTTAAATCTTGCACACTGAGGAGTTGGAGAAGTCTGCATATTAATCAAGCGTACTAACCATTCAACTATTCCAAGTAAGCCCAATATCAGTTCGTTTTTGTTTATTGTGCGGAAACTTGCGGTTCTTTTGCTTTAAAGTGCATGAAGTTTTGAAACTACTTTTCATAAGTACCTTTCCAATTACCAGCTAAAAAAGTTTTATACTTAAAATTCATCTCTAGTTGATTATTTATTAATGTATAAGCAAATTCGTTTAAGAATTATTTTGAAGAATGAAACTTTTTTGAAGAATAAAGTGCATGCATTGTATCTCTTAGATTTCCCAATCAGTTGTATGTAGTAAGTAAACATTCCTTTTACATTCTATTAAGTTTCATTAATGAAGTAGTTTGTTTCTGTTGAGCAATTAGAAAATACTCAACCTGAAACCTACCCATCTTTAAATATATGTATATGATGGGTGTAGGTGTGTATGTGTGTGTCGTGCCAGCATAAACATGCCAGGACAAGCCAGGACATGCTGAGGGCTCGAGAACCCATTCGAGCTCATAATAAAGCAATAAAAACACAAAAAGAAAGGTAAATGCCGTTGAGGCCAACTAAAGAGCCGCAAATGTTGCCTGGCCCTGTGTTCCATTTTTTGTTGGGATGTTTTATTTTCTTCTTTTTTTTCTGTTGCCCAGCTCTAATTTATCATGAAATAGCAGTAGCAGCCAGCGAACAGAGCACACGAAAAGGACATGCGGCCTGGCCAGGGAACAGCTGGCTTCCTGACTCGAGCTGACCGAGAAGAATGCCTGCGGGTCGACTGGGTTGGTGTCCAGGTAGCGGAATATAGTTTATGACTAAATTGAAACAGGTTGTTGGTATGAATAGAGTTTGGTCGTCAGTCTGTCGAGCAGGAAGTGTGTGTGTCTCCCTCTCTTTCTGTCTCTGTGTGTTTGAGCGCCGTCACTTTCTTCCTGGCTTCAAACTTTTTTTCAACGAAAAAAACTGAATTACGAGTAAAACTCTCGCTCTTCGACTTCTTCTAGGTGCTGTCAATCATTTGATGCTCAGCAAAATATGCAACTCAAGTGACTTCTTTGCCGTTCAACCATGATATCTGTTTACACAACAGCTCAAGATCAAAGGAGAACGAAACGCCATCACTTGAGGAACACTTATCCTTTTCTTTGCTTTGGCTTATCTCGCTTACAAGTAATTGTAATATTATCCCTAATAAGCAAAAGATTGATAGCATTCTTGGGAAAACAATCAGCTTGGCAGAGCGAAAGACAGTGAAAATCAAGGAAAGAAAGGGACCATAAAAGTGGTCAGTCAGAAAAGGCCCACTAGGAGGCACGGTACACTGGTTTAAATTGTTGTTTATTCTTTTGTTCAAGGATCGAAATGGGTTAAAAGGTTTGATATTCTATAACATTGATAACTCTATGTTTATAGATGTTATCAAAAATTTTGTACATTAACAACATATTGTAAAGTAATGATGGAACAGCTATAAAATAAATGTATAGAGAAGGCAAAAATGTGGACACTATATTAGTTGATCAAAACTATCATGGGAATAAAATGTAGAGAAAGTGATGGGAAAAGTTTCAAATGCAAAAAGTTAAAATAATTTTTTTGCCTTATTATGTTCTTAAAAAATCTCTTTATTAGATTCTCTCTTTGGCGTTTTAGTTCTTCGTCACACTGTGCATTGTTTGTGCAATCTCAGTCACACTCACTCAACACCCGGGCTTAAGGACACAAATTTCTTGAGATCCCTTCTCGCTTGTTATCTTTTCGACATTGGTTTGGGTGAGTGTGTGTGTGCCTATGGTCTGTCTGACTGACTGACTGCTTGGCTAGTGCCCTTGTCGCTGGTCTATGCTGGTTTGGGCTCTTCTCATCATCACTTGAGTAAACAATGTCATAAAATCATCAATCAAATGTTCTCGCTCTCTCATCCTCGGCTCAGCTCAGCCCTATCCTGTGCATATTTTTCTTTTGGTTTTTCCTCTACTCCTTTGTAGTTCCTTTCGACCTTTTGTGGCCCCTTGTATTACGCTATGTATTTTGTTTGCCTTTGACTCGACTAACTGTTAAAGCAAACACATGCGGCTGGACACGCGCCCGGTTTTTCTATTGAACCCAATGGACTGGCCTGTGCCTGGTCTGGCCATGACCGTCTCTACTTTGGGTCTGTTAATACAATTAAGTGTTATATTTGTTATTGTTAGGTTTTCGCTTTGAGCCTGGCAAATTGTTTTATGGCCCTGCTGCCGGTCACATTATAGATATGGCAAGTAATGCTATTGTTGTGGTTGTTGTTTCTTGAGGATTTATCAATGGATATTAGCTTGAGATGAGATTGTGAATTGTTATATGGTATGTACCAAGCTGGTGATAATATTTAACTGTTTATCTAGACAAATAAAATGAACAAGTTTATGTGGGTTGGGTACATATTTTGTTTTAGACGCACTTGGTCTTTAGTTTTTCTTATACCTGAGAGTTGTTTTCTGAGTTGAATGAATCTGTGTATTTGGAGTCGTCTAGTAATGAGTCCTGTTTGTATAGCCTGTGGCTATTTTTAGTTTGACAATTTTATGTATTTCCGTCTTCTGATACATTTCCCCTTAAGAAAAGCACCTAATAATAGACAAAAAGTTAAAATTTTAAACGCTTATCAATCAAACTTTTTGTTGACTGATTTATTTATGTATACAATTTGTTTTATTGTACATTTTTTTATATTTTCGCTTAATTTATTGATGTTTTTCTTATGTATTCCTGACCTATTTTCGTCATGTTACCCCATACAAAAATATTTCTACATATTCATTAAATGTGCAGCTACTTAAATGATCCGAATCCCATCCATCATTTGACAGATTTATCAATGGGAAAAGATGGAGAAAAAAACTAGAGCACCTTACTCGCATTCGCTTTTAGGAACTCTGCATATATGAATGTCCTTAAATGTACTGGTTTTTTTTGTCATTTCTCTTTCTGTTTATCCTGCAGCAAACAAAACTATTTCTGGCTTACATTTATCAGTCTTTTTCTTGGGGGGCTTTTGCTGCTGCAGTAAATCGAACATCGAACATCATACCAAAAGGCAAACATTTGCCCCTCTTCGAACATCGAACATTTCTCTGCTAACAGCAGGCGGTGGTTTAACATACTCTGAGAGCTAGTTGGAGGAGTTTTTCTGTTTTTGGAGTGCTGAAGTAAATTAAACAGATGTTAATTAACTGACGGACCAAACAATCAAATCGTTTGGTAGTTTTTGGCGGTCAAATTAAGAGATCTATCATAATGCTTAATATTTAAGGAAACAGTTTTCGAAAACTTATGTGATAAATTCCAATCTGAGTCGTACCAAAACTAGGAACATCTTCAAGAATTCTTTTCAGTAACTTAGTAAGCAATCTTTAATATTTTATAGTTAATACATGGTGTATGATGTATTTAAATTATTTGATTAACATGTATTTTATCATATCAAAACCCTAAACTATACCAAAGGACTAACTAGGAAGTTCCCCGCTGTAATTGCTATTAAATTTTTGAACCACTGTGCCCACTGCAAAGCGTATAAGAGTCTGTATATGACTGAAACCGATAGGCGGCGCTGCAACTGTTAACACACGACACGCCCCCACATACGACTCGTGCCAGGCAGTGGTTCGGTTTTGCTATTCGTATGCCCTTCGTTCGACTGCCTCGGCTGTGGCTCGTTTATCGCTGTGACATTTGCTTGCTTCTGGTTTTAAGTTGCCGCTGCCGCTGCTGCTGCTGCTGGCTCTGCCGCTGCTGTTGCTGTTGCGTTCGATTGCCGCTGCTGCTGTGGCAGCCACAAATTCAGTCATTTTCGACGCGCGCAAGACGCAAGAACGCAAGTCACGGACGGTACGACTAACGAGATATTATCATATCTGTTCCTTTTGGCTCACTGCAAAGCAGAAGAAGAACAAACATACGCACTGTGTAGTAGAAGAAGGCAAAGTAATTCGTTTCGGCTAGAGGCTCGTGCGTGAGCTGCTGCGGCTACGGTTCGGCTTTTCTTTTGCGACTCGTGAGTGATGTGTTCTGTGCTTATGTGCGACCGTTACACGGTTTGAATTCGAATCTCAACGCGATCAGATATGATTTGATGCGATCAGCAAATGTAACACATGGAATAAGAATAAAACTGATTACAAATATTTTCACAGGCAACAATAAATTGTCTTCAGCCTCACACTCTTATGACCGCTGTCAAATGTCTCCGTTTATCTGTGTGTGCCTATGGGTTGTAAAGCGTGCGTGTGTGAGACTGTGAGTGTGTGTGTGTGTGTCCAACAATTAATTAGCATTTAAATCGCTCATTTATCTAACCTAATCAAACAAAACCCAACTGGAAATACAACAAAAAAAAATTAAAAAAGAAAAACGAAACAGAAAAAGTTAAAACATAAAACAAGCTGAAAAGAGAAGAAATTAACCAAAAAAAAAAAGTAAGTGTGTCAACCTGTTTTAATTAGCATAAACCAACCGAAATCAAGCCAATTCAAATAATAAATGAAATAAAAACAACAACCAACAACAAAAACAACGGCGGCCGGAAAATGTGTTAAATTAAATCATATAGGAAACATAAAAGCAGCCACCAAAAAAAACCTTGCAAGTGCGCTAGAAAATTTGCATTTTCCCAACAACAACAATGAGCGCAAAAAAATTGAAAGACAACAAAAAAAAAAAAACAGCAAAAAGAATAAACAAACAGAAAAAATCCGCCAAACTGCTGCCCATTTAAAAATAAACAAATATTTGCATTAAAATAAACAAGGAAAACCCCACAATGGAATCGGGTTTTGACCCTTTTTTTCTGTCGTTTTTGCTTGTATTTTGTTTTTTGGTTTTGTTTTTACTTTACCCATTTGTCTTGGTCCTTTTGGGTCAGTAAATGTGTCCAGAAAATGTCTCGCGAAAATAATTGCAGAAAAATCCTTCTACTTGGGCAAATCCAATTATTCTTTTTCTACTAAAAAGCTCTAGATATGCAAAAGTTTTTGAAGATTTTTTCAAGGATTTTTCTGTGTAAAGGCAAACAAATGTTTTGATAAATTCTAATGCTCAATATCAGCTTACGAGAATGTTTTGCTGGAAGTTGAACAAAAAGGAAAACATATTAGAATACCAGAGGACGAAATTAGATATCTTTTATGAAACGCGTATTGTAAGAAAATTGAAGATTAGAAAAGGTTAATTCACCTTATTAAGTACAGTTTTTTATTTAAAAATTCGTTTTTTTAAATGAAATTTTAGATTAATTTAGATGCATCGGCCTTCTGGAAGCTACATATATAAATATAAGAAATATATAAATGTTACTATATAAGTTCGATTTGGGTTTAAAAGATCTCTAATAAAGTTTAATAATTAAATAATCTATTATGAAAATCCATGTAAAATAGTAAAAATGACTGGATAATTACTAAATGATTACGAATTTATAAAATTATATGATCTAGACAAGTCTTTCCACTATGGAACAATTATCACTTGAGACAAATCTAATCCTGCTACCTCATCTATGGTAAACCATGGAATATATCACAAAAGTTATACGTGTATTTAAATACGATCCAATACTATATCCTAGACAGCTTGATTCGCCAAAATTATGGTTTTCAATTAGCAGATTTTAAAATATTATATAATACTGTCAAATTAGAAACCATGAAATAATTGTTTTGAAATATTCATATATCAGTTTTCTAAGAAATATCTTATTATTCAATAATAAAAATTCAGGGTATAAAAATTATATAAATCATACAAAATATCTATAAAAGCCTTTTTAGAACTTTTAATTAATTAAACGCTAATTCTAAAATTGAATTAATGAGGTTTATCTCATTTTTGATTCTAAAGATCAATCTTGAAAAACATAGAAGAAAAAATATAGTTAGTTTAGCTATTATGTTTATGAATTGAATAATGTCAATTCCATTTCTCATCCACATATAAAATCCCTTGACAACTAAAAATTATATAAATAAATAGCCAAGCAGCTCAATCTTAAAATACTAAACGAACAAAAATTAAATGATAGATGAATGTGTAAATTTTAAGGTAGCCAGTCTTTTGGGATCTTCTTGCATACAAAAATGACTTTCTAAAAATGTGAAAGGCTTTCTTATCAAACATTTTTAAAGGTTCGGATTCCACATAGTTATTCAATCTATTATTTTGTTTATGTAATGTGAAGACTCCTAAATTGATCTAGATCAATTAACATTGATGTAAAGATTTCAAATTTACATAGTAGCTTGTTAGCTTGTCGAAAAAACAATAGGGCCTGACCTACTCAAAACTCCCTCAAACCAAAAAGAAAATCTTTCTGTTAAGTAAAGCCCTTGATTTGTGTAGGGAAACATTCAATTGACAATATGCTAGGGGAGTGAGGGAGATGCCTTAAAAAAAGAACAATAAAAACAACAGCAGCAGCCTATCATCAAGTGGTTCATAAATGATACCAAATTGTCAACGATTTTCGTATATTAGCCCTTAGCGAATTAACCTCGAGACCTAGACGATACACGACAACTCGAGTCGAAACGGAAGACAGACAAAAACCGGGCCAAGACATACATAAATCTTAAGACAAGCCAAATGAATTTCGAAAATATTTTCATTAAAATCGAAAATGAAAATGCTGTTAAAAAGAAAATTCACAAATATGCCAAGACTTGGGTGAGATGTAGCGAGAATGAGCGAGAGTGAGAGTGTTTGGCGGGGGGAGATGAAGAAATTGAGGCTGAAATAACAGGGAAGCAAAGGCAAAGCATAAACATTCATCAATCTGTCAGTGGGGCCTGTCAGCTGTTTTAAGCACCCACAAAGTGCTGTTCCAAGCAAAACCAACAACACGGCGACCCATCGTCCCAGACGCCACACTCATTCAATAAAAATTGAAGACAAGAATTGTGAAAAAAAGAGATATTGGTGAACCAGAAAAACAAAAAACGAAAAAAAAGAAACAGCAAAAGAGCCAAAACAATAAATGTATGCATTCGAAATTTGTTTGCCCTTTTTGGTTTGGGTTATGGCCTTCTTCTTCTATGTGCGAGACACGAAGCCATAAAAACGAAACAGAACAAAGAGAGAGGGCAAATGTAGGTAAACTTTTCGCTTTGGCCACGCGCAAAACGTGCGCCAATCAATCGCCCAAAAAGATCGAACAAAAAACCATTCAATGAGAGGAAAACCCGTGTGAACTTTTTTCCACTCCCACGGCAAACAAATTAAAGTTAAACAACAGCCAAAGTCGTGTTAAAATTAGAGACAAAAGCAATTTGTCTTTGGCAATACCTCAATACTTGATGCTCAATGCTCATCTTCAACTAAAGTATCCAATGTATCTGCCAGATACATTTACATCTTTTGATGCGTTTGCCGTTCGTCTCGTTTCCAACTCTCTCTATTTCTGTCTCTGTCTTACTTTCTGTTAGCATTTCTTTTTGTAGAGTTAGGGGCGGCTATTAAGTCGAAGTGTTGATTGATTTTTATTGAGGGGGGCTGCGGTTAATGAAATAATTTTATTTTCAAGCAGAGAGTAGAGAAATGTCTTAGCCAATGTCTGCTGCTAAATCAATCAACACTTGAGACTTTCAATCCACATACATATATCCAAAAACGAATACTTCTTGTGCATGCCGTCATTTAAATTTAGTTGATTTTATTAATTATATGGATGTATATGCCACAAAACCCGATCATTTACTTATTTCAATGAGTTTTGTCTCAATGAGCGTGTGAATACTATAGCTCTTTCTCCTACACTCTAATTTGACTGCAGTTTGCTTTTTCAACACTTAAGCAAATAGATTTCAGTGTCGCCCAGGCACTTAGACAAACGCTTCATGTATGTACAAATACACTGAGAGAAAGTGATGGGTTGGATTAGTCAACTTAAGTCATAGTTCTTGTGTAACTGAAAACGGATCGAAGACTGTATTTCTAAGAAAAAAAGTGCAGTAATTAATTCTCTATAGATTATAAAGAAAACTTTAGGAACCTTATGAAAAGATCTAAATGATTCTGAATAAACTGATCTGATATCTATATAGAGAAGGGAATGTTGACTAGTTCTTGTAACTATTGTTTATTTCCAAAAAAAACTACCTAAATATTTATATTTATTTTAAAATTTAAGAGATCATATAATATGAAATTTCGTTCAGTGTACTTGTGTTTACTAGTACTTGCCATATTCGAAATTGATTGATTTTATTTGCAGAAAACTTCCCCTAACCCAGATTGCTATCCACTCCACTACAGAGTGCGTGTTTGTGGTTAGGCTTGAAGAAGGGAAGGGAAATGACAGACCATCTTATTGCCTGGCTCCATGTGGGATTGTAGGTGGACTGCATCTTGTGGTGTTCTGACATTTCGTGGTTAACTCATTTACCCAGTTCCTGTCAATCTGTAAATTTGTGTGTGTGTGTGTGTGTGTAGGTACTCTATTGTTAATTTGGCAAATACGGCCCTTACTCCATATTGGAGTTCTTTTTCATTATGAATATCGAGTAAATTGTTTTTTTCTTTCTATATTTTACTTTATGCCATTTCATATTCCCTTGTTTGTGGCTTTGTTATGCAGAATTTTTGCCTGCATTTTTGATGCCAATATCGATAAGAGTTTCTCCATTAATATACGCAAATAAAAGAAACGACATGGAAAATGTAAAGTAAAATGGAAAAACCTCAAAGCACTCGGCATAGTTTTAGGGAGTCATTTCCGTCATGCATAAATGATGGTAACTGAGACAAAAATATAACAAAAACGAAGTAAAAACTCATATGCAATATCATACAAAAAATAAAAAATAATTGCAAATTTCATGGTATAAATACATTTTCCCACTTGTCTTGTTTGGGCTTTTTCTTTTGCCTTGTACTGGGGAATTCATTAAAACATTCTGCTTACATATTAAAAATCATAAAATGAAATACAAACAAATATCGTGTGTAGGCAATTTATTTGAACTCTTGTCTATGCCCCCAAAAAATGAAAAAGTAGCACAAATTGTTGTTTAACAATGCACAATGTGTATATGTATACCAAGTACAGAAAATTCATTGATTAAATTTGTTCATATTTGATTATAGAATATTGCTTTTATTGGAAAATCTCATATATTTATTTGTAGTATTTAATTATTCTCTTCCTTTACGTTTAAGTGTGAAAAATGACAAAAGAGAACATTTTGTTTAAAGAAAAATGAAAAAGATTAGCAGTTTTAAAATAGCTAAGAGCACTAAATGCATTTATTATCTTGCAGGATAAACTTTAATTTTTCTAGTTTTAGTACTATTTTTGGTGTGTCAGTTTCTCTTATTATTTTTTATTTTTGTTAAACTTAAGAGACGTTCATCTAGAGATTTAGCATGTGCTTTCAACTGTTTTTTGTTTCTTAAATAATCTAAGTTATTAGTTATTAGTGTAGAAAAACAATAGCAGAGCAGATTTCATTATATGTAAGTATGTCAGCATTTTGGAGCACTTTTAAATTTTGTCTGTTGAAAAATTACTCTTTACTATTTTTATACTCTTGTAGAAACGCAGAGAAGGGTTCGTGTCCGCCTCCACAAAGTACCTATGTATATCTATTCTTGATCAATATGAAATGCCGAGTCAATATGACAAAGTCCGTGCGTCCGTCTTTTCGAATCAACTTCACGCCTTCAATTCGAAAGCTACTGAAATAAAGTTTGGTGTTTCAATGCACCATTGATTTAAAACTAGATGCTTCGTTGGATCAGATCACTATTACATAAGGTGTTCCAATAATACCATGCATATGATTGATACAAAGTATTTTTAATAACTTAGGCAGGATACTAAAAACTATTGTATTCAAATTTTATGTTTGGCAACTTTAAGACCGTAAAAACACTTTTATTGATTACAGGGCAGCGCCTCTAATAAATAATCGTATTCGTGCCCTTGCCTAACCAATATGTATTAGCCAAAATAACTAGCCAAAGCATAAGTACCTACATATGTATGCATATAAACCACCGACAGCAATTTACTCATATGTTTTTTCTTTTTTGCTTTTAACGACATCATAAAATGGCTGCAGTTTTACTTAAAGTGAAGTGAAAACTTCATCTTTTTGGCTTTCCAATTTTAATAGCAAAACCAATATAGTAAAATTTTCACAGTTTTCGTCAGCCAATTGTTGTACCTGTCGATAGATCAACTTTCACATTTGTTTACAAAATATTCCAGTTGAACTACTATTAACCTTTTTGATCAAGTATTTTACAGATAAATTTAAATTACATATCTATTACTTTTTTTTGTATTATTGGCAATCAACGAATTAAGTGCATTTCAATTTATTTTTGGCCAAAAATTTTGCATATTTGCCAAAAATTGATGTGCGAATAGAAAATCAAAATTGCATACAACAAATTATCATGCATAATAATAATAATAATAAAAAAAAATAGTAAATAAAAGCACGCTATAAATGTTGAAAGGGGACAACTGAACAAAAAGGCGAAATAGAAACAAAAGTGCTAGAAAAGCAGAAATTTTTATTGATTGACAGTCAAATTAGCGGCAATCAAAATCATTTGGTTGGCAAGGGCCCAAACAATTTATAGATGGCAAATAATTTATAGAAAAGAAAAAAGCAAGAGAAAAAATAAAAGAGAAAATTATACGAAAAGTGCGCTCACAAACACACACATTTATATATACATACATACGTATGTGTAAACAACTAAAAAGGCATATCAATCAAATAAATTATGATATGCCTAGATGCGAATCAATATGAATATCAATATGTGAATGAATATGGGTAAACAATCACTCAGAGTTCCTTCTTAATGTTCCCCCTGTCTCTCTCTCTTTCTCGCTCTGGCGATCTGTAAGTAGGTTGAACCTCAAGTGCCTCTAATGCCTATAAACAAGCCAGTATACTAGATAGATTCCGCTTGACGTTTTCCAGTTTTAAATTGGCGGCGCCGGCGCCTCTGTTAGCTCCGTGTTCGCTTGGTGGCGGCAACCTAAATACGAATCAAACTCTCTCTCCTCCTAGTAACAAGTGGCGCTACATCAAATATGGCAATCATATGCTGCAAGTATCGACTTGATGTTTACACAGCGCCCCCAGCTCTAGCTACTGGTACTTCTATATTCCCCCTAATACACACACATACATACATATATATATCCACGTACACGCATCATCACTCATACGTCATGTTGTCTGACTTGTGTATCAATTGGGCTCGCTTGGCATTTGCTTCTCGCCGCTTTTCTATGTGTTGGCTGATTTGTAATAAAATTACAAATTTGTTGCAATGATTTCTCTTAATATAAGGAATATTAAATACGCTTCCCTATTGGTGAAAACTGAAATTAAAGGAAGCAGTAGAAATTTGATCTTAATAAATAGCTCAATATTAAAAGCTTAAAAAGTGCTAGGAACTGTAAGCAGATAATTATCATTAAGATTTTTTGTTGACTTATGATGAACCAGGAAAGATCCTTAACGGAAAACATATTATCAAATGTAAAAGAAAAACATATTGGGCTTATTATGTCTACGTGCAGTAACCCCGTAGCAAGTGTATCCATATTGTAGAGGGTTATCAATCGCTCTGTGGCAGGTTTACCCTTACCTCCCCCTTGCCGGCGGGTTAAAAAAAAAAACAAGAAATGTTACGTACGTGCCATCTCTCAATTCAATTGCATCGCATTGACGTTTGCATAAATATTCTCGTCTCACTTATAACATTTTCCAATTTGCTGCCTTTGCCAGTTTATAAATTTTTAATTTCCATTTGCCTTTCCTTTTTTTTTCTTTGGCCTCCCCCCATTTTGCCCTTTCCCTAGGCATTCGGCGAGGCCTGTTGATTTTTTATGGCACTCGATGCTGTTTGCTGTTTAGCACAAAATAAACAAATTAAAGAGCACACAACACATATGCACACTTACACATACACTCACACGCATTTACGCACACCCACACACACAGTGGAAGAGAATATATATTTCTGTTTTTTGTTGTTTATAAATTTTCCGCCTCGTGTTAGTTTATTAGCTGAGATTTTTTTATGTGCCCTTCTTTTTTATTTGTTTGACCATTTGTTTGAGGCATTTTCTTGTTGTTTATGAAGTTTTGAAATCGATTTGGCAACGCAGCAAGTGGGCGATGTAACAGAATCGAAAATAATTCTTGGAAAATCATCGATTTGCTAAACTCAATATCAGATTTTGATTTATTTTCTAATTGGACATTAATTTGGCAGCTAAACAAATTTGTTTACTTAGAAATCAAATTAGCATTTTTAATTGTTTTAATTTATTTTTTTGTTAAAAATAATGGACACAAGAAAAAATGGTTTAAAATTAGTTGTTTTTCGTAGGATAATTTCTATGTTTTTGTGTATGACATATAACTCATATTAACATTCAACCGACTAAGTGTAAATGATCCATAATTGACTTTGACTTTTTTAAAGATAATCATACTGGCTGAGACCCAGTTTTGATTAATTGCTATTGGTAAATTGTTGCGCTTTTCCTTAGCAGCTACAAATATTGATCCCAAGTAAACATCATAGATTGGCATCACATAATCAAGTCATAAAATTGAAATTCGGTTTAACTTCTAGTAGCTGATACGCCTTTTATTGCTTTTGTTTCCAACTATTAATCGATCTTTTAAGAATCATTGAGGTTCTAAGAAATTATTTTCAACTTCACTTGAACTCATTTTTTGTTTTCGATAAATGTAAAAACATGCATCCGAACAGCTGTGCCAATAAAATATTTGATTGACAATTGACAATTTGTGTAAAATTGTCTATCTGTACAATTTATAAATATAATGTTTTGTTATATTTCCACTTACATATATGTGTGTGTAGATGGTAGCCAGACGCAAATATTATTATGCCCGAAATGATTGTCAAAAAACTGTGTTCACATGCAATATTTATATGGCCTTGGGCAAAGGATGGGGCATCTGGTATATACTTATATGTGGGGTGGGGTGTGAGCTCAGTGTACATAAGCTACCCAAAATGACTTGTGAGACATGTGTATCTAAATATGTTTGTCTGCTGTGTGAAATTTTTTTTTCTGTGTCTGTCTGTCTTTTGTGATGGCAAGGACCTACGACCTGCGACCTGCACACAGGCAGAGGCTTTTGTCAGACACACAACCCTCACACGACAGGTGCACACAGGGAGTACTAACATTGTTGTCGTCGCACACGTCTCATTTTCGTTTTTCCTACCTTCCTACCTACCTAAATACCTATCGTATTTTTGGTTCTCCTCTCGTTCGTTTGTTGGTTCGTTTGTCGGATGTATGTGTGTGTGTGTTTCTTTTTTATTTCCTAAACTAATTTCAAAGCAAATGCGATACAGTTGGCTGGTTGTTGCCGGGTTGCCCAGGGACCTCCTTGGCTCGCGTGTTTCGCTAATTTACATAATTCTAACGTTAAGTGGCGGAAAAATATAATCGAATGAAATAGAGATAGGCGAACGCAACGAAAGGTGTCCCCAAAACTGTAATTATCCCGAAGAAATTTACAAAACAAATTTGCCAAAAATAAATAAAGAAATCCAAAATATCCTAGATGGTAATCCCATTCCAAAAGCAGCCCCACAAGTGTCTTGAAAGTTAAATAAGAAGTTACACTAACATTTCCTATGGCAGAAAACCGCTTCTGATATACCCTGCAAGAAGTAAAATGTTTTCTGTAATTTCAATCTAAGCCAACATTTTGGTGACGAATTGGAAACTTAGAAGAAAGTTTTTTAAACTATTTCCTAACTGGAAATATCTGCATATGGGGTTCCCATTTAAAGATAAATAAGAACGAATGAGAAATAAATCATTGCACCTAGCCAAATTAGCTCTTCCGGAATGCCGTTTTATGCCCTTTAACCTTTATGTATATGCAGGGTATCCAAGTGAGCTAACAAAACCAAATGTTAAAAATACATTTTCTTTGTTTTCTGGTCTACCTCCCGTCCACGAACAAAACCCAATCAACCCCCGCAAAATGTGTGACAATTCAGCAGAAAATGAAACGTTTCCATGGCCATTGAACATTTTTTTGGAAAGTTATCAATTACTTTACTTGCCTTTGCTGCCTCCATCTCCTTGTGAGTGATTGTTTTATATCCCAAACTTTTTCACTCCCCCCACAATTGTCTCCTTCTTTTTATTTTCACCTTCTCTTTGGCATTTTGGTTCCTTTGTTTCAACCAGAATACATTTGTATGTGTGTATATACTATATGTATAGGTATGTGTAGCATATGCACAAATTTTCAACCCCGACCCCAAAATTTGCCTTCGAGTGGCAGACCTCTCATATTACCATTTGTGGCTTGAAGCGTACGAAGTAATTGAATTTTTTGGTTTTCAATAGACCTCAGCAGATCAGATGAGTATATGAGGACAAAGTTAAGGCCAAAAGATCAAATTACTATCTATAGAATGGGAATATTAATTGAAGTTGAATATTGGTAAGGTGTCGCAACTTAAATCCAATATGCTTTTTGCTCATATACATATGTATTTTCATATTTTCCAAAAAAGCCTTCAATTATCCATCAATTAGTCTTATACGGCCAATTGCCAAACACGAAAAACAAAAAAAAAAAAGAAAAAACAAAAACTAGAAACGGAAATTATTCATCGTTTCCAGGGAAACTAGAAAAAAAAATGAATGGAAACAAATCGAAACCAAAACATAGAAGAATGCAAAAAGAAAGCAAAGAAGATAAATGACCCACAATTAGTCACACCTCCGATGACAATCATTGAATGATTTTCAAATAAGAGAGAAAGAAAAGGAGAAAGAGAGAGAGATAGAGAGAGGAATGGAGGGAGGATAGAGACTAAAGTCCAATTGTGATTCAGACTTTGATTTTGGAACCTGGACAATGGCCAGAGTAATGAACATTTTTGTGGGTGTGACAGGCCTGAATATAGTTACCTAATTGCTGTGGGCGGAGAAGGGTTAAGGGGTTGGGTATAGATAGACAGATGGTAAGTCAACACATGTTGGTTATTCAGATTATTCACTATGTGCTCTCAGCTCAATTTCAATCTCTTAGCACAAAGGAAGCTGCTTCAATATCAAACTGTTAATTATTCGTGCAATGTGAGATAAAGCAAAAAAATATTGATGAAAATTTCCCAACCGAACTATTTTCTTTTCTAACTATAAAACATACTTATTGGGTACCATGAACAAAACTTAATTCGATTGACAAACGCTTAGAAAAGTACGATAAATAAAACCATAACCGTAACTGAAACAAAAACATTTATTTAGAATCACTTGGACAGGTTCTTCATCATTTGACAATCTGAATACGAAAAAGGAAATTCGAGTGAAAGGTTCTCTTTGGGATCTTTTGTCTCTGTGCCGCACCTTGTATATATATATAGATATATTATATTGTTTTTTGATTGGTGACCCTGGCATGTCAAACAACAATTTGGCGTTGAAGCGTATGACATTTGAATGATGATTGCAGGGCGCAGGTGACGCTTCCGCTTTACACTTTACCAATGTAATGTCTCTATTATGGCCAACTAAACAACTAACAACTAATTTTGGGGGTATTAGGGGGCGTGCCAGTGACAAAACAATCATTTATATGCCAATGCTATTGTTGTTTTACTCATTCTAGTCTTTGTTTTTCTCATTCCAGACTGAATTGAATACGTTCTGGACATTCGCAGACGCAAACCTCCAAAAAAACAAGAAAAAAAATCATCATCAATAATAAAAAATGTTTGGGTGTCTCAATTTGCTGGCCGCTCTGCTCGTCATCGGCGCATTGAAAGGTGAGTAAGCCATCAATTTGTTCTCTAATTTATTTATGTTGTATATGCCTGACATATGTATGTGTATATATGTATATTTTGTGTATACCCATCCTGAGCATATATACAATACTCTGCCTCAATTATGCATAACGCTTCGGTCAGGCTTCGTTTGTCAACTGGCAACTGGCAACTGGCAACGGGCAATGGGCAACCGGCAACCGGCAACATTCAATATGAAATTTCACACTTTGCCTGACATTTGAAATCGTTGGCAAATTGCGAGGCGGCCGCTCGTCGACCAGACTGACCACAGCGAGGCGCCATGGTTTGCCTCATAAATTAATTTACACTTGAAACTGTATTTGCCACTGGGGGCAAAAGCAACATTAACAGCAACACCAACACAAACAGCAACAACAACAACAACAATCAAAAGCGTAAAATCAAATGCAATTCAATGTGCCACCCATGGCGAATATGTCTGTTGCAAAAGCATTTTGCAGTTAAAATTTGATTGTATTCTTTTTTGTTTGTGGTTGCATGAAACACTCAAGATTGAGGCTTACCTAAGTCGAAATGTATTTATACAGAAGGTGCACAGTGGCACCAATCAATGAAATATATAACGAAATGTGTTTACAAAACTATTATTTAACAGTTTATCCGATTGATCAACTTTAATCAAGTCAAAATTAAAACATAAATATAAAGTAGGAATGCGAGAGAACCAATAAGAATGGCCATAACGATATCAGGGATAAAGATATCGATAGGTTGGGAATCGAAAGGCGATTTAAGTTTGATCTGCTGGACTAAGATGTTATGTTGGTCTCGTGTATAATTTGACGAATAAGTTTGTCTCGATGAATTACAAAATTACTTATTCTAATAGTATTACATTTAAAGATTATTTCTGTCCAATGGACTCAAGAATTCATCGAAAATTCTGAGCTATTACAACACTGAACATTACAAAGTGTAAAGGAAAAGTTTGTTTTTTGAAAATGAATTAAGGCCAAGGCTAGACCTTTTGCTATTTAGGCTAAGTTCAGCCAGGGTATATTAGTAGAGGTCCCACTTAGATCAATTGTGGTCTATATCTGTAAGGAAATGAAAGTTGGTTTTGTCTTCTCAAGAAGCAAATTCAGTAAATAGTTAAAATAGCAAATGAAAGAAAGCAACCATATATATATGCTCCCAATGTCCTAAGTGGAACAAAACCTAGCTGTGAATTAAGGACCCATTCATAAGAGGTTTTAAATAAACTTTAATCCTACATCTTGGTTTTCTTTTACAATTCTTCCAAATTGAATGCTTTCTAGAAGAGTTTTTAACATTCATTGATGCATTTTATTCCCATGGTCCCACCACTGACCGCTTAATGGCGAGTTTTTTGGTGCATTGGCACTGCGCCATTGAAACGAGGAAACGAGAGCGAATCCGGAAGAGCCAACATTAAGTCCCCCACTCGTGGGGGGAATACGTCGCATTACCCTTCCGCCAACCCGAACTCTGTGGGAGAGCATTATCAGCTCAACTGGTCATTGGGACACGCGTCTGCTTAATTGAAATTGACGCTTGCCGAGTTTTTCTTTCTTGATGCGCATATGAATTTGTTTATGAACAATTCCCTTAAACCAGACAAAAAAACACTCAAAATAAATTTCCCAAAAAGAAACAAAAAAAAAAGAAAGCAAACAGAATCGTAAGCAAATTGCTCTGCAATGGCACTTTGTCGTCTGTCGTAATAATTTCAGCTGCAATTGAAATAAATTAAATTGCACTCGGAGCCATTTTCAGTGACATTGCCACCAGTTTCCGTTATTTGTGTGCGCTTTTGTCAACTGGTTGTTTGTGTGTGTGTGTGTGTGTGTGTCTGTGAGCTTGGCATCCACATTCACATCTCGCCCATTTCCATCCATTGCATAAACCGCAAAACTACGCTGCAAGTTGCCGTTCCACTGGCACCAAAAATGCCATCATCGTGATGTGCACATGTCACTGCGGCATTTGTTTAATTAACAAAAACGCTTGCCCCATGGGTGTGGAGAATGGGTATGGTTATGAATGTGTGTGTGTGTGTGTGCCAGTAGTCCCAGTGTGTGTTTTTATGTTGCATGTGGATTGTGGGTGCTAAGTGGTGAGCTATGGCAACGCTGACGTGTGCAGCTTTCAGAGAAAGCCTTGCGGTTGTCAGTTATCGTTTGTCTTTTGTAATTTGTGACTTGATGAGTTATGCTCCTCGTATCTAGTATGTGTGTGTGTGTGTATGTATGTGCGTGTGTTCGGTCTGATTAATGTGATATGGATCTTGAGTTGATGATGACGGTGCAGGATTGCAGTTAAGTCATATTGTACAGCCACAATATACTTATAAAAAACTTAAGCAAGGAATTCAATTAGTTAAATGTTCAACGATAATTTAAAAATAGTTTCTTAGTAATTCAATAATTAACAGTAAAAGTCAAGAAACATTTTCAAAACATTTAACTCTTTTTTAGAGCTTTCTTCATTCAGAAAAGTTTGATTTTAACAACTAACTTGCATGAATCGAGTCTTCACTGTATTTAATCTGATTTGGATTGCTGTGAAAAGAAGTTGTATCATTTTTAAAACATCAGAAACACACAAATTATAGTGGTAAACTCTTAGTAATCAAAATGGAAACGAAGTGTGCACTGATATTAATCACGAAATTTAATATTGATGTCAGTTTATCTCTGCCATTTATAATTGGATCATTGGAGGAATGTATTCCTTACCTAATCTAAAGGTTAAATTTGTTTAAAACCTAATTTGTTTATAACCTTCTAAGACAAAATAAGCTTTAAGAACAACGAAAGTCAACGAATTCCCAATCTAATTCAAACATTCTTGGATATGTCCTTATATATATAGTGGGCAAAATCAGTTTAAATAAACTTTTTACACTTTGAGTTGATTAAATGAATATGATATAAGAGTAAAGATAATTGATATGATTATTTATTATCTAGGAGTAGAGTAGTGTCTTCTATTTTCTTTTTACACACCTCTTACATTTACTTAAACTCTTTTTGTCCTCTGTTTCTACTGTTTATAATTGATTTTTCAATATCTTTCATTTCTGTGTCGATTTGATCTTAATTGGGTTACACCAGATAAAATATTTAATGTATATGTGAACATAAAAGTAAGAGAAGTTTTAAGAACTTCAATAATTTTACAAATTCATTTATAGAAAGGAAAAAAAACAATGCCTATGTAATGACTATAGCCTGAATTGCTATTATAAAAGTGAGATTTATGTCCACAACAATTGGAATATTATAATAATTATATATTTAATTGAATATAAGTCTTAATTAACTTACGTATTTAGATGATATATCTCAGCTTCGTTTCGTCTTTTCTATGCGTGTTGTTTGTCGATCTTATTCCAACTCCTCCTTGCGAATTTCGGCTCGTTACACTGTATTGAGTGATCAGCTGTTTCGTTATAGGTCTGACCTAATAGTGCTAACATAACGTCTTCACTTAAACAACAATTAAATATTGCTTTTAAGAAATAAATTGTTTAAGAAACAATTCAGTTTTTGTTTAAAGAACTCTTTTGTTTTTGCAAAATAGTACTTTAAGATTTCTATAATAATTATTAAGAATGAATTTTTTATCTTTCTATTATAGACAGCCAATAAATTGTTAGTTCTTTGACCTTAATTTGATTCGACGTGAACTCTTCAAGCTTATCAATAATTTTGATTTTCTTTTCTATTGAATCTGATCCTTATATTGTGTCTGTGTTGGTGTTGCAACATTCGCAATGTGAAACAAAATTCTGTGCTAATTTTCGATATTTAACTTAGTCTGATTGCTGTCATAGAAATTTCATTTCCATTTTCATTTCATCTGAGCGTAAAGCCACAAAAGTCGCTTGCAGAAAACTTTCCCAATAAAATGTTGAACAATTTAATATATACACAAGCAACAAGAACCACAAGGAGAAGCGACATGAAAAGCATTTTGTGGCAGAGCGGGTTTTGGCGGGGGGGTAAACTGTTGCTGCTGCTGCTGACATTCGCCTAGAATAAACGAAAAGCGAAAAGTCAACTGAGAAAAATTGAGGAAAAATAAAATGAAACGAAACGAAAGCAGAGGCAAACATTAATCATTTAATTTGATAAGCAATAAATGAAAATTTCTGATAATTTTTCAAATTGCTTGAATTTTAGCTATTTCCGCTTCAACTAATGATGCCCAAACAAAGAAAAATTCTGTTTTCGAGTTCAGCTTTAACTACGACAACCAACCAAATTCCATTTGCTTTCTTTTCATTTTTATTTTTTAGGGATAAGGTCTTTGGCTTTGACGCATTGCATGCAATTTGAATTGATTATGCCATGGTTGAAGGGGTACCCAAATAGTTGAGGGGATAGATGAAAGAAAAACCATTTTTTTCCTTTTTTTTGGCTTTCACTTGCAGTGTCAGTGTCAGTGGAGGGTGTCAAGGGTTTGGCCAAACTTGTCGCATGAAAATGCAATTCAATTGATTTATGTGTTCAATGCAATTACCAACCAAACAGCAAAGGAGAAAAATAAAAAGATGGTGGATGTGGAGGGGAAACCCTTGATGTGCGTGCTGGATGCCAATAAAAAATCCCCAAGCTGGGTTGCATTTGACAGCCGCATAAATTGCTGTCTTTCCGCCACCCCCAAAACCCAGACACCTTGTCACTAGGTGTGAAAATGGCTGCCAAGCTAAAGCCAAGCCAAAAGAGAAGACCCAAAGCCAAAGCCAAACAGACAAAAGTCAAATGGGCGTCTTCCTTCCTTCTCATTAGGGGGGCGTCACCACTTCGAGGCCAATTAAATTTATTGCCATCTCTTTTCTCTGCCTCCTCTTGCCGATTCTGCTCCTGCAAAATTGTTTTTAATTGTCGTCGGCAATTAAAAACACGCCCCGAAGTTCAACTTATCTGAAGGCGGCCGTGTGCCGCTGATAAATAGAATTAAAGCAGATAAAATGAAAACATTATTCTATTCTTGGAAAGGCCTAGGCAAGACTTAATTATAATTAAATCGATTGGGAAAATATATTTCAGTTAAAAGAAAACAAATTGAAAAACTTTAAGATTTTCCATTTATCGTTTTTTGTGCATTTCATGTTATTTTGTTTTTTTTTCTTTTCTTTTGTTGCTTTCCATAAGCGATTCGAAGAAAAGCACCTGCTTTTCCTTTAAGCTAATGCCAAGCGCCTCTAGCCTTCCGCACTCAGCAGTCGTTGTGGTGAAGGAGATGCTGTAGCAGCAGAGGACCTATCTAAAAGATGAGATTTGGAAAAAAAAGTAACTTTTTATGCACTGTCGAGGACCAATGTTGTTGTTGTTGCTGTTGATGCTGCTGTTGTAGAGAGAGTTTGGAATATCTGAAGGGCGCAGTTTTTAAGCCACTTGCAGTCGGGCCAATCTTCTACATTTTCCATTCCCTACTTTACTTTTCCTGTCATCTGCTTTTTTTTCGAGCAACTTGTTTTCCTTGGCAATGGTCTTCTCTCTTTTTTGTAACATTTTTGCATTACCAGGCAGAGGCAGAATGGAAAATCCACAAAATCGACATAATGCAATTTTAGCTTGGCATTTTTTCTTTTCTTTTTGTATATACTTCGAAACGTCCGCCATCTTTCTGGCAGCCAAGTTTGGTGGCCACTTTTGTGCAAATATTTTGCTTTGATGCGTTTTCGAAATTAAGTTGCTGCCCGTTGTTGGTTGTTGTCCTGCCCAGTCCTTGTGCAACATCATTTGCATACAACACACACAGGCAGATGGGGTGATGAAACGGTGGACTATATTTTTGGACTTTAGTCTCCAGACTGCATTCAATTCATTCCACACGACATATAGTCCAAAAGTCGACATACACAAATCAAACTCATAAATCAAACTATGCACCAGTTTGCTTGGTTGCTACTGTTTCATTTATTCGCTCCCTCCTCTATCTAACCAATCCTTTGTGCCTCTTTTGCCCAATCTCTCTGCTCTTCTCTGTTGTCTATCTATGAAATTTCTATGCTGCCTAAATCAACAGCATGGGGTTTTTATTAAAATGCTACGTGTTGCTTTTCCGGCTCGTCGCCATGGCCGCCTCTAAACCTGCACGTCGCTCATAACTTTTCAGCGGGGTCCACCTTTTGCTTCTCTCGTTCTTCTCCTCCCTTAGCATCTCCTTCCTTCTGGCTATCCTACGGTAGAAGTTCCTTACGCCTCCTCTTCCCCACAATTATCCTCATCCGACTTGATTTTGGTCGACTTCCTCTAGCCTCTTGCTCTGCCCCTGAGACTCTCTGTCTCTCCTGTTCCAAAATAAAAGCAAACAGTCAACGAGACGCACGCAAAAAACACAAATCTCCACTTTTTGCATTTATTTTGATTTAAATTCCATTTCTAAGCAGAAACTTTTTCACTGAAAGTTTGTAGGGTATGCGTTAAGGTATGCCAGAACTTGAGCAAAGTTTAATTTAATGAAAGAAAACTTTGCCCTTTAAATAGATAAGATGTCATTGATTTAATTCTAAAAGCACGATCTTGTTGGTTACTTTAAAGTATGTTGATCTCTTTTTGTAAGTCATTAAGATGTGAGACTTGAGATTGATGATTGATTTGATGATCGCTAAATAGTTTATTTTCATGCCTATTGAAAGACTCTTTAAAGAGGTACCATTTAGTCCATAACAATAGCAGAAAATTGTATACAAAAAGGCATATGCTCTCTCCCTTCCTGGCACTGTCGACATATGCATATTATTTATTTGCCTGGATTGTGATTATTATTTCATTAGCTAGTCGTGGCGGGGTAAGAAATACTATCCCCCTTTTCCCATTAGCTTGTCATATTTGGAAACATAATTCTTGAGTCTGTTTGTTTTAATTGCCACAAGAAATTTTTGCACATGTGTAAATTTCACTTTTTTAACACAACGCTGGCAAATTGATTTGCATTTAAATTGCTTGCAATGTGGCGAAAAAATTAAGCCATAAAGCTGAAAGCCAGCAAGATGGCAAATGGGGCGGTTGGGGGGATGGCAACGAAAGAAAGGAAAGTAAAACGCACATGTGGGCAACTGCGGGTAACCTTTTTTTCTGCCTTGCGTTTCCCCCTTATGAATTCCCACTTCCACATTCATTCCCATAACCGATTCCACTCCCATTTCCAATCCCAGGCCAGCAATGAATTGCAAATAACGCATTGACCGCAACTGCACCTTTGCCGCCACCTTTTGTGGACAAGTAAGGTAAAATCGCCTTCCTTCCCTCTATTTCCCTCTCCTCTTGGAATCCATATGTGTGTGTGTATGTCTTTGTCTCCCTATCTGTTTGTCTCTATGCATGTTGCTGCAACATATATAAATGGCTGCAGCAGCAGCAGCAGCGGCAACGTCGGCGGCAACAACGAGGCAAACGAGAAACATGCAATGCATTTACCGCCAAAAACAGAAACTAAAACAAAAAACCAAAAAAGCCACAATACAAAAAAAAAGCAAAAAAAAAAGGAAAACCCACAACACGAGCGTAAAATTTTTCATGAATTTGTAATTTATGTGCTAAAATATTATCGTTGTTATCGCTCCTTTTGTGTGTATGTATGTGTGTGTGTGTGTATATACATATGCTATAGCATATATCTATATATATATCTGGTCGCTGGAGCACTTATCAGGTAGCATTAATGGCAAGCTAAGACAAATTTATATGCATTTTTAAAACTGCTGCAAACCGAATGGACCACAATTGTAATGAATTATAGCAAATGGCAGGGAAATCGTTTGCCATACTTTATTGATTCAGTAAAAACATAATTTAGTAAACAACTACAACAACAATAAAAACCGCCGATCCATTTGCTAGTATTTAAAATTCTATTGGAAAACAAAAGCTGCTTATGCATGAAATGCGGGTTAACTGCTGCAACTAAGGTCATAGCAAAAGCCCTTCAATTATATTGGTAAGTGGGAGGTTTATTAGAATTATATGTATATACATATGTATCTAAATGTATATAGAATATATTTAAAGTCTATTTAAATCGGTTAAGTACGCTCATGTGTTGAGCATAAAACATGATAATGAAATGTAAAATAAAGCACTCTAAAAACTAGCTTTTTCTTAAATACTTCATAAACGAATTTTGGTATACCCTTTTTTTCATTAAAGAAAGTTTCAAGTAATTTAGACATAGTCACAGTTTTATGGCTTATTGTAAATAAACAATTCAAAGCTAATTTTATGTATATTCCAGTTTACGGAACCTATTTCGAATATGAAGGTTTCTTCCAAATGTCTTTTGTTGTTTTGAATTATATAAAGAAATTTCGAAAAACGTCTTTCTTTAAGTTTTAAATGAGATTTCCTTACCCTATATTCACGTCTATATACTCACGTTTATATTCTCATTCGATTCATTTATAGGATCTAAAATTGTAAATATTGATACCCCATTATTATTGTTTTTACATGAATAATTTTTGTGTTCCTAGAATAGAAGATTTTCTATGTAATTCATGAAAAGATCACCAAAATGTTTTGAAATAACAAAATCAAATTATAATAATTTTCATTTGAGATTCTAGCCATCGGAAGACTATCACTTTTTATTTCATTGCGTTCTACTGCAACTTTTTACATATTTCATTTCATTATCATAAAAGGTGAAAAATGTTAAATAACTTTTTGTTAACCATTCACTGTATTTTTAATAATTGATTTTCTTTTGTTTTACAGACATTTACAGTTAGCTTTAGGTGCTAAATCGCAGCTAATCTGTGGGCGTGATGTCAAGCAAAAATTATTATCTAGTAAATTTATTAAATTTGCATAATAGTTTTTTATTTTTAATGCTTTTAAATCGTTTTAAGCGAAAATAGGAAATGAAATTGAATTTAAAATGGATAGTATAAGAATTTGACCAAGAACTATAACTTTCGTTTAGTTTCAAAACAAATTTGTGAAGTTCTTAATTATAAGATTTTAGATTACTCTAGTTTTTATGATAAAATATAATGAAACAAATTTGTATATTTCAAAATACTTATGATCAGTCCTACTTCTACTTAAAGTGCGGATACTTTGCCTTCCTGGTTAGGTATAAAAACTCGACTGCTCCATTTGTTCACTATTGCTCACTTTTGTGGCTGTTGTTGCTATTTTGTACCACACACACACAACGATATATAGCTATGTGTGTGTATGAGTGTATCCATATCCATTAAGCTGCCGGCAGCTATTCATGTTCACGCTCATGTCCAGACGTCGTTGGTCTGTCGCCGTTTCGCTTAATGCAACGCCGACGACATGCAAAGCGGTCATCCACTGGCCCTATGCCCTCAGCTCCCAGTGTCGCCCCTTCTCCGCCCAAACCTCACTTCCCCCTCCGCCTTGTTCAATCGTCAAGCTTATCTCCATGGCGAGTACGACATAATAAAACTCGCTTTATGCCCAACGTTAGCTGCGTCTTTTGTTTTTTGTTTTTCGGTCTTGTTCTTGTTCGTTCTCCTTTATACAATATGCGCGGCAATCGTAAAACATTTTTATAATGCATCCACGTTGGACCTTTGGATCAGTTTGGATCGTTGGACCGGTAGACCGTTGTGTTCTGTATGCTACACATTGTTGTTGTTGCTGTTGTTTGTATACATCCCCCTTCCATTTTTGCATCTCGTAGGTGGCTCAATTGGGCCAATGGAACGGGCTATCATCAAATATTGAGCGACTTAAAGTGACAATTTTCACATGAGTATTTGGTTGTTTTTTGTCTGTCTGTTGTTCACCTGGCTGAAGTGAGGTCTTTCTTCCGTTTAGCTCAGATCATAAAATATATAATTTTATGTGCTCTCATTTAGTTCGTTGTGTTTCTCTCTCTCTTTTGAGCAAGAATTTTTGAAAAATTTTGTGCCATCTATTTGAAATAGTTGGCCATTTCTTGATGATGGAAAACGGCTAGTGACTAATTTTATCGTTTTTCCACAAGAATGAATGAAATGCACAAGAATTTTCTTTTTCTCTTTGGTCTTTCCTTTTTAGTTTCTCTATCTGATTTTGTTGTGCAATGTTTATCATAAAGTTTTTGTTATACTTAAATTTTGTATCTTTGATCTCTTTGTACTTTTTGTGGCTTTTTTCTTTAATTATTTAGAAAAATTTGTTCCGGTTTTGCGTCAGGTTTTTTTCCCCAATTGAAAGTTAAAAGTTTGCGATGAAAATTTGCTTTCAACAGAAGGAAATGTGTTTGCTGTTGTTCGGTGTTCTTGTTTCTGTTGTTGCTGTTGGTGAGGTGTCGGATGGGTGGTTGAAACTTCTTTCAGGTGTTGTGTGTGTGTGTGTGGTGTGTGTGTGTTGGAGTTGCTGGTGTTGGCGCCTGTCAGCTTGTGTGAAAATGTGATAAAAATCGCAAAAGCTGCTGCATTTTCCATTTCACTTCATTTTTGATGACAATGCGGGTATTGCTGCTTCTTTACCCTTACCTTTTTCTTTCGTCTTTCCATTGACTGATTCACCTCTCAAAAATGAATGAAAGCAGTTGGGCGAAATATAAATATGTATTTAGATAAGTGCCGGCTTATCGTTAAGGAAGTATCTCAATCACTTGCTTTCTCTCTCTCTTTCCTACTCCCTCCCTAACACTTCATCTCTTTCTCTTAGGCTCTTCAAACTGCCTGCCGCATACGCAATTAATTCTTTTAATTGAAATTGCTGTCGCCTCACCCATCTAATTGGTAGTTACTGTTCCACTGTTAACTCTTCGCCATCTTCTTCTCTTGCTCCCCAGCTCCTTTTACCGCTTTTGTTCGCATTGTCATTGTCTGGGGGTGATGTTGGTTCGGGTGAGGATGGGGTGGTATATCACTTGCATGCGAAAGTGGCGGCCGGCAGCTGCTGGCATCAAAAGAAGGAGAATGAAAATGAATTCGTATGAATGAATTGTGAATGAATTGCCAAGTAGCAGGCAGTACAGTGGAATCAAAGAATCTTGAAGAAATTATAAAGAAAAGTCTTAGAGATTACAGAAACCTCACAAAATTCCATAAAAAAAGGTGAATGAATTAAAATTTTTATTCTTTTTCTAAGGTGATAAAGATTTTCATTTAATTTTTATGCCACTGTGCATCACTGGGTGGGCAATAAGTGAGACACATGAATTCCCTGGCAATTTTCGTTAAGAATTGTAGGTTGAAATGGTTGGAAGGGGTTCGGGTGGGACGGTTTTTGTGAGGGGTCACACAAAAAGTACGGGCGAATAGCGAGAAATGCAGTAACTGGAAAATTGCGCGACAATTAAAGATTTTGCTCAGCGCCAGCGGAGGCGTCATCCAAATGTAAGTCAAGTGAGGCGTAAAGTGCAAGTGATGGCAAAAGGCATACATAGGGGATGAGGCAGGTAGCAAGAGGAGGGCAACTGACACTGGGTCCCACAACATAACGGATTCCACTCATTCTGTTTTCGTGCCACGGCTTTCTTTCTTTTGCCTCATTCATTTTTCTTTCCATGTAGTTGCTGGTGTTGTCAACTTGTTGCAAAGAAAAACTCTGATGCGAGTGTGACAACTTGGCTGACAAAATGCTAACAAGATGATGTGGCGCGAACTCTTTTTTTCAGTTTCTTTCTTTTTTGCGTTGGCTGGATTCTATATCTATATATCTGCCTGTTTTTTGTCCTCTCCACTGACTGTGAATGTTGTTGATGTTGCGACAGATACAAGCTGTGCCAACAAATGACCAAATGTCTGCCAAGTGTCAGACGACCACCCGGTTTCACAATTCTCAGATCATTTCTTAACTTTAACCCTAGAGAGTGAGAAAGACTGCTAGATCCACTTAAAGAAATGAGAAAAAAATTATTGTTATTACTTTTCATACAATAGAAATAGACAATTGTTTTCTGGAAGTGTAGTTTATTTGCATCAAATGCTTGAAGGCCTTAAATTTATGAGGGCAAAAAAGAATTCTTAGATGCCTTCACCCTCCGGCTCGATGCTTTCTTTTTTTTTCATTTTCTGCTCGCGACCAACATGGTGTATGAGCAATTTTTTCCATTTAGAGCCGTAAATCATTTGGCCAATGCTTGACTTTTGTTTTGGCCTGACAACTATGAGAGAGTGTGGCGAGCAGAGTGGGCGTGGCGCATGTGTGTGTGTGTGTGTGCGCGCGTTAATCTCCAACTGCAGTCCTCGTCTCCAACTCCAGCTACATCTCCAGTTGCCAGCCTCCAGTCTTCTCCTGTCTTTGACAGGCAACGGCATTTAGTTTTAATTTATGGCACATTTGCTTACTTTATGTTCTCGTTTCATTTACTTTGCTTCCTTTTACTTTTTTATCCTATGCTTTGTATTCTTCTATTTCGACCACGCCTCTCATTGATATTGACGCCCACTTTAAGTCATCATATTAGCTAAAGTTTAGCCATGGGTTAGCTCTTGACTCCGTTGGCAGCGCCATTATCATCATCTTCATCATCTTACACGATGCCCAACATTGTGATAATTGCGCCTAATAACTTTTGATGGCTGTAATTAATTCCCACAAGCGTTTCAGCTCACAACCCAACACAAGCTTACACACACACGAAAACTCACACAAAATGGCCTAGCCACAACAATGGATGACATCCAGCAAACCATCAACCAGCAATGGGGCAGCAATGAACAACGTCGTCTTGTCAGCCATGAAATTGACACGTCTTTGGTATTAAGTGGCACATTGAATAGTGCAAATTAATACTGATGCCCCACAATGATGTTAAGTTAGTGTTGGTTAATGTCGCGCAATAATGTCTGATGGGGTCAACTGTTTGAGTAAGACAACTCGATGGTGTCTTGATGTTGGATAATTGCATTGGAATTTCACCTATTCTCATATGTTGCACCCGGAAATTTCTCGAAGCATTCGCAAACTCCATCAAAATCTAACAAAATCTTTCTGTTTATTAAGATGAGAACTTTTGGATATTTTACTAAGACTTTCCTAAACTTTTACTTGAAGTATTTAGTATACTAAAACCCATTTCTAACTATTTTCAAGTCCTTCTCTGCTTCTTTAATACAGTAGCGAATACATTTTATTCATTAACATTTATAAAGCCAATCTTTTAAAAACCTCTCTCACTCATTCATGACCTTGGAAAGTGTTATTTCCCTTTCACTTCCCATTGCAAAAAAACTTGCAACTTTTTGTGCTCGGTTTCATTGTCTGCCACTGGTAGATCGTTGCCAAAACTGCCATCTGCCGTTTAACTCCTCAACACCCGTTTAATTAACCCATACTGGGTTAGTCAACTTAAATGCAAGCTACCCCTAACCCCCTACCTATTCCGCAGACATTGGCTCCCAGTCATGCTGACTCAGCTGTCATTGTTTGGCGTCCCGCTTGGTTCCGGGGCATATGTTTTTAATTATAACTACACCCCCGCCCCAACGGTCTTGCCAACCAGTCCATAGTTTGTCCTGTCTCCAGACTTCAATCCATAAGCAATTCTCTCACTTTCCACTTTTTCTTTTGTATACTTTTATGGGGGCTTGTGGTGCCTGCCCCAAGGCTTGCTCCATATTCTATATACTTTTCTCTTTTTTTTCAAGTTTTGGTTATTCTTGTTTCCAACATTTCACTTTTTTATTTTTTTGCTATAATTTTGCGAATTTATGATGCGTTACATTTACAACAAACGAGACATTTTATAGCAGATCATCAATCAATTTGTCGGTTTCTGGGGAATCGTGTCTGGGCATTGCATTGACAATTATAACGATGGTCGCAGTGAGAGGAGAGGTTGCTAAAAGGGGCGTAGTCACGCCCACCTAACTTACGAAATGCATGTAGAGGGGCTGAGATGAGTTGTAAACTTATTTATAGCATTGCTCAATGCTATAAAATATAATTTTATGGCACAAAAAACCGCAAAATGCAACAAGGCATGCAAGGACACAAAGGGGCCATATAATGGGGCGAGAATTTGGGCGGGGGTGCCCCCTCCAAAATGTCAAAAGCAGCAGCAAATAATGAGGTATAGGGTAGCTGCAGCAAAAGAAGGGGCAAGGTTGGGGGTGTCAGTCTGATGGCTAAGGGGACGAGAAAGTGTAGTCGGCAAACTTTGCCACATTAATTTCCGTAGCAATTTTTTCTCTTCAATTTTTTTTTCTTTTTACATTTTTGTTGGGGCTGCTGCTGGTGCTGTTGGCTGAAGACGACGACGAAACTTGCCACTGCAACTGTCAATGTTGCACCCCGGCATCCCAACTTGCTTGACAAACACAAATATAACATCAACAGCAGCAGCAGCAGCAGCGGCAACAGAAGCATTGGCAGTGGCAGTGGCATCAACTGTGGCAGAGCGAAAATGAAGACAAATGCTTGCATGCTGAAAGCTGTGCAAAGTAATTAGACAAACATTTGCCCATGGTCGATTGTGGTCCCCAGTTCCAGTTTCAGTTCCATCTAGACCCAGCCAGCACCAGCTGCAGACTCACGCACCGACCATGCTATAGGATGGGACAACTGCTAATTGCTTCAATCAACAACTTTTAACCCAAACTAAAAACTAGAAGATGCAACAGTAAAATCAACATAAAATGCAGTCAAAACTTTGACACGCTATAAAATTTTAGAAGCTCCAACAAAATACTCTCTACTGTTTTTTCAACATTCTTAAAAGATTTGCTAACTATATGTCTAACTAAAAGCCTATAATTTGGGGCTTTAACAAAAAATTGGTAAAGTTAAAAGTTATATTTACTAAAGTTAAAAAGTCTGTGAGCTATATAAATAAATAACTCTATGAATTTCAATATGATCCATCTAAATTGTTTGCTATTCTTAACATAATAGAAACTAATATCAAAATAGTTTCGAATCATAAATGTATTGTATTATCTAAATTGTTTTACAGCATTTTAGAATTCGTGTTTCGTATTGTAAAATGTTTGCTTAGTGTGTTCTGTATTAGAGAGAGATTCAAATTTCTGATTTATAAGAAATATTCTTGTGAAATTTTAAAATAATATTGCTATGATATAAATCATATGAAAATAGTATTACTTTGGTTTGAATTCTTTTCAAAAATAAAACTCCACGCTATTGACTTTATCAGCATCTTTTTTTTTATCATTTTTAAAGTAACAAATTTTTGTCAGTTATAAATTTGACAATTCCCATCCAAATCAGCATGACATTTGATCTTAGATAGGCATAGGCAAAAATGGGTTGCTAGACGGAGAAAAATTAGTTTAAAACTTTTATTATTTCTTTTTTTTTCTATCATATAGTTGCAGTTTTTCAAAATGTCTTTATTTGCTCTCAGTAAACTTTTACAAACCATGTTTTCTTTTTGCTCTTTGCTTTCTTTGACTTTGGTAACAAATGTTTTCAATATGCCAGAAAAAGTCCTCGTTTCTTCCCCTCACCCTAATGTGAGACGAGAAGCACGTTGCGGCGTTTATTGCAAAAATTTTCAACAAAATTGCCATGAAAATTGCACTAAAATTACAAATTATATACAAGAGTGTGTGTATAGGGGGTGTGTGGGTGTGTGTGTGTGTGTGTGTGTGTGGATGTCTGCTTTATGGAGGCGGTCATCCGGCGTTAATGACGACGACGCCAGCAAGACCATGCCCCCGGACGACACTGTCTCTAAACAGGAGACGATGCGCGGCTGTTTCTAATTGTTTTAGTACTCGTTGGGGAATGAGGATGCCTAGTTTGCGGTAGGTATAAAGTAAAAGGGGCGGGCGACCAGGTTATTGTTTTTGTTCCTCTTTCAGTTTTGCCCCTGTCCCACAATTCGCGCCATCTATGTTTGTTGTTAGAAAATGGGAATTATGACAGTTGGCTGCTTTTGTTGGCATAAGTTCAATCTAAATAGGGGCCAGAGATTTTCACAGCAATTTTTCCCCATTTTGCCTGTTTTGCGAGAAAAGTGTTAATTACAACGAAGCGACAATTTCGAAAGATTTCATCCGATCCCCCTTACTTTGTCTCACCATCATTGGCATCACGACTCAACAAATCATTTGCCAAACAATTTTCATTCTGATTTTCAAGTGTGGGGCGACACAAAAACTTATCATGGCAAACATTGTAATGGAGTTATGCAAAGACGGGTGATTGGATAGAGTTTGAGTTATGCTCGTTGGGGTTAAATTAAATTTAGGTTAGAATGCTTCAACTGCCAACTGAAATGAAATTCTTTAGACAACTTTCAAACATTCTGTGTATATCGAAATTTGTATTGTAGTTATTAGCTGGCATTTCTTGAAACCATACTAAATGTTTTAATTAGCTGCTCTTGTGTCGTGTTTGGTTTGGGCTTTCTCTTTATGTGGGAATTTTATTTCAAACTCTTGCTAAAGATTCTTTAATATTTACTTTATGAGAAAACAGCTACTGTCGAATTTGTGTGCAACCCCCTTATGGGTAGTTTATTCCATTCCCAAAACACACGGAATACGACAAAACGAAGCAAACTTTAACCATTTCCAACAACAGGAAAACAAATGTACCTATGTACCTGTAGTTTTCTACCTCTTTTGCCCCTTTTTCTCTTTCGTCCTGTTGTTGAAATTCGCTGAATCGTCACAAAATCACTTTTACGATTTTGGTTTATATAGCAATAAAAAGTGAAGAAGAATGACAGAGGGAAAGAGGAAAGGAGCGAATACCAAGAGAATCTGTTTGCTAGCAAACTAGCTCAATACAACTGAGAAATCTTTTCCTGACTTTGCTGGCCTCACTTGGCTTGGCAAAAGTTACAGCTCCAACGAGATGACTGAGATTCGCGGGTGAAAACTTTTGGCAGCCACTGTGTGCCAGTTTTGTGAGGATGCCCAAGTGTGTGGGTGTGTTCGTATGTGTGCGCGCTTCAAGCTCAATAAAATTGCATGAGGCAAACAAAGTAATTTTTATAGCAAAGCTTTCTCATATATACCATACAGGACGATATATGTATGTTTGTAGGTACATACATACATATATATGAAGGTGGCATACATATATGGGAATACTTCTTATTCTCTTTTCTTAGTTTATCGTCTTCTCTCTGTTTTTTGGTAGCAATCTGTTGAGACTTGAGCCAAACTCCAACACCAACGCGAAAAAGGTGGAGTTGTAGTTCAATTCGTTACCAGGACGACTACAGCAAAAACCATGAGATGAAAAAAAAATGTTGAGAAAAAATTTACGCTTCAGCTTACATAAACTTTTTCACTGGCTTCACTCTCTGGAAATGCCGGCAGTCAGCATGATTCTACAAATTGAACCTCCGATATACATATATATATATGTAATATATGCTATATCAGATATGCATGCATGTGTCTTTGGCATCGCTAATTTTGTGCTTCAAGTTATTGAAAACGAATGGCGTGTGAAAAATGTGAATTATGGCACAAGGAAGGAAATTTAACGATTTTGTGGGCCACGATGATTTTTTCGATTTATTTGATAAACCAGATGAGAATGAAACCAAAGCATTGCCCATAAAAATGCAAGTCACGCGGTTTATTTATACAAGTTTTTATTGCATTACTTGTAAGATTGTTTTTACTATTAGAATATTAAAGCAATGCGATTATCAGCTGGCGATTCCAAAGTTTACATTAAAGAGCAGCTATGGAATATAAAAAAAAACGATAATGAGTTGTCAATAGGTTTAATGGGTAGAATTTAGTTGCATTTATCAAAAGAATTTGAACATACAATCCTTGGCTTTTAAAATTGGTAAATCGCTTAAACTATATTTACTGCACTCATCTGATGTCATGATTTATTTTGATTCTACAAAGATAAATATCATTTTACTTCATTAATGTAAAGTCCTAATCCTAAATTACCAATTTGCATAAACCAAATCGTTCTGTAACACATTTCCTGAACAATTTTCTCTTTGTCTAAGGACTAAACTTTGCTAGAAACTGAAAAGTGAGCCCTAACTATCAGCACAAACAGGATGACACAAATTAGGTATCCAAAAATTAGCCAACTAGATTTTAGACTTGCCCCCGGAGTGTAATAGAAAGAGAGAGAGAGAGAGAGTGACAGTGTGAAAGAAGGGTTAGACAATTTGTGCCGGAAATCTTTTAGTCGCAAAATATTTAGGCAAAATTTCAAACTGTTGCACAAAACTCAAAGTTGACTCTAACGGAAGGCGCTTAAAAAGTTGGCAGCCATATGGCAGCAAAGGACAAGAATAGGCGGCTGGAGAAAAGGGCGTGGCAGGGGTAAAAGGGCGTCCTTGTTGTGCCTCGACTTCAAGTGTGAATCTAGCAGCAGCAGCAGCAGTAGTAGTAGAAAGGCAAAAAGGAAGTAAGAGCTGGATAAGGACGACTGTTGGGGTCCTTCACTTGTTGCTCACTTGGCGGCGGCCTTTTTGCAACGTTGCACATTTTTTTCTTCATGTAATTTTTTGTTGGCTGTTTCTTTTTTTTTTTTTTGGTTAGTAAATATTATTGGCAACAACGAACAAAAAAGTGGCTCAGCTGACAATGGCAGCCTTCAAGTGGGTGTCTGAGCTTAACAGAGAGCCAGAGAGGCTGTGTATGTGTGTATTCCAGTGAAGGGGTAGAGAAGTGAAGTAGCTGCTGCCACACTTTAAATGCACTTGAAAGTGTTTGCTTATACCACTTCGCACAAACACAAACATACACATACACACACATACACTCGCTTGCATGACATGGCTTTTAGCATGGTTATACTTTTATTTTATTTTATTCCTCCGGCTGCCGTTCAGCACTTTAAGTGCATTTCAGCTGGCAAAGGGTCTACACCTTTTACTTGGCCATTTTTAAGTTACCAGCCGTCGAAATTCACCACATTTTCCGACTTGTGCCTCATGCAGCATCCACAGCCACCATTTCCTTTTTCTCTTTTGCATGTTGCATACTTTTGTGAATTTCGCCTGCTGGTTTTTTTTTTGGCCAAAAATCAGTTGCAAGAATTGCTTCCTTAGCATTGGCAACAAGTCTTAAAGTATTAAGTTAGTACAAAAGCATAAAGAAATCTTTATATATTAAAATCATTCAACATTTATTTTATAACACAATTCAATAGGCAAAACTGATCTCTACGCTACATTGGACTCTCTTCCGACTAAACAATCTCTGATACTTGTATCTATATATATTTCTACTTAATAGTTTTCAAATAAAACTTATTGTTTATAACCACATGTGCACCAGCCAAATTTATATAGAAAATGGACTAATTTATCTTATTAGACTGAGAAAAAAAATCTAAAAGAAGAAGCTGAAAAAAATAAATAAATAATTTGGTACACTGCAAAACGTATCTTACATGCTTGTCCGAAGTTTTCCCTCGCTCATCGCTTATTGCCAATATTGATGCTCATGCTAACCGATTGCCGACTAGTGGATGGAATACAATCATCTCATAAACATATTCGAATATTTGCGCCAGATGTTTTGTCGCATTGTTAAGGCGAGGCGAGGCGCCTTGTCTTTTCTTAGCCCTCCTATGTTTCTCTCTAATAATCTGTACAATTTTGTATGATTTGCCTTTTGCCAGGCAAAGATTTATTATCGTTTCATGCGGATAAAAGATTTACGCATAAAAATATGGAACCAGGGGCATGAGACATGGGGCAAGATAGAACATACAAACCGACTCTGACTCTGACTTTGTCTTGTGTTTATGGCGCTGTGTCACATCTTGTCTCAGTGTGTGTGTGTGTGTGTTTGTGCAGCAATCACAAAGATGTGAAATGAAGTCATTTTGCCAGCTGATTTGGTTATTTATCATTATTTCTTTATGATGCGCAGCTCGGAGCGAAGCAAAGCTGCTAGAGATGCCAACAGCATGTGATACAATATTTATGCATGTATTCTCGACCCTTCTTCATGCTACACTCCTTCGTTGGAGTTATGGCTTGGAATTTGACATTGACATGATTGCATAAATCAGTTCTAAGCAGGGCTACCAACTGCCACTTGGTAACAACCCTTTATCAATTACATATTAAACGTTAAAGAAAGAATCCAAGCTCATTATTGACTGTCAATTTGCTAACCCAAAAAGCCCACAAAAAGTCCAATAAAACAGTCCAATCTAATTTGATGGCTTTCCGGGATATCAGGATCAAGGCTTTGACCCAAACATAGCAACAACAACAACAACAACAACAACCAGTAAAGCCAAGCAATGGGCGATTGATTTAAATGTGTGACAAATTTCCAAAGACGAATTGACAAATCGACCCCCAACCCGAGCCCACAAAAACTATTAGCATAGTCACCCATATATTCACATATGGTCTGTGCAGATTTTATCCTTATCGACCTCCCGAGGCGCTCATCACGAGAAAAGCAAGAAGAAGGCAATGCAAAAACTTTCAGCCAAGTTAATCATTTGTGGGATATTATCAATCCGTTTTTGGTTTTAGGCCAAGGAGAGCAAAAGACAGCATTTAGGATTGTTTATATACCCTCACATAAAGTACATGACTTACTTCAATTGATCTAGGAAATTAAGGACCTCTCTAAAGAAATATGATCTCTGATAAAAGCGTTATTGAAAATTAACTGCTTAATGGAAAATAATATTCTCTTCACATAACAAACTATAAATTGTTTTTATCAACAAGTGCCATACAAAACCTATGGCTATATGTTGATAGAAAACCTTTCTCATGCTAAGACTGTGGGTCTAATCTGGAAAATAGCTACTATTAACAAAATAGAGTATGCATCATCACATGTTTATCATGGTCAAATCTTTGCCTTGTGTGTTTTGTTGTTCTGTCGTCTATGTCCTTCTTACTGTCTCCTCAGCTCGGCAGGCAGTATGAGGAATATAGTTTACTCAGCGTGTGTGTGGGATTTGGGCACATCATTACACAGAAATTCCCAAAAGTGAGTTTTACGTGCTTGGGCCATCGACTTTGATACCCAGAGCCGAGCCATAGTGCTTGTAGGAGTCGGTGCTGGAGTTGGAGTTCAACTCATCGTCGTCTGGGCAACCTATGATAAAGCTTATAACACTTTGCATTACACTAATGCAAATACAATAGAAGGACCTATCTAACGTGTGTGTGTGTGTTTGTGTCGGTGTCTGTGTGTGTTTATGTGTTTTTCAGTTTGAACTCTCCATCCTATTTCAACTTCAATTATAGCCCCATATGTCTGTAACCGCTTGGGGAGCACAATAGAGAACAAAATTTGTTTAAGCTTCAGTTGGGGATTAAAATTTTGCCTTAGCTCAGAGAAGGCCAAGGCAAAATGGAGATGGAGCTAAAGTTGAAGCTAGGGATGGGCTTCCCGCTGGCATGGATAGCTGGCAGCCCAGTAGATAGCCCAAGTATTTTGGTTATTGTGGTCTAGAAGTTTGCTGCTGCGGTTTGTGGTCATTATTGTTGTTGCCTTAGTTATCGTTCGAGGTTAACTGCCACAGACTTTTCTCCCATACACACAGACACACACACATAAAGATTCAAAGCAATGAGAATTAAACTCATTAGGTGCTCGGATTGTCTATTGGCTTATTTTCATAGCCCAATTTCAGGTGAAGCCAATATTCAAATTGCATCCAAATAAGCTAAGACAATAAGATGAAATATTGGCATTTAATATTGACAAATTCTAAAATCTCTTACATAATTGCTCAACATCTGTCAGATAACTGCTAAGAGCAATCAAAAAGTTAAGAGCCAGACGACAATTCATCCGCAAACTAATTTATTAATCCCACATACTAACACAAACACACTCAGAGAGAGAGAAAAAGAGAGAGAGCAAACCCAATGAAAAGTCAACTTTTCTTTTGGCCGCCAAACCGCTTTTGGACATGGCTAAAATATGCAAAACTAACATAAATCTCAATTTAGAGATTTATGAAAAACTCGCACACACACAGACACACATGAAACGGGGTTGAAAAAGTAATAAAAAATTCTGTAATTCCCAGCAACGAATATCACCAAAAATACCACAAACGGCGTAACAATATAACAAAAAACTACAGAAAAAGCAAAAAAAAAAAAAAACGAATGCGTTGCAACAAAAAATAAAAGTTCAAAAGGCACCAAACAAAAAACAAACAAAAAGTGTAAAAAAAAACAAAAATTCTGTAAGTGAAAAAATGTTGTAAAATGCAACAAAAAAAAAAAGAGAACTTTAAAAATCACAGTCTGGTCAGGACTAACGATGCACCACGCCAAGGGAATAGAGAAAAACTATTTTTGCAATAATACGCTTTTGGATGCACTTTTTTGCTATGAAAAAAGAAAAGAAAAACGGGAGACAGGATAACTTTTTCACCAAACATTGAATGCGTGAAAAACTCTTTTAGCCATTTTCTAAATCTAAAATTCCAATTTTTTTTATCTCTGTGGATATTTCATCTGTTTGGAAAATTCTTATCAAATCCCAAATTGTCGCTATATCTTTGAACTAATTTAATCTGTTAAAATTAGAATATTCCTGTGAAGCTTTATATGTACATGAATCTTAACATATAGTAAGAAAGATTAAATAAAAGAAATATCATGGTTATTTTTCTGGCTTATGATTCATTAAGATTTGAAAAGTCTTCTCTTTTGGTACCCGAGAAGATATTGATTTTAATAAGATTTTAAAAAGAACTGTGCATATTTTGCATTTTAATATTTAGTTTTATCTGATACTTGGTAAACAGATTAACGCTTTTAGTATGACTCCAATTGAAAGTTAGAGTGTGCCATAAAAATTGATAAAAATGGCCAGATGAAAAAATCCAAGCGTGCACAATTTTTCTCCCATTTGATGCGTTGCAAATTGAAATTCGTAGAGTGGAACCAAAAAACAAAAAATTAAATTAAAATAAAATCAAATTCCCACACATACACACACACACACACAGATACTCATTCCTTGTCAAGATAAATTACTTAACCTAAGTTTGCCACAAAAGTTTTGCGCAAACGAACAAAAAGAAGAGACAAAATTTGAAATGAAAATGAAAAATCCGGAAAAGCACAAACTACTTCTTGTAGTCGCGGTGGCGCGGCGCGTCTATGGAGAAAAATGTATGATGGGGAAAAAAGGGTTTTTCCTTCTGCCCCATATATTTTATTTCCCACCATTGTCCTAGCCTTCCTGTGAGTGTGTAAAATCTGTCGCTGCTTCAGCTTCAATTATTTTTTTACACAATTTTCTTGCCTCTTTTTGGCGTTGCGATAAATTTTTTTGTAAGTATCCTCTGCAGTTAATACCCTGTAACTATAGATTTGAAATGTTCTCAAATATTTTGCCACCTAAAAGACAATTTTAATGTATTCTCAATTCTATCAGAATAGAGAACATTTTATGTCTGTTAAAATCGTAATGGAAAAGTCTTGGACAACAAAATCTATCCCATTTACTTTCAAAAATAAGTTTGCATTCTCGATTATATATTATGGGTGACTATCCTGCTGGCTACACGGTATCTTTAAGTTCGCTCCGGGTCTACCTTGCTGGATTTTGTGAGTTTTTTTTTTTTGGTGTGTCTACTTCTGCGCCTTCTTTCTTTACACATTTTTTTATTTGGTGCTGCTCATAAATTTGGGTGTCTGTCGTTTTGTCGGTAAAGAATCACTGCTGTTATTCTAATTTTATGGAAATTCCTGCACTTTTTCTTTTCGTTTTTTCTTGGCTCTTGGCTGCCGTGCCTTTTCTTTTCAGCGCACGGATTTGCGTTTGAGAAAAATCTGTTTGTCATACGCTTCGTTGCGCCTCATTTTGCAAAAGTGAAAAGCAAAACGGGGCGCAAGAAAAAAAGAAGAACCAAAGGAAGACCAAATTATTGTTGGGCCTGTCTTGGCCAAGCATTTGGCTTCCATTGAGTGGCTAGCAGCTGGTCAGTGGGTGGCAACCAACAGTCAAAAAAGGAAAGAAAAAAAAAATAAACTTTTCACAACGCATAAATTTACTGCATTAGTTTTTGCGCCACATTATTCTTTGAGGGCGCAAAGCATATGCACACCAAAATTTCATTTTAAAGCTGGCGCAAAGTGAATTTTGATGATACAAACTCATTCTCACACACACAAACACAGAGAGATACCCACACAGATAGACTCACTCACACTTGTAGCATTCTTTAAAGCAAGGATGGCCACGTAGTGGCTCTTTTGGCTCCCGTGGCTCTTTACCGGCAGAGGCTGGGCAGAGAAAAAGGTCACTTTTGCGAGTCGACGCACACAAAAATTTGTGTGCCTCGAGTTTTATGACGGGTCATAAAACGACCTTTTTTGGGTCGAACGAGCGATCGTCGTCGAACTTGTGGGCAGAGGGACGGACAAGTCCCGAATTTTACGGGGAGGGGGAAAAAGGTCGCGATCTCGAGCTCGCAACTTGTGGGCAGAAGGAGTGAGGGACAAGTAAAAATAAGGGTTGTTTTTGATGAGTGCTCGAGATCGCGTTCCTTTTTCCCCCTCCCCGTAAAATTCGGGACTTGTCCGTCTCTCTGCCCACAAGTTGCGAGCTCGAGATCGCGACCTTTTTCCCCCTCCCCGTAAAATTCGGGACTTGTCCGTCCCTCTGCCCACAAGTTCGACGACGATCGCTCGCTCGACCCAAAAAAGGTCGTTTTATGACCCGTCATAAAACTCGAGGCACACAAATTTTTGTGTGCGTCGACTCGCAAAAGTGACCTTTTTCTCTGCCCAGCCTCTGCCGGTAAAGAGCCGGCTCCCAAGTTAAATTTCCGTGGCCACCCTTGCTTTAAAGTCTTGCAAAGTACCAGGGTACATAAAAACGTATCCACGAACTCAACTCTTTCACGCTTCAGGCACATTTTATGCCTAATTTAAACAAAATAAAAACCATAGAACCAAAAAAAAAAAAAGAAAATGAAACGAAAATGTTGCAATGCCCATAAAAAACGAACTTGATGGAGTGGAATTTTGATACACTAACAATTAAAGTGTTGTATAGAAGACTCTTTGTTTTCTTTTTTTCCTGTGCTTACATCATTGCGAAATTTGAAGTCATGGTAGAAAATAAAAAAAATACCAATGGCAATGAGGATAAACAAAAAAAACTAATTTCAATACTATAAAATTCATCGAAAGAAACTCAAACAATTGTCATTGTAATAATGCTTTCAATTATAAAGTGTTTGGCTCTGAAATTCCGTATTTTTATAATATTGGTAAATGGATATGCATTCTAAAGTTTGTTCTTGTTTAAAATAAAACTAGAATAGAATATAAATTTCATTAAATATTTTATCGAAACAGTTCAAAAAATTTCTATATTCAAACATTAATAGACATGAATAATAAACGTAGTGAATAAATTTAAGGCCAAATAAGTCAAATACTTCCTCATATACATATACTTCATCATAATTTTTAATATTTTCCTCAATGTAATCTTTACTATATTTTTTCTGGTAAATATTGAACTCAATTAATCAATTTATAATAATTTAAATGTTCATTAATGGAATTTTCACCAATTTAGTCATTAGTTTTATTTGCTAGAACATAATGTTGCCAAGAGTATATCGACTTCAGTGTTTTTTTTTCTTCCCATTTCTCTTACTTTTTATGGTATTGTCAGTTTTTACGACAAAAACGATGAGAAAGAGAAAAACTAGATGGGAAAATGGAAAAATAGAAAAATCGTCACCCTCCGCCCTCGTCACTGCAGTTTTAAATGCTCTCCGATCAACGCTAATGCCACGGGCCATGCTCCCCTATTAAGTGGGACAGCAACAAAAACAAAAACAAAAACCAAAAAAGAACAAGAAGAACAGAAACAAAAACAATAATAATAATACCCATGGAAAAGCACTTTTCTCACCTTCCCGTCTCATTTGACGATAATTTTGTTCCTTTTGCATTTCCATTGGCTCTTTTCGGTGCTCTGATTTTCTGACTCTCTGCCTTTGCCTTGGGGTCATGCTTGGCCTATTAACTTTTTGTGGTCGGAAGACATCCGTTGACAAAATTAGAAGCGCGCGTTGGCGTTGATATTCCCGTTGCCTTTCTCTCTGACTTTGTCAAATTAATTAATATCATAAAAATGTCAAACCTTAATTATCATAAATAGACAAATGACAACAAATATTAGATGGCTCGTTTGTTTTGCGCATTTTTAAACTAAGAAAAATGAAAGTGCGAAACGAAAAGAAACACAAGAACGACAAGTCATCCCAATCGTTTTCGTGGAAATTTTCGATTAATTTTATGGAAACTCATTAGTACTGGAAATACGCTTCTCTGTTGACATTAATATTTTCGTAAGACAATCAATTTATTAAGAAAATTACAACAAAATATAACATTAACAGTCCTAATCATAATCTTGTTAAAAAAGAAAAATTCTTATATTAATTTAAATTTGATGAAGGCTATCAAGCCGATTGAAGCCAAGTGGAAAAAAAGATTCATATTTGGTTAGAAACTTAAATTCTAATTTACTGAGAACTCTCGTTGGAATAAATTAATATAATTCGAAGGGACTGTTCTCTATATATGTTATCGATTATTTATCTTCACATATTTTTTTATAGTTCATATGAAAGTGTGCCATGAAAGACTGATGGTTTTAAAAAAACAAGTTTGATTCTTTAAAATTCAAATCCAATATATTGACTATATATTGACTATATTTAACCATTACCTATGGTAAATCGATTAGAAGCTATTTATAGACAAAAGAAATTCAGAAAATGTTTAATTAAAACTTCTTTAGAGCATATTTTCAAAAAACTTGTCCCAACATGCTGTTTACAAATAAATTATACATAGATTGTCATCTACAAAGTTCAATGAATCTTAAAAAAAATTACTTTTATTTCAAGAATCAAAAGTCATGCAAGAATAAAGGCGTATTGAAAGGGTTCTATGTTTTTGAAACTAAAAACATAACCCATTAGCTTTGTCCACGTTTGATTTGAAGGAATCCCTTTTTAAGTTCACACTCCGGATTGCCAATGTCAAAACCAAGTGCATGAAAAGAGCACTTCAATTCAATTTTCAACACTTTTTCCAACCACTAGCTCCATTTGTGTTTCCTCTCCCCTTCTTTCTTTTCCCATTCTTAGGAGAAACTAAAGAAAAAAAAGTTATTTCTGTGCATAACAAAAAATCAATTGTCTTACACACAGCCACACACAGACACCCCAGGCAAACAAACACATGTCAAAAACACACACTTATGTATAATGGGGAAGGAGGAGCAGAAGTTGTAGAGATGGAGTAAAAAAATCTATTTTGAAATATAAAAAGTGTCATAAACCAGACCCAAGCCAAAACTCTCATGAAAGACCCAGAGCGTGCTGCTGACAAATAAAACTGTCAGTTTTAATAACTAAGACACAGCAACAACAATGAGGAGTAAGGGGTGAAGAGGAGCTAAGTATGTATGTACATACACTCTACTTCACTTGATGCACTCTTCGTCAATAAGTGCAACCCCAGCATTGTATCTGTCTGTCTATCTGTCCCTCCATCCGTTTTTCTGTCTTCTGTTTCTTCTCTGACAGATTACAGGCGGCGATAAAGCAAATGTGCCCTATGACTTTCAAAGATCTCTCTTCTCCCCATTTACCAAACTTCTGTTTTGGCTTATTTACTTCAACATTCTATTCAGTCTTTGTCGATTCGTTTTAATTAAGACTAAAGCAAAAGATGCTGATAACAATTTTATATGTTTGCCCTAATCTGTATGGTAGGAAATCATCTTTGTTTTTCAATGAGGTCATAAATATATCAAATTTTATTTTTATTTTCATACTTCATACAAGACATTTTGGTAAGCACGAAGAGTTTCTTCGATTTCGTTCGACGAAAGGGGTTGATAATCCCGGGCAATTAGGTAAAACGAAATTTATGTTCATATGGTTCAGTTAATATTTAAAATTGTCTTTAGTATGAGCTGACCTCATATACAAAAAGAACTTTAAACTTAAACTTTAATGCAATTTATCTTTCTTTTTCTTTCAGGTAAGTGAAGTCAAGTAAAGGAAAAACTTTCCTTGCAAAAGGTAACCAAACAGTAGGAAAAAACTCTCAACTTCAAGCTGTTACAATGAGATGGAGCCAACGGTAGGAAAAGGGGAAAAAAGTCGACTATTGTGTCAATGTGTGGTGTGAAAATCCATTAGGAACTAAACTATGTCAATCGATTGCAACAAACGAATAACAACTGAAAGTAAAAACAGAAGAACCAACTGAAAATTCCCAATACAGGAACAAAACACAAAACAAACGCATAAAAAAATAAACCAGCAATTCACACAACACTCGGCTTAAAGATGGCCACGTGACACGGCATGAAAAGACATAAATATTTCTGTAGTGACTTATTTTTAAGTCTGGTATAGGTAAGATCCATTACTATCCCAACCATATGGCTTAAACATTTGAATAGAAAACGGTTGTCACAAAACTCAATTAACTTAATCATATTTAGTGCATAATTAGAAAATGAAATATAAAAGAACTAAAATTGCAAAACATTTTCTGATTAATATAAGCAAATACCTACATATAGATAGTTTTTTTTACAAAAGATATGTACATATAAAGATATCGTGGATGTCTTTCCCTTTCATTTTCTTTGTCAGTTTTTCTTTGGCTATGTCATGAATTATTTAAAGCTAAAAATGTTGGAAAACCCAAACTGAGAACGTCACCCAAATGCATTTCTAATATGTTTAGTTTTGGGATACAAGACAACTAGAGATAGCAAAGAACAAAACACACACAGCAATATAGAGTGTGTGGAAGAGAGGGAAAAAGGAAAGGGGAAGAAGGTGCAAATGAGATTTGCTTGGGGTTTTAGTTTTAAAACTAAGTTAGAGAACCAAAATGAAATTGAGTGGCCAGCCAGAAAAGTCAAGTGGCACCTACCTCTCCTCTTCGGTCCGCACCGCACCGCAACGCACTAATATACAGTAAAGCATACCACAGAAGCAACCACACGTTCTGTTTGTTCTATTGATTTTGACAGTCCACTTTGTGGCTGTTCTAGTTTTACACGTATTTGACAAAGTCTTAAGTAGCAGTTGCTTACAAGTGGAAGCATCTTAAAGTAGAAGAAGAAGGCACATTAAGAGCATTAAATGAATTTCAATTGAGTTTAATTGCTGTAGATTGATCGATGTAGAAAAAGTTACAAATCTTGCAATTAGTTTATATACATGTATGTGGGTTAGCCTACATATTACCAATAGACCTATCCCAATTTATTGAAGTTGACAAGGTCATCAGCCCACACATACACACCCACACTCACAAATATAGGCATGTGGATTCAGCCTTTTTGTTGGATAATATTTCTCCTGAATTTGAAACGTTTAAATTGTTTTTCGTATAAATTTCAAATTAACAAGCACTCGGCTTTGAAAGTTTACTGATTTATTTTGGATTTATATTGCTTCACTGGTTGGGTAGCGGAAGGCAAGAGGTTGACAAAACAACAACATGAACAAGGACAACAAGCAATCAGGACATATGAAACCCTTTTCTGTCTGCTTGCTCTTCTTTTGTGCGACTGTGTGGAATGATGGGACTGTGTATGGGTCGGTGGATACACGGAAGGGGAACCACCGAAAAAAATGGCGGAGCCAGCTCTTTATGTGCAAAGCGACCCTTTTTTTCTTTTAGTAGGTATGCACATATATATGTATATGTATCTTCTGCTCATCGGATCAAAGGATTACGAAAAGTTTGGTGATGCGTAAAATGAGTTTGATGTTGATATAAACATGTTGATGATGTTTTAATGTAAATATGTATATAAAAAACAAAACCAAACCAAGAAAAAAGTGCTACGATTTCGCAGAGAGTGTCGTTTAATGATGTGTAATCTGTGTTGTGGCTAACTTCTTTTAAGCCAGACACTGACCAAGCAGCTTAAATTGAGATATAAAGATGTATCTGGACTTACCCGGTAAAAAAGGGACGAACGAACAACGAAACAAGATTCCAGTCTAAGAAATAGAATGGTAAGCCATTTCCTTGTCTAAGCGAAAAACAATTAGAATTTTTAAATTTTTTATGTTTTTGTTATGTTTTGGAATAGATTTCAGGCAAAATAAGTGAAAGCAGCCCCTTAAAACTGAATGGTACTTTAGCTTTGAAAGTTTTACAACAATAATTTATATATTATTATTTGCGTAACAATTTTTGTCAGTGTAGTTATAGTTTGGAATTTTTGAAAAAGATACATAAATTAAAGTTTAATGTCTGCACACTTCACCCACAACATTTGACATTTTGCACATTCAACTAACCAAGACAACCACAAATTTTTGAAGCACCTGGCACTGACTTGAGCCACATTAAACTTGGCATTTTCAATTAGCTTAGCTGTCTTGCTTTCTCATTACACTTTTCCTACTCTTGTAGTTCTTGTTAAGCCCAAAAGTATATCTGTGTTTATTTGGCAAGGACTGTAACCTTATAAAACCGCATCCTCATTACGAAATATTTAATCATATTTGGTTAAGGCGAAAATGAAAAGCGTAAACTAAACCGAACAGTGTCAAGTAAAGTGAAAGCAAGTGAACGACAACGAAGGGAGAGCATGTAAAAGCAGACAGAGAAAGGAGGTGGAATTCACAGCCACAATTTGAACAATGGCAAACCGTGAAAACCTCAGCAGAGGAAACCACATGGTAAAGTAAATGTGTGACAAACTAGCAATATTTTGCACACTGATGCAAATCCAACTGCAGATGCAGATACAGCTACTAGTTACGAGCTAAAGATACAGGGAAGGATTCTCGTGCCGTTTCAGTTGTTGTTGGTGGGTAGCTCGGTTATAGAGATGGGTGAATGCTCTTAGAGTATTTGCCAGTTGGCAATAATATCAAATTGCACTTTTTGCAGGCAACATTGAAAGCAGGGAGAACGCAAGAACGAGTGAGCAGGGATACACAAATAACTGGTAAATACAAACAAATGTGCAAACAGCAAACAGAAGCCAGGAACAGCCAGAGCGAGTTCTCTCTATCTTTTTATTTCTTTGTTCACATTATTTAAGTCTATTTGAGTCGCAGTTTGGGTCAGAGTCGAAGTCGGAGTCGCAGTCGGGGTAGAAGTAGGAGTCAGTAAAGGACTCGGTTAGTGACTGTTGAGCATTTTACCATTTCTGCCACATTGGCAAAGTTTTTGTGTGTTTGTCTGTTTGTCATTTGATATGCGCGGTTATTTGATAATAACAGCTGTCTCTCCCTCTTACAGACTGACTGACTGACTGACTCGAGTAGAGCTGTTTAGCTGTCCCATAATATCAATCAAATTCCGTCTATGTGAGTTGGCTTTATGCTAAATCGCTGATGAGGCATTCAATTGTTCGTCAACTGATTGGCAGTATGCGATATAGCAGCAATATTGCCAAGCTCAAATGAAATGCAAATAAAGTGCACAGTGCAGAGACTAGGCTAAGGGTCTTATATGTCACTGAATTGGAACAGAAAACATTTGCAATAGGAATTGTAATGCATTTGGGAATAAGTGAAATTTATTGTATAAGAAATGTTAACCCACTTTTGTCTTATTTCGAAAAGGAAAACTTTATCATTATGTATGTAGGTATATGGAGATTGAGATTTCCCTAATCTTTAGACCTGACTGATTAAAATTTTATGAACATTAACTGTCTAAACGGCTAACGAAGAAAAGCAATTGTACTCTGTAGAAAGATCAACTTCAACTAATATTTCTGCACCTGGCGTAAGTGTTTCCCCTCAAGAGTCGTAGTTAAAATTTATGTAGACATATTGCCATCATAACCTGCCATTTATTGGCATAAAAACGTTCTTGGAGGGCGGGGGAAGGAGAAGATTTTGGCAGATTCCTCGAATAATTGATGTTAATTTGAAATAATACTCCCCGTTGATATTGTGTTGGGTTTGCTTGTAAATCATTTCACTCCGCGCCATTGAAACTGACACAAACAAACACTTTATTAAATATGCCCTGTCTGCATAATCCTTCGTCCTTTTTGGTTTTCAAAAGGAAAGAAGAACAAAAAATTGACGCGTGACCGCAGCACGTACGAATTTTTTGGGTTATAAATTCTGTGCGTTTTGGGCAAGTGTTTTAAAAATGCTTATAATTTTGACTCTAACTTTCAGGAGAGTTGGAGTTGGCAACAAATTCGCACACAAACACACACACACATATGTATATATATAGTCACGCACACACACATGTCCGCACCTTGGTGCCCTTTGTGACTTGGATTCGGCACGCGTTGCCACTGAAAGAAAGAAATAAAAATAAAAAAAAAACGAAACCCCGAAATAAGATGAAGGTTCACAATGTCCCAAAGGCGTCGTCTCAATGACTGTTCCTTCTCATATTAGCAGTTTTGCTTAGACGTGCGTAGTTTTCCGTATGACTTACATTCTGCCGGATCCGGTTGCCTTATCCTTGTCCTTGTCCTTGTTCGTAATGCGCTTATTATGATGGCACATAAAATAACAATTTATCTGCAGCATTACAAATTTCATCTCCCATTGCGTCCCTTTGCGAGACGGAGTTATTAGCATATGTCAATAAACGAAAATGTCTAAGTCAGCTGTTCATGCACTTGCCACAAACCAACACAGACACTGACACAGACACATAGACATTAATGTTTAATGAATTAATCAGCACGCGTCCTTAGGGTTGTGCCTACCAGCCTGTCATTTAGTGTGTGCCTTCGCCCAAACCATCGTTCCTTTTGTGTCCGGCCTACCCTATACTGACCGGCTGAATATGTAGGCACACATTCGATTGTTGTTCTCTGTATTGATTGGGCTCCGTTGTCTAGCCATTACCTAAGCCAGGTGCTCTCATTCCCTCTGTTATGTGTGTGAGTGTGTGTGTGACTGTCTGTCCTGTCATTCGGTTTGGCTTTGTGTGATCAAACCAGCTGGTGACTAAATTTAGTCTGCTGCTATTTTTATGTCGAGAATTTGAACAATTAAGTAGTTTGCCCATTTGCCATGACGAAATGTTTGCTTATTAATAGAATTTATTCTCGTCCTAAGTAAACTAAGGATTACCAGCCAAATATCTTAGTGAATGCTGAATCGAGTTGTTAATTAAGCTTAAGTAAACAAATATATTTGAATACATCTTGTCTTCGCAATTTAATATTAAAGTGTATAATGGATAATGGATGATAATATAATATCATAAAAGCAAAACAGATTATTATTTACTCTCTCTATTTACCTGGGAGATGGAACTGAATTCCTTATACTATAGAATATTTCGTGTGATTGTTATTCCCTACACTAAAATCTCCGAGATAAGATTAATGGTTAGAAACCAAGATTTTCTATAGAGATATTAGTTGTTAATTTCATTCCTGAAAAGGTGTTCTTATCCAACAAAATTCCTGATGATACAAGTAACGTAGTTCTACATATATCTATATACTTATATTCAGTTTGGTGCGCATCGAAGAGAGATAGATTAGTGTAGTAATTGGTAGCAAATTGTTAATATTAAGATTAGATAAAGAATTTGTAGATTTCTACAGTTCTAATGTAGATAGCAAGACACTTTTGTGTAGGAAAAGGAGCTGACTTTTTCGGACCTCTTAGCCCAGTAGAGAACTCTCATAGAAACTGCTCATAAATATATATTATGAATATACTCTATGAGTATAGACTTCCTTTTGTGCGCTGCAGAGGGGCTGACAAATTTTAGTAACCTTTATCGAAAGATATAAAAAACATCTGCTTAAGCGCATTAAAAGGTTCATTCCACAACTGGTCAAGGGATGAATGGTCACAGGAGGAGAATAACCCAGCGGTTATTTGACCCCTCGCTAAAGATGACACAATTTAGAGTAGCGTTAGTGGCCAGGGGGAGACAGAGCAGGGATGGGTTGGTCAGCATTGGTCAGGCGGCAGTCGTCATTCGGCAGTCTGCTATTTATTAAGCCTTCAGCATGTCCCACATTCATCAGTGGGACTGAGTTTGCTTTAATTGTTGACCTTCTGTTGGTCTGACCTTTGGCCAGACCCCTAAGCTAGATGAATGACAGACAATGTATGTGTGTGTTTGTGTGGGTGAGTGGGCGTGCGCTTGTCTGTAGGTCTCTGTCTGCATATACATGTGTGTGTGTGTGTGTGGTCAAGCCCATTTTGGCACACACTTGTAATTCAATTATAAAATCTTCATGGTCGATACGCTTTAATTGCTGTTTTTTTTCACTCTCTTCTATAGCTGTTTGAGCTGGATTTAGGATTGATCCAGTCGAGCGGAAAATACATTAGCGTGGGTCTCTTGTTACCCCTAACATTGCCTGTCATAGACAGAACACCCGAACCACCCATAAGTCCCCTTAACGCTGGCTTCATTAAAGGCCAAAATGGGGGAATCCCCCATGGAACGTTTGCAGAGAGGGATGTCAGAGCTGCGGCCTTCATTAGGCCTACATGGCACATTCCACAATTTTTGTGTGTTTTCTGTTTTTCAACTGTCGCTTGCAGCGGACATTTCTATTTACCGCAATTTCCTACCCTCCCTTTATCACTGAAATGGAATGGAATTGCCAACCAACCCACCAGACCGACCGTCCAACCGACCATTTGACGCACCAATCCGCCTCCCCCCTCTATTGGGCTATGCTATTAAATCGAAAAACGATTACAAACTATAATGCAGTGTTTGTTTTCAGACTAACTCAATGCGTTCTGTCGGCCACCCTTCTTTATGGCTATTGACTTTGGTTATGGGCCCAGGGATGGAGAAAACCCCTTACTAGCTACCAATCTACAACCTCACCCTCGCATCTCTCTCTCTGTCTAGTGACCACGCACTTTTCGTTGAACGTAAATGTCATTTTGAGTCAGTTTTCCAATTTTTCGTTTGGGTTTTTCTTCCCCCTCCCCCAACCCACTAACAATTCGCCTCATCTGCGTTTGTTCCATTTTCATGGACATTAAACTTTTGCTATTTTAGTTCCGTCTGTCTGTCTGTTTGTCTATCTGTCTAACTATTTTGCGGTCATGTCATTGTTTCATTTTCACACGCAACTGCCCCGCCCCCGCCCTCGCGCATTCCCTTAGGACAAGACATTAAATTGCATGAAGTTTTATGTGCAATTTCGATTTTATTTGTATTTGATTGTGATTTTATCAATACATTCATACTAACCCACACACTCACACATACACACACACACCCACACAGAGGCAACATATACTTATTCTCATGTGTGGGTTTTCTGTATACTCTTTAATTGAAATGTTCAGCGGGCATAATATTGAACGTTTTTTTTCTGATTATTCTCTAGACAATAGGTTAACCCTTAAGCTCGGTTGGGGGGCAGAGTGACTCCCAAACCAATTAATAATAAATTATGAAATTCATTGGAAATACAAACATTCAGCAACATACACAATTTGATTGCACGAATGCGGATGACTAACTGAATAACTGACTGACATGAATAATGTGGGTGGTTCTGCCGGGTGGTACATAGATGGTGTTTGGTCTATGATTAGATTCTTTTCTCAGAATTTTTTGTATACTAATTGAAGTTCGCAGCGGTGTTTGATGAACAAAGTCGATGGAATGTGAAAGGATGAAGTCACTGACACATATTGCGGAATGAACTCACATATATAAGTGTGACGTTAATTGTCATTTGATGATAGTTCGATTCCTTAATTAACTTTTAAGTTATTTCATTAACGTTAAATAAAAAAATTAAGTTTTCGAATTTTCTAGTTGCTTTTTATTTACCATTGTGGTACAAATAATATTTGCTTAATATTAATGTAACCTAAATTAGATCTCCTTTAATTTATATATTTTTCCACTTTCATGACTTAATTTTTACTATCTTTTTACTGAATCTTTTTTGGTTATCATCTGATTTTTACTTTCTTTTTGGTTTCTTTATGTCTTTATTTCAAAAGGTACTTTTTCCTTTCATTCATTTGAAAATATTTCAATCTCCCTTTTTTTTAAATTTTCTAATTTTTATCATCAGTTAATTGCATATTTGGTTTTTATTCGTCTATTGCAATTTCCTGCATTTATATTTTGAATATTTCTTGTAACTTTTTCAGCCATATTTCCAGATTTAGATTCAGTTTTTCCTAAATTGAATAAAATAAGTTATACAAATTTTAGATTCAATCGACTTTAACTATATATTTTCAATCGAATGTGTAACAAGTTATAATTGATCCTTTATATAAGCACATGTTAAGCCACTGGATGTCTCTCATTCTAAAAGTAATGTATTAATTAAGATAAAAATCAATCTATTGGCCTTTTCGCGTATTTGCACTCATTTCTTCAGCTTCAATGCTCTTTGTCTATGTCCCTTGAGAGTAGTTAAGGAAATTGGCAGCCACGAACATGCCACATAGCCAAGACTTAGCAAGTAAAAAGAAGGAAAAAGATGGAACTGATGAGAGAGAGAGGCAAAGTGTCAACCAGTTGACCTCATCTCAACTGTACAGTTGCCTGAGTAGACCGAGATGCAATGCCAAAAGAAAAACTGTCCACCCAAGCGGGGTGCATCAAAATGACGTGCCACCAAAAAAAAAAAAGGAAAAATTGAAAAAAAAAAAGCAGAGATGCTCTGAAGAACACGGAGCACAGTGCAAATGAAGTTGCTAAAGCTGCTCAGGGCTGTCCCTTGTTGTTGATGTTGTTGTTGTTGTTGATGATGTTGTTGTTGTTGCTTCTGTTACTGTGGCAATTACAGTGGGTTTTGGGGAGGTGTGGGGGGTGTGCATATCACCATTCAATGCTCACTCCATCTGGTTGGCCGTCTAGCTGTTTCTTTTCATCTGGTTAGCTGGGGAAGTGCAATGTGCAGTCACGAGATAAACAAGTTGGCAGCCCTGAAAATGGCATGATGCCCAGGCCAAACGGAGGAGCTACGCTCGCTACTACGTCTCCGGCTCTTGAGGGTTTCAACTCTCGAGTCTCCGCCTGTCATTCCGAAGCTTTACGCTCATTTTCGCCTTTTTTCGCAAACGGCGGCGATTTTCGTTTCGTTTTCGTCTCATTTTTTTTCTGTAACTTCGCATTGTTACGGCTCAGGACAAATGCCCCCATGAGGATGGTGATGATGATGATGATGGGGGTGGGGATAGTGGTGGGGGCTGAGCTAAGTATCTTCGGGTGTATGTGTGACTTGCGGTTCGACAAGCGTAAGACATTTTCAATTACAGTTGCCAGCATGACCAGCGCTACGTGGCCTGTGTGCCACAACGTTCCATTCTCGTTACTTGGGTGCACTTTTTGCTCGTGTTTTTTTTTTTTTTGTTGTTGATGTTTTCTATTTTTTTTCTTGTTTAAGCTAAATCAAGTTGCAATGCCACGCATGTTGCAATGTGTTTTGCGGCATTGCTTGATGTCAGCCAACGAAATGCGTCAATTAGACGGAATTGCTAAGTGTCAGAGAGAAAATTTTTAGTAAGTCCTTGTAGTTGTTGTTTTGCTATTGTTACTGGCACAAAAATATTCACATAAATTTTTCTTGTTTGGTGTTGTTTATGCCAAAGTCTCTTCTTCTTTGTATTTAGCCTTCTTTTCGCATTTTGTGGCAAAAACTTTTATGGGTGTTAATTTGTGTTGTCAACAAAGTTAACATGTACGGAGTTTTACGTTTAGGTCGAGTTAGTTTCCGAGTAAGGACAAACTAACTGACATAAAGGTAGAAAAAATATGGAATCGGATATAGGTAATTAAAGTTGTGCGTATTACGTGTCAACAACTTGAGTGCCCATAACCATAAACATTTTGTTTTTGACTTTAAGTTGAAAGATGACTCACTATAGTAGTTAAATATTTTTTAAATAAAAATATTGGCAAAAAGAAAAAGACATCTTCTCAGGAAATCAGTTTCAGTTTTAGCTTAGAGCTTCTTATATTCACCTTATTTTCCAATTGTGGGCTAAAGTTCATCAACTTCGCCTTAAGTGCTGCTTGTGTGAAGTTTGCGATCATCTTTATAGATTACTCCACTATCCATTATCTAGTGCCGCTACATTTTACAGTTAGTATCTCTTGATAGGCAACAACCTGAAGCAGTACTTGAGTGAGTCTTCCATCTTCGATACCTCACTTGAACTGCTAAGTATCAACGCCCAAGTCCAAAGCGGAACATCATTCAAGTGCAATTAAAACGCAACTTTATGAGTCACTTATCTGCAGTACAAACTGCCTACCAGTTAAGCGATATAGAAAAACCCATGGAAACCAAGAGATAGAGAATGACAGGAGGAAGTGTGTGAGAGGGAGTGAGTAAGAGCCAACCACAGCCGTCAAGAGATGGCTGTCAATCAATGGAACAGACACTTGGGCATACCCAAAACACATTGCAACCGAAAACACTTTAGCCATAAATCAATTAAAATTGATTTTCATAGCCGCTGCACCTCAACTCTCTTTTTCCCTCTCTCTCTCTGTTTCTCTGTATTCCCTTTACGTCCCTACCTTACTCTTTATCTTCATTTGCTTCAGAGCAAACGCAACGCAAATTCCAAGTAAGCATTTTATTTTTTCTTTTGGTTTTTATTTTTTTTTATTTTTGGTATTTTTCCCCTCTCGTTGAATACACAATTTCAGTAATGAATCGAGACACTGGAAATTATCTACCATCAGCTCTGCTGTCTGCTATTTTATGCAGTTTTTGCTACTTAGAGTCGTTTGAGCGATTTATATGAAAGGCTCCATCCATTATAAAACATCCATCCACCATCCTGCTGTACGCTTGTCCCATTTCTTTGCCTTTCTCTCTTTCTCTCTGGTCTTATCTGGACGAGACAGCGAGGCATCCAAGTAGAGTCACGGTCGCCATATCGAATAGATCTCTTTTTTTGGTCTTCCTCTCAAGCCATCCCTCTCTGTCACTTTGGGTTAATGCATTTCAAATATTGACAGCTATTTGCCAATTTCGTTTATACTTGAAAACTGTAAGCCAAGTGGCCAATACAAAATCGAAAGATGTCTGCCAAGTGTTGTCTATAATTTTCTTTTTTTTCGCTTTTTTCTCATAAATAAGTGGAAAGTTTGGCTGTAAATATGAAGATGCAAAACTGAAAATATGAAACACACAAACACAGAATAGTTCACAGAAATTCTCATTGCCTTTGGGCAATTTCCATAAATATTTCATTTAGCGTAACTTATACACTTTTGAGTGGAAAAGCAAAAAGAGGATGTTCCACGCTGCTGCATTTATTTTTTATGCTCTTCTTGTTTTTGCTTAGTTTATCTTTTGGTTTACATCTTACAAGTGCAATCTCTCTAGACATAGTGTCCCCTGCTGTCTTACAGTCACAACTCATACACATTCACATTTTGAATCGCATTCCCATCCACATTCGCAATCGCATTCACATTCCTATTGTGCAGCTTGTTGCATTCGTACTTGTCATAAATTGGCAAAAAGCAGCAGCAAAAGTACAGAAATATTTTCAAATTTTTTTTACCAAAACTTGACATTTTGATAGTGCTCCATGACAGAGTCAAAGTCAGAGAGAAAGAGAGAGAGAGAGAGAGAGGGAGAGAGAGAGAGAGAGAGGGAGAGAGAGAGAGAGATATGGAGATAGGTAGCCAAAGAGAAAGACAGAAACTAGTTGAGATACTCATAGGAATGATGTTTAGCTTAACAGTCTGCAGAAAATGTTTGGTCAAATCGCATTATTTATTTGCAAGACGGAAATAATGTCTCTTTGGTTCTTTTATGCAACTCCTGGAATAGCAAATCCTTTGCAGAAGAGTTGTGATACTGAAGACAAGTTCAGTTTGAAATTGTAGTGGACTCAATGTGTAATTGGGGTTTAATTTAATTATTTTAAAATTTGTACAGAACTATAAATATGAATATAAATTTGTATATTCACGTAGAAAACAAAAATGAGTACAATATATAAATACTTACGAGTTTCTATTAAACTAATTAATAATGGGTTGAATTTTTTCGGGAAAAAATTTGAAAAGATAAAAGACCAAACACTGTAAGGCATTCAGAAAGTTAGTATTTCCAGAGGATGTTCTTAAAATTTGAAAAAAAAAAAACAAATGTTATATAACTAGTAAAAAATGTTTCATCTAAAACATTAATATCCATGCCAATTATGATCAAGACATTAAAAAGATGCTCATTAGACTATAAAACGATGTTTAATTCAAAGTTTATATGGTTAGATGCTTAAGATAGGCTAAAGTTGATTGAGTGAATTTCAAATCCAACCATTGTCTTACAGTTTTCTTTGCTTCCAATCCTTATATTATTGTAATTTAATGCCCATTTTCAAGTTGAATGCATCCGATTGTTATTGCCGTTATCCTTTTACCAATTTCCTGTGTTGTGTCTTGCCTTAAGCCATTGATGTATGTATGTATGAACGAGACAATGCCAATTGATAATAGCCTCAGTCTTTGGGTAATTAGCGATTGCCAACCCTTTCTATCTTGCCAGACGAAGTCAATTACAAAGCAATTGGTTGACATAATTTAGCCAGAGAGAGAGAGAGAGACAAAAGTACCTGCTAATTGAAAGTTATTTATAATGACTTGGCAGGCATTAATTTAACTAAAGCAACTGGAAGGACACTTCTGAAATCCATAAAGAGTCTGGATTTTGAATAAAGACATGGCTAATGCTATTGAGTAGGACATGGCCGGGATAATGGCGCATTTAGCATACATTAAAATACTAATTTCCATCAAAGTGGCAGCAGAAAAACCAAGCAAAAGTCCTCAGCAAAGAGTCCTGCTTCTGTTGCTCCTGCTGCCAGGCGGTGCCTTTTAATAGAGCCACACTAATTACATGCCGTTAGGAAAGTGAATGCCAGGCAAATGCTGAGAAGTCAGTTTCGTTGTGTTGGCCATTTGTGGGCGTGTGTGTGTGTATATGGGTGTAGGTGGGTGTGTATAATGATGTGCCTAGCTCGCCCGACTCGGTGAATTGCTCCTGCTCCCAACGTCGTTGGCTCATTGCCCAGTCTCCGGCGTCTGCCAGAGCTTCGCTCGTCTCCCAATGCTGCAGCAGCAGTCAAATTTGTAATTAAAGCAACGGAATTTATGAAACGTAACATTTTTGCAGTTTGCTAGCGCCAAACATACTAGTTTATGCGCAAACATATTTTGTAACATTCCAAAATTAAGAAATTTTCACAGATGCTTATTTAAGAGAATTCACATGAAATTTGTTAATTTAATCTTAATAAATTCTCATGATATTAAAAAACATGTGTCTGAACAATTTGTGGAATCCTTATTTTAAGCAGCTCTAAGATTAATTTAACATATGTTTAAATGTTAATTGTAAATAAGTTTATTTTTGTATATGATTATATGTTCTAGAATGTTAGACATCATTCTAACCATTCTAACCATTTGGCCATTAATAATTTTACTGCCTAGAACTATAGATTCATATCACAAATAAAATATACATTAAATTTGTTTGAATTTACGACTAATGATGCATTATTGAAAATTTTATCATTTGTGGACCTCTTTGCGAGTATAAAAAGAAACGAATATGTTTCAATTAATAGAAGTTATGTTTTTGTGGTTATAAGTTGAAGTCAGTATACGTCGTTTCGACTACAACCAATTTTAAACGTTCTCAATGCAAATTATTATTTTATAGAATTTTCGACAAATTTTCAATATTTTTAATCCAATCGGCTATAAATTTGTAAAAAAAAAAGTAAAATTATAAACTAACACATCATATTTTTGTCGATTTGGAAAATGTTTTTTTTTTCATCCTTGATTCGCCAAACTCTGAGTAAAAACATGAAATAGAAAATTATTTTTAAAAATGCATTTTGATCACTATTACTAAAATAAATTGATTGGCAGATCTCTTTGATGAAATTATTATTAAATACCTCATTATTAAGAACGCCTTAATCTACATTTCAATAAATAGAAGACTTGGTTCAATAAGGACTTTTTGAAAATATAAAAGATACATATTTTTCGAACTGAAATAGTTTATTAAAATAAGTCCCAAAATACTAATTTCTTTTGTATATTAATATAGAAGATTTAAGCAATTCAATGCATTGAAAAAAATGTTTTTAATTCAACTCTAATTTTGCTCTTGCTAATTTATTTAATTCGTAAATTTTGTTAAGCGCATAAACACACATAAATGAGATGAAGGAACACGGAGTGTTTATGTTCCTTTTTTTTTTTTTTTGCTTCTGTTTTCCTCATTTGGTTTCTCGCGTAATGTTTTCTTTTTTTTTTTGTAGCCTGCTTTTGGAAGTTAATTTTGTGCACAGTTTCTTTTTTTCTCTCTCGTTTTGGGTTCTGTCAGTGAAAATTCAAAAGAATAATGTATTATGTCTTTTTTCTACTGTTTCAAAGCGGTTACCTCACAAACAGAGACACACACACTCTCACATATACTTTGATCCGTTACACATATGTACGAATGTGTATAAGTATTTGTTGTATCTCCAAAGCTTTTCAAATTTTACGACCATATATAAGCCGGTAAGCAGGCAAACTGGCTACCTATCCACATAGAGGTCCTGCGAATACATACTCGATTTCCGACTATGCAGCAAAAGAGAAATATATATGTATGTATGAATATTATTGCAGGCTCGTCCATTTCGAGGTCAGAGGGTAAAGGAGCTAGAGGAGCAATAAGGGAAAAAAAGAGAGTAATATATAAAATTTATTAGCAGAAATTATGATTATTTCGTTGCTCTTTTGCTGCGTGTATTTTTAATATCCACTTTTACTTCCTTTTTTTCTCCTTCCTTTTGGCCTTTATTCATCATCGTCTTGGTCTTCTCCTGCATTTTAATGGCCATTGCGTCAGCCTTCTGTCTTTTGGCCAGCTGCATCAATTTCGTTGCTGCTGTTCCTTCTGTTTTTCTTACTCGCTTTTATTTTTGAGTGGAGCTCGTTAAGCTTACTTTAATTTTTACTTGAGACCATAATTTCAGCAGCAAAACAATTTTTATACTCTTGGCAAAAGGTAAAATTCATTTTGGTCATAGATATGCCACGCATAAAAGAAAGCATAGAAAATAAGCATTCGTCTGTTTAATGAGCGGGGTCCACCTAGTCCATATTTTTTTTTAAATTTTCTGAAAATAATGACTGGATTATCTGATGAAAAATAAAGTTTTGCAGGTCTTAAATAATAATTTGCAAATTTAATAATATAAGATTTTCTAAATTGAAAAGGAATTAGGTACAGCAATTAATTTGAAAGCAAAAGATTTCAAAAATGTTGAGTTAGAACCCCTGCCTCTTTTGTGTGTTGAATTGAATACTGATGCCATATCAAATCGACGAAAGAAGAAGTATCTAATTTTTCGATTTCCGTCAGACATTTTACTCTTTTTTTTGCATTAACTTTGTTTAGCGAATTTCATTTTATAAAGGGTATACAGTTTTCGTTTAAATCGTTTTTCGTATTACTTCTGCATAACATTTTTTGGTTTTATTTCTGTTCCACAAAATTTGCGTGCGTTTAATTGTGGCGAGCGTTTTTCTGGTCAAGCTGTTTTGATAATGAAGCATACCAAATTATTTGTGGCTTATTGTAGTTCTTATACGTGTTGGCTGACCGCTAATTGATTTGGTTTTTTCTTTGCATTAATTCATAATAAATTAAGCCGATGGGTTAAATTAATTTATTACCATATAGTGTACACAAGTCAAGACTCCAACTAAATAAATTATGGTTTTCAATTTCTATACCCCAAAAGTATGCAATATAAAAGGCACACAATTTCACCATATGCAGCCTATAATATTCATCACCTCCATTGCCAGGAGCAGCAACCGCCACCAGTACCACCACACCCCATAAAAAAAAGACAAATGACCCATTAAACGCAAAACTTGTGCACTTTCATTGCAAATAGCAGGCAAATGCAAAACAAAAAGACGAACAGACCAAAAAAAAAAAAAGGGGAGAAAATGGAAAAAGGAAAAGAAAAATATTGCCCCGCAGCCAAACGACAACAAACTCTTGATTTTTATACCTGCAGCAGCTACTGGCGCAAAAGCAAAAGGATAGAAAACGCTCATAAAACGTTAAGATATGCGCCAGGATCCACGCAGCGTTTCGTCTATTTTTCACTTCGGTCTTGGTTCGCAGGGGTCTTTTTGGGGAGGGGTTTGTCTTAGGATTTGTTGTGCTTATGAAAGCATTAAACTTTCCTCATTTAAGGCTGTGCGCACTTGAGTTGCCTTTTTTACTGCAATTTCTGCGTCCTTCTTCAGTTCAGTTCTTTGTCGTCTGATTATGGCGCACAGCTCGCAGCGTTCGGTACTTCATGGTTACCCAGTAGATGAGCGAAAACTAAAAGAGTTTATACGCCTTGCCTTAAACCATCACAAAAATTACGACACTCAGCAACTAAATCAAGTGAGACCAAGTGGTCTAAGCTTCTATTAAACTACTTCAAAAAAGGAACAATTTTTTCTTAAGTTTTCAAAAGCCAACTTGAATTATCCTATTAACAGAATTAACTGGTTTTTAAATGGATTCCCGTTGATAAAATATTTTGTCAATCCTTACAAAGTCTTTTTTCAAGTCTCTTTCTATTTTGCAGGGTATAAAATTGCTTACACCAACTTGTACCATTTTTGCCATTTCTTCTTTTTCCGTATGACAATAAGGCAACTTTATCTGTAAGAGGGGGTGACTGGGACTATCTGTGTGTGTGTGTATGTGTATGTGTGTTAAAAAATATTATGCAATTTCTACATTTACACACTTGAACATTTTCATGTCGTCCCGCAGCGTTTTAAGGGTAAAGTTTTGTTTTCTTTCTCAGCATCTTTTTTTGTTTTTTTTTTTCTGTTGGCTCAAGCCTTTTTTCTTAGACAGTTGATGAGCTGACTCGCACTCAAACACACACACACACACTCATATGCATAGAGACACAATTGTTATAAATGAATTTGCAACATGTCGCCTGGGTCTGGGTTTGCCGCCTGCTCGTTTCTGTTAGCATGTGGGCGGGTTTGGCCTATGCCCCCTGCCTCTTTCCCCTGCATTGCTCCCGCAGTGTCACCATAAGCACAGCCGTCGCCTTTTGCTTCAGTTCGCAGCTTTACAGTTTTTCGCTCTAAAAGACGCCATTATATTGTGCTGTGTGCTGCCCTTTGTATGCCAGTGAGACTTCCTTGAGGGATTTGAGTTTGCCATGTCTGCTATGTTTGCCTTTGCTTTGGCTCCCCCTTGTAACCCGCCTCCTTATCGCCGTCTTTACCCCTTTGGCTCCATTGTTTGTTATGTGTGTGCGCTGTTCGGTGTGCTGTGTGCAAAATGCGCTAAAAATAAAGAGTCAGTCTCTTGCACTATGACGACTGTTGAACTTTGACTCGCCAACAACTGCAAACTATTGTATAGTATAGTAGTCGTAGAGAGTTTTGGCCCACCATTCTGCATTCCAGGCATATGTAGAACGAAAATGTAAACCGCTTAGTTTTACCTTCAACAGGATCAAACGTGCAAGAAGCCAAAGCCTCACAAAGTCAGAGCGTGTCTTAAGCTTGAGGAAAAATAAGTTGAAAAATATGTTTTTTAAACTAAAACTCAAGGCTCTTACAAAATATTAAAAACAGAAACTGTTCATGATTTAAATTTGTTCGCCCATTTCAAAATTAAATTCCCTTTAATCTAGTTTACAATTTCACTTTGTCTTTTCAGTAAAAATCTTTAAAAATGTATACATGGCCTAAATAAAGCTGATCAGCTAGGTCAGCACAAGCACTATTAAATTTAAAGTCTAAGATGAATCTTAACTCTACTACATTCATATATATATATTCATAAATAAACCTCTTATTAGATAATAACAACTTGACTCGTATAGATATCTTACTAAATTCATGCGGAACCGATTTAAAAACTAGAATAGAAGAAATTTGTAGATTTGATTATCAAAAGAATAGTTTCTTTTAGTTTTGGCCATAAAAATTTGTTTCCCTTATCCCTTGGCATTTAGGGTGGGTCTACGCTTTTGAACAAACATAACTGCGAACACATCTAAAGAAAAAAAATGTATATAAAAGTGAATCGAAAAAAATTGTAGTAACATTACATTTAGCTCACGGCGCAACGCTTATATTTGCTTTCTCAAGGCAGGCAGGCAGGCAGCCAACAGTGGCAACAATAATAATAAAACAACAGAAAGAAAAGAAACAAAAGATAGAGTAAAAGAGATGGAAGCAACACAAACGAGGAGTCGACGAGTCGACGATGACGTTGACGTTGAGTGCGAGTCAAGAAATAATAATAACAAAAAGCAAACACACAGACCCAGACTCAGGGCTACCTTCTCCATACTTCTCTATCCTCATGTGGGAGTTTTCATACGGCGCCTAGCAATTTCACACATTTACATAGTAAAAAATACACTTACACACACACACACATGTACCTCCCATATGGGTGGCAAGTCCCCCCGTGCCCTGAAGTAGCAAAAGTGTCGTCGCATAGCGGAAGTGAAAGAAGTTGTCGCTCTTTCCCGCTCGGCTGGGACGTAGAGCACAAAAAAGGCGCAAATTATATTTCGTTGTAAGGCAGCAGCAAATACAAACACACCGATTCAGAGTATGTGTATGTGTGTGTAAGTATGTATGTATGGGTGCGTACGTGTGTTTGTTATTACAAATAAACAAACAAACAAAAAGCATCTACATATAAATAACAAAATTTAATGGTCGCTTGCACCATGGGCACCAAAAAAAATATAGTTACTTTACTTTAGTCATTATTTAATAATGCAATTAATTAAATTTAACTTTGTATGGAAATAGATTTATGAATTTAAATACTAGTATATTTTATTACATATTTCAAACATAATGTAATTCAATTATTTTAAAATTTTTGGTATATTTTGTTTAATTAAATTAATTTTAAATTTAATTTTAAACCTAATATTCGTATGGTAATTGATGAAACGCAAAAATTTTTTTAAATTATGTAATTTGTTTTTTTTTCTACATATTCGAAATTTCGCTCCATGGTAAATATTTTTCAAGCAGTGGCCCACAAAAGTAGGCAACATTTTTTTGTATGTGACCACAAAAAGGGTGCGTCATATCAACATAATTCACGCTGTGCACAAATGCCATTAATGCTCACGCACCCATACTTACAAAACCCTCGAAACACAGTCACACACACATACACACGCGTCTAGTGGGGGACACCCACATGACGTATGAGTGACTTTTATGTTTTAATTGTGCTACAGTTTAAAATGACGACCCTGCAGATGGGACTCCCTCCCAAGACCTTTTAATTGGCAGTGAAAAAGCATTCTTATGCCTATGTCTGAATATTTATAGGTGTGTGCTAGTGTGTGTGTGTTTGCTGCCTAGATAATTATGCAAAAAAAATTGTTACAATTATATCGAATTTAAACCTTTTGCTCATTAACATGGCCTTAATTTATGGCAGATTTCAGTAATATGAGATTAAATGAAAATTTACTGTCGTGTAAAATAAAACTACCGCAGATTATTAATATTTCAAGCGTCCCAAAAAAGAATTTGCATTAATTTAATTTAAAATAACATAATTTTAAAATTAAAAATTGTTTACAGTACTTTAAAAAGATCAGAGCAATGGAATAGCTTTAAAAAAAAAGAAGGAAAATTACCCGCAGCGGTCAATTCTCTGTCATAGGCAAAGGGCTTCGGGCCATTGTCCAACCCACAAAAACACACACTCTCACATAGAAAGAGGGAAAGAACAAGACAACCGAATTAATTAAATAAGAAAAAAGGTAAACCGAGAAGTTAAATAAAAAACAGGAAAGACAAACTGTGCACACAGTAAGTGAAACTTGAAATTGAATAAAGCCCGCAGCTGAGACACTGAGACGCTGCCAAAGGAGGGTCGTTTGCTCGACTCAGCACTAAGGCCAAGACAAAGGAAGACAAATGTAAAACAATGCCAACAAAATAACGCATCGACTTATTTATACCTAGTATATGTGTATGTAAGCATATTAAACCAGATGAAAGAAATTATTTCCACCCAAAAATCTGAGAAATTTCTTACTTTAAATTCTTTATCCTAAGCCCTAGCAACTTCTGCTACCTTCTTTGGTAATAATGAACTACAATATATAGTTCACCCTGGGGAATGATAGCTGAAGGCTTCGCCCTTAGTCCTGAGCGTAGATTATATTCAATGCACATGGCAAATTTCCAGTCGAAACACCTTGGGAGTCATGTCATTTGCCTGGGTTTGGGTCTGTGCTTGGAATTGGGTTTTGAATGTCTCTCCGACACTGCAGTCTGTCCGCAAGGTGGATAAGAAAATGACGCAGTGAAAGAAGCAACGCGCCCACATGATTAAGGTTTCACAATTTATCTAATACAATTAGTCAAAAAAGGTGAGCCGCCTGGCTCCCACTACACATACAACTAGTGCTTTGTGGTGGTAATCGTAGAAGCTTGCCAAGGTGACTTACATTACATTAATGTCAGCCACTTTGCTTGGTTCCTCTTTGCTCTCGCCCCCCATTGTTTCATTACCACCATAAAAATTGTGTTTTTGGGGGCGGGTCTTCTTCGGTCAGAGGTGCGTCGACTTTTCAACTTTTGACGCTCGAATGCAAATTTTTGAGGATAGTCCAACAAGCCACAAACTCTAATGACTGTTGGCAGGCGGCAAGGGGCCAAGAATATTATTTTGTTCTTGTTTTCATTTGAGGGGTGTGCGAGTTTGAGTGGGTGCATCCCCAATTTGGCTAATTGAGATATCCGACCAAGGGAAGGGGTAAGGTGGAGCTCTTCAATGTCATTGAAAGATTCGAATGCACTTCAACACTCTTTGATTGCTTGCAATTGCAAAATTGAAAAGGAAATATTTTGTATGAAACTTTTCTCAACTGAGTGCCAAACATTTTTGCCCAAATGGATATTCTAACCACAAATATTGGCCAGTTTAATTGAAATGTTCTTTGATACATATACATAATTTGCGAGGGTTAAATTTCATTACTCAAAAGATATACACACACACACACACTCACACATTTAGAAAAATACACAGCCGAAGTTACATAGACAACTGCCGACATTTAGCCATTAAGCTTTGGCCACATTCTGTGTTATGTGTTGTCTCTAGTTTTGTTTCAATTTTTTTTTTTTTTTATAGTTGTTTCCTCTGATACAAAACCGCAAAATGGCAACAAACTTTTTTGTTTTGTAGGTTTGACTACATTTTACCACCATGTTTAGGTGGGGGGACAGAGAGAGTGGAGGGAAAAAAGCTGACAAACTTCAACAACTCAATGCACTCAATCAATGCACACACAGAGTTGCTGCCGCCTTTTGTGCCAAAACACTCAACACACAAAGAACCACTCATCACAAAAAACAACACACACACACAAAAACAAAAACCCCAAAAAAGAGAATTCAAAATTTATAGTGCCATAGATAAGGCTGGAAATGGAAATGGAAAAATCAACAAATGATTTTTCAAAAAATCACCACAAAAAAAGTGCAAAGCCAACTTGATGGAGCCCATTGAACAAAAAACAGAATAAAAAATGCAAGCGACTTTAATGTTTTCTTGTAAACAGATTGATTTTCAAAATGATAATGGGCCCCCAATCTTTTTGGCAATACAAGAGAGCACAAGGAAAAGACAAAAACTCGTTGCCAAAAGCCGCAAAAGCCTCCAACAAGAACAACAACACAAACTTAAACAACAACTTGAACATTCACAGACCATTTGGCGGCTTAAGGTTCACATTGAGATTGAGGTTATCGCTTAATCGCATCGCTGCTACTTGCCATGCGGCACTCGGCAATATCTTCGTCTTAGGTTTCTCTGTCCTTATTGTTGTTGTTTTTGTTGTTTCTGTTGTTGCTTTTCTCTGTTTTACACAAGTATTTTATGCCGCCGCCTTTCGTCCGGAGCCCCAATCATTTTTCAATAAACAAACAATTTCATGGGCTGCTTGTCTGTTGGCAAAATCGGATCTAAGCCTCAATAAGCAGCCAGCGACAAGACGCACTTCCCCTCAGACGTCGCACCGCTCATCTTACCACACCCAGACAGAGGCAAGCTGATGGCTATCTATGTAACTGTTAGGCTGTTGCTGCTGTTGCTCAAAGGAGTCAAAATTCCCATTTTGCTTACACTGGGCAACATGGAATTCAAATTGCTTCCGCTTTGCGTACTTGTTAGGGTCAGTTATAAGCCAGAAATTGAATAATGAAAGAACACAAACAATAAGTTTTAGTCATCAAAAAGCGTTAGGATTTTCTAAACTGCTTCATTTCTTTAAAGGGGTTTATTAACCATAAATGTATAAACTACAAAACATTTTAAAAGGTATAAGTTAGACGGCTAAAAAAGTGTTTTTTTTGAATAAATGGAAGTCTGATAAATTCTTTAGTTTATTTTTAAAAGGTAAGAATAAAAAGCGCCGCAAGTTACGCGCTTTAAATTTGTATCTTTGGATGTCGAGTTTCAATTTACGATTTTGTTTGTAGTATCTTTAATTTTGTCATGCATCTCATTATGCTAAATCAAATCTAGGTCATGACAGACAATATTTAATAAAGGATAAAAAATATTCACCAAATTACAAACAGCAAAATAATGTTACATAGTGTTGGAAAAACACTTTGCGATTTGAATTCTAAATTCAGATTAGCCATTTCAATTGGATGATAATTGTTTTCTATGTTTTTTTTTCTATTAAAGTTTTTGTTAGTTAAACAATTCTAAAGAACGTGATACGAATTTTTGGGGGCCAAAATCCGAAATAAAACGCAATATCCTGACAAATTTCAAGTCAAACAAATGGCTAAAGGGAGATCCGGAGAGTAATTACAATGAAAGCCAGCTCAAGTGAAACAGAACTAAGCAATTGTAACTGTATTGGTGTGTACTATTGTGTGTGTATGTGTGTGTGTGTGGAGAGAAATGAAAAATTAAACAATTTTCTAGCTGATGCTGCCGTTTGCTCCCTTTTTTCCTATGCCAAAGAAAAGGAGGAAAACTAAACGGATTGCAAAAATTTAACTGAAACATTTATTCTACAAAGCACTAAATTATTCGTGCCAGCCTTAAAAAGGATATGGATAAATACTGCCCGAATTCCTTCTTACTTCCAACATTCCGTATCTATCTTTGAATGTACGTTTGTGTGTGTGTGTTTCCTTGTATTCATGTGGCAAATCGGCAACATTATCGTCATCCTCATCAGCATCAACAGCTGCAACTCTTGCCAAAAGTCATAAGAAAGAAGCCAAAAAAACAGTAGAAAACAAAGCCAAAATCAGATATATTTCTACTTTCCTGGCTCTTGTCCTGATGCTGATGCTGCTTCATTAATATGCGCAAATTATAATGAAAAGAGGATGAAAAAAGAATGAATTGAGAATGCTGCAGAGACAACTCCATTCAACTTGACTTTGCGACATGATTCGCATTCATTTCATTTGCGTTCATTTGTTCGGTCGGTCTTTGGGTTTCAGTTTGTTTTTCTTTTTGTTTTCGCCAACGTAAGCGCTTTTAATTTTCAGCTTGCATGCACAAAAGTATGCAATATGTTTTACCCTTCTCCAACAAAACTCGCCCACAGTAACTGCATTTATGCATGCATGACATGGACATGGCAAACTCTACCCCCAAACCCTTCATACTTACACACTCACACTTACACACACACACACACATCTCATGACAATGGCTTACATAAATTTTAAGCTCCATTAGCAAAATGCTTCAGCCACCATCGCACCCAGAGGCGTCTCTTCTATGCTGCATTTTTGTGTATCAAAGTTCAAGTGCAAGAAAAGTTTCCTTTTGCTTTTATATATATTATGAATTGCATATTACATTGGCTTGCCAGAATTTCTAGAACATTAAAGAAAAGTTTCCATTCCATCTCACCTAAGGGCGGGCTTATCCCTGACTAATTTGTATATAAATTGAAGCTACCAACATCGTAGAAAGTGGGTCATTTTGTGTGAGGTTAAAAAGGTGCAACTTAATATAATTTTGATAAGAAGAAATTGTTTGTCTCTTATTTGTTAAGTTTCAAAATATAACTTTTTGCTGTCGAAAAGTTAAAATTTTTCAAAAATATCATGTTTATCAGAGTTTTTTATTGTTTTCTTATTTTTAAATTGGTTTCATCCAACTGTTATAATATTATAATTTATTTGTCCTTTCTTTGCAATATTAAAATCATCGCAGCTGTGAAACCAACCAATTATTGACATTACGAACATTCCATCAACATTTAAATGTTTTCCGCATAGGCGAAGTTTGTACGCACTTAATTAGCCTTAAAGGAACTGTCAGTTCGTTGACTTCTTTTAACAGTTTTGTTCTAAACTCTTTTTTGACTAATGAAATGTGTCAACTTTTTGAAAATTTAGTTTATAATTTATGAGATTATGCCACAAATTGGTCTGAGTTGATTAATATTAAATTAAATATCAAAAATATTATACAAGTTTTAGTAAGCTTAAAGGAAGTTTTTGAATTAAGCAATGGGGCAAGTAAATCGTGTTAATTTAAAGACGCTTAAATTGTTTTTAAAATATTTAAATATTTATTGGAAATATTGGCCAAATGGCCATTCCTTATCTGAAATGATGACAATAACTGCTGATGTTCATCTGAAACAACCATCAAGGAGTCTGTCAGGCAAAATTTGATGTGCTACAAAGAGGCTAACCAAGTTGAAGTATCCTTTAGTGAAGAGGTAAAAATTGTACGTTTATTCGCACAATAACATATATGTATGTATGTATGTGTGGTACTACCTACCAATATATGTATGTATAGTGCTTCATTGTCTGTATGTATTTATCGTTAAACCATGATTTACGCTCATTATTTGTTCACCCCGCTCTATCTTGCTCCATTTGGTTCGCTTTTAGGAGACTTATTTGCAATTGTTTTTGTTGGTGTTGGTGTTGGTGGAAAGCAATTTTCCCACACAAAAACCGAACGGAAGGGAAAACCCAGCCGACATTTATGTAACGCCATTATATTCATTAACACCACACAGACACACACACACACTTACGTATACACCAACATCAGAAAGCGAATTGTTGCTATTGTTATGCAGTGCACACACTGTCGCTCTTTGTTTGTGTGTGTGGGTGTGTATGTATGAGCTCGCGACCAAGTGAGATTGTATGTGTGCCTTTGACTGTGTTTATTTTAGCTGCTATTTCTTTCTTTGCCTGCTTTTTTCAGTGGTTGGCGTCAGTAATTTGCTCCTTATTGAGATGTTGTTTATTTACCGAGCAATTTGTATTCATTGTGCGCTCATGTTACCCACATACTTATACCCCAGTCCGTCCCTTATACTCGAGTTCCTACTCTCTGTTGCTCTATGCGGTATATATAAGACAGCAGCAGGATTCAGCTAGTAGGATTCCTTAGTAGTTTACGATGTGCCTTGTAAGTTATAGTTTCCGCAACTCATTTCGTTGTTTGTCGAATTGATTTTTATGCCTGACCAGAGTCCTACTTCTGCTGCTGTTTTCGGGCTGGCCAAAATAATAATTGTTTTCCTTATTCTCCAAAGAGAAAAGGGCATAAGGAGAAGAGAGAGATCTAGCAAGCGAACGCACGAGCTTTGCATAGGCTACTGAAAAAGTAGCCGGGTTAAGCCATTAAAAGCTGAGTTAATTTATTTGCAATTAGTGGATTTTTTGCTTCTTCTTTTTGCTTTTGTTGGTTGGTTTTGTTTGCTAGGTCAGCAAATGGCAGCATCGGTCAGATGGTCTGTGGTCAGCAAAAGGGATTTATTTGGTTATCGATTCAACGATTCATTTAGTTGGTAGCAGTCAAAGAGAATTTGATTTTGAAGTCAACTTTAACTTCTTCTTGTCCTGTTTTTCAAAATACAATCCCAATGGTATGGTCCGGTTCTTTTCTTAATCATTCTCAGCAATTATCTTATCTGATTGTCTCGGAAAAATTTATTATTTATTCTTTGCAATTTTGTAGCTGGCGCAAGTAGCAGGGGATGGCACGATGGTATAATCTACTGCCCCGTGTACTCTGTGCGGGCCCCAAAAGGCCCAATGGCCAGTACTTAGTGGGACGCAAAATTTCCCATTTCCCTCTACCTTCTTGGGTCCGGCCGGTTCCTTTCTCTTGTTTTGTTTTCTTTTCATTTTCTATATACAATTTTGTATTATGCCTTTTAGTGTGTTTTTCGTTGTCTCTGTTGCTTTTTGTATTTTGATGTTACCCTAGGGAGCGCTGAAGTAATTGTTGCGCTTGCCCTCTGCCATGCCCTGCAGTCAGTCCTCGCCCACGATATTTTAAAGTAGGACCAGCGGGCAAGCGAAAGATTGTTCTTAGTTTAGTGAATGGAAAAATCAGGAAACTACAGAAGATTTTAACATCAGGTGATCGAGGAAACTACGGAAATCATTTCACAAAATATTTAATTTCCTATAGGAGGGCAAATGGTTGTTTCTCTTGCAGATTGCGTTTGAAAATTCAATTTGATGATATGAACCCGATTTATATATCAAATGCAATAAATAGTTTTGGTTAAATTAAATTCCTCAATGCAGTGAAATGCAACATCCTTATATCCTTACACCCTCAGACACTGTCCGACTCTCTACTGATTCAGCACGCTGGTCCGTTTTGCTGCTGCTGGTCCGGACATCTTATGAACTTTTACAGCTCCATTATATGCAAATGATGAAAGCAAGAAAACAAATATTGCTACCTCGGGCAATGGCCACACACACACACACACACACACACACACACACACACACGCACAACATGAAAGGCATTGTGTTTGGCTGCTGGCAGGATGCGAGAGGCACACGCCTTCGTCCTGCTGGTTCATATGCAGACATTTACATAAGCAAACAGCTTCTTCTTTTATGTGGCTCTCCTGCTCCTGGCTCGCATTTTCACACACGCACACTCATACACACACTCACACATATCTATATCCTGGCTCTGGCACATGAACTACTAATAAACCAACATCACTACCGCCAACACCAACAACAACAACAACAGAAACAGCAACAGGGCAAACGGCAACGGATATTAAGCTGAAACTGCCCGGAGGACAACACAGGCCCAACAACAGCAGCAACAAAAAAAGAATGTATAACGAAGCTAACTTTCGACAAAGACCAAAAGTGACCGTTACCATTACCGTTACCATTTTCAATCTTTGAGGATGCAACCAAAAAATACAACAGCAACAGCAAGAAAAGCAAGAAAAATGTTGATCGACTGATAGCTTAAGCAAACACCCTCCAGATATTGAGCAACAGTTGAGTCCCTGCCACAACTACAAGTACAACCTCAAAAAATCGTTGCCATGAAAACAATTTTTGAAAATTTCCATCAACATGAAATCACTTTGTGCCCTTAAAGAGATTGAAAACAACACAAAGAAGTATCTTCAGACCAACAGTTTCTTAAAGTGCACTATGTAGCATTTCAATTGCCAAGGCGTGTGCTTTGAACTTTGAATTTAAATTTGTTAACCAACACTGTAAAAGATTTTAACTCCTGATATTGAATTATAAATTCTTTGAGGGTTTTTTTAAATACTGGCATTGGATTAAAAATATGTCCTTAATTAATAAGGTTGAAAAAGATTTCAAATTAGGATTAGTTTCATTATGCTCGTTTAAGCCTGTTAATCAAGTGTGACCTTCTTATAGCCTCAGTGGGCTTCTTTATTTCTGGTTAATGTTGTCTTTGAGTCCTACTTTAATAGAAGGATAAGTAAGATTTTGAAGAGCAACCATTAGAATTTAAGACAATTTTTAACTTGTTTGTAGCTGAAACGCGATATTGAGCGTTGGTATTAATAAATGGCATAAAAAGATGAGGTTTTTAATAAATAGGTATATCCTTATGTCCTTATTATTATCAACGATACTCATATAAATGACAACTAAGTAGGCAATGTATTAAATTGTCGTTTTACAATAGATGAATAACTAACAATATGTTTATGCAGAGACACCCACACAAGAAGCTTTTACACGCAAGCACGCAAACAAAGATGCATTCACAACACACACACACACACAACACAAACCCAAACACACACGAAATGGAGGCACTTGCAGCAGGCACTTGCAAAATTTTGTGGCAAAAGTTGTGCGACATGTGTGCAAGCGAGTGACATTAATGAGACTATGGACAACTTTAAGAATTGCCTTGCCGTCATGTGTGGAAAAAGTTTTTGGAAAAATAGAAAGTACGCCAAAAGTAACTCTCACTAGTTTCTATTCAAGACTTGGTGTGTGTGTGTGTGTATTATTTCTAGTTCTTTTGTGTGCTGCTGCTCTTTTAGTTTCGGTATTTGTTTTTCGCCATTTCTCCCACTCATTAATTCTGCTTAAGAGTCAAACTGCAGATGGAAGTAAAGTTTTCCTTGGTAATTTAAGGAACTTTGTCATTTGGCCGCCTTATACAAACGGAAAAGACAATGGAAACTTGGGTGGAATTAATATGCTCATGCTGCGACCTCTGCCAAGTGAAAAATCAATTTCCCTTTCTCCACCCTACACACACACACACACACACACACACACACACACACAATTTTATCTCTCTATCACATACACACTGAGTGAAAAAACCAACTTTCTTTGCTTTTTATCAAGTTTTTTTTCTTTGGGAAAAAAGTTTACTTGGATGGCAGGCTTTTATACTTCATTTGGGGTTAAGTGATTAAATTTGCAAAAAAGCGAACGAAAGCTGAAGAGGTGAAAGTCAAGAAACTTTAACTCACTCACACACACACAAACACATATGACACAACAAATTGATAAAGACACCTGGCAAGGGAGCGCTGGGGGGGGGGGGCTCAAACGTTATGAATAGTTCACTGTGATATACCTTTTCATCAGTTTTATGGAGTTTAATGTCATCATATCTATAGAATTCTCTTTAAGAATTGGCTCCTGACACACATAAAAGAGACATGACATTGCACTCCTCTGTCATTTCGTTGTGCTTACAACAATTGCAACTCATCTTTCATGTCCTGTGAGTGAGAGAGTCAGTCATTGAGTGAGTGTGTGAGTGTGTTACTGCCTATGTATACCATAATATCCTTTCACATTTTATTACACTTGTAATGTGCAGCGATTGGTAGCTGAGAACGCAAGTGAGCAGTCATCCTTGAGAGTGGAAGTATCTATGGATCTATGTGTGTTTGTTTGTATTCTATGTAAGTGTGGGTGGGCTTGTCAGTGTGTGTGTGTGTGTGTCTGACAGCCACAGGCTCTGTAATATTGTAGGACATGGAAGTGTGTGTCAATATTGACAATAAACAAGTTTGCCATAAAACGCTACACAACTCAGACTCTCTCCAAACTTGAAGCATCTAAGTGGGCGTCTGTGTGCCACGGATTCTCTCTCTGTGTGTGTATGTGTGTGTGCCACAAGTTGAATGCTCAACCAAGCAGGGAGTAAAACTAACTGCATACAATCATATAAATCAGAGATACTCAATCACGCTGAGAGGCGTAAGAAACCATTCCATGTCATCGCATTGACTTATTAATCAAATAAATAATATATATTACAATATATACAATGTTTTGTTGCCGTTGGTCATTTTTTTTTTTAAATTAACAAATGGCCCTGACATGCAAACACAAGAAAAAATAAACTGTTTTAATTTATAAATTATATGCATATACTTTTTTTTTATAAAATTATAAAGTTAAAGGCAGTTATTCAAGTCCCAGTCCATCCCTTGCCAATCAGTCATTGGGTTGACATTTATGCAGACCGAAACTTTTATAATTAATTAACATAACAAATTTATATACACACACACACACACTTACGGAAAAAAGCCTTAATGTAAAATACGGATAAAACCAGGCAATTTGCAGAAAAAAAACCGTAAATCAATCATTGACATTGGCACATTAAAGATTTAAGCTTGGTGCATAGTGGGCTGAGTGCTATGCAAAAAGTGTGATACAAAAAAATGTACATGAAATTGTTGATGAAATTTGATGTATTTAAGCATAAAAAACAAATTTTTCATCTGTAATTTAGAATTGCCATTAAAATAATTTCCCCATGAAACGTTGCTAAAGCGCTTTGAAGGTCTATAAAAAGTTTGTTCCCATCAATACAAAACATTTTTATTGGTATCATAAATTGCATAAAATCATTTAATTGAAAACATTTATTTTCTTTATTCGAAATTTAAAAATAAAATTTATGCAAATTTATTAACGACTTAGTATTAAATAAACGTAGGAAACTAATTTTATGTTGATTGGAACCATTAAGCAAGAAAACTATTATGAAATGATCAAAAGATCCTAAAACATATTTCGATTTTCAGTCGAATTTATTCTCCGTAAAATATATTTAACAATAATTGTTTGGTTATAAGCTATCGTTAGATTTTAATCAGTTCTCCCAACTTATCGTAATTTTCTGATTTTCATTATCTCATTGCAGATTTTACAGTTGGCCTGCGTTTGGTTGAAGTACGCATACCAAATTACGTGATTAAAGGATCTGCAGCGCAATTGGAATGCATGTATGAACTCGATGGCGAAGCCCTTTACTCGGTCAAATGGTATAAGGATGGCAATGAGTTTTATCGCTATGTGCCCAGAGATATGCCACCAGCTCAAACGTTTCTGCTGCCAGGTGTAAATGTAGATGTGAGTAACCCCCTCAACAACAAAAAAAGGAGACAAAAACCAGTAGAAAAATAAACTCAAGAGACAGTCTGTAAAGCTGTAGCCATTGTTTTTGTCTGTCATTTCGAGTGTGTCGCACTAAAAACTAACATTAAAAACAACGTTGCATACTTTTGCGGCAAGCCCGAATTACAAACACAATACACTACGCCATATGTGAGCACAAGAGTGGCAAGCGAGGTGTGGCCAGAAATTGTTTATCACGGCTCCAGGTGGCGGCAATGCCCTCTTGTGGGCTTGTTACAAAGCCCTCACGGCTCTTGTTTGTCGAAACCAAATTTACACTCACCGACCATTCAAAGTGCTCGATAGACATGAAAGTGCAACTTACTATGCAAAGATCGACGACTGGCCTTAGCCACCATGAGCTAAAGGGATTGCTATTGATATTCCATAACGTTGTTACTGAATGGATCGACAAAGCTGGTGAAAACAAAAGTAGCGCCTCACCAAAAGTGCTATTGCTCCATTATTTTTGCCACTAAAAACTTTTGCACGTAAAATGCGCTGCACGTTACCGTTTAGGTTACGGCCATCCCACCAAAAACAAAAAATACATCGAACGCATACAAAACCCATGTTGCTAGTGCCAAAGGCAGCACTTCCAGTTCTTCCGATGGCAGCCATTGCCTGGGCACCGCCTCGTTGAGTTCGAGATAAGCACGTGAGTGCCACCAGACATCCTAAATAGGAGCACACATATGTGTATGTGTGTGTGTGTGTGGGGAGGTGTGCGTGGTTGGATAGGTACTTGGGTCTATTTCTAGCCACTAATCGGCTACCGAAAAAGTGAATCCTCTTCTTGCTATGCATGCGTTTTGCCAAATGCCTGGTCGTTGTTCGTGAGTTCCTGCTTTTGGCGCGCAATGTCTGCTGACTCCCTCTTATTCTGTCTATCTATCTGTCTAACTGTCTGTCCAATGGTCCAAGAACTTTGAGTGCAATAAATTTTTCAAGTTGCGCTTTTCGTTTGCTATGGGCGTGGCAAACGCAGACAAAACGTGTCCATAATGCGCGTTATAACACAACACATTCGCTTTACCAATTCACACACAAATGTATGTGACAGTGGGAGCGTAAAGCACAAAATAAGTTCAGAAAAATATTCAAAAGGGATTGAAAATAAGTCAAATCAAGCTTTTTCCAGATGATTGGTTCTTCCAACTTTAGGTATTATAAGGAAATTTATTAGTATATGAAATAGTTGTGAACTATTAACCTAAATATTTTTCACAAGTATTAACCACTATGGCCATCGGCTTATATGAAAATTACATCCATAAACTAGCTTGGTGATTCGATTAATGATCCAGCAAAGAACTGCTCTCTCAATATAACATTGAAAACTTTTGTTCAAATATATATTTTCATTGCCTCGTATATGAATATGAAAATTTAATCTGTAGTTTTTCCATTTCATGCCACTGTTTGGCTTGGACTGACTGAACGATGTTTTTGAGCCCCAGATACGTTTGCTTTGGCACATGTTATTCGAGAAAGATTTCCACCAGCGATAAAGCCGAGTGACTGATAAGAATGATGCCCCGACCAGGCTAATGGTTATATCCAACTCCATTGGCGGATATTGTTTTAGCATAATCGATTTGAGTGTCTTTCCGAAGGGGAGAAGATGGTGTTGGTGGGTGTCTGCAGGTGCGGGACATAAGTAAAAGTTGTTGTTATTCTGTTTTGGTTTTGTTTTATTGCAGTTAGAAATAGTTGAGTGCGGCCTGGGGTTGAAGAGGGGATACGATGGATAGATAGAAGGCGGGTGGGTAGTAGTTGTTTAGCTTCGACATGGTACGTGAACGTGAGGTTTACCTTAGCTCAGTGCTTGTGTGGTAAACTATAAATTAGGTTAAAACAACGGCTACGACCATAACAATGGGAATTCGAATGAAAAGGAGTCCAACAGCAGCAACAGCAGCAACAGCAGGAAAAAAAATATAAATAAAAGGGAAAAAGCAAAAGAAAAAAATGCGCAATAAAAGATAACAAAGTGCACTTTTCGCTTGGTCAGATAAACGTGAAACAAGAGCGAGAGGAAGCGAGAGGGAGCGAGAGCGAGAGAGTAAACGAACCCAAGTAGAGTTGGATTTAATGGCTTAAAGTTTAAGTGAAATATTTGGCTAACCCTTTTTTGGTCCGACATTCAAACACTGACCCTTAAAGCGTCCGCAGCAGACATTTAAAAAGCATTTCCAAAAAATAAAAAACCCTCAAAAAGAAGAAACATGAAGGAGACTCTGAGAGAAGGAGGTGGGCCGACTGGGCAGTTTACAAAAGCAATTACGTTACATTAACGTCCAGAGTGGCTGCTATTGAAACTGCCAGTGCCAAGCAAAGCGACAACGTCAAGCTTCAAGTCCAGCTCCTGTCTTTACGAACGATCCTTCATTCCATTCAATCCCACCCCATATACCTTACTCCCCTGCATTACACTTATAACTTTCGTTACTTTCGTTACTCATTCAACAATTTTTTAATTGCAGTTGCACAACTCTAGTGATGCCACTGTTACGCTCCGCAACGTCAATCTTCAGTCGGCGGGACGCTTCCGTTGCGAAGTATCCGGTGAGGCGCCATCATTCCAAACGGTCACCGAGCATGGCGACATGGTTGTTGTGTGTAAGTATATACATACTCACTACATTTATATACATAGATATGTATCCCACTGTATTTGTATGTCTTTCGGTAAGGCGTTCGCTAAAAGTCAAGCGAAAACTTATAATTCTAATTAGAAATTGTGGGCATTGGCTCTTGCGGCTAAATGGCAGCAACGGCAACAGCAGCCACAATTTCCAACTTCAACTCTGTGTCTGAGTCTGACTCTGTCCACTGACTTTCGCACTGAGTAAATACAAAGGAAAAAAGAAAGAAGTCTTTCTAGGGACCTACATAGCATAGCAGTAAACGACGGTATGGGCAAAAGACATAAAAAAGGATAAAATAATAAGGAAAATAGAAAAAGAGAGACAACTTCAGAAGAAGAATGAACATTTTCAGTTATGTATGTGACATAAGTTTTAAGAAAACTAAGATTGAAATTGTGACTTTAGCTCGGCATTAAGCTTATAAGGTTATCATGGAATTTAAAAACGGAACATTTTTTCGAATATTTTAAACGAAATAAACACATGAAGCTTTTCAATTTTGTTTGACTTCCCTAATGGCCTGTCTAAATACTTTTATTAATAACATTATGACCAGATATAATTACAATGCTAAATACTTAAACAAATATCGCTAAATGCAGAATATGATTCAAGATCAAAGAATAAATCTGTACTTATAATTAAATCAAAATATTAAAGTTAAGGCTCTTTTATTACGATTATTTACGATAAAACTATTTCACAACAACTTGATTTGTTAGATGACGAACCGACTAACCAATCGTAAAGAAGCATTCACGTATTTAAATCAAACAAAATTCTATTCTCTATTACATTATACTTACAAAATTTCTGCAAGCATTAGACTACAATGCTTTATCAATAACAATTTATTTAGCTCAACTTTGATTCATCAACTTGGTAAACCATATTGAAATATTTGCTTTAAAAACTTTCTCCTTTCACAACTGAAGATGATTTTATTAATCAACAACAAAGAGGAATTTCTCTACAATGTTCCAAGTGTGTGTGTGTATGTGTTGACTTCAATTCGCACAATTCAATCGGAATTTGCTCATTTAGAAGCTAAACAAGGCAAACTGCATTTGACAGGCTTCATTTGATTTCATGTTTATAATAAGCTTAGTAAGCCGAACTGTCCCCCAGAGCACAAATACATATATGCGAAGAGGTCGGGGCCCATTCAGTTGTCAGTCGGGCCCCAAACCCAAAAGCTTTATCTAACTCAATTTGGGACCAAAAACTTGTTGGTCGTTAAGGGCGGGCGAGCCATTAAACCATTTTTTCCTCTTGAAGGGAGACAAAAAGATACACACTGAAAAATTTCATAAATTCAAAACAAAAAAAAAAAAAAATATGGCAAGATATCTAAACCGAAACAAGTGATAGGTAAATTTTTGTAGTAGCTTAAAGTGTTATCTTTTGTCCTTTTTTTTTGCTGCACTTTTGGCCATTCTCAGTTATTCTTGGCATTCGTATGCAACACACTTGGGGACCTTTGAACTGGCGTTGACATTTCGTTTGTTCAATTATAAACTTTTGCGTGGGCGTGCTGGCATTTCTCTCCTTCAATATCTTTCTCTTTTGTTCTCGCCTTTCTCTATATCCCAATGTCCTGCGTGTGCGTGTGTGTGGGTGTTTGTTTTTATACGTGTGTGTGTTTGTGACTTTGTTCTAAGCTCGCATTTGTGTTGGCCTTTGTTTTGGTTTTTTTCTGCTGCCTGTTTGGCTTTCAATCAAAGTTTTTAAAAGCTTTAACAACAAACTGAACGCAACAGCATCCACAGATGGCTTTGGCTCTTTAGCACTGGGACAAAAAGAACAACAACAACAATATATATATATAGAAAGCCAACAAAAACAACAACATTTCCGGTTCCGTTCGCATAGTTCTAGTTGCTTTGCTGCTTTCGGTTTATAGACTTGCCAATTGACGGGTCGACTAACTTTATGACAGCTCGAGTAGCAGTTTAAAAACAAGTTATTCAATATCCGTTTATAGTATACAATAGAAATAGGGAAATCAACCGTTATCTATAACAGTTATTCATATCAATTGAATGCATTTTTATTGCAGTTTTTAAAGTCCAGTGGATAGGAAATGTCTGTAGTCATTTCCAAAAAGCCCCAAGCTCGATCTCAATGTTTCCTCTTTTTTTTAAACTAAAATTTTACAAAAAAAAAATCTAAAGAAATTCTTGATTCCACGAAATTGAAGTTTTCGAATGAAGTTTCCTATCTAGCGAAGTGCTTAGTGGGTTTTTTTCAAAGGATTTTCAGTGAAATGCAAGTATGCAAAGAGTATACAACGTTCGACTTCGAGCATCAGACTCATTTTACTTTGCCTTTCTATCTTTTCCTTTACGACTTTTTTTTTTCAATTTTATCAGCCACTGGTTGGTTGGTAGGTTGGTGCATCAGGCAACGGCTGGAACTTTTATTGAATTTCCGCCATCGTTCCCGACAGCTTTCGCCGTTGTTGTTGTTTTTGATGCTGGGATTTCTTCCTTTTTTTTTTGGATGTTGGCTTTGGTTTATTACGAAATGTCTGCGGGTTGCGCTCGCTAGCCGTAAATGAAATTTCTCTTAGTCTGACTCGGTTAGCGACCCAAAAACAAAAACAAAAAACAAGCAAAACCACTGCAAATAGTGGGAACAACAACAAAAACAACATCCTAACTAACCTAAACTTATGTTTGTCCATTTTATTCGCTTAGCCCTGCCCGACCAAGGACCACCGAAAATAACCGGCGGGCGACCACGATATCAGATCGGCGATGTGGTTCGTATCAATTGCACCGCAGGACGCTCTAAACCGGCCGTTAATCTATCCTGGTTTGTCAATGGCGATGCGGCCGAACCGCAGAAATTGAGAAAATACGAGACGATTGTATCGGGACGTGAGGGATTGGAGACTTCGGTATTGGGCTTGCAGTTTCGTGTGGAGCAGCATCATTTTCGGAATGGCGACATGAAATTGAAGGTGAGTGTTTTCGCATTCAGATTGATCACAATATTAATCATTATGATGGCTTATTTGCAGTGTGTGGCCTCGCTATCGACATTCTATTGGCGCAGCAATGAGGAATCCGTCGAGGGAGATCGGCCGCAGAAAGCACCGGTATTGGAATCCCGCGAAACTGTCTATGCCAGCAACTCACGTGCCGACCCCGTTCAAGGTACGTCATACCGGGAATTATTTGTGACAAAAATCTTATCGTTTTTCATTCAACCAAATGCAGCCAGCAAAACGGACTCGCTACTGGTTGCCCGTGCACCTAATGCACTGTTGTTGCTGGCATTGGCCACTGGAGCCACCCTGGCTGGCATTTTCCGGGGAGGCGGGTGGCCAACAGCTCGGCACAACAACAAGGGTAGGCCCAGAGTGGGTGTGGACGATAATGGTCATGATGATAATGATGATGATGATGATGATGATGATGATGTTAATGATCATGAAGATGATTATAAAGATAAAGATAAAATAGATGTTATTGAGAAAGATGTTAAAATAGATGGTGATGGATCTGATGAGTTGGTGGCGTTGGCTACAGAAATTGAGAATAAATTGCTTAAAGCATCTGTGTCCACATCGCAATTGGTTGTGTCCCAACATCAGCCAAAGCTATTAACTGCACGGTAGCTCAATTAAGTTAACGAAAAAAAGTTCAACCACACAATTTCCCTCAAATAATTTTTCGTCTTTGCTTCAGATTGAAAATGAACAAACTAAAATCGATATACACATACATACATTTGTGCAAAAATGAAAAGAGCTGCTAATTTATTTATGCAAAACAAAAGCTTTCTTGAATTTAATTTGTAAAAACACAAAACAGAAGGAAAAATTTTAATAAAAAATTAACGATGAGAGAATGTTTGTAAATAGTAAAAAATTAATATATATATATTTACATATAGAGAGTATATGTATTGTATTGTATTAAATGTTATTAATTTTTAAGCACTTTGGCGCTGCAAAACAAATTGAAAATAAACAAAACGATAAACATACATATATAGTTTAATATAATATAAAAAAGATAACAGAAGAAGAACGACTCATGGTAAAAAATACGAGTTTAATTAAAATACAAAAAAACTAAACACAAAATCATGAAAATAAAAATAGCTCTAAGTGTATCGTAGTAGCAGAGTGAATAGATCATGAATTAAATGTGTAACACTGTCCAACACAATTCACTTAGCCAGTTGGAATAGCGCCAGATTCAGATTGATATTTGAGTCAGTAAAAAATATCTTAATGGAACATTTTAGGAACTCTTTTATAAATCAATGAAGAATATTTTTCAATCCATAATTGTATATACATATGTATAAAAGATTCTGACTTCATAATTTCAATCATATTGGAATATTGGTTTATTAAATTAGACAATACTAGATGGCAAATTCTATTTTCAATGTGAATAATTTACTTCATCAATAGATTAAAGGATATTCAGTCCAGTAAAGTTCAAATAAAATATATGGCTTTTATTTTTTATACCAAATTCTTTCCTATAATGCAATATATCTAAATTCTATTAAGATTTCCTTTCCTTCAGATAATTACTTATCATTAGTATTTTATTCGTATATAAAACTCAATTGTGAACTTTATTTTGTTTTCAATTTTTGATTTCTTTCAATATCTATAATCTGAGCTGAATTCGAACATTCCATCTTCCAGATATATATCTTTTTATAGAGTAGATATAACAAGAGCTTTTAAGAAAATTATAATAAATAATCGTCATTTGATTTAACCTAAAATTTAGATGGTTTCGAATAACTACAGAGCTCTTAATTCAATTATGTTTGTATTTCTACTTACCAATCTCAACATACATATATTTTTTTATACTTCTACATTGTTAAAGTAAAAAGATTCAGTATCAATATAGAGGATATACGAGGTTTTAATATAAATCTGATTCTTGGTATTTGTCACTAAATATCTCAATTGGCGCTAATTCCTCTTGGCTTAAGAATATACAACTCAAAATCATGTTGCACAGTGTAAAAGTAAGCTTAAATCAACTGTTTGATAATTGTTTTTCTTTCTGTAAATTTTATTTTAGTTTAATACAAAAAAAAAAAACCAAACACAATTAAAAATGTCTTGCACTTGATTTACTTGTCATCAAAATTGTATAATCTAATAAAATTAAGAACTTATAAACTGAAAAGATCGAATGGAATGAAGTTGAACGAATGAACTCGTTTGGGGTGACTGTTGAAAAAGTCTTAAAACTAACACAAAACATATCGTAATTTTATAAATTGCCAAAGTTTCTATATGTATTGTACACTAAATTTTACAAGAGAGAAAACAAAAAATAATTATCAAATTTATACTTACTTATACGTATGTGTGTATGTGTAATACACTATGTTTTATTCTGTCAATGTAAAAATATGTAAACCGAAAACAACAAGAATATAATATACGATGAAGGAATTACATTCCAAAAAAAAGGAGGACAAGCGCTGTTAAAAAAGGAAATGCCGATTTTAGTTAGTAAAATTATTAAAATAAAAAAAACACACACAATAGCAAAAGTCAACCAAACATCAAATACATTCAACTCTGAAAAGCTTATGTAAATAGCCATCAAATCACCCACTTCCTAACACTAAAGTCCTTTCATAAAGCAGCGCCAAACAAAAAAATAATAAAAACAAACAGAAAATGCATAATTAATAATATAATTACTAAAAAATTATTATTAATGTTATTTTTTGTTGCTAATTTGCAAAAACAAAGTACCAACGATTTTCCATGTTGGTTGTACATAAACAAGATAAAACCCATCCCAAAAAAAATATAAATATTTAAAATAAAAACAACGTGCGCCAATTCTTAAAATAAGCATTAAAATTAATACATATATAAAATATCAATGAGCAAATATTTAAATGCTAATTGAGTCAAATTTGCATATGTATGCCTGAGAATGTTATGTGTGTGAGTGAATGCTTGTGAGTGTGTGAGTGTATTGGAGTAATAGACTATAGAACTAAATAGATACATAAATAAATCTGCATTGTTGTCAACCGTAATGGTTTTTTAAGTCTTATTTGAACAATATCATAAACATTTAACTACAACTAACATAAAAATAAAATGAGAATAAAACAAACACATAAATGATCTGCAAAAAAAAAAGAAATATATATATATATAGAATATAAATGTAATATGGACGCTTCATAGTCGTCCAGAAATGTGTTGAGTGTGTGCTAATTATAAGTGTAAATTATTTGTGTATTTAAAACAATTTTTAAATGTATAAAAAAAATATAGAAAACAACAAAAAAAATAAGGAAACGAAAATCTAATCTTAAATGCATTCAAATATCTATACGATAATATGTATGTGAAGGAAAATGGAATGTTGGGGAAGGGATTTATATAAGATACAAAAGCTGCATACTAAAAATTATTAACAAAAACAAAAAAATACTTCAAGTAATTGAATAAATCTAAATACAATGCCATAAAGTAATTAAAACTTGAATTTAAATAATAAAACGAAAAAGCAAAATCTCTGCCACAAAACTCTGTATATATCTTTAAGCGTAAATTCAATGTACAATACGATGAGTATATGACACAAACAAAAAATACAAAATTATGAATGAAAACATCATTAAAAACACCGTCAAGCATGGAAATGAATTAATAAAACATATTTGTTTCAAAATCAATTCAATCATTGTGAGTTTATTCAGAAACGTTATACTTTTAAAAAAGAACAAACAATGCTTGTACACAGATGAACTTCCAATCAAGTTTCAAACTTTTCATTTCATCGTTGATCGAATGAAACGACCTTCTAGTCTTCTAACAGCACGACAATTCAAATCATTTCGGCAAATCATTTAATCTAATTAATAAATTGATTGAAATGTTACGTCATAGAAAAAAAAAATCACACATATTTGCTCATAATTCGGATTCCAGGGCAGCTGCTCGCCTTGGAATTGTGGCTGGCCCTTATCACTTTGGAGTGCTAAGTAAGATAAGGAAGAGAGCAACACAAAAATTTACATAATACACATAAATGATTCATTTGGAAGAAGATGAAATGTCTAAGTTGAGCTTATTAACGATTATTATCATTTTATATTAATTTAACGTTCTAATGTGTATAATAAATTATTTTATTTCAGTTGGATCAGCATTGCTTTTAAACCCCGTTTGGCCTGATTTTTTCATGAATCTCAAAATAAATTTATATTGCAGAATTTAAAACTGAATTCTTCGTCTTACTTTAACAAATCAATTAATTCTTTTCAGTTTATTACGGGTTTGGAATAAATAAACCTTGCAATCAATTCAAATGTTTGACAATACTAAATATTTTTAATGAAAAAAAAAAAAAAATAACTACAATACTCACTCACTTTAATTGTATCACAAAACTGGAAAGTTTACTTGTCAAAATGAATGAAAGATCCTTTTACACATTCTCGTAGATGTCGCATAAAGAAAATTGGGTAATTTTTGGAAAATATTTCAAATACGTGAAAATGTCTTTGCCGAACGTGACAATAGGCTACCGCGTCCAAAACAAGAAAAGCAGCCATAGCAACAATAAAAAGAAGTGGAAACCCCTGAAACGTTTAGTAATAAAACCAAGCAAAAAAACAAAAACAAAAACAAAGAAGTATGCCCAAAAAATTAAGGAAAACTGCAAAAAAGGAAAGATAGTAATTTGCAAAAAATACACCTGGAAGCATCGATTTAAAAGTGAATATGTAAAGCATTGGAAAAAATTGTTCATGCAGTTTCATTAAGTCTATATCTATCTGAAATGAAGATCTAAAATACCTAAGATCCAAATAAATGACAAACATATGTACATGTCAGGATTTTAGTCATAAGTCAGAGCTAAACCTAACTAACTAATAAGCTGACAAAAGAGAGTAAGTACCTTTGATAAATACTTAACACACGGCCACAACAAATGGCCACAAATGAGCAACTAAACAATGGCCGATGGTCATCTTTGTTTTCATCTGTACAAAGATAGAGACTCAATGTGATTAGGCCAAGGTGTTTGTGTGGTCTTTGGGACATCTATTTATTCCTTACTCCTGCTGCTGCTGCTGCTGCTGGTCGTGTTCCTTGCTATCAAAGAAATGCCACATAAATCAGATTTGTCATTTTATACTTGGATTTTGGTCCATTGCTCAAATTGTGCTTAAGTTGAGCCTAAGCTTCTATTAGACAGACGTTTCGGTGCAATTTTTCTATTCTGTTTTTCTTTCTTTTCTTTTTTCTTTTTGTCCTTCAGGTTCCTCTCTGTTATCTCAGTTATATGTATCTATACATACATATGTACATATGTTTGTATGCGTTAAGCTGCTGGAAGTCTAAGTGAAAATATGTGTTGCCTACTTTGCGGCTTTATGTCCATGTCTATGAGCGTTGACAAGGCAAACGCCGAGGCGAAAAAAGTGACTTTATGCATATTAAGCTCAATTGTCTGAAGCTTAAAAGTTTTATGTTTGATTTCGCATAAGATAAGAGGGCATAAATTTACGCACAGGTAAAACTTTTTGATTGCCCCCTAATGATAAGTTAAACTGTGCAGAAAAGTAAAACGAAAAAAACCGCAGGGCAAAGGTGGAAAGTGAAAAAGGATAGATAGATGGCAAACTACTAACTTTAATGAGGTCTTTTGTAAAAGAAAAACTTTTTAACTTTTAAATACAACAAACAAATGGCAATTATAGTTTTTGTTCCACCAAAAAGTGATTCATACTTGGAAAAGCCTATCACTTGAGACGATGAATAAATTAAATAATCTTACCTACATATATGAAACCTTGAGAATTTCAAAATGTCATAGGTCTTTGTTAATATATGTATATACTTTGTGTTTTTGTTTTGAATACTTATATTTACTATTACTATGTAAATGTATTATGTTTACTTGTATATGGGAAAAACACGGCCGCTCTAACACTGCGGTAACAGTTCAATGACTGCCGATTGTGTGTTTCCCCGTCAGACGACTAACATTCATACTCTACATGTACATTCATAGGTTGGCAACGAAAATTTTATAAACAGTAATTAATTTTAAACCACTTTTGAGTGTTTAGGTTTTAAGCCCAAAATTTAATAACGAATAATTTATTCTCTTGTATCAATTCTTTAATTGAGATATATTTCGTTCGCTAGTTTAATTCAAAAATGACAAAATTTGGTTGATTTTTAAAACGTCAATTCACATTTTGAAAATAGAACAGGTAAAGTTTCTCATTGAGTTTTGGTGGTGTCAAGCCATTATAATATTTTACTCTTAAGTAATAATAAAAGCATCAAACCATCTAAATCTTGTTTTTACTAATGATGAGAATCACAAGAAATATATACTTGTGATTCTTATATATACTATAAGACATCAAATTTTGATTTGTTGAGAAAACGTATATGTTTATGGCTTTATTCTAAGGTGTCTTATGAGAAAGCTGAAATCAACTGTAGTCTGCGCATTGTTTGCGTTTTGCACTTATCTTAGACTATAATCTATATTAAAAATAACCTAAATTGTGGAGCCTCTAAAGCATTTAAATATGCAACAATATATCCGACCCCAAATCGAGGTTAATTTATTATGATTTTCGCTGGCTAAAATATGTTGCACCTTAAATCGATTCAAATGCTGCGCAAACAGAGAAGCCATTTCAGTCAAAAGAATGTCATGTCTGCTTGCAGACCCTTTGAACTGCCTTTTTTCTTTTTTGTTGTCCTTCTGTTGTTGTTGTTGTCGTTTTTGTTGTTACGTTTCGTGTTGTTATCATTTGCAGCATTTGAAATGATTTGCAATAAAAGTGTCTGCGACTGTCCGATGGCCACACCCCATTGGTAAATTACGTGCAACTCGGCCAGGAAAGCAGTTGCCATTGCCATTGTCATTGTCATTCCCATTGTCGTCATCGATGTTTTCGTTGTTGTCGCTGTTCTTGCTCTGTCACTGTCACGTAATTGCATTGCCTTTGTTTATCCACATTTCTTTTTGTTTTGTTTTATTCTATGGGTGTTTTGGTCTTCTCTCATTTGGCGTAAATTCAGGAGCGTTTTCGAACGCAAACTGGAGTTTATCAAATTTGTTTGCTCTTGTATTTATTTGAGTATCTTATGAATTTAAAGGCAGTTTGTTCATCTTCCTATACCAACAATATCTGTCAAAGAAATTCAGATTACAGTTTTAATGAACCAATACTTAGAAACAAGTCATCAAGGGATCAAAGTGCAAAGCACCTATCAATTGGCCTAGTTTTAGCTTTATTTGTGGGAAGATTTTAACAAAATTTTTCATTTTTAAAGATATATGTTGAGCAGGAGAATAAAAGAAAAATATACAAATGTTATTTCGCTCCTGGTGAATTCTATTGAAAAAAAAAACCAAAACATAAATACTCATAGGACAACAATAATGGCAGAATCATAATTTTTTTTCTTCTCTTTTTTTTTGTGTTATTTTTGTTGTTGTTTGCAATAAAAATGCGTGGCAATATCAAATTACTCATAAAAAATGCTGCCCGCCAATTCCTTTGTAGAGATTCTATTCACATTGCTTTGGTTCCTGGTTGAGAGGATAGAGCCTGATTTTGCCTTGCAATTTCTGGCACATAATTTTGGCAATGGCTTGTGTCACATAAATTATATAGAATTCTGCACAACATTTGCTGGCCCCCGGCCATTAAAAGGCATTTTAGCCATGAAAATGGAAATGATTTCATGTCATTGCAGTTACGTGACATTCAAATGCTACAGCAGCTGTCACAGCTGTATGTAGACCTTTAAAACTGGACACGAGCCTTAAAGGCGAAGTCAAATGGAAAAATCGAATGAAAATATAACAAAATAGTTCTACACAAATATAGTACAAGTTGCATGTGAGAACATTTCGAGAACCTTCATCTTCAGTCAATTGAGCTCACTTCATACATTCCTTTACTTTAAATTTATCAAAGAATGAACAAAGAAATTGTAGTGGAAACATGTTCAAGTTGCCATAGTGAAAGTTGACAAGCTGCTGCTACTTGTGTATTTTTAGATAAGTTAATCGAAAACTTAAATTCGGATAGTTAATTTCATTTAAGTGGCAAGCACCTAAAAATGTTTTACACCTGCAAAAAGAAATCCGCAAATGTTTTACGCTCAATTTACATTTTATCGAGATTTGTTGAACCCACAATCCACCACATCCCCTTGCCTTTCTTTTCTCACACTACTTGGGTCTGTGCGTCTCATTATGTCTTGCCATTTTTATTACCTTCTAAAGATTTGCAAGGACCCAAAACCCAAACCCCATTTGGTCTAGTTCGTCCACATATCTTTTGCTGATTTCATCAGAAAAGGGCAGTAAAAAACATTTCTTTACCTGTGTCTAGAAACATACAAACACACATACATATGTATATATGGTTGGTATGTGTGTGTTTATACACATATATATATTTTTTTGAGGCAATTTTCATGCAGAGAAAAATTTGGAAACAATGCCTTTTGCTACAAGAAAAACTTTTACTTTTCTTTCTGCTTCTGCATTTGGCTCCTATCTCGTTCAACCTTGAAATGGTTCAGTTGATTTGATTTTTGTTGCCTACGCCATCGATATTTGATTTTTTACGACTCTCTGCCATTCGTTTTGTTTTCCTATTTGCTTGGTTTTGCACCTTAGTTTAACCCTTTTCTTTTTTGCCGTTGTCTTCCATCCTCCAGCCCAACCCAACCTCTTGTCTTTTTGTTACTTTCGCTTAAAATAACAATTTGAAATTGGTTTTATTGCCTTTGGGTTAGGATTTGTGCTGGCGGTTTTGCTTCCATTTTTATGTTGTCTTCCCATTTTATCGTTTTGCATAAGCGCCTTTCAGCAATTTGCTTAGCCTCTGACCATTTGCCAAGCATGTGATGTGTGTATGTGGCTTAAATTCTAACCCTATTACTCAGGTTTTTTTTTCCATTCTGTCCATCATCTCTGTGTCACCCCATTTTTGCCAGCAGTCAAGTGCATCTCAAAAAGTGCACACATAAACAGACACACAAAGAATTCTGTAAGCGAGAGAGAGTTCGCAATAAATGGAAAATATAGAAACGAAATTTAGAGGTAACTTCTGCCAACGGACCATAATTGAAAATGTACTTGTGCCTGAAGTTTTTGCCAACTTTTCCCCATGTTATTTGCAAGAAATTTATGTTAATTGAAATTTATGATCACCCTGTGTCACATCTATAAAGTAGCACTTGAACGAGTTTTATCTAAAAACAATGTGAAAACTTTTGAAAACATAACATTGGACTAATGTCTGGACATATAAATCTATCCATATGTCATTGTAGTAATGTAGTAATTTTTATTAAACAAAGTAAAGCTAAAATTTGTGTACAAGTTTGAGTTAAAGTTTGAAAACATGTCTTAAAATTTGTTTTTTTTTTTAAGAATTTTATGGAACTAATGAAATTATACGCTACTAAGAAAAAATATTTGGTAAAAATTCCCCATGCGAAAGATTTATAAAAACGCTGATCAAATTCATAACATAAAATATACAATTTTTAGTTAAAATAAGCAAGATTATCTAACAATGAGATTGAGAATCACAAAAAAAAAGTGTTAATGGTCTACTTAGGAGGTACTTTTAAGAGGTCTTAATAGTTTCTTACTGAGATTTGTAATCTTTTATCTGTGAGTACAAACACTTTAAACGTTTAGTAAGTTTTAAAGATTTATAAAAACGCTGATCAAATTCATAACATAAAATATACAATTTTTAGTTAAAATAAGCAAGATTATCTAACAATGAGATTGAGAATCACAAAAAAAAAGTGTTAATGGTCTACTTAGGAGGTACTTTTAAGAGGTCTTAATAGTTTCTTACTGAGATTTGTAATCTTTTATCTGTGAGTACAAACACTTTAAACGTTTAGTAAGTTTATAAACAATTCAATCACTCTTTGACAATTTTTAAGGGCATCACAACAAATGAATAAAAATATTGATACACAAATGTTAACTTTTTAGAATAAACTTTGAATTTAATGAATAATTAAAAAACATTCTCCAAGTGGACCACTGTACATCCGCCACAAACTCTGGTAGCCGTCATTTGACTTTCATTTTGTCATAAATCAAAATGTCGCCGCAATTAAAGTGAACACGTCGACCCCTTCAGCCTTATTGTTCTCCTCATGATTGACACAGACGGACGAATTTGCTCACAATGAATCATCAGGTGCTTTTATGGTGGGAGACCAAAGTGGTGAAGCCATTCAGCAAACGTGACCACAACTCGTATTGCATTTCCGCTAGTTATTCATGGTCAATATGCGTAAGTCAGGAAGACGGTGTCGAGTGGGTGGGATGACCAGTGAGAATGAGGTCAATATGAACGCATGAAATGCCAACCAATGTGTTTATGCAGCAATTTTATGCGGTTTCCCTCACCATCACACTATTACGCCGTACTTCTGACCTGAACGGCCGCACAAATTAGTTTTTCCATTCGAGCTGAAAATTGTGGAAAATGGCAAAAACGGGCAAAAGAAGAAAAAGGTTGTTTGTTGTTACCCACTTTTGTGCTGGGCCATTGAATAATTTATGAATTAATTCCTGCATTATTACGCTTTATCTATTCGATTGTAATTTAGTTTATCAATTTAATTTCATTTAGCCATGCACAGTGTCTGCAAAAATATTGCTGACAGGCCATTAAAACGCAAAAAAAGGCAGCAACAAATGGTAGAAGTAAAATTAACGCTGCAGTGTAAGCATGTGCGTGCCACTTTTATCAAATTTACGCTTATTGCATTTTAATTAATTATAAACAGGTAATTATGGTAAACAGACTGAGGTAGGCACACAATTACATGTACCTTTACACACACACACACATACACGCGCGGTTTTAAAAATATTACCATTCCATGTGAGCCAAGTGCTTAACGTTAAAATGTGGCATTTCAATTTGAGAGGGTAACCAAAGGCATGAGGTAAGACTTCTAGAATTTGATATACAAAATTTCATGGAAAAGCTATATATTAAATACAATGGAATGTTTTTTAAAAATAGCTGCAATACTCCCTAATTAATTCTTTATAATAAACTTAAAATTGTTGTTATTATGTGGAAGTATCTAAAAGGATATAAGAAGAAAGTTCGTTTTTTAAAGCGACATTACGTTACTTTTATGTGGAGAATGTAAATTGTTTTACCAGCTTTTTGTTGTTTGCATTTGGTATTTGAGTTATGAAAATGCATTATGCAAAAATGTATCATTATCTCTTTGTAAGAGTTAAAAATACACCTTCAGAGGAATAGTTTTAAATGCTAGTTAAGTCTGTTGAACTAAAAGCTTCCAGGCGAAAGTTTTAGTCAAGTTTCAAACCAATTCAATGTATGATCGCTTGAACTGTACTGCACCCTACATTTATAACAAGTAGTCCGAGTTAATTTGTTTGAAATTATTAATATAGTATTTCCTTGTTATTTAAAAGCTTGCCAATCAGTCAACACCTATAAATTCTTCTCTCGACCGATCGATTTGTACACCAAAAAGAAATAGAAAGAGAAAAATAAGACTAAAACATAATAAAAGTCTACTACAATTTAAATATTACAAGTTGACCAACTTTTTTGTTAATTGCACTATTAGCGAAACATAAGCAGTAGTATAATTATTATATATTAGTATAATTCCATTTAAAGCTTTTCAAAATTGATTTTGTAGCATTTTTAATTATTTCTAAGCAATTTGAAGCTTTAAGTTTATTCTAGATTACCCAAATCTTTAAAGTTAAAATTTATTCAAATCAGCAAACGACATAGATTTGTTTTCTTTTCATTGCTAAGTCTTAGTAGAAAATTTCAGATTAATGTTTTTATACCCTTGCAAAAAGGGTATACTAATTTTGGTCAAAAGTGTGCAACGCATCGAAGGATGCATCTCCGACCATATAAAGTATATATATTCTTGATCAGCACGACGAGACGAGTTCAAATAGCCATGTCCGTCCGTCCGTCCGTCCGTCCGTCCGTCCGTCTGGATCAACGCAAACTCCTCCTAGACCGTAAGAGCTACAGAGCTGATTTTGCATGTAGGCTTGTATATACTGCAGGCGTTGTATATCTCGGATTCAGCCGGATCGGATCACTATATCATATAGCTCCCATACAAACAGGAAAGTCACGAACAGTGACTTTTCTTAATAACTTCGTTATTTTCTGAGCTAGTGTCGTGAAATTTAATATTGGTGAGTTAATTACACATATAAACGACTATGCCAAATTTGATCAAGATCGGGTGACTGTATCATATAGCTCCCATAGGAACGATCTTTCGAAAACAGTGACTTTTGTCAATAACTTCGTTACTTTCGACGCGATTGCTTTCAAATTAAACATTTGTTAGTTTAATATATCTGTTAATGACTGTGCCAAATTTGATAAGGATCGGGTAACTATATCATATAGCTCCCATAGGAACGATCGGTGGAAAACAGTGACTTTGATCAATATCTTCGTTATTTCCTATGCTACGACTGTTGGCCGTTCTTTCGCAAACATTATCCTTTTTAGATAAAACGTTTTTCCACTTTGATAGCTATAGGTAAGGAAAGAGTTACCAAAAAAGTTGCAAGGGTGTAGAAACTTTGACGCGGTCGAAGTTAGCCCCGGCCTTCTGGTTTATTTAATTATTTTTGTTTTTCGAAAATGTACAACTGTCTATATTTTTTTAAACTTATTATTGTTTAATTTAACTGTTTTAAAGCGCAAAAGTATAAAAGTTCTCATGCAGCGATAAGATTAAGGAGACGGCAAGCCCCGTCACCTGGATGACTCGGAGCTATTGCAGGTGTAAAGTACTAACAGAATACTAGAGGGCGGGAGATAACTTTGGGCATGGAATCTTGTATACACTTGCAATATTTTTCTAACTCTTTATTTACTCTTAACTGCCAATGTGAAAAAACGGTTTATCTAAAAAGTCTTATGGTCGCGAAAGATCGTCTGATAATATAATTTTGCTTATGTATGGGAGCTATTTTATGCAGTGATCCGATTCGGTATGATATCCCGGATTCAAATCGTGTAGTATATAGAAGCATACATGCGTAATGTCAGCACTATAGCTTCAGTTGTCTAGGAGGAGGACGGATGTTTCTATATGATCTCGTCTCGTCGTACTGATCAAGAATATATACATACTTTATATACACTTTCCTTCTATGCGCTGCACATAATAAGGGTATAGCTTAATTAATCGCACCTATCAGCAATGAACAAGACCTAATTCATTTCCAAGAAATTCGATAACTTATCTAATCAATATTTTATCGCTGTTGCATTTTAATGTATACTATATATTTGCCTGCTCTCAAACTTATTTTGAAAAATCGCTATTTCGTTCTCTCTTTGTGTTTTTATCGCCTTCGCGTTTTAAACGTCGGCAAATGAGAGAAATCCCTCAGTTATTCATGAGCCTCCGGATCGATGTGGTCAGCCGTACGGCATTCAAAACAATTCTAAATACTATCAGTATACAAACATATGTATAATAAACATCCGTAAAATATATAGTAAATTCTAATTTTCTTTACGTTTGCTTAAACATTGATATGGAACCAACTTTATCATATGAGAGGGCAGTTGAGAAATTGCTTTCAAAGTGCAATGAATTGCAAGTTCTTCCCGACAGAGCATCTGTGGAAAAAAACATTTATTCGATATTTCAAGAGTATTCCAAACTTGTGTCATTCAGTCAATATTTCAAAAACTGTATCGGGCCAAATGGTCCAAATTTTAATCCGTCACAGTGCCGCATTTATAAGTTGCTATTACAATTTTTCAACACTTTTCTCGGATGGACTAATCAGTTGACAATAAATGAGCTTAGTATAAAAATTAAACAAAACATATTGAGTCTGATGAAAATAGTTTGTCATGTGGATGTAACAACGCAAATTTTAAAGAAAGGCAATTACTTTAATGCGACTTTTCGATGTCTCCTTATGGATGATTGGAGCCCGCTAACACCTAGTGTATGTTGCCATATTTTATCTGGTAAGTATTCAAACTATAGAACCGGATTATCCTTGACAATTTTCGTGTTTCTTGTTGATTACTCAAAAATATTTATCTTTTGACAGGCCCTGAAATAAAAACACTTCAAGACACCTTGGATCCTTCTCCAATAGTAGAGAATGCATCTATTTTTCTTGAGAATTCAGTGGAGACATTGGAATATAAAGACGGAAAGCGTTGTGCTATTTTTGAAAAGTTGAAGCTTATCAAACCTAAACGCTTGTCGAATTGTAACTCAGTTTTGGAAGATAAATGCGCTTTGCTATTTTGTACTGAGATTGTCGTGAACACGGAAAAAGTGTTAATTTGGTCATTATCCGATCCAGTGGTTCAGATTACCCATGTTAATCAAGAGCGAATTGCTGAGGGTACAATCTTTTGGATGACGTATTTTCCTATGCAAGCCCCTGAGCCGTTTACTGTTTACGATAGGGTTTCATGTCAGGATTTGACAATGGCTCTGGAGAAGGAATTCAATAAAAGGATACCTCATAGGCCCTTGTGTGACGTGAACATTGCACATATATGTAAGAAACTATATGACAAATATTTCGTATTTCATTGATTTTATTTTTGAACAATTTGCAGACAACAGTCTTCAGACACTTGCAGGACAGGAATCGATCTCATCGGAAATGTTTTTGAAAACGTTGTGGAGGCCAACTCATTCCTTTTGGCAGTGGTTTTATAACCTTATGAAGTTTTTGCAGCCCAGAAGCAGTAACAATAACGGTATCAATGACACTTCGGTGCAGGCTATATGGCAAGCTGGTCATATTTCTGGCTTCATAAGCAATGAAAAAGCTGCAGAACTTGTTAAGGATCAACGTGTTGGAACTTTTCTAATTCGCTTCTCCGAATCAAGCATGAGTAAGTTTTCTCCTAAAAAACAAGAAAACTCCTATTTAAACCAACAACATTTTTGTTTTAGATTCTCTAAATGCTGTTCAAAAGATGTCGGATACATCTGTGCACGTCTATGCCCCGTGGGATCAACAACTAGTAAATTGTGCCGGCTTGGCAACGTGCATTGACCAACTATCAGGAGCAGATTTCTTGCTCTCTGTCTTTTCCAGAGAAATCAGAGATCGAAACGAAATTTTAAGGACACCCGCAACGGAAGGATCAAATACGACCAATTACCCAAGAAGCATTGGCATACAATCTCCATCATCAACTGATATCAATATTAATATCGACATTGATTTTGACCTTGATATTTACTTAAAAGATTTGCCATATCCATCAACTGATGTTCCCGACTATGGTGAAGAATTATTTTCTGAACTCATTAATAATCATGAATCTTAAATAATATAAGTCATTTGTGTTAAATATTTTTAGTTTGCAGCATATAATTATACTATACAATAATACTCAAAAAAGAATTTTATCTTTTTATTTAAATAATTTAAGAACTTATTTATGGTAAGATAAAGTTGTTTAATTTGTTAAAGTTTTTTTCTTGCCTAGTGACTTTATGTTTCGCCGCAGGGTCAAGGAGGATTGTGTTAAGTTAAAAAGGGGAAATGGTATTCACTAATTAGTATCCGTGGAGTGAACGTCAACTGAGTGGATTTCGTGTGTGCGTCGTATGTTCCCAAAAAGATCTTCAGACCTTCCTTCCTTAAAAGCTTAATGCTTCCCAATATGCTATGGCATTATTCGGGGGTAATATGGCATTTCTTGGAGCCAAACTGGTGATCAGGAATCAAACCTCCATTAGTAGTTTCTCAAAGACCTTGGTGAGAATCGCCAATAAACTAAAACAAAACTTAAACAAAAGTTATTTTATCAAAGACTACAACATCTACAGTAATAAAAGTTCCGAGTTGGTGCTAGAGTGCTCCTGTGCTTGTCAAATGTAAAGGTTCTAATGGCGCGATAAGAATATGGGGACGTCGTCTAGTGTGATTTAAAAAGTACTGTGTATTTGCATGCTCTCGCATATATATTTAGCATTCTATGTCTGTTCAGTCGTGCCTCGTCGTCAAACCAATTCTACGCACACTTAGTAAATATGAGATAGTATACAGAATTAGTATAAAATAGCTCCAAGAAAAAAAACATAGACTGCTTGAACTTATCAGTTCTGAACTAGACCTAGAAACTATCAACTGGATTAGTTGTTATTTGCATAGAAAAAAACATTTATGCGACTTTTGATAAGTAATCCGAACTTGTGCCATTCAGTCATTTGTGGAGCCAAGTGCTCCAAAATTTTGTTTAGTAATCAATAGTGTATTCCTGAGAGTACAATCTATTCGATGACATTTTTCCCAATGGAACGACTTGAGTCGTTTATTATTTACCCAATTCTTGCCAGGAATTGGCAAAGCGCGCTTGCGCTTCACCGATTTTTCGAATAGCACTTAAAGATATAGTTGTGGGATCCTGACGATTTTCATACTTTATCTTACCCGGGTTAAAAGTAGCTCAAATATCATCCAAGTTTTATCCCAAAAGCTCTTAAGATGGAGGCGTGGTGTTGATTTGCACCGACGGACGGACATGGCTAAATAAACATAGCTGATCGCAAATATATATACTTTATGGGGCCGGAAACGTCTCCTTCTGTCTGCTACAAACATCTGACCAATTTTTTAATACCCTCTGCAAGGGTATACAAATACACTACAGCTCACATTCCCTGGAGTATTAAATAAAGATCCACACAAAAGACATCTTATAAAGTAACCAGAGGGCCGGGGCTAACTTCGACCGCGTCAAAGTTTGTATACCCTTGCAACTTTTTTGGTAACTCTTTCCTTACCTAGTGGATAAACGATTAAGCTAAAAAGGCTAATGTTTGCGAAAGAACGGCCTACATAGTAAATAACGGAGATATTGATTAAAGTCACTGTTTTCCACCGATCGTTCCTATGGGAGCTATATGATATAGTTACCCGATCCTTATCAAATTTGGCACAGTCATTAACAGATATATTAAACTAACAAATGTTTAATTTGAAAGCAATCGCGTCAAAAGTAACGAAGTTATTCACCAAAGTCACTGTTTTCGAAAGATCGTTCCTATGGGAGCTATATGATATAGTCACCCGATCTTGATCAAATTTGGCACAGTCGTTTATATGTGTAATTAACCTACCAATATTAAATTTCATGATAATAGCTCAGAAAATAACGAAGTTATTAAGAAAAGTCACTGTTCGTGACTTTGCGGTTTGTATGGGAGCTATATGATATAGTGATCCGATCCGGCTGAATCCGAGATATACAACGCCTGCAGTATATACAAGCCTACATGCAAAATTTCAGCTCTGTAGCTCCAACGGTCTAGGAGGAGTTTGCGTTGATTCAGACGGACGGACAGACGGACAGACGGACGGACGGACGGACGGACGGACGGACATGGCTATATGAACTCGTCTCGTCATGCTGATCAAGAATATATATACTTTATATGGTCGGAGATGCTTCCTTCTATGCGTTGCACACTTCTGACCAAAATTAATATACCCTTTTTGCAAGGGTATAAAAAGTGATGTTCTCTAACTTTTTTTGAACTTTGAATGTGTTTTGTACAGTGTAGACGTGTAGTATGTTAGTCTGAAACATAAATTGACAGGTCTGTCACTTCTCTCATCAAAGCCCTTGCAGCTTTTGCACAGTGTCAGGTAAAATGTTGCTGAATGACTTGCAATGTTAAATGGAATGACAGGAAATTCTAAGGCATCCTAGACGGCGTACTTTTTGACCAGAATAGACTGCAGAGTCCGGAACTGACTGCCAATCCGAAAATAATCTGAGTGAAAGTAACATGAATATTCAAAGCTACGATTAGCAATCGGCGACTACTGCATATATTTAGATTTTAAAGATAAATGTATATTAAGGTGTCCCTTAGGTGTAGGTCTTTAATGAGAATAACATACGTATATATGTATATATATGATCACGTCATACATACACTAACTAATTACATTCTCAGAAAAGAATGTGCAAAGTAAGCGATAAGTGAAGGTTTGTTATCAACAATTAGACAAGCCATGACGACCAAAAATACGTCGTTATATATTTATTTCGATTAAGGTTTCTGGGAATTTTAATCAGCAAAAGCCACCTTATGTGGCCCAAATCCAAATAAGAAATATTTCCTTCTTCTTGCGACTAATATAAGGGCTTATCTTGTACGTGGGCACTAGTTACGAAGCAAGACGTATGCTGAGAGCGGCTTAGTTTTGAAGCAGAGCTTGGCGAACTCGGACGTTCCTCTCCGTATAAAAGAAAGAAATACTAAATTTGCCAGATTAGTATTGTGAATTTCTTTGTTTATTTAAGTTGATTGAGAAAAATGTAAGTATTTTTAATACTTTTACTCAAGATAATATTTGGAATATCGAATGAAATGGTAGGGCATATTAGACGATTTAAAATTTATATAAAATAAACTTAAATATATTGCTTTTTTAGCCAAATTTAATGGGCCAGTATCCATTTCTCTTTACTTGTTTTTAGTACATTATTCTATTTACTTTTACTTTTTTAATTTTTTCTTTCTCTTTTTAGTTCTGGCTAACTAATATGGATGGAATTTCAGTATTTTCAGCTGAACTCGAGCAGTTAGTTTCCGACCTTCAAGAATTGCAATTTCAATCAGAATTCTACCAAAATCATTTAAATTTTGAAACAACTATTCATAATATATTTGTCCGATATTGTACACTAACACCATTTGTGGAAGAGTATCGTAATTGTCAAATTAGCAATGGCCCAAACTTCACTTCCCATCAGTGCCGTAGTTTTAAATTTTTAATACAATTTTTTAATAACATTCTAAATTTGAGCAATGGAATTGTATCCGACTCGATACATCAGATAAGGACACGAATAAGGAAAGACAAATTTAATTTGATGAAGTTAGTTTGTCATGTGGATATATCAACGCAAGTGTTAAAGAAGGGTATCTATGTCAAAGCTGAATTTCGATGTCTCTTTGCGGATGAATTGCACATGCCAGCACCGGAAGTATATTGTAATATTATATCAAGTGAGTAGAACACCACATGAAAACCACAATAAACCATAAACAAATTGTAATTTATTCGCTCTGTAGGCAATCAAATAAGACAGCTTCAAGAAAGATTGGATTCTTTTCGAATTGATATTGAAAGAGCACCGGTACTTGAGAATAACAGTCAGATTTTGACGTATAGAGACGACAAGCGTTTAGCTACATTCAATAATCTAAAATTGCAAAAAACTAAACGTTTTGATAATACAATTCCCGTTTTGGAAGAAAAGTGTGCTTTACTATTTCACGTCCAAATTTTAATCAACAATCAAATGGAATGCATCTGGGCATTGTCCAAACCAGTGGTTCAGGCATCGCATTCTAATCAGGAGCGACTGGCTGATGCTACAATCTTTTGGATGAATAACTTTCCAAATGAAACAGATGAGCCGTTTACAGTCCAACAATCAGTTTCATGCGAGAATTTAAAGGCGGCTCTGGTACATGAGTTTAATATAAGGACAAACTTTTTGCTGCATGCGGTCAACATTGAATATATCAGTAAGTGATGAAAATGAAAACCCATTAACCCAAAATGACAAGCTTAAGTATTATAAAATTTTCAGGGGAAATTCTTCTGGAATTCGAAGAAAATGAATTGATTACATCGGAAAAGATTTTTAGGACTCACTGGAAGCAGGATCGTTCATTTTGGGAATGGTTTTATAGCCTTATGAAATTTTTGCAGCCCAGATCGAATAATAATAATGAGGAAAATAATAATCGCCAAGATGTATCTGTGAGTGCTATGTGGAATGCTGGGCTTATAGCGGGTTTCATTAGTAGGCAAAGAGCCGTTGATTTTCTTGAGAACTACAGCGTTGGTACATTTCTAATACGGTTCTCGGAAACTAATCTAAGTAAGTTTTCTTTTGCAAACTCCAATAGTTTTTGAACTTAACGCCTTTTATTCCTTTTTGTTAAGATTCTCTAAACATTGTCGAAAAGGTATCCAATACATCTGTGTACATTCATCCACCCTTTGAGCCGCAACTAGTTGAAGCTACCAGTTTGGCCAATTGTATTTACAATTCAACTCGAGCACAATTTTTGTGTTCACCTCACAGGGAGAGAGTCCTTAATCGAGATGAAGTTTTACAAGAATTCATTCGACCTCCATTAGCGGCCCCCAACTATCCTCAGCTCATGCTCATGTAATTCATAATGGAAAAACTATGTAAATCAACATTAAATAAATCAGTTTTTATAAGTGTATACCAATAATTATAATAGGTCAAATATTGTTTCCTATTCCATTAACGTTATACTAAATTTTGGACTCAACTTTTGCCTTTAATGACCCGGTTACATCCTATCCTGTGATCATACACAACATCTCTTGAACTTTTTTAATATAGAAAATTGGAAATGAAGCAAATCTTCTATTTGCATTTTAAATATAGAAATTCGTGAAGCACCCAAATCCATTTAAGTTTGAATTTTCAAATGATCATTATCTTTAACAAGTGGAAAGGTCGAAAAAATTATTATTTTTTTGTTTTGTTTTTTAGTTTTTTGTTTTATTTTTGTTTTCCATTTTACAAACTATTTTTAAACATTTCTGGTTTTCTTAAGTACATTGAAGAAAAGATCTGAACCTAAAACAACGAAATTTGATAAGAAGAGGCAATCGGTTTTGGTTTTCATTTCCTTTTTATGTAGTGCTCGGAAAATTTAAATTGATTCTCCATCCATTAAGTGATTCAAGTTTTCCCTTTAACCTTCAACCTTTATGATCTTGGTTTTATTTTTTTTTCACATTCTTTTAATTTCTTAGGCCTTAAATGGAGAATATGATTTAAGAGTTTCGAGTTTTACATCTATTTTTCTAGGTTTACAAATTTTTTCTTTATTATTTACACGTTTAATTTAAAGTTTTGGGCCCTTGTGTGATGTGAACATTGCACATATATGTAAGAAACTATTTTAAAAAGATTTCGTATTTCATTGATTTTATTTTTGAACAATTTGCAGACAACAGTCTTCAGACACTTGCAGGACAGGAATCGATCTCATCGGAAATGTTTTTGAAAACATTGTGGAGGTCAACTCATTCGTTTTGGCAGTGGTTTTATAACCTTATGAAGTTTTTGCAGCCCAGAAACAGTCATGGAAATAACAGTATCAATGATACTTCGGTGCAGGCCATATGGCAAGCTGGTCATATTTCTGGCTTCATAAGCAATGAAAAAGCAGCAGAACTTGTCAAGGATCAACGTGTTGGCACTTTTCTAATTCGCTTGAGCATGAGTAAGTTTTTTCCTAAAAAACAAGAAAACTCCTATTTAAACCAACATTTTCGGTTTTAGATTCTCTAAATGTTGTTCAAAAGATGTCGGATACATCTGTGCACGTCTATGCCCCGTGGGATCAACAACTAGTAAATTATGGCGGCTTGGCAACGTGCATTGACCAACTATCGGGAGCAGATTTCTTGCTCTCTGTCTTTTCCAATGAAATCAGAGATCGAAACGAAATTGTAAGACAACCCGCAACTGAAGGATCAAATACGACCAATTACCCAAGAAGCATTGGCATACAATCTCCATCATCATCTGATATCAATATTAATATCGACATTGATTTTGACCTTGATATTTACTTAAAAGATTTGCCATATCCATCAACTGATGTTCCCGACTATGGTGAAGAATTGCTTTCTGAACTCATTAATAATCATGAATCTTAAATACTATAAGTCATTTTTGTTAAATATTTTTAGTTTGCATGATGTAATTATACCATAAAATATTACTAAATAAAAGATTTATTATCTTTTTAATTAAATAATTTTAAAACTTATTTAAGGTAAAATAAAGTTGTTTAATTTTTTTTCTTGCCTTGTAAATTTATGTTTCGCCGCAGGGTCAAGGGTGATTGCGTTAAGTTAAAAAGGGGAATAGTATTCACTAATTAGTATCCCTGGAGTGAACGTCAACTTGTTGCCAAAAAGATCTCTCGTCACAGCATACCACGTAAAAGCTAATCTTTATGATGAAAGATTTGAGCATCAGTTAAAATAGGGCAGGATGGAGCATAGACCTGCGTGCCAGACCTTCCTTCCTTAAAAGCCTTTAGAATGCTTCCCAATATGCTATGGCATTATTCGGGGGTGATATGGCATTTCTTGGAGCCAAACTGGAGATCAGGAATCAAACATCTATTAGAAGTCTCTCAAATACTGTGGTGAGAATCACCAATAAACTAAAAGTTATTTTATCAAAGACTACAACATCTAGAGTAATAAAAGTTTGGATTTGGTGCTAGAGTGCTTGTCAAATTTAGCTGCCGTTTCTTTTCATGTTTAGGGTTAATAACAAAAAAATTTTGAACTACATAAAACGTTAAATTATTGCTATTAATTAATTTTTTATAACTTAAAATGTGTTTGCAATTTGGGTTTGGTTTAATCTTGGAAAATGTGTAATCGTATTTAAAACGTATCATTGTTTAGAGACGCAAAAATGTAAAGGTTCTAATGGCGCGATAAGAATATGGGGACGGCGTCTAGTGTGATTTAAAAAGTACTGTGTATTCGAATGCTCTCGCATATATATTTAGCAATCTATGTCTGTTCAGTCGTGCCTCGTCGTCAAACCAATTCTACGCACACTTAGTAAATATGAGATAGTATACAGAATTAGTATAAAAGAGCTCAAAAAAAAAAAAAAAACATAGACTGCTTGAACTTATCAGTGCTGAACTAGACCTAGAAACTATCAACTGGATTAGTTGTTATTTGCATGGAAAAAAACATTTATGCGACTTTTGATGAGTAATCCGAACTTGTGCCATTCAGTCATTTGTGGAGCCAAGTGCTCCAAAATTTTGTTTAGTAATCAAAAGTGGATTCCTGAGAGTACAATCTCTTCGATGACATTTTTCCCAATGGAACCATGAGTCGTTGAGTCGTTGAGTCGTTTATTATTTACCCAATTCTTGCCACGAATTGGCAAAGCGCCCTTGCGCTTCACCGATTTTTCGAATAGCACTTAAAGATATAGTTGTGGGATCCTGACGATTTTCATACTTTATCTTACCCGGGTTAAAAGTAGCTCAAATATCATCCAAGTTTCATCCCAAAAGCTCTTAAGATGGAGGCGTGGTGTTGATTTGCACCGCCGGACGGACATGGCTAAATAAACATAGCTGATCGCAAATATATATACTTTATGGGGCCGGAAACGTCTCCTTCTGTCTGCTACAAACATCTGACCAATTTTTTAATACCCTCTGCATATACAAATACACTACAGCTTACATTCCCTGGAGTATTAAATAAAGATCCACACAAAAGACATCTTATAAAGTAAAAAATTATTTAAACCAGAGGGCCGGGGCTAACTTCGACCACGTCAAAGTTTGTATACCCTAGCAACTTTTTTGGTAACTTTTTCCTTACTTATAACCATCAAAGTGGAAAAACGTTTAATCTAAAAAGGCTAATGTTTGCGAAAGAACGGCCAACAATCTTTGCATAGGAAATAACGAAGATATTGACAAAAGTCACTGTTTTCGACCGATCGTTCCTATGGGAGCTATATGATATAGTCAGCCGATCTTGATCAAATTTGGCACAGTCGTTTATATGTATAATAAACTCACCAATATTAAATTTCACGACAATAGCTCAGAAAATAACGAAGTTATTGAGTAAAGTCACTGTTCGTGACTTTGCGGTTTGTATGGGAGCTATATGATATAGTGGTCCGATCCGGCTGAATCCGAGATATACAACGCCTGCAGTATATACAAGCCTACATGCAAAATTTCAGCTCTGTAGCTCCAACGGTCTAGGAGGAGTTTGCGTTGATCCAGACGGACGGACAGACGGACAGACGGACGGACGGACGGACGGACATGGCTATATGAACTCGTCTCGTCATGCTGATCAAGAATATATATACTTTATATGGTCGGAGATGCTTCCTTCTATGCGTTGCACACTTCTGACCAAAATTAATATACCCTTTTTGCAAGGGTATAAAAAGTGATGTTCTCTAACTTTTTTTGAACTTTGAATGTGTTTTGTACAGTGTAGACGTGTAGTATGTTAGTCTGAAACATAAATTTACAGGTCTGTCACTTCTCTCATCAAAGCCCTTGCAGCTTTTGCACAGTGTCAGGTAAAATGTTGCTGAATGACTTGCAATGTTAAATGGAATGACAGGAAATTCTAAGGCATCCTAGACGGCGTACTTTTTGACCAGAATAGACTGCAGAGTCCGGAACTGACTGCCAATCCGAAAATAATCTGAGTGAAAGTAACATGAATATTCAAAGCTACGATTATGAAATTGACCCAAGATTCTCAAGCTTTCGTTGTATATTAAGGTGTCCCTTAGGTGTAGGTCTTTAATGAGAATAACATACGTATATATGTATATATATGATCACGTCATACATACACTAACTAATTACATTCTCAGAAAAGAATGTGCAAAGTAAGCGCTAAGTGAAGGTTTGTTATCAGCAATTAGACAAGCCATGACGACCAAAAATACGTCGTTATATATGTATTTCGATTAAGGTTTCTGAGAATTTTAATCAGCAAAAGCCATCTTATGTGGCCCAAATCCAAATAAGAAATATTTCCTTCTTCTTGCGACTAATATAAGGGCTTATCTTGTACGTGGGCACTAGTTACGAAGCAAGACGTATGCTGAGAGCGGCTTAGTTTTGAAGCAGAGCTTGGCGAACTCGGACGTTCCTCTCCGTGTAAAAGAAAGAAATACTAAATTTGCCAGATTAGTATTGTGAATTTGTTTGTTTATTTAAGTTGATTGAGAAAAATGTAAGTATTTTTAATACTTTTACTCAAGATAATATTTGGAATATCGAATGAAATGGTAGGGCATATTAGGCGATTTAAAATTTATATAAAATAAACTTAATTATATTGCTTTTTTAGCCACATTTAATGGGCCAGTATCCATTTCTCTTTACTTGTTTTTAGCACATTATTCTATTTACTTTAACTTTATTAACTTTTTCTTTTTTTTTAGTTCTGGCTAACTAATATGTATGGAATTTCACCATTTGCAGCTGAACTCGAGCGGTTAGTTTCCGACCTTCAAGAATTGCAATTTCAATCGGAATTCTACCAAAATCATTTAAATTTTGAAACAACTATTCATAATATATTTGTCCGATATTGTACACTAACACCATTTGTGGAAGAGTATCGTAATTGTCAAATTAGCAATGGCCCAAACTTCACTTCCCATCAGTGCCGTACTTTTAAATTTTTAATACAATTTTTTAATAACATTCTAAATTTGAGCAATGGAATTGTATCTGACTCGATACATCAGATAAGGACACGAATAAAGAAAGACAAATGTAATTTGATGAAGTTAGTTTGTCATGTGGATATATCAACGCAAGTGTTAAAGAAGGGTATCTATGTCAAAGCTGAATTTCGATGTCTCTTTGCGGATGAATCGCACATGCCAGCACCGGAAGTATATTGTCATATTATATCAAGTGAGTAGAACACCACATGAAAACCACAATAAACCATAAACAAATTGTAATTTATTCGCTCTGTAGGCAATCAAATAAGAGTGCTTCAAGAAAGATTGGATTCTTTTCGAATTGATATTGAAAGAGCACCGGTACTTGAGAATAACATTCAGATTTTGACGTATAGAGACGACAAGCGTTTAGCTACATTCAATAGTCTAAAATTGCAAAAAACTAAACGTTTTGATAATACAATTCCCGTTTTGGAAGAAAAGTGTGCTTTACTATTTCACGTCAAAATTTTAATCAACAATCAAATGGAATGCATCTGGGCATTGTCCAAACCAGTGGTTCAGACAACGCATACTATTCAGGAGCGACAGGCTGAGGCAACAATCTTTTGGATGAATTACTTCCCAAATGAAACGGATGAGCCGTTTACAGTGCAACAAGCAGTTTCATGCGAGGATTTAAAGGTGGCTCTGGTACATGAGTTTAATATAAGGACAAACTTTTTGCTGCATGCGGTCAACATTGAATACATCAGTAAGTGATGAAAATGAAAACCTATTAACCCAAAATGACAAGCTTAAATATTATAAATTTTTCAGTGGAAATTCTTCTGGAATTCGAAGAAGATGGATGGATTACACAGGAGAAGATTTTTAGGACTCACTGGAAGCAGGATCGTTCATTTTGGGAATGGTTTTATAGCCTTATGAGATTTTTGCAGCCCAAATCGAATAATAACAATGAGGAAAATAATAATTCCCAAGATGTATCTGTGAGTGCCATGTGGAATGCTGGGCTTATAGCGGGTTTCATTAGTAGGCAAAGGGCCGTTGATTTTCTTGAGAACTACAGCGTTGGTACATTTCTAATACGGTTCTCGGAAACTAATCTAAGTAAGTTTTCTTTTGCAAACTCCAATATTTTTTGAATTTAACGCCTTTTTTCCTTTTTGTTAAGATTCTCTAAACATTGTCGAAAAGGTATCCAATACATCTGTGTACATTCATCCACCCTTTGAGCCGCAACTAGTTGAAGCTACCAGTTTAGCCAATTGTATTTACAATTCAACTCGAGCACAATTTTTGTGTTCACCTCACAGGGAGAGAGTCCTTAATCGAGATGAAGTGCTACAAGAATTCATTCGACCTCCATTAGCGGCCCCCAACTATCCTCAGATCATGCTCATGTAATTCATAATGGAAAAACTATGTAAATCAATTTTAAAAAATCAATTAATTTTTATGAATGTATTCCATTAATTGTAATAGGTCAAAAAAATTTTCTTTTCATTAGCGGTATAAAAAATTTGGGACTCAATTTTGTCATTTGTGATCATACACAACATCTCTTGAACTTTTTTAATATAGAAAATTGGAAATGAAGCAAATCTTCTATTTGCATTTTAAATATAGAAATTCGTGAAGCACCCAAATCCATTTAAGTTTGAATTTTTTAAATGATGATAATCTTAAACAAGTGAAAAAGCCGAAAAAATAATTGTTTTTTTTGTTTTTACTTTTTTGTTTTATTTTTGGTTTCCATTTTACAAACTATTTTTAAACATTTCTGGTTTTCTTAAGTACATTGAAGAAAAGATCTGAACCTAAAATAACAAAATTTGATGAGAAGAGGAAATCGGTTTTGGTTTTCATTTCCTTTTTATGTAGTGCTCGGAAAATTCATATTAATTCTCCATCTATTTAGTGATTCAAGTTTCCCTTTAACCTTCAACCTTTATGATCTTGGTTTTATTTTTTTTTCAGATTCTTTTAAAGTTTAATTTCTTAGGTCTTAAATGGAGAATATGATTTAAGAGTTTCGAGTTTTACATCTATTTTTTTAGGTTTACAAATTTTTTGTTTATTATTTACACGTTTAATTTAAAGTTTTGGCTAGTTATTTAGATTTGCGATTTTAACTAACTATCTCTCTAGTTTCATATCGGATCAAGTGTCAAGCTGGCAGCATTAGTCCTCGTCTTGTGTGTTGTGATTAGGGGCTAGGCGATAGGAAGGAGAGCTGGCTTTATTCTGGACGGCTATCAAAGAAAATTATTTGCGTGCTTGGCAGCTGTTCCATTTCTGGCCACAATCGAACGCCTTTGTATGCAAATGAGCTTAAGCAGCTGTCGGGACAGCCAAAGTCAAGCAACATGCAACACGCCACATGGTGCATGCATTTTGCCTAGAGGCGCAAACAAATACAACAAATTTTTAGGCCTTATGACTCATAAAGGTGGCTATGTTAGAAAACTTTTTCTTTCTTTATTTGGACTGCATTTTGCGGTTTAGTGCACAATTTCGAGTTCATTTTGCATTCATGCAAGTTCGTTTCGCGTCTGGTACAAATTGTTGAAATCATATTTCACGGTGTTTCACAATTGTGACTCAATTTGCCAAAAAAATTAACATAAAATAGAATTTACTTGCTAACATTTAAGATATTCAAATATGATAAACTAAAAAAAAAACAGTTTCCTTGGTTAATAACAGATCTGAAATTCACGACGTTAGTGAGTTTACACAGTATATGAAATGACTTCGTTATTGTTATATTAACTTATTATTTAACTTGGCTTGGCATTAAGGGTGGAATTTTAAACTCATTTAAATAATGTTCATTCTCTGGAAGGGTTTTGAAACTCGAATTTTTATTACCAAGTCTTTCTTCATTGATTTATGAAATTCTCAGACTCAAAAATTTCACATTGTAAACTATTTGAAATCTTTTTTACGAAATTCTTTTGAAATTGTTTACAAGAATAGTTTTTTAATTTATGATCGACATTTTATTTGGTTTTTATTGCCATCTGGAAACTTAAACTTTGCTAAAGTTAAAGGACTCTGCTGCAGCCTGACATTGATTAGCTTAATTAAATTACACACTCTTAGAGACTAGATACACACAAGAAGTAAATACATACAAACATCAAATATTTATCGGCTGTTTCTTTTTGAAAGATTTGCAACTTTTCAAGTTGCCCATTTGACAGCAGCTTTACCTAAATTCTATTTACAATTATTTTCTGCTTATTAGACATGCATTTGAAAGTTTGTATTGACTGCAGTTTTACATTTAAGTTTTATTTTTACAAATATCTCCTACATTTTTTCTTTTAGGTTGCTTACGATCTAGCATACTTGTATAGTAATTTGAGTTTGTTTTTGGATGTGTTTCTATTTCAAGAGTTCCTTAAACTTAATTTTTACGATTTTTGAAATGTTTTTTCTGGAGTTTGATATGCCTAAAGTGAAAAATTGATAATGATGAAAGCTTAGAAAAGATATCAATTGATATAATTTGAATCGTTTGTGAAATGAAAAATCATAAACACAATACGAATTATCACATAAATCATGTAATCCTTTCTTTATTGAAACGAATAATATTCTTATGGGCTTACAATTTTAACTAAATATTTACAATCACTTTAAGTCTACGCTTAGATGCTTCAATTGAGTAGTTTTAGTTTTTTTATTTTAAGTTTTATATGTATGTTTTCACACCGAATCCATTTCGAATTTTTTTTAACTTTTTATTTTTCTTTAAGTTATGTTAATAATTTTCTATGAAATTTGGCATAGGATATGTTGATGTTATTTTGCTCGTTTCTTTTTCGTTTTTTTAAGTTTAATTTTTCTTATCATTTTTTTTTTGTTTAGATTTTATTCAAGCCCATAAATATTTTGAAAATGGTTTTTATGTTCAATGGATTCATATGGGTCAGTACTCAGTTTGGGTTGGAGGATGCTTGAGATAGTTAACTGGGACTTTGCCAACTCCAGAAAAGCATTAAAGTCGGCAGCAAGGAAAGGAAATGTAAAGGCATCGTTGACGCAGCTGAGCCTGCAATAGAGAGAGACAGAAAATTTCATAAGTTTTTTGCAGACAAATAGTAAATAATAAATTGAATGTAAAAATGACCAAAATTGTTACCAATTGTACTGGATTTGGCGGCCACCGTTTCACGGGATTCCAGGGCTGGAGCACGTTGCTGACGATCGCTTTCTACGCTCTCCTCATTGCTCTGCCAATATAGTGAACTGATCTTGGCCACACACTAAAAGTAAACAAATCTTTTGTCAGCTCTTGTTAAACATAAGTATATGATCCAAAAATTGTTACCTTTAGCTTCATATCACCATTCTTAAAGTGAAATCCACGCACACGAAATTCCAAACCTAGCCGTGCCATCTCAAGTCCATCACGGTTAACCACAATCTTATCGAACTGCCTGAGATGGGTTTTCTGGGCCGGCTCTCCGTTTATCAGCCAGCTTAGGTGGCATACTGGCTTCGATGGGGCTGAGGTGCAATTAACACGAACTACGTCTCCAATTTGATATCTGGGTTGACCTCCTGAAATCTTTGGCCCATGATTTGGGGTCACTGCAATGCAAGGTTAAAAGCCATTGGTAAAAACAATCTCATAATGAATTTGCTTATACATAACTAATGACTACCACTATAATCACACGCAGACACACGGAGAAAAAGATAACGACACCCCCATAAACAAACACACACACACAGAGAATATATTATAAAATAAGCCAGTCATGGTTAGCTTACTAGGGCATCGGCAAGGACATCAAAGTGACTTTATGTATAATTATATGTATAAGTACAACTCCAGTGGCGAGCCCAGCTATGCAATACTCAACATATATCTCTTTAAGTATTTAGCTTATTGTCGGTAAAATTTAAGCAATCAAATAGTTCAAAGCACGGATTCAAGATTGAAGTTTGAGGCAAATATATGAGTATTATATTTTGTCAGATCCCGCCATTATTTCCAAATTAAATCAAAATTAACTTTGTTTTAAATTAAAAGAGCATAAAACTTAGACATTAATTTGGATTTCGTCATTAAAATATTCCAAAAAGAATTTCTAAAATTTTTGGTAATATGCAAGTATGTATGGGACACACTTTGATTATCCAAAGGATTCTTTGCTAGTAAGTTGGTCGTATCGTTTAAATTAAATTTGTATTGACCCATCACCAGGTGAAGGCTTTAGCCCATAGCTCTATCCATTTGTTTAGGGCAGTTTTCAGAGTATGGTAAGCGGCGCAGTTATTTAATTTTAATGAGCCAAGAAAATTGAATATTTTCCTAGACCGGGCAAAACGTGGAAAACTAGCTAGCCATTTTGTGTTTATTTTATTGCTATTTTCCTTCCTCAGTAACTTTACAGTTTTGGGCATTGCCTATTGCTCCATTGCTTTATTCTTTTTGTCTTATTATTATTGTTCTTTTTTTTTTGCTGTGTTTTTTCATTTTGTATGCAGCATCCACTTATTTTCCTTTGGACGCATTTAAGCATAATAAAAGGGGATAGGAGCACATGGGACGAGGGCCAAACGCCGGTCGTTGCATTGTTTTGTTTTTTTTTTTTTTTTTTTGGGAGAAGGCTGCTCCGGACTTGAGTATCCTTAAGATTTATGTTGAGATTTGTGCCAGTAAAATATATATGTACAAGGGCTAGGCATACGAAATGCTTATTCAAAGTTTATTTGGGCGTGTAGATACCACATGTGGGCGTGGTGTGTGTGTGTGCCTTCTGGTGTTGCTTTTCGTGGCATGAAGCTAACACCCGCAACCAAGTGGCTGATACAATATACATATATCCAAACACTTGCCTCTCCACTGTTGGGCATAGTTTTGTGAATATAATAAGCACATGAAAATTTTATAAGACTGAGAATGGAATGGAAATATTTACAGACCTCACTTATGATACTCTGTAAATGATAAATTTGATGAATGAATATGCTATACCTGACAATTTTTTTTAGTTACATCTGGTTTCAGTTGTTTTTAATCAAAGAAGGAATTTTTGATAGCAAACTTAGCTAGTTTTTTCTATCTAAATATGGGGTAAATTCTTTATAGATATGCAAATATGGATGGAAAGGTGCATCATGTAGATCTTAAGCTCTTATTTATCAAATAGTGAGTCATTTCGAGGTCATCTTTAGTGCGAATAAAGAAAAGAAACACGAAAGAATTGGATTAACCAACATGGGTAGATAAATGTATATATGTATATATGTATTTGTATATGGGGTAAATATTTAAGTGTTTTGTATAGAATATAAATATTTCAAGCTAAAGAACCAAAAAAAAAAAAATAAAGAAAAACGAAAGAAAAAAGCTCTCACACACTGGCACACATTGCAATAAAAACTGGTGTATGTGTGTGTGTGTGTATGGCATAAAATAAAATTAATTTTTAATGGTTTTCAAAAAATTAATTTTCTTTAGAAGTCGGTGAAGTTTTTGTTGTGGCTTCTAGCTTGAAGCATTGCTGGCCATAGGACAGGTTATCCTGTCCGGCTTTCATCCAGGTGGAGGTTTCGGATTCAGAAAACGAAACAATATCAGTGTATATGTATGTTTGCGTATGTGTGTGAGTGTATATATGTATGTGTGTAGTCCTTTCTCGTTTGCTTATTTATAATTTATAAAGTGAAGTTTACTTTACGTTACTTTACTCTAGTTGGTCTCTCTCTCTCTCTCTCTTTGTCTACACTTTGTTGTAATTTCAATTTAGTTCATGCAACCAGAGTGAGTTGCATATATGATATGTATATGTATGTCTACTCATATGTAAAAAAAAAGAAAAATATATCCCAGAAACATACACACACACAAACACATAGCCATTCATAGGTAAAAGTTGTGAATGCATTTTGGCAAAAGTCTTTGAAGGCAATTGCATACTTCTGAGTAAATTGCATTCTTGTTTGAGTTCAACTATTTTCATTATAATTGCTTTTGCATTTTCTATGTGCCCAAGAGTTCATGTGATTCTGAATTATTTTACGTAACGCTAATTAATAAGTATAACAGAAATATTTTGGGAAACGTGTTCATATGGTTTAAATATGATATCCTTTAAATCAATAAAAGTCAGTAAAATAATTTAAATGATTTATTTCGGCTAGCAATTTATCATAAGCCATACAAATTTAATTGCCTTCATTGCCAAAGACTTGATTTTTCCCTCTGGCAAAGTGTCTTGCTGGTAACACAAATAAAATGTACATTTTTTTAGGCTTATTCCCAATCTTTTTTAAATTTATAGCTAGAAAAAGATAACGATATTGTTATTACTTTCAAGGAGCTGATCATAATTCATAAGCAGGTTGCAAATGTTTATTAAAATTGTTGAAAGATGCTTCATGTGCCATGGATATTTGCACGTGAGTAAGCCCCAAACACTACGAACAAACATATTCTCTCTCACTCCACACGCTAAAAATATATAGATCAAGTAAATGCCTAGAGGGGTGGCAACCATCCATCCATCCATGTAAGCACTGGCCCACCCCCTGCTGACCCAGCTTATCGCCTACTTTTGCAAAGTGCGCTTACTTTTGGCAGACACTGTGGCAAAGGCAAAAGCAAAAAAAAAAACGTGAAGGTAAAACATACCGCAGCATATTAAAAAGACGAGAAAGCACCCCCAACTGGGCATGGTGAAACTCTTGGAGATGTTTGGGGTATGCCACTCACTAAAATGCTCATCGTAGTTCTTAACTGACTGTGTTGTTGGTATCTGCCTGCAGGCAGGCAGATGCTTTAGATGCTTTTTCACCTGTTTTTTTTTGTTGGTTACCTTTTTGTTTTCTTTCTTCTTTTTTTTTGGCTGCACAAAAGGTAGCAAACGAGCAGTTAAAAATGCTGCCATAGAAAGAGAAACTGCTTAGTCATAGGAAAATGTCCAAAAATATACATCGACCATGTTTGGCAATTTTCCTTTTCCTCTACCCCCTTTGCTTCTCACTCTCGCTTTTCTCTCTATCGCCTTAGTGCCGCTTATTTGCAGGTCTTTGCAAAGGTCCTGTTGGGGGGCGTCGCCGTTTGCCGTTTGCGTGCAAAGTCTGCCAAAATAAATTGCTCACACATATGCATGTGTGTGTGTGCGAGTGTGTTTGTGTGAGTCATGGAAAGTCTTTAGATTTATGCGGCAAATAAAATTTAAGTGCGACAATATGGCGTTGGCTTAAAAAATGACCACATTAATTTATAAACAATTATCATTCGAGACACCAAACACACACTTAACACAAAAAAAAAGGGTTAACAACAATTTTGAAGGTGAAATAGTAGTTATCCTGCGGTCATCAGAGGGCCGTATGTAATATATGGCTACCACAGATTACATTTAATTTATACCCTCTTATCGTTTCTACTATTACTAGAATAACTTTTCAAGGGTAAAAGCTTTACAGCACAAAGTGTTTATTTAATTGACTGTAGAGAAAGATTTAAAAATTTTTCTTTTATTTCTTTTTGAAGCACAAACGTTTTGATTTTTCCTCTTTTGTTTGGCATTAAGAAGGTATTAATATTACTATTATTATTAGTATTGGGTATAGTACATATATCACAATTATATTTTACAAGCACTAGCATCTGTGGCCTTCGGCTTAAATGAAACCTACATCCATCTACTAGCCTCAGACTCTAAGTCTCGAACCTTATTCCTCGTTGTTCAGTTGCCTAATTGACTGGGCTACTTAGACATTTCAGCTGCCGAAAACTGCTAAAAGGCTATTATTTTTCGTAAAAAACTACAAATCGGCTTTAAATGTAAAACCTACTTAATTTATCATCTTGCCGAAAAATTATAATCATTTGGGCAACGAAAGCTCTTAAAATTCTTACTCTTAATGGCCTTAAATCAAAAGTTTTAACTAAATTTATGGCTATAAATTAATGCGTTAAAATGTTTACACAGCTTCAAATTGGTTTGTGGTATAAAATATATTAAAATTTCATCAAAGTCTCTAAATTGCATATCTAAACGTTCCCAACCTAGGTGGAAGCGAACATAAATAGGAGTAGAATTCATAATAAAAATTGAATTATGCAATCACATAAAAAATATAAAGTTTTCATAATCAGCTTTTTCTATCTTTTTTTTTGTGTTGTTATTTTACTATTATTTTCTGTTTTTAGTTTCGTCTATAAACCTCTTTTCTCTAACGATTTCTCCACGCCATATGAGTCTGAGTATCTTAGAACATTTACAGCTCATTAGTGTGGGCCATTCGCAAAAATGGGACAACGAGGCAAGAAGTGCCTCATAGAACGAACGCCTTATAGCTCGTAAAAATCACATTTTACTTTCTTTCTCACTTTTGTTGCTTTTCATTTGATTTCCATTTTACGTTGTTTCTCTTTTTGTTTTTGATTTTTCTCAACATTCTTTCTTTTTATTTTTTTTTTCTGCGTGCTCTTATGCAGGCAATTGCTTTTTATATTGTAAAATCGATAAGCGATCACATTATGTGAAGATGAAACAGCAGGCAGTGGCAGCGGCAGCGGCAGCGGCAGAAACAGCAAAAGTGAGTTATATGTATGTTTGTCCTTTAAAGTGCACTTAACCATAAATTCAGCGCAGGACGAAGCACATTGGGACCTGGTCGTTGGGACCACAGCGACCCAAAAGCAAAATGAGTAGGGCGGACGCAACATATGCAAGTGCGAGCATTTGCAAGGGCGAGCAAGCGAGTGAGCGAACCTTTGCGTGCTCATTAATTATAAAACAACGCGCTATACTTTTATTTCTGCCGACAGATACGAAAGATGGCACCAGAGAGCCAAAAACTGAAGAAGGAGAGAGACAGTGAAGAAGAAAGCTGAACTAGATTTATACCCTACAAAGTATTTACTCTAGGAAAATGCGTAATCCTTGTTTCTAAATGAGAAACACTCCAGTATTTTTTGCTCCTGTATAGAGGAAAACTGTCAATTGATGCATTATTTTAGGCTATCCGTGTTCTACTTTCTACAAGCACGAATATACCCTACTTGTCAGGGTATAATAGCAGCCGTAACTGTAATGTTTTCTTAACTCAAACATGCCCTCAACGTGGCAACATTGCGTTGCGGCTCGTATCGTGCATTAAAAATCGTTGTCATATGTAAAAGTAAAGATAACAAACGGTTTCGCCCGAGTGGATAAGTATGGAGTTGAGAGAGAGAGAAAGAGAGAAATAAAGAGTGGGACAGAGAGATAGAGAAAGGTGGGGAGTCGGGCAGAGTCTTTTAGTGGAGGACCATATGAAGCGATTTTCAGTTTTCACATTCTTTAAGTTGTTTGTCGAAATGCGGCTGATGTGGCGTATGAGTAATGGGAGCCACACACTCACACACACAGGGCAAGGGCGAAAAGAGATGCCAAGGAATAGCTGACCGCTAATGGAAATGCCTTGTTCAGATTTAAATATAATGGTGCCAAGACCTGCAAAACTTTAAAATCCTGCAAAAAGATGACCGACATGCCTGCGACCAAAAGAGACCTTCTCGTCAGAGTAATTAAAATATTTTTGCAAGCTTTATTATTTTACTTGACTTTAGTTGAAAAAGATATGATGACGGTCTGAATTATTATGATGGTGATGGTCGTCCAGGTTGCTTCCCACCAGAAGCCCCAGCAGCAGCAGAAGCCTCATCATCCTAAATGAAATTCATGCAACCTGGCAATGCGTTGGCAAATGGCATTGTCGAGGCAATGTCCCAGGCAAGTTGTAAACGGCTTTTGCTTGTTGCCTGGTTTAAAGCTAGCTTTTCCTTCAGGTTTCCCCCAAACGGCCCCTACTGCTTCTCACATTTTGCTTGCAACCCCAGAGTCTAGAGTCATGGTCGTCGTTGTACATTGGATACCACTCTCCGGGTACGCTTTTCATTTTATTTTTTTGCAGGTTTTTTTTCTCTATTTTTTTTTATGCTTAATACAACTGCATAATCTAAGCAAACAATTGAAATGGAATTTTCGTCGTCGACGTCGCAGCTGGCTCTGTGTCTACAACAAAGAGAAGCAAAGCATGTGTGTGTGTGTATGTGTGTGTGTGTGTTAGGGAGGAGAGGTAGGACAGGGGTAGTGGCATAAAAGCAAGTGAAGAGGCGTGGCTGGTGCTGCAACTGTCATTGCAATTTGAAGTAAAATTATGTTTTCATGTCGGACGATTTAAGTAGAAGCTGCAAAAAATGGGTTAAGACACAAAAGCGCCATCTGCCGGCTGCGACTGGCAACCAAAACCATAAAGAAAGGAAAGGGTGAAAACCAAAAGGACTTGTACTTGGCTTTTGTCTTATGCGGCAACCAGAGAGCACTTTACATATGCAAATGCAAATGGAAAAAAAAGAAATATTCTTGGGCGTGGTTGACTCTCTTCCGCCTTAGGAAACAGGCGGCGATTGGAATTCTTATAAATTCCAACTAAAAAAAAGAATAACAACAGAAACCGCAAGTCAATCAGATGCGGATTGCTATCAAGTTAATCACAAATTTATAAACTCATAAAAAAATCAAACGGTTATCAATATATACTATATGCCTGCAGCCTCTACTTTTCCCAAGAGTAACTCCAACTTATCATCATCATCGTCCTCGTCGTCGTCTGGATTCTTTTCCAGCCGTGGGCGAAAACCTACATTAACTTATGGCAATATAAGCAAGCTCTCCCTTCGTTTCATTCGACGTTTCTTTCCTCCCCTAAAAACTCTGTTCCCCATACGCACTAAGCACATTTCATGCTGATTTTCCTTTTAGCCATTCGATGAAGAAGATGCAGACGAAGATGCTGAGCAGCCAAAAACAAAAAAAAAATGTCGAAAGCAACCCACACAAAAGGACTCTGCCTGGGACATAGGAATGTAACGGAAATGGTTTTGCATATTAAACAATGTGTCTGGCAGGCCAAATTGAACGACATTGGGTGCCCGGTGGGTTAAAGGGATGGGAAATGGTCGGTGGGTGGGTGGTGGCTGATGCTGACTGGGAATTGGGTTAAAGGCTGGTTGGCCAGAAGTGGGAATGAGTACCAAAAGTGCCTGCATCTCATCATCAACAACTGTACCATTCTCTGGTCTCATCATTCTTGGAATTTTTTTTTTTTTGTTCCCTGCTTCAATTGGAGGTTGAAGCCGGAGATGAGATGATGGCGGCAGGGACAGATCTGAAAACAGAGTGAAAGCGAAAGAGGGAGAGAGATGGCAACTTCACTGCAAGTGAACCATAAAATATGTTTTAGTGCGTTGGCATGGACTTTTCAGTGAACCGAATTCCCACAAGCCGCAGACTACCCACCGTAAAAACAATTGTGAAAAATGTTAATTGGCTGTTGAAGAATGAATCGAGAAAGAGCAAGAAAACTGTATCCATTTAAATCCTTTGGACATGTAAAATATTCAAATGGAGCACAGAAATAGACAGTTGAGAATGAAATAGATTCCCCGTATACAGTGAATTCAGCACACTTTAATTCCGTGTTTTCTGGTATGCCAGTTTAGGTTATTTATGCATTTTGAACGGCATATTCCAAATTGAAAATAAATATATTAATTTTTCTAAATTAGAGATTAATTGATCGTTATTTATATTCCAAGAATTTAATTAGCAGTTTAATGTATTCTTTTTTGATTTACTTTTGTGATTTTTAATCGAAATAAGGTAAAATTTGTTAAAAGATGAGCCAAAGATGAAGAAGATGTCATGGCTTTACTATTACGGTATTTAAAAAAAATTTTCGTTTAACATCCATTTTAAAAAGGATATATCGTTGGCTTCATAAGTGATAAGAATGACATGTAAGGACTCTTTTGAGGAAAACTTTGAAAAAAAATTCAAAATGTTTGGAAAAATATAGAAAAATTAAAACATTTTATTTCATTCAAAGCTCTTTATGAGTATTTTAGTTTAATTCGCTATGTAGCGATAAGCTAAATTTTTAACAATTAATAATATTTACTTGGCTTAATATCGAAAATAAATTAATCTCTTAATTCAATTATCTTTAATGTCACATTGATGTTATCAAGAATCTGTAGATTATTCTTTGCCTTAATTGTAATTCCGCCAAGCGTTCAAGTGGCCATCAAAGACATTGACAATGGGCTGACAACCTGCATATTTGCTTCTGTGTGGTGTCTTTAAATCTTTTGAAATTGCTCATACTGTTATCCTGGCAAACTTATGTCAATGCTGCAGTTTTTGCTTTCCTTTCGTTTTTTTTTTAATTCTTTTGCATACTTTCTGGAATTCTTGCAGTCATTCTTTATGCTTCACAATTATGTTGCACCACATCTTTTGCATCGTTCGAGCCATCCAATGCTGCTGCAGCCCGTACACTTCACAACTTCTCCAGTTGCCTGCCTGCCGCCTGTCATTGCCAACATTGTTGACTGCCCTGGACTATTAGCATTTTAATTAAATTTTTGTTGTTTTTCATGTCGCACTTATCCATACACATTCCTTACTTCAGCTTCTTCTTGCCTCCTGCCACTTTGCCTCACTTTACTTTATTGCACTTTTTTGTGTCTCTTACTTTTACCTCACCTATACATATTTCACTCTTTTCTCTTCGTTTAAATGAAACTTACCCACAACGGTCATTGTCTCGGACTCGGATACCGTGTTGAATGCGGGAGCCTCGCCGGACACCTCACAGCGATATAGTCCAGAACTTTGGAGCGTTACGCGTCTCAACATTACCTGAGTGTCCGAGGAATTGCGGAGCTGTAAAGAGATTTAATTTTATAAATTACACAGTCATGAATCGACATAAAAATAAAAGCGAAACCAAAAATGGGCAATTAGAGAGGGAGAACGAGAACCAAGATTTGCAAGCCCAAAGAAATTAAGATTGATGAACAGAACATGCAGCAGTTTATTATTAGTTTAGGATCTTGACAGGCCTCCGAGGCGTGGTAAGCCACAAAAATCACAAGTCATAAAGAAAAATCTATGGCAAATGATTTTCGAAAGTTTACAACATTTTTGCTTTACTTTTTTTCTTGTCTTGTTTTTTTTTTCTCTTCTTCAACAAGAAGAGGAACTCAAATGATAAAATGAAAGAAAACTGTTGAAACAAATGCAGAGAAAGGCAACAAAAGCTGATACGCAACTCTGTAAGCATGTGGAGAGGAGCTGTAAAAGTCACTCAACGTTTTCCCCTGTAACACAATTGCAGTGAAGTTCCTTAAGTTGCACTTTTATTATCACACACACACACACACACATATGTACATGAAAAGAGTGAGTGGGCTACACACATGAAAAGTTTTCATTTCATTCTATTTTTCCTTGACGGGCGCCCACCAAAAAACTTGTCGAGCAAATTTTTATGAAAATTCTTTGCTATCGCTTCACATAGATGTAAGTTTATTTATATGTGTGTGCATGTGTATGTGTGTGTGTCTCAAACAATCACAAAAGTCACGTTCAACATTATTTTGGTTTGTTGCTTGTTTCCAGTTGTCCCGCCCCTCAACCTCTCCATCTCTTGGCCCATCATGACTTTTACAATGACTGCGAACTGGCTTTTGTTTGTTTCCTTCTTCAAGTGCTTAAGCCGATTCTTCTTCAGCATTTGCTTCTTCATCTTTCTGGCTTGTTTTTCTCTATTTAGTTTTTCTTTGCTTTTTTGTTACCAATTCTTATGCACGCTCAAGTTGTCAGCGCCCTGTACAAACAGTCAACAAATGGTCGTGGCGATGTTAGCCCACATTCTACTTCTTCCTGCTCTTCGGCTCCTTTTCCTTGGAGACCAAATCCTGGGCCACAATTCAAATTGCAGTCGCCCTTTTATTGCTTTCATTTTCGTCTTCTTACAACATGCGCGAGCCATTTTGTGTATGATTGCAACAGCAGCAACAACCACGAATTGTTATTGTAATTTGGAACTTGACTTGGCCAAATAAAAATACAATTCAACAAAACCCAAGAAGGCAGAATCTCTCTCTATGTCTCTTTTTCTCTTTCTGTTTTCTTTTCATTGTTTATTTATGCATTTGTATTTGGTTCTTTGTTCTCTAAGTTAGCTAACTGAGTGCATTGGTCAAAGGAGCTTAAAGTGGTTTCCAGTCTATAAAGCTAAAAAACCATTACAGTTTTAATTTCAATCAACTTTATTTTTAGTTAAAAATATTGTTAAATATAGATGGACTAAAATTGTCATTGGTATAGCAATAAAAAACAAAACTTTTACCACAAAAATAACTGCAGAAAATAAGTTAAGAAACAGGACAATTGCTTATGTGAATAAGTTCGAAACATATTAAACTTTTCAGACGTTAAAGGACAACGAAAGTGCCCAATTATTCTCAGGTTCTTCAAGTGAATTGAAGAGTAAGTCAGTTTTTTTCCAAATTTTTGTTAAGCGGGCTTATAGAGTAATTATCCTATTTCATTGTAAAAACTAGAAACGGAATTTCAATCAAATAGGACACACAGGTGAGAAGCCTTTAGCTTTTCTTCCCATTTATTAGCTTAGCTTAGCGTTTTTTTTTCCTCAATAACTTTAAGCTGCATTTCCTGTACTTGCTACTATCTTATGTTTGATAGTTTAATTATCAGCAACATCACGACAGAGGCTTGTGGTAAATATTGAGGTAGAAGAATTTAACGAAACTTAATTATGAACTTGTGGCAAATTCGCAGAAGCAAAATAAATATTTGTGGGAAGTTTGAGTTGTCGTAATTAGAAAAGGAATCCGTTGTGGTCACTATTACAAATCTGGTTTAAAAAGTTTATTGAATTCGGTAAATTCTATTTATAGGTATATCTTTATGAAGAAAACAAAGAACCATTATACGCTTAGTAACTAAATATATATTACTAATAAATAAATAATTTGGGATATCCTGATCTAATATTTATAATGTACAAAAATAGCAAACAAATTCTTTATTTATTCTTTAAAGGTCAAAATATTTTGTATTGGTCATGGGGAAAAAGGTTGATGTGATCTAAATATAAACTTGCTATACCCTTGTTGCTTTAATTCATATGCATCTAAAAAAAAGTCTTGTTAAAATTCGGTTTCCTTGTCTTGGGTGAGTCTCTCTGCTCAATCCTTTCTTTGGGGTAGCTCCTTAATACAGACATTGAAGCTGAAACAAATTATGCCGCATTACGCATTATTCTGCTGGCGCTCCTGCTGACGCTTTGTTTCATCGGGGACAAGGACATGGAATCCTTTTAGACACGCACAGGCCATAAAACACGCTTTCACATATCACTCGCACATCGCTCATACTTACTTGTCGTCAATTGGCAGGCATTTTGCTTTGCTTTGCTCAGCTCTGCTTAGCTTAGCGTTTTTTTTTTCTTCGTTCTTTCTTACTACCCTTCCCCATCAAAGCAACCAAGTAGACGACGCACTTAAGTGCTTTGGCAAATTATTATTATTAGAGAATGCCCGGGAAACTCACTCCCACAACGAAAAGCCATCAACAAGGACTCTGTACTCTGCTTAGTGTGCGTATTTGTGTGTGTGGTGAATGTTGGCAGCTTTAAGTGATTTTCAGGCTTATTGGTTAACCTTTTCAATCGCAAACTGCCAGACCACAACGTGACCCCTCACACTCACACAACTCACACACACACACACACACACACAAGCAAGTGAACAATTTTATGGCTAACAAAAAATTACATCAACATTAAATTAAAGTTAAATGGCAAAACTACGTGGCTTGGCCATTTTTATATTTCAAGGAAATACTAAACAAAATGTTGTTCACTTTGAGAATAATCATTATGATAAGGTCGTAACACTAAATCCCCTTACATTACCCCCCATTTCTCTCTCTGTCTCTCGCTCGATCTATCTCTCTTTCTCTCCCTCTCGTCATGCACATAAATTGTAATAAAATTTTAAATTAAACTTTTGCCACCTGTTGCACGTTTTTTTTCTTTTTTTCTCTTTTCTTTCCTCTCTCTTGTTGTTCTTACTGTTGTTGTTGTGTGTACTTACATCAATGTTTACGCCTGGTAACGGGAACGCTTGTCCCGGCGGCTTATCTCGCGGCACATAACGGTAGATCTCATGTCCATCTTTGTACCATTTAACCGAGTATAGCGATTCACCGTCGAGGGCATACCGGCAGCCAAGAATGGCGCTCTTCAAGCGCATTATGTGATTGGGTATCTTCACCTCGGTCATTGTTAGTGAGCTGGTAATGTCTGCAATTAGTTTTTGAAGAAGAAACAAAGAAAAACTATGAAATTTGTTGTACTTAATGTTAGTCATTTAGTTTTAGTTGCAACTACTTGAACTGTCTGGCCATAAACTTGGCCGTTTGCCGTTCGCCATTTTGTTGTGGTAATACTGCAGTTTTATGGTTGCTTTTGGCTAAGCGCTGCGATTAAAGTTTGGGGCTCCGAAGCATTCCACTTTAAAGATTTTGTTGTTGTTATAAGATGAAAAGTCCTTTTGCTTAAGATAATTTTAACCACTTTTAAAAACTAATCCATTTTATATTTAACTTAGAATTGGTATATCATGAAAAGGACTTAGATACTTAATATATTTTATATTCATTCGTTCAACCAATTCATGTAAGTTTTTTAATAAATAGAACAAGAAAAAACAACTAGAACAAGACATCGACTCATGACCAATGGCAATTGAATATGGGCGGCCCTGATTGAAACCTTTAGAAGTCGTTTGCCCCGTGGTTTTTAGAATGAATTATGATTGCTCTACTGCATACATATTCCCTCTTCAGGACTCTACAACTCCGCGAATTATTACGAATCGGTTGACCAAGTTGGCATGAAAGACTAAAAAAAACCAACAAAATATTGCCTAGAGACACAAAAAATTCAGTCAACATGTCACTGCAGTCTACAATTCACGTCGACTGGTAGGGATAGCGGCAGTTTGTTGGCCATTTGCAGGACATGCATAGATTGGGGGACACAAAAAAAAAAAAAAAAAAAAAAAACACAAGCGAAGTCACAAAATGGGCTAGAAATTTCTCTCCAACAAAATGCCAAAGCATTTAAATCACAAAAATTCCCATATTTGCTTTTACGACATTGAATGTTTGGACGTTTCTTTAGGGTGTGGTGGAATGGGAAGGGGTGGATGTTCTGGATAGTGCTCTCTTCTCAACTGCAATAGCATTTTATAGCCAGCAGCAGTCGTCAGAGCTTGGTAGTGGAAGAGTAGTGGTAGTGGCACGTTTGCTAGTTGGCAGTTAGTATTTGCCATGCCATAGTGGCACACCTACTTATTTAATATACCCAGCTACAGTTTTCATTTTTCAAAAAAACGTCAAAAGGTGAAAAAGTAAGGCTCACAAAACAAATACACACGCACAGCATTCATGTGTGTGTGTGTGTGTGTCTGTATAACTGGGGTATCCCTTTACACACACAGCGTTGAATTTATCACATTCACATGCAAATTGCGCCAAACGACCTTATTATGCAAATTGCCAACTGCAAATGGAGAACGAAATTGATTTTCCTGCATTTCTACAATAACAACTACTCACATACAACATGGTAAAGAAGAAAATCAAGCGACTAACAGCCATGTTGATGACGCCATGCTACAGTGGTTTATAAAGCATTTGTTTTGACTCAATTATATGAGGACCAGCATAAGTTTCTCTCCAACTTACACATTATGCATACACACTTTCGAAAGTGTTAACATGTTTTTGTATATCAATAGAAACTGAATTTCACTGTTTATTAATATTGCACAATCTCTTAATTTCTTTTCTATTCTCAGAGCCTTAAAATACATAACTTCATCTTATGTTTAATTCTTAAAAAAACACAATTATATAAAAATGCTATTTACATTGCTAAAATCTCACTTGAAGTGATATGTTTAATTTAATAACCAAATTAATGTAAACACTTGTATGCCAAAAAAGGATTCATTCTGTCTCACTGTATAACAAAAGCGACCGATTTTCTTAACGCCCACATGATATCCTTTCACGAATACTTATGCGTATGTGTTTTGGGTATATAGAGCATGTGAGTATTCCTTATTCTGGTATCTCTCTCGGTTCTTTCAACAGTTTTGCAACTTTCGCCAACCACATTTATGTGACGCCACGGCGACAAAGGCAGCGGAACACCTTGTGTGTGTGTGTGTGTGTGTGTGTGTGAATAAGGGTGTGAGATGCGGTTTATACAGCGACAAATGGCGAATATATTGAGCTGTCACACGCCCAACTCAAACCCATAGCGAAGGTTATGCACACACAAATGCAGATAGAGGGACATGGAAGAAGAGTGAGAGACACAGAGACAGACGGAGAACAACAGACCGACAGACATCTATAATATTGAACAATGTGAACACAAATCGGGCCACATCAACGAGGGAATCGCAAGTTGAATCACAGTCGCGCCTTTCACAAAAAAATATGCTGAATGTGGGTCTCTCTGTCTACTATAACCCTTGTTCGAGTGGGTTTTGCTGTGTGGCGGCAAGGCAGACAATTGCCACAAAAAAAAAGGTGGTAACCACAAAATGAGTTAGTTGTTTGCCTTCCTACAGTCGCGAGCTAACAACCAAAGAAAAAAGTGAGGCGAAATTCATAGTGAATACCAAACACATGAGGCCAAAAGAATATCAACCAAAATAACAACGAGGCAACAAACGAAAAAAAAAAACCAAAAAGAAACTCATACATTATAAATTCATTTCCGTGTGCGCTGCGAAACCAAGCGAAAGGAAGGCAAAGAAAAGGGAATAAAATGGAGTTGAAGGTGCAATAAAATGTGCTAATAAGCATAAGATTTGTGTCTCTTGAGCAGGAAGTGAAAAAAAAAGAAATTCAATTCAACTACTATAATATGTATGTACATAAATTTTATCTGCATGCGAAGTTGAATTTAAGTCAATGTGACCAATCTAACGAAGGATGTAAACCCACAGAAATCTTATGAAAAAAAGTGGTAAATATAGGAGTAGCTCACAAGGAAATATTTATCATTTATTACAAACAATAGAGAGCCCAATGAATGAACAATATTTAAAACCAAATGAATGAATTGAATGACTTTGAAAATCGATTTGAAGTGAATGAGTGTAGTGACGTAGAACTCAGTCGCACAACATTCAAACGAAACAAAACGAATTGAATGACTTAGAAAGTAATACAATGAGTTGCTACGATTCGAATGATTCGAGTGTCTTAGTACACTTCAGATTCATTTGACTTTGATTTTTCTATCATTCATGCAGCTCTCTAATGTACATCTTCAGCTTTCCATAAAAAACTTCTTTGCACATTTTAATATTTTATCTTTAACTAGATTTTGATGATTTCAATTCTCCTCCCAAAATTAAGATCATTAATTAGATCATTGTAAAAATATACATTGTACAAAAAGTTGATCAGAGTTAATACTTTTAATATCTCAATCTAATTCTATTGATTATAGGATTGAATGTATTTTTTAATTATAATAGAAATACTACTTTAAAAAGGCAAGTATCAAGAGCAACCTGTTATTAGTTTTAGTTATGGAAAAGGAAAAAATATGGTTATTGAAAATTTTCCATTCCTAGAATATGTGTCTCCTTCTCTAAGGCAACCCGATTTGCCTTTGTCTATTTAAAGTTTGAAACTACTGTAAATACCAATGGGTAGCATAAAATGGATCGATTCAATTAAAAGTGATTATAGTGACTCAAACTTTGTCCTTTCTGTCTTTCAATAAATGTTCATAAGACTGTTGAGATTTGACAAAATTGATTCAGTGATTAATTTATTATTCAAGCTTATGTGGAATTTTACTTGTTTCTGTTTCTGCCACCACACACATACCCGCAAACACTCGAACACGAATACCTGCATTTCTAAATGGGAATGGTTCTGTTATACGGCTATCCGTGTTCGAACTGGACACAGTCCATAGGGTGTGCCCACGTCCGTATCCGTTTCTGTATTAAACCCGCCCATCGTTCAGCTAAATGCGCCTTAATTGCAGTTACTGACATTTTGACTTTGTAAATTGGCAGGGCCTGGGCCTCGACCAGGGTCGGGTTCGGGGATCTTGGGGTTCGTTTCCTTTTTTTGTATTCAACTCTCTTTACCCTTACGACTACATTGGCTGTCTGCGTAAATGGTGTGTATCCCCATCAGCCCCATCTAGCCTTTTGCCATATTCTCCATTCATTCTACTGCTACTACTAAAAAATGCTTCAAGTCAACGCAAGGCAAAGAAGAAAAAACAACAACTGACTGCACATTAAAAATTAAAAAAAAAAAGAAAAAAAATACTCACACAACACATAGAAAGCAACACAAGGATAACGCCCAGGCAACCAAGAAAAAGGACTCCACTCAACTCAAAGCAAAAGCCAAATGCTAAAGCTAAAGTTGTAGCCCTTAGCAAGGGGTGGGCGGTGAAGCAAATGAAGGAAGGGAACTGAAGGAACTTTGCCGTACAACAACAATTTTACAAAAAAGAAGCAAAGTAATTTCATGCATCGTTTAATTTTCATTCGGGTTTAATTTGTGCAACGCCCTTACCAGACACGCCTCCCCTTGACAAACACCCCCACAACCCCTCCAGGCCGACAAGCTACACATACACATTTTACCCCGTTCATATCATATAAAGAGACTTGCTTGATGGCACTTTCTTTCGTTGTTGTTGTTGTTGTTATTGTTGTTACAATGTTGTAATATCCCCATTTAGACCTAATACCCAACAGCCACTTTCAGCCTGCAAAACTGACAATTGAAACAGCAAATAAAACGAAAGGCAAACAAAAGTCACGGACAGACTGGCTGACTGGCTGGCTGACTGACTGAGTAGCAGTCAGATAACTGAAATTGAGGCACAAATTTTTTAGCCAAATAAAATTAAATGAAGCGCGGTCTAAAATTTGTAACCTTTTTTTCCCCTCCCCATTAGTTGTCTTCCTTTTTTTCAATTGCCACACGCAATCCGAATGTCGAATGAAAAAAGATGTTTCCATTAGTTAGCATTACTTTGAAACAGGTGGAAACGATGCGTTTCATTTGTATTCTAGATTACTGGAAAGACATTGTCTTTCATCCAAAAAAAAAAGGAATTCTAAATTTAGAATACTTGAGTTTTGCTGAACTATTCTATAGACAAAGTATCCCCGTTAAGTTTGAAACAAAAAGCGAAGCAAACTTTAAAGTTATTGATGTGTAATAAATATTTTTGCGTAAATTCACGCAATTCTCTTACTAAAGAGTATCTAAAGTTTCACTATACAATTTCTGTGTGCTAACAAAAACTGAAAATCTCAAATTTGACACGAGTTTGTGTCTCCCCCTAGACATGAGTTTATTCTTGATATTCTCGTTGTTATTTTTTCGTAAAACAAATGGAAGAGTTTTATTTTTTTAGCATTTTCATTTAGATTTGTTTTTCACTTTACTTATTTTTTTTTGTATTTCTGTATTTGTGCAATTCTTACACGTTCTTCTAGCTCTCTCTTAGCCAGCTCCTTACGAAATTGCTATGGAATTTAATGAAGTCAATTTTCAGTATTCACCCCTTTCCATTTTTGTTGCGATTTTTTTGTTTGGTTTTTTGTCTTGTAATTGAAATTTTTATAGTTGTCGCGCTTTGGTGCTATCTCTGGCCCTTGGGGTCTGACATGGAGCGTTCTTTAAAACAATTTTTTAAAGGCCACTCCCCTAAGCCCGGTTCGTCGAGCGCCCTCACTCGCTTTGTCTCTGGCAACAAATTAATCCCTTTATTTGCATAATTGAAAAACATCAACTGACTCTCAGACTCTCCGCTGCAAGCCAAATATCAAAATGGCAAGCCAAAAATGGCCGGCAGGCAAGTCGCCCCATTCATTTACTCCATCTCTTACGTCTGGTTTTTTCATTGCTTGTTTCCCTTTTGCATTTGTCACACTGAACTGTTGCCACATTTTAATGTTGCGAAGCCCCCTTTGGCCCAGCCCTGGGGAGCTATTTAACATTTTTCCAACACTTTGATAATCGCACTTTGCGGGCAGATTAATTATTTACGAGCCTTCGTCTTTACATACCTTGACTTGCCACATGAAGTCGCGTGGCATGCCTCGCCTCGCGTCGAGTTGCGTCGTTTAACCCGACAGACCACCAAAAACAACAACAACTGACACACAAAAACCCAGAAGTTGTTTCTAAATCTTGGTAATGCCTAAAGCCAAGCCAGTCGAGGCCGGTGCGCCAAAGTATATTTGTCGTCGGCCTTAAGAGAGATTGTGGCTTACAATATCCGCATCGTCTTCTCATCTTCTCATCCCCACTTTGCATTACACCCCAGCACAAACAGCAACCAGGAGCACGAAACCAGAAATCAGAAATAACCAGAGACAGTCGTGTTAGTTGAAAAGATTCCCTTAAAATTGGATTTGTCTAGAACTTTCTTCATAAGCAATTAAAAAAAAAAGAAGCGAAACAAAAAGGAGAAAAAGATTTTCTTTTCTAGATTGGTCTTAAATTTTTCCCTTTGCGAAATTCGAATAGGAAAATCTACCATGATTATTTCCATCCCTCTATATAGCTGCCCGTCTCTGCGCTTAAATGGCAAAGGTAACACAAATGCCATGACTTCCTGACTCTACGCAACATTTTAACTGGCAAAAGACGATTATCAAATGAATTATTAGAATTGAAAAGCAGGATACCTGTATGACTGTTTTGCATTCAAAGGATTAGCACAGAAGCATCCTCAAAGCAAATAAAAAAAATAAATAAGTAACGTCTCTTTTAGCGGTGCCTGAAGCGCCACTTTACTTCTATTCAAGAATTAATTCCAACATTTTAGTAGATTTTACAGACAACGCTTAAATTCTGATATGATAATCAGCTTAGAAAGTAAAGTTCTACTTATTTTTTTTAGTCAAAGGAAATTTTAATTGCATTAATGAATTATTTGAGCGTTTTTGTGAAGAAAAACGAAGCTAGAATTTCCAAAGGTTTCATTATCTGGTGCAAATTTATACCTTGAAGACGCAAGAAAAAAAAAAACAAAACGAAAATGAACCGACTTATATTTTCTTATATTTCTCTTCTTCAGTTTTTCATGTGCTGCTGGCATAATTTTAGGCACTTCCTATTCAACTTTTTGGCTTGCACACACCTTGGCCAAAATAAAAAAAGGCAAATAAAAAATGAATATAAAATTACTTATCCAAAAAAAAAAGAAGAAAAACTCGACCATGAGCTTATTACCATGCTCCTCACCTACTATTCCTTCTCTGTCGCCTTCTACTCCACTTCCCTCACTCTACAATACACACACACACACACACACAGTCTAACAATTCTTTGTTCGTATTATAAATAATTCAGTGGCCCAAAGTCTTGACCGGAGGCGCTTTAATGAGGCCAAAATGAATGAAGATTGGCCAGCCGTTCCGCAAGGCCCATCAAAAGTTTAAACAATTTATGTAACTTTACATAAGTCGGCAAAACGAAATATTTCAAATTTATGAAAATTTAACAGACAGAGCAGATACAGGTAGAGAGAGAGAGGGAAATGGAGGGAGAAACATTGAGATAAATGGGATAGACCAAGTGACGGGGCAGGAAGGAACAAGAAACAATCTGAGACCCCGAAGCTTTCACTTTCTTCTTATGAGTTTTTCTGGCAAGAGTTGAACTCGTTACCGGATTCTCGAAGAATTTTCCAGGGACCAAAAGGTAAATACGGAATGGAATATATATATATGTATACATACATATATATATTTATCCAAAAAAGTGAATAAAATGAAGACGTTAGTGGGATATGAAGGCAGAGCAGCCGCAACGCATTGGGAAAATCAATTTCACATAAAAAATTCAAGCAAATTTTATGCGAACCTTTAGCTAAGGCAAAAGTTATTGCCAATATGTCAGTGTGTTTGAGCAAAATGTATGCAAAGAAGATGTGTGTGTAACACTCACTCGAGCGCGCGACTATGAGTGTGTGTGTGTGTGTAGGTTCGAAAATAGGTGTATCAGAGGCGTAGGTATGTTACATGTTGCGATTTAAGGATGGATATCCTTATAAACAATATATATGTATAGCTAATCATCTAATCACCTAGCAATAGATCCGTGTAATCATCTTAAGAATTAAAGAATTAATTACCAATTAACTAGAGGTTAAAATGGTATATTAAAGTCGCTAACAAGAATGAAGCACTTCATGGATATAATACAGGTATTTAAATGTTAAGCGCATTGTCCATTCGAACATAGAATAATATACTGGATATTGTTCTTAACTATATTTTAAAAATTTTATTTGGGAAGATTTCGGATCTAATTAATTAGAAATAGGTCTTAGATCTTAGATTGATCAAAAATAGAATTGTATTAAAAAACATTCTGAAAAAGTCAAAAAAATTACAATTTGGCAAAAGGTTTTTTTCTTTTTTGTTAAATCATATCTTTTTATTTTTGGTAAAAATGATAAAATCCAGAAAAACTGGCAGACAAGGGTACATTCTTGTGTCATAGCATTTTTTAGCAAACAATTTATTCATCTCGAATAAGAAGAAATATGCAAAAAACAATTTAAGCTTAAAAGAGTTATATATTTAGTCTTGGCTTAAATTTTAAAGTAGTTTAGATTCCAATGTAATATAATGTAGGTTTTTTCAAACAATTGTATCAAAAAAGTTTTAAATTTTAAATTTTGTTGCTAAACCAAGAACACAATAGCTAACAAAAATTTCAACTTATTGTAGTGGATTAAAAAAATATCTCAATTTGCAACTCCAACAGGCATTTCGCGTTCCTTTAAGCTCACTAGTTTACGCTACGTCCCTTTGTATGGGTTTGTGTGTGTATGTCTGTGTGCAGTTAATGATTATGCAAATTGGCATAAATCGATTGGCGGCAATGCCACAAATTGTTGTTACTTCAACACCGGCGACAGTTTCTTAAAAAATGGAAGAAAAATATAACACTAAGGGGAAAAAATTGAACTCAATAACTCATCGCATCGTCTTCTGTCCCTAATGGCTGCCAATGCTCGTCAACGCACTATAAAAATGTCATTATCAGTGCAAAAGTTTTGCTTATAAACCAAAAGAATCAAGTATGGCAAAGTGAAATTTGCATATTCCACAAGACACGGACACACACACACACACACACAACACACCGAAACGATGTCGTTTGTGTGTGCTGCTGGCGGTGAAGTTGAAAAATGAAAGGCCAAGAAAATTGAATTGCCAACTCTCAAAGGCAGTGGTCGAGTGAGTAGGATACGGGTGCGAAAACCCCCTCACCATCATGGTTATCATTAAATTCAAATATCAATCAATTTATCATAAAATCGGTAAAGATGGAAGACACTGCGAACAAAGACTCGCCAAAAAAGCAAATCAAAGTTGAAGCCGTTAAAGAATGTGAAGGAATTGTAACTCAAAAGTTACACAATTGCAAGTTTTAATTCAAAATCATTTCAAGAAAAAAAATTGTAATTAACAAAAAGCTAGAAACTACCATTGGGAAGTGAATAAAGTAAAAAATTTTCGTCTATACATTTGGTTGATATCGACAGTAGGTAAGCCTAAGAAGAACTGAATATCGCTTAATCCATGCCTTTGGGCTTTTGAAAGTTATCAATTTATATAAAAAAACGGTTTAGCTAAATGAATTATTTAAGTGGCATTAGATAATAACTAAAAGCTTCTCTATTTTGTATAGGTATATTTGTTATGTGTCTATTTTGCGATTCTTTATGTGAATAACAATCCATTGCTAGCTTTAGTTCTTAGAGAATCTACTTCGCAAATTGTTCCTAGTTATTTTATACGTATAATAAGTTAGCACTTTCATTAGTAATTACAGAGACTGAAATAGTTTGTTGCTTTGAGAATCGGTACTTTAGAGAAAGTTAAATCAAAATATGTATTACTAATAAAAGGTAAGTCTTCAGTTAGTTTACATTCATTAGATAAAAGCCTTTAAACAAATTATAGCTAATGGTCTAGCAAACATCCATAGGAAAATCATGGCTGATTGCGATAGAGATAGGGAAATATGAATAAAGAGAGAGAGAGAGAGAGAGAGAGAGAGAGAGAGAGAGTGTAAGATGGAGCTCAGACATGTTGAGGCACTTCGAAGTAAAGTAATCACAACATTTGATTGATTGAAATCAATTTCCCGTCAAAGGCATGTGCATATTTACTTTAACTTCATTTCGCAGCAAACCTACACACACTGATATACATATGTTTGTATGTACATATGTCTCCATACATGCTTAGATTAAAGTCCTGTCTAGGCTCAGAAGTTGCCATGTGCACAAAAACATCTTCAGACTTGGCATCGTTTCTTCCTTTTATGGTCTTATTCCGCGAAATTAATTTTAAATGAGTGGCTGGTTGTCATTATAGAAAATCATACATACATGAATAATTTCCACCAAAGCACCCAAACCTAATCCCAACTGAAGACAAACCATAACGAAACGAAATAAAGCCAACTCCATGCCTATGAAAAGAAAAAAGAATTTGTTGTTTTCTTTTCTTTCCCACATCATAAATCGCAAATGGAAGCGAAATCAGTTGGAATGGGGTCGAACAAAGCAGAATACGTGGTTGGGATTTTTATAACCAAATCAGGACAAGACAAGGCTTCTCCGACTCTCCGTTCTCTTCCGTTTTGGCTGCAGCTGAATATCCAGCTGCTTTTGTTTTGTGTGTGTTGTTTTTTTGTTTCTTTACTTTATTTTATTTGTTTCTTGGCATTGCTTTTTATTGTTTTTTATGATCATTTGTATTCATCAATTTTGTATTGATTTGGCTTGGGCGAGGCGTTTATATGCCAAGCCAAACTCACTCACACTCACACTCATACAGACAACCAGCGAAAGGATAAATACAATACTTGGCTCCAGGCAATGAATTCTGATGTTTTTCTATATACTTCTCGTTCTTTCTGGTTTCGCCTTTACTTTTGGCAAAAATGCCAAACAGCATCTTACAAATTTATGAGCTATAAAAACATCTGGGCCAACAAGCAAAACAGACTGAACGGAAAGAAAAAAAAAATGGGAAAGAGGAAAAGAAAGTCTACAACAAATAAATGTAAAATGTGCTCCAATTCGTTGATTACTTTTCTTATTGTTTTTATGCATTTTTCCCCACATTGAAATCTTAATTAGCTGCCAAAATGAGCAGCACGTCTACAAATCGAACTCGAAATTGAATTTAATTTCATTCTTTCACTCGCTTTACGAATTTTATTTTATTAATGACACTGTCTAACCAAGTTATTAAAATAGAGAAAGGTTTAAAGTTAGTAGGGCAAAACCTACATGGGAGTGACCTTTACTGTTATGCATTTATCTTCCACGTATAAAATGTGAAGCCTTTATTAAAGTCAATAGGTTGCTGATGTTGAATAGTGTAATTAGCCTTGCGTTGGGCCAGCAGAGAAACAGGATTAAATATTTAATTAAGCTGCGCGCGCATATTAAAATTGCATTAAAAATTGTGCCATGCAAATGTTATTCCCGCATTAATCCATAAAAGTATCTGGCTGTCAGGGGCGATGTGATATGCCCAACCGACCAAAAGGGAAAAACCTACGCAGTAAATAAAAAATTGAAAATGCAACCGAGACCAGCAGTCCAGCTATGGAGAAAGGCGGACGGAAGGGCAACAGATATATATATGAATTCATAAAATGTAACGCAGTGGGTAAAATGAAATGTTAACAACAAGCCAAAAGCCGAAAAGTAGACACATCGCCCTCTTTTTAACCAAAACCCCTTCCGCAGGTCTTTTGACATGCAGTCAACGAGGCGTATGAGTGTTCCATTGGCTTCATGTCAGGGTGGAAAAAAAAAACAGAGGGAGAGAGACAAACAAGCTGGGAAAATATTTATTGACAACTGTAAAGTTTATGTAATCTGATAGTAAAAGGCACAAATATAAAAATTCAATTAAAAATTTGATGGTATTCTCAAAGCGTCAGAAAGAAATGAGAACAGACAGGAAATGCATATACATTCCATACATGCATAGATATGCGGCCTCAAATTGTCGACTGACTGTAATGAAAAGGGGATAATACACCCACACATACACACACACACACACATACGGAAAATCCTCGTTCACACTTGCAAACTGTATGGCATGGGGCACTCATTGAGGCCATTGACTGTTTTTGTTGGTTGCTGCAGCTCATCTCTGCGGTGGCAACAACTGCACAAAAGTGTCGACCATTTGAAATAAATATTATACTCTAGCAGATAAAAATTTGATGCGGTTTATTATGAACTTTGTTAGCTAACTTTGTATTCTATAGAAACCCAATATCCAATCGAAAATTAATATAGCTCCAAAAAGTACTTAAACCTTTACAGAACACAAATTTCTCATTCCGAATTGGAATGAGTTGAAATAAAGTTAACTAATTTGGGTTAAATTTTAAAAGAGTTAATGATACAATAGCAAAACTTCTTTTCAATACTACATATTTAATCTTAATCATGTCTATAATTTTTAATTTTTCACAAAAGATTTTATTATATACTTAACTAATGTATGTATTTGTGAACTTGATTACAAAGTGCAATAAGGTATAGAATCTAATTAGAGTGAAGAGAAGTCATTGAAATTTTATTTAAACCATTAAATTTGGGTATTATATTCATCTTTATTTATTCTATCATTTTGTGCTAAAACTGAAATTATTTTTATTGTGCAAGAGAGAGAGAAAAATAATAATTTAAATGATGATTATAATTTAGCTAACAATCTGTTGAAATTTTGTTTATTATCATGGATATTTTTGGCGAATGAGTTTGGGGTACTCTTGAAATGAATGAATACACTCGTATGTGTGTGAGTGTTTGTGGTACTCGAAAAACACTCATATGGTTATGCAAATGCTCGTTGGATGGGATGAATGTTTAACAGCATGTTCAGCATGAGTGGAATAGAGCGTGTGTTGTCATAAATCCTGGCCGCAGCACAAATCGCCCATCTGCCATGACTTTTCAACTGGCAAGCCATAAAACTGTCCTTTCACTCGCTCTAGCTCTCTCCCTTTTATATTTTGCTGGCTACTTTACAACTTTAAGACCACGAATAGAAAAAGCGGATACGATAAGCTGCCCAGTAGTGGGCTTAACCCATCTCGACTTAGCTCTCTCTCTCCCTTGCTTTTTATATATTATATATATATATCACCATCAACACGGTCGGGCATTGATTACCACTTGGCCAAATAAATTACTAAAAACTCGGCCGTGGACAAAGGAGATGGAAATAGGGTAGAGGGAGAAACTTTCACTAACTCTGGCACTGGGACCTGACACTGGCTCTGTCTCTGGCAATAGAGCCCCGAAGGCAGAGGCGGAATTTTTCTGCTCTATTTGCTCTCTCGCATCTATTGCCAAATTCAGTGCAAGAGCATCTAAAAACTAACATTGCGATGGCATTTGCCGTCACTTCCTAGGCTAAGAAACGCTTCAATGGCTCCCAAGGCGAAAGTGTTGGGCGCGATATTCTCAGTCGGGCATTAAATGTGCCAAAAGGGATGAGCGCGTGACGGGCATCGATTTGAGTTTGCTAGCTAATCGCAGCAAAGTAAAACTTCCTTCCACATGGTGGAAACTTTTTAAATTGCCCAACATAAAAGAAAAAAACTCACACACACACATATATAAAGTTCTATACTCAGTATCGTTGACTGAGTACTATAGTTGTTTATAGTTGTTGGATAAGCTGACACGCTGCCATCTCTAATTACACACGCACACACCATTGGTAGCGCACAAAAGTATGCTTCATTTTCTTGGCATTGTGTGTTAACATATTTCCGAGTGAGTTTTCCACCCTTTCCCATTGCTCTCTGCCTTTGTTTGAATTTAAGGAATGTGTTCAAGGAAATGACAAAAGTGAAAATATCTTAAGCACTTTTACCGACTCTTCCATCTTCGATATTTCGCCCCATCTTGCCCGCTCTCCCATCAGGCTTGCGTGTGTGCAAAGCGCATTACACACACTTGAATTGAAATCGATGGAATTACACAGCTCTTGGACTAAGCTGTGATTCGATGTCAACTATTTGCTAGTCACTTCTGCTTTGGTCTGATTATAACCAAATAATATTTAAAGTATTTAACCTTATATTGGTCATGGCATTTGTTTTGCGAATCAAATCAATTTTCAGCCTCCAGTTCTCACATTTTCCAGAGCTTCAAATGTGCCCCAAAGTATAGAGGAGGCAGAGAAGAGACGGCAGAGATGGCAGTCAACAACCAACAGAGTGTGACCTGAAAAGCCTTTTAGCCTAACATTTGCCTTTTCTTTTCGGTTTGGTTTGCCTCTTCTTTTTTTTGCTGCTGCTGATTATTTTATGCCTGCCTGACTGGTGTCATGTTGTTGCTTGCCTCCTTGCCTCCCCTGGCATGCTTTCAATCTCACTCTCTCTCTCAATGGTTTTTTTGATAAATTTACCATATCGTTAGCAGCACCACCAGCCGACGACCCTTTGCTAGGGTCCGAGACTACATTTTAAAGGCTGTTTTCGGTTTTTCTTCTTTTTTTTTGTTGTTGTAGTATTCGTTGGTCTTTCCTTTGGTTTTTTTTTTTTTGAGCACAATTTGTTGTAATACAATATTTTTACCATTAGGTGAGTTTAGAGTTGGGTGGTTGACGGGCAGTAACTTTGTTTGCTTCGCAATGTTTGTGTTGTGTTGCTCTTTTTGGTCTTTGCTTACACTTTGAACCTTTTTTTGCACCCTTCATGACCGGCATGGGGCATATCACGTACTCAAACAGAAGTCCAACTTTAAAAAAACACACCCACACACACACACCTGATGAAACCTAGCCGGGAATAATCTATTAAACTCTACGACAATGTACATTGCTGTCTTTTGATTACCCCATTAAATTCAAGTTCTCATTTTATTCGTTCTTTTAATTTAAAAGAATATATTTTTGTATTTAGAGAACATTTCCAAGTCCATATATTAGATCTAAAATTGATACAGTGTAAAGATGATTGCCTCGGTCTGATTCTAGTTTCGGTCAATTCAACTTTTTTTCTTTTCTCATAATCAAACCAAAAGCCATACAGTGAGTGTTGGGTTTTCTCTTCTATCTTGGAATTTTTTTCTTTGTTATTTTTTTTTTTTTTGTACTTTGCCTGTTGAAATATTCGTGTTTAATGGAACGGAAAGTCTGCATGATTAATAGGCGTCAGTCGGCTCGTTTGTTTGCTCGTCAGACATTAATGCTCAATGTCCCCTCACAGTCCTCAGTCTGCAGTCCATCAGGCGGTGGTGGGCTACGCTCTAATGATTTCAATACAACTCGAAAAAAGTCAACACACGCATACTCACACACACACACACAACCATAGACTCTGGGACATACATATACGCATATTGGAGAGTTTCATTTTGTTTCAATTTGCTTGGCATGCTTTGGGGCGTTAACATTTCTTGTTGTCCGTTTTGCTTGCGGGTCTTTGGGTCTAACAGGCAGGATATCTACTTTTTCGTTTGCTTTTAGTAGGAGCTATCATTTTTAATTGAAATGTAACAATTTTTATAACGCACCATATCAATTTACTAAATAAAAAGGGACGAAAAAATCAAAGTTGCCTTTTTAGTTGTTTGTGTAGTAGTCTTTTGGGGGTTGGCTAGACGCATAGCAAAGAAACTTAATGACAGCTAAGAACCTTGTTAAGGATAATGACATGTCTCTCTAAGGTATCACTCACACGTTTGCATCACACACATGCATAGAGCTACCAAGACCTTGGTAGGGAATAAAATTTAAAGAAATATTTAATAACAAATATTTGATTTATTTTAGCTAAACTTATGTTTCTGACATTTAATTATAAACAAGATTTAGCCAAGATAGTTTCAAATGGCATATAAAGTGGACTTAGTTATTTATGTATTTATGGCCAATCAAAACCGAACAAAAAATCAAACAAATCCAATTTGTCACTAAAAATAACATTAAATATGAATGATTTTGGTATTATTACCAAGATGAGAATTACGATGGCCATAATTTATTTGTATTTGAGCTACCTGCTGCTTATGTCAGATGACACATTGCAAGGACAGCACTAACATTAGGGATGAACAAGAAGGAGAACAGCAAAAAGCTTCCATCATGTTGCCAAATGCAAAGATAAACTTCAACAAAAGCTTAGTGGCTCAAAATGTTTTTGTCTGGCAAATACATGACATTGATATGCCTATAAACATTTGCATGTATGTACATATGTGTGAAACTGTGTGTCTGTCTGTGTATATGTAATCAAAACAAAAACACTTGCTTTTTTCTTATGGGACAATACAGTATTATTTAAACAATCGGTCTACTTTAGTTTTGCTCACTTCGCATCCGAAGCAATTTCATGAGATAGTGCAATAAAAGTGTAGCATACATTGTAGGGCAAAGGGCATTTGTTCCCACATTCGCTAGATTACTTTATAAATTAAATATTTAAATAAATAAATGCTAATTTTTATACCCTTGCAAAAAGGGTATATTAATTTTGGTCAAAAGTGTGCAACGCATAGAAGGAAGCATTTCCGACCATATAAAGTATATATATTCTTGATCAGCACGACGAGACGAGTTGAAATAGCCATGTCCGTCCGTCCGTCCGTCCGTCCGTCTGTCCGTCCGTCTGGATCAACGCAAACTCCTCCTAGACCGTTTGAGCTACAGAGCTGAAATTTTGCATGTAGGCTTGTATATACTGCAGGCGTTGTATATCTCGGATTCAGCCGGATCGGATCACTACATCATATAGCTCCCATGCGAATGGCAAAGTCACGAACAGTGACTTTTCTTAATAACTTCGTTATTTTCTGAGCTATTGTCATGAAATTTAATATTGATGAGTTAATTATACATATAAACGACTATGCCAAATTTGACCAAGACTATATCATAGGAACGTATCCCATAGGAACGATCTTTCGAAAACAGTGACTTCCTTTAATAACTTTGTTACTTTTGACGCGATTCAAATTAAACATTTGTTAGTTTAATATATCTGTTAATGACTGTGCCTAATTTGATAAAGATCGGGTTACTATATCATATAGCTCCCATTGGAACGATCGTTGGAAAACAGTGACTTTGATCAAAATCTTAGTTTTTATCTAAATCTATGCTAAGATTGTAGGCCGTTCTTTCGCACACATTAGCCTTTTTAGCTTGAATGTTTTTTCACTTTGATGGCTATAGGTAAGGAAAGAGTTACCATAAAAGTTGCAAGGGTATACAAACTTTGACGCGGTCGAAGTTAGCCCCGGCCCTCTGGTTTTATTACAGAAAGTTAAATTTTCTTGTTAGGATAAAAATTAGTCATTCATATAATTTACTTAATTTTAGATGATTATTTTCATTAGGATGGAGTAATAGAAATTAGTTACTACAAATAAATGTTAATAAGAAATTGAAAGCGTTCTTAAATGAAACCTTAACAAGCAAAGTATCTCTGGATATAAGTGACATTATGATGTTCTCCTTATACATACATATAAAACACTTTAGCCATTTTCATATCTCATGTGTATGTGTGGGTGTAACTAAGTCAAGGGCACTTTTCTAGCTCTAGCCCAGGTTGATTAATGGCAAATTGTGTTAGTCTCTAATGAGAGCAGGCTTGTGTTTTATGTTATTTTTTGGGCCTTTGTTTTTCTCTTTATTCTTTTTTCTTTTATTTTTTCGAAATTCACTGAAATTCATATTTACTGTCGAGAGTCATTTAGATTGTGAATGTGAGGTTGTGTTTTCTGGATGGCAACTAAATCGGGTCTGGTGGCTGTCAGAAGCAATCAGGCTGCAGGCATTGCCAGGCAATATCAAAGAGCGTATTAACATGCAAAGCAGGACCACGAATTCGCATCCTTCGCTAAGTTGACTTGCCACAGAAGGCGCAAAAGAAAAAATTGAAAACCATTAGGATTAATGTTTAGTTGAAAGATTTGCGCGTTAAGCCATTTTTACATGGCTGCGTTTGCGCTACCAGCCCCGGCTGGCAATTGCTAATGTAGTTTATGTGTAAGAGACGCAGGACCAGGAGCAGAAGGAGAAAGAGGAGTACTATAGCAAGAGCAAAGAGAGGGACTGGGGGGTTTTAACGTTAACTGACGGTCGGGCACCAGGCAGACTGCTGCCGTAGCTGCTCTGCTCCTTAGGCTTAAGGATGAGACGCACAAACGGCATGTAAAATGTGACATTTTAATGTATGCAAATGAGACGTTGAGTTAAGCCAACACACACACACACACAGATACATACAAACAGTCATACATCTATACACACAAAGACACATTAAGAGACATACAGAATTTCACTCAAACATAGACGCCGGATAGGGACTCCCATAGTGAATGATTTCTGACCTACATCAAACAAAAAGAAAGTGATTTCTGTCAATTTCTTTTTAAATTTCAAACAGATAACACAGTTTGATACATCCACACACAGACAGCTTTAATGAAATCCCCCGCTGGCTGCGCCACTGTTACCCACAGTACAAACATCACTCGATCCCATATCCGTTTCCGTTCTACGTATAACGCCTCGGATGAAAGTTGCCTTTTTTGCTGATATGATTTAAAAATAATAAAAAAAACGAGCGTATACTTCCTACTCCATTTTGTAAGCTCCACACGTGTTTTGTTTCACTCTCCCACGCTATGTCTCTGTCTCTTTCTCCCAGTCCCAGTAACTCTGCTGTAGTACCGGAAATGTCAACTTAACTTTTTGGCTCCTCCAACTGTGGGAACAAGAGTTTTGAGCATCGAGATCCATCAATTTATTAATTTCTATGCAATGCGCGTTTCACAATTTGTTTCCTTCTTTGTTTGTTTTCCATTTTTTTCTCTGCTCCTTTTAGCTTCTCTTTGCCCCCCACGTTAACTGTGTGCTTTTGGGCAGAAATTACTTAAGTAGCCATTGACATTCGATTGTTTGGACTTTTCTTTTTTCAATTTGCTGATGATTTTTGATTTCCCCTTCAAACAAATACGGAAAGCGTCTATTATTAAATGTATGAAATTCCCTTGAACCATTATCAATTGATTTTTTGTTTGGAAATTCTTTGGAATTTCGTTTTGATAATGAAAATGGGCCACATCCCTTTTCATATTCATTTGAGCGTGCAAAAGTTTTCTATAAAATTTAAAATCTACAAATTTAATGTAGCACGTTTTGCCAAAATAGAATTTGCAAAAGTCGTTGGCTTTTTTTTTGAGCTAAAATTTTATGTTTTACTTAACTTTTGGTACATTTATTTTGTTACCCATAAACATTTCCTTAAACTCCTTTAACGACAAAACGTATATCACTTAAAAATTTAATGTCTTTATCAAAAGCCCAATTAGTATTAAGCAAATGAATGGCTTAAGTGCGACACATAAAGTATAAGGACGATATGTATTAAACTTATAGTAATCCATTCTAAAATATAGTGTAATTGGTTAATTAGCGTTAAAAAACAATGAAATGCATTGTACAATATTGAAGTTTATGGTTGTTTACTCGACTTTTGCTAATGCCAATTAATATATGAAACTTACTTTTGATAAGAATAGAATTTGAAGGATAGAAATAATCACTACTGATAAACATTTTTCTTTTTCGAGATCACCTTAAAAGCATTAGATCTTTTACAGATCCTAATTTTTGTTTTTAAATCTGTTTATGCCCAACCGGGCAACACAAGGGTTAAAGGAGGCGGAAGCTTTCACCTCGCGCCGCTCTCCCGATGGTGCCCATCGCTCTCCCCACGAAAGAACTCCCCACACTTCGCTCCAAGCGGGGCTTGGTGCCCTGCTCTTAATTAAGCTAGTTTTAGTGTCAAACTTACAAGTGAATAAAAAAGAACATTGAAGTGAGATTGCTGCAGTGCCCAATTTCTTGAAGGAAGACATTTTAAGGAAAAAATTCATTTAGCTGCCTACTTAGGAAATTCAACCCCCCTACGAATACATTTGGTCCTTCGAGCCGGATCCTAAGATCCTCTCGAACCACTAGCATCGGTGGAATTTCATCCATATTTCAAGCTAAGTAATTTTTTTGCAAATTATAGGTATATGAGTACATGTACATGCCTCCAGCATCCGTACCCATACTCACATACATATAATTGTTGCCATTGATTCTCCTAATCCAAGTAAAAATTACTTTCGCGCAAATTTTTCCTCCTCAAAGGAGAGAAAATTTTGGTCCCCAAATTTTCATACATATATATGTGTCCAGTACATAAGGCGCCATATTGGTTCGCCCACTTCAAGTTTTTTTTTCTCGCACTTTGGCATATATAGGCCAAGTATATAAGGCGCCATATTTTATTTGCCTATTTCCAATATATATTTTTTCGCAATTTCAAAAAAATATTAACACATATGTATGTATGCAGTGAATCAAACCTACGAAAAAAGTGATCTCCTACATATAAGATATATATGTATATGCAAGCAGAGTGTGTGAATGTGACAAAAATTACAAACATATCCAGTGCTACATTAAATCCAAAAATAAAGGTTTTGTGCAAATACAGTCCACTCCTGGGAAAAGTGTGCGCGCAGTGAAAGGTGGTTTTCAACGAAGAGAAGAAAATTTTCAATACAAATAATAAAGATTTTTAAAAAAAAAAAAACGAAAGTGAACCACCCTCTCACATATAAAAGCCACACTTAGACATTTCTGGTGACCAGACACCCTATAAAGTTGGGGGCATATCGGTTAGACACAGCAAAAGAAATCATATTAAAAAAAAAAAAAAAAACATTAATTTATATAAAGAAATCCGATCCATTCACACCTCTGCATATCGCCATTCCATATTTTCATATTTAAAAAAAAAAAGAAAAAAAGAGAAAAAGAAATTTTTAAATACATATATATATACTCCAACATTTTACATATCCATACACATACATACATATACATATTTTTCCATACATAAAATTTTACATATATATATACATATCCATACACATACATATATATACATATTTTTCCATACATAAAATTTTACATATATATATTCATATCCATATACATATACATATTTTTTCCATACATAAAATTTTACATATTGATTCCCATATACATATCCATACATACATACATTCCACAAAATTTCTAATTTTTTCGCACACATATATTTTTCCACCACCGCGAACAAATCCCGCTATCCCTTGCAGCCTATATACATACATACATACGAGCATACATAAGTACCGCTTAACTGCAGTATACCAGCACAGCTGCAAGCTCATGTGCCAAAGACCGGCACAAAGCAAACGACCAAAAGTAGCTGTGCTGTATACCCTAGGTTGGCAGGCACTTTGTGGGGTATATATGTTGAAGGGTCACGTTGAGGAAAAATCTAATAATATTTAATTGGTAAAAATTTGTGTTCCGCGTTTTTGTTTATTCTATTCCCACGCGTTCCAAGTCGTATTTTTTGGAGTTATATTTCAATTCCAAAATATTCCCACGTGTTCCAAGTCGTATTTTTGGAGTTATATTTCAATTCCAAAGTATTCCCACGTATTCCAAGTCGTATTTTTGGAGTTATATTTCAATTCCAAAATATTCCCACGTGCTCCAAGTCGTATTTTTGGAGTTACATTTCAAGTCCAAAATATTCCCACGTGTTCCAAGTCGTATTTTTGGAGTTATATTTCAATTCCAAAGTATTCCCACGTGCTCCAAGTCGTATTTTTGGAGTTACATTTCAAGTCCAAAATATTCCCACGTGTTCCAAGTCGTATTTTTGGAGTTATATTTCAATTCCAAAGTATTCCCACGTATTCCAAGTCGTATTTTTGGAGTTACATTTCAAGTCCAAAATATTCCCACGTGTTCCAAGTCGTATTTTTGGAGTTATATTTCAATTCCAAAGTATTCCCACGTATTCCAAGTCGTATTTTTGGAGTTACATTTCAAGTCCAAAATATTCCCACGTGTTCCAAGTCGTATTTTTGGAGTTATATTTCAATTCCAAAGTATTCCCACGTGTTCCAAGTCGTATCTTTGGAGTTAGATTCCAATTCCAAAGTGTTTCCAAGCGTTTCAAGTCGTATCTTTGGTTCTATTGCAATTCCAAAGTATTCCCACACGTTCCAAGTCGCATCCTTGGAGTTATATTGCAATTCCAAAGTATTCCCACACGTTCCAAGTCGTATCTTTGGAGTTAGATTCCAATTACAAAGTGTTTCCAAGCGTTTCAAGTCTTATCTTTGGTTCGATTTCAATTCCAAAGTGTTTCCACCCGCTCCAAGTCGCATCTTTGTAGTTATATTTGAATTCCAAGGTGTTCCAAGCCGTTCCTAGGGTTTTTTGGCAGTGTTCCAAGTCATTCCAAACGTACCAGCTCGTTTTCTGGTTTTTTTTCAATCTATTTCAAGGCGTTTCAAAGCCGTTCTTCAAGTGGTTTGGTAGTGTTCCAGTTTTTCCCAAACGTTCCAGTTCGTCTTTTTGGCTAATTTTCAAGCCGTGCCAAGCCAGCTCACCACTTTATAACCGCCACTCTCTGGGGTTATGAGCACGAGCCCGTCAAAAGACGAGAAAGCAGCTGAGAACACTGCAGCCCCGAGCAAATCCTCAATTGCTGCTCCAGGTCAGCGCCAGAGGAGTACCAGCCCTACTACTCCTCCTTCCCGAGCATTTCAGACCCTCTCTAGTCCACTAACTCTCAAGTCCGCACCATCGAGCACGACCTTTCAGCAAGCCACGTCAGAGCCACGACGAGCAAGCCAAAAAGAGGTCAAATCATTGGTACCACTTCCACAGATTTTGGTAACCGCCCCAAGAGTCACTCGGTCCGAGACCAAAAGGGTTTTAGCTGCTTCCACCATGGCTTTGAAGAAGTTTGGTTCCATTTGCGATAAACTAAGTCAGTTTGAAGTCGACAACCACGTCACGTCACTGTCCGAGGTCAGCGTATTTACGCTCCAAGTCCGTCGTGATCGAGTTCAAGCGTTGTGGGAGAAGGTCGAGCAGGAATATGAGAAATGCGAGGCACTCATAGATGGTAAAGACGATAACTCTGAAGATTTAGCCATCCAAGCTAAATATGACAAATGCTATCAAGTTTACGAGCGATGCACGGCTCGATTAAACGAGCTTATCCATGAAAGGTCTGCTCCGACTCCTCCGAACCGTCATGCGCCTACCTCTGCACCAGCAGAACGAGGCTGTCGATTGCCACCCATTGACACAGAAGTCTTTACGGGAGATTATTTAAAATGGCCCACGTTCCGTGACTTGTTTACAGCCATCTACATAAGCGATTCGCGAATTTCCCCTGTTGAAAAGCTGTACCATCTCCTAGCGAAAACGAGGGGTGAAGCCAACCTCATTGTAGCAAAATTCCCGCTTACAAATGATGGTTTTGAAACGGCATGGAATGCACTTAAACAGCGTTTCGAAAATAAGCGACTTATCGTGAACAGCCAATTCCGAGCACTTCTTGACCTGCCTCAAATTTCCCATGAGTCCGGAAAAGCATTACAGGATCATCAGAATGCTCTGCAGGCATCCATTCGCGCTTTTGAGCACTGTGGCCTGCCAGTAACCACTTGGGGAGGCATGTTCGTATTTTTCTGTTCCATCAAATTGCCAAAGAATACCCTTTCATTATGGGAGCAATCTCTGGGAGACAAGACTGCCATTCCAGAGTGGCAAATGATGGACGATTTCCTCACTGAGCGGTTCCGTACGCTCGAAGCGGTGGAAAATACAACTGCAATGGCTATTTCGGTTCCCACATCGAAACCTCCACGAAATCCGATTCCAGCCACCCGAAAGGCTAATACATTTGAAGCCAAGGTGACCACCAAACCAAAATCCTGTGATCTCTGTATGAAGGAGAATCACCCGGTGCGTCGATGTCCCCGCTTCCTTCAGATGACGGTGCCAGAGAGGGTGGCATACATAAAGAAAAAGTCCCTTTGTCTGAACTGTTTCGCAAGAGGACATCAAGTAAAAGATTGTCCGAGTCAGCACAATTGCTTCACGTGCAAGGGGCGTCACAATACGCTCTTGCACAAGGACGCCCGACCGGAGAATAATCCAACGTCGGTCCCAGCTCAGCCCAGTTCGCACAATATTGTCCGGACTTACTTTACCTCTGAGGCAAGGTCCTCACGAGATAAGTTGCTAGGTACAGCGATCGTGGACTTTTGGCACAAGGGCACTACTTATGCTTCACGGGCGCTATTAGACCCGGCTTCTGAAGCCAATTTCATATCCGAAAGAATGTTCCGACTCATGAAGTTACCATTCCAAACTGTCAGGGCCGAAGTGACAGGCATTAACGGAAAGGTCAATAGAACCTTGAAGGTCTGTCACATAAGCATTCGGTCATCGCATGGACCTCCAGTCCAGATCGAGATAGAAGCGTTTGTCTTGTCCCAAGTTGCTGATGATTTGCCGTCATGTACGATAGCCCAAGCCACACTGGAAGGAATGCCCAATATTCCTCTAGCCGACCCCTCCTTCAGATTAAAGGCAAAGATCGATCTACTCCTTGGCATTGATGTAATACCAGCGGTGACTCTTTCCGGCATCCAGACCGAAGTGTGCGGATCTTTAATGGCTCAAGAGACGAGATTCGGTTGGGTCATTTCAGGCCCGTTGCAAGGGGTCCCCGTCAGTTCATGTGCCGCGTTCACCACGAGGGTCGCAGTTAGCAGAGAGGAGGGACTTGAAACTCTTCTCACAAGGTTTTGGGAGGTGGAGGATCTACCGGGCAAACCGGTAGAAGATTCTGACTCTGTTTGCGAGGTCAATTTCCAGAAGACCACAAGAAGAGATGTTGCGGGGAGATATACGGTCTCACTTCCGTTTCGAGATCCAACCAACATCAACCTTGGTCATTCCAGACCAGGGGCATTGGCTCAGTTCCTAAAAAACGAAAGCCGACTCCTTAAAAATATTCCGGCAAAAACTGAGTATGACGCCGTCATCCAAGAATATTTGGACTTGGGCCACATGCGTCAGGTTCCATTTGACGGCACTAATAACAATTTTTATTTGCCACACCATGCGGTTTTCAAGCCCGACAGCACCACAACAAAGGTACGGGTAGTTTTTAACGCCTCTAGCAAGTCCACCAACGGAGTAAGTCTCAACGACATACTTTACCCTGGTCCGGTACTTCAGTCCGATCTCACTACTCAGATTCTCAAGTGGCGTTTTTTCCGAGTAGTTTTCAATGCCGACATCACAAAAATGTACCGCCAAATTATGGTCGATCCAATCCACACGCCATTTCAGAGGATCCTGTTCCGAAATAAAGAGGGGCAACTTGGTGATTACGAGCTGAATACCGTCACGTTTGGCATTAACTGTGCTCCGTTCTTAGCCATCCGAGTACTTCAGCAACTCGCAAGTGATGTACAATCCAAATTTCCTTTGGCTAGCGATATTATCAAGTCCTATATGTATGTCGATGATGTCCTGGCAGGGGCTCATAATGAAACAACGGCAATCGCAATGGTCAATGAACTTCAAGACGCTCTTGGTTCAGCTGGCTTTCCCTTGCGCAAGTGGACATCGAATGTGAAGAGCGTGCTCAGTTGTATTCCAAAGAGTCATTTACTGAATGCTGATTTCCTCGACATCGAAGAGGCCAGCACAGCGAAAACACTGGGAATCCGATGGAAAGCGACTACGGATGAGTTTTATTTTGTCATCTCACCCCAAGATGTCAAGTCAGCTTATACTAAGCGAGAAGTCCTCGGGCAGATCGCCAAGCTATTCGATCCCGCTGGCTGGCTGGCTCCCTTTGTGATTCAAGCCAAGGTGTTTATGCAAGAGCTCTGGTTACAAGAGCTAGGGTGGGATGATCAATTGCCCAGTGAACTCCATCACAGGTGGCAGGATTTTACAAAGAGCTACTCCTTCCTTGACCAGATCCGAATTCCACGATGGGTTCTTCATGACCCAAATTCCGACATCCAATTCCATTGTTTTTGCGATGCGTCACAGCGGGCTTATGGTGCCGCAATTTACGTGCGCGTTAGCAATGACCAAGGCATATCATGCTGCCTTCTTGCAGCGAAATCTAGAGTCGCCCCGGTTAAAACGGTTTCATTGCCCCGCCTTGAATTATGCGGAGCTACACTTTTAGCGGAACTGGCAGCTGCAGTTCTTCCGCAACTTCCAGTTGATAATGCGGAGGCTTTTTATTGGTCAGATTCCACCGTCGTACTGTCGTGGTTAAATAAGCCACCCTGCACATGGACAACGTTTGTCGCAAATCGGGTAGCAAAGATTGTGACGGCAACAAATGACGCCCCATGGAATCACGTTCGTTCAGAGGACAACCCAGCAGATCTCCCTAGCCGCGGCCTGAGTGCGCAGGAATTGGTACACAAGGATTTGTGGTGGCACGGCCCACCATGGCTACGGGAACCACAAGAGTCCTGGCAGCGAGCGACACCACTCCCACTAGACACTGCCTTGGAGAAGCGGGTAGTGAAGGTCCACGTCGCGATCGCTAAGCCAGCCAACGAGATATTATCTCGTTTTTCCAATCTGGCACGTGCCTTACGAGTGATAGCATATGTGATCCGTTTCGGCAGAAGGTGTCGTAAACTGCCAAACGATTACTCCGGGGAGGTGACCTCTAGCGAGATCAATCAAGTACTCCAGGCGTTGATCCGAGTCACTCAGCGTGATTACTTTCCGACGGAACATCGGTGTCTACAGCAGAAGAAATCTCTGCCCACGTCTAGCACCATTCTCAATTTGAATCCTTTCATTGACGCATCAGGTGTGATCCGAGCATGTGGGCGCGTGCAACAAGCAGCGGCCCTTAGTTACGATGAGCGTAACCCCATTCTGTTGCCAGTAGTAAGTCCGTTGTCCCGGCTGTTGGTGCTTTTCACGCATCAGATCTCTCTCCATGGGGGCAGCCAACTGGTAGTCCGTCTCATCCGACAGAGATACTGGATTCCAAGACTGCGGAATCTAGTAAAATCGGTGGTCAATTCATGCAAAGTCTGTGTGATTTATAAAAGAAGGCTGCAATCACAGCTAATGGGCACCCTTCCGGCCCAGCGAACTACTTTCGCACGTCCTTTCACGACCACCGGTATAGATTTTGCAGGTCCTTTCGACATCAAGAGTTTCACCGGCCGCGCTTGCCGCATATCAAAGGGATATGTGTGTGTCTTTGTTTGCTTTTCCACCAAAGCCATTCACCTTGAGGCAACTTCGGATTTGAGTACCGAAGCATTTCTGGCAGCATTCGCTCGCTTTGTATCGAGGCGAGGGTGTCCCCAGCAAGTGCAGTCCGACAACGGGAAAAACTTCGTAGGTGCATCCAGAGTGCTTGAAAAAGATTTCCTAAATTCTACCCAGCAGAAAATATTATCCCACTACAGCCATCAGAATCTGTCCTGGCATTTCATCCCTCCCGGGGCACCACACATGGGAGGGTTGTGGGAGGCTGGAGTTAAGAGTTTTAAAACTCTGTTCTACAAGGCCACTTCCAACCAAAGGTATACTTTTGAAGAGTTCTCTACGCTGCTGGCTAAGGTAGAGGCGTGTTTGAACTCGCGGCCGATTTCTCCTATGTCTGAAGACCCCACCGACTCTTTAGCTTTGACCCCAGGCCATTTCCTAGTTGGCGGTCCATTGCTATCCGTGACGGAACCTGAAATCAAGGATCAGGTACCGTCTATCATTAACCGGTGGCAGCGTCTGAAGGCCGTGAGTCAGCATTTCTGCACCCGATGGAAAGACGAGTATCTGAAGGAGCTACATAAGCGCAATAAGTGGCGATTCCCTTCTAAAAATCTTGAAGTGGGCGATCTGGTGGTACTCAAAGACGACAATCTTCCATTTAATGAATGGCGTCTCGGGCGAATCCACCAGACACACCCTGGCAGTGACGGCAATGTCCGCGTCGTCGAACTGCTTACCGCTCGCGGTATTGTGAAGCGTCCCGTCGCAAAGTTGATCTTTCTTCCTCCAGAAGAAAGAATTCAAACCCATTACGTAAAACTACAGTAGCGTCCAGCACTTGGTCCTTCCTCCCAAGGAAGAAGGGCCGAGCTGCCAGTAGTAATATGTGTTTTATCGTCCTACATTAATCCGCTTTCTTCATTATTTGTCCCGGCAGCTTCCTGATATTCGTCAACCTAGATCCCGTTTCCATGGCTCCGAGACCGCGTTCAGTACAGGCATCGAAAGAGGAGCGCAGATGTTCGCGAGGAACTGAGTCCTTCCGTTGCCGAGTCTGTCGCGGAATCCATCCTCTGAAGCGATGCCGTCGCTTCCTGCGGCTGAACGTGGAGAAGAGGATGAGGGCAGTGCTGGCGAATAAGTACTGCGCCAATTGCCTGGCCCACCAACATTCCGGAGGAAGCTGCTTAAGCGGTGATAAGTGCCGAATCTGTGAGGAGGATCACCACACGCTGCTTCACTTCCATGAACAGCCACGTCGACGCACTCCAAGCTCCGTCGTACGCCGAGTCACCCCCGAGTCCTCCAGACGAAGGGTCGCGCCAACGCCAGCCTCCGATCCGAAACTGACCTTGACCACACTGCTGCAGCACCGCAATCCGCATCTGATGCCCACGGCGATGGTGCGCATTGAGACGGAGGGAAAAACCTTCGACGTGAAGGCCCTGGTGGACCCTTGTTCTGCGGTATCGTCGATGGCGACGTCATTGGCCACGGCCTTCAAGTTGACAGCCGTCAATATAGGGGCAGAGAAAGCGGTGGCAGCAGTGATCCGGTCCCCAATCAGTGAAGGATGGCGATTGGAGGCGATCCTGAAGGTGGTCGATGGCTTGTGCTGCCGCACTCCAAGCGCTCCGGTGGACCCACAGATCGCCAAAAAGTTTGAGGGCATCGTCCTGGCGGATGAGACGTTCTACCGACCGTCGTCAGTGTCTCTGGTCCTGGGCGCGGATGTGATCACGGAGGTCATGCTAGAAGGGAGTCTACCTGGGGTTGGCGGGCGGCCGATTGCGATGCGCACAGTTTTTGGCTGGACCCTGTCCGGAGCGTGCCATTAAACTGCCTGGGTCTTGCACTCCTGCAAGGGGGGGAGCATGTTTATGCCCAACCGGGCAACACAAGGGTTAAAGGAGGCGGAAGCTTTCACCTCGCGCCGCTCTCCCGATGGTGCCCATCGCTCTCCCCACGAAAGAACTCCCCACACTTCGCTCCAAGCGGGGCTTGGTGCCCTGCTCTTAATTAAGCTAGTTTTAGTGTCAAACTTACAAGTGAATAAAAAAGAACATTGAAGTGAGATTGCTGCAGTGCCCAATTTCTTGAAGGAAGACATTTTAAGGAAAAAATTCATTTAGCTGCCTACTTAGGAAATTCAACCCCCCTACGAATACAAAATCTAATATACAATGATTAAATGTCCTTTAAAAAAGAGCCTGAAGTATTGTGCTTTCGTTGTTGGGCATAAATATTTTACTTTGAAAACTTTGTTCAATTTATCTCTTGGGATAAATTTGTATAATAACCATAAGCATTCATTCACCCCGCCACCCGAACCATTGCAAACCCTTAACTAATAGTTAAACATTTCCCTAAATTAACGTGCATATGTGGAAAATTTTCCATTTTGCCGTTTCATTTAATTATATTTTCCAATGTGTAGCTACGATCAGATTAATTATAGGTCATTTAAAGTAATTATATTTAGAACAAATGGAAAAAAAAAGGGAACACACAGGGATATAAACTCACCGATTAGCACTAATATCACATGTAGAATGTACCAAAGTTGCAGATGTGTTGTCCTTCGGGTTTGACCCAGCAGACCCTGTCCAGCCTGTTGCTGGTGACGATGATAATGATGTTGTTGATGTTGCTGCTCCTTTTGTTGCTGTTGTTCTTGTTGTTGTTGGTGGCAGTGATAATGGTAATGCTGTTGCTGGTGATTATGATGATGATGGTGATGATGATGATGGTGGCGATGTCGGTGGTGCGTGGCCAGCTGATGGTGATGCTGTTGCTGGTGACTATAGGGCTCCAGAGCACACATTTTGGGGGGCAATTAAAACACTTTCACCGGGGGGAATTGTTGTTAGATGGTTGGAGAATGTATTTTATATGTCCGAGCGAACTACGCCCACTAATGTCTTTATTAATTTCTGTGTGAAAATTTCACTTATTTAATTTGTACATTAACTTGTTGGTTATGGTTGTTGTTGCTGGTGTTATTGGTGTTGCTTCTGTTGGCGTTGCTGGTGGCGCGGTAATAAAATGCTGGCAATTAATCACTTTTAATCGCAACGCGAATAAGAAGGAAAAAGGCGAAAAACTATTAAACGGCATAAGGACAAGGCAAAGGCAAAGGAGAGGCAAGCAAAAGCAAGCCATGCTTCAAGACATAAATTTTCAAGCATTTTGGGCAAAGATTAATTACACACACACACACACACACATACATACACATATATATACACAGACTCACAAAACGATTTGGCCAAGAGAAAGAGTTAGAGAGAGAGTAGGAAAGCGTAGAACACTAGACATCGCCGCCGCCGTCGCAGAGTTGTTAGTCATGGGGTTGACTATTGAAGCACATGCAACATAAATTCAAAATCCCCAAGAATGCTGCTGCTATTTGCTTCTCTTCGGTTTCCTGTTGCTAGATACACTTGGAAAAGCGATTTAAACCCAGTATGGTAAAAATTGTGGCATAATGCATAATATTTATAAAGCGCCCCAGAATAATTTCATAAAATGTTGTGTGTTTTATAATGCAATTTCATGCTTGCATTTTCTGAAAACATGAATTAAAGTTTATAAAGGACAATTCCTAAATCTTAGTTATGTACTCTATGTATCAAGTCCCGTAAATCAAAAATTCGATTCTAAATACATAATTAAAAATCAATTAAAAGTGGGTAGCCTTCTTAAGCAGCATAACACAAATCTTTTTAAATACTTTTCAACATAAAAAAAAAAATGGATCTCAGCAATAAACAATTGGTTTTCAATTTTAGAATTTTAAGTACATCATTTTAATTTCAATTATTGATTTTATATTTGCAATCTTTGGCAAGGGAACTTCAACTCTTGAAGAGAGGTATATGAACCGTCTTCCTTTTTGGTAATGAATCTTGTTTGAGTGTTTTCTATAGAGGGCAGCATAGACAATTTGATTTACCGGTTAGAATTTCGGTAATGTATCCTGGCAATTGTTGGGGCAAGTGTCGCTGCTACTATCCCCAAGAAGCGACTCTCACATCAGGGACTTGGCCCCATCAAATACGATTAGCGCGCAAATGATTTAAGCGGAGTCGGTGCTAGGTTGCATTAACCCATTGCCCTCGTTTTGCTAGAACTCGATTCATATTTAATCTACAAATGGACAAACGAATGGAGCGAAAAGGCGGACACCAACGACATATTATTGATATGTTGTGACATAAAATGTTTTGATTAAATGACAACAACAACACATGAGTAAACAATAAATAAAAGAAAAAAAACATATGATAGTATTGATATTGTTTATCAAATTTACTAGCAAATTAAATGCAAACGGAAAAGAAGTATAAAGCAATCGTTAAGAAAATGAAGTTGAGCTAGACATGGACAGCTAATTTTACTATGAGCTTTGAAATTATTTGTAAATTTTGTGTATTTTATTTATTGAAAAATAGTCCAAAAGATTCCTCAATACCTTTAATTTGTTAAGTATCCCTAAAACTTAACATCTACAATGATCTAAGAATATATCAATTCTTTTAAGATTGATTAAGTTATCTTAAATACTTTATAATATATTTGCCTTCAGGAAAACCTCTATTAAACTGTTTTGGCTTATGGAAAAGATTTAGTTCGTTCTTATTCATTTGTTTATCGGACCTTGTCCATATTTGTGACAAATCTTACTAGGCTACTTCCATTCTTCTTTTAATTACCGATATCTTATTTTAACATATTACTTAACTTGTAACTTGTTGTTTACTCTCTAGGGAGACTTGAACTCTAAAGCTAAGTTTTTCTTTAAGCATGTATAAACAATAGTTTCATTTAAGTTTCAAATAACAACCATAAATTTATAGCTATACAGAAATTTTCCGCTGGTTAGATTGCCTTGTTCATGGTTTTTACTAACAATGTCAGCACAAAAACAAAAAAAAAAAAAAAAAAAAAAAAAAAAAAAAAAAACAGAAAACCTTTAACAAATATATTTTTTAATAAATATTATTGCTGTTCTTTTTTGTCATATGGTCAGTTCTTGACAGTTTACAATATATGTATGTATATTCGTTTTTTTTTTACCTTCGTTGGCTTTTAGCCCATGTTTTTCTAGGTATTTATTTACACTGAAACAATGGTGGGGCCAACAGAGAAAAACAAGGCCAACAAGTCACAGACAGATAATAAAGCAAAACAACATGGTCAGTAGGAGAGAAATTGGGGATAGGCCATGATGGAGCCGTGAAGCGGAGGCCTATAATAATAATTATAAAAAATTCCGCATCATTCTTTCGCAAGCTCCTAAAAATATGCAGCACAATGTTGATTACCCATGGACCAGTAAAAGCAAAAACAGAACAGCAGCATAGAAACTTAATTAGGTTAAATTAGAAGCACGGTGTGCATTATAACGAAAAAAAAATAATAAATAAAACATCAAAACAAAAATTATTCACAACGTTATGTTAGCAGTAGCATCGAAATAATGAAACATAATTAACCAAAAAGTAGTATTTAAAAAAAGCGTGATGACAATTTCATTTTTTTTGGTATGAAATTTCCATAATTTGTGACTTGGGTCAGTTTGTTGTTAATTAACCGCAACCGCAACAGTGGTTGGCTTTTCCACTTTTCATTTTTCTTCATAATTTTTTTTTTCACCCATTTCTAAAACCAACAACTACTGCAACAACAATAACAACCAAAACAACAAGCAACATCAAATGTTTGTGGCACGCAAGAAAGGGCCTAAAAGCGTTTTTCCTATTTTTAGTTGCATACAGTTTATAGATTTTTTTTGTTTTTGTTTTTTACTCTTATATTTTTTTTACATTTTACTTGTTACAATTTATTTATGTTTTCGTTATTTGCACTAACACGAAATAACTTTTAATGTCCAACATCCACAATGACACACACACATCTTCTATCTGTGTGTGTGTATGTGTGTGTGAGTGAGTGAGTGTGGTTTGAAGTTTCAGTTTCAGTTTCAATTTCAGTTTGAACGTCGCTTGAGAGCAGCGATACAACGCGACAAAAACGACGTGCGTCCGTTTGGGAGTACAACACTTGACTGCCAATTCGAGTTTCCATATCAGTGGCCCCACTATGAGGGGAACTGTGGCGCCATCGCTTGGCCGAAACCTGAACTTTGCCTTTTGAAAACCAAAAGAGCAAAGCTTGGGGTTTCTCTCTCAACCACCCCTTTTCTCTCTGTTTTTTTCTTCTTGCCTATACAAACTCTCTCTCTCTCTCTCTGTTTTTCGTCGGTTGATTTCATTGCCAAAACATTCCGTTAACAGTTTATGGCCTTCCCCTTGATTTAAAAGCTTTTGCCATAAAATTAAAATAGGGGGATGTTTGATGTACTAGCTCCTGTATAAGAGTAAACAGATATAATTAGGTAACTCATAGAAATCAAAGAAATATACAAATTTTTCGCGTTTTATCAAATGTCAAAATTGTCGAAACAAGTCAACAAATAATACCTTAATACTGTTAAGTGGGGCTTGTATTATAAAATCCATATAGCCATATGGCTAAGAAGATTTTTCGACGTTCGTTGCCGCTAGAAAGTTTTCAAACGCATTTATCTCGAAATTTCTCTTTTGAACTGGTCTACAGGATATCTTGAAAACGACTAGAACATCTCAAAATTTACAGGGTATGCTTGGCTCATTAGGGGCTACGAGATAAAAATGGGGTTTTTTTCTTAATAGATAAGCTTATTTATTTTATGACTCGAAACAAATCCAAAACTAGTGGATTTTTCATAAAATTTTGTCCATATTTAAAAAATTCCTTGTTTAGCTTATTACTATAGTTACACAGATTAAAAGTTTTTTTTAGCATTTGGATTAAAAAAAAACACTTAGTATGCCGAGATCGTGTGAAAAAACGGATAACCTATTTAGACGCACTGTGTTGTAAAAAATTGTTTATATATCAAAAGAAACAAATCTTTAAATTTTAAAAATAAAAGTAATAATCTTTAAGTAATCTACCCACGTCAAAAACAGACATAATAGTGCATGAGCCTATATATAAAGAATTTTGTGAATTTTTAATGGTACTATTTGTAATTAATGAATGTAAAATCGTTTTATACGATGAACCTTCTTTTCATACTTGTTTGCGAACATATTTTGTTATTTTTGTTTTTTCTTAAACGATCAAGCTTTATATAATGTTATGATGTTGTGATTCACTCACAACGACCACAAAATATCTCCAAAGCTAAATGTTGCAATATAAATTACATTGTATCAATACTTAAAACTCACAAATCGAAATTAGCTCTATATCTTTGATATAAATCACTAAATTGTGACTGTGTAAATGTAATAAAAATACTATAATACAATAAGAAGAAAATGAAAATGTGTTAAGTTAAGCAAAATTCAGATTATATCGTTTTCGGGGCATAGAATATAAGTTGGAGATCATTAAAAATTTATTCATATTTATCATAATTATTTCCAGTTATAGATTTTTTTAAATTAAGTAATGCAAAAAACCTTTAACGCTGTATAAATTCACGGTGAATACATTAATAGGATGCAGATTCGTATACTTATTGCAATATGTAGGGTAAATCAGCGGCCTTCAAAACTTCAATGCTGTTCACTTGTTCTCCTATTCTTGACCCTTGCATCTATTCATTCATTCATCCATATGCTTTGGCCAACAAACACTCACACACATCAATCATACGCACTGTTGGAAGTCCAGCCCTTAAAGCTGACCTGCCCTTCAATGAAGAATAAACGAATCGTAAGAGTTTTTGGTTTTAAGCCTACAATTAATTGCTATTAAGTGAAATGAAAATATGCATGTATGTTTGTACATTTATTATATAGATTGCGCTTTGTGTGTAATGAAATAAAATGTAAATTTAACTGTCACTGAAAACCACTTAAAAATAAATATGAAAAATTATCACAATATTTAATGAACCAACAAACCGAAAAGCCAACTGTCTGATGACATACATACATATATTATGTGTATATAAGTGAAAATGTAGGGTTTTAAAAATTATGCATGATATATGACTTTATCTATTGGATGCACACACGCACATATAGAGTGAGGGAGCAAAGGAGAAAGTGTGTGTGTATATATATATGTGTGTCACAGAACTGTCCACCCAGTCGTTGAGTCAGCGAACTGTGCACTAAAGTGACTTTTGTTTGTCCAACAAACTGACAATGAAAAATAACTGGGCAAAAATGAATTAAATTAAACAGACACATTATATTCCACCCGATCTATTCGTCTACACCCTTCTACTGTCCTCTTGGGCAAAGTTGTAACAATAATAATTAAATTTATATTGATTAAGTGGAATTCCTCTGAAAATTTGCAATTTAAATTGAGAAACAATCGCATCCAACTTTAAGAACAACTACCTCCTGGTCAAACATATGCAAATTGTCTGGGGATAAAACAAAGCCAAAAAAAGAGACAGGGACGAGAATACGCTAACCATCTACATTCTTGCATCCTTTCGGAAGCTTCAGCAGCAACACCACCAATGACCATGCAAATGGCAGTGGCAGTGGCAACAACGCAAACAAGTCTGGGTCAATGGCATTTAACTTCATTTATGCCTCCTGCCTGGCCCAGGGAATGCACATACATACTACGGTTTCCCGATAGCTGTTGCCCAATGGTCAGACCACTTGAAATTGCTGCTTTAAGTGGCTCTCGACTAAGAGAGAGATGGGTTAGAGACAAAACGAGACAACTGCCAAAAAAATAGTGCAAGACAACGACAGAAGAGAAACGCAGACAATAATAACGGGCAGAGGGTGAAGAAATTCTGTGTGTGCTTAACTAATGGGCGGTAGCTGGACACAGCAAAAGGATCATCATTATCACAGAACTTTGACCTCAATGAGAACTGGAAAATGTGTTAATGTATAACCAAAGTATGTAATCGAAATATCAAAAATAACTTTTAGCGAATGAACAATTCATATATTAAAGTACCCGTTAAATTTCTTCTGATTAATTCTAATATTCAATTGGATCTAACATTAGTTTTTCAAATTGACAATTTACAAGAACTGTCAGCTAGATCTATATATCAAATACTCTTAAACTGCACAAAAATAATCTTAAAATTGAATTTTGACCAAGCAATTATATTTAATATTACCTAACTTTTTTTAATTTCTGATGAAAGTCACACTGAGTATTTCAAACGATACAAATATTTATTTGCATTAAAATGTTGAAATTTTTTTTCACCCATTAGAATGCTATAAAAACAATTTTGCATAATAGTCCCTGACTTTTTTAAGTCTACCTTTCTCTCTTCGTGAAAAAGTTCTCTAAAATTAAGAGTCAAGAGTCGCCCATATGGACCATAACATAAAGCAAACTTTGACTGTACGAAGTTTGGAGTTTTCTTTTTTGTTTTGTTGGCTGTCATAAAAATGGTGTATGGCCTAAACTCGAACATAAATTAATACAAAATATATATACTACATATAGCCGCTTGTACCCGTGTGTTAAGGTGCCCAAGAAAATAACTCTCTCCCTCTCCCCCTCTCTTCAATTCCCGAAGAATACTTTAATAAAAATAAAATATTTGAAAAGAAAGTTGCGTTCTTTGTTTCATTCTTTTCTGTCTGCACTCTAAGTTATGCTATATGTTTTACTTTTTTTTCTTGTTCTGGCTTTTGTTTATTGATTTATAGCGCTAATATTTTTGCTTTAATGCGTCAAATAAATTAAATTGTCTTACGCACCTTTCAGAAACGAAAGAGAAACTTTGACATCGCCATTACTTGCAAGAATAAAAATGGTAGCGAAAGAGGAGCGAGACTGCGCCAAATGCATAACTTCGATTTCAAAAACAAATAAATATTCATAAAAAAATATAAATATATATATATATTTTTTCCGTGCTCTCCAGAAAGCACTTTGGCGAATCTTCCAGTGCGCCAAAGTGGTCGCTTGGTGGTGGCACGGCGGCATGACATGGTGGCAAGGTGAGGCCCAAGACACTGAAATTATAAATATTCATTTATGCTAAGCGACCGACTGTGAGCCTCTGCAGGTGTCTGTAGCGGGCGTTGCCATTGACGGCGCGGCGTCGCCTGTTGACACTCCTTGGCGTTCTTCAGGTTCAGGTTGCGCGCTTTGCTGGCACACTACTGTATATATTTATATGTATGTATATGTTTGGTCCTACTCTGATTGATTTAATTACAGTGTAAAGCATCTTTTTTTACACCCAAATATTTACGCCGCGAAATGCTTTCTGTCCCTGCCTTGGTTTTTTTTTTTTGCGGACTGACAACCTTTTAGTCCTTTAGAATACACAATTGCGGTTACTCTATAATAGAATAATGTTGATTTTCTCAGAAATTTTAATTTCTTTATAAATATTTAAAATGTTATTTTAATTTGCATTAAGCACTTACAACAGAACTTTTTGTTAAGTCGTTAAATATGTTTAATAAAATGGCTAAAAAATGTTTTGAATGCTGATTGGAAAATCTAACAATAAACAATTTATTTTAACTAAAAAGAGTTGTAGATATTCGATTTTTAGTAATATATATTATGGTTCGACCTGCTAAGGTTAGTTCACATTGTTTTTATTCCATATCATTAAGTTTTGCCTTATATAAATCGCGAATAAAGCAACGGCCTTAACAGTCAGCGCTTATAACATAACTTAGGATTAATTTTAATCATACCTATCTTTAATATAATATAATAATTTGCAAATTCTATTAATGTGTATGTCAAAGTTGGCTGCCTAGATCCTAGTGGCTTCTTATTTGATATATTTGCCAATTTCTGATGAATACGTTGTAGAGTATTTTGGATTGGGTTCATTTTGATGAATGTGCAAATGTTTTTTTTTTTTAGTTTTATTTATTTTTACCAAAATAAAGTCTGGACAAACAAGCAATGGGCGAATATTTTTGTTGTTCTGTGTTATTTTTGGTCGTCGAGTAGTGGGCGAATTGTTTATCGCTGACTTGTATCTTCTGCTCAATGCTTTGTTTAATTGTAGGCACAGACAGAGGAGAGAAAGAGAAATGGAAGAAGTGTGAGACAGAGAGAGAGTGAGATAGAGAGGGATATCGGAAAGGGGCAATGGCTAGAGGATGCCTTTGACCGACGAGGTGCGTCATTAAATCCTTATCGCTCGACCAAAATGGTTAAAATTTATGTGTGTGGGTTGGTCGCAATTCATTGTTGCTTGATGCCGCCGCTACCTCTGCTGCTGCTGCTGCTGGAAAAGCTCATCTAAGCACCGAGGCCCGCATATACACATAATTTCCGTTTTCCTTTTGTAGCGCCCACAGCAGCAAACAAACAAGCGGCAGTCGTACTTCATGTAATCAACATTTTAATTGCGGAAACGGAACTCGCACACACACACATACACACGTACACACGCGCTAACAAAGATGAGTACCGCCCCTTTGTGCGGGCGTGGCATATCTGTTACACATTACGAATACGCAATATGCGGCTGTTGCTTTGCATTTCGTTATGGTGCTTCACGTTTTGTTCTCCCTTCGCTACCACCCAAAATGCAGGTATGCATCTATACGTCTGGCCCACTTTGTATTAGAAGAGAACATGTTCACTGCGATGGCGATATCACGTCAGGAATTCATTACATCAAATATAAAGAAAGTTTAGGCAATTTGCCAAAAAAAATTCTCATATCAACCGAGCAAGATAAAAATGAAAGAGAACGAATGTAGGAAAACGTTCGGGGAGGAACACTCAGTGTGCAGCTGACTGCATGCAGGTAGCCCAAATCTACTTAACAGTTTGGCGAGGGCGTATAAAGGGGAAAGGAAAACTGCGGGAGGTAAACGTAAACGAATTTGCGAATATGCACTAGAAGCTGAAGCAACAGCAGGTAAAGTGTAGGCAAAGCTAAAAACGTTAGTAAAACTAGGTAATACAAAAAGTAAGATAAAAGACACGACACGTTGATACCTTTGACAAGAGAAAATGTCTAGGCCTATGTTCGTTGCTCGTTGTCCGACTCGTTTTAACTAACATTTGAACTAAATACGTCATTATCAAGTGGAGCCACATTCCGGAAAAACTTTGCGACAATGCGGCCAACTTCGGACAGAGCATTGCAGCCGAAATTCAACAACTTGTATCCCATAACGACTCGGCTTAGTACTTTTTTCTTCCTTCTTCGTTTTATCCTTTGGCTAAAAAGGTATATCAATTTTCTTCAGAAGTGCGCAAGTCTTCCGTGACATTTCCAGAAAACCATCAACTCTTTTTTACACATGTCACCGATGACTTTTTCATCGATCGATGACTTTTCCAGAATTGTCATCAATGACTTTTTTAAATTTGTCATCGATGACTTTTTCAGAAATGTCATCATCGATGACTTTTCCAAAATTGTCATCGATGACTTTTTCAGAAATGTCAACAATGACTTTTTTAAAATTGTCATCGATGACTTTTCCATAATTGTCATCGATGACTTTTTCAGAAATGTCATCGATGACTTTTTCAGAATTGTCATCGATGACTTTTTCAGAAATGTCATCGATGACTTTTCCAGAATCGTCATCGATGACTTATTCAGAAATGACTTTTTCAGAATTGTCATCGATGACTTTTTCAGAATTGTCATCGTTGACTTTTTTAAAATTGTCATCGATGACTTTTTTAAAATTGTCATCGATGACTTTTTCAGAAATGTCATCGATGACTTTTTCAAAAATGTCATCAATGACTTTTTCAAAATTGTCATCGATGACTTTTTTAAAATTGTCAATGACTTTTTCAAAATTGTCATCAATGACTTTTTCAGAAATGTCATCGATGACTTTTTCAGAAATGTCATCGATGACTTTTTCAGAATTGTCATCGATGACTTTTTCAGAATTGTCATCGATGACTTTTTTAAAATTGTCATCGATGACTTTTTCAAAATTGTCATCGATGACTTTTTCAGAATTGTCATCGATGACTTTTTCAGAATTGTCATCGATGACTTTTTTAAAATTGTCATCGATGACTTTTTCAGAATTGTCTCGTTTCTTTGCTTTGACGACTATGTGTAGATGACAAAAAATGTGCAAGGGTATACAAAAATCGGCAAGGCCGAAGTTTCGTGTGTTTTTTTTTTTGGCCCGACAACTGCAGCAACAGCAGCAGACATGATAAATTCTCTTTAGTATGCGGCATACATGAGTGATGATATTAACCAACAACAAGGGATTGGCGAAGGAGCACCAGCAAAAGCAGATGCTATAGCAGGAGGTGAAGGTATAACAGACAAGTCAGTCAGTAAGCCTTCCGAAAAAGTGAAGAAAAAATGGAAAGCTATGGGCGGTAATTGTGTGTGTTTGTGAGTGCGAGTGTGTGGAGTTGGTTTCGCATCGTTCAAGTGTTAAACTGCTGAGGTTAAAAGAGGTGAAGAAATGCACTATTGGCAAGTGGAAAGCTTGCTTTCGTCTTGATGTATTTTTTAGCCGAGTGCCACATATTTTAATCTTGCCTTAGTTTGCCTGAATTCAAGTTTCAAAAATTATTTGTTTTTGTTTTTTGTTACGATTTTATGTTGTGTTTTCGCCTGCAATTTGTATTTTTATTATTTACCATAAACGTTTTTTATCATTGCATTACGAGTGAGACAAATAAGCCATGGAATCAAAAATCATTTCAGGGAAAATGTCTCCAAGGATTTTTAAAGAGACAACTTTACAGATTAAATATTCGAAGGAGTCTTTTAAAAATAAACAAACTACGAAAAAGACTTTGTCGAGGTTATCATCTTTGGGGAAAACTTTCACGGAAAGTACTCAGCAGGGGATGGCCTCGAAAAAGTCTTTTATTTTAAAAACTCCTACGCTTAAAATACGTTCTGAAAAGTCCATGCACGGAAATGGTTCTCATAAAGTGCATTTGGTTCAAGAAAAACTCGCAAAAAACTCTAAACGAATGGAAAGAACAATATCGGACGAAGAAGCCTCAAAAAGTTCCTTAAGAAAAAATCCAGCTATTGAAGCGGATATTTCACAACAAAAGTCCTCAAGAAAAGACAAATCGGATGACACTATTTTGAAAGAGGTTTCAATATCATCAAAGGATTCAATGCAACTAAGGTTGAAATTAAACAAATCAAAGAATAAAAGTCGTTCAAAAAACAAAAGTTTAGATAAACTTAAATCACCTGCATCATTGCTGATGTCGAGAACGTCAGAATATTCAATAAACTCGAGAACTAGAGAAAATCAATTGAAAATAATTTGTTCGGGATCTCCAGCATCTTTGACATCAAGTAGATCTAAAACATCAACTAATCCCGGCTCAATAACAAGTCTTCATAATAAATGGAAAAGTGCAAAATCTCTGGATCAAGTTTCAAATATATCCATGAATGATCAGTTAATAGCTATACGAAAATCCAAGAAAACTATGTCGAAGTCAAAAAACAGCCTAGAACAACAACAAAATTTCTTGGAAAGATGTCTTCAAGATTCCACTGAGAGCCTAAATGCATTTGAAAACCAAGAGGAAGATATTGTCAAGGAAGTTGAAGACGAACAGACCAAACGATTTACCTTTCTTGAAGCGATAATGGATTTACCAGATATTAACGATTTATCGGAGACCATGAGCGAAGATTTGATACCTTTTAAAGAAGAAGACATTGACAAACCGCAGCAATCCTATGTAGCAGCTATATATAATGCAGCCTCAGTTGGCTCTGATACTCGAGATGTAACTTCAGAGGTTTTGGATACAGAAGGCTTTGAATATGACACTTTTATTCGCCGAAATTCTAGCGATACTGAAAGTAGTATAATTACGCTCGCCAGTCTCATTGAGAGCGAGGATGATAGTGACGACATTCTCGAGCAGAAATATGCAAAACCATTGGAGGTTACGATCCTAGATATAACTAATAGCATGAAAGCACTTAAGCCAAGAAGCTCTGATTTACTTATTCAAGAAATTGAAGATGAAATTGAGGTTCCAGTAGTCCATGAAGTAGTTGTAGACATTTGCCATCAATTTTTGAATCACATTATCAATGACACTGTGGCTTATAGCGAAGACTATAACAATAAGTTGCGTCGCTTACTAGATAAACATAAGCTAATGACCAAACTTTCTAGTTTAATTGGCAATTACCGGGAAGAGAAATACACAAACACCAGACTCGAAAAACTCGTATCCGATTACCTTCTAAGAAAACAACGATTTTCCTCTCTTTCACATCGCAAGGAAAGGGACTCTTTCTATGAGACACGCTTGACGGATGCCCTTCAAGAGCTGGATAGGAATTTGATAGCCAAAAAAGAGATTATTGAAAAGCGTCAGACCAAAACGACTATCCTGCGAGAGCAGGTTGAAGAAGCAAGAATCCATAGTGAACAGAGGCTGTATGATTTTGAAACACTTGTAAAGAAAACTCTTTGTAACCGAGATGGTAACGATCATCTAAAGCAAACGGTTCACTATCTTCTGAAGCAAATGGAACGATTTCGCAATGAAATGTACGAAATTCGATTTACATTATGTGTGGCCCAACATCAGTTTGCCGACATGGAATCGGTAAGTAATAAAAACAGCAATAGAATGGTTAAATTAAATATCTATCTTTGACTATTCATTGTTGCAGCAATCCCTGAAAATGGAAGATCTTGGGAATGGCCTCAATATAAACGAGTATCTATCAACTCAAGCGGAGACAGAAACATTGGCTAGCAAAATAGCAGGTGCGTTTGAGCTAAAGAAAATAAAATTACAACCTTGATTCATTTTTCTCCAACTCTACAGAAAAAAATGGTGATCTAAAACGTCTTGGAGAAAAGGTAAATTTCGATATGCATGCCATGGCACATTGGAAATGCAAAGAGCAAATTTTTCAATCGAATTTATTTTTTATGAAGCAAAATTTGAGATCACGAGAATTAGCAAAGCAATCTAATCGAGAACTCATTTACCAGGGCAAGTTAAAGCATAACAAAATAATGAAAGAAATCAATGAATTGAAGTCAAGTGGTTGGCTTGCCCATTATCCTGCCCTAAAGCATGACTATGATAAGACGCAAAACTGCGTGAAAAAGAAGAAGGAATCGATAGAGAAATTGAGAGAGGAGCTTGACAGATTGGAACATCGCTTAAAACAAATTGAGAAAAGTAGAGCTTGCTAAATAAAAATACAATGCTGAAGTTAAGTTATTAAAATGATAAATGAATTTTTAAATAATTTATTGAATATTCATTGTTTTTGAATATTGTTCATAGCTATTGGTAGAGAAAAGTATGTCGGTAAACGGTGAACGAAATAACTAACCAAAAGTATACATTTTCAATCCGAATGTTGTTGCAATAAAAAGAGTTTTTTATATTATGAATATCTCATATACCTATTATAATTATAAATATATGGTCTTACGGTAGTAATGGGACTAAAGCGTCGAGCATGACTAAAACTCCACGATGAGGAAGACACTGGAATATATAGAACTGACTTTTCTTTCAATACTTTGCTGTAATATCTTGTCTATGTAGTAGTTCATTTGTAAAACCAAATAAGAATATGAGAATCGTAGTCCGGAAATAAACAAACAAACCTATGAGACTATAAAAACTAAGATCAAGCTGAGGGATCTAGATTGGCTAAATTTAAATCAAATACATACATCAGTTGCTTTCCATCGTTGCTTCTGTCGCATGCCTTATGTGTGTGTGTGTGTGTATGTGTGTGAGTGGGTGTATGAACACATGTACATAGTTATTGTATAAAGAAAAGATTACATACACAGTTATTAGATTATACATTTTGGTTTTGCACTTTTCTAAGCCTAAGGGCGTTTAATTGAACGAGTGAGCACTTTATTAAAATGTCACTCAACTGTGTTTAGCTTAGATAGAAGTAGGGGCATGTGTAAATTTCATTACGGCCATGTCAGACATTTTGACAGCCGGTTTCACCTACATTTAACAACGACGTCGACGTTGACGTCAACGCCAACGCTAACGCCGATGGCTTTGTCGACGTTGGCTGCACTTTACGTATGCATATTTAATATGTTCTGCTTGCAAGCGAAACAACAAAACTGAGAACAGAGCAACCCGCAAGCTGGCCGGCCGGCAAAAACATAAAACCAAAAAAAAAAGCAAAAAAAATTATAAGGAAAAAAAGGGGAAAACAAAAAAAAACCTAAAACTAAGGGTTAGAAACAAGGAAACTGCAGGCTTACACAAAACACAACTCATTCTCGTATATCATTTTGAGGGTACAGAGAAGTCTTCTGACCTCCGGCTCCTCCACACCAGCAGTGCAGTTAGTAGTAGTTCCTGCTCCGACACTATGTGTGCTTCTCCTGCTGCTAACAAGGAATACAAGAGAAAAGTTTTCGAAACGAAAAAGCAGTCAGCATATGAAATGAGTTTATTACTCAAAATGTGTTCGTGTTGTGTGCGTTTGCATGTAGCAAGGGTGTACTAAAAAGGGGTTATAAGTAGACCCAGAAATTTCACACCTTTAAGATCAGATAGGTAGCGCCGTGGTACAAAATGATATTGAATTACTTAATCAGTATATACTGCTGGAGTTCCAAATCAAGAACTTTAAAGTGAGAACTTTTTCTTAATCTTGAGCTTATGACTTAAGTATGTACATAAGTAAAATCAAGTTTCCTTAAGATTTGATTCTAAGGGAACCAGTCTAAGAATTCTAAAGAAAGGTTGCCAACACTTGAATAAAATGTGACCAATCGTTGTGAAGATGTAGCAATGATTTGACAAATATTAAACAAAGTGGCAAAATGTGACCATATATTTAAAAATTTCATTTTCGATTCCGATAAGATCCGTTGACTGGTTGGTTTATAATTCGCAAGCTACGCCCATTTCTGACTAACGTTTTTATGCACATGGGAAACAGCGACTTGTTTTAAGTGGCGTGCAGTGTTGGGGAACAGGAAAGTATGACGTCCTGGTTCTGGTTGGTTGGCTTGGTTTTGGCTTCGCATCGGTTTGTGCCTGTTGACGCTGCCTGGCAGCCAAATAGTTAGTTAGATTTATATATAAATATTTAAAAAACATAAATCGTGCCAGAGCTTAATCAAATTTCATGCTTTTCTCCTACTCATCCTACTTTTTCGTTTCTCTCATCGAGTGGGCTTTTGGGGCGGAAACACTTATGCAACGTCATCAACGAAAATGGCATAGAAAGGAAATGCGCCAAAATGCCAACTGCGTTAATTGAGCGCAACGCGACACGACAACAAAACGGATGTGTTTTTGCTGGAAACTGGCGGAAATTGGTTTATAGATACATGCCATAGATACTATATTTAGCCCAGCACATATCCGTAGACCAAAATTGTAAATTGAAGATGCGGACGTGCATTGCATATGCAAATTGTTTCTGTCGTTGCCTGAGCACCTGAAATTGCTTTCAGTGGTTAGCGTGAAAGAATAGTACTTAGAAAACAGGCAAACATACCTATACAGTTGTATATACATATATGTAAATGTGCCAGATGCCCATCAAGAAGTTTTATTTGAGAAAGATGGAGGTGGAGAGAAAGAAAGAGACCAAGTAGCATGGCAAGTTAGGCATAGGCTATTAGCTTCGATCTTGAAATCAAACGAACTGAAAGAAAAACTCTTTTCCAATTCAAGCAAAACTCTATCAATTTGGCCTAGTTGCAAATTAAGTTAGACAAAACTTGCTTTGACTGCATGTTATTTTCTTTGAAGGTATACTTCTGAGAATCAAAAGTATAAACATTTCTATATACACTATTATATCTTTCAGGAACAATGTAAAAAATCAAAAATAATTTATAATTTAATTTACAAAGTTATTATCTAACTGCAGTTTTATATTAATAGAATTATTCAATCAAAGACCTAAAGCCCATCAACTTTTTTTATTTTATTTTTCTAATTTTTGTTCTTTTGGTCAAACGCACCTCGCTTCCATTCGATGGACAAGAGTATTAGTTGAAGGCGCCTTTACGTCTTCTTATTTTGGGGATTTTTCCATTTTATTTTTTATGCAGCAACTTCTTCCACTTGGCCGGCTGGGACATAAAAAAGCAACGGGTTAAGATCGTTGTTGGCTGCATTAGATGCAAGCGGCTCAAGTGCAAAATCGAATTTAGCTAACGGCATTTCGTCTTGGCTGCCAAAAGCCTGCATATACACTCTCTATCCCCTTCTCTACCCAAATACGACTAGCTTTCAGTTTGCCACTCAGTTTTAGCCGACGATGCGACGATGGCGATGAGCGCTGGTAACATGCGTGCCAAAAACACACACATACACACACATCTATGCTCTAAATGTTGGACAAAAACACTAACCGTGTGATAGAGGAGGGTGAGAAAGGGCGAATGGTTGCTAGAACAAGAGTCGAAGGGTAGCGGCAAAGTGTGCATCAGCACCTTTGCCATTAACCTGGCTTGGTTTCTTGCAGCTTCTTTTGCTATTAGTTTTCGCCACATGTTTGTGTGCTTCTCCTCCATTGCTTCATTCCTCTCTCTTTGTCTCTCTCTCTCTCTCACTGCCTCTATTTCTCTTTTTTTTCTATGGATGGTTTTCTTTTTTTTTACCGAGTTTAAGTGCAACATGAAATGTGCATACCAAGGAGGAGAAGACGACCACTGTGGACAGACTCCCAGCTCGCTACTCATCTGCATGCACCTGCCGCTTCTGCTTTTGCTACTTCAGCTCATCCTAGCTGGTCGAACACAGCAGTAGTTTCACCTGTGTGTGTGTGTGTGTGTACTTGCGACTATATGTGTATTTCTGTTCACTATGTATCCAATGTTTTCGTAGTCTTGTTTGGCCCGCACCAAGATATATGGCAGCTGCCAAAAGATGCAAAACATGACTTTTCTATATACATATGTATGTATGTCTATAGATACATATATGGAAAAGGATGTAGAAGGCAGAACATGTCCTGCTGTGTGGTTGCTACATCCTGTGTACTAAAAACCAAGAAGAGAACGAGAGAAGAAAGCGACGAAAGTTCGAGCTGTGTGGTATCTGTGGATATGACAGCTTGCTCAGGTTGTTATATCAAGTGGTTAAGAGTTAATGTAAACCAAATTTAAGGGTTAATACTAATTATAACAATTTAATAAAGTGTAGTTTAGGAATTATAGAAAAATGTTCAAAGTGTCAACAACAGAATTAAAGCTGGTTAACAATATGGTTAATCTGCAGTTTTCTAAAACAAGGACGGTCCTTTTTAATTCTAATTGAATATCTAGTGATATTCTTGATCAAACTGATTGTACTTGAGAATCTTAAATATGCTTCCCTTAAAAAATTACAAAAGTCTCCTCAAACTGTTAACAACACATTCTGCACATTTTTTTTAACCTAACTTTCTCTTTATTTATTTATTTAATTTGTTGGATTTGATTGAATTTTGCCCATTGAAGTCCGACTCGGACCGGAACAAATAATAATTTCCAACGACGACAACATAAAACTCAATTATCGCTAATTCGATTTGAGCATATTGTATGGCAAATTAAATCACTGATTTAACAAAACAATAGGAAAATATGTTTTCTTGTTGGTTTTTTTTCTCTCTTTCCAACCAGTTTCGATTGAGGTGCTTCACTTTGCTTAAAGTGGAAAACTTTTGTGCAATCAACGAAACGGTGAAAATAAAAGAAATATTTTTCCTCAAAATAGCTAACGAAAACAAAAGTTTCCACAAGAAATGGGACTTTGGTATTTGAGTTCTGTCAACATCTTCAACCTAAATTTTTTTTTTATTAGGGGTTGGGCAGGGGAAATCAGATGCAAGAAAATCAACTATGAAAATTGGCACATCAAGTGTTTTAAGCGCAAGTCGTTTGTCTAAAGTAAGGTGAACGATATTCTGGCATTTGCCAGGCGACAACCAATTGAATCGCATTACAAGCCAAATAAATTTTGTGTATCCTTCTGTGCTATAGGGATGAGCACATGGATGTGGTTAAGACCCCCTTTTCAAATTCTCTAAAATAATTAATACAAAATGTTAAATGAATCACATAAATTTAAGAAGCCTAACTTATTTGTATTTAACTAAATTAGTTTTATCAAAACCCCTTTTATGAAACATCCTTGAAGGAGCAGCTGGTGAATGAATGGTGCATACAATTTATTGCGAATGAATGTTGCAAGTGCATTGCAAATTGTTTTGAACTTTCTTAAAACTTAAAGGGTGAAAGTGAAAGAAAATTAAGACACGAAGAAATAGTATTGTATTAAAATGCTTCAAATTGGTGGGACAAACTAAATTCACTTCCACAAAGCATTGCAACGGTTATGTATTGAGAATTCTACAGATTCTCATCAAAAGTTGAAGGATACTTCATTTAGAAAGTTCTTTAGCCGAATAAAAATCTATATTCTAGTCAAAGTTTTTTGTCGAATAGGTCTCAAATCATTTACATAGATCGAGCTTTCAATACCTGAAAATTTTATTAAACGGTTCAAGAGTAAAGCATTATTTGAAAAAGTGCAAATCAAATAAATCTTGAGGGACGATTTACCTTCATTTTTCTTTACTTAACATAAATTAAAAATTTTTTTTTTCATATGGTTTGCTCGTTCTATTTTCAATATTCCACTTGGTCTCATTTTGAAATAAGTGGCAAGCGGCTGCAATCATATGGATAAAGTATATATAACATATACACCCCACAAAATGTCTGCCACCCACGCGCTTTGTAGTGGCAAGTTGTAAAAATGAGTTGGCATTTTTTTGCTCTATTAATTTTTGTTGCCCCTAACTAGTTGAGGCCTAAACTAAGCCTTAAAGCTATACTACTCAGCCTCTGCCCCATGAAGTTGCTTGTAAAATTTAATTGAGAGTCAAAGCGGAGAGAAAGAGAGAGCAAAAAAGCAACTAAATAGAAATAAAGTGAAGCACGCTAGGCCACTTCCGTTTGGCTCCCCTTTTTTTGCGCTCAATGCCTCATCCCTGTTCCTATTTCCTTCCTCCTCTTATTAATAAAACAAATACGAGGAAGCAAAAAGAAAGCAAAAGAAAAGAAGAACAAAAAAAAAAAACGCCACGATGAAGCAGAGGCATTTCCATATAAGCCACATTTTCAATAACAGAAACCGGCGGCAGCCAGCGGCAGAACGAAGTCGAAGGCGAAACAAAGTCGAAGGAAAACTTGCAAAGTTTTCGCTTTCCGCAAGTCTTTGGCTTTTTGGGTGAGGCAGAACTTTGGCTTGGCTTGGCGGGTCTTGGCTTGGTTTGTGGTGCGACTTACCAACATTATTGTTGTTGCTGCTGCTCCTTCTTTATTTTCATTTCCATCTTCCTCTTTCGTCTTCGTCCGTCTTCTTGGCCTATTATTTGCGCATTTTATTTTCATTGAACATTTCATTGACACTTTGACAGCAGCATTGACATTTGCGTGACTCTGGGGGTGATTAGAATATGCTCGGCAAGGCAGCTTCTTAAACTCGCATAAAAGTCGATCTTAGGCGCATAAAATGCTTGGCTTAGTTTTTACAGTCGGCTTTTTTGAAGGCTCTATACATATATTCAAGGCTGGATCAATTTTGAGTACAACCTGCCATGTTGAAGTTGAACTTATACATGTTCTACGTGTTTTTTAGTATCTTATCTTCGGGCATTAATCAAACAATATAACCTAACTAAACTCTTAACTTATATCTTCGATTTGAGTACAGAAAATTTGGAGAAATTTCGTAGTATGTTATTAAAATATAAATTAAATAAAAAAAAATTGAGTAACCTTTTGAAATGCAGCGATTGAAGAGAATTTTGAGCTCTAATCCTAAATCAGATCCATTGATCAGGAAATTGATTGCAAATTTTGAGAACAAAACTCTTCTTCTTAGAACAAAGTAAACCTTAAATTAAATAAATAAATCTACTAAAATATGATTGCATTTACTTCACTTAACTGCTCTTAATTTGATCTCAGTGAGAAATGCTTCATCTTAGCCTTGGGACTTTTTGGCTTTGATTGGAAACTTTCACTTTGGCAATTTGGCATGGAAAATTTTCTCCATTGGCAATTTGCCAAATTGTAAAGTTTCTGTGACGTGTTGAGTGTCGATTTAGCCAATTGTGAAGTGAATGTGTTAATTTTGCCTGCAAGACATTTGCAATTAATTACAATTGATGCACCCAGCTAATACACAGGTTAACAACGACTCACACACACACACAGACATATAGATATTCAGTTGGCAATTCCTGGTCGATGTCACATGGAAAGTTTGCTTGCTATTTCCATGCATATTAAAATGTTTGTCTGGCATTTTGCGTAGGTTTATTGAACTGTTTGCCAATTGACCACGCCCCCACCTAAAGCATCACCACCGATCACACCAAATGCACATGCACATGCCACGGTCTGTTCTATCTCTTCATTTGGAATTGATGTATTTACATCCGTTTGTAATTTCCTACGTGTGCATGAATATATTTTGGCCAAAATTTACCCCCAAAATGCTGCTGCAGTTCAGTCAACTGAAACCATTCACATTAACCGAAACCTTGCACCAACCGCCCACCCCACACCGAATATCTTGTTCACTTGGCATTCATTCGCTCATGCAATATTTTGCCATTTACCTTTTGCTCCCAATAGGGCAGGTTTTGATTCAGGTGTTGTTGCCGGCTTTGGTTCTGGCAATGGAATTGGTATTGGTATTGCCATATCTCCCTCGCCCACCCGCATATCCTGTATCGATACTAGATATCATCGAATGTGTTGCTTTAATTTCATCATCTCGAATTCTGTACCTCAACTGCATGCAAATTTCCATACAATGAGTGAGTCTATCCATATGGGGTGTATGTTGTACTTGTTGTGTATGTGTTTGTGTGACTGACTGGTTTTCCCACAGCTCAGTCAATATTATTGATCAGGCGTCAAATATAACGGGGAGGAGGTAGAGAGCCGCAGGGGTGTACAAATTGCGGCAAATTCTCAACGTTTTGGCTCAGTTTAGTGCTCATGGCGATGGCTATGCTGGTTGGAGGAACGGGTACTCTAAGTAATCGCTATCATTGTGAGTCTTAAGAGCAATTAGCCTGAGCAGGAAATGTGCAGACATTGTGTGAGGAAAGCAAAATGGGACTTAAAAAGTCATTGAACAACAGTGACAGTTGCATCTAATGACTGAGCTAAGCACTTATCATAAATGGAATACAATTCATAATTGGAAATGGAAACGGGTATAATTAATGCAAATTAAATATGCAAATTATAGCTCATTTCTTTAGAGAAAAATGTGCCAAGTTGTCGTCTACGCGTCTCACATTTATACTATTTGCGCTGCGTATTTATATGAAAATTAAATAAAAACCATTTAGAATCATTTCAAGCAGACTAAAATAACACAAACTTTAATTTATATGCATTTTTTTATAGCATACTTTTTTGGTACCCTCTCTATTTTAGTTGCCGGTACTTTTAAATCAAAGTGGGTGGCAGTCATAAGTGCTGGGAGGAAGGGGTATAGTGTTAGGGATAGGGGTCGGTATTGGGGTAGTGAGGCTAGTCCATTCCCATTTCCAACTAAATAAATAAAAAGTGAATTTTTAATTAAAAGTTAAGTGGCAACTCATTTAAATTAATGTTGACTCAAGCGTCATAGCAAAACAGTTGGCGAGAAAAAGAAGTAAAAAGACTGAAAGAGAAGGAGATTGTGAAAACACAGAAAGCGCACAAGAGAGAAGAAGAATGCGAGTGAGAAAGACAGAGACAGAGTGAGAGGGTGCAAAAAAAAATTCAGTTCCTACTGCAATTGGGGTTAGTTTGCAACGGAAGGCGTTTGTGATGGGTGTGGACGCTGCTCCTCCAGTGTTGCATGTGCTGCAATGTTACAAGTGCTCGGTCTAGCGACGGCAACGGGACAGGACTACTTAATAAGCATAATGCACCGCAGGACCTTGACTGCGAATAAACATCAGCAGCAGCGTAATGAAGCAATGGACGTAACACTAAAAATATCTCGTTATGTAATTACTAGAGTCTCTCTCGTTTTCAGGTCAACATAAAACTAACCAAGACGCAGACAATCCTTTTAGCATGGGGTTGAAAAATTGAAACCCCAACTAATTGGATTTGAAAAACAAACAAAAATGCATACATTATCTCTTTATACCGCATATACACAACTTTGTTAATAATTTCTTTATATTTGGTCTTCTTGCCTATTATTATACTTATTATTTTACTGTGAAAAATGTAGCTCTATTAAAAAACTACTAAGCATTTTAAAAATGTCATAAGCAACTACTATATAAGGTAGAAACCTATAGACTGCCTATTGTTTTGAAAAATAGATATTAGAGCAATACATCAGACCTGTCAACGATATAAGTTCAACATTTCTTCTCAATTTCTTCTCAAAAACACAATTCTTTATTTAAATTTACTCTTTAATTAATTATTTACATTTTTTTAAACTAAGAATGCTTGTTAATACATAACAATTGGCGAGCATTTTAAAAAAAGATTGAAGCCTACAATTATCTCTCATATTCATTCTGAGTATTTGAGTTATATTAAATTTCTGATAATATATTTGTTTTTCCAAAATGGTCTAATCAATTAAGCAACTGATCAACGGAAATATGCCACAAATTTTAAAAAAATATGGCCATTTGAAGCCCTGATTGAATTTGTATTGTGTATAACAATAGAAATCAGTGCTTTTTTTGTGAAATTGAGTTGTACCAAGTTAGTGATAACTTACTTCATCTGCAAAAGCTTTCGTCAAAGCTATCTTTGAGAGAAAATTTGCCAAAATAAAAGGAATTAATGATTACAAGATGCCTATTGTTACCAGAACATATGATGCATGTTACATGTGTCTTTACTCCAACAGCCCTTGAGCTTTATATCAGTTGCACCTTATCTATCGTTATGGGACAATAAGGCACTCAAACAGCAATATTTGTCTCCTTGTGTAGATGGAAAGTAATCATCTTAATTTAAAATTGTGAAATTTCTAAACATTGCAGCCTTTCTATGGCTATGTATTACAGTTTATGCAGATGGAATTAGTTTTTCAAAAATTTGCAGGCCTTATCATTTGTACAAACAAATCGGATTAAAGCAGATTATTATACAATTTCCGGTGGTCTCATTTTCAGCCCTTTTTATAGAAGTATGAGAAAATTATTTACAATCGAGTCCCCCTCACCCACCCAATCTCAGACTTGCTCCGTTTTGTTTTGTATTTTGCCCACTGGACACGGGGAGAAGAATGATTCATACTAAATTCTAACGTAATTGAAGGGATAAGAGAAAAGCGACCCGGTCTCATGAACTTTATCATTATTTTGTGTTAATTATGCATCTTTCGCCGACTAAGAATCCCTTAGTTGGATGGCATGAAGCGTTCATCTTCTCAATGCCCAATTATCATTTTGTGTGCTGGCAACTTTTGCGGCACTTAATAACCGGGAAGCCAGACATTCAGTGTTCATCTACGCCGCCAAACTTTATCCGCAGCTCTTGGCGTCGCGGGATTATCAATTTTCAGCTCGCTTTTCATTATGGCAACCTTTGAACTTTCCGCAATAAGTTCGCGAGGCTTGCACTTTTCGACGACTGGATTTTCTGCCATCTTTCTGCACAGTTGCCCCCTCAGTACCATCATCATCATGCTTCAAGTTTTGCAATTAGCTCATCGATTTTATGAAGTGCGCTTTTTCGGTTCGTCGAGGAGCCTCAGCTGTCAATTAGAAAGGCGCTGGCTCGAGCAAATACATACAATACACAAAGCGGCCACATAATTAAATAGAATTACAGTTTAATTGTTGCCCGGATAACATTAACACGCCAAACTCAGTTTCAGTCCAACCCCAACTCCCCTCCTTAAACCATTTCTTTTGCCTTTGTCTGCCTAAACTGTCTGACGGTTCGGTAAACAGTAAATAGTTTTGGGTGCCAAACAAATTGGCAGCCTTCCATTTTTCCTGTCTTCCTGAGAAGATTTCATTTCCAAAATCATGGTGGCACGTGCACAAACTTCATTCCTTCGATACACTTTGTATCTTCTTCTCCTCTACCTTCTTTGTTTTATTTTTCATTTTTTTTTTTTTTTTTTTTGCACGAAAAACAAGTTTGTTTTCCATTAAGTTAAATAATTACAAAATTATCCACCACTCAAAGTTGGGGCGGGGAAAAAAGTGTGCGACTATTGTCTGTCTCGCTCCCCTTTTGGCTTTGGCGCGTGTTTGTTTTGCTAGAGTGGATATAAAGGAGAAGCAATACGCCAAGGAGTGGATCGGCATGAGGGCGTGGCCAGAGGTGCCGGAATAGCAGCTGCAATTTTCCTGTTTAACTGGCAATGATAGCTGCCTGGTTGAGTGACTAACTATTTGACCAGGGATGCATTATTCGCATCATTTTAGAGCTATTCAGAAAAACTATTAAAATCTTTATCAAAATTCTTATTTTGTTGCAATTTTCAAGTCTTATTCTGAAATTTATCTAGGATAATATTTACGTTTTTTAAGGCATTCGATTTTTTTAACATATTAATAAATATTTGAAATTTACCTTTTTCATCCCTGGCTTCTACGGCCGTTAGTTTTTGGTATGGAGGCGAAAGTTTCACTCAAACACAGGCTCATTATCTTTCTTCTTTTCGTTGCTTGTCTTCGTCTCATTCATTTTTTCTCTCTCTTTTTGCCATGTCTTTTCTTTAACGCTTCGCTAATCAAATTCAACATTTTTCGGTTTTAATTTGACAATTCGAAAACACTCTTCGGCAACAGCTGCGGCTTGTCAATTGGAAAATGATCAACTAAATGTGACCCCCCAAAATAAAGAAATTTTACTTAAAAGGACAAATTTTGGAACTGCAGCTAAGAAAAATTTGTAGTAGCAAAAGATGTTTTAGTTTCTGACCTTCGGAGATTCTTCTTCTTTGCGCTTAGTGAGTGTCAACTAAATGCATTACAATGGTCCAACAATTAGAACTTAAAGTCCAATTGCAGCAATTGTCACCGAGTTTTGTCTTACAAATTGATTAAATTTACTTGCCAGAAGCGTGACTAGAGGACCACAACGTGTTTGGCATACATTGAGTAAAAATAAGTATACGCAGTGTTTTGATACAAGCGTCCAAGGAGTCTAAAGAGTCTCATTCGTTGCAGTTTGTACCATATTAACCTCGCCTTACGCATACCTAATTCATATTTTAAAAGGATTGCCCCAAGACCAGAGAAAACATATCATTTTTTTGTATGAAAATTCTTTATTTCAGTCGGTCTTTAATATAGATTAACTTTTGTCAATAGAAACAAAAACATTAGAAACCAACTAATTTTTCTTCATTATTTTAGAATTAATTAGTTAAAAATGTTCTTAGTCTACGCCTCAAAATAGAAACTTTGGTTAAATCTAGTTTATCGTGAAAAATGAACATTAATGCGCTTTTAGAACTCTGCAGTATTCTCTCTTCCATATCTTACATATATAGATGTACCCTATTATTGATGTTCATACAAATCATACACAGAGAAAAAACAACGAGTCTCTAGCAAATATATTCACCTATATTTGTCTTTTGAAATGCAAACTAGGATTAAAAGTTGCTTAAAGTTTTTGGTTTTGACTTTACGCAGTCGTGAGTTTTTAAATATTTTGTTTTAATTATAATAACGTCTCTCTCTCTATCACACTCTTTTCTCGCTTTTCTTCTGCTTATTTTATACATATTTTGCAACTGTGACTTTGCTCTTTGTCATAATTTATGCATGGCTTTTGCTCGAATCTCTCTCATGTGCTGTATGGCGTGCTGCAAGTGTCCATGTACGGCTGACTGCCCCTCAGACTCAACCTCTGAGACTGACAATGAGAGAGAGAGAGAGAGAGAACCAGTTGGATAGATAAAGTGGGAAAGAGAAAGCTTAGCATACTTATCAGCAGTCTTGCAGCCAGCCGTAGCCTTGCAACGCTTTAGTCTGTGTCCGTTGATGTCAATAGGGATAATTTAGTCAAATGTATGCAACTTTATATGGCATATAACTTTTTTTTTTTTGGCTATTTTTAATAACCGTAACTTTTGGCATAGACACAGCCTCAAAACAATATCAGCAGCAACAACAACGACAACAGCAGCAGTAAGAGCCATAAGACATTTGCATATTTCTAATTTCAAAGTTGTAATTAGTATAATTTTACAGTTCTAATTGGATGATGATTTGAGCGACTTCATTTAGGCCGTATGTGCGTTATGAATATGCATAAGAAGAGGAAGGTTGGGGACATGGGTTGGAGTAGAGTGGAGTGGAGGTAAAGAGACCATAACCTTCATTTTGTCGAGGCGAGAGAGTGAAAGTCATTAACATAAGTTTCTAATTAGAGACTGTACACACACACACACACACAAACTGAATTGCTCTATTTAAACACGTATGGTTTGTTACTCTGACTGAGACAGAGTTTATGACCAGACCAGACGTCTAAGCCGAAAGAGAGCTTAGTGCTATAAAATGAGAAAAAAAAATACTCATGTTCTTCTAATATTAGGCATTTGTGTACTAATGATTTCTAAGTTTAATATTAATTACATATCTAAGACCTACTTACGACCTTTTTAAACCAATTTAAATCAAAACCTATGGCTTTTTTGCTTCTTTTTGCGTTTTTGCCGGTTTAAGGTCAATCTATATAAGAACCATCAAGTTTTATAAAGAACTCTCGTATAACCATGGTCATACCTTATATTCAACGCTAAAGCTAGTTTGGAATTGCAACTCAATAGGTCAAAAAGAGATTGGTAAAGTTTAAAACAAGTTTTGATATTAACAATATGTATTGCTGATTTCGGCAGTTCTCGGTAAATATGTTGTTTTACCTATTCCTGCCATTTAGGCAATTAAACAGCATCCCAGCTTCGTTCCCATGGTATAAATGTTGTTTTGATGTAACGAAGAGAACTTCAGATATGGAAGTCCCAAACATTATATACATTTAATTAAAATTGGTGACTCTTTTACCTTGCAACTATATCCCATTCTAATAATGACGATTATAATAAAAGTATTCCTATCATTATGCTATATATCTAAGTAAACTGTGTCAAAGCTGAAAACGAAAGTGTTTTTTGTTAAGTTATAAAACGAAATTTACGTCACAATGTCAAAACGCTGCACCTATCCTTCTTATCGATATAAACAGTTCAAGGTATTTCTCAAAGTATGGACATTTTCTAGAAAAACCATTAAAACAGCTGACTAATTCTTTAAAACTTTACGAAATAGAATTGGTGTTGAATTTTTATTTAAGTTTTACTTTATTTCTTCAACTTGCTGCAAATTTCCTGTTTGTTTCTTTTCTTAATTTTTGCTTTTTTTCCAGTTTGTGAGTCTTAATACAGTGAAAAAAAAATAAAATCCATAAATTCTTAAAGTCATTGTTGCTAACTAATTAAAAACCATTCAAACTATCATTGAATGCATTTTATTGATTTTTGTTGTTACAACTGACATTTGACGGAAAAAACTACTTAGCCGCTTACGTTGAGGTATTCTTTATTAATAATTCATATTATATATTAGTTATTACTTTTTTCAAAACCAGTGACCTTTCAGAAATCAAATGCGTACCGTGAAGCCTTTTACATTTACATATACAGATTTATTTTCCTTTTAAAATAAAAGTGAAAATAATCTTTTTACTTTTGGCGTAACTTTATGATGGTTTTCAATTGAAAATACTATTAAATACATTCTCTTAGGAATTTTTAAAGCGTAGCAAAGAAGCAAAACGATTAACAAAATCCTTAAAAGGAAAACATATAAAACTGCACAACAAAACTTAGAATATTCATACATAGAAGCTACTGCATACAGAATGCTCATTGAACTGATGGTCGGATTGGATAGAGTTTTTGAAGTCATTTTGAATGTTTTTGATTTCACTGATTTGTTTATTTATGCATAAAGCATGCGATTTTTGCTGCATTTTGTGCCAGCATCAGCAGGATGCGGTGAGTTGGATAGGAGAGCAAGAGGCTTGATGCCCTCGAAGGGCGTAGGATGAATTTTTGAAACTTTGGCTAGAAAACTTAGATATTCCATGCGAATGCACACTCGCACGCAATAGATATGAACACGACTATGTGAAACGAAGAGTAAGGGAAGGAAAGGGAATAGAGGCGAGCAATGGGCTGCTGTGCTGTTAGTACGAATGAACGAATGAGTTTTGCAAACAAATCAAAATCAAAATCGTGTGCGAATGCGACCAAATCGTAAACACGGTCTGGCATTCGCTGCCTCCATTCGCTTCTTCTGTTGCCGTTGCCACTGCCGGAAACGGAAGTTGCACTACCAACCTAAAACGATTTCATTTGTGCCGAATAACTTTTGATATGCAGCCATCCAGTATCCAGCCTTTTGTGTGCTTATGTGTTTGTGTATGCGACTCTGTGTGCATTTGTGCTCGTGTCCTTGTCTGTATTTCTCTGCGTATATATGTGTGCGACTGTGTGTGTATGTGCATGTTTGACTCCTGGTATTGTTAACATTGACATGGGCCGGCTATCAACTGGCAAAAGTTGACTTGCCCCCAAGGCAAATCGTTGTCCAACTTGTAGCCCTTTAAAAAACCCATAAAAGCGAACTGTGAGGTGGGAAATAAATATTGCGTATATTGACATATATATTCTTTTCTATAACAAACACCCTGTAATAAACAGAATAGATGCGATTGAAAAGACCGGGGTAGTTTCAGACAAATCAAATTTGAAGTTCACTTTACATTTTCAGTTGAATAGATGAAACTATGTCGAAAAAATCAACTTGAAAATACTTTTAACCAAAACGGGAAACTTAGTAAGTTAGTACTTATGATTTTTAACTTACATTTTTAATTTTTTTTTATATTTTAGATTGTAAAATGTATCAAAGTTCAATATTACACGGAATTGAAGATCATTTTGATGGGTTTCCTTAATGAATGTAATGAACTGCCGACAGAAAACTAACCATTAAGTTTTTTAGATTTTTACCAAAAAAGACAATTAAGTGGTAAACACCAAGTCGAATGCCACTGGAGATGTATTTTTTCCCAGTACTTGTCCAATTTTCTTCGTTTTTTTCAAACATATTCGCTTTCAAGTGATGCGCCCAGGCAGTAGAAGGCATGAGGATAAAAATGAGGAGAATCGGCATAAGGAGTATTTCCAATGGCCATGTTGGTTGGATGGTTGGTTGGTTGCTTGTTGTTGTTGTCGTTTGGCATTCTCGTAAGAATTGCTAATAACCAATTTCGATTCAATTCAAGTGTCAGCACAAGACGACAAAGATGACGGCAAAACGAATAGGAGATAGAATGCTTGGGGAGACATTCTGGTGGGTAGGTGGGATGTGGTTTTGGTGAAGAATATGGGGATACAACTACAACCACAATCCACACGGGAAGCACAGCCAATTGAGTATTAATGGTCAGACTGTTGGCTGCTGGTGATGCTGATGCCAGCAAAAGTTTCCTGCGCAGAATTATGGCAACGGCAACGGCAATGGCAACCCACCGTCACACAGGCACAGACACAGACACAGCAGGTCCTGTCAGGGTCGTCCATTTGAAAGTAAAATCAAACATATTAGAAAAATGGGCGACCAACCAACCACTAGGGGACCGACAGACGCTGTCTCCTTTTACCACTCGCCCCCCTTTGCCCAATAGCGTTCGCTTGCAGAACCAGGAACCGATGATGATATATGAGATTAGCTCAAGTGGCTCCTCTATGGCAGCACGCCAAACTCAAGCCAACGAATGGCAGAGTTGGGCCAAAACCAAGAAAAATATTGGGGTGGGAGTCGGGGCGACACTTTTCTGTCGGATTTTATATTAATGATAAATTAAATTGTTCATTGACTTGAATAATTTTGTGCGTTGTCGTTTTGTTTTTGGGGTCGTTTCACATAGTTTTCCTCGCATTTCTCTCGCATGATGAATTGATGATATTTTGTGTGTGTGAATTTTTGAAGCTGTGCGGGTATTTCCGAATTAGTGTGCACATAACTCTATTATCCAGGCATTAGGACAAATAATTGATGGACCACTAATGCCATGTACCGAAATAATGATGAAATTTATGCCACCTAATACAAACATTGAGTTATGATTAGTGGAAGGAGGCGAGTCGAATCATGCGGGGTGCGGATAACTTCAAAACGAATTGAACATTGGAAATTGTAATAAATTTTCCAATATTATACAGTTTTGAGAGATTTACTTGTTTATATCCTGGGGGCAAATAATTCTGGGGGGGTATTGTGCGATGTTGTCAAAACTATTTTCGAGTCGTTGACCAGCGGACCGACCAAAATACACAAAAACAATTTACTGATTTTAACAAAAATTTTAATTAAACAAATTTTGTGTGCAAAGAAACGGAAGTTGCTAGCTGTAATGTTCAACAGCCCTGCCCCACTTTCCTGCACTTTTCAGCTCCCTTTCTTCGTTGGGGTAAAGTTTTCGCACGGTCTGGGACTTCCGCTTTAGCCTCTCGAAAGAGTCGTAGGAAGTTGGCTCGAATGCTTGGGCAATGAATTCAATTTTTGCACCATAAGTTGTGCCCAAAATAGCAGAAAAGTTGCTCAATAACACAGGAAAAATAATAAAAATTAAGGCAAAAACAACAACAACAACACAATGATCAAGCTAAAAAGGATGAACATGAAAATCTGTAGGAAATGTGCACAAAACTTTTTGGTCCCAAAGAAATACACAGGAAAAAAAGAAGATACTAAGAATGCAATTGGAATGCTGCCGCCAGCGAGTCAGGGTGGGCTCACATTTAAAGAAGGCATCGGTCTGACGAGGGAGTATGATAAATCTCTGCTGCTGAAGCATTTGAATGTCACCACCGACTCCGACTCTGACTCTGACTGGACCTTTTCGTTGTGGACCCTCGTTTTCGCTCTAACTCTGAATATGTCTAGACAACTCTAGGCAATAGAGTCATCTTAGGCGACCCTAAAACCAATGTCTGACTACCACTTAAGCGAGCTAAACATATAAATCTTGCAATGGTTGGTATTTGCCAACAACAGCAACAACACCAACAACAGGAACAATGTGCAATTTTATTGCCAAACCTCAGACATTGCGTATACGTAATGTAAGCCATGCTACCACCACAAATTCTACCAGCCAGCTGCCATGCATTGTGACCAAACCGTACTGAGACCAAAGCCAGGCATTCAGAGAGGGAAGAAGTGGAACCCAAAACTGGAGCAGGATTGCTTTGGGGCTTCCAAACGGAGTTTGACAGGCAGCAGGCAAACGAACGAATGAATCCTTTCTCCATTTAAAGCTTGCCAAGAAAGACAAATATTTTTCCCAATTTGAGTAAAAATTTTAGGATCATTAAAGTGAGTTGCTTTTCTCCCACACTCTCATCTTCTGTCGTATCTTTTTTGTGTGTGGGTGTGTGTGTCTCTGGTATTTGGAGCGTGTGCTGAGTGCCATAATTAAAAATGAAAAGTGAAAATAATATTTGCACTTTCCAAAACGAACAAGAAAAAAAAGAAACTGCACACACACAATGGACAAAAACCCACCACGACAACAACAACAGAATTGAGTAACCGACCACTTGGCTATTATTTATGTTAATTGTAACGAAGCTGAGGCGACGTTCATCATGCTGCCAGTTTGCTGTTGTTATTATTGTTGTTGTTGGTATTGTGGCCAGGACATACGTGACAGCAGTTGAAAAACGTAGTGCAAAACAATGAGCAGGGAGGTAGACAACTACTAACTAGTCGCACTGAGACTGTGGGTATGTCAAGTTGCAGCTCCTTTCACCAGAGCACAGTGTGCCGCAATGTGTTGGTAATTTATATAAATATCTGGTTCCAGATTTGCTGTTTTAGGTGGAATCTTTATATTCATGTTTTTGAAGTCACTCACCGTATAGTCTAAGTCAATAAAGTGTTATAGGTTTGTTAAAAGTGATTGTCAGTATTTTTTAGTACGACCTTTTTTTAAATATAAGTCAAACCTTGAATTTTTTTTAGGGTTCTTAAGCAAAATTTGCTGATAATGGTGGATTTTATAATAGGTTTACAGACTTTTTTGGAATAATCTACATTTTAAGATGGATTATGTTATGCTCTAGGATTTAATCTGATCATGATCATAATTCATGAAAGAGTATATATCCTAGTATCCTAAGTGTGAGGATTCACACTTATAAATATTTCAAATGATACAAACTAAAGTTACTGCAATTAATTGCTTTTTACAAATAATCTTGTTCCACTGTATCCGGAGACTGTCTGACAGAGGCAATGGCTCGACAATGTATGCATGTCTGTATTTGTATGTGTGTGTGTGTGAGTTTCAATGTGTGTGCCTGTTGGTGCGTGGCGTTATTAGGCTAATGGCTGCCCCGTGGGCATTCAAAGCTTTTGTCTAGCTAAAATGCTTTTGTACCCCATCTCTCGCAGCTGCAATGGCACCCAACCCACTAACCGACCGACCAACCACTACAACACCATTGTTGTTGGCCTCTCTGTTGCTGATGTCTTCTCTTCTCCTCCTGTTGCCTCCACTGACTGGCAGTCTCTGCCTGCAAATATGCAACGGCAGGCTTCCAGGCTAACTGCCAAAGCCACGCACAAAACGCATTGAGACACCATAATTGCAGCCAGTTGCCATTCGCCGGTCGTCTGTGTGTCATCGTCGTCATCATCATGATCATCGTCATCAACTCCATGCAGCATGCATGGATTCCACACAGCCGCTTCTATCTTCCACACCCAACCCCATTCCGTCCATCGTTGCGTCTCCCTTAGCATGGTGTGGGCGCAAGTGCGTTAAGTGCACTGACAGCAATTGCGTTGACAGAGAAGCAAAATGGGCCACACACTCAGTGCACGGCATTTGCAGAGCAGTTTATATTTAGTCTTCTCAACACAATGTCTGACTACATGACCGACCAACCGAACGCCCGCCAAACTGACTGACTGACTGACTCACTCTCTCCGCCATCCTAGTATGTTCATCCTTGGCTCTGGGCCTGTCACAAATAAATTTAACTTAAGTTGACTTGACATGCTGCCAATTGGCCGCGTGCGTGTTGCATTTACAATTGTGAATCGGGTCAATTTGAAAGTGAGCTTCTCGTCTCAAAAACTCTTCCTTCAACTCTCACTCGTTCCTGTTACTCTCGTTATGTGTGAAGGACCCATGGAACACGAGCTGAGCAAAATGGAGTTTTAGGTGAAGTAGACAAACAAGGATTTCAAGTATTTCGTTCTTGAAACGTGTCGTTTTTAGATGATTAACGAAAAATGCAAAAACTTGTAGTCTACAAAAGAAAGGACTTTTGTGAAAAAGTTTAATGATTTGTCACTAATTCACCTCGTATATTGTTTGACGAGCTATAAAGTACATCAAAAATATACATTTGTGTAGATCATGATCTATCGTAGGAACATATAAGCATAATAGTTATCCAACCTCTATAGACTACATTATATACATAACACAGATAAATATTAAAAGAGAAATTTTTAATTCTCACTTTGGTTTATTGATTTCAGTTGAACTCGCATTTATAAAATCGTTTCAGCTTTAATAAAATAAATTTTTCCTATCTTTTACATTCTTTGTTTCTCGTTTTTACTTTTTTTTGGTTCGGGGTAAGGCAGTTGGTTGTTATCCTTATCTAAATTAGACACTGTTTAGCTTTTTCATTCTTTTGTCCTGCGGAAAAAAAATGTTACATTGAAAATTATGAGATATATGAAATAAGAAAACTGTTCAAGCTGTAGGCCAACGGCCAACTGCTCTGATTTATGTGGCCTCGACTTAACACCGCAAAATCTGAGCTGAGGCTGTGTCAATTTGTTTTGCGTGTCCACGAAAAGGAAGAAAAGAGACAGAGAGAAAAGGCAACAAGAAAGAGAGAAAAGGCAAGCCAGCAGAGTCTTAAAAACTGGGCCAAGTGAATAATTAAGCGGTTTATAAACATTTGTCTCGGCCAAACGAGAAGGAAAAGACGCTGGTCGACTGGCCTACGCATTATTTATAACAGCTGGCCCAGAGTTGGTCGGTAACCAAGCAAACAGAAACGGCAACAGCTATCCAAACAAGACACATTTACACACACATACACACACACATACACAGAGAGTAACAAAGGCAAAAAATAAGTTAAAGTTAAACGCTAATTTGCAAAAAGGCCCTTAAAGTTAGGACCTGAACCTGGTCATGCATTGGGGCTGGGCATGGGACTGGCTGAAAATAAACTGCAACTATTTATTTTTAATCGCATGCTCCAATTGCAAAAACAATTTAAAATCAACTTGCTCGTTAAGTGAAGCGAACCAGTCCAGCCCTGTCCATTCCATGGGCCCTGAAGTTTCTCTAGTACCGGCGCCAGGTCCCAGTTCCCCTCCGTCTATACTTTTCGACTGCTGCAGCCGCTGCTCCTGCTGCATTTTCGACAAGTGCTTTTAACATTAAATATTCATTTACAGCATTAAGGGCACTCGAAGTCACGCGTTAACGGGGGAATGCACGGGTTACACCAGCAGCAGCAACAGCAACAACAACAAAAACCAGTGGCAGGTGAACGTGGCGCATCAAGCAAAACGGACACGGGCGTGCATTAAGTGAATATACTACATTTCGGCATGGCCAAAAAAGTGAAAAAAAAATTTAAAAAAAAACAAATCTTGGTCACCAGCAATGGACACCAGGTGCTAGCTGCAGGTATCTGCCAAGCATTTGATGGTATTCAAAGAGTCCGAGTCAAGCTACGAGCAACATATTATAAAAGGATCCATCGAGCCGAACCTTATCCTTACCATTGTTTCATTGCCACTTGTAGCTGTATCATTTTGTTTGTTTCAATTCCAGTGAAAGCTTTCTCAACGCAACTCAAAGCACACGAGAGCAGAGACTAGTTGAGTGAGAGAACGAGAGTGAGACTGAGAATGCTTTCTCTCAGCATTCTCTTCCACGAGAGAAAACGAGGAGACAGCCAATTGAGAATTGGCCTCTCGTTTCACTTTGCGGCAGCCAGCAAATGCGGCAAGCTTTTAGTTGCAAATGTTTGATAATGCAGCTTGGAACTTGGTAGTCCGACATAAATGGGTTAAGGCTTATATTAAATAATATTAATTATACCCTATATATGAAATGGTAGTCCTTGGTCCTTTAAAAATGACAAATGACAAATGCTTCACCCATTCTCTATTATACATATTTAGAATTTTGCAAGATATACTTATTAGAGCTAAAATACTAACATATGGTGTTAAATATACTTAAATTAAATAAGCAACTATTTAATTATGACAAGTCAATGATCGTTACTGCGAATCATGCCAGAAAAAAACATAAAATAGCGACTTAATCGCAAGCAAAAATTTATTCCACAGTATTCAACAAATCTTCACCTATCAAAGTTAACACAATCTCCTGAAATCAAGGTTAAAGAAGAGCATTTTGTAAAAATTCATCAATCGAATGACTTTTTATGTTCTTACTAACAACTTTACACTTGAATTTAGTAAATTATATTATTAAACACGATTTAGAGTCATATGAAAAATAAAGGTTAAAAATTTTTAGGGAAAAATATCTTCAACCTACAGATATTACAACTACTTCGAAATGGTTTGATTCCAACAATCTCGTACAATGAGATATATTTTTATTTACCCTGAAAATAAAAGTTCGAAATTTATTAGTTTTATACTTTAATTAAGTTTAGTGAGAAGATTAGAGAAATAATTAGTATAATTAATCTTTTAATCGTCGTGTTTACGTCTTTCATCTTCTTGACACGACTTGAGTCACTTGACTACTTGCTAATATCCCTTCTGCTCTTTCCTCCTACTCATTCTTAAGGGCTGGTTGTGCAATAAAATTGTGAAAACATATTTCTTACACTAAGCATAATCGGTGCTAGATATGGCTTATTATTTTGGAGGGAGAATTGCGATAAATTTTAACAGTTTTAAATTTAAAATCTTGGCTTTGAGGAGGATTCCCAACCGACCAACCAATAATATTTTAATTAAACCAACATATTATCGGTCTTTATGAATCAATCATTTACAATTTAGATTATAATTTGTATTCATTATTTTTCACAGCTCTGATTACACATACGCCCTGTAGACCATTCTGAATGTTCTGTCCGTTTGTGTTAACGTTTATGCGGTACATTGACCTTAACAAAAACTATATTGTCTAAGCCTCATATCATAAACATATTTATGCACAATTAAACACAAAATGAAATACTTTTTTATGCATGACAATTATGCGTACAGAAATTTGTTCTCTAAGGACCACGAAAAACATTTGCAGCTTTTGTCCAAATGATTAATGAATGAATGAATGAATGTGTGAGTTGGTGTGGCATGTCTGTTTGCGTGGGTGGGAAAAGAAGGCATATGGGTGTGGGAGGAAAGACATCTGTGTGAGCAAGTAAGTGTGTGGGTGTGTGTGTTGGAAGTTGACATCATAATTCGGTCATTGCTGTCAGAACGCGTTGACAGTTAAAGTTATTATAGGCTAAAAGGCAAAAGGTCTGCATCTGAAATTAATTCTCACAAAATTTAATTAAATACAAAATCAATGCAAAACATTTGCCCAACATTTTTTGTGTTAGAAATATATAAACATATATATATACATTCATGTGTGTATAAATTGAAGATAAAAAGAATATAGAATACGCACATACAAGTGCAAGTGCTCCAAAATCTGCGCGTAAAACTGTCAGGCACTTGAAAATTTATATGCAAGGAGCATGTTGCCGCGAGTGGCGGCACATGGTGCCAAACATTTGCCTAGACAAGCCAAAAACACAAAGAGTCAGTAAGCGAGAAAGAGCGCAAAAGTGTGTGTGAGTGAGGTAGAAGGAGGGGGCTATAGAGAGGCGCGCATTTATGCCAAACACATTGGCAAACATAAAAATTTAAACATGCATAGGCAAAAAGTACAACAACATAGAATACAATTCAAACACATAAACAAACAAGAAACTCGAATTTGAAAAGAAACAAAATACTTTGGATCGACCAATTTGATACCTGGTGTAATAATTAATTCAAAAGTCAAAGGCAAGATAAATTAAGTTTAACATATACATACATGAGAAAGCTAATCAATTAAGTGAAAAACTTGCTAATTTTTGGTAATGGAAACGAAAATTATAAATTTGCTTTGAATAATCACTCCTTAATGACAGTTAAAAGAATATTTTAATATTTTTAAAATAATTGCACTTAGCTAATTTTTAGTTGTTTTATTTGATCAATACAAATACAAGCTCAAACCAATACTTATGATAACAAAAACATTAAAAAATGAATAACAAAAATAGAATAGACCCAAAAATTAAAACTTCTTTCACAGTATTTCAGAATTCTTTGAAGGACTTCATACTATATTGCCTTAGAACTAATACTTAAAAAATTAATTTTTAAAAATATAGATTACGTAGATTAAGATGTAAACATTTAACATTTCTAGCAAAATTAACCAAAAAAATTAATAAATAAATAAAAAATCAAGAGTAAATCGTGCTTGTAACACAAATGAGTTCAGGGTTATGGATATTCATAATTTATTTGGAACATTTATATAATTTTCTTTTCCGTTTCACCACATCAAAAGATAGGTAATCTTCTCAAACCTATAAGTCGTTTGCTAACCGTTTCAGGTATTCAAGTAGCTAATATACCCAATTTTTTATATAAATTTCTAAAAAACTCTAAGGGATCCGAACATCCTCAAGGAAGTCAAAGCTTGTTGTTTGCTTAGCCCCACGGACTGCATGAGGTCGCTGCGGTGTCTAAGCAGCTTAAGTAGCAGTGGCGTACACACACACACCCATACACACACACACATACACACACACTGCTGAAAATATATGCGCCACATATTTGCATATTTGCGTGTTGCTTAAAATATTTTCGCTCTCGCTGCGCCTGATTATGGCGCTTAAAGAAACACTTAAAAAAGGAAGCTAACAACAACAGCAACAACAAGGACTCGACAAGTGCCAAGCGCAATTGGGGTTAATATCCTTGCACGAAAATACCCCCACAACCAAACACACACACACACACACACACACTGACTTGACTCGACTTGGCATTCACATTTTTTGAATTATTTATGGTTAAGTTTATGGTAAAATTTTTGACTTGAATTTATTTGGCCCTGAGGCATTTTCTGCTTAGAATTTTTTGTGTGTTTGTATTCCTTTTTCTCCACTTTTTTTTTTGGTTGTTGCTTTTTTTCCTTTTTGAGTGTCATGAAAAATACGCAAAAATTAATAAAAACAAAAAAAAGCTGTTGCATAATAAGCCAGATTGTTGTTGTTGTTGTTGTTGGTGGTGGTGGTGTTGGTGTTGGTGGGGCTGATATTATTCTTGGTGTTGTTGCCCCTTTGCGTGCCAGCCAAATTAAAAGCCAACAATGTCTGCAAACAGCTATTTGGAGCCAAATGAAGCAAAACTAGGCGACGTGTTGTTATTTGTGCCTTTTCTCTCCTTTTTGTTACTTTTGGCTCAGAATAAGAGAGATTTTTGTCGCCTAGCGCCTTGACTGGGCCATAAATTCACTCAGGTTGCCGCATTTCGTTGTTTTTTTTTTTTTTGCAACCAAAAAATATACTGAAAATAAAATCTAGGGTAAATTGGGTATATACGCAAAAAAAGTGATCAGATTTTCTAGCAAATATAATGAAATTTTTGGCACTAGACTTTTAATTTTACTTTCATTGATTAATTTATAGAAAAGTACCTAATAACTAATAAAAATGCTTTTAAATCCAATTAATTTCAAATTTGGCTTTTCTCTTTTTAAAAATAAAAAAAAGTGTTAGCTTAAATTTCAGATAAAAAAGATTAAACAAATTCTTGGAAATTTCAAATGAATACCGTAACAAAAACACAACGGAAAGTTTTGTTAAATTTAAAAATGAAACTATTTGGAAAAACTATTCATTTACAGGAGTTTGGCAAGAAGCATTTGCAGTCTTTATTCACAGTAAGCTGTGTTAGTTAAAAGTTAGACAATTTAATACCTGAATGGCTGGTATCAAATTAGTCGAGTTTGATGAAAACTTTTCCAGCAGATAGCCCTTTGTATGTGTGAGTGTGTATGTGTTTATTTCAGTGTTTTGTGTATGTGCATTGACATTTACAAAGTGAGAATTTAATTAAACTTAATGAAAGTGCATGAGTGTTACGCCTTGGCAGAAGGCCAGCAATAACAGAAAAAAGAAACACACAGAGCAACAAAATACAAAAAAAAAATAGGAAAAAAATGGGAGAGAAACTTTAGTGGGCACTTGGCAGGCAATTTTTTCGGCCATTGCCATGTTCTGTTTACGGCCAGCCATTAAAGGACCTGCAATGTCCATCATCAAAAGAAGAAGGGTGGCAATGAGGTGTGAGCGGTAAGGGGTGAGAGTGGGTAGTGAAGCCCATTGATGGGCTTCATCCAAAAAGCTGCACCACACTGCGTATGCTTAACAAACAAAATCGAAATCGCCCCAAAACGAAATCGAAGCCAAGAGCTCTTCGCTAGTCTGACCCAAATTTGCACTTTCAGCTGCATTGCGTCCGCACTAATACACACAAACACACACACACACATGGTCGCGCACTCTTTTACGCACACACACACGTACACACACACAAATACGCACACAATGTTGGCTTACAATGCGTATGATTAATTTAAGCATTGAAGTGGGCGGAAGGAAGTGAGGAGTGAAATCTGCGGGCTGCCGTGAAGCAGCTTTTGGCTGCTGTGGCATTTTCTGGTCGATAAATTTAATTTACACAAATTAGTCGCGCATAGTCGTCGTAAAAACGCAATGGAAAGCGAAAGAGAAACAAAACAGAAGTAGGAGCGCAAAAGGCGAAAAGCAGTAACAGAAGTAGAAACAAAAGTGGACAAAAGTGAGCAAAAGTTGAGCATAAAAAGTAAAAGAAAGCTAATTAATTAAAACACCTTGGCCATGCGGCCAACTCAGTCCTTTTTGGGGGGCGACAATCAAAATAAGCTCGACTTAGCTATCACTAATTATAGTTGACTAATCAATACTCTAACTCCAAGTGCAGGTTTAATCACTATGATCGATATCTACTTACTACATATCTACTTATTCCAAGTTATATGGGCTCATAAAGTTTGTTGAAATCTGAAAGGTTCCATTAAGACCTATTCGACTTGTATCTTAGCTTGCGAAAGGTATGATACGTATTGTTAAGTAAAGAATTCCAAATGGAAAACCCAAATTTCGATGAAAAGTTAATTTGAGAAAAAATTAGACTTCAAATCCCAAACTATGAACAGAGTCTTTTCTTTTTGCCATGTAGTTAAAATGAAAGTGTAGAAGTGATTCGAATTGTGAACAATTTCATGTTGGCTTGTGCAAATTAATTACCCAATATCTTGGTTGTTGTTGTAAATGTCCATTTGCCATTCACCACGCCCCATGTCAATGTCGTTGTGTTCTTTTTGGGTAAGCAAAACTTTGTGTATCCCTTTAAGTTGAACTTTTAGTAATGCGTTAGTGTAACACACTTTAATGCGTCTGTGGGTGTCTGTATTTCTGTGTGTGTGTGTGTGCTTTCAATGTCTTTTTGGTTGCCCATCAATCTCCCAATAATTTTGCAGACTTTCCGGTTTACACTGATTGAAGGAGCAAATAAAATATGCGAGTCCACGATCATTGGCTGAAATTCAAAGTGCAAATTTGCCAAGGCTTGCCCAAGCACAGCACGCACGTATGGACTAGACCCTTGAGTTGGTTGTAGTAGGGCACCAGCGAAACTGGGTACGGGACTTAGGTCTTGGGCCTGGGAACCAATCCCTAGGTCATCTCATCCACTTGCTGTGGGGCTGTCAAGCGTGCGCGTTTTCATTTCATTTCGCTTTCGCTCTGCTCACTCTTAAGACTCACTCGAGCATTGGGCGCTGAGTGGTAATTTATGGCTACGCATTTGGTTTACTAATAATATTCGTAGCCAGTAGGAGATGGACTGCAAGGAGTAGTTGTATCAGCGTAGGAGCAGGTTTCCGGGCTAATCACATGACTGTTCGTTCGTTTATTCTTTCGCTCGTTTATTCGTTTCGATTTTTTCTGCCGTCTTTTGTTTACCTAAGCAATAACCATAAATTAATCGAGAAGGAACATTAGCCATTAGTCTTTGTATTACGCTTTATGCTTTGTATTTTTAATTATGTGTCTAATTTTTATCCCCCCATCTCTCCCTCTCTCTGTTCGCAAACCACTTTTCTACACACACACACACACACACATGAAGTATAGGAAATATGGCGTGTCGAGCTGTTAATTGCCTCTATCAATGCGGTTTCCTGTCTATTTTACATGTGTTTATATCTATCTATATGGTTGTTGTTAGTGGTTTTTGTTGGAGTTTTTGGTCCTATTGTTCTATCCTGACTGCCTAATTGTGTGTAATTCTATTCTGTTGCCGTGTCGGGTCAACACAGAAATTAGTATACAATTTTCGATATTTTCCCCTCTCGCTTGTCTGTGCGTATGTATGTAAGTGTGTGCCTGGCATTGTTAAATTTTGTTCAATATAATTCTATGTGAGTGGCATATTTTAATAAATCAAACGAGTTGGTGTAAATATCACCATAGGTAATAATCTTTTCAATGATAGCAATGAAGTAACACTATATTTTTTAATCGGAAAGTAAATAGAGGCTTACATGCCAATAGAAAATGGATTGTATATCAGGAGCAAGAATCGTATGAAAACAAAAAACTAAGAAAACTGATCTAACTTCTCTTCTGGCGGGAATGGTCTGGAAATTCTCTTTATTCACCTGACTCAACTCAACATTTATTGCCTAAAACTAAATAAACAAAATCATTCAATTGTAACCGGGACTGTCCTTGCTTAAGTTCTTTATTCAAAGCGCTCAATAAAGATTAAAGATCTTGAAAAAAGATTCATCTTGAGCAGAGTATCTGATATTTGAGTTACTCTGCTCAAATTGAACCTTTCCTTCTCTAAATTTGTTCTAATTTGTTTAAAAAAAAATTGCAAAACGCAACACACATGTTTGTACTTAAGACGTTTTATTTGGCTATAGGCCTACATTACAACAAATAATTACATAAACATTTGATTGTGCAGGTGAGTCATTCAAGAACATATAAGAAACACATATGTACGTATGTATGTGTACCAACTTAGTATACACAAAAAATATAATCCAAAAAACGCAAGTCATTTATATACAATTTGTTGCTAGTTGCATTTCGAAGTGAATAGGAAAAAAAAAAACAAAAAAAATCATAGCTCAATGTCAACTAGGTGCGAAACAAAATTAGTTTACACTTGAACTTTTCACATATACCAAAATCTCACACTTCCCCTCTTGGAAAACCTCAACCACCCCTTATGCACCTCACCTGTTTGACCCGCCTTCTTTGAGCGGGACCACTGCAGTTGCCATTGCATTCGTGTTCATGCATAAACAAAATGGCTGCTGCAGCAAACCGGAAACTGACAGCAAACGACATTTGCGATATGCATCATATGTCCCCCTGTCATCTCCCCTACCCCACCCACAGTACCATTTCTCTACGTCATATGCCGCTATCCGCTACCCACCCACCAGTCCCGCTGTCAGAGCTACTTGGCATATTTCTGTCGTGTCATTGTTTCTTGTGCGCCTTTTTTGCAGCTGCTCTGGCTCCTCTTTCTCATCCTGCTCCTGTTCCTGTTCCTGCTCGTCCTCCTCTTGCTGCTGCTGTCTACGATTGTTAGCCATGCAGGTGCAATTATGATGGCGGGACAGCAGCGCAACCAGAGATGAGTGAGAGGCGGCGTGGTGTGCTGTTGGTGTCAGCGACACATAAACATTACATCATCAGGCAACTTTTTGTAGCTGTCATAAAATGCCAGCAATAACAGCAACAACACGAGCAACAGCAACAACAGCACGATGACAAAAACTTGCACATGAACCAAAAAATTTTCAGGAAATACTCTTTCTTATGGATAATAATTTTAGGCAATAAACAAAGTCAAAAGATCATTTCAAATTGTCATAAAATTTATAGTGGCTATGCTTGATAGCTAAAACTTACAACAAAAAATTTGTAACTCTTCGCTCTCTTGGTACTACAAATTTGCACAATTATCTATTAAAAAAATATTATTTCGATCTAAAACGATCTAAAACGAGTGATAAAATATCATTTTTGGCTGTTCAAGTTAATTTTTATCGCCGGATATAACAAACACATTTGTCAACAATTAAATCTGCCACATTGAAAAGAATATTGTTGAGATCAGAAAAAAGACTTACACTAAAAATTAAATAAAATATACAGGAAATACAGGAAGAACGAGTTTGTGACCAACTTAAAATGGTCGGGTTAATGACATTTCAATGAATTTGATTTCTTAATATCAAAAAAAAGTATGATTACGCGAATTTTAAACCAACTATAACAACGGCTAAACAACCATATTAACCATCAAACTAAAACATACAAGTCCAAATAATTGTACATATACAAAAATGAAATGTCTAATTAAAAAATATAGACAAGAACTAATTTTTGTTTTGATGTTTGTAAGATAGTTTATGTTTCTTCTAACACAATTTCTAATTGATTTCTCATGTATTGGAATTGCAATTTTTTGTTATAGTTTGAGCCATCACAAATATTGGTTACCTTTGGGGCATGAAAGGGTAAATAAGATGCATGCAAAAATGACAACAAGAAGAGCAACAAAACAGCGAACAAGGAGAACAAATGAATGCAGAGGCAAAAACAAGTAACTACAACAGGAGCAGAAGTTGCAGCAGAGGCAGAAGCAGCAGGAGCAGCAGCACATATCCTGCTCTTGCAGCATTTCCTGCTTCTGGCTAAGCCGGCATGCTAAATCCTTTCATTCGCCCCGTTCTCCCACCGACTCCCACTCATGTCATGGCTCTAATGAGCTGTGTGTGAGAGTGAGTAAGTTTTCTATATATGTATTTGTATATCTAAAAGTGTGTGTTGAGAGTGTGTGTATGTGTGTGCCAGTTGCTGCATTGTTGTTGACATTTCAGTTGGCATATGATGCTTGTTAGTGACGTTTTCTTCTTTCTGTATGTTTTTTTTTTAGCCAGATGCTGCCGTTGCATCTGCTGATGGTGATGGTGCTCCTCTGCTATGTTTTATGTGATCCTCGTCGCTGGGTTTTGTGAAATATTTTCATGAGTTTTGACAGTAATGTGTCGCAATGTTTGTCCATGCCTTTTTGTCTGCCTGGCAGCAGGCAACATCCATGGAGGAACAACCTCCAACCATGGCCAGAAGAGCGACGAGTGCGAGACATGTTTGTCTCGTTGTAGCGAGTGTTTAAGCGTTGATTACACTTTCGTGTTTTTGGCGTTGCCTTGTCACTTCTGTTGCATGCGTCTGTCTACTCGGCTGTTGTGCTAGTTATTGTTGTTGTTTCTTCTTCCTTTCTTTCTATTTCCTCTTGTTGTTTCGTTGTTCTGTTGTTCATTTGCCGCATCCGACTATCTGTCTGTCGTTTTGTTTGCTTATGACAACTATTTCACAGGCGAGAAGTAGAGAAAGGCGGTGGGCACATAAAAGTGCATTTGTCTTTAGCTACATTTTGTTAAAGTCATTCTCCAAAATAACAAATGGTAAGCGAACAAATTGCATGAGACAAAAAACTATTACCTTCAATATTTGTCAAATTCTAGAAAAAATACAAAATCGTTAAGAACAAAAAACGCGATCACAACACACTCAACATCGTGGTCCAGTGGACCAGTGTTGTAAGCTTCGATTACTGATTACTTTTTCGTAAATGTGTATGCGTGGGAATCAGCTTAGAACAGCATGAAACAGTTAGAGTGACCAGAAGTGGCGAGTGGTTCAGTGGGACCAGACAGAGCTAGAGCAAATTAGCTTTACGGCTTCACTAGCTAGACGGCTTCACGTGTAATATTTTTCTAGAACAGATTAAATTCTAGTATCATTTTAAGTTAAATACTTCCCAGATTAAATACTGAAAGTTCTTTCAACAAAAATGTTGGTATGAGAGTAAGTAACGACAGCTGTTATGAAATGGGACTGACTTGCTAAAGTATTTGACATTAAGAATGCCACGAAAGGAAATCATTTATAATCGATTTCGGAATGTCTAGACACTGAATAGCAAATGAAAGTCAATCACAAATGAATAATTTGTATATATTATTAATATACACACATGGCCCAATTATTAGTAGCTTGAAACAACCTTAAGGAACAGTATTATAAATTAGGCATAAGCTAATAAGTTAAGGCAAATAAAAAAGTACCAAAGGTACAATGGCCATAATAGGATAGAGCAGTAGATTATGTCGCTTATAATTTTGGCAGTTGAAAACTTTAGGGTAATTTTAGCAACATTATTAAAGAATCCCACAAGTATGATTAAAATATCGTATTTAGACAAACTCGAACTAAACGATTTTAAGATTATTTCATTTGCTCGCCAATTCTGTTATATAAGACAAAAATACATTAAACATTAAAAAACAAAGGAAACGATTTGGAAACTTTTTAAAATTTAAGGTCGACGGTCCCTTAAACATTTCTGATGAGTAAATAAACTATAATCAATTTATATTGGTGTTCCGGCAAACAAGCGAACGAAAAACGAAACGGAAAAAATAGCCCATCATGCAATTAATAAAACTGGTGTGTCACATTTTTCCGGTTTTTTTTTTTATACAAATTGGTTGATATTCATTACATTTTTGCAACCGACCAACATTCGATTTGTACTCAAATTCGCAATGGTTTAAATTAATAAAGGTATGTAAATATGTATGCACTTTGATGTAAATAATTGCATTTGGCTAGGAGCCAAATTAAAATGAAATGCTGTCATCATTTTTGATGAAATGTCAAATGTTGGGATATTACGATTGTAACTGACGAATCGACTGACTAAACGACTGACTGACCTATTGACTGGCTGGCTGACTGACTGACTAACTGAATGACTGAGTTGGTAGGTCCACAAATCTTGTTGCAATGTCTGGTGTTGATTGCCACAATGGGCATATTCTATGCTAGACTAACACTGCCCAAGCAAACAAACACTCGACACTCTCTCAACACACTCAATTCACTCTCTCTTTCCTTTTCCTCTCTTTCCCTCTTTCTACATACACACAACTGGCAACACAAATACACACTCAATGCGAGTATTTGTAACAAGCGATATTTCATGTACATGCCATATATCAATGTCACTTTACTTTGGCAAACAGTTTCAGTTAATACACAATCAATGTACCAATGTGTTATCAATAATAAATTGCCGGCGATTTATCAGCCATTGCAACAACAAGAACAACAGCAACAACAACAACAACATTGGCAACAAATACGTAGTACTCTACTAGCTAAAGTCTTAACTTACTTTGCAACAAGAAAGAGACTGAAGAGAGCTCGACTAGCACGATTCTGAGGGATGTAGAGCGACCAATAGCAAATATTATATTATTGACTGACCTACTAAGCTTACATCCATGTTTCAATTATGGTAAATTTATGTCGTTTAAATATACAAATTTAAATATTTATAGAGTTAGGAACTGTTTCAAATTGAGCATTTAGTTCAGTACTTGTTGCTTTTGATTTTAAATTTAATTATTATTTAATTATTCTTCAAAAGTTATTTACAGGTTCAAATAAGTTTAGTTATTTAACGGAAATTATTTGATCAAATACACAAGCTTTAACTTTAAAATATTTTAGCAATTATATGATAAGAATAACCAAATAAGGTAATAAGATATAACCAACTGATAAATTTCTTAATAATGTTTTAAAAGTTTAGTTATACAATTTAACTATTTCATTGAAATATTTTTGCTTCACTTTCACCTTCTTGAAAAATTAAATTTATTCACATATGTTGATTACATAATGTAGCATACTTATTTGGGCACATAACTGCAACGAGTTAATTTTTTTATACTCTTATGAAATTATTCATTTTATGGAATGTTCCATGATAATATTTTTACGATTTTATCATTCTAATGAAACAATGTAGTTACTCTCTTATGCCTTGCATCCGTACGGGGTATGGCAACGGAGACATTCGACTCTCGCTCTCCCTCTCTCTCTCTTCACCCACTCGTTGAGGGACTTTTAAATCTACACCCAAACCGCCAGCCATATACGAAAGTCAAACATAAATCGCTCTCACTCAGTGTGTGTGTGTATGTGTAAAAATTACGGCTATGTGTATGTGCTGCGTGTTTGTGTGTGTTGGGAAGTTATGTATGTGCAGCATGCAAAACTGTGCACGTGCCCAGTTGAAGTGTATAAATGTGCTGGTGCTGCTCCGGCTGCTGCTGTTGCTCCTAGTGGTGGTGGTGATGGTGGTGCGATAGTGGTGTGTTCCCTAGTGAGTGGAGTTGAGAACAGAACGAACTTACCATTCTGCCCATCGACCGACAATGCGAGTCATGCGGTGGACTCATATCGGATGACAATTAGGCCCTGGTCATCAATTCCAAGTGCACAAGCGATAAATCTTTGGTAATTGTATACGTGTAAGTGTGCGTGTGTGAGGAGTATGTGATATGTGTGTGCAAGGCACGCGGAAGAGCTCTAGAGAGCAAGGCCTAATACCAAGACCAGGTTAAGAGTTGCCCGAAAATATCTTTTGTGAATTGTACTTTTTGTTTTGTTGGTCAACCAAAAGGGAAAAACTAAGTGGCTTAAATTTTTCTCTTTTCTTGGAATCGAATTTAACATCATTTGCTTTGAAATGCATTTATTATTTTGTAATGACAAATTTGTTGCAAATATAATTTAAATAATTAATAAATATGAAAGGAAAATGCATTAGGAAGTGAAAAAGCAGACAAGAAGATGAGGGGAAAATCCAAGAATGGCGGATGCAGGATGCTGGCAGCAACTAAAAGTTTCTCATTAAACAAATATTTTCACAGCAGTTAAAATTTATGTTTCCAGCCAGAGACAATACATACACTCGCACATACATTTACACCCATACAAAATATAAAATTTATGCTTGGCAAGTCTTAGAGGACATTGCAAAGGACAGAGGGCAACAGACGCAATGGTTTGGTTTAGGTTTCGGGGTCGGAGTGAAACGATAATGCAGCAAGTAGTGCAGTATAAACAACAAGAAGAGGCAAGGGCCCCTCAGCAAGGACATGCCAAAGGACACATAATGCAAACATGTGACTTCCGCATGCGGTGCAAACACTTATACACACACATATACCTACACCGACGAACACAGATACGCACTGGCACACGCACATTCATAAAGTTTAAGCCATAGTCTCATAGTTGTTAACAACTCGAGCAAGAGCAGGCAGGCTGGTTGGCAGGCAAGCAATGAGCCAAGCTTCTTGTGTCCTTCCGACCGCCTGTATCTTGGTTTGTAAAGCACTCCCCGCTGTCTTCTGTGGGATGAGAGCGGGTGTGAGAGGCAAAAACAGTAGGCAGCAGCATAATGTGAAATAACTTATTGCCCTTAAAATGTCATTTATGTCAACGGTAGAGATAAGTTACGTATTCTCTCCCGTCCTCATCTTTCCGTCTACAGCTCACCCGTTGCATGACAACAATTAAAGTCAACAGGAAATGTGACACATTTACTTTTGCAAAATAATATTTTCAATTATTTAACTAGATAAACTCGACGTGATTTGCTTCTATATAGAGCCCGGCAAATGCTTAGTCCATGTAATTTAACACATGTTTTGCGTTTTACCATTGACACGGCCCGAAGCGTTAGGCATTTCCAAAAACTAATTAGCCAGGCCAACGGCCCATCAAAAGCACCAACAAACAACAATAAACAAAAGGCAACAGCAACAGCGACAACAACGACAACAATTTGGCCAAAAATTGTGCATTTTGCTGTGGTTTCAATTTTCAATTTCTCTATATACATACTTACATATATGAGAGTTTCATTGTGTTTGCATGTCTGTGTGTGTGTGTGTATCTGTTTATGGAGAGAATCCTTTGACAGAATGAAAAATTCCATTTTCCCCATGGGTAATTTGAATCCACACTTTTCCGTTGCATTTTCAACAAATTTTCATTTAAACTTGTCTATTCTCAAAATAGTTTGTACACTGCAAGAAAACTAAAACTAGTTAATTTTTTTTTGAATTTAAAAATAAAAAAAAATTTCGAATATTTTCCAACACTTTAAAGTGTATTGGAAACTTTCTTTTTAACATTTATGATACAACACTGGACAATAATTGCAACTCTGCTGTCAAAATCTAAGACTATCGATATGAAACTTTAGAACTTATCGGATGTGCTTTATCGTATATAAAGTCAGTAGTTTGCAAATTATTTTAGTTGTGTATTACAGCTCGCAGAGTACAGGTCTTTCTCCCTATTTTTTTTTTAATCGTTTGATATTGGTTTTTCCTTTTGTCGAAAACTGATAACATCTTATTTAATTTTCATCCACTTAAAATGCTTTTTATTGGAAAATTAATAAATAATTATAATTTTCCTTAATTTAAATATACCTACTTCAATTATCTAATATTCGGCGTATCTTAATCTTAAATTGTATCTTTTCTACATACAAATCTATCTAATTCCACGAATAGTGATGCTTCCTGGATCATATTTTGTTTGTCACCATTTTCATTTTAGTTAAAAAGTGGTAAATCACTTGACACGTTTTTAAGTCTATGAATTCAAAAAATGTGACGAAACAATTAACTAATGTTTTGTCACATTTTTTATATTATAAAATTCTTTTTTTTTTTTTTGTGTAAAGCTTTAAATACCAAAATGATTTCGCGTCATCTGATACCATCTTGTTTTTATTTCATCCACTTAAAATGTTTCCATTGGAAAACTAACAAAAAAAATGCAAGATTCGCATGTCTAAATATTTTCCTTAATTTGACTATACCTACTTCAATTATCTAATATTCGTCATATCGTAATCAAAAATCGACAAATCGATCCAAACTAACGAAGAAAGATGTTTCTCCAATCAAGTTTTCCTGTTCCCCATCGATGACAACTTTAAATCAAGTACGTTTCCATTTCAGTTGAAAAGTAGTAATATACTAATATTACCTTTTATGCATTCAAAAAATGTGGAAAAACATTTGTAAATAATACTTATAAAACTCAACTTTTTCCCTTGTGTGTAGCTTGAAAACATGAAATACTAAAATGGTTTCGCGTCATCTGCATTAATTTACTGAGCGAGTTAAATGGAAATAAATATCAGCTATATGATCTGCCATGAAAAAGTCAACTTGATTGTCTGACTGAAATAATGATAATGTTCATCAGCACTGGCATCTATGTACATATTGTCTAGACATTGTAGGTTGATTGAACTCAATTTGCAAAGGGCAAAAAATTAAAAAAGCGAAACGAATACTCGACATATGCAGCTGCGTCTCGTTGCTGAAACTCGAGAACCAAAATAACCGAAACAAAATAAAAGCCATGAAGTCGGACACATAAAAATTTAAAGCCCTCCTTAAGTATATGTTATGAATCTTCGCGTGTGTGTGTATGTGTGTGTGGCGGGGCACATATATATAGGGCATTTAATTAATGTTTGCTTTAGTCGCAAGCTTTCTGCAATTCTCTGTTTTCCCTTCCCAACACTTATCAAGCAACCAAAGTGGCATAGTCATGCCGCTAAATCCTTGAGTGGGCTGCTGCAAGTCATGATGATTATGTCGAGCTGATGAAGTGTGTCCTTGTTGTCCCTTTTGCGTATACGCAAACACAAAGAGATTTCATTGAGACCGATTTTGAGTATTATCCATTAAAGTGAATTCACTTGAAAAGGAATATTTGAACATTGAATGAGGAGTCTTAACTTGGTATCAAATTAATCGATTTTTATAGCACGTTAGAGTGAAAGAGTTAGGAACACATTAATTTTGAAATCTAACAGATTAAAATTATAGTTCTAGAGAAATTTATTTATACTTTAGCATTTTAATAAATTTAACTTTGTTAACCCTCTTATTATTTCTTGGCTACGCCTTTGAATCAAGGCAAACATATTAAATATAATTTGATTTGCACATTATTTGCTAATTAAAGACACTTGCGATTTCATGCATACCTATGACAAGAAGATTTTCCTCTGATATACCCAAAATTTAACATTTAAATAGAAATTTATATCAATATACTTAAACACAAACGAACAAACAACCGAAATTTAGTCTTTGGACAATATGAGGCCCATATCGTTTGCTTGTTGTTTTCACTTGAATAAACTTCTGTAGTCCTGTTGTTGTTATTATTGTTGCTGCTACTGCTGCTTTTAGTGGTGCTGTTGGCCATATTCTACATCTACGAACAAGTTGATTGTTATTAATATAGTCGTTTTGACTAGGCGACAGACGACAGAGCAATTGTTGTCAACTGTTTGTCTTGGTGGCTGGCTACGATGAACAGCACCACTACCGAAATTGCAATAATGATTCTTGAGCAGACAAATACACTTGATGAAGCCGTACACAACACACACACATACATGAATACCAACCAACCCCCACCCACCCACACATAAGCAAAGGTTTTTATCAAGATTAAGACCAAGTCAACAAGAACAACTTATTCATCAATTTGTGTGTAATTCCAAAAATAGTCAGTGTCTTATATCTGTTGTGTGTGTGCCAATGTGTGTATGCTAGTGTGCGTGAATCGAGATGAAGGCCATTGCTGAGGCAACACAAAAGCAACATCATGGAGCAGAAACAAACAAAGCTCAACTAGTTCTACTGGCATTAGTGCCATTAAATGAAATCTCTGTATTAATTGTGCCCACAGAACTGTGCTACAATTTCTTTCTTTCCCACCTGAGAAATGGCCTTAATCCGGAATTAGAGCTGAACTAGCTAAACTGGGGCATCTCTGTATAAAATTTTCTATTTATTTATATACATTTGCATAAAATTAAAGTTTTTATATTTTGGGCCTTCTCAATAACTACATATATATTCTTGATCAGCACGACGAGACGAGTTCATATAGCCATGTCCGTCCGTCTGTCCGTCCGTCCGTCCGTCTGTCCGTCTGTCCGTCCGTCTGGATCAACGCAAACTCCTCCTAGACTGTTAAAGCTACAGAGCTGAAATTTTGCATGTAGGCTTGTATATACTGCAGGCGTTGTATATCTCGGATTGAGCCGGATCGGATCACTATATCATATAGCTCCCATACAAATGGCAAAGTCACGAACAGTGACTTTTCTTAATAATTTCGTTATTTTCTAAGCTATCATGATCATGAAATTTAATATTGGTGAGTTAATTACACATATAATTTGATCAAGATCGGATGACTATATCATATAGCTCCCATAGGAACGATCTTTCGAAAACAGTGACTTTTGTCAATAACTTCGTCACTTTGTGACGCGATTGCTTTCAAATTGAACATTTGTTAGTTTAATATATCTGTTAATGACTGTGCCAAATTTGATAAGGATCGGGTAACTATATCATATAGCTCCCATAGGAACGATCGGTGGAAAACAGTGACTTTGATCAATATCTTCGTTATTTCCTATGTAGGCCGTTCTTTCGGAAACATTAGCCTTTTTAGCTTAAACGTTTTTCCACTTTGATGGCTAAAGGTATGGAAAGAGTTACCAAAAAAATTGCAAGGGTATACAAACTTTGACGCGGTCGAAGTTAGCCCCGGCCCTCTGGTTTTTTCAATGATTTATATCATTGGCATTTAATATTGCAGCCAAAATGAAATGATGTTTTTACTTCATTATAGAGAAAGCATTTCAACTTCTTGCCACCTTTATTAAGTTTCAATACCCAGATCGGTTTAGCGTTAATGATATGGTATGGCCAGTGCAATTCATTAGCGAAGTCTTGCCATGGTTCTTGAAATGGAAATTCAGACAACCAGCCTACTGGACTATAAAAGAGCCTCCTACGTGAGAAAACCTGGGCCCAATCCAAACCCAATATTTAACACGATGGCAGAAAAACTAAAACTGAAACTTAAGAGCTAAAGTTATGCATATTTATTGATTAATTGACTATTAAATGCATAAGTTTGCTTCATTTTCGTAAAGTAAATAAACAAATAACTAAATAGAAAATACGTTTCAGTACTTGTATTACCTGTATTTGGAGTGGCTTCTAAAAAAAATCAATTCTCATAACAAAATACGACAAAAAATAAAAGTGGCACCACAATCGTTTTACTGTCAACACGAAACTCATTGCAAAGCGAGCAGATACAAACAACGGAAAACAAAATATTTGACAATAAAACAAGTAAAAACAATTTTCGTCAACAATCAGGACAAATGAGGACACTGCCAGTCAATCCACCTTCGCCTTCTATTCCACATCTAGATACGTTGGACTACCTTTCCCGTACCTTCTACTTCGCCTCGTCAACTAACAGTTTGACGAGCCATTTGAGACACCTGCTGAAGCAAAGTTCCTGAAGCAAAGGAATTGGCTATTTTAGTGCTTTTCGATCGAGTTGACAACAAAATTCTTCAACCTGTTGGATCACCATCGCACTCTCAGGTGGACTGTTTGTCTAGGCTGCTCACGTGCTAGCTCTCATTAGCCAACTGCGCCAGCTCGTTGCTGAATTCATTAAAAAAAAAAAAAATAAGTGAAGGAGAAAAAAATATAATAATAAAGGAAATAAGGAAGAGAGATGCGACAGCAACAAATTAAAAACCATTAAAGGCATCAAATTATGTGACGCATTCTTAAGTAAATGGCAAACCACATTTTGCCATCCCCATTTCCCTTGGCAGGAGCCTATTTGTTAACCCCAACGTGCCGGCAAACAAAGTTTTTCAATTTCTGTCGCATAATAAGCGGGCCACAAAAGACACGGCGATGGCGTCGGCGATGGCAACATCGTCAGGGGGAAAATGAAATTATGAATGTGCGTTTGTGCCAACAACCGCACCCCAGACACAGGACACCCACGCCTGGGCCGTTGGCGTTGTCGTCATCGCACCTGTTTTTTTCCATTTTTGTGTCTCTGCATGGATGTGTGTGTGTGTGTGCTCATTTTTCTGTCAAGGTGTCATAAATGACGCCGCTACGGCAATGGGCATTGGAAACGGGGGCAAAGGAGGAGGCGCTTCACATGCGTGTAAGTAAAATAAATGAGGCTCGGCACAATGCCACTGACTGTCAGAGTCGCAAAAGAACAAAAGCCAAATGAATGACAGAAACCACAGAGCAACAGGGCCAAAAAAGTACATAATGGTAATAAGGGACCAAAACTGGCGACCTAAGGGATACCCCTTAAAAAAAATAGCAAAGTAACTATTGAAAACAAAGAAACTATTTGAAGCACTTAAAGTTACTGTCGAAATCAAAACTATTATAAAAGGAAATTCGCTCAATTTCAATTGCCTGTGTTTTTAATTTAACTAAAGCAGATAAGCACTGACTTTTCTTTCAAAAACAAAACTCTTAAATTACTTTGAGTGTCAAGTAAAACCTAAGGTAATTTTTTTTTTGTTTCAATTAGCTCTTTCCCTATTATTTTGTAGCCCTCATTCCGTTTTCATTCGTTCTTTAGTTGTCTTACACTGCACAAGGTAAAAATAATACGACTAATCATAAGTTTATCCCTTTTTAGTATGATAATTAATTTTAATGAGCCAATTTGCTTATTCCCAAACCATCACCACCCATACACCATGTTAACTTAGTTTAAATACACAAATAAAAAATAAACTAATAAACGTTTCAATGCTAATGAGTATCGAAGAATCGGTTACTCATGATTAAGTAGTAGGTTATTTAATTTATTACACAATTTGCATATGCCTAAAGAAGACCAAAATTTCTTTTTTTACACCTGAAAATAAAAACAGAAACTTTAATTAAAGGAATAGTTTTGAAATGAGTATAAAGCCAACACAAATGAGAAAATCAAACTACTTTTACAACTTAAAAAAAAAGGATAGAAATGAGAAGAGACTGTTCTCTTTAGTCTTCTTTCAACTGACAATTTCGACTAATTTGCTCTCGACTAACGCCCAATAAATCTCCGTACCCAAATCAACTGTGCTATTGCTGGCCACGCCCCTCATTTACTGCCTGCCACCATCGCATTGACTCACACACACACAAAGACTACTGCAAACTACTTACTATGGCAGAAGCGTCGTTGTCCTTGTCGTCATTGTCGGCACTGCAAAAGAAATGTAATTTTATGTAATTGAAACCATTTTCGTGTTAATTAAACTCTTCTACTTTTCTTTTGGTTTTCCTTTCCAGCTATTGCTCCCTTTCTTGATTCTCCCCTTTTCTTTCTCTTTTTTTTTGTACTTTGCTGTCTGTTACTTCTTCTGGACTTGGCTTAAAGCATTTTACACTTGCCATTAACGTTTCAGTGCGTTGCCGTCATCGTCCGAAAGTGACAGCCGCAATGAAAACAAAGACGCGGGCCAAGTACAAGTCATCGCCTACGGATGCCCAATGGCAGTTGAGTAGGGTTCGGGTACGGGTACGCTGAGGCACCAGTCAGTCGACTCTACTTCACAGTCATTAAATTGGATTTCTTTTCAAGCGGACTTGGTTTTCTTGGTGTTCTTTGATGAAGGGTTCGGAGCAACGTAAAGCAAAAAAACAACTCTCTCTAAATGGGTATTTTGAATCACAAGCATTTAGGTTGCATAACACTGTCTCGCAGTCAGAAAGTGTGAATCGAGTGTCATGGGGTCAATTATGAGGAAGATTTTGTTTCAAGATGAAGTCTGAAAAGTAAGAGCTAATGTTTTTCGCTGTCCACATTGTAAATATATGTCAGGGGGCGTTCATGCAAAAACAAAATCCTAACAATAATTTAAATTTTTCGTATTTTTCTTATAACAATTTGTATCGTTTTGAAAATTATTTCAAGTAACTAAAACTGGAATTTTTGTTGGCTAACAAAAAATATTTTGTGTAATACAATAGTCAAACGAGCCAATTTAAATCTAAAAACTTTATATCTATAAGATACTCAATACACAATAAAATCCACATTTTGTTTGTTGGTCTTTCTTCAGTCTGCATTATTTCTAAAACTTATAATCAAAAAATTAAATGGTATTAATTTGGAATTAAAGAAAATTACAATTTTATATTATTTTATGCAAAAAATAATGCAAATTGGCAAATCAAAATAATCTTCAACATATTTCAATAACCTAAACTCGTGACATGGCGAAATCGAAAATTCAGGGCAAAGGCTCAGCTTAAATTTTCAAATAGTCTTGTGATTTGGAATTATTTTCAATGTGCAGACCTCTTCATTATTTTCGAGTTTTGTTTAATTTTCAATTCACTTTGCGCTCTCTCTAGACAAATCTGTCACAGTCTGTTTGTTTGTGTAAGACTGAGTTGTATGTCTGGCTTTAAGCGGGTTTTTTTATTTTCCAAATGGTGGACCTCTTTGCCATTATTGACACATTAATCAAACAATAGACACAAGTACTTTCAATTTATTTTGCCACGGCGCGCCTCCATTCAATATTTAAACCTTTGGCAGCAGTGTGGACATAAAGCGAATAAGAGGAGAAGAGAAAGAATGAGGTAGGACATTGTTAGAAATAGAGAGAAACCCAGACAAAATGTAGACACAATGCTTATAGTACTTACATATATACATAGTATATAGTTGAAATTCTAAATACATACATACCATGGCATTGCCGAGTCCTATATTTTTGTATTTCCATTGCAGACTGTAGCCGCTCATTAGCTTTCATTATAAATATTGACTGGCTGAGTGGACAAAAGTGTTTGACTGACTGTCTGACAGTCCAGACAGGGGGCTGGCAACTAGTGCAGAAGAGTGCATAATAGAAATTAGGTTGATTGCTTGGGGAATAGTCAGCGAAATGCCACCAATCTCCTGCACTTGTTGTTGTTGTTGTCAGGCGTTTCAATTAGGCGACCCTTAATGCATTTTTCATTTAATTTGATTCATCTATTTTGATAACACAACAGTTGGCCGGCTCAGGTATTGGTACAGGTATGTACATATATACTGAAAACTGAAACTGGAGCTGCAAATCGAGTTGGAGCATAAAGAATGGCGATTGCTTTGCATATTTTAACGCTTTCGCATAACTTAAAGCGTCAACGACAGCCACAACCATCGCAGCTGTGGGTACAAAAATAGCAACAAATGCCACATACTTTCGGCTTAATAGTCATAAATTTGCTTTGTGCCAGTTCTTTTTTTTCTCCCTCTCTCTTTTTTGCCTTTGCCCACAAAAGCTAAATCCTTTTAAACTCTCTTCCCCCCATGGGGCTGACCTCATTTTGACAATTCTTTGGTTTTGCTCCTGAGCACCTTGATATTTACTGGGTATAATAAGTTTAACATAAAACTTGGTTTCGAGTAGATTGTTTAAAGAAAAAAGAGTGAGAAATGATTTAAAAATTGGAAAAAATAAAGCCAAATTAAAAATTGTTCACAGTCGATCACTTAAAACAATAATAGTATATAGACTTTTTTTCACAGTAGTTAATTATTAATATATGCTAAATACACGTTTTATTTGAAGAGTAGAGTATTTTGTTTTTTTATTTAAGAACATTTCAAATAGTTTTGTTTAGTTTTTTTTTTGCACTTTAATTTAACGCCACATATTTTACATATGCACATTCATCACATTGCATAGCATTTCAATTTGCATTTTTGCCTTAACACTTCAGCAAATACACACAAAACATGCATTAAATATTCATTCATTCTCTGTATGTGTTCATTGTCCAGCCCGAAAATGTATGCTATAGTTTTTGTGTACATTTTGGTTATGTTCTAATCAGCTATTAAACTAAAATCATTTACTGCAAACAAAGACTGTCAGAGAGAAAGAGAGAGAGAGATAGTGAGAAAGAGAGGGGGAAACGCCAAATCGTGGAGAGCTCTAAATCATTGAGCTCTGACCTGGGGGCGTATATAATTGTTTTTGAATTGTCACGCCCTCTGGTCCAGCTGCATCACGCCCAAACAACAACAACAACAATAACAATTCAACAAGTTTTCTGTGTTATGTGGCAAATTGAATTTGTAAAGTTATCATTTATATATTAATCAATATTTACAACCATTTTTTTTTCCTGTAACCTTCAATTCAAATCAATTGGGCCAATTCCAATTGTTGCACTTTCATTTGGATATCTATCTATCTGACAATCGATTTTTTTTGCTTTTCGTTGATTTATGATAAAAGTTTGTTAAATGTTTCATAAAGGTTTGATTTACTGGTGTATATAAAAGTATCCATCTAGCCTAAATAAATGATTAATATCAATTTTAATTTCATTAAATTAATAATTGCTTTTTAAAAAATTCTTTGGCTTTTTTCAAAGAACTTAGTTGTTACGGTTAATCCATGGATTTGGGTCATACATAAACATGCATTTATAATAAATTAATTATTTTTAATTCTTGAACCAACACTTATGTATAGCTTGCAGCTAGTTGTAATTAAACCTAACCTTTAACCAAAGAATAAAAAAACCAAAAACAAAAAATGGGCGGTTAATTACCATTATAAACAATTAAGTGGAGCGCATTTAATTGGATGCGGCTTTGTTCAATTTGTAATGAGCAAAATAATTGGCATAGCTTTCCACTTTTGCTCGCTGTCCTTTAGTCGCTCATCCAGATTGACCTGGAAATACCTCAATGACTTGCTTCGTGTTGTACCTATTGCTCCCCATAGCTCTTCCAAAAACTTGACATTCTCGTGGGCATTTAAATTTTTGAACAAGCCATAAATTATGCGCTTTATCAGCGATAAAAAGTAAATACAGTTGTTCCTACAAACGCCTACAAGCATAAAGGAGGAGGGGGTAACTGGGGGTAACTGAGAGAAAAACTGTCCCATGGCATCTCGTGTATAAAAAAAAACAATGTGTAAATGAATAATTCAAAGTGTCCTGCAACGTGGTGTCCTGCGTTTTTCGTGAGGGGAGCTCTCACTTTCTCCGTTTCATACATTGCGTAATGCGTAAAGCACGCAAAAGATTACACATACCAATGCGGGGTTCCATGAGTGCGTCTATGTGTGTGTGTGTGTGTCTGCATAGTTAACGCTTTATCTGAGGGGTGCCAAGCCAAGGGACGGCCAGCCACCAGCAACAATAACAACAACAACAACAAGAACAAAAGCCACAACATACGACAAATATTTAACATTGGCATATTTTTAACACACACACATATGTAAAAGAGAGACCATCACACATAGGCTTTAAGGCCTCTTTCTGTCTGTGTGCCACGCCTCTTTTGTCCATTTCTCCCTGCAACCTGGGCTTATACATGTTTTATCTTACCCACGTGGAATTTGCGTGCGTTTAAACGTTTTCGATAAGGTTTCGCTTTTTGAACCTGTAGATTTTTTTCACCCCTCCCCGCCCTTTCCGAACCACTTTTGCCCACCAGGAGCACTTTGCCCGTCTACCTTTCGGCTTGTTTATGTCTGTGTATGTTTGGGTATACATGTATGTACGTACATGTGTGTGTTTCTGTGTCTGTTGGCATATTTGTATATGCGTGTTAAGACCTTTGCTGATAAAAAGGCATGCCATTGGTTAAGCATTCTCATAAAACCATTAACCCATTAAAGACCTATCAAGTTATTTATGTAAAAACCTTTAAAAATGTCTAAATTCATCTCAGTTGACTTGAGTGTTAGAATTGAAATACATAACTTTAAAAAGTCTTTCAATCCTGGCCCTTTATTAATTTACTAAGTCATTAAAAAATTTGTAAATTTGTAAACACATTCCGAAGTTGTTGAAAAGAAGATTTATTTTTCACCCGAGACAAACGTAAGTTAAAATATTAGAGTCATGTGAACTAAGAATTGCCAAAACAAATCCAAAAACACATATGGGGTTAATTTTCCCTTGACCTAAAACAAAATACGTACAAAATTTTTGCCCAAAACGGTAGATTTTTTACTACAAAAATTTGTATAGTTGAGCGGATCATAAAGTTCTTTAAGCAATTGTTATCGACGTGGAGCGTCTGCAGCAATCTTCCACTTCCATGCCGATGCCGATGCTGATGGCCCATGCCTTCGAGGCCGTGGCATGTCTGTGGCTTCGGAGCTTCGTGTTATTAAACGCGGATTAAGTGCCAGACTCCGTGGCTTGCATGTGCATAAATTATAATGCGAAGCTTCCTGCAAATACGCCCATTTTTCCCTGTTTTTTTCTGTTCTGGATTGGATTTTGCATTTGCTTTTGGTGCTGGTGCTGGTGCAGCTATTTGTGGTGGTTCTCGTTGTGCTCTTGGTCTTATAGCTTGTCAGGCTCTTGCCATTTTTATATAGTCCAATTTTTCGTTCACTTGTGTTTGGCATACAATTTTTCGCTTAATATGTCGCCAGTAGTCACATATGGATGAACGATGCAGCCAGTATGAATGTGTGCGATGGGGTGCATGTCCACATCCTGGTCACGGCTCCTCCAGAGCACATGCAATATTTAAATTGTAGTCATGGATGTACATATATTTATAGTCCATATCCGTATCGTACATTGACATGGCCCGCGGCCATGGGCCATGGCATTGATCCCAGTAAGCAAAGAGTGCATAAATTTTTGGTAAAAAACTTTGCATGTTTGATAAAGTCGAAGAGCCACGGCTAACATACATACAGGAAATGCCATCAGCATGCAAGCTATTAGAACGAAATAAAACTCAATGAAAATTTAAAAACATAAATATAAATATCATACCTGGAATATCTTGACTTAAGCTATTCTCATTATGTACTAAACTTAGTTTATAGCAGCAAATGCAATTGAAAACCTCAAAGCTGATAAATTTTTGTTTTGGTCGGTCTTAAAATATTTACTTTCGTTAGTTGGAGTAATTCTGTAATTGTAAACTTTGAGTAACGCTTAGTTAATAAGTAAAGTGAATGTGAAATGTATTATTTTGAGCTTTGAAAATGAAGTCAGCATGAAATTGTGTGTTTGTTTAGTGTTGATACCTGCAGAAACGTTACAAAACGTCTGTATCTTAACTTTATACTAAAAGATAAAATTAATATTTGTTTGGAACAATATGTCTATCTCAATTAGTAAAATAAAACAATTAGATCAAAGAACTTTAGCTGGTATGCCCAGATTTCAGTCAAAATAGAAAAGAAAATGTTACAACTTACTTTACTCAAATTTAGTTTACACAATTTGACAAATTGGTATTTTGAAATCGAAATCTAATCTCATAATCACTAAGCAAACACAAAAATGTAAAAGAAAATTCATGTTCGCAATGAATTCGTCGAGACCTTCACAAACCGAAGTGTGCTTGCAAATGTCAGCTTTCAATCGAACCTTACATTTGTCCCCCCCATGGACGTCAATGGTAAAACAATAGATTCCTGGTATTGCAGTTGCATAAATTTGCAGTCGTTATTGTCCTCCTGGCCGACCCCCGACCGAGTCTATGTGACATTCCACAAGCGCTGAAACAACATGCACTTAAAAAATCCAGATATACCACCCTGTCTGCCCTCTCCTTACTTGGCGACCCCCTTGACCAAAATCTAATGGGTCTTTGTGTGTGGCCGTTGTCGATATTGAGAAAATAAACAAAATGCTTGTTGATATTTTGTGGCAGCCAATGAAGCAAACAGCTTCTGTCTATCTGTCCATCCATCCCAATGGCCTGCAGCAAAATCGACAAAATCAACAAGAAACCCCAACCCATGATGAAGAACGTGATGGAATGGGGAGGAAGCTAAAGGGAACTACTGAAGGGCGGTATAGATATGTATACGGGGAACAACAGGGAGCTAGAGTTCAGTCTCTGGCATAACAAAAGCAACTTCCATCTGCCGCATAATTGCAAACAGCAACAAAAGCAACAATAAACAGAAAACTGCAAAATATCTATGCCATTGGCCAATGGGCAATATCTCCATCTCCATCTGGCCTTGGGTTCCCTTAAAGTGTTATCACATTTCACTTATAGTTGTCGCCCCTCCCAAAGGCGAAACATATCAAAAATTGTTGACGACTTTCCAGAAAATCAACAAAACTTTCTAAGCAATTTCAATGTTCAAGCTGATTTTCCAAATGAAGATTCTTATTACTTAAACACAATTCATGGATAAAGACAAAGTCCAAAATGTTCGTTTTAATTTTATAAAAACATTTTTGATGTCTCTTTTTTCTACATTTTAAAGTTAAAAAATTAATATCAAAGGTCATAATTGATACATAAGAAAAAAGGAAAATAAATATCCAGTCCACCACATGTTGAATAATAAAAACACCTACATTATAGTAGACTTTAAAATTTAAAATTATTATGTTTTTGCCTTGGCAATGCAATAATCCATATTTTTCCTGAAGTTTAAGCATGAAAGGATTAAAGTCATAGTGTATACTCTAGACATAGAAGTCATCAGTGTGCATTTTATTGTAAAATTTGTAATATCAATGAATGCTATAGATATTATATTATGTTAATAGTATTAAAGCATATTTCATATTTTATATTTTAAGGTAAAAATGTACGCATATTGGTTTTGACCATTTACAAAAACCTGTTAAACAATATTAATTATTTTGTTTGAGTTTAAAACTCAAAATAAAGCTCAGAATAAGCCGTCATTAGTCTACTTTTGGTCTGTACAAATGGTTCAAAAGTAATTTCAAAGTGTTAAGTCGCTTATTTCGTTGCTTTAGCAAATCTTAGCTGAAATTCCTAAAAGATTTTTCGGTAAACTGAAATTCCGCTGAAAATGCTTATTTACCTTACAATTTGACAGATTTCGTTTGTGGAAAGTAAAGCCTAATGATGAAAAGCCACCGAGAGATGGCGTTTTACAATATTCTCCACTCTTAAATTGAAACATTTTTCAACAAATTGAAGTCTCTGCGCCGCTGTTGTTGTTATTGGTGGTGGTGACACATTTGATCCGCTTGTTAGTGGTCATAACCATTTGCCAAAGGAAACGATGAACGCAGCTTCATAAATACACAACCCCTTGTAGAGTAGAGTCGCTTGAAGTTGATATTTGTTGGATGCTGTCATATACTTACTTGCGTTTATTCATGGTTTTTGTTCGATACTTTGAGTGATTTTGTTGTTGGGGGAGAGAGAAAACCGAGGCTATGTGAGTTTTCTGCTCAACAAAGCAACGAAGGGGGCGACGGAGACCGCAGCACACACAAACACACACACATGCACAAACTCATACAAGCTTTCTGAGTCCTGTATCCTATATCCTGCTCCCCTACGCACTTTGTCTCATAGAGTAAAACGAGAAGCAAACTGTCGAAACTGTCAGGATGTCAAATAAGCGACAGGAGAATGAGAGAGAGAGAGAGAGAGAGACCCAACAGAGATCGGGATCAGAAGCAGTGGCAGTCAAAGTAGGAGTAGGAGTAGAACCTGCACGGACTTACCACCCTAGGCATATTTATTGGAAATCTGAAACAGCTCGAATGTCCATGTACATGTCCTTGTCCATGGTTGTTTCTACAGTGGGTAACCCCCTCCGATTCGTATCCATGTCCGGCATAAGGCACAAAGAATTTGTTACATGAAATTGTTAACGGGCTTCTGCAAGGATTCGCCTGCGTTTGATGTCTTGCTGATATATGGCCGACCTTTGACATCCTTTTAAACGAGCAACATGATGCTCTAGATTATGGCTTGGCAAGGACCACTGCTTCGCTGCCACGGTGCCTGCTGCCTGGTGCCTGATGCCTGGCCGATACGTCAATGTGACAGTTTGATAATTTATTTTGTTCAAATTTGTTGCTCGCTTTTTTTCCTACCTCTCTCTGTCTCTGTCTCACTCTTTATCCCTCTCTATATCTGTCTCTCTTTGGCTTTGTCTCCCTTTCAGACGCTTTCGCTTAAATAAGTTATCAACGGCATATCCCCGCAATGGAAATGGCAGCCACGTAAATGAATGAAATTATTTTGCAACAAATTAAGGCAAATTTATGCGTCAAGGCAACAGGATGGGTATCTGGCCGGGCTAAGGATGAGATAGGTAGTTGTTGAGCGGAGAATGGGGGAGGGAGTGGGCGGAATGGAACGTTGTAACAGGAAACACAATCCACAAACAAAACCAAACGAAACCAACAAACAAACAAAGCGAAAAGCGCCATAGCGAGGAGTTTTTCTTTAACGAAATCTGAGGAAGGCTTCGTTCGGCTGGGGTACTACAGCATCCTGGGTTTTTATGGTGGGGCTAACTGAGGTCCTTGCTGGTTTCTGGTGTTTTCATTTTTTCTCATTTTTTTTTTCTCCTTTTTTTCCCCCTCTCTCTTTTGCCATCTCTCTTGTAGAATCAAATGTCAATAGAGAGTACATTTCATTCAGTTGGATTGACGCTTTTGCCAATGCCATCTCTACTTTCCCAACCTCACACCCCATACGCTTGCCACGCCCCCGTCGCCCCCTCCCACCAGTATTCAAGCGCCCCGCATTGTAGCTGTCACAGTGTTTGTTTGCGGATTTGAAGCTTTTTTCCTTTTCGGTAACGCATTTTTTCCCATCGTTTCGCTTTATTTTATAAGGGTATTAAAGATTTGTGCTGATGAATGTAACATTATATCTATCCATTGATCCATGTACATGCTGTGTGTATAACAAAAGGTAAGGTATATTAAAATTATAAAAAACAAACTTAATTACATTTTTAATATGCAAATAAAAGTCAAAGACAAAATTAATATATTTTTTACGTTGTCCGCGTCTGATAAAAAACAGAAATAAAGAAACAAAGTTGGGTTTACTGATTAAAGTTGCATTGATAGATGGAAAGATTAGATTAATATCAAGTTGCCTCTTCAATAAGACTCATCTTGTCGCCTATGGCTCAACTTAATCCGCTTCTAATAATCTATTAAAGATATGCAATTGACTATGGTTGGAATAGTTTCAGCAAAAGAAAAAATGTATTATTATTCAATAATACATAATGTCAAGGCGAAGATAATGCGGTCGGGAAAGGAGTTATTTTTGTTAAATAAGTAGTTATGATTTTTCTGTACATTATATATACATAATTTTCAAGGCAATTTGATAATTTCACATAGCATTCATCAATCACAACCTTCAGGGTTGCGATTGCTTTAAGATGAAATGAATTTGGAGAAATTCAGTTTATGTTTTTCCAAAATACAATATATGTATATACATATATTAGATTAATGGAAAAATAGTGTAATATAATACAATTAAAAGTTACCCAATTATATAATTTTGTTTTTGAAATGTAATAAGCAATAATATTACAAAATTTTTAAACCGACAAGTGATCAATTCAATCAAGTGATCTCTTATAATAATTTTTGTACAAATATATTTTTCAATGGGTTGATTGTATTTTTTTATCGTGATTTTAGATAACCTTTGAATTTAATTAATGAGGTTTGATATTCTATTTGATATCTCAATTTTAATATGAACTCTTTTCTTCTCTTTCTGTTTTTATACCAAAATATTTTCACTTAAGCTTTCAATATATTTTCCAGTGCATCTCATATTCGTTAAGCAATATAATAGCATGGTATCCCTGTCTATTTCTCCAGCTGTCCCGCTCTAATCTTCTTGCTGGGTTTTATTTTAGGCAACTCTGCTTGCTTTTTGGTTATTTTCTTTTTTTTTTATTTGCACGGAAATGTATAATTTTCCCCAAGTCAAATGTAAATACTTTTAGCGTATTTTTGTGGGTCGTCGTTGTCGTTGTCGTAGTAGTCGTCGCATCGGTTTCGGCTCTTCTGCTCTGGTTTATGTGGATTGGGGGGCGTGGCACATGCAAATGACACGCCTGATGCTGCGTAAATAATTTTAACGCTAGCCAACAAAATAAAATGCAAAATAAACATTTTATTTCTATGTTCGTTTTGTTGCTTGAGTTTTGCCAGCATTTCACCATTTTTCGAATGTGGGTCAAGTGGGAGGCGTGAAGCGAAAACTTACGCAATCGTCTAAAGAAAAGTTTAATTATATATGCATGATGAAGAAAAATAGCAAATACAAAAAGCGGAAGAAAAATGTGGGACAAATAAAATGTGTTGCTGCGCTTTTCTTTTTTTTTTTTGTTTAGCGAGAGAGGGTTTTACGTGGTTGCCAAATGTCACGTTTCAACAGCTCAATTTTGTTTAGAGTGGCCAGAAGCAACAGAAATAGCACAACCGACCAAACGACAACACTCACAACTGCAATCCAATTAAAATCGCAAATAAAACCGTATACAAAAAACCGAAACCTCGGCGACTACTGAAAAATGCCAACGGGGGAATATTTATTTGCATTTCAGCCCAGACGCTATCGATGGCTAGACAATGACGACGACCCGTGCCCCATAAATAACGCCATTTGACAGAAATGAAATGAGGGTCTCGTCCTTGTATCGAAAAGTACTATACACACAATATACACACAAAACACACACACACACACCATATAACCCCCACCCATTAAAATTTTCAAATATCACAAATAGGTAAAGAGCAAAAGTCGCAAATACGACAAAAAAAAGAAGCAAAATATCGTTAACATTTGCCTGACAACTTGGCAAACAAATTTTCGGTCTAAGATTAAACGGGGATTTTATTTTATTTCTCTCAGTTCTTTTTTTTTTTTTGCTTTCTTGTTGTCAAACACTTGACCCGGCAACAAGCATCTGCTACAGCCTAACAAAAAGGAAAAAGGGTTTAACATATGAAATTTGACATGAAATTATGGAATCCACTGATCGGCCTGTTAAGTGGGTCTGATTTCGCTGACAGATTTATGGTTTTGATTATTCAAACAGTTCAATATGTTGTATTTAAAGATATGTCGCAATTTGATGTTATCAAACAGGCAAAGGGCTATCTGAAAATAAATAAATGGGGCTTGGCCTTTGTCTTTCTGAGTCAACAATTGAGTTTGTTAGATTAATAAATAATATCAAATTAAAATTTGATATTTTTTTGCACATAGAAATTTAAAAAACCATCAACAAGTGAATGAATGATAATTAAATTAAAATTTTCGCAACTTGATTAAAATTTTCAATATACTATTTCCAGAATGAGAATACATATAATTTAATATCAAGTAGTTTAATCAGCTTTTGTCACTTAGCAGTTAAATGCTTTTTCTGAATATTCAGTCTCGAAACAATTGTAAAACTTGATCACTTTTTATTAATTTTTTATTTTAAAAATATTATTTTATGGATCAAGTAATACGCGGCATCTTGAAAACGGAACGCAGGGCAGATGCTAATAAAAAGAAAATTCACTTCGATAAGTACAATGTGATGCAAACAATGCGTTTGACTCAGAGAACGGATAATGTGGAAACTCCTATTACGGTAAATGATGAAAATCATGGCAATCTGGATATACCTACTCTGATGAAGCAACTGAATATTGCATCGGACTCTGCATTCTTTAACATTCCCGAGGATTCTGAGGACTCTTCTGCTGATGATGATGATGAGTTCCCGGAATTAATACAGGAAAAGGTACGACGCTTGGAGTTCACTAGGCGTCGCAAAATGCATTACAAGGAGTATTTCACAGTGCCTGTGGCACGTCAACTTATACATGAAGAATTGAACGATTTAGAATGCAGCGGGGAGAGTAAAAATTTTACAACGAATTCTCAAATATCTCCGAACTTGAGTTGTTCTCTCGAATTTTGTGAATCCAATGAATCCCTCGGCAAGAAAGCTACAGAAAGCTCTATACAACTGAGCTCGTCTCTTGATAATGATACACTTACAATTAGTGATATAGTGGTTGAGCCTGGTTTTGATTCCAATCATCGTTGCTATCAAACCTTAATGGCAGATTCAAGCCAAGTAAATCTATATAACTCGATTTGAGTATCGTTATATGTATATTTTATACATTCATAAAAAATAAAATTGGTTAGGGTATTTAAAATTAAAGAGGTGAGAGAGCCTGTTATATTTTTTATTATAGTTTTACCGATCCATAGCTTCCTTTAGTTGTTTTATGGCCTGGATTAAGGTGGTCAGATTTTAACTTCAAATATATATTTATTATACTTTTTATTATGATCTTAAAAAGCAATTCGTTTATAATTAGACAGAAAGGAATTTATTTTTTCCGATACGGGTTCGTATTCAGCTTGCTACCATACAGATGTACATACATAACTAAATATGCATTTGTCTATATGTACACAGGAGTCTATTTGAAAGGTACATATATGAATTATGAAATTTGCACTAAGGAATTACTACGTGAACAATCTAGGTACAGCTATTGTGTTTAGTTGTATATAGAGTCCTTTGTTTATGCTTTAACTAAACATCCCGTGAATGCCACTCCCGGAGTGCCTATTGCAAGGAGTATTCAGGTTCATGCATATGTGTGCAAATGTGTGTGTATTTGAATGCAAGTGTGTAAGATGCATTCACCTGTTTGCTTTTAGTACGTACCTATTTGCCATTTTTGTTTTTTGTTTAAAATTACTTCATTGTTTGAACGTGCAAATTTCCAGCATTTCAACGTTCCTTTTTTTCCACTATTTTTGTTTCGTCTGCTTTATTCAGTGCATTTCTTTGCATATCAAATGCGTGAAATGTAATGAGGGAATAAGAGGCAGAGGAATATACATAGGTATGTACATATATATCCATAAGACTGAAGGCAATGGCAACACAAATGGTCTTTGTTCGTTCTGGCAACTTATTAGCAGCGACGTTTGGCTCAACATTTCACTACCTATGCATAAAAATGTAAGCTGCCTGCGGAATTTATGTTCGTATAAATATACATGTGAGCCGGCATGCAGAACTAAAGCCAGTTTTAGTAGCGACTTTTCTTTCTGCTCGCTCGTTTTCCTAACAAATATGCCAACAATTTTGGGCTTAGCAAAAACCACCACAAATTAATTTCAACAAACTAGAACAACTATACGTTTAATACATACATATAGGCGAAGGTATAAAGATGTGCCATAAAGTCATCTTAAAGAACAAGTCGATGGGTATGAGAAGTTTGGTTTTCGTTTAACAAGTTTTCTGACTTGAAGCTATTTTTAAGTGAAAAAAATCTCATTAATTTGTTGATTTGATTAGATTGATATTTAGGATACTTATCAATATTTTTATTTTCATCAGATCAGTGATTTTTATATACCATTTCGTTCTTTATGATACATATTTATACCTTCTTGTTTATGAATGTAGATATATTCCAAAAATCAGGCCATAATAAAAGCATTAAACAGGTCTTTATAACAATCCCGCGGTAACAAAACTTGTATTAGGTAGTAAACGCTCCAAAAAACTTTGTTGCCCTGAGGTAACAAAATTCAAAAACTTTAAATACAAAATTGGATACCTACCCAAAAAAAATTAAATAAAATAAAATAAAATGTAAATTTGCCAAAATAGTTTCCAAAAATTCTTGCTAATCGTTCAGCAGTAAAAAAAAAAGAATATATATATGTATATGTATAACCGTATCACCGCAAAACTTTAAATATTTCCCGGCCCGCAGCTAATAGTTTTTAATGGGTGCAACTTTGGGCTGGTATCCCGCCCACAAGGTCAACTACATGTGCCAGATAGTCGAGCAAAATCTGGAAAACTTTTCTGGATTTCCTTTCCACTGGGGTGCTCGTAATGTGGCTACTAAGTGTGAGAGTATGGAGCGCAGAGCGACAGAAAGAGAGGGAAAAATGCTGACACTAGCATATCGAAGCGGTTGGTCGCCTGCAGGCGATGCCAGCAACAATTTTGAGTTTATCACACGTGCCAAATTGTGCGGCGGCGGCCACCTCCTGCGGCGTCGGCGAATGGTGAAATGGCTCTAAAAACGTGCAACCAGCATCAGACGGAGAGGTCTACGTGAGTTAAAACTACAAAATCTATATATTTGTGTGTGTGTGTGTGTGTGTGTGTGTGAGAGAGTGTGGGTGTGTGCCACTTTGGCCCCATTTTTGATTTATGCAGCGGGTTCAATGCAAAAAGTCAACTCACCAGCCATAAAGAACATAATTTATGTCGTTTTTGTGATGGCTTTTCATTCGGTTTCTGGGGTTGAGATTTTTTGGGAGTTTTTTTCAATTCAATTGTTAGCCAACCCACTAATACATACACACACACACACACACATCAGAGAAAAAATCGGTATAATAATCTCGTCGTATATGTATATGTACATATAGATATTTATGGACCACAAATGAGCCTAATTGAGTGATTTTTGCTTTGGCAATTTCAAAGTCTAAGCGCATTAGCCTATTTCCGGTCTCGCAAATATTCCAAATCGTTATATTGAATTGAATGGAGTCATCTTTGAGATACTCTTACATTCCAAGTACATCATAAAAACGTCACTACGAGCAGAGCAATTATATTTAGAATATCGCATACGTTTAGATAAACTTTCTTTAAAGGCAAAAGAACCAATGCAAAAATTGATAAAAAGGTCATGTCTTTCGCGTGACTTTTAAAATATAATTGAAAAACTAATCAAAATACTTCATAGTTGCTAGGTTGTCTTTGTATACGAACTGCAGATTGACATTCCCTTAGAATAGGTAGGTTTGTGCTTATTTGATTACTTGCTTGACTCAATTTCTGTAAGAGTACTTTAAATTCGGTGTGTAAATAGATAAGCAATATGCTTCCTTTTTTCTCTCCTTTTGTTGCCTCGTTTCAAGCGACTTTTTACTATTATTGTTGGCTTTTATTTAGCCATTTTCATTGTTATGCGATTTTGTGGGCCATATTATTGTTACAGTTGCCAGTTGGCCATCTTTTTTTTCACTCACTCTCTCTCTCTCTCTCTCTCTGTCTCGTACGTCAACTCCATCTTCGTTCACGTAATTTAATTCAATGTAGCGTTTCAAATTGAATCTGTGAAAAGCTTGGCAAGGAAAATAAGCTACAGTTTGCCTTCAACGACGAACGGTCAAAACGGAAATTTCCATTAGCTGAGCATAACAGAACACAAGAAGACAAAAAAAAAAAGAATACAAAAACCGAATAAAATCTGAGAAGAAAAAAAATTAAAACGAACCACAAACAATGAAGATGAGTGGGGGAGAGAAAAGAATATTGTAGCCGAGAGTTGGTAGAAAATTTAATTGAGCAAAGACAGGAAATGTGTTACTTTTAGATTGGACTAACTCGCACCCACACTCACATCCATAACCCCACTCCCATACACACACATAACCAATGGATAGAGCTGACCAAAAGTCAACACTAGATACTCCTTCACATTTGGCCGACTCTCCACCCTCTCCATGCTCATACGCAAAAAGCACTTAAAACTAAAACTGAAGAAAATTAATTGCAATAAACCTGGGCAAGATGCGAGCACTTCTAGGTCGATGGAAAGAGAAAGAGGGAGAGATGAGGGAGAGGGAGAAAGTGGGCTTCTTCAGCTGAAACTAATGAAGTGTCGCAATGGGATAATTAAGCTCTTAATCGCCGTGTCTGTGTCGGCGAGCGTGTTAATGTAGAGCGTAATTAGTATTTTATGATCGATTTGTGCACACACATAAAACATAAAACTATAATTTAATTTCGTGATTTTATTTTCAACTTTAAAACACTTTTCAGTAGGAGTTTGTTCATGTACATACGTGTGTCTGCCTTCATGTGTGCGTGTGTGTGGGTGTGTGTGTGGTACCAAGTTTTTGCGGTCTGGTCCTAGGCAAAGCGCCTAGTTAAACAGTTAGCCAAACAAACAGGAAAGCAACACACAAGCCAGACGAGCAGCAACTTGAGGAACAGGAAAATCTGAAATGAGCAGGGCCAAGCTTCTTGGCAAAGACAAACACCAAGAAACGAGGCATCCTCCACAAAGTCCTCATAGTCATCGTCGTCGTTGTCGTTGTCCTTGTCGTAGTCGTTTGCGTTTGTTGGTTGTGCCTCTTGGTTCCCCTCTCAGCTTAAACCTGCAACCGTGTGGAAATAGTAAAAGCCGCAGCTTTGAGGCTGTTAATCCTTTGAAAACAATCAGAACCAAGCTAAACGAGGGCCAATCGAAATCTTTCTCATAAGGTTATCAGTTTCAACTGTAGATTTTATATCGCCCAAAATAAATTGTTGTTTATTTCCCAAAACTATCGATAGGGAAACACATTTGACCAACTTTTATTAAATTTCAAAGCTAAAATACGAATAAAATTTTTAAATTTATAAAAGAAAATTGCTTATATATTTAAGTTATGTATTGAAATATACTTTACCCATCTAAAAGTAGCTTAAAATCATTTGTTTTTAAGTTTTAGGGGCAGTTTGAAAAAAATGTACCTAAATTTTTCTTATAAATCACCCCACGAACATAAACTTTCCAAGATATACATATATATCTACATTTATATACATACATTAACATATGTATATACAAGTATGTATAAGCATATATGTATTGGTTTGTTTCAGACGACATTAAGCTGATTGTTTTGTTTGGCTTAGCATTGAAATGTTGATATAAATTAATTAGTAACAAAGGGTGCAAACTGTGGCCAGGCTTGCTGAAATATTTATTAAGGTCCGACACATTGCCTGGCCACACCCACTCCTATACGCACACCCACACCAACACCTACAAATTCAAACAGATTGAGAATGCCTAGTTTTGAGCAGATTAAACTAAAGAGTCTTACACAGTCAACCCAAACCCGAACCAACACCCACATTAAAATTAATAGAGCAGAATTATTTAACCGATTTACACGGCTTGTATAAATTTTTTCAACACCAATTTACAGGGTCTTTAATGGAAAGTTTAATACACAATACAGAGTTTTATATTTCTATACATTTTCTGTATAGTTTTTATTGACAAACACTGATTTGGAAATTCTATTTTAGACCATTAATTAACTTTTCTCTACCACACTTCCACCACTGTCGCTAGGGCTACACATCCTTGGGTTCATCAAGAAGCTACTTAAACCCTTCTTTGGCCTTCGGCTTCTATGTGTGATTATTACAGAGTTCTCTCTACTGCCATTCTATCTAAGATATGGGTATGGCAATTACAACACTGTATTCTTTGGCGGACTCTGCTGATTTTAGAACTTGGTGCTATGGCTATTTCAAGTATACAGACACCCTGCTCACCTTTTGTGCTGCCTATGATTAGAAATCTTATAAATTAGTAAGATTAATTGACTTCAACCGGCAGTTTTTATATTTTAGATATATTTGCTTAATTCCATTTTTCAATGAATGTTAAAAGAATTTCATTAAAACTCAATAATTCTGATTGTGAAAATAACATAATAAACCAAATATCAATTTGCGAAGTCTAATAGAGAAATATTTTAAATAAGTAAAACTTTCCACAAACAAAAAAAAGATATTATTTTTTAATATTAAAAAAAGATGAAAGAAATGTAAATGGAAATGTCGTGGGCAAGCTGCAATTTTAACTACCTTAAATTTAACAAGGAAACAGTTTAATATTATATTCAATAAGACCAATTTAGATGTCTCAATGACAACACTTTGTATTATAATAAACAACTGAACAGAGTGGACCTTAATTTATGCAATTTGCTAACAATTGGTGGAGCAAACTACGTGCATTGTTCACACACACACACACATGAGAAGGCGTGGAGTGTGCCTGTGAGTGTGTGTTTGTGTGTGTTGACGTTGCGGCCAAATCAATTAAAAATTACGCATACGCACTGCAAATATTTATTATACTCAACAATATTTGACCAACGTACACGAACATATTTGCCCATTTTTAGTTTGAGCTTTCGATAATTAATTCGATGCATCTGCAACGACATTATTATGAATCAATTGATATTGACATAAGATCGCATTTGACGCAATTCATAAATTAACTATACATGTATGTTGGTACTTTATATTTAAGCCAAAATGTTAATTAAAGGAAAATTGTTTGTACAAATATTTTTTTTATATTTTTTTTCTCTAGTGCATCTAGTGCAGTGAAATGAATACGGTTGGAAAAAAGTTTGTGGCAAGCAAAGTAAACACAAAAAGCATGGCGCAAACTAGGAAAAACTTTCACCAAGCACCCAACAATCAAAGGTGTTGCATGTGTTTGTATGAGTGTGTGTGTGTGTGTGTGTGTGTGTGCGGGTATGTTTTGTGGGTTTGCTTGTGTGTGTCAGGGTGGAAGCATATCTGTGTTTGTTTGTTTGTTTGCGTGAATGTCACAACTTTCGCATGTCTGTTTGTCTATCTGTGAAGTCTTGTCTGTCTGATGATGCTGCTGATGCAAAAGTTTACGGCAAATATGCAACGCGCTGGCAAAAAGCTCGTCGTGGCATGCAGCAGCAGTAGCACAAACATCAACATCTCACAAAAAAACACAAATGAAGAGCGTTCACCGAAATTGGCAATATATGACTAGCAAATGTTCTATAAATCTGCTTGACTATGGAAACGTTTGATTAAGAAATAATCCAAGAAAAATCTGTCTCCCATAATTATGATTGCAGCTTTGTCAAAGACTACCTTTAGTTTTAAACACTGCTAAATGGTGTGACCAGATTGAGCAAAGATGTAGATCACAAAGTATGACCGTTTTATTCTTTTCCACCAAGAAAAATCTTATTATAATTTAGTTGTTTCAAGTTGGTGTGATAATTATAACATATTTAAAATAAATTCTAAGCTAAGCTAATCATTTTGTTTAAATAGACCCAAAGAAAAATTGTTTGCATTTATCATATAAAACCCTAAAAAATATATTTAAAATTGAAGGAGGAAAAACTATAGGTTCCCAAGCAATTTTTTTCGAATGGAAATGAATATAGTGTTTGAGTCAATCTTTAGACTTCTATTCAAGTCGGATAGAGTAGTCTGACTAAAACCGAAAATGAACTTGTGCATTTATCTTGGACTCAGAAGACAGAACCAAGTTTTGGCTGATTGCAAGCAATGGCAATGGAAATGGGCAGGAGGCGGTGGCAATGGGATGGAAAATGAGGACAGGAAGAAAAAGAATGGCTCGCTGACTCTGTCTTCCAATATATTTAGTGACATTTATATCTGTTTCCTCTTAGCTGCTTCCACCATGATGTTGTTCTACTTTCAGGGATGTGGCATTTAAAAATTTATGCAATAAAGTTTGCAGCCAAATAAAATTGGAGTCATGTATGTGTGTGTGTGTGTGGGCCAGCCTGAAATTTGAAGGTCAAGTTGAGCCCGGGCAAAAGCCTTGTGTTTTAATTGTAAGCCCCGATAAAGAACTGAAGAAAAAGACGGCAAACGGCACTAGCCATTCGAAAACTCTGAAAGTTGGCATCGAGTACGGTGCGGGAAAAGTGTGGGTGTGGAGCAGGAGATTGGGATGTTGTGCAGATGGGTGTATGGGTGTGGCACTTGCAAATAAATCAGCAACACTTGACAGACGCACTGAAGTTACTAATTTAATTTACATTTTTAATTCATTTTTTCTTCTTATTCTGCTTTTGCTCGACGGCAGCTCTCCAGTCCTGTTTTGTTCACTCTGCTCTCTGCGCGGCCGTCAAGTGAATAAGTAATGAATTTACAACTTCTCAAGAATTTCAAATTAAAAACAATAACACAAGACAGTAAAGCAAATACAAAATTAGAAAAGGAAACACGAAACAGGTGCGTTTGCATATTCATTTCTTTCGGATGACTAATTAAAAACTGTTGTGGGCATGGCAGTTAGTCAGCACCATAACAGAAAACAATCATCAAGTAAAATCTGAAAATGAAGCACTTTAAGCTGCAACTTTAAAGTTGCATGCAACTCAACCAACTCAGGAGCCAACATTCTGCAGCAATTCCATTCTTCCATTTCTCTCAAGCCGCTGTTTTGGGTAACTGTCATTTGCACCTCTTACACTTGCAAAAATGACTCGACCACAGAGAGAAACTCGGACTCATGCATATGCAAATTGAAGTCGCCAGTGCTGTCATAGTCCTTGAAAGGACCGGACTATGCAGGTGACACGACTAAGGCGCCTTTGTGGGGTAACACCAAAAAAATATCTCTTTCTAATCATGAATTTTAAAGTTACATACATTCTTAGTTGCAGATGATATATGAATAATCACAAAAACTTACAGAAACTAAAGGCAATGAAAAATTTTGAGATTGAGTTATTTCATTCCATTTTGGCCCCAGACATATGATAATCCACCCCATGACACCTGCGCTGTCTGTGGCAGAATGTTTCTGGTGTCCTGGTAGCAGTTTGAGATCAAAACTGAGGTTGTTGACCAAATCCATGTAAGTTCTCCATGTCTTGGCCCCCTTTGTAACCACCCACTCCGTTTTACTGTGTCTATCTTTGCGACCTTTTTTGCTGTATGCAGATGGCAAAGATGCGTGCCAAAAGTCACGGTGAATGACAAATCGGACAACAAACTGTATCTATCAGAAATCACCTGAACAAAAAGTTAATAAAGTCTTTCAAGTGTATAAGGACCAAACTCCCACGCCCCTCTGACTTCAACTGAAAGTGTAAATAAAACGCTTGGCCTAAAAAAACACAACCCTTGATACTTGTTAAACAAAAAAGAAGAGCTGAAGACAAAAAAAAATAATAACTTTGTTCATGGGGGAAAAAATAAAGCAAGATTTGCAACGCTCAAAAATAAGAACCAACAACAGCAAAAAAATAAAAAAAAAAAAGAAAAGGTAAAATAAAAAGTTACACAAAATGAAAATTAAACGATGCTTAAAATTACTTTTCGTCAAACTCTTTACCCGAGAAGAAGTCTTTTTTTTTTGTTCTTTTTTTAGGGCCAATGACCTGGAACGATGTCTAGCTAAAAGGGCAAATTAAGTTGTTGTACTTTTAAAAATAAAAGAAAAAAGATTTGACTTTATATTTAAATTGAATTTTTTAATTAAAAGTCGAGCAAACGAAAATTTTTATTTGTTTGGTTGTTGTATTATTTTTTTATACTTTTATTGGAACAAGTGACATTAAAATGTTAATGAAGCCGCATTAACATATGACGGTCATAAAAAGGTATTAGCTTACACACACACACCCACACAATGCCACACAAATATGTGCGTTTAGTTAAGCCAACACACACATACACAAAGTGGGTGAAAGTGAGAAATAAAGAGGGAGTGAACACACCTGGAAATCACCAAGGACTACCCGCTGACCGCTTGCCCTGCTGCCTGCCTTATGTCACATAATCCCCTCATACGAAAAGTGGGAAAATTCGGGTTAGTTGCAAGGACCCCATGGATGGTTTGGGGGTGCACACATGCTGACAGCACCCACTTACAGTTAGAAGCCAAAATGGCATAAAGTTGAAATATAAAAGTTGACTCTATCTGCGGCTGTTACAGGCAACCAACCTCTACCCTCTACACACACACACACTAACGGATCGTATATCCAACAATCTGCCTTTGACATTAGCATAACCATTGGCATTAGACGATGCTGAACAATGATGGGAAATGGGGCAAAAAGCAGTAACTGGAATTAAAGTCATCAAGGAGATGATCTTTTTTAAAAAAAATACCTCTTAAATAAACTAGAATAAGTTAAATTGTAATTAAATTATAAAATTATTTAAGATGAATGAAAAATATTAAATATAACTGTAGAAACATTAATCCTTTAGCTTCACTTCATAGCCACTTCTTAACTTAAGCCACTTCTTAACGCTTCGAAAATCTTTTCAGCTGAAATACAGACTTCTCTAAAAAAGAGAATACAAAAAATTTTGATTTTCGGCAGTGTATAATAGAAAATGTGGCTAAAAACACTACCTATAGTAGATACTTCCTAAAGATAGGTATGAGTATCACCTAGTTATCCAAACTCTCTACGAATTTGAAGATTAAGCTGAATTCCACATAATTTAATGATTTCTGAAATTAACGACTTGAAATTTCTAAGAAAAACCATTCAACCCATTGTTTTCATTTTGAAGGGTCTTGTATTTGAAAATAATATATTTATGGGCAAAACTAACTCAGGCTAATAAAGGCAAACTTCGTAATATAGAAAGCCGATCTAGAGAGCTTTAAAGTGTTTTGTATTAGTAATAATCCATCTAAGAAATTCGCTTAAGATTTAATCTTGGGCTATTTTTTTCTGACACCTCTTAAAGGACTTAATTCAATTATCTTTTTCAATTTAAAGTCACTACAAATACTAAATAATTTATTTTCATTAATAGGGAATTGTTTGTCTTAATAACTGACAACAACAAAAAATAAACAAACAAGCAAACCAAACAGATTATTTATTGTATTTTCGACTGAGCCTAGCTCACTCATCAATTTTAACCTCCTTCCACTTTATTTCATCATCTCTTTCAATAATATACCAAATGAATAATTAATTATTTTTGTACATATGTTTGAATGGCAGAAGTCAATTTCACACCTACCTTTTGGTTATTTGTCAATTCGATTACTATGTATGTATGTATGTGTGGAAACCCCCCAGTCCACTTTCTCATACCACGTTCCAGCTCACCTGGACAGGTTTATCAATCAAGTTGGCCAACTCTGTATGCCACTTGATGTTAAAATTCAATCAAAGTTGACGTCTGTCGATTAGCACACACTCGCATACACACTCACACACACGCACACATACATTCGCACACTACCGTGAAACTGAAACATCGTTCCATAAATATTTACCTATAAAAATTGTTTAAGCATTTTATGTTTGCACAGCAGTTGCCATAGCGAAAAAGCCAAAAAATGAATAAAACGGCGAGACAAGTTAAGGCGCCAGCCAGCCAAAATTAAATTAAACATTTTTTATGCCCACACACACACACACACACGTGTAGGTATGTATACATACTTATATGAATACTATATATGTACATATATATGTTTCCTGAATCTGGTTTTTGGAGGATTCATCGTTCTGCTGCATATGGTGAGCTTGACAGGCGCCATGCAAATAAATTTTGTATCGTCGCGTGTATCGTATGACATATGCATCAAAACGGTGAGAAGGAGAAGGCAACTGCCATGGGGAACATCGATGGGTGAGTAAGTGAGGGAGGAACTGAGTTCTGGGGCGTGTCACATGCCTGTCGCAGCTGTCAATAAGTGCGCACCGAGAGTTGACGTTAAAAATCAGGCATTAAAATATGCTGTTAAAAATGCAGATCCCCATTTCCCATCAGTTGGCAACCAACAGCCGCTTTTTGTTAATGCGCCGGCATAAGCCACAGCTGCCACTGCCAATGCCACTGCAACCAATGCCACCGCCGGCACCGCTGCAACACTGCAACAGCAACAGCGACTGCATTGCCCTACCACGGCATGTGGCAAGCAAAAATTTAATGCAATACAAAACAACTTTGTATCAATTCGCATAAAGCAGGGGCCAAAAGTTTGACTTAAATTTAATTTGTTGCACAGTTCACAAAGAGTTGCAAGCGAAGTTCTCTCAAATTGATATATATGTATATACATGAATAATACATAAGTGCATATTTATGTGCGAGGGTTATTCAATATGTACGCTCCACCAAGGAGATTTTCTTTACCAAGAATAAACAATATAATAAACCAAAATAAACCTTATAAGATATACAAGATATATATTTCCATGAAATTGTTGGCACAACTCTTACCTTAGATGATATGTTAATATAATGAAACAAAAAGAGTGTTGAGATTTTACGGATTAATCAGTTGGTTATTGAGTTTCTTACAAACTTAAATGTCTTAAGCTGAGTTTTAGCTACAAAAATAATTTGATGCCCACCCTCGCCCATGGATATACATATGAGAATGGGAACTTCATTTTTAGTAAAAACTTTTTAAATAGTTGCACAAACTGGTAAAGCGCTTTTCATTTTGAGCTGGCCAGCAAAGGATTTACAAGCTTTTGGCTTTGGCAATAACAAAAGAAGCAGTTCTTCGGTTCCATTTGGTTCGATTTCGATTTGGCAAAAGTACACAAAAGTTTTATGCAAGAAAATGAAATGAAAATCCCCCCAAAGCGAATGGACCAAAGTAAGCAAATGCATAGTAAAGAGAGCACAGGCATTGGCGCATTGGCAAGGGCTTTAGATAAAAAATGTGTGGCAAGGGGGGACGGAGGATTCAAAATCCTTAGGTTTGAGCTTAAAAACTTTAGATGGCAACAATTAAGTGCATTTTATGAAACCAAAATCTATCTTTCTCTCACTTGCTTCACGCCATGCCCAAGTTAAAGTGGGAATTTCTCCCAAAATTAGCAATCTGCCTTGCCACTAATAGCCAAAAACTAATAAAATAATAATTAAATGTGTCAAAGTTTCCAAAGAGTAATTAATTATAATTATATAGACAAGCAAAAAGTGAAGGAACTGCCATTGGACTGGCACACACACACACATGCAAAGACTGGCCCAAATATAATAAATAAGCCAAGTTAAGCGCAAACTTTCTTATTGGTCTAAAACATTAAATGTTTAATGGGCAACAGTTGACCACGAAGCCACCTGAAAACGAAAAAGAAAACGAAGGAAATACACAAATAGTCAAAGTTTCCCTTCGATTTATGGACATAGACGACGTCACAAGGCTCTGCTAGTATTTTTTTCTTTTCCTCAGGATAAATTATGGTGACCAAACGAAAATAGAAATAGAAAATTTGTAACATATTCTATATATATTATGTTCTTTCGATTGATAGCTTTTGTAAGATCGAATTATTATGTTTTAGTTAGATTATTATTTGTTTACTATTCCTTAAGCTTATGCAATTTTCAACACTTTCTTTTAAGTTCAGATTTTTAATTTTGTTTGAATCAATATGTGTGTCTTTTTACAGAAAACTCAATTCTGACCAAGAAAAGAAAATGCTAATCATTTAAGCACATCCTTTGACAGGGATCATTTCATTTTCAAATATATATTATAATAAAAACACAAATTTAGAGGAACAAGTTTTTGTATTTCAAATGTGGTTTCATGAAAAGAATGTTAAAATACTATATGACATATGTATATATTTCATAAAAGATACAAATTAAAAATATTTCGGGATTAAATAAATTACATAAATTAACATAAATTAATTTAAATTTTCCATTATGAAACAAGTTAACAATTCGGAAACAATAAAGCAAATTGAAATCTTCATCTTGTAGGGTTTAGGAAGGTCGACGCAATGAACCAAGTATATACATGTACACGATTGCCTCAAACCTCGAAAGTTTTGTTGGATTTTGTTTCTGGGTTACACCCTATCCATCAGTTAGTAAATGTGACAAAACGGTATTGACTAAGTATGGGTTTGGGTGGCAAAATAAAACCAACAAGGAAAAAATACCGATGGAAAAATACATTGAAAAATAATAAATCATTGGAAGCCGATGTTGTTGTTGCTGTTGTTGTTTCTATAATGGGCAGCACAACCAATTTCATGACAACAGGGCGATGATGGCAAAAGTTGGAGTCAACCATAAAGTGCACCTGTGTTTGTGTGGGGAGCCACACACACACACTCCCACAGACACATACGCACACCCAACTTGCTACGTGCCGAATGCTTTGCTGTAAACTATTTCTCGTACTGTAAACGTAGAGCGAGGAGGAAATTTTTACATGAAGAAATGAAGTGGCTACTGAACGAGGTATAGGTGAATGAGGCAAGGGTGTAGAGGACGGACGGACGAAGTGTAAGTGTAAGAGTAAGCATGTGTGGCAAATGAGTTTAATCACCTTATAGAAAAGTGGCAAGAAAGAAGTTGCATCCTCGCCGTGCCAGTTGACATAGTTTCCAAGGCATTTTCTAATTGAAGTGTTGCTTAAACAAAAGCAAAACTTAAATTGCTGTCAAATTGTCTGTGCGCTCGCACGTAGAGCGGGTTGAAAATGGCAAACGTTTGCCTTTTTTTTGCGTCTTTTTCAACTTAAACACTCTGTTGCAGTGGCAGTCGCAAGGGCATAGTGAAGGGTAGGAGTAGGTAGCTTAGGAGAGGCGGTAAGAGGTTTGATGCTGTGACGCAGGCAGTTGGGAAACTGCAACATTTATGGCGTCGGCAACGTTGCTTAACTGCTTTAAGAGCACTTGACGCAATGCTTTGACCAAGAAGAAGCGGGTGACAAGCCAAGCGCTTTGTGGCTGTCAAGTGGTTCCTGTTCGGTTTTTTTTCTCCAAGCTCTCGCTCTCGCTCTGTCTCTCTATCAGTCCCTGTCTTGCGACATTTGGAAGAGTGAGCTGATGGGCCAACTTCGTACAACTCCACCACACATAAGTGCACTTAGCCTGTGTCCCGAGACTGCAACAAAGTCGCCGACTGCCGGTCAACAGCAGTCACAGTGGTTGGCTTTCTGTGGAATCCTAAATATCATGTTTATCATATGTCTACATCTGGAAACTCTCTGGAAGTTAAAGTTATCATTTTTCTTTGCCAATCTTAGAAACCAAAAAAGATAGCTTCATAAAATGTAAAGTTAAGCATTAGACTTTAATATTCTGTCTAGAGTTAAGACAGTAAGTAAAGTATTTCTTTTGGTAGATAAGCTATGTAAACCGTTTTTATATATTACAAGTGACTGCAATCAAAAAGATTTCGCTTTTAAAAATGGAAAACTCCATATGAGTCTTTTAAATTCAACATTATTCACTGGGAAAAATGCTTCCAAATATTAATTTGTTCGAATATATTAACTAGTTCATAGCTATTAGTTATTTTTCTTGATTATTATTTCAGTTGAAGTCTAGCCATAAAAGTATGCCCATTGTACACTTCACGTCTAACACATACACACACATGCGCAGACATACACACACACGCAGAGATATTCACTTGGCCACTTTGTCAAAATAGCGCCTCGTCCCTTTTGCTGTTCGATGGGCGTGTGCATGGGCGTGTTGCATTGCCAAATTAAATCTAAAGCATCGGCCACAAAACGCTTCGTTTTCGCAACTTGGTTGAGCTGATGCTAAAGCTGAAACTGAAAGCTAAAGCTGATGCTGCGAGCTAGGAGATGGCTAAGTACAGTTGCGCCTTAGACAACTATCGATTGCTCGCAGGCACTCGAAGTGCGCACAGCTGTAGTATAAAGTCAAAGCGGGCAAAAATAAACTTTTTGCTAATACAATAATAAAAAGTTACTACGTGCATTGTTGCCAAAGCGAAAGAAACATACATATATGTATATATACCAACCAGTCAACGTACGATCCACACAGAAAGAAAGAGCAAAGGGAAATAAAATAAAAAAATAAAAAAAAATTTAAGTAAAAACTTTTGCCCGCCAGTCAACGCTACAGCGCTGACAAGTTGCAAAAGTTTTGCTTAACGTTAACCTTTAAGGTATGCCCAGCAGTATTACTACTAGTCCTTTATCCTTCACCAGCCCTCCCTCCCTTTGCCATCCAACATCCGCACAGCGAGGCATGCTCTGCGGCTTAATGTTGCTTGGCTTGGGCGGCCGCGACACTGATTAGATTTATCAGCGCCACAAAATGAAGTTGCACATGACAACAATGCGGAGACAAGTTGTCAGCGTAATTGCAGCCAGTATGGCAATGCAATCCAGATGCAGATGCAATTTAAGTTCCATGCATAAAAATGGCAACAATCAAAATTCAATCAGACAATGACAGCGGCAACAACAACGGCAGCAACAGTTGTCAATTTAATGCGATATGCGTAATATGATAAAAGTTCAGAATGAAATTGAAATTGAAGACAGAAAGCCGGCAACCCAGTAACCAGTAACGAGTAACCAGCAACAAGCGACAGGCAACAGGCAACAGTTTTGTGTTGATTGCGGCCGTGACATGACAGCAGCCGCATGCTGATTGTAAATGTAACTGAAACTCAAAACTCAAGCTGTGACTGAGACTGCGACTGTAACTGCGTGTAATGAGTGCCAGGCGAGAAACTTTTTTGATCAGATTAAAACTGTCGCAATTTCTGACATTTCTGAAATGTTGAATGCATTTTGAATGTGAGTATCCGGTTATGGAAAAGCTTTGCTTAGCTGCCTTGACACTCCCTGAAAAAAATCCCGTTGACGTATCTAGATAATGCATGACAAAAACTATTTATTTCTATGACAATAAATTCATTAAGGTCATGTGGAATTAAAGAAATAACAAGTTACAATAAATTCTTCATGGTAAATGCCTTAAATATAAAGAAATTATTTAGAAGAACTATGTTTAATAGATTGGATTTGTATATTAAACCAAAAATGTGTGCAACAAGAACTTATCCTAGATTTCTCTGACCAAAATCAAAATAAAATAGGTAAAATCAATCAATCAATTTATGAGTTAGCATGAATAATAGATTTTAGCCACCCTATACAATTTGCAATTGTTTTTTAGTTTATTTGATTTGAAAATCTAAATATTTATATGCACTTGTTTTAAATTAAATCTCGAATGAAAAGTGTCTGAAAGAATTTCTTTTGTTTCTCATGTTTAGGTACACAAAATGAAATACAAACGAAATTTTAACACTTAACTTTGTTCAGAAAGCAAATGAATCAGAAGCAGAATCCATAAAGCTATTTAGCATGCACATCAAATCAACCACCCACCAGGGCTTCAGGGCGTGATATGCAAAAGATATGCAGGAGTGGATTATTAATGTTATCCCAAACTTAAGTCTTTTGCTTAAATAAAATTCTCATGTATTTTGTTCGAAGACTTTTTTATAAGCAGTAATCGATTTATGGCAAAAATATGAGCATACTTTTTGGGGAACTTTAAAAATTGTTTTTAAGTGAAAAGGCTTGTCGCCTCTTTTTAAACATGACAATTGTTACACAGAAAATCTAAATCCGTCACTGACGATGGATATAAAAGCAGAAGTCGGTTTTGGTCTTTTACAATAATTCACAAATATCACGCATCCGAATCATAAATGAGCAATAAATAACACATTGCCACATACAAACGCATACGTACAAGGCGCAAAAAAAGAAGGGAGACAGACAGTGATAACGGGGGAAAGAGACATATAAATGTAAGGGTACTTATGAAGGCCCATACATTTATAGACGAAAGCTGACGAAGTTCTGCAGAAACGTGCTTTTACTTGGTCTCCTTGTATGCCTTTCCTTTTCATTCCATTTCATTCCTTTCATTTTAGGATGAGTTTTTTTTTTTTGTTGTTGTTGCTGTTGTCGGTTTTTGGCTTTGTTGTTGCCACACCCCCCGTTTGTTGGTTGTTGATAAAATTTAATCATATTACACATATTTCGCTCTTTACGGTCTGTTACCCCATATGGCCATAAGGCATGATACGTTGCTGATGCCGATGCCAATGCTGATGTTGATGCTCTCTCTCTCTCTCTCTGTTTGTGTGTGTGCTTGTATGTGTGTATACTATGTAGGAGTATTTACTCTTGTTTACACTTGTGCACCGCCGGCGAAATGGGCAAAAATATCCAATTTGAAAATTAATGCCTTTAGGATATTATTCATAAAACTCGTGTGCTCTATGTATGTATATGTTAGCCAAAAAGAGAGAGAAACGGGAGAGAAATGAAGCGAGGTCTTGGCCAGAAACGAGAGAGGTTAAAAAGAAAAGCAAAGCCAGCAGCTGATGCAAAAGCCGGCAACATATTTATGCATGTAGATTTTTTGGTTCAGCATTTCGTTACTGGACTGGTCATCATCCATTCCCCATCCTATCCAATCCTATCCTCTGCTCCAGCCCCACCGTTCTTGTAATTGCCCTGCGGTATTTGGCGCGTTGAAGTTTTGCCAGCAACCGCAAAAGTTTATTGCTCGCTATAAATTTAATGCCAAAGCATTTGAAGGAACCGAAAACGTCGACGGCGGTGACGACGACGATGACGACAAAGAGGGGCAAACGGGCAAGTAGAGACGAAGAAGAGAATGAGTCGGCTCAAAAATATGCAGCGAATGCCCATAATTCAATTTCAGCAATTTTCGTTAAATGGCATACAAATGAAAGTGAAAGTTGGCCAAGCCGAAAACTCTACATTTCCCATGGCCATAAAAGAGTGGAGAACGAAAAAGAGAGGAAGAAAGAGGAGAGGTGGCATAATTCAAGTCACATTCAAATATGAAACATGAAATCAGTTAGTCAAGGTTAAAGTTAGTAATTCAGTCAGTGAGTCAGTCGCTCAGTAAAGCGGAGACATGCGACTAGCCTCTTTATATCAATACAACGCGCCATGGCATAAAATGTTGTAAGGAAATGATTGCGGAAATTACACTAAAACGCCAGCCGGTACAAATACACGCACATTTATATTTACTCACACACACATATACTTGTATATATGTAAATACATGTGTATGTTTGTATGTTCTTGCCGCCTTTTTGGGCCAAATGGTTTGAGTTTAACCACAGCCCGAGTTAAGCAAATGCAAATATTTTATATTTTATGACCAACTGCTTTGGGATATCCGTATTTTTTTCTCTTGGTTTGCTTTAAGTTTAAAAACTAAATTGCAAAAATCTTTAAGTTGCTTGTACTTGTAAAAAAGAAAGTTTTAAATGACTCATATACAATTTTTATACCATACACCCATAGGGTGAAATGGTTATTAAAGTCGCCAAAATGTATGTAACAGGCAGAAGGAAGCATCTCCGACCCCACAAAGTATATATATTCTTGATCAGGATCAACAACCGAGTCGATCTAGCCATGTCCGTCTGTCCGTCCGTCCGTCTGTCCGTATAAACACCTAGATCTCGGAGACTGTAAGAGCTAGAGCCACCAAATTGGTATGTGGACTCGTGTAGTATGTAGAGTGATCAAGTTTATTTAAAATTTTTGCCACGCCCCTTTCCGCCCCCGCAATTTAAAAAAAGCGTTTATCTCAAAACCTATTCCAGCTAGAGACACCATATTTGGTATGTATATTTGTTTAGTAAACACGCACATTTTGTATGTGTAAAAATTTTGCCACGCCCTTTTCCGCCCCTGTAATTTGAAAAACTTGATTATCTCCCGTATTTTTTTACCTTATGCAATCAAATTTGGCACACCTAAATTTGTTACTAATATCTAGCAAAATACCAAATTTTATCAAAATCGGACAAAAAACAGTCGAGTTATGCATATAAACGTTTTTCCATAAGGCCGGAGTTGGTCGTTGGCTGGTGGGGGCGCTAGGGTGCTCGTATGATTGAGTGAGCGAGATACTAAGATATGCTTGTAAAATGCATGTGAAAATGCATTAATTTAATAAAGTTGAAATATTTGCTTTACTGGTGTATGGTATACCAAAGTCGGCGAGACGACTTACTTACTTCATTTGAACATACATTTGTGTGCAATCAGTCAATCATCTCATTTATTAGTTATTTATTGACCTAGTATCGAACATATTCTCTATTGCAATGAGATGTTTTTAAATTAATGAATAGTTTAGGTTTCTAAATCAATTTTTTGCATTTAACATCTGCTAACTAACAAAATTGTTTAAACCTTTGACCTCAATTAATTAAATAAATATTTTCATAGTCAATAAATTGCATTGCAATTTATAATTTTTCAAATTAAATTCACGTTTTTGTTGTGTACCAAATATTTGTTATTATTAACTAAAAGGCAAAACAGGAAAAAAAAAAAACTGTAGGCAGAGAGAAGAAAACAGGAATGGGCAAATGCAAATTAATTATGCGCCATATTTGTATTGGGTTATCTAATTAGATAAAAATGCAATTCATTTTTAATTGTTGCCTGCAATTTGCAATTTACATTTGTTTTTTTTTTTCACAACATTGGCATAAAATTAAATACGTTAGCTACAGATACCGAAGCTATTGTGAGTCATTTAATTTGAATTAACTAAAGTTATAAAAATGAACAATCTAGCAAAATCAGACAAAAAAAAAACAACGAAATGGTAGAACAAACCAGAGGAATTTGGCCTTAAATTTAATTCCATTTTTTGTTTTTTTGTGTTCTTCTTTAGTTTATAGAATAATTATAAATTCTCTATTGGAAGCAAGTAATGCATGTAAAAATGCATTATAGAAAAATGTTTATAGACCAATAAATTTAATTAGTTTGAGTAAAGCGTTGTGGTCTAGAACAAGAAACAAGCAAAAAGCAGCTGCCACAGCCAGAGATCCACCATGAGCAAAACTTTGCTAAATTAGTTTAAAGTTCAAGTCAACAACAACAACAACAATAGTAGAAAAGAAAAATTAAAACCAACAAAAAAAAAATATTGAAAGAAAAAGCAAACAAAAAAACAAACAACGTCGAGTCAATTATTAAAAATAATTACTTTAGCCCAAAAGTTGCCACAGCGAATTTTCGCATTTGTATACAACACTTTGTGTGTTTTCTTATATATAAATATACATACTTCCTATTATATACAAAAACACACATTTCTTCTATATACCCTGTAACAAAGACTTAGGTAATGAGACTTTCTCTTTACTTTCGGACAAAATGAGAGGTCCCCAATTTAAGAAACATAAATTCTTAAAATCAAATAGACTTCGATTTTGGTAGATCCAGAGCATTTAATGGTGTTTTATATTTGTTTGTTGACAGATCAGAAGGTATTATATTCTATTCTATTGTCAAGAATATAAGATTAAACTTTTTTGTATAACAAATTTTCTCTGTTCGTTTCTTTATCTTTCTATCTCACAACCCAGATACTTTGATGACTGAATATCTGCACATTTCTATAAACCAAAGGACTATTCGACTATAAAGTCGATGAAAGGCTTAGAAATTGAGCTAAAAATCAAAGCTTGCCAATATGACAACCAAGTGCTGAGTATCTCAAAAGTCGATTAATATACTTTTATCTCTGGATCTCTTTTTTTTGTTATTTTAAACTTAAACTTTTGTGGCGACAGACAAGAACAAGAGAAAAACAAGATCGGTTTAGGGCCACAAAAAAAAAACTGCCCAACAACTTGCGCCATTTGTTATTTATAAAAGATTAAACCACAAAAAAGCAAAGCGAAAGCCAAGAAAAGGCGAAGGCCAAAAAGCGTTTTATCTGTGTTTCATGTGCTCTCTCCGGGCAACCGCAGCAAAAGTGGAGAAATTATAATAATATTTACCTAAATATGCCTACAGTTCTCTGTCATTCTCTTTCTCTGACTGTGTGTGTGTGTGTGTGTGTCTGTGTGTTGGGTAGGTGGGTGGGTGGTTGTTTGGTTGGAAGGGTAGGGGGTATGCGGCTTATTTATGGCCGCATCCCTAATTGAATTGCAGTTTATTTGACTGGGGCTACTTACACAAAAGCCAGGACCACAATTTTTTAATTAACTTTCCGCGTTGCTGCTGCTTCTGCTGCTCTTGCTGGTGATGCTGTGGCGAATGTCATTTGTGTGTCGACCAAAATGATTTATACGAAACAATTATCAGTTTAAATGGCGTATTGAAAGCGCGCCCACAACTTTTCACCTGGCATCTGGCACCTGCTTTGGGTGCTGTTTCTACAGCTTTTGTTGTTGTTGTTGCTGCTGCTGCCGTTCCTGTTGTTGCAGCAGCTTTAATTTTATTATTTTCACAACGTAAACGAGATTAAAAAGTTTTGCCAACGCCTGTCACAAAAGAGAGCAGCCAACAACCAACCAACTCCATGTCCACGGCCACTCCACCCACACACACATACACACACACACACACCCAGATAGAGACAAGGCAAAAACAGGGAAGAAGCACAAAGTGTTTGTGATAGTTTTCAGAGAATTGAAGCTGATGCTGACGCTAAAGCTAAAGTTAGAGTTCGGCTAACTTGTTGCTAAATAAAATGGCACACTGCATTAGTCAAAGTTATAACCAATGTGCCACACCCATTGAAAAGAGCAGCGGCAACAACAGCAGCAGCAACCGCAACAATAAATCAAAGTTGAAATATGCAAACATGCAATATAAATGAAATAAAATGCAAAGCCTCAAAATCACAGAGCCACAAAAAACTAATAGAAACCAGCGAGGGGCAAAAACCAAACCGAAAAAATTCAAAAAAAAAAAAATGGGAATCGTGCACAACTTTTGCTTAATAGGCGAATTTCATACCCTTTTACGCAATTTTTGTTGTTAAAAAAAAAAGAATAGTAAAACAATTTTTAAGAAACCAGAAAAAAAAGTTAGTTGGCTGAATCAAATATCGTTTTCCGTTTGAAAATAAAGTTTTATCCAAACCTTTCTAATGAAATAATATACTATGGTAAATTTTAAAAGCAATAGTTTAAAAAAAGAAAGACTCAATTGGATCAGTATAACCTCAAATATATGTACATAGGATATAGAAAAAACAATTGTCAAAGGATTTGTGCTAAAAACAAAATATAATTAGTTCTTACTTTTATTTTAGAAAATTTAACTACTCATATTTTATTTACAAAGTTGAACCATATTTGTATACCTATGTATATCCTTATCTTGTTAGAGCAAATTTCTGCTTCTTGAAATGGATATGCCTTTATTGCAAGTGTATGAAAAAACAGAATGAAAGGGAAACAAAATGGTTGGAATAAAAATCATCAATGTTCCTGTGAGCGGGCAATAAAAAAAAAACGCCCCTTGCAATGGGCGTAACTGAGAGGATTTTTCCTTTTTTTTTCGTTGTTGGAGGGGGATTTCTATATCCGGCACACATGAAAAGTGCCAACAGAAATAAAAAATGAATGGAAATAACCTGATGATGATGAAATTTTTGAATAAAGAAATTATTTTCGATTAGATGTGCGAAAATATGCGAATACAAAAATGTGTGAAAAGAATCTAAAATTGAGTAAGCTTAATGGATTAGATGAGTTTTAAACTATCAATACCAAACACTGGGTTATGTTTAATTAAATACAGAAATTGAAATAGAAAGAGCTAGATGTCATTCAGAAGAACGGATTTTATATTCAATTGTAAAGAAAGATAAAGATAATAAAAATCATAAGTGGAACATTCTTTTTATATACTTGGATTGCTAGAATTAAACTAAATAGATTCTGTTCTTAACTAGGAGAAATAATTATTATACAATATAAATAATATGCTATATAATTTAAGCTATATTTTGTTATGATTCCTCATTTTGGTCTTAAATTATATTCATGTTGACATTGTATTACAAGTTAGTCACACAATAAAATAAAAACAAAAAAAAACTCAAAAAAAATTTAGAAAAATTATTTAAAAAAGATGACCCACGAGGTGATTACTACACAACAGCTACTTCATCTTCGCAGTGCGGGTGAACAAATCGAAAAGACTCATAATCGTTGGAAGGAATGTTTCTCTTGGTATCCCATCGAACAGGCAGAGCACTATAAACGCTATGGCGAGATCTATAAGGAGACTCTTGCGAAATATGGAGAGAAAAAGTTTGATTATTATGCGAAACGTATTCGTTTGCGAAAATGTTATATGGACGGTGGCATTAGCAAAGAGCAGGAAGATGAGGATATCGGCAAGCAATTAAAGGACACAATGGGTCACTTGGAAAACTATAAGCCTTCGTTGACAACTAATGGTGAATATGGACTATTTAAGCCAAATCGCTTATTCGATTGCTTTGAATTTCAAAAATAGAAAAATTGTAGTAAATAAAATAAGTTTATGTGCGGTCATCTAACATTTGTTGTTAACCTATATTTATTTAATAGAAATTTGGTGTGGCTTTTCTTTTTTTTTTTTGTGTGTTTCCAGCAAATTAAATGCCATAAAGTATGAAGTAAGAGGCGGTGACTGGCACTAGAGACGGAGGGGGAATGGGTTAGTGCAGTATGCAACACATATTTTAGCGACAAAACAATTAAAACTGCATGCTGAGCGAACAAAGAGCGAACCATTCAAACGCGAAATGAGCAGCTTCCGTTGTTGTTGGAGGAGGACGAGAAGGAGTAACAGCAGCAACACTGGGAGAAAGATGAGGTTTAGAGAGTCAGAAGAGCAGGCGGGGAAGTCCAAGGCGTGTCACGTTTGTGTGCCATAAATTTCACATTATTGCTAGCATATCCGTGCATAGATTTTCATGCATTTTGGCTTAATAAAAACGCGAAAACCTCGCAAAAGCAAAAGCAAAAGTCGTCGAAACGAGACGACAGACAAACAAACAAAAACCATTTTTGATGGCCAACATGGCGTATGCTTAACCACATCCGACTCCATACTTCCGTGCATTTGGTGTAACAAAACCGCATTCGGGGTTGTTAACAAATGACTCGTTGTGGTCGCTGAACAGCTAGCGAGATGGGGAAATAATACAAAGGGAATACGGCTGGATGGTGGATGGGTATGCTGCCAATTCACTATATATACATACGTATGTACATATGTATATGTATGTATGTGTAATGACTCATTTCGCATGCTCATTTTTTGGACCTCCCGCTAAGGCGCGGGAGCGGCGCTAAGAGTGGGGATTTGGTTTTCACATTAAATCACATGCTGCATCAGCACTCGGCATTAGGCAAAAAGTTTCCCGTTGAGAGGGGCAAATGCAGAGCCAGAAACAGAAAGAGTTGCAGCATTGGACAACAGTTTTAAGTTGCAAATTACAACAGCATGTCGTCGGAGTCGCGGATCGTCGTCGTTATCCTCGCTACCGCATCACCCTTCACAATTTCCCCTCAACTGCGGTCAAAAGTGCACCCCATTAGTCCTCACCAAAAATGAAATCTATGCTGTATCTCCTTTAGCCCCGCATCTACATACATACGTGCGGGGCCTTTAATTAGGCGCGTTCACCACACAGGACAAACACAACGGACAGATAGACGGACGAGACTCTATGTAGGTATGTACTGCAGGCATACTCACTCACATGGTACTGCACTTCAAAGGGTTATCACACGATAGCCGCTTGGTCTCCGTCTCTCTCTTTCTGTCCCTGACTACGTGTAATTGGCGCAAGTATGCGACCACAAGAACACCCAAGGGCTATGTGAGCTCGACAAATCGACTCGAATCACCTCGTATTCATGTTTCAAATTTGCCCTTTAGAGGTCCCACGAAGTAAGAGACAGTGGCAAAGGTGCATATCCCTATCACAGGGCAAGCTAGAAATCTATATGTTCGAAGTTAAATGTTAACTTTAGTGCACTAACTAATTTTAGATTAAAGCTCATGCATTTAAATTAATCTCTCCTTAATTTTGTCATTGCAGCTGAATTGGAAATATTAATGTTTGACTCTTAATTGATTTAACAGATTTCTGAAATAGGCAATGTGAAGGTAATGGCAATGGCATCATTACCCCCGATAACAAGGACTACAGACAGAGGAGTCCGTCAGCAAAGACTTCTTACCTTCTCTTGAATATCTAAACTATTACACCAAGAAAGCTATGCCAAATGTCTTTAAACCTTAAATTCATCCTTGTACCTGTTAATTAAGAATTCGAATCAAGGGTAGAACTCTATTCATCATCGTATCATCTGACAATTAGTTCATTGGACTTTCTTTTACACAACAAAACTTTTCTTTTTTGATCTCTTCTTTTTCAGTTAGATGAAACGTTTAGCAGAAACTGATAATTATCCAAGGATTAACTGCAAGACAAGTCTGGTTTTTTTATAACAAGAAAAATCATTTGTTGCCATGCAATTTGTTGTTAGTTAACTATTTTTTCTTTCTCTCATATTTTCATTTTGGACTTCTTTTTTTGTTCATACTTTGGGTTCATACAGATGACAGTGAGTTACACACGGACACATACACGCACACACATACAGTTAGAAGTAACTGCATGCAAATTGGACATTGCACTGATGAGCGATGTTTGTCTCGCTTTCGCATCTTGCTCGTCCTTTGTCCTCGGCTACAGTAGCATGTTTAATTGCAGCTAAAAATGAAACACACAAAAACAACGTATTGCAAGTTCCCTGAACTGTGTCAAAAGGCAAAACAAAAAACAAGCCAAAGCAGAAAGCAAAAAACAGAAATGCCAAGAGAAATATAGGGAACTGTAAAAGAGAGAGAAAAAAAAGAAAGATAGCCAGAGAGTCGTCGCTTTAGTTTGCTGTTTAGTTTTCGGGCTGGGCTATTTGTTTGTTTGTTTGCCAGTCCGTTTGTTTGTCTGTCTGCCCGTTAGTCTGTTTGACGCTCGTCGTTTGCCCGTTGCCCGGTTTCCTGCAATTTGCGCACTGCCAACACTTCCTTTTAAGCGCAAAGTAAGCAGCAGAATAGCAGAGCATAGCCGCAGGTGTCGCTGCGATGCTAACAGCGACTAAGTACAGTGTTACACACACTCACACTCACAAAAGCACAAACTAGCAGATTTACCAAAGGAATAATCAACAACTTCAAGTCATGTATTAAAATTGAATATATACTTTATATTAATTCATATTAAAAATGCAACTCAATCCATCTGCTTATCATATTTCTTGGCTTCGGTTTTGTTCTTAATTCAATCAACCACAAAATCTCTCGCTATTTCTAAGGCAAAAGGATATCAAAGGATCTCCTAATATTTATTCTCAGTTGATTTTTTATTATATCTATATCACTTGCCTATTTCTTTTTTTCTTTTGTTCAAAAACAAAGATCATCATAACTTTTGCTTAATCATTTTTATAGTTATCAAATTGTTTAAAATAAAAACAGTTTCATTTACAAAGAAAAAATCGACTGTTTTCATAAGTTTTTTGTATTAATGACAAATTTGACACGGACAATTCGATAAGTATCATATATTTTCTAAAAAGCTGTCATTAAATATTTAACAATTTTTTTTCTTTAAAAGCTTTGGAAATACGCATACTAAATAATTAAAATTTAACTGTACAAATTTAATCAATTAATGTTAAATATTAATAGATAGTTAGTTACTAAAGATTATTTTAGAATCTGGTTATATCTGGTTTTCTTTATGAGACTATAATCACTGTGCTTGGCTTACTATCATTTGGATGGGGATCGTAAGGGGCAATTCCTGGGGCTGGGGCTAAAAAGGAGTTCTGCTTTCCTTTTTTGACACACCATTTTGCATGAACGGGCCAAATGTGTGTGAGCGTGTGTATATGTGTGTGTGTGTGGCGCATATGTCACTTGTCTAAATAGCAACGACGCCAACGTTGACGCTCACCTGGGCCACTGGCCGACAAACTGAAGCAACGGCAACAGTGTTGCAGTCAGGCTGGACTGGCCATGCATGCAAATGCAACATTTGCAACTGTTTGTGCGGCCATGTTATAGCCATTTTTTTTTTTTTCCCCTTCTTTCTATCCCATTCTCTGCTTTCCTTTTTGGAGAAAAAGTCCAGCTACAAGGTGGCAACACTAACACCCGGCAACGACACCAACACGAACATGAACCGGCAGTAATTTGGCCACCTTGGATGTCTCCCAACGTTTGTTTGTTTTGGGTGAAAGCTAAATGAACCAAAGGGCTGCTGGCTGGTGAGATGAATTGAATGACCCAAAGGTGAGAGATTTAATAATTGAACTTGTGTTGAATAGCCAACTGATTTACCTTAGATCTTATTGGCAAACATCATTCAATTTAAAAGTTACGTTTAATTGTCAATGGAAATCTTTGAGCCAATAATGGATTACAAATTGAAAAACATTCAAAACAAGGTTTTAAGTCTCAGGAGTGCTAAAGTTGAATTCACTAGATCAACTGGCAATTTAAATTTTTCGAACTGTCCTTTTAAAATGTAAATTAAAGACTTAATGTGTTATATACAAAATTGTAGACTGCTTTAATTTACCCACATAGTTTTGAAAACAAAACGCTTCAATCTTTATGCATACTAATGATTATTATAGATTAGTATTTTTATTAAAATTTTTTGACCAGATTTGTTAACAATATAGACGGCAGTTGATATGTCTTTAATCTTGAAGGGAACAAAAAGTTCTTAAAGTTTAAAAAAATATTTCGTATGACACAAATCTGTTTGTTTTTAAGATGCCTGATTAATAAAATTTATACAAAATCGGTTAATGATCCCCTGAGGGGATTCTCCTCTCGCCTGTCATAATTGTTTTTCCTTGTCCAATAATTATTTGTGACGCTTGACCCACTCCTTTGGTTCATAACGTAGATAATTGATGTCGATGCGTACCGAACGTTTCTCTAAGGAACGTTTATGTTGTTCTATAATTTCTGGAGTGATGCAGGCAATATATTGACCCCTGTAGTATTTGATGATATTTGAAAGATGTAAAGTTGATATTACATCCTCCTTTCTAATGGAAGTACATTCAGAAATTTCTCTGTAAAGTGAGACAATTTTAAGATTGAGTAATGCCTAACATTTGTAATGGGGTCAACTTACTTGACACTGATGCTTGGTCTTTCCTCATTCTCAACAGGCACCTGGCTTAGCAATACCTCAAGTATAGCTTGCGACCAATAGGAACGATACGATAATAAACCCAAATCCGAGAGGGGCTTCTCTGGTGCACCAATCTTGTGCTCAAATTGCGATAGGATGTAACTGAATTCAATAAGCACCTTGCCATAACCGCTACGTTGATAGGGCGGTAAAACAAGAATACAGGCCAAATTATAATTATCGGCACTTTCCTTTTCCTTGGAGAAGTAGCCAACAATGTGAAAGCCTCGTGCATCGAATTCAGTCATGATATAAAACAAAAATGGATCCACATCATGGAAGAGTGTCTTATGATCAAGAAAGAGTTTAGCTAGCAAGCAAAGATTTTGGGCATAGATTTTGTTCTTGCGTCCATCAATTTCGAAAAAAGATATCGAATCCTTGCGATAGATTTCATTGCCCGGTGGATGACGAAGATTACATTTGATCAAATGACGGGCCAGACACTTTTCACTGGCCACATACTTGAGACAGAATTCACAAAGGTAAATGCACGGCAAAGTGGTCATTTCTATTGGATATGGAGAGAAATACCAGGGCTCAATGCGATTGCGACCGAGTTCAATAAGTGCAATATTTTTTATGTTCTCGGTGACGTCATCATTATTAATATTTTGAATTCTTGATGAGCTAGCGGCATCGCACATTTCCACATCGACAATGGCCGTGGTGTTACGCTTCATATCGGAATCAATTTTGCGAAATTGCACTTGTGTAAGATCAAAGTCTTCCTCATCGACCCATTCGTCCAATCGCTTGTTAACTATATAAGGGGATTCTCAATAACTGACGCTGCATTCTAAAGTTATATACTTACAATCCACATAATGCACATAGAATTGCACTTTTTCATCTTGTTTGCGGACACAAATTATTTCCGCAAGTTTCCAATTATCCGACTGCTTTTCCAAACGTACTGGCAGACGGCAACCTTCAACCAAGAGGGACTAAAATATAGAATTAGTATAGACCCAAATAGGCACAATATTGGATATTACTTACTGTTGATTGGCAGACTTGTGGTTTAGTGAAATTGGATAAACTCATTGCTTATATATTAATCTATTTTAATCTGACTTTTTTATAATTGACACATAAAACTGCACGCTTAAAATTAGTGTGACCAGATCGTGTGCAAAGTCAAGATGACTGAACTAGTTCCAGGGCTGGACAGGCAAAAGCTGTCAGCAGTATTTTGACACATTTTCATCTCAGCACTATTGATCAGCAGTAAATGATAGTAAAGTTTACCCAACATAAAAACAATAAATCACAAAACACCGCATCGCGTCGCATTATTATGCAGAAAGTTTTTGAGAGAAACTTACGCCTCAATAGTTTGTTTCCGTGTTCCCTCCAGCACTTAAGCTTAAGTGATTTTTTATTGATTTAGTACTTCCCCTCACACGACCCGATTGACCGAAAACAAGCCAACAAAATCGATAAACAAATTGCCAAATTAGCACATAAACCAAAAAAAAAAGACAAAACACCAGAAAAAAGAAAGTAAAAAAAAAAACGGAAGCAAATCTGTTGGGTTTGTTCTTTCTTGGCTCTGCAGGGTCCTGGTGTGGGCTGCGGGCCAAGCAATTCATCTATCCAAACAAAGCTATTCATTCAGACAGTGTCATTCATATGATGGTGGTGAGGGGCCAAGAAGGAAGTGGATGCCACCGCTGCCCAATCGTGCGAGCATCCGTGGTCATTCATCTAAAGCCGCCAAGCATACCACCCAAGCCCCTCCTTTGTTTGCTCACTGTCTGTCTGCCTGTTGTGTGTTTGTAAGATAAATGACTCTCAGATTATGATCAATTTGTAGCAGGGAGCAAAGGATACTGGCGACCACGCCTCCACAACTAGTAGGCGGGCAGGGGCTTTGGCATCTGCTTATGACAAGCTAAGTATGATCTAGACCTGACAAATCAAAAAACACCAAAACAAAAAAAAAAAAAAAATGGCTTCTGCTTCAATAGGGTTAAACCTTCAATAAGTGATAAATTGTGGGAATTGGAGGCCAAATTTGCAGATTTGTAAATTGCAACCAATTCTGATTAGCATATGGGTTGAAAGAGGCGTATTAGATTAATCCGAATAAGGATTCCTCATGGGTAAGCTTAAAAGTAACCTAAAGTCAGGATTTGTTACACATATATCTTAATCATTGTTAAATGTATCTATTAATCAATCGAAGTGATAAATTCCATAGACACATAAGTATATCCACATCACTATTCATATTATTAATGTTTCTCAAGATTTTTCGGTGAATTCGAAACCGCATTCGATTTCGTCTTCGGCCACACCCATAACTAAAACTGCTTTAAAAATTGTTTTTTCTCAGCGATAGTAAAATCCAAAATGTAATCCCCCTTCAAGACATGGTGACTGAGAGGGGGATAAGAGCTGTTTGGCTACTTTTCCCCCTATTTATTTGCTCCTATAGTGCAGGGCCAAACGACCTTTAGCTTCTGGCTTAAGGTTTACATGCGTGATTTGGTTCCCTTCGCTGTTGTTTCTGCTGCTGCTGTAGCTGTTTGTGTTGCTGTTGTTGTACCTAGTGCACACGCAATGTCCATGCGGGTGTGTGCGTGCGTTTAACTGCTGCAACGGGCCACAAGGACTCCGACGACGACGACGACGATGACGGTGACTCCGATAAGGGATCCCTGTCGATGGCTATGCTGCTACTCCTGTTCTTGTTTCTGCTGCTACTCCTCTTGTTGTTGTTGTTTATGCGTGTTAATTCCCTTTGATAAAATAATGCCTGGGATAACCTTTAAATGGTTTTGGGGCCCGCATACCAAATCTGTCCATAAAACAGCCTTTTAGGCATGCAAAGAGTGTCGACCGCCCTCCAAACACCCTGTGTCCCTGACCAAAGCACAATTAAGTCTTATTTATTTTTGGCCTTATGACCACCAATTGATTGCTGTGCCAAGCAATAAATGCTCACATATACACATATGTATATACAATGCGCACTATATATAAATATTATTGAGTACGAATCGAACGGTAATAAAGAAAAACGAACAGAAATCCATCAGGCAGCAAAATCAAAGACCGTGTTAACTAATATCAAAATCTCTTTTTTCAGCATTTTGCCATGCACACTAATTGGTGCTTTTTGCGCACGCACGCAGAACCTGTGGGTGTATGTATGTATGTATTTGATGTGTGTGTGTGTGTTTGTGCAGGTCAGGCAGCAGGTTCAGAAAGCATTTAGCAAACATGACAAAGTGTTAATACCAAGGCTAAAGCGCTGCCACTGCGTAATAGGAGCTAGAGCCTTAAACAGGATCTCACACATGCGTCTTCAGGTGGGGCTAAAGCTCAACTTGCTTAACGAGGTTAGTTGCGTGTTCGAGCGCATAACAAGAAATTAAAACAAGTTCTAAAGAAAAGCAGGCAAATAGACTAAGCTTCAAGTTGAGTTACCTTCGGCTAGGTTAGGGACGAGTGAGTAAAGTCCTTTTGACTGATGGCACATACGATACAGCTGCTAAAAAACTAAAATATGAGACAAATAAATATATTTTCCTAAGGTTAGTATTATTTTTCAGTGATTTTTTATGACACAAGAGGAGTTTTATACTAAGAGTGATATTTTCTGCTCCAGACTAAAGATAAATTTGAAAAAAGCTGCTTCATTTAGTTTTGTATATAAATTTCCAAAAGCTAGAAAAAATTTCATTTGATGTTATAAGGTTTTTTTTTTCGATGACCTATGATATTTGATTAGAAGGTGTTTTAAATTCTTTGGCTCTAAAATTTAGTTAGTTGATACACATAAATGGTTTTCGTTAATCAATGGTCGACTTATGACTGATTTTTTTTAAATGGTTTTGAAAGCTTAAATGGGCTATGGTTTAGTGTCATTCATGATTTTATGCAGAGGATACAATTTTTAGATTAAAAAATTCATGCTCGGCTTATAAAGTGGAATATGCACATTTATTTATTTCATCTTATGATAAATTTCTTCTAAGTCGCCTAATCGGAATTTTGTGACTTCATTTCACATGTGATAGGCTAGCCAGAAATTTAAAGATCAGAGCTTATTTAGGGTAGGATTTAAGGCCACTAAAAATTTGGTTCCAAAGGGAGAACCAATCTATTTATTTTGTACACTTATCGACTGATATAACTTGTCTTTACCACAATAAATAAATTTCTATGAACTCTTTCTTAAAGAACTTTATAACTTGACAAATCTCATTTTCAGGAATTTTAACTAGCTCTTAAATCTTTATATTTAAAGCTTGATCCTCTCTCCGAATTATATGCAGATTCAATACCTTATATGGATTACCTAAACCATTTTACCTCGGCGCCAAACATTGACTGCAATCAATGTTAAAAACCAACTTTTTAAATTGTTTCGTTTACTTGGTTAAATTCTTCAATATTAGCTTTTAAAGTGTTCAATTTTACGATGAAACTAATCGAGGTTACATGGAGTGCCAAACTGTAGAAGGCATTTCGTTTATTTTTTTCTAGGTTAGTTTTCGCTTTCGTTGCAGCTTGAGGGTGAAAAATTTTCAAAGACATAAATTATAGCCTACATTTTGGCGCCGTTAAGGGGACTAGTAGCTTCTACTACTTTGCCTCTCACTTGTGTCTGCTGTGTGGCCTCCTCTTCTGGTTTTCTGGATGCCTGGGGGTACCTTTGGCAGGAGCTACTTTGTCGTGACTTTCTAATGATGTTGAATATGCATGAAAAGTTTTGCCTTACGCAAAAATTGCTTGGAAAAACTTGTCTCCCTGCTTTTCTTTCCATTTGGCACAAGTGTTGGTAGAGCCAAATGCAGAGGAGAGCCTCTCTGCCTCACCTGTCTATACATATAGTTACATGGGTAAATTCCAGTCACTTGCACTCGCACCCATGCACTCCTTACTCATTGTCTGGTTGAGCAAAGTGGTGACAAGTTTTTTTTCGTTGTAAATGGTGTGGGTTCGAGTTTGTGTATATGTGTGGGTGTGAGGCATAATGAGAAAACTTTCATGTCTTTTCAGGTCTCATTTAGGAGCTGGAAACGCAAATGTGGGTTAAAGAGTTGGTTAAATGACAGCCGAACAGAAGTAAGGCAAATTCTGACTGAAAGATGGACGCAGCTGCCCTTTTCTGCCATGACTTTTGAATGATTAAAAATGGCCGCCATGATTGCACACAAGAAGATTGGAAACAGTGCAATCACAGCGAGACAGTGAGAGAGAGAAAGGGTGAGCAATTTGTGTGGGAGGGAGACATGTAAGCAGCTGGAGAACTTGGCGGAAACAATTACCAACTTGTATGCAAAAGTGCAAATTGACGCCGCTCAATGTCAGACAGACAACATGCATGGACATATGGGGCACCTGGTGTTGGTCCTGGCATCGTCGCCGTCATCATCATAGTTGTTGTTGCTGTTGTTGTTGATGTTGTTATTGTTGCTTTAGCCCTTTGCCTCTCTGCTTTGTCCTCTGGCTGATTCCTTCGCAGAGAATTGGCAATTTCGTGCCATTTTGCCTGCCCCGTTGCTGTTTGTTTATGAAACAAGTCACGTAAATGTCGTCGTGGGGGCGTTGAACTAGAGCTAAATGGGCGTGCCGTCACCTTATTGCTGCTGCACGACGATTGTCACTGCCACTTTTCGGTTGATTCGGTATACGAATCGAAAATGTAGCAATTGGCAAGCGGCACGAAAATGAATTTCTTTCTTTTTCCCCTTTTCGGTTTCGTTTGCTTTGGTTTCTTGTCTTTGTTTGATCCTTTGGCCCCCTTTTGTTTGGTGATTGTTGATTTGGTGTTTTTTTGTTTTCGGGTAGGGTTTTTTTCCTTCATTTTGTTGGTTTCGTTTGCTTAACTTTTGTTGCATTATTGCATAAATTGTATTCTCGTTTTATTATCGGTGCAATTGAAAAAGTTTCGCACAATTCCTCTTTTGTTTTGTGTGTTTTATTTGGTGGATTTTGTCACCATTATTGTTCGCTCTTCATCGATGTTTTACAAGCCGCAACCAAAAAATAAAAGAATGGGATGCCAAAAAACCCAGACAACGACAATGCCATTATTTATGCATCGATTTCAAATCAGAAACCAAAAAGCGATATTCGCTACAGCATAATAAATACTAGAACATGGACATTGGCCAACGAAACAATGCCTGCAAAATAATAATATCATCAAAGAATATATACATATTTGTATATTGTACATTTATATAGGTATTTATATTATATCTGTATATGTATGTATGTATATACCTACCTAAATATATATATATTTCATGATTTCCCTGCCTATGCATTGGTTCTGACCAAATCACAATCAGTTCAATGGCCAACAAAAGTTTTTCGTTTGTTTTTCTTGAAATTACTCTATGCATTTTCAAGTCGGGTATGTCAGTTTACTTTTTGACTTGGGTAGCTTAAAAACTCGAATAGGCAAACAAAATATTTGTTAAGTATACAAATATGAAGAAGTCAAAGCATAAAAACAATTGAATTCAAGCATTTAATAACTTACTGATTGCACTTCTTTCTTTATTAACAGTTGTTATTTGTAGATGATTTATTTTTCAAAAAAAATTATATTACAAAAATTAAATAATAATTAAACTTGAAAGCACTTTCAAAAATTTTATTGTTTTTTTTTTTGCGACAATTTATAATTTATAAAAATTATTTATAAAAATTAAAGAGATATTTGGGTACTCTACTCTGTTAGATATTTATTTAACCAATTTTTGTTTTCACCATTTTTATAAAACGATATCTCTAAGTATACAATTTTTGTACATTATTGATTTAAGTTTTAAATAAAATATCTATTCAGTATATTAGATTACATTTAAGGAAGTCTCCTAATGATTCTTGCTCACATTTTGGTGTCGCCATTAAAGTAAACTTCTACAAATAACAAATTCTTTTTTAAGTTATGGAGATAAATATACTAAACAATACATACTACAGGTGTAATAGTTTTAACGTATCGAAGTCGATTTCTACCGCCTTTTCACTTTCTGAGTTGAAACTTGCTTTCAATTTTGCTAAATGAAGAGATGTGCAATTTTTCGATGCATGTGAAAGGGTATATCTTTCATCAACCACACCAAACTGTGCGAGTTTCTTTTATCGATGTATTTGGTTTTGGTTTTTTGTTATTCTTTTGCTATGCACAACAGACACAGACACGACGAGCATTGGCAGCACTTTTAGTTAAATTGAGCAACAAACACGTTTGGCAATAAAAATGATTCCACTTTTGGTTCCTGTGCACCCCGTTTTGCCCAGTAGCTCTCTCTCTCTCTATCTCCTTCTTCCTTTCCGTCAGTTCTCCCCCAGTTGTCTCCTGTTTTTCAGTTCGTCTGTTTTGCCCAGCCCAGACCGGTTCACCCAGTTCACCCACCCAAAATGCCCGCCGCAATGCGATGGCAGAGTTTTGCACATTCTAACAGATTTATTTCACTCGAAATAGTTTCATTTCAGTTGCATTATTGTTATTGTTGTTACTGTTACTGTTATTGTTGTTCTTCTACTTCTTGTTGTTGCTGTTGCCGCTGTTGCTGCTGCTGTTGTTGTTGCGACTGTGAAAAGTTTTTCTATTATTTTCAAATTTAACTTTGCCATTTGTTTGAATTTCATGTGTGTGTGTTTCTCTGGGTGTGTGTGTGTGTATGTGCGTGTGTTTGTATGTGTAGAAAGGGGTCCACATTTAAAGGGTTGAGTTTGATGTTTGTCAAGTTTTACTCTTTTGGGGTGCATTGCTCTGTTTCGAATATGAAATATAATATCGATATGCTCAACTTTTAAATGCACAAAACTCCATTCATTTGCCACCACAAAACTCCCTATCCCTGTGAAAATGGTCAAAGTTATAACTATTTGCAAATGTTAAATCTTTGTGGCTAAAACTTCAAAGAGTTTCTAATAAATAATGATTGAATCTGAAAATCAAATAAACAAAAATGCACGAAAAATGGCAATTCTTATTGCGATTTCTTTGAGTTTTCCAATTAATTCTCAATCTTAATCATTGACTTAAAGTAAAGTAGTGAAATATACAATACATGGCTTAGCTTCCTAAAGTTTGGAGTCGCAAATAGACCTGGCTTTAGACCTTTCAGAGGTTGCAGCGAGTCTAAAATGTAAAAATCTAAAAATTTAATACACTTTTTGAAGATTTTAGGACTTTATACCACGATTTTGACCACACATTTTTGATGTTCCCACTTTTGTTATTTCGGCTTCTTCAATTGCCTGTTTGAATCACTTTGGCAGAATGAAATTAAAGTTTTAGACTAGTTACAGCCGACGTTATTTATCAATGCTCAAATATCGTAGCTAATTTAAAAGCTAAAAATTGTAGCAAAGAAAATCATCTTATTTTTCATCATTTTCTGTGAAGCAATATTTAAAATATTGCAAATAAGGAAATCATTTTTGGGGAACAGAGCGCAACCAAATATGTAGTTTCATCTACGAATGGATATATGAAATATAACATATGCTTAAATATATATGTATATACACACACACACATCCAACTCTATATATCTATAATAATGCCATTATTCCACTACATTTGTTGCATTTGCTGCTGCTGTTGCTGTTGCTACGGCGGCGCCATGTTGTGTTTATGCGCGAAGGGTTCAGAAAGGTTGATGCCGCATTCGAGTGGCTCAGTTTGCGATTTACCACTTGACCCCGTCACCCTAAACCAAAAACCCTTCGCCCTCCTGCCACAGCCACAACATTTGTGTGACACAATTTCATTTTCCTTCTTGGTTTTGCTTCATTTTTTTTGGTTTCAGCTGAAGAAAACAAAGTATGTAATACATGATTAGGGTGGTAGAGGTGTCAGTGTGGTGGGGGTGTGGGGGGGTTTGGTTGTGGGATTGCGGGTGCCATTTTATGAGCATGCCCATGCACACATATTGATCAAGTGACAGGCTGAGTGACAAACAAACTGGGCCTCTGCTGCTTATTATGCAAATGTGCAGAGCAAATTGATTTGCCAGCTTGCTGAAGCCAGCGGGGAAAGAAGAACTGAAACTGTGTCAGCAAGTCGAAAACAAAACGCGGCGTATGCGCAATTTCCACAGCAACAAGAACAAAATGTATGCAAATATATCGCGCATACGCCACGTAAACAATCTAAAAGAATTGCTAGGCGCAGAAAAAATTGAAAAGAAATTTTCCTCAACGTAGAACTTAAGGCTCAACAGCAAATTACCCAAACAAAAGGCAACTCCACTGACACAGAGGCTCGATTTTCAACCAGCAACATTAGAAAATCTTTCTGCCTTTAAACTTATTTTGTTTCAGGCTTTTCTTTTTTGCTTTGCAGTTCTTTTGCAGATACTTTTGAATATTTAATAGGATTCCTACGCGACAGACTAGGTGAAAGTTAAGCTGCCAAATGCCAGGAACTCTATTAAATTGTTGATAAGATATGTAAGCGAATAAAATATACACTGCCAAAGTCTGTTACGTTGATGAATCTGTAAAGGGCTAAGTCGAAATTCACGTACTCAATCGAAACTACTTGAGATTTATAAGGATTTATGCCGATTTTTATGTATTTATAATTATAACAAATTAGCGAGGTGAATCAGTTTTGATACTCAATCCCCAACCTGGGGCTTTTTTGTTATGACTGCCATTTGGCCATCCTTTGTATAAATCTTTTCCATAACCGCTAAAAGCTCTATTTATTTTAATAACGAATAAATACAAATGAATATTTATTAAAATCACATTTCTTTCATATTTTAAGTCTACTTATTTGTAAAAATTATTTGCCATATACTATAAACTTATCCTAATTGGCAACTAAATGTCGTAGGTCCCAACTGGCAAATATTTCAGTAGGTACTTGGATAAACCAAACCAGCGAATACCTGTAACTTGTGTTGTATACAGTGTATACACACACACACACACTTACAATTGTCCTGAGGGAAATATGAATAAGCGTGGTTTAACGTGCACAAAAGAAAAAAACAGTTGGATTTTCAAGTTTCCTTAACTTCATGCCATTGTTTGTTGGCCTTGGCTTTGCTTGGGCATTTTCATGGCCATAAAGGGAATACTAAAACGAAATTTGTACACAAATTATTGAAGGCAAATAAAAGTATACATGTGTATATGAAGATCGCGAGGCATAAATAAAATTGTGACAAAATAATTATAAAAAAAAGCGAGAGAAAGAAATAGGGAGAGAGATAGAAACAAAAGAAATACAAAAACACAAAACGTGGTCATAAAACTAAAGACCCATAGCAGACAGATATTAGATACCTACATAGATTGAGGCACTTTTTCGATTACAACTTTTTGTGGGAAATAAAATTTTTGGGGCCAACAAGTCGAAAAGAACACGCCCACATTTTCGCGTATATGGAACGAGTCTTGTGTCCTGCGTCCTGCGTCCTATATCCTGTCTAGTGACCACCTACACAATTTCAACTTAATGACACAACAATCACGAATGCCATAAAACATTTTCTATGGTCATACTTAGGTATGTATGGATGTACATATGTACATATATATTTGTGTTTTCAAAACTATTTCCGTTGAGAGCAGACAACGACAATTTGTTGGCCTTTTGCTTACCGCTACACGCACACACACACACACACACATATACATTTCGGCAATATTCCGAAAAAGTTTTTCTATTATATTCAAATTAAACTTTGTGCGCTTTTCAAGAGCCAAATAGGAGTAGAAATTGTTGCTTCAGGGCTTTGTTCCTGGTGTTTTGCCTGTTGTCTATTTTATTGCCCACAAAAAAAAATAAGAAAGAAAAAGAGGAGGGGAGAAAAACAACAAACGAAAATCAACAAATTCTGATGTTCATCTATATAGATGAATATATATATATAAAGGGAGCCTTGCTGTTGCTGCTCATTTACCTTGTGGCACGTTTTGTCATTAAATTTGCCAAGCGCCAAGAGTTTCCATCTTCCTTTATAATTTTGCTTCCTTCTTTTTTTTCAAATAATAAATTTTCACACACCTGTTCTTAAGAGCCGGATCAAGCGGCTGGTGCATTTAGCAAGTTATCAAGCACTTGACTGTAATTCTATTTATTGCTGCATTTGGTTGACTCAATGCTGCCACAAGCTTGGGGCATGTGGGAATTGATAAGCCACTGGAAATTGTATTTATTGTTGGCAATGATTTTTTAAGCCACAAACAATTGACTGATTGATAACTGCATAGAAATGACAGAAAAAAATCAAATTGAAATGGAAATCCGACAAAAAGTCCTATACAAAGTAAAGCTATAGCTAGAAAGTATTCAGAATTTATCATTTTTCAGCATCTTAATAAACAAATAACTGCCAAAATCGTTTAAAAGTGTAAAAAATTTCAGCAATTCAACATATTTATTTAAATTAGTCTTAAAATTTCAATTAACATTTTATTTTACAAATGTAAATGTGATTTTTTTTTAAATACTTTTCTGTAGCTAAGACCATTTTAAATAAATATCAAAATAAAAACTTTAATACTTTTCACCCCAAAGGAGTAAGTACATATACAAAAGCTCGTTTCTCCTTTGAAAATATAAATTTTAGATTCTATGAACAAGTTTGACTTTTAGAAGTTTAGAGAGCATTAGGAAAGTCTGCTCTGTCTGTGGCATTGGGATTGACTGTAGCCTGTGGCCATGACCAAGAGTTGCCCCTGGCTGACTCTGGCTCAGAGTCTGCTGCAATTGCAATTTTAACTGCCTTTTTCTCTAATTTCTCAGTATTTTGCTGCTGCTGCTGCTGTTGGCCATTTTTGTGCAGTATGTACTTGCGCTTTTCTTAAACTACCACAAAAGGAGGCAACTTAGCTGGCTGGCTGGATAGCAGAAATACCCACATAGAGACATAGACAGCGTCAGGAGTTTATTTAGTTCGTTTTACTCACATAAATACAGAGTAGAGGGAGAGAGACAGAGAGAGAGAGAGAGAGTAGAAGAAAGCTTCTCGCACTGACAGCCGTCGTCCATATTTCTTATTGATTTATCTGTTAATTAAAATTCTTAGCACGTAACTGGGTGTGTGCATGGAGTGAATGAATAAATGGGTTGAAACATGAAGATGCTTCTACATACAATATGAAGTGGTGTCTTCTAAAATCCATCCACCCATAGTCCATTCCATTCCTGCTGCTGTTGTTGCTCTTCCTGGTGCTGTTACTCCTACTTCCATGTCAGAGCTACGAAACAGCAACAGAATTGAGACAGGCAAACACGAAATGCATTTCAACTGCATGTCTTCAAATTGCAATGCCAATGTCTCCCAGTTTGTTTGTGTATGTGTGTGTGTGTGTCTATGTGGGTGTGTGTGAGTCTATGTGATATATGTGGATGAGTAAGACATACTACTGGCTGCCTTTTAATTTGATCAAATTGCATGCAGGCACTGTGGAATGGGCCAGACGATTGTCACATTTGATTTGATTGATTCTTCAAAAAAACAAAAAGGAACCCCAACGCAACAATAAATAACTTTACTGGAAACTTTCATTTGCTGACTGGGCTAAAATATTCCAGATATTTTTTTTAAGCAACGAAGTTATTTTACCCTTTCGATTTAGGTTATCTGTAGATGTAAGTTATATGTGTGTATAAGTAATCATTCATTTCTTTCATTTGAAACTGAAATATACATGCAAATTTCCTAATTTATATCATATATCAATTCATATCGTCTCATATATCAATTAATTAATTAATATTGTTATACCTTTATTGCCTTTACTTTTAAATGATAATACATTCACATTATCGAAAAGATCAATTAAGAATTAGACCTATTCTTCAAAATGTTTTAAAGTTTATGGGTTTTTCGAAATGTGGAACTTTATTTGAAAAAGAAACCTTAAAAATGTATTCTTCGAGTTTTTCTCATAACTAACTCGTAAAGTTTTTAAGCAGTTTCAACTATGTTTTGATTAGTTTAAGAGTATTCAAACTTCTATAAGCTTGGAATACGAACTAAAAGTGTTAATATCTATCCACATATCTACAAGGAAGTTTCAGCTATCTAACTGACACACACAAACACGTAGATAGAGAGGGACAAACAGGCAGAGACATAAGCATATTACAATATTACACTGTCACCGGAAGCAACAACAGCGACAAGCTAGCAAAAGGAAAAAGATGTAAAGAGAAAAAGAGAGTGAAAAAAGTGGCAAGCAGATTGTATGCGACAAATGGGAGATAATGTTGCTGGGGCAAGTTGATGCGGGACTCTCTTTCTCTCTCTCTCGTTCTCTCTCTGTCTCTATCTATATCTCTACCCAAATAAAGACAGCCCTTGTCTATGTCTTTGTATGTCTGTGGCATTATTTTAACATTTTATGCTGGCACAACGAAAATCTGACAGTTGACTAGCGTTGAAAATATGCTCATACAGATACACAAACAACCATCCAGACATCCAACCACCCGGTCACCCACTCACCCATCCATGCATGCCAAGCCAGAGAGGTATAAAAGAGCAGGCAAATATAATATTACAAAGCAACAGCCGGAAACGAGAACGGAAAGTGTTAAAAGCGTCACTACAACTGTATGCCTTTGAGCCCGCATTTAACGGGCTCTGCTTTTGCCAGGGTGCATTCGTTTGGGGGCCGTTGATATTCAATCAGCGGTACTCATATATTCATCATCTTTATCTTCATCATCATCATCGTCATCGTCCTCATTGTGAGCCCACCTACCCAAAACTACCTACCTAGAGAGCCATCATAATTGACAAACCAACTCACGTAGCTGAATCAGTGATGAATGTTTTTATGCTTATTGTTGAGTTCAGTGAGCGAAATGAGTTGTTTGTCTGTCTCTCCGACTCGGTGGTGTGTGTGCTAGTATGCTCACGTATGTGTCAATGTGTGGGCATTAGGCTGGCCAGGCTTGTGAATTTCGGGGGAGCACGTGTCGACCTCGGTCCCTCAAAGGCCCCTCCCGTGGCATCACCGAGATTGAACAAATGTTGATATGACAAACAAACATTTATTCGTGATTAGCCCCAAGCATTCAATCGTACAACATTTTCAAACAGAATTCTAGAAATTGTAGTTTTATATAGTTACTATAGATTTTGACCAATTGTTTAGATCAACAAATAATTAGAAATTTCATTTCAAAAAACAAAAATTAATTAACAGTTTGGGCCTTTAACAGAAATTCCATTGTTGATGATATTGCCACCTTTTTGATGTAGCCCTTAGTTTGCCGGCTCAAGTCACGACGGAATCGTGTAAAAATAAGTCTCTGAAGAAAATTTCCAAAAGATATTTAAGTATATTGAAAAGCCAAAACTTGAAAACAGTTTGGGCTTTATATTCATTAACAACGAGCTGGCAAACAAATAAATTTGATTTAAATCCCTTTTCTTCGAATTGCCTTGATAGAAGTATTTATAATTCAAATAAGGATTTAAAACTCATTTTAAATCCCACCCAAATTACCTGGCAGTGCACTAACTGGAATGTTTAACATATTCATTCTAGCATTCGTCACTAATTTCTAAATTTCTGATTTCTATTTCTAAATTGTCCCTAAATTTCAAATATTTCTGTTTGTTGCCCAAGTTTGTTATCGTATAAAGGTCATTTTAGAATTTCTTAGAAGTTAAAAGTCATAATATAAGCCAAATTTTTTGCGAAGAATTATTATTTATTGTCTAATTACTAATGAATCTTGAATTAAGGAATACTACATACATATATTTTGGTATGACTTTGTTTTTTTTTTTCTCAAAGTAAGGGTAAATTGAGTAAACTAAACCGGGTTCTTTACTTTATCATTGGAATGAGTTCAATCTTCGACTAGCATCTAACCTAAAACATAATATGTATAAATGGCTACAAATTGTATATCATGTCGTATGAGTAACGTGCTAACACATTGAACGGCTTATATTACATATAGGGAAGTAAATTACATATTTAAATCGAATTGTTCAATTGTTCATATTTGCCTAGATTCATTTTATTATTAACCCTATTATTACAGACTTTAAATTTATCGCCACTACATTTTCACTTAATTAATTATAACAATACTGGTATTAAAAAAAAATAATTAGGTAATACATTATTTTCGCTAGCAAATCGGCTTACAAATTGCATAAAAATATATCAATTTTCAGAAATTTTAAAATTATTTACTAGGTTAGCGGCATTTGATGGCAATGCTCAAGGGCATCATCATCATCATCATTATCATCATCAAAAGAGAATGCGAAAAAAGTAACCAAAATGCAAAAATATTATAAAACCACAGCTGCAATTTGCATATTGCAATTGCAATTATTAACATTTATAGATAAACGGTATTTTGTATCGGTTTGGCAATTGTGTGGGCGTGGCATAATGTTGCAATATGCGGTGGCTTTTTTTGGCCCCGTGTTGGGCGTGTGGAGCATAATAAATTAGGTTGATTGCTTAGGGGGTTCCTTTTAGCAATGGCACTTAAAAGGGAATGCAGTTTACTGAACTCGAAATTTACAGTGATTTCTTTTTTCCTTTCCCCTTAACTATTCCATGCTTTCTTTTCGTCTCGTTTTTCCAACATTTTTTATGGGCCACAAAAGTCACAAGGCAAATGAAAATTATTTATTTTTGTGACCCTACAAAAATTTCTCAAAGAGCAAGTGAACTCTTTCCGAAATTTGATTACCGCCGAGCTTTGCCGTTTGCCCATCATCAATTATTCGGTCATCGTTCGCCGTTTGCCATTCGCAATTCGTTGAGCTTCATCTGCCTCGGAGCTAGAGCAACAATTGCAATAATTAGCGCATGATTTAAAACCGTCAGTAATCATCATTACCGTTGTTGTTGTCGTCGTCCTCGTCCTCGTCGTCGTCGTCGTTGTCGTCGTCATCCATTCCGTTCCATTCTCATTTTGGACTGTGTGTCATTAACAAAGGCAAAAGGGACCGCAGGCATTTTATTTCCAACTCGTGAAAATTTCAAGTGAAAACTCGCTGCGGTAGATGGTAATGACGATTAATTGTGCGGCATCACACGGACAACTATAAATAAGTTGCGTTCGGTTGGCCCCAAAATACGTAGAAGCCAATGAATGGCTTACAATTTCAGGCTCTAATGCATTCCATTTCGTTTCTTTATGTTTAGAAAGGATTTGTTTAGGTATAATTAAGAATTCTTAGAATAGGAAAATGGGTTCACAAATATGCCTATGTATAATAATACAATTGTTTCTTAGAATATTACAACAAGACCGCAGTATAGCAACAGTTAAATTAAAAGGAAATGTAGCAACAATGTCTAAGGACTCGAAAGTTATGACGTAAGTCTTAAAATATAAACTCAAAGATTGCCCTAAATGAATACCAATAATATGAAGAACTGAAAATACACATCGTCTTATAGGCTTTTGAGTGAATAAGACTAATCACAGTGACCCTAAGGTCAATAAGGTTTCCACTTAATCCGTACCTGTGGGGTAAAACTTTTATGATAGTTATTGATATGGCTAAGACTATTAGCCCAGATTGGCATCATCGTGATCATAAATACCATAGAAAAGTTACAGCAAATGACAGAGAAAAAGATAAAGAGAGAAACAGAGGAACAACTTTATTTAGTTACTCAATCAGGGCCGCAAACAACACTTGAGTTAGCCGGTTCCAGCAAAAGGCTAAGTAAATAAATGAAGGCGAAGGCTTCACACTTTTGTCATTCATTCATTCATTCACTCACTCACTCACTTACTCACCCACTCGTTCAACCCACTTGGTCAGTCACTTGTGCTGCACATTCAAGTGTCACTGATTTGAGGATAAGCACTTCACAAGGCAACTTGATAGCCCCACTCCATAAGAGAGTCAGAGAAAGGGGGACTAGAGATGGAATAGAGATGGAAATGGGGACTAGGGAATCAGAAACACTCCGGGTTTGGTCAGTCAGCCGTAGTTGGAAAAATATCACAGTACTACGCTTCTATTCGAGGGCCACTCGTGCAAAACGAACTAATTTGAATATATAAAATCAACAACATTCAACTGCTTCCCAATGTGAGTGAAAGAGAGAGAAAGTGAGATAGAAAAGGAAGACCCACAGTAGATGGCAAAGAGCAAGCAGAGTGCAAAAACAAAAGCACAATAAAAAAAAAAAAAACAACAAAACTCGAGAATTTGTTGTGTCCATTTAATTGCTGGCACTTAAACTGTGAAGAGTTAACAAAATGGGTTTTCTTGATGAATTGTTTGATTTGCCTTTGATTAATAATAATGACGACGATGATGATGGCAAATTGGCCAATACTAAGCCGCTGACAAAAAAAAAAAAATACTTAGCAAATTATATTTTAAGTTAGAGATATGCCGAAAAGCTACTTAGTTAAGTGCAGGATTTTCTTTTCATTCCAAGAAGTTTCTTTTTTTTCTTGTCTGACTATTTTTACACGCAAATATGTTGTCTGGAATTTAATCCTATTTATATCTAGTGTTGCTTTTTTTTGCAAGTTTCTCTGGCATTTCAAAACACGTAAAATAAACCTGTCTCTGTGTTTATTGATTTAAAATTTTAAGGACTTGTTTGGGAAATCTTGACACTAAAACTAAAGTATTTTTTCATGCATACCCTTGTCTAACTTCTTACAAGACTATCTTAGTAGCCCTGTGCTTTTATGTAATATTTGTAGCAAATATTTATCAAGAGTGATGACACAAAAATTTTTATATTTGTTTAATTACACGACAAAATAGAATAATTGTAGAATAGATATATATTTTTTTTTTTCAAGTTGGATTTAAAACTTGAAACCATAGAACTTGGAATTTGTATTTCGTTTCTTTAGCCGTTTTCGTATTTATTTTTACTAACATTAGAGTAATCAACATTAACAAGGAAAATCTTTTATTAGAACACTTATAACTTTCTCTTAGCTTAAACAACTTTAAATTTCTATTTCTTAAATAATTGACGAGAGAAGAAGAGATTTAAAATTGGACAATTGTCATTTCAAATAAAAACATTGTAAGAGAATAAGTCATTAACGACTTTAGGAACATTTTGCTTCCAAAATATCTTAAGGAAAACTTATCCAAAAGGAATATTTTCTTTTTTACAATTTCCGAAAAAAATAATTACGACCTCTATATGTATTACATTTGCACTAAAAATACTTTAATGCGAAATGTAATAATTTATTATTTAGTGTTCACCGATTATACCTGAGGACTGTTTAACTAACATAGATATCTATAACGGTAAAGTTGGTAATAACTCTGAGAAGCCGTTACTTACTCATTTAAAGACTCGTATCAGCAAATAACTGAAATGGTCTTTTGGATACGAAGTTCTTACCAAAAACACAGACTTCAATTTAATTGGTTTAGTATAGGTTTTTACCATATTCCCTCATGAGGCTGACTAGTGGAGAAGTTTTTTTGGATTTTAACAACAACCGCAAATGACTATCAAATGATGGGCGGGTAGCCAATAAATAAGCGCAAGTAATTTGTGCAATTAACTAAAAGCACTAAAACACACTAAAAACCGCTATTAGTCAGTTTTCAGGGGTTAAGCTGGCCAATGGTGAATGCAGTCACAAATGCAATAAATTGCCCATAAATTTAACAAATCGTTGAAAATGGTCAAAACGGTGGCTAGCACCTTTTTGTGGCTAGATGAGAAACCGGGAATTCGGGGCGTGTGTGGCACAGTAGCGCAAAAAGGGGAAAGTACTAATTTATGTTTTAACACAGTCGCACATGCAAATTAGCAAAACAAATGCAAACATTGAACCCAAGTGCCATTTTGTGAAAGAGGGAGAGGGTGCGCAACATAGAGTGAGTGGGAGGTAGAATGAGTATTCATAATGAGCTCAAGTTGGGAAACAATTTGCTGGGAGGGAGGTTCTTTTGCGGTTGTTGTTCTTCTGGCAACAACTGTTTGGCCAAAATGAAATCAATAAATTTAGCGCAAATCAATTAAAATACACGAGATTTAAGCAAACTTTCTATCTCATTCTTTCTCTCTGTGATTGTGTGCGTGTGAGTTTTTGTTGTGCAAACTAAAATATTTGTCAATTTGCGGTTTTGACAAAATTAAATTTGTCACACAAGTGATGGCAAAAGAGAGGTTGAAATGGTGGCGGCGAGGAATGCCAAAGTGAGTTTCAAATATCCCGTTTTTCCCCTTTCCACCACTGTCACTGTGTTTGTGTGTGTGTGTGTGTGCCATGGGTGAAAATTGATATAAATTTATTTATATGGCTTATTAAAATTGTTGTAAGTGTATCATTTAATTAAAATTTTCGTCAAATATATTTGCAAAGAAACATTTTGCAAAAATTCTGTTGAACTGTTAATAATTGCAAAATTATGATATCAAAGTGAGATGTCAATCGATTTGTTTTTTCTTTTTTAATAAACACAGCAACCTTGTGAATTCTTTTCATTTTAAATTTTTCGATTGTGCGTTTATCATTAAAACATAAAGACAACAAATGCGATACAAAAGATATATTATGATCTATAGACTGCCGGATAGCAAATTTTTTCAATAGCAACTCACACAAACCATCTAAACACTTGTGAATAATCAAAAGTATTTGGTTTTCTTTTTTTTTTTTTTGCTTATTTCTTTATCGTATTGCGAATTGCAAATACAATTGAGGTAGTTGGGTTATTTATGTCATATTCGTCTTACATATTGATTTTGTTTTGTTTTTTAAAATTATTTAATAATTTGTTTCGCTTGCAGTAGTGTTTGAAAGATAAAAAGATAACCAACGAAAGCATGTCCCAGGACAATGATGAGATTGAAGTGGACATATCTTATCGGGAGACAAGGGAGACAAAGTCAGAAGGAGATGTGGAAGAAGCAGATGAACAAAATTTACAGCCATGTGGAAGTCAAACGCTGGACAAACGCCTCAATCCAAATGCTCCAGCATTTGTGCCCGGATTGACAGCCAGCATATTGGCCAATAAAATTATTGAAGAATGTGAGTAAGAAAAATGGATTCTCGATTTTATATAAAAACATAAACATAATTTATTATGCCATTCCCATGTAGTGCCACCTTATTGCATATGGAGTCGTGCATCAACACCAGAAAATGATTCATTTGGCGTACCCTATGATCGCATCTGGCGGGAGAGTCCATTCAATCACAGGTCACCAGTAACAAGATCAGTGACCCTTAATGCCAGAGCTAAACCATATGTACCCAAGTCACTGCAATTTCAGGAGGTAGTTGACGATGTTGTGCAACAGCAGCCACAAAGACAACTACATCCTGAACTCTCGGAACGTGTTGAAGAATTCTCAAGAACGAGCCTCAGAAATGAGCAAGTGGAAAATGATTTTGATGAACCCTACCGATGTTGTGGCTGCCGAATGATGTAATCAATGGGTATATGTCCGAGTTATACTGACCTTCCATCTTATTCTGAACCGATGTTAATTTGTCTTCCTTAAAATATAATGATTAAAAAAGGTTAAGTCCATAGTTCATATATCCGCTCTTAGGTCGACTATGTATGCTGAGTGCTTTTCTCAAAATTTAAATATTTTGATGATAAAGAAAACTTGCTAGAGATTGCAGAAACTCTTTTGGTTACCCATCGATAAAACCGCCAAACATCCTTGAGAAAATCATTTCACACACGCAAAAGTGAAGAAAGCAATGAATGCCAAAACATTCATGCAACAATTGAGGGCAGTCCTCCATCACCATTCAAGCAGTGCAGCTCATAGAAATGCTTAAATTCGAATTATTGCACGAGCGAGAGGATGAAAACCTCAAGCGTTTATCCATTTTCAACAATTCCTTACCACTTCGCCTTCGCTTTCGCCTTGCCGTTCGTTGATGTCGTTGTCGTTGTCCTTTTTGCAGTGGCACAGTTGTTGGGATGCGGTTTTGGGAGCGCCTTAATGCCAAGCAATTTGCGTTAAATGCGAAAGAGATTAAAACAATGTTGCATTTCTAATTGTTTTAAGCAAGCGAGGACCGACAACGATGAGAATACTACAACGATGATGATGACGACTCTGCCGCACACATGGCGTATGCGCAACGCAATTGGAGTTTAAGTATTTTCTATTTATTGCACACACACAAACACAGACACACAAATACCGCAAAAGACAGAGTAAAGTTGATTGTGGGGGTTGTCGAATATGCATAACCATAGAAGTATCTCTTGGCAACACAAGCCGCAATTTGCAGAGCTTAAGTTTCATAGTTGCCATTATGAGATTATGAAATTGTAGATCCTCTTTTATCCTAGAATCTGCCATGCGGCAGTAGACAACAAAAATATTGGTTTTTGATATTGACAACTCTTTTAAGACTCGACAGTTAAAAAGAAAACTTCAATGAAAAGCTCTACAAATGGTCATCATCACCAGAGCTCACTTTACACGATGGTCTTCAATCAAGTTGAGAGCAAACTACTGGATAAGGCACAGAACGAACACAGAATAAATCGAGTGGACTTCACCTGCTGTGTTAATTTGCCAACTAATTGAATTCATTTCAATGCTAATTAAATCTAGTTTCTATTTAACCTTTTGTTGTTGTCAGTGTTATAACTTCAAGTGGCTTTACAAATAAAGTTAACCAGATTAAGAATATAGGCGAAGTTCTTCTAATCATTATACCCTTGCAAAAAGGGTATATTAATTTTGGTCAAAAGTGTGCAACGCATAGAAGGAAGCATCTCCGACCATATAAAGTATATATATTCTTGATCAGCATGACGAGACGAGTTCATGTAGCCATGTCCGTCCGTCCGTCCGTCTGGATCAACGCAAACTCCTTCTAGACCGTAAGAGCTACAGAGCTGAAATTTTGCATGTAGGCTTGTATATACTGCAGGGGTTGTATATCTCGGATTCAGCCGGATCGGACAACTATATGATATAGCTCCCATACAAACCGCAAAGTCACGAACAGTGACTTTTCTCAATAACTTCGTTATTTTTTGAGCTATTGTCTTGAAATTTAATATTGGTGAGTTTATTATACATATAAACGACTATGCCAAATTTGATCAAGATCGGGTGACTATATCATATAGCTCCCATAGGAACGATCGGTCGAAAACAGTGACTTTGATCGATATTTTCGTTATTTCCACATTTATGGCTAGAGGTAAGGAAAGAGTTACCAAAAAAGTTGCAAGGGTATACAAACTTTGACGCGGTCGAAGTTAGCCCCAGCCCTCTGGTTTTTAATTAAGTCAGCTAAGCAAAAATATTGATAGCAAATGATTAAATGGGTAAATGGAAAGACTTTTGAAAAACTTAGAATGCAAGTTCTAAGTAATATACAATGCTCCTCGCTTAACTTGACTTTTATTAAATGGTAGCCGATTTTCTTTATTTGCTCTATAAAAAAAGCGCAAGATTTATTGGATGATCTATATTGCTTCTTCCATTTTAAACTTTCAAATTGGTATACAAAATATTAAGTGAACGAGAAAGGAAGAAATGAGTGGAAGTATATTTGTTCTTTTAACCGGGTTTAATCCTCGCTTATCTTAGGATTCACATTAGCCTCTTTCATTATTCTTTCATACACCATCATCTAATTCGAATTGTGATTGCTTTTGAAATAATCATAATTATCGATAAAATGCATAATTAAGTTGACCGAAATGCTTCAATGATTTATGAATTTGACATGGACACTTTTGGTTGAGATGCACTTAACACATATTGCCCAGAAACCGCATGATTTTCAAATTTGGTCTATGACACAGAATTACCACAAAATTTATGAATGGTTGTGGGTTCTGTTGGTTGCTGGTTTCTGGTTTCGATTTGGTCATTTATTTGAAACATGCATAATGAATAAACTGAATTAATTGAAGCAATTTATATTTTAGAGCCGTTGTCAAAGGAAATCAACATAAGTGAACTAATTACATGTTTTGGGGGGCAATAAGGCAAAGCCATGGGGATGGGGCTAAGTGTGAGAGCATAAGGGACTTTTGATTGACTCCCATACTATTGTAAATTTGCATCACTGTGTGTGTGTGTGTGTGTGTGTGCGTATGTGGTTTTGTCCTAGAGTGTGAAATGAAAGGAATTCTCTGGTTGCAGCAGCAGTAACATCAGACATTTGTCGTTTTGACGCTGATGCGCTTCAGCAAACAATGTTGCACAAATAAACATATCTGCGTAGACAAAGATATTTGTGGAACATGTTTGTCAGCAATGGGAATTGTTTTGGCGACATTTTAATTAAGCCAAACGCCAGTCAACTAAACCAAGTGAAATAGTAGTCACCAATTGAAAGCATTTTGCTATAACTAACGCCCCTATGCTTCATGTAGTATGTTCATTTAAGATTTATTCTTCACCTTATAATAATTTATTTAAATATTTACTTTGTTAGGAAGAAATAAATAAATCATCATGAAAGTCAATCTTTCGGAAATCAGCTTCTCATGAGCAGCCCAACAGAATCAATATAAAACTTTTTTCCATTCTATATTAATATGTTGTTTCAAATATTAGTACATATGTATATTGACAACATTTCTGGTAGGCTCCCAGATTTTTTCTGAGAAAATGCTTAATATAATTAGAGTTGGAGAGTTATTATATCATAACTATTCAAGTGAAAACCTCTTTGCCTTTTATAAAGCAGCTGTGGTAAAAAAGAAGTAGTTATTCGTTAATCTACAATCCTTTTCATTATCCCCGATGAAACTACCTTCCAAGTATTATTTCATCAGGAAGCATACACCACATTGGGGCTTGAACTTAAAAACAACAGTATTATAGTTAGGGCTCTTCTCAGCCACTGACTAGTAAAAATCAAAGTTAGTATTGTAGTATTAGTATACCTATGACATATTGTATTTATTTTATTTTACCGTAAAATACCTATTGGTATTCAATTGTAATTTTTTTTAGTATTATGTTAAGTTTAAAAGATGTTATGTTTATATTATGTTCCACGGAATGGAATCAGTATACCATTTATTTTGTACTTTAGTATATTAATTGACTTTTTGCTACTAAAATATAGCTTAGCCCCGAAGAAAAGTCATGGCAACCCTTTGATTTTTTGATTGTTATTACTCTAAAACGTTACGTTTTATTTATATTACACATTTACATCATTTGCCTCAATTATCAAGGGTTAATAATAAAGCAATTTGTTTATTCTTACTGGACTTTGTAATTTTCTTGCATACAAAAGTTTTTGTATGCATTCGGGCGTAATAAATGAATTGAATTTTAAGGCAAATACAGACGCACATACCAACACACTGACACACACTTATATGTAGGTATATGTAAAATAGGATCCTTTGGATAAAGTTTGTTTGCTATTGGTCACTGGCAAAACAAAAGTTGAAACCTAAATAATGCGGTTTTTGTGGCTAAAAATCAAAGCAATCTTTTCGCTTCAAAACATTTACACATACATACGCATATGTATGTTCAAGTATGTGTGTGTGTGTTTGTGTATTCAAATATGAATATTTTCTTAAACAAACAAAATGTATTTCAATTTTTGAAGCATAAAATAATGTGGCAAAAGCGAAAGCCGCAGAACTTATTGCATACTTTTGGGCCAACAAATATTTCAAGACCGGCTAATGGCTAAAATAGTCAAGGCAAATTAAATTGCGGCGCTTGACTCAACAACATATAGCAAGGGTTTGTTGTTGTTCTTGTAGCTCGACCCTCGTTTGTAAAAGCAGCTGTGGAAAGTTGGCTATTTGCAGAAAAGAGAGCAAAAACACAGAATAAAACTGCAAAAGAAACAAAAAATGGGGGGAAGGTGGAGAAAACTTATAAAAATGGCCAACGCAAAGAGCAAAGCAGAAAACCAAATGAAATAGATTCTTTTTTACAAGTTTTACTTTTTACTTTTAGCCAAAAGAAATGCAAAGTTCTTGGCAAGAGGTAAAATTTATATGGCAAGTAAATGTTATTAGTTGGGTTTCCTTTTTTCTTTTTGTCTTAAGTAAATAAATTTTGTATTGTTTTCTTTATTTTTTTCTCGCAATGTTTGCAACTAATTAAAACTTTATTTGTGGCAACAAAACCAACGATTATGACTTTAAATTTTCTGTAAAATATATACTAATTACTATAATAAGATAAAGTTAGGCTAATAGTTACGATGCCTTTCATCAAAAAAATTAAAAAACAAAATTTTTTCCTTTTATTTTAATAGTTTTCGCCGTCGAGTTGTCGAAAACTTTTATCTAATCTTAGACGGTTGTTCTTCTATTATGTATATTTAGAACGTTCTTCTTTATTGGAACGACTTCTAACAATTTTTTTGATGTTCAAATAATGTTCTTTTTGTTAATTTTTATAAAATTTTCCTGAATTTCATTTGATAAAATAATTCTCATTAAAGACAACATATTATTAATTTTTCCTGTATCTAAACAACAAATAAATTTCTACTGATGGAGTGAAAAGATATTCTTCAAAAGCGTTTTACACTTGAGAAGATTTATTTTTGTTTTTTTTTTTGCTTTGGAGTATTGAAAATATTTCCCAAACTGGTTTTTCCAAAATCGAAATACTTTCAAAAATATAACGTTTTTTGTGAAGCAAATTTTAAACTTTTAAGCGCGATTTTCTCGAACTGGCGGCAATGATAGAGCCCGTAATTCTGATGCGATTTTAATAAAACAAAACGCAATCGACACAGAATAGCCTTATTCTGGTGCCGACCACAATCAGAATTTTGGGTTTTTTTGATTAGTTTTTTTTTTTTTATCATTAAGCAAGGCAAAATTGGCTAAACGCAGATTTTTATTTTGTCAAAAAATCCGAAAAGTATAGATGTAAGAATAGAATTAAATCTATTCTAAATCTAACGCCGGTTTAAATTAAAATAATACCATTTTTAAACATAATTTCAATAACTCTTTCCGTTTTTAAATAATACTTTTTTTTAAAAAGGTCCTTGGCTCCTAACCAAGAATATCCTCTTAAGACTAACTTTCGAAATCCACTTTAAGTTGCAAAAAGCAAACTATATGACTTAATATCTTTTCTTGACACGAATGTATTGCATCTGCTTAAAATCGGTTTATAATCGTATATATTGTTAAAAATGCAGCTTAGTCAGCATTCTAAAGATTTAAATTCAAACAAAAAAATTTTACAAGACCGATACAATTGAGATTATTTGAATGGCTTTATATGTATGTGAGAGGGTCTTATCTGCTATTGCGAATATCAGCCAGATGCCACGCCCACATCAAACACTAATATAAACAGCAACTATTGTAACTATATAAAAATCTATACAGATGCATGTGAAACCATTGCATAAAAATGGCGTGCGTCAGGACTTGCCAAATATTTCGCAAACACAAATAAATCCATTTCGATGCAGTTTCAGCCGAGTAAAAAAATGAAACTCAGCGAAACCAAAACCGGCAATGTACCAGAGTATTAGTGGATTAGAGACTTAGTGTGTGTGTGCTTGTATCTGCGCGGCTGTGTGTGGTACACAAAAGCCCAAAAGAGAAGCAGAACTATGCGAAACCGCATAAACAACAACGTAAATAAATCAATGTAAACAATCGAAACAGTTGTCGGTAAATTGAAATTTGAAATGCAACCCGTTTCAAAATCTCTTACCCTCACAATCGATCTATCTCTTTCCATCGGTATCTATCTCCGACTCACTCCAACTCGTCCTTTACCGTGTGACATCAATGCAAACAACAATACTCCACAACACATGTTGAAAAACAGCCGAAAAAATACACAACACACAAAAAAACTGAAAAAAGACGATAAAAAAAATCTAAAAAAAACGTTGACGGCAACAACGCATCTACATGAAGTTTGGCAACCAAGCCTGGCAACCCGAGATGGCTGGAAAAAAAACAACGAACACAATAAGCGTTAATTGACAAATACTTCGAGTTACCAACTGACTGCGTATTCATTACACTGTCGAACACAAAAGGCAATATTTTCTGAAGCATTTGCAACTGCCAATTATAACAACGGACTTTCCTTATGCAATATGGGGAAAAAGGTCGGACACAGTGAAACAAAAGACTTTGACCAACTGTCCATACCCTTTGTATTTATTATTTAAAATTGTTGTCATGTAGAATAAAAAAAATTTAACTATTAACTATTGAAACTATTAGAGAAATAGGTTACTACGAAAACTTACTTCAAATTCTCACTCTACTTATAATTAGTTAATTGGCGAAAATTTTTAGTAAAGTGTATAAAACTCAGAATATGAAGTAATTAATATGAATTAATTAAAAGATTAGAAGAAGAGATAATATATTCTAGAGTGCAAGAAGCTTTGAGGCATTCTTTGTAATATTATGTCATCCCCACAAACAGCATGTACATATGAACGTTTATTGGTTTATTGCTAACAAAGGCAGAAGGCTTCTATAGCAGGTGCATCATAAGTTCGGTACGTGCATCATATTTGTCGTTTAACAAACCTTATGAAGTCAAAATATTCTTCTTTTTTGCAGATTAAGAAAAGTGTCCAACCTCGAATACATTGTCCAACCCTGACTAAATTTAAATCATTTTTTTTTAAATACCTAATGATAAACCAATCACTCTGTTTAACGTTATTTATATATTTAGTTATACCAAAAAGATAGTATAAATTCCTGTTGAAACTTACATTACTGACAAGGCTCAAAACTATGTTAGACCATATATATCCCTCTGGACCTACATACATATATCTAATTATGAGTAAAATGGTTTCTCAATTATTTTGAAAATAAACACCAAACGCACGCAACTTTTGAAAGCAGCTTACAACATATTGACATTAAAACTATTGATGATTTAGTTGGAGATCCAAATTTTTAAACATTTATAATCCAAATGCAGAGATTTTTTTTATTAGGCAGCTTCTAAATTGTGAACCATTTGAAAATATTAAGAAAATCATGGCCCATTTATTGTTATACTTTTGCAGCATATTAATGTGGCCTTTCTTTTCAAATGATTTTAAATGTACATTTTTTGCTCCATTGAAAATTGGAAATAATTGAGATTTCTATTCATTTTTGTTTTGTACTTGCAGGCATATCAAATGGTCGTCTAATCCCATCACCATAGATTTCATCTATGGTTAATGCAGAAATGCATTCAGTTCAGTCCATTGTTGCTGTTGGTTATTTGAGTCTTTGGGTTCACTGGGTGTGGGTGCAGCTTGTGACACGTGTCATGTGGCGACTTTGTGACAGTGCTAGTGGTGCAGCAAGTGTGCAAGAGGAAAGAAATGCCAACGCATGTTCTCTTTGTTTTTTTGTTTTTGTGCCTAGCCTGGGCTATGGATTGAAGAAGCGTAAAATGAACTGCATGTAGAACAAAGCCAAAGTTAAGCAGAAGTTGATTTTCAAGAGCAACAACTACCAACAATTCTAGAATGGAGAACCAGAGAACAATGCCAACTGCCATGTCCATGTCCAAGTGCCATGTCAAACGTTGCCATCTACCCGTTATTGTTCGTTGTTGTTCTTGTAGTTGTTGTTGTTGTTGGGACAGGACCAGAATCAGGACTAGAACCAGGCGGGGCTTTCATTTCACACCACATAGATTTTATGTACTGTGAAATCTTCAAGTCAAAAACTTGGGTAATAAAATAAAGTAATTAAAAACCGCAATTTTCAATGGACAAGTCTAAGGGAGAGGGCGAAGGAAAACGTAAATGACAATAAGTGTAAGCGAGAGAGAATTGGCTAATCTGGTGAGCTTTTATTGAGGAAATACAAGTAGGTAAATGTAAATGTAAATGTAAATGTCTGTCCGGGATACAGGATACAGGCGGCACCTGTTCTTGGCTCTGTCCTGCCAACATTTTTATGATGGAATTACAAATTTTAATGTTTTGCTTGTTTGTAATTAAATTTGGTGTTGTTCTTTTTGCTGTTTGCTGTTTACTGTAGCTGTTTGTTGTTTTATGTGTGACTTTTATGGGCGTGACACGTGAGCTATTTTTATTGCCAAAAGAGATGGGCGACAGCGGGTAAAACTGAAGGCCAATGTTTTTGTGGCCTTTAAACTTTTAATTACACAAATGTCCCTGGGCCAGAAGCTCGCGTTTTTGGTATAGTAAATTTTTAATTAAACCAAATTGCCATTAAATTGGCACAAATGCACATGTTACTTTAATATCTTTTCGATTGGTAAAAGTTTAAGGAAATTGCATATAATTGCCTTTGATGGATAACTAAACATATGTCATATGTGGGTCACCTCCTTCATGTGTTCTGTGTTGTCCACCCTCTTGCTCTACATAACGTTTGCCTTTTTAAGTGAATTATAACTTTCCCTTTTTGCTGTTGTTGTCGTTGTTGTTGTTGTTGTTGTTGACTGGCTGGATAGCTGGCATGTGGAAAAGTTTTCGCCGTCTCAACTTATCCAGTGAATCAACATTTATATTGGTGGATGGAGAGAACTGGGAATAGAGGAAGAGGGTCTGGTTTTTTGTTTGTGTGAAAAGAAAATAGCTCAAAGGTTCAATTCAAGCACTCGGGCGGACTGACTTTACACTTGGCTAAGAAACAGAGCAGCAAACTTAACAACAACAAACGATGGTAAAAGAATACCACGAACAGAAGGAGAGAAAAAAAACCGATGGAAACAAAACGAAACGAAACTGTCAAAAGTGACTGCAAAAGTTTTTTGTAACAATAAGTTAAACTCATCCTTGTTTCGATATCCCTTCGGATACGCCAATGAAGCCACCACAAAATTGTGGCACTTTGTCCAGAGTCGCGGCATCGATCAATGAATGGTATGCCATAGTGCTAAGCAACATATATCCGATACACACACACACACACACTGATTCGAGTACATGTAACCCACATTTTGGTTTTACTCGGACAAGCCTCTGGCAGATGTCAATTTGTTACTTATACGCCATGTGGCCACAATGGAACAGTGGATATTGAGAGGGGTATTCTCCCCCCCTACAGCCATGTTAAAGCTAAAACAGTCGCCTGAGAGTCGGATGTTGGATCAACTGCTGCTGTTGCAAACTATTCGAATATCTCGAATACTCCAAAGTGCAAGAGACATGGCAGCGAAATATCTTTAGCTCAAAGATATGTGCATGCCGACCGAAATGTTTGTGTAGAACTTAAACAATTGAATGCCAAAGGCATTTCAAATTTAATCTCTCATGAATAGGTATACAAATATCGATTTAAGGCGATTATGTGGAATATTTGAGTATTTAGTATTTAGCTAAATAAAAACAATTTGTATTCTGTACATCTAAAGCTCTACGAAAATGAAATGGCTCGATATTTCATAATCAAATGATTGATGTAGAAAAGAGGATATTTCAAAACCCTTCGAAGGCGTGCGGTTAAAATTAAATTATTTAAATTCGCCTAAGTATTGAGCTGTGTCTTTGAATAAAACGGATTCGTTATTGCTTAGAGTGCGCTTCCTAGGTTTTCTAGGGTTTCTTTTAATAGCTTGATCTAAAAATAGTCTACATAAAAAAAGCATTTATACAATTATTTATTTATATTTAGAAGCAGCTGCTGGTATGTGAACTTCAACCTTTAAACTGTTTACAATACCTAATTGGCTTATGGTTCACGAAATGGTTTCCATTCACAGAAACACACACACACACCCACCCATAGACCACCTGTCCCATGATTGCCTTTAATTTTAAAAGAGAAAAGATTGACGAGCAAGTAAAGAAGATAGAAAGAAGGTACAGAACGAGAAGACATTTATAATAATTGCGAGCCATCACATCAACAAAAATCCGGATGAGATGGACTTTCACTTGGTCCACAGTGCACGGTCATGCTCCCCACTTAATTATTGACTGCTGCCTGCTGCTTCTGTGTATCCTAGTTGTATATACATATATATATATATATATATGTATGTATATTGGCTAGTGGTGCTTCGATGACAATGAGTCAGGTTGAAGCGAAATTGGTGCTGTCGTCGTCATTGACAATGCTGTCGTCACAGTTCGCCAATGCCGATTGTCAGTTAAGGATTTTAAAATCTCCTCTGTTTTCCTTCCTTCATTTTCCTTCAATGCCATTGACAATTTTGAATGCCTCTTTCATTCTGTTGATTTACATTTGCTTATTGTTTTTTTTATACCCTTGCAGAGGGTATTATAAAATTGGTCAGATGTTTGTAACGCACAGAAGGAGACGTTTCCGACCCCATAAAGTATATATATTCTTGATCAGCATGAGAAGCTAAGTCGATATAGCCATGTCCGTCTGTCCGTCTGTCCGTCTGACCGTCTGTCCGTCTGTCCGTCGGTGCGTACGCGTTTTACTCAGCCATCTTAAGAGCTATCGGGATGAAATTTTTTTTGGGAGCTTTTTTTTACCCGGGTGAGATAAAGTATGAAAATCTTTGGGATCGGACCACTATATCATATAGCTCTAGAAGATACATTTTTGCAAAAATTGGAGTATCCCCATGAAATTTACCAATATGATAGTAATAGATATAAAATCTCAGATCCCAAAATTTGAATCTGATCCGATAAATAGAACACAAGTTACAGTAAATATAAATCGGTTCAAACGCTGCCGGCAGCGCTGCTTGCTGCCTACTACTGCCATCATCAAATCAACAGAGCACACGCATACACACACAGACGCAACGCTACATGAACTGTATGTGTATGCGTGCCGTGCTTTGCTTAGAAAATGATGGAAGAAGAAAAACTTGTGGTAAAAAGAGAAATAATATTTTGTTTGTGTATTGATGAATTGAGTTGCAGGGAAAGAAATTTCAAAAAGGAAAAATATTATTGCCAAGTATACTGCAAGGGTATATAAACTTCGGCATAGCCGAAGTTAGCTTCTTTGATATTTTCTTCTTGCTTTTGCTATCTCTTGTTTTTTGTTTGTTTTCTTTTTCGCTTCCGTTTATTTTCGTCCCAATGTGATCTCTGAGTCATGTGTCAATGAGTACTTTTATAAGCGAATAATAAAGCAAATGTCATAAATGCAATTTTAATGATTTATTTATAAAGTTGGGCCAAGGACAACTTTTCCCCAATGGCTAAATGTTATAATAAAGATAAATGGATTGGACAAAGGTCAGAAATGGACAAAACGGAAACGGCAAACATATTAAATGTCATTAAATATGCATAGACGTCATTGGCATTTGACATTTTTTCTAGATGAAAACTGTTTTGTAATCATTATGCAAATGCAGATTATATTTAAAACAACAAATAAACTATGCTTTTAGTTGTTATTCAAAATGATTCACCACTTAGTGCTGTCAACACTCAAAATATATTTATACGCACTGCACTGTATCGTATTTTCCACTGATGACGAAAAGTTTAGCCCACATTTATATCTTTGCCAGCAAAGTAACTAAAAAGTCTTAGATAAGTAATACTAGAAACCAAAGTCGAAAATTTGTAATTTTAATTTAATTATTATTTAAAAAAACAATATTAACTTGCTGAAATTGTACGGTACATCATTAAATAGTAACATATTAGGCACTAACAAAGAAAGGCACAAACCAATTATGATTCAGTTTTTGTATTTCTTCTTTGTGGGTTAAAAAAAAATTCAAATAAGGATAAGGCACTCTGGCATCAAAAGCAATGGCAACTTTTAATCTAGCTTCTAACTGAGCTTACATTTTTAAGCAGCTGTCGCTGCTTGCATGCAAAATTATAACTTAAAGCCCAGTTGGGGATCTCAGCTACTTCATTCCTTCTACGATTTACACATGGAGAAATTTCTAAGTATTTCTGTTATTGCTAAGATTTAATTTTACAAAGATGAGCTGGATAAGATTACTTTTTGCAAAATAATAAATTTTATAATTAAATGTTAAGCCAACGTAAATACCACAAAAACAAGTTCCACATCATAGAATGCGGACGTGTAAGAGTATTAGTTCTGCAGACGCCAACCAAAGAGGGTCAGAAAGATATATTGGAATAATTTTATCATAAACAATTAATAGCAATGAAATCTTCACTTTGATCTCGAGCTGGCTTAAGTGCAAGCTTTGACTTAAATTTCAAAAAAGTCGCAATCCAAAACGAAAACCATTTTCAAATATTTTTAAGATTAATTCTTGCAACCATTTTGTCGACGTTTTAAAGCCAAAAATCTTTTAAAACCCAAGACCTATAAAGAAATCCAAACATCATCTTATACCATATCATAGAATTTAATTTCGTTTGTAAATTTTGAATTTATTCTTCGTGCATTTTTGGAAAATTGTGAAATTTGGACCATGAAAATCATTCATTTCAATTGGTTTATTTTTGTTGAGTGTAGTTACCCACGCACAGCTGCAGCTTCTACAAAAAAAAGGATAACATAGAAGTAAGTTATTCATTGTGCACGCAAACATTACGGAAGTCATATGTTAAAGGCAAAGGTAGACTGGTACTGGTTCAGGTACAGGTGGGTTTTGTGTGGTGTGGAAAAACAAGGCCAAGTCGGAGAAAAAAAATATGAAATATGACTCCAAGTCGAATTGTGAAAACTTGCAGAAAGGCAGAAGAACAAGAATAAGCATATCAGGATCATAAATAAAACAGAAAGCAGGGAAATTAAATTTTCGACTAGGCAGAAGGCAAGCCCAAAGTTCACACACACACACACACACACACGCCCCAAGACCCCTTCTCCTTCATGAACCATTCTCTTCCACTCACTTAGTGTGTGTGTGTGTGTGTGTGTGTGTGTGTATTGAAATGAGTGCACATTGCTAATATACGCAACGCGCTGCTAACTTTGATTTGAAAATAAATTATTTCGTTTATTCCTGTTCTCTTTTTTTTTTTGCGTTTGCCAGAAATGAAAATCCTGGCCGCCAAAAGGTGGAAACGCGTGGTAAATTCACAATACTTTTACCATTTTTGAAGGTGACTGTGGGGTAGATTGGGCGCAAACGTAGGGATCGAGGGTAGTGGTTTCTCGTAATGAAGTCTTAAGTTGGGGGTATCAACTATTCGTTGCCTTTTGTGTGGTTACCTTCTCTTTGGGGTCTTTTGGATGGCTCTTTTTTTTCTGTTGGCTGTTTTTGAGCCCGAGTCCTACGCTTTGCGAGCCTTTTTTGCTTTTGGTCCCGCGGCATTCTAACCAAAAAGTTAACTTGAACTTAAAATAAAAGTTTTAGCCTCTTTTTTCTCTGCTCAATGGAGACGTGGGCAGTATAAGGGAGTGGTTTGGGGGCTCAGTTCGGTTCGTTTTGGTTTCGTGCTTAATTTTTTTTGCTTCTTTCTTTTTGCAGCGTTCCACAAAGTCAAATATCATAAAGTTCGCTACGCCTTTTTGCATATTTTATTTGCGCTTATTTCAACTCCCTGCTCATTCATTCTACTCCTCTCTCCACCGCTCAAACTCACTTACACACACACACACACACAGAGAGAGAGAGCGAAAAAGAAAAAAGTTTTTTGGTTTTATGCCATTGAGTTCCCTCTGCTTTCAGTTTTGCAGCTTCTGTCAAGGTTTTCGGCTTTGGCATCGTCTCTCTCTTTTGCAACAATTAAATTATTCAACCGAAATTTGTTGAAGACCCCGAAAAGTCACGCGCACTTGACGGCAACAACAGCGGGCTAAAACTTAGTTTTGTTGTTGTTGTTATTGTTGTTGGCCATGATGTAGTTGTTGTTGTTGTTGCCTCTGTGTCTTTTATGCTAGGTTCGGTTCAGGTTTTATTTTCCAAATGAAATGAGTTTGAAGTGCATTTGGCGGCGGTCGCTGAAGTTGTTGCTTTTGTTGCTGTTCCTCTTCTGGTTACGCCCTGTTTTAGAAGTGGGCATGCCTGCAACTTTTCACAACGGCCTGCAGCAGCAGAAATTTTTTTCCAGCATTTTTATTTCTTTTTTTCTGCTTTTTTGGTTTTGTTTTGGTTTGTATTAAGCATTTTAATGGAAAAGTTTTGCAGTTGAAGGCGCTTTTCCAAATGATATTTTAAAAGCTTTCGCTACCAAAAAGTTGAAAACCAATTAAACAATTTGTGAGTTTTTATAGCAAATAAAATAATTTTGTTGTTTTTTAAATTTATTGTTTTACTTGCTTTGCACAATTCTAAGAAGGATTGATTTGTTTGTTTGATTAGATGTATCAAAAAAATATTATATATATAGATACCAATATTGGACACAAAGTTTGATTTTATTCTTATATAGTATTTGCTAGACCTAAGCAAAACCCAATAGTTGTCTATGGCTTAAGAATTTTCTACATTTCTTCAGAACCATTGAGGACATTTTCATTAAGGGGTCATTAAAAAAACTTCTTTGACTATGTTTTTGATTTTCAGCTGTAAATAATTGCAACTGTTCCCATTGACAGATTGTGTTTAATGAAAAGTTTCTGTAAAATCTGATTAGACATCAGAAGCTACTTCCGTATGTGTGTGTGTCTTCAATTACTAAATATTTTCTTACGTTTTTTTCCTTTTTGCTTTACGGTGATTTCACATGGCTTCTTTTTTCACTTGCTTTCTTTTATGTCTTTGCCGTTTCCACTTTCAATTGAACTCGCAATCTGATGCTGTCTTTGAGAGCCCCATATGAATGTGTGTGTGTGTGTCGCTCGACTTTTTCTTCTGGCCTTTCTCTTAGTTGCATTGCACTTTGGCAGTCCTCTCACACTTGTTTCTCTTTTCTTCCAAAGACTTTGGCCTAATGGAGCAACGTGTTTGTAGGCCTCTTAGCACTATCTGCAAACCTTTTACACCTTTAAGCCGCTTTAAGCATCCTGTGCGATGGCATATTTAACAGATTGATTTTGCTATTCTCGGAGTTGTTGTTGGTGCTTTGGCTATTGCTATTGTTATGTCATTTTATTCAGTTCGGTTCATTGTTCGATTGGATGGTAAAATAAAATTAACTTTATTTGCACATTTTATTTATGCTCTTCATTAAAACTTTAAGTCGGCTTTATTTATGCGAAAATTAATATTAATATTATTATGTATATATGTATATATACAGTATATGTATAATGTAAATACAAATACATCTATATATGTATGTATGTGAATGTACGTACATTTTATGGACAATAACATTGTTGTTATTGGATTGAATTGGCCAGTTGCCGATAGCCGTCGTCTGCTGTCGTATAAATCGCACTCAATAAAGCATACACAAGGCATAAATTATATTTTTATATTACTCTCTCAGACAGAAACGGTATGAGCGAGAAGCATAGAGGACGAAAGGAAGAGAGAGAAAGGTATGGAAGTTGGTAGAACGATTGGTGGAGAGGTAATAGGAGGAAAGAAATTAAATCTCTTGAAACTTTAATGCAATTTGAGCCACTTGCCGCTGCTGTTGCTGCTGATGCTGGCAGCAATTTCTATTTTTAATTGTATTATTGGCCAAATAACCAGCAACGAAGGCAACGCCAACAATAACAACAACAAGAACAAGAACAACAATCAACAACAACTCTTGTATTCAACAGTCAAAGTCCAAAAAATTAATGAGCGCAATAAACATTTTAAGTGGAATTGTTTGGTGAAGTTGTTAATTTTTAGTGCAATTTATTTTTTGGCAAGTGTAATAAAATTGTTTTGAAATTGGCAAAAAGAGAAAGAGATAGAGAGAAAGAGAGGAATGCTAGAAACAGAGTTGGCAGGATGAGACGGTGCGATAGACAGGCTAGCGAGAATTGAAGTAACTCCCATTTTCCCATTTTGCCCCTTTCTAAATATTGGTATCATAAATAATCAGTTTACAAGTAAGTTACGCAGTTAATTTCTTTGCGCCTCTTGTTTCCTGGCCTTTTAAACTAATTTCCCCAAAGATTTTTGCCATTGTCTGTTACCCAAGGTCCCAGGCACGCAGCAGTATATACATACCTTCGACCCTCGCACATGCCGCACCAACAGCTCAACTCTTCACGATGCGTTAGTTATTCTATAAGCCAAGCACGACACCTGACGAGCCATTTTTGGTCTAGTTTTGTGCACAACAAAATTATTAATATTTTATTTTCCCCAAGTTTGGACTGCGATGCTCTCTCTTTCTCTCTCAATTCTTTCTTTCATTCATCCATCTCTATCTCTCTCGTTCTCGCCATCTACCACTTTCTTTTAGTCTCCCGCTCCGCTTCTCTTTGTTGCTTGTCTTCCATTTGGTATTGCATACTTGATGGTGCTTTCATCTCGTTAAGTGCTTAAAGCCTTTCCGTATGCTGACCGTGCTGGGAAGTCATACATAGCTCCATCGTTCTCTTTCCCTTTCTCACTCTTACCGTCTTGTAGTGTGGGATGGTGTCTGTGTGTTTGTGAATATATATGTGTATATTGGTCAAGTTTCCTGTCATAATTGTACAATCTGGTTTTGGGCGTTTATAGCATTAGCGGTTAGCAATTTGTGAGCGCAACTCCTACAGGTTATTGAATGGCTCTTTAAGTTGCTGCTTAGCTTGATATCTCGATTCAAACACAATTCTTTTAGCGTAATAATTAATAAATACCTGTTAAAAGTTTTTTTTTTTGAAATTAAAATAACAAGCTAATGCTGATCCATGTGGCAACTTTATTTGAAAGGAAAAGATAAAGTACTTTGCTAGAGCTAAGTTTAACTAAAGTTGAACCTATTTTTGTTATGGAGTTAATATCTCTACTTTCTTAGCAAGTATTCTAGATAAATTTTAAACATATACGTATCAAGCTTGACAAATTGTATTTATTTGAGTGTCTTATTGTTATTTTAAATTTAATGATGAAACATGTGAGGAAATTATTCAGTATAATAAGAAGTTCTCTTTAGCGAAATAGCTTACTTTTGCTGATGCAGTTAAACAGTGCTGAAATTTTGTAGGTTTCTTGTAAATTCAGGAAAATTAATTCTATTTTGGATTACTTTTATAAATTTTGCGCGTATCAAATGATCTTTCTTAAATGTTATTTACTACTACTTTTTAGTATGTTTATCTGTGTTTTTTAAGCATCTTTGGGATTTTTTATTAATCTTAAAGTGGATAAACAAAAATTCAGGACATGTTGAAAACTTTTTTGTTTTATTTTTTTGCCAGTAGCAGTAAAGAAGTCTTTTGTTGACATTATAAGCCAGTCGACTGGCATTTATCTTACAATGTTGAACTCGTATGAATTTATGAATGTATAAAGTCAATGCATTAAGTCCCACGCTTCCTGCTCACACTCACATATACGAAATGATTTTCATACATATGCAAAAAGGGAAATGCAGTTACCTGTGCATAAATGCATGCCGAGCACGTTAAACATTCGAGAGGTTTTTTTTATATGCCTCATAAGTATGAAGCTTTAAAAATTAACAGAGGAAAAAATAATATATGGCTGGGAGTAGCGGCATGACGGGGGTGGGGAGGCATGAATGGATGTAGTAGTGTAGCGGTACCAAAATAAAAACAGCGAATATTTAAATGTATAATGAGCAGCTGAAAGCTTTTTAATGGCTTTTCAATTAGATGAGGTCAGAGGTAGTAGATGCGAATGAGAAGCGGACCAAGAGTTGTGTTAGTGGAGGGGGGAGGATTGTGGGAGCGCCTGTTCTATATGCTATTATGTGTATACAATATTATGCTTAATTATACACAAGTCCTTTTGGCCGGGCTGTGCATTTCATTAGAATTAACTAAAGCCAACTTTCAGTATCTAAACACACCATACGCATACACACACACTCACACTCACACACACACACACACACAGAGAAAGTCTGAGTTCGAGTCAGAATGTTCACTAACTGCGATTTAAAAGCTCTCACATGTTGCACAAAACAAAATGGGCGAACGCTGAAAAGTATGCTAACAAAAAACAAGTATTCAGCTGTGCTGAAAATTCTTTTGGAAATATTTTCTTTTGCCAACAATTTGTTGTTATTTGAAGCATTTCACAACTGCGGCAACTGTGGCTTAAATGAATTTTGGTTCTTCAGGTTTGATTTCTTACTATGGCAATTTCAAGTGATTTCCCAATGGAGGAATGCAGATTTAAAATTTATTTTATAAATGAAACGCAATTGCTTTTAGCTCAAATATAATCCACCTTTTGCTCTGTCGTCTCTCTCTCTCTTTCTCTCTCTCTTTTTTCGCATGTCTAATCAGCAAGTTTGATAAAATTACATTTATCAAAGGCAAACAAAGCGTTAAACAAATTACGTTTCTTTTTACAACTAATCAAAAGTAATCACTCTGCCAAAAAAGACAAATAAAAAGTGCGCCAAAAAAGAAAATTTTCTTTCCCTTTTCGCTTTTTTTTTTTTTGTTTTTGCCTGACACAAGCACAACGAGCGGGGTAAAAAGTGATGGAACATGGAAAAAAATCTGCTGGCACAACAATCACAGAGACATTTGCCGCCTATCAAACTTTCCATACATACAACTTCGACAAACAAAATCATGATAAATGAACCAACAAACAAAGAACGAGAAGACAAAAACACAAAGCCCAAATAAAGGAAATGGAGAAAATGGGTGTGGCAGCAGGATTTCAGGCAAATGAAGGCGGTGGCTAGGAAATTAGCTTCACAGACAAAGTAAAACGCAGAAGGGCTGAAAGTGCGCGCTCGCTGATTGAAAGAGTTTTGTATGCAAATTTCTTTGACAAAACTCCATGACAAATTAGCCAGCAGTCGAAGTTCACATGGAAATTTCACTCTATATACATGGGAATTCAAAGAGATTGTTTTATGTGCTGCGTAATACTCGTAATTATCGCAAGTTATTACAAAGCTAATTACTTTGTAACCTCTCGCTTCGTGTCATCTACATTCTCTTGGACACATTTGCAATTATTTTGCACAATTTGCCGCAGAACATTTCAAATTTTCTGTCTGCAAAGAGACCAAAGAGACACGACCAATATTTTATGCATTTAGCTGTATCACAACGCATATTCACGCATTCACAGCATTGGTTTCGAGCAAATTAAAATGCATATAAGTGGCAGAGTGTTTAGATGGTAACACCCCCGAAATTGTTTGTCGCATAAACAATTTATCGATTATTATGCATTAAAAGCGAATTAACGATTGTCTATATACAATTTTGATCAGAAATCGTTCAATAATAAATGAACTCATTTATATGCTAATACAAGTTGCCGAAAAACTTTGTCTGGCTCCTTGATGTCACTTTTCTTAGCTGGTCATGAACACATCCTTAGTGATTCTAAGAAAGTGCACTCATTAAATAATCAAGTTTTTAATTCAAACTACAGGAGTGGTGTGGACTTTTTATATTGAAACTCAATTGGGTATTTATTTTAAAAGTAATAAAGCTTCCAGTTATTTATACTGCTTGATGGTTAAAAGGATATACCTGAAACAATTATAAAAACTAAAGAAAGAACTTAAGGAGAAGGAGCTAAAAAATATAAAATATAAAATTTCCGAACGTATAGATAAAGTATTTTAGGTACTTAAAATTAATTACATTTAAACTTAAGATAGTCCATTTTATCATGCACATCCATATGAAACAAGAAAACCTATATAACACCTATCTAAAAACTTCTTTAAAGTTTGCTACCAATTTAAGTAGCATAAGCCATAAGTTTCTACAAAAGAAAACATTTCAGTTTAAATTTAAGCGCTTCCAATTGAACTATTTCCATATTACTTTGTGTATATCTGTATGTAGGCGTATCTAGATATATATTTATAGAGATGGTCATTAGCAACACTTCAACAGCTGAAGGATTCACAGCCCCACAAGTCCATCAATTAAGCACAATCAAAAAGCTTCTTCGACTTTGACCCAAGTCAAGTCAAATCAAATTGTATACACATAGACAGACACATAGACCATGCCCACGCCCTAAATTCACACCCAAAAGGCATATACGGTCGTTACCTTAGACTGAGCCTTAATGATTGAAATGTATTCAATTGTTTGATTGACTCACTGACTGAATGACTGGGCATGGTCAAGTCAAGTCCGTTATGGTCTCTTCTGTTCTGGTCTGGTCCGGTATCGTCTGATTCGTGACTACAATGCATGATTAATGACTCGGACAAGGGCTGCGAATTAAAAAATTATTCAAACCAAATTTGTTTGTGAAATGTAAAATGCTAGGCATCATCATCATCATCATCAACGCTTCCATCATCATCATGGTCGTTGTCATCGTTATCGTCATCGGCATCGTTATCCTTATTGTCAATGGAAAACCAATTATGTGGGAGGAGGTCGCGTGGGTGGCACTGTCTGTCTGTCTGTTTAGCATTTGTCAATCATTAATCAAACAATTTATGTTAATTGAATTGACGGCGATTTATGGCAATTTTTCAATCAGATTTCTCCTTCCCCTCTATTCCTCTCTTTCTCCATTTTGGTCTTCTTTTCTATCTCTATTTTTTTTCCATCATTTTCAGTGCGGCAGCTCCAAATGTCCTTTATACATATATATGGTTTATGCATAAAAAATGATGATGATGATGATAATGGCGATTGCTCGCTGTGACAATAAAATGTCTGCAGTGCACATACACGGCATACACACACACACATACTCATTTAGGGCTGCCTGATGGAATAAGTATAAGCGCTTTAGCAGCTCCCATGTGTTTTATAGTCAAAGTGAACACTGCAATTGACCCACTTAACTGCAAAAATGAGAATGCGGAGCCAAGAATCTTTCTCCTCTCTATACGGTTTCCTACCTCGATGCATAAAGTCTTTTATTTAATAATCGACATTGCATTAAAATGATCGAGTCAGAACCCCAAATTAAAGGTAATAAAGGATTTATTTTTAAGTTTTTTTGTCAGGTAAGCCTCCGTCTCAGTTATTGCCAAGAAGCGGCGAATATTTTAAGAATGAATGACCAAACATCTGATTTACTCACATGTAACGAATTCTTTTCACATTCAACACTCACGGCCAGATTTAGTTAGCTTGATTACAGAGACCTAATGTGATTTAAGGCACCTTAAACAAACAAATACAAGGCCATATTTGACCACTATGTGATTCCAACGTAATGGGTGAAAGTGGCACAGGCTGTGGGAGGAGAAGCACAGTTGATGGGTGTATATAAGTGCCTTGCGGTCATCTTGGCACGTGCCATAAAATATGCAGGCAAACGGCCCCACAAAGTTGTCTGTAATGTCTTGCCATGTTGAAAATTATGTCCATTTGGTAGCATTATTTGATGAGAAACTAGACAGACTTGTAATGTGATTACATAGAAACCTGTGGCTTGTACTTTTCAAGACACATTACACTCTTTGCTGAGAGATTTTAATTTTGCAAAAACAGTTTTATATCTTTTTTTTTTGTGCCAAAAATCGTTGACTTTACGAAATGAAATATTGTTATGTTTTATGTTGGATGTTTGATTAAGCTTTTGTTTTTGTTATTTCTAGGGATTCAGTGGAGCCTACTGTTCCCTTTTGCTTTTTTTCTTATACTTTTCCCGCGAGCAATCAATCTAGACGACTGGATACGATTTTTTATATTCTATTTCGATATTTAAATTATTATTTGTAGCAAGTTGGGTCCAGCGTAGCTTATACCTTTTTGAAGGCAAAAATGTGGCTTCAAACTTAATTGAAAAGCGATTAACAACAAAAATTCGATCTGTATTTGAGTGAATTATTAATTTTATTTTTAAAAAGACAGATCAGTTGTATTCCTAATACGGTTTTAAAAGATTTCTTGAAGAGACTCTTAGCAATATGCTTAAATTAAGTTGAATCAAATTAATTTGAATCGTGGCGACTTTAGTCACCGTCGTGAGATTTGTTGTTCACTTAACTAATTAAAAGTAATTATTTGCCATGTGTCCAGAATCCAGAATATTTTTTATAGAGCGTTTGTACAGTTAATATTCTTTAAAAATATGCTTCGTGTAGCACATGAGCAGTACTTTTGTGGAATTGTTGGTGTTTCGACCGTGTCCAGGCCGTCGGCGTTGGTGGTGCCACAAAAACCGCAGCCAAAACAAGCCAGAGACACGCTTATACCCAACTACAGGGACCTGGGCATACTCATATGTATATACATATGGACTTACGTATGTACATATTTGTGTGAGTGTATGGCAAATGGGAGCCTTCTCCTTGGGGCATTCGTCCTGTTGAGGTTTTTGTTGCACTCTTTCGCCGCACACATTTCGTTTGCGCACTCAATGTGTTTGACTATCCCATGAAGTTAACTTGTTAGTTCTGTTCGACATTGTTGCTTATTGTTATGTCTTTAGTATACTTTTTTTTGTGGGGGGGTTTTTGCAAGTTAAAATTCTTTATAATGCCTTCTGTTAAATGATAAATGTTTCTGTGGGTTTTCGTGCCAGGGCATAAAAACTTTAAAATGATCATAAAAATGCAGACAAAATCCTTTGATTTGTGTGCGTGTATGCCCAATGCTTAAATTGCTTAATCCCAGCACGCAATGCGCCTCTTGACCCAATTTTTAATCACTTTTCAAGCACACATGCTCCACCTCTGGCATAAATTTGTGTCTTAAAACTTGCCATTGGCCAAAGGCAAAAGTTTTGAGCTGCACGTTGTAAGCCGGGCCAGTGGGCCAACAGCAGCTCTCACCGGGCGACTGAGATGAAGCTCAAACCTAAAAGGTAAGCAAATTTGCGAGAAAAAAAAGCATATTGGAGATGGATCATGATCGTGAGGAAAAGTTTTTAAAATAAATAAAGAATTTATTACAAATTTTATGGTAAGTTTTCAACAAAAATTAACTAACTTAAATTTAAATTAGTTTTTATACAATTTGTTCATTTGTTTTTAAATGTAATAGGAAAATGCAATCCCATTGATTGGTATCAGCTCGAAGTAGCTTCTTCAATAAATAAGTTTGTAAAACGGTTTTCAATTTTAACAATTGCAACACACAGATATAGCAATAAATGAAGTAAGTAAGTCGTCTCGCCGACTTGGGTATACCATACACCAGGTGAAACAAATATTTAAAATTTCGAAAACCAAATGTATGTCTATTAAATTGTTTTAACATGCCTCATACCATATGCTATCTCGCTCACTCTACAAACACACGAGCACTCTAGCGCCGCCACTAGCCAACGACCAATTCTGCCCTTATGGATCGCGTAGCAAAATACGTTCATACGTATATTTTGTATGTTTCTAGTCCGATTTTAATCAAATTTGGTAGTTTGATAGAAATAGATAAGATTTATTAGTTTGCCAAATTTGATCGCGATGGTCAAAAAATTGCAAGAGCCAATCGGTTTTTTCTAAATTATGGAGGCGGAAGTGGGCGTGTCAACATATTAAAATATATGTATTCTGCGCGCATACTAAGCCAATATACATACCAAATTTGGTGACTTTAGCTTTGTTAGTTTTCGAGAAAATCAGTTTTGTTTAATTTTCGGGGGCGGAAATGGGCGTGGCAAAATTTTAAAATAGTCAATATCTGCGCGTCTATTAAGCTAGCTTACGTACCAAATTTAATGTCGGTAGCTTTCATAGTTTTTAAGAAAATCAGAGTTATGTAAATTCCGGTGGCGGAAGGGGGCGTGGCAAAAAGTTGGAACAATTATTTTCTGCGCGCTAACTAAACAAGTATATAACCCAAATTTGATCTCTCTATCTGCCATACTTTTTAAGAAAAACAGTTTTATGTAAATTCCGGGGGCGGAAGGGGGCGTGGCAAAAATTTGAAACAAACTCGATAAGCGTACATACTACACGAGACTGCATACCAAATTTGGTGGCTCTAGCTCTTATAGTCTCCGAGATCTAGGTGTTCATACGGACGGACGGACGGACGGACGGACGGACGGACAGACGGACATGGCTAGATCGACTCAGTTTTTGATCCTGATCAAGAATATATATACTTTGTGGGGTCGGAGATGCTTCCTTCTGCCTGTTACATACATTTTGGCGACTTTAATATACCATTTCACCCTATGGGTGTATGGTATAAAAATGATTCTTAAAAAATCCGAATGATATAAAATGTCTTATAAGCAGCCTATTTAATAATATAATTTCCAAAAACTTTACAAATGAAAATCTCTGTGAGTTTTTCCTACTCTCACTTTGTCATCTCTAAATTTGTGTTGCACTTGCTGGGGTCCTAAAGGTAATTTTGTGCTAAAAATTTTCTAAATTTCTGACAAACACATTTGCACACAACGGAGCGATGGGAGAGGCCTGGCCAGGCCAATTGTTGTTGCTGTGGGTGCAAAAAGTTTAACAATAATAAGCAAATGCCCCCATCCCCCAAAAAAGACGAAAACGTATAGGGGCAAATGACATGTTGTTGTTGTTGTTGCTGCTGCTGCTGTTGTCTTTCGTTTACTACTCCGAGTACAAATGCTACTAAAAACCTACCAAAAAATGTTTTTGTTGTTGTTTTTTGTTAGTGTAGTTGTTACTGCAAATACGATTAAATATGGCAAAAGTTGTGCGTACACACACACATACACGTCGACCATTTTATTTAGATTGCGCAACAAAGCCAACAACAAGAAGGCCAACAACAACAGCAGCAACAATAACAAGCTTGAGGGTGTCATGGGGCTCAAAAAAATGGTTTTGCCATTGTTGTTGTTGTGGCTAACAAGGCCAACACATGTTTCTGTGGCAAGGGAGCCAAAAGCAAAGCAATTCTGTTAACAATTTTATTATTAAAATTATGTCAGTGTGGAAGTGTGTACATGCTATGGTGCGTGTGTGTGTGTGTGTGTGTTTGTGTGTGGGTGTAACTGTTCTGTCTCAGTTACACAACAATTTTCAATTGCCCTCAAATGCATTAGTGGCTTATTTTTAACCTAAATGCATAGAAAGTATTTAACTAGAAAACAATTTAAGCGACGTAACAAATGTGTAATATATATATAATCTGTTTCAAAATCAGTTTATTAGGATAAATTTCTGAATGACTATGATAGACTGAAAATGGAAAGGAAACCACAGAGTCGACGATAAATTGCTATAAAATTGTAGTGACTTTTTGCTTATGGTTTTTATATTAGCATTAAAAAATGCAACAATAAATGATATAAACCTGGAAACCTAAAAATAAAAATAAAACGTAAGAGAATTCTGCAATGTTTGCCTGAAAAGCAAAATATTGTCATAAAATTAAATCTTAGAAGAATCATTTTCAAAAGTAAACTCTGAAAAAATCAATGAGAAGAAATAAAACTGTTTTCAGTTTACATGTAAATAAAATTATAGCAATCCGATGAACCAAGGTTTAAGGACAAAGTTAAACATACTACTTAGTTATCCAGTTAAATATGTATTTTTCCATTCTTGTGCTATTTTGAGTAAATTTATTAATGTGTAAAGAAAAATATTCCACACAATGTAGACATATTTTATACACATATTTTTAGCAATCCAGTCGTATGAGTAATTTTTTTTTAGAGTCTTTAACTCTTATGCATCTCTTTAGTTTTAGTTTATCAACTAAATTCCAGTTTATGCACTCATTGTTAATACGGATTCTAAAAGTCTTTAAAATCTTTGTTTATGTGTGTGTGTAATGCTTAGAAAAAATTTTATTTAATGCTTGTTTGCTTTAGTAGGTTGCCTTGCATCGTCTATGTATAGTTAAATGTTCCTTAGACATTTCTATTGTTGACATTTATTTGCACAATAAACGCAAGGCAGCTCGAATTGCATGGGTTGAGACGATGTGCAGTAGTAGCAGCATTCAATAAAACGTTTGGAAATATTACGGGAACAGTCGCCCACTCGCACACACACACACACACATACACACTTGCACTCAAGCATTATATATAGTCACGGGGATCGGGAACTCGACAAAATGAAATGAAATGAAAGAAGCGCACAGAAATATGCAATTTCACCTCAATCACAGTTGTAAAAACAAACAAACAATGGAAAAGTGCTCAGCAGGGGTTAGTAGATTCCACCCATAAACCGCCCCCATAGAACCCCTATCCACACTTTTGCCGATGCACCAAAAATTGAAGGAGCCATATGAGCTACATGCTAGCTGATTCAGTTTGCATCTACAACCCACACACACACACACACATACAGACACTCTCCCCGCATCATTTTGCCAAGTGAGCGAAAATGCAAAAAAAAAAAATGAGAAAAATGCAATAAGTAAAATGTTATAACTGCTTCTAGCAAAAGACCTGACAGAAAATACACGACAAGCAGAAGGAGACATAGAGCCAAGATTATGTGCAAGTAAAGGGAAAGGAATCGATAACAGATACTTGCATATATAGAAAAAGAGGCACAGATGGAAAAACTTGCACTTTCTGTACCTAAAGTTGAGTTTATACGCCTGAAAGCAACGAAACCGAACATAACTAAGACGAAGACAAAGACTAATTCTTTTTCAACCGAGTAAACTCATAATGAATTTATCACACTGGAAGTAACTTAATAAACAAAACAAAAAAAATAAAAAATTTATCACACTAAGAGGACTTATTGTAGCTGATTGTATTAATAAATAAATTCACAATCATAAACCATTTTAAACACTCCTAATAAAAAAACGTCTTAAGATAGAATAGAAAGTGTTAAATGGAATATTAATAATACTTTTTATTTAGGTTAATATCCTTTAAAATGCTTTTTACTACAACAGTTTGATTCCAATTTTACACAATATATCCAACATTTTTAAATTAATCAGCAAAACAAATGCTTAATTAACGAATACGAAATTAAATTCAAAGAAATGAAAGGTTTTGCATAGAAATATAACCAACATATTCTTGGAAACAAAATAGAAAGAATAATTTCAAAACTAATCGCAGAGAATATCAAATTTTTCCAATGCCTGATGGAGACGTGGCTTCTCGAGATCACCAGGCTGGGGCTCCAGTTGGAGCAACTGTTGAATGCTATAACGCTTAATGACTTTGACCTTGACTTGATTGCGTTGAGTTGAATTTAGCTTTGGCAATCTCACTGTGGCTGAAACGCCAGCATGTGTAAGATTGCCACGTCTGGTCTCTCCGGGTAAAACCTGGCCAGGAGGTACATATTTGGGGGAGTAGCTAAGAGATTGAATGCCTGGCAACATAACATGATTGGAATTTGAAGTCGTGGTGAATCGCTTGGATGGATGTTGATTGTCCGAATGTCCTTGAGTGCTGGCACTATGCTTCTTTCCATTGTTTTCCTTATTTTCGCGATTCTGCTTAGATGTTTTCGCCATTTTCATTTTGCATTTCTCATCCCACTCCTTGACCGTGGGTATATATCTCTTGGATGTCTTATTTGTAGTAGTTGGAGCAGCTAGATTTTTGGTTTCGTTCACTTCAGATGTAGCTGGATCAGGCACGATGTGCTTTTGACTTTCTTTATGCATCTCTTTGAGGACTAATTCAATACGATTTCGCTTGGCTGTGCGCAAACGGTTGACACGTTCACGTTCTACTGAATTAAAGTCCACCGGCGAGCGTGTTAGATGAATAATTGGTGGCTTATTTGCATCAGTTTTTGTAGATGAAGTCACCTTTTTGAGTGGCACCAAAGGCTCACGCATGCGACGCTGTTCGACAAGTTTAAGAGCTTCCAAGGCCACTTTTCGTTCATATTCACGTCGCTTCTCTTCGGACTCCTTACTTAATTCCTTTACCTGCTTTTCATTCGGTGATTTCACTTTTGGTTCAGCTTTCGTATCCCTGCTGGCCGATTCTTTTTCCTTCTTAGGGCGCTTCGTGCCAGAAACTATCAGATATTCCTCGGCGCCCATTGAGATAATGTGTGGATTACAAGGAGCTAAATGATATAAAAAAGAAAAGCTCAAATACGCGTTTTGAATTGGTCAAGTGTTAAATGTTGAGTTCTTACTTCCTTGATTATCAGGCCGCAATTGAGACCTTGGGAATCCCTTCCATGGCAATGTTAACTTGGCTTTAGTATTGGCCTCGTCGAACGATTCAAAGTGGCGCTTTAACTTTCCCAAGTCCACTGTATTATTGGGCTCCTCAGATTGTTTGGAGAGCGGCACAAATTCTGTTGCATGCGCATTAAGTTTTCCATGTGTCACATTAGTGTTCGATTTCATTCCCCATCTGGTTTTAACTTTATCGCCATATTCTTCCTCTAAGTTGCCAAGGGGTGGATATGGAGACTTAAGAATCTGCAAGAGGGCTTTACTCTTGATCAAATTCTGCATATTGGAAAAAAAAAGTTTCTATTGTTTGTTGTTTCGTAAGAGCAATATAATTTCAGTTGTTAACCGAGTCGTTAGTTATATAATAGTAAAGATATATCTCAGAATGATTATGACTTTTGAAAACTGTATACTGAGATGGAGTCGATCGAAATCTATTTTTTTTTTTCATCTATTGATTTTATTATTGAGAATAATTTATGATATGGTTATATAATTTTAGTTCCATTTTTGCAGAGTCAATATACTAAATAAATTTAAAAAAAAAATTTTTTTATTGTATTTTAAGCCCTATTAATAAACGTTAACTGCAACTGCAAAAAAAATTGATTTAGTTTTATTTTACATATCCTCTACATGATTATCAACTGCAGCGTTGACCTTATATACTTTTAGGATAATGTAGATCCATGTGACGATTTGTCGGTTGTAACAGCCAAAAGCGCTTGTATAAAAAAGAGAGAGAGAGAGAGCGAGAATGTCTGTATGTGTGTATGAGGCTTAACTCACGCACAAGCGTTTACTTTTAGTGACACTGACGTTGTAGCACTTTTATGGTTCAAAGCAGCCACAAACCACGCCCATACACGCACGCTCTATGAAGGCTGATGCCTCTGGTGCATTAGACATGTGGCACACGGAAACACTTAGCCAGAGGAGAAAAAAAAAGGATTAACTGAAAAAAGGCGAACGATGACATGGTGCCACAAGCAGGAGTACTAGCATGAGGATGCGGATACCGAGGATGTGGTCAGCGTAATACAGACTTATGACATTTAACAGGTACTTGCTGATTTACTTAATTTTTCAGCTGTTAGATTGCATTTGTGCACTTTGCACTGGGATACCTGGCGTGAGTTTAGAACTAATTTAAGTCAAAAATCATTTGCCAAACGAGTCACGAAATGGCTCAGTATTGTCCAGTTTTCGCTACGTCATTTCTAGCATCGAAAGGGTGACATGTACAGGTTCATAATGTGCGCTAATGTGCATGCATAATACAAACGAGTAAAAAAGGCAACACACACGTGCCACACACACACACACACACACACAGTCACACTGTCGCCTGCACCCTCAGACAACAAGGACACGAAACAGGCAATTTAACAAGCCATCAACGTTGATGGTGCCGACAATGATGTTGATGATGACGCCGTGCCTAGGCAATAATAAAACCAACACAACCAACAACATTGACAACTCAGCAATATGCCCTGAAGCCTGACTACAAGGAGTTTTCGACAATTTACAAACAACTTTTGCAGGAAGAGAAATTAAATTTCTTTGAAATAATAATTCATCTTTACATAGGCAATAATTTCTATAAATTTCAGCGAAAACTTTTACTTAGCGGAAACCAAAAATTAAATCAATTCAAGGTGATTTCTGTGGATTTCCATCTCACGTTTTTGGCCAACGATTCGCTCTACTTGTTCAACTTTTTTGGCTTATGTTGATGATCACGTAGTGCCCCATAAAATTTCAAAAGAAAAAAAATCAAAAAAATGAAACGCATAACGTTCACAACTTTCGCTCTCAAAATGCATAGAATATTTATATTACGTATACGTCATGTGACCTTTCACTTGGTCTACCTATAAGTAGCTTAATTAGTGTAACAAACTGTTTGCCAATTGAGAGTTGGCTCCAAAAGCATTTGACATTGTGCAAACTTGCGGCTTTTAATCCAGCTTTACACATTCATGGACCATCACTAGTAAAAACAACAAAATCAAGTCCAGTTGTGGTGCCAGAATGACTTAAGCTGCTTTTCTAGCCGCAAAGTGGCCCACATACTTATGCTTCCTCTTCTTATTTTTGTTTCAATGGATGAATTTTTAAAAGATCTTCTCAAGCATTTTAAGAACGTGTAAGTATATAACTAAAAGAATAAAAAAATTATCGCCGATTTCTTCGCCTCCGACCTTAAGAGAATTGCAAGGGCTTTATCTGCTACCAGTTTGTGAGAAAATCGAAATGGGCGAACAATTTTAATAAATGGCATTCGAAGAGTATATTGATAAGATATTTAAAATGTTATCGGGAGACATATTTATAATTGAATTTCTCATTTTAATTATATGTTTTTTCGGGGTTTTTCCCCATGTCATTAAAAAAACAACAAATATATTCTCGATGGATAATTATAAGTTAGGTATAAATTGATGTGTGCGCCCTATTATAATTAAATATTATGTTTTTACAAGTTTTAGCAAAGTTAGAAATTAAAGATGAAAAGTCTTCAACTAGAAACAATCTAATAAACACTTTTTTAAAAGCTGAACTTAATTTGTTTACCAGAAGTAATGGATATTTCAAAGTCTTACCTCGCAATCGAATTGAATTTTTCGCAACTTTCGCAGCAGTTTTACCGTCTTGGTTGTGCTGCATGCACAAAAGCCAGGAAATTGAATAAAATTGCCATGTTATGATTATGGAAAGGAAGTCTGCTGCAAGTAAAAGAGAGGTGTACAGTGGGAGGACACGAAAGAGCGAGGCATATAGTTTTTACAACTCTTAACCATCGTTTAAGTGCGTTCAACCACTAAAGGAAAACGTTTATTGTAAAGTGAATGTGTTCTTAATTAGCAGATGCTGCGAATTAAACAGCGACATACATTCATATATGTACATACATACAGTGTTGGAAGAAATAATAGAAACGGTAACCTACTTTGATTTTAAAATCATTTTTTTTAACGTTGGACGTTAATATTTTAGAGCCGCCGTCTCAGTCCCCGGACTTAAACCCAATAGAACAGCTTTGGGGAATATTAAAGAAGAGGATTGCTGGTTGTTCACGCCACCGGGTGAACAGCAGTGAGCGGCGAAGAGCAGTGAAGAGTGAGGAGGGTTTTTTGATCCTCGGCATCTACGGTCACACCAGGAGGGGTGACTGGGTTTTTTCCAATGGGCATCGCCATTATTCCGAATCGAGATTTTCACCCGAACACCCGTTCTCTTGCATTTTTTACGATTTGTTAACTTTTTTCAACCCGAACCATCTCCGTGTGTGCCGGGCTACCTGTGAATATTATATAAATAATAAAACCTACGTTTATTTAACCGAAGTTTTTCGTGCGTTTTAATTCACCACTCGCTCACCACAAACTGAAGAAATTGGCACCCGCCAACTCCTTGTATTTCATTTGGATCCTTCCGCCCCCCACGAACATTGGTCCTTCGAGCCGGATATCCTTCCGCTCCTCCAGCTTGCATCGGCGGAATTCCTGATAAGTACAAAATTTCATTATTCATTTCATTTCCATACTACTAAAAGTGTGAGGTTTTCCCGCTTCTCCATAGCGACCTACACACTTTTACATATTGTATGTATGTACATACCTGACCTGTTCCAAGGTTACATGGTAGTTCCTAATCCTTAGCGTGATTGTCCAACGTTCTCGTTTTACATTCCACGATTATCCATTTTTTATTTATGTTTTTTTTTCCTCGCACTTGTCCAAATCCACCTCTTTTTTTTCATATGCATTCACATGTACATGTATGTAATTTCCACAGCTGTTTGCCAAATCCGCGTAAAAGTTTAAAAAAAAAACAAAAAAATTATTAAAGTGTTATAAAAAATAGGGAAGAATAATAATCAAGTGTTCACCGCGTTTTCTTATGTGTTGGAATAATTATTTTTAATGCCAAACTTATTTCCGCACGCGCGCATCTACGTACATACATACATACATACATCGTCACCTGTTGATGTACGCGCATATGTACCTACCCATATATATATAATCCCTTCGCACATTTACCACGACACAAAAGGCAGAAAAAAAAATATTCTTTTTTTAAATAGCACTTAACGTATGCATCGCGATTTCTTGCGCGTTCGAATTCGGTGCGAAATTAAATTCCTCACGCGCGTCTTTGGATACCGGTGCACTTGCTTACATACGTACATACATATATGCTTACATAGTCATACATTGCACATACATATGTACATATCCACAACATATAATACATTTCGGTGTCGCGCATTGATTTAACACAATTCCACATCCAATTAAATTACAATTACTTACGTTTTTTTTTTTGTTGTTGTGAACAACGCGTGTGCATACATCCATATACTCACCTGTGTACTTATGCATGTACGTACATACATAGATCAAAGCATCTGTCCATATGCATTGATCGGTTGTTTGGTTTGCGCACAACACTCGCGGTGCGTAAAAGCGTTCTTTTGTTCTTGGTTTTTCCGCACAACCACAAAAAAAAATTATTAACATAATTAAACAACAAAATCAAAAACCAAATATATAAACAGCGGCCGACAGCTGTTTTCGGAGTAGTGGTGACACGTGAGTCGAGTCGTGATATCGATAGGCGGCTCAAGCGCGCCAAGTTCAAATCACATTATTTCCGATTCCCTTTGTTCGCCTAATTATATATCCGCCCATATTTATAACTAAATACATATATATTTTTCCAGCACTATCGTGCCCACATTTATATATCCGTCCATATTCATAAATTATATATATATAATTTTTTCCGGCCAGTATTTTGCGCACATATATATATCCGCCCATATTTATAAATAAATACATATATATTTTTTCCAGCACTATCGGGCCCATATTTATATATCCATTCATATTCAAAAATTATAAATATATTTTTTCCGGCCAGTATTTTGCGCACATATATATATCCGCCCATATTTATAAATAAATACATATATATTTTTTCCAGCACTATCGGGCCCATATTTATATATCCATCCATATTCAAAAATTATAAATATATTTTTTCCGGCCAGCCTTTTGCGCTCATATATATATCCGCCCATATTTATAAATAAATGCATATATATTTTTTCCAGCACTATCGGGCCCATATTTATATATCCATTCATATTCAAAAATTATAAATATATTTTTCCGGCCAGCCTTTTGCGCTCATATATATATCCGCCCATATTTATAAATAAATACATATATATATATTTTTTCCAGCACTATCGGGCCCATATTTATATATCCATTCATATTCAAAAATTATAAATATACTTCTTCCGGCCAGCCTTTTGCGCTCATATATATATCCGCCCATATTTATAAATAAATACATATATATATTTTTTCCAGCACTATCGGGCCCATATTTATACATCCGTCCATATTTATAAATTATATATATAATTTTTTCCGGCCAGTATTGTGCGCACATATATATATCCAGATCCAGATCTATACAAAAACGTATTTTCTTTTATCCTATACATCTTTATTTATATATTTCCTCCGTGTTTTGTTTTATACGTACTTCCAGCGTTACTTACGAATCCATACAAACTTGTTTTGTAATCATTTAGCTTGTCTACGGGCAAGTTTTGATCCGCACTCGTGCGTTCGTATATTGTTCCGCATCTATCCCCATTCAAAGGGCTCCGTTTCCGAGCCGCACGCGAGATAATTCTCCCGCAATCCTGCGGTGCACAGTGAGAAAGCTCTTGCGTCCTCATACAGTCCACTTCTCATTTCCTCAAATTTTCCCCATTTTCTCAAAACCCACAAACTCGGTGTTCAACGGTAAGGTCGTCCCCTGAGTATGTCCACGGAGCCGTCCAAGACTGCGCCGAAGTCTAACGGTCTTTCGTCTCCCTCTTCAACTCCGGAGAAGGTTCGACCTCCGATAACTCCGGCGACCGTGAAGCGTACGGATATTTCGCGCAAGTTCTCGTCTGTTCGCAGCCGCAGCGAATCCCCAAGATCCCGTCCGTCTTCGTCCAGCCTCCCTCAGGGTCGCAGATTCTCGGTTAAAGACTCGAGTGAACACAAAGGTCGTTCCAAGCTTTCAACCCAGACCCAGATCCCGCACGTTGTTGTGACGCACTGTTCTGACGCTCCCGTCACCCGATCCGTATCACAACAGCGCAGAGAACACTCCAGAATGTCCCTCTCCGATTTCATTCTGGCGTGCGACGCATTGACTCTGTTCGAAGCTCGGGAGAGTGAAGCTCTAACTTCTGAAGTGCCCTTGTTTTCCCTTAAAATGCACTTAGAGCAGCTCAAATCGCTGTGGTCAACTGTCGAGATGGAACACTCCCGTTGTCACAAGGCCTTGACAGTCCAAACCGACGAGGAAAGCTTGGCAAACATAAGCCGCATCAAGGCGAAGCACGAATACGCCTATGCGGCGTATGTGCGATGCGGGACGTTGTTTGGAGAACGCATCGAACAGCTCTCGGCACAGATGACGAGTCTTATGCGTCAGCCCACCGCTCCGTCGAGGCCGGCGGGGCATAGAGTTCCTCCGTGTGAGGTGGAGACATTTGATGGCGACAGCCTAGCATGGCCCACATTCCGCGATTTGTTCGCCGCCATTTATATCGCCAACCCGTACTTGTCACAAGTGGAGAAGCTCTATCACCTGAACACCAAGACGCGAGGGGAAGCGAGAACCATCGTGGCTAAGTCCCCCCTGACGAATGAGGGTTTCCAGGCCGCGTGGGAGAACCTCACCGCACGGTACGAAAACAGCCGTCTGCTGGTCATGACTCAAGCCAGACAACTCCTTCAGATTCCCGCGGTGGCACAAGAGTCGGGCAAATCCTTGCGAGAGCTGCAGACCGCGTTTCAAGGGTGTCTTACCGCACTTGAGCGTTCGGGTGTTAGTACTGAGAATTGGGATGTCCTACTTATCGCCATCTGCACTAGTAAATTGCCGAAGGCCATAATCCTCCTGTGGGAGCAATCAGTGCCCAATAAGACTGTCGTCTCAACGTGGTCCGATTTGAACCAATTTCTTACCGATCGGTATCGTGTCCTGGATGCCACCGAAGAACATAAGTCGGCCCCAAGTGTCCAAGCCATCCCCATTGGTCCCCGCAAATCCTCTGCAACGATGAAAGTCCAAGCGTTTCCAGCGAAAGCTCAGCTAAAATCGGCGTCTTGCAAGCTGTGCCATCGGGAAAATCACCCAATACGGCTCTGCCCTAGTTTCCTTGATATGCCTGTTCAGAGGCGGCTGGAAACCATTAGACAGCAGGGACTTTGTCTGAACTGTTTTGCCCGCGGTCATCAAGTGAAGGGCTGCTCCAGTGCGCATAATTGCCATACCTGCAAGGAGCGTCATCATACGCTGTTGCATCCTAGTGATGTGTCCGTGCCCTCGCCATCCGCTGCGCAAGTCCCACCATCCAGCGCCACAGAGCGCCCGTCCGCGAGCGACCAGCTCACAAATGCTCAAAGTTATTTCGCATCTACCCCAGGCAGAGGCCTTTTAGGCACTGCGATTGTCACTCTGCACCATCGTGGTGTGGATCATCATATTCGGGCGTTGATCGACTCGGGAGCCGATTCAACTTTTCTCTCCGAACGTGTCTTCAGCATGGTCCAGCCCCCCTTCTACCCAGTAGACGCCGCGGTTACTGGCATGGGCCAGAGTGATGGAGGCTGCGCCGACAAGGTGTGTCTGCTAATGCTGTCTCCCCCGTGTGACAGATTGAACAAGATTGAGGTCTCCGCCCTGGTCGTATCCAAATTGTCAGGGGCCATTCCAACAGCTCCATTCCTTAATACGGTTCCGACGCAGTGCCTCGATCGCCCCCTGGCTGACCCGTACTACAACAAGCCCGCGCCTATTGACATGATCATCGGTGTAGACCTGTTTCCCCACATCCTCGGAGAACGGATCAAAAAGGATATTGGTGATTTTGTCGGGCTAGAAACCATCTTTGGATGGGTTCTGTGTGGGGCTATCACTCCTGACCCTCCGGTGTCTAGATCCGTTTTCGCGGCACAGACGCGAGTTAGTCCCGAAGCAAAGCTTGATGTACTCCTCACCAAGTTTTGGGAGGTGGAAGACCTTCCCGCAAAGCCGGAAAAGGAGGATGACGCATTCTGCGAGCGGAACTTCCAGGAGACCACCCAAAGGGGAAAGGACGGCCGATATGTTGTGTCCCTACCGTTCAAAGGTCCGAATAGCGTTGACTTGGGCCACTCAAGACCGATCGCGCTGGCTCAATTCCTGCGGAATGAAGCACGCCTTCTCAAGGATCCGGTTCTAAAAACGCAGTACGATGCCATTATTCAAGAGTACGAGGAATTGGGTCATATGATTCGGGTGACGCCGCCTCAAGATGGGAAAAACTTCTATCTCCCCCATCATGCGGTGTTTAAGCCCGATAGCACCACCACTAAGGTACGCGTGGTATTTAACGCGTCGAGCCCCTCCACACAAGGCGTCAGCCTCAACGATGTCTTGCACACCGGTCCTACTCTTCAGGCCGACCTCACGCTTCAGGTACTGAAATGGCGGTTCTTTCAATTCGTTTTCAATGCCGACATAACGCAGATGTATCGACAAATCCGAGTCGATCCCAGGCATACCCCCTTTCAGCGGATCCTCTACCGAGACCGCTGCGGCAATATCCAGGATTACGAGTTACAAACTGTCACGTTTGGGGTTAACTGCGCGCCATTCTTGGCGATCCGAGTCCTTTTACAACTGGCACAAGACGTGCAAGCGATGTATCCTCAGGCGAGCGAAATCCTTCGGAACTACATGTATGTTGATGATGTCCTTGCCGGCGCTCACACTGAAGCCGACGCCCGTCTCGCCATACGAGAGCTTCAAGCGACCCTCCAATCTGCGGGCTTCCCGCTTCGGAAGTGGACTTCCAATAAGAAGGAAGTACTTCAAGCCATTCCGAGAGAGCACCTGCTGCGAGAGGACTTTCTCGAGCTGGAAGACGCGAGCACTGCAAAAACCTTGGGCATCCGCTGGCAAGCTGCCGAAGACGTCTTCTTCTTCACCGTAGCGGACCCCCCCTTGAAGGAGTCGATCACCAAGAGGCAGGTTCTGTCCCATATCGCTAAACTCTTTGACCCCGCTGGTTGGCTAGCCCCATTTGTCATCCGAGCGAAGATATTCATGCAACAAATCTGGCTTACCGAACTGGGCTGGGACGATGTTCTGCCGCCTCTCCTGCTGCAGCAATGGCACGAATTCCTGCAGGATTACCCAGGCCTCAGTCGACTCCGCATTCCCCGTTGGCTAAACACCAGCGATAAGCTCTCGTGGGAGCTTCATGGCTTCTGTGACGCGTCACAGAAAGCGTATGGAGCAGCCCTATATGTGCGGGTTCGGTGCGGCGATCAAGTAGCCGTCCATTTATTAACGGCTAAGACCCGTGTAGCTCCAGTCAAAACAGTCTCACTGCCTCGGCTGGAGTTGTGCGGAGCGGTTTTACTAGCCGATCTCTGGGCGTCGATCGTTCCTGAACTCCCAATCCCACCTGCAACCTCCCAGTTTTGGACCGACTCTACCATCGTGTTGGCTTGGCTCAATAAACCCCCGTGCAGTTGGTCCACCTTCGTGGCCAATCGGGTATCCAGCATCTCCAAAAGCACCAGTGGCCAAAGCTGGTCACATGTGCGCTCCGAGGACAACCCCGCTGATCTGGCGAGCCGTGGGGTCTCCGCGGCCGAGTTATCGGCCAGCAGACTCTGGTGGCATGGGCCGGACTGGCTCCAGCGAGCCCCCGAGTATTGGCCAACTCCCCATAACGAACTCCCAGACACCCAGTTGGAGCAACGAGTCCAGTGCCACACCACCGCGACCACCCTACTCGAGGACGTCAGCGAACGTTTCTCGGATTATGGTAGGGCATTACGAGTCATCGCGTACATCCTACGCTTCGCCACCAAAAGGATTTCGACGCCTTCCACGGTTCACCTCACCAATGACGAACTTCTCTCCGCCGAGCGCGCCTTGATTCGGACCTCTCAGCGTCGGGAATACCTCGCGGAGATACGGGCCCTGGGGGAAGGGCGACCCCTGCCATCATCCAGCACGCTACTCAATCTGAATCCATTTCTCGATCAGCATGGGTTACTCCGCGCCTGCGGACGACTCCGGGCCGCCGAGTCCCTCCGATATGATGAACGTCACCCTATTCTCCTCCCCTATAGTACTCATTTCACTCGCCTGCTTGTCGAATTCGCCCACCGCATCACGTTGCATGGCGGCAATCAACTGATGGTGCGGTATCTGCGCACCAAATTCTGGATCCCACGGATCAAGAACATGGTGAAGTCCCACCTCAAGGGGTGCAAAGTCTGCATCGTTCATCGTCGACGACTACAGACCCAGATGATGGGTGATCTCCCTCGAGAACGGATCACGTACTCCAGGCCCTTCACCCACACGGGCATTGATTTCGCAGGGCCGTTCGAGATCAAAAATTACACCGGGCGTGCGTGTCTCATAACTAAGGGCTATGTCTGCGTCTTCGTGTGTTTCAGCACGAAGGCAATCCATCTCGAGGCTACCTCCGACCTCACCACTGAAAGATTTCTTGCAGCCTTCTCTCGGTTTGTCGCACGGAGACAATGCCCCCAGCGCATTTACTCCGACAATGGCAAAACCTTCGTAGGGGCCTCAAAGGCGCTCGAACAAGATTTCCTGAACGCCACCAAGCTTGATATAATGAAGGCATTTCCCCAGCACATTTTATCCTGGCAGTTCATTCCGCCAAGCGCGCCCCATATGGGAGGACTGTGGGAAGCAGGGGTCAAAAGTTTTAAGACCCTGTTTTACAAGTCTTCGTCCACTGTCAAATACACCTTCGAGGAACTTTCCACTCTCCTGTGCAGGATCGAAGCGTGTCTAAACTCCAGGCCAATCTCTCCCATGAGCGAGGATCCAGAGGACCTGCTGGCCCTAAGCCCGGGACATTTCCTGATTGGAGGACCGCTCTTATCCATTGCGGAACCGGAAATTCTGGTCGAGCCTATGTCACTGATCAACCGATGGCAGCGACTGAAGGCAATCCAGCAGGCTTTCTGCCGCCGCTGGAAGAGTGAGTACCTCAAGGAGCTTCACAAACGGAACAAGTGGAAGTCACCGACTCGCAGCATCCAGACCGGCGACCTCGTGATCGTGTCCGAAGATCATCTCCCCTCCAACGAGTGGCGCTTAGGGCGAATTGAGCGCACTCTGCCCGGGGCTGACGGTCTCGTCCGAGTGGCTGATGTCACCACCGCGCGTGGGTCTATCCGAAGACCCGTAGCGAAGCTTATTCTGTTGCAAGACAGCAGGAGTCCTGAGCCTAAAACCGTATCGTGACTCCCAATCCCTCTATGTTCCCTCCGAATGTCCTCGTCTCCGTGCATGTTGTTCGTTCGGTGCTGATCAACAAGTATTGTCCCAATTGCTTGGCACACGAGCATTCATCCGACGCGTGCCGGACTCGCCATGGTTGCCGACGATGCGGGCAAAGGCACCACACCCTGCTCCACATGGCCGACCAAACGCCGAGACCACGTGCCTCCGCCCGGCGGCGCAGCCAATCACCCCCCTCCGGGCGTGCTGCACCCCCGCTACAACCCTGTTCCCGATCATCGTCCGACCGCTCCGCTTCCCCAGAAGGCGCACCCGAAATCTGTTTATCCTCCCTGCTCCACGCCAGGACGACGACTGTCCTGCCAACCGCAGTCCTCCGGTTGGGCAATGGCTCGAAATCCTTCGAGACCCGCGTCCTTCTCGATGCGTGTGCGGCTGAGAGCCGCATCAATCGCTCCTTTGCCCGGTCCCTGGGGTTAGCTGTGACCAAGGTCGGGGTCGACCAAGCCTGTACGGCCGTCCTCGAGTCGAGGTCCGACGAGACGTTCCGACGGAACGTTATATTCCGGGTCGAAGAGGACTTGCTCATCCGCACTCCCATCCGGGAAGTGGTGGCGCCGGTTCGGGAGAAATTCGCCACCCTGATCCTGGCCGACCCCTATTTCTATCGGCCGGCGTCGGTGTCCGTGGTACTCGGGGCAGACCTCTATCCGGAGGTCATCCAACCAGGCTGTGTGCCCGGTCATAGCGGTACTCCCGCAGCCCAGAGCACCGTGTTCGGATGGGTCGTCTCCGGCTCCTGTGGGATCTAGGCGCTCCAGAACGTTGCCGTCCCCCGTCCGTTATATGTCCAGGGTGGCAATTGCAACATGTTGCAAGGGGGGCGGTATGTTCACGCCACCGGGTGAACAGCAGTGAGCGGCGAAGAGCAGTGAAGAGTGAGGAGGGTTTTTTGATCCTCGGCATCTACGGTCACACCAGGAGGGGTGACTGGGTTTTTTCCAATGGGCATCGCCATTATTCCGAATCGAGATTTTCACCCGAACACCCGTTCTCTTGCATTTTTTACGATTTGTTAACTTTTTTCAACCCGAACCATCTCCGTGTGTGCCGGGCTACCTGTGAATATTATATAAATAATAAAACCTACGTTTATTTAACCGAAGTTTTTCGTGCGTTTTAATTCACCACTCGCTCACCACAAACTGAAGAAATTGGCACCCGCCAACTCCTTGTATTTCATTTGGATCCTTCCGCCCCCCCACGAACACTGGTTATAAGCCAAAAAATAAGCAAGATTTATGGGAAAAGGTCCAGGATGAATGGTATTCTATAGACCCAGCAATCTGTGCTAAGTTAGTTGATTCCATGGGACGTCCTAGCCGCGAAGTGTTGAAAAATAAGGGTAGTACGACTAAATATTAATTTAACTATTTGTTTAAAACTAAAATAAATATGTGTCTGGAACAACAACATTATATTTTATATTTTTAAAATTATCGTTTCTATTTTATCTTCCAAGGGGGGGAAAATAAATGCCTTTGTTTTTGTATTAAACTTATTTCAAAAAACATAAAACATTATTTTTTTTATTGCTTGCAACAGTGTCTTTAAAAAAAAACATTCAGCTTAAAAAAAAGTTGTGTTTTGCCAAAGATAGACTCAAAAAAAAGGAAATTGTATGCCGTTTCTATTATTTCTTCCAACACTGTACATATAGACAAAGCCTGCAGTTAAAATTTTTTGAATTATATAATGAACTGTACGATTCCCTTGGTATCTACATTTATGAAGTTACTAATTTTAAGATTTTTGTCCCTATTAAAGTCTTATTCTATATATTCTATATATTCTAAAGTCTTTGCTTAATTGACAAATGCCTAGCTAAGAAAGAATGAGAACTAAGATGATATAAATATGAATTTTGAATTCCTAGAACTCTGTAGACAGTTTGGTTCGAAGTGAGTGTGGACTGCAATTCTTCAGTAAGTAAACAGTTTTGTTATCGGTAGGTACTGTAGGTTATTGAGCTATTTTATTAGAACCTTGTCAATTTTTTAATCTTTGTAAAATCAAAATATTTGAATGCCTCTTCAAGTTACATTATTGCAACTAGTTTCTTTTAAATTTGTTCTACACTGGTAAGAAAACAAGTGTTGGTAACAAAACAAAAGATTATCTACCGACAACGATGGGGAATAATATAGAGTTATATATAGTTTTATAGATACAGATATCACCACGAAAACAAATAGAATCACGAATGTTAAAAACACCTTCCGTAGGAAAATTATTACACAAATCTATGGTTAGTTTTAATCCTTCGGATTCCATGATATTTAGATAAAAGTCCAGCTAAAAGGATTAATAACTTTTGTGGCATACTTATTTGTGCAAAATGCAGTATTTTGATAATAATATTTGCTTAAAATGTATTTTTTATTTAAATGCAAATAAAAATATTCTCCAGAGGGCTTTGTAGCTATCCGATTGCATTGTTGTTTAGAATGCGTTTTGTTTTGGCTAAAGTCGAAGTATTGATCTGTAATGCGTACTGAGATTACTCTAAAAATATGTAAGCAATGTCTGCACATATGACTTTAAGGTAAGTACTATTGTGCTCCTCTTTATCACCCATTAAAAGCTTTCCTTAAACCGTTCACTGCATTAACTTGTTTATCTGCTTGACCCAAGAAAGTAGATTTGAACTATAGGCAAATTTGTTTCAAAGCAATATGATGGGTGATTCTTCAATCTCTCACTCATTTATTCAATTTTTAACTAAAATTCTACCCCAAAATCATAAAGGTCAAGAAAGTGAAAATTACTTATTTTTCAGATTTTCAAGATCACAGAAGCATGCCAAATCATATTTAATTTTATTAGTCCGATATATAAACTGAATGTCACGTCTCGTACGATATTCTTTTCGACCATTCAATTGATAAAGTATTGTAAATGCAACTTTTTTTTTTGACTTTATGTTTGAAGAATTTTCGGGTATTGCAGTTTCCAATTTCATCCGTCTCTTAACCCCTTAACTAACTGATAATTATAATGAGACACAGTTGACAGGGAAAATAATTTGTTGTTGGTCCTGCTGTTTGTGGTTGCTCTCTGTCAGCAATGCTGTTGCTGCTGTCAATTATTGCGTGTGTAAGTAGGACTATGTTGAGGTTGGGCAATGATTTTATTATAATTATTATTTTTATTATTATTATTACAACTCAGCAGGAGACGAAAATAAAGTGGAAATAAAACATTAAATTTCGTTGACATTTTGCTACTGCATTGTTATTTTTTCCCCTTTTTTCGTTGCTTTTGTTTTAATTTTATTAAACAACAGCAGGCACTTTACACATCAATAACGTGGCCATTGCAGGATTCGCTTTTTCGACTCGATGTGATATAAATTTGCAGCAACAAAAGCTGGACATACGTCCAGGAGGAGGCACGGTTCCCTGCGGGGCCCTGAGCGTAAAAATATTGACATGTGGCACGGTTGGACGGAAGAACAGCAGCAGCAAATGGAGGGAGTTTTTGGCAAAAGGGACGATGGGTATCACAAGAGGCAAAACCACGAGCAGACATTTGTTGTTGCTGCCGCTGCTGCTGCTGGTGGTGGTGTTGTTACATTTGTTGTTTTTGTTGGTCCGCAGCCGCGCAAATAAAGCGGAAAATTGTGTTTTTTCGCATTGTTTGTTGTATGTATGTTGTGCATAAAAAAGAAAAAGAAAAACACTGTGGAAGGAGAAAAATACCCTGAAAAACACAAACAATCAAATGCATTTCACTCGCTATATATAAATTTATATAATTGTATGTGTGTATGAGAGAGAGAGAGAAAGAAATTGTTAGTGTGTATGTGTATGTGTTAAAATGACCTTTGGCTTTTATTGTCGCTAGCAACCCTTCCATTTGGTGTGCTTCCTACTCTTCATTTGTTTATTTTGCAGCCTCAAGCTGTTGCGTTAATTGCATATTTAAATTTATGCTGTTAATTGTCGCCCAAACCCCAAGGACGATTCATTCGCCTTTTAACTTATACATACATACATTCATACACACATTGGCAGCCAATTCCCCATTCAGTCTGATGGACTGCATCAGAACGATAGGAGGTATGAAATTTATACATTACCAGCTGCAGGAGACACATTAAATGCGTGGAAATGTCCGTTTAAAAGGCACATTTAATACAATACTGGAATGTACTTCGGATGGGTGATAACTATGGACAATTATTTGAAAGACTAAACGGTTTGACAAACTCGACAATTGATAACATGTTAAGTAATAAAGAACTTCAACTTTAAATGAATTGAACTAATTGATTTATTAAAAATATATATTAAAAGAAAGTTCATCTTAAATTGAATAAATTCTTGAACCAATTTATAAGATTTAAAACTCTAAGCCAGCAACTGCCCTCTCCTCCTAATACAAATCTTTGAAGCAAATCTGTTAAATATGTTTGGAGTTATAGCTAAATTTGTGTGGTAAATATTAACCATATAATTGGCTTTATATAACCGTCTAAACCTACATGGAAGGCTTCAAATTCATATGCTAACGAGCCGAAGGCATAATAAGCACGTAATGAAACTAATTTTAGATTTTTTGTGCTTAAATCAAAACTAAAATTTTACACTCTTTGTAATAAGCTAAATTAGCTATCTCGATGTTGAATCCAAATGAAATGTTCCATATTAATGAAGTTTACATAAAACGTTGATTACAATTTCATCCTGTTATGTTTGCATTTCAACACATTTCACAAAAATTTGAACTCATTCCATTGATGAGGGTTGTTTAAGAATAAACATCGCGTTCATCTGAAACGGCTTCACCAAATCAGATTGAACAAAGAAATAAACAAAACATGCATCCACACTCTGTGGGAAAGCACTCAAGATTTTAATAACGGCGCAATATCAAGTCGCCAACGCTGTGCATGATATAAACAAGCATTAATATAAACATTAGAGTAAGCATTTTTAAGAACAATTGTCGCCTCTTAGAGTCTAAGAATTCTTTGATGTACACAAGACGTTTTTCAATAAAATCAGTTCATATTTTGAATTCAAGTGATGAAGTTGGGCTTTCAGTTTTTGCGGTGCTGAACTCCTCTTCAAGGGTTTTAATTAAAATTCATTGCAAAAGGTTTTTGTAAAACAAAACTTTATTCAACTGCTGCTCGAAATGAATGTTCTTAAACACCTTTCGACCAGCTTGTTGAAATGTTGCTTGGTAACAAGATTCCTTGTACAAATCCCTTAGGCTCTTTCATTCCATCTAATACTAGGCACATTTCACATTTACAGTAAACTAGAGCAAGTAACTATGCAACAATTAGTACAACTAGTTCAATTGCTATTGGTATAGCATTTCATCAGGCAGCACATCGACAATGGACTCTATTCTATTCTCCTTTCATCTCTCTCTGCGCTAGTGTCCAAGTCAAAGGAGTATGGAATAGCAAATTCGAATTTTGCCACTTGCCAGCTGCTAAGCTCTATTTCTTTTTTCCTTCTACAATTTCTATTTTTTTTTCTTTTTTATTTGTTTGTTAATTTTTTAAATACCCTCTTACCGCTTTGGTCGGTCCACAGAAACATCTTGTACATTCTCGTACATTGTGCACAGCAATTTCCATTAATTTTGTGTGCAACTCAACTGAAACGTAAATGAACAAAGGAGCTTCTGGTTGCCTTCAGGTGCACACAGCGATTGAACAACCAAGAAGGGTATCTAAGGGCAGTGAGTTGGGAAATGAATGAGGAGGGGAGGGCAGTAAAGAAATGTTTGCCATTGATAAAATTTACTAAGCCAAAGGCATCTCTGTACAAGCTTCACAGTTGAGAGAAGGCCGCCCAAGGGTGTCTTAGTACCACAAGGAGCACAGGCTATCAGCGGCATCGGGTGTTGATTGTGCTAAATAACTGCACAACAATGGCCTAAGTACGTTGATAGAAAAGTAATGAAACGGGGCCAGTCCCCAAGTCTCACAGTCTGATGGCAATGAGAGGCGGCATGTGCCGGGCAAGTCTTGATTGGTTGCCCAACAAAGGCTAATTCGCTGGCTGGCTGCACTAGCAATAATTGGTAAAAGTCAGAGCTAAAAAGAATACAAAAAATCAAAGTGATTTCATTCACTACACTGACTTTTCTATACTCTAATCGTGAACTGGAGCTCATTGAGGGGAAATAAGTTGGACACAAGAATATCATTAAACAGATCAATTTGTCTTGTTCCAATTAAGGTCAGAAATCAACAAGACTAATAAAAATATCCAATCTTGGACTGAGACGATTACTTATAAAATTTACTTCCTTAAACTAATTCCTTACTAAATTAATGATAAGATCCAAACTTAAAAATTTCAAAAATACTAAACTTAAAAATCTTTGTTAGCATCACAGTTCTATATCATGTTATATTGAGTTAAGTTAGTAGTTAGTTTAGAGGACAAGTTTAGTTATATTAAAAAGCAAGGTATCAGCTGAACTAATTTGGAATTTTATCTTTCATACTAATTTTATTTAAAAAAAGATAGTTTCATTAAGTACACATTAATGGCACTTGTTACTAACTTTCTTGTAGAATTTTTTCATTGCAATCAAAAAAACTTTTTTGATTAAAAAATGTTTGTACTCGATCAAAGTTAGTGCATAGAAATCCAACATAACACGAAGAAAATCGAAAAACAAAAGACGAAAATTGTGTAAAGTGGTTTTATGGGGCAACAAAATAGAAAAATAGGATTTACCACACTCACACACACACACACACTCACAACATACAGACATATACGCTGTAGAGGAGAGACGAGGGCGATTGGGCAGCCACAGACTTAGGAGATTGAGAGAAAGAAGAATTCGGACTTGTACTGGACGCCTTAAGGTTAAAGCGAAGATTGCAGCAGCGGCTCAAATGGATTTACGTGTTGCGAATTTTAATTAAACGATAAAAAAGGCAACACCAGACGTACCGCCACCCGTACGTACCCATTGCCATCCTTTTCTATAACCCAAGGCTTCTTAGCCGCCTTGGACCCAGCACTTTCCACTCTTGGAATGAATGACCAGAGCGCACTGCGTGTGCTTAGTAAAAATTTATGGCCATCTCGAGAGGAGAGAGGAAAATAGATAGATATACATACCATATATAGAGAGTGAGTGAGAAAGAGAGAATGAGAGCTAACAATATGAGTAGCAGCATCATTTGGTCTCCAGGATGACTCTTCGCTTGCTCTGCCATTGCCTTTGCTGACGATGTAAAATTTAATTTACGAGCTTGTATTTTCAATATGCCTGGGCACTTGGCTTCATTCTTAAAAGTGATTAACATTAAATCATATACATGGGGCTCGGGTCATATCTTTGGCAGCCACCTGACCACAGAACAACCACAAGACGAAAGGTAGGTAGATCCCTACCACAGACAATTACATTTTCTTCACGCACGTACGATTTTTCGCACACAATTTTCACCTGGCGGCATAGATTCAGTCAAAATAAAAAAAAAAGGGCAAGACCATCATAATGGAGAGAGCCCTAAGAGGAAGAGAACTGAACGGTAAGAAAGGAAGGAAGGAAAAGCATTTACAGCTACGCACTTTGTTTGCTAATTTTCACGATTCACGGCTTATCAACGAGCAGCCGCTGCCATTAGCATGACCCCCATTGACACTTGCAGCTGGACCTGGACCTCTCATTCTTGGCCAGGTTATGGGGTACCTCACCCCCCATCGGAGGGTCGTGAACTTTTAGCAATTTGTTTGATTTCGCGCTTATTGGACTTTGCGTTTTGCATAAGCAATAAACATAAATTATCGACCACAGAGAGGGAGAAATTTGCTGGTCAGTAGCTGGAGCAGATGTAGCTGGGGTATGGGCCTGACACTGCTGACATTTATTTATGCTCATAAGTCATTCGAATAGGGCCAAGGCAATAAGTAGGGGGCACTTTGTTGCCTGTGTTGAAATGTGTAAAATTCTAGAGCCCGGCAAATAGATTTCAATATTTCCTTTTATCCATATTTGAATTTAACCAATATATAAAATATTTTCACAATTTTTAACCGTTTTATCGAGGTGTGCGACAGGTTATAAATTGAGAAATTGCAAGAATATAAAACTTTTTATGTGTGAAATTTGGCTTCCGAAATCATTTAAATATTCAATTGGTTATTTAATTTATGCATGCGCCACTTTTAATTTATTTATATTAATAGTAATCAAATTGAAATTAAATTGATTTCACACAGCAGCAACAAATTTAATTAGTTAACTCACACAAAAAGCTTCGCATCAGAATTTAGCATGAAAATTGTTAAAGCGGTAGGAAGGAGGAGAAAAAAAACCGCCACTTAGCAGCCTCGTGTTCACATTTTAAGCGAATTAAAATGTGAAAATCCGTTATGCTTAGAGCAAAAATCAAAAGGCTTAACGTCATCGAGCCGAGAGTCGGCCAAAAGTTGCATCGATTTCAAGCATGGTATGGGTGCAAACACAAAAAACGTCTCACACACACACACACACACACACATTGAACACAATTTTCCAGACCTTTACGTTTTTGTTTTTGCTGCCGCTCGACTGATATGTGACCCTCTCACACATCCATGGAGCACTTTCTAACTGCTTAAAATATTTTGTTGAAGCTTAACAAAAAAAAAAAGCAGGAAAAAAAGAAAAAGGAAACGAAAACCCGAAAGTTAGCCTCACTTCTTGCTTTTCAAACGCTTTTCGAGCGATTTAAAAAAAAAAGTAAAACCTGGGAATTTTTGTGAATTTAACAAATTCGACCTTTTTATACCCTAACAAAAATTTGATGTATTTAAAAAAGGTTTACTGAAACAATTAGAAATGGCAAAAGAAAAAGCTTTTTGTAAGGATCGAAATAAATCTAAAGATGGATTAAAGTTGACTAATATAAAACTTTATTAACTGCTTGATCTTATCGGATCTTCATTAGTTTTTTAATGGAATTTGTTAAAAATATATTAGGAGGATCATTTCAGATAGTAACTTAAAGATTTCTAACGGACTTAAATTGATCTTTACACCAACATTTTCCACTAAAGATTATAATAAATAAATTACTATTTTAATAATATGTTATTTTATTGCAGACACGGGGTTAAATTTTGGTGTTATATCATTCATTTCTTCGATGGCTCAACTGAATGAAGTAAAATAAAGAAAATAAAGGATTTTCTTTTTTTAAATTCTTTTTGATGAAATAACAACCAACAAGAGTCAAAATTTGTTATGAAATCATCTAGTTAAATGCAATATACCTTAATTGACAAGGGTATGGTAACAACAAAACGATAGAGTAGAGTATCGCTTTCATATACTAGTATATTCAACATTGCTGCACCTAAACTGTGTTTTGTGTGTGTGTGTGTGAATATATATATATGACGATGTATCTTTCACTTTCCTGCATGTGGCAATGAACCGTGAAACCGTAAAATGTTATGTTCTGAAAATCTGAAAATTTTAGCGCGCTTCAAAGCGTTTTTCGTACTCTTGTTCATCGCCCACCCGTTGCCAGTGCTCCTCTCCTGTATATCTCACTCTTTCTCACTCTCCCCCTTTTTTGCCCTCTGTTTCCATCTATGTTTTTGGTGTCGACAGCAATGCCATGGATATGGGATCCAAGCACCCGCTCCTACTGTTGCCGCTTTTCCACCTATTACCCTCTCCCTATGCCAGCCTACCTGTCTACCAATAACGTTGCCTCATGTTGTGCATGGCTGGCAGCATCTGCAGGCGAATGTTTCCTGGTTGAACTTCTATATATCGATGCTGCCTAGCCTGTCACTGAACCACTGATTCTTGGCTACCTTTTGACTCCTGTAGATGAGTTGTGGCATTTGGCTGCTCTGTTGAAACGGAAGGATTCTTATAATTAATTTGTTTTTCTTCAATTTATTGACTAAGGCATTACCCTTTAATTGATAACGTTTAATTCTATCCCATTGTTTTTAATTTTGATTTGAGATAAATCAAAAAGTGGATACGCTTCAAAATGGTTGCCAACCACAAGAAAGAGTTATTCAATCCACTTTTTTTTTAAGTTTGAGTTTCGACTTGGATACATTCATAAGGATCTATACCTCAATTTTTTTTTATCACAGCACATTTTTCTTCTTATTTACAATTCGTAGAAATTTTAAACAACAGTCTCCATTTTCTTGGAAGCTGGGAATCTAGATTTACCTACCAATTACTTTTTCAACTGAGAAAATGTTGCTTTTAAGCGGTATCGGATAATTGTTTAATATCAATTATTTCAATTCCATGAAGAAAAACTTTAGAAATATGTAAATCAAAACCAACAATAAGTTTTAATTATTTTACAAAATATCCATATATTCAAGTTCTAATTTTGACTTGAAGCTCAAATAATAGACAGATAATTCACGGGCATCATCACATTAAAATCGGGAAATATTTAAGGGAAAGCTATAAAAGAGAGTTTTAGCAGTGAAAAAAGAAGGAACCTCACGTCAGAAAAACTTTAAGTACAAATATGTATTGTTTGTTTGTGGCACTTTTATTTAAAGAAAAATATAAAATTAAAGTATTTACAAAAAAGGAAACAAATTTAAGAAAAAAGAAGCAAAGTTATAACTCCCAAGTTTGTTTGCAAAATTTGGGTCATTGAGGTTCGTGTATTTCATTCGCCCCTAGAGTACTTACATACCAATGTACAAAATACCCCAACTCTAAATTGAAATTTGTCCGTTTATTGACCATTTTTTATTACGAGAAAGGACCTGAGCTTAACTAACGTGTTGCGTTCATTGGTATTTGATTATTCTGCTCTTTGGATTTGCTTCACACAAGAGAATTTATTTTTAAAACAAAGTTGTTAATAAATGTTTCGTCTATTGATAGGCTGAGCCACTTAGAGCTTATACAATTTTAATACGCCGACTAAAAGGTATTTCTAATACTTGAAAAGGACACGTGTGGCGGACAACACAGGGAATTCCTTTGAGTGGCTTTTGAAACCGCAGGGCACAGGTTGTTGGTCCGCGTTCTAAAGACAGTGACAGGGACAGGAGTTGGTGAGGGATGGGGGTTGTTTGAAGATGTGGTAGAACAGCCAGCACTTAATTTACGAATAAACGCGCATAATTTTATATATACAAAAAGAAGACTTCTTCTGCTTTTCCGCACAGACGCTGTCTAAGTTTTTGTGGCATATGAAAAGGTTGCCAACGTGGCGTGTTATAATAATTTTTCAAAGCTACGCATGTGTGTGTGTGTGGGTAGTTTAAAAGTTTTTAACCAATGTCTACTTGAGTGAGTGAGAAGGGGGGGTTAAGGAGGCCGACGCAGCAAGGTGCCTAAAGGTGTGCCTGGCACGCAGCGCTGTCTGACTGCTGGTCTTTTGTAGAAACTTTTGCCTTTCCCTGCTTTCTTCTTACTTTCCCCCTTTTGTATGCTAAAAACTTAAGCTAAACTCGCACACACATAGACACCAACACATGCATAAGTGCACCTGCACGCATGTGAAACCCTTTTCTACTATGCTATGTATGTGTGTCGAAAAGTTTCTATTTTTTTTTTTGTTATTTTGGCCAAAAGTTTTCGTGCAGAAATTGTTGATGATGAAAATGCGCGAAAAGCGACAAGGAGCAAGTAAACGGGCGTCATCCATAGGTGCGGCGGCGAGAGTTGATGGAGACAACGGCTGAGGCGGGTCCCGTGGAGCGCGTTGAACCGCAACCGAGCAAAACGCGAAACTGCAGAAAGAACAACAACATGAGGAAATCAAGTAGCAACACCAAAAACGTTAATGGTTAGAGAAGCAAAGTGAAATAATAAAAAGCTGGCAAACCAAAGAATTAAAAAACAAAAATATAAATGCATGAACTCAAAAGGAACAACAAAAATAAAAGCAAAAAATAAAATATAAGAAACAAAAACCTTTCAACTTTAGAGTTGGTTAGTTTGCCCTTACAATTTGTAGATAAATATTTGAACATAAACATGATTCTTAGAAATTCTTTTCAAATTTTTTAATTCAACAAAGTTAAACAATTTCAAAAAAATTTTATACAAAAACTATTCAAAATTATGTTAAGAGATAAATATTTTATTGTGAAAATTATTCCCAAGTCTCAAACTTGTCTCTGTTTGCCTTTTTAAAGAAATATTTCGTTGGAAGTTTTTTTAAATTAACATAATATCGATTATTTATTTTTGCCTATTTTAGTAGGTAATAAGGAATAACTCATGACATCGACATGTAATCCTAATTCAAGTTAAAGTAAATTTAGGTATTTGTTTATTTAACAGTTTGAAATTTAGTTATCCTCTATTTAATGAACTCTTAAAAGGCAAATTTGGTTTTTTTTTACACCTAATCCATTTGGTTTAAAAGTAATTCAAATTTAGCATTCGTCAGAGTCAATGTATCAAATTATAATCCTGTAAAAGCTACAATATTATCTCGATAGGCATCAACGTCACTTAAATTTTAATATTTTTGGATAAAAGTAACAAAAATGAACTTGAATATAGTTAAACAGACTTTAATGAAATATCGATGAGATCTAAAAAAAAATTTCTACTAGAACGAGTACTGTGGCTTAAACCAAAAATCCAGAAGCGGGGATGGAATTTAGTCCATGCTCTGAGCTTTCTTAGAACATTATATAATTGTCTCCCACATTTAGTTTAAGTTTCTATTGATGCATAAAGTAATGAGTAATTTAAGTAAATTAAATTTAAGAAACCGACGCCATGTTTAACTTTGATAATATTTGCTTTATGTTCATTTGTGCAAAATTGCAAATAAAAATTAAAAATTATATTGACAAGGCTTTTCCGAAAATTGCCTTTCTATTTTAAAGAATAGATAAAATGAAGTACAATTTAAATTCAATTTTCACAGTTTCACTTTTTTAGTTCATTTTCTGTTGATAGTTCTGGTATATCCGCTTATTGCTTGTTATTTATGAGCTTATTAATGTTTTCTCTTATTTTTATATTTGCCTATTAAATGTAAAAACTGAATGGAAATGGCATTAATTAACTGAAATGAAATGTTTATCATGAAAACCACAAATCCAATATGAATAAAACAGGTAAGAGAAAAAAATCAAATTTAGTATGTATTAAATAAACAATTTCCCTCATTTCTTCTTTTATGTGGGTTTGTCCAATAGATAGTTTAATATTTTGTTTAACATGCTGGTTAAACGGGTTAACCGTTTTAAATGCTTTAAAGTCGACAGAGCATTTGCACTTCGGTTATCGTTTACATGCAATCAGATTTACCCCATATTTGCCACCTGCTTTTCATGTTTAGAGATTAGTTACACCTGAGTGCTTTGCCACCCGACGACGTTGTGTTTGTGTTTTGAACTCCAGCTTAAAACAAAAACTTCATTCTATCAAAACAATCACACACACACACAGAGAGGTTTTTTGATTTTTGACTGATAGACCTGTTGGCGGATACGACAGCTCAGCTAGCTCTATGAAAGGGTTCAGAGTTTAGTTTTAATTTTATTTATTAAATGCCTGTGTGTGCCTTTTGATATCAATATCAATTTCAGTTGGATCTATCACTCAATTAAAAAACATTATACATTGGCATAAGCCAACTGACAGGATGTGGGTACCGCTTTAGTTTTTCAAATTCCTGGCAAAAATCTCCCCTAAGACCAATCGCACAGTTGTCAACGTTTGACGGCCCAGATTAAACTAGCCTAGAGCTAGGAGAAATAGTAGAAGAAAAAAAAAACAGTGAAGTAGGTATTCTTTCATTATTTCAAAGCCGGAAACGACTTAATGATATCCAGTAAATTTGTTGCTTAGAATCATTCATTTACTGGAGTTCTGAATATGGAATAGATACCACACGGACTTGTTGATTAATAAGAATATCGTTTTAGAAATCATTTCGAGACTCAAGGAAGAACCACCTATAAGATTTGATGATAACTTTCGAAACACGGAATTAGGTAATTGTTAACTGGAACATCCATCATTCCTTAATGCCATCTATAGGGTATAAATAAAAGAGATTTGAAAAGGACACATGTCATTGACGTGCACAGCAGCATCAGCGGCAGTAGCAGAGCTTCTGCTCTCAGGATGGGAGAACAAACCATCAATGTGGTGTGGGATAAGTGACGTTAGTTTCAACGTCAATTAGATGATGTTTACTACATTTGCCACAAATTGACAAACTCGTCGATGGCACAAAGAAAATTTTCATCCTGCTGCTCATTCTTCCCCTCCAATGTGTTCCATCCAGCTCACCAGCAGGCAGCAAGCAAACACAAAGCAAAAAAGGTATAAAAATATGTAAAGCGAGACCCAGATGTATATCTACACATATATATGTATGTATATATTCTATACATAAGAGAAATCAAAATGGAAATTCAAAGGCAAAGAAAAATATGCCAAAGCACAAATTGTTGTTTCTGTTGTTGCTGCTTTTGGTTTGCGGCTATGTTCAATTCTGTTGACGTTATCAAAAGTTGCGGTGGAAAAATACAAAACAAAAAAAAAAAAACAAACCAAGAAGAAAGAATGAAACAAAACGAAACAAAAAGAAAACTAAGGACAAGGAAATGTATAAGTATAAGAATAAGGAAAGAGCGAGCCAGTCAAGGAAAAAGGATACAAGTAATTTGCTAAGGGCAATGTGGGCACAGCGGAAGTTAACATTGAAAAGGATTACCGCGTGGAGTAGGAGATACACTGAGAGGACAGGCGAAGGCGGCGCAGCGGACAAGGCTCGATGGGACTCGTCTTTTGTGTCTTCATCACCTTCCTTAGTCTTGCTCACAAAATGTGTGTGTCTGTGTGTGTGTTGACAACACAACAAGTTAGCATCGAGAATCTGTTGGGCCATTTGTCCTACCCTCATGGGTTCTGGCTACTGTCTGACTTTATACTTGATTCTCATGATTATTTCTGCGCCAAGGTAAAAAAGTCAACAAATTTCTCATGCTCCACTTTTTATTACCCTGCAGCTACATCTAAAGTGAGCGAGTATATTGAAATACCAAAGATAGAAGCAAATATGGGGTATATTGTCATCTGCAGAATATTCGTTAACAAATTTGAAATTATTTCAAAAACCTGAATCTTTTTAATACCAATTTCGGATCAAAACATTTTCCAGGCTAAAGAAGTTGAGAAAAGGCTTATCTATTAAAAAACTCTCAACGGCAAAATATTCAAGCAAATATTCCTTATTAAAAACTTTAGTCTATTCAAATATTTTAACCACTCAAATTTAAGGGATATCTCAAAGTCTTATTTATTTGCCTGACAATTTTATTTCTTTTATTTAGTTGAATGCCTTTTTGCGATTTGAATTTATTTTGCTGGTTTTTGTTTTCGTATTATAGAAATTGTTTTTTTTTGTTTTTTCTCATCATTTTCATCTACTTGTTTGTAAATTGAAATTTGCATTTTTATAAGCCTTCTTCTCTAAATGTGTCATTTTGCATTCATGTAGAGGCACATACACATGGTCCTTCCACACACTCACACAAACTTGGTTTTGGTGTTCATAATGACTTCATAATCCTTTGCACAAAACTTTTCTTCTTTTTTTTTAGGCAAATTATGACATTTACTTACTAATTTCCTTCCTAAATGCGTTTTACGGCAACAATGGGAGAGGAATCTACACGCCCTCTCCCAGAGGCTGGCTAACAGGCATAAGTTGTTAACTTAAGCTCCTGGAACAGATTTTACAGCTTCTGTTCTAACACCAAGCGCCTGCTCGTTCCACTAACCGTTTTGACTTCTGTGGGCCAGTCTGTGGTCTTCCTGTTAGCATTCTGTGTTTGTGTGCGGAAGGAAATGAAAGAAATTTTAAGTGAACTAGATTTTTGGTCTGACGGGTTGCCTTTGCCACCGATTCAGACTCTCAACTGTGTTTGAGTTGCCATTGCCAACAAGCACACCCATCTGTATGTGTGGATGTGTGTGTAGATCCTTCTCAAAATTGAGCTTTAGAATGAATTTGAGTTCTTCTTGGCTTGGCAAGCAGGTGAAAGGTAAGCACAGCTTGCCTGTGGCCAGTGGTATTATGTTCATGGGCAAAAGGAGAGAGTTGAACCAGCTTTAAGCAAAACTATTGAAGTCAGATTTGAAATTCTGCTTGTAAATTGAATAATTATATTAAGTTATAATTATTGTTAAGCCCTTTTGTGAATTAATGTATGAATAAAATTCGTTTTTTCATATGATTCCAGTGACAGATTTTTCAAGTAATTCAATTTTATAATTTGATTTTGTGTTAATAGACAATTTTATTTTCAATTTCTTACTTCACTACTTACTACGATCGATTTGGCTTAGAATCGATTTTATAGTTAAATAATTTCAAGTAACTTGATATGTACTTTTAGTCTCATTTATGTTAGTAAGAGTCAGCTAGTAGTTATTGCCTCTTTTGCTGCTGATCTAATGTGAGTGAGTATATAAAAATTAATGATTTTATAGAAGCTAGATATTATTAATCCCACAAACTTCTACACTTGCAAAACCGCTCCTGTATCCAAAGCCCCAGACCACAGAGTGAAAAACGTTAGTTAAATTTCGCTTCACTGATCCATGCATCTTGACAGATGTCATGTTCATGTCGAATCAAATCGCCGCTAAGTGTCACCGTTTGGAATTCATTAAATTGACTTTAAGCCTGGCCTTTTTATTATAATATGCAGCTTTTTTATAAATATATATATATATATGTTATATTTTTTTTTTTTTTGTTATAGCCATATTACTTTGCCTATTTTGTGGCCATTAATCCGCTTGTTCAACTTTCATTACATTTGCGCTTATCCGCATAATTGAAATGAATGTTTAACTGTATTTGCTACACATACAGTCCATATGCACATAAAAGCGAAAGAAGGAGGATGACAAAACAAAAAAAAAATAATAATAAAATGACCCATGAACAAATGTGCAATGACAGATGAAAAAACATATCATTAATTTTAAATAACCAAATTAAACAATTAATTGCCAAAGACATGGGGGAGAGCTGAATCAAAACAGGAAAAAATCGGAAAACAAGAGAACTCGCATCACAAAAAGCAACAAATTGAAATTTATTTCACATTTGAATGAACAATTTAAAATGTATTCATTGGCATTGGCCACATCATAAGTAATTAAAAATTAAATAACTATCACTTGAGCGAATGGCAAACAAAAGCAAAAATCCCTGGCTAAATAAACAAAAAGAGAACAGAAAATGGAGAAAAAATAACCAACCAACATCCACACACACAACCAGCAATAACAATAACAAAAGTAAAGGCAATGGGAAAAAGCCTTGACAGGCAGACAAACAAATGAAATTCATTAACATGCTTCTAATTACAACAGACAATGACAAGAGAGGCCCAAAGATTGGTCTGGGGTTGGGCCTGAAACAGGGACAGAGATTGCTGTGTATGCATTTTGCATACAAATTGCCAAATTAATGAACAACATCCACACCACCACCAAACAAAAAGCAACAATAACGCCCCAGTAAATAAAATTTATAAAAAGTAACAACAACAGCAACAACAAATGAAAAACATTAAGTGCGTGCCAAACGTTTTGGTGGGCAAGAGTCAAATTAATAACTCATTGGGCTCCGGTAATTGGCAGGCTAAGCAAATATTTGAACTATGTGCCCAGTCGGGTAAACATCAGCCACACGAAGCGAAGCAAAAGCTAAATTAATGAAAGTGAAAACGAATTTGCATGGCATCTACTGAAAGCAAAAATTAACAAAAAAAAAAAAAAAATACAATTTTATAATTTTTTTTTGGTTTATTGATTGAGTTTATTGTATTTTTTAGAAATTGGCGACGCATTTTCAAATGTACAGCAGTTTATAACTCAATGATTAGTGGATTATTCTTCCTTTATTTTATTGTTTCATATTTATATGACTCTTCATTTGATATATGTACGTATACTGAATTGACATCAAAATCATAGACAAAATTTCTGTTGGATTATGGGGTAAAGAAAATTGTAGTCAGAGCATAAAATTTAAAAAGGTTCATGCGAAACATAGTTTAAAGTATAGTGTTTTGATGATAGAGGAATATAATTTCTGGCTCAGGAGAGTCTACTTTATCCATTAAATGTTTGTATGTAAAAATAGCACCATGATGAAGATCATAGAAAAGTGATTAATGAAAGAAATCTGCTGATAAACGGTAAGGAGTCGAAATTACGATCCCAATGTAGACCACGAAGAGATAAAATCAGGAAATATTTTCAAACTGATTTAATTTTACTTTAATACAACTTATAAAAAGGTGATTTTCGTTAAATTCATTTGATCCAAAAACCACTCAAAGCTTAATGAACAGTAAATCTATGGTGCATAAGTATTAGCTAATTTGCTGATAATATCCAAACGCATCGAAGACATAACTATACATTGAGAACCCTTTTTTACAAAAACTCTAAAGCTTTTTAAGGTTGGATTAAAGCTGTCAAGACGATAGCGATGTTCTGCAAATGGCTTGAGAATGTGAGAATACCTATGGAAAATACAAGATAAACAACAAAAACCGAAACTGCAATGGGCAGAAATGACTCAGAACTGTAGTCCTGAGTTTTAATCTCGATTGATAAACCTCGTTATATGTACAGTGCAAAAAACTTCACAAATTATCAGCATTGGCTTTGAAAATAAAATCAACAAGTTTGATGGATTCGACAACTCAAATCATTCACTGTTTATATTTGTAGTATCCAAGTCGATCGACTTGGAGTAAAGAAAAACAAAAAATTTATATTTTTTATTTTGAAATGCCCGACTCCAAGTCCGGAAAGGAAGTCCCCTCCTCGAGGACTGGCATTGTTGAAGATGATGATGACTGGAATAGCGTAAATAATCGCGAGGTAAACGTTCGCCAAGGATCTATTAATGTGGAACCCGTATCGATCAGTACTATAGACTGGACTTCCGGTGTACAGGAGATGACCGATCGGGTGTGTCATTTATTCGAGTGCAATGTCTGCTATGAACTTCCGCATCCAGATGCAATGAACCAATGCTATCGTGGTCACATAATTTGTGATGATTGTGCATGCCGGATATTTGCTGAAGCTAGAATAAACGATCAAGAAGCTTTATGTCCACATTGTCGATTGGAAATCACTCTGAAGGATTTGTCGAAAAATACGGTGGTGCGGCAGGCATTGTGGGAATTGCCCAAACAGTGTCGGAAATGCGATGCTATAATGGAGCACAAGTTTCTGGCGAAACACATGAAGGAAAAATGTTTGAACCGTTTAGTAAAATGTGAAAATTATGTTCTCGGATGCGAGTGGGAAGGCTTCTATAAAGCGAGCGAGTTGCATGCGAAGATGTGTACATTCCCTAGCAAATTGGGAACGGAATTGTTACCTATTCTTCACAAACGGGATAAAAAGGAGTTTACACCTTATATACAAATCGATCGTTGTTACTGGAAATTTTCATCATTTCGAATTTTTTATGAAAATGTTGAAGTTCGTTGGACTGGTGAACGAAATCATTATGGCGAATTTATTATGCACTCCAAACCATTCTATGCATTTGAAGAGCAATGGAAATTGACATTGGTTTTCAAAGGCGGTGAGAGAAGTATACCAAATTCAATAGACTATTCATTGCGTCTCCAGAATATGAATACAACCACTTTTAAGTTATCTTATTTTGCTACAATAGCTAACAGTCGTTCATCGTCAAAACAACACGATGACATCTGCTTGAAGCTGCAAAGCCAGACATTCATTGCTAATGAGCCAAATCAGTGTCAATTCAACGAACTACCTCTTGAGGGATTTTCACCCATATGCCGATTTTTGTCCTTGTCAGCAATGTTTCTGCGTGTTTGGATGTTTATACCAGCCAAAACATATGCATCTTAAATTTTGTTCTTATCCATAATTCGCCATTTTTTTTATCAGAAAGTGATACCTTGTAGTTTGTAAAGGCTAAAATATTAAAAAAAAATTTAAAAATAAATCGTCAGCTGCTTATTGAATGTAATTTGATTTAAAAACAGTTAAAATTGATTTTGAAGGCCGATGATCGACAGGACATTGGGCACTATATTTTCAGTTTTTGGTTATTATAAAACCTTTTTCTGAGTTTTATTTGCATTATATGTTTCGTTCAAAGTATTTTCTATGGGTCCTAATTCTGAAAGAAGAAGTTGTAGAAAATATTTATTGAGGGAAGTCCTAATGAGCCACCACTTGAGAAAATAGGATAGAAAATATATTCCGTTAAATATGCCCAATTAATATTTATATTTAAAGAACTCTATATACATAGATAACTAGCTCGATAACAATACTTTGTGTAATTTACTCAGTTCTTAACAAACAAAATGAACTCTTTTACCCATTCAGAGGTGTTGGTATTTTCGCCATTCATTAACAGACGCATTCATACATGGACGTTGTAATTTATGGATTAAGTCATTTCTGCAATAATTGAAGGGATAATTTATGTTTCAATGCTTTATTAAAAATATTTATATCGCATTTTTACCCATTGCTGGCTGTTGATGATGGGTTTTGTGCCAAGCCTTGGATGACAGTTGCTGATCTTTTTATTGCACTTCGTACAGGACAAGCTGCACTTACTAACAAATGCGGTGAGAACTTAATGACAAAATGTTAATATTGTTATTGCTGTTATTGTTATTGTTTTTGTTGGTGTTTTTGTTGTTGTTGTTGTAGTGCATTTATTAAACATAATTTGAGCGCGTAAATTTTACCATCATTTCACCGAGTCACCGAGTTGTTGATCTCCCTCCCTTTTGGAGCGTATCTGCCATTCTTTTGCAATTGCAATTAAAATTCATTGTTATGTGGCTCATTTTGACTTTTGCGCTGTGTTCAGTTTTTTTTTTTGGTTTTTTTTTCCTTTTTGCATTTTATTATTTTATTCATTTGGTTGACCATCGATGTTCGTTCAGTGCCATAATTATGGATACACAAAGACAAACGGGGAGTCCATCTGTGCGGTAGGTGTGTATGGCATATGTGTGTGTGTGTGTGTGGGTATGTCGCCACATCATACTTAATGGAGAGACACATTTAAATGCATTTAAGTAGCATTTAAAAAAAATGCCCACCCACGTCCGTCTACCAGTCGTTTCAGCTTGCTTTTTCAGTTGTTGATTGGCGCTTCATAAGTGCTGGCCTTAATAAGGGATAATTATTGGACATGTCAACTGTTGATGGCACAAGTGAATAACATGGTGTACACACTCCACGTATCCTGACCTATCAGCCAAATGCAAAATGACAGTCTTGCAAAAAAGTTTATTTAAAATGTTCATGTAAAACAGCTAAAATATTTTAAAATACTAAATTATAATTGTTGTTTGGAAAAATTGTCCAAAACTAACAGTTTTACTGAGAAAGGAGCTTACAATATTCGATATGTATTCTACTTCAGGACTCTGGCCATCTGTATGAATTGCTGATCAAAAGTGTCTGTATCTTTTCTCTTCCTTTTATCAATATTGAATGTGTACCGTCTTCATACGAAAAAACAAATGAAGTGTTTTAAGCATATTTGTTTTTATGCTTTTAAATTAACTTGTGCGTCGAGTTGCCGATATATTTTCTTTATTCTTAATAGGTTTACCCATTTACGCTCTATGAGATGACCGTGACGTCGGCGTTATTTAAATATTCAATCCCAATATTTAAAAAAGTTCGCTTCAGAAATTTATTTCCAACATTTTGAAACCAATTTTTCAATTTTTGAAAATAATATTAGTCACCCTATGATTAAGCGTTCCATATATGTAAATACGATTAAGATATAGCACCTAAATAAGATTTTCTTAAATAGACTTTCTAGCTCAATCATTCAATGGCTGAAGACACATTGTTCTGAATAAACTATATTTCCAGTATGTAAAAACGATTTTACATACATTACATAATAGTAAGCATCTATTTTGTCATATTAATCCATTATTCATTTTTTAAATAAAGTGCTACAAAAGCGGCATTGGTGCGAATTACTGTAAGACTCTGGTTTTCAATTCAAATGTATGGAAAAAAGTTGAGACCTTTTACTTATCATCTGACCATCGTTGCTGAACTCTTTATTTTAGTTCATATTCTTTAGTCATTCCATCTATCCTTCGATTACTCTTTCGTCTCCATTTCAACCCTATTCTTTTTGTTCAATTTTGCGCAACTTGTTGATTACTTTTAAATGAGTTTCGCTGACGGCGTTTCTTAACTCGCTCTCGACTATTCCATTTGCCAAGAGGCCCTTTTGCCGCTCGCCCGTTGATTGATATTTACGCGCGTTTGATTGAAGTGTAATCAGCAGGCAGGCAGGCAGGCGGGTAGACAGACAGGCTGGCATTCTGTCAGCCAGTCAGAAAAGTTAGTCAGTCGATGGGTAAAAGTGGCAGAAGATGCTGGAGGATATGTATTAGCAGCAATGCGAAATGTAAGTGAGCAAATCGTAATTAAAATTGCGCCAAGCGCAAAAACAACGCAACAAATTACGCTTCAAGGCACAAACAATATGCATTATAGGGCAAGGAACAAATACAAGAAAAAAGGGTCAAAGGACTCGATAACATAGAAGTCTTTAACCAAAAAGGGGATCGAAAATAATAATCGAAACCCCTTTTTGTGGAGCTAGCGCCACTGCTTGTACGGCTGGGTTGGCTCAATGGCAATGACGTTGTCAGAGAAAAAGAAAAAGAAAGAGTCGTTGCTAATGAAAATGCATAAGCATGCAGCATAATGAACAAAATGTGGGCATTGAGCATTGAGAGAGAAACAAAACCAGAGTCGAGTTGCACCAGCAACAACAACAAAATGGGCAAAATAGGTCTCACAAAAGATGAAAGCCCAACTCTCTCTAACCCTGGAACTACTCCGTTTCGCTCATAAATACAGAGGCAGCAAAGGGTGATGTGCACTCATAGTTCATGTTTATATGTTTGTGTATGTGTGTGTGTGGGTGTGTGCGTTGACAGACAAAACGCTCGATGGGCATGCACTTCTGTCGTCTGTTTGTCACTCAGCCCTTGTCTGTCATACTGTCCTCGTCAAGCACTCAGTCAACGAAGTGGCCTGGCCTGGGCGTAAATCAAAGTGAAAAGCGTGCTAATTGCATTAAAAGCATATAAACAAAATGCAATGCAAGTTCCTGTGTGATAAAAAAAAAAAGAAAAAGAAAAAAAAGAGAAGAGAAGTCATCCAACAAGCCATCTGACTGACTGTCACTCTTCTTCGTCATTTCCCTCATACTTTGCTGTTCTTTTGTGCATGCGAGCTCGGTGAAATTACGTAAATAAGCATATGAGCAAAAAAATACCTAGCAAACTTTGTTGCCGGAAAAATCTTTTGCCTTTTGAGCTTTTCATAGTTTTTAATAGTCAGTCGAGCGAATAAGCTTTAAAATTATTATAGTTTATTCAGTTTGTCAATAATCCAGTTGATGTTGAATCGAAATAATGATGACAGAAGGAGAACTTTTTGTGCCTCCTGCCCCTTACTTTTATGACAGCCAATCACGACTTTGACTGAATGTGTTGATATATGACACATAATCAAAATCAAATGCTTAAGTGCATGGCACACGCATCGCCGTCAAGACAAAACAAATATGAAGAAACAAACAAAAAAAAAACCCCCAACAACAAATTCTATAAACATACACGCACACACACACACATACACACACTCACAGAGTGAAAACAATAGAAGAAGCATAAGGATGGAAGAAAACACAGCAAATCCGACAAGTAAATATAATAACAATAAAATGAAGCAGCGGCACGAAGGCGAAATATTATGGCAGTGCCAAAACAACAACAATAAAAAAAAACGTATAACAACGCCAACAACAACAACGATAATAACACCAGCAACAACAACAACAATCCCTGCCAAGGACATTTTTGCTTGCGTACGATCCTCTTTTGGCCGAATGTCTGTTTCAGGTCAAGAGCTTGGGCCCCCACAACAATAGCAAGGTGAAAAGTGTTGCCTACATTTTGGGGCAACGCCAAATCATCATTTCATTCGTTTTCATATGCTTGGTTTTTTTTTTTGCTTTTTTGTTTTGCTTTGCATTTTATTTTAAAGACTTAATAACATTCATTATTACAATATTTTACACTGCACTACACATTTTTCACTTAAATTTGCTAAATTTTGTGGCTTTGTCATGTTGCATACACAAATTTATATGAACATTTAACAATTTTGGTTTTCGAATAGAGATATGTAGTAATGTAGTATTATCTATTTATATATATACTATATATAAATATATGTGTATAGGTATATATATGTAAAAGCATGTGCCAGAAAGTGCTGGAAATTATCTAGGTATGGGAGTGCATCGGTTTGTGTGTGTGTTGGAAAGAAAATTAGTCCTTGGGCCAATGATTAAAAAAAATGCACACATTTTAGTTTTTTAATCAAACAATCTTATATACAACCCTCTCTCTTGATAACGCTTAATGCAATTTTGAAAGAAAATAAAAATTGTATATTTTTTGAAAATTTTTCAGTACTTGGGCACAGAATCTAAAACTTTGCTTGGATTTGGTCAAAAATAAAATTTAAACTAAATGTGGAATCAAATTCAAGTAATCGAATTACTTGCAATTGGATTATGATGATTGTTTCTATTTTGTTATTAGTAGATGAAACAACTTAAGGAATTGAATTAGCTTTAAAGTCTTTGTGAAGCTTTTCAGTTTTAGTATTAATTTCTTTTTATCAATTATCTTGGTTGTAGAACTATTCTGAAAAACGAAAATATGGATACAGTCGAGTTTTTATTTTTATTTTAAAATAAACACAAAAACTAGCCATTTATTTGTAACTTAATTTCTGAATCATTTTTGCAAGAGATTAAGAATAACTTAGTTTCGTGTATTAGTTTATTTATTGGATGCTGGGACAAATAAAAAATTTCCTGGTTTTCATTTCACATTCAACTAAAATCCCATACAAAACTTTTGCATTGAACTTCTTAAGTAGTTCAACTTTTGGCCTTACAACATTTAGTTATGCACTTAAGCTAATCGAAGGCTTAAACTAGATGTTTTATTCTAATTTAACAAACATATATGTAGTTTTACAATTGATACATGAAATGTATGATTAGATAGTTTTCTTTCCCCATGCTAATATCAAGTACTTATCGATTTTAGTCCATTGTCATGACTAGTTTGATTTGAACTTGTACAATATTTGGCTAATCAAGTTTTCTATACATTCAACATACGTATTTCTGTATATATTTTCATCTATCTTATCCAATTTTATTTTTATGCTTATTTTTTTCTTTGCCTTTTTTTCTGCAAACACCTTTGAGCATTTTGTTAAAGACTAAGCAAAAAGCCCAAAGAGGAACAATTGTACGTAATACTAACATCAAATGGAAAGCTAAATTAGATTATATACAATATATATTAGCGTGCCCTACACATGGCGTATACTTGATGTGATTTCAATTATATTTTGAGGGAGAATTACTATCAAAGATATTTACAAAGCATTCTGGTAAATCTCCAATGCTGTCGGATTCCAACCGCTGTCCTCATACATCTTCGTTAATTGTTATCTGTATGAAACTGTGCTGAGTACTAATTGGGTCGACAGGCGCCGGCGTCGGTGTCGTTGTTGGCTCTGGCAACTGCTCCATTTGGCCGGAATAGATGAGGTCCAGCTAGTACAGAGAAATGCTATTAGGACGGGCAATGCGTAGAGCGAAATGCGTGCAATTGATTTGGAAGCTAATATGCGTGACCAGGGCACAGATGAGCCACACGATGATGATGATGCACTGGATGCTGCGGCAGTACCAGCCGCAGCTTCTGCGGCAGCGGCTGCGGCGGAGGCAACTGAGGTTGCGGCTGCTGGACGACGACTCTTCTTTAGATGTTTCTCTGTATTGGTGTGGAGGGGGGTGGGGGGAGCAGAGGGAAATGAAAGAGATGGAAAAAGATGGAGATTGGTTATAACAACTGTTGCTACCAGTTGGGCCAACAGTCGGATGATTGATGGTCTCTCCTTCTACAACACGACGCACTAGGCACTACTTACCTTCCAGGGGCTGGGATTTCTCTAGATGCCGTGACTTTGGTATAACGGTTTCCCTTGACTCTAGCACAGGTATCCGTTGATGTTTGTCACTTTCCACACTCTCCTCGTTACTTTGCCAATAGACTGAGGAGATTTTGGCGACACACTACAAATCAAAAAGGATGCAGAGAACGAAACAGAGAAGAGAGAGAGAAAAGATGAAACAGTTTTTGGATTTACCGACTCATGAAATCTGTGTGTGCACTCGCGGTCTGGCCAATGGCCGTTCCGGTGACGCCAACACACTAAAAGTTTTATGCTTTCATTAACTGCCCCGAAACCCACACGGATATCAACCCAAAATGACCCGCATACACACATATGCAAAGGGACAGTGGTCAAACAAGGCAATATATTAAACCAAATGACTGGTCAATTGTATTAACTTAATTGAATTGACTTGGTTAAGAATGATGAATTTAAATTTGAAATTAAATCAACTTAAACGTGTTGACAGATTGGCTTAGCCCCTTTGGCTAGATAAGTTTTTAAAATTTGCAGAAAGTTTTCATTATTTATTCCACTGTGTGTGAGCTGATGATATCATAAAAGCATTCCATCTGCTGCCGCGTCCACATGAAATTTTGTGGCTTGTTCGACACACATTTGCACTCGGTGATAGTCCGAGCCCGCCACTTCCCTCATATACCAACTTCTCCCCTTCACCACTGAACCGCCTTGTCGTGGGGTCCGAGCTCTGGCCTGATAATAATCAACATGAGCTGCTGCTACCCATGTTATGTTGGCACAAATTGAATCAGAATGAACGACAACGCCTGGGACATAGATGGCGAAAGGTCAGTGGGAAAGGGGGTACAGGGGGCAATGTAAATGTATCAATTTTCATGGCCATAATCAGCTTATAGTCACCGGACGAAAAAATTCAACTCACCTTCAACTTCATGTCGCCATGCTTGAAATGTCATCCACGGACACGAAACTCCAGGCCAAGGCGTGCCACTTCCAGTCCTTCTCTGCCCACAATCAATGGCTCATAGGATCGCAGTAGGGAGCGATTTACATGCATACCGTTAATCAGCCAGCTGAGATGGCAAACGGGCTTCGATGCGGCCGAAGTGCAATTGACGCGCACCATGTCGCCAATTTGATACCGCGGCTGCCCCCCGGTGATTTGTGGTCCATGCTTCGGTTGGACTGTAAGAAAATGAAATTGGCCACAACCAATTACCATTACGGGTTAGTTCATGTTTCGAGTTTCAGCAACAAGTTTTAAAAACCATTAAATTGTGTCATTCTGGTAAATGTATATAGGTTTAGTATTTTTTCCTGTTTCGAATTTTATAAAACTTTCCTTTTTTTTTTTAACAACTTTTGACTTTTTCGAAATCCCAATTTGCAACCACCTAGCATAAAAAAAGTAACAAAACAACACTCCAGACTTTATAAAAAAATTATATAGAAGAATTTGTATTGAAATTAGTAATAAAGCAATTACTTTAACAGAAATGGTGCTCTACATTTCGAGCATAATGTGTCTGAAACTTTCCTGCATTTCTTAGTATAGACACAAATACATAAGTATAAGCCCAAACACATACATATACATACATTATATGAAACAATAACCACACAAGGCAAAAGTGAAGGCATTCTCTCATCTAGTTAGTTTCAAGCGAAATTTTTGCACATTGTAGCATTTTATTTTTGTTGTTATTGTTGTAGTTATTGCCACAGCTGCTGCTGTTGCTGCTACGAAAACAAAAAGCGAGAACCAAAAAAAAAAAAACAGAAAAAACTGAAAAACCAAATAAATACCCTGAGAAGAGTTGAGCATCATGTCTGGTCTGACCTGGATGTTTGCCAATTGGGTCAGATAAGAGTAAAAGCAACTACAACCAACCAATAGAAACGAAAAATCGAAATAAATTGTTGCATTGGCAATTTTTCGTTCAGTATAAAGCCATAATGGTATTTTTTTGCCGAGTTCTTTAATCGATTTTCTAGCTGCTTGATTTTAAAGTCATTTATTATAATAAATTCGTTGTGGCACAACCAAAACTCATTAACTCAAAGCTCATTAAGTTTACAATTCGAATTCCAATTACCCTTTAAGAGTGCAGTGTCTAATGCCAACAAATCTCTTAAGTTAAAAATCTTAACGGTGTTTGACATGAAAATATCCATCATTACTCCTTGTAATTGTGGCAAAGTATTTCTAGTTTTAAAAGGTAATGCTTAAAAGTATTGGTACAGAAAATCATTTTAAAATACAGCGAAATTCTAATCGGCTTTCACGTAGGCTTAAGATCAAAAGTGGGTAATGATTAAAACAAAATCTAATTGGCTTAGAGACAGATAAGTCCTATTTAACGGCACAGTCAATTTTTTAGTTCATTTAAATTTAACCTTTTAAGAGATTTCCAGAATCTTCGGAGCCTTATAAACCAATTTTTTACCCTTTACTTGCAAACAAAGAGAACCCCAAGAAAAATGCTTTGCCTTTTTTGGCTCCTGTTGATTATTTTAATTCCTTTTCACATTGTTCAACTCAATTCAACTGCATAAATTATTTTTTTTCATCTTAGTCCTTTATATGACGCGACTATTTTTACGCTGGCTTGACGTTGATTGAGCTGTTGATATTTTGGCCCATTTCCATTCTTTCTCAGCCCCCTCAGTTTCTTTCTTGTCCTTGTTGCCCACGCTTCTTCTGGTTCATACATATCGCTTAACCGAAAAATGTGAACCCATTTATTGCTTTCGTTTTTTTCTGTTTTCTTTTTTTCTTTTTTTGTTATTTTGGTAGGTCATTTGTTTGCCAGCTTGTTTCAATTGGTAATAATTGTTGAGCGTTCTCTCCATTGTTATGTGGCCATTGTCCTTCACTGTTTGGCAAGGAACTTAGACAAAGAATAAATTTGGTTGCTCTTGTTGGCCCATGACAAAATCCAATAAGTAAATGGCAAAAAAAAAAGAAAAAATCAATTGATTATGGCAAAAATTATGAGCAAATGTCGAACTAAAAATACATTTTACATATGCCCTTTAAAAATGCTGTACGAAAATATCTAGGAATTTAGGCAAATGGAAAGAAAATGGAGTAAAAACATTTGTAGAGTCTAAAATTGGGTAAAATGGGTATTGTGATGGATAGTCACACATTAGCTCCAATTTGCTATATTTTCGAGGCTTAGGTTAAAGTTCACCTACAGAAAATCTGTATCTAATTGGCTTAGAATCTGAACAAATTAATCTGTCAAGTGCTCATTAAGACTATTCCCAGTTTATCAAAGATAATGTCAGATCATACTCTCATAGTTGCAAAGAGATATAAAAGTCGTATTACACGCATTTAATCAATAAAATATATTAATACTCTTTTAGAGAAATCTGATTAAGAAGTTAAACTATTTAAATGTTTGGATGTGCCGGGAATTGCCTATTACATGGTTTCATTGCGATATGGCGTTTAACATAATCTACAACAAGAAATGGGAGGGAATTATGTTGGTGTATATCATTTGACCTAAATATTCATATACAAACATTGGCAAGGAGCCAAAGTCAGTAACATAATTATGATTATCATCATCAACATCAACATTCAAGCGGCTCAATTGTGCATGTATTGTTGCTCCCCTGCCAATTTCACATTCCATTTCCGTCCATAGGTGAGCACCGTGCCCAGGTGGATACAGTTGAGGCAGGTGAACGAGGCAACTGCGGGTTCACAATCAAAATTGGTATATCGCATAATTAGCCTAACTAAATATTTCCTCGGCTTAGGCAATGCGCCACCAATCAAAGCAATATACATCCGTTTTAGATGGAAATTACTTAATTACGCTCTCTCGACTCGAATCGACGCGACTTTAATGCCTTTGCCTTCCCTTTCCTACTATTACTATTTTCTTTTTTTTTTTTTTTTAGATGGTTTACGTATAAGCGGATTAAATCAGAATCGCAGAATGACTATTACTGCTACGGATCAATAAAGTTAATGAACTTTTGCCATAAAAAAGAAACAACAACAACAACAGCGACTTCTCGACAGGTGCTGACGGCAAAATGGCAAATGTAATGCAGAGAGAGTGAAAAAAAAAAACAGGAAAAGTCGAGGAAAACTGACTGGGAGAAAGAAATGTCATTTAAATTACTAGAATATTGAAATTAATGCGCATTGGGGCATTAGTGCCTCTTTATGGCTGTGTCTCTATCTACGTACGTGTGAGTGTGCGTATATACGTGTGTGTATGTGTATGTGTGTATGTGTTGAGTGCGGCTAAAATAATTGAATGTGATTACAGTGCCAAGCTAAATGATGAGGCCGCATGACTAGGCAAAATAACTTTGACCCAGTTTGATTTGGACTCTGACTTTCAAAGCGGCAATAATTGAAGTGCAAGCGGGAAACTTAGAAAAAAGATAGATATTGCAATATATAGCTAAGCGATCCATTACTAAATGAACAAATCAATGATTATTATATTAAAACGAATTCACAAGCAAAAACCCGACGATATTAAGTTTAAGGACAAATTTCAACATAAAACCAACTATTTTGAATCATGTTATAGATTCTTTATAATATAGCCTAGATATAGATTTTAAAAATCTTTCAACTCATGCTTTTTAAAACACCGAGTCTAACATGAATTAGGAAGTTTATTGTTTATTATTGAACTTGACTTAGGCTAATTTTTAGCATATGTATTTCTTTTACCAGTTTACGAAACGATTTTATGAAAATACATACGCTGGAATAATTTAAAGACTTAGCTCATACTTCTAAACAGCGTTGGCATGATTAATCATACGTTCGATTATTTTGCTTACAATTTATTTGTATCGAAAAATATCTTTTAATTGAATTGTTAATCAATTAATGTCTCGAATAGTCGCCTGACGGGACACAACATATTTTATTTTTCCAAAATCCTACTATTTGATATTCAGCTATAAGGACCAAAAAAATAAAATATAAATTTGATAAAAAATAAATTTGATAAAATAAATAATTATCAAAAGCCCGAAAAGTCAAAAGTTTTTGGTTAATGTCTTTTTTATTTTTTTTTTTGCATGTTCCTGATCGATTTCCAAAAGTTTCAGCTCAATAAAATCGCAATTTAGCAATATTCAAATTTGAAAGATTCCTTTCGAACGATTTTAGAAATTCAAATTGTTATAATTCAAAAATACACTTTTAAAACACTTAAAAAAAATTGTATAACTTAAAGTTTGCAGTTAAACGCAGTAAAAAAGACACCACTTTCGAAAATCGGTTAAAATTTGGCAAAGTTACAGATTCGAAAAGTGAATAAATTTTTGAGTGATTTTACATATTCTATATAGCTGCTAATGCAGCACGGCTGCTTTCATTATTCGCATTTTTGTTCCACAAGGATTGATTTTCAAAACTAAGTCAAACTTTTGTAAATATTAAAAAGAACAGTGTAGAATACTTGAGAGAGTTTCTGAAAATATTCAAAATATAAAACAAAATGTTTTCTTCCCATCCGCAAATATTTTCAAGCGGCTGGGATAACTAAAAGAATTTTTCTTAAAAACTAAAGCTGAGTTTGCGCAACAACTTGTACAATTATTTGGAAGCCAACTGAAAGAAAATGGCAACTGTTTGCTCTTGCCAGCGTTTGTACTGCATCTGTTATTAAACACGTTTATTCTAAGTTTTCCCCAAAGCACTTTTTCATATTGCGTTTTTCGCCATATTTTCGCCATGTTTTGTTGGATTGCGGAAAAATTTCAAATTAAGTTGCAGCCCAAGCTCAAGCCCAGACCCAAAACAAAAAATAAAAAACAGAAAAAAAAGAATGCCCGTTGTAGCTGTAAGTGAGCAGAACAGAATTGCATCACGTACATGGGCAATTTGCCAACAGAATAATACAAAGCACACAACACACACACACACACACACACACACACACACACACAATACACACAGACACAGACAGATGAGCAGACATGAAGGTTGTTGAACGTTGGCCAAGAGATGGCTGCGTAGCTTTGTGAAAGTTTTTCTCCTTTTACCCAATTTTTGGAATGTTTTTTTCCTCAGCTTTTCTCTCGTTTTTCTCATAGTTTTTTGTTTTGTTTTGGCACCGGTTTTATGCTCGAGAATTTGTAAATCGCAGCGAGAAACAATGCCAGGCATAAACTAAATAAATGTGAAATATTTTATATGTATGTATGCGTGTGTGCCAGATTGTTGGATATGTGTATGTGAGAGAGAGATTACTTTTCGTCGCTTAGTCCAGTTGGAGCAATTAATCTTGCTGCTTGTGTGTTCCTTTTTCGCTTATATGGGTTTCTTTTTTGTATTTGTATATGTATTTGTGTTCACTTACCCACAACAATCATGTCCTCGTGACCGGAAACTGTCTGAAACGAAGGCGCCTCACCGGACACTTCGCAGCGATAGCGACCAGTCGACTGAAGGCTCACGGAGCGCAGGACAACAACCACGTCCGTTGAATTTTGCAACTGCAACCAAAGCACAGAAAAACGAAAAAGTATAAAGTCAAAGTGAAAGTTTATGTCAAATGCGGCATTTTTGCTTAAAAGTTATTTGAGTCAAATATTAAATTCAATAGCGTGAACTTATTAACTTGGAATTTTCTATTTAAAATAGTTCTTATCTACATTGCCATATTCATAATGTTGAACTCTCTGATGTTTTCAGCAGTTTGGGTTTCTTCATCATCCTTATCATTCTCGTCCTCATCGTCTTCATCATCATCTTCATATTCATCACCGTCGTCATTCTCATCCTCTTCATCCTCATAATCATCTTCAAGGTCAGCATTCAATTGACTAAGAGCTTCCGCTATGTTTCCAAGCTGTTCATCATTTACTGGAACAACCTTGTCCAATGTCTCAGCAGTTGGTCTTACATTGAACTGTGCCAGCGATTGATATAGCTTCTCACAGTTATCCATATGGAGAACGCTGAACTCTCTATTGCCCTTAATCAAACGCAATCCAGATGCAATGGGATCATGGACAATGGGTTTGCGAATATCTTCGGCTATATCTTCAATGGCCTCTTCGTAAGTACGTGGATGAATAATCTCCACCAGACACTGCACCAATTTCGATGTGTTTTTCATAAACATTTTGCCAAATATGTTTATTCAATTGCGAGAGAAAAAGTAATGCCTACTTAAATCTCACGTACTCACCTCAACATCAACTCCTGGCAAGGGGAATACCTGACCGGGTGGCAGATCCCTTGGCACATAGCGATAGAATTCAAAGCCGTCCTTATACCATTTTACCGAATATAAACTCTCGCCATCCAAATCGAATTTGCAACCCAAAGTGGCATCTTCGTGTCGCATTATATGCTTGGGTATCTTGATTTCGGTCATTGTCAGGCATTCCACGGATTCTGCAAAAGAAAAGGAGACGAAGATAGAACTTTAATAAGCCTTCGGTGTGGAGAACAATGTCTATAGTCAGTTTCAATGCCAGAGTCCCATAAATAACTTGCAGCAAGTGCATAAAAGTCAAGGAAATCGAAAGAAAACTCACTGGTTTGGTGTCTAAAACAATGCTCCTTTGTTTTGTCAGCACAATGCCGCGCCCGGGTGGAAGGGCTACGACTAGGAGTGAATGAATAGGGCCAACTTGAGAAAAAAGCTTAAACGTGGCCTGGTTCAGTCTCGAGACAACGCGAATCGTATGATGAAATGAAAAGTTTTCGTCGCCTTTAACGCGCACAAAAGAGCATTTATTATTCTTTGTTAAATTTAGGTCAGAGTACTTTGATACGATAACCAAGAAATGAAACTAAACTCAAAAAATAAATAAGTTATTAATGGAAAATTCCACAAGCTTTTAAAGTTTTCTGGTTTGCAAGTCGATAACTTTACTTTAATAATCAACTCAAATATTTAAAGAGCAATTATTCAAATGGTGCACGTTTCACAATATTAAATCAGCTGCTAATAACTTCAATACTATAAATAGTTCTAACTCCAAGAATACGGATCACAATTGATGCCAGTCTTGATCACGATGAACACCAATAAGTTTCTTCTCACCATAACCATGTGTTTGGGTCTAATGATGACTCTCTTCACCCAAACTATTACGGCAGATGACTATTTCGAAGACATCCAGCAGGGAAATGATACTCTCAGACTATTTAAGCTCAAATTACATGTTCAGCTGCCTCTCGGTGTAGCAGGACCCCGATCGCGAACTCCACAACCTTCATCATACTCATCGGGATGATGAAAAATATAAAAAAAACAATAAAATAAACCAATGAGTTCAATTTGAAATAACTTAAATGGGTAAACATTTAAATTCGTCATGGCAATTTACTTTGTTACCTTTAGCAGTTATTGGAGATTTTAATTGTCAAATTAATCGAGAATTGTTTAAAAATTTTTCAAAGTTTTTTTTTAAATTAAATTTGTTTGAAGTAATAATTTTATGAGACATTGACACAGACGTGTCATGGATCATGACACAGAGGAGGAGCCCGAGGGAGACTACAATCCCAACATTTCAAAAATTTCTTGACTTCTTTAATATTTTATAATATGCCCCAAATAGTGAGACTTCAAAATCGTCTAGCGAATTCGACAAAATGCCTTCATAAAAAATTACTGAAATTATTACGCGAAAAATCTGAAGTTTTTGAGCGGGCCCTAACCAAAATATTTGCTAGAACCGTTCATGTACCTACAGAAATTAGTTTTCTGGGCATTACCTGGCAAACATTGTGCACATGCGTTTGCTTAGTGCATAATTTTCATTTGCATACAACGTTTTTTACTTTTAATTAAGTCTAACCTTTTGAAGGTCCTCTTAATTAAATAATTATTTTTCGCCTGATTTTCTATTTTCTGACTTTCATTGCCCTACACAATTACAGTCAAAAGCGAATCCTAATAATCCGCTATGTAGCAAAACAAACAACGGCTAATGATAATATTTCTTTAGCAATTATTTGTTTTCCGCTTCTGTTTTTTATTATTTATTTAAATGCATTTGCATACATGTATATAGAAATCATAATGTTGAATTTAACTCAGCGATTCGCTTTTTACGACCAACAAGATAACAAATACAAAAATGAAATATTTTTTTACAGTCAAACAGTATTTCAGTCAGCAAATAAATTTAAATATTGACCAGTTCTGAATAGTTAATATTAAAAATGTTTTTCACATATTAACCTTAAGAACTGCAATAAATATAATTATTCTATAAATTGAAAATTAATCATAATTTCTCTTATTTTACAGAAGAAATGGAAATGAAATGAAACAAGAAAAACTTAAATGAATGCAAAATTAATCGATAAGTAAAAGTCAGAACATTCTGCTGAGTTCTTAAGTTGATAGATTCATAAACAAATTGTTAGGCTTAAGATACTCACACACACACAGTGTTCAATTTCTTTCGTTTGGAAAACTTAATTTGATTGATTTAAACATACTTGTTTGATATGATAACTTTCAAAATATTTGTATCATTAATTTTTAACCGATCGCTATAATGGCAGCTCTCGGTTAGTGATAGTTATTAGCTAAATTAAGTCTAACCCTAAGTCTTAAAAATGTTCAAGCCAACTAAAACATTTACGGTGTTTTTGTCTTTGCCTCGGAATGTTTTAGCCAAATAATTGTCTGGGTAAGCACAACGCGCTAATATAATAGACATTAATAATATTGAATTATGAATTATTTTTTTTATGCAAATTTATTAATATTGGTTCAGTTGCAATTACAATTACTTCCTTGATTTGATCCTATAAATATAAATGTTTCTTGATACATAGAACATAACTAATTCCAGACTTGAAGATGATAAGCACCCAATTTATCCTTGCCATTACCCTGAGCTTGGGTCTAATGATAGTTCTCTTCAGCCAAACTGTTACGGGACAGGACTTGAACGACGACAACCAACAGGCAAACGATTTTAGTAGGCTCTTTAAGCTAAAATTAAATGTTCAATTGCCTCTTAAGGGTCCACTTTCCGAATTGGGAATTACTACTACTACTACCTACTAATTAAAATAATCAAATAAAGCAGTGTATAAAATATCAAAGTTGTGAAAAATTGAAATATATTATTTTAAATATTTTAAGTAATTGTTTCTTAATTTTTAGCAGGGCTGGACAACTATCAAATATTTATAGAACTAACGCTAGGTTGTTTTTAGCGGGATATCATACAAGATCTTGATTAACTAGATTAAAGTCCATTTTCGCGACCCCATAAAATGAGGACTTTCATGGCTAGAACCCTTATTTTTTCAGATTCACTCGCCCACACTAAATACTTTTATTTCAAATTTTGTTTTCTTTCCTCCCCTTAAATTTCAATAAAACTGAATTCCTTGAAATGAAAAGGGCGATTCAAATAATGAGGACCGTCTAGACCATCCAACTTTGATCTATACTTGCGGGACACCAAAGATCAATTTAAAATAGTCATTTTACAATTCCTAAATGAAATCATTTTAAACGTGCTGAAAATCGAGAATAAATACCAATTACAGACAATTTAAGCGCAGGCAATGCTTTTAATAAAATTAAGTCTGCACACTAACTGAATTTTGTTCTTTCGTTTATTTGCCTTTTAAGTGTGGTCGCCGAATAATTGATTAAGTAAAAACAAACTAATACAAAAGCCAACACTAATATTTAATGAACATTTATTGTTTTTATGCACACTTTTAAATATTGATTCAGTTGCAAATAAAATTACTTCCTTGACTTGGTCCTATAAATACAAATGATTTTTGGTGTACAGAATATATTTGATTCCAGTCTCGAAGATGATGGACACCAAACTTCTCATCGGCATTACCCTAATTATGGGTCTAACGATGATTCTCTTTACCCAAACTAGTATGGCCCAGGACTACAACGATGGCGTCCAGCAGTCGAACGATTCCAGTAGGTTCTTTAAGCTGAAACTAAATGTTCAGGTGCCTCTTGATGGACCAGTTCCCCAATTACAAAATACTACAACTACTTTAACTACTTCAACTACTGAAAAAGGATGGTAACAATTTCAACTGCACAAAACAAATGGTCAAGCACATTTTAGTAAATATCGAGTAAACCATTATGATTCAAAAAATATGTGGTAGTCAGTAACAGGACTTATAAGTGAAAGATTAAAAATTTCATTTTATTAACCATCAAGTGACGTCTGCTGTGTATGACACAAAGCAACAGACTTCTTTCTGATTCTGTTTCACAGTTTGCCTTTCGGTCCGGAATTAATACTTTTCCAACTCAACTAACTCGTTTTCATTTTCATTTGTGCGAAGCCGCTTAACTTTTGTCTGCACCTGACATTTTGGCCTCAAGCAGCAAATTAAATCATTTAAAAATCAACAATAATTATGTAGGAAACTTTTCGTTTGGCAACTTTATTTTCAACAAAATTTTTGCCATAACCTTAGCCCAGAACGTGTTTTGTTGGCCATAACTATGGCATTTACACGACATCAAATGGAAAAGTTTCCCCACTATTCTTAGCCCCGGTGTCTGTTAATTAAGCTCAGGTTAGATGACAAAAACTTTTCTACTGCTTTGAATCGTTGTCATTGGCTTAACAATTAGATTTTTTTTTGGTTTTTGGTGAGGGAGTTGATAAGTTGCTGTCAGCATTAAGTCACTTGACATTTGTCAAAAATTTATTTAAAGTCATGAACAGCTTGACGATGTCATTAAAAAAAATAACTTTATTTATTAAAAATTTTAATTTTATAATAATTGTAGCAAGAACTTTAATTGGAAGAATTATATACAATTTTGTTTATAAATATTTCGGTTATTGTTGCAATGTTTTCTACATAAGAAGAAGTAATAGAAATTTTATAAACTTTGTCAAAGTGATATAACATTAAATAGATTTAATTAAAGCAGAAGTAAAAATTTCAAGTCTAAAACAAATCCAAAGCTTCATAAGCCCTTTTAAATATCTTAACTGGATAGGATCATTTGTGCTCATTTATACCGGAAATGAAAAGTCACAAGGCCTTATTTATTTGGATTTTTATAAAACTTAAAAACTATGAATTCAGAAAGATTTAAAATGTAAGCCAAACAATTTACTTCATTTACTTCCAGTTATGAGTCTTTCATTCATCAGGTACTTCATTTCAGTAAAACAAATTATTTATAGTGCAATTCTGCATAAGGCAAACAACCTGTCTTGGAAGCAACGAAACAAAATTGTGGTTAGATGAATTGGTTAGTTGGTATATGCATTTTAATTACAACGCTTTAAAGCCGCAATGGTTGAAAGAAGCCGCCAAAAACAAGCCGCTAAGGACATTTGCTCGCCAAGTGTAGCGCACGCCTTTTGGTTACGCATTCTTTGTTTGACTTTTCCCGGAAAATAGCTAAACGAAACTGCAAGAGTTGAGGCGTGGGAGGGGCTGTTTAAGTTGGAAAAAGAGAAAGATGGCGACTATATAATACTAAATCATACTTATGCCATAAAATACTTGGCACAAAGTGTACGCCACACAAACCACGCATAAAAAAATACAAACACACACACACCAAGCCAAACTCAAAGAGGAAATGCACTCAAAAGAGAGCTCTGACGTTAGCGGCGCCACTTTGGTCCTGGCCGGCGTCGTCGTCGTTGTCGTCATCATCATCATCATCATCATCAGCATAATCATCATCATCGGCTTCAATGGCGGCTGTTTGCCTTTGTGCATTGTGCGCCAAGTGCTTTGTATTTGTTTGTTTGTCGCTTGGTTTCCCGCCCAAAGGCAAAAGACGACCATAAAAAAAGTCGAAAAGCCTTTTAATGCCGCCGCTTCCGTTGTGACTGTAGAGAGTAATGAAAATGTGCGCTTATTTTTAGAAACCAACCGCCATATACCAAAAACCATCCACAACCGCCCAGTCCCTAATGACAATTGTATTTTTAAACTTATATGCCAAGTATTTTTACACCATGCCAAGAGAACTGGTCTATTATATAAAAAAGTTTATCCAAGTATTTTGCTCTTTAATGAACTTGTAATAATTGTTAGAAACATTTCACAGTCAAGACCAAAATAAGATTGTAATCAGCTTCAAAGTTCAGTGCTATAAATAATAGCTAATGGAAAATGTTTTTTCCCATGAAATTAAAACAAGTCTACAGTTAACAAATGCAGATGAACTCGTATAACAAATTAAACATTTGCTTTTCATACATTTGTAACACTTTTTTTTTAGTTAATTAATGTTAGTTGTACATTAGTTTTATTAAAGACTGTAACTGTGATTTAAACTACGTAATTTTTGATTTACAACCACATGTTTAAGCCTTTACCTGATTGAAACCTAAAGAATATATTTAAATAGAGGCATGAACGAAAATTAAAATAAGATTCTATTAATAACTTAAACAACAAAGCTAATTATGGCTTACCGCAAATTATATAAGAGTAATTACTATTTTTGTCTACTAATTCCTAAGAATAAAACAAATGTGTGAAGAACAAGAACTCTAAAATAAAGTATAAATTATAAATATAATAATCTCAGTGGTAAGCTAGTTTTAATATTGGGCAGCTTATGTAGAATAAACAATGTTAGTAGCTTTTGCTTCAATTTAAACATAGTCGAAAACTGAATTCTGTATACGATTGTGGCTTACTTTATTGTCCAAAATTAAGCAATACTTAAACCCATATCTGCTCTTGGGAGTTACATAAATGATACTTTCTGTCTATTTCATCTTGTAAAAAAAAGAATAAAAGCGTTGTTTTTTTGCAAGAGATTAATTTTCCAACTTTTGCTTAGTTTATAACACCTATTGTCGAATTAACATTTCTATATAAAGCTTAAAGTATTTCAATAAACAAATATTTATCATATGTACATTATTCAATATTAGTTCAGTTGCAATTGCAACACTTCATAGATTTAATCCTATAAATATGATTCTTGATGTAGAGAAGACACCTAATTCCAGTCTGACAGATGATGAGCACCAAGTTTCTTATTGCCATTGCCCTGAGCAGTGGTCTAATGATGATTCTATTCATACAAACTAGTGTGGCTCAGGACTACAATGATGGCATTCAGCAGTCGAACGATTCGAGTAGGTTCTTCAAGCTTAAATTACATGTTCAGGGACCTCTTGATGGGTCACTTTCACAATTGCAAACTACAACTGCAGCATATTAATTGAAGCAATCAGATAAAGCATTTAATACAACTTCAAAATATGTAAAAGATGATTACAGCATAATAAGAACAAAAATAAAGAAGCCGAAATTTAAATATCCTATTATAGTGCGATCCATTTAAAAATATTTAATTCCTTATAAGATATAATTATTTTTCTTAATTTTTGTTTCTTATTTACTCTGATAAGAATGTTGACGTTTTAAAATACAATAAAATAGATTTACCTATGTACATTTTTTCGACTACAAAGATTGACAACAAGGCCGTAAGATTTTAAAAAAGCTTGTAATATAGAATTGTTAGGACATTATGTACTTTCTAAGATATAACATACATATACTTTACTTTACTTTACTTTAACAAGCCAAACTATGTATATATACTTTTTATCCAACGAGCAAATTTTGTAGTGTATTTAAACTATTTGGTTTGCTTTTGTCTCATGTCAGACAGACAACTTATAGCTTGTTTAACAAAAGCCTTTGTCTATCCATTGTTACGAATATCCCGTGTACTAACACGTGTTTCAAACAGATATATGTCTGTGCGTGTGTGCATCACATTACCAAGATCCCAGTGGGCCAAAGCAAATATGGTCATCGATTACAGCTGGTCAAACAAAAGCGCATTCCCTCATATGCAAACCAAAAAAAAACAAAATAAATGAAGAGAAAAAAGTTATTGTTCCAGCAGCAAATAAACGTAACAAAATATAAAAATAAATACATGCAAAAACTGAAAATAAATATAAATATTGGCACAGTTTGTGCAAAAGAAATGAATAAACTTTGTGACTTTGTAGGGCGATTAATTCCAGGGCATTTAAATTTCTATGAGCAGGCTCAATATCGATCGGAAAATGTTGTTATAATTTTCTTTTTTTTGTTCCTTTTAAATATATACTATATTTGTATGTGAAATTTTTATACTCTGACAATATGCAAATGCAAGTGTGCCTGCATTGCAGCAAAGCAGTAGTCTATGAAGAGATGACGGTGGGTCATGGGGTATGGGGGAGGAACGTGCTCCATTTTGTAGTGCTCATAGTCAAAGGAGAAGAAGGATTGGTCTAACAGACAATGGGGATGCCAGTTGACGATGTCGATGTCTCCTTGTCGCAGCAGGAGACTGAAACATAGACTTTGGAGACGAGATGAGAGGAGACAAAACTTCCGCTTCTGATTGCAGATTAAGCACGTTCTAGCTGTCTGACAGAATGGAGGAGACCCATGGATGGAAGGGGAGACGGATTGATGCGTATTGATGCTTCTGCTGGCGCTGCGAAACATGCAAAAAACATCTTTATTTGCTCAAGACTTGGCATCCGGTCTAAAATTTCAACCCATTCTGCCTATCACATCACTCTTTAGCCGCATCATAATTTCCATTCTTTTTTTTCCATTTTCCCACACCATAGTGTATGTTTTTTCTGTGTCTGGCTAGGAAAATTTACATTGTAAGTAAAACCTTCGGCTTGGCAATAAATTGCTTCACCCCTGTACCCTTTCCTCTCTTCCATATCCAACCTTTTTTGCAAAATGTGTTTTCAGTGGACTCTAATAAAATTAATTGCATTTTGCATCACATGTCGAGTTATTTGTAGACACATCTGGTCTTATGTGGCATTCTTGGATTTTCGATTTTTGGATTTATATTTGAATTTGGTTTTTGCAAATTGCTCTCCTGAGATGAGTTTCTTTTATTCTTCGTTTGTGTAACTCTTAGAATTGTAATTTGCATTTTGTCTCAAATTCGTTTTTTTCCACAAAAGAATTTCAATGGTTTGAACATTAAATTAAATAACAATAATATTTTTCATATAAATTAATTTAAAAATTTATTACACTATTTAAGACATTTGCACGAAATAGTGTAATAATTGAGCCAAACAATTTAATAATCAAGCAAACACAACTGTCAACTGGCTAAACACATAAATCAAATTAAACAATTTGTTATGTGAAGCCATCAAAAGGCAAATACAGAATGGCCGAAGCTCTAGGAAATATCATCATATTTTCTTTAATTAGAATATCAATTAGGTACCCACATACACATACATACTTATATATTCACAGCTGTAATAATATAATTAAAATTCATTTCGACTTGTCAACAGACTGAGAGGCCTAAGACAAACCATCATATGAAATCAATTAATTCAATTTACGAAAATGAAAGCATCAATTTCCTGTTCAATTATTAATTACCTTAGCCGTATTAGAAATTATTTTTAAGATGGCACAAAAACACACACACACACACACACACATACAAATGTAAGATGTAAGTAGCTTAGGTAAACTAAGTAAAGTTTGTATTTACTAAATATAATTACTACTCCATCTCACAACTATTCAAGTACTATATTTAGCTTGGCTCTAAAATTTCACTAAAATTATAATTAAATATAATCAGATTGTTTAATTTCTGTCTTTTTTTACGAATTTAATCTAAACCCTTTTTTTATGCTAAAGTGTTTAATCAAACCTTGTCCTGGATATTTATATTATATTTATGAAATACTCTTAGTCTTAGCTTAATAAACTGGAACCCAATTTTCATTAACTGGCAAGTGGTCTGCGTGTGCCTTCACATTAGTTTCATGTGCCGCCAATAAATATGTACTTCCTACTTCTTGCTCTACATTTTGTTTAGTTACATATTTGGCAAACAAAACAAAAACACGAGAAAATAAAAGAAAACTGGAATAGTGTGCGCCACGTTTACTTAATTTCATTATTGTTGCTCGCTTTCGATTTTTTTTTTCTTATTTTCTTCCATTATGTTTGTGTTTTCTTTTTTTCTCTCTCCTTGCCCTCCACTCCACTCCAGTGACTTGGTTCAGTTGCGGCAGTTGGCCAAGTTGGCTCACTTTGGTACTTTCTATGGCAAGCGTACGTGACCTCATAATAGGAAAATAAGATTTTTATCTATAATTCAAGTGATGACGACGCTCAAACCCCTTGTTCTATTCCTCTACGACTAGTAAGCATCAGCAAACTCTCTGTAATAATAATCATTTCTTTTTTTTCTCTGGCTAGTCTAGACGATATTGCATTTGTTGCTAATTATTTCGACTACAATTGGGCTAAAGACTCAAAAAAATACAACAAACTAAATTTAGTTTGTATTCTACTTCAAATGGGAAACTTTCACTTTGACAAGTTTCCAAGGCTCGCAAGAAGAGAATGGGTAGAAAGATGGGTGGGTAATTGGGTGGTTTGATGGTTTGGCGGTCGGGGAATGGTTAAGGCAAAAAGAAAAACATGTCCATGTTTATTTATTTAATTAAATGCGGCTTCGTGAAAGTTTTTGTACAAACTAATGCATCCATTAGCTAGACGCAGGCAGCAATCAAGCTAATTAGTTGAAGGAAATATTAATGAAAGTCAAAGGAATTATTTAATCCTTAGTACTTTTGTTGTCGTTTTTAATAGAACAAATTTAAGATAAAAATGCATGAAAGAACAAGACATTTTAAGTAATTCTTTTAATTGATTTAATTCAACTGACGAAAAACTTATGTATTGAGGTAAAAAATGTGTTCATATAACACTTTAATAAGAAAAGTAACCACGGAAAGACATCACTCCTTTGATTTTTGTAACAAATTATTAAACAAAATTAAAATGCTCTCAAGAAGGGTATTTGAAATTTGACGTTTAAGCTCTGTCTGGAAGATTTCTTGAACTGTTAAATATAAATGTAAAAAACCACAAAATATAATGAATATTTGAGATAGATTTTGATGCTGTATTTGCCGCTTTAATAATCCCAGATCAAATGTTTGTCTTACTCATTCTTATTCATTTTAAAAACCGCATCAACAAGACGTCAGTTAATTTTGTTGATATTTTTAAGTAGTTTGCATGAACTTAATTAAAAATAAATAAGGCAGCGGCAAAAACTTGTTTATTAATGCGGCAAAGGGTCGTGAGACTGACGCGGTTACAACGATAAAGCGTCAGAAGGAGATGCCAGAGTTTTTGTGGCCTTCGTGGGCCTCGCAAAGTTTTGCGGCGGATTTGGGTGAGATGTTAGCAAAATGTTAAGATTTCCACAGTTGCCTAGGGCAAAGTACTCCATGGTATATCGATTTTAAGAATTTGCAACTTAAATCTAATTACGAGTGCTACTCACCTCTGCATAGTAGTAGAAATAGGATTTGCAGGACCAGAAGGGAACAACTTTGTTCCAAACTTCGTTGTCGTCTATTTGCCATGGTTTCTATGTATTTGTTTTCACCTTCTCTTTTACTCTATTAGTGTTTCTCTTTGTAACACTTTTCGTGCGTTTTTTTTTTTTTTTGCTTATTTTTCTCTTTGCTTTCTTTAATATTTCAATTTTCAAAACAATTCTGGTTTGGTTATTTTTCCTTTAGAATTTCCTTGGGGTTCTGCATTTTCTTGTTGTTCTTGTCTCATTTGTAGAATGTAATAAATTTCACTTGACCGTTAACCAATGTTTTCTTTCATTTATTTATTTAGTTTTCGGTTTTTGTGTTTTCTTGTTTTCTTTGCTTCTTTTTTTTTTGCAGTATTTGCCTTTTCTATTATATTCTATGTCCTACGCAGTTCTATTTCCATGTCCTGTCTATTTGCAATTGGTATTTGCCTGTTTCATCTCCTCTTCGATTTCTATGCCATACTTGGGATCTATGTATGTGCTCGAATTAATTGAAACATCAGCAAAATGTCAGTTTTGTTCATTTCCAACATGTCAAATATGCAGTTCGTACTAGAAAAAGAAAAGAGAAAATGTATGTAAAAATTGTGGGATTTTTTGTTTAAAGCACTAGGACTCGTAAGAGAAAATAACAAACTTCATGCGGAAAAAAATAACATGGATATTCGCATGGAACTATTCTAAGAATCTTACATAAAAAACTGATTTAATAGGGCTTTATTTTCAGAAGCAATTGTCAATGTCTGAAATGTGTGAGAAAATATTTTGGTTTTTAAATATCGATTTGTGTTGTCTACTTTTATCTTTGGACCTTTTTAGAAAGGTAAGAATTGTACTTCAATTTTCAGTAATTCAAACTTTAAAATTTTTTTGTTTTTCTTAGTTGTGTTAACAAGTAAAAAAATTAAAAATGTATACTTTTTAAACTTTACTGGATAATAATATTAACTTTTTGCGGAACGCGATAGATGAGATGTCAACTAAACAAAGAGGTTCCTGGGTTCGATTCCCAGCCTAGTGTATCGATGTAGCTTTTTTTCTAACAATAAGCCCGATGGACATACATATTTGCTAGTGCTTGTCAAATATATGGAAATTTGACAACTATACATACATATGTATATAAGCATTAACAAACGAATGTTTGTCTCTCCGACTCAACTTACCGCTTTCAATTTTAAAGCTACTGAAATATTTCTTTTTTATTGGTCAGATCAAGCCACCATAACATATATGAACATATGCAGCTCAGTTAAAAAACAAATCGTTAAAAAAGAATGTATTTATAGATATGTTATAATTGAAAAGTATAAACAAATTGTGTTAGAGTAGAATTTTTAAAAAGTAATCCATATAGATAAAAATTATGCAAATAGATTGGGCAACTTATTGGGAAACTATACAAGGAAATTGGTTAAAGGAAGTGAAGATTTTCCTATGGCTTCCACTGCTCGTACCAATGCCAAATATTTTTCTTTAATAACTATATTTGAGTTTCCTATTTAGTATATGGTATCAACAAAGAACTTGCCAAACGTTAGTTTAAGTTTCTTAAGTTTTTTAACTTCTTACTTAGCAAAATCTGAAATTCTGTTTTTGGAGTTCCTTCGTTACGTATTACTTTTGCTTACTTCTAAGAACAAATTTCTATTATTTGCCCAACACATTCATATAGAGTTTTATAAAAGTGACTTGAAAGGATTGCAAGTGAATGCCAAAAAATTAATTATTTGATACTCATTTATTGTGTCGCCCGTATTTATTTATATTGGAGAACAATATTATACATCTCCCGGAAATAACTTTTAATTATTTAAATTAAGTTATGGCGAGGCAATAAATTTTATTCTTATAAGAGAGCAAAATCATTGACATAAAGACTTTATAAAATCCATCTAACCGGCAATTATTTCCATTTTGTCGTTTTAAACTATCCTAAAGTCGAAAATTATGTAAATGTAATATTTATTTCGCTTTATAGCAATTGAATAAAGCACATGTCAAATCAAAATCCAAATCAAGACCAATTACAAAAACTTTTTATCGTCAAGCTAAGACAATTTACAATGTCCACTGAGAACGTCAGACAGAGTTCAATCAAATAAATAAAATGTTATAAACAAATACATTTACTCTACTGGGACATACAAGGATTCAATTAGATAGTGATATTTCTAGTTGACTCCTTGTCTATTCCAAGACTCATATATGCATATATCTACTTTCTAAACCATTTGCTTGCATGCGAAACGTACTAATACAATTATATAATCATACAATTCTATGGTCAATAACAATTAATATGAATTAAATATTCTAAGTGCAATGTTCTGACCTAAAGGCAAAGAGACAAACATTTTCCATTTCCAATACGTATTTAGCTCAACAAATATCGAATGTTATACCTAACTACTTACTTAAGTAAGTGCATAAATTAATAACACTGTGCCCGAGCAAAAAGGGCAAATACAATGAAGTGAAGTAAATTAAATTTACATAAAATCAATTAAAATAGGACTCAGGCGAAACATGTAAAATAACAACAACAACAACTAAAGTGAAACTTGATGATGATCAACATCATCAACAACATGAAAACTGAGCTGTACTGATGGAAAACTTTTCAAATGAAAATCATGTTTTGTAATTAGAAGTCATGAATAATTTTTAGCACCTTGTTGTTGTTGTTGTTGTCTGACAAACCAGACGAAACGTAACGAAAGGATATGGAAAACGAGACATATTCACATGTCACGAGTAACTTTATGTAAAATAGTTTTTGGACAACGCTGCGTATGCTTGATGTGGCAGTAGCTCAAGCTCAGTCTCCACCTCAGTCACTAGCTTTAGCTCTTGGTATTTTTCTCTGACTTTTGCATAATTAATTATGTGCCAAAGAATGGCGCTGGGCTTGTTAAATATGCAAATATTCATGCACAGGATCTAAGAAGCAAGGACTCAGGACTAAGGACAAAGCACTACAGCTGCTGTCAGAGGTCACTCATACGCTGTTTACCTATTTATAAGTCACATGACTAAGAAAACCACACAGATTTCCCCCAGCAAACCTCTTCGTTCTCTTTGTGTGTATAAGCAAACATTGCCTAATGAAATTAAATTGCGCATACGCCGCATATACCGGTATCTTTAAGAGGCACAAATTTAAAGTGAATGAGATTGTGTCTCTGAGCTACCAAGCCAAGCCAACAAAAAAAAAGTAAAACATGGTTATTGCCATGTTCAATGGCCATCTGTATATACATATATATGTAGACACACACACATTTAGACACACACTGAGAGATGGGCAAAAAAAAAAAAACACAATCTCTCACTCATATACAAAAGGCACAAGTTGAGTCGTGTTAGTAGGGCGAACTCTGTGAATGCCTCGAATGAATGAAGAAATGACTGAATGCCTGCACTGACAGACTGACTGACTGACTGATATACCTCCGTATGTATGTATGTTTGTGTATGTTTTGCCATTCCATCATATGAATGTGTGAGTGTGTGTGATGGGGCCACGGCCAGCTGGTTGCCATCTCCACCTCTCTACATTCACTTTGATGATGGCTTTTAGGCAAGCGTTTGCTTTAAATTTAAACAATTCAAATTTATACCTATCTTGTTTAAAAGGAACACATGGAATTTTTTTTTTTTTTGTGTTTTACCAAGTTACAGTACTAATTTCTAGGAATTTTTACTGTAACTAGAAACGTTTGGATTAAAAATGAATTAAACAGTTAAGCGCTCCTAACAATATTCATAAAATTCTGGCTATGTTCATTATGCATTTACTAATATATGACTAATTGAAACTTGATTTTTTTTTATTTTATTTAATAAGTTAAATGTTAAAGAACAAACCTTTTAATTCATTAATTTAACTTATTATTTACTTAATAGTTCATTTCTTTTAAGTGCGGCTACTGTGAACACGTCTTATTTCTATCATTTTTGATACGCAAGATAGCGATAATTCTGATTGCTTTTCATCGATATCTTATAGCATTATCGAAATTTATGCTTCTAACAATTGATTAATTTGACCTCTTAGAATTATTTAATGCACTCGACCGCTTCTAGTGTTTTAAATTTTAAATATTATACATCATTTTGCAGATTATCATTACATATAAAAAATCCCATTTTCTAATAATAGAATAATAGAAACATAAAAGATTTAGCTGACCAAGTTATTATAAGCTATCTTTTGGTAGAGTTTGTATATAAGACAGCTCTGAAAATTGCAAATGGGGAAAAAACTATATTTTGTACCTGAAAGCAAAATTTAACATCCATAATGGATACAAAGATCAAATTGTTAATTAAAATTAATTGTCATAAATTTAACGAGTTTTAGGAATAAAGGGTTTTCTTATCCTAATCCCAAAAAGGGGCAAAAGACAAAATTTAGGAACTCTTAGCTCAAAATTGGACTTGGAATTATCTAAAATACATTTAGTTTAAATGGATCTTTCTTTCGACTAACTGAAAATAAGCAACTACTTAAAAATTTCCATCTTAAACACGATCAGACACTTAAGAAAAGAAAAAAAAAACTTTTCATTGGCTTGTCAAAATTGTTTTAATTAGTTCAATATTAAAAATAGTCAAGACAACGAAGGAAAAAAAATGTATTTATAGTCTTCAGAGGCAATTTGGTTGTCTAGAAATTTATGATGGCCATTTGCCCCAACTGCACAAAGTTTTGGGCTAATAAAAGGCCGTAATTTAAGAGTCTTAAATTAATTGGCATTACACGAGAATTTCAATGTACCTACTTTTTGTAAGTTTGTATGTATGAATGTCTATGCATAGGAGATACCTATACAATTTCATAATTATAATAATTTATGTTGACACCTGAGGCGCGTGAGGTAGAAAATTAAACTGTAGAAGTTAATAAAAGTTTAAGTTCAATTTGTGTGTGTTGGTGTGTCTGTGTGTGTTGTGGGCAGTGAGGTAAATATAGGAAAAAAAACCAAAAGCGTATACTTACATTTATTTTGTTGTTGTTGTGTGTTACTGAAATAGGATCTACTTTTACTTTCGTATATTTTTTTTTTTTGCTTTGTCCTTTTTTTACCGGCAACAACAATAATAGGCGCACTGCTGATGAAGTCCTTTTTGGTATATATGTGTTGGTGTTTGTCGGAGGATGGAAACACAGTCAAATAAAGGTTTTTTTGTTACACAGGGTGCCCAGTTTTTTCTAACATTGTTATTGCTGTTGTTGTTGTTCGTTTTGGCCACGTGCATCATAATAATAACAAATTATTAGTTGTCACGCACGTAACGGTACTTTCGTTCATAATTTATGCATTTTAATTTGTCAAACGAAATGTGTGTGCGAGGCGCGAGGCATCAGCTAAACACTCTGAAGAATTTTGCGAGTATATTTTTGTTGTTGTTATTGTTGTTGTTGGATTATGAATATGAATTGTAATGAAACAAATTATACAATAGTTGCAATTGTTTTTTATTCTTCTTTTTGCTTTTCTTTCTTTCTTCGTTGGCTACGTCACTTTTTGTTATGCTTTATTCATAATTTTTTATTTTTTGCCTTTTCAGCAGCTCACTGAAACACTCATACACACACACACACGCTTGCTCTATGCTCGTATATATGAAACACATACAGGCGCACGCCCCAAAAACACACGACGTTTTTTTTAGGTACTCGCTTTGCTTGGTCGCCTCATCGACGATGTCTTTTGTTTGGTAGGCAGCCTGCCGCTAATACAGAGTCCTGTCGTCTCAACCACACAGCACCAATAACCGACCAAGACTAAAAGCTTTGCTCTCCTTATTACCTGGTTTTTACTTGAGGCTCACACGATGTTTGATTCGGGGCATTGTCGAACGCCAATGCCATCCACGACCGGATATCAGAGGATAAGAAAATACCCGAGTCCAAGTTGTGGTACCCTCGAAATGTAACCCAAAACGTACACCAAAATGCCAAACGCTCGCACAAACTTGTTCGCATTGTCTGAGGTTGGGGTACTACGCGAGAGTCCAAGAGAGTAAAGCACGTTAGAGAGAGAGAGAGAAGAAGAGAAAGAGAGCCAGTGAGCGAGAGAGAAAGTCAACCCGAAAGAAAGGTCTTGGTCGTGTTCGAGTGGGTGGTTTCAGTGTTTCATTGCCATTTTGAAACCAGTGGCTGTAAAGACCCCTCGGTAGAACCTATGTTAAAATACTGGGAAATTTGTATGGTTTATGGCAAGTTAAGTCACAATTTGAAATGAACTGCCACTATCATCTGCCATTGACAGTCGCAAAGCTAAAACAGAAATAACTTCTTTTCTAGCAGTCAAAGTCTATTAGTTAGTTAGTCCTTCTTTAACTCCCACGGGTGTATCTATTTCCTTTCAAACTGGTAAGAAATATGTTTTTTTAAACTATGTTCTTATTTGGTAAGGTAATGACTAATCGAGTACGGGTGAAGAATTTTATAACACTTTCATATTTTTCAAGCAGAATTTAAAATATTTAAGTCTTTATTTTGAAAAATACAATAAAAATTACATTTCAATTGAACTAAAATTAGAAAATCAGTTGGTCCAGTAAAAAGTCTACTCAATCCACACAGATAAAACAGCAATTTAACTTGTTGATAATGGAAGGTTTAATTAACTTGATTTACACGACAAAATGTATAATTCTTAATGCAAAAAAACAAAATAATTCTTAAACAACTTTTGAAGTTTTTTTGTGAAAACTCTCTTCAACTATCTACAGTTTCGTATTAAAGTAGGTTTGAGGCATTTATAGAAAGAGAAGGTATTACAGATGGTCATATGAAAAATGTCTCAAAACTAAGGGCATGGTCACAAAAAAAAAACTGTTTACAAGAAACAATTATAAAATTAAAAACAAGACTTTCAACTGGTACGCCTACTTCTTGGCCAATTTGCGGACTGCCTAGATTAGCTTATCTTACAAAAATAAAAACAAATATCAGCATTAGTATACTTTAGTTGGTTTTTTTTAATTTGACTACATTGATCTCGATCAACATCAATTTGGAGAAATGTTGACGAGAATGTTTTGGCTCTTCAGACTAGACTCTAACAATAACTCATTTCAATTCTTTCGTTGCCCCAGTAACTAAGGCTATGGATTTTAGATTATTACAATTCACTGAAGTTGCCAAAGACCAACATATAAAATGTGTAGATATAACTCAATGTTATCAAGACATCAATCCTTATGGTCATCTACTAATATATGATTTTATACCCTATATTATTTATGACAAAAACAAATAAATTGATTAAGTTCACAGATGAAAAAAGGTGTTAAAAATTAATACATAATTATAAAATAGACCTAAATAACTAAATTTTTTTTTTTTCAATAAAATTGTGATTTGAAAGAAGTTATTGTACATAGTATACCAAATAGTTTTGAATAACTATCACTTGTATTAATAACACGCTTTATTTATTATTATTTATTGAATATTTCAAGCTCTGTTTTATACACAGTTAAGCCTCAATGGGAGCCAGCATCAACAGCATTTTCATTGATATCCAACAGTGATGGCGACAGCAGCAAAAGCAACGACAACAACATGAAGCCAATCACCCATCAATAGCTATACCAATAACATCGACATCATCCTCCGCATCATTAGCCCAAACAAAAACTGCTGACACTACCACACAATGTCTAACCAAATCCAAAGGATGCGACTACAGAGGATGGCCAAAGTTTTTTTGCTGCAAGCAAAAGAGGAGTAGAATCCCCAGTTTCGACTAGGGCTTCTCCTAGGCATTGGCATTCGCTCATTGACAGTCATAACGCTGAAGTGCGCCTCAACTTGAACTAATTTGTGCGCAATTTGTGCAAAGAAAGGCAATGAATGAAAAGAGAAAGAAATAGAGCGAAAAGAAAGAGAAATATAGATAGAGTGATGAGGTAAAAGAAAAGGGGGAATGGGAAGCATTTGCACTTTTACTTAAGCGTAAAACTTTTCTTTCTGCAGGTTGCAGCATTTGCTAATTTTACCACTTTGCTCCCCATTTGTGTGTGTGTGTGGGTGTGTGTGTGTGTTCTGTGTCGCCTAAGTATCGACAAAGGAAACACAACTATACGAAAACCTGAAAAGAGAGTAGAAAAGGCAAATGAAACTGATTGCATCAACTTTTTGTTTTGTTTCTTAAGTTACCCTCCATCATATCCTTTACTACCATAGAATTGCATAAATCTGATTATTCGAATATCTCTCGGTAGGTGTAACTTTTCCGCAAGAAGATGGAAAAATCATTTAAATTCTCCAATTGCGCCCCTCTTGAGAAAGGCATTTCACACTACATCCATTCTCAAGGATTGTCTGCTACGTGTTCTCCCGGTCCCTATATATTTCGTTTCCTTTATCTCATTCCATTTTATTGGCCTTTTGTCAGCTGAAATGGTTTCTACTACTGCTTAATTGCCGTCTCCCTGTGTATATAATATTCATGAACTGATTGAATCTCTTACACTCCACAGTCTTTATTATTTAACGTTTCAATTACATACCAAGACCAAGTCCATTTCGAAATCAAATTTGTACTACTTGGCTTATTTGAGCAAATCAGACAATGCCCACTCCACATGAGAATGTAGGCATAGCGGCATGTGGACCAAAACTGAAACCAACAGACAGTCAGTCTAGAAGGTCGTCATCAACGGCTTTTAGTCACTGGAAGCTATTTAGCATGTAAATGTAAGTCAGTGGCAAATAGTTGAGCCATGTCACAGACTCAGTGTAAGAAACAAATAGAGAAATACAATAGAGAGAGTGAGAGAGAGACAAGAACTTGGGGCAAGTGAGTCAGTTTCAGTCACCGGCAGCAACATCTATTTTGCATACAAATTACTTTTCTTTATGTTATGGTGAGCAGAGAGTCTGGAAAATAATTTAAATGTTTCATTAGATTAGAAAATGCTCCACAGCAAAACTGCATCTTTGCTTGGGCCTTCTCTAATTGTCAACCAAAAAATAGAAAAATTACCAACTGGTAGAAATAAATTTCATAAAGTATGACATTTTTGCATTTTTGACAACTTTTACAAAAAAATATGTACATAGTCTAACCACTTTAATTTATATTCTTAATTATAATAGTCCAAGCCTTTGCAATTCTCACTTTTCACTTAGCTGCAGGAAATTCTCTCTCTAAAAAACGATGCTAAAAAGAAGAAAAACATAGCAGAAACTCATTGTCGTCTACTTTTGTTGCACCGCAATTGAAAGCGTTGGCAAAAAGGGAGAGTCCTGTATAAAACTCATAAATGCGGGTACATGAAATTGGAGGCAGAAACTCTGCTCACAAATACACCCCCACATCAGCCCCTCCACCCACGACCGCATAAACGTACAAGTGTAACAAAGAACTCGGTCATTTGGTACACATGTATACAAAGCACTGCCAAATGCAAGCCCACGACTTGTGCATGCTGCTAAATGATGAAAAACAAAAGAGGTGGAAACAAAATTTATAACAAGGAAAAGGAAAATGACATGCACACACACACTTACACATATTAATATACTTTATGGTGTATATTTATACCCTTGCAAAAAGGGTATATTAATTTTGGTCAGAAGTGTGCAACGCATAGAAGGAAGCATCTCCGACCATATAAAGTATATATATTCTTGATCAGCATGACGAGACGAGTTCAAATGTCCGTCCGTCCGTCCGTCTGGATCAACGCAAACTCCTCCTAAACCGTAAGAGCTACAGAGCTGAAATTTTGCATGTAGGCTTGTATATACTGCAGGCGTTGTATATCTCGGATTCAGCCGGATCGGACCACTATATCATATAGCTCCCATACAAATGGCAAAGTCACGAACAGTGACTTTTCTCAATAACTTCATTATTTTCTGAGCTATTGTCGTGATATTTAATATTGGTGAGTTAATTACACATATTAACTACTATGCCAAATTTGATCAAGATCGGGTGACTATATCATATAGCTCCCATAGGAACGATCTTTCGAAAACAGTGACTTTTATCAATAACTTCATTACTTTTCACGCGATTGCTTTCAAATTAAACATTTGTTAGTTTAATATATCTGTTAATGACTGTGCCGAATTTGATAAATATCGGGTGACTATATCATATAGCTCCCATAGGAACGATCTTTCGAAAACAGTGACTTTTGTCAATAACTTCGTTACTTTTGACGCGATTGATTTCAAATTAAACATTTGTTAGTTTAATATATCTGTTAATGACTGTGCCGAATTTGATAAAGATCGGGTGACTATATCATATAGCTCCCATAGGAACGATCGGTGGAAAACAGTGACTTTGATCCTATGCTAAGATTGTAGGCCGTTCTTTCGCAAACTTTAGCCTTTTTAGAAAAAACGTTTTTCCATTTTGATGGCTATAGGTAAGGAAAGAGTTACCAAAAAAGTTGCAAGGGTATACAAACTTTGACGCGGTCGAAGTTAGCCCCGGCCCTCTGGTTTTATTCGTACATTGACATGTGTGGTAATTATGCTGTTGCTTTTCAATGTAAGCATATATTTCCGTCTCAGGCGACAAAGTAAACGCCAGAAACTCTTTTAAACAGTTCTTAAAATATGTATTATAAGTTTGTTAGATTTATTTCAAAGCTGCTTATCCTACACTTATGCCCAAGCAATTTCATATTAGAAAATATTAGGAAATTTAGTTTGTTTAGTGTTTTGCTATATGTTCGTCTCCAAGTCGGCATATAAGCTTACCAATCCGCTGGTCAATGAATATTCTAACAACTTGTTGCTTTTGTTGGTCTTCTAATCGAAAACATTGTAAAAAGTTGTCAACTTTTAACTACCCACCCTTTGAGCTAGAGAGTTACTATGCAAATTTATTTATGCACATATCAGTTATCTGTATATCGTTTCAGTTTTGGTATGAGCATCGCTCTCTTGGTAGAATTCTCAACATTTTTCATAAAAATACAATAATCTAACATTATGTGTATATTTTCCGCTTGATGCGTCATCTGCAAATAATTAAAAACGAAATCTGAAATAAAGACATTTAATAGTGTGAATAGTTAAGCGACCTTTGTTTATTTTAAAAAATTTTTTCAGCTATTTTTGGCGTTAAATTATAGCTTTGATGTGGGGTAAATGAACTAAAAATGTGTTACTTGTGATTTTAACCTCCAATCTAAGATCAGCACATCATTTTAATAATATAATATTATTCAATTCAAAACACGTTTATTTTTAGAAACGTATTTGAATGCAACAGACAAAAATAAAAACTTATTATTATTGCGAATTTGCTTATCTCATAACAGATTAGACTGTGTTTCCGTGCTATGACTGCATAATGGTACCAGTGACCCATTAAGAAATGAATAATATTGCATCCAGTATGGCAAAGTCATTGCACTCATTCGTATAATGAATATGGACATGTGCATTATTATCACTTGGCAACTGACTTAGAAATGGGCCTGACAATGTCTGTCGACAAAGCAGGAAACTTGACTTTTATTCCACTTAGCTTCATACTAACCATAAAAGCAGGAAAGTAGACTTTATTTGTCGTTGACAAGGTCGAAGTTTATATACTCTTACAAGCAAGAATTTAGATAGATAAGTAGTAATTTCTTTGTGTAGGTACTGCATATGATAAGTTGAAGTTGTTAAATTTAAGTAAAACTTTACCAAAAACAAAATTTATAAGAGCAGTTTTGTTTAGATAGAGTTTAAAATTTTCTCTTTAGTAAGGGTATAATAGCATAATTATTTATGGAATCAAGGAATCCATGGTCGGTTTGATAATCAGCGATTATACTCAATGATTATTTGTTTGTTTTGATTTCCTTGTTTGCAATGCATTCATTGTCTGAGCATTTATTACACTGCAGTTTCTCTAATCAATGCGACTCGCTGATTAATGTTTAACATTAAATATACATACAGACAAACACTAGCAAACAGCTCATACGTACATGTGTATATACATCTATACATTTATTTGATCATATACATATTTAAGCCACAGAATTCTATGGTTTTCCATAGTTTGTGCGCTATTTATAAGGTTGTGGCTTGGCATTCCAATGCATTGGCTTCAATGAATAATTAAGCGGTTTACAGGCATTCATCAGGCTGCCAAGTAAAGGCATCAAACCGCACCACCCTCATCCACACCTATCCATCAACACCCAACTTAGCCTTACACACACTTACACACACACACACACACACACACACACACACACCCGATTACACTCACTCATGTCAAGCGAAAAAGCCGCAACGTCTTTAAGTTCCTTCCACATTTTTCACTCTCGTCTGTAGTAATCCAATGTCAAAATGAAATGCCATCTAATTTATAGAACGTGGCGGTTATTTTTCAAGTGCCATGGCAAACAAATACAAATAGAAATGAAAGAAAATGAAGCATAGGACAACCATCAAACAAATGCCACCATCACCACTCACATTTCATCACGTTCAGGTACAAAAAGAATAACACAAAAAAATTTAGATATAAAAAAAAAAAAAAAAAACAACACAAAACGCAAAGAGCATCAATATTTTTGTGAATTTCTTGTATTTTTGCATGTATTTTTAATTTATTTGCATTTGCTCATTGAAATGCAGCACAAACTGAACACCCACACACCAATGCCACGCCCCATACAGCCAAATGCCACAAGCCTCAAAAATAAATGACAATTTATGTGTCGCCGGAGCAGAAGAGACCCGACTGTCATTTTTATTAGAGGGTATATCATTGGCATTTGGGGTTCTTAAGGCTCATAGATCTATACAAAAATTTAATATTTGCAAAATGATTTTTATTTTCAAATCATTAAAGTTAAATAATTATTTGTGATATTATAAATACTGTGTTTTTTTTTAGTGAAAGAAAAAAGAAAATTTGTTGGCTTTGACATTTTTTGGCTTTATTTTATTAAATTAAAGTATTAAAATCTTTTTCAACACATGTGAATAGACTTAAACTTAAAAAGGTTATTTATTTCCAACAAAATAACATAGAAAAATTAAAAAAAAAAAATCTATTACTGGGTAAGAAAAATTCTGTGCCACCCAAGATGAATATTCTTTGTACATATTCTATATGTGAGCCCCTAGCAATATTTTCGGCACTCGCCAACACCCATAATATAGGTACATATATATCTATACATATATATACATATACATATATAGATAAATGCTTATATATGTACGAGAATACGAGAAATGCTAAACGAATTTTAACATGCAATTCTTACCTTCCATCGTTGTCCGTTCGCTGCCTATCATAAATTCTCGTTATACAATTTAAAAACATTTGCTAAACACGCATTTCCTGCATGGCAATGTCCAAATAACATAAATTTACTTTTCCTTTTTCCCCATGTTTTTCTTTTTCCCTTTTTATTATTTTTGTTTTTCTGCTCGTTTTTTGTTTTTTGGTTTTTGGGTGCCCAATGGTCGGCTTTGGTCTGGAACGAGTAGGGACGAAAGGCAAAACTGATAAAATTGTCAAATGTTTGATGAATGCCGATTTAGAAATGTATAAACGTTGAAATGAAAATTTATCTGCCATGTGCGAGGGTTGGCTGAAGGCCTCTAGTTTATACAAGGTTAGTGTTTGTCGAAATAAAGATTGGTAAATAGTTAAGCCAACCGTAATGTGCCTATTAAACTTGCTAAGAAAATAAAATGTGTGGAATATTACATATATTTTATATATATAAAGTATACAAATATACCTGTGAATCAGGACCTGCTTTTAATCAGACTTTTAGGGACAACTTTTCAACCTATCCTCGCGGGTTTGTGTTGATTCAGTATTCATAGCCATGTTATTTTTATATATTTAGTAGGTATATATACAGACATATATTTCAATGATATCGGCTAAATTTAATAAAAGCAAAAAAGAAGAAATAACACCATAAAAATGTGTGTCTCTGTTTATTTGAGTATGCAAAAAACGTTTTAAGTTAATTTGCCATGAAGTTTGAAGCGATAGCCCTTCCAATTATTTTTGTCGTACTTCCAAAATGGTTTTCCCTTTTAGCGTTTTTGAAGTGTTGAAGTTGAGTAATTGATGGCAATGCAGAACGAGAAGTAAAAATGAATTTCAATATAAATAAATTGAGATAAATGTGAATACGTAAAAAAAAGAAAAATGGAAATTGCTTATCACAGATTATTTATTAATCGAAAAGAGCAATAATTATAAGTAACTTAATTGAAAATCGCACCCTTCTAATGTCTAATTTTTTTTTAAACTTCTAAATTAAGTTGTTTTAAAGAGTTAAAAAATTGATTTATATTTGTCTCAAAAGTAGCATTACCAATGTAAAAAAGAAATTGAGGTAGAAAAGCAAATAAAACACATAAGTCAATGGCCTTAAAATATTCTTATCTTTTAACATTCACCACAAAATTAAAACGTCTCTTATTTCCCTAAAATATTTTTTAGCATTTCATTATATAATTGAAACGTAAATTAAGGTTCTTCACTAAAATGAATAAAGTTTGCCAATCTGCCAACAAAATGTTTAAAATTAAACTACTTTTGCTCTTTATTAGATTAGCTTAAACTAAATAAATTTTTAATAATTGAATATTCTGCTTATGCCTCTAAATAGTATGAAAACAAAGTTAGCCAATTTCAAGTCATTTGGACAACTAATTTATTTATAGCAAATTCTAAATTGATTTATTTACCTATAAAATAAAACTTTATTTACTAGCAAACATATTTATTGACAATCTAACTGACACTTAATTCTATCTCTCTCTCTCTCTCCCTCTCTCTCTCTCTCTATTTATTTCTCTTCCACATTTCTAAGCACTTACTGGACTCAATTTTAGTGATATTTTGAAGCTGCCATGAAAGTCTTTTGCCCATTGAACCACAAAATTAGTGTGGGTTAATTTGCCATCCAGATGGTGGATGATGGTAGAATACAACAAAACAAAACACGTGTCAATTTTCGCACACAATGGTAAATGAAACAAATGTGAGGGGGCAAAAATGTTGGGAAATGGACAACATGCCGTGCAGCTCGATGTTTGTTGCCTTGAAAATTTATTAACACATGCCAATCATAAAAAACAAAACAACAACAGACGACAAATATCGTATTTTCCATTCAAACAAAAATTGGCTGACATAACAAATAGTCGTTATCTAAAAGATGTTCCAATAAAATGCTGCAATAGATATGCCTTAAGTTAAATATTATAAACAAAACGATTAAACGATTTAATGTTTTTTTCTTTTTTTATTTTATTTCTAGTCTCTAACAAATGACCATTATACCTACTCATTTTAAAATTTGAAATAATAATAAATAAATTTCGTTTCTGATTGTGTTGATTTGAACTTTAACCAAAAATCACTTAAAATTTTTAAAAATGGATTTACATAAAATTTATTTCTGTCAATCTTGACAGAAGGGAAGAGAGCATCAGCGTTGTCTCTCGACTTGTCATCGATATTATTAAGTTATTATCCATACAACTTAAATATTAAATGAATTTCGCTGAGTGTATATTAAGTTAAAGTTCTAACTTAGGCAAGTATATCAGGATTATTACATAAATGTAAAAAGTTTTTACTGAAGTATATAAAATCCTTATGATTGATCTTACTACAATACACTAAAGCTACGTTCCGAGTTACGTAATAATGATAAAAGAAGCCTCCTAATATTGGTTACATATTAATTAGAGCGAAAATAAATGTAAACTAAGCAAAATGTTATCTACCCATTAAAATGGACAAACTGAAATGTAATCATACAACACACAAAAATGTTTACCTTGAAACAGTTGCTTATTGAAGTTGTATATTTGTCGCAGAATTGTTTTCTGATATTTTAAACATAATCTTTCAGCTTAGCACATTAGCTGAACCAAAGTCATCTGCTTCATAAAGACAAAAACTCACTTTTCATAGAATTCTGGTTGAAACAATTTCCGGAACACACACATTGTGCGCCAATTTGGATAGGCAAGGCTCAAAATTACAGTCACGTTTTCGATTATGAAAAATTTTATTTCCATTTCTTCTTTAGCAACTGAGTTGCTTCTGGGTTTGTATGTTGTAGCGTTCATTATATAGGTGAGTAATACTGAACAATTTGTATATTATTTAGCAAAGAACAAAAGCGAAATTTTTGGCTAAAAAAAAAAGGGTAAGTCTCAGATGGGAAAATGTGCATATCATGAAAATAAAATATATTATATTAAAGCAGCTAAAATTGAAATAACTACATGGTAGCCGCAAGAGGTAAGGTAACAAATAAATTGAAATTGTTATTCGAGTATATGGACAGAGGAAAAAGCAATAAGATTTTCTAATAATTGGCCCGCCTGTGGTTTATTTTGTCCGAAGCTGTTAATTGATTTTGTCTTTGACATTAAACTTACAATCCCCTTCCATCTCTTGCCCTGTCCCTTTCATATTTTCTCACTCCCACCCTGCTTTTGTGTGGTTTTTGTGCACTGGGGCACGGCATTAGCTTCGAAAAACTGGAAAATGCTGAGGGAAACTGCTTAACTTTCATGCAATTTGCAGCAAAAGTAAACTACTTTCGGGCCCCGCATAAATCTACGGCCAACGAGAGAGCCAACGTTGAACGACAAACAATTTTATTGTCCACACACATACACACACTCACACACACAGATACAATACGATATGAGTGAGGTTAGTGGCCAACAACTACGAAAATTGCAAAAGGATATGACTTTCACACACACACACACACACACACACATAGAACACCCTACACATCCAGTTCATGTGGTTGCAGTCTCATGCGTTGCACCAAGCCACCACGCCCCCATCTATGTCTGAAACCCACTGTCACACAATGTGGGCGGTTTGAGTAAGAGCATTTTGCTCTCGACTGGCACAGCTTGATCCTTTTTTATCTTCTATTTGATTTTCATTTTTAATACGAAAATAAGTTTAGCTTAAAATTGAATTATTTGATTTATTTTTACAGAAAACGAGAGCTGAACAGAGCCAAGAACTGCATACATATGTATGTGTCCGTATGTGTATGCGTATGTGTATGTGTTAGTGTATGAGTTAGTGAATGTCCCTGGAAAAGTTTTCTTATAGAAAGCCAACAAAAAAAAAGAGCTTCCTACAATTTTCTGTTGGCCACTTTTGTCGTCGCTTTTGACTTTGAGCATAATTTAATCGGATATTTGTTGCTTCTGCTTTTCTATTAAACAATTTGTTTTGCCTTTTTTTTTAAACGAAATTTCTCGAAAAATAAAAGAAATCTTTCAAGCCAATTTCCCTTTGTTGTAGTCGAAAAGATTTTAATCATTTTAATTAGTTCACGGTTTGCCTAGATAAAGCGAAATAACCGTGCCCCAGCAAACCATTTGGTCAAATGAAAAATTGCATCTGCCAGGTGCTTCTTTTCCTTATTCCATTTGTATCTGAACATCTGTCCATCTGTATGCCGACCTGTGTGTGTGCATGTGTGTTGTATATGCATGCCAACATGTTTGTTAGCCAAATTGAATTTATGACCTGTGGCGTTACACACAAAAACACAAACACACGCACACACACACACGGGTGGAGCACTAACTGAAGGTAGTGCTCAGGTTCACCTTGCGACATTGTTAAATTTTCCTTTCTAATAGCCAAAGTGTTGCAGTTGTCAGCTAAGACAAGTCAACGAGACAGAATGTGCATGTCACTTGACTCTCAAGTGCTTCACCCTATGTCTAGTTTAATATGCAATGTAATTTCGTTGAGGTTTTTATTTCCAGTTTTCCATTTTTTTCTTTTAGATTTCTTCTCTTCAGTTATCGTCTCTCTCATGGAAATTTTCTGAGAAGTAAGATTTATTATATGCAGCTGAGGAAGTTTTCAAATGATAATATAGAAGATGCTTTTGTTGGACTGGTCGCCAGATGTAATCTAGTTTATGACATAAAACTAAATTAGTATTACTCTGTAATACTACTTCATGCGGTATCTGAAAACAAAGTGAAATTAAAGAATAAAATAAATCAGAAAAGGACAAAAAACATGACAAGTAATGAGAATAAAGTAATTAATAGAATTCGAAAACTGGCTAAAATTAAACAGCAACAATTATAATACATATGTAAGTATTAAACAAGAAACAAGCGATTACAAAGGAGCGAATATAAGTATATGGAAATTTCTTTCCTAACTTCTTATTGGAAACTACAAAAAAAGGTTGATTTGACACATTCTCAGGTGTATGTATAATTTATAATTTTGTAATCATGGTCAACACCGAAATCTATTTTGAAAACCACATTGTCCTAAGTAAACTTAAAGCGACGATCTGCTCAAAGTCCTCTTGCGATTTTCCTTATAAGTCAAGAAATCTATTGTTTTAAGCGCGATTAATTTGGAATATATGGTATGGTTTACCGAAATAAATCACACAGCCTCAAATGCCGGAGCATTCTACATTTCTAAAATTCATAAAAATCGGTGCCTTACATACCTGAACTTCCCCTAATTAGTTATAACGAATTTGTAATTTTTCGGAAAACTGCATGTCCACTAAATTGAAACCTGAGTATGGAGATTATTTTTATGATTGATTTTATAAATTAGAGGCCTTTGGTCCTATCAAAAAAAGTTAAGAACAATATTTATTAAAAGTAAATTATTAAAATATTGTTTTTCAAGTTGAGCAAAGATCTTTAAGACTATTTAGCCGTTTTCTTAAAAACGATTGTATACTTCGTATTTCTTTTTCTAAGATGGTAAAAATATGTTCTTGTTATTGCTTTAAGCAGCTAACCATAGACTATTACTCCAGAATCGATAGAGATGATCTCATCAATTACGAAATCAACATAGTATTAATCAAGCATACAAATTAAAGGTTTAGTTGTTGAGAACTTACAAAACTAATTAGACGATGTATTATTAAGAGTAAGCATACGATTTCCATAACTTTCTGTATGTTTTCTTTCGGGGTAAGTCCTTTCAATACATCCTAATAAGACATGGCCATGCAAAGCCACTTGAACCCCACCAAAAGTCAATGGAAGTCAGGTAGCATGTGGTTAGGTCTACCTATTTGTGGTGTTGCATTGGTCGAATGATCTTTTGGTGATGCCAAGTTAATTTGCCAAAAAATTGCTATACTTCACACTTACTCACACCCACACACACACATTCACAAAGATATACAGACGCGTAATAGCGTTCTCAACATGCATAAGCTGGTTCAAAAACACGCATATTTTGCTAGGGTGTCAAATTGCTTGGTCGGCTTGAGCTCCTGGTAGTTTTGTTTCTGCAAGGACGTGCCCATTCGAAGGACATTAGCATAAAAGCATCACTAATACACACACATACACACCCATGCTCTTACAAGGCAACAGGACTACAGCCAACAAGAAACACTTAATGAAGCAATTTTTGAGCTACAAGAAGTAGAAGCAACGAGGCCAACTGCAACTTCTGTTGCTGCTGGCATAAAAAGCAACAACTTCCTGTCTAAAGCCAAAAAGGCTCACATGGATGTGGCAGCAGAGGCGTAGCCACAAGCAGCTAGAAGGAACTAGGATCATTTATTAAGGCGGATATCATTTATAAAAAAAGTGGCAAATATATAAATTTTTAAAAGAAAATGACAAGAAGTAATGATATTTTTATACATTTGTATCTACAAGAATAATCCCTTTAAAAAATTGTCATACTGTGCTTAGTTTCGAGTGCAGTTCTTCCAGTTTTTGTATGTATGTGCGTGTGCGTGTATGGAGTCTGCCTTGTTTGCTTGTGCAAAAGTGTGTACAGGTGACTTAATCAACATGCAACTCATTTTGTTTTCCAAGTGTGTATGTGTGTGTGTATATGTATCTCTCTGACTTGTTTGCTTAGGCATGACTACACTTAGGGGCAGGGGACAGTAGGCGAGAGGTCGGGTATTTAGGAAAAGCTTTGCCTAGTTGCATGTGAAACTGCATGGCATAAGACACTAAATTGTGTTGATATCAACAATGAGCCCAAAAACATAGCTCCCACACATGAGTTGAGGCCAGGAACAGGAACCCAACCACTGACAAGACAAAGACACACACACTCACCCACCCATATATACACACACACATACATACATACACGTACAGTAAACGTGCTGAACTCTGGCTCAGTTGGGCAAATGCATACAAATGGGGCCAGCTTTACCTCAATCTGCCTTCGCTCCGCATATCGCGCATAAGTTTCCAGGGTATTGCCCAGACTCAGGTGCAGGATGGGAAATTATGCACATGGAAAATATGTTGTATCTTAAGCAATGGATACTTTTAAGGTTGTGTCATGGCAAACATATTGATGCTCACTACTTAAACTAATTTTGACATAAAAGAACATGTTCATAGCGCTTAAAAATATTTTAAAAAATATGATTACAAGTTTTAAATACAATTCTTAATTCTTTACATTATTCAAGAGAATTTTTCGTACTAAGATTAATATAAACTTCTTACTTCCATAATAAAACTTATCCGTCTCGGGTTCTGTCTGTATCAAAACCATATTATTATCATTAAGAAGCAATATTCAACTAGTTTCCCAATGTAAAATTGTCCGTTTAAAATATTAATTTTATTTGTTATTCACATACCAATTCAAATATATATATGTTCATATTTATTAAAAATGAATAAATAAAAGAATGAATTTCAGTTGTCAAGGTTCTTACCTCATTGTTTATACATACCTTTGTTTCACTGCTGGAAAAACAATCAACGCTTTATACTGCTTACAAATTTTTTAAAACCTTTAAACATTAATGATTTTCCAGACGGAAATCGTCCTAGCACTCCATTTTCGAATCAATGTAATAAAAAATGGTAAATGATATTTTTATGTACTTACTGATGAAAATCCCACTTTTCTTTCGTCAATATTGTATTGATGAAAATCCACCTGCTTTTCCGTCAGTTTTGTAAAATTTAATGAAAATATAATTGAAATTGTATATATAGAGATACATATATCTTTCCAAATCAAGTTAAGAATTTACATAAATTTTATTCAAGTGTTTTTTAAAAATTAATGTCCCAAAAAATTAAATTTCAAAACTATTTTTACTTAACCGAATTGAAATTATACTGGCCTCCTACATGATTTTCATATTTATCCTTGTTCGATAAATATTCAAAGAAACACATATTATTTTTCTAGACAAGCACAAAAATAATATCAACAAAATTAAAACAAACAAAGGAATAACATAATCGCTTTTCCTATAACTTTAAGTAAAAATATTGTATAGAGAATCTCTTTTTTATAATATTTCAAAGATGATATATTTTTTTCAAGTTTCGTATTTCTTTGTCACTTTTTAGTTATTTGCATATTCATCAGTTACTTGTTACGTGTGTAAGCAATATTTCTCAATACAATCAAAACAAAACACAAGAAACGAACAAAAATATAGCATTTTCTATCACTTTAGATTAAGGCCTGAGGCAGTTGACAGCTGGAAATGTAGGACCGTACTTGAGGAGGAGTACAAAACTGCTTACTTCGTAAGATTTATAATGTTTTTCATTTGATACATAACTCTTTTGCACTGCCTTTTCCTTGACGATGACATAATTTAATTTCCTTTTCCAAAGCAAAACTGTAAATTGAGAAATATGCAAGAGGCTGGTAATCAAGATTGCATATGGAGAGAAAAACCATTTTGAGAAAATTCCTTTTGCTGTTTTTTGTTGGTGCTGCTGCTGTTGCTACTGCTGCTTCTAATTGTCTCAATTTTGGCAGCCACACAGTTTCAATTAGGCAAACGCAAGTTGGCTTTACGGCTCTATCCTTCAACATACGCATCCATACACACGTACATAGTCTATATGTATGTACATATGCAAATTTTTAAGCTGTTTACCATGAAATTATGCTATAGTCGTCCCCATTGCTGCCTTCATCGTCGTAGCTAATAAAACTATGCGACGCCTGACTGATGAGGCAAGCCAAGCGTTTGCCATAATTTATGTTGCGGTAAACCGACCTCGTACCAATTTCCCACGGCTTTTCTCGCTCCCTGTTGGTTGTTCATATTGCTTATTTAATATGTGCACGGTTGTTGCCTCGCTTGCTTGGATCACAACATCAGCAACAGCAGCAGCAGCAACAATACCATTTATTGAGTTATTCTACTCAGTTACGGCGACAGCCAGTCATAACAATGAAGACTCATTGCGCCCAAAACCTTAAATAGTAGCGCGTGTCAATTTGACGCCTCAAACTTGGCTATTTACCTTGACTTTAGTTGCTGTACTTGTCAACCTAATATTAGAAACTATACTTACCTGCGAAAAGTTGACAATCAGCCACAACTAAGACTGCTAAAATTAAAAAAAAACTAAGTTAACTCGATTCTAGATTCTCGATTCTTGTTCAATTACAAACAATTTATGACTATTTTAATATAAAGAACAGAATATATAACAGGTAATGAAATATTCTGTAGTATAAATTAAAAATACTCTGTAGTATTAAATAAAAAATTAATAAGCTCGGGTTATTAAGGGGTTACATCTAGTTTGAATTTTCAAAAAATCGATTTTTTTCCTTTTTTGTAATGTACATGTATTTAAGTATACACTCTAAAAATTTCAAGTCAATCCGACGATTATTTTTGAAGTTGCACGCATAAATGTAACGACGCGTCAGTGCATTTTAAAATGCTTTTAAAACTTAACCTAACTTAACCTTGTCTTTCTCAAAACTATGTTTTGAAAGTCGGTGACCAAGATTTCTCAGAAACGGCTGAACCGATTCATCTTAAATTTTTACACAGGCTTCTAAACTATATTTTCTAGTACTTCATTGAAGCTTTTTTATTACCGATAAAAATTGTCTTTTTTATACACAATTTAACGCCAAAATTATGGCAAAAAATAGATTTTTTTTTGAGAATCCGCCATTTTTTGCTTATTCCTTCGATTAATTACAAGATTATACATTACTTTAACGAAATCCGTTTGGTTTCATTTCAGATAGTCCACTTCAGAGATATAGTGGTCACCGTAAAATGCCTTCTCTAAAAGGGGTTCCAGGACATCTGCTGTAGCAGCTTTAAAAACTGTTATTTTGAAAAATAAAAAATTTTTAAATACTCTTCATAGTTACCATAATATATGTACAAATGCTTAAAATAATAAATTTACACGTTTTCTCAGGAATAAATTTTGAAAAAGCTCATTTTTGAGAGCTTCTAACTAGATGTAACCCCTTAAGGGAATTCGGGTTATTTGCTTGATTCTTGAAAAAAAACTAAAGGAAATTTGTTGTTCCAATACCTTGGAATTAGGACTACATATCATTTATGCAGGTTTTTTTCACAATAAATATACTCTTGGGTACCCTGCTATTTTTATACCCTTACAAAAAGGGTATATTAATTTTGGTCAGAAGTGTGCAACGCATAGAAGGAAGCATCTCTGACCATATAAAGTATATATATTCTTGATCAGCATGACGAGGCGAGTTCATGTAGCCATGTCCGTCCGTCCGTCCGTCTGTCCGTCCGTCTGGATCAACGCAAACTCCTCCTAGACCGTAAGAGCTACAGAGTTGAAATTTTGCATGTAGGCTTTTATATCGGATCGGACCACTATATCATATAGCTCCTATACAAACCGCAAAGTCACGGTTCTGAGCTATTGTCGTGAAATTTAATATTGGTGAGTTTATTATACATATAAACGACTATGCCAAATTTGATCAAGACGGGTGACTATATCATATAGCTCCCATAGGAACGATTGGTGGAAAACAGTGACTTTGATCAATATCTTTGTTATTTCCCATGCTAAGATTGTTGGCCGTTCTTTCGCAAACATTAGCCTTTTTAGATAAAACGTTTTTCCACTTTGAAAAGGAAAGAGTTACCAAAAAAGTTGCAAGGGTATACAAACTTTGACGCGGTCGAAGTTAGCCCCGGCCTTCTGGTTTTTAATTGCTGTAATTCCCAACTAATTTAAGCGTTGAAAACAAATTACTCAGCTTCCCAGAAACCTAGCCAGAACCTAAGCATTGCTCAGTTGTGATGTTCCAAGGAATTTCAAATAAGTGTGCATTTATTATTATGAAGTGTCATTAGTTCATTGAATCGTTTGAATCACCCAATGTCTTAAATAGCTTTGAGAATTCTATTGAAAAAATAACTGCATTGATAACGAGAACATTTATAATACATATGTTTATTTGAATGACTAGCGCCACAACACAATGCAATTTTTCTACATATATACATACACTAACGTCACTTAAAATACAAAATTGAGCTCATTATAATAGATTAGATGCAAAAACGACGTAAGGTCCTTTAGGGCATCGAACAAAAAGACCAATCGGCCCCATGCCGAAAAAAAAAAGTTTTTCACTATAATTTAAATAGGGAACTATTAAAATCGAAATTAGCATCAAGCCGAATTAAGATAATAAAATGTAATAAATAATTATTTCAATAGCTACTTCTGGGCTTAAAGTAAATTAAATCATTAAGCTACTTAATGCAAAAACGAAAATTTTCTTCATTACTTAATTTTAACTTTTTTAAGATATATTTACTTTTTTTTTCTTTGCTACTTAGCAACTTATTTTGAGCAAAAAGCTCATCTACTACATACACAATATGAAATATAAAATTTCATGTGTCATTAAAAATGTCATAAAAGAGGAGAAAATGGAAAATTTTCATAAAGAAAAAGACAACAATAGAAGTAGAAAAAAAGACTAGCACCATGCTGCTGTGATAATCATTATCACAAGAAATTTTCGCAGTTTTTAGCTAGCATAAAAATTGCTCCAATGACACTTTACTCACACATGAACATATGTACATACATATATGCGTATGTATGTGGAGAGATAGGTTTTGTTGTCCAGGACAACCATCAGATAGACTTACACAAATCCAACACACAAAAAAAGAAAACCATAATTGCCGCATTAAGCAAATAACGCTTTGCTGGCGTCCTTCCTCAGTAATTGTCCTCGAATTTCGTTTGCAGGATGAAAAGAAACATAAAGGATAAAGCGAGCTAAAATGGTAAAAGAGAAAGGATTGTGTCAACCTGAGCTAAGATGAGTTGTTGACTAAGTTGATTCCACTTGTTTTAGTTTTATCAGAGCTTAACTTCTTTCTTGGATGGCCCTATTACAATTACAAGCCAAATATGAATGTAGTGTTTCCAAGACATAGCTATGCATAAATATATCTTTATTTTATGCTCTCTTATCGTTCTTCATTCTGTGTCTTAAGCGAACAGGTCCTTGTTTCCCTTATTTGGGCTCCTCACTCAATTTGTTTTGTATGTATTTGTGTGTGTGTGGGTGTGTGTATATGTTTGCGTTGCGGGCTAATTAAAACAACCATTTTATATCCTTGTTTCCCAGAGAGGAGACAGCAAAGAAACACAAGGAGAGTCGAAGATAAACGCAACGCTATCAAAAGTGAAAACTGAAAACTTGACTTTTTTAATGTGCAAAAGTTTTTTGTGTGTGTGCAATAAATATAGAGCACAACGCTACCAAGTTGCGAGGATTTGTTTTCCCCTTTTCTTGGCATAACCAAATACAAATTCTCCCATTTTCCTACCGTATATCTATGACATGAAAGAGTTAATTCAAGTTACCGCCAGTCTAGGGACAGCTTTTCACTGTAGAGTTTATTTTTTCCATAGTATTTATCCATATCATCATATAAATTTAGGAAATAAGCTGAGTTTATTGGCGAAACAACATGGTAAAACCAAGCACCTGGTATATATCGTAGTTAAAGCACCTTACAAAATAGAAGTTATTCATCGATTTCTTCGTACCAGCCGCCTACACGAGGAAAATGGTCTTATTTGTCATTTGTTTGTGTGTAACTACTATGGAACAGTCAAGAAACGTGAACTTAACATAAATACTGTTATTTCAGGTTTGGCATTTATAACTAAATCACTTTGTATGATTGTTTTAACACTTTAAAAACCGTATATTCATTTATTTACTTATACAACTTTGCAAACTTTGGCAAATACTTTTCATAACACCGACTTTCCAAAACAAGAAACGCTGACAAATTGCGGGTGGTCGGCGGCAACTTCACCCGCTCACGAAAATTCGGAGAATTTTTCAGAGAATCTGAAGCCAAAAATTAAAATATTTTCTTAATCTATACACTATAGTGCAAAATGTAGACTAGAATCAAAAAGTTACGTTTTTTTTCTACTCATTGTTTTTTTTCTTAACGATTCTAGTCTTCTTCTTGGGGAAACATTCTGAGAACATGAGTAAAAGCACTAACCATAGAATACATAGATGGGACAAACTCATGATTTTTTGATTGCAAACGCTAGCCTAGTCATGGAACCCCAGAGAACTTCGGGAAAACCCGAATTCTCGAAGAATAATATTCTTTCCACAGGGGCATATCCTATTCGCATTGCCGCTGTTTTGTCGAAAATGAAAAATTTTGGTCGAGCGAGCTATTGAAATGCGATGTTGTACAACTTCACGTCGCACACACACTACGAAGCCTGAGCATGTACAGACGAGTGTACACATACATAGACAGAACGAAATCACAAGCGACATAGACCTGCCTTCGTCGTTCTGTAGTCTGTGCTAGACTGAAAATTTTTCGTAGCTGCTTGGCCCTCTCCCCACTTTACGCTCTTATTGAGAGTACGAGCGTTCGGGTTTTCCCAAAGTTCTCTGGGGTTCCATGACTTGGCTAGCGTTTGCAATCAAAAAATCATGAGTTTGTCCCATCTATGTGTTCTATGGTTAGTGGTAAAAGGTTTCAAGGTCAGAAGGTCACTTCGAAAGACGTTGTTTTTGCCGTTTCAGCTCAGCCCATTTGATATAGCTCCATTCAACGGTCCATAACTTTCGAAATTTTTAATGTTTTTACAACACATATATACATATTTTCATCAGCAGCAGTCAAATAAAAGATCTTTAGCTAGCAAATTTTATAATCTGAATTTCCTTAGAAAACGTATATTAGTTGAAATTTCTTATTTATATATACGAAATATTAATATTCCATATTATTTATAGAATAACCAGAAATTATCATTCACATCACAAATATTTTTTCCTTTGAAATCACAAGTAAGTATGGATTTTGTTTAAAGAACATGGTTAGCAAGACCAGACATACTTGTATATGTGTACTTACTCATTTATTATTAAAAATAAAAAAAAAAAAACAATTCTATACTTCTTACCATTGGCCTGCTACGCTATCTTATTACATGGAACATGGCGAATGAAACAAGGCGGAGCTCACACCGGCTAGCCAATCGTTATTAAGAAAAGCTTTACTCCTGTCTATCAACACATTGATATTGACATTAGAAATTCACAATTTCTTACATATGTATGTATTTGAGTCACAAATTAATATTAATTTGAATAGTGTAAGAACGACTAATGTTTAATACTTTAACATTTTTCAATAAAAATCCCAAATAAATCTCAAATGCTGCCAATTTCCAAAAATATTTTTTTACGATAAGTTTTTCAAAAGACTTTTTCGGAAAACATTTGATTTGGTTATTTCTTTTTTTAATTTTGATTAAATTGCCACAACAAAATAAAATTTAAACTTTCTACTTATAATTGGCAAAACTGTGAGTCTATATACCAAATTTGGAGGCTTCCATTTCCATACCATTTCACCATATGAGTGCATAAACATTCTCGGAATTTGTCTTTAAGGGGAATATTCATCAAATCAACACAAGGAATTCCCCATCTTCTGCGTGTTGTTTACATCCGCTGAAAATATTTATATACATAGGAATAGTTATATGGGAAAATATTTCTGTTTAGCATAGTCTTGACATTCTCTTCACAATCAATTTGATAAGGTGTTTATTAACGGATTTCAAGATCGATAATACTGTTTGTTTCCTAATTTTTGTTATGGAAATAAGATGTCAGATAGCGTGATGGTTGTCCAAAACATGAAGATGGAATTTTTAGAGTTTTGTTTCTACACACCAAAAATCAATATTTGAATAAAAATTTCCTGAGTATAAATTTCAGTTGACTGGTTTTCAAAAAGACAAATCAACTAAACCCAAAAGGTTTGTTTTAATGGGAAAATAATTTTCTAAACATATTAATATTATTTTTACAGAACAAAACAATGCATTCTTATTTGTTATTGTTATTGTATAAGTATGCATATTTAATCAAAGTGATAAGAATTTTATATAAAGGCACAAGATTCAAAGTCATGCTTCAGTATTTCTTTGAATTTTAACTGAGCAACAGCGGTCTTTCTTCTCTGCTTCTTTTCTATATTAAAAAGTAAAGCATATTCTCCGAAATATGGATAAAGTTTATACGAAGCAGGCTAATGAAACAGTACAACTTCAACTCCAATGCGAGTATATCAACAATTTGGATGATGAAGAGAAGATCTACATAGAATTAGCAAAACTGACATATGATTTTGTCAAAGACGAGAGTCTTTCGCAACGACAACACTTTAAATTTTTGTTCAATTTTTTGAACGATCTTTTCACTCGAATTAATAAGATGATTTTGTTGTCAGAGACTAAAGAACGAACTCAAAGACTAAATGAGATTAAAAGTCTTATACAAAGCAAACAATTTAATCTCCTATCAACATTGGGTAATGTAAGCAAACAACCGCCTCAAGTTTTAAAATTAAACACAGAGTTTGAAGTGATATTTCAATGTCCATACTTGGATGAGAATCAAGACGAAGAGTACCAAGTAAATTGCATTTTAGTATCGGGTATGTTGGAAAATCTTAAGTTTGTTAATATGTAATCCAAAACTCCAAAATTCGAAGGTAATCAATTTCAAGAAATACAAGAAAATTGGCATCTTGAGAGTCCAATCCCATACTCAAGCAGTGGGATCCTAGAAAATTCCTGTGGAATATTAAAGAATCAAAATGGTCAGCATAGTGCAATCTTCAGCCAGTTGAGATTAACACGAGGCAAACAAACAAAATTTGCATTGGATGAAAAGTTTGCCCTTTTCTTTTATGCAACAATTCGAATTGATAATCAACCGATACGTATTTGGAAGATATCCAATCCAATCGTTGTGATATTCCATGCAAATCAGGAGTGCTTGGCACAGAGCACAATTTGGTGGGACACCGAATTTCCTGACACACCGCGAGAGTTCTTTTCAGTTAAAGATGTAGTGAAGTGCGATGCGGTAGCCGAAAAGTTGGCCAATTATGCGGATGAATATACTCGAAATTTTTTGGACAACAATAACATAGATTTTATTCGTAAGTCTCGAAGTTTATGGTAATTTTTTGAACGTGTTTGAAAAATTGAGACCTATTATTTACAGGTGAAAAACTTAAGATAACCGCCGGCGGCGATTACATTAGTTTTAAAAAATTTAGCCGAGAACTCTTACCAGGATGCGTATTTACATTTTGGGAATGGTTTTACAATATATTGAAGCTTTTAGAACCCCCGCACAAAAATCATGATGAAATTTATTATATAACACTGGATGATTCTGTGCCTGGTTTGTGGGAACGAGGTCTCATAACCGGTTTCGTTAGCAAGGAAAACTCCCAAAAAATGCTTCAGGAACAACCAATTGGAACATTATTGATACGTTTCTCCGAAAGTCAAAAAGGTAAGAAATAGATGTAACCAAAAAGGAAAGTAATTTCAAACCTTTTCTCTTACTCTTTCGTAGGCTCCTTGCATTTCGTTTATAAGAATACTTACAATTCTATACAAATGTTTGCACCATGGGATCAATGGCACCTAAAGAGAATGAATATGGCAGCTACGTTAGGACAATTGGAAAAAGCTCAATATTTGTATTCACCTCACATGGGTCTTCAAAAACTTCATCATGTATTGTATTCATTCCGCGACATATCGAAAATGAAAACAAAAATATGCAATACAAGTTTTGGAACATGGAGAACTCTTTTTTTCTTGGTTTAAAAGGTGGTAAAACGAAGTCTTAGCCGTTCAGTATATAATTGAAAATTATTTAGTAAAATACCAAGACTAACTTTAATAATTTATTTAGGAGTATAAAACAAACTTTTTAAACTATTTCAAATATATGTAATATAACATGCCTTTATACATAAAACTAGTCTAAGATGAAAAGGTGATTCGTTCAGATCAGCACGAACGAAGGCAGCAGAGTAATCAAAATTTGTATTCCCTGCATACTTAGTAGAAGTATATGAGTATATTTAAGTCGCTGAAATGTATATTAGAAACATCGGCATCTCCGACTTATGACTATTCGAAATAGAGAGAGAGAGAGAGAGAGTGAAGATAAATTATATTGAGAGCTTAAGAGTTAGGGTACAATCCAAGTGTCATACCACTTATTCATTTGTGAGAACGTTTAATGAGATTAAAAGTATATTTCTTGGAAAAAAATAAAGTGATAAGTACGTTTCCAAAAATATTAATGAATTTATTTACTCGTTAACTGTCTAGGTTATACCCTGCAAAAATGATATAACTAGGTTTCTGCTAATCAAAAATATAATTACTATATGGGGTCAGCAATGATTTGGACTTTATTTTCAATATATTTGTGTAGGGTATACAAAAGCAACGTCAATATTTAACTGGAAAAAATTATGCACTTGTTTTCTGGTTTAATGTGGGAAAATTCGTATGAATGAATATGAAATTTTGATAACACTTTACATGAATTAACTAATGAATCATTTATAAAAATTTAAATTGTTATATTATGTTCGGTCACTCTGTGAAATGCTGCTGAGTAGGCAGATAACAGTAGAAGAGTCGCAGAGGCAGATTTTTCTGGAATTATCAGAGAATTGAGAGCATGAAATTCGACTTGAAGATCGTTTTTAAACTACAGACAGTCGTGACTCTTACCATTCGCTGAGAGACTTTCAACAAAGTCGCACGTCGAGGTTAATCGTTAAGGGTATTAGTTTTAAAATTGTGTTAAAATTGTCAGCATAATAAAGCTGAGCAATCAATTTCTTACAAAATCAAAGTAATACTGATTATTTATTTGTATAATATTTATTCCTGCGAATTAAGTGTTTTATATGAATTTATTGATTAAATTAAATACTGTAAATATAGATGAAATTAAATAATTTTGTGGAATGTTTACGAGATTTGAACTAAACATTTATTCAAGTCCGAAACAATATATAGAAAGGGTCGATAAGTTTAAGCTCTAAATAAACATATTCCTAAATTGAGTATACCCAATCTCAACTCCCAACCTCCAATTGACACCGATCTCACTGACCTAACACATTATTGTTGACTTGCTCATTAGTTAAGTTCATGGGATGGTAGAATTTCAGAGTTTGAAAACCTAAAACTTCTATGAAAGTACATAGCTGCCAGGGTATAGAAATTGCGGTGTACGAAAAGTGTCTTGAATTTCTTTCTTCTTATTGTTTTCCTCTTGGTTCTTTTTTTGTGTTCATCATTGGACACATAAAAATTTGTCGCATCAAATTGCGTAGTCATCTTAAAGGCTGCGGGGACTTTAATAGTTGGTTTATACTCGAACTGCTGACATGAGTTTGGCTTTTGTGTCCCAAGCAGGTTGATTTATGCGTTGGCCAGAATGCAAAAAATAACACAGTCAAGTGCATGGCAAACACTTGGCCCTAGACGCCGCAGCTAACCTTCCATCTTCCTTCCTTCCTTTCTTCCTTCCCTGCCTGCATCCTTCCTACCATTCTTAGTTTCTTCCCTATCCCTATGGTCTGTATGTACTTATACTTACTTGGCTTTTTTGTAATTTTTCACATAGGCTTGGAGCATGAGTTTGGGTCGAGGGGCAATGGAAATGCATAAAAAGCCAGACAGCTGAGCATAAAATATTGTTGTTATATGAAAAGCAGCCTCGTACTGGCTGGTTGTGGATACAAAAGGAGCTGCATTGGCTGACTCTGTCTGGGCGCGAATGCTTTGAATGAAAAATGAACTGCTTGGCAAAGTGTCGTTGCCAGTTTAGTTAGGCTGCGTTTTGCTCAGTCATGGCTGGAATGGAAGCAATAGCAGATATTACGTATACGCAACGTCGTTGGCCAGTCGAAGAGCAAGCAATGAAATTCCCATAGAAACTTGCTTCGTTTGACTGGTAAATGTTTGATAAGAAGCCAACGAACACAAAGCTATTGATAGACGAACAAAAAGTTTGTGCGGTATAAATTGAGCCAAGGAAAATGCACAAAAGTTGTGTATAGGGAAATGTTAGATTCTTTTTTCTTTTCCAATCTGAATAGAAATGAAGAATGAAGAACGAAGAAGAAACATTTTTAACAAAGAAAAATATTAAAGTTGAAGCAATAATTATTATATATAACTAGACATAACATATATTCTCCTTTCCCCAGCTAATCACACCACTTGCTTTTCCCTATGTGCTCGTAGCATACTTCTTGTTGAGAGTTTTTGCGATTACTTAGCTCATTTCTGTTTAATATAACGCTTAATGCGTTTACACAATAACCATGCGTTCCCACTGCATCATTTAACGTCCTCCACATACATTGCTAATGGCCTTATAATTACTGTCCACGTCCATGTCCGACGAAAACCAGAAACCAGAAAACTTTTCTCCCAAGTAAATAGAACAAAAATTACCAACACAAAATACATAAAAATGCAGCGGGTTTCATTAAATGCTTAAAACCAAAAACAAAAAAATGTTTTGCTTTTCTCTCAAGATGCTTTTTGCTTTAGTTTCTTTTTCATTTTTGGCAACTGTTTATTTCTGTCTATTTCGAAGTTCTCTCCCCTCTCTCTTAAGCCCAAAAACACCAAGACCAAATAAAGTCAACATTGCCGCTGCTGCTGTGAACAGCTTTTAGCGGCGAAACGGAAGTGCGTCGACGATACCAAAAGATGAGAATTTCGGTATCCTTGGAGTCGCATAAACTATGCAAAAGCGTCTCGCGTTTAGAGCTTAGCATTTTATGGTAACAGCAACAAAAAGAAGAGATAGGGAAGGAGAGAGAAAAAGAGATAGAGGGAGAGAGAGAGAGAGAGTGTGTGAGAGAAAACTTTCAAATAAGAAATATGACTTTGGTGAAGAAGAAAACTATAGTGAAAATTTGCTGTCTCCATTTTTTTTTTCTCTTTTTCTTTTTGATCTATGAAAAATTCGTTGAAAATTTTACTCATGGAATACACAAAACTTTGCTCACAACACATATAAAAATTCCTTTATTCATACACACATATGAATGTGTTATACATATTTATCTATGGTAAAGAAAATAAGCTCCATTTAAATATTTCATCTAATGCTGAAGCAGCAGTTTAAATACAACATTTATTTTTGCAAAGCAGTCGACAGGTGTAGCAATGAATTAATCATTTGAAAATACATGTAATCTAATATTTTCAAGAGTCATAAATAGTATGAAAGATATAAAAAAATCTTTGTAAATACACTCGGTTTTCCTTAATTGATGTGGAATACTTTTAAAAAGGCTGCAAAGAAATTTATAACAAAAATATATTTTTGATGAAAGTCTTGTGATGATAGAACTTTATAGTTCTGTATTGAAAATCTGCTTACCTTGCTGGTTAAATGAAAGATTTGAAATTGAGAATGTAAAAGCTACTCTAAATTTTATGGCTAAACTCCAGATACTGCTTCAAGGAAGTTTTATTAGATTTACAAAATTTAATTTTGTGTTTAGTCAAAAATATCAAAAAATGTAAGCCTTTAAATACTTTATTGTTGAATATATTCTTAATTATAATTGCTTCAATCGTGAAAGGTTTTTACAAATAAGTCCACGATTCCTTTAATCCGCACAAAAGAATAATACACAAATTTGACCACTACGTTGGGCAACAACAGAAACAAACTTAGCTGGCAATGAATAACAGATTCAATACCCATTAGTTTATTCATTATTGGTTTTCAGAGGAAGAAAGTTTTCATAGATAGCTACATCAAAAGAATGTACTAATAAAACTAACTAAAAATTATTTACACCAATGGTTTAAATTCTACTTCTATGCTTTTTAATGCATCTCAGCGAATAGATATAATCTCCATTTTAAAGTAGAAGATATCTAAGAAATGCAAAGAAAATTACCACAACTTGTTTCACTGCATGGTTAGTTAGAGTGCAGTTTCCTTTTGCACATTTTGCATTTGTAACAACATGCATAATATATATAAACATATATATGCATATATTCAGCATATATATACACACACAAACGGAAGACCCACACGACAATTTGCATTTCCGGTTGATAGTTTTGTACTCCTTTTGGGAGATTTCATTTCACATTGTGAGTAGTTGCTTGTTTTTCCTATTCTGACTCTTCTTTAAAGACAAAGTAAACAATGGGACAAACAATGATGCACCAAAGTCAACAAAGCCAAACAGTTTTTAATTGAACATTGTGCCAATCGAGCGTATCCAATAGATTGGGCTCTCATGTCTCCTGTCTATCTGCTCTGTATATGGGACTGCAAAATTAAACGAAACAAAAAGCAATGGAATTCCAGCATGTGAGCACTTTTCATGCATATCTGCAATACAATACATTGAGGATAAAGTGGGAATAAAGATTTTCAGACAATAGTGAAGCTCTTTACTACCTATTGAGAGCTTCCAAAAGCATCAAATCTTATATCTTTACTGAATAATTAACTCTGAATGGTTTAGGAACAATGCACTAGTCTTAAAACAGTAACCTAATACTTGTCTCCTTTCTTTTTAATTATGCTGACAATGTAAACTTAAAGAGCAAAACGAAAAGTGAAATAGTTAAAGTAACAAAAAGAACCCAACGGATCTTCCTAATAGGTCCCATGACTAATCAAATAATCCGTCTTGTAAATTTTGTAAAAATGTAATATTGTAAATTTTGAATGTAACGTTATTCATCGCATGTAAATATCACCTGTGATCTATTGTTTTTTCCCTTTAATGTAAAGCTAGATTAAGTTGCCACTGAAGGTATCAGAAAACTAGTTTAAACCAAATATACAAATTTTTAATAAAAAAAATAAAAAAACAAAAAGAAATTAAAGCTTAAAAGATGTTTTTTTCAATATGTAAATTTAATTTATACGCCTAGCTATAAACTCTTGCAGGCAAACGATTCATTAGTATTTATTAAAGCTGGTCGATATTTTTTTTTAATAGGAATTTTAGTTGAATCAGAGTATTATTTTTTATAAATATGTGATTGTGCAGTTGAAATAAAGGAACAGATTAACCACTAACTGTTTGTCAATACATCTCTTTCCTTATTTTTAGAAACAAATGCATAATTATGATGGCTCTCATAGTCTTTTCTAATTTCTGTTGCTTCCAAATGACATAAACATTAATGTGTTTAAAATTGGACAAAATTAATTAGATTGTTTTGATTAATCGTCTATTTTTAATTATCTTCGACTAATCGTGTTTAGTAATGGCTCACCTTCAATTAATTGCTTGATTAAATAATCGATTAGTTGCCATCAGTAGATATCACAATGGTTATGTGTGAAAGTTTTTCATCAAAGTTGAAAAATGCATCTCTATAATTTTTCGCTTAAGTTTCTAAAAATTGAATTGGCTACAAATTTTGGGAAAACTTCAAACTTTTATCTACCTGTTTGGGATATTTGTATCAAAATGTTAAAAAATGGCTAATTTGGATTTCCAAATGCTTTCTGCCTCGTAGGTTGCCAATGTTGAAAAATTTAAATTCAAAGCTTACAATTAGTCATAAAATTCGATCTTCGATTCGAAAAGATAGCAGAACTAAATAATTTACAATTCAAAATAAGTATTTAGAAAAGTTAGACTTTTTTGGATTTTGTAACCAAATTAGACTAAACATACTTATAAAAGAGATGAGTTTTCACGAAACCATAAACTATAATTCAAAAATCTTGATGACATGTTTATAATTTTTATCTCATTTGGCTCTAATAAGCTATAGGAAATACATCTTGGCTTTCGAAATGTTACTCTTTGTTCGCATATTCGAAAGATTCAATTGATAGATTTTAAGCTCTTGTTTTGTGTAACTTAAATCAGATTTCATTTGACCATTGTGACGACAAGTAAGGTGAAGTTCTCCCCCTCACTTTACCATTTTATTGCTGATGATGATGATGATGACGATGCGGCGGGTGGTCTGGTCCAAATCCTGAACCTGGCATTGCCACACACAATGGGCACTAACTAACTCCGCTGTCTGATTTGAATGTAATGGCTTTGGTTTTGCGCTTTGACAACGTTGACAAAAAAAAAAACAACAAAAAAAATTGAGAAAGAATGGAAAAAAAGCAGTTACAATTTGCGCATAGACCTCAATCAGTTGTTGTTTTGGGCCAAGTTGCCCTTTGACTCTTTTTCTACTTTATTTTTTTTTTTTTTGGTGTGGTTTTTATGGCTGCTTATTGGTTTTCTCTTTCTCTCTCTATTTCTCTGCTTTGTTATTGTTTGAATTTTTGCAGGTGGGCCAAACCAACAAATTTTATGAGCTTGTTATTGTTGCCGGCCACGCCTTTTTGTGGGTAAGTGTGCGTGTGTGTGTTATACGTGTGTGTGTGTCTGTGTGCAGTCAATAAAGTTGGCTTTTATGGCATTGTGTATTGTTGTTGTTTCTGCTACCGCTGGTCAGTCTCCTAATTGGAAGTTCTAAATTTCATTGTTTGGCTTTTAAGCTTCAATTGTTTGCGGTTAAAATGGTCATAAATATTGAGTGGGGTGGCCCTTATTTCTATCCTTCCTTCTTTTTTTTTGGCAAGCATTGGTCAATCAATCGAATGCCGCACAATTCATTTCAAATGAAAAAACTAAGAGAGAGAGAGAAAGGGAGAAATGAGAAAACGCTAAAGCATTTCCCAATTTGCCTGCCTAATGTAAATCAATTGACCTCGTATTAAAAACTTTAAGACCCACAAATTGTCTGAACTCGCTGAACTTTTCTTAACTTTTTGAACTCGGACTCGGCCATTGCTTTTTGCTATTAGCGTAGAAAAGTCAACAATTTAACACACACACATAGATACACACACACACAGTGATCCAGAGACGTCCCGGTCTGCGCTAACACTTCAAACCAAAGTAATCTGAAAGTAAGAAAAACTTTTCAATTTGTACCAAGGCCTCTGTGCTCTGTGTGCCTTGTGACTTGTTCCCTATTCCTTGTTTCCTTATTCCTTGTGCCTTGTGCCATATGCCTGGGAGTGGAAGATTTTGCGTTTGATTCGTAAGAAAAATGTACACAGCCACTTGGACTTCCGACAACCGACCACAGAATGCAGACCAAGGCACGCAAATTCTGTTTGCCCAAGTGTAATTTCTTAAGTAAAAGGTAAACACTTTTAGCGCGAACGACCCCATCGACCCCCCCCCCCACCGCACTCTATTTCCAATTCCAAAGCCCCAATCTAACCAAGCAGGCTGATGGGGTGGTGGTGGGGGTGGTGCCAGAGTAATGCCAACTTTAGCGCAATGCAAATGACAGAGGGAACTGACATCAATGGCAAGTGGCATGAAAGACGTTGGGCAAGTGCTCAAACTATTTGCAGTTCAATTTGCGCTTTGCCACGGAAATGGCAAATAAAAAAAACATTTTTAACCAGATTTTACAACAATACGAATCACATTACAAAATCACAAAATGGCAGAGCATTTCCATAGTGTAATGCTTGTACCACTTTTTGAGGCCTTGTTAAAAGCAGTTTTCCCATTAAACCTTAAACTCCAATACAACAAAAAAACAAAAAGCAACTATTAATGAACATATTTCCAACAAATTTAGTTAAAAAAGGAGATTAACTTGCTGTCCAAAGAATTGAAGGCAATAAAGTTTATTCATTTCTGTGAAAGTTTTCAATACGGTTATCTAAATTTCAACAGTTCAATGAATAAGTAATTATAAGCTCAAATTCTTGTAGTGCTTTACTTATTTTCTAATAGCCAATGATTAAATCTTAAGTAAAAATTAAAGGCATCTTCTAATGCCAATTTGAATAATTCTTTTTTTTTATTTCTTTAAAAAGATTAAATTTGTTCCTACTTTCCCATGTATAAAAATGTTATTCTGCATTAAATATTACCGATTAATATATTTCAAACGATCAATTGACAACGGTTAGTAATGTGGAAAACATTTTTTAAGCTAATTGTCAGGCAATAAGTAATATAATAACTATGACTATTTTTAGATACATATATTTTTGTAGTTTGTTCAGCAATGAAAAATAATCCATGTCATTGTAAATGAAATTTCGTTACATATATTTTGATAGATTTATGTATCTCTGACATGAGATAAATTTTGTTAATTTCTTCTTAAAACTTTCTGTCGATTTCAGTCAATTATGCACTGATCAAAAATTGCTTACAATGTAATCTAAACTGCCAACAACAAGCAAGAAACAAGATACTCACATTGTGAAATAGATTTATTTTGTATGCCTCACTTAAATATACAACATTCAATGAATTTTCAATTAACTTTGATTGGCACTTTTCCTTACACACTTCAGTAGGCAGCCTGGACAGTCTGGTTTGACTTGACTACTTTACCCCTCTCTATCTCTCTCTCTCTCTCTCTCTCTCTCTCTCTCTCTCTCTCTCTTTCCCTTTCCCTATGTTTCTCTCTCTGTGCTATGTCCTGTGGTTGGAATGGAGAACAGGACACAGAGCTCAAAATGATAGACTGGTACACTTGAGAATTGAGAGATGCAAAAATTGCCCAGGAAATTTGTATACAAATTTGTATATATAAATATGCATTTATTTATATATGTATGTACATATATATTTTATACTCACAAACAATCTTGGTTTTGTTATTTGCTTGGCTTAAGTAAACGACAGGAAGGCATGTCAAATACTTGTCTGATGGCTAGCATTGCTTTTAGATTAATATACATTTGTAAATGTATTAGTTTATTTATATATGTCTATGTATGTAAATTGTATTCTTACAATGAAACAAAGGCAAATAAAGGCAGAAATTTTATATAGCTATCACATGGTCATATCTACCCATAATTTTATAGTTTGCCTATCAGAAATTAATACAATAATATCGTGTATCAACAAATTCGACTTTTGAATCTCATATTTATTGCATTCTATTCTCTAATTTAATCTCCAATTTGCTAAGGTAATAAATGCTTAAGGCCCTTTTGCAGCTTATTATTAAAGAGTTCATTGGCAGATCATTTGACAGGCTTTTCATAGCAGCTGACAATTAGTTTTTCTTAACCCCAAAAAAAACAAAAACAAAACTGACACTTTAGTTAAAATTCAAATTTATTTGATTTCCAATTTAATTACAAAGTTTAATACATGATACGAGGTTGTCAATTTTAAGACTTTTAGGCTTTGGTTGGAATCAAACTTAATTAAATTTGTAGTTTAGATAATAATGTTATATTTATTGAGCATTAATAATACAATTAATGCCTAATGATTTTTATAATCAAATTGGGAATATCAAGATAACTAAAAATTATATAAAATTATGGTATAAATAAATGTTAAATTATCATGAATATTCAATATACAATAACAATAAAGAGTACAAGAGCTATACATATATATTGCAGTATAGAATTGGCTACAAAAAAGTTGGACTTATCTAGTGCCTAGAGTTGTAAATACAGAGGATAGTTGCTCTTTGCTTTTTAATGGCAAAAATTGCAAGGTTATAGAAAATTTTAAGCTTAAAATAAAACATATTTCTGGTTTTTGTGGCCAGACAAAGAGTCTTTTTTTCTCCTTTTTGTATGAGTTACTTAATTGTTCACGCTTCAAGTTCATCTAAGCTGTAGAAAAATTGGCACACAAATGCCAGCAGCAATCAAAATGCAAAGCTGTAAATAGGCAAGAAAAAAAACAAAAAACAAAAATAAACCGAACAAAAAGAAAATCACAAAAAGCCCAGGAAAATGTGAAAAATGGGAGTGAAAAATTGCTAGGCACAAACAAACTACGACACGCTTGGCAAAAGGCTTATTAAAAACGCATAAAAGAAAACGTCACGTTTACAAAGCATAGGCCCACACACACACACACACACACTCACAGACACACCTACTGTACATACATATAAACATAGCTGCACATACGTATGTACACATGCCGCCTAGGCCACTGCCATGCCTCCTACACATGAACCCCATGCATGAGGCACTCGGGCGCATAAATCCGCGCTAAATGAGTTTAACACTTGGCTTAATAGTTTGGTTTTTATGAAAAGGAAAAATAAAAAAAAATAAGAAAAAACGAACCAAAGAGAAAACGATAGAGAGAGTTTGAGGTGGGGTAGAGTAAGGGAAACGACCATGGCTAGAAAAACGTCATGATGGAAAAAAACAAGAATTTTCCACAGCATACTTTTATGCGCAATAGAAAACTTGCAAATCGCTTTTTGTTTTCATTGCAGCGCGGGCACACAGCAGTCCGCCTTTGAGCTTTTAACTTGGCTTAGTTTGTTTTTTTCTCTCTCTCTCTCTCTCTCTCTCTGTCTCTCCCTTTACCCCTTATACTCTTCTTTTCTCCCTTCTGTCTCTCCCCCTTTCTGTGCATGTGAGCTTGTGTGCAGTTTTGTTTTTATTTCTATTAGCAGACTGGTTGGTCGACTGGCTAAATGAAAAGTTGCTAAAGCCTGAGCAGGCAAGATGATGCAAATGAAAAAGTAAAAAAAAAATGAATATAAAACCATAAAAATGGAAAAAATCATTTTCCACTGAGCGAGGCGAATATGCTGCAGCCGGATCCAAGGCAAATTATTGTTTGCCTAAGGTTGCAAAACAAACTTTTGATATTAGGATTTAGGATAACAATGCATCGGTTCAATTTCGATTATTGTCAATCAAATGTCGACAGACCTAGAATTGTAGAAGGAGTATATTAGATTCAAGAGACTTAACAGTTTTATACATTTTTTATATTTCTGGTCAATGAAGTGTACAATATTCAGCGCCAACTTCGACCGCATCCAAGTTTGTAAATCCTTGCAACTGTTTTGGTAACTCTTTCCCTATATAAAAAGGCCATATCTACGGTATAGGGCGCTATTTTCATTAAGCATAATGCAATATGAATACAGGATCCATAATAAAGAAACACCTGTATTAATTTGTCAGGAAAATTTAAAGGACCGTGTTCTCTACAGGATCTGAAGTTTGACCTGAACTATCTTCTGAATTCGTCCCTGTTTGTAATAAAATGTTAGATAACTCATTTACAATAAACTATTACAACAAATATTATTATAATAAGCCTAAATACTTATTTTTCTTTTAAGAAGATGTACTATTTTCAGTCCATCCTTATTGGCCAACTTAGATTGTTCCTTCTGGAAAGGGTACCAAAACATATTTTTAATTTCAACATTCTTGTAAGGCTTGCCAATTTTTATTCGTCTTTTTTAGATGCACTTCCCAACTTGTTTAGCGTTTAAGATTCAAGAATTCTTCAGCAAGCAGCAGACTTGCCGATAGAACTTAAGGGTCCTTTAAATACAGACAACCATCTTACCTTTTTATGTTGCCGTTGTAATAATCTACTTTTAAACATTTACCTCGATCCGGCTTCAATGCAAAGTTTCAATGTCTTTAAATTGAATTCGATTAAAACGACAATTTAATGGTTTAAGTCGATTCCATTATTCTTTCTTCTGGTACAATTTCTAAAAACTTAGTATGAATCTCTCGCTCACCTGCTAAATTCATCAAACAAAACCTCTTAATCATTTGTTAATTCTAAGAATCAGCACAGATACAACAGATTTGATTCGTAAAATATTTTGTTAACCTTCATGAACGAATAAATTGTGATAGAAATACATATTAAGTAAAGAAATTTGTATTAAAAGATATTCTCTGCTTAATGCAAGTATTGTATTAGTGCAGCGAAGACAATGGTAATCATTTTTATACCATACACCCATAGGGTGTAATGTCGCCAAAATGTATGTAACAGGCAGAAGGAAGCATCTCCGACCCCACAAAGTATATATATTCTTGATCAGGATCAACAACCGAGTCGATCTAGCCATGTCCGTCTGTCCGTCCGTCCGTCTGTCCGTATAAACACCTAGATCTCGGAGACTGTAAGAGCTAGAGCCACCAAATTTGGTATGTGGACTCGTGTAGTATGTAGAGTGATCAAGTTTATTTCAAATTTTTGCCACGCCCCTTTCCGCCCCCGCAATTTTAAAAAAGCGTTTATCTCAAAAACTATTCCAGCTAGAGACACCATATTTGGTATGTATATTCGCTTAGTAAATGCACACATTTTGTATGTGTAAAAATTTGCCCACGCCCACGCACACATTTGAAAAACTTGATTGTCTTCCGTATTTTTTTACCTTATGCAATCAAATTTGGCACACTAAAATTTAATACCAATATCTAGCAAAATACCAAATTTGATCAAAATCGGACAAAAAACAGTCGAGTTATGCATATAAACGTTTTTCCATAAGGCCGGAGTTGGCCGTTGGCTGGTGGTGGCGCTAGGTTGCTCGTATGATTGAGTGAGCGAGATACTAAGATATGCTTGTAAAAAGCATGTGAAAATGCATTTGTTTAATAAAGTTGAAATATTTGATTTACTGGTGTATGGTATATCTAAGTCGGCGAGACGACTTACTTACTTCATTTAAATTGTATTTAATGTTTTATTGAAATCTAACGTGCTCCCTTTGTATAAATTAGCTTGAAATAGCTATACCCTTGTAGAACTCCGTATGTTAAGAATGTAAAGAGCAGAGCATAGAGAAACCGTTCATGTTTACTTGTTTATTATTTATTTGTTAACAAAGTTCCGTTTTTAACATGTGTGTTTATTTTTAGGAAATATTTTTAATAATCATTAAATAAAAATGTATTTATTCCACATGTATCTATATGAAGAGTATCTATTCGAAAAACAATCTGGTCCCCTTGCAATAAAAACTTGTATTTCAGATCTACTCTTTGGGTTCGACAAGTTCCCAAAACTGAATTTAGTTTTAAATATAGTATTTAAATAGTTAAGTCACATAATCATTTGACCATTTGAATGTTTGGTGTATTTAACTATTTAAAATATTAAATTTTATCAACGAAACACACAGAGAAGCACACGTGGCTCAGGTTTGGGCAGCATGTGGCATGCAGTAGTTAATATTTCACAAGCTTTTTACTTTCAACATAATTACAGTTGTGGTGGTGTCTGCCAAGCAAGGCACGCGGCCAGGTTTTTGGGCTTCAGGCACTTTGAAAAACTATTTGCGCATAGATACACACACATACACACACACACAACATACACAGACATACTCACACGCTTATGCAATGTAGATACACACAGACACGTTCACACATACATTATTTAGTATAGCACTTGGACAACATTAACGTATGTAGCAAAGCGCTGAGTGCTGCGGCAGCTTAGGATACGCCTTGCTAAACACACTAACACATATACACACACATGCACACGTGGACTCATGGACTGCACCTGCTGTGCATATTTTGCCAGCTAATACATATATAATTTTTCACTGCCTTTCCAGTTTTTCTTTATTCCCCAAACTCGCCGCACACCCCGCACTCTCTTATGTATTTTATTGGTTGCCTCACAGTAGCTGGCTGCACTTTTATGCCATAATGTCCTTGGTTAGGTCGCTTCTCTTTCCATCCTGTTTGAGCAGTTTTTTTTTTGTAATATTGTTTGCCTTTAGCTACTTTATACTTAAGTGCAGTTCTACAAAATGTATTCTTTAAAATATAAAAAACAAAAAAAAACACACACACATAAAGAAAACTTAACAAGTAAAGCGTTGACAGTGTGTGTAAAATATTCTTTTGTTTTTGTTGCTATTCGCTTTTCGCGGTTGCTGCACAAAAATATTATTCATACAGAAAGCTTAAATGTATGTAATGCTCTTTTTTTCATATTTGGAGACGGAATGGCAGATAAAGAGAAGGAAAGGAAGGTAAGGACAACAACATCTTTTAACCTATAAGCACACTGCTCAGCATAATAAAACATGCTATTTGCCTTTTGAGTTTAATCAAGAATTATTATCAAAAATTCAAAGAAACGCTGAGTAAAAAACTATTTATTATTGTGGTCGATTTCAGAAACATTTTATTTTGTAAAATATATTTAAATTAGTATTTTTAAAATCTTTTGCTTTGAAAGCCAACAGCCACCATAACTAATTGGTGGCTTAAATTAATTAATTTAACAACTAAAATCACTTCCAATTAGTTACAGTTACAAACTGAAATTGACAACTCTAATGCAATAGATTGGTTTAATTGAATGATGTTTCAAATTATTTATTTAGCAAACCAAAGCCCAGCAAACAAAAAATTAGTTTAGTATTGAAACCATATCTTAAAGAGAATGAAACAGATAACATATGTATATGGAATTACAAATAAATACAACAGAAGTAAACTATTTTTAGAATTTTTTTTTAAATAATTTATGAAATTTTGTTTAATATTTCCAAACTAAATACAAACGACAAATAAATTCCATACAAACCAACTAACATTTTTATTTTTTTTACCAACTCTGATGTTGCCTAGTGAAAAAGAGTTGAAAAAGTTTTTACATATAAATTAAAAATTTAACATTAACACAAGCAAGCAACTTGTATGTGAGTGTCAGTGTAAATGCCGCCAAGGAGTAAAGTTAATAGAAGAAAGATATTATTTTACCCCTTCTACTGGGAGTATGTTAAATCTTTACAACAAACAATTAAGTCGCACAATAACAAACGTTTGTGTTTTTCATAAGAACCATTATGTAGATGCGGTTATATATGGTATATACATACATATATGTTTCTATATTCTTACATATGTATATGCATGTAAATGTATATGAAAAGTTTTTAATGCCACACACTTGCGGGTGTTTGAAACTTCACTTCACTGCCAGATAAGCAGTGTGCGCAAAAAGTTTTTCCAAAAACCATAGTAACAACTAAGAGAACTACCCAAAAGTACTTACTATAACTGCAATAACTACCATAAATAAGAGACAGAAAAAGGCAAACCAAACTTACAGGCCGCAATTAATTTGTGGCCACGATTGCGTGGCTCAACTGAGGTCGGGACTGAAACGTGCCTGGGCGTTATCATTATGGAGTCATCTTGTATTGCCATTTAAATAATTACGCACTAACCGAACGAAACGAAACCAAACCAAACCCCAAACCTCCACCCAGCAAACGAATTGAGCCACTATCCCAGTTCAAAGTATTGCGTGCCATTCTGGTTAGCGGGGATAAGAATTAACAAATATGAAACAACATTTTGCCACTACTTGTAGTTATTTATATATTTAATATTACTTTATTTCAGTTTTCTTTTCTTTTTTTTTTTTTGTTTTTGCCGGAAGTGGGCATAAAAGTTTATGGAAATGGTTGCCTAATGATAAGGAAATGTGGAAAATTAGGCAAAGATAAGAAAATGCAAAATACCAAAAATCATAGAAATTAGGGAGTTTATTAAAGCTAAAGGTCATGGGGGTTGAAGGTATTAAACTTATAAGTTCCATATATTAATAGAGCTTGTTGCTTAAAATAAACTTCAGCTTTTATTAGATTAGAAAAGCAGTTTAAGTTAATACTTAATTGATATAAATTTTTCAAACTTCACAAGTCTAGTACTCTTAAAAGTTAAGGTCAATATTAATTTTTCCTGGGAATAGATGGTCGATTGGTAGGGGAACTTTAAACACTGACCCTGTCCATAAGGTTTTTTTTGGGATTTTTTTGATTGAACACGAAATTGTGTAAGATAAAAAAAAGTTTAAGAAAGCAAATTTTAATACATTTTCGTTAGTATTAAAGAATTGCAAATAAAATTCGCAAAACTGACTTGCAAATTGAAATTTCGTAAATGTAAAAGTTCAAAATCGCCGCCCCCTTCAGCCGCTTGCTAAAACAACAAGGACAAATGCAGCTTTTGTTTTGGCAGCAAGCCGCGCGTGGTTTTCTTTTTCGTTGCCTTTCTGTCGGTTTTTACTTCTTTTTTTTTGCAATTCACTGATGAGCAACTGCCACGCCCCGCAGCCCTTTTTGGCAATAGCACACATGGCAGTGAAAACAACAAGAGCAAGTACAACGACGACAGGAAATTGTCAACAATAGCAATCCGCGTTGTCTGCGGGTAATTTGACATCGGATGATGATGATGATGATGATGATGATGATGATGATGATGATGATGATGATGATGATGACAATGATGACAATGATGACAATGATGACAATGATGACAATGATGATGATGACGCACGAACGAGTTGCTGGGCGCTCACGTAATCAGGAATTTGCATTCAAAAACTACCCCACCAAGTACCAAGTCCGGACCTTCAAATCTTATGCCAAGTATTTGCTAATTTCAACTTCAAAGACAATGTCAAAGTGAAATTTGAAATGCGAACTTTTTTTGTGTTCTTTTTTTTCGTTGTTTTATGAACATTCTTTTGGAAGGGAAAGAGGATAAAAGAAGATAGAGAGAGATTAAAAAGAATGAGGAAATGGCAATAATATGCCTCAGTGGATCATTTTATTTTATTTGTTATAATGCAATCAAGTAACCAAAGTCCATGCCAAGGGCACTTCCTCCACACATCGATACTCACTCACTGTGGCACTCTAATGCACTTCACTGATTTACTGTTTGCTACATTTCCGGTTTCCGCTGTCACTTTATCTCTCTCTTTGGCTTTGCCGTTTTCTTTCTTGCCGTCTATTTCTAGTTGTTGTCCCATCACTATCACCATCAGCCGTCGTTGTAGTCGCCATCATCATAGTGTCCACTTCAAAGCTCCATAATATTGTCTGGCCAAGCGTTGATTGTCCTTTGCCTCTTTCAGCGTACACACTTTCACTTATTGTGGTATATGTGTGGGATGCAGCAGCAGCAGTAAAAAAAAGCTTGTACACTCTGGTATACGGCCACCGCAGTCTAACCACGCCCATCCACACTTTGCTGCGGCCTTTCCGGTTATCCTTTGGCTATTAAGGCGTAATTGACACTTGCTTGCAGTTAGGCAACACAGTTTCATTTACCCGTTTGCCGCAGTTTTTTTTTTATTTTTTGTTCTTCTTTTCCTTTTTCAGTTGGAAAGCCATTGCTCGTTTATTTTAGAGTGTTATGAAATTTTATGCCATCAATCGGATGAAGCACTCTAATGCATAAGCATTGGAAAAATGCATACACTGTCCGAGAACCAGTGAGTATTCTAATCAAAGAAGATCGATAGTACCATTAGACACAAATAGAAGCCAAAATGATTGGTTTCACGGAAGACTTTTTTAAGAAATAAACTGTTGATTTTCTAAATGTGTAGTCCAACAATAAAATGAATATATTTAAGTTGTCGCAGCCGTGAAAGATTAATCTGACATGAGTGCTAAATCCCAATTATCGGCTAACTTAAAAATTACAAAAATATTTTGGGATAGTATGTTATCTATGGATCCCATTAATTTATAAAATATTTGGTAAGATCTAAGTATATGTAGACCAGTGATACAACAATAGTTATAGCGTTTAAAATCCGATATTTTTATTAATAAAGTGCAAAAATTCTTATCAAGGATCATAAAAACCATTTTAATTTTGTATAATAAAAACGATAAATAATATTTGTTTAAATTATCAATAGATTTGTTGATTACACTTATTATTTTGGCCAACTGATTCATGGTTACTGAGACCTACTTATTTAACCCAAAGATATTATTACGAACTTTCAAATTCAGTTTAACTGCAGAACATATCGCGTCATTATTATTTTGTTCACGGATGTATGTATTTATGCTCATAAATCATACAAAAACTAACTCTTCATTTTAGTTGAATTTTAGTGGCACTTGAAATTAATCATCGGCTAACCTAAAATCATACAAAAACTAACTCTAGAGTTAGTAAAACCCCGTAAAACCTACTCTAAAACATAAGAAATGAACAGCATGGATCAACAAAAGGTATTAAGTAGTTTTTGAACCTAAAATTTCAACAAATAAATTGATGGTGAGTCTCCTTAACTATAATAATATTTGGTTCTATTTGGTTCTTCTATAGCCAAGAGCATATTATTCCTGTCATCCGTCTGAATACACTTCAATTGCCACAACATAAAGCAACCTAAGTGAATTTGATTGTGGCTCTCAAATAACATGCATTTCTCTAACTTAAATTTCCTGTGAATTCTTGGTCTAATCTATGTATGCTTCTCCTGTGTATGCTCAAAAGCAAAAAGGATACTATCCACAGTTGCATAAGCAAACATAAATGAAATGTCAAATGTAAACAACACGCAGAATAAATGAATTTTTAACCAAAAAAAAAAAAACGAAGACAACAAAAAGGAGAAAAGCACTAAAGAGTTTTGAGGACAAGAACAAGTTGCATACATCAAGTAGCAGATGGAGAAACTGGTACTGAGCTGATGCTGATGTTGCTGGTGCATTGCAAATGCATAAACACAGTTTTGATATTATTCCATTGCCAGCTGTGCACATTAAATCGTGATGCAAGGAGCAACTGCTACTTCTGAGGCACGCGACAATATCAAAAAGAGCAGCACATTGACAGCCATGGTCTGACATTTTTCACAGTTTCCAGGGTATCATTCAATATCTATCTCTCTCCCTCACTCTCTTTTTCGCTGGCGGCATAAAATATTCAAAATATTGTAATCGCAGAAAACCAAAAAATAAAAAAATGGAGAAATTGTTCGAGTTCTCCTTGCAGCATTTCTAACGTTCGATGTGCATAATTTCCACTTTCGGTTCGCTGCACTGCATCCCAGCAGCGTTAGATCCCTTTCTCTCGGTCTTCCTCTCCTTCTATCGTTTCGCGACGTTGCTTTTGCCTCACTCACACACACATACACATACACACTCACCACCTGAATTATTTATTCGCCCGTATTCTGTTTGCTCGGCAAATTTAACAAACTTATTAATAATGCATTTTAGTGCTGACTCTGCACACCGTTACACAGTTTCACAGTATTGACTGCCTGTCGTTAGTGCAGTTATTTCGACTACATTTATTTCATCCTCTATTTATTTTTTTTGTTTTTCTCCTGCTCCATACAAAAGGGTGGTCTGTCTGCCAAAATTTTCATTCTATTATTATTATTATTGCATTGTTCAACAAATCTCAACTGTCAATGATTTCGTGATTATTTTGAGAGTTCAGCCCGTTTGTCTGCCTACCCTTCCTTCTGTCTGGCATGTCGTCTAGTCATGGCTCAGCGAAAATTTACAAATTTCAACAATAAGTCAGCACAAAATTATTATGTTATCCAAAAGGCTCATATGTATGTTATATGTACCTAGGCAAGTACATATTTTTCATATATACATACATATCTAGGTACTTACTTATCGCATGAACAAATCGGTTTGACATTTGCCACAGTGGAAAACATAATTGTTTTTGTGGCAATAAATTAAGTTTTATGAATTGTAAAATATTGGTTTGATAATCACAAAATAGCTAAACTTTTCATATTTAAGTTCTCTTATTATCCACTGTAGTACTTATACTCTTCACATTTAATTTCTGGCTAGTAGAATTTTAGAACTTTTTATTACTCCAGTAACTTTGAACATTTTAGAATTGTGGGACTGGGCTCCGATTCCGTAGAAAAACATAAGTAGTCCCGTTTAAATTTATGTTTAGTTATATGGTAACAGGTTTTATTTTAGATTATAATTAGGTTTTAGTAACTATAAAAATAATTGAATTGAATGGTAATTGTTTTGTCTTTAGGTTTTTAAGCGTCGTTTCTCATTTTTCTTTACACGTCTTTCATCTTTAATAATTCTTTACTTCACGTCTTCTCGTCGTTGGCTCGTCTTAAAAAGTTGTTCTTCCTTGTCGTCTCGTAGCACCATTGCCACATCGTCGTTTTGTGGGTAGCTTGCCACCTCGTCTCATATGGATCGCTTGCCACACCGTCGTTTAACAGCTGTTCTGAGGTGGTCTGGCCATTCGGCGTTACCATCCCAACCCCACATATGTAAATATATTTGATAATTTTAGCAGATTTTAATGTTTATAATAGGACAAACAGCACACTCAATGCATGCTATATAATATCTGCGAGAAACCAGAAGAAACAATCATACATTTAAGAAGACTAACAATAAGATATACTCCAGAAGACAGAAGCATTGAAAAATTTGAAAAGTACCAGATGTAGAGTGACATTAATACTAGACTAAAAGGTAGGGTTTTAGGTAAGAAAATATTTGTACATAATAATAAGAAATAAGTGCACTTGCCTCAAAATTTCCAATAGCTTGTGTATTCCCGTGCAGTGACCGTGTCTTTTAAAAATAATGTCGTGCTTGGGCGTGTTGGTTCTTAATACTTTTTTTGAAAATAAAAAAAAAAGGAAATAAAAAAAATATTACATTTCTTTGTTATGCGAATATCTAACTATTTTGAGGAATACCTTGTAGCTCTAGAGGTCCAAATAAGAAACTTTCCTAACTACATCGACTCAAGTTATTGCAGTATATTATTTAAGTATAAACATAATGCATAGATGCACTAAAGGAAATATAATAACTTTACAGTTGTCACAAACGACTAATCTAGCATATGACTAGAAAAACACTTGTAATTTTAAACTAAACGATTACATGCCCAAAATAATAATAATTGTTCACTAGAAAAAGATCTTCTAAGAACTATTGTAACCTCCTAGAGCCTAAGATATCCTATACAAACTCCGTACCTTTGTAAATAAAATCAGTTCATATTTTAAATTCAACGAATGAAGATTGGGTTATTATAAAAGGATTTTGTAAGCTAAATAATACAATTGCACAGTAGTCATTACAAAATTATTTAACTTTAAATAAGATAAAATTAATTCCAAAACCTAACTTATTGAAACTTTTCTAAAGTACAAATTGAACCTCACAAAACGTTGTCTTCTTTTATCCACTGTACACATGTAAGTAATACACCACTTCAAAAAACAAAAGCCTTAAGCGAAAAGGAGTTAATATAAATTTGACGCCTGTCATCTTTTCAGAACTGTTAAAGCTGTTTTACACATTTCGATGCGATTTCTAAATATATATCCACTGTAAGCAAGTTTCAATATTTTTAAGGTAATTTTTTTTTGTTAAGCTACTGAAGCCCAATCTGCATTGTTTTATGTGGTGGCCCAGACCATAACTCACTCAATCACCGAACAGCTGCCTATGTTTCCAGTCCTGTCTCCGCCTTTGTCTGCTGTGCGCTCTTCTGATTGACAGGCTTGACAGGCAAAAATCGGCGGTGAAACAAAAAATATTACAATCTAACAAAGTGTGGCCAAAAAAAAATAAAAAAAAACACCATAAAAAGGGAAACAACAACAGCAACGAAGAAAGGATGGAAAAGAACCTAAGGGAATGAGAGGAAGCTTCTTTGCGTGGGTAATTGAACTGTAAGTACCAAGTACGTAAAAACAACGACCAACAATTGTCTAACTTTAGGGGCGATGGAGGAAATTTTCGTACGTTGAAACGGTGAGAGCAAACAGTAAATAAAGTTTAAAATTCAATTACAAGGCAATGGCTCACAAGTTGATTGCCAGCCTCTGATGGTGGTCAACTGACTAACTGATTGAGTGACTGACGGACTGACTGACTAACTGCCGGACTGCCTAACTGACTCGGTGACTGACTGCCAGATGGACATGAATGGCCCCAAGTAAATGATAGAGTCGAGTCCTGGATAGAAAGTCCATCCTGCCTGCAGTTCGAAATGCCTTTTGTCAATGCCTGAAAATCAAATCCTTTATTGCTGCTTGCTGTTGGATCAATTAACGTTGAATGTGTGCGCAAAGGCAATACCGCAAAAGCCACATACACACACAGAGAGAGAGAAAGAGGGAGAGCGCAAAAGACAGAGCCATGAGTTCAGGAGCGTAGCTAGGTAAATTTTGGGGGCTTAACCAAATACAAAAAAACATTGGCGAACTAAAATTGTTAAGCAAATAAAATGAAACTTTTCCTTTCAAAAACTTTTTTAATGCACATTTTATACCCACCTTGCTTAGGTGTGTGTGTGTGTGTGTGTATGTGTGTGTGTTACACACCACTGCCACACCCACATTGATACAGATGGCGGTGACCACTGACAACCACTCAACTGCCTGCAGTTTTTCGTTTAACAATTTTTGTGTGCGAGTGTTGACAGTGCAATTGCAATTGCAACTGCAACTCAGCCGATGTTGAACATTTTTGCGGTGGAACGTTTATTTTCCACCGAGAACTTTTCAACAGTTTGTCAACTCGTATTGGCTAGAGAGAGAGAGAGAGAGAGGAGGGGAGTGGATAACGCTAGCGGTTTACCCATAACAATAACAATAAATACAACCAATTTTCAATTCTAGCAACACAATTCAAATTATAACCAAAAATCCATTTACCAGTTTTTCTATGTTTTCATTTATTGCCTTTTTTTTGACGTAAAAGAGGGTTTTGTAATTTTTGTCCTTCTTGATTTCATTACGCTAGTCCTGAGTGAAGTAGGTAACGTAAAATTTGCTTTTAGAGACGCAAATTGAAAAGTGTTTGCGTACATGGAGCACTTTGGTAAATATCAATTAAAACTGATTTACCCAGCAGATGAATTTCAGGTTTACCCTCTCTCTCTCTTTCTCTTACTTTCTCCCTTCCTCTTAATCCCACAATCATTTGTTAATCTTAACTCTCAGTTACCCCTTACGTATGAGAAACTGCGAATTTCGTTATTTTGGTTATTTTTGCCATTTTAGCAAACAAATTCCAACAATTCTCTTAAGTAAGTTTTTACCTTTTTCACTGGATAATTAACGTTAAAGCAATAACCACAATTTGGTTTTTTAATAATGCTAAAACAAATTGGGTCTAAGCCTAAAGAAGGATGTACGTTAAACTCTGAACATTTTAGGTGAAAAGTTGTTTAAATAAAATTGAGAACCACAAAGTATGTATATGAAAAGTCTCATTCACATTGGGAAAAGCAATAAGAAAACCAAATCGGGTCCAACAAAAGTGCATTGTCTTTAATCAGTTACTTAAATTTCTGATGTCATTCTTCCTCATAATTATGAATAGAGAAATAGAAAGTATTGAAAGAATATATGTAATACAAGTCATCTTGAAAACACAAAGTAGCTGATTCCATTCGTAAAATTTTTCGTTAACGCTGAGTAAAATCTTAATGACTTTTCCTATATTAAGTTCTTTTATCTATATTACAATAAAGTCTCTTTAACAAAAATTACGTAAATTATGCAAGTTAAACTATTAACACTTTTAAAACTAACAAATAAAAATCTAAAAAATGTATCATACTTGTATTTCTGATGATGAAGGCATATCGGCACACAACCTAGTTTTCAGTTAGTATCAAGACTGGTCAGGCAATTAAATGAACTTGAAAAAAGATTAGATTCTGAATAAAATCAAATCATCAGGTCCCCATTTTAATAATTTAGATTTATCAACTAAAATTTATTATTTAATTAATATGCTGGGAAACTATTTTAAAAGTGACCAATTTGTCATATGGAACACTTGTATTTTTATTTACAACATCAATCGATTTATTTAAAGAACGCCGCACGCGTTAACAATTGAGGAAAAGCAATCGAATCATTCTGTTCAATACAATACAATCCAAATGCCTTAGTTTTCCATTTGCAACATTCTGTTATTTTTTTTTTTAATATTCGACTCACATGTTTCTATAGTATTTGGTTGAACTTGTTATTACTTCCCATTGTTGCACCTGAATGCGGGCCACCTGAATTTTTACGATTGTAACGAAAGAAAAAATAATAAAAATGGTGGAAAACAAAAAATGCAATGCAAATACAATATAAATTTAACCCATTCATGTACACATATGAAGGTATAGTTTGCTCTGAATGAAGTTTCCAGCCAGAGAACTAACCCAGAAAAGTATGCTATGATTTTTTGTAAAGTTTGCTTTGTCTAGGCTGGGCATTATGGTTGGAGTTGGACAGCTGCTGTTGGCATTGCCCGATGACTGAGCATTGATAAGACCATGGCAGTCTATTATGCTGCATTATTTAGCTCACTTGGCATGAAATTTGTATGGACAAACTGAAATTGATAAAACTTAAATGGCTTCCTTTGCTTTTCACAATATACTCGGAGTTTTCCATTTACTAGCTCTATATATACAATTGAAGTTAACAGTGTCTAGTACTCTGAGTCACTGTTGCCATTTTAGCCAGTTCGCTTCATTTTCACACTTATGTCTTGCAAAATATGCATACGACAATTTTTACAACTACAAAATCAATGAGTGTGAAAGAGAAAATCGACAGGTATAAGCCTTTGCAGGGGAAAAATTAATAGAAAAAACTACTTATAACAAATCAGACAAATATGGCTTGATACTTTTAAGAAGCTTACTTGGTGGGCTTTATCCATATAGGCATATTAAGGCTAAATAATTGGAGAAATATATGTAATTTATATTAAATGTATCTTCCTCTTTCCCTGACCATAATATAATAAGTCTTTCGTATATCGTTTTCATTGCTTACGTTTTAAGGTATTTATATCTTACTCTAACTTTCATGAGGCAGTGTCACTACAATGCATGAAACAAAGCAAAAGATCTGCAAAAATGAAAAATAAAAAATAAAAGCGTTTAAATTTAGACGAAGCCCTCACCAAAGTAAGATGTGTTAACGCGCTCTATTATGATCCAAAATATCGATCGTATTAACCTTTTGGGACGCTGAAATCTTTGAATCATAAAAAGGTTTGAATCAAAATGTTTATCTATGTTTACTGTCAGATTTTCCTTAGCGCCTAAATGTTAAAACCTTAAATGCAAATAATTCATAAAGTTTGATATCTCCCATTGAATAGAAATATATTTTTAAAGGTGACTTAGGGCAATTGATAAACAGAAATTTAAGTAAGCACTCATTTTCAAACACTTGCTCGAGCACACTTACAAACACACACACACACACACAGAGAGCGTATTATTTGCTAATTTTGCAAACACCAAAAATACATTTCAATTTATATCAATTTGAATGCACGCACAGACACACACACCCAATGATACACACTCACACACCTATAAAGACAGCAGCATGGAAAAGGGAGAGGTAGGAAAAAGCTAATGGTAAGAGCACATCAAAGCTGAAAACCAGTAAACCAAACCGCTAAGCACGCAGCAAAAGCCACCAACCAGCAACCATATACTCGCTTACCACTTGCCTAACCTACGACCACCACCCCCCTTTGCCATCTAACCACAAAAAGAATAACACATCACGCATACGACATGTAAGCCGCATTATGAATATTTTGTTAGCCATGCCAGCTAAGCGCAGTTCGACTGCAATTTTTGTAATTCCCCATCCAAATATCAAATAGTCATAATCAACATTTCAGATAGAGAATACAAAAATATAAACCAAAGAGCAAGAGAGTGAGAGGACAGTGGTGGTGAATGAGAGAAGGAATAACGCAACATTGAAAATGCATTTTCGCTTATTTGATTTATGGAATATATAACGCGACAGTTGACATTGGTAACAGGCAGCCATGGGACTCGAAGCTAATGCATCAATTATGTCCATAGTTCGCCGTTTAGTATGGGTGCGATTGCTTTTGCTTTAGTTAGCAAAACTCCACTTTTTTCTGGTGTAGAGTGCGGGGTGTAAACTAAATTGAAATGCATTTGACATGTTTTTCCAATATGAGAAAAGAACTCGGCACTATGTGGCTGGTAAATTTTAATTGCGTTGATAAAAACGTTACAGTATATATCGTTATTATTACTATTATTGATTTGGTTTCAGTTCGCTAGTTACCAGTAAATGCATTAAATAGTCATTTCTAATAACCACAGAAATATTTACCCCCATGACCCCTCTCTCTCTCTCTCTCTCTCTCTCTATCACGCTCCATTACTATAGACATCTAACTCTTTGAATGGCTGTAATGAAAATTGCACAAATTACCCGAAAATTATGTTTCCTTTTTTTTTTTTTTTTGTTACATTTTTGCCCATGGAAATTGTAAAATTTTGTTGGCGGCTTTTATAAGTTTTATGGCAATTTAGTGCTTAGTTCGACGGCTATTTGGGCAAATAGCGTTTACCAAATAGGTTTATGCACAATTAAAAAACAATAATTTATACTTAATTAAATATTATTTTTATTGTATTTAAATTCTATTTAAATCAGACTTTATTTTAACAATTAAAATGAGGAGTCTCTTTATGGCTGTCTGTCTGCCTCATCTCCTTAACTACTTAGGTTGTTTTTTTGCTTAGCTGCAAATCAATTTTAATCAATTTCTTTTGCCAAAAACCAAAGTGCTTACACATAATTGATTTGCTTGCCATTAGTGGCGCAAATCGCAGACAATCAATTCGTAAAGAAATCGAAGTGAAAGATGAAGTTCGATTGGTATGAGATTGGAGAAGAAGCTGTCTTGAGTTGAGACTGAGACTGAGCCTGTCACTGCCTCGCAGGCACAAACAAATTAAGGACAATTATTTCAATTAACCAAATGCAAATAAATAAATCGAATGGCGTTAAGTAAACAAAATGCCAAACAGCAAACCATTCCATTTCCATTTTCTGTTATTTTTTTCCATTTTCTCCTTTTTTTGGAAAGGGAACTGATGGAAAATTTTTCACTTTTGCAAATGGCCGTACGGCAAATTTCAGTTGATAATAATTTTGCCCGAGTTTACTTAGGCTTTAATAAATAATGAATAATGTAAAATTCATTACGCCGAAGCAAACAACAGGTAACGTTTAACGAACGACAGGTGGAACGAGGGGCGATACATAAGATTCATTAATGGGTAATGAGTTAGGTAAAATCAGCAATTCACTTAACCCAAACCTGATATGATTTTATTTATATGTATAATGGTGCATGATAAATGTGGCCTTAACTTGTTTCACAATTCATTTGGAAAAGATTGATTTTTGCCAATTGAAATGAAAACCAAGATTAATCCATTAATTGTGTCATTATCTGACTTTATCTGCTTTACCAGCTCAGTTATTTAATATGAGTTCTTTCAATCCACATATGCATGTATATGAATTATTAAATCATTTGTCTCAGCAAAAATCAAACTAGCTTATGTCGACTTAACGTACATCTGCAATGATGAAATATTTATTGAAAAAAAAAGTAATTTCCAAACATTAAAACAATTCTCTTAAATATTTTTTCTCCATCAACATATGGACTTGTTTAAAATGTTAAATTAAGATTGCTTATATCAATCGATTTGTATATTTTAAAGAATTTATTTAGCTCAAACCTTGCACTTAAGCTGACTTAGGACTCCTTTGAAAAAGATTATTTTAAAGGCAGAACAATCCGATTTTATTTAACTTTGAAATCTAAAAATTTTGTTCACTTCTAAGCCTTAGAATTTTAGAAGCCACCCTCGAATTGTAAGCATTTAAACTCTCTTGTATGCTGCTTTGTGGCTAATTACAAAAGCGAATCCTTATCATCATAGCCATTGGATTCTTCAGTGTCCCAATCAGAGGATGCATGAGTACCAAGAGTCGAGTTGCCAGGACGATGTCGAGAAGCTACTTAGTTAATGAACCTGTTGAGGTAAAGTGAGTTTAGACCAGAGAAACGGAAACAATACCGTGGTGGTAGGCTTTTGATTGGTTTGTGCCCCCCCACCACAACTCACTCTACATATCTAAACGTACTTATCGAATGGAGCAGTTCCAATTGTTTCAAATGCTATATTTATGCAAGAGTGTGTGTGTGTGTGTATATATATGTATATCTGTATTCCTCAATGTGTGTGTGTGTGTTGTTTGTCTGTGGTTTATTACGCTGCTCTTGGCAATTATATTTGTTACCCAATTAGCGTAAAATTGTGTTTATTGGCATACTGCGGCTACCAACGTCCCCACTCTCGCATGAATTAGCTAATGAAGTTGTAGTTGCTTCCAACTCCACCTCTTGTCCATAGTCTCCACAGCCTAAACATGTTGCATGTAGGAGTATATCTATCAGTTTGGTAACCTAATTTGCTAAAAACATACAGATTCAGATGTACACATACGTACATACACACATATGTACATATTCAAGCATTGGCATCCTAAGGTTAGAGTACTCTACACATGTTTTTGTTCCTTATTCTGTACTTAACTCAAAGGGCAGCCTTGGCAATAACTTCTTAGCTTCTTCCTGTCGACTCAAGTTGCGGTCTCGTAGGTGTTATAGCTAATGCTTAGATAAAATATCTAATTAGGTACTGTTGTTTTAATAAATCGCTTGTGGGCTTATCTCACAGCCTTAAGATTAAAAGTACCTAAACAGAATGGTAAGAAGAGGTGTTTTATTGTTATCTAACTCTCTGATGGACATTAGGACTTGGGTAAGCCATTTTGTCTTTAAATGTTTGTATGTTTAACTAATTTAAACGAAAAGTACTCGCTACATTCCAGTTACAAAAAAACTAATTTGTTTATCGTATTTTAATCGTTCCTAGAATATTTTTATGTTATCGAGATATGGTGTCATCACTTGTCACATAGGACAAAAATCACATTTGTTGTACTAATGAAAACATTCATATTTTCTAAATGACTATGCAAAACAATCGTAGCAAAGCTTTTTCCAACCAACACACATGCTTATATTAGTTGTGGAGAGCTGTCGATAATTGGCGCCAACGATAGTGGACGATAGAACCATCGATAGTGTTCGAAATTGTGACTTCAATAGTTTTTGATAGTCGTCAATAGTGCACAAAAAAAGGCGCTTAAATGAGTATACGCATAGTAAATTCTTTTCGAACTTGGCGCAGAATTACGACGATTACCTTAAGTTACACTAAAAATAGCTCTTTCTGTTTCTTTTCCAATACCTACGGTACTGACTACTTAAGCGATTGTAAACACCTATTTATTAAGTAAAAATGATAAAGATTAGTTTGTATTGGTCGGATTCAATCTTTGGGTTTTGCGCAGATGCAACTTGCTCGTTGCATCGCCGGAAGAGAAGAGAGACGCCGTCTCTCGACCTATCGAGGACTTATCGCTAACAATCGATACTTATTGCTAACAATCGATACTTATTACTAACAATCGATACTTATTACTAACAATCGATATATATATACATGAGCATTTAACAGACTTTAAATAATTGGAATCTTACAACTCGGCCGTCCTGACGAGGAATCGACCTCGATTCCAATTGGTAACAACGGAGGGGGGGGGGGGGGGGGGGGGGTAAATAAGAATCTTAAGTGGCTGGTGTCGCCTTTGTTTGGCTATCAGAAGTGCAATCTTGATCAGGGGCAACCCATAGCTTTAATTTGGAGGCTTCTAGGACACCATCATATGGTAGTTGGGTGATTTGGGAGCCCTCTACATCCCGGATAACATATCGGTCATTCGGAAGTTTTTTATGAACCACATACGGACCACGATACCGCCTGATAAGCTTTTTGTTCGTGCCTGCCGAAGTATCCACATTCTTAATAACTACGAAATCCCCCTCCTCAAAACTAACGGCAGGGAGGTGATGCTTCGAATAATATTCCGAATTATATTCTTGGGACTTAACAATGTTACGGAAGGCTAATCTCCGGACGTCTACCTCTGAGGCATCGACCTCCTCCGTTCTCTCACCCAACCGTTCGGTTAGTTCATCTACTACCACACCTCGTTGTTCAACACCGAATAGAAGTACGGAAGCGGCAAATTTGGTTGTGGAGTGGACGGAGTTATTCAATGCAAACTCTATGTTCGGCAGTTGTTGGACCCAATCTGCGTGGTCCACAGGTTCCGTCAGTTTACCCAACATCGGGCCCAACACACGGTTAACCCGCTCGACTTGGCCGTTGGCCCGGGGTGAGGCAGTGGCATTCAGCACATGAATTATATTATTGGCCTTCAGAAATTCTTCAAACTCGGAGGAAGTAAAGCAGGTACCTCGATCACTGATGATTCGGCGGGGTCTACTGTAATTTGCGAAATACTGAGATTCTAATGTCTGGCATACTTCACGTGAATTAGTCGTGGCGGCAGGGTACAGCTTCACAAATTTGGTGAAAGCGTCAATGACAACCAGAAGATTTTTTTTCTTAGAACGTATGGACGGAAGGGGGCCCAAATGGTCAATATGGACGGTATCAAACGGAAGGGGCACTTTCGGAATACTATGTAGCGTGACACGGTGGTCCGAAGCGGACGCGGAGTAGTAGATACACTTGAGGCAATTTTTAATGTAATTGTTAACATAAGACTTCATACACGGGAACCAGTAATGCTTCTTGATCTGTGCACAACATTTCTCCGTGGCCATATGGCCAAGCTTCTCGTGCACTACTCGTATGACATGATTTATCATTTCGGAAGGGACATAAAGTTGGGGTACACTCGTCGAGGACAGGCGGTACACTACTCCATCTCGCAGTTCGAAATCCGCTATCTCATATTTCTCTAACTCATCTCGGAGTTTGACAATCTCAGGGTCCCGGTTCTGGGTTAACTGCAGTTGGAAGTCAAGGTTTATATCGTCAACGTATGCGGCAGTTTCTATTCTACTTAGAGCATCAGCATGGGGCATACCAACCCCCGAGCGGTGTACAATCGTGTAGTTATAGTTTTCTAACAGCAGGGCCCAGCGAGCAATCTTGGCGGAATGTCCACCATTTCTCAGTGTCAGCGCAAGGGAATTACAATCGGTCACGATTTTGAACGGGATGAACTTAAGGTACGTCTCAAAACGTTTTAAGGAATACACTATAGCTAACGTCTCTAGCTCATAACTGTGTAGTTTCGATTCAGCGGCGGAGGCCATCTTAGAGAAGTAGGACACTGGGTGTAATTTACCGTCTGTTTGTTTCTGGAGGAGCACTGCTCCGAAACCAATTGAACTAGCATCGCAGTGTAACTCTGTTTCAGACTTCGGGTTGTAAATAGATAACACGGGGGATTCGATCAATTTCAACTTCAGTGTTCGGAAGGCTTCAAGGCATTCATCGGAGAAGACATAAGGGGTATCTTTTCTTAACAATCGGGACAGCGGACACGCAATCTTAGCGAAACCTGATACAAATCGGCGGAAGTATGAGAATAGGCCTAGGCAACGCTCTAATTCCTTGCTATCCCTTGGAATGGGCAAATCCCGTATCGCCTGAATATGGGCTGGTTTAGGCGTGATACCGGCGGAATTGGCTAAGTAGCCCAAGTACTCTAGTTCCCTATACGCAAAACGGCATTTCGTCAGCTTCAGGCATAGCCCGTTCACTCTTAACACATACAATATTTCCTTCAGAATCTCAAGGTGGGTTTCAAAGTCATGCGACGCGACTAGAATGTCGTCCATATATATCACCAGTTGACCTCGGTTAATAAATTCCTTAAGGACAAAATAAACAAATCTAGCAAACACGGAAGGGCCATTACAAAGTCCGAAGGGCATGCGTACATATTCAAACTGGCCATCAGGGGTTACAAAGGCAGTATATTTGATTGAGTCTGGGTGCATTTTCACATGGTGGAAACCGTTCTTCAAGTCCAAGATAGTGAAGAATGATTTGCCACCCAGATGTTCAATGCAATCATCTAACAGAGGAATCGGAAAATGATCTCGAACTGTAATTTTGTTCAACGGGCGGTAATCTACACACTTTCTTAGGGTGTTGTCCTTTTTGCGTACAGGGACAATCGCGGCAGTGTAAGGGGAACTACTGTGGCGAATAATGCCAGCTTTCAAGAGATCGTCACAAATCTCACGCACCTCGATGCGTTCGTGGTGCGACAGACGGCGGGGGCGGCAGAAAATCGGAGTTTGGCTAGTCAATTCTATTTTCATCTCATAGTTCATGGGCTTGATTAAATCTGGATCAACTTGTACATACGAAGTGGAAATAATAGACTTAAGGGCTGCGGTTTGCTCTTCCCGTATCGCGGGCTCTATATCAAAGTCTAATTCACTGACAGCAGGAAGCTCAATGGAATTTATCGCCATAAGTGCATCGTTCAATGTTTCCGAAGGTACAGCAGAAGTTTTCGGAAGGGGAGAATCAGACAACAATTCGGCAGGCACAATCTCATTCCTATCACACTCTATATCAAAGTCTAATTCACTGACAGCAGGGAGCTCAATGGAATTTATCGCCATAAGTGCATCGTTCAATGTTTCCGAAGGTACAGCAGAAGTTTTCGGAAGGGGAGAATCAGACAACAATTCGGCAGGCACAATCTCATTCCTATCACACGGCAGTATCACTCTCTTTTCCATAAATATGTCAAAGGACTTCAGAACAGCAGTAAGTTTTGGATTTATACATTCAGTCGGTTTATTCATGAGTATCAACGATTCTTTTTCATATTCTCGTTCCTTCAGTTTACAGAGTCTAATATTAATTTTATACAGAAGATCTCTACCTATAATCATCGGCAGTTCGGTTGCTTGGTTCGTCAGGACTTCAAACGTATGTATTGTCTGTGTGTTGCGGAGGCGAACACTACACTGGACTTGGCCTAAGGACAGAAGTTGGCTATTTCCTAAACCACGGCAGTTCAATGTACGGGGGCTAAGACGGCAGTTGGAGGGGACTTCAGATTGACGGATAAAACTCTTTGGACTGCCCGAATCCAGGAGGGAAAACATATCTATAAATTTCCTATCTTGCACTTCATCGCAAACAAAAGCAACACTCACCAGTTGTAAATGGTCTAGTCGATCTCCCGCTTCATCAGCGGCGGCGGCAGTGATATTGGTGGCATTCCCAATTCGAGACGGGCAGTTTTTGTAGCTGTGGCCCACTATGCCACACTTGAAACATGAATTCGGAGGTCTCATTGGTTTCGGGCATTGACTCTTGTAATGCCCCCATCCTGAGCAGTTGAAGCATCTGGTCTCACTCGTGACGGTGCCTGACGATTTGTTTCCAGGCGCCACGGCAGTTGTTGTTGGCTGCGCCTTCACACTATTGCTTTGTCTGGAGGCAGCGGCCAGCATACGGAGGCGCTCCTAGCGTTCCAGTACGGGCTTCAGTTCAGCCATTGTCCGAGCTGAGTACAGCATGCCGACTCGAGTAGAGTTGTCCCGCAGTCCATCAATGATCAGGTCGACCAGCTCGTTCTCCGGAATCGGAGCATTCATGGCAATCTCCTGCATCTCGATTGCGAATCTTAAACATCCCTCGCCTGCCTTGATGTGCCGGCCACGCAAAGCGTGGTACACTTCCTCGATGCTATACGAGCGTCCAAATTCTCGCAAGAGGATTGCTTTCAATTCTTCGTAGCTGTGCACCGATACCGTGCGCAGCAGCACCGCCGCCGTACCTTCCAGCATACGACGGCATGCGACCAACCGTAGGCGGTCGTTCAACTGCAGAATTTCAAATGCGTCTTCCAGATCGTTCAGCCATTTCTTCACATCGTATGCGGTATCCGCTGAAAATCGAGCCACCATGCTCTCAATAACACTCACGTCACAGACTTGCTGCCTCGGTGCTTGGGATTCGTCAATCCCCTGCTGCAGTTTGCGGATTTGATGCTGTAGCTGTAGCAACTCATGTTGTTTCTGTAGCGTCACCAGTTGCTCATCCAGGCTGGGGGAGGCGGAAGTGGCCGGTGTGATGGCGGCCGCGGCAGTCGATACGGAGGGCACTAAAGCGGGCATCTCTTCCCATGGGTCCGCGTCGGGACCAGTGGCGGGGGCGGCGAGAGAGGCCGCAGCCCGCATGGCAGACATATAGTCGGCGGGTACAGCAGTGGCAGCGGGTGCAACGGCGGCAGCGGTGGTGGCAGCGGGTACAGAAGTGGCAGCGGGTACAGCAGTGGCAGCGGGTGCAGCGGCGGTGGGTACAGCAGTGGCAGCGGGTGCAGCGGCGGTGGTTACAGCAGTGGCAGCGGGTGCAGCGGCGGTGGGTACAGCAGTGGCAGCGGGTGCAGCAGTGGCAGCGGCGGCAGGTACCGTAATGGATGCGACAGCAGCGGCGGCGGGTACAGCGGTGGCAGCGGCGGTGGGTACAGCAGTGGATGCGACAGCAGCGGCGGCGGGTACAGCAGTGGCAGCGGCGGCGGGTACAGCAGTGGCAGCGGCGGCGGGTACAGCAGTGGCAGCGGTGGTGGGTACAGCAGTGGCAGCGGGTACAGCAGTGGCAGCGGCGGCAGGTACCGTAATGGATGCGACGGCAGCGGCGGCGGGTACAGCAGTGGCAGTGGCGGCGGGCCCAGCAGTGGCAGCGGGTGCAGCAGTGGCAGCGGCGGCGGGTACAGCAGTGGCAGCGGGTACAGCAGTGGCAGCGGGTGCAGAGGCGGCAGTCTGCAGAGGTGGCCTGTAAGCGGCGGACACCGCAGCGGAGGGTACAGCAGGGGCGGGTGCGGCGGCAGCGGTTACAGCAGGGGCGAATATAGCCGCAGCGGGGCCGGCAGGGGCGAGTATGGCGGCAGTTGGCACAGCAGGAGCGAGTATGGCAGCAGTTGGCCCAGCAGGGGCAAGCATGTCAGCAGTTGGCCCAGCATGGGCGAGTATGGCAGCAGTTGGCCCAGCGGCGGCGGGCCCGGCAGGGGCGAATGTGGTATCAGTTAGCCCAGCAGGGGCTTGTATGGCGGCAGTTGGCCCAGCAGCGGCGGGCCCGGCAGAGGCGAGTATATCAGCAGTTGACCCAGCAGCGGCGGGCCCGGCAGGGGCGAGTATATCAGCAGTTGGCCCAGCGTCGGCGGGCCCGGCAGGGGCGAGTATGTCAGCGGTTGGCCCACCAGCGGCGGGCCCGGCAGGGGCGAATGTGGTATCAGTTAGCCCGGCATGGGCTTGTATGGCGGCAGTTGGCCCAGCAGCAGCGGGCCCGGCAGAGGCGAGTATATCAGCAGTTGGCCCAGCAGCGGCGGGCCCGGCAGGGGCGAGTATATCAGCAGTTGGCCCGGCAGGGGCGAATGTGGCATCAGTTAGCCCGGCAGGGGCTCGTATGGCGGCAGTTGGCCCAGCAGCAGCGGGCCCGGCAGAGGCGAGTATCTCAGCAGTTGGCCCGGCAGGGGCGAGTGTGGCGGCAGTTGGCCCGGCAGGGGCGAATGTGGCATCAGTTAGCCCGGCAGGGGCTCGTATGGCGGCAGTTGGCCCAGCAGCAGCGGGCCCGGCAGAGGCGAGTATATCAGCAGTTGGCCCAGCAGCGGCGGGCCCGGCAGGGGCGAGTATATCAGCAGTTGGCCCAGCAGCGGCGGGCCCGGCAGGGGCGCGTGTGTCAGCAGTCGGCACAGCGGTTCTCGGTACTGCAGCGGTAGTCACAGCAGTGGGTGCACTAACAGCGGTGGGCGTGGAGGCGGCCGTCCTAGATGTGGAACGTGTGGCGTGCCGTGTCCCGAAATATGTATTCTTTCGGGTGGTCATCCCACTTCTGAGTTGTAAACACCTATTTATTAAGTAAAAATGATAAAGATTAGTTTGTATTGGTCGGATTCAATCTTTGTGTTTTGCGCAGATGCAACTTGCTCGTTGCATCGCCGGAAGAGAAGAGAGACGCCGTCTCTCGACCTATCGAGGACTTATCGCTAACAATCGATACTTATTGCTAACAATCGATACTTATTACTAACAATCGATACTTATTACTAACAATCGATATATATATACATGAGCATTTAACAGACTTTAAATAATTGGAATCTTACACGATAAAGGGGCGAGTGTGGCGGCAGTTGGCCCGGCAGGGGCGAATGTGGCATCAGTTAGCCCGGCAGGGGCTCGTATGGCGGCAGTTGGCCCAGCAGCAGCGGGCCCGGCAGAGGCGAGTATATCAGCAGTTGGCCCAGCAGCAGCGGGCCCGGCAGAGGCGAGTATATCAGCAGTTGGCCCAGCAGCGGCGGGCCCGGCAGGGGCGAGTATATCAGCAGTTGGCCCAGCAGCGGCGGGCCCGGCAGGGGCGCGTGTGTCAGCAGTCGGCACAGCGGTTCTCGGTACTGCAGCGGTAGTCACAGCAGTGGGTGCACTAACAGCGGTGGGCGTGGAGGCGGCCGTCCTAGATGTGGAACGTGTGGCGTGCCGTGTCCCGAAATATGTATTCTTTCGGGTGGTCATCCCACTTCTGAGTTGTAAACACCTATTTATTAAGTAAAAATGATAAAGATTAGTTTGTATTGGTCGGATTCAATCTTTGTGTTTTGCGCAGATGCAACTTGCTCGTTGCATCGCCGGAAGAGAAGAGAGACGCCGTCTCTCGACCTATCGAGGACTTATCGCTAACAATCGATACTTATTGCTAACAATCGATACTTATTACTAACAATCGATACTTATTACTAACAATCGATATATATATACATGAGCATTTAACAGACTTTAAATAATTGGAATCTTACACGATAAATAAATTTTTGCACAAAAACGAGCGAATAATTTATTTCAGAGATGTGAAAACCAAAACTATCGAGGCACTAACCAGCGACAGCGCCATCAATGTATGACAGCTCGATAGTGACCATCGATAGTGTCGATAGCGTAATCAATAGTTCCCCACCTCTAGTTCACATGGTTTGAGAATGCGAAAACTGCAATAAAATCCAAAAAACAAGTTGCAGCTATATTCGTTAAGAGGTATAAAGTTTTGATATTCGCTAGATTTTAGAACCAAATGTTTGAACATTTTAAACACGACAAACCACAAATTTGGCTGACCATTGCCATAAAGTAAATAAAAGTGTAAGTTAATTAGTTCTGATCTTGACCACGACTGAAGAACACACAATGAACTTTCTCACAAATCGCGTACTTTGGCTCATGTTTTATCGTCAATCTGATTGCCGAACCTCGAACCCGCAAGGTTTAACAAAACTAAAAAGAGAAAACCTTTTAAACATTAGCCGTGACTAAAATAGACTACTAAAAATTTACTCACGAAGATTTTTAATTTAGAAAAGAAGCAGAAATGGTGCGACGTAGTCTTTAACAAGTTTCAAAAGAAAAGGTGTCAAGAGAGCTGGGGAAAATTATATCCAGACCTAATTTATACTACTCAAAATGTTACACATAGCAACAAAGGAAATAGACTTTAATGTCGAAGTACAAATGTTTTTTTTTCTTGTTTTTACAAAACATCTCAACCATCTCTTACTAAATGAACAAAATTTAGCACACTTCGTAAGATTTCCTTAAAATCTGATTTCAATAAATAAGTCAAATAAACATAAACCCTAATAGTTATCTATTTTTAAGTGGATTGTAGTCAAGGAAACGAAAATGTAAGCTTTAAATTTTCATTAAATTTAATTAAACGTCTACCTAATTGGATTTTCTGTTTTAGCGCCTTAACAATAACACTAAATAGACGTTTGTTAATCAAACGAATTTCTCATAAAGTTTTCATTGTGAGATTTTCAAAGCTTAAATACAGAATTAAATTCCAATTGTGCCTCTTAATAACTAAGTATATTCAAATGCACATAGTTATGTGCATATAAAGGGGAAATTGGAGAGAGCTGAGTACGTTGCCTCCTTGGGCATTTGGACAATCAAACTCAACTGGTTAATTAACCCATTGTTCTATGGTTTGCCTTGAATTATGGCCAACAATTTTGTGCTAATTGTGCCAGTCCAGCGTTAAAGCCGTTTAAACTGCTTGCATATCCATTTTGAAATGAGTTTGTAAAATATTAGATAAGTCGCTTGAGAATGCCAAAGGTTCTCAAAGGCGCTTCTTTGTTTGCCAGTTAAATGTTTTGGAATTAATTAGAAGTGGCAATGGACACAGTGAGTGCTATTAGCACTTGCATACAATTAAGTAGATAAACACTTTTAACTACATCAATATTTAATATGATCAAAGATTAAGGTAAAGAAAAGAACGAATGGCTTTTAGCTTTAATGATTTCACTTATCTAAATTTTCATGACACACTTTTCCTCCATTAACCGCAGACGTTTATTTTCCGCATAGACTGTATTTCACCATGAAATCTATGTAGACCCAAGTCACGCATGATTTATACAGACTTATTTATGTTGCCATTTCTAGGGAATTTTTCAACCCGTCGCCTTTTGTCTTTTGTCTTAACCAGACAATTATTTATTAGCTTCTACTGCGGTTTCTTCACCCACCTTCTATACGCTCCATTCTCGTTCATTTTACTCCTCCCATCCTAGTATCTCCATCTCGCCATCTCCATCTCCGTCGTGTGTCCTATGTGTTATCCTGGCTGCTTAAGACAGCTTAAGACGACAGGCCCTGTTGAAAAATTCATTTTCATGTTGCGCCAGCTTAAGCAATTTTTCATAAACATGCGTAGACCGAAACCCTAAAGACTTTTCTGATCTAATCGCTTGTTGCGTCTGCCAAACAAAAAAGCAAAAAGTAAGGCAAAATACACAAAAACAATAATTTAATTTGAGCTACTTATGTTGCACAGTTATAAGCTGCTTAGTTATTCCCATCCTCTTAATGCATTCCATATGCCATCAGTTGGGTAGACTGCTGCTCATCGCATCAATCATTTGGCCATGCAAAAATTTTCGCCTTTAAAATCTCAATTACCTCACAAAAGAGAAAAATGAGTGAAAGAGAATGACCGAAACTTTGGCCGAATTAAGCACTTCCATTTCATATACTTACGGGGTACGTTTAAAAATAAATGGCAGGTTCTTTTGAAATCTAAAAATTATATCTGGATATGTAGGATTTTTCTGTTTTTTTATTTTTAACATTTAATGTAAGAGCCACACAATGGAATAGATATGCTACCTTAGATCAACAACTCTGGTATCAGACCGCTTCTCTTTATGTCAATCTGTGACTGAACATTTATTTTCTTTGGTTTTTTTTAGCTGGATGACTTAAAACCTAATAATACGTGCTTTAACAAAGGCAAGAATCAAATACCGCAAGAAAAAACACTTTAAATCCGCTGATACCATTGGAAGATAAGTTAAATATTCAGCGTAGATTAGATTGATTACATATATAAACAATTATTGAAACAATTTTGGTTATTATTTTTTGTTAAGTTGAGCTGTAGTTTCAATTTTAATTTCTTATGTGCATATTAGCTACAATTAAAGTGGATTGGAATTTCGTCTAGCAATATTTTATGATTTACTTTATAATCGAAGTTTCTTAAACTTTATTCAAGTGTTCCAAATGAGAAGGAGTCTGATGAATTTTAGGATCAAAATTTCAATATTAATTGGAAAGTTTTCCAATTACCAGTGAAAAGATTCAAAATTTTCTTTGAGGTTTCTTGAAACTGATAAAATAATTCCTAGACAACTTTCTCGATTGTTAAGTTATCAAACGAAACGTAGAATTACAAGCGTTCAGGACATCAATCCATGGGAATTACTATTATATTTTCGAATTTTAATATGTTAGAACATGGATTGAATAATTTTTCAAGTAAGTGTGCCTGCCTCCTGTCCTTTCTTTTTGTGTGACCATGTGCGTTTATCGTAGTAAAAATCCACTAAGAAGTCGAGCGGGAATTTCACAAATTTTTCACAACAAACTATAAGCCCCATAAAAAATAATATAAGCATAATAGTAATAATATTTCTTATTTGTAAAGTTATTTATGTAAATATTTAGAAAATAGTTAATACATAAATTAGTTAATCTTTGGCACAAGCGGTTTTATCGACAGCAAAATAAAAAAGAAAAAAAACTAATAAAGTATGTAAATTTTAAGAAAATGTATAAAATATACAAATTTATTGATAAATAATAGGAGCATTTTATTAAATAATTGGAGCATTTTATTTAAACTTTGGTTCATGTCTTACAATTAGCTAAGAAAATATTTAAATTTTAGCTTAAATTACATATTTTTTAACCATTATTTTAAAAATCTAATAATTTCTTTTTTTAATTATTCATTTTAAATGTTGTCAGAAACTACTTATGATATGAGCCACTGAAGAAATCAAATAATTTTAGTAGATATAATAAATTCGATCATTCTCCTCTTTTCAATACACCATAATAAATGTTTTTCCTTAACCATTTCTGCTTTTCCTTCTTCATTTCTTTTTTTGACTATAAAACAGCTTTAACGGCGGTCGTTTTACTTCCTTTCCGCCTTGTGCCCGCTTGTGTGCAGGCATTTAACTCTTACGCTCATTTATCATACTTTGAGTGCAGTCCAGATGAAGTGAGTCTGAGTCAGCGTCTGCATTTACATTTAACTCCATAACTGCCTATAAATGCACACACACACACGCACTCAAATATATATGAATGTATACACACACATACACACATTGATATGGGCAAACATTTTGGCCAAGTGCTTGCCGCTTCACTGAAGTTAAGCGTCGTTTATTTTGTTTTTAACATATTTTATTGGCCATATTGCGAGTGTTTCATTTCAATAACTCTTTACTCTCTTGCGTTCTTATGCTCCATTCCGTTTAAGTCGTAATCAGAGTGCAATATGAGATCCAATAAATTGACATTTTGTTATTGTAACTGCAATTTTTTTCATCTTTATTTTTTATTTTTAATTTTTGAAAGCAATATTTTTATTTCAGCTGGATCTTGTACTTGTATTTACTATAGTAAATTAATTGCGCATACGTCATGTGTGCTTGTTCGTATGATGGAGTATCATAATGCTGATGATGACTTCACTTTAAGCGGAAGCTCTTCAAACTGTTCAACTTGCTTCACATGGCATTTGATTATGGCACGTTTTCTTGACTTAACACTATTGCCATCCACATGCCAACAAATTGAATTCATTTTAAGCTTCACTTCAAGTATGAAGAGTGTATGAAAAATCTTGTTGGGATATATTAGGTAACGAATTACTTCAAGCCTCAACTAAAAATATTTTAGCTCAATCTATTAAATTTATTCAACTTTTATTTAGAAGAATATTTCTAATTATTTCAGAAAAGATGTTAATTATAATAGTAAAAATCAGTACACTTAATTTTTCTAAATTAATTAAAGATAGGTGAAAAATATTTGTTAAAATTTTGTTATCCCTCCGATAACAAAATTTAGGTATTTGGATTTTCCTAGCGAAATTTTTACACATTTAATTTTTTTTTTTTCTTTTTAACATAACAAAAACCTTAAGTTACTTTCACTTTAGATTTTAAAACGAATTTTACTTTACCTACCAAAATATAGGGAGAACTATATATATTTGTGCCTCAAGTTAAATTAAAATCAATCGGCCGGGTCCTCACCAGGTTACAAATCGTTTGCCTTTTAGTCAGTGGAATGAAAAGTAATTACCAAATTTCCAATTAATACTTTTACATTCCACCTGTCGAATATTTTTATATTATTTCATAATGTGTTAAGAGCAATATTAGCTTCACCTTTAATGAATGGTGATTATTCATTAATGAACTAATACAAGAAATATTCTACAAGAAACTAAATGAAATATGTTTTAAAATCATTTACGATTTAAAACTGTGTTATTTTTGTCAGGATTTTGCCAATTTTTATCTAAATAATTATAAAGTTTGGCAACTCTGTAAGCAGATATAATCCTAAGACATAACACTCATAATAAAAAACAGCTAGTTCGAAATTGCTGCAAAATCCTTATCGATTAGCATTTGAAAACGACTCGGAATTGAAAACAGGTCTGAAAAATTCTATCATTGTAATTTTTAGACGCAGTTCGAAGTCTAATGTAATTCGATAAAGAAGAAAGTAATTAGATAAAGAAGAAAATAAGAACAAATACTAAAGGACATTCTCAAGTTATTTTACGTTTGATATTTAGATAAGCAGTTTTTATTCCCGCATCAGATAAGATTAAGATTAGTTCATACTTATAAAGTGAACATCTTATTCAAATTTGAATTTTTGATTAATAATTTGCATCTTTAAAAATTTATTTATAATGATTTCTTCGTTGTGTGGAAAAACTAAAAGAGCATTAAAGCTTCGTGTTAGATCTATTTCTTTTTCTTTCTTACCAAAGCCAAGGCGAAATTTATTGAAATATTTGCCAAGTGAAGAAAAAAGCAAAGAATATGCATGTGAAAGGAGAAAAATTGTTTAGAAAATGCATGCAATGCGGGTTAAATGTGTTACGATGCAGCAGCTAGAAATCGAATAGCAAACAGAAAATGCATTCAACTCGCATATCAAAGGCACAAATGCAACATCCGTTTCCGTTTACACACATGCAAATGCAGATGCTAAGAAGAGAGCCAGAGGGACAGCGATAGAGAGAAAGAGAGAGAGAGAGAGATCTAGGGATGTCAAACACAAAGCTAGCTTAACACTCCACTTGCCAGGACGTTTTGCTGATTGCATTCCCTTGTTTGGCTACACAAACATCAACATCTCATTCTCATCTCGTACATCATCATCATCATCATCATTATGAATATCACTTGATATTTGTATTTAGATTTGAATATTTCATAATTTTTAGAGTGAAAAACAGGCCAAATATAAAATAATAAAAAAAAAAGAATTTGTTTATTAAATGGATTTTTGCCAGCTGGAAAAACGTGTCTTTCGCCTAATATTGTGGCAAATGCCTGATTCAGTTTGTTTTTCAATTAGTTGTCGGCAAGCTTAGATTGTGGCATAAAGAGAGTCCCACTAATTGGTATTTTAGCTTTTAATTTCCTAACACAAATCCCACATAGATCTACACAGACACACACACAAACACTCATACAGACACTTTGCTACATTTTAGTTTTAAATGTGTCTCCTTCTCCTCCACTATACCGCATAAATTATTTTATTATTTAGCTTGTGTCACATTAATGGCAATTGAATTTGTCTGATTTGAGAATATGGCATTAGATTATCATTTTTATGCACTTTATGCTTAATTTTTTTTTTTTGTCAAGTACTTTTAAAACAGATTATTGGCAATTTGTTATGATAACCATAATTAGTTAGACATAAATATTATATGCTAATTAGCGTTATTCTTTTTTTCCTTTTTCAGTTATTATATTGATATTAATCATAGCAAAAAAAAAACAACCAACTGATAGCATTCAGCCATGTTCTTGTTCATGGACAAACGATGTGACAATTGAAATCCATTGGGACAAAAGCTGTGTGATAAATTGCCATCGTGCAGCTTGTCAAAAATCTATGAAACACAAATTGTATTTACATATAATAGATGCATAAAATAAACTATGAAATAAACCACGCTTTTGTATGCCAATGTCAATTTGACATTAAAATATCATTTAGAGTTATATTGATTAGAGCAGTTAAGTGAGAGCTAAAATCATAGCTGGCATCATTCACTTTCGTTTCTCATTCAATTTTTATGGTCAAAACTTATTCGACAGTTGTAGCAGGTTCTTATTCACTTTCACTTCACTATCCGAGTAATTATTTGAGGCATAAGTTAAGTTAGAAAAGGTCAACTTTAAATTCTCACATCCAATTTTGAAAATTCTAAAACCTCTTGTATGACTGTTTGATACCCACTTATCGAAACGAAAATATAGAAAACTAGCTAACTTTTCATTAAATTTATCAATATTTTTTTTTTTTTTTGGGGCAGAACGGAAAGGATGTAATGCAGACGGCCCGATTTCCAATCGATTCAATATTTTTGAACGAAGAATTAAAAATTTTATTAAAAAGATGTAACGATATTGATTAAGATTAAACATCGGCTTCACCAATTCAGAAAAACAAAACAAAAATTGGGTCATGACGAACATGTCAAGTTTGCTTAAGACCAAAATAAATCGCGTCCACACGCTTTGGTAAACATTTAAGATGATGCGAGGGTCATTAAAATAAGTATATCTTTAGAAAAATTGCCTAATTGTTTTAAGAGTTTATATATACAAAACACTTTAATAAATAAAATCAGTTTATAGTTTGAATTCAACGAATGAAGATTGGGTTTTTTAGTTGTGGTATGGAAATTCTCTATTCAATATCTTTATTTTAGGCGGATTACATAGATTATATTTTTATAAACAAGTCGTTTTTAAACATAGCTCCTCCAGTTTACATTTCCATAAAGACTATTTCAATTGAAGGTTAAAACTCACTTTATAACCACATACAAAATGGTTGAGAAAAAGTTTAGTTCACTTTCAATTAATTTAAATAATGATTTTACTTATTTAAGCCGTCATCTTATTTCCAGACTTTATTGACTGCTAACAATGGTCCAAAATATTCTATGTCAAAATGAAGTCTGCCTCAAATGGAGACAAATAATTGCCTACGTCCATGCACGGACGTGCAAAGAGTGCGTAGCAGGAGGCTCACGTGAAAACCCAGTGCTCGAAAGTGCACAAAAAGGACTCGCAAAATACACACACACATAAAGGAAAAAAAAGTGAAAAAGAAGTGATTCGACTCCCTTTTGTCTCTGATTCTGGCAGTGAGTTTCATTGCATTTCGTGTTCCCTACAGAATGCTTCTTGCCATTTCTTTTGACACGTTTAATGGACTGCGGGGCAACTTGGGTTACTCGGCTGCTGTCTTTTTCCTCCTGGTTTGTCCTGTGGCCGCAATGCGGTTCACAAGAGCCGTCGACCTAGGTAGCTAGTACCGGACTTCATCACGCTTTGATTTTGCATTCCCTTTTGGTGCCTTGTCTCTTCCCTTTTTGTATTTTTAATGCCATTCTCTGCATTCTTACAAAAGTTTCACCGACAAAAGACACCTTCATTTCGCAGATTTCTTTGTTTTTTTTTTCTGCTGTTGCTATGGCAGTCGTTGTAAGTGATTACTTAGCGGTTTGGTACATTAGACTTGACAAAAAATTATCCATTTTAGCTTATAAGAAATGCATAAAGAAAATATTGACAAGGTGAAATAAAAATGAAGAAAGAGATTAGGGTAATCTAAATAGACATAAAAATGTAAACCCTTTTTTTTTGTACAAATTTTTTTTTCATATTTAATTATTTACACAAATGTATTTTTGATAGAATTATTATTTCTTTACTTAAGTTTCCTATGCACATAATTCTAAAATACTATGGGATATTAGCAAATATATATATTTACAATATACCTACTATTTATTCCAAGTAAATCAATGTAAGTAAAATAATCCGAGTCCTAGGTAAACCTATTTTTAGACGCCAACAAAAGCAGCTTCAATAATGAAAGGATATCTTAATTATTCTTGTCTGTCAACTATTAATAATCGTTTCCCTATTTACAGAAAACATTTGAATGTAACTAAACATTACCTTGGAATGCGTTTAACATTGTCTAGTTTGAGAGCCATGTTTTTTTTAGAGCCTTGACGTTGGCAAGGTAGATTTTAGATATACTACATTGAAATATCTGTATGGCATACGGGATGCAGAATTAACATTTTTTTTATTTTCTTTTATATTTTTGGCCATCTTTCAATTTTTTAAGTTTCATTTTAACTTTTCAACTAACATTTTATACATGAAACCATTTTTCCATTAAAATATATACAAAATTATCCCAAAAGTAGTCATCAAATTTAAGCTACCAACATTTTGAATACTTCTTTAAGAGAAGAGAAACGGAAATCAGGTAATGACGAACCTAGCAAGCCATAAAACTGAAGTGTGCGAGTGTGTGTGTGTGAGTGTGTTTGTTTTGGCATTGGACATTTGTTTGTTACTCCTTTCCATTGTATGCATGGTAAATGTTTTCCCCATAAAATCAAATAAATGAGCAACCATTTTATTTTCAACTCTGAACTCTATGCCATAATTGTACTGTTTGTGTGTGTGGTGTGGGTGCATGTGTGTGTGAGCTTGTGAATTTTTTTAGTGTTATGTTAACTGTAAGTGTAACTGTGATTGTGATTGCCAGCCTGGCATATGTATAACCGAAGCTTTGCAACAATTTTATTGAGCAACAAAGCAAAGGAGACAAAGATAGAACACACACATGCAAACGTATACATATACATTTGCGTATACATATGTGCACTTATATAGCCCACACATACAACTAACTCCAAAAGACAAAAGATGGCTAACAAATGCATAGAATGATGGTTACAAACAAAGTGTACACGCAAAACGAAACGACAATTAATATACCTATTAGTTTTCGTCTAGACAAATTTATTTCAAGCTCTTTTTGTTTTAATGAAACGTATTTTAGACTGGCATGATTCAGCACTTTAATGGATAATTTTAATTTAATTTTAATTATCCATTAATTTTAATTAGGTTTTGGACAAATAAAGAAAAGACAAACAAATTTTGAAGACAAACCATTTATTATTATCCAATGAATAGTTATAATTTCCTTCAAGATAATAATTAAATAAACTTTAAGCATCAAATCACTTTTCAATGCATTACATAAACACATCTCGTTCCCATTGTTATAAATGGATCAAAAGCCAAATCACATACAAAAATTAAGTCAATGAAAATATGTCATATTTTAAGAAAATGGTCCTTGTTTAACGGATGAGGATTTGGAAGTTTAATGACAAAAATTAAATACTACATATTGTTTTTGGAAGACCGAAATCGATGTTGACTTCATAATAGGAATATTCGGCTACTTTAATCACTAAAGTAGAGAATTTAGATTGGAAACAAAGAATTGAGCCAGAGAACAAAGAATGCAACCAATTTATGAACATTTGTTCTTTTAAAGGGTAGACAAATTTGCAACAAAAACCTAAAAAAAAAACCCAACTACAAAATGGAGAAACACTGGCATAACTAAGATTTCCTATTTTAGTTAGCAATTTGATAACAAGCAACTGCTTCTTTTTAGTTGTTGTTGTTGTGTCAACAAAGCCAACAAATAGAAGGAACATTTTCTCTAGATTTCTGCTTTGTTGCATGCAACTTTACTAGCATTGGGTGTATGTGTGTGTGTGTGTGTGTGTCTCAATGCACTCAGCCATGATGAACAATGGGGCCGTAAAAACGTAAACGAAACAAATATGGCAAGAAAGCATACAAAAAAAAAAAAGGAATGATAAACTTTATTTTAAAGTTCTGTATGTATGGTTGCTTTCTGACATGGACAATCAAAAGCATTGAAAATATGCATTCATTTGAGAAATTGATATTAGCAAGCAATTAGCAGACGATACAGTCGCCTGGGACTTTGATAGCAAAGTAACAAGCAATTGCAATTAACGCCTGACAACGAATGCTAAAGAAAAAAAATAGGAGCAACAAGGGACCGAGTGGGTTCAGCACTCGTTAAGTTTTAAATTTATGCTCGTACACAGTTTACTTCTTTTCTGGCTTTTTCCCTCTTTGTTTGTTGTTGTTGTTGATGTTTCTGTTGTTGGTTTGCGTACACGCAATTGTCATTTATCACTTTTTATTGATTGCCGTGAATTTATCAATATCCGCTTTTTGCCTCCACCCACGTTGAGAGGTTTGCATCATCAGTTCACGAAACATGGCGTATACGTAACAATTTTTAATGCCTTTCAATCGAGTTTGTTTCCCCTTCTTTCTGTGTGTTTTTTTTTCTGCTTTCCTTTTTGTTCGCAGTACTTATTTTTGTTCAAGGCATGAAATTGATACGCTTTCCCATTTTCTTCCCTCTCGCCACTTCCTCTTGTTTTCTCACTGAGGTGAGGGTGCAATAATGTGATTATTTTCATACAAAAACAAAAATAAAGACCACAGCGTAAAGGTAAACTGGATATGGGAATGAAGAAAAAATTCATCAATTCGGTTTTCTTTTAAACGCAATTATAAAATATATATAAAAATGAAGTTTTCGGAACGAATTTAATATATTTTTTTATTCACTGTTAATGTTTTCGATGAACCGGAATAGTATTGGCAAACGTAAAAACATATCGAACATTTGACAGTGTTGTCATCTGTTCTAATACCACAATTTTAGAATCGATTGTTCATCGAACTCACCTCGCACTAGTTCTATCGATGCTTGCCCATCCCTAAAGAAAAATATACCACAGTAGGCCAAGTATTCAGAATTAATTTACTTGGCCCAGAATCAAATTCATATTGTTCAGTCGTTTATCTAACCTGACTGTGAGCAGTTCAGCTCCCTTCTAGCCCTTTTATTTTTTTTTTAAATAACCAATAGGAATGGTTTCAACCATTATTTTTCCTTATTAAAAAATGTGCTTAGTCATTACAACTGTCACCACTTTATATGACTTCACCGAAGCAGACGAAAATTTATACTCACTTAAACGCTTTAGAAGTTTGATATCCGGCAAATAATCTGTTTTCCTTATTTTAACATCGAAGCTTTAAACCAATTCGGATTGGCAATAACCAACAGCCGATAACAAAAGGGAAGCGGGATTTTTGTGAATCAACTCTCCTATGGTTCTAAACTTCTGGAACTTTATTTTCCCTATTTTAACGTGGAATATTTAAACGTTTTACCCAAGCGATAACCAGAAAGCAGTCCAGAGAGGAATATACTTCTATTATTTTTCTTATTTCAAAATCGAATACTTAAACGTTTTACCAAAGCGATAACCAGAAAGCAGTCCAGAGATGAATATACTTCTATTATTTTCCTTATTTTAACATCGAAGCTTTAAACCAATTTGGATTAGCAATAACCAACAGCCGATAACAAAAGGGAAGCGGGATTTTTGTGAATCAACTCTCCTATGGTTCTAAACTTCTGGAACTTTATTTTCCCTATTTTAACGTCGAATATTTAAACGTTTTACCCAAGCGATAACCAGAAAGCAGTCCAGAGAGGAATATACTTCTATTATTTTCCTTATTCTAAAATCAAATATCTAAACGTTTTACCCAAGCGATAACCAGAAAGCAGTCCAGAGATGAATATACTTCTATTATTTTCCTTATTTTAACATCGAAGCTTTAAATCAATTTGGATTGGCAATAACCAACAGCCGATAACAAAAGGGAAGCGGGATTTTTGTGAATCAACTCTCCTATGGTTCTAAACTTCTGGAACTTTATTTTCCCTATTTTAACGTGGAATATTTAAACGTTATACCCAAGCGATAACCAGAAAGCAGTCCAGAGAGGAATATACTTCTATTATTTTTCTTATTTCAAAATCGAATACTTAAACGTTTTACCAAAGCGATAACCAGAAAGCAGTCCAGAGATGAATATACTTCTATTATTTTCCTTATTTTAACATCGAAGCTTTAAACCAATTTGGATTGGCAATAATCAACAGCCGATAACAAAAGGGAAGCGGGATTTTTGTGAATGAACTCTCCTATGGTTCTAAACTTCTGGAACTTTATTTTCCCTATTTTAACGTGGAATATTTAAACGTTTTACACAAGCGATAACCAGAAAGCAGTCCAGAGAGGAATATACTTCTATTATTTTTCTTATTTCAAAATCGAATACTTAAACGTTTTACCAAAGCGATAACCAGAAAGCAGTCCAGAGATGAATATACTTCTATTATTTTCCTTATTTTAACATCGAAGCTTTAAACCAATTTGGATTGGCAATAACCAACAGCCGATAACAAAAGGGAAGCGGGATTTTTGTGAATCAACTCTCCTATGGTTCTAAACTTCTGGAACTTTATTTTCCCTATTTTAACGTGGAATATTTAAACGTTATACCCAAGCGATAACCAGAAAGCAGTCCAGAGAGGAATATACTTCTATTATTTTCCTTATTCTAAAATCAAATATCTAAACGTTTTACCCAAGCGATAACCAGAAAGCAGTCCAGAGATGAATATACTTCTATTATTTTCCTTATTTTAACATCGAAGCTTTAAACCAATTTGGATTGGCAATAATCAACAGCCGATAACAAAAGGGAAGCGGGATTTTTGTGAATGAACTCTCCTATGGTTCTAAACTTCTGGAACTTTATTTTCCCTATTTTAACGTGGAATATTTAAACGTTTTACACAAGCGATAACCAGAAAGCAGTCCAGAGAGGAATATACTTCTATTATTTTTCTTATTTCAAAATCGAATACTTAAACGTTTTACCAAAGCGATAACCAGAAAGCAGTCCAGAGATGAATATACTTCTATTATTTTCCTTATTTTAACATCGAAGCTTTAAACCAATTTGGATTGGCAATAACCAACAGCCGATAACAAAAGGGAAGCGGGATTTTTGTGAATCAACTCTCCTATGGTTCTAAACTTCTGGAACTTTATTTTCCCTATTTTAACGTGGAATATTTAAACGTTATACCCAAGCGATAACCAGAAAGCAGTCCAGAGAGGAATATACTTCTATTATTTTCCTTATTCTAAAATCAAATATCTAAACGTTTTACCCAAGCGATAACCAGAAAGCAGTCCAGAGATGAATATACTTCTATTATTTTCCTTATTTTAACATCGAAGCTTTAAACCAATTTGGATTGGCAATAACCAACAGCCGATAACAAAAGGGAAGCGGGATTTTTGTGAATCAACTCTCCTATGGTTCTAAACTTCTGGAACTTTATTTTCCCTATTTTAACGTGGAATATTTAAACGTTATACCCAAGCGATAACCAGAAAGCAGTCCAGAGAGGAATATACTTCTATTATTTTCCTTATTCTAAAATCAAATATCTAAACGTTTTACCCAAGCGATAACCAGAAAGCAGTCCAGAGATGAATATACTTCTATTATTTTCCTTATTTTAACATCGAAGCTTTAAACCAATTTGGATTGGCAATAACCAACAGCCGATAACAAAAGGGAAGCGGGATTTTTGTGAATCAACTCTCCTATGGTTCTAAACTTCTGGAACTTTATTTTCCCTATTTTAACGTGGAATATTTAAACGTTATACCCAAGTGATAACCAGAAAGCAGTCCAGAGAGGAATATACTTCTATTATTTTTCTTATTTCAAAATCGAATACTTAAACGTTTTACCAAAGCGATAACCAGAAAGCAGTCCAGAGATGAATATACTTCTATTATTTTCCTTATTTTAACATCGAAGCTTTAAACCAATTTGGATTGGCAATAACCAACAGCCGATAACAAAAGGGAAGCGGGATTTTTGTGAATCAACTCTCCTATGGTTCTAAACTTCTGGAACTTTATTTTCCCTATTTTAACGTGGAATATTTAAACGTTATACCCAAGCGATAACCAGAAAGCAGTCCAGAGAGGAATATACTTCTATTATTTTCCTTATTCTAAAATCAAATATCTTAACGTTTTACCCAAGCGATAACCAGAAAGCAGTCCAGAGATGAATATACTTCTATTATTTTCCTTATTTTAACATCGAAGCTTTAAACCAATTTGGATTGGCAATAACCAACAGCCGATAACAAAAGGGAAGCGGGATTTTTGTGAATCAACTCTCCTATGGTTCTAAATATCTGGAACTTTATTTTCCCTATTTTAACCTCGAATATTTAAACGTTTTATAAAAGCGATAACCAGAAAGCAGTCCAGAGAGGAATATACTTATTTTATTTTCCTTATTCTAAAATCAAATAATTAAACGTTTTACACAAGCGATAACCAGAAAGCAGTCCAGAGACGAATATACTTATTTTATTTTCCTTATTTTAACATCGAAGCTTTAAACCAATTTGGATTGGCAATAACCAACAGCCGATAACAAAAGGGAAGCGGGATTTTTGTGAATCAACTCTCCTATGGTTCTAAACTTCTGGAACTTTATTTTATCTATTTTAACCTCGAATATTTAAACGTTTTATAAAAGCGATAACCAGAAAGCAGTCCAGAGAGGAATATACTTATTTTATTTTCCTTATTCTAAAATCAAATAATTAAACGTTTTACACAAGCGATAACCAGAAAGCAGTCCAGAGACGAATATACTTATTTTATTTTCCTTATTTTAACATCGAAGCTTTAAACCAATTTGGATTGGCAATAACCAACAGCCGATAACAAAAGGGAAGAGGGATTTTTGTGAATCAACTCTCCTATGGTTCTAAACTTCTGGAACTTTATTTTCCCTATTTTAACCTCGAATATTTAAACGTTTTATAAAAGCGATAACCAGAAAGCAGTCCAGAGAGGAATATACTTCTATTATTTTCCTTATTTTAAAATCGAATACTTAAACGTTTTACTCAAGCGATAACCAGAAAGCAGTCCAGAGAGGAATATACTTCTATTTTCCTTATTTTAAAATCGAATACTTAAACGTTTTACCCAAGCGATAACCATAAAGCAGTCCAGAGACGAATATACTTTTATTATTTTCCTTATTTTAAAATCGAATACTAAAACGTTTTACTCAAGCGATAACCAGAAAGCAGTCCAGAGAGGAATATACTTATTTTATTTTCCTTATTCTAAAATCAAATAATTAAACGTTTTACACAAGCGATAACCAGAAAGCAGTCCAGAGAGGAATATACTTCTATTTTCCTTATTTTAAAATCGAATACTTAAACGTTTTACCCAAGCGATAACCATAAAGCAGTCCAGAGACGAATATACTTTTATTATTTTCCTTATTTTAAAATCGAATACTAAAACGTTTTACTCAAGCGATAACCAGAAAGCAGTCCAGAGAGGAATATACTTATTTTATTTTCCTTATTCTAAAATCAAATAATTAAACGTTTTACACAAGCGATAACCAGAAAGCAGTCCAGAGAGGAATATACTTCTATTTTCCTTATTTTAAAATCGAATACTTAAACGTTTTACCCAAGCGATAACCAGAAAGCAGTCCAGAGACGAATATACTTTTATTATTTTCCTTATTTTAAAATCGAATACTAAAACGTTTTACTCAAGCGATAACCAGAAAGCAGTCCAGAGAGGAATATACTTATTTTATTTTCCTTATTCTAAAATCAAATAATTAAACGTTTTACACAAGCGATAACCAGAAAGCAGTCCAGAGACGAATATACTTTTATTATTTTTCTTATTTTAACATCGAAGCTTTAAACCAATTTGGATTGGCAATAACCAACAGCCGATAACAAAAGGGAAGCGGGATTTTTGTGAATCAACTCTCCTATGGTTCTAAACTTCTGGAACTTTATTTTCCCTATTTTAACGTGGAATATTTAAACGTTATACCCAAGCGATAACCAGAAAGCAGTCCAGAGAGGAATATACTTCTATTATTTTCCTTATTCTAAAATCAAATATCTAAACGTTTTACCCAAGCGATAACCAGAAAGCAGTCCAGAGATGAATATACTTCTATTATTTTCCTTATTTTAACATCGAAGCTTTAAACCAATTTGGATTGGCAATAATCAACAGCCGATAACAAAAGGGAAGCGGGATTTTTGTGAATGAACTCTCCTATGGTTCTAAACTTCTGGAACTTTATTTTCCCTATTTTAACGTGGAATATTTAAACGTTTTACACAAGCGATAACCAGAAAGCAGTCCAGAGAGGAATATACTTCTATTATTTTTCTTATTTCAAAATCGAATACTTAAACGTTTTACCAAAGCGATAACCAGAAAGCAGTCCAGAGATGAATATACTTCTATTATTTTCCTTATTTTAACATCGAAGCTTTAAACCAATTTGGATTGGCAATAACCAACAGCCGATAACAAAAGGGAAGCGGGATTTTTGTGAATCAACTCTCCTATGGTTCTAAACTTCTGGAACTTTATTTTCCCTATTTTAACGTGGAATATTTAAACGTTATACCCAAGCGATAACCAGAAAGCAGTCCAGAGAGGAATATACTTCTATTATTTTCCTTATTCTAAAATCAAATATCTAAACGTTTTACCCAAGCGATAACCAGAAAGCAGTCCAGAGATGAATATACTTCTATTATTTTCCTTATTTTAACATCGAAGCTTTAAACCAATTTGGATTGGCAATAACCAACAGCCGATAACAAAAGGGAAGCGGGATTTTTGTGAATCAACTCTCCTATGGTTCTAAACTTCTGGAACTTTATTTTCCCTATTTTAACGTGGAATATTTAAACGTTATACCCAAGCGATAACCAGAAAGCAGTCCAGAGAGGAATATACTTCTATTATTTTCCTTATTCTAAAATCAAATATCTAAACGTTTTACCCAAGCGATAACCAGAAAGCAGTCCAGAGATGAATATACTTCTATTATTTTCCTTATTTTAACATCGAAGCTTTAAACCAATTTGGATTGGCAATAACCAACAGCCGATAACAAAAGGGAAGCGGGATTTTTGTGAATCAACTCTCCTATGGTTGTAAACTTCTGGAACTTTATTTTCCCTATTTTAACGTGGAATATTTAAACGTTATACCCAAGCGATAACCAGAAAGCAGTCCAGAGAGGAATATACTTCTATTATTTTTCTTATTTCAAAATCGAATACTTAAACGTTTTACCAAAGCGATAACCAGAAAGCAGTCCAGAGATGAATATACTTCTATTATTTTCCTTATTTTAACATCGAAGCTTTAAACCAATTTGGATTGGCAATAACCAACAGCCGATAACAAAAGGGAAGCGGGATTTTTGTGAATCAACTCTCCTATGGTTCTAAACTTCTGGAACTTTATTTTCCCTATTTTAACGTGGAATATTTAAACGTTATACCCAAGCGATAACCAGAAAGCAGTCCAGAGAGGAATATACTTCTATTATTTTCCTTATTCTAAAATCAAATATCTTAACGTTTTACCCAAGCGATAACCAGAAAGCAGTCCAGAGATGAATATACTTCTATTATTTTCCTTATTTTAACATCGAAGCTTTAAACCAATTTGGATTGGCAATAACCAACAGCCGATAACAAAAGGGAAGCGGGATTTTTGTGAATCAACTCTCCTATGGTTCTAAATATCTGGAACTTTATTTTCCCTATTTTAACCTCGAATATTTAAACGTTTTATAAAAGCGATAACCAGAAAGCAGTCCAGAGAGGAATATACTTATTTTATTTTCCTTATTCTAAAATCAAATAATTAAACGTTTTACACAAGCGATAACCAGAAAGCAGTCCAGAGACGAATATACTTATTTTATTTTCCTTATTTTAACATCGAAGCTTTAAACCAATTTGGATTGGCAATAACCAACAGCCGATAACAAAAGGGAAGCGGGATTTTTGTGAATCAACTCTCCTATGGTTCTAAACTTCTGGAACTTTATTTTATCTATTTTAACCTCGAATATTTAAACGTTTTATAAAAGCGATAACCAGAAAGCAGTCCAGAGAGGAATATACTTATTTTATTTTCCTTATTCTAAAATCAAATAATTAAACGTTTTACACAAGCGATAACCAGAAAGCAGTCCAGAGACGAATATACTTATTTTATTTTCCTTATTTTAACATCGAAGCTTTAAACCAATTTGGATTGGCAATAACCAACAGCCGATAACAAAAGGGAAGAGGGATTTTTGTGAATCAACTCTCCTATGGTTCTAAACTTCTGGAACTTTATTTTCCCTATTTTAACCTCGAATATTTAAACGTTTTATAAAAGCGATAACCAGAAAGCAGTCCAGAGAGGAATATACTTCTATTATTTTCCTTATTTTAAAATCGAATACTTAAACGTTTTACTCAAGCGATAACCAGAAAGCAGTCCAGAGAGGAATATACTTCTATTTTCCTTATTTTAAAATCGAATACTTAAACGTTTTACCCAAGCGATAACCAGAAAGCAGTCCAGAGACGAATATACTTTTATTATTTTCCTTATTTTAAAATCAAATACTAAAACGTTTTACTCAAGCGATAACCAGAAAGCAGTCCAGAGAGGAATATATTTATTTTATTTTCCTTATTCTAAAATCAAATAATTAAACGTTTTACACAAGCGATAACCAGAAAGCAGTCCAGAGAGGAATATACTTCTATTTTCCTTATTTTAAAATCGAATACTTAAACGTTTTACCCAAGCGATAACCAGAAAGCAGTCCAGAGACGAATATACTTTTATTATTTTCCTTATTTTAAAATCGAATACTAAAACGTTTTACTCAAGCGATAACCAGAAAGCAGTCCAGAGAGGAATATACTTATTTTATTTTCCTTATTCTAAAATCAAATAATTAAACGTTTTACACAAGCGATAACCAGAAAGCAGTCCAGAGACGAATATACTTTTATTATTTTTCTTATTTTAACATCGAAGCTTTAAACCAATTTGGATTGGCAATAACCAACAGCCGATAACAAAAGGGAAGCGGGATTTTTGTGAATCAACTCTCCTATGGTTCTAAACTTCTGGAACTTTATTTTCCCTATTTTAACGTGGAATATTTAAACGTTATACCCAAGCGATAACCAGAAAGCAGTCCAGAGACGAATATACTTTTATTATTTTCCTTATTTTAAAATCGAATACTTAAACGTTTTACCCAAGCGATAACCAGAAAGCAGTCCAGAGACGAATATACTTTTATTATTTTCCTTATTTTAAAATCGAATACTAAAACGTTTTACTCAAGCGATAACCAGAAAGCAGTCCAGAGAGGAATATATTTATTTTATTTTCCTTATTCTAAAATCAAATAATTAAACGTTTTACACAAGCGATAACCAGAAAGCAGTCCAGAGAGGAATATACTTCTATTTTCCTTATTTTAAAATCGAATACTTAAACGTTTTACCCAAGCGATAACCAGAAAGCAGTCCAGAGACGAATATACTTTTATTATTTTCCTTATTTTAAAATCGAATACTAAAACGTTTTACTCAAGCGATAACCAGAAAGCAGTCCAGAGAGGAATATACTTATTTTATTTTCCTTATTCTAAAATCAAATAATTAAACGTTTTACACAAGCGATAACCAGAAAGCAGTCCAGAGACGAATATACTTTTATTATTTTTCTTATTTTAACATCGAAGCTTTAAACCAATTTGGATTGGCAATAACCAACAGCCGATAACAAAAGGGAAGCGGGATTTTTGTGAATCAACTCTCCTATGGTTCTAAACTTCTGGAACTTTATTTTCCCTATTTTAACGTGGAATATTTAAACGTTATACCCAAGCGATAACCAGAAAGCAGTCCAGAGACGAATATACTTTTATTATTTTCCTTATTTTAAAATCGAATACTAAAACGTTTTACTCAAGCGATAACCAGAAAGCAGTCCAGAGACGAATATACTTTTATTATTTTCCTTATTTTAAAATCGAATACTAAAACGTTTTACTCAAGCGATAACCAGAAATCAGTCCAGAGAGGAATATACTTATTTTATTTTCCTTATTCTAAAATCAAATAATTAAACGTTTTACACAAGCGATAACCAGAAAGCAGTCCAGAGACGAATATACTTTTATTATTTTTCTTATTTTAACATCGAAGCTTTAAACCAATTTGGATTGGCAATAACAAACAGCCGATAACAAAAGGGCAGCGGGATTTTTGTGAATCAACTCTCCTATGGTTCTAAACTTCTGGAACTTTATTTTATCTATTTTAACCTCGAATATTTAAACGTTTTATAAAAGCGATAACCAGAAAGCAGTCCAGAGAGGAATATACTTCTATTATTTTCCTTATTTTAAAATCGAATACTTAAACGTTTTACTCAAGCGATAACCAGAAAGCAGTCCAGAGAGGAATATACTTTTATTATTTTCCTTATTTTAAAATCGAATACTAAAACGTTTTACTCAAGCGATAACCAGAAAGCAGTCCAGAGAGGAATATACTTATTTTATTTTCCTTATTCTAAAATCAAATAATTAAACGTTTTACACAAGCGATAACCAGAAAGCAGTCCAGAGACGAATATACTTTTATTATTTTTCTTATTTTAACATCGAAGCTTTAAACCAATTTGGATTGGCAATAACCAACAGCCGATAACAAAAGGGAAGCGGGATTTTTGTGAATCAACTCTCCTATGGTTCTAAACTTCTGGAACTTTATTTTATCTATTTTAACCTCGAATATTTAAACGTTTTATAAAAGCGATAACCAGAAAGCAGTCCAGAGAGGAATATACTTCTATTATTTTCCTTATTTTAAAATCGAATACTTAAACGTTTTACTCAAGCGATAACCAGAAAGCAGTCCAGAGAGGAATATTCTTCTATTTTCCTTATTTTAAAATCGAATACTTAAACGTTTTACCCAAGCGATAACCAGAAAGCAGCCCAGAGAGGAATATACTTCTATTATTTTCCTTATTTTAACATCGAAGCTTTAAACCAATTTGGATTGGCAATAACCAACAGCCGATAACAAAAGGGAAGCGGGATTTTTGTGAATCAACTCTCCTATGGTTCTAAACTTCTGGAACTTTATTTTCCCTATTTTAACGTCGAATATTTAAACGTTTTATAAAAGCGATAACCAGAAAGCAGTCCAGAGAGGAATATACTTATTTTATTTTCCTTATTCTAAAATCAAATAATTAAACGTTTTACCAAAGCGATAACCAGAAAGCAGTCCAGAGAGGAATATACTTCTATTATTTTCCTTATTTTAACATCGAAGCTTTAAACCAATTTGGATTGGCAATAACCAACAGCCGATAACAAAAGGGAAGCGGGATTTTTGTGAATCAACTCTCCTATGGTTCTAAACTTCTGAAACTTTATTTTCCCTATTTTAAGGTCGAATATTTAAAGGTTTTATAAAAGCGATAACCAGAAAGCAGTCCAGAGAGGAATATACTTATTTTATTTTCCTTATTCTAAAAACAAATAATTAAACGTTTTACCAAAGCGATAACCAGAAAGCAGTCCAGAGAGGAACATACTTCTATTATTTTCCTTATTTTAACATCGAAGCTTTAAACCAATTTGGATTGGCAATAACCAACAGCCGATAACAAAAGGGAAGAGGGATTTTTGTGAATCAACTCTCCTATGGTTCTAAATATCTGGAACTTTATTTTCCCTATTTTAACCTCGAATATTTAAACGTTTTATAAAAGCGATAACCAGAAAGCAGTCCAGAGAGGAATATACTTATTTTATTTTCCTTATTCTAAAATCAAATAATTAAACGTTTTACACAAGCGATAACCAGAAAGCAGTCCAGAGAGGAATATACTTCTATTTTCCTTATTTTAAAATCGAATACTTAAACGTTTTACCCAAGCGATAACCAGAAAGCAGTCCAGAGACGAATATACTTCTATTATTTTCCTTATTTTAACATCGAAGCTTTAAACCAATTTGGATTGGCAATAACCAACAGCCGATAACAAAAGGGAAGAGGGATTTTTGTGAATCAACTCTCCTATGGTTCTAAACTTCTGGAACTTTATTTTCCCTATTTTAAGGTCGAATATTTAAAGGTTTTATAAAAGCGATAACCAGAAAGCAGTCCAGAGAGGAATATACTTATTTTATTTTCCTTATTCTAAAATCAAATAATTAAACGTTTTACCAAAGCGATAACCAGAAAGCAGTCCAGAGAGGAATATACTTCTATTATTTTCCTTATTTTAACATCGAAGCTTTAAACCAATTTGGATTGGCAATAACCAACAGCCGATAACAAAAGGGAAGAGGGATTTTTGTGAATCAACTCTCCTATGGTTCTAAACTTCTGGAACTTTATTTTCCCTATTTTAAGGTCGAATATTTAAAGGTTTTATAAAAGCGATAACCAGAAAGCAGTCCAGAGAGGAATATACTTATTTTATTTTCCTTATTCTAAAATCAAATAATTAAACGTTTTACCAAAGCGATAACCAGAAAGCAGTCCAGAGAGGAATATACTTCTATTATTTTCCTTATTTTAACATCGAAGCTTTAAACCAATTTGGATTGGCAATAACCAACAGCCGATAACAAAAGGGAAGAGGGATTTTTGTGAATCAACTCTCCTATGGTTCTAAATATCTGGAACTTTATTTTCCCTATTTTAACCTCGAATATTTAAACGTTTTATAAAAGCGATAACCAGAAAGCAGTCCAGAGAGGAATATACTTATTTTATTTTCCTTATTCTAAAATCAAATAATTAAACGTTTTACACAAGCGATAACCAGAAAGCAGTCCAGAGAGGAATATACTTCTATTTTCCTTATTTTAAAATCGAATACTTAAACGTTTTACCCAAGCGATAACCAGAAAGCAGTCCAGAGACGAATATACTTCTATTATTTTCCTTATTTTAACATCGAAGCTTTAAACCAATTTGGATTGGCAATAACCAACAGCCGATAACAAAAGGGAAGAGGGATTTTTGTGAATTAACTCTCCTATGGTTCTAAACTTCTGGAACTTTATTTTCCCTATTTTAAGGTCGAATATTTAAAGGTTTTATAAAAGCGATAACCAGAAAGCAGTCCAGAGAGGAATATACTTATTTTATTTTCCTTATTCTAAAATCAAATAATTAAACGTTTTACCAAAGCGATAACCAGAAAGCAGTCCAGAGAGGAATATACTTTTATTATTTTCCTTATTTTAAAATCGAATACACTTAAACGTTTTACTCAAGCGATAACCAGAAAGCAGTCCAGAGAAGAATATTCTTCTATTTTCCTTATTTTAAAATCGAATACTTAAACGTTTTACCCAAGCGATAACCAGAAAGCAGCCCAGAGAGGAATATACTTCTATTATTTTCCTTATTTTAACATCGAAGCTTTAAACCAATTTGGATTGGCAATAACCAACAGCCGATAACAAAAGGGAAGAGGGATTTTTGTGAATCAACTCTCCTATGGTTCTAAACTTCTGGAACTTTATTTTCCCTATTTTAAGGTCGAATATTTAAAGGTTTTATAAAAGCGATAACCAGAAAGCAGTCCAGAGAGGAATATACTTCTATTATTTTCCTTATTCTAAAATCAAATACTTAAAAGTTTTACCCAAGCGATAACCAGAAAGCAGTCCAGAGACGAATATACTTTTATTATTTTCCTTATTTTAAAATCGAATACACTTAAACGTTTTACTCAAGCGATAACCAGAAAGCAGTCCAGAGAAGAATATTCTTCTATTTTCCTTATTTTAAAATCGAATACTTAAACGTTTTACCCAAGCGATAACCAGAAAGCAGCCCAGAGAGGAATATACTTCTATTATTTTCCTTATTCTAAAATCAAATACTTAAACGTTTTACCCAAGCGATAACCAGAAAGCAGTCCAGAGAGGAATATATTTCTTTCAGATTAGCCCCAATTCATTGGATAAAAGGGACATTATTCGTGGCAACAAGAAGCTAAAAGCGCTGTACTTTGGCTGTAACCCAATCACAATCTTTAGGAAGCCACCAAATAGCTTCAAAGGCCAACAGTGAGGAAAGCTCCCGTCCAAGGATCAAACGGCATGTGGTGCAGATCCCGCAAGGAGGCCCTCGAGGAGGGCAGCGACTAAGACGTGGATGCCACTTTGTGCTTTCTTAAGGCGCCGTACCAATCCCATACGTAAGACGACTGGCTACGAAGGCATTTCAACCCAATGGAAGTGCGTAGTGATTGTAGTGATTCCGACACATGGAAAAGCAGGACCTCACCTTAAGTGTTCGAAAGAATACTTCTGATTAGAATATTAAAACCTAATTCCAGAACATAAATTTGGTTTTAGACGGCATCAAGTCACCCCAGAGCAATGCTACCGCATCGTGAACAAGGCGTTCTGCTCCTTCGAAAATAAGCAGTATACCTCCGCAGTCTTCCTGGACGTCAAGCAGGCCTTCGACCAAGTTTGGCACGATGGGCTTCCACACAAATTGAAATTAATGCTACCTGCTCCGCACTACATGATCATACGACGCCGAGAAAGCGCTTCTACGTCAGGTGTGTGAGCTCGATGTCCAGGATTGAGCACAGGAGCAGGCGTCCCTCAAAGTAACGTCTTGGACCCCATTCTTAATTGGAGCCAGATTTAAAAATTTTTGTGAAAGTCCTTAAAAAACTATTTAAAAACAAAAGTTATAAGAAAAAGCTTGCTGGTAAACATTGTATCACTTGGGACAATTTTATTGCAAGCTGGTCGCTGGTCTTGGCTCAAAATAGTTGGTACGAAATGAGGGATGGGGTAATGATAGCATTTTGTTTAGGTAAAATTGCTTTTGTTTGCAAACATTACTAATAAACAATTTGTTAGATGCATAAGATTCCAATAATTCTTTAGCCACACCAGCAGGTACAATGATAGGCTGCACACACATGCAAACCGGCTGGCGAGACCTCTTGCGAGCCAAAAGACCATCCACAGGCTGAAGAGAAGGCAGTATCTGACAATGATACGCTAAGTTGTTGATTTGTATACCTAAATAAACATACCCCTAAAAATATAGATAAATGTACATACATATATAAATAAGATTAAAATTTACACTGATAGTAATAACTGTTTGGCGTTTTACATTATGTTAAGTTAAAAGCTTTGTTAAGATCATTTGTGAATCGATTCCTTGCTAAAATACACATATAAAAAAAAAAAAAAAAAAAATGATAATTCTTTAAAATTAAAAAGGTGCAAATTCTTCGAAAAAGTATAGCATACTTTTTGGTTCAAATTTTACTGATTTTTAAACCATATCCAAAGTGTAAGATATTATGCATTCTGACAAAGAAACGCCTCTTTATAAATTGCTTATAAATCATACCTAATATAATAATAGGTATTTGTTTATATTATACTATAAAATATTGCAAATGAGGGCATTTGAGGTAATTTTAACGAATTTTTTTCAAAATCTTTTTGTGATGGATAAAAACTAAGTACTGGGCCGTAATCAGCATCCCCAAATTACTATAAGAGACCTGTTCAACTTAAAACACTTTTACACGAACTCAAAAATGTCGGCCTATGTAATTTATACTCGACTTAACACAATCTATGATCAGACAAAAAAAAGAAGGGAAAGGAAGAACCGCTGCTGTACAAAGGAGTTGGATATCAGTCACGCCCTTAAAACTCGCTCACCCTACCTTGATAAACCCAGAATATATAAACTTACACAGCGATCCCTAAACCACACCGAATTTACCCTCATTTGCTTTAAGAACTTGTTTTAATGAATATAACCATATAATAGTGTATCTTAAAATTAGGCAGATAGGACGTCCTTTTCGGTAGCACTATGTAGTTTACTCATGTCTATACTTTTATACCTTTCACTTTTACTTATTTTGTATCACTTTTACTTTTATATACTTTTGTAGGACTGTACGGTGAGTTCCCAGGGGGTTTATTAACTGAGCTATTTAGATCGAGGCCCCTCTTTATATAGGACCTGACCTGAAGACAGATCTCAACATTTGTTTCAAAATGTGTTGCTAAAGCAAAGATGCTTGTCATCCTGCTAACTCAACATTCTAGCAACATTCTAAGTGTCAATCTGTAGCCGCTGCAAAGGTAATGCCAGGGCTACTATTGACACACCTGTCAATCAATTGGAACTAACTAGTAAGCTTCGACTTATTAGTCACTTAATCAACTCTGTCTGACATATGTATAAATATTTAGAATTAAGGTAATTGAAGTATTGGTCTCACGTTTACAACCATTATTACTATAGGTGTATTTACTCTAATAAGTTGGTAAGAAAGATATATTTTTTTGTTCTATATTAAACGTCTGTAGTCTCATATTACATTCAATGTTAGTTAAACGGGCTAAGTAGAGATCACCAGAGCGGCAAGCTAGCGAAAGCATAGCTGCTTCATCCATGAAAACTTCGCTTTCTGACAATCAATCTAGGAAAATCTTTTAGGCAATGAAAATAAATATTAACGGGGAAGCCTGCTAAATATTAGCTCAAAGCCTAATATTTTATATACTAATTTTATGCTTGATCCCAGATCTTGTTTCGGCCTAATGGATGCCAAATATATGTCTTCGCAAACGTCTGCTGTTCCTATGGACAAATGGGTTTTGATGCTCTTTCGCCTCTCTCAACTATGCTTGGCCTTGTTCGCGTAGACCCTCAAAACTAGTCTGCGGACTAGGTTCCCATTCCATAAAAAAAATTCCTCTTAGCCCAACACTAGCACTCAAAGGCGCTTTCTTTAATAGTTTCAATTCGATTTCAATTTGGCACCTGATGGAATGTATTTTTTTCTGTGGACAATTTTATTCTAAACGACTGCCCTGCCTAAAAGATGAAAATTGTTATTTTCCAAATTTTTACTTTTTTCAGCTATGAACGAAAACTGTTCACTTGTATTTCAGCCTTAATTTAAGACTTTTTCAAACTTATATTTCACAATTATTTTTTACGACCGCACTATTTGAAGTTAAATGAAAAAAAAAGTCATTCCCATGGGGGTCGACATACTTGGCTTAATTTCTAATTCCTGAGTCCTCTTTGGATCTTTCTCTTTACCTCGATTACCCCTAATCTTCCCTGATCCCAACTTTAGAGGAGACTAGGGGGCGCCACGAAAAGTCTAAGGCAAAGTAATCGGAAACTCCCTTGGAAAATTCAAGGAAAATTTTCTGATCACAAAAACAAATACGAATCTCTATACCGCAGTAGACCAACATTCTGTTAGTTAGTACAATGCTGTCCAATTAACAATAGAAGCAGTGCAAGCAGGTTTCTATACGAAATTTCTATTGCTCGCTTTTAGGGATAAAACGTTTATATATCGTTTTAGTTATAATAAAAATTATTCATACCCTTTTTTCTTTTTAAACTAAAAAAAAGTTACAAGCGCAAATAGAGTATAGCTGGTATTACCTCAAGTTGATAAATCAATTATATCTACCAATATTTCGATATATGTATACATATTTCCAATTCTAAATCATCAATAGAAAAAAATAATTAAACCAGATTGCTGGGGCTAACCTCGTCAAAGTTTGTATACCCTTGCATGTTTTTTATTACTCTTTCCTAACCCATAAAAGTGGAAAAACGTTTTATCTAAAAAGTAATGTTTGCGAAATGACGGCCTATGTTATAGAATACCCCGTGTGAAATATTTCGGCGCACTATTCCATATTTTCCTAATAAATCGGCTTTAAAGTTATAGCTTTGGTGACTTATAAGTAAAACACCGACTGGACTTCAAGCAGCTTGACGGTGTAAGGGTTAGACGTCCTGTATAGAATCGTCGGAACTTTGGTTCGACCCCCGCCCGAAACTAGTTGGTTTTGGGCTTTCATTTTTTATTTATTTTTTTTGCTTTTTTAATAACACAGGCCGACATGATTTTTGGTGACGTTAACCTGAGAGGTGTTTTTAACTAATTCGGGTACGCTGATTCTGACTGCATACTCAGTTTTTGTTCATCACGTCCAGATTTTGTGAAATTAGGGGATCTAGGGTTGGAAAATAGGCACCCAAAAGTATACTATATATAAGTTTAAAATTGTTTTTGTACATTTTTAACGAATTGTAGAATTTCTTGTTTAAGAAAAATAGCTGTTGTTTGCCAACATTACTTATAAACAATTTGTTAGATGCATAAAATTACAATAATTCTTTAAAATTAGCAAGTTGCAAATGCTTCGAATCCCTATAGCATACGTTTTGGTTCGAGTTTTACTCATTTTGGAACCATATCCAAAGTGATGATAATATGCATGATAACAAAGAAACGCCTCTTTGATTTTGTGTAAATTGCGTTTAAATCATACCTAATATATTAATAGGTTAAAATAGAAACGTTTTGAGTATAATAACTTGTTTATATTATACTAGAAAATATTGAAAATGAGGCCATTTTAAATAACTTCAACGCATTTTTTTCGAAATCCTGACGTGATAGGCAAAAACTAAGTACAGGGCCCCAAATTACTATAAAAGACCTATTGAACTTAGAACACTTTTTCATAACCTCGAAAATGTCGGCCTGTGTAATTATTTTTTCAAATAGCAAAATAGGCCTTTTGATGATTTTTGATTGGATTCATCTTGTATGCCTTTACAAAAACAAAATAGACTATTTTTTTGTTGTGATATAAATCATAAAAACATAATATACATACATTTTTTCAAGACAATGAACATGTTTAGATAATACCTGTGTGCAAAAACACACCAACGTTAAGTCAATTTGAAGAAAACAAACAAACTACAAAATTTTGGAAAACCACTCTCTAATCTGTCAACTTTGAAACGACCCATGCATACTTGAGCACTCCCTTCAATATCAGGGATGACAAGTGAAAATGCACCAGGATTTTACTTTAGTGTATTCTTCTTTTCATACAATTTTTGATTTTCTTCTAAAAGCGTTGAGGAGTTTTGCGTCCGCTCTATCATATTTTGAACTTGCCTAAAAAATGCACTACATAATGGCGTGCGTATAGCTTGAATTACCTTAACCGTACAAGCTAAAGCAAAAAAAAATTAAATCCTAAAACTAACTATTTTCGGGCGGGGGTTGAACCAAAGTTCCGACGAGTTTAGTCAGGACCTCTACACCTTACACCGTCCAGCTGCATGAAGTCCACTCGGCGTTTTACTTATAAGTCACCAAAGCTACAACTTTAAAGCCGATTTATTAGGAAAATATGGAATAGTGCGCCGAAATAATCCACGCAGCTACAAATGACGGGGTATTCTACAACATATTCAAAATTCATCCAAATCAAAAATACCATTTTTAAAATTATAAAAATTAAAACTAAAAATTTCTGGGCGGCGCCAGGGATTCGACAATTTAGGCAAGTCCTCTAGCCGCTGGACCACCGAGCTGCTTGGGGTCCTCACTGCATTTTACATATAAGTCACAGAAGATATAGTTTTAAAAGCGATTTTTAAGAAAGATAGAGAATAGTGCGCGGAAATATTTACCTGAAATTTCTTTCCTATTGTTCAGCGAAAAGAAGTTAAGTCGTTTAGAGAAGAGTAAAAAAATATATCTTTAAATGCGGTTCAATGGATAAATTATTTCTATAATGTCACACAAGTTCCGTTTCTCACAGTGGGAAGTCTGGACCAGAATGCGGTTGCGGAGGGAAAGATTATTTTGAGATTGCTTTCGATAAAAATTATAGACTGAATGTGCGGTCCACCGGTGCCTGCGCATGATCCCCAGTGACCGCTATGCCACAGGCGTTTTGTCCATTTCATTTTCACTTTTTAATTTGATGGCACAACAACAACAACAGCAACGACAACGAGGAAAGAAACGGAAAAAAAAGGGTTTGGGCCGTAGATGGGCCTTTGCCAGTGGGTTAAGTCGGTTGTAATTACGCTACATAAATTTTAAATAAGTATCCGTTTCTTTTTGCGCCGTATCCGTTTCGGTCTCCTTGCAGTCAGTTCTTGTTGTTGTTGTAGGACGTGTACCATTTGAAATTCCCTTTGTGTTAATTGCGCTGGTTGGTATGATGGTTCTCCCACTTAACTAAATACAATACCAATTTCGAGGTTCCTTGCCTCTTGACCTTTTCGCATTCGCATTTTTTATGCATGAGCTTTTCGTTTATGCCCCCCTTCAAAAAATAAGCAAACACTTCCACACAAACCCACATACACACACACATATACAGAGGGAACGATAGGGCTTACATGCTAATTGTAACCAAAAATCCTGTTTATTGTGTGCACATCAAACTTTTAGTGTTGGTAAGCGGCTTAGTATTCAAATTGAATGTTATACATTTGGCTAAATTGCATGCGGATGGAAGACTTAGCGTAAAGTCGATGAGGATTTCAAGTGACTTTCGGTTGCCATTCACTTGTTTTTTGGGCGGGGGGGAAACGTGGGAGGACCTTTTTTATGTCCCACCATTTTCAGTTCTTAACCAAAGAGAAAAAAGGTCATCGTGTTAGCATTGCTGATACTTATTATGTTTGTGGCCAATTCAAAAGGGTTGAGATTTTTATGAGCACAACCAACTACAAAAGCTTCAGTATGTAAGTACATAATGTTTATGGGCATTACAATAAGTGATTCCAAGCGGTATTAGCTCTGGATTCCCCGTCCCAATGGATGTTTCACATATACATACATATGTTCCAGGTAAATTCTCTTAAGAAAAAATAAAATGATCTTTTTATGGATTAAAAGCGAGGAATTGGCCCGGACTGTCCTCTGGCTTTATTTAATCCAATTCTTACCATGATATAATAATACCGTAAAGTATAACTTGGCTGGGAATCACTAATATACAAGGGTATTAGAGGATATTATAAAATTGTTAATTGGACGTTTCCGTTCCCATAGAGTGTATATATTCTTGATCAAGATTAACAGCCAAGTCGAAGTAGCCATGTTCGTCTGTCCGTCATTGCATATGCGTCTTACTCACCCATCCTAAAATCGGATTGGACCACTATATTACTATATAAAATTTACTACTATAATAGTTTGTCATTTAGACAATATAAATTGGCTCGTTTAAGTATTCGATTTTAAAATAAGAAAAATAATAAGAGTATATTCGTAACTAGACTGCTTTCTGGTTATCGCTTGGGTAAAACGTTTAAGTATTCGATTTTAAAATAAGGAAAATAATAAAAGTATATTCGTCTCTGGACTGCTTTCTAGTTATCGCTTGGGTAAAACGATTAAGTATTCGATTTTAAAATAAGGAAAATAATAAAAGTATATTCGTCTCTGGACTGCTTTCTGGTTATCGCTTGGGTAAAACGTTTAAGTATTCGATTTTAAAATAAGGAAAATAATAAAAGTATATTCGTCTCTGGACTGCTTTCTGGTTATCGCTTGGGTAAAACGTTTAAGTATTCGATTTTAAAATAAGGAAAATAGAAGTATATTCCCCTCTGGACTGCTTTCTGGTTATCGCTTGGGTAAAACGTTTAAGTATTCGATTTTAAAATAAGGAAAATAAAAGTATATTCGTCTCTGGACTGCTTTCTGGTTATCGCTTGGGTAAAACGTTTAAGTATTCGATTTTAAAATAAGGAAAATAATAAAAGTATATTCGTCTCTGGACTGCTTTCTGGTTATCGCTTGGGTAAAACGTTTAAGTATTCGATTTTAAAATAAGGAAAATAATAAAAGTATATTCGTCTCTGGACTGCTTTCTGGTTATCGCTTGGGTAAAACGTTTAAATATTCGATTTTAAAATAAGGAAAATAGAAGTATATTCCTCTCTGGACTGCTTTCTGGTTATCGCTTGGGTAAAACGATTAAGAATTCGATTTTAAAATAAGGAAAATAGAAGTATATTCCTCTCTGGACTGCTTTCTGGTTATCGCTTGGGTAAAACGTTTAAGTATTCGATTTTAAAATAAGGAAAATAGAAGTATATTCCTCTCTGGACTGCTTTCTGGTTATCGCTTGGGTAAAACGTTTAAGTATTCGATTTTAAAATAAGGAAAATAGAAGTATATTCCTCTCTGGACTGCTTTCTGGTTATCGCTTGGGTAAAACGTTTAAGTATTCGATTTTAAAATAAGGAAAATAGAAGTATATTCCTCTCTGGACTGCTTTCTGGTTATCGCTTGGGTAAAACGTTTAAGCATTCGATTTTAAAATAAGGAAAATAATAAAAGTATATTCGTCTCTGGACTGCTTTCTGGTTATCGCTTGGGTAAAACGTTTAAGTATTCGATTTTAAAATAATGAAAATAATAAAATAATAAAAGTATTTTAAATGTTCGATTTTAAATAAAGGAAAAATAATAAAAGTATATTCGTCTCTGGACTGCTTTCTGGTTATCGCTTGGGTAAAACGTTTAAGTATTCGATTTTAAAATAAGGAAAATAATAAAAGTATATTCGTCTCTGGACTGCTTTCTGGTTATCGCTTGGGTAAAACGATTAAGTATTCGATTTTAAAATATGGAAAATAATAAAAGTATATTCGTCTCTGGACTGCTTTCTGGTTATCGCTTGGGTAAAACATTTAAGTATTCGATTTTAAAATAAGGAAAATAATAAAAGTATATTCGTCTCTGGACTGCTTTCTGGTTATCGCTTGGGTAAAACATTTAAGTATTCGATTTTAAAATAAGGAAAATAATAAAATAATAAAAGTATTTTAAATATTCGATTTTAAAAAAAGGAAAAATAATAAAAGTATATTCGCCTCTGGACTGCTTTCTGGTTATCGCTTGGGTAAAACGATTAAGTATTCGATTTTAAAATAAGGAAAATAATAAAAGTATATTCGTCTCTGGACTGCTTTCTGGTTATCGCTTGGGTAAAACGATTAAGTATTCGATTTTAAAATAAGGAAAATAGAAGTATATTCCTCTCTGGACTGCTTTCTGGTTATCGCTTGGGTAATACGTTTTAAAATATGGAAAATAATAAAAGTATATTCATCTCTGGACTGCTTTCTGGTTATCGCTTGGGTAAAACGTTTAAGTATTCGATTTTAAAATAGGGAAAATAAAGTTCCAGAAGTTTAAAACCATAGGAGAGTTGATTCACAAAAATCCCGCTTCCCTTTTGTTATCGGCTGTTGGTTATTGCCAATCCAAATTGGTTTAAAGCTTCGATGTTAAAATATGGAAAATAATAAAAGTATATTCATCTCTGGACTGCTTTCTGGTTATCGCTTGGGTAAAACGTTTAAGTATTCGATTTTAAAATAGGGAAAATAAAGTTCCAGAAGTTTAAAACCATAGGAGAGTTGATTCACAAAAATCCCGCTTCCCTTTTGTTATCGGCTGTTGGTTATTGCCAATCCAAATTGGTTTAAAGCTTCGATTTTAAAATAAGGAAAATAATAAAAGTATATTCGTCTCTGGACTGCTTTCTGGTTATCGCTTGGGTAAAACGATTAAGTATTCGATTTTAAAATAAGGAAAATAGAAGTATATTCCTCTCTGGACTGCTTTCTGGTTATCGCTTGGGTAATACGTTTAAGTATTCGATTTTAGAATAAGAAAAATAATAAAAGTATATTCGTCTCTGGACTGCTTTCTGGTTATCGCTTGGGTAAAACGTTTAAGTATTCGATTTTAAAATAAGGAAAATATTAAAAGTATATTCGTCTCTGGACTGCTTTCTGGTTATCGCTTGGGTAAAACGTTTAAGTACTCGATTTTAAAATAAGGAAAATAATAAAAGTATATTCGTCTCTGGACTGCTTTCTGGTTATCGCTTGGGTAAAACGTTTAAGTATTCGATTTTAAAATAAGGAAAATAGAAGTATATTCCTCTCTGGACTGCTTTCTGGTTATCGCTTGGGTAATACGTTTAAGTATTCGATTTTAGAATAAGAAAAATAATAAAAGTATATTCGTCTCTGGACTGCTTTCTGGTTATCGCTTGGGTAAAACGTTTAAGTATTCGATTTTAAAATAAGGAAAATATTAAAAGTATATTCGTCTCTGGACTGCTTTCTGGTTATCGCTTGGGTAAAACGTTTAAGTATTCGATTTTAAAATAAGGAAAATATTAAAAGTATATTCGTCTCTGGACTGCTTTCTGGTTATCGCTTGGGTAAAACGTTTAAGTATTCGATTTTAAAATAAGGAAAATAATAAAAGTATATTCGTCTCTGGACTGCTTTCTGGTTATCGCTTTGGTAAAACGTTTAAGTATTCGATTTTAAAATAAGGAAAATAGAAGTATATTCCTCTCTGGACTGCTTTCTGGTTATCGCTTGGGTAAAACGATTAAGTATTCGATTTTAAAGTAAGGAAAATAGAAGTATATTCCTCTCAGGACTGCTTTCTGGTTATCGCTTGGGTAAAACGTTTAAGTATTCGATTTTAAAATAAGGAAAATAGAAGTATATTCCTCTCTGGACTGCTTTCTGGTTATCGCTTGGGTAATACGTTTAAGTATTCGATTTTAGAATAAGAAAAATAATAAAAGTATATTCGTCTCTGGACTGCTTTCTGGTTATCGCTTGGGTAAAACGTTTAAGTATTCGATTTTAAAATAAGGAAAATATTAAAAGTATATTCGTCTCTGGACTGCTTTCTGGTTATCGCTTGGGTAAAACGTTTAAGTATTCGATTTTAAAATAAGGAAAATAATAAAAGTATATTCGTCTCTGGACTGCTTTCTGGTTATCGCTTGGGTAAAACGTTTAAGTATTCGATTTTAAAAAAAGGAAAAATAATAAAAGTATATTCGTCTCTGGACTGCTTTCTGGTTATCGCTTGGGTAAAACGATTAAGTATTCGATTTTAAAATAAGGAAAATAGAAGTATATTCCTCTCTGGACTGCTTTCTGGTTATCGCTTGGGTAATACGTTTAAGTATTCGATTTTAGAATAAGAAAAATAATAAAAGTATATTCGTCTCTGGACTGCTTTCTGGTTATCGCTTGGGTAAAACGTTTAAGTATTCGATTTTAAAATAAGGAAAATATTAAAAGTATATTCGTCTCTGGACTGCTTTCTGGTTATCGCTTGGGTAAAACGTTTAAGTATTCGATTTTAAAATAAGGAAAATAATAAAAGTATATTCGTCTCTGGACTGCTTTCTGGTTATCGCTTGGGTAAAACGTTTAAGTATTCGATTTTAAAATAAGGAAAATAGAAGTATATTCCTCTCTGGACTGCTTTCTGGTTATCGCTTGGGTAAAACGATTAAGTATTCGATTTTAAAATAAGGAAAATAGAAGTATATTCCTCTCTGGACTGCTTTCTGGTTATCGCTTGGGTAAAACGTTTAAGTATTCGATTTTAAAATAAGGAAAATAGAAGTATATTCCTCTCTGGACTGCTTTCTGGTTATCGCTTGGGTAAAACGTTTAAGTACTCGATTTTAAAATAAGGAAAATAATAAAAATATACTCGTCTCTGGACTGCTTTCTGGTTATCGCTTGGGTAAAACGTTTAAGTATTCGATTTTAAAATAAGGAAAATAATAAAAGTATATTCGTCTCTGGACTGCTTTCTGGTTATCGCTTGGGTAAAACGTTTAAGTATTCGATTTTAAAATAAGGAAAATAATAAAAGTATATTCGTCTCTGGACTGCTTTCTGGTTATCGCTTGGGTAAAACGTTTAAGTATTCGATTTTAAAATAAGAAAAATAATAAAAGTATATTCGTCTCTAGACTGCTTTCTGGTTATCGCTTGGGTGAAACGTTTAAGTATTCGATTTTAAAATAATGAAAATAATAAAATAGTAAAAGTATTTTAAATATTCGATTTTAAATAAAGGAAAAATAATAAAAGTATATTCATCTCTGGACTGCTTTCTGGTTATCGCTTGGGTGAAACGTTTAAGTATTCGATTTTAAAATAAGGAAAATAATAAAAGTATATTCGTCTCTGGACTGCTTTCTAGTTATCGCTTGAGTAAAACGATTAAATATTCGATTTTAAAATAAGGAAAATAGAAGTATATTCCTCTCTGGACTGCTTTCTGGTTATCGCTTGGGTAAAACGATTAAGTATTTGATTTTAAAATAAGGAAAATAATAGAAGTATATTCGTCTCTGGACTGCTTTCTGGTTATCGCTTGAGTAAAACGATTGAGTATTCGATTTTAAAAAAGGGAAATTAATAAAAGTATATTCGTCTCTGGACTGCTTTCTGGTTATCGCTTGGGTAAAACGTTTAAGTATTCGATTTTAAAATAAGGAAAATAATAAAAGTATATTCGTCTCTGGACTGCTTTCTGGTTATCGCTTGGGTAAAACGTTTAAGTATTCGATTTTAAAATAAGGAAAATGATAAAAGTATATTCGTCTCTGGACTGCTTTCTGGTTATCTCTTGGATAAAACGTTTAAGTATTCGATTTTAAAATAAGGAAAATAATAAAAGTATATTCGTCTCTGGACTGCTTTCTGGTTATCGCTTGGGTAAAACGTTTAAGTATTCGATTTTAAAATAATGAAAATAATAAAATAATAAAGGTAACTTAAATATTCGATTTTCAAAAAAAGGAAAAATAATAAAAGTATATTCGTCTCTGGACTGCTTTCTGGTTATCGCTTGAGTAAAACGATTAAGTATTCGATTTTAAAATAAGGAAAATAATAAAAGTATATTCGTCTCTGGACTGCTTTCTGGTTATCGCTTGGGTAAAACGATTAAGTATTCGATTTTAAAATAAGGAAAATAATAAAAGTATATTCGTCTCTGGACTGCTTTCTGGTTATCGCTTGGGTAAAACGTTTAAGTATTCGATTTTAAAATAAGGAAAATAATAAAAGTATATTCGTCTCTGGACTGCTTTCTGGTTATCGCTTGGGTAAAACGTTTAAGTATTCGATTTTAAAATAAGGAAAATAATAAAAGTATATTCGTCTCTGGACTGCTTTCTGGTTATCGCTTGGGTAAAACGTTTAAGTATTCGATTTTAAAATAATGAAAATAATAAAATAATAAAAGTATTTTAAATATTCGATTTTAAATAAAGGAAAAATAATAAAAGTATATTCGTCTCTGGACTGCTTTCTGGTTATCGCTTGAGTAAAACGATTGAGTATTCGATTTTAAAAAAGGGAAATTAATAAAAGTATATTCGTCTCTGGACTGCTTTCTGGTTATCGCTTGGGTAAAACGTTTAAGTATTCGTTTTTAAAATAAGGAAAATGATAAAAGTATATTCGTCTCTGGACTGCTTTCTGGTTATCGCTTGGGTAAAACATTTAAGTATTCGATTTTAAAATAAGGAAAATAATAAAAGTATATTCGTCTCTGGACTGCTTTCTGGTTATCGCTTGGGTAAAACGTTTAAGTATTCGATTTTAAAATAAGGAAAATAATAAAAGTATATTCGTCTCTGGACTGCTTTCTGGTTATCGCTTGGGTAAAACGTTTAAGTATTCGATTTTAAAATAAGGAAAATAATAAAAGTATATTCCTCTCTGGACTGCTTTCTGGTTATCGCTTGGGTAAAACGTTTAAGTATTCGATTTTAAAATAATGAAAATAATAAAATAATAAAAGTATTTTAAACATTCGATTTTAAATAAAGGAAAAATAATAAAAGTATATTCGTCTCTGGACTGCTTTCTGGTTATCGCTTGGGTAAAACGTTTAAGTATTCGATTTTAAAATAAGGAAAATAATAAAAGTATATTCGTCTCTGGACTGCTTTCTGGTTATCGCTTGGGTAAAACATTTAAGTATTCGATTTTAAAATAAGGAAAATAATAAAAGTATATTCGTCTCTGGACTGCTTGCTGGTTATCGCTTGGGTAAAACATTTAAGTATTCGATTTTAAAATAAGGAAAATAATAAAAGTATATTCGTCTCTGGACTGCTTTCTGGTTATCGCTTGGGTAAAACGTTTAAGTATTCGATTTTAAAATAAGGAAAATAATAAAAGTATATTCGTCTCTGGACTGCTTTCTGGTTATCGCTTGGGTAAAACGTTTAAGCATTCGATTTTAAAATAAGGAAAATAATAAAAGTATATTCGTCTCTGGACTGCTTTCTGGTTATCGCTTGGGTGAAACGTTTAAGTATTCGATTTTAAAATAATGAAAATAATAAAATAATAAAAGTATTTTAAATATTCGATTTTAAATAAAGGAAAAATAATAAAAGTATATTCATCTCTGGACTGCTTTCTGGTTATCGCTTGGGTAAAACGTTTAAGTATTCGATTTTAAAATAAGGAAAATAATAAAAGTATATTCGTCTCTGGACTGCTTTCTGGTTATCGCTTGGGTAAAACGATTAAGTATTCGATTTTAAAATATGGAAAATAATAAAAGTATATTCGTCTCTGGACTGCTTTCTGGTTATCGCTTGGGTAAAACATTTAAGTATTCGATTTTAAAATAAGGAAAATAATAAAAGTATATTCGTCTCTGGACTGCTTTCTGGTTATCGCTTGGGTAAAACGTTTAAGTATTCGATTTTAAAATAAGGAAAATAATAAAAGTATATTCGTCTCTGGACTGCTTTCTGGTTATCGCTTGGGTAAAACGATTAAGTATTCGATTTTAAAATATGGAAAATAATAAAAGTATATTCGTCTCTGGACTGCTTTCTGGTTATCGCTTGGGTAAAACGATTAAGTATTCGATTTTAAAATATGGAAAATAATAAAAGTATATTCGTCTCTGGACTGCTTTCTGGTTATCGCTTGGGTAAAACGATTAAGTATTCGATTTTAAAATAAGGAAAATAGAAGTATATTCCTATTTTAAATATTCGATTTTAAATAAAGGAAAAATAATAAAAGTATATTCATCTCTGGACTGCTTTCTGGTTATCGCTTGGGTAAAACGTTTAAGTATTCGATTTTAAAATAAGGAAAATAATAAAAGTATATTCGTCTCTGGACTGCTTTCTGGTTATCGCTTGGGTAAAACGATTAAGTATTCGATTTTAAAATATGGAAAATAATAAAAGTATATTCGTCTCTGGACTGCTTTCTGGTTATCGCTTGGGTAAAACATTTAAGTATTCGATTTTAAAATAAGGAAAATAATAAAAGTATATTCGTCTCTGGACTGCTTTCTGGTTATCGCTTGGGTAAAACGTTTAAGTATTCGATTTTAAAATAAGGAAAATAATAAAAGTATATTCGTCTCTGGACTGCTTTCTGGTTATCGCTTGGGTAAAACGATTAAGTATTCGATTTTAAAATATGGAAAATAATAAAAGTATATTCGTCTCTGGACTGCTTTCTGGTTATCGCTTGGGTAAAACGATTAAGTATTCGATTTTAAAATATGGAAAATAATAAAAGTATATTCGTCTCTGGACTGCTTTCTGGTTATCGCTTGGGTAAAACGATTAAGTATTCGATTTTAAAATAAGGAAAATAGAAGTATATTCCTATTTTAAATATTCGATTTTAAATAAAGGAAAAATAATAAAAGTATATTCATCTCTGGACTGCTTTCTGGTTATCGCTTGGGTAAAACGTTTAAGTATTCGATTTTAAAATAAGGAAAATAATAAAAGTATATTCGTCTCTGGACTGCTTTCTGGTTATCGCTTGGGTAAAACGATTAAGTATTCGATTTTAAAATATGGAAAATAATAAAAGTATATTCGTCTCTGGACTGCTTTCTGGTTATCGCTTGGGTAAAACATTTAAGTATTCGATTTTAAAATAAGGAAAATAATAAAAGTATATTCGTCTCTGGACTGCTTTCTGGTTATCGCTTGGGTAAAACGTTTAAGTATTCGATTTTAAAATAAGGAAAATAATAAAAGTATATTCGTCTCTGGACTGCTTTCTGGTTATCGCTTGGGTAAAACGATTAAGTATTCGATTTTAAAATATGGAAAATAATAAAAGTATATTCGTCTCTGGACTGCTTTCTGGTTATCGCTTGGGTAAAACGATTAAGTATTCGATTTTAAAATATGGAAAATAATAAAAGTATATTCGTCTCTGGACTGCTTTCTGGTTATCGCTTGGGTAAAACGATTAAGTATTCGATTTTAAAATAAGGAAAATAGAAGTATATTCCTCTCTGGACTGCTTTCTGGTTATCGCTTGGGTAATACGTTTAAGTATTCGATTTTAGAATAAGAAAAATAATAAAAGTATATTCGTCTCTGGACTGCTTTCTGGTTATCGCTTGGGTAAAACGATTAAGTATTCGATTTTAAAATAAGGAAAATAATAGAAGTATATTCGTCTCTAGACTGCTTTCTGGTTATCGCTTGGGTAAAACGTTTAAGTATTTGATTTTAGAATAAGAAAAATAAAAGTATATTCGTCTCTGGACTGCTTTCTGGTTATCGCTTGGGTAAAACGTTTAAGTATTCGATTTTAAAATAAGGAAAATAGAAGTATATTCCCCTCTGGACTGCTTTCTGGTTATCGCTTGGGTAAAACGTTTAAGTATTCGATTTTAAAATAGGGAAAATAAAGTTCCAGAAGTTTAGAACCATAGGAGAGTTGATTCACAAAAATCCCGCTTCCCTTTTGTTATCGGCTGTTGGTTATTGCCAATCCAAATTGGTTTAAAGCTTCGATGTTAAAATAAGGAAAATAAGAGAAGTATATTCATCTCTGGACTGCTTTCTGGTTATCGCTTTGGTAAAACGTTTAAGTATTCGATTTTAAAATAGGGAAAATAAAGTTCCAGAAGTTTAGAACCATAGGAGAGTTGATTCACAAAAATCCCGCTTCCCTTTTGTTATCGGCTGTTGGTTATTGCCAATCCAAATTAGTTTAAAGCTTCGATGTTAAAATAAGGAAAATATGTATATTTTAGACCAGGATATCAAACTTCTAAAGCGGGTAAATGGGAATAAATTTCCTCCGCTTTGGTGAAGGTATTTAAAGCGGAGACAATTTTGTTGAACAAGTAAATTGTTTAATAAGGAATAATAAAGCCGATGGTTTTCATGGTTGTAACCATTTATCCGGTTTAATTTAAAAAGATAAAAAGGGATAAACTGGAGCTGAACTGCTCACCGTGAGGTTAGACAACCGAATGAAACATATGTATGTATTTGCTAGTCAACCAAGGAAAGTCTTTTAAATGACTTTTCCAGCCTACTATGCCTCGATTACAATTTTTTGATAGAGATGGACCATCAGTCGATAAAATCATACCGAACTAGAGATGAACCAGGACTGGCCCGATTTCCACTCGATCCATCTACGGGGAACGATGGATGTGAACACACTGGCATTAACCACCATTAACATCTTCCACCACCATTAATTGCAGGAACAAAAATTAAATATTATAATTCCTGCAATTGTTTTAACTTAAAAGACATTAATATTTTATATATATATTTAGTAAGATATAATATGTTTAGTAATATATAATACTTTGCATATTTAATGATTTGAAATAGCTCATTTATCTGTAGGCCCATGCCCATAATAACCCATCGCCAGTATTGTCTACAACGAAAAAAAAAATTGAATTCCATATGTAATCAATTCAGATAATTTATTGTTTTCGAACGTAAAACAAATATATACATACATATAGTTTTATGTTAGAAAGTTCAATGCCGTCCTAAATGTCATACAAAATGGATCTTTGACAAATTGAAACTCTGCAACAAACATTTTGCTCAGATTGACCCGTTCCAAAATTTATTTAAATTTTGTTTCTTTCTTGACACATTTTTAGTGTTGCATTCGTAAAATATCGATAAAAAGGCCAATTGAACCGCCTGAGATAGGAACGTCTATTTTAGATGGTGAAATGGTTTCGGCACGGCAAAAAATAACAGTAATAAATAAAAATATTTAGTAAATAATAATTATTTTCGGTCCCTGGTATTAAATGGAAGTACTATTGAACCAATATGATATACATATGAACATCAAGCGGAGGACTTCATTATGAGAAATCACTTTAGGAAATTAATGTTCTGTAATTTTATCTCAACATTTGGTAATTTTGGAAACTTTCTGCTCAAATCTAGCAAAATGTCAAGCCCATTTGTTAGAGCACATCCAAGACCATTATACATACATACATACATATGTATATGTACATATTTCAATGGATAAGATGAAATGCCAACTCTTAGTTTCAATTTGCTCTGACGCATTAATCAGCCTTCGATTTGAATCTCATTATCATTGTGGCTGGCCCCTGACTCGTACTTAACCTTTCAACCCACAACTGATACACCCACATCCAGAACAGTACACGATAAATTTGAGCATCGAATTGGTGAGTAATTTCTTTTCTGCGATGCCACAACCATTACTTATTCCATGAGAGAAACTCAAGGCGAAAATGGAGAAGAGGAGCCATCTATCTATGTATGTATGTATGTGTGTACCTGGGCATCAAATTAGTATGCCAGGGCATGAAAATCATTAGGACAAAGACAAACCGGGTGCTGGTCTCAACCATGGGTCCAACCTGCTTCAGTTGCATTTGCGGCTTGTCACTAATTAAATTATATACTTACATAACAAGCGTCTGGCCTAACAACAGTCCGGGCCAGATTTGTTGTTGCCGCAGGTGTAATTAAAACGCTTCTAATGCAATAAATTTAGCGCCTGGATTTAGCCTCTTCGCCTCATGTATATATAATTTAAGTTAATTAACAAGAACAGATAGATAGACACCAAGAGAAAGTGACAGAGATAACGATGTTTATGTTTAAAATACATAAAGTTAGCATATGAATTAAATCAAAATTAACTATAAATTATATATGTATGTATTCAAATATTTTTATATACTATTAATATAATGTAATTTATTCAAAGTTTGTCTGTTTTTTAATGGTTTTCACTTTCATGACTTTCGACACAGAGAGAAAGAGATAGAGAGACAGAGAGAGAGAGACCAAGCCAACGCTAATCATCATATAAATGGTTTGTAAAATATTAGATAAGAGCCAAAAAACTGTTAAATGTTTTGGAATTAAATGCGTGATTTACCCCGTTGCCATTTCCCAAGAGTCCTTAGACCTACCACCCAGCAGGCGAGCTTGCGCTTTACCATTAAATCCTTGAAACAGCTAACGCGCTTAACCACCAAACCAGACCAGACCAGACCTCCCCCACCCAGCAACTGGCCCCCCCGAAAAAACCCAAGCCGAAAAGAATCAAAACTCTCTTTCCACACAGAAGCCGAAGCAGGAGCATCTCCACAGAGCTTATGCAAAAATTTTGTTTTATAAAATTTTCAAGTCAAGCGCCTAATCCCAACACTTATTCTTATACACTTCAATGTCTTACACTAACTGAGGACCACGGACACCACCAAGGACATTTGAGCTGGTGATGCCAGAGAAGAAGGTCGCTTCTCTTGGGGGCATTGGAAAGTTTTTCTTTTCTTACCAGACAATATTTTATGACAAGTAAGTAAGTAAGTAAGATGGCAGCAGGGTATAGGGTTTGGGGTTGAATGGTTGGATGGATGGATGGCGTGCGGTTAGCTGGGCGTGGCAAGCACATTGGCACATTTCAGGATTATGCCACTGAAAAATTCATTCATTTCCTGCTTACCTCCCTCCAGCTACCTCGCCTACTTTCTCCAATTATATGGATCTTTCACTCCCTTGGCCCCCACCCAACTCCTTACCATCTCATTTTTAACACTTTGTAATATATAATTAAGATTACAAGCTTTTTGGTTTAAGCATTTTAGGCGCAAGTGACTGATAACCGAGTAGAGAAAAATTTATTCATGAATTGCGGTTTTTGCCTTAAAAAATAAAACATAAAACTTAATTTATGCACAGTTTAATTATTAAATAAGAAAACCTTGAAAAAAACTGCTCCCTTTCTTCGTCTCTCTATTTCTCCTACACTTTCTTCCTTCTTTTCTCTATTGTTAGGGTAAGTACAAGTATTTAAAATAATTACCCAGGCCAGTAAAACGGATATAACTCTCAACTGCTGAATTAAGTAAGTAAAACAATAAACCAAAAAAAAAAAATGCCACACTCACAAATTACAAGGCAAAGAAATAATTATACACTTTGTGTGCACTTGAGGCTGCGTTTGCATAATTATGGAATTACTTTGGCAAGAACTGCGCCAAAGCACTTCCTTAGAATTTTCTTTTGTCCTTTCACATTTTCACATTCAATTCTGGATAGAGATTATTATTTTACACTTGCCTCAAAAGTGCAACAAAGTGTTGAAAATGTCATCAATCGACTTGATGAAAATTTACACCACAAAAATGTATTAATACTTATTTAATGATCATAAAACATTAATTTAGTTGGCTCAAACTTATATATCTATAATTTGAAATTTGATTTTTGATTTTAATTGAATACGTATCAACACTAATTATTTCAATTATTATCACATGGTAAAGCTATCGAAAGAATGTGGCAGTTTAAAAGTAGTCGGATAATAAATAATTTTAAAGCGAGTAGCATAAAAAAATGGTTATATAAATCGGTAACAACGCAGGTTTTATCAAGAGGTCGCATTATAAAGACTATAAATTCTTATTCAGTAAGACTAGATAAGTTCATATTGCCATGTTCTTCCTTCTGCTAGTTTCTATATACTGCAGGGATTGTATTCATATCTCGGACTCACACGGGTTGCATTACTATATCATAAACCTCCCCCAGAAATGACTAAAGGGACTTTACTACTTTGCTATTTTGTCAGCTATTCTTTTAGAAATTAAGTTTGAAATAGCTATTTACGACTGTGATTAATTTCAGACAAAATTGAGCGCCTATTATTTATAGCTTCTATTAAAACGATCGACGGTAATTATATTACAAATAACTATCCTATACAGATATCAGATTAACACACTATAAAATAATATGATATATTTTGTAAGTGAAGAAACAGTTGCAGGCCGAAATTAATGCGGCCCACTCTGCTGTGAAAATTCAAAATCATCTCATTATCCATATCTAGCTTTCATCTACAACGCATGAATTGAAAAAAAAAACTATTTAAAGCTATTACTAAATTTATATTATAAAGAATTAGTAAAGCTAACAAGCACTACCTCTGCTTCTTTTAAGTATAAGAGCTATAAAAATATAAAAACAAATGAAAAACTCAACAATTTTTTGAAATATTGAAATATTATTTTGCCCAGGTATATTCGTTAAAAAGTAAAAAATATTGACCGTAATATCAAAATTTTACAACAAATGGACCTCATAGATTTCATCCAAAATGAGATCTTCTTCAGAGATCATTGAATCCTTGCCTCCTGAAAATCCTTTTTAGCTTTTCTTAGATTCAAACATAAATATTATTTATACATATATGTAATACATTTATATTTGATAAAAATAAGAAATTGATTGTTTTACTAAATTAGAAATATTCAATAATCTTAACTCCAATTTAATTAGATTTTTGGTTGTGTTCCTTTTTTAAACAACAAGGACTTATCATATTGTTTTAATGAGAGTATTTAAATTTTGAAAGTTAGGATGGATTATTAGAAAGTTTTACTTAACAACTAAACAAGTCTTAAGCTTTTACTAATAAATAACTTTTAAAAACTAAATTGTATATTATATTTATGCGATTATAACTGGAAAGGTACTTTTGTGGCCTTCTCCGAAATTCTTTTAACGCTTGCACTTGTCTAATAGTTTCTTAGCATTAATGACTTCCTCTGCTTAGCCTTAGCCTTAAACAATGGCCAACGCAAAAGGACGTTCTGGTTTGGACTGTAGCGAGCCATAAAATTATTATGCAAATACTTAAAAAAGGGAGACGTCACAAGGAGAAATACGAAAAAGGAAGGAAGGATAGAGTGTGCACATATTAGAGGCATGCAAACCATTAATATGCAAATTCACGAGTCATTCATAAAAAGAAAATGAATTGCTCTAGAAATCGGGAAAAAAAAATTGTGTATATAGCCATGTCTTCTAGCCAAAAGTGACTTCTGCAAAATGGCCAAACATTTAATCATAGGCGACATTTATCTTAGGCAATTCCCAATTGTCTATAGAGGATGAGCAGGGAGAGCAGGAGTTCATTAAATTTGACAATGTCCAACTAGTTGAGTTCACTTTGTCTTTTTTTTGCTCCCCTTTTTAATGGATCAAGTTGATTATAAGCGGCACCATAATTGTACTAGAAGGAATTGAGGCTGGCTGCCGCCCACAAAAGTGGCACATCAAGTGACACACATTTACATAATTATTAGAAACAGTTAAATGTCCACAACACAGGACACGGGGGAGTCATTATGGCAAGGACATTATTCACAGAATACTGTTGCTATTTCTTGAGCCGTCCGATTCGCCTGGGTCCTGCCCACGCAATCTAAATATCTTAACGTCATTCGGAGGACTCGAAAAAGCTCGCCCGCCTGTTGACGTGTGCGTGCCTTGGACTATTTAAAAATGTTTGCCTGGCTTGGCTTGTATTTCCAACTAACACACACACACACACAAACAAACACACACACACTCACAAGGAGACAAGCGAAATAAAATAAAATGTAATTTTTATTATGCTTGGTGGTTTTTATTGTCTGCTTTATCGTTTCCACAAGTTCCTCGTTTTGCCCTTGTCTTGTCTGATATTTGTCTATGGCATGTCTTGGTCACACACACCACACACACACACATACACCAAAAAACACAGAGGCCTTTTGTAATATTTGCTTTCAGTTTCTTTTTCTTTTTCTTGTTTTTTTTTATGACTTTTTTATTGACTTGATTATTATGTTGTTTGTTGTTCTCGCAAAAGTTTTCTTAGGCCAAAGCCGAAGAAATTAAAAAATAATTTAGAGTCTTCGGGTTCAAGGGTTTGTGGGCATAAATTTTTGGCTCAAGATGTGCTTGATTGCCCTTATGCGTATAGATAAATAACCCAATGGACCAGGCCGAAATGGGGTGGCAACAACTGGCCTCATGAATTGCCTGAATTGAGCCAACAAAATAAAATCGTATCAGTTTTGTGAACTTTATTTCTACGAAAAATAAATGCGATTTTACGAAAGCCGATATACTTGTAGACACTCGAATGTCATACAAATGAAAATGGCTAAAAAAAAATTTATATACTGCACAATTGTTATACACAGGTTGTGCATCATATTTCAAAAAAAATAAAGAAAAGTCTCTACAACCAAAAACCAAAAACAAGTCAAACAGATGCTAACTTTATGTTTGAGTGTGTGTGTGTACTCGAGGTGTCAATATATATATATATATATTGTCCAAAAAAATTTAATTGAAAAATGTCCAGCACACCTTGTGAAATATGAGAAATCTTTGTCAACATGCTGGCAGTCAACTCAATAGAAAACTAATAGCAACCAAATAAATTGTGTATTAAATGACCAACATATTGATATTGGTTGCTGAAAAGTATGCTATGAAAATTCAGCAGAAACTTATTCCCAACAAATTTTGACGAAAGTTTTTTTTGCAGATATTTCTAACAGATATTCGTAACGATTTTTAACAAAGTAAAGAACTTTGAAAAAGTATTTCCAAATTACATTCATCGGATAATATTTTCATTTTCCTCCAAATTGTTCGTGGTGAATTCAATGGCATAGGCAAAGAGAAATCATGTTAATCATTTACGCTAAGAATCACCAGTGGAAATAGGATTGAAAATAAGAAAGGTTCTTACAATCAGTCTGTGGTTTTATATACTTCATTAAGTTTAACTCACCTCAGTGCACGCATAAAAAGGGAAAGAAATCATTTGGTTTTTTAGTTAGTTATTTAGTTGGTTAAGAGAAAACAAAAAAAAATTATCTCCTTCTCTATCTCACTGTTCGCCGATGTCATTTGCATTTGGCAAGCACTTTTGAACCATCAGCTATATAGCTTAGTTAATTTTTACTTCACTTTTGCGTATTATTTTTTCGTTTTGCTTCGGTTTGCTTTGGTTTCTTTTTCTATTCCTTAAGCCTGTCTCTATACATATATATATACATATATATATGTATTTGTACATACCCTGTATGTCAAATCAAAGTACATAGTAAGTCCGCATAATTTTTAGATTTTCTCTTTTTAGTTCTTAAATGTATATCTTTAATTCGTGAAAAAAAATGTTAAAATCACCTAAATCTCCTTCATTGTAGCAAATCCTTTTAATAATATGTCTTATAGGACATTTGGTAGTCCACAGATTTCATACAGGATATGTAAAAGTCGATGTCGTGGCTTAGGGATAGGATATTTTTTGTTTTATTTTTGCTTGAGTAAACTTTGTATCCGCTCCGTGTATCCGTTTTTGCTTTCGTTCCGCCTTTCAACGTCTTCTCCATCCGTTTTTGTTACTTATTCTTGTCACTGTGCTTTATTTTTTTCTTTTTTTCTCCCTTTCTTTTTGTGAGTCTCAGCCTGAACCTCATGTCTCTTTGTAAACATTTCATTTTCCATCAAGGTTGCGTTTTTAATTATTTTTCCTTTCTCTTGTTGCGCGCTCCATTTTTTGTTTTGGTTTTTTTTTTTAGCATATTAGGTTCAGTCTGTGTTTCTACATCATTTTGTGCACTGCTTGGAAAAGCGGAGAAGGCAAAAACAAACCAAAGAAAGAAAACGTATCGTCGCCTACTTCACCCCCTCACCCTCCCCCAAAAAGTTGATGAGCTTTTCACGCACTGTAAGGCGCGAGCGAAATAAAAACTGTTTGGCCAAGGAGCCATGATAAGGGGGGTGGTGGTGAAGGGGGAACTGGGAAGGGTATGTGGAGGAGAAATCCATGGGTTCGCCTTTTGCCAAGGGTCGAGAGTCATGAATGCGATGTGGTTTACTTTGGAGATTAGTTTATCTAAAGTTAATGAGGGTTAAAACTAATAGGCGAATGGCTTAATTTTTAATTATGAGACTTGCTTTTCTTTTTCTCGGCTTTTCTTTTGTTTCGGCTTTTTATTTTTTCTGTTTTCCTTTCTTTTTTTTTTTTTTGTTTTCTTTTCCTTTTGCGCCAGTTAATTTTTTGTAATTTTGGCCTATAGCCGCCGGCAAGAGAGATTATGGCTTATAAAAATGGGATTTTTAAACCGCAAGTGAATGGCAATAGAATTAGCTTATTGTTGAACCAATTTAAAAAAAAAAAACCACAAAAATTTTGTCAAATTTCCCATTTTGAATGTTGCTATATTAGTTAATAAGATTAGTATAAATGTATGACGCCTTATTACGTCTTCAGTTGGAAATTGTTGTCAAAACATTCGTAAAATTTGGTTTATATGTTAAGTAACCCTTCTAAAATACCCAGAGATCTAAAAGTAGTCTTCGTAATGTTTGAAATTTAAAGACTCATGGATCATAACTTCTCAAGACTTGAAAACTATCCAACTTTTAAACTTCTGAACAAAACAGTACATTTCAAACGACTAAACCTATTTCATTAAACTGGTCCCCCATTAGGACCTCAAGAATTTGGTTGAAATATTAGATAATAAGTTAAATTTCCTTCCAGAACTATGGCAAGACCAGACTGATAGATCAAATAGATACATCGGATAAATAGATCAGATGCATACATAGATATATAGATCAGTTTAATCGATTAGATAGATATATCTGGGTAGATCAGATTAATGATATAGATAGATCAATCGACAGATAGACTAAAAAGATAGATCAAGCAGATATTTCGGATAGAAGGGTTCAATTAAATCAGATAAATCGATCAGTTAGATAGAACAGATATATGTATGGATCAGTTAGCATTACAAAAAAACATGAGGGATAGTCTGAAATTAAAGTTTAAGCCCACTTAAAACACAGCATAGATATAATTCTGATCGTGACTTCAGACTTCTGACTCAGAAATTTTGCATCTTTTTTTTTACAAAAAATACTTAAAATAAATGAGGTCAGGATCAAAAAAGATCGATGCCACTTTATTTCATCAAAATCAAAAAAACTGCTTTCCAAAAAAACGCATTTTAAGTTTTTTCTTCAAATATACTTTGCCTTACACGACCAGAGCTTTGCCTTACAAATATTTCCGTCTTATTCAGACGAAATTCTCGATACTACAGGGCATAATTTAATCTATATAAAAAAAACCGAAAAAAAGCCTTTAAAGTGTTTGCCAGGTAAACCATTATTGTCATTCTCCATTCTCCTTAGATCAATTAAGGCTCAAAACACTTTAAAATTTCAGTTTTTTTGATGCTAAAATATTTTGGAAATTAAAAAATCCATCTTATTCAAAAAAAGAAAAATTTTAATATTTTTTCGTTTGTATTTATTTTTCTTTTAGATGTTCATGGTTGATTTTATTACTTATATTGATAGGCTTAGAATTTGTTTTGTATACATGTATATATCAAGATCAATTAGAGCTACTTATAATTTAAACACAATTGCTTTTGCTCATTCCTTGCACAAACTTCTATAAAATTAATCAATCAAACAAACAGACATGCATACATACATACACATATAATAATTACAAAGCGCAATAAATTGAGCAAATTACACGAAGCACTTGATCGTAAATACATCTAGAACTAAGAAAAAGAGACACGGTTTAGGACACGGTAAGGAAAATACGTATTAAAAACGGGGTGAGGTATGAACCGGGGTAAGGGGGAACATGAGAGCAAACCATTTACAAGGTGGAAAAGCTGTCTATTCAGCTGCCTAAGTTTTGTTTCTTAATAATACAAAAATCGCTTTTTATACACAATTTGCAGCTTAAACTAAAAAAGTATTATATATATATAGGTTTATATATATGTATATATAATTGTCAATAATTTGTCATGGCTAATTCGTTGATGGGCGATGATTTTGGGATGATTGGTGTTGTTGTTTACCTCCGCCACTACTGGTGCTATTCTCTCGTTCCACTTTATTCTCGCGGACCATTAGCAACAACTGGAGCATCATTAGAGCCTGAACCTTGTCCAGAGGATCCATGAAACCGCGTTGCAACCACTTTGGTATGGTAGTGCGTGCATGACTGAAGCCCAATTTATTGAGTATATAATCCACACCATATGGCTCAATAGATTTGCCTGCCCACGACAGTAGACGCACTGTGGGCTCTAAATGCCACGTTTGGCATTCAAAATGTCTCCAGTCACGCACAAATGATTCAATATCAAAGCTTGGTGTGGCCGTGTCAGGACCCAATTTGGCTCCATCCTTGCTGTCATTTGTGGAAGTTGTGGTCGTAGTCGTAGTTGGAGTCGAATTCGTCGACGAAGCTGTAGCCGCTGTCGTCGTCGTCGTCGTCGTCGTCGTGTTAGCTGTTGCTGTGTTCGCTGTCGTTGAATTTGCTATATTTGTATAACTACCCTGCATGGGTTCCAAGCTACTTTTGCTGGCACTCATCTGCTTGGGTGTCAAATTCGTACTGGAAGATGGCTTCTTCTCCTTGAGTATCTCATCCGTTAGATAGGGCTTCAAATTGGTCTTCTGTGAGAGATTTGGCGATGCTGCTCGTGCCGATTGGGCGCCAATCTAGCAAATAAGAAAAACCAATCAGTTCAAGTTTATGGCCAACTCAAATATATATGTATTATGCACTTACCACCTTCTCCTTTTCATTGACATATGATGTGATCAAATCGTGCAGGAAGAAGAAAGCATCTGCATCGACTGTCACAAAGATATGGTCATCGAATTCGGTTATAAAGCTGCACAAAACCTCTGGTTTGGTTTCTATAATGGATAGCAAAATTAATGTATTAGAAAGGTTTAATCAAAATATTTGAAGTAGAGTATGCCATATTTAAAATAACGCACTCCTAATGGGTTAGATTTTGTCTTTTGGTTTTAGTGTTAACAACTAAGTTCTAATAATTTTATAGTTTGCCTTTTGTACAAGTTTATAGAGCTGCAAAATTTCACAATCGATTGGAATAATTTTAACAAAAAGAACCCAAATTAAACATTTAATTAGTTTTTAAACTATCTTAATTCTAGTCCTGACGAAATTTCATGAATCGAATTGTGTAATGTCCAAAACTCAAAGAGAATTTATTTCTACGATGGTATTACTAGAGTAAATCAAAAACTTAGCTCACTTTCATCCTCAAACTTTGTGGAGAACCCCATACATAACTTGCTTAAAAGCTCTTGACCCATATGGTTAGATTAGTTTTATGTTCTTACCGTTTGGCTCTGGTGTGGTTGGTCCCTGTTTGTGTTCAGTCTTGAAATGCAACTGCAAGCTGGGCAGTGCAAAGATCACTTCACGATTGTGATTATGTTCCTGGGACTTGGCAGCAGCACTACTTGCCCCCGATGCCCGTGTACGTTCAATTGAATTTGAGGCTATTTCACGCTCACATTCCAGCATGGGAAAACGATCCACAGCTGCAGGAGAAAGAAGTCAGTCTAAGATCTATCAATATGCTCCGAGTACTTACCATCAATTTCACTGTTGGCAAAGGCATAGTGGAACCATTCGTTGAGTGTTTTGAATTGTGGCGGAAAGATTATATTCCTTGTGATGCGACTCACAATGGCCATCGAGTGATTCTGTTGCTGTTGCACTTCGGTAGTCTGGCCCAGGCAAGAAGTTAGGGTTTGGGTAACCAAAACCTCGTGTGTATCCTCCAGTTGACGGGCTTCGGTGGCAAAATTAATGGACGGCGACTTTAAGCTAAACAATGCCCAAGATTTCGATTTGAAATTAATGCCATGGAAACAGGCCAGTGAGATATTTTGGCCACGTAGCTCCACAGTGCCGCCCAAGACATTCCCATGACGGGGTAGTCGTGTGACCAAAGAGGGCACTACCAGGCCAATTGCCTGATTTAAGGGTTTCTGCCAATGTCGATGATGACGGGCATCAGTATTCTCGCCCAACTGTGGACCACCAAGGCCACCAGCTATGGCCAAGTCTCCATTTGGTTTCTTTTTCATCTGCTGCCGTCGCTTTATGCTAGCAGTGCGATCCTGTAGGCGTGGCTCTAAACTCGAAAAAACTCGCTTCGATGATTTGAATTGCTGTGTGAAGAACTCTTCTAGCTTGAAGTACATCTTTAGTAGATCAGCTGTAGTTGATTTGGAGATCATGATTTGCAACTGATCCCAACTGAGATCACCATGTATGAAGATGACAGCTTTGGGCTGATCCTTTGCTGTAGTCTGAGTGGATGTGCGCCATTCATCTTTCATGGCTGCCGAGAAGGTGCTGATTCTTGTCATCAGTACCGAAGTACCCATATAATCCAGACGCAACTCCAGAGCCATAAAACTCAAGCCCATGGTGTGATAGGGTTCCATGCCAGATTCCTCTTTGATGTGGAAGCGTTTATTGATTTTGTTCACCTCAAAACTGCCACCCACAATGCCGCCCTTGGCATCTAGAGCTGATCCTCCCAGATAGATGCCAGCGTACATATTCTTATAGCCAGTGCTGCCTATAGAGAGTCGTCCATCCGATTGGAAATCCTTTGTTAGCCACACAACATTGCCACAGACATTGCCAATATTCATTTGGACATTTAGTTTGGTAAAATTCACAGCAAATAACACCAAAGTCTCCCAAGCGGTAATGTGATTCTTTTCCGATGGAGGAGTACCAGATGATTCGGCACTGGAGGATTTTCCTATGTTCTTTAACTTGCGTACTGCTCCAAAGTGTCCCATTTGCTGTTGTGTTGATTGCGACTCGAAATCGAGACGCATTTTCTCTTTGGTTCGACTGGGATCTTCTATTGGTGTTGTTGGATTATAACCTGTGGGTGATTCTGCCTTTTGATGATGGTGTTGTTGTTGCTGCTGCTGCTGTTGCTGTTGTTGTTGCTGCTGCTGCTGATGAACACTTAGGTCACCAAGGAAAAGTCTACGCACTATACGCCGTCTATACCAGGCCTTGGGGAAAGCCAAAATCTCGGTTAATCTTCTCATATCATATTTAAAGCTAGCACTTCCAATATCCACAATCGTTGAGAATCTTATGACAGCACGGCTTTGATCTAAACCACGTTTAGAGCTGGGCAATGGCTCAACATAGACCTTGCGGCATCTAGTGATATGGAATTTAACAAACTCCACATTGATGCTTAGCGAATCCTTGCGTTCACTATCGCTTAAAGGTGAAAATTGGGTTTCTTTGGATGTCTTCTTGCCACCATAGGGATGGAAAATAAACACATTAAAGTCAGCCAGGCAACCGGTGACACTTAAGCCGCCAGTTGGTATTTGTTCAGTATGTCCGCCTTGCGTATGGGATTGCGTATTCTGTTGATGATGGTGATTTTCCTCCTCACTCTTCTTCGAGCTAAAGACAATATCCAGGCTAGGCAACTGAAGCATGCATTCCACTCGAGAAACTGGAAGACAACTAAAACGGAATGTCGAAGGCTGCATATGAAAATAGACAATAACATCCACCGGGAAGGAGGTATATGTCACATAATTGGCTGGTAAAATATCGAGATTAACAGCGGGATTGTGTGATGGTGTTGGTGGTTGACTATTCTGTTGGCGAGTGGGTATCGGTTCAAGGGTCTGTTCCAAGAACTCAAGTATATGTGGTGATATAATGGTCTCCTCTGGTATGCTCTGCAATGTCATCCAGGCGGACAAAGTCGCTCGCTTGGTACCCAGACGGCGAGCAGAACCCATTTGTTCGGCACTCAAACCCGACGACCCCGCCGATTGTTCCAGTAGAGTTTTAGATTGATAGTGGAGTTTGACATCTAAGCCAGGAATATGAAAGATGGTTAGATCAGCCAGCAGGGCATTGGCATTATAGCGTAATTTGCTTTTATCTCTTTGTCGCCTCGATGGTGTTGGACTGCCCCAATCATTGCCAATGCTACGCTCTCGCTTGTGAGATTTGACACTGGAAGCCGCTGCGGTTGTTGCTGCTCCGCTAGATCCTGCTGCTCCAGTGGCAAAGCCTTCGCCCGTTTCCTTTGTATGCAAGACACATTTGCCCGAGTTGACTAGGACTTTTACATCCAATTCAAAATCTATATTTGGTTCAGCCTGCTTTTGAGTATGTCCATGCTTGCGACGCATCTCCACAGATGTTCCATCTACATCCATTTCACTGGGCGTCCAGTCTAGCTCATTATCCTGAGTCTCAGTGTCTGTGTCGGCGTTGGGTAAAGAAGTTTGCCGCATGGCCTCTGTGAATGTAACCCTGCCCAATGCGCCAATTCCACCATTACCACCACTTCCTGGTGCCGCACCTCCCCCAGAAACCTTGAACGAGGCACTACGCGAATGACAAGACGCGGGCGTACTCTGAAGACTAGAAATCTCATCATTTGAGGCAATTGTATCGAGGCGTCTGCCAGCATAACTGTGACTAACATTGTCTATTAGAGCTGGCACCGCAACTCCTGCACTTCCTGCTCCCATATATGAATGCGAGCGATTATAGTTCTTTAGGGAACGCCTCAACGATGGTCGCTTCCACTTTTGGATCATATCGCGCCGGAAATATTTATAGCATATGGCCTGCAGCTCTTGCAGACGTCTTTCCTCATGGGCCACAGTATTTTGTGAGGCGCCCAAAGTTCTTAGATCATTGATAATCTTCAATTGTTCAGCCATTTCCTTTTCCATCATAAACGATCGCTTCTTCGAATCGATTGTGGGATCGAAAACAAAAGCAGGCAAATTATCAAAGTCACCGCGTCGTCGCACATATGTATCACGGCAGCTTTGATCGCCCTCATCGCTGTCGGGTGACTCCATTTGGGTCTCATCCTCTTCGAAACCCGTCAACATGGTGAGCGTATGACCCAAAGAGCTCAGCTGTTTGCCAATATTAACATCCAAGTGTATATCCACACCCTCCATTTGCCATTTAACATTCAACAGCCATTTGGCATTCTCTCCCTTCTTGGCGGCGGTAGTGCGTGAGCAAACCTCAAATGTACCCTCAGAGACAACGCAGACATTCATGATCGGTTCCCCGCTCGTGGGTTTCCAATCATCCAAATTGGTCTCGAAATCATCAGCAAAACGTAGACACAAACCTTGGAATTTACCCTTGGAGACCAAAGCACCTGAATTGCACGCTGATATGATGGTATTTTCTAGGGTTATAACAACAGCTCCCTTGGCATCAAAGTCCTGATACGAGCGAGGTCCAAAGGGCTGTAAAAAGAAGAACGATTAAATAGTGCAATGTTTGACAAATCATTGTTAAATATTTACCACAGTATTCACTTGTTTCAGTGGCAAGCAAATGCCCATATCCTCTACCGTCAATTGAAGGAACAATGTTGAAAGATTCGAGCTGGCTATTTGGCCAAATGCAACACGATCGAAAACCTGTTGGGTCGTATGCTGACTATGCTCGTAGCAGAGATTTGCACGCTTCTCGGCCCAATATTCATAGGCATTCTTGTAGTTCAACCACACCAATATGGCCTTATCCACTGCTATCGGCTGAATGTAGACCAGGGGCCGCTTCAATGTCAACAGGATTAGCTCCTTGTCCTCGTTGAGCAGCTCATCCTGGAAGGCATTACGCAAGCCGATGGTCGTATGGAAGAAGGCATATTGCTGGAATTCTGGTTCCGCTTCATCGAATATAACATTTCTGATAATCTGGCCCAAGGAAAGGTTGAAATCGATGTGGGCCTTAAAAAATAACTTGCGATTATTGAGATCGCCAAGATTCTTTACACGATTCGATAGCTGTAATTCCAAAGTGCCTGTTTCAAATCGCACCGCCGAGGAGCATGGTGTTGTGGCAGTCAATTGGATGCGTTTCATTGATATGTTAATGGAGAAGAGTATACGTTTCAATGAAGATTCTTGAACACTGGATGCATCACCACTATCTTCGATCCATAATGGCACAGGCTTCTCGCCTCCATATACCTTTTGGAGCACTTCATTTATCTCACGCATAAAAACCTTCTGAACGAATACCAAATGATTAAGCAAGTCTGTGGTCAGACATCTTTCAAACTCTCCAATCTCGGCACTGGCATTCACATAACCACCTTGACGTAGGACTATGCCTTCTATGGTTTCGGTACCATGATCTTGTCGATGATCGGGTATATATTCAGCTAACACATGAACTGGTGGCAGTCCAATGCATGCCTCCGATGGCAAATTCATTTCATTTTGGATTTTCGTATTGAAACTCAACGTATGCGTTGGCAAATCAATAACAAATTTGGCTCTTTGCCCAGTTACACCCATCGAACTCACATGATTCATGCGATATTGAGCCTGTAGTGAGGGCAATAATGCCGCATTGATGGACAAACTTTGAAGGAGAACATTAAACTGCATGACCAGAGGTTGAAGCAATCCATTTTGTTGATTCGCTGTAGCCGATTTCGATTGGGCCATGTGGGCAGCGCGACGTGCCGCTGCAGCATATTGTGATTGCTGATGTTGATTTCCAGCGCTAGCAGCACCACCAGCAGCAGATGCGCCACCACCACCAGCACCGCCAGAAACAGTACGTTCTCGCATATCACTGGGGCCCATGCCAGGACCAGCACCTCCTCCACCACCGCCGCCGCCGCCGCTGCTAGTGCCTCCAGAGTTGCGGGCATGAAATGGTGACTCTGGCTCTTCGGCTGTATGTGATCGCAAAGTAGAACGTCCCGAATTCCGTTTCACCCTCAACTCTTGCAATGTGGACGACAATTGTTTCGAGCTACGTGTCATCATACCATGCAAAGCAACCGGATGTTGTGGTATATCAATATTCACCGCACCAATTGATAGTAGGCCACTATTTTTATCCTTGCCCCGTTTGGAGAGACTTGAATAAAGGGTCTGACTCTTGCCCACTGTTACCTTAACAACGGTTCTGAAAACAAAGACACAAATGCATTAGCTATAAGTGAATTAGGTTACTCTGGGTCTCAATACTCACTGTTGACTCGGAGCAACTCCTTCGAGAAGCACAATCATGGCACGTCCCACCTGGCCAGTTAGTGAACATTCGAGAGATACGGGACGAGCCTTCTTACGCCACGTGGCCGTACTGTTCAACGTTGTGATCTCCGATTCCAATTTCAGGCCAGAAAGTGTAGCCAGCAATCGTGTCTTATGGATTTTGGCTACCCCAAAAACAATAAGACGTGTTCGCTCTTGGGGTATGCCATCGACTAGCATCATTTCACGATGTTGCGGCAATGGCGTTGGAGCACTAGTCAAATCATCTTCATCGTTGTTGAATGCCGCCTTTTTATGCTCATTCAGAGAACTACGTTGAACCACTGTCTTGGTCTCGGGCATAGTGCCGTATAATTCCAATAGATGGTAAATGGTTTTCCAACAATTCGGTGTCTCCAACATGGGGGCCAATGACGACAAGCCCGCTTTGGTCAAAGTGTTTTGATAATCGCCACTAACACTGGTGGCACAACCACCATTAAGGGAAGCTCTCGATTCGATGGACATCTTTAGAATATTTGCCTCATGCAGGGACATGGTAGGACTATCTCTTAGCGGCGATGAACTCGACTCATTGAGATTGGTGTAACCCAATTTGCCCTTTACCGATTTTCCTGTAGAACGTAGCTTTTGGGCAAAGCTTTGTGGCCGATTTTTGGCATTGGGCGAGGGAGTCAACTGAATAATTGGAGCCATGCCGCCGGGACGCATTCGTCCTGTTGCTGTTGGCATTGTGGGCATTGTTTCATTAAATTTATCGTAACGCTCATCGGAATAGCTTTCACCATGGCCAAAACGTTCCGAAACAGAAGCAAATGGCAAAATGTCTGTGGGTTCTGATGCTGTAAAAACATAAAAGAACAATATGTTAATTCAAATAAAAATTATTAATACACGTTTAACTCACCCAAACTGCATTCGTCTTTGGTCTGACTCTTCTTGCTCAATTCGGGATGTTCGTGAAATTCGTTCTGAGCATCTTTTACATTCTGATACATATTACAGATCTGATGCAAGAGTCTAAGCAGAGGCATATTGACCTGTTGCGATATGAAACGCACATTAAGGCTAAAATTGATCACAGTGCTCGTGTGTTTCTTGAGCTGGCGTCGTGACATATAGATAACATTTTGTCTAGCCTGATCCACCATGCCGTCGGACATTTTCAAAACCTCCAATTCCACTCCCACACGCTCGCATAGGAAGAGTGGGGTATCCATCATAATGGAGGCACGTCCACCATTGGATTTCTTATTCAGTTTACTGGGCTTTTGGCTGGTGTTCTTCTTATCGCCTGCTTCGCTAACCACAATATCAACACGTATGGAATCAAACGTGCCAATTAGTGATAGATTTGTGCCAAAGTTCTCTAGCGATGATATATCAGCATTGGCGAATTTATTAATCATTTGCTGTGGCATCACACCCAAACAAGTTAGCAATGGCTCAAAGATCAAATGGGCATCGAGCAATTTAATTGAATCCTGCATTATGCCACTTCGCGTATGCGTTTGGCCATTTAATTTTGGTGGAATCGGCCGGGCATGATGTTCCTTTTCAGTAAAGTGCTCTTTCTTTTTATTATCCTGCTGTTTGGCCATCCAAAAGTAGAGATCCTCCTTATGGTTTTCAGCTCCAAGCCAAAATTTGTTTACCGAATTGGTGGAACTTAACGAGCCCTCTTGCAATGCTCCATATTCTGTGTATGAGGTGAAGTGAAAAAAGTTCAATATTATTACAAACTTCTTAGGGACAAAATAGTTTTAAGAATTTTCAATTTTACAGACCGAATTCAGCTTGCTTCTCCACCAGCCCCGATATAATGGGCAGCATTTGTATGCTAGAACGAGATGAATTGCCATGTGAATAATTCGAGGCCTTGCTGTGCACTTTAGTTAAACTTTTATTTGTTTTTAGTTGATAAAATGGAATAATGGAGGCATGAAAAGAAACATAACAGATCACAAATAATGAGATTATTATACTATTAATACATTCCCAAGCATACATTAATGACATTTACATTCACATATGGTTAGATGTTAGATGGTTACATAGAGACAAAAAAAATGATTACTCACCCACGACGCGTGTTGTGGATATTTGGCGATGTAGAAGTGGAACGCTGGGAGGCAGGGCCACCGCCATGGAGTCCAGCTTCATGGTTATACGATAAACCACCATATTGATTGTTTTCTAGTTTAAATTAAATAAGAATATCGATCAGTTAAGTACTTAATGATGTGACAAATAATTGTGGGGAACACATGTCTTTGCTGTGGTGTTATTTACCCACAATTAGAGGGACAAGTAGAATGAGCCAAGTAATTATTGTAAATTGGAAAGAAAAATGTTTAATTTAAGAACTTTATGTTTAAACATAAGACAAAGAAAACTCGTTAGATGAAATAATAAACCTTTTGTATAAACAGGATATCTGCTAAAATTAACATTTTATATAATTATCTCTTCAGGTTATAGAAAACTAATAATTATTTAGCTCATTCTACCACAGATTCCATAAAGAGAACGTTAAACTAAAATCAAATTTTGAACATATAGATAGAGTAGTAGTATAGCCAAATAGGATAGATAGAATAGATACACAAATATTGTAATATAATGCAAACGTAAAAGCATCAAACAATATATGAAATCGTGAACATTTAAAGCATTTGACATATATTATATGGAGAAGAGGATTAGGAAAATAAAGAAGAAGAAATATATATACATATATAGAGAGAGTGAGGAAAAACGGAAATTAGGTGATAGACAGTCAAGAGCAAAAGGCAACTCCTTTGCATAATAACAAACACAAAAACAGACACAAAAACTCAAAAAAACATGCAGACACTCCTAAAAACTAGATACATTGACTACAATTTCGGTTATTACAAGATAAAAGGGGCGGGAGAGGGGACGGTGGCGAACCACCATAAGGAGAAAGTTCAAGGGGGAGGGAGAATAGAGAGAGAGAGAGAGAGAGAGAGAGAGAGAGCGTTAATCAAAAAAATACCAATGTGAGTTCGATGATGCTGTGTTTGCCCAAGTAATAAAGCATTCTCACTCTCTTCCGGATTCTCGCCGACGCCCGAATAGGCGCCCATTTCAACATCACCTTCGCACTCATCACCCTCGCACTCCTCCTCGTTCTGTGGGAACGAGAATGTCACATTGATTGGTCGTGCGAGCTTATTCTTATACTGATGCTCGAATAGTATGGGATTATACAGTGTGTTCTTCCATTGACGACTCAATACAATTATGCCCTGACGCAGTGTATTCAAATGAGGGACATCGCCTTGCTTGAAGATTTGCTCAATACGTTGGACGCCCTCATCCAGTACTAGTTTCTGCATAATATAACACAACTGGCAACTGGGATCCTCTTGCAATGTCTTCGATAGCAAGGTGTAGTTGTTGGCATAGCGACTCTGCATAAAGAAACAACCATGAAACACTAAAATAAAAGGAACACAATTAACAAACTCACCTTCTTGATCTTGGGATTTCTCTGAATCTTCTCATTATCCATGGCCTCGGCCATGAGGCAAGCCGCCACAGCCGTTTGTCGTGTATGCAAAGCCTTGCAGAGTGACACGATCTTGATGGCCAAACGATTGCTTGGATTCATCCAGGCTGTAATGGCTGGCGAGGCAGTGCTCAACAGATTCCAATCGAGACGGGTCAAATCTATTTTTCTGGTTATAGGTACACAGGGTGGTGCAGCGAAATTTAACCACACTGACTTCAATTCAATTACACATGAAGAAGTCTTATCCGTTTCCTTAACATTGGACAAAACTTTATTATCCTGATTGTCTCGAGACGAAGACTTTTGACCACCTCCTCCTCCTCCTGCAGGATTATTTGCGCCCGATGGTCCTTTTTCCACATCATCATCTGGCTGCTTGGGTGTCGATTTTCTCTGATCTGCAGCTGTGGTTGAACTATCACTAACAATTATATTATCGAGAGCATGTTGGAATTTCTCTTTGGGTGTTTTTGGTGTTGGTGGCTTTTTGGTAATCATTCTCCATGCAGCTTCTGCCTTGGAAGTAGCTCCACCATCATTGGTCGTCGCTGAGCCGTCTACCAAATCATTCAGATCAGCCGCTCCTGCCATTTCAGCCAGCTCTTCTTTGCTATTCTCCGATTTCTCGAAATGTGAACGCTTCACAATCTTCACGCCGACACCCTCGAGGCCACATTCAAACATAATGTAGCCTATGCTTTCAATTCCCGTACTCTCGGGCATTTTAAGGCATTCGAAGAGGACTTTGCTCTTATGCTCTGGTATGGCAGTGACTATAATGGGTGAATCCTGGGTACACGATTGACCTTCGTTCTTCAGGCGACGCAACTGGGCGTGAGCTCTACCAATATCTAAGGTAATAACTAGTTCTTCCAGCTGTTTCTCCGATGTCTCAATCAGTATGGGTTCTCCCTGGACATTGTCCGGACGCGTTTGTGATGATAAATGGGCCAACAATGCTCTTGTTCCCTTCATTATTCCACCCTTTTTGTGGCTATTACCAGACTGTACGGTCTGTTGGATATACACATTGTGCATGGAGGCACGTGTGGTCTTACCCAAATGGAACTTGGTAGAGATGCCCTCCATGTAGAACGTTAGCAAGGAAACACAACTTAGATCTTGGACATTATCCAGCGCTGCCACCGAGATGATTTCTTCCACAATCGAAGACTGCAGCATAGTAATGCTAACCTTGGGCAAAACAATCAATCCCTGCGTCTTGGTCGATATACTCTCCTCGTATACATCGCTAAGAAATGAATCGCCTGGTCCCTGAAGATGACGTTCTGTTGTCGAACGCTTCGAATTGGAATGTACTTGAGACCAATAGCTAAGACTTTGATCTCGCTTTAAAATATTGTCGTTATTCACTTTTGCTATGCACGATGTGTGTATAAAGTTGACCACCGAGAGTAAGTGCATCGATTGTATGGTTGGTATAGCAGCCTCAACCATCCTAAAAAAAAAAAGGTTAACAAAAATTAATCAAAGAAGTCATTCTAAGGCAAGTCAAATCAACATCATCTTAGATCTAAAATTCTTTTGGAGTTTTTCTTTTTTTAAAATGTTTTGGCTCGGCATCAGTTTGCTCTGCATCCTTTTGTCCAATTCACTTGAGGCGTATCCTGTGGTAAGTGGTAGTTAAACTATAGTCAAAAAGTTTATGTTCCCTTAATACGACAGAATGATCAAGCGCCTGCCGAACTCTCAGATCCAGCGGATTATCCTGATCTAACTAGTGGCTTAAGTAATGCCGAAATTGAGGCTACTTTAAATGATCTTTCCCTGAATGATTTGAATTCATTGGACAAATTGCTAGACGAAAATGGCAATGAAATTGCAGAACCCAATAACGGTATGTAAGCCAATTAGGAAGTCAAAACCCATTCATAGCTTACTCTTTTTCAAAGTAAGCAAGTCCAGGAGCAACGCGCAATAGGGAAACTAAGTCACAACAACACGAGAATTTCGATTTTGAAGTAAATCCTGTTGATGACGAATATCTGGGAAACAATTGTCGCGAGGAAGAGGACGATGGTAAGGAAAAGGAGGCATCTAAATGCACAGAAGAACCAAAATCTACCAAGAAGTGTACGACAACCTGTTCGACAACTGCTTCAACCACAACACGCAAGGCAACATGTCCCTCAACAGAAAAGAGCACCACTAAATGCACGGATTCGGGATCAAAGCATAAAATGGGAGGATTCCTTGATGATGATTTCAATATGTCGAGTTGTGCAGAGAAGTTCAAGTTAAAGAAATGTAAAAAAACCAAACCAAAATGTGAGAATGTCTGCGATGTAAATGATGCCGAATGCCTGCAAAGAAATTTGGACAGGCTCAAGCAACAGAAGACCAATTTGCAGGACTACAATATAGAGAACATACCCAATTCCGACTCTGACCCCCCTCTGGACTATGATCTGGAGGACACTGAATTGAAGGACTTGGATCAACCACTTGATCCTCTGAAACCCAAGAAGGAACTAAATGACTGGGACGAAGAAAAGATGTTTAACGTCGATCTCGATAAACCTAAGAATTTGGATGCCAATTGGGATTCGAATGACTACAAAGTAGCCCCGAAAATGAGTCAAACTTGGAGTCAGTCCAATGCAGAGCCCGAAGAAGAGCAGCCATCAATTAAACAGACCAAAGATGATTCTCAGCTTGAACGAGAACGAAAAGATGCAAAAGTGGAATCTGAAAAGATTCCCACTAAACAAGAAAAGCAGGATGAAGATGATATGCCATCGGATGATCAGCCTCAGCAGCAAGAGGTCAGCGATGACCAAGAGCAACAACAAGTAGCAGATAGAGAACAAGAAATAATTGATGGTGAAAGGTTTGCACCCCAATTATAGAACCCAAATACCAAATCATTCAAAGAACTACACACAAATCACAAATTATCACACATCAATTCCACGTTGCGTTATAATTTTTACAGTTTTATTGCCCAAAATGCTTGCGATCCGCCACGTTATCTAATCCAAAGCGAAAATGGTGACTACTTTCAAAGCGATAATGAGTCTGCACTTCAAAAATTGCATGAGGAGGATCAGAGACAATCCCAAAAATATGAAGTAGACAGAACGGACGAGAAAGAACAATTATACTTTCAGTCACAAATCACACGCAACAAGCGTGAAAATAAACAACTAGACGATGCACCTGAGGTAAGAAAGCTCTAAGCCAAGGGAATTTGTTGACCTAATCCTTTTCGTATTGCTAGAATGACGCTGAAAGTTATTTCAAAAAGTTAATGGACTCATTTCCACGTGATCAGGGCAGTCAGAGTAATGTTAATATAGCCTTTAAGGAAGAATGGCGACCGCATTTACGCGTTAAACGCAGTTGACTTATTTATTGCGTTCCTTTTTTCTTTTTTCCTTATCATATATAATGCGTATATATATATTTTTATATGATCAAATAAATCGAAAGATAAACTCACCGTTGCAATCCCTCTAATAGCAGCGGTGTTAGGAACACATTTAGTTGACCCTTTAGCCTGGCCACCACCGATGTACAGGCAGCTCCACCTTCAGCCTGTAGACTCATGAATTCACCATCATCAAAACCATTTGTGGTCTTGTCCGTTTCTTCTTCTTTAAGCAAAACACTCGGATCCCAGGGATGTGATTTCGGGCCACCCATAAATGTGGCCGAACTATTGCTACCAGTAGCATTCTCGTAGCGAGGAACCACTTTGATTTCACGCCAACATGAATACAAATCAAAATGTGGCAACATTTTGCTACCGATATAAGTCAGGCCACCATCTTCGTTCTCGTGAAAAAGAGGCGTAGAAAAGACATCCGGTCCCAAGGGAAACGAACAGCCGCACCAATTAAAACATTTCACCTGGGACAAATGATTTAAATAGCTGGCCATAAGAAGTGGGGAATCGATAATGGGTCGATTAATTTGTTGATGGAGATTGATCAACGCAACATCCTCTTGCGATGACATGGCCGATATGAAAGAGTTGGACGATAGCGAAGGAGTTCCTGATGAAGATCCATGTGAATCCGCCTAAGAAAAAATAAATCAAAAACAATTATAATATCCAATTGTAAGAGTTTATGAATGTTTATTATTCTCCTCTGATATCAGCTGCTACAACTAAGTGGCACAAGCTAAGTTGTGATTGTTTTTGAAAATTTTAAAAAAGTGCATTAAACTTAGTTATAACACTTAAAGACTAAGTTCAAAGAGAACGCATGCTTAACATTAGTTTCTCACATGCATAATAATTGTTTAGAAAAAACCTACAAATAGGGATGTAGATAATCATGTTAAACCAATCGATCTTGTCGATATTTTTAAAGCCAAAAAGTATAACACACTAGAAAATAATATATTTTGTTATTGAATTAAGAAATCACATCATTTCAAAGTAAAGTTGATTATCTTTTCTACAATTTCTGCATCCCTATAGATAACAGATAAGTAGAGAAATGATTCAAAACAAATATATAAATAGATTTAAGAAAGAGTTTAATTTAGGTTTTAGTTTTTGCTACTAGTTAAGTAAGAGGTTTTTGTTTGTGATTTTTTTTTGCTTGGTACTGATACTAGAAACTACTCACATCATGAACAAAATGTCGATACTCAGGTCGCGATGAGATATTTGTTAATTTTCTTATTGGTGTGGCAAGACCATGTATACGTCTCGCGTCTTCATTCTGGATGAGTTTTTTTTTTCGTTTTTTGATTTTTTGTTTTTTTAATTATTGTTTTGGATTATTTTTAATTTTTTCGATTTTTATTTGTTTCGTTTTGGATGAGTTTTGAGGAGAGGAATAGAATTTAGGTGTGGTTTACAGTTATAGATTTTGAGAGTTATTGAAATAAATTTTAGAGACTTAGAGCTTAAAGAGGTCGAAGCATGCACTGATTGAAAATTTTTATCTGTCTGTGATTTTTTTTGTCTTTGTTGTGTTGAAAAGTATTAAATAGATTTTGTTTTGCCGCCTTGAGTTTGTGATGTTTTATGGACATAAAATGAAACATAAATTATCGCTTCAAAGCAGCAAAAGCTGAGACTTAAAGTGTTTATATATATATATATGTATCTGCATAGCTAAATAATAAACGGATTAAGGGAAATTTTACCAGTTCTTGTGAGCTTTGTGGTCTCTTTGGTAATGTTTTGTTATTGCTTTCAGGAGCATGAATCTCTAGATCACTGCGATAAGTGGGCAATGTATGACTTCCATTCTCGTTTTGGGCACCAATGCTGGAAGAGAAAATAAATATTATATATTTAAATTCTTATTTTGTATCATTTAATACTCTACCTCAAATCAGAGGAAAAACGTTTCTTGCCAGATAACACAACAGAACCGCTGTTTGCACTATTTCGCTGCTTCATGGATCCTCTTTGAGACATTACATTCGATATATCCTCTTCGGCAGAAAAAAACATTTCGCTGGGATTCTCCGATGTTAAAGATATAGTGCGCTGCACTTCGCGTGGTAATTGATCAATGCCCAGCCCTTGATTATGCAAGGCAATGTCAGCAATTTCAAACTCCAGAGGATGGGAATGTGGTGCCGAATGTGACATTTCATCGGGCATCTAAAGAAAAAAGGCAATCACTTAATACAAAAAGCCATTCTATTGTTATAGATAAAAACTTACCTCATGCTCATCGTCCGGAGCCTCACCAGTCAGTCTTGAATCGGAGATACTTGTCTTGGGTGGCGACACACGTAATCTATGCGAATCCGAGCCACGTCGATGGCTACCTCCTGTGGCTATCTCACCCGACTCATGTTGCTGCATTTGCAATTTCTTTGAGGGACTGTCGAGAAGGCGGGCATAGGGCACCTCCACAGAGGTTTGCCGTGTGCATGTATAACGTTTGCTACGCCTCTCCAATGTATTCGGTGAGCCAATACTTTCGCGTGATTTGTGGCGATTATTTAGTTCTGGTTTCTCCATAGAATTTGTGGCACTGCCGCCAATCTTAAATTTGGTGCCATCTGGTAGGTTAGAATGTTCGGATTTCTTAAGGCTACCATTACGTAAATCACTTGGAACAGGTCTATAGAGTTTGCCCTTGCCATTGAAATCAGCCGAATCGTACAAGGACACACAATGTAAGCTATAAGGAGGTGTATGGAAGACCAATTGACCCTGATGAAGTATACTCTCGCCGAAGCCAAAGTCTTTATTATTATTGATTATGCTGCAAAGCAGAGAGACAGAGAGAAAACAATTAGTCAATATATCGTTAAATATTTTTAAAAACTACTTACAAGTAACGAGCTATATTATAATTGTCATGAACATCCTGGGCAGTGGGCTTAAAGAACTTTTGACCATTACGATTGCTGCCAAAGAATGCACAACCACCAATGCAACCACATCGAGAGATTTCGCTACCCGATGACAAGGCACTACCATTATTGGACCACAAAAACCACAAACGTTTGAATTTTGCATCGTGCTCACGTAGAAAGCTGTAAACAAAAAAATATAGTTGTGAATTATTAAAGGCAATCAAATTTTGAACCTGAATTAGCCCAAAATAAAGTAAAGTAAAGTATGCAATATACTGAAAAAGTATTCATTGTTTTTAACGAATTTAAACAAAAGGTTTTTTATAAACAATTTTTGCTTTAAAGATCGTTTATTGTCCGCAGTCTTTTACGAAATTTATTTATGTGTTTAAAAGAGTCAATACTTGGGAAGCATATTGCATACTTTAGGGGGCAAAAAATGCTATTTTGATAACCCAAGATCCGCGACAAAATAGATTACGAACATTAAGTAGAGGGATTGGGAGTGTTGATTGGAAAACTTACTTATGCTGTACCAGATGCAATTCATGATCTGGTATAGGCAGTGCTGAAGCTCCCTCCAACAATATGGGTCCCAGAGAGGTGCAACCCACTTCCACCCAATTTTCACTGAGATCAATCGTTTCTGGTGTGCGTTTGGGGGCATGGGATTCCGAGAAGCTATCACGTAATCGTCGAGTGGCCTCTTCACGAGAGTCACGACGTTGTGAGAATGAATTGGAACTACGTTTGCCACTTCTACTATGGCCATAACCATGTGAACTGCCGGCACCAACAGCATCTTGAGATTTGAGTGATTCTTGATCGGCGCGACGCAGTTTGCCAGAGCGATTGCTGCCCGTGGTATTTGTATTATAGGAGGAGCTATTGGCATGTTGCATAAATAGACGCAAGAGTATGGAAGGTAACAGACCAGAGATTCCAGACTTCACTCTTTGGCCATGAAGATTGCAATTGGCCAGACGTATGGGTGAAATCCAGGCGTGCAAAGCGGCGCCACTTTCTATCAGATACACATCTACCGCATCAACAGAGACACGCGTCATTTTGTACTTGATATCCTCCGATGAGGGGCATTTGTATTTCTTCTCCTCCTTAGTTTGTGGACAGAGATTACTGGGCACACCATGATGACAATTAAGCACTGTTTTAGGTGACTTTAAACAGTTTTCGGGATCGATGGCCAGAAGGATTAGAGTTTCCAGGCCAGTTACTACATTAACCAATTGAGGTAGAGTCAGTTTACCCGTCAGTTTGCCCAGTTGAACTTCCACCAGCCACGAGTATTCGAGTGTATCCTCATCCAGGGCACATCCTTCGTTACTAAACATGGCATGACCCCGCACTTGGACAGCAGATAGGAGGAGATGTCCCTGATTGAGATGCTGTTCACGTTGCTGACGCTGCAACGTGTCCGAGGTAAGCAAATAAGAGGGACTAACTAGCACTTGCAGCGTTGTCTCATGATACCGTTTGTTCATCTCGAAGCCAAAACGTTCGATAAGCACTACTGGACATGGCGGATCATCCTCATTGCAGTTTTTCATCACATGCGCTTGTATATCATGGACAATGACTGATACCATGACCTCCAACGGACGATAGAGACGAGGATCAAATGGTTTACGCTTCTCTTCTGGCGGTTGTATCTCGGATATCGATTTATTTGCCATCTCTTTGTCCTTGGCCATTAGATGATCTTTGGGATTAATGGTGGCTGTGTTTGCTGTTGTTGTTCCAACTCCGGCCGGATCCTTTAAATTGACATTCGATTGTTCCATATCGGTGAAATTTTGATCTTCACCAAATATATTCTCCTTGAGATTGATAAAATTACGCAGGACATTCCCATAGGCCATCAATACGGAACTACCAATTTCCAATTCCACCGTGACATGATCCGCCGGCAGCGAGCCGGGATCAAATTTACTATATTGCTCCGGTGGCTGTTGCCAACTGGTCACAGGAGATTTTCGCACTTTCGGTATTCTCATGGGACTGAGGAGTATCTCCTCCTTTTCAGGTGTTGTGATATCCGCTTGCGGATCGGGACCCAACGGCGGCACCGGATGATAGACATATTGGATGGACAATGCCAATATGGGCACAGCCCAGCAATCAATCCAACCGGCACTACGCTGGCAAATTTTTCGCCATTTTTTCGTATATAGATCCGGACGACGAATGAGCTTACCCTCGCGGGTCAACAGTCTTGCATTCTCATCTATGGCTAAAACTATGGGACGCACCGACGACACCTCGGGCACATATAGACTCAGATCCAGGCCTTCGCCATGTATCCAAAACTTCAACGTTACCGTCTTGGGCAGAAAATCATCGAAGGGCAAAGCGAAACTCATCTCGAAAACATCGCCGCAAAAGGCCAAATGATTGTTCTCCTGATTGGCACTACTACAATCGATCCAGTTATACTCATTGCACAGCATTAGGATCTCAAACTCGTGAAGACGTATATTAAAGTTGCATGTGTAGGGCACAAAACTGAGTATATCGGGACGAGCCTTATTCGCCCAATCCTCAATGAGATCCTGGAAGAAGCACTTGTGTTTATAGACAATGAATGCACTTGTCTTGCACCCCGACAACGAGATATTCCAATCTTGCGGTGCATTCCATTTGGTGGGGTAATGTATGCGCACTTTATATTCCAGCGATTCAAATTCCGCCAAGCTACGATATTGCAATGATGTTGTTGCCTCCACATGAAACAATTGTCCTTGAATTTTCGAAGTATAACCATCGGAGAGCGTAACCCAGGGTATGGTCAATTCCACATACGAAGCGGCACCCACAGTTATATGCATGGCATTGGTTTCCTTATCCTTGGAGAAGAGTATATCGATGGTGGCCTCATTAAGTACACACAGCGTGATATCGAAACTCTGATAGCTACGCAATTCACCAGGCTGTGGGATAGGTGTCACTTCAGCCTCTTTCCAATCGGATGGATAGAAATACTTATACAAATGATCACGTTGACGATCCGCCCAGGGGCCATAACTGAAATCGGTTCCCTTCAAGCATCTTGCATTTATACCCCAAACCGGGGGCGAAGGTTCCACCACATCGCCATTGGGTAACATTATTTGTACCGGCTGTTCGGGTACTAAGCCCGGTTCGTCCATATAGAAATATAAGTCCATTTGATTGGACATCATCACAACAAATCCCTCCCCCATATACCTTGGCGGTTCATCAATTAAGCCCGTATACTTAGGACTGGGGCAAAACAGAACCTTGGCATTCTCCACCTTGGCCTTGACGAAATGCATGAAATTATCCAATTGACAGACAGCCGGCTTCGTGCTGTACGTGCAATGGGCTTCCTCCATTGAAATGGATAGAGTTGTCGGTGTCAGACGATTGCCAAAGACAAATCGTCCCGAACATATATCGATCTTGATCACTGGTATCAAATCCCTCCATGTGGTGGCCTGCATAGCCTCGGAGTTCTTAACGGCATTAACACGTTGACTTTGTCGTGCATTCTCCATGTTCATGTTGTGCTCCTTTAGTTTATTACGCTCCTCTGTGCTCAACAAATCCGTGGGTATTAACAAAGAAGGCTCCAAGCCAAATGTCTTCTCCAGCTTATCATATAAATCGGATCGATTATATATATGCAATTCGTAGCCATTAAGCTGAACCGATAATCGTGTATCGGAATGCGAGAGATCTGCAATTTGGGAATTTCATTAATACAATATATATTTATAATCATATTTTGTTGTACTCACCTTCGGAGACATCTTTGGGTACATAGGAACGCCACCATCGGAATATGAAATAGCCATCTTGCACTCTCATTGTATAATCGTACGTGATGTAGACAAAATCACGAAACATTATCTTGCCGGCAAGTGGATTCAAGGCAACGGATCCAATTTTGAAATAGGCCCCCTTGATGAACCAACGATTTGCCACTTTGGTAATAAGCATTCCAATCACACGAGAGTTATAGAATGTTATATAGGTGACCCATACAATCGTGGTGAATAGAGATAGAAGCAGCCATATCTGAAAGAGATTAACAAAAGGAAATGAGAAAATTGTATACATAAATTTAAACATGGATAAAATTACTTATTATCAGTTGTCTTCATTTAATTCTCTTTTAATTTTAATATAGTACTACTTTCTATATACTTATTTGTTTATCCTCCCTATCAAGCCTATTAAGCCTAAATATAAGATTTTCGGGCTAGTCCAAGATCACTTTCCAATGTGAAAGTTAGAACTTGAATGAAAATTGGTTAAAACGATCCACAAAGGTAATTTTTTTTTTCGAACATTTTACACATAAATTAGATTTATACTTTGTTCAAATAATTCTAACTGATTTTTAAAAGTCAATTAATCAATCAATTAATTCGCAATTTATTATCTTTTGAAATGGCATTAAACACTTGAATTCTTAAAAAAAAAAAGAGATTCATTTTGATCCGAATTTCGACAAATATCATAATCATGTTTTACGAAAATTGAAAAAAATTTATTTCTCAAGATTTTAATGCAGATTGAAAGACATTACTTAACTCGAAAATGAAGATATGAATTTTTCAAATTCTAAATTAGAACTTCATAAAATTAATTAATTAATTATTGTAATTTGTACGTGGCTGATGTTTGACTATTTTTTGTCTCATTTGAAAAGATTGCTTGACAATTAGCGAGACTTAATCCAATTCAAAATTGAAAAAATTTCATTTGAGAGCATTAAGATAAGATATATCACTTTCGAAAAACGCTTAAAATTTGCCTAAGTTGCAGATTCGCAAATCTAGAAGTTTTAAAGAATTTCGCATAATTTTTTTAATTAAGTTTTTGCTTATTTACCTATTTTCTTCAAAACTGAATGAATATTATATCAATTTTCATCTCAAACCAGAGCATTTCATAATCCTGCTTAATTGTTAGTCCGGCAATGCTTCATATTTTTACAGTTTCTTACTATTCATGAGACATTACAAAGATAGCTTACACATCCCGGACTCTGAATAGGCATCTCTGCAACCCAATTAGAAAACTAAGATAAGAATTTTGAACATGGGATGACTAAGGTTTTGAACTGTTTAATATTTTAGAACTCATCGCTTTAATTCCAGGCATGAAAGTGATTTATATTGACAGACATGGCTATATCAACTTGGCCAATCAAATATTATAGACATATAGGGTCAAAAACCTCTTCTTCCTGCTTTATAATGCTTTCCTGCAAAGCCGTAAGTGTTAGCATTCGAAAACCAACTAATCCAGTGACTAAACAAAATCATAGTTGCCATAGCTTTTTAACTTTATATAGAACTTTCTATTCTATACTAGAAATTCGTGAAATAATTTATATATCTCGGCAGTCGTTGTTTTATTTTTTCGATCATATACACAAAAATATTTTATGTTTAAGAGTTAATATATTTCAAAATTTGTATAAATCTCATTTAGTTATATCTTGTATGGATATTTTTCGCGTTTTCGACATTACTGTTTTGAGATTAAGCCCAAAAGTCTAAAAAATAAAACCAAAAGAAACAAAAAAGATTAAAGAGATACGGATCCACTTTTCGAAAGTTCTATTTTGAGAAGAAAATGTGCACTTTGCGCCTTTTGACTTCTTCCCTTTTCCAGCAGCGTCCTTTCTATTTGACGGTCAATCGCTTAGCCAGCTGTAGAAGCTTTCCCGTTCCCTTGGCAAATGCCGATGGCTTTGATGTTGACGAAATGAGGGACCAGAAATTTTCCTTTGACCCCTGTGCACCCATTCTGTGCAATCGCAGTTCAGATCTATTTTTCATGCCACGTAGCGTGGGACCAGCCTATCATGGTCTGATGACTACTGCCGATGACTTTGCTAAAGTTAGTAATAACAGTTTCAAGCATAACGGGAAAAAATCACATAAGGAAATGCAACAGCTACCACTACTCCAAATAATCGTGTGCCCCCGTTTGTTGTCGTTGTGCATTGAGGATGTGTTCACCCATTCGAATGGAGTATTCGTTGATGTGGATAACTATTGCATACTGAATTTATATTTTGACACCGATATTAATAGCGCCATCAAGCAATTTGTTCTAAAGGCTACACAATATTCGCTGGCAATAGCCTTTAAAGGATATTGGGCAGATTTTATAAATCCATTCACAGGACGTCCGAATTTTCATCAGGACAAGCGTAAGGCAAACGAGGTGAAAACTCGCCTTTTTCATAATATGGATATAAACAAGACCAAACCAGGCTGCACTATTATGGAGGAGACACCGGAATATAGTTTCATTGGCACCATTGTCACCGATGCTCCGTACAGTGTCATGCAGAGTTGGTGGCACTTTCCTACACAATAGTGAAATGAAAATGTGTCCCCTACCTCCCCCCATCCACGTATTTACCTAATTTTGATCGCCAATTTATATATACATACGTCCTGAGAAATTTTGTGATCCCCATCCACTAAACGAACAATATTCACATCCACATACACATACACACACATGCACACGAATACCCGCGCTGTTTTTAAGAGGTTTAAGAATTCATTCAACTGTGGATCGGAGTCAACAGAGGTCCATACCATCCTTTCACCACCCACCACCACCTGATAATCGGCAACTTTTAGGAAGTCTAAATTCATGAAATTTTTGAGTGATATATCAAAGTTTTACTCATAAGACTGGCCTTAAATAAGTTGAAATTCACTTGATTATATACTTTAATACTTCAAAATAAATTACAAAGGAACTGATGATATGGAAGAACATTGTCGTTTGCTCTCGATGAAACCTGTTTACCCACATTCCATTTCAAAACCTTTAAAAAATATGGTTTTTGGCCTGAATCAACAGCTGTGAAATGAATCAACGAATGAATCAATTTGCTCAAGTTATGTCTTAATAGCCAACTTCGAGAATCATGTACTTAAAGGGACAGACTAAATTTAATGCATAGATATATTTTATAAATATTTAAAAGCCATTTTGCGTACGAGTCAGTGTAATAAGTATTTGAAATTGTATCATAGTGCTCTGTAACCTTTCTTCTCACTAAATCTCACCTTAGAGGGTCTTAAAACCTCACCTCAACTTAAAAAAAATTTTAAGCAATTATATCAAAGCACAAAAGCGTTACTCTTGATCTCGTTTTACCCTCTGACGTACATATTTCTATGTCCAAAAATGTCTAGAATCGAATGGAATTTCATTAATTTTAACTATTTTTCCCATTTTCATTGGAAAATCTTTAAGTAGCCCATCTTTTACGGTCATTTAGTTGGCATGCATCAATTCATAAGTCTCAAAAATCCCAATTTATTGTGCAAAGTGCATTGATTGTTTTTCTAAAATAATAATTGAAATATTAAAGTAAGCTAGGTTGTAATCGAGAAATGTTTGGGACTTGAATCGAAGGTGTGTAGTAGAAAACTATATGTAGTTTTCTCCTTTTTTTGCACTTAAATTGAATCGCGTTTTAGAAGTGCAGTGGTTATGATAAAACAAACGAAAGTAATTTAAAGTTCTCATCGATTAAGATATTGATTTAAATTGGATAAGCATTAAAAGATTTGTGTATTGTTCTAGGCCTTTCGTCTATACATATTTCTTAGCTAGTTCATTCGTCTATATTTCTTAGCTAAAATTAAAGAACACATCAATCATTCAGTAATCGTTTTTGGTCGAACATCTTACGAAATCGCACTAAGACGTCCTCTTACCGGTAAGATTATGGGTATGGTATGGGAATGGAATTTGCTTCTTGTTGAATAATGACTAATTTTTCTTCTTTTTATAGCATTTTGCCTACTCGCTTTAGAAACTATTATGACTTCCCATTTTTGGCCATTTCTCCATTTAACTTTTAACTATAAATGTTCTTTTTTTTCGGGTTGCTAAAAATCTACAAGTTTCAAATTATTTAGTGATTATCGTTCAGCTGTTCAGTAATCTCTTAAAGTGTTTTTCAATCTTCTATATTAATTTGTTCTACAAATTTAAATGTGTTTTGTAATTTTTTGTATGCTGACTCAAGTTTAACAAGTTTCAAAGAAAATTATTATTTTCCACAAACCTTCATTCGGATGGGAAGTGCGGATTTAAGATCTCGTTTACTTCAATTCATACGAAAATTAAAGAATGCAATTTTGAAATTAGGAATGAAATATTTATGTTATAATGCACTTTCTAAGAGGTAATCGATTTGCTAAAAATCAAGATCAATTTCGATTCAATGTAATGTAATTAAATACGTTTGCCTGTCCATTTAGAAAGATGCAACTTATTTATCATCTTTGTTGCTCATAATGTTAGCTATGACTTAAAGCAGTTTAGTTCATCTTTATCTTTATAAATACTTAGAATATTACTTAGTTAAGACGCCATATATATAAGTATTGAAACATTGCAATCTGCTCAATACTGAAACAAGTTTGTGAGGGTCATAAAGATAGGTCTTCTTCCATATAGAACTTTTCGATTTGAGTAACCCGTAAACCTGTTTCCTAAGGCTCATAAAGATTGCTCATCAGAACAAAAGAACATCAAAGATACATATATATTTTTCTTGCTGATTCATAGTGGTATAATATAAGCCTTTTGAACTTTATCCCCGGAATAAATATGGGATTATATGGCCTGGGAGCGAGGTTACGGATCTGGATGCTCCAAAATATAAGTATTTTAAATAATTGCCGACTTTTTGGGCGTAAAGTAAATCGATTTCAAGTCGAAAATCCTGATTTTTTAATGGGATTCCATTCGAAAGTATTTCTTAAATCCGTTTATGCTTCTGAGGAAGCTCTTGAGCTCGCAAATTTGTTCGGTTAGCAGTTAAGTCTATCTTGAAATGTCGTCTTTGTTGGTTGAGTCTAGAACCGAGACTCATATTAAGATTATCAGGCTTCGAATTAGCTGCCCACTTAGTCGTCGAGCGCTAGTCGAGCGACTATGACTCTTTGGCTGTGTTCTTCGCTTTGTGTCAATGACCATATCACAATAACAATGATTGATAAGGGGTCCGTTCTTCTTTCCGTTCCTCCTTCTGTTTCCCACTATGGTCGAGACAGTAGTGAGAGTAAAGTGAAGTGAGTGTGTTCCTATTAAACGACCGCAATCAGCCCATTAGCCGTGAAGTGATAAAGCACGTCCCCTGACTGATTCATAACGCATTCCACAATGTATTAATCAAATTGCCATATAATGTAGTAGGTACATAATGTATATAATCCTCTTTTTTTTTTTTGCGATTCCATTTACTTACCATGGGCGCATCAATTTTCATATTTTCCAGCGGCACATTGTGGGATTGATTCCAGGTGCCCGGCTCGGGAAAACCTAATGGGAATGTATCGTCACTTGTCTCCTCCACATCCATTTTTGTAGGCGGGTGTTGCTTTTGTCAGGGGTGGGGCGCGGCAGCCTTTCTTCTTACTACTACCTCCCTAAAAGAATCTTGCAACTTCTTTGTAATTTAAATTGTTTTAGTAAACAATTTGCGATCTAATTTACATATATACATGTGCATATTTTGATTTTTTTGTTGGGTTTTGTTTTGGGTTGGCAGCTTCTTTGTTGTTTGCAACATTTGATTTTTAAATTTAATTTATTATTACACTCGCTCATACCCACACACACACACACGCGGAACACACATACTGACGCAAAGTTCGATTTTTCCCGAGGTCGTATGGTTGGTGAAATTTTCATTTGCCTTTTTTCATGCACTTTCACCGTAGCTGCGTGTCGACCGTTATTCGAACTAGTTGTGTGTTTCACTTAAATCACTTTCTAAACTATTTTTAATAATTAAATTGCTAAATTAATTGCGAAATGAATAAAAATAAATATCCGCTGCGAACGAAAACACTCCCATCTTGTAATCAGCTGATTTGGGCCAACAGTGATGGCAATAAACAGGTTGCCGAAAACCAATCGGGAGCACTGTTATCGTTGTCATCGATAGCGAGTTCGAAAAATGTTGAAAGGCCCAAATATTTTTTTTAAAAGTAAAATATGTTTCATATGTGTTTTTAAATCCTATAGATGTTTCAAATTCTTATATCTTCTTTTCTTTATAAGAAACTCTGTCTTATATCATTAGAGTTATAGAATTTGGTACTAAATCCGAGTCCCAATATAATATTATATTTATTTAAACAGGTCTTTTTCAATTATCTCGATTATTTTATTAAATGAATTTAGCACTTGATTCGAAATTATATACTTAGCTTTTTGTACATTTGTCTAAAATAACATTCAAATTTCTTTTCCAAAATTTAAAACGACTTGGATATTAAAATGTTGAGCGTTTGAAATCCTTTTGAAGAATAGGCATTAATTCAACTTTTATTACACGACCTGTGCTCATCTCTAATTCAATTATTTTGCCGTTACCCTGTATATTTTGTGGCCCCTTATTTTGCAGGTTGCACCCTATTTAACTGGTCAGCTGTTCTAGTTATATTTGTTTATCACCAAACTAGAAATGTTTTAAGTTTCGCTTGTTGCCACATTCTAAATAATAAGAAATACAAAAGCTGAACTGATAGCGGGTCGAGCAAGCGAAGCAAACGGAGAAGTTGCCAACGGCATAGGAAGTTTATCAGAACGACTGCAAAAACGGAAAAGAAACAATGTCTTCGTCTGGCACTAATTGGCGAGAATTGTTCCCAACAAAATTGACTTTTATCATATTTTTGCTGTATATGTCATTGTTCATTGGGCAGGGTACGTGGCCAAAAACATAGAGTGGCACTTAAACCCAATTAATTAAAACTCTCATCTCATTGTAGGAATCTTTGTGACGGCATCCCAGGAATCGAATAACTCCTATAGCTATAATACAGTAACAGTCGTGCTATTGACGGAAGTCTTTAAATTGATTGTATCCATATGTCTGTATTGCAGGGAGTAAGTAAAAGAGGAAGGGTAAAGGGATCCCTTAATCTAAATAACTTATCTTTTTTTTTTTTTTAGAAACAATCTTCGCTCTTTGGTGAGAGATGTGCAAAAGGATCGACAGGTACTGGCCTTTTATATGGTGCCAGCCTTTCTCTATTGCCTCTACAACAATCTTGCGTTTGTGAATCTCGCAACCTTTGATCCCACCACCTATTATTTGCTACTCCAGCTACGTGTGGTTGTCACTGGTATTCTCTTTCAAATGATATTCAAAAAGTATCTGAGCCAACGTCAATGGTTATCATTGATTCTGCTTACATTCGGTTGCATGCTGAAACAAGTGAATTTTGGCAGCTTCTATAGCGATGCCAATGATGATAGCGAAGCGGCAGCTATACAGATGTCTAAAGCAAATGGAACACATCATAATCAGCCCTCGGGGGGTGGCAAGAATATGTCTGGCTTTGATTTCAGTCTAAGTGCTGTGTTTATATTGGCTCAAACCATATTCTCTTGCCTGGCTGGCGTCTACAATGAATATCTGCTCAAGGATAAGGGAGCCGATGTCAATATTTTCGTTCAGAATGTTTTCATGTACTTGGATTCGATTGTCTGCAATGCAGTAATACTTCTAATACGCGGTGAATTGTTGGATGCCTTCAGTGCGCCACATTTGATAAGCATTATGCGATTTAGTGTGATAATTATTATTGTCAATAATGCTGCTATTGGCATAGTCACGAGTTTCTTTTTAAAGTACATGAACTCCATACTGAAGACATTTGCCAGCGCCTTGGAATTGCTTTTTACGGCCATTCTTTGCTATTTCCTTTTCTCCATACCCATCTATATGAATACAGCACTGGCCATCGCTGTAGTATCGTATGCCATCTATTTGTATACACAAAGTCCTGTCGTTAATTTGGGTAAAGTACGTCCCCTTACCGATTTTCAGGATAAGCGAAAGCTACTTGATCCAGAGGATCATACGGACTCTGAAATGGTATAATCCTTATCCTTGTGCCCATAGAGCTTAAGCACTAGATCTGTATATAAGTGTCTGTGTTTAAAATATTTGTTTGTATTTTGTATTGTACAAATCATTTTGTTTCCTGGTTCAAGTGCCTGCAATTCATAGTGTTCGTGTAAATTATATGTATATATAAGTTGTGGCGTATCCGGCCTTAAAATGAATAGAAATCCTCATTTATTTAGATCGAGTCAATTTGCCTGTTCTTCTTATGACTTTGTTTGTATGTAAATACCAAATAATTAACTAAAAGAAAATCAAAAATAATTAATATTAGCACATGTACACATACATATAAGACTATGTATGCGTTTGGGGTTTATTTAAATTTAAGCTTAATCATAATTAAAATGATTGCAAATCTATCAAATTGTTTCCTGTTTTTATTCATCGTATGAGGTTTTTGGTTTCCGACACTCAAACGATCGCCAATAATTCTCAACATCCATGAAGTTTTTAAATTCCCTGCATTCGGTAAGATGTCTCTCCATATCCAGGACACGATGTGCCGCATTGTATTTGCAAGTCTTCAATGGTGGTCCCATGTAGCTCTTTTGACATTTAAGTACGTGTTGTGGCATACGTAATACCAAAATGCGATGAGTTTTATTGTATGGACATGTGGCATAAGGCAAATCGGCCATTTTTTAGATTTTATATAAAATCAAAAGATAATGAGAAAATTTGATATTATGAATGGAAAGCACCGTTATAAAAAAAAGTAATAAATGAGCGGCAAAGAGATGTCAATATACTATAACTAAACAATCGATTATAAATGGAACCTAATCGATAGAGTTGGCAAACTATCGATGGCACTATCGAGGTATCGAATATTTACATTTCTGCGCCACCATCGATATTTTTTATCCACTATCGATAGTGAACAAATATAACGCGATGGGGTTTTTGAAATGCAAGTGCAAGTTACAGTCAAGTAACTAGTAATACAAATGCATAATAATTGCATTTGTATCATCATATTTTTTAAAGCATTCGTTGATGGTAACTTATATCGTGGGTCTAGGAGCTTTATAAAATTAATGAATTCTTCATCTTCATCAAAGGATAATGGTCGCATATCTGTTAAAATATACTCCATAAACGCCACATCAAGCTTCTTTTTACGCTTGTTTGAAGAATCATAAAACGCGCCTACGTATCTATCGATTTTGTTAACCGTTGTTGGAAATTCATTTATTCGCAGTGTTGGGTGTATATGATTAAGGTGGTCAAACAAATTGGAGGTATTTCCACTTGTCCTATAAAGCTTACCACATGAACGACACTTTGCCAAGTTACCATCAATAATTCTTTTAAAGAATTGCCAAACTTTAGATTTGGCAATGCGTGGTTTCTTGGCCATTGTATTTTCATCTCCCACATTGCAGATGCCGCCATCTATACATATGTGAAAAACCCCATCGCGTTGTATTTGTTCACTATCGATAGTGGATAAAAAATATCGATGGTGGCGCAGAAATGTAAATATTCGATACCTCGATAGTGCCATCGATAGTTTGCCCCCACCGCAACCCGACACCCCCGTTATCATTCAACAAAATATTTTCGTACAGTACGGTTGTCTGGAAAAGCAATCCTCTCGAATTTTCTCGGTTTGTGAAAAGTTTAGTGAATTTAATTGAAAAATGGCTCGTACCAAGCAAACTGCCCGTAAATCGACTGGTGGCAAAGCCCCGCGTAAACAGTTGGCCACCAAAGCAGCTCGCAAAAGTGCGCCATCCACTGGTGGTGTAAAGAAGCCCCATCGCTATCGCCCTGGAACTGTGGCTCTGCGTGAGATTCGTCGTTACCAGAAGTCCACCGAGTTGCTGATTCGCAAACTCCCCTTCCAGCGTTTGGTGCGTGAAATTGCCCAAGATTTCAAGACCGATTTGCGTTTCCAGTCTGCCGCCATCGGAGCTCTTCAGGTAAGAGAATTTATATTGTGGGTGGGCGGGGAAATTTTTGTGGTCTGAGGGAGGGGGAGGGGTGGTTGTCATTTCATGAAATCATGTAATTTTATATTGAATTTGTTTTTTTTTGCGTTTTGTTATTTCTGTTTTAGGAAGCATCTGAGGCCTATCTGGTAGGATTGTTTGAGGACACCAATTTGTGCGCCATTCATGCCAAGCGTGTCACCATTATGCCTAAGGATATTCAGCTGGCCAGACGTATTCGCGGTGAGCGCGCCTAAATTCTGCGTCTTCGTCATCGACATCTGCAGTGGCCGCCATCTTTAATTGGAAAAATGGTAACAACAACAAAGACAGAAAAATCGAAGCAGCGGGAGCGGATGATGATAGAGAGGGAGAGAAGACAGAGTGGAAGTGGGAGAGAGACGGCATTTACCGCCGCCGCTGTCGCCGCCGCTTAATTTTAAGCTAACTTTACATACATACATACATATATATCTTATACTTAGGCAAATAAGTAAAGATCTACAATTCTTTTTCCAAATGTTTAATAAAAACGATTAATTTAACACAAAATGCCGATGAGTCTTAACTCCAAAAACCTCTATATACAGCAGAAGAGATAAGGGGGAGCGAAATATGTGGTGATTGAAGACATTTAGGCCAAAATACATGTCAACAAACAGCTGCTAAATGGAGTACGTGACGCAAAGACATGAAAGATGTGCTCAAAGGAGAATCCTGCGAAAAGAAACAAACGAAAGAAAAGGGAATTCTGGAAAAAACACTATAAATACGAGAGAGGTGGGAATAGAATTACTCATGAATGAATGTGTAATGACGAAGAAAATAACAATTGGCGGTTCTTTTTGATGTACAGTTACATAAGTACAAATGTATACATGTACATATTTATGTACATATATACATATGTAGATGGAAAAATTAAAACAAAAGAAAAGGTTTTTGGAAATTTGGCATATTTTATGTCGCATTTGGGAAAGAAGGTTTTTTCCCATAGAGAATTGGACGACGCGCAACAGGATTATTATTACAATCTGCATCTTCTTGTATTTTTTTTAGCAGTTTTACATATGTATGTATGCACTGTATGTACATACATACATATGTGTATCCATGTGTGTGTATTTATGTATGTATGTATATTCATTCATAAATGTGGACTGAGAAGTTACTAGAATGAGCGGGATTGACACAGAACAGCTGTCGTTGGGGGAGGAATACAAAATGATGTAGTTTTGAAGTCGATCACCACTCCCCCCTGCTCTTGCTTAAGTTTCTGTGTCTATGAATATACATAAATAACTGTAAATTGTACATCCAAATGTACATATATACATACATATATACATACGTGTGGCTGTATACATAGGCCTCAAAATTATTGAAAAAAAGGTTAAAAAATTAACAGATAAAACGTTCGATACATGCATATTAAGAGGGTAACTCCAATAAATAATTGATGGCTCTCCTTGGGCCCACCCTGTATTTTAGCCTAAGATAGGGGTGGATCTAAATCCAAAGTGTTGCGACTAAAATCTTTTAACTTTATGTAAATTGAAATAATTCCGAATTCGAAATATCAAAGGACCATTTTTTTTTTTTTTACAATTTGTAGTGGTTCTAGAATTAAGAATATTTTCTTTATTAAGGAATTGGGCCTGTCAGTTTGTTAGGATTAGCCCATCCACGATAAGCGAAATAAATAAAATTTTCTTCACAGGGATTGTAAGAGGTGAAAATCGGTTTCAGGTATCGAAATTACTGCAGTTTTACAGAAAACAAAATTCTGAAATTTCGATACCTGAAAAAGATTTTGTACAGGTAAAAAAACTGATGAAATTTTGATAGCTGGCACCCATTTTCACCATCCTCATTTTATCCTCAAAATCTGTCCTAGATCCTACGAATTGAGGGCATTTCCACTTATCTATCCCTGGCGAATGGAATTACCATTCTAGAATGGACTACGACAATATGTAGTAATATAATTTAAACGCGCCATCCTATTTTGACCGCTCTTGGGTAACCATCAAGTAAAGGGTTTCTATTTAGGAGATCCTTAAAATAATTTATACTTATCACTTTTTGATTTACCTCTAAATGAAATATTTTCTTGGAGCTAGAAATTTGGATATATGTATTTCCAATATTTTTTAAATAAAAATTAGTTTATTATCTTCCGTATGTGGGATAATAGCTTAAAGAATGGGTAAGGAGATGATTTGCGGGATCGGGAGGTACAGGATATACAAATGCATTTAAGAAATTTATTTCTCATTTAAAGACTATGGTATCCAACATGGCGCCTAAGCATTGAACAATATTATTCTGCATAACTTTGTCCACCTTCTCCTCGAGATGTCGCTTGGGATCCTGCTTGCCCACATTCTTGATGGCCAATTGCTCTGGTGTCATTTTCTCCTCATCCTCGAGCGATTTGTTATAGTTTTTGGCCAAATCGAGCATCTCGGCCACTGTGTTCTCATTGATCGCACAATGCTCATTGTAGTCGGAGAGTGTGAGGCCATCCTTCCAGGACTTTTTGTGCAAATTCAGAAGCATCTTTTGCTCCAATTCATTTTTGCGATAGTTGATGCTGATCGAGTAATAGTGGCGGTTAAGACCGTGGATTAAAGCCTGCACTGAAGGCTTTTGCAAATGGCCTAAATTCGAGGTGGTCTGACGAGGCTCCTGTCCCAGGACCAGCATATTGGGATTGATTAACCGGAAGGCATCAATCACCACCTTACCCTTGACTGACTGTATGGGATCAACGACAACGGCCACTGCCCGTTCGGAGAGCGCTTCGAATGATTGCTGAGTATTGATATCCACTCCGGATAACCAGCATCCGAAACCAGGATGAGAGTGATACCAGCCGACAACCATTTCGGGTCGACCTGTCTGCTTTAGCATGTCCAACATCTTGGCCTGAAATACTGGATCCACAGCCTCTACACTGACGCCTGTTCCTGTCTGTGGCATGGCAAAGACATCGATGACCTGGACAGTGTAATCGTCCACGAATTCACCCAACATCAGACCCATCACCTCCATGGGTACACCGGCTCGACCGTGCTTCAGCATTTTCAGCAGGGCCAATGAGGAAATGTAAACCTGTTCGGCGGTATCCACAACGGGGGCATCTGTGGGGGGAGCGGCTTGAGGCAAGGCGCCGCCTAGACGTAGCAATCGGTCCATAATGCGGGAAGGGCTGAAGGCGATGCAGGTAAATTATGCATTAGCAAAGCACTCAATGGGTTATTCGGTTCAACTCACCTCTAAACTTGTTCAATACTCGAGTCTTTAAATTACAGAGTTCTAGTCACTCTTTCGAAATTTTTCAGTTCGGCAGCAACAACAAAAAACACAAAGCTGATACGTTTTGACAGTTCGTTCGCAAAGTGCAAGTAATAGTACAGTGTGACCGTTGAACGATAATCCAAATAAACCGTTCACCTTCATGAGCGGGACTCTTAGCAATGGTTCAAGCTGGTTCATGGTAAAATTTAAAAAACAAACTAAATAATTAAACAAACGCAAAATACTGTAAATAAAAAGTTTACTATTATCATTAAATCCATTATCAATAAAATCGAATCGTCACTCATTAGAAAGCTGTGACCATAAACAAAATTAGGATCCTGAATAAATTAATAACTTATAGTTAATTATTTTTCAATATTTTTTAAAAACATACAGATTAATGGCATTAGACTGTTCCTGTTGCACTCCTAATACAAACAAATATTCAAAAATATTTAATATATTTATACTAATTCCGATATACGATTATTTGCATGTTATCGATAGTTGGCGGTAATTCTTGTTATTCAAAAAGTACTCGATTCTCGTTGTTCTTAATGCATTCTGATTGCGAAACTTATACATTTCAACGCAAAGACCACGTTCCGGTAGAGCGAACAGCTTTAATTTTCATTTACCATCTTCAGTTGCCCATGGGAAATTGCCCCCAGCAATAATGAGGTCGCTGGCAAAAGACAGCAATAACCTGGCTAAGATAACGAAAACAATGCGAAAACAAAAAAAATGAGTTTTTCTTTCGCCTTTCACCTTTTTGGGGTGTGGAGAGACGCCAAATCAGATCATTCCCAAAAGCCACAAAATATTTGATTGCAACATCTTAGTTAAAGACCGCTTCTTCACTCTTTATATACAACTCTCGCTCTAACATTTTCCCGCATCGGACAATAGTTTTTCACATTAGAGCATTTTCCATTTTCTGCCTTCAGTTGCATTTTGTCGTTCGCCACGCGCGTTACGTTTATTTTGTAAAATATTACTACAGACACGTTTATTGATTGTTAATTTGACGTATAATTTGTGTGCAATTGTTTAATTATATTTGTTATTATAATAACACACACACACACACACAGACACTTAAGAAAATCGCAAGTAAAGGTATATATCTAAAAAGTGGCGAAACTTTTTGCTTAGACCAGCAAAAAAAAAACCTGTCAATTCTTCTTTTTCCATTATTTTGCTTGTGCTTATCAGCGAACTGAAACAAAAAAAAATTGGTTTATTGTTTTTGTTGCTTTTTGTTTTTGTTGATAAGTAAGCATAGGCGGAGAACTAACATTTAGGTAATGCCTTGGCAAGAGGGAGAGTGAGAGTGAGGGGAGAGAAATTGTTGTCACGTTTTTCTATTCGTTTATATATAAAACTCTTTGACAAATCGTTTAATATTATTATAACATATCGTCACGTTTCGTATGGGGACTATCATTGACCTTGTCTTGAGATAATTTTTAGTTTGTCTCGATCCGGCATTTCGATCTCTTTAAATGGCATGCGATAAACGTGGCCAAAACAACAAACAATTTGTTAACTGAAAACCAAAATAAGCGTTTGTAAAATAAAAAAAACTAAAACACGTTTGTTCAGCTGTGAAATTGACCTTTTATGGCCCACACACCACCTGCCCCCGCCCCTAACACACACACAGACACAGACGAGACCTGGCCGAAATGAAATGAGCGGAAATACGTTAACAAAATGATAGTGGCTCAAACTCTAATTGCCCCAAACATGAAGAAGATGGAGCCGAAAAGAGATCATGCAGACATCCAAGTCCAAAATCAACTGAAGAGTGAAACAATTATTTTGGGCTTTTCGTAATTATTTATAATTTTCCTTTTATTGCTCTTGTTTTTTTTTTCTCGTTTTTTGTGAAAAGGAAAAGTTTTGGAGTTCGTAATTGCATCTGAATGAATGTAATGAGAAATAGACTTACAATTAATTAATTTCCATTAAATAAAAGGGTTTTAACTAAACTGTAAAGATGTTGTAATGACATTTGCGATACCCTATAGAAAGATAAAGAGGGAGATCTACAATTTGTTAGTAAAATCATTTCAATTGTTGATTTAACCCAGTGGAGACCCTGGCGCTGTAGATAGAAATTTTTATTATTTGATTTGTTTATATGTACATTTTGATAATATTTGGCAATGTTATTTTTTATAAACGCCTATTTCACGAATGAGAGTACTGATCATTTGGTCAGTAAGTATTGGCCTAAGTAATATAAGGTGGCCAATAGGTCGATTGATTGATCTTATTTTCATTTGTATATATGTATGTTTGTGTATTGATACATTAGTTCTTAAAAAAATAAGAAATTTCATATGAAATAGATAAAATGTTAAAAAGTTTAAAAACGGTAAACTTACAGCGAAAAGAATATAAATAGAACTTATCTTTTGAATCGACCAAGATTTGTTTTTAAAACACTTTTTTCCTCTAGTTCTATCAAAAAATTAGTCACAAATAATCATATAAGATCATATATGTATGTATATAGTCCTTCTCCTTTAAAATTTCTATAGAAATAATTCCTTGTTCAGTTAACGTGTATTCATATTTTGGTTTTATTTTGTTTATCTAACTTTTCATACTTTATTTTATTTTATTCAGACACGATAAGAACTATTTGTCATATATGTACATATAAGCTCTGTCAATTGTTTATATATGTAATAGAATTTATAGAATGTCAATGTTGATGATTGAAGTCGAATGGGCTTTAGAATTTTTATTTAAACCTCAATAAGTTGTTGAGTTATTAATATTGACTTTAAGATATGGCATATATATATATACCTATATTTCTTCTACTTATACCTATATTTTCTATATCTACAAATCCCTCAACTTATAGGGTGAGATATGTATTGTCTGAACTACGGCTATCAAAAGAGTGCCCCTTAAAGCATGAAATAGATGCGAGAAGAATTCATTTTGACAAGTTTATAAATGTTCGTGTGACTCGTAATTTCAATTGTCTATAAGGAATAGTTGCTACAAGGAATATACTATTTTATGCATAAGACATTTAAAAATTTCTATACATGCTTCCAAATAGCATGTTCTACAACTGTTTATTGCATATTTTATGGTGCAAAGTTCCACGTTTCACAGGCCTAGATCAGCCACTGTACAATTCAATCATATTAAACCAATTAAGAAAGCCAAATGAAGTGGCATTGCCCCCTAAAGTATGCAATGGGCAGTCGTAGAATTTGCATTTAAAAACACATAAAGAATTTAATTTTTTTCTAAACTTTTTTTGACACCATATTGCATAATTTACATCTAAAATCTAGAATCGACAGAAAAAAACAATTTTTTTTGTGATATAAACTTAAAAACTTTTATCGCATTTGTCATTAAACACCTACTTTTTGACACTGCCGTTTTATGTCAGATTAAATTTGTTCATTTTCATTTACTTAATTCTTATTGCTGTGATTCATCGTTAATATTGCACGTATTAGGTAGCTAAAAATTCCGAGTCAAGTATCATTCACATCGAGCCATGGCAATGCTTGCACAATTTCTGCATATAAAGTGTCACATGTTTTGTGTCTGTTTAACCGCAAAATTAAACTTAAGGTTGGGAAGTACGAGAAGGCAAGTAGAACGGGGACAAAGACTTGAAAGATCTGCCACACACACACACACACACACAGACACACACACACGAGAAACACTATACAAGACAATCGAAAATGATCTCGAAAACAAATTTCATAATTATCCCGTGGTTGCATGTCTTCTTAATGATAATGATGACTAACCATAATAATGGACGATCATCATAATGATGATAATGATGATGATGGAAACTGATTTAATTTCACTTTTCATTGGTTTGCCCAGTGCACAATGCATTGGAAGTAAACCAAACTCAGGCGGTGGCTAGAGTTAATCGTTAATTGTTGCTTGAAGAAAGTTTTAATTATCTGCAAGCGGGCTTACAGATAATTAAGACGTTTAAATCGAGCATTCAATTATGAAACTGTTCAATTTTTCAAATTTTTTTCTTTTTCCATTTCGAAAGTGCATTGGAAATATTTTAATTATTTTGCAATTTGCATATTACTTTGATTTCTAAACAAAATCTTTCTCAATTTACTTTCACATATGCAGATGACGTCGTTATCGAAGGAGACGTCATTGATAAAGAAGGAGGTGTTACCATTGCCACCCACACGAATACCACAGGCGGAAGTTGTTCCATTCCAGTGTTCCGCCTCAATGCGTTTGCGCGAGAACCGAAAAGAGGAACAACAACTTATTGGCTCAGCCGGCAGCGAGAATGGTTTTAGTACGCGCGCCAAGCTCACCAAGCCATCATCGTCAACTACATCCGGATCCTCGAATTCTGCTGGTTCCCTTAGCCACTTGACGCGTAACCGTAGTTGGAGCAATTTAGGCCACAAAACGGCGACCTCCTCCCCCACAAAACCGGAAGTGAAAGATGCACCAAAGGCATTATGCCCAACACCCCTGACGCCGAATCAAAAGGAATTGTCCAAATCAACGGACAACCAAATGGATGGAAATGCAGCAACTATAAACACCTCCAAGTCGCGTAATATGGTAAGTTATGGGGGCGGTGTTTTGGGCCATATTGATTTTTGCTTTGACGCTGCTGACCTATGTAACTCACTAAAGGGCGGTAGATACACGATAAAGTGTAACGACGAGGGTAACGAGAAGGACTACAATGCCGTATTACGAAACTGCGTGGGTCAGACACAATCACACACACACACGCAAAGACACCACGTGGGTGGCAGGATAAATAAAGTTTTGCCTTGTTAGCGTTGCAAAAAGTGTGTCAACAAAAATTTGCATACATATGTGTCTTCTTATTAACTTTTTGTTTTGTTTTTAATTTAACATAGCGGGTTAGAGAAAGAGTCTTCAAATAGTGTTGGAGGCACAAAAACGATCTTGAATGGTGGAAGACTTTCAAATACTGATCTTTAGTATTAACAAAACAAAAAAGTTTATTAATATATCTCAATTTAAAATTAAAAACGTCAAGTTTTGACAAACATTAGTTTCAATGGGTTCTTTTTGTTAAAAGAGCCCAATTAAGAGACTTTTCCAAACACTTTTACAATTGCTAATACATTTAATGGTTTTCCAAAAAAAAAAAAAAAAAATGAACTAGAAGATTTCGAATACTAATACTAACCTTTGGGTTTTCAAAGATATTTAAAAAACAAATATACAACCTTAAAAGTTGTCAATTGAATTTTTACTTCTTTTGTATGAAAAAAAAGATGCACACATTTTCGATTATACATATAAATAGTAAATAATACTATTCAGTAAATTTACAAGCTTCAAGTATAAATTATTGACTTAGTAGGTTTAACAACAACTTCAAATGAATAGCATTTCCCATAGCATTGAATTTGAATTTCAAATATGATTTCTAACAAGGTATTCATAATATTTGGTATAATTATTACATGACATTCTACTCTGGGAGTCCCCTGACACCACATAGCAATAAAATATATTTTAATTAAATATATTTTTTTACATCATCATTGCAACAGTTTTTCAGTTCATACAACTTACAAGCTTTACAGTTTCGATGTAATAGCGGCTTACAGTTTTAAAGGCCTTACAGTTTTGAAAGATTCGCTGGAAGTTGGCCAGGTTATGATTCAGTTTTAGTAGTTATTACTTTTAAAATGCTTTTAGTTTATGAAGTTTTTAAACGCCATACATATAATACTTAAATATATATCAATATTTTTCATTTATTTTATTGAATATTAATATTTATATTATTATATAGTCACTTCAAAAAAAAACAGGAATGTTTTTATAAAATTTTAAAATTTCTTGTATTGTTTTCGAGTTAGTTTTAGTATTTCCAATAAGACTTTTGGATTTTCATTACTAATAGAAAATTAAAGTTTTACTTATGAAATTCAAGAGTTTTAGTTTTTCTTTTAATATTTATAAAACTAAATTCAAGGTTTTTTATTTAACAAACTAAGCTTTAAGCTCACTACTTATTTAGTTATTAATGAATTTTCGTATGAAAAAATGAATGTCCAAGATTTGCTACATTCCAAGTAGTTAAAAATATAATAAAAATATTAATATAAAAGATTAAAAATTAAATTTCATAGTCATAGCCTAGTAAAGAATCTCCTGAAGAGCCGCAGTTCTATATTACATGATTTGAGTTTCAAAAAACTTTTCAAACTTTAAGTATTATCTAAACTTACTCATTATGAAAGATATAAGGGCAAATTAAAAAAAAAAAAAGAAAATTAACTTTTTTGATTGTTTTTAAAACAATTTCCGTAGAGTTTACTGCTTCGCCAATTGTATGCAAGTGTAAGGAAAGGGAAATTGTTGATTAATTGTAAAGCTTATATAAATTTTAAGTACAATGAGAAGTTATATAAAGACCCATTTTCCCATATGCAAAAACTGCATTTCATAGTGTTTTTTTTTAAGAGTCATTTTTCATACATTATTCTGAGCATAATGCAAATGATGTGCAATTTAAGAGTCGCTTAGTTTACTCAGAAATTTCGTGGCAACTTTCTCACCGGGCAGGCTGGTTTCATTTCCGTTCCGTTTCTCGTATTTTTGGGGAGAGAAAAACAGCTGTTCGTCAAGGAAATGCAAGTGCGCAAATATGAAAAATCATCCCCAATGCCAAACAATCTCACACCCACAATTTCCCATGCTTTTTTTCTGTTTGCTCACTCTCTCTCTCTCTCTCTTTCTTTTTTTTCTCCGAGGGTTGTAATTGTTGTTACTTTTAGCTTCTTCGTTTTTGTGTTTTCTTTTTTATTTCGGTATCTTCTTTCGCCTGGTTTTTTGTTCACTCTTAGCCAAATGATTTGCGTTTCAGTTGATTTTTTATGCTCCAACTGAAAGCGTGAACAAGATTTTTTTGTCGGATTCGCGCGTTTAGCAATTGTTGTTGTGCTTTGTTGTTGGTTTTTTTGTTTGCTCTTCTTATTGTTTAAAGAATATTGCTTCTAAAAACGTTCGCAGAGTTTATTGCTTCGCTTAAACTAGTTGAAATAAAAAGACATTGAAACAATAGTGAGACGGGTAACGGGCAACGGGCGACGGAATGCTTTTTGGGGGCCAAAATGGTGGCTTATAAATGGTAATTACATAGGTGAAAGGTTCTGCACTCTATATTTAAGTTTTTTCAATTTACACGAGGCCAAGTGAGGCACTCGGTTCGTTGGCCTCAATGTTTTTCCCATAATAAATTAATAATTGTTATTGATTTTTATAATAGCCCAGAACCGATGTAATTATTTAATTATGTAAAATAAATAGGTGAAAAATAAATGCATTTTGTCGATATTTCATGGAACGAGAAAAAAGTAAAAGCTCAGATAGTTTTTATTTGAATAACGATTATATAATATTTCAAAAAATATATGTATATATATCTATTTATTCTATGCCTAATTTAATTTTTTTCGGGTATTTAAAAAAAAACAAAAAAAAAGTGTCATGTAAACTAGAAGGAATTTCTAATAGACCAATTTAATAATTTAAAAAATAATTATCTAATGGCATTATTTATCAATTCACCAATCTTTTTAGAAGTAATAGCGTGCCAAATAAAGAGTATTATACATTTGTTTTATCAGATCCTTTTCAAAAAAGTTCCAAATCTCTTAACCTCTCTGACATAGTCAAGCTTTTAGTATCAGTTAATTTAATACTTTTTATCGCTTAAAAATTCACTACTTAACAAGGTAAACTCGAAATTCTCAATAGAGGATAAGCTAAACTATAAAATAAATATCAATAAAGTTTAAAAATCAATCCAGTTTTCAAAAATATTTCTGAATCGCATAACTACTAAGGGACAAAAATTAATTCGATTTTAATTATATAACCGATGTGTCAGTAGATAGTTTAAACTGTTAATCTTATAAAAAATAATCTCACTTCAATTAAAGTAATGGCGCTTGCTACTTTTCATTGAATTTTATAGACCTAATAGAACAAAGTTTCAAGAAACTAACCCAATACCTCATTTATCCAAAATTCTGTTAAGTTTATCTCGTATGATTGACGTTTCATTATTCAGATATGTATATACAATGAGGTTAAAGTTACACAATGAGGAAACAAAGTGAAAGGTTTTAGACAAGCAGCGAATTGGTGCATTTTTTTCTTTACAAAGCTATACCAGATATACATAGCTGAATATTACTTTCATTTCAATAAAACGTTTCCCAGTGCCAACCTTGAAAAAGTAAAATAAATTCCACACAAAAGGAAGCCAAAAGATGACAATCTTCCTTGCAATTCAGACTTATTGTCAACACGTGACGAAGAAAACCAAAAACAATAACAAAACACTAAAACATAAACAAAAATGGCTAAAATAAAACAAAAAACAGTTGGCAAAATAAAATGGGAATCTATGTGTATATGTTTGTTTATATGACGTAAAATTGGCATTCAGCCAATTGGGCTATATTGTCCATTTGACTCACCTGCCTGCACCTATATACACGTGGCTTTCCACACTCTAAGCCATCGATTTTTCTTTGGTCTTTGGCTTAATTGCCACCTAGACGTGACTATAGTGGAATTTTGAAATTGATATTAAGTAGTAAGCCTCCAAGTTTAATTTGCATTTCAAGTGCGTAACAACGTGCCTGGCTTAAGCCAAGTGTTTGCCGTGTTAGCCCAGTTTAGATGCCCAGAGAGAGGCTTTTGCTTGTGCGTTAATATCATATACCTGTATAATTGCTTAACCATGAAGAACCATTTCCCAGAACTAGAATTTTATATTACCCAATTACCAACTATGTACATATATATATATAGAGCACAAGACTCATTAATGATTATGAAATATATATGTATGTAGCTATAAATGGATATGGGCTTAAGCCATGTGCTGCAAAGTAGCCACTGTAAAGCGCTTTTGTTTGTTAGTCAAATGGAAATGGTTTTGTGTTGACAACAGTGGAGGAAAATAACAATTGTCGTTGGTCAATGACTTAGTGCCAAGAAGTGGGACAGAGCTAAATCAATGCACATTCAGTGTGGCCAATAGATTGACGTCAATTTACTTACATGTCCGCACTCAAACATTAGTTTTCTGGTTTTGGTTTCTATTCAATTTTAATTCAAAATGGTTATATTAATTTTTACTTGCTATTGTGGGGAGAATTCTATTTTTAATAGAGTTCACATTTAGAAACAGTAAAAAGTAAAAGTTCAATAGAGAAAAGTAAATTATGAAATCAGATACAAATTCGCCGTGTCTCTTTGTATTTAAAAATATTCAAAACATTTATAAATAATAAGATTTTTTTGAATATTTTAAAGTAACCAAAAGCGTAGGCAAAGATTAAAATAAGTCGGAGCAGCAATTTTGAATTCGAATTTCTAAAAAAAAAAAACAAACACAGCTTTACCTTTAATTCAATTAAGAAATTATAATAAACAAAACTTTAGAGAAACTTCACCTGAAATTGTCTAGAACCTTGGAAGCAACTTTGAAACAACTTTTCGTATGCTGTGGGAGCTATGGATATGAAAAAGCCTAGTTAATATATTCCAGAGAAAAAAACTTAGACAACTAGAGATTAGAACTTCAACTTCAAAAAGTATATTGTCATTGGATCTTACCACGGGAATTGGTTCATATAGTTTTAAATGACTTATTTATATAATGAGTAGGTAGTAGATTTTAGCATCCACCCATCGCATTTTCTATTTCTGAATACATATAGCAAATATAAATTTTATGTCTATTTTAAGTGAATAGTAGTTTTTTAGTTAAAATGAATTACCTTATAACGAATGGTTATTTCACTAAGCTCTTTAGACAATTTATTGTTAGATCCACAAATATTTTGACGCAGTATTCTACATACATATAATTTTGTTATAAATGGTGTTATAAATGACTCACGATTTAATCAGATTGTCGACCTATTAGGTAAAAGCATACTCTGGTTCAGCATATCTATAATGCGTGATTTTGATTTTATTTTTATGGGAACCACTACATTTCGATTCCCTTCCTTTTAAAAATGTAAATTAAAAGATTTTTTCATGGCTGATTCATTTTAAAACTATTTGAAACTCCTCAAGTTTTAATCATCACATTTTTTTTTTGTAGGAAAAATGGTTTTTTCGAAAACTGTCTCAATTTGTATATTGATCTAGGAACACTTTCCAATTACACCAATTATATTTTTAGACATTTTTAATATTTGTACTATCCTTTGTATAGACAATCAGGACCATTGCAGACACCATGTCACACTTAAGTACTCGCGCATTGTACCGTTTGGTAAGATCCAACAAAAAAAAAACAAAACTCAGTCAGTGGGTTAGCTGCGAAATTGGTTTCATTTTGGCCTAGGGCACATTAGACTAGATAAAAGTTCAAAATCCGATAGTCAGCTAGCTAATGAGCAGTTAATTGACCACAAAAATGTTTGCTAGCCAAGAGAGATGGAAAGTAAACGCCGTTAACATTCACAAAACTGATTTGTAAAATGTAAGGCAACAAATTGGTTTTGGGGCGTTACGGATTGAAACTTGGATTGGTCTTGGTCTTCCAATTCCCCTTTGCTTTCCTTACTCCCTTTTCTACGCCTTATTTCACGCCATGTTGTGTAAATTTTGCAAACTATGCACGACTGAACAGCTTGGTATTCACGCAATACAGTGATTGAGTGATTAGGAGAGAGAGAAAGAGATGAAAGAAGAAACTGATGGGAATGGGAAGAGCGTGTTAGGGAAATAGAGACACTAAAAACCGCAGGGAAAGCAAAGAAATTAGAAAGATTTTTGCTAATCGATGTTTCTTGTCTATCGAATTATTTGCAGTCTCTGAAGTTGAACGGCGGTGAGACCACGACGAACGAGGCGGCAGTTGCGGCTACTACTACGGCGACTAGCACGCCACCACACAATTGCATCCGGCAGGGTCATTGTATCAAGGCGACGCCCCCAAAGAAATTGTCCACACTGCATGAAGCTAAAATCTCACCAAAGACACCGCCAGTGACACCAGATTCACCTAGCACCTATCTGGATGATGATTTAGATTCCATGTATTCATTTGTAACAACTACTTCGGGTCGTTCGACCATGTCTTGTGAGCATCCCTATGTTGCCAGGTGAGTACTTCGATCTAAAGTTTATGGTGGATCTCTCAATAAACATGTCTCAATCTTGTGTAGAAATGGCACCACTTTCAGTGGTCGAAAAATGAAGTATGTTGTACACTGTTCCAACTATGCCGGGCAGGTGGGTCCTGATTATTTGACGCCTACGCAACGTGCCCAGCGCCAGATACGTCGCCTCAAGGAGTTACTCTGCGTAGCACGACAGGATCTGGAGCAAAAGGATTCGGAACTATTGCGTCTCACTCGAGAAGTTGTGGAACTGCGTGTGTTTAAAGCCTCATTGAGCTCGCCGGAAGAACGTTCTGCCTCATCGGATGCTGTTACTGTACGGGAAGCTGAACTAAAAACTTCGCAGGATGTTTCGCCCATTGTCGAAATGGTTGATGAGGCGAATGCCAAATGTAGTCCACTTCATTTGGCCCGCCAGCAGCAACAGCAATTGCAAATGTCAGCCGAGATGCAAAGCTCTTATGCCGATTCGGGACACTTTGAGGATTTGACCATGTCCTCAGTGCACTCGAAGGATTCTCAAACGCAGAGTGAAGCTTGTGGGGCATCCACTCCAGACGGTGAAGCCGATGTCGATGCTGAGGCTGAGGCAGGGGGCGCTGATGTTAGCAACTTGGAGAACTATGAACTGCAGCGTCAAGAGCTTATACGCATGTATGAGCGGCGAATCGAGGAACTGATACGTACTCAAGATGGAGCCACCAGTGAATTGAAGCGTTCCCACAATGATAAAGTTGAAGCTTTGCTCCAGAAGCTAGCCGAATGCAATACACGTTACTCGGATATTGTGCCCGACTATGAGCAAGCCAAGCAGCGCATAAGAGAGCTGGAGAAACAATTGGAGGATCTGCAGCGAAAGCTAATTGAGCATGAGGATAAACAAAAGAAAATGTATTTGCATATGTATCAACAGGGACAGGAGTCTGAGCGCATTGCTCGAGCCGATCAGGTACATTTTTGCACCTTTCCCCAGAAAGAAAAACATTCTTCATTCCACTGTTCCAATTTTGCAGGCTTTGGAATTAGCGCAACGCCAACCGGATAGCAAGGTGTCGATCAATGAACTTTTGCAACAGCTTCAGAGCACTCAGGATGAATTGGAGAACATACGCGTAAGATTCTTCAATATATTTCTCATACTATTTTCGATTTTGTTTTGTGTGTTGCATTTTGTTGCATCGTGAGGACAGCGACACCAACGATCCATACACCATTTACACACATTTACATTCACACATTCGTTTTTGTCTATGGTATTTTCAATTTGGCTCCTTTATCTGGCTGAAAAAGCTGCAACTAATTGAAATGCCCATTTAACTTTATATTTTATTTATGTAGCTTTTAAGTAACATTTTTTGCTTAATTCATTTCTTACCACGCAATCAATTAAACAAAAAAACTACATTAAAAGCAACGTTTAATTTCCATATACACGTTTTGTTTCATTCCATTTCGTTGCCTTGAGTTTGAATCGTTAGCTAATCGAATATAAGAATACCAGAAAGCCCAAAATTAACTTTGGACTTACCAGAGTTGTAAGATTTGTACAAAATTTTGCGCTTCACTTAGTATTATTCGTATTATAACTATTCTTTCTATTAAAATTATGTTAGAATTATGGTTTATAATCGGTATCCGACTTCAGAAAGACCCGACTTTGTCATATAGTAATATAGTATTTGGTCACTTGTGAGTGAGTGAACAAAATTAATTTAATTTAAAAATTAATTTTAAAATTAAAATAATGAGTGAGAGTTCATGTTCACTAAACTCCTTCCTTTTGACTCTTTCACTTATTCACTCAGTTTTTCACCGACTTACTAGATCAGTTTTTATCACACTGAATAAGAGATTTGAACATGAACCTGACATTAGTTATAGAAATTATATATATTTAACCCTCTAATGCTCGTGAGTTTTTTATCGATTGTCATCAAATTATGTAACAAACAATGAAAACAAACTATTTTGAAAAATTTGAATTTCATTAAAGTTGGGAATAAACAAATGAAACTTTTTAACATAAATTAACTTCAAAATGGTTTCAAAAATGGTCAGTATCAATGATTTTATAAAGTATCGATATGTGTCTTGAGACACTCTTGGGTATTAGAGGGTTAATTAAAATAGCCTTAATTTCTAAATTTTTTAATAATTGATATGACTAAATCGATTAGTCAGAGATGCTTTTAGTCGTTGGAAAGTTTTAAATAATGTTAATACGTTCTTTTCACAAGAGCTTAAGAACTGATTAGAGACCTCGGAAAACAAAGTTACCAAAGACCGTTTAAATGAATGAGTCAACTGAACAAATAAGTCAGTGAGTCAACTAAGCAGGTCAGTTAGTGAGTACGTGAGTAAATGAACTTTCTTACTTCTTAAAAAAAGGGTCAGTAAAATCTTTCATGAAAATGAGTCTTTTTATTCAGAACTATTTCTTGGCAAGTTCTTCTTAATATTAAGAATATATCGAATATATTTTTCTATAAATCCCTGAAGTCATGATTTGATGTGGTCCGATCTTGAAACATAAATCAAATGTAGGGACAATGAAATTGAAACATTTCTTTCTCTCATAAATTTACATATACATAAATCCAAATAAACCCAATTTGAGTGTTCCAAAATTTAATCAGAATCATATCTAATATATATTTTGATAAACAGTTTGCATGCTTATAGAAATTATTAAAAAAATAGTGCATGGATTTTTTCGTAGTGTTTTCTAAATATGAAGGTTGGACTTTATTTTAATTTTAAATACTATAATTTACTTTTAAAAATCTATTTTCTATTTTTTTTTGTTGTATCTATAATACCAAAAACAATTGCAAAAACAAAAAACAAAATGCAAAAACCAAAAAACTATTTTTGTAGGCACCAGATTGTAGAATGAGGGAGCAGTGCGGCAGTAATAATGCCCTCCTTACTGCAAAGGAGGCGATTTCATTATGGGTACTTGGCGCGCGTAAGGTTTGTAATATCCAAAACAAAAACAAAAAAAAAACCCTAACCCAAATTTTAGTTTATTGTTGATAAAAATTATTTACAAAAAAAGCAACAAATTCAAATGCTTTAGTTTTATTTATACTTTGATTGGCTATGGAACATTTGGTTATTCTTTTTTATTTTGGATTTATATCATCGAATAATTATAATTAATCCTTTCATTGGAAAGAAAATACATACATATCATGGCCATTGTTCATGCATTCTATGTACGATCAGGGGATGTGGGCAAAAGGGGGTAAGATTAATTTGGAAAACATATGTAATTGATTATTGTTTAGTGTTTTATACTAACTAATTAAAAAGGTATGTTTTTGTTTTAATATATATTAAACAAAAGGCTAGTGTCAAACGGTTTTCGTTGCGTACTAAAAGCAACATTAAACGTACATAAATACATACATATAGCATGTGGTTCATTATATTCCAAGTAAATCCATTAATCTTTTGCCCTTACATCTACATATATATATAACCATATATACTCAATGTTACATATATCAAGCATTACCTAAATGTTCACTCCCAAATGATTCAAAAACCTTTCTGTACATAAACTACATACATTTAATTTGTTTTTCCATAAACTAATCACACGTTTATTTGGTATCCTTTCAATAACAAAAAACTAATCCCCTTTTTCCCTCTTTTTTTTTGTTTTGCCCCTTGCACTATTCTTTTTTTGTACACAATTAACCCAATATACACAAATTATATTTTCAAATGTGTATATATATATATAACTTGTTATTATATAGACCATCTATCGCCGCTTGCTGGATGCCCAAAAGAATCGTACTCATGTTGATCCGGAAGTTACGCTACAATTCCTTAAAAGCGCCATTTTCTATTTCCTAACCGATAAAGAGAACTCCCAAGGTCATCTACAGGCCATCGAAAGTATCCTGGAATTCACCGATGAGGAGAAACAAAAGATCAATCAGGCCCGATCGCCCAAGTGAACAGAAAAAAAGAGAGGCAGAAAGATTGATAAAAAAAAAGAAGGTTTTTAGAAACGCGAAATAATGTTTTATGTTCTTTAGTATTTGTGCTAAAATGCATTGTTTTGTATTTGTAATCATAATTTAACGAATTTTATTTGCATTATTATTTTGTCAACAAAATAATTCTGTTAAATTTCAAAAGCGACTAAAAAAAAAACTGAAATGAAAATTTCGATTATGTAAAAATTATACTATGTATATTTTGTTTAATTTATTTATCCCCTATGTTTCGATTTTAAGGCTTAAGACAGCAAATAGTACGTCCTCTATGTGTAAAAAGAAAATACAATTTTACAAATGATATGAAAGAAAAAATTTACATATTATATTTTTCGTAGTTGTATGTAATTAACCAAATGATGAGAGTAAGTAAATTAAAAAAATGATGGATGGGCAAAAGAAATCCATCTAGATCGTGTTTCAATGAAAATTTTAAATAAATAAATAATAATTAAATGAAGTAGTTAAAAATTAATTAAATGTGTCTTATTAACTGGGCTATCTAGATATCAAGTGTTCTGCCCCATTCCAAAAGATCTATGAAGCTAGAGTAACGAAAAAGTGATTTGTTAATCTTTAAATCATCTTTTTGGAATATAACGAGTATTGAATATTGAAGATAATTCTAGAAATTGCTTGTTGGCCTTTTAGGTAAACTTTTTGAAAATTTAATGAATCAAGCCTTGAAGCACACTGTGCTGAAGTTTGCATAAAACTGTGGGAACTTTATTGAAGTTTTGAAACATTGGTTTCAAAAATGTTTTAATCGATTTCTAACTCAATTTCATGTTCAACTGGCTGTAAGAAAACTAGAAACGATTATCTACATAAGCAGGAATTAAACGACATAGATACCCAAAACAAAATGGTTGGATTTCGAAGTATCTAAATAGAATATAGATCCTATTTCAATAATAATATTTTATATTTTAGAAGCTATAGTCGTTTTAGTGAGATTGTCCGCTGTTACTACTTAATTATCTTATTATAATGAATTGTTTTTGTTTTACTCATTTTTAGGTCTTTCCGGTATCATTACTTGGTTTTTCGGTCGAATCGAATGTTTTATCAAAATTCTAACTTTGACGTAGGATTTTTTTGTAGGCTACTTTTTGTTTACTGTCTTGATAAATAGTCTGAATTTTTGATCGTACACAATTCTGATTTTCAGCCGTCTCTTTCAAGGATTTTCTCATTCATGAAATCGTGTAAAATTTTTTCGTTTATTCGATTAAGATTGCCATTGTCTGGAGCATCTGACCTGGCTTCTTTACCTTTTCCTTATTGTTGTCTTGTATTGAAAAACTTTCTGTGATTATGTAAACGAGAAAGTTACGTCTTAAAAAGGAACCCATGTGTATGGAGAATGTGTCTAAATTGTAGTCTTTGATTATGATTTCATTCTATACCACCATTTATTCTCATACCACCAACTCTGAGTCCATATAGTATAAGTATCTTTTGTAACAAATAGCATAAAAATATAAATTTGAAAATCCGTTATGAATTAGCTGTAAGTTAACATAGCCAAATTAACAGTGCACTGTTAGAACGTTGCCTAAAAAGCGTTGCCTACTTTTGTGCGGTTTAACAAACACTGAAATTGCCGCCAAAATTCAAAAGTACAAACAACTATGTTGCTGCATTTATTCTGCATATGCTTCCACCCCCATCACCCCGCTGTAACGGATGTGCACGTAAGTACTGTAAGTCTATTTTGTAGCAACACACACTGGTCCGTTGGCATCGTCCGGAAATAAAAGCTCAGGCGGAAGTGTCAACGTGTTGCTGTCTAATGAAGTTGTCCCCCTGCCACCACCATCGACGAATCAAGCCACCACCCTTGGTAGATTGTGTTGTGTTGCTTAGCCTTCTCAGCCGCAAAATATGTGCAAGTTTGTTGCATTATTTATGATTTAAAGTCTCAGCTTGCATCTTGATAAGATGCACTGAGAAAAAATTATGAATGAAATTAGTTTATCCGCATTTGTTTCTTATAGTTTTAGATACCAACATTTCGAAGGGGTGAAATTCCCTTAGAAGGACAATGCAGGAAATATTTGTGGTTATTAATTATAAATAAATATGCAAACCTATAATTATTCTCAGTGATGCATAAGAATGGAATGTATGTGTTTACTTTGTCCTGCTGCCTGTTCAGGTTTACTTTGACTTTGGCACAAAAGTTGCTTCTAATTAACCACAGGAATGCCGAGTAGATGACATCTCTGCATATATGCATATATATTTATATGTATCTGTCTATATGGGAATGCACTTTTCCCCCGCTGCCAGGATAATGAAGCCGAAAACTTCCATTTTGGTTATTAACTCAGCCAAAGCCAAAGAAAAACTGCTGAAACTTGAGAAAGATGAAGACAAGCAACAGCAATAACAACAACAGGACACAAATAGCAGCAAGCAGCCAAAGGATATAGTGGAGATGCGAGATGGGGCCACTCTACATTGCGTGGTTGCGTGGCGGTGAAGTAAACGGGGGTTTTTCAATCTGAACCCGAAGCCTGCCGCTTCGGTTTATTATTCCATTATAATGAACACAATGCACAACTTTTTTGCAGTCACTGTCATTGGTCCTTGTTACTTTCGCTGCTGCACATTTGCGTGGTGCAATCTCTGGTAAAGTTGGGAGCAAAGGCTCTGGCAATGGTGGGCGGTGGACTGGTGGCTGGTTACAACTTTTGCCAGGCGCTTCAAGTTTTCCTACATTTTTTTTTTTTATTCTGTTTTTTTTTTTTCTTGCGCTTTGTCTGTGCGGACAACAAAGAGGCAACATGGCAAATTGCATTGTTGATTTTCATTTTCAAGCCTGAGCTGAGCTGCTCAGCATTCTCACAGTGGCGACACTTTGCCAAATGTGCACATCCTGCTGCTCCTTCCTTCTTATCCGCTTCAAACTCATTGCTGCGTATTTCCCCGCGTTTTTCAAATGAGTGCGAGAAAAAGAACTCAAAAAAATAAAAAAGAATTGCCAAAACTAGTAGTAGAACAAAATGCATTTTCATTTCAAAACTTTTTCCCCTGACAAAAACCAATTCGAAAGCAAAGCAGAAGCTATTAGGCACTCCAACACACCCATTGTACCATTCTTCGAGGGGTTCAAAGTCAATTTTATTTGTACTTATAAACCAATTGACAACAAAATAAATTTATGTCAAATAACAAATTATAATCAAGAATAACCAAAGTAGGTTAAGATTACACAACTAAATAAAACTAAAGAGGTTTCCTAATTCACATTTCAATTTTCGATGTAATGATTCACCATTGTCACCAGAGAATAATTTAAAATAAAAAAAGAAACCCTTCAATTAGTAATATTCCAAAGAAAATATGAATTTGGTATCCTAGTATAAACTCTGAGTAAAATAAACTGATCAAGAGAATTTTAAACTACATTAAACTATTGAAACAAAGAAACAAGTATAACATTTTATAAAAGTCATTGTCTTAATTTCTAACTTGCACTTTAAGAAATTTGCATTTTGAGTGAAAATGAAATTTCGAAAAAGAATTAAAGACGAAATTTAATTAAATTCCTATCTTACAAAAACACAAAAGTACATAATTCAGGTTATTTGTTCAATTTTATATTTCTAAATCTAACTGATCTAGCCGATGTTTAATACAACTGTTTGAATATGTTTTGTTTTTCAGGTATTTTTGTATTTCTAAAGAATTTTCTATTTTATAAGGTATTCCTTACTAATTGTAAGACCTATTATAATACGATTGTTCAATATTTTGGAGATATTTTTCAATAAAGAAGGCTTTTCAATCAATGGTTTGTATGACAGTTAGGAATTTTAATGGTCCGATTCAACAAGTTGTCAAAATCGAACTAAATTAGGTAAAAAACTTTTATTAGTTAGTTTGATTCCAGTAGCTTTCTTATTGATAGCTTGAAGTAGAAACTGACAGATGGATTAGTGATGAACTATGATTGATCAGAATGCAGCTATGGGAAATCCTGAGTGAAGACCCAAGCAGTTCTGAATGACAAAATTAAGTAAAAGAAGAAAGGAAAGACCAATTCGACCACTTGGGTTCCTTTCAAAGTTTCTAAGTTTCTCAGTATAGCTGCTTTGAAATGTTGGATAAAATTATATTCTCTTGAGACCGCAGAGAACTTCTCTTATTTTAGCAAAACTTATTGCGAAAGGTGGTTAAACATGATTAAACATTTTTTCTTATAATTATGTTTTACCCTAAAACACCTTAAGCATTTACGAGATTTTGCATTGAAAACTATTTGCGTTTAGAAAATATTTATCAAATGAATCTTTGAAATATTTCTTTGATTGTTTGATCTATCTTTTCTTGTCTTTGATCAAATCTGGGCAACTGTTTCAATATTCTTTTGTTTACCATTAATGAATGTGACGTGTCAAGCTAAATTTAAACATCTTTCATGTGACACATTTAAGAAGAAATCCAATTAAAATGCATCAAATCGCCTAGACTTAGATGAAAATTAATTAAGCAACTTTTTTTTGAGGGTGGAGGGCAAGTCCTGCACTCTCTTACACTCCCTGAAAATAACAAAAACAAAAATTAAACTAAACTAGTGTTCTACCCAATGTCAGAAGAAAGCTACAACAGAGATGCCGAGCAAGAGCGAGAGGCATTAGTTAGAGAGAAACATATTTGATTTTAAAAATAGAAAAAAAAAACATTTTTCAAACATATTTTTCTCAGTTTTTCACGAGCAGGCCAAACGAAAAGTTGTGTAGAACGGATAGAGAAAATTTTAAGAAAATTTTCCACCTTAGGCAATACATATAGATTTTTATCATATGTGTATACTAGATATTTACTTGAAACTCCACGAAACGAAAAATATAAACGACATTTTCTTCTGGTTAAAATCTGATTCCCAACGCCCTAGATATAGATATATATATGAGGTGGAAAATATAAGGCATCAACACGAATTCAGTTCTTGTTAAAGAAAAGTAAAAGTCAATCAAAAAATTGCGAAATCGGGGTAAAAAAACTCGTGTGTGCTATTGACTATATCGTATCGGTTCGGAGCGTATCGAATCGTATCGTAAGTTTTTCTTCTTCTCGTGTTTGTGTGTATGTTTTATTTGTTCATTTTTCGAGAAGAAAAGTCGCATTAACTTGAACGTAAATAAAACGTATGTGCATCCAAAAGTAAACAAGAACAATAAACCGATTGCATACCAAGAAGATATTTTCTTTGTTTCTGTACACAAGAATGGGAAATACCGATTCGACACAGCCATCTGCAAATGAATTGCCATCGCAATCGCAGCCCCAGACCCACAACCAGACCGTCACAGACGATGACGAGCCCTGGTGGCATGAGATCGAACATGATAATTTGCTGCTAGAGCAATCAACATTACCGACTGCAACGACTGCCATGGAAAATAAGCAAATAAGTTCCGTAGAAGAATCTCGAGAGAAATCTTCTTCAGTGACGCCTACGCCTACGCCTTCGTCGAGTAGTCGACCAGTCGAAAAGACTTTTGAAGAGTTCCGTGAAGAACTGCGCCACAAACGACAAGCACGTCAAACGGCTGTTCAGGATTTGCGTGATGAAATTCATCAATTGAGGAAACAATTATCAGATGCCGAGAAGGAAAATCAACGTTTGCGCAAAGAGCAGGGCAAGGAGGATACTAACGAGTCAACTCCAGTTACCGAGGAAACCGATCCAGATGATGATAACCCGACGAGCCGGAGTCGTCATGCCAATATCGAGCTGGCCAATGCTCAATTGGCTCTCCAGCAGGCCAATGCTGATAATCTCACATTACGTGGCGAAGTGGACGTAGTGCAGCGTCAAGTGGGCACTCTCAAGGAGGTGATATCCTGTTGCAAGCAAATGCTAAGTGTCAAAGAGGAACAATGTGCCCAGGTTAGTTTTGACTCTTCCTATTCTCCTTTAGATGTCTCTGAACAATCATCTATTTACAGCTCAAGATGAAACTACAGCAGATAGAGAACTCCTTCAGTGAACGAGAAATGAAAATAATGTCGAATAATCTGCGACAAGAATACGAACGTCAATTGGTCAATATACGCCAACTGCGTCAGCTCTATGAGGAACGCCAACGTGTGGCAGCTGCTGAATATGAGAATTTACAACGTCTCATATCGATTAAGAAAGATGAACTCGTGGCCGAACAGGAAAAGTAATTAAATTCTAACACTACACCGAAATTATCACTAATTAAAGTGGCTAATTCTTAGATCTAAAAACTTTGAGGAACGCAATCAGGGCTTAATGAAGGAAGTGGAAACTGCCAATGAGGAGTTGGCCAAGCTGCGCGAAGAATGCTTTGAACACAAGTATGAAAAACGGACCCTCAAAGATCAAGTGGGAGCTGTCAATTTGGTAAGCATATCCATTCATCCATTTATAGTAAAATATAGGCCTAGAAGTAGCCCAAGTTAGTTAAATGAACCATTGTTTAGGATTTTTAGCTAAATTGGTGTTCCAAGATAATGGAATAATTTTTTAATAGTTTATAAACAATTTATGAACAAAATGCGATTAGTAAAGGAAGTTATTTCCTATTTCTCAACAAATTTTGATTTGATTAATCAGTTCTGTTCCCGATAGTCAGATAGCCTTTAACTCACAATCCAATGTCTTGCTTGACTAACCGAAAATCTCAGGTTTAGAAGGTAATTTAGTCATACATTTAAATGAAAAGACAAACAAATATTTTCTTGTGGAAATAATGTCTTGTTAACGATTCAAAATAGTTAGCAGTTGACATTTATTACACCAATTTCAAAAGAACAGCCATTTATTAATCCATTTATTGTGTTTACGCTTTAACCAGTTGGGAATCATTAGATATTAAAGAATAAAAGATAAATCAATTCAGTTATAAATGTGAAAGTCATACAAATGAGAACTACCCTCACTTAAAATAAACATAGAAGAATATTTTTGGTGGTGTAAGGGCAACAAATTGAAATTTCATTTTAACTTTTGAATTTCATTTAACACAATTAAATCTAAGAAATTTAAAAAGGATTTTTTCTCCTTTAAAAAAAAACTGTGAAGAAAATGTAAGAACTCAATTAATCGGGATGAACACTTTTATTGAGTTTATAGCGAAAATTCTTTTATTGTACAGAAATCAATTATTTTCTTATTTGTTTACAGCTTTTTAGTCAACTGGTAATGGGCTTTAATGGTAAAAACAATTTGGATATTGATCGTCTCACCCAAATGCTTGAGGAGAATCGTCAGTTGCTCAATCAAATGACTCAAGCCGAGGGGAGTTGCAGCGATGGAGCCACCCTGCCCAAATTGCTCTTTGAACTGGTCGAACAGGCAGCACAGTCGAATGAAGTTGACTTACCGCAGCAGGAGCAGGATAAAAGCCGCAGTACCACACCCACGCCCACACCCGCTCAAAGCTCAACCGAAACCGGCGAGGTTGGTGACATCACAGATAGTGTCAAGCTAGAGGCTTTAGGCGCCATTAGGAAGCCGAGGCGTAGAAGCTCCAACTCTGCTGTGGCTTCGTTAAAAGGCCATGAGCCCGAAATTATGGGAAAAGTTGCAACAGCCCAAGAAATCATTGGCAACTTGCCAAAAGTTTGGAAAGTGTTGATGGAGCTCTTGAGTCACCACAAAATTGAGCGCGTGCAGTTTGAAGAGCTACCATCTGGAACTGGGCGAACGGAAGCCGGTGCAGGAGCAACTGCAGCTGGAGGGAAAGCCAGTGAGCTAAGCGTCAGTAAGACCTATATCAAATTGAAGGTGAGTCCTGCTGTTCAAGTGCTGCGGACAATCGGGCTTGTTAGTTGTCGTATCCGGTTGCCTGATGAAGTGCTACCCAGACTCTGTCCATTCCTCCCCAGCAACGTTTCTGTCCCGTCCTCTCTCACTCTTTCTCTCTGTCTGCTCCTGTGTTTTGGCTTGGGCTGTTGCAAAGTTTTGCATTATTCACTTAAGCGCTTTATTTAGTAAAGTGCAGGCCAAAGCAGGAGAAGCTTCATTATGGCTGACGTCCTGCAGAGCCTTGCTCTGTGTGGCATGGAGATGGGGGGGAGCTAAACCATTGGTTTGTGGTTCGACGCCAGTTGTTGTCTGCATAATTGAATTTATCGGTCAGTTGCCTGACACACAAAACATGTTCAATATTTTTAGACAAACGCCAAAAACGAAGGCTAAGCAACTAACCATAACTCTTGCTTTTATTTTCAGGATCTTATATTGGAGAAAAAGTCTTTGGTTAAGGAAACCAATCGTTTGAAGACTCTCAACAGTCATCTGGACTATCGTCTGAATGAGCAGGAAAAACGCTTGAGTGCTGTTAGCTTGGAGTTGACTAAAACCTGGCATTTGGTAGGAAAAATGCAACGACAACATCGCCAATTGCATACTCAAGAGCAGATATTACGCTACCAACTGCAGCAGAAGCGTCGTTTGCTTAGTGAACTAAAGGACGAACTGGAGTACTGCAGGCGAAAGTGGGCGGTGGCACGGGCCAAAAATGATGAGAGTCAAGAGCAATGTGATGCCTGGCGTCGTGAATTCGCTAGAAGGAAACTCGAGGATGCCAATCATTCGGCGGAGAGCGGTTATAGCGATTCAGGGCCACAATCTGATGAAGAACGTGAAACATTAACTGGTGCTAATGTGCATGTGGATGAGGTGATGGCGGCCACTGCTGGTGAAGCTTCATCTTCATCCACAGCCGTCAATTGTCGCCGCAAGCACCTAAGGGATCAATTTGAGCATACACGCAGGATAAAACGCATGCAAAGTACATCGCCAGGACGACAAGCTGCTGCGGTTGCTGCTGCTGCTTCTGATGAGAATGCTGAGGATATAGTTTTGCGTTGGAACAGTGCACCACCGACTTGTGGTTGGCGGAAGGGTGTAAATGAACCGGATGACTATGACGACGACGACGACGACAACGACGATGATGATGTTGATGGTAGTGCTGGGATTGAAGCGGCTGCTGGCACATCATCATCTCGGGGCGCCATTCCCAAAATATTGCATTCATCTCGCTCTCGACGACGCGGCCAGGTAGATACCGCTGGATCATCGCCATCGTCATCATCTTCGGGCACGGCCAGCCGCATCCAAAAGCTGGAAGAACAATGTAAATCATTAATCAAACAGGTCTTAGAAACCTCTGACAATCGAGAGCGTTTGGAGATTCAGCTTTGCGATTTTCAAGATGAGATTTCACCCGCTCAACATGCAGTGCCACTTGATGAGTTCATTAATCGTAAGCGTTTGGAGAGAATGACGAGAGCCAGTTCCGCGCCAGCCTCGGGTTCATTAACACCCAGAGAGGAGGAGTATACGCGAAAGCGTTCCGAGCGTCTAGGACGCCTAGAGGAAGAGTCCCGCCAATTAATATCGCGCATCATGAGGACCACAGATCGTGGCAATTATCTTAAAAAATCTCTTGATCGCCTGAGACGAGCACCAAGTCGTGAGGGAAGCTTTGAAAGTAACACTGAAGAGGATGTCTCTCAGGGCAAGTCGCCCCTAACCGCCGAAGAGGAGGCCTACACATCGCGAAGAGCTGCACGGCTTCAGCGTTTGGAACAGGAAAGTCAACAGCTTTTATCTCAGCTCTCCAAGAACAATGAACGTGGTGAGAAGATTTCTAATAAACTGGACACTCTACACGAACGTCATGGAAACGAAGAGCCCGCAGAGCCAGAAAGAGCCAGCAAATCGGCAAGCATCTCGCAGACAGTGGAGCAGCGTCTAGAGGATATTGAGCGAGTGTCGGCCAATCGGGCAGAGCGTTTGCGGCTAATGGAAGCCCAGGGCAATGAGCTAATTGCTCGTCTCAGCCACACCTCAGAGCGGGGCACCACTTTAATTAATCGCATAGCCGAACGGGAGGCCAGCCGGCGGCAGGAGGCCGAATTGGTTGAACAAACTCAAGCCACTGAGGTGGCCACCAGTACAAGTTTGGCCAACAACATCGCCAGTAGCAGAATTGTGGGTGTCGAAGAGGAAACCGAGGGAGCTGCCTGTTGCGTAACAGTTACCACTACATCCAGTCAATTGGCCATCCAGCAACAGTCTACCGGAGCCATACCCAAGAAAACGCCAACAAAATCGAATCTTGGTGACAATAAAAACAATAGCAAGCCAATGGCTCATCTATGTGCTGCCACCCGACAAAGTGATGCTGCGAGAAAGCGCACAACAAGTCAAGGTAACGAGTATTCCGAGAAGACTTCAGAGACTTTGGAGGATATGGTACAGCGTCTGCGTGACTTACCCTTTCCGGAAACAGATGAAAAGATTTCGGAGGATTCCAACGATAAGGAATCACAATGAATTCTTTAATGTTCATTAGAACTACCGACTTTATATATATACCCATTCAGTTATATATACTCGCTGATGGAAAACAATATCCAATGTATCTATTATGCCATTCAATGTGTTTCAATATCTATTAAAAATAAAGTGTTTAATTTAAAACAATAGAGTGAAAGCTAAATACCATTTAAATATCTGATAACAGCTACCCTGGGAAGATCCTTAATTAACTAAACTGCATATAACCTCACGTACTCTTTATCCTTTTTGCGCTGTTTAGAAAAATGAGTAAATTTCAAAGACGACATGTCAAGCTTCTTTCTCAGTTGTCTTTTGAATTGATTCCTACACGCTGCACAGTGGGTGATATATGAGATAAGAGACTAAAAATTTTAAGAAAGTAAACTCTGTTTTAGCTGCTTTTTTAAATTTTTTACATTATTCGAAATATCAATACAAACTTATCAGAAAAGGCTATAAGTCCATATAAAAAAGACGGTGTAAAACAGAAAACAGGAGCATAAATTTATAAAATATATATGTACATGTATTTATTTGCATATATTTAATTAACTAGATTCATTAGCTTTAATAAGCTTTGACACAAGTTTTTGACAGAAAATATCTCTCCAAATAAAACCTGCATATCAGTAGACATGATGTAAACAAAACTAGTGAGTAGATTTAAATGGAAAAAATATCTACACTTTTCCCCCATACAAACAGTGTAGTGTTGTTTTTGCCTTTTGTTCACTACAAAATAAAGTCTTTTCTAAAGTTTGCTTAACAAAAACGTAACCAGGGGGTGGTCCAGACACCGGCCTTATGGCTTTACGCAATTTCAAGCTTTAAAATCTGTTCAGGAAACGATCTTATAGACTTAACAGTTTCTACGTTATTATGGATAATGCATTGATTTCGTTCTATTGATATTCAAAACCTGTATAACATGGCTAATTTTTATTTATTTTTATTATTCATTTTTGGATTAAAATTAATTTTTATTCTAACATTTTCCTCCTCCTTTTTTAAAACCAATTATAAATGAAGGGAACAATGAAACATGTTTGCTACATAAACTCATCACAAATATTGTTTGTACGATTTTTTAATAATTTCAAAAGTAAGCTTATAAATACCTAGATAATTATTTATCTATATTTTTGTCTAATTCAAAATTAGACCATTTAATTAACATTTTAGTCATACCTTAAGCCTACTCAAACTTTTAAAGTAGTCTAGGATTTCATCCATAGTACACTGCCTAATTTATCCATCCATCTATAGCCACTAATCAGCAAAAAAAAAAGTCGCCATATCTGTCCTAGTTCCTTAATACATTCTTCTACATACGCAAACAGACGACACGAACTAGCATAGATTTCTGGTCGACTTATGTGCTCTCTTAGACACGCATGCAGCCATGACATTGTGTGGGGAGTGGGCTTGGTTAGAAGGATGAAGTTTACGAACGACTGAGACTAAGACTGGCAGTGACATGTGGAGATGAAGACAAGGACGTGGCCGTTGGGCGTCAATGGGCGTCGTTGCATTATCTTCGCATACAAATGTATATATGTGTATGCAAGTAAAAATGCAAGCGTCCGCTAACAAGTTGGCGGCATCGTCATCGTCATAGTCATCGTCATTCTCATCGTAGTACTTTATGCAAATGCCGCTTGTCCTCGACCTCATGTGGGGTTGGAATTTGGGTTTGCGTTTGGTTTGGGTTTAAGGGTTGCAGATTTTGCAGTCAGGCATAAAAACAACATTGCCTCATATGCTTTTAAAAGCGTACAGAGATTGTACATTAACTTATCCGCCGTCTTTCGTTTTAACTGACAAAGGGAAGTAGCTCTTCCTTTTAACCAATTATAGTATCCTACCATAGTGTTTGTTCTGTCTTCACAGTGGCTTAAGCTCTGTTAAAGTTCATTTCCATTCTGTACACTTAGGGGTTAAATTTTACCCCTAAACGGAAATGAACACTTCCAGTCGAGACTTACAACAGGTTTCAGGGGCAGCAACATGTCTGAGAATGTTAGCAGTGAGGATATTCATTTTGTTTGCATTTTTATCCCAGCAACCCCTAGTTTATCAGTTCATTTTACGGTGTATAAGAGGGTTAAACTCATTGGCGCCATCTGGAGAGCAATTGCGTTTGGACTTACAAGAAAAGCTTTGGAAGTTTGTAAACCAAGCTTTTGTCTTGTAATTAATGTGGGAGTTTTGTTACGCCCACCCCAACAACCAAATGAACGAGAAGACTAAGAGGAAGATGCAGAAGAACACAAAAGGCTCAACATAAAATTTTGTATACAAATTGTTGCACCCCGTTAACTGGTCTTGAAGATCTGGCCAAAAAGAGCGACAGCAAGAGCAACTGGAAACGTCAAATTAATAACCTGCCGGACGTACCACAAGCTGTGAAAAAGCAATCTTTGTCTGCATGCCAGCCAGCCCGAGTGTTTTCCAAATTGTAAGTCCCTAGAAAGAAAGAGAGGAAACAGAGACGAGTCCTGCCTTCCATCTTCCTACCAAAAAAGCAAAAAGAAAAAAAAAAAGATTTATGCAGTTCGCGCGGTTGCTTGAGTAGTAGAAGCGCCGTCCTCAACCGTTGTCCATCGCCCATCGACTGAAATACGAAGAGTAATCTAATTTATTAAAAGTGCAGCCTCCGGCTTGAAGGGATTCCAAGTCTCGTTTGGGTTTTGATTTACGCTGAAATAAATTAAAATATCATAAAAAGGAAATTAAAAATTCACTCACAGAGCACACAAGCGAACCGAACTGAACCAAACTGAAGACCAGGTTCATCTCATCTCTGGAGCGGAGGCCTTAAGGGCCTAGTCATTGGCACTCGGCTTGGGGGCTCTTAGCTAATTTTTAAACAAGTAAAAATACAAATAAATATTTTAATGTGTGATTTACGACAATGACTCCCATAGGGGGTCGATTTTTTGTTCGGCCTGGTGGCGCTCTTCTTCTCTGCATTAAAATTGGATTTGTGCGCTTCTGGAAGAGATTTTCACCGATCCACAGAATGCAAGTGAACAGAGCGAAGCGAAGTGGTCGGTTGGTTGGTCGGCTGGACAACAATAAAATACAATTTAAGCGCCTCTAATGAACTGCAAGTGTGAGTGTGAGTATCTTCATGAAAATGGGTGAGAACGAACAGAGAGAAGAAACAAGAATAATGATTTTTAAATGAAATCATTTTATGATGATGGAAATTAGGTTCTGGAAAAATAACAAAATTAATATTCAAGATTCAAAGCCATCTTAAATTATGAACTTAAGACTTAAATATCAAATAGTTTATGTTTAGAGAAGATGGCCAATAAAGAAATGTAGTTAAATTTTCTTCATTTGATCCAATAAAAAAAAACGAAACAAAAATGTTTAACGATTCGATTTGAAAGCAATTAATTAAAGATTTATGCGATCGCAAAACGGAAAGAGAGATTTTGCATACGCAAGAGAGAGATAGAAACGCATACTACAGCATATGGCATAGATCATAAAAAAAATACAGGTATATCAAGCGAAACCGAAACATGAAAATTGCCTGCAATTAATTAAAAAGCCATTGACATTCATAAAAAGTAAATTGTGGCAACAGCAACGAAACGAAACCCAACGGCAACTGGCAACAGGTAAGAGGTAAGAACCAGACGGCCCAGTCAGCGGAAGCAAATATAATGCCCAGGTATTATGAAATTCATCAACAATTTTACAGAACACCTTCTGCTGGCAAGTACACGATGAGATGAGTATTTATTAACAGCTTGAAAACGATCGATCGATCGATGCCAAAAAAAAAAGAAACTCTGAAAGGGGAGGCAAAGAAAAAAGGCAGAAAAACACACCTGCCAAGGTAGCCAGAGTTACACGGACCAACATGCTAAGAGATGGTAGCGTGAAAATGATCACTACAATAGTTTTTTCCATGTTTTGGCTAAGTCTATTCATAATATGAGTAAATTTGCTAGTCCAATTCCTAATTTATGCAAAAACGACTTATCACGTTGTCACCTCTAGCGAAAGCTATGAATAAAACCCGATCGATCGATCGATTGAAGATGATGATGATGCTGCCTGTTCGAATGCCTGCCAGAATGCCGCTTAACGAGCGCGAAAATAATGCGCGAAATATAGAGCAGAAGCATCACAGTCACGCCAATCCAGAGACACAGACAGAGAGAAAGAGAGAGAGAGATAGAGAGAGAACGAGAGAGTCACCCATCAACATCCCAACGGTGGCGACTGACAGAATTATAATCAATTAGTGTTGCGACCGCGTGAGCGCATAAAATTATACATCCCCATCCTGATAACTTTACCCCGAGAGATTGTGCCCTCTTTGCCTCTTTGTGTTCTCTCTCTTTGGATCCGTGTAACGCGTAGTGCAATTTAGTTTAAATTAAAATAAATTCAATTACGAAAACATGAAAATCCATTACGCAAATTATTGTCATTAAATGTGCAATTTGGCGAAGAGCGTTTATGAAATTTTTTTGATTAAATTTCTGACGCTTCGATGGAAACAGAAACAACTAAACAACAAAACTGGAATGAGAAAACAGCAAAAGAAAAACAAAAGACTTAGGCAACGAACTTGCAACATGCACATGCCAACACAGTGGATGAGAGTAACTAATTAATTAATTATAATCCAAGCGATTAGCATAGACCCCGAGTTGGCTTTCATCGTGTCTCACACAGCTAACACACATACACACACACTCAAACTGGCATTGCCTTTCATTCATAGATCTCTCGAGTTTCAAGTCACACGAACTGGATAGCAAAAAAAACAAAACATAACAAAAACTGGTTATAAAATGTTAAACGATTCGATAGATAAGATATATGATCAGCTGCTTAGATACGATGGGAACACGCTGCCGAGTGTCGCACTTAATTTGTTTAATTTCCTTGACGTTCCTTCTTATCGCAATTTACGAGATTCGCAGAGAAAGGAAACACTGAATTAAAAAATAAATTAACTGAAATTTCACATGGAACACCAAAAAGAGAGAATCAAACTCAAATAAATGGCGAATAACATTTAACTACACATTTTACGTTTATCGAATAAATTTAAGACTTGGCTTAACCCAAAAATAAACAATAATAAAACGAATCCTCTGTAAACTAAATGATGTACTGAATATATGCTGAGAAAGTAAATAACTGAACTCTCCCAACTTCTCTAAATGGTAACCTTTGATATTACAATAAAATATTCTTTATGTGAATTCCATGAATCTAAATTAAATTGATTAGAAAACGATACTTGCATTTAGTTCTACTTAAACTTCGATGTTCTAATTTAAATGACTATTCGGTTTATAGAGTATCCAAATCTTTTAGGAAAAATGTTTCATGGCGTTTCCTATAGATGGTATAATATAAATAGGATAATATACAATCTGTTAAAATAAAGACATTTTAAGGAAATTTAAGGATATTTAACTTTATTATTTAAATTGGCATGTTCAAGAAGTTTAAGGGTTGGCATTTTGGTATTTGGTTGCTATTGATATTAATGATTATGAAATCAGTTTTTTAAAATAGGGGAACAAAAAAAGGTTTTACTTTGAATGTTAGTTAATCATCCGAAGAATGTTCCTCACAGAGAATATATATTTATTTCATTTTACATTAGACTTACTATTCATTACACTTAATTTCAATTTAGTAAAATATCTCCAAAGTCGAGATAGTCAGTATTTGGAGCTAAAATTGTTTAATTCACTAAACGTTACCAAAGAACTTTGTGAAATATACAAAACTCTTTGTCTTAGTCACTATTGTTCCTGGTTTTCATGTTTTTTTTTTCATATATTTTTTTTTTTTTGCATTGCCTTACTAAATGATGCCTTTTTGCCAGCTGCAGTTACGAAAATTGCTAGACCAAACAAAAACCAAACTACTTAGCCGCACACTCGCCACAGTAATTGAAAATCGATAATCTTTTTGAACCAGTTGTTGTTGCTCGGCTGCTCTGTGGCTTGACCATAGTCCAAGAGATCTGGCAGCCAAGTTGTCTGTCTTCTTAGCCAAACAACCGCAGAAAAAAATGTTGAACCGCAAATCGTCTGTAAATTGCAACCGCAGCTAACAGAGCATGAGGAGGTGGATGAGGATGGTGATGGCCAACAATGAGGAGTCCATGATCAAGTCCACTCTCTTACTCTCTCTGTCTCTCTCTCCTTATGTTTCTGCCTCTATCTTTAGTTGAGACGTGGAGTAGGGGGCAATTGCGATTGATTTTAGCACGCTTAATGGTTATTGGTTTAGCTATGGCTATCGAGCGAAAGAGATAGACACTCATTGTGGACTCTTTGGCTGTGGCTTGTTGCCAGTTCGGGCACTGGCACTGGTACTGGTAATAATCCTCCATTTATTCAACAACTGCCACACCATAAATTACAAATAATTCGATTTACACAAGATTTTCACTCTTAATGGTCGCAAAATGGGCCTCGGCCGTGAAAATAATGATGAAAACAAACAAAACTTAATAAGATTTTGTGTGTATCGGGTAATTGCGAAATTGTGATTGAATATTATTCTCGCAAAAATCAACAAGATCAACAAAAATGAAATAAAACCAAATGGAAAAAAAGAAACAGCAGTTGATAAAAACTCAAAGAGCCGAAATAAGGCAAACAAAAACAAAACAAGGAATTGACATTTTGCAATTTTTAGGCCACATTAAGTTATTAAGTTGGAACCTTTTGGTCTGTCACATAAATTCTTGAAATGTTTGCTTAAATGGTAAATTAGCAGCCAGACTTGTTGCTTTTTTTTCGGCATATTTGCACGCTTAAAAATGTCAACGAAAGTATCTCAATTCCTTGTTTTAGATACACATTGACAAAATGTCGAAAAAAAATCTTAACTGAAAAATTTAGGCTTCAAATGTGGGAAAGATTAAAAAAGTCGTATGCTCATATTTATTAGTCAGAAAGAGTAATAGAACCTCAATAATCTGATAATGGATAAGCTCTTTACGGTATAGAACTAGAATAAAGAGTTCAGTACAGAAGAATTTAGTAGAAATTTAATTTTTGTTTAATTACTTCTCAAATAATTATAATGTTTTAGATTGCAAAATTTACTCAAGAAGTTCAAAGGAAAAAAAGGAAACTATTTTGTAACTTTTCGAATTTGATTTATTTCTATCATTTGAACATCGCAATTTAACGATGAACTACAACAATGAATAATTTATATATATAGAACATGTAGATATTATGGCGGTTCAAACTGTATGGAGAAAAAAAAAGCTCATAATAGTCCACCAGAATCGGATTTGGGGAAGATTCCTTAAGAAATGATTTCCTAGGCCGCGCTGCAAAGAAAGAAGTTTTTTATATTTTGTTACTTTCTTGTATTTAAAAAAAAAGTAATTTAATTAATTTTTTAATCACACATTTAATATCCTAAAAAACTATAGTCTAAAAATATTCTTAGCAGCGCGGACTAGTAATTAATTTCAGATATATGGATTATTAATGTAAATTTTTTAAAACTCTTTGCAGAATCTGATTCTGATGGAATATTTTTCGGGAAAAAAATTTACTTTTTCTAATACATATATTATGTTTTTAGTTCTGCTTTCAGTAGATCAGGATCAGTTCGAAATCAGTTTGAAATTTTATGTTTAAGGATGGAAATCCAAACCCTAAAGTAGATTTCGATTAACATATGGAAAAGCATTTAAAATGCATTTAAAAGCAGCTCATAAGATATCGAAATAACACTAATATAAAGAATTTTAAAATGAGTTTTGCATATACATTTTACAAACTTGAATTCGTGATGAATATCAAGAGTTCGATAGTATCCAAGTGCCATTTTAAGACGGATAGTCTGATTAGTCAAAAGCAACACTTTGTACACATATTTATCTCAATTGTTAATTTTTAAAACATATATTAGAAACGAACTTTAAAGACTTTTTAGCTTTAGATTTGAATGCGAAAAATATAAATTTTATATACAATTTTTTGCCTTAAAAATTGTTGTTGTTTAACAGAATTTTGATTTGATTTCGCTTTAGGCTCTTTGTTAGTTTTAGTTTTGTATCAAGATCTAAATCGTGTAAGTAATCCAAAGATTTTGTTCAGTGTACTCTCAAGCAGCTGCTGCTGACTTCTTGGCGTCCTATTTAATTTTTACGTATACATAAGTTTACAAATATTTTTTCTTAAATATGTTATTCTTGCTTGACAGATTTTGCGCCATGTTTTTCACAATGTCGAAAACTCTTTCTCTTGCACTGCATATTTATAGTTCTATCTCTCTTGCTCTATTGGACGGCTTTCGAATGCCATAAATTCTTGCTTGTTGGCAATTTTAATTTGCTGCAAGCTGAAATTATAAATTGCATTTCGATTCAAGTTAATTAGTGGGCAATTAGCGCGGCAACTGCTCTCTATAAGTACGCGCCATCTAGCGGCACGTCTTGGCATTCAATACAATTCTCCACTAAGTCGGCGGCCTCAATTTGAAGATCTCTTGTAGCTTATTTCTCTTGAGATCTTTAACGGCTGATTAGCCTAATCTAATCTTACACGCTAAACACCTACAGGAAAACTCATTAACTGTGTAGGTTCCCCTTCTCCTCCTACTCCGCCTTCTCCTATATATATGCTAATGCCCAAAAACTCAAACAGATGCCCCAAAAAACAAAAAAAAACAAAGATTTGGGATCTAACATATGTAGATAGATAACTTAAGGAGGCGTAGATAATGTCTCGGTTAGAGTTTTTTATGTTTATTTAATTAGCGCATATATAATTCATATTATGAATTCTATTCACTGACCCAAAGACTATAAAATTATGGTATATAAAGTATATACATACATATATTTATATGGTAAGGGTAAGGAAAATGAAATCGTTTAAGGGCAACTTGTAGGTAAAACGATTGCTGTTAGGCGATAATTACTCTTATCTGATTCGATTTTTGAGTGGGCTCAATATGTTTGGGTTTCATAAACAAAACATATATTTAATTAAAAGTTTAATTCAAACTTAAATGTTTGAGAAATTAAGACAGAAATGCCAATAACTTGTATTCTTTCATGTGGGTATAAAATCAATTTATTTAAATTTGCTTATTGTTTTATCTATCTATTTACTTATTGTTAGTATCTGATCTAGCATTTTTTAAAACTTTCGCTAATATAGATTAATTATTGTAAGTTTAAACAACTTTTTTTTTCATACACAATTTTTGATGAAATTTGACAAATTGAATATAAATGCCCAAAACGAAATCAAAAAAAAAATGAAGTAAGTAAGTCGTCTCGCCGACTTAGGTATACCATACACCAGTAAAGCAAACATTTCAACTTTATTAAACAAATGCATTTTCACATGCTTCTTAAAAGCATATCTTAGTATCTCGCTCACTCAATCATACGAGCACCCTAGCGCCCCCACCAGCCAACGTCCAACTCCGGCCTTATGAAAAAACGTTTATATGCATAACTCGACTGTTTTTTGTCCGATTTTGATCAAATTTGGTATTTGCTATTAGTATTACATTTAAGTGTGCCAAATTTGATTCCATAAGGTAAAAAAATACGGGAGATAATCAAGTTTTTCAAATTACGGGGGCGGAAAAGGGCGTGGCAAAATTTTTATACATACAAAATGTGTGCATTTACTAAGCGAATATACATACCAAATATGGTGTCTCTAGCTGGAATAGTTTTAGAGATAAACGCTTTTTTTAAATTGCGGGGGCGGAAAGGGGCGTGTGCAAAAATTTAAAATAAACTTGATCACTCTACATACTCCACGAGTCTACATACTCCACGAGTCTACATACCAAATTTGGTGGCTCTAGCTCTTACAGTCTCCGAGATCTAGGTGTTCATACGGACAGACGGACGGATGGACAGACGGACAGACGGACGGACAGACGGACATGGCTAGATCGACTCGGTTGTTGATCCTGATCAAGAATATATATACTTTGTGGGGTCGGATATGCTTCCTTCTGACTGTTACATACATTTTGGCGACTTTAATATACCATTTCACCCTATGGGTGTATGGTATAAAAAAGCTTAAATTTAGTCAACATTTTTCACTTTGCAGTCTTATTAATCGGTTTCTTTTTGTCATTTTACATCAACTATGGCTTAGGGAGTTAATTTAATTCAATTTATTTTTAATTTATTTCAAGAAATAAGTAAATACTTTTAAATAAATTGAACCGCGCTGTACATGGTAGATAATTCTAAATGGCAACCGTATATAGCGAAATAAAGCTTCATACAGTAAATAAGGTATAAAACAATTTAATCGTTATTGAATATTATCCTTTTTTAGGAAAAAAAGAAGTAAGCTAAAGTTGCTGTTATATTTTGTTGATTGGTCATAATTGATTGATTGGATCTCGTTAAATTTTGAATCTAAGTGGAGGATTTACATAAATTGACATCTCCTTTTAAAAAATGGATTTTCATAGGTTTCTTCCTAGTACACCTACTTCGTGAGCATATTTAGCTGTAAATGGTTGTGCTCAGTATTTCCGAATGAAGATTCAACGTAATGTTCAAGTCACTTTCCTTCATATTGTTGATTTGATTAACCTTATCTACGTATTAAGGCAGATTAACTACGTGATTAAGAGAATATTGCTAGACTTAAAAAAAAATAAGTTGAAAATTGTGCAAAGGTGAGTCTATGTTAAGCTATGTAGTGTCGTGTATTTTGTCAACATATAAGGCAGAATATAAAAAAATATATATTTAAATCTTGCATTTTGAAATAAATTAAGTTGGGTGATTTTAAAACTTTCTTCTTAAATAATATAAATTTATTAATCCTGTCGTGGGGCGAAAAGTTTAGAGCAATGGAACTGAAGTGGACATCATCTAGGCTATGTTTCGTCTTACAAAATATGAAACTTAGTTTACCAATTCTTTTTGGGGTATCTTGAAGGACCTTTTCTCCTTCAAAGGACACGACGAAATAAAAATGTGATGATGGGGAAACGAAGAAAAATATGAAATGGAATAAAGCAAAGGAAGGAAAGTTAGTTATTCATAAGAGGAATTCATTAAGAAAAGTTTAACCATTTTTCTAAATGAATTATCAAGAAAATGAAAAATTATAACAGACTAAAATTTCTCCACTCTATAAGAACATTTTTTAGAGAGTTCTCTACGAGTTAGAGTCTTCAGTCCAAATTCGATGTTCAAATTTATTGACGGTCCTTAACACGTTGGGAGAGTTTTTATATCAGAATAAACTAGTTGTATGTAGTTTAGTGTGGTGAGAAATCAACAGCTCTCATCAAAATACGTCATATAGTTGGCAATCAACGTCCTACATCAATGACTTGTTATATTTTATTCAAATTTGATTTGGTTAATAACAAAAAGAATAATTTAAATAAAATTAGCTTATATTTAAAGAAGCCTTTATAAGAAATTTGTTTATTGGTTCTACCTTTGTTGAGGTTTGTTCAAGATTCCATAAAAATTAAATAATATTCAATGCTGTCTTACACGAGTTTAACATAGATAACATTTTTATTTATTTCAACAATCAAAATATGTAAAGCCAAACTGGTTTCAATACGAGTTTCGAACTGTTATTTAATGGAGTTATATTGTAAGTTAAAAATTTTACAAGTAAATAATTTGATTTCAATTTCCAGCGATGGAGCCAGTGAAAAGTTGCCATGCCAGTGGAAAGGAAATAACAATTAAATTTTCGTTTTATTTTTTATGCTTTACAAGTTTGTATCTTTTGACATAAATTCATGTACACAGACACAGCACATACACACACCGTTTCACACACACACGCGAACACACTTTGTGCTTCTTTGTGGCAGGAAATCTTGGCATCCATTTGGCTGCATTGCGTGATGCGTGGTCGGAATGGTTGTGCCTCGTGCTAAGTTGTTGCTGCTGCTGTTCTGGCTACCAATTGCAGAAAGCGAGTGCAAGATCTGACTCTGTGTCTACCTTCTACTGACATGTCGATAAGGATCAATGTTTAGCTGGGCTACGTTTTAATATTGTCTCTCTGGCAAAAGGCACACGTTGCCATGATTTGGGGCGTTGCCTGAAACATAACCCGGCACTTTAGATAGGATGATGATTCGAACTGCTTGTACTACATATATAAACTCTCTTTTTTTGACTCTCTCTTACTTTACAAGTTGTAAGTTGCTTTTGTCTTCAATGACTCATTTTTATTTTATATATGTACAAATATGCACTTTATATAGCTTTCCTTGTTCCTTGTCGGTTATGTTTTGTGTGTGTGTGTGAGTGTGGTTTTTTTGGAGTCTTCGAGTGCTTTGACTTCTGCTTGTCAATGGACGACGTCTTTGATAACTAATTGCGGCGGCGCCAAATGTTTCTCATTTCCTTTTCGATTCATTCATTCGCTTCTGTCGGTTGTTTCTCTTTGTGTCTCACATTCGTATGTGAATAATAAAAATCACATCATTGTATCATGGCATAAGTGTATTGGGCTTATAAGGGCCTAGTTCCAAAACAAAACAGGTGCATTTTATCTATCTCTTTTTAGAGGAGGAACTCTCTCACTCTCTCTCTCTATACAGTAAGACATTCTCATTGTTCGCAAAACAAGTTCAATTCGAGAAGGAATTTTCCAGCAAAATTGATCAACTCAACTGGAAATTGAATTAATTTATGCAGTTTTACCGAACACTGAATAAATCATTTGAACTGAAATCAAAGCAAAATGAAAAAAAAAACAAAAATTTATTCATTTTACATAAACCACAAATTTGGCCAATTAAAGAGTGAAGTGATCAAGCAACAAGTTGAAGGCGAATCGAAATCTTGTTGTATAATTTCATAGAGATTTAATTGAACGAAACTATCGAATTGGTTCTCAAACTGTCATTTAATTACAAGGCGTTCGAAATGTCTAATTGTAAGTTTTAATGTACTCGTCATTGGCCTAAAGAATTGAGTACCAATAAATTTGGTTAGTTAAATTTAGAGTTCAATTTTTAATACATTTGGTTAACCTCCTGATATAAGAACCGCGAAAAAAATGTTGGGTTATGTTAAAAATATTCAAATCTTTCAATAAGTTTTTTATTTAGAAATATTTGCTAACTAAACAATTTTGAAAAATTTGGTAGATCGATTTCAAGCTATATAAAGCTATCTTATAAGGAAATACCAATTGAAATTGTTTATACTTAACAATGTTTAGTGAACATCTGCATAGTTTCATTCAAATGAGTCATAAACTGGAAGTAATAGTAGAAATTTATTGATTACTGATAATGATACTGATACTCATGACTGAGTATGAATACTGCGTGAAATGGATATAGAACTTTGGTAAAGCTAAAAACATTTGCAAAACTTGTATTTGATTTCATTTTTGTGTTTTTGTTTTCTCCTTACAGTATATATGTACCCAAATATATATTTTTATAATATTGGAAAAATCTGATTAAAAACGATTAGAATACTATTGCGTGATTTGAATCGATTGTTTTCGAACCTTGGATATTTGCCACCTAAATTCGAACTTATATTTCATCCAGATCCAGTCATAAAAATAGATAAAAATTTCTTAACATTTATGTTCAAAAATTAAAGAATTAATGTTCGGATTAGATGTTTAAAACAAAAAAATTGGAAGTAATGGAGATACATTGATTATTTCCTTAGACGTCAATTAATTCATAGAACTTTCATTGTATTACATCGGAATTTTAAGATTATTATTCAGTGTATCAGACACATTGAAGTTAACATGTTTATGTTTAGTTTGGTTCGCGCATTAATTTGATTTACAAGTTTGTTGCCTAAGTCTTTCGTTTTTCTTGAAGCAAGTTTTTTGGTTTTTGTTTATGCTCATGGGTTCCCAAGAACCGAATTAATTTTCATTTACATTTTTGCGGTGTTTTATTTAGAAAATTCCTTCCTTTTTTTTATGTTATCAAGTTTCCGTTTTTTGTTTTTCGTAGTTGTTTTTCATTTCTTGCCAAGTTTAATCAAAGTGGCGCTAATTAGTTTGAGTCGTTTGGATAATTGCAAATTAAACGCAAAGTTAATTGCACCGACACACGAAACACACATATACATATATACACATGCAATTACACACACACACACACACACACATATATACAAATAAATGCGCCTGCATTTTGTCGACCAACTAAAATTTAAAATCTCGCTAGTTGTTCACGTTTCTTGCGGTTGCAGTTTGCTACTCATGAAATGTAATTAAATTTGTGTTGAAGTTAAAGTGAATTAAATAACATTTTAATCGTTTTTAGTTCGTTTTTTTTTTTGCAAAAACTTTTTTTTTTGTTCACAAATAAAATGCATTTCATTAAGAATTCTACAAAAAGCCAACAGAGAGAGAGAAAAAAACTAATCACAAATCAAATCGTACAGGTCAAGTAATTAAAATGCAGCCTTTTAATGTCAGCGTTAATTAGTCGCCTTAATTAATGATTATTAATATGGTTATTGGCCCCGAAGGTGGGTCCTCCCCTTTCATTCTACCTCCATCCAATATACCTTCATATAAAAAGCTTGATTTGATTATTATGCAAATTAATTGTTTTGGCGTCTTTCTTCTTCTTCTTCTTGTTCATCTTGCTTGTCTTTGACGAACTGGAACTCATTGAAATGCATAAAATGTACAAGAGCATATGTGGTTAAAAGAGTGAAAGACTACGAGGAGGAGGGGAAGGCGGAGTTTACCTTCAGTTATCTTTCTGTTAAACATGATTATCACAGTTTCCACCTCATCACAATTACCATTGACTGCATTGCGAGGCGGTTCCATCCTTATAATTCATTTTTTTTGTTGGTTTGTGATTTTTTTTGGTTTTTTGTTTGCCTTTTGTGTTCTTTCCTCTTTATTTTTAATTCGTGTGTGCGTGAAATCGGTAAAAAATGTCTAAAAAATCTGGTAATCGAATTAAGCAACTTCGTGTTTTATAAATGTTATCATAAATATTCCATTTTATTAATTACCGCGCATAATTCAAAGCACCAGCCACAAAGACAACAACAGCAACCACAACTCTACAATAATCGAAAAAGCAAGAGCAAAAGAGAGAAATCGCCAAGCGGCGGCAATTTTTTTTGGTATTTTTCTGTCGTTTTTTTTTTTTTGAAGTTTCTTTTTCGATCGTGGAAGTTTGCTGGCTTGGTCGAACGAACGTTCCTTTTGGTTGGTCATTCTCATTAACATACTTAATTTGTTTCTAATTTATTCATAAATTTATATTTGTAGCACCCTCCCTGATAGCTGTTGTTGTTTTTGATCAGCCATCTCTCCAGACCCAAAACGCACTGATTTATGGCCAAACGACTGATTAATGGCAGCTGGACTTCACTTTGTTGTTTTTGTTTTTCGTTCGATATGATGCGGTCGAACTGGCTGTGAATCAGTTTTCGGATTTGTTAGCGCTTCCTCTTAAATAGGTGTTGTTACGCACATTAAGCCCTCCCGAAAAGACATCGACCAGGCTTAGTTGTAATTTGTGAGAATTAGAAAAGGAGAACCTAAGAAGGGAATGTATCTAGCGACTTACAAGTTTTTATATTAATGTTTTATTACAGATTTCACAACGGCTTATAGAATTAACTGTCATTTCGTATTGATATAGTGATTCATTTTTTAATGGAACATAAAAAAAGAACTTTCCATTTTATACTCCATTTCCATTTTAACTAATTTTCTTATGCCAAATTTTGGATTTTGGCAGTAAACTAAAGTTATTGCCTTCTCGTATTTATTAGATTCAAGCCAATAAAATTTTCTGATGCAAAATGTTTGAGTTTGAATTTTTAATGAATCTTTTGTCGGTTGATTATGTTATCCTCATTTGGCATTAATACAAAAGTTTTTAGCCATGAAACATTTTAATAACTGAAATAGCTCAATTTATTTGAAATCTGATATGCCAATATTTTAAAGTGATTTTCTAACGGTTGCATTTAATGCCCAATACATTCAAAATTCTGGTTTATACATTCCTAGCTTAATATTTTCTTTCCCCATCGATTTTCTATATTCTAGACTTCCTCTTTTCTTTTTAATACGTGAATTTATTTGGACTTTCCGTGATAAATACATCAAATCAAATAACTTATTAGCTTAATTTTACACTGATCAAGCAATGAATTTGCACTCGAATTTTGTCAATATAAACAATTTTTTTGTGTTTTTTGTTTTTTAGCTAGCTAACCACATCGTTGCCATGGCCATTTTGGCGCAACAGCTCCAATTTCAGTTCATGTTCTCGTGCCTTCAGGCGAAGGGCAGCTATCGATGAAGTACGTCGATCCTCGGGCGGTGTAACAGATCGTGCTGGCGCTGGAGGCGGCGGCGGCGGCAATTGTCGCTGCGGTGAATGGGCCAGGGTCAATGCCACGGGAGCAGTTTGTGTGGGTGAACCGCAAGGAGCCTGATGTGTAAGTGATATCCCAACCAGTTGCTGGGGGGATAACTGTGAGGCCTGGGCCACTGAGGGTGGCGGTTGCGGTGCTTGCACTACACCGGATACAGGTGAAGTCGGGGGCGATGCCAGCAAATGATTGGGCGAGTGCAAGTCCGGGGAACCGACTAGCATTGGCGGTTTGCCTACCAAACCAATTGGCGGTGCTCGAGGAACTGCACCCATGTTGGCCAAAAGCGATTGAAAGGAGCTCGAGGGAGAGTACATTCCGGCCATGCCAGGCGGTAACATATGTGGTGGAGCCCTGACGAATGGAGAAAACCCAAGCGTATTAGAAAAAAATAAGTCAATTTAAATATAGAAAACTTAAAATTAATAGAATTTATATTCGCTACTTTATATATATTTCTCATTAGCTTAGATCCTAAATCTTATTTGGGTTTTTGTTTTTACCAAATCTGGAAAAATTTTGTATGCATGATGAAAGGTTTTATTTGTGTTCCGATTCTAATATAGTATATCTCAATCATACTCGATTCAGTACATTTTTAGGATCACTTTAAGTTTCGAATTTGAAATTGAAATGCGTAGTTAACACTCATATTGAGTAAATCAAAATTTTAAACTCACTTACTGTGAATTCCTCTAAAAAATAAGTATATTAAAGGAAGTAATGAATTAATCGATTCCCCTTTTCAATTATCTACTACAAATTTTATTTTTGTCTAAAAGATTTGTATTGGAAAAACGTTTAGAAGTACCTAATCAAAAACGTAAAAAGTTTCGTTTTCACTACGTAGTATTTCAATTAACATATTTTTAGATTTATTTAGACATTTAATTAAAACCTATGTATAAAGATCTATTTAAATTACTTTGCTAACTAAACTATTCTCTAAAGATCACGCAGTTGAATTAAATGTACAGTCAAATGACTTTATCTATAGCATATAACTTTGTCAGTTTTGTAATTAATATTAATAAAATTATTTCAATTAAAAAAAAATTATTTTAAATGCCATATGTCTTACCTTTGGAACTGATTGAAGTAACCGGATGGTATCATTGGCGCCGCCGACAAGTGAGGATAGCGAAATGCAGCCAAATTTGCTGGAGCATCGAATGGCTTGCGCAGTTGGAAACCCAAATGGGTGAAGGGATTGGGCGGTAGGGCGGCACCGACCACTGTTTGCATGCTGGCGGCGCCGCTGGGCAGGTATGGATTATATGGATGTGACTGGGGACCAACCTTCTCCTGTTTACGCCACTTGGCGCGACGATTTTGAAACCAAACCTGGTCAGATGAACAAAAAAAAAGAGAAGAGTGGACTGCATGAGTTATGTGTGGCTGGCAGGCTACTGTGTGTAATATGTAGTATATTCCTATTTCTTTGGCAGGAAGAGGGATATCCAATTAATGGGCGTTGTTATTGAAAACGCCCATTTAATTAGTTTTTAACATAACAATCTTCAGAACGGTGGCTGATTGCAGTTGGACTCTCGTCTGTCAGAGAAAGAAGTGAGGGGGTCCAGGAGACCAATTGCAATTACAGCTAAAAATTTATGTAAACAAATAATGTTGTTTAGCATGATGGCCAAGTAATTAAAAACAATACCAAACAGAGAGATATAAAAACTACACAAAAACGAAATTGTAATGACTGGCAGAAAAAAAGGAACCCCATGATATTGGTATCTCTCTCTCTCTCTTTTTAATTTCATTAGGGACGACATGCTCCAATATTTTTCAATTTTCAACATTGTTAACTACACATCAGCCACGCGAATTGAATTTTGAAGTGTTCACCAAATCCGACCAACCAAACATTCAACCGCAACTCAAGGGACTTACCTGAATGCGCGCCTCAGTTAATCCAATTTTCATAGCCAGTTCTTCTCTGCAAAAAGAAATGTTTATGATTAGTTTTCAGTAGTTAAATGTTTAAGTTTAATAATCAGGCGATTTTCGTCGATAACATTTTCTTAAATTAAAATTTCTGTATTGAGCATAGCAAGAAAGAAATCAAAGTTCAAAATAAGACAAATTAAAAAAAAAAATGGAGATATTTCCGCATTATTTGAATCAGTAAATCACTGATGGTTTAAACTAACATAAATTATAATCATCTACTAACTCTAAAATGAAGGTTAATTGAATTTTAAAACCGATTTGCTAAACTTATTCTTAAATAATCACAGTCATTGGAAAAAATCTTACACTGACATTAGGTGAAGCATAATAAAAGTTCAGCAATTGAACTTTGCCAAAAACAACTTTTCTATAGAAGCCCCAACTGAAAAGCCAATAAAATAGTTAGCCACTTTTTAGTCGAACAGCGCTGAGCCAATAAAATAGTTAGCCACTTTTTAGTCGAATAGCGCTGAGTGGCTTGGGTCATCTACTAAAAGTCAACCTTTTAGTTTTCTTTATCTTAAGCACATTTGGTGGGGCTAAAGTTAGACCTTAGTAAATTATTTTTCGTTCATCTAACTAAGTGGGACTTAAACTGTAGTTTAAAAACGAGATTTTAGGTTAACTAAACTCAAAGAGGGAGTGCTCTTAACGCTTTAAATGGCAATTTCTCTGACTTGGATGCCTATATTTTTAATTTGACAAAAAAATGAAAACAAAAACATATTTTAAAAGAATTTTTTTAAAAAGTTTGAAATTAGTTGAATTCCTGGAGAATCTGAATAAAAAAATAATAGCATTTTAGGTATAAGAACTTTATAAATCTACTGAGAGATCTTGGTGCTTTATTGATATATATCAATATATTTTTCACAGTAAATATATTATTTTACAATTATCTGTAAAATAATATATATCTCTACATTCCTATGTAGTATTCATAAATTAGGTCGTTGATATAAATTAGAACAAAATGCCATCAAAATCAAAAAAACTTGGAGCTTTTCTAGAGTAAAGATTTGGGGTACATGGATCACTTTTGTTGCCTTGTTTAATCTTGTATTCTCTTTTTAACAAACTTGCCAATATTTAGTTAGACGTCTTAGAGTATAAAAAAATTGCAAGATTATCCTTCGCAAGTTTTTTGTGTTTTCACTTCTTTAGTATAGATGATTTTCAATTCAATCCAGTCCCGCAAATACAAATACGATAAATGTTTAAGCAAACTAGACTTGTATTTACACTTTTCTGGCAAATACATTTCAAATGGAATGCAAAATTCCACTGTAAGAAGTCACGCTTGATTTATTTGTTTAACTAATTATTTAATAGTCAATTGAACTTGTAAGTGAGGAATGAAAGGCTTATTTAAAAGTGAGTTGGTGCAAGTGCTGAAGCATTTTTCAATTAAAGCTTTATATTGACTTTTAATTTATGGCTTTTCTATCGGAACGTTTCCAATCTTTTAACTACTTGGCCTGGCCCACTCAACTTATCGAAAACGCATATAAATGTTGCTCCAAATCTGATGCGACACTCTGTGGGGGGGCCCTTTAGGTAGGGCATTGAAATTATCACCTGGTTTAAAACATTTTCCATATTTGTCTCATAAAAAGAGCATAAAACTCTTTTCAGGCTTTTGTCTGGACCAATTTATGCAAATTTCAGAAAACAACAAAAAAAAAAAAAGAAATATTTCTTTAGTGTTATACTTTATCTTATTTTTTGTTCTTTGCTTTTTTTTTTACTTTCTTGTTGTTTTGTGTCATATTATTCTCACTCACTCTTGGCTCACCTCGTAAACACATCGGGGTAATGGGTGCGTGAGAAGGCCTTCTCGAGCTCCTCCAGTTGAAAGCTGGTGAAGGTGGTCCGATAGCGTCGCTGCTTCCGCTTCGGCGCATACTCATCGGTCTCGCAATCGCTGTTGGCATCCGAAATGGGACTGTTGGTACCGCCGCTGGCGCCGCTGGGCGCCGTTACCGCCGAACCTACCCCGGAGGCTGTGGCCGACAGCACGACAGCATCTGGGTGTGCTAATTTAGCTTCTTGCGGTAATTCCTCCAGCTTGACCTCCTCCGATATGCCCATAATCCAACCAGAGTGGGCACTATCTGTCGGGCAGCTAAAGCGTATGGCGTATGTGGAAGAGAGAAAAAAGATGAGAAACGTACAGTGAATCAGTGGTTAGTTTCGCATTAGAAGCTCGTAATTTAATAAACGCTAAACATGCAATTATCGTGTGCACTTTATTATTATTATGCCAATTTCTATAATTTGCCATATACAGCCATGACCAAACAAATCGAGTCGGGACTGGTTAAGGTTAGCTGCTGCGGTTAAACTTCTAGCCATTAAGACACTGAGTGCATGGCTTAACTTTTTTTCAATGATCGAAAACGAATGAAGAAATATGATATTGATAGTTATTGTAAGCATGAATAGTGATGGTGTTTTTGATAGACTTTCCTTTTCTGTATGACAATGTCTGTCAAAACCAAAAATGGGTCAGCAACTTTAGAAACTTTTGTCCAAGGATTGTTATTCAAATTAATAATTTAAATCTGCTACAGTTTATTTTTATATGATTCCAAGGTGTCATTCATATATGCTAACCATTAATAAAATTGGCAATAAAGTATGAGAATTATTACGAACCATTTTAGAAACTTAAATACTGCTTCAGTCTTTGAAATGTGCGAAAAAAAAAACTCAATGTTCAACCGAGAATTACTAATAAGTCGGTGTTCAAAACAATTTTGCCATAAATTGTCATCTATCGAAATGTCATATAACTATAATATTTATATTGTTCAGATCGATTGGAACCTGTCTCGTTTCTGTTAATTAGAAATCCCGATAATCAAAATGGATATAAAAATTAAAGATACTCAGAAATGAAACATCTACAAAACCTTTTTAAACATTTCACAATAATAAACTACAATAAAATAAATATACAATAATTTGAAAAAAAAAATTACAATAAACCATTATTATAACAATATAATAATTTAAATTGTATGTATATATATATTGAATATTGAATCTTAGGGGCTGTGCAAGTAACGGAATTATAGACCAATCTTAATTTTGATTTTTCAAAAAACAAAAAAATTAAAGATTAAAAAATATCTGAATAATTTGTGTTTCGTTAAAATAAATTAATTTCTCAATTTATAATATTTGTATTAATTTATCTATATTTTATATTTTAAAGTAATTTGTAAGGGAGCGAATGAGATGTTTCCGATCCCATAAACTATATATCTTTTTCATCATCGTGAGAAGCCGAATAGATATAGCCATGTTTCTTTGTGCGTGTTAATTTAGTGCCACAATTAAAAAGAAAATGGAATAAACCTTGAAACTTAAACTTTTGATTGCCCAATTGATCCAGTTTGTTAATACATTGGATTGAACCACTATAACATATAGCTGCTAACCATGGAAAATCCATTTTGATTGAGAAATATCTCAGAAATATAGAAAAAACTTATGTATAGAAAAAAATTTCACAAAAATCTTATATATTATAAAAATATTTGGAAAAGACAACTTATAAATAAAGTAATTTTATTGAAGGTACCAACGATTTTCATCTGGCACTACAAGGGTATTTGAACGTCGACGTAGCTCAAATTCTTCTTTTTCGTTAATAAATTTATTTAACTAAGAGCAACAAATTGTATTGCAAATATCAAAGGTTTACATTAGGATACTAAGAGATTTAAATGAAAATTGGTTTAAACTGTTAATTAAAATTTATTAAAAAAAACTTTTTTGCAGTACTTTCCGCAACATGCAAATTTAAATAAAAGTTTCTAGATAAATTAATTTGTGCTAATGGAGCTATTATGTACCTACACCCTGACATACATACTAAATTAAGATTATATTATATTAATATGTATTTATTAATGATTATATTTTATTCTATTTGGTCGCGTTGAATAATTAAATATTGCTCTCTTCCTTTCTCTCAAAAAACACTATCGAATAAATATTTTGCTTTTATGCATTAACTAGCATGGAGATTAAAAACCAAAGTTAAATAACTCGATTGCTTTGTAAATGATTTCGAATAAATAACTCGAGTCCTAATGTTAGGCTTGAGTGTTCTTTCAAGTCAAAGACAAAGAAAACATGTTACAGAGTATATAAAAAACTTGGCTTGTCTGCTACCTTCACCTTTTATTCAATTTTCAGTTGTAAAATTGCGGTTTTTCTGACCATGTTCAATGCAAATCGATTGAAAAAAAATGAAGTTCATGAAGAAGCTGATCTTCCATCAACACGTTTCGCTTTGGTAAGTTTGTAGCGTTTATTTTGCAGCCTGGTTCATTTTTTTGTATTTTGTTTTTGTTCATGTGCAGATCGTTTGGAATTTTAATTAAATTGGGCGGCAACTTCATTTTCATCATCATCAACAGCAGCAGGAGCCAAGGTACAAAACTGCAGTAGACTAACCGCAACGGAGGCATGTCTTCTATCAGATCAAATTAATATCAGGTGCCAGTCAAGTCAGTCAGTCAGTCTGTCAGTCAGTCCGCCAGTCATTCGCTCAGTTAGTCAGTCAGTATGTCTGAGAGCGTTGTATTTCATTTCAACAACTCATCAGAAAGTTGGAACCGTTTTGCTTAATTTCATGTTTTGCTAATTAATATACAACGACGTTTAATGACAATTAAATGGTTAGCTTCCAAAATGTAAGTCCAGTTCTTCTTTTTGTTTCAGAATTTGTACATTTTCAACTGATTTCTTGTAGTACATACAATATTGACTGGGTGTGTGTGTACTCAGTCAGAGGTCCCTCGACCCAGGTCCCAGGTCCCTGGTCATTTTGGTCTTTTTGGTTCCATGCCTCAACACGGTTTGATTGATGGGGCCTCATTCTTTTTGGGTACGTTCTGTGGCTTCTGTTGACATTTCGCCTTGTATCGCTGAATACATATATCAAAATTGTCCAAATACCTTGTTAAATGGCAAATTAGTGTGGTTGTGATTGATTTAGTTGCATTTTTTAGCCGTTGTGGGGAATGAAGTTGCACAACATTGAAAGCGCAACATCATCATTATGAACACCAAGAGAGATAGAGAGGGTGAGAGAGAACGATAATCAATTGAAGATGGGTATGGGTTCTGGGTAAGGGTATACACACAAGTTGGCTTACAAAACTTGTATTTTCTGTAAATTTTTATTGGTCAATTCAGAAGTAATGCTGTGAGTCTATTAACAAGTCTACTAAACTAAGCCATATTAATAGTGTAATTAGTCTCAAGAGAATCTAATAACACATATTAAAACATTTTTGTTATAAAAATTTATTCGAAGAGCTTTGTAGAAGTTAAAAAGTTGGGGACTTTGGCTATTCTGAAAAGCTATACTCCTACTTAATACTTTTTTCGTAAAGAATCAGCTATTCTAGGTTTAAGTTAATCTATTCATTTTATTTTAGATCATCTGGATCTGGATCTCTTAGGATTTCATATATGTTTTAAATGATAATAGCTTTATAGAACTGGCACTATAGGACAATCGTATAATATTTGTCATTATTCGAATGTTATATATGAAAAATTAGACCCTTTTTCTTCGAACTATTATATTTTAGAATTCTGCACATATAGAAAATGTTTTGTTGTGAAACTAATTTGTTTTTAGATTAAAAGGGTTCATTTTGCTTAATTTAAAAATTACCTTCAAATCATTTATGGTATTTTTGTTATTGTTTACATAATATCTAGTTTTATTTTATAGACGTAATGTTAACGCTGCTATAGAGAACATTCAAAAATTTTTAAGAAAGTGAAGAATCTTATGAAATGAGAAAATAATCCAGAAACCTTTTAAAGGAATTGTATAGACGACTTTCTCGTTCTCGATTTTACCTCTTATATGAGGTTTACAGCAGCCCGAGCCCTGAAATAATAAAGTTGGTATCATAAATTCCAGAGAAGGAGCACTTCTTCCCCGGCCTTCTAGTGCCACTTGGCCGGCATATGTGAGTATTAAATAAAGGCATTGGATAAGTTTGTTAAAGAAGTCTTATGTAACTTAAGACAAACTTTATCTAAAAGGAACTTAGTTTGGGATAAAGAAACAACGAGATATCAAGGTCCTGATTTTTCCTTTCTTTTTCCTTAGAGGAGTAGAGCATTTGTTGATCGGTTTATGTTTTTGCTCTTGACTTGTGTGTTGAGGACACATTAAGTTCATAACTCATGTCTTATTAACATTATTATCATCATCTCTGGGACATCATCATTATTATTAATAATTTTTATTATGATTTGTACTGTCAGTTTTCAATGTTGTTAACAAATTCCTTGCATTGACAGCTGACAAACTTAATTTGCAAAAGATTTAAGACTCAAACTTGCGACTTGACTACCCGACTGTAAATTATTAAATTAGTTGTACGAATTGCAATTATGTTGCCGTCCTCGGTTGCCCCCCCTACACTACTTGCTCCTTTGTAGCATTTGTTTCATTATAAAAAAAGAGAAAAAACCGCACTGATTAATTCATTGCATGCGAACAAGCTACCAGTACAGTAAAACCACTGTTCAGAGGCTGCAGTTTTTAGTCTGTTTTGAGTTATGTGGGGAATGTGTGCCGTTTGGCTTTGTTGTAGAGCCGCCTTATAATTGTATCCGCGTTACGACTTTATTATTGCCATTGCAATTAGAGGAGGTGGAGTAGCAGCCAAGGAATACGAATCATCATGATGATGATGATGATGATGATGATGATGATCATTATTATTATTATTATTGCCAGCCAGCAGGTTGTCCCATAGCCTGATTGACGTTACGCTAAAACCCATTGGGTAATTAAAAGGAAGAGGAACGAAATCAAATTGAAACGATTTTCAGTCGAAACTGTCAACATTTTGACGTCGACACGTACAATCAACTGACTTCTTCACCGATTTGGGGCTGGCTAGCTTGCTCATGGCTTCATTTAGAAATAAAAATGTTTTATTTTCTGTCTTTTTTTTTTTTTTTGGTTGGACAACAACTAATCAAGTTAACGCTGCACTTGCTCTGACCAATTGCAGTTACAACAATTTCCATCTACGGTCAAATCAAGAAAATACTTACATATACGAGTATAGAGTAGAAAAGAATGAGCAAATTATATACATAGAGTTCCACTCCAGTCCACTCAATGCCTCATATAAGTGATGGTTTACGTGTCGTCGTGTATAACATTTTGACACTACATCGTCCTGCCTCGCCTCGCCTCGTCTCGTCTCGCTTTACCCATTCCTTAATTCTGCTTAGGCCCTACATGCTAATCATCTGAAGCGCCAGAGTTTCTGTCTAGAGTTTCTGAGTTGAAGCAGCAACTTGTTTGCGGTTGCTTGTTTCGTTTAGAGATAAGCTCCATTAGTGTCTGAAAATTATTTAAGAGCGAATTCGTAACTCCTTGGCAACATTGTAACAGAACAGTCGCCCCTGTCCACCATCGACCATTTCCACTCATATACAACTAGACAAGTATTTTTTGTGTAGGCTTATTACGTCTGGTTCAAAAAAGTTCGTGTCTTTCTTATTTTTTTTTTTTTTGCCAGTTTAAGGCCAAGTTGTATGTATGTATGTATGTCTGTCTGGTATAAAATTAAGATATTAATTCTTAATAAAACAAACTTCTATATGTATTTTCTATTCCCTGTCGTCACTTCTGTCATCTCGATAAGCATCAATGTTTTCCTTGCGATGTTCTTTTTGGTTTTTACTTTTTATTGGAGCTTCTCTTTACTCAATTCTTCTTCACTTGGGTGTCGTTTTTATGGTTGCACTTTTGTGTTTTTTGTGCTTCTCGTTCTTCTTGGCGTCGATGCCTTAAAGGAGGAGGGGATATGGGTAAACTCGGGAGAGAGGGCTGGAGCACTGGAGCGCTGGAGCGACGACTGGCATATTTCATTAAAAGCCCGACTTGGTGGTACAGCCAAACAGAAGCTCTTTTCTGGCATTTTGTTAATGCGTCTGGGGGTGTCGCCAGTCTCTTGTCTACTCCTTCCTCCTTTGCCCAGTTCTTTGTTGCTCGGTTCTGCTCTGCTCTGCTCTGCTCTGCTTATTTATGGGTTTACATTAGGCTAAACCACTTTAGTCACACTTTTGATGATCGGCATTGTAATTTCTCCCTTGCTGATAATGGCAAACATGTTTTTTTTTGGCCAACAACCAAAGCTCACAACATCTGGAAGTATGTGTGTGTGTGTGTGTGTGTGTGTGTGTGTGCATGTCTGTGTGTGTGTGGGGTCGCATATCCACAGTTGATGGATTACGATGAGACTCCACTTCAAGAGGGGAGCTCTGGCTAATAGTTTGACTTGATAAAGTCAATTATTAACTTCGATGAGCCTGACTCTTGTGAGTCACCCAAAAAAAAGACACCAAAAATACAAACAACAACACATTCATAAAAAATGATAGCCCTAGCAGCTGAAGCTAAGCCTCTATGGTAGTTGTTGTTGTTGTTGTTGCTGCTGTTGCACCTGAGACATTCGACATTGGCGCCGTCTTTTGGACCAGGTGCGATAAGACAGCATTCTTCGTTGTTTGTTGGGCTCTGGTCAGGCGCCGTTTCTTTCATCGGTACATTATGGACCTCTAATGCGCACACACACACACAAACACAAACTTACACACACACGCCACACACACGCTTCCAATTATAATTAGTTTATTCATATCCTGTGTCGAAGTTGCCCGTCTCATTTGTTCTTCGGGGCGCAATCTTAATTCAATTTACTACCAATCAGTGAAACTTACATAGACTTGCGATTACCCTAACTAATATATAAAGAACAGAAATGAAATAAAAATTTTATGCTTTACGGAAAGCTAGTTAAGTGCCCTAATTCCGTTTCCTGTTTTATATTTCCTTACTTAAAATTCATTCAGCATTTAATTCAAATCAAATAGAAAGGTAGAAATTCATAAAATGACGCTTGGAATAAGAAATAATTCAAGAAATCAAGTTTTATATTTTAATAACATATTATGCTATTTAAAAGTTTATAATAATTTATCTTAGTTTAAGATCTTTATTATTCTCTTTGGTTAATATTTTCCTATCTGTAAAGTAGGTCATTTCTGAGAGCATAAAACCTTCGTGTATAGACTTCTTTCTGCAGACATTTTCACTTTTCATCATTTTCAACTTCCACAATTCCTGGCTTGGCACTGGCCACCCTAATGGAAATGAAGGCTAGCTATGTGTGTTTGTGTGTGTGTGGACGGTAGCCCAAAGGTAAGTAGTTGTGACTCAAGCCAGAGACAGACAGACAGAGAGACTGAAGCAATCCGAGTTGGATGTTGATGTTGATGCCAGGCCAATTACTCATAAAATCCATGTTAAAAATGCTTTTCGGTTGAGGATCCGGATCGAGATCTGTTCGGACAACTGTTGCTCGACGCCTGGCCTGAATCTGGCCGCTGTCTGTGGCGGATTCACTTGGACTGCCCTTTGTCATTGTCTTGTAAAAGTTGATAAGCTCAACGCAACAGCAGACGTTGAGCAATTTGGAGACTTGGGGGATACCACAGCGTTGATTTCGAATCGAGGAAAGGAACAACTCAATGAAACTGAAATTGAATCCTTGGCGCCAATCAGGTTATAAATTTTGTGTCTATGGGATCCCTACACACACACACATCTTTTGCTTCTTGTTGATCATTAATGTTCATGTAGTTTCATTTTGTGGTTTTGTTTCACTTAGATAAGTAAATGCTAAAAACAGAAGAAATGTCGTTTTGTATCTGTATCTGTGAAGATAAAAACGATATGATATCTCTCTTTGACAGGTTTGGGAATTGTAATTGAATTGGTATTTGGCTTGGACAATAAACAAATTGCCTATGTCATCGTTGTGACATATTTTAATTTTCCCCCCCAAAACAATCTAATCAATTGAAGGAGATCTCCTAATTTATTATCAGTTGGGGGGGCCAAAAGAGATGCTACCACAGAGATACTTTCTAAAGATATCTCAAGTGTTTGCGTCACAAATACTTTGAAATTGGTTATGACAAGTCACATGATTATTATTATTAATTAAATCAATGCCCAAAAAATTGTTCAACGATATTGAAATTGAAGTTGAGTCAAGTTGACTTGACGTTGATACCTTCCACAAAGTACAGGAGGGCTTATCTGCAATATACTAACTGTATTATAACCCAAACATATCTCTCAACTCGAGCCTCCAATTCCTAACTACCACATACATACATACATATGTATATAAGTATGAATGTACCTAAAGACCCTTGTCCACGTCGTAGTGAAGTGGTTATGAATTTTTGACATGATTATCTACAATTAGATAACTACGGCCAGTTAATTTCATTTATTTTGTTAGTAGACATACAATATTTTAAATTAAACAATTGAAAAACATCACTAAGACAAAACGTGATATAAATATGTATATATGTACATATATAGAGTATTTTCCGTAGTGCTTTCTGCTCTGGCAATATATGTGTATTCTTTAATAACGTTTAATTAAACCTAATCAGTGATAAATATTATCAAACTAACAGCAGGTGGCAAAGTCTATTTGGCCAAGTCAATGTACGTTCGTTCAGTCTTTGGTTAATCAAATTTTCGTCTATTGCCTGATTATGATATGTCCAGGTGAATTAATCAAATTTAATGATATTTAATTTTTCCAGTTTTACGTTTTACGTATATGATAACTATGAAGATATTGTTGATTGTGAATACAAATTGTGAAATATGAAATATTATTCGTGTTAATATTGTCGATCATGCTGAAAACTAGGTTAACTTCCAATAGTGCTACCTCTGATTATGTGAAAAGACTGATTATATCAATTATTTTCCTAATGAAGTTATAGAGTATTCTTTGTAAAGTAAGAAGAAACGGGCCAATTAGTTTAAAATGCGAATCGGCTGGGAAAAATTTATGAAATTAAATAAAATTCCTATGAAGTTCATAGTATTCTTGGTTAAATAAAAAGAATTGGTTAGGAAAGATTTTTAGTTCGATTTCTTAAACGAAAATATGATCTCAAATTCATGACTGTTGATGGTACGGCATTTTCTAAAAAAATCTTTTTATTAACATTGCATTTAAAAAATGCACATAAATCTATTTCGTAGCTTCAAGAAAAGATAGTATAACTCATTTATGACAATGTCATGCAGATACATATATTACGCAAAAATTAAAAATTCTCACAAATCATTTACGAAATAAATTTAAATTTTTGAAAGTTTAACAAATTATCCAAATAAAGATTTTAGAAGTAAATTCAAATTCGTAGGAAAGTTGTAGGTAGTCTAAATCAATATCAAAATAATATTATAATGATTATTAATAATTGATAAAACAAACAAGTTGTACAAAACATTTATTACCAACCGATAAACTAAAACAATTCATCAAATCAAAGTTATATTAATTAATAAATATATAATTTGAATTAGTTAATAAGAAAAGAATTTGATTGAAAAAGCGTTTAAACTGACAAATTGTTGGTTTTATTAATTATAATGGAATTGTTGGTGTAAGTATAAGATAAAAACGTTTAATTGTATAAAGAAAGAAATTAATTTAAATCCGGATTTAACGAAATATTGCTTTTTGTCAAATCTAATTACATTAAACAAAAAAAGGATTGAACCCAAGTGAGGGTTTTTTGTTACATAAATGAATTATTTAATTATTCAATTAGAATTGTTATTTACAACAGAACTGGTTAGATAATTTGTCAAACGTATAGAGCTATTTCAAGATCTTCTAAATAAACGAGAATTACTGTTATCATACTTTCAACTACTTAAACACCTATGCGAATGTCAAGCATTGGCAGCGATGAGGACTAGGTACATAGGAAATCATCTACTGAAATCGGTTTATGTGGGTCTCCGAATGGATATTCACCGGCTGAACCAATCCTAACCTTTGTCATACTTTCCAAAACCTAAAAAATTCATAATTTCAGAGTTTATAGTATATTATACAGATGGCCCTCTTTAAACAGGGTCTACGTTCCAAACGTTTTTACACAGTAACCAATTTCGGGCTGTTTGTTATGACTGATGGCTTTACTGTCAGTAAATGCTTGTAACATGTAGTCTTTGAATCGAGCTTATGTTAGATTTTGAACAAATCTTGCGTGTTGACCGATCTTCGACATAGTCATCAGAAACTGAATGAGCAAATGTTATTATATCATGACGTTCATCCTGTGTCGCTAGATAGAATTCATAGAATATACAAAAATATAAACAACTCCACGAAAGCCAAATTCATTTGAAAACTTATATTAACCAAAATCGATACATTCAATATTGATTAACAAGAGTAGATAGTAAATTCAGAAAAGTGTAAGACCAAGTTAGTTTTTAAGAAGGTCTTTAAGTCTTAAGTCTTTAAGAAGGTCGCGTTAAGCGAGCGAAATGTGTACTATGTACAATATATATTGTCTTCATGAGCTACTTTTTAGGAGTTTTTAAGTATTCTATATCGTTAAGTCTTCAAAAATTTAAATCTAGAGAGGTCTAACTTAAGACTTATTTAGAAATTTAAATTGAACTTGAGGGCGTTATACAAGATTTATGTTGTAAGATGCCCAAAATGCGTAACTAAAACTTCCAATCTGTTTTGAACCTTCCAGCTCAATGTCTTAAACATGCTTTCTAAAACGCGGTACCAGATAATATTTTAAAGTCCTATGAATTTAGATATAAAGGTATATACTTCATCTGGTTTGATTTGCTAGACAGACTCATTTGATTTGCATGCTTAATAAGTTTTTGCCATTTTCAATATCAGAGATTTCAAATTTTGAGTGTATGTACTAACCTTCTTCTTCGTTTTGGTAGAATTGCACTAGATTTATTTTCTGTTGTGTAGATCTAAAAAATAGGTCCAAAGAGCTTTGCCTTTTGCTGTGCCAACCACACGAATAGGAACTTGCCGACGGTTTTTTTCTTTTTGTGCACTCTGTCAATCAATCTTGTTTTAGTTATTCTTCTCAAGTCAGTCAATATATATATAATTTGTAGATATGTATATTTAGTATACAAGTATTTGCCTGTAGTATTCTAAGTAGTTAACACCTTGACACCAATTCAAACACTTTTCACACCGAAAAACGAAAATCTTTTCTTCGTTTCTTTTCCTCTTTTGTGCAAACCGAGCGCGTCGACAAAATACAGTGACCGGGCTCTGTCAGTGCCGCAAGCGAACTACACAAAGAGCAACCACCAAGCCGGTGAAAACTCAGGTGGGGCCGCCGCCAGAAAACGCCAACACTATAACCGGTTACCTTTCTGTTTCTGTGGTGCTTATAGCTAGTGCTATTGCTGTTGCTGTTGTTGGCCTTTGTATTGGCATGGGTTAAAGCGAGAGAGACCTAGATGCAAGATCAATGCGAACCAACACGATCGATCGTCACAGGTGTTGCTTTGCGTCGGCAGGTGAGCAACTTAGTGCTCCGCCTACTAAGCGCGAGAGAGCGTGAGTGAGACAGAGAGAGAGAGCACTCTCTGTGGTTATTCGTGTTCGGCCTATGAGAGTTGTCGGCACTGGAGCGCAATAATGGCGTCTTGGTCGTAAATACCTACGACCGGCCGGCTAAAAACTTTGCATTTGTATCTGTGTGATTGAATGTGTATGTGTGTGAGTGTGAGAGTGTGTGTATGTTGTGCACGTAATTGAATAAGCCTCGCACAAAGTGCAATAAATTTGATTAGCAAAATGGAAATTTATTTTACCCCCTCAACCTTTTCGTATTTGTTGCTATAGATGCGTTTTGCTGTTGTTGCGGCTCATAAATTAAATAATTTAGGCATGGGGCATAAGGCAATGTATGCGTGTGTGTGTGTGTGTGTGCTTGTGCTTGTGTATGTGTGTTTTTGTATGTGCATTGAGTTGCATTCTGTTTGGTTAGTGTTAAGGGCCTCGTTAATGACTTTGTTGGGTTTATTGGTCGAATGTTTTGTTGGGTACATAGTCGTAGATTGCCTTATTTAGATCTACAATATAGTCAAGTTAGATTGGAGGGAGAGAAAGAGAGAGTGGTGAATGAATAAGTGTCAAGAGCCTTAATTGCCTAATGGAGCTTACAATGTATGTTTATATGAGTTTTATATTGGGGCTAAGAAGATGCCATTAGAATGACACATCACTCGAATTACTCAGTTGAAAGTTAAACCAATTAAAGTAGTCTAAGCCCATCAAGCTCAATAGTTTAATAAACAATTTTATATAATATATGTCAATATAAGTTTGAAAATTCTTAACACTGAGTCTCTTGAAATATGTTTTAATATTTCGTGACCCTTTTCGGTGTTAAATAATGTTAAATAGATTGTTTTAGATAAATGAGTTTGATTTTATCTTACATTGAATCAAAATTTATTCAAAACTTGGAAACAATTTACTTCTTTTTACTTCTACATATATTCTACTTTATTATATTTTGCTTTGTTACTAAAAAAATTGAATATATTAATTATTAAACCAAATTATAAACTATTATTTTACTATTATTTTTTGTTTATATCAACTTCATAAGAATTATAAGACGTTGATTAAAAAATCTAAAACAATCAACTAAATATTTGTACATAGAAATAATAAAAAAAGAAACCAAAATCTGTTTATATATATTTTGATATCTTATTTTCTATCGAGAAATAATGGAATGGATTGTGGATTAACTTTCTTTTATGTACAACTGCAAGTTTAATATTAATTGTTTTATTATTTATTAATTTAACTTTATTTTCTATAAATTGCAAGTCATTTACATATGTATATTTTGCTTAAGTTAATTTTAATTTATTTTAATTTATTATTTATGTATTTGAATCCTAAACATATTTTGATTTCATAAATTTCAAATGGTTGTTTCACTTACGCACTTTATTGACCAGAAACTTTCATCTCATTTCATTTGTTAACTAGATAACTACAAAACAATAGTAAAAACATTAAATTGTAAAAACGGCTTAAAAGAAGTTGGAAAATATCGCAAATTTATTCATAAAGAGAACGAATCGTTTGGGGTAATTTTATTTAACTGAAAATATCTTTAATTGAAGTCTAAAGAAATGTTTAAGCAAAAGTTTTCTTTTCAGAGAAAAAATAAATTCTAATTATTAAATAGGCCACCAAATATAATTCACCTTAAGAGAAAATTTCTTATATGTATATATTTATCTTTGATCTCTTGGTGTTTAATCTATTAAAAGAAAATTTGCATCTGTATTTCTCAGGACACTTGGTTAGAAGATTTGCTTCCTAAATTTGTATTATTTAGCCTCAATTATTAAATTGACTATTTTTTGTCTAAGTACAATTGGTGTTATTTAAAACAATGATTTTCTGTTTGAATGAGTACTTTCCAGTCAATTTAACTGTTTATCAGTTTTCAATAGGATATAATTTTTCAAAATTGACCTTAAATCGTGTTGTTTCCTCTTATGTCAGTTTAAACATACATATATCAATTTTAACTTGATCTGAAATTCACATCAGTTTCATATCATCACCTATTCAATCTATGTATCATCTGTGTAATTGTAATTGTCCTGCGGATGTCATTCCTTGATAACTACTTCATTAAACCATCAACGGCTTTTTGCTTGATTGCAGCATCTTACCTTTAAGTGTCTCCCTGCATCATCATAGTGAGAAGAGAGAAGAGAGGAGAGAGAGAAAGAAAGAGAGAGATGGCAATAAATAAAGTGTTAATGGCAATTGCATACAAATAGTTTGGTGTTGCCATTATATTGCCATATTATCCCATTGTCGCACAACCTTAACAAGAAGCAAACAATGCAACGCCACTGCGCAGTCGTCGGCATCGACGGCGGCGGCGGCTCGAGTCGCTGCACTACAGCCAATTTCACGCTTCATTTACAGACGAAATGCAAACAAAAGAGTCGACCAGTGACCATTTGGCGGGTTCAATGTACAGCAGGTCGTTTCGGTTTCCAGAGACAGAGAAGAAGAATGGGGGAAGTATGCACTATCTATGGGTTTCTCGTCCCCATGTGGCCGTGTCAATCAGCTCGTCGCGCAAGGTGTGCTGCTTGCTGCTCCGTTTTGGGAGTACTGAATGCCGAATGCCTAGCCTATAGTTGGTTTTATTTTGTTTTTTTTTTTTATTTTGTGTCCATATGCCAGAGAGGCCAGAGAATCGAAGAAGAGTTCGTTTTAGAGTCGCGCATGCGCGCACGTCCTAATGTAATTATTATCTCAACAATTGAATTTCCGGTCTCGACTCGGACTCGGCCTTAGACTCAGAGTCGGGTAGTGTCTCTTGGGTCCCTGGGTCCTCTCTACCTATCTTTCTCTCTCTGTCTCTCTCTGTTTCTCTGTCTCTCACACAACTCCAGCACATGGGACAGATGTCGCGCAAAACGTTACAAATGTGCACTTAATTGCGCAATTAAATAATTTTATTTCTGCTGCGCGTTTTTTTTTTCGTTTTGGCCCGAATGGGGGAGAAGGGGCACAGACCGATAGCAAACAAATTGCAGCCAAGTGGTCAAGTCTGTTTGAACTAACTGAATATATGTATGTGTCTGTATGTATGTGTGTGTATGAGTAGACGACGTGGCTTTATCTCCTTGCCAAGGCGTCTTATTCATTATGGCCATTACGCGATTTTGATATTCCCTCTGCCAGGTGATCGGAGAGAGACACTTTGGCATTTCTGTTACAGACTTTTCATTTGAACCTACATAGATAGATACAAGTACTTGCCTTTTTTTCTCAATGACAGAATTGAGAAAATGATTACACCTTTTTCTCAATTGATGCCTTGGCCTTATTTCTATTTAAATCAATTAAGTAAAAGAAATCAATTACTTGGAAAATCTCTGCGAAATAATGTGACAGTAAATAGCTTTTAAAAATTTTAACCCATTTGGTAAAATGAATTCATTTTTTGTCTCATCAATTTAGTAAAGGATATTTGGAAAATAGCCACGAAATGATTTTGTTTTGTTCTTTAAGGATTTAGATCTTTGATTTTAAGCTTACACAAAATTTAGTAAAAATTTATTTGAATTAATGCCATTTAGAAATGATAGTTATGAACTAATCCGTTTAATTGTATTAATAACTGGTATACAATTCAAATATTGATCACTTTTATTTTGTTAGAACGCATTTAGTTGAAGAACTATTCACAACAAGTAAATAGCTAAAGTCAAATTTTATTTAAATGTCCTTTAAATCTTATTTCAAAGGAAGAAATCTTAAATCTTATTTCAAAGGAAGAATTCGTGTTGGGTAAAAATTGTTAATTTCGCAGAACATATTCACTTGTTTCTTTGCTTCATTGTTCAGTTGCTCACTACATTGCTCAGTGGCTTAGTTGCTCATCAGAAAAATATCTTACAAACGAACAAACAAGAGAAAGTGAGCAAAAAAGAACAATTAAAAAATATACATACATATATCTTTTGTACATATATCTTTTTGTAGTCAGAGTCGGAACTTATCTATTGATTTGGATCCAGCAAAATGAATAACTCTTGACTTATCCCACACACACATATGTATATCCTAGCAGATGTGGGACAAAACCTTACCTACAATCTTAACTATAAAACCAAAATTTATTTTCAAACCTTGTTTTCAAACAAAATTGTGGGACATTTGATAACTTAATTTAACTATTGAGTCCAATTAAAATCTACTTAATTTGCTTAAGTAAAATTAGAATGGAAGAAATAATGATTTAGATAGTTTTATAGTAAATTTTTCTGAAACATAAACAAAAACATCATGTCCTAAAAGATACTAAAGTCCATGGCTTAACAAACCCTGTCAAAAGTTAATGATTACGAATGGTCTATTTATAGATTTTGTGCAAAACCAAAAATAATTTCACATTCATACACATACATATATTTCTAAACTTACAATTATTTGATATGGATAATTGACTCCTACGTCAATTGGTTATCAAGTGTTTATTTCCTACCACGTATTACTATAGTGTGTACTATGTGAAAGTCACCTCCAATTATGCAAGTCTACGATGCGTTGGCATAATCTCAGTATTTCGACATAGTTTTCCCAACCCAACATAATCTATCCCTCCCTAAATGGTAAACAAAATGAACGAATAGAAATAGAAATACGACCCCCAGTGGAAAAAAAAGAAAGAAAAAGAAACACAACTGTAAACGATACCAAATTATATTTAATTACGTGCGATTAGTTAGGGTTACTGAAGTCGGAATCGTGCGATGAAATTTTAGCGATAAGGCCATGCCACCTAGACCCCGCCTGTCATTTGGGTCATAAACAGTACAACCAAATATTCCAAGCTCACATTAATTCAATTACAAATGGCTGCGACAAAACGGGACAGTGGGCGTGTGACATAATCACCGACCAACGAACTACTATCTACCTAGAGATGGCAAAATGATCGTGACTCTGATCCTGAAACTTAATATTATAGAGATATGAAGTCGAGTAGAGAGTTGATCCATACAACTTGTTTCTTATTTGTAGAAAACATAAGCTATTTTCCCTTAATGGACTATATTTTCCAAAAATTATAACTGATTTTCCTTTCAAGTGTAAACGTATCAAGAAATCATAAAATCCCAAGTAATTTCCTTTCAAATTGTTTCAAAATGTTTGCCTTTTAAGCCAGTGAAATAAAACTAAATGGCAATTTTCTCAATAATACTTTAAGTGAGTTAAGTTAAACCTTTCATTAATTTACAATAATTATTTTTCCGAAGCAACCATCCAATCGAAATGGAGCTGACCTGCTTTTGGCTTTTGATCACCAATAAACGATATTTTTAAAATTGAATAGAATCAAATTAGTTTTGAGCTTGTACTTCAAAACACAATTTATACCTATAAAAAAAGTTATAAAAAGCTTGGCAACCCTGTAAGCTGATATGGTAGGCGAGATAAAAATGTTTCAAACTTCAAAAATAAAACGCATTGACATTTCGTTGCGGAATTGCTGTTAAGGTTCAGGTTAAGGTTAAGAGCATCTCTTGATAAGTTATTCGGTTTTCATTTCAAAGTTAATTTATTGGCTTTATTCGATTTCAAATCGATAGGTTTATAGTCAATGCGTCCCACCAAACATAGTTAAATTTATTTTTTTAATTCGAAAAAATATTTGGAAAGCAAATTCTATTACGTTTGAATTCTATTTGGAAACGAGAAGAGGCCTGATAGTTTCCATTTTTGGACTAAAAGTCCATCTCTAGATAAAATAGTCGAGGGCTGGTTTTCTACAACTAAATTCCAAAACTATTTCCTTAAGTTCCTATTTTTTTTTGTTTCTCATATTTTTTTTTGTTGTGCTTTGGTAATTTGATACGACGATTTGTCTTGCTTTCATTACGGGGGCGACATTGCATTTTCACCCAATTTTCGTGTATAAAAGTAAATTGACTTAAGCGGAAGCGCGTTATTAACTGGTTTATGCAACCCAAAATCGGTAGGCAGATTACCAACAAACGATAAGCAACCTTTGCTTGGCTGGCTGACCCCGGGCCAATAGCCAGTCAACAATTAAAACGAAAGCGCGGTAATTTCATTTGTACGTAAATTTAATTCTAGCAAATATGATGACGAGAAAAACTCCATGGAACTTACCTCTCTGTCCATCTCTCTCCCTCTCGCTGTTTAATGGAAATGGAGAATGAAAAATATTTTGGTAATTAGTGCGTGTACTGAGTAGAGTTTTAATTGCTATTTCCCCCCTACCTACCTCATATTTCTCTCACTCTTTGTGGGCTTTCGTTTTTATTTTCGATTTTGAGCATTTTGTTTTTTACGTAATTTGAGTTTAATGCGCATCAATTAAAATTATTAAAATTTATCTTTACAAACTTAAATATATTTTCAATGAATTAAATATAATTTGCATTGTTTTGTTTTGGAATTGTCATACAATTGTCATACCATATGGCAGATCGGATAATATCTTTAATTGCTTTGACAAGAGACAAAGTAGAAAGTTCAAAATCCAAAATAATACTAATTTATTTTGTTTTTTAAATGGTTTCAATAATTGTTTGTTGATCTATGTATGTACATACATATGTGTCTGTCTCTGCTTCTAACTAAATGCATTAGCAGATGTCTAAGATCGAACAGTTCCAGCTGCTTAGTCCCATCTTTGTCTTATCCCTTTCGTTTCGCTATTCGTCTTGGGATTCCCCGGTCTTGGTATTAGTAAGGGGTTTGTTTTTTTTTCGTTTCTTCGTTCTTTGTTTATTATAATTGATTAATTAGAGGTCGGTGCGTTTTGTGAGCCTGGTGTATCGTTTGTGAGGGTTATCGTTAGAGCATTAATCGGTCGGCGGCATCTGTGGTAATCCCGAATTTGGCGGTAGAATTTGTTTGTTCTTTTTTACTTTTCACCTCTCACAAATTATTTTTATTGACTTGTAAATGATGTTGACGTTGGTGGTTCCTCTTAGTTAGTAATGGGGGACCTAAGTATGCCACGCCCACGCAACAGAAACTCGTTAAAATTTACGATTGTTTGTTTTCCGCAATGTTTGATGGTTCGTCGGTTTGCATATTTAATTTATTGATTTCACGCCGCCATATTGCAAAAAAAACAAACAAAAAAAAATACTTTTTCCTTTTCATATATTCCGCTTCATTCATCAGACCCACTCTCTTCCCATCACTTACTATTATTATGATTCCCTCTCGCTCTCGTATTCTCTTTTGTTGGCGTCGATTGCATTATTAAGCATTAATTACTTTTTGTAATTAGTTGCAACTTTTACAAGTGAAGGACTTTAGCATTAAGAAGCATAAAGATTGATAACGAGCTAATGAATGTAAATTTCATACGTGGCCGGCCACTTTTGCGAGTCAGAGTTGGAGTCAGAGTCAGCCAGGCCAGTTAGTCAGTCAGCCACTGAAAGATGGTTTAAAGTCCATGGGATATCTCTGAGAGGAGGTGCCTAACTGCCATTTATGAGTTGCAAAAGCTTTTCAGAGTTTGCAAATTAAATTTCGTGCTAAAATTGCCTTCCGTTTTTAGCAAAGAAGTCTCCCTTGGTGGTCTCATGGTCTTAACAATACAGTAAGCACTCTATATGTTAAATTTCAAAAATTAGTGAATGTAACATGTAAGAGTCATTAATTTTACATTTCTAAATTTATTAATTTTGTTTCTAAATATTCTTTGTAACTTATCTTTTTAAAAGATAAAGAAAATTGAAATAAACGGCAAAGTATTCCAATAAATCTGAACTTCATAAAGCTCTAATTTAGTCAATTTTTGGAGTTTGGAGCAAAATGCATGTCCTTATTCTCGAAATAGAATCTTCACCACTAAGTTTAGGACTAACTTCGTCAAAATTTTGGGCTTGAAATAAATTTATATCACTTTCCAAGTATTTGCTGCCATTTTTAAATATGCTAAATTAAGAATCGATTGAGATATGACTTTCTAAATTCGGTTTTCGCATATACAGTCTGAAGAAAAGCCAGATTAACAAAAAATGTATGTTTAAAAATCTATAAAAAAAAACACCTTTTATCTTTGCCAATCATTTTTGACCGATTTTCATTTATGTTTTAAGTTTCGCATTGAAATTTTTATCTTTTAATTTGCATTATTAGCCTGAAAACTTTGGGATTTTTTGCGATTGGGATTACTACAGGCCCTGCGTGGACGTAATCCGGCACTGAAGCGGACCTACTGCTTTAGTAGTGGAATATTGAATGATTTGAAAGATCCCTAAAAAAGGTTTAAGTAGCGATTATAAATATTATGAAATTTATTGATTTTAAAGAATACCACTGTAGGAAAGCCCACAAAGAAACCTAAATGACAAATAAGGATGGTTTGAGACGAATAGAAGAGAGTCAACTAAAAAGTGTGATAAATTAAAAATGAATCTGCAGTATTAATAGTTTACCCGATGACAATCTTTACTGTAAGTACCTGCTTAACAATAGGACAGGCTGCTGGAGGAGTAACCCAATGCAATTATGTAAAGACTACTTGGCAATATACTTGTATAATATGGGTAATTAAATAAATGGGTTGCAGGTCCCCGTCAAAGAGACGTTTTTTTTTTCCTCGCTGGCCAAGGTGACGTTGACAAATGAGTTCATCAACAGCAGTAGCAGATCTCTTCTGTGTCCCAGCAGCACCTAAGACAAAGGAGGATGAATTAATATCTTGGTTTTTCGTTTTCTTGCATCAATTTTTTTTATTTTTTATTAATATTTTTCCGTTTTTTTTTTTTTTGGTTTGTTATAAGTGAAAAGCGATTTATTTTTCGCCATTTGGGCCTTGTTGCGGTCGTTTAATAAACAATTTAATAGCGCGCATAAATTTGTTGTAGCCATCATACTTATAATAAACCCATTTGTCTTCAACAAAGGTGAGAGAAGCGGTGAAGGGGAATAAGAGGAGTAGCCAGAAGGGGGTAGAAAGTGAGGGTTATTAAATTATGCGGCTCAAGCGTAAAAATAAACCGTAACAAATGAAAATGTAGGACGCACCTACAGACATCTTAACGAGCCCTAATGAAAGATCCACAGACGTCGTCTCTCTCTTCAATATCTATTTCGCTCTCGCTCTCGCTCTGTTACTTTCTCTTAGAAGTCGGCATCGTCTTCAATTAATCAGAAATATTCGAATAAATCAAGTGCCATAAAGCGGGGGGTTTGACACAGCGTGAGATATACACAAAGATGAATATTTAATTAGGAAGAAATTAAAAATGCAAATAAAGTGGAACTACCATGGCGACGATTCCTATATTCTTTTTTTCTTTTAGTTGTTTTTTTTTTCTTCATTTTTATTATTAATTGATAGAGTCTATAATTAGTGGTCTATAACAAAGGGAAACCAATGCAATACAATTTCCCCCATGTGGCTTTTTCTATTAGCTAATTGGAGATCGAGGCCTTTAGACATTGATTGCGATCTCAGTTGGAATTGCTATGTGGAATGGTAGAAAGAAGAAAGAATACCTAGCCAAGACGCGTGCTCTTTCCTCAGTGTTATGCTTTCAAAGTTTTTCGTTTTCTTATCTGATTTGCCAACAACAACAACAAGAGGCACATGGCCAAGAAGACTTCTTTTTATATGTTACCAATAGCAATCGTAGCGATTCATATCTTGTTGAAGCAACAAGTTTTTGGTTACAAGACATTTTACACTTCCTTCAAATGAAGCCGCTGCTGCTGCTGCTGCACAGTGATTCAAAACAATTTGATTCTTAAATATCAAAATATCTTCTATATTCTACATATATGTACATACTTATCTACAAATAAGATTTTCGATTGGGGGGAGAAAAAAAACATTACAAATCGAATACCAAATGAGGTCACCATAAGTTAAACTGGTCATTTATTTATTTATTTCTAGCGTGAAATGACAAAACAAATTGAATTTAATTGAATATGATTGACGTGCGTTTTGTACTGATATCTCTTTTCAAACGGGCTAAAAGATAATCTCAATTGGTATACACCAACAGTCCCCCTCCCGATCACTCGAACCACCCACCCAAAACCTCCATTTGGGCCTGCTTAGGCAACTATCTACGTATTTATGGGGGTAAACCTTAATCAAAGTCATGTTCTTATCACATTTGTACACAACATTCTTATGCTTTTTAATTAACCTTAACTGGAAACAAAAAGAATAGAAGAATATTGTGACAGAGAGAGACAGGGAGAGACAGGGAGAGATAGAGATAGATAGAGAGAGAGAGAGATAATTTCATTAGTTTGCAATTTTCTGATGTGATTATTTGTCAGACCAAATGGCATCTCAATGTTGACTTTATAGAGAATACAATTTAACAGGAAAGCTAAGTTGCTGACTTCCTGAGAAGTTAGCCAGCCAGTTAGCCATCGAGTCGGACAGATAGCCAAGTCAAGTCCAAAACCCCGCCAACAACTTAATTAAGGCTATCTTGATAGAGAACGGCGAGGATCGATCGAAGGCATCAAGCAATTTGTATTCAGGTATCACACAGCAACAAGTCATTTCACACTTTGATCACGCTGCAGCTGCAGCTGTATGGACAGGACCTGTGCCAATGGTACACCATGCCAACGCATCATTTTGGGTCTTGGCCATAAAAGGATGCCCAACAACCATGGCAACAAGCCCATGCCAAAACCAAAACCAAACCGCGAACCCAAACCCAAACCCAGAAGCCCAAACCCAACATTGGAATGCGTTGTCTTGCATATATTAAGAAACACGAAGTTGCAATTGGAATTGGCTATATGGCCAGTCACAGACATTGACTTGCACCCGCGTTACCGCCACCGCCAAGGCGACCAAAAAAAAAATAACTAAAGTCACTCGAAAGGCCTTCCACCTTCCATCAGTAATTAACTTGTTTCAATAATTACGCATGCGTATTTGCACATGTTCGTTCCGTGGCCATTTCGCCATTCGACCGCCTTGTTACATCCAACTTGCAACAAGATTTTTGCATTGCGTGTGCAGCCTCGTTTTCAAACCAAAAACTTATTTCCAGATTAGGGTATAACCACTAAGGGCCTCCCTTGGAGACAGTTTGTTTAAAAAAGGTCAAAAGGGACCAGGCGTAAGGACATAAGATCAAAAAGCGAATCAGCATATGCTGGAAAAGGAATTCCATCACTTATTTAATACAAGCATTAATTTTGTTTAATTGATCAGGCAACAAAGTACATATGTCTAAGATCGAATTAGAAAAATACTTTAAAATATTATCCAAAGTGCTGCTTCTAACTTGATATAAAAGACCAATTTCAACCTCTTAAAACTGTTACCGGGGAGTACTTAAAATTTAGCTCAGGGCACTTATGCTTTAGCTTTCATTTCCCTTCACATGGACAAACAAATTATAGAAATTAAGATTTATAAATGGGAGTTTTATTGCATTTTTTGGATATGGAATCTTGTAATTTAATGTTGTTTAAAGCTAATATTTAAACCGAATTAAATTGAATTATCTAAAAAAGTTGTCACATGAACAGATCTGAAAAATACTTTCCTGGGGGTGTACGATCAGAAAACCAAAATTTTCGAGGGTTCATTTTTATAGATTTGGAATTTATCAAAATTTTCCAACCACTTCGAAGATTTCCTAGTTGGTAAAATAGAGAGTTGTAACAGGTTAATAAAAAGATATAAAAGTTAAAAATTATATAAAATATTGAGTTTTCGGAGAGAATCAAGAGCCCCAGACTCCCCCCCTCTGATTCCGTCAATGAGATTTCATAATTCATGTTTCCTTAAGATCTAGATATCCCTGAAATCCCTTCGTATTCCTAAACTCCTAAAGAGTATTCAAATGTCGTCCATGCCATGAAAACTATTTCGCAAAATGGAATTCCTTTTTTTTTCATTTTGAGTAGAAATTTATGCAGCAAGCAAAGCTTATTAAGAATGCGTTTGTGGTGCCTTCCTCTGTCTGTACGAGGTGGCAGCAGCACTTAATTATTGATAGCATTACAAGAGTTAGGTTCACTAGGTCACCGATTGTACGTGTCAGTCGATGGTTGAGTTTGAGATCTCCATTATCTTTCACAATTTAAAATTTTTCATTTATTATTCATTCATAGGACAGTTCTGATCTGAGAATCATAAAATGTTCAATAATTTTGTCACACAAAGCATAAAATTATTTTTAATTAACTACTGCGCAGACGATGATTAAAATTGGCTGCTGTCTATATCACTGACAGTGACATCTTCCATGCCGGGTATATTTTTGACAATTTCGTTTAGATCTTTGGCGCTGGCACCGCCATCAGAAGCACCACCTCCCATGGCATCCATTATATCGTCAAATCCATCCATTCCACCCATGCCACCCATGCCTCCCATGCCACCCAGAGCTGCCAGTGCTTCCATGTCTCCCATTCCTCCTCCCATCCCAGCCATTTCATCCATGCCACCGCCAGCTCGAGCCAATTTGGCTAGAAGATCTTCATTTCGAGCATCGGTAATGACCACTTCGGTGGTGCTCAGAAGAGAGGCCACTCCAGCAGCATCCGTAATGGCTGTACGCATCACTTTTGTCGGATCAATGATGCCTTTGTCATAGAGCATTCCATACTCATCCCGGAAAGCATCGTAGCCATAGTCATCTTTGCGATTCATTACCTTGGCCACAACACTGGCAGCATCGACTCCTGCATTACGGGCTATGGTCATGCAAGGCATACGCAGAGCATTGCGAACAATATTAATGCCCTGCTGCAAGTCCTGACTTCCTGGCACGAGGCTCTCCAATTGTGGTATGCAGCGTAGAAAAGCAGTGCCACCTCCGGGAACGATTCCCTCTTCAATGGCCGCTCTAGTGGAATTAAGGGCATCAATTACACGATCCTTTTTCTCACTTACCTCCACCTCGCTTTGGCCACCGATGTGTAGGACAGCCACACCCTTGGTCAAGGCAGAGAGACGTTCACGTAGACGAGCTCGATGCTCGGCTTTTGTACGTTTATCTTGAATCTCATCTTGAATCTGTTGAATACGTCTCTCCAGCATATTAGGCTTTGGTTGTCCCTGCAATAACATAGTGATATCCTTGCTTATGATGGCCTCGCCCACCTGACCCAAATCCTCGATTTTGGCTTCCTCAATTTTGGCATAGTCTATATCATCTCCAAAGACTGTGGCTCCAGTGGCTGCGGCTATATCGAAAATAAGCTGCTTGCGATAATCTCCATAGCTGGGAGCCTTCACAGCGCAAATCTGCAGACCTAGTTTAAGTCTGTTCAATACCAAGGCATTCAAAGCTTCACCGCTAATGTCATCGGCAATGATCACCAATGGGCGACGTTCGCGCAGCGAGTACTCCAGACCTTTGACAATTTTGGAGATCGAAGTAATCTTCTTTAGCGATAACAAAACGTAGGCATTGGCAAACTCGACTTTTGAACCCTTCGGGCTATTGACAAAGAACGGTGATATATAGCCATTGTCGAAACATAGACCCTGAGTGATAAGCAATTCGTCCTTGAGGCGTTTTCCTTCTTTAACTGTAATCGTGCCCTTGCGACCCACACGTTCCGTTGCGTCAGCAATCAAGCGGCCAATCTCAGCATCACCATTCGCCGATATGGTGGCCACTTGTTGAATCTCCTCGCGTGTCTGCACGGGCTGGGACATCTCGATGAGCGACTGCTTTACATTATCCACAGCTAACATTACACCACGCCGAATCTCCACAGGATTAGCGCCACGTGAAATGTAACTGAAACCCTCTTTGGCTATGGAACGAGCCAGCACAGTGGCTGTTGTGGTGCCATCTCCAGCCGACTGATTCGTATTCTCTGCCACATCTTGCACCAGCTTGGCACCCAAATTCATGTGTTGATCCTTCAGAGAAATGGACCTTGCCACAGTATGGCCATCTTTGGTTATCTTTGGCGATGTCCAGGGACGTTCGACAATAACATTACGACCCTTCGGACCCATAGTGACGGCCACAGCATCAGCGAGAATATCGACGCCACGTATCATCAAAGCTCTCACCTCGGGTCCAAAGCGCACCTCCTTTGAATAGGCTCGGCACAAATTACGACCCGTGCACACTGCAGCATCGCGAGCAAAGAATCGAAACATTTTCTAACTATTTTTAAAAAATTGCTTAAATGAAAAATTTTCGGCAGTAAAAATGTTATTCTTGCTTTGGTTCAAAACTAGAGAGTGAGACAATTTCGTTTGCTTCCCACTAGAACTATCCTACCAAGTGACATATATAGGAACACATGATTCTTGGCTTACTTTTTATACAGATATTTTTCTTTTGATATACAACTAATCTAGTTAGAACTATTTAAACTGTGATTTCAAGTCATATTCATGAAAAGAAGGTTGCAAAATTTTACATATGTATACTGTGCCCGCTTTTGAAACATTAAAATTGCGACTATAATTTGAGATTTAAACTATCCTATCTCTCAAGTTAGATCAAACTGCACATGGTGTGCGAATTTTATTATAATCGGTTAAGTGGTTTAGGACTCCATTGAGGACAAACATTGTGACACGAGATTTATATATATTAAGATATTGCAAGGATTGAAAGCCATAATTCTTTGTATGCATCTATTTTGTTTCTACACCAAAAAATATGTATGAATTAAATAATTTAATATTAGAACATTAGTTACGATAAGATATTTTTCATTGCCTCTTACAGGTAGTAGTTAGCAATTTGAAATTCATCTAACTTTTAGCCGATTTTAATGAAAAATAACTTTCATTTTATGGCCATTTTTATTCAGAGAAATATAATATTTTAGAATCAATTAGTGACATTAAACTTAGTCAAGTCCAAGAACCCAAAAATATGTATACCGACAAAATTTTGATCTGCAATTAGCTCTAAATTTAATTTTAAAGTACAAAAGTGTATTGTTGATTTCTAAAATTTTGGATATATGTATGTCTTTATTTTTTGCCGATTCCAAATTTTGGCACTTGCTTATAATATGTAGAAAATGTTTATACATATATTTTTGAACATCCTATTTATAAAAATTTCTAGTTATTTTTATAACAACTTATTAAGGGTTATGAAATGCTAAAACATTGCCCCTTAAAGTATGCAAGTATGCTGGAAATGTGTTTATTGTGTTCACAAAATTTATTAGTGATCGTATTACAGCTTACCAATCTGTTATCGATTAAATTTGCATCGAGAATTATTTCTTATCTTGGGCTGTGCATTGCAGAGTACAAGGTTCATTTTTTAACCATAGATCCGCTTTTATCAATAACTTAACTGATAATTTTTAATAAAAAGACATTAACTTTATGAAATTTTTAACTACATACATATGTACACATATAGATAGGAGATAAAAATAATTGTGCAGAATTATAGTTTTGAACGATAGACCGAAGCAACCTCAATTCTTAAGCAATGCGATATGAATTTTACATCTCATCTGTCTTTTCTACTCTCAAAATAATCTATGTATTTGCAATGAAAAAAAAAAACAAGAACAACAACAACAAAAGGAAAAAATTCGGTTTGATTTACGCATTTTTCCAATTAATTTCATTTCCGTTTGATGATTGAAACGACTTCGAAACCGAAACATATGTTTCAATCTTCAAAAGGTAGCGAAAACATTGAATCAATAATTAAGAAATGTCAAACATAAAACGAATAGACCCGCGCTCATATGATGCGATAAGAATGAGAATAACTAGAAATTGTCCTATCGCAAGTCTCTAACCGAAACCAAAAGAACAAAAAAAAAAACAAAATATTTCAACTTATTTTCCAATGCTCGCGTGACAAATCATAATTGATTGTTTGGTTAATTGAATTGGCGGCTGATAAGGCAAGTCGAGACAGTAGGGCAAGCAAGTAGAGTAGAGTATACTCAAAGTTAGATATTGTTATAGCCAAATTAGATCAAAACTGGAACATGAGTCATGGCCACCCATATAAATCTCAGACGAAAGATACTCACACAAGACACTAATTCGAACACGTTAATAAATTGTAAATGGTTTTTATCACAGCTTTGTGTTTACGTTGAGCCATAAAAATCAACGAAACCGAATCGAACCGAAACACATGTTGAGATAAGCGAAGAATGCCCTCACTTTCGTCCCCACTTTATATCATTCCATTCGATTTACTGGCATTAGTCACTAGGGAATAGGAATAGGAATGGGAATGGAAATGGGAATACGAATGGGAATGAGTATGTAGAACTTCAAATGGAGTTATTCCTGCATAAGGATCGACTGTCATGTCAATTGCTAAAATCAACTCGTCAAACGCATTGACAGAGATCTTAACTTGTCCCTCTCTCTCTTTCTTAGTGATATCAATATGGCCATTGGCCTCATCAAATTGACGCATGATTGGCATTCTGGTTTTGCTCTATACATCACCAACTATATATAGGCCTATGCCAAACAAGTTCTTCACAAAGAACTCCGGATCACAAGGTGTCAGTTGGCCAAACTACTTAGTATGGAGAGTGTGGACATAACAAGTTGACAGTCATTTGAGTAGTGCATATTCAATTAACATTTGATTAAGAGAGTAAAATCAATAATTTGCTTTAACTTTTGTCTCTCATTCCCATATCTATCGATTATTTCAATGAATCATTTGCCGTCGGCATTTGGTCCATTCCGTCTTCAATCGTGCCATTCAATCTAATGAGTGTCTTAACATGGATCTTGCCCATTTGCCCTTGCAATTTGTGTAAATTGTATTGGCGACACCTGTTTCCTTTGCTTCATCTGCACACCTTTTACCTTGCCTTGCCTTGCCTTGGCTTGGGTTGTTGTAACTAACCTCTTTTGCTCGCTCTAGCATTTATGACAAGCTCCGCCCCTGAATTTAGAGCCTTCAGCCAATAGGAGCAGGGCGATTAGGCATTGGATACGTCGCGTGTTTGTATGAGAAGTTTACTCAATGTTATTGCTTCTCTCGTTGTTGTTATTGTTGGTGTTGGTGTTGTTGTCGTCGACAGGCAATTTACATGAAATCAAAATGAAACGAATAACCGTAGACATGGGGGCAAATATAAAAAGAACTTTCAGTTGTGGGTCGACTTAGAAATATACTAAAAATAACTACGTCAGTTAACTAATTGTCTCGAGGTCTTAAGAATAATTAATCAAAACTAAAAAGCAACAAATAAGGACATTAATTTATTATATATTTGTATTATATTAATAAATGGTAAGATCGTAAAAAGTTAAAATCACATTTTGACCTTAGTTGATGGCCATTATTAGACTTAAAATGGCAATTAATTGAAAGCGTGTCTATAAAATTTTGCGTTTTCTATCTTGTAATCTATGTTAACACTGAAAAAATATATTAATGAAAAAATAGTCGAATAAATTAGATAGATTATTTCAACTAAAACAAAGTTAACTAATTGTAAACTAAATTCGATACCATGAATGTTATAGGCTTTCTTAATGTCTTTTCACAAGTTTGAAATAAAACAAACTGTTAAGAACTGTTTCTTCAGAAATAGGTAATGACTTGTCTTTAATAATATATAAATAATTTGTTGTTCAAATCTTTTTAACTATTGACATTAAACAAAAATTATACCAAATAAACACCAATCTAGTTTTACACACAAACTATATGTGTTCTTGATCATCCGAGTCATTATAGCCCGAGTCATTATATGTCCGTCTGTGCGAATTAACTTCAGGGCTCAATTAGAAAGCTACTGGAGTAAAACTTCGTATAAAAGTTTTTGACATGGGATGGGATAAGACTTCCATAACATTTAGCTGACAAGGAAAACTTCGATCTCAGTACAAATATATAAAAAATATTTTGAAAGAAGTCTTAGCGTGAAATTTCTCATAAAATAGAAAAATCTTTAAAATTACAAAAATATTTTTAGGAATAAACTTATTCGAGAAAAATTAACGATTTTAAAATAGCAATCATTAAAACTTTAACATCATCACATCCAAGCTTCTTCATCGTCTTTTTGTTTAAATTTGAACTTTCTATTTTACTCTAAGAATTCAATAATTAATACATGTACAATAAAATAAGAGGCTTTTTAATATGTTTTTGCAATTTAAAATAGGGATCCATATTCTAAAAGTGGTATAATTATTTAATATCAGGTAAAACATAATAAATAATCTTAAACTAGTAAACAAACAAACTTTAAAAAATTGTTAGTGATGAACTGCATAAAATGTAATTTTCTTTCGAATGTCGTTTGAGTGATTTCGAAAATGCCCATATTTCTGTTAGGTTTTTCAAAAATACAATTCGCATATGTTATAAAGGCTTTTGCATTGGTATGTTAGAATAATTCGTTTTCCTAAAGAATGAGTAAAGTTTCTTAATCTCTTCTAATTCAATAAGGACTCTCTTTAAAAACATTTTGGAGCTTTAATAAAAAAATAGAGCAAACTACTTTTAGCTTTCGTTTGATTTGTTTGCCGTAAATGTGGTCATCTCATCTTTTGCCGTTTAAAACAAAAGACAAAAAATATTTTCGCAAACTTTTTTTTCCTGAAAGCTTAAATATTTCAAATTTCAACGCCTCATACAAATAATAAATTTTTGCACATATTTTTATGCAAATATACTTCTTGTTTGTCTTACTTATAGTCACAACAAAACATATGTGCAAAATTATATATTTGTATATATATACTATGAAACTATTGAAATCTGAATTTCACAAGTAGAATACCTTTTCTAGTATTGATCACCTGTCTAGAGTAAATAAAAAACTTTCCAACTTCTGTTGTCAACCAAGTGAGAAATCATATCAGAATAATCTTAGCAAACAATAGAAACTACTTCGCTGTAGTTTCAATTTTAAACAATTAAAGTTTCTTCTTTAACTTTACAAAGAAGCCGATATTCCCCATGTTTAAGTTAGGGTATAGATGTGCCCATCTAAATACAAAACATTGGCAAACCTTCCAGTTCCACTCAACATTTGTTTACTTAAACTTTTACCATTTTGGGGTAAGTGTTAAAGTGGTCGCCTGTCTCGATCTGCCCGGTATCTGTGTGGGTGGAGTCCACAAGCTATGTATGTAAGCTTATGTATACATCATACATACTTACATACAAGCATACATAACTCGTATTTCATTCCGCCATGGTTGAGGTCTTGGTCTTTTCGTTTGGTTATATATATTTTTTATGGTGCCATTGGCAGAGCTGATTCTGATTGTTTTTTAAATTGTTTTTGCACGCGATTCGTGTTTGGCGGCTTTATTGCTGTAATTGCCATGACCAAATTGTTCTGATTGTTGTTGCTGTTGCTTTGGTATTGTAGCATAATTTAATTTGAATGCATATGAGACAGAAAAGTTGGTAATTGAATAAGTTTTTTGTTTTTTTTTTCTACTACTCTTATGGTAAAGTTTGGTTTTTTTTTCGCCGTTTTTTGTAATAAATTTGATTAGCGCACGGGGCGCGAAAATATTTTGCACATACTCGAATTCGCGTGCAAAATTTTTGTGATATGAATGAATGGGTTAAATAATGCAATTTATTTTCTGACATGCTGGCCAAATTGATATGTAAACCTATTGAATTTTTAATACTCTCGAACACTGAAGTGTCTACTCAAAAAAACAAAACAAAAAATTGAAATTGCATTTAAATCAGCCTAAAGGTTTTACTCGTCTTTTTGTTTTTTTGTTTGCCCCCATCTTTATACCCTTGCAAAAAGGGTATATTAATTTTGGTCAGAAGTGTGCAACGCATAGAAGGAAGCATTTCCGACCATATAAAGTATATATATTCTTGATCAGCATGACGAGTCGAGTTCATATAGGCATGTCCGTCCGTCCGTCCGTCCGTCCGTCCGTCCGTCTGTCCGTCTGTCCGTCCGTCTGGATCAACGCAAACTCCTCCTAGACCGTTAGAGCTACAGAGTTGAAATTTTGCATGTAGGCTTGTATATACTGCAGGCGTTGTATATCTCGGATTCAGCCGGATCGGACCACTATATCATATAGCTCCCATACAAACCGCAAAGTCACGAACAGTGACTTTTCTTAATAACTTCGTTATTTTCTGCTATTGTCATGAAATTTAATATTGGTGAGTCAATTACACATATAAACGACTGTGCCAAATTTGATCAAGATCGGGTGACTATATCATATAGCTCCCATAGGAACGATCTTTCGAAAACAGTGACTTTTGTCAATAACTTCGTTACTTTTGACGCGATCGATTTTAAATTAAACATTTGTTAGTTTAATATATCTGTTAATGACTGTGCCGAATTTGATAAAGATCGGGTTACTATATCATATAGCTCCCATAGGAACGATCGGTGGAAAATAGTGACTTTGATCAATATCTTCGTTATTTTCTATGCTAAGATTGTAGGCCGTTCTTTCGCAAACATTAACCTTGTTAGCTTAAACGTTTTTCCATTTTAATGGCTATAGGTAAGGAAAGAGTTACCATAAAAGTTGCAAGGGTATACAAACTTTGACGTGGTCGAAGTTAGCCCCGGCCCTCTGGTTTTTCTTTTTCTTTCCAAAAAATTGAATTTCCATTCACATGCACACTTCTTGCTGTTCGTTTTGTTAATCTTTTTCGTCTTCTTCCTGTTTCGTCGAAATCGAAAACAATTTGCAATAAAATCAGCAATCCTCACGTACCAAAACCAAAGAAAATTGCCTCTAATATGATTAAACTTCATTCATTTTACGCATTATCAGAATAAAAGCCAAAAAAGACACAGACAGAGAGACAAGGAAAAAGGTTCGTTGCTTAAGGTCAGACATTTGATTAGAGTAATTTCTTTTTCTGTTATTGCTAATTCTTTTTTAGTTTAAAAAGCAATTTTTTTTTTTTTTTTTTTGTGGCTGTCATTGAACTTGTGGAAACGGAAACGAAATCAAATTATTGTGATTTAACTGAATGCTGCTAATTGCTAACAGAAATTGAAAGAAAAAAAAAATAATAAGAAAAAGCCACATAGATATTTTTGCCTCATTAATTATTTTGGCTACTTATTAATTAATTTGATTAGTTTGCCGAATTATGAATTAATTTATGGCATCGCCTTGTCCAGATGAATTTCCGCAATAAAGTTGTTGACTCAAGCGAAATAAGCAAAACAAGTTCGTTGCCCAAGTCTTTTGATTTCTCACAATCTACCTTTTAATTATAAGCCATAATCATTTCGATATGTTGGTCATATTAATAGATAGTTTGCATAATTTTGAATAGCATTGTTGTCTTTTTTTTTTTGTTTTTTAGGGTCTTTAGACATCGACACGCCCACTCGTCGATCATTGATCATCATCGCTGATCATGGTCCCCCCGACATGAATATGCATAATTCGTCTCTTAATTGGGAATGTTCACAATATTTTTGGCGGCTGCTTGTTTAGCAAAAGGAAAATATTTTATAGACACCAACTTAAGCTAAGACAAGATCATTACAATGTAAATTTCCGAATGTCTTGTAAATAGCATAAAATTCAATTAATAACCATCCACAGACATAAAGTCGAGTTAACCAGTCTGTCCCAAACGATCTGCCCAAACTGTCAGACAGACTGAAACTCTTTTTTCGTTTCAAATGTCCGAGACGAACAAATGTTTGCACAACATACGATAATGATGACAAGGCAAATTAGCTACTAATTTTCACACACATACTCTTACAGAGATGAGGGTTCCAGGACCTCACACAGCTGACGCTTCGACCACCGGAAGTTGGTTCGGAGTTTCAAACAAACATAAAAATTGCCATAAATCAGCATTTGATTATCCTTTGCCGTTGCCTAATTTGACCTCTGTTCATCGTCATGTGCGTGTTAGTTTGTTTTTAATTTATTAATTATTAGGCGGTTCAACAGTCCTGGAACAGACCCAGGACCAGGTACATCCTCTTTCCGCCTCCGCTTCAGTCTTCTCTCAATGGGCTTCCGCTATTAGCGAAATCTTCTCAACTTTTCAACTCCTTGTGTGAGTGATTATTCCACTTAGTCTCAGCATATCAGTGTTGGCAAGCTGACCATGATGGGGAAAAAAACACTAAAAAAATAGAAATAAAATAAATTAAAACCCACAAGCAAATAATGGCAACTATTTTTAAAAGAAATATTTTTTATATTGTCTTAACTTTATTCCAGATAGCATTATTTCAGCTATGGACATTATAACCTTACTTGTTTCAAATAAATAAAAAAAAATGAAGTAAGTAAGTCGTCTCGCCGACTTAGGTATACCATACACCAGTAAAGCAAATATTTCAACTTTATTAAACAAATGCATTTTCACATGCTTTTTACAACCATATCTTATTGTTAGTATCTCGCTCACTCAATCATACGAGCTCCCTAGCGCCCCCACCAGCCAACGGCCAACTCCGGCCTTATGGAAAAACGTTTATATGCATAACTCGACTGTTTTTTGTCCGATTTTGATCAAATTTGGTATTTTGCTAGATATTAGTATTAAATTTAAGTGTGCCAAATTTGATTGCATAAGGTACGGGAGATATTAAAGTTTTTCAAATTACGGGTGCGGAAAAGGGCGTGACAAAATTTTTATACATACAAAATGTGTGCATTTACTAAGCGAATATACATACCAAATATGGTGTCTTTATCTGGAATAGTTTTTGAGATAAACGCTTTTTTTAAATTGCGGGGGCGGAAAGGGGCGTGGCAAAAATTTGAAATAAACTTGATACCTCTACATACTACACGAGTCTACATACCAAATTTGGTGGCTCTAGCTCTTACAGTCTCCGAGATCTAGGTGTTCATACGGACAGACGGACAGACGGACGGACGGACGGACAGACCGACATGGCTAGATCGACTCGGTTGTTGATCCTGTTCAAGAATATATATACTTTGTGGGGTCGGAGATGCTTCCTTCTTCCTTTTACATACATTTTGGCGACTTTAATATACCATTTCACCCTATGGGTGTATGGTATAATAATTTTTTTTTTAGCGTTTAATATATTTTTAACTTAGAGCCTAACAACAAGTTTGAGATATTTTTCTTAGTCTAGTGCTTAAGCTAAATTCTGGGGATACCGGAGGCGGCCCTAATCACTTATTATTGGGTTGTCAGTCATTTAATAAATAAAACTTATTATGAACACAATTTTTTTTTTAAATTTTGTAGTTACTCTTAAGTTTGTATTCATGTTAACTATCATTAACTAATGAGAGTTGGATAATTATCAAGCTAAGGTAATTAATATTAAAAAAAATTTTGCTTTAGTTTTATAAAACTAAGTTAAAAAACTTAAACAATTAGTTTATTATTGTTAAGGACTTTATTATTCGCCAATTTTAATAATTTAAAAATTCAAGTTAAAATGATTCTTTTAAACTGTATTAAAATGTTCATAACTCAATATTTTTTTGGGCCATTTTTGCTGAAAATATTCATTTCTTTTAAGAGTTGGGTTGAAATTAAAGTATTTCTTTATTTAAAGTTATTTAAAATTGCGTATTTATGCAATACCATTTAAAATGCCAAACTTCGTTTAAACCGAGATGTACATCCTTTTTAAATCGTTCAGAAATCCCGATAATTTTTAAAAAGGACGGATTGAGAAAAAAAATTATCTAAAAAGCAAAGAAAATAGTTTCTAATATCTAATATCTCAGCTGAAAAGATTTACAATAGGTCTAAACTCTCAAATGTATATAGCTAGCTTTAAACTAAATATAATAATCAAGGAAATAAAGCATGGCTTTAAGTTTAAAGATCACTCTGTTTGACTTTTGATTCAAGTCAAATAATCAAGTGAACACTATAACTTTAATGTACCTTGGAGTTACAATGTTGCTGGTGTTTCCAATCCCCTCTACTACAACTACACCCATGTAAACCTAAAATGATTTCAATTTAGCCGTAAAAAAGCTGCAACTCATCATCGTGCACATCATCTCTATTCTGGGCGTTGGCAGACGCAGACTAACTACCCAAAAAGAAAAGGCCAATCGAATGAGCACCTCGGGTGGTCACTGGACGTCACTCAAATTGAAGTCCAACCAAATGAGAATTGGCCGTTTGCTTGGAGAGCAGAGTTACTCTACTCCACTCTACTCTACTCTACATCACATCAGCACCCAAATGTTGTTGGATTTTTAATTAAGCACTGGAAGTTGGAGGTAAACTCCAGATACATACATACATATGTATGTATATGTATACGGATGTAGCCGGAGGCTTTTCGTCAAGTAGCACACACTTGGAGTGGATCTTGGCAGCTTGGTTGGGAACAGGTCTTGTTAGTAATTTTTAATTTGAGCTCTTCTGACAGCTGGCTGTCATATAAATTTAATTGAATTTACATTTTTATTAATTGCCAAAGCAGTTTTGGAGTTGAAGCCATGAATGAGTTGAGTTTGGTGAGATGAGATGAACCTTCTTTCCAAGCTTCTTTCCATCTTGGTGAATGAATTTAATTTGAGATGATTTGTTGATGGTTTCGTTGCAGTGATTTCTTGCTGACTAATTTAATGTGATTTTTAAATTACCCACAGACGCTGAGTGTGTGGCCAATGGGTCCAAGTCTTGTTTGGGGTGAGCGGAAGACGATGAGATTGATTTGGTAGCCCCGAGAGATGAGTAAAACTTTATACGGAATTAATGAGATGACACGCCTCTTGTTGTGAGTCTTAGCTTTCAGAACGGATTGTGTACCTCAGTCGCAGTCTTAGTCATTATGGACTAATCTAATTTGCTAGCACTGCGATGATAATCGAACTTGCAATGTTCCCTTCTTCTTGGACCATCGCATCACATCTCATGAGAGATACTTCTCCAACTGGTTATCCACAATTTTCCTCTCCTGTGTTAACTGTCTGTCCAGTGCTAACGAGGCTCCCCTTTTTATGCAGTTTAATTCGCAAATCAAACAACCGCAGGGTAAAAGGCAGAGCTTGCCAATTCGCGCATAAGTAAATTAAAAATAAATTTATGTTCGGCTAAAGGCGAGAGCAAAAGAGTGGAAAAAGTAAGCAAGAGATGGTAGGGATTCGGAGAGTGTGGGGATGCCATGTGTAAACTGGTTAAGGAGCATGCACATCCTCCAAAGTTCCATCGAATGCAAATCCAATTAAAATTTCCTAACAGAGGCCCATACAACGATGGCGCTAAGCCGTAAAGCGAAGCTGTGCGCTGATTTAAAACACTGCGGGGCGTGCTTATTGATTAAATACAAATTGTATTCATTCATCATCAGATTGGTTGTTGCTGTTCCTGTTATTGCTGTTGCTGGCAATTAAACTTCAATTTATTGTTCTACTTTATGCCAGCCCAATACTGACAAATTGTTAATTGTGTGAAATTCAAAATGCCCACTTTCAAATATACGCGGTACTTATCGATATTAATGCTTGGCTATCGGTTGTTTATTATTCGATTGGAAGTGTTTTTTAAAATGTAAATTTTAATATTTAATTTAATAATTTTTGGAAAATAGAAAAACCATAATTTATGCAGCGACTTTTTGTTTTCAGTTTTATATCATATATATAAATTATATCTATCTATCTTCATATCTTTACATCTTTCTTCAACTTCTCATAAGGAAGCATACATTCATTCTATAGATCTGGACATATTCAATTAAAACAACGGATTTAATTTTGTGATTTTTTAAGGGGAACGCAGAGAAACTTAGAAATGAAAGGCATTTTTTCTCACACAGACTTGTTGGGCGAAATTTAATTTTAATCTGTAGATTTTTCCTGCCATAACAATTAGTAAATACACATTTTGTTTTTAATTGTCCGTTAATTTAGTGCACGTAGTGAATATTTAATTTATTATATTTTTTGTTTATTATTGTTAGTATTTGTTTATTTTCCTTTTTAAATATGTTTACAAACCTAACATAAAACAAAAGTAAGCTAAACTAAATTTTAAATGTATTTCTGGTGGCGCCCTCTTTTTCTTTTAGAGTGACCAGAGCAAAATGCAGAAATGGTGTTCTTAAAAATCATCGATAATTTTGAGTTCGATGGTTTCAAATATCGATGTTTCCTTCGATGGTTTTGCAGCACTAGATTCGTTTTTGTTTTTGTTTGCTTTTGTAACTAGTTGCGCATTCTTTCATTCCGTCGTATAACAAGAATATTTTAATTTGATTATCACCTTTCGTAAAGCTGAATAAAACATTTCCACGGAGATTAAAGAAAACAACAACAAGATAATAATTTTAACACCTGGACGCAACAGATGGCTTGGGGGTGAATCAATGAAGAAGAATAACAAGAATTAGGAAGTGATTCGGAATGGATAACAACGAAGACAGTGAACGTCTTCTTGGACACAGTCAGGATGTGGAGGATGACGATGATCAGCTAGATAGATTTGTGCCCGCCTTTGCTCCACAGTCCATTAATGATGAGGACGATTTTCTCCCTGAATGTCAGGATCAGGATCAGGTGATCCTTATATCCAATGAGCCCACTACGGGGAAGGGCTTTACCTATATTGTGTTCTATTTGCTGGGAATTGGTACAATGACGCCATGGAATTTCTTTGTAACCGCCGAAGATGTAAGTGCAAATGATGATGGGGAGGAGGAGATCAAGAAGGGAACAAGGTCATTCGATATAATAGAATGCAAACATTATAAGCCCGCATCTTTACAAATTTATGTTGAACTTCGAACGCAGTTGCGGAGAAAATAGAACAATTGTTGTTCTTATCTACTTTGGCATTGTTTCGCTTTTGGTTTTATAGTTGTTTTCCTACTACTACTATATACTCTATCGTCTTTAGATTTTCCTTTGTTTGCTTTGACTCACCCCTACCAAACCCAAGCCAAGCCCAAAGTGTTCGTCGTAACCCACTTTTCCTTTCTCCCTTCTTTTGCAGTATTGGAAATATAAATTCCGTAACACAACGAGCAATTCCACAGATCCCGATGATGAGCTAACCCCATTGCAAAAAAGTTTCACCTGTGATCTGGCCCTGGCTGCCACAATATCGGGAACTACATTCCTGATACTCAATGCCATCTATGGTCATCATGTATCGCTGCGGACCAAAATGCTGGGAACCCTTTGGATCATTTGTGTTCTATTTGGTGTGACTACGGGTTTTGTGGAGATCAATACGGATAGCTGGCAGGAGCAGTTCTTTTTAATAACCCTCGGCATTGTGGTTATCCTAAATAGTGAGTAATGGATTTATTCTAGGATAGATCATTTGGTTATTATCCGTGTCTGTTTTCTTTAGTTTCTGCTGCCATCATGTCGGGAGCTCTGTACGGTGTGGCCGGTCTCTTTCCGTCGCAATATATGACCGCTGTGGTCAGTGGACAGGCATTGGGTGGTATTCTAACCGCATTGGCATTCATTTTGGTACTTGCCTTCGATACGGGACCCAAAATAACAGCCTTTGTATTCTTTATCGTTGGCGGTGTTTTGATACTCCTTTGCATTGTTTGCTACCTGGCCATGGCCCGTCAACCGTATTTCAAATATTATCTGGATGGCGGTGACAAATACAAAGTGATTAGTGCGATCCCATCGCATAGTCGCCACGGCGGTGAAGAAGAAACGGGGGGCATGCCACTTGAGCCGATAATGCGGGAAGTGCTTAGCCAGATTTACATTCATGCCGTTTGCCTGGCCCTTCTGTATGTGACGACGTTGTCCGTATATCCGGCAGTCACTGTACTAATGCAATCAGAGTATTCTGATCAACATACTGAATGGACTGGTGAGTCATCATACCCCAAAATTAAATTACACAAACACAAATCGAGTGGAAAAGTACTGCATAAATTAATCAGACAATTAACTTAACTAAAAGTGAATTATTTATACAAAACACTTGCAGTATATATAGGCCCTTAGATGTGACGCATCTTGGTGTAGGGTTTCGGGAGGGTAAAATAAGTTTGAGAAATCAATTGGGGAAAAGATCTCCCTTATGTTCCCCCTCCCATTATCTGCCACTGGCTAGATTTAATTTTGTATTACCGAATTTTATCAAAGTCCCATAAGCACAACAATAAGTGGCTTCCATATGGATAAGCATTGTGTATTTTTTGCAATCTGTTATCGACATATTATATATGTATGTCAATTTTTATTGCTGCTGATAAATAATAACATGAAACGGAAAGCTGTCGTAAACTTTGCATATACAGCAAAAAACAAAGTGCTCGCTTTAGTCTAGTTTTGCCAGTGAGTTTTTTGAACTTAATGTTTGCAATCTCCACTCTTCACTGCAATCTTCAACTCATTCTTTAAATTTTTGTTGTCAACAAAGCAAACTATGCTTATTATATATCAGATTAAAAACGCTCATATACTCTGAGCTATAGTCTTCTGCGTTATATGTTCGAAATGTATCCTGATTCAAAGATCTAATATATAGGAATTGGGTAGGCTCTAAAATCGCGCTTAAATGACAATTAAGAAGGTTTAAATAAAGCTTAAATTTCAAAAATAAATACATTGTACATTGCCTTACTTGGAAATCATCAATTGGTAATTCTATTGAGATAATGTTCTGTAAATTTCATGGGCGTATCTCTAATGGTTTTTTTTAAGCCCCAAAATTCGGACCCGGCAAAAAAACAGACACATTTTCAAAACTTGTAAAATGGATTGTAAGCCGTTGGACTCTAAGAAAAAGTTTTAGGTCTAGTACTAAAGATAAAATAAACTGCATACCACAAATTGTCAATTTGGCCGTAGGGTCCAATTTGGCGTCACTTTCCGCCACTAACTCACTCACACTCACGAAATTTACAGAACATCATCTCAATAGATTGACCAATTGAACGCTATAAATTAACACGTCAAAACTTTTTACTTACATTAAATAACAATCGAATGAAATCAGAATTTAAGGTACAAAAAAAAATATCTCAAATTTTTTGCCGCCACTGTATATCCCATTCTGTCTTAATACCTTAATATACTTTGTTTCAAGACTTTCAACACAAAACATGGGGAAATGGTCTTAAAATTAGCGTTGAATCTTACATCGGAAACTATGAGCAAGGCATTTACAGTTGAATTTGTTCCTAAGGGACTAGGAAAAAAGCTAGGAAACAAGATTTAAGATGAGATAGTGGTCTTATTTCAAGGAAATGTTTAACTTTTATTAAAACCATAGGAAAAAGTTCATAAAGACACTCAAAAGTGTTGTTTTGTTTTTTCCTAAAAAATAAAGACTAATCGATAGCGAATCATAAGGTTTTATATCTTATTAAATGGAAGAAGATTCCTAAACAAATTCGTTTTAAACAGCTTTTTCGACATACAAGAATTTGTCTGAAACGTATTTATCGTGAATTTTGAGTCTTAATTGTTCATGATTTTATATTTTTTCAATTAGCTAGAAGAGCTAGTTATAAAATCTGAGGGAATGGTACGTTCTTTTGTGACTTGTCAGAAGCTCTTGGAGTTTATTTGGAAAGATTTTATGCATATCGTATATGATCCAGACTGATTCAGTCTGATTACAAATTTTATCATACTTATGGCGAACGATTTTTCCGTTGAAACATTCCCTTGATAAGGACTATTTGAAAAGCAAGCTAAAACCCGAAAGAAGTTACCTTCCAAAGGGAGAAAATTTTTAAATAATATGACTTAAAATAGCCATAAGAGACGTTCATCGTAATAAATATTTAGATAGATAATTGATAAAAATTACCAATTATATACTATCCTCTTCAAGGTATAAAACGTGAGACAATCAGTTAACAGTATATGAAGCTATGAGCAAAAAAATCCACAAAAATTACTAATTTACTGAAATTTTAGGATTTATTTATTATTTCTGAATAATATTATTGAAAGTTTCTTAATTAATATCAAATTCACTTATAGAAAATATCAACTTTGAAATAACCTTTACTAATAACTAATAATTTAATATTATTTCTATATTTTCAGATGTCTACTATTTGCCGGTTGTGAACTATTTGTTTTTCAATTGTGGAGATTATTTTGGACGTCTCTTGGCTGGTTGGTTTGAACGTCCTGTCAATGCGGAAACGTCCTTATTGATAACGATAGCGCGAATTTTTTTCGTCCCATGTTTTCTATTCTCGAACACCAATGAACATCATTTTATGCCAACATTAATAAAGCATGATTCCACATTTATTACCATGATGATTCTGTTTGCCCTCTCCAATGGTTATATAACCAATATTTTGCTCATTATGGCTCCCAGGTTTGATAATTGCGATATATACTTAGATATATCGATAAGTTTAATTATATTTTGTCTATTCTTTTGCTTGCAGAAGTGTCAAACAGCACGAAAAGGAACTTGCCTCATCCATAATGGCTGCTGCTTTAAGTGTGGGCATGGCATTTGGCTCATTACTTAGTTTGGCCTTTGTCCAAATGTTGTGACCCCTCCACAATAGATTAAGTGCAATTTTAATAGGTGCCTTATAGTGAATTTTTTCTATTTTACGTTTTTATTTAACCTTTCCCTTGTATGTATATATGTATGTATGTATTTAATTGTGTTGTAAAATAACTTTTACTTTTTTTGTAAACTAACCTCTCCAAAATGGCCACTAATCAAAATAAGAAGAGACTCAATTTTCATCATATCAAGATCAAAAGTCTATTTGTGTGTCGTTACTTTAAACACTTCAATAGATCGATCAATTTTTCAATGCGTTCTTGTGCGAAATTTTAATCCATTTGCATTTTTCTACCCTTGCAAAGATATCAAAAGAAAACCAAAAAAACAATCATATAACACTGGTTTACAAAATTCATTGATTTTCAATGTTAAAAAATAACAAAAAATGTTAAAAAATGGCTTTGAACTTGATAGTAGTAAATTCGTTTCAATTGATGCATTGATGCAATTGATGCGTAAATGTTGCTACACCAATACAGTTTACAAGAAATTTTAAAAATATTTGATTGATGTGTCTAAAAACATGAATATTTTGAATATCATTATCTTGGTCCTCATTTAAATACTAAAAAACAACAGATTGCAAAACTTTACATTTTCAAAGTTAATTTTTGATGTAAACTAGTTAATCTTTTAAACGATTTTAACCAAAAAAATAACTAAAATTTTGCTATCTGTGAGCTGTGACTGTGATTTTTTTTACTGGCACCTTTTTTATTTATGTATATATCAAGCACCAAAAGCAGGTCAGATGGGCGTATGTATATAAACGACCCAAATACACAATTTTCGTTAAGAAATTATTCAAGATGATGATAATATTTGAAATTAACATTTCGTACATCCCTAGATATTCTTTTGGAGGCAAAACACATTTTTTTTTCTAGATTCATGTAAATATTTAGGCATATTTTGAAAATTCGATTTATTCGATTGCTTCAAAAATTATGCGCTTTATGTTATTTTTGCAAGGGTAGCAAAGAAGTACGGCGTTGCCGTATTTATTTTAGAAATCTGTTTATATAAACTACTTTTAACTAATTGCTAGCAAGAACGTGTTGAAATTTTAGCCACAAATGTTGTATAATTTCATGTGTGTAAGAAGTAAGTCTATAGCTTTCGCAACCTCAATTCAGACTAGTCATAAATGGGCTGATTTGTGGTTGAATAACGAATAACGAAATTTTTATTTAAATAAGCTTTAATTTTTCCACAAATGTATTTTTCAATTTTTGTTGAAGATACGTTTGTTTTATATTTTTTTCTGCTAGAATAAGTTTTAAATAATTTGTTTTTGGCAATAAAAAATAAGAACTAAATTTACGCTCATGGTTGAACATTTATTTTATTTTATTTGATTTCTGTAATTCTTTGTTAGTGTTTTGTTTTTTTTCTGCAGATCACAACAACAATGTGGATTAAGTTAAATTTGTATGTTTAAGATTTTACTCTTTGTGTGTTTTTGGTTTTGTTTATCTAATGAACTCCATTGCACATGTTTTGACCTGAACTGATCTCTCTCGCTCTCTTGCAAATTAAATTTTGTTTTCAACTTTTCCAAGATATAGCAAGAATTGTTTTTTCCATATTGCATTTTCATCGGTCAAGTGTTTTCTTTTTTGTTAGTAATATTATTTTAGCTCACATCGAGAGTTTTGTTTCAGTTAAATGGCAAACAAATTTTGCAACAATGGAATTTGGTACAATAAAATATCAATTTATCAATTGTTTGTTTTTTTACTATTATGTTTTTTTTTCTCATATAGTATATGTATTAATGTAACACTAGGGTTCGGCCTAAACATTTATTTAGCTACTTTTTTATATTTTGTTTTAGGCAACAACAAATTCGTTAGTCGCTCTCTTCGCTCCATCCATTTTTTGCTACTCTCTTCCTTTAACTCTCTATCAATCGCTATCTTTAAATACTTTTCGAAAAATTTGCAAAACTTGTTGCATTTCTTTAACATTCTCATCCTTTTTATTTTATTGTGTTTTGGTGTTTAACACCGTTTTTGCTTTTCAATTACATTTTCGTATATGGGTTTCTTTATTTATTTTTTTTGTGTATTGAATTATATGTATATTTAACTTAGTTTTAAACACACAGAATGTTTTGCTTTTAGTTTTATTTTTTTTTTTGTATTTAAACAACAAACATTGATTAAAGCCTTGGTTCATTAAAGAGTGTGATGGGAAGGGAATGCGGGGATTGGCATGCAGGTGGGAAAGTATATAGCTATATAGAAGCAACTACATACATACAGACAACAACAACAACGACAGCACACAGATTTAGTTTAGTTTAATGTTTTACACATACAACAACACCAAAAATCTATTTTTTTCATACTATTATTATTAGTTTGTTTGTGGATCAAGATGATGGTTTTTTTTTTGAGTGGTGGGTGGGTCGAATATTAAAATTGGAGCCAATTTGTATGCCTACATGAGAGATATTGATCATATGTATATATCAGCTGATATATACCTATGCATATATATGTTTAGACATAGAAAGATAGACGATAGACAACCAACATCGATATCGAATTCAAAAACAACACACACAAATTGTAAATATATATGTCATTTTACTATATACTTGCATATTAGCTATGGTTTATTCCAATTTTGTTTATTGCTTTGCTTTTTCTTTTTGTTTTTTGCTACTATTATTTAGTTAAGTTAACTAGCAAAATACACAGAGAAATATACACACAGACACACATTCAAAATTCAATTACAACATCAATATTAAATTTGGATTTACGTTATCAAGTTTAGTGGGGGGAGAGGGGAGGTAAACGATTTTGAAAATATTTCATCTAGCATTTTGGGGCTTGATTTTCGGTTTCGTTTCTTTTGTTAGAGCGGAAGAAAGTTATTCCGAGTAAGTTAGAGGGGGTGGTGGGAAAGGGGTAAAAATTACAACATCTAAGGTGGTTCTGCCGTCCAGTGAAATGTTCTTTCGACTTTCATATGTACTTTTGATTTTCATTTTACGTTTTTTTCATTTTTTTTTTGGTTTTTTGTTATGTTTTGTTTTAGTTGTTTTTTGTTAATTTTTCTCATTTTGGTTTTAATATGTATTGTTTTGAAATTTTGGATTTTGTTTACAAGGCAGCTTGGGTTCGTTTTCATTCTTTATTTAGTTTTGAGTTTCCTAAAAACAAAAAAAATAAATCAAAAGAAAGTTTTTTAATGACGGTGCCTGGTGAAGTGTTACAACAAAAGATTCCGTTCCTATATATAGTGTATATATATATAAGTTGTTTTTTTTTTTTAAATATTGTTAAAAGTTTTAAATAATTTTATTGTTTGATTGTCGCTTTGTGGCTTCAAATGTATGCCACAGTTTGAGAGTCACTGCATTGCTACAGTGAGTCAGGCCAATTTTTGGTATTTGGTGTTGTAGTAGGTTGTGCGTCTTCTGTGTGTGTGTGTGTGTGTTTTCTTTTTTTGAGCGCGTGTGTGCGTGTAGTAGAGGTGGAGGAAATTACATAGGAGAGGGTACAGGCGGAGGGCAGTGGAAAACAATTTGACAGTAAATGTACTTTTATTAGAGCATTTAGTTTAATAACTAAACTAGAACTAAAACTAAAACAATGAAAAACAATAATTAACATAAATAAATAGTTAACCAACTAATAAAAATTGACTAAATGTTGGTTCTCATTTGCTTCACTTTGAGATTCCATTACACAAAGTTTTCTATTCAGTTTTGTGCATTTTTACCATTTAAAAAAGAAAACTAATCATACATATATAAATTATATAGTTAGCTGATTTAGCGAGCATTTTGACAAGGTCAACTTATTGTGTGGGATATAAAATGCAATGCCTTAAAGGTTCGATCACTCTTTTGTAGAGGTTTTCCAAGGGCAACTGACAAAGCGCAAGAAAATCGTTATAATATATTATTACAAATAAAAATTTTACATAATTAAACCTCTGCTATTGATAACTTCAAGTGTATTACTAATTTCTCATTAGCAAGTGACTCTGTCTTCCTTCTTTTTTTGTTTTGATATTAAGTTACTTTCATTTCATTTTCACTGATGGAAGGATTTTTTTGGCCTCCCGTATCGTATCTCTGTCTGTTTGTTCTTTCTTTTATAAATTATAAATAAATTGCATTTTTAGAGTATAGAACTTGTTTTGTTTTGTTCTTGGTCTATAGTTTTAGCTGAATTGCACTTTGGCGAGTGGCCACTAACTTTAGAGTGCAATATGGGATCGGTTTTTTGGATACACTATGTGATCTTGAAGTCAAAAGTGTGTTCTGTCGCCTTATTTTGGTTGTCTCCATATTTTCTCACAGTGTGCATTGCAGAATATTTAAAAAAAAAAAAAGTTGCTTAATTTGCTAGCTACTTTTATATAATCATTTAAGAAAACTAAAATTAAGAAGTCTCTAACATCTGTTCCACCTTTAAAGAAACAAATACGCAAAAAAAGTAAATTAGATACCAATGACAATAATGTAATATAGAACTGTGATAAATTGTATATAAATACAACCAAATCTAAGCTTATCACTAAATTTCCACTGCTTAGATCACACAAAAAAACTTAATTATTTTAAAAAACACAAAAAAAACGGACCTCATGTTGCAGTCTGAAGTAATTAGTTACTCGCCTAATTACTATAAACCAAAAACAAAGTCTATTCTCCAGAGATGCTACAAATAATAAAACTAAAGACAGACTTGCTTAGCACACATTAGTATTAAACTCTAAGTCATTCGGTGCAATTGTGAAATCCTTCTCATATTTTTTACTAAAGTCTTCTCTACTGCTTCTTTGTTCACAGTCCTAAAAACGGCTAACAAAGAGTAAACGAACTCTTCGGCAATGGCTTAAACACATTTGAGTTGACTTCCAGCCGGCAAAGTAAAGTAAATTACTATATAACAGATATACATATATATATAATTTAAAATATCAATATACATATTACGTACATACATCATAGATAGATATAAAAAAAAGTAATACACACAACCACATTTAGCATTAGAAATTGGAGTAGACTCTCTCTCCCATTATTAGCATCGCTTAGTTCGTATATATTTATATATAGAGTTAAATAAATATTAATCGCTTGACTTAAATAGACACTCAGAGTTTCAGAGAAGTATCATTGTAGGAAGAAACCGTTACGGTTTGGACAAAGATTTTGGTAACTATATAAACCCATGCAGACGAGAAAAAAACAAATTATAGTTAAAAGCATCAGCAAATCAATTAGGTTCTTAAAACAAATATAAAGATCCAAGCGAGACTAAATTGACCTCTTTGAAATTTTGTGCAGATTGTGCGTTAAATTATATAAAACTTATATTTATATATTTTTTAAATAATCACATATAATCAATCAGTCAAACAGAATTTAACACTATTTTTGTTTTAAAACTTAAAAATAGAGAATTTTCCATCATAAAAATGTTTTTGAACTTTTCCTTAAATCGGACAAGTAGAACAAAAATTTGTTTAAAACAAAAGTTAAGTGATTCAATGAAAATTTTTTGAATCAATAGTCAAACTTATCTGCAAAGGGTTTATATATAATTCGGCATTCCGAAATAATCTTTTGGTATGTTTTTTGCGTTTGTTTTTTTTTTTCTAGATGTTTTTTGTTTTTGTTTTGTTCATACACCGACAGTTAGAGTTACACTAGATATACAATTATATAGAGTACAACTAGTTTGTTCAGTTAAAGTAGAAAAATGTGATTCCTGTTACAGTTAGGTTTCTGGTTTTTTGTTTTTGTTTAACTAGTCAAGGTTCAGAGTTGATTTAAAACTGCTGCACCACTTAAGAGCTACGAAGACTTTTTTCATTTCATATTTTTTTTTGTTTATGTTTTTCCCTTTTTGTTTTTTTTTTAACACAACTATCGCAAATACTGAAAACCGAAGAACAACATCTAATTCTAAGTGGGGGAGAAGGTGAAGTGAACTTTGGAGTTTACTAGGGGTAATGTGGGGTGGGGTGGGGTTTGGTTTGAGGTTGAGAAAGATAGACAATTTACGTCTTCATTTCGTTAACAATACTGTTGTGAGATTTGGCGGGTGAAATGCCTAAATCACCACCAACAGCTCCACCGCCACCGCCACCATCCAAATTAAGTGTGAGATTATTGCCCGATGTAGTGGTGCCAGACCCCATTGCTGCTCCAGATGAGCAGCCATGATGATGTGTTCCATGGAAGAGCACCAGGAAGCCATTATTCGAAACACAGCTGCGAGATTCGGCATCTTTGTCGAGTATTTGACGGGCCTGTTTAAATTTAGATGCTGATTAATGATTCTAATCGAATTGTTTTTTGAGTTTTCTACTTACCTTGGCCCGATGATCGGCCAAGGCATTGCGCACAAAGTCGTGTTGCTTTTGCAATTCATCTGTTCGCTTATCGAAAGTCTGCTTCAGTCGAACACGTTCCGCCACTCCACGCTCAACCACGGAGCTGGCTACTTCACGTTTCATTCTAAAACGAGCTTGGGTTAAAGAGATTTAAGAGCTAATTGCAACTCTAGTCCTTACCTGACTAATTCATCGCGATCTCTGTGCACTGTGGCCAAGTTCTTGACCTCACTTCGTCGCGCTTCCTGCAGCTGATGCATTACCTCGCCTGTGACTTTGTCTAGCGAGGCTTTTAGCTGTTTCGTCTGACCGGATTGTGAGGTTTTTAGAACTTTCTCGGCTGCCGCATAGATGGCCTCGTGATATTTCTCTTGGAGTTCACGATATTGAGCTGTATATTCTCTACAAGCGCTACGCAGACGTGACTCTCGAGTACTTTCCAAATTGCTGCTGGTGGCCATTTCATCGCCCAGTTCTGTGCCACCGGCACTTTCTTCACTGCTATCGCCTAGATCCAGGGGACAGGGTGGCACTTCTATGCCCGGTTCGCTGTTCGGAGAGAGACAATTACTAATTTCAATGGCGTCATCTGGCAGTGCCATGCCCACTCTTTAAATATCCGCCCCGAACACTTACAGACTCTTGTTGCTGAGACGTTTCACCAGTTTATTAGTTATAGTAAACTTTGGCTTCTTGCCCCCATCCAGTGGACTCAATTTCTGTCCCGCAATTTTGATTTTCTCCTTGTCGTGTTTCTTGCGCAACGATTCAAGTTTTTTCTCCATCTCGAGACGTTTCTCACGCACCGTTTTGTGTTCGAGCAGCTTTTCCAGTGGTTCAGCCACCACCAAATCCACATCGAACTGTGAGGATTCCACCTGACGTATGGAAGTGCTCACAGATTGATCGAGAGAATGCTGATGCTGAATACTGGGTACCACTTGAGAAATACTATCCTCAGCGGTGCGGCCACTGCCATCGGGACGATCCATTGGCACCTCAACACTGAGAGCAGCCGCTGCCGATATGCTGGCTCTGTGTTTTGGTGATGTGGCTAACGATTCGATGGGGCGTAGCTCTTTCTTCTGGCCACCTACTTGGACGAAAACGACTGGAGGATCAGAGAGAGATTCGAACAGAAACGTTGGGGGGCAGTTGGGGGCAAGGAGGTAGGTTAAGAAAGGAAGTTTTGTGCAGTTTTGTGTGTCCGTCAACCGTTTTGTGTGGTGGTGGTGGTAATATGTGGTGGTGTGGTTGAGTATGGTGCGTTTATAGTTTGTTTTTTGTGTTTTTAACCAAATCCAAAATCCAAAAGTTTTAACCGAAAGTTACAAAAAGAAAAGTAGAAAGAAAAGAAATTAAATTAAAATTAACAACTCCAAATGCTACAAAAAAAAGAACGGTGGGTTTTCTTTTATGGGTCCTTAGATGGTGCTACAATTTGCGACCTACTAACACATCTACTCACATGACTTGGATAATTCCTCTTCCTGATTGGATATAGCATCCGTCTCATCTGTCAACACGGACAGCTGAATGTCTCGCTTCTCCAATTCACTTTGATATTTGATGGGATTGGCCAGAGCTTCAGCGAAATTCGATAGATCATCGGGCACATAGTCCTTGACAACCACACAAAGGAATAGCGATGCCAGGGCAATGGGTTGACCCACTTCGGAGCGCAGATTCACATGCCTGTAGCCGGGACAAAGACCAATTACGGGCAGCACACGATGTCCTATCAATTTGCCACCTTCCTCATAGGCTGCAATACGTATGCTAGCCAATTCGGGCAGCACGACTTTCTTAAAGACAAATGGTTCCTCATCGTACACAGGATTCATGCCATTATCTCGTACTGTCTTGGTGCGAAACTTTTTGCGTACTGTATCCGCCGGCAGGCCATACATATCCACTTCCACAAATGTATTCACACGCTTGTCCGTTAGAAATTGTCCCGAAAGTACGGTAATGCACACAGTTCCAGCTATAATGCCATCCACAGTGCTCTCGGCAAATGGATCTAATCTACGATCCGAACGACGCATAAACTCCGGTTTAAGTAAATAACCCGAACGTGCATTATAGTCGAAAATACCCAAATTAAGTTGCATAGCCAGATCCAAAGTTTGGAAATTCAAAGCCACCAATTGACAGCCGGCATTCCAGAAAAGTTGTGGCATAAAATTGGAGCTATCGAAGCGTGTGCCCGCCGGATAAACTCGCGACAATTGATGTTTATTATAGTTGACAAACTCAATGGGCCGTTCCTTAAGCAGAGTGGTGGCCTGTTTCTCATCAAACGATGACATCTCATAGCAGCGATTCTTTTCTGTATGGAAAATATATATAACAATATAAATATATCACTTTTAAAGGGTGTGTTTGGATGGACTTACTCTCGGCATTCTCAAAGGAGCTAAAATGTATGGGCTGAACATAGTTCACAAGCGCTGAAATCTCGGCACCGGCTTCTGTCTCCTTTTGTGCCTTCTCCGGCGGTGGTTCATTTCCACTTGGAGGATTTGGTGTGGTATTGGGCAGGGATTCATCATCTGAGGAGCTATCCGAGTCGGAGGAGCCAGTGCTATCCTTGGAGCTTTGTCGGATTTGCTAGAAGAAAACAGCAAAAAAAAAAAAGAAAAGGGAAACGCAATGCTATTAAATTGCAATGGTGTAATATGAAACCCCCATTATATTATATTGTAGTTGTTATCGCCATCGTCGTCGTCGCCGTCACCATGTCGTTGTTCGTTGTCGGTCCTTTTGGTTTGGATGTCCATGGTAGATAAAGCAAGCTTGAAAATGGCGCAGATTGTATTTCCTTTGGCCACAATGGAGTGCAAGCTATTGTTGGCTTGCATTGCATAAACTTTACGACACAAGACCCGTACCCATACCCGGACATGGACCCTTACCGGCAGGAGGGGAAAGACAATCACGTCACTTCGTCAAATCGATTTATAAAAGCCTTACAAGACTGTAATTCCAACAGAGTACAAAGATGATGTCCTTGTTGTAAGAAAGACTTCAATATAATATCCGTTCGACCATGTTCATGTTCCCATGTGGCTAATGAGCCCCTAAAATGCATTGTAAATGGCCCTAATATGTGTGTGTGTGCCTCTGTGTTTGTTTGTGTGTGTGTGTGTGTCGATGGAGGCTCTCTGGGTGCTATGTTTGGGGGCGTTTAAGACCCAAGAGTTGCGTCCCATTGCCATCAACGTTGATTTGCAAATTGCCAGCTCTTTTGCTTTGGCTAACCCGCCGGAGCTTGGCATCTATTATGCAATATGCATTTAGCCAGCCAGTGTGCATTTTGTGGATATTATTATAAATTATAATAATGATGCTCTTTAATAGCCAAACAAAAACGAGAACAAAAAATCCATGTATAATGGCGGCTGAAAACTTTGCAATCAAATTAAAATGCATAATGCTTGTTAAGCTATGCAATTTAACATTTTGTGCAATTAGTCTAATGTTTTGTACTACTTTTAAATAAATTATTTCAGCACTAACTGTAATTAAAACGAGTGAATATATAATAAAATTTTATATTTATTGGTTATCGAGATAAAGAAAAAAATTAATTATCTTTCAATTAAACCAAATATAAATATCAAATAAAATTATTTTGGCTTTATAATAGAATACAAATTTTTGTTTTTTGTTGGAAGACTTACTTTGGTTAGAAATAGATTATTTAATTGTTAATTGTTAATGTTGTTGACGCAAAAACATTTTTTTTATTGGCAATTTGAACTGTTGGCAATCATTTTAATGTCTTCTTTTTTTTTACGATGTACTGAAAACAAAATGATGGCATCTCAATTGCCAATATGATACTGTTATTGATGCAAGGATATGCGGGAATGAAGAGTATTTTTTGTTTATAATAAACTTTGTTAAACTCTTATCGATTGTGGTATCAAGTTTATGATGATGTTGAAGTGTGCAGTGCAAGAGCTCACAAGAGGTTTAAATAGTTTTAAATTGGATCGTGATAAACAAATGATGAATAACCCTTCAAAAATAACAACAATGTTTTTGTTTGGACCATAGCCAATTGTTTAAATATATATAAAAGTAAATCCCACAGTGTATCCTAACACTATTAAACCATTCTCTCATTGTATTCTTTCACTTATCTACATTTATAGGCAACATAGAAACATGTAACCTAGATATATAATATACATTTTGAACTATAATAACAAATATTTTGTTGGCCACATATTAAATATTAATATAATTACTTTGTGGATCATTATCTACCCTGCACTGCAGAGTTATAGATCTGCATAATAGAACTCGTTTTAGCGAACACCTAATAAAGTTTAGTTTGAAAACCATTGAACATATTTAAGGCCTTTTCCCCAGAAAATTTATAGGAATGAAGAATTCTTTCTCAACGCCAATGCTCAATAAGTTTTAGCTATATACGAGTAAATTTTCAAGTACTGCAGTAACTACAAAAATCAAAAAGGTTTTCCTGCGTCTTTTCGAATAATTCGACTAATTTCCAGTTTTAGAGTATAATAAGTTTAATGGAATAAAAAATAGGAGCAACTATCTAATTTGGTTATCTTAAAACTTAAATTTTTAAGTACATCTGTTGAAATATTTAACAAGCTGAAAATTTACATACGAGTAAAGCATTAAATAACAACAAAGAAGCTAAATTGTTAGTACCTTTTTAGGGTGAGCCATTATAAAATCTTAATTCCTTCAGAAGTTTCATTAAATTAGTTCTGTGGTTTAAATATTTTTGTATTATATTTGTTTTTTTTCTTCTACATTATGCGAAATTTATCATTAAGACTACATACTTTAATAAAAAGTCTGCTTTAATTCGGCTGTGATATTTCCCAATAAAGTAGTCTTTTCGCAGCTTTACGTTATAGTAATCCGATCTGACGAGTTGTGAAAATTGATTTTAATGAGACAATACATCAATCAAAAGTTTTAGTTTAGTGGTTTTTTATTTGGGGGCTTTATCTTCTCACGCTTATCAAGACTAAAAATAGTTTGTTCGGTGGGGTCATGTCAACTCTGCGATATAATGTCAATATGTCTTACTCGTTTATCCATAAAGTATAGATATACTTCTTAATGGAAAAACGTCAAAGTTTGTCTTAATCAATTAACAAGTATGCCAGTAAATTTTAAAAAGAGTTGAACTATTTGCCAGGTCATTTAATATCTAAAATTCGCTACAAAAATTGCTGTATAGAAGACAAATCAATAGCTTTAAATATGAAGTATAAGTTTGCAGTGACCGAGATAAGTGGACTTATGTACGAATGGATAATTATGTATAAATTTAGTCACTAAACACTTTTCTCTCATTTATTTTTCCAAAACAATTAGCTAGAGAAATTTCGTTTCATTTCTAGTCAACTGTAACCAATATTGAAAATATTCTTTGTTCTCTACTTTGCCTAATCTCTAACAAACACTGTGATTAAAATTCCAATAAAAAGCGTGAAAAATTATGAAAAATGTGGCATACAAATTATGTTAATATGGCTCATTTTAATATCTCTTATTAATATCATTTGGTTAGGTTAAAGGTTAGAAAAGTTTAAAAATAGCTAAATGGCTTTAACAAATTTAATTGATATATGACTGTGAAGAACACGGAAAATGCCGGTTAAGAAATGTAGGAAGAAATGAGTTTGCTTATCAAATCCTTTTGATGTCATATTTTTACGCTGTCAACTAACTTAAAGGGTAATCCTTTCAATTGTCATCGACTGCAGTTCATGGACTGACTATCTTTGACTTGTACGAATCATTCAACATCAGGCATTCCCTTTGGTTGTTTCCTTCTCTGTCTCTCTCTCTCTCTGTTGGTTTTCTGGCTTTCCGTTCTGGCCATCATGATTATTGCGTATGCAAACAGACAACGTAAACAACAAAGAAACAGAAACGCGATGACAATCATCATCAAGAACAAAAACAGAGCTACAAATCAACAGAGTCAGGCACCGCGTCATGTGTGTGTGAGTGGGTGTGAGTGGGTTGTGTGGTTATTTGTGTCATTAAATGCAATTACAGGCACGACATGGACACACCCTTGTGCCCTCGTGTGTTACCCTTTTTGTCTGGTCCCATCCCATCCCAATCCCATTCAATACACTCACTTGCAACGGTGGGGCATGACCCGTTCCAGAACCACTCACAATGTCACCATTGGCAGTGCTTGTGCGTACACCGCCTGCTCCAACTGGGCCATCTTCATGGGATGCTGCTGCTACTTGTTGCGCTGCCGCTTTCGCTGCTGCATCCACTAAAATGCACGGAATGAATTTATATTCGTATTATTTATTTTTATTCGCCAAATTAAGTTATATATGCGGAAAAATAAAATAAATATTTTGCCTTAATGGAATGTAATAAATTTTATATGTTGTATATATAGAATTAATCATATTATATTGTCTCCTGCTTCTGGGGACACATTCGCATGCAATTACTGAGCTGGGATCCTTATTCAAAGGAGTAGGAGTTGCAGCCCAGGGGCAAAAGTCATTTGCATTTATAAATTGGCTTTTTGCAATTCATGAGCTAAATGTCAACTGTTTGGGCTGGGGCGAGTGGGCGAAGATCCTGGGATTGCACTGGCAAAATGGCGACAAATGTCAGGCCCGTGGGTAAATTGTGCAGTTGTGCATGCAAATGGTTCCTACAGGACACACAACATTCTACCAAGTACCAAGTGTACCAAGTGGCCAGGCGTCAGTCAGCAGCAAAGCAGGCAACTAAATAAATTTATATGCAAAAATTCTAATAAAACTTTACCCACTCGTTCTTTTTTATATGTGGCAGGACATGTAGGGAATAGGTTGAGAAAAAGTATCTCAAAACACAGATGCCCTTGCCATACATACATACATAATATATAAAGGCAATTAACTCAATGTGATGAAATATTCGCCAAAAGTAAGTTGAAGTAAAGTAAAACTATAAGAAAAGGGGCAATAAAAATACATATAAGGAATCTAGTCAATTTCTTGTAGTTGATAAAATCGAAAAAACAATAGCATTAAATTAAAAAATTTATTTAAAAATTTTATGCCTATGTTTTATTTTCAGATGAAAACAATGCTTACATATTTTAAAGCTACTATATATCTACATTTGAATAATTAACAAATGATACGGGTCCAGTAAATTTGAGGGGGTCCCTTAATTCAGAGCATGAAGGTGCAAAATTATACGTTGTTTATTCATTTGCCAAAGGACACTTTGACCATAAAAGAAAAAACTGATAAAAATCTCATTCGCTAAGTTTTACCCCAATTTGGTGTAATAATAATAAAATACCAAACATGTAACGTAGCAAAAAAAATACCTAGATCTCTAATGAAAACTCTAATGAAATTGTATTTTAGATTGTTATAATTAATCAGAAGCAAAAAAAAAGGAAATTGAAAATAAATTGATATTGGAATCTTTTTCGGCGAGGCAAAATATGCCAAGTATCAGCAAAGTATTCCAAAAAATTTTAATTTTAATAATTTCTTAATTAGTAATTTCTTTAAGTGTTTAATAAACTTTGTTTTTAAATTAGAATAATAACTTTAAATTACTATTAAGGCAATGCGAATTTTTGATCGAATCTTTTAACGTAACCTTCAAATTGGAACTCGAAAACTTATATATTGCTTATGTATTTATTTACTGCTATAGGCCCTGCGCAGGATTAATCCGGCACTGTTCATCTTTTAATAAGAGAAAAATCAACACAAGAAAAAAGGCGTTTCTTTATTTTTCAAGCAAAACTTTGAATTCCATTAACTATAAAACTTAAAAAAGTTGTACCTAAAAGGAATTTCTATTCTCTTCAGATCAAAAATAAAATTAGTAAATCTAACAAAACTAAAAGATTTTGAGTGAAGACTTTTCCAATCATCATCAACATTGGAAATTGCTGATTTATGTAAAAGCTATTAAAAGCATTTGGAGTGTTGAACTAATAACTAAACATTTTGTGGGCAACAAAAACTTTTCCATTAATAGTTGACCTGATCCTGAGGGTGTTATCCTGTATATATGTATGTATGTATACCTTATGCTATTCTCTTTTGCGGTTAAAACTTTGCTGTAACTTCTCGCATTCGTGGCATGTTTCCATTTTGTTGTGAGTTGTTGAATAATGTGAATTTTTTGGTGATTGCATTCGAATTCGCAAGATTAAATGTGAAAAGTTTAATTTAAAGTTAGGAAATTGGCAAACACGCAGACGAATTTGGGTGCATGACAAACAAACAACCAAAAAAAAAACTATCGGAAACTAAAACTCCAACATCAATTTACGAGTGTTGCAGAATTAGCTATGTCGTGGGCAAAAGTCAAATATAGATATATATTTCTTTTGATATCTAAAAAAAAAATAAATTAATCTTTTTTTCTTTTTTTGGCCTTATCATTACAAAGAATATAAAAAAGTTGATAAACTTTCTAACACAAAAAAAAAGAAGAAATATATATAGAGCAAGTCCGCTCCAAGTCCGCAGCTGCGTGTGCAGAGCTCATTTGCATTTTTCCATTGAGTTGGGCAAAAAGTAAGAAAAAAAGCATAAAAAAAGAGTGTGGGAGTAGAAGGGCTCCTGTGGCCATGTGTTTCGATGGCGTAACATATGTGCCAATTCAAAACAACAACAACAACAGCAAACAGGAAAATAACTCACTAAACATTACGCATACGCCATGGTGAACTTGGATAGATTGAGTGAATAGAGAGGGCGTAGTGTGGGGGCTTAGGGGATAGATGGCAGTGTTTGGCAGTATTTCAAAGACTCACCTGAATTGGCCGTCGTCAGTTTATTGCTGGCAGCTGGTGTTCCCTGACCAGCCGTGGCTGCCTGTGCTGGCTTCTTATGATGATGATGATGATGGTGATGATGATGCTTCTTCTTGTTCTTGATAATGATCTTACGCCGCAGCATAGAAGGTGGCGGTAAATCCACATTTGCCTCCAATGGATGAGAATCCATTGGTTTGTCCAGCAACATATCACCAAATATTTCGCGGCAATAGTTGGCAATTTTCGCCTAACAACAAACGAGAAAAAACACAAGAGAAATAATTAATAAGATTGTATTGAAAGAATGTTCGCAAGTCAGGCAACAAGCGAACGAGTAAGTGAGTGAGTGAGTCAATAAGTGATGACTTGATGGTTAACTGGCTGCTAACTCGATCTTAATGGATTCCAATAAGCAAAAGTTTCCTGCCTTCTTATAACTTTCATTCATACATGTTAAGATGAAATTTTGCTCTGGCACGTGTCTCGTCTGGTCGTCCACCTTTTTGTTTTTTTCTTGTTACTACCTTGTTGCTCCCAATGGTAAATTTAGTTTTATATTACTACTTTTAATGGTTAAACTTTTCTTGTCTTGAACTCTACGGCTCGACTCGGCTCTGGCTCTCAGGCTTATGGTCGAGCCGAGCCTCTTCATGGCCCGCAACCGTAAAAAGTTTGCCTTTGTTATTATCTCTTGTGAAGCTGAAGCATCGTGCAATTACCTTTCGAGTGGCTTCTGAGATTTGCGAACTCAGACATTGTGTTTTTGTGTTTTGTTTTGGATATCTCTCCCCTACCTTCCCTTTATATACGCCCCTCCAACGCCACGCCCCGTTACCCACCTCTGGTTGTTAACTAATGTTTGGGCATCGGCCCAGGTCCCAACACATGAGCAGAAGTTTTTTTTGTTCCCCATTGTTTTCTGCTGTGTGTGTGTGTTTGCCTTTCCCTGAATGATGGATTGTTTGGCCAAGGGGTTGTATGTAGTAGTATCTCCTCCTATCCCTTTCAGGATATGTCGTTGTTGGTTTAGGACTGGTAACTTTTTGACAAGCAGATAGTTACTTTTAGTGTTGACTAGGAATTCCTGGAACTCCTTTGCTTTTTGGATTTCTTGACTTCAGAATTCATTAGGTTTTTGCCATTCAACATATTAACTTGGCCTATTTTTTTGTTAGCTTCAAAACTCAACTGTTTCTTTTTAGTAAAATTGAATTAAAGATTCAATTATATTTAATAAATATTAAATAATATTGGAATATTCTTCAAGTAGATTTACAATAACGTAATCTTTTGGTTTAAAATTCGTAAAATACTTTACAAAATTGTCGAATTGAAAAAGCTTTTATTTTTTACACTACTCTTAAAAATTCTTTTCATTTATTAGAAATTAGGTTTTGTTTATAGTAAAACAAATATATTACTGTCCAATATAAAATAGTCAAAAATATTTAAGAAAACAGTTTCGTGAAGCCCTTCGAATGTTTATAATTTTGCTTATGTTTGTATTAAATCATATGTATAATATAATATATTTAATCATAGTTTTAATATATACCTTTCAATTCGGATGAAATTGTCACGCGTCACATATGAAAGCCGTCTACACTCATATCTATCCATCTATACCTCAAGAATGTTACATAAAGTTAGTTATACCCTTGAACCCTATGTTTAGAAGTTATATTCTCAGTCTACATTTTGTCATTAGCTATATAAACTCAACAGCATTCCATTTTATTTTGTTAGGGACTTTTTCTTGAATCGATGTTAAAAGTAAAGGGTTTCGCAAACATTGAGATTTAACAAAGTTTGCTCTTCATCTTGTATTTAAGAGCAATTAAATTGTGTTGAAGTGCATTTAAATTTTATTCTTTACTACACTATTCTATGCTCTACACTCTCTCTCTCTTTTTGTTGTCTCCTCCTTTCTTAAACAGGTTTTTATATTGCTTTCGCTATTTTAGTTCAATTTGACACTCCTTTTCAATGCTTTCAATTTGATTTCATTCGCATTACGACTTTTTCATTTCATTTCCTTTCATTCACCTTGTCACATCTCTTACATCTTTTATACTCTGCTATTTCTGTTTGGCTTACCTGTTGCCTTGGATTGCAGTGATTCTCAAAACTCAATATCACAGGGTATTCGGATGTTTTAAATGCACTCTCTGCGATGGCTTCCAGCACGTCCTTTGCAAAGATTTCGGGCACAAATGTATAGCCATGCACAATGACGGGCTCTTCGGTACGTCCATTCCAAAAGTCCAGTTCCACGCATCTGTGACGAAGGAGGGTAAAGCGGAGGAGAAAATGGTCGTAAACTGAAGGAAGTTTCATTTTATGGTGATAAAAATAAATGCCGCAACATGTCATCAGCATGTGGACATGTCTATCAGTTGACAAACAAGCATACAGAAGGTCTTTGAGTAACAACATCATCGTCAATAAATTTTCTGATGCATTCTCATCATCGGCTAGCTGTAGTTCCTTTACCTGGCACTCGGGATGTTGATGGCAATAAAATTGGTGACCATGCAATTTCCGTTGCCCTAAAAACTAAACGCAGTGGCAAAAATTCAAACACCTGACACATCCGTACATACACACTCACTGTATATTGCAACATTGTGTGAATGTATATATCTCTCTGTGTGTGTGTGTAAGTGTTAAGTGACGAAGGCCACACCAACTACCATCAAGGATATGAAGGTCAGGGCCAGAGCCAGAGCCAGAACATCATCGAAAGGAAGGCAGCTGACCACATCAATTGCGTCATTCGAGTACGAAAAGAAATGAATGAATGAATGGCCAACACTCTTACCTGCAACCGGCCAAGAGGCATTGTCTATATATCTCCACCGATGATTTACCAGTCAGTTGATGGCCAGTTAGGTATGTGTTATGTGAAGAGTTAATGAAATAGTGCGACAACGGTTGATCCATATCATCGCAGAGATCGAGTTTATTGGGGGCCATAATGGGATTATCATCGCCCATGAGATATCTAGAAGAGTAAAAAAGAAGAAAGCTATAATATTCCAGTGTTTCTATCTCAAACGAACAACGCATTAGGATTCAAGTGTTTGTGAGCTGAAGGCTGCGTTGGGTCCTTAGTCCTTAGTATGCATTTGAATGCATGCCTGTGGCGCACACACTAAACTGTGCGTTTCGATGGCAAATGCAAATGCATATGCATATGCTGTTATTTTTTTTGTGCTTTTCCCTTTTTTTTGGAGTACCTTTTTTAAGTGACTCTAGCAGTCGCTTGCACTGAACATGATAAGCTGTCACCTTCAGAAGTGCTTTAGGGGGTGTAAAGACGTGTCTGTGAGAAAAATCTCAAATGCTTTCGCTTGCCTTTAGACTATTCGCCCTCTAAGTGCGGCAACAAGTCACATAAATGCACGAGGGCTACTTGCAAAATTTTGACTGACTATAAAACTACGGATGCTTTCTATATAACTCATTAAAGGTTACGATAAGAGCTGTATGATTTTATTAATTCAAACTTTAAAAAAAATTACCCAATGGTTCTATCTAAAAACATTTCCTTCAGTTAGTCATTGAAGAGAAACGAATTGGCTTACAAGTGTTTTTGTAAGCCTGGATATTGGTTTTGACCAATATCTTTAATTTTTTACGATTTTGTACGTAAGCAAAACACCAAAATGTGCAAAAAAAGCAGATGTAAATAAAAAAAATAAATTTTATTAAAGAATAAAATACGTGTAATTTAACATTTTTATAAAGCGGATTTACTGTAAATGATGACACGGAAGATCGCCGTTTTTTTATATTTTGTAGGACCATTAGAACTAGATTTAAAAACACAGTAAAATAAACTATTTCTAACAATGATAAATAGTTATTACAAATGTCTACAGAACTTGGGTTTTGAAATTACGATTTTCTACGAACTTTACTCCCTAAAATATGCAATAGAAAATAAATATATGCATTGATTTGAATAAATTTATAAATGGAGCTATATTTTTTAGCTTGCAAAGTATTTATTAAAAATATTTTCTTCGAGTTAATTTGAAATTTTTTTATATGTTTAGGGGGAAAAGTTCACCTTTATCACACTCCTAGATCGGCCAATGAGAATATATTCGTAAAACTCAAAAATGTTGAAGCTTTGCAACATGGAATCAAATGACTATCAATTTAAAACTGCCTTTAATTCTAATGAAATTTATAAACTCTATGGGTACATCTCGCATTGTAACACACATACACTCAGTCTTACTTACCTCAAAAAGCCATCCAAACTTAGCTGGCCTTTTTGTGCATTAAACTTGTTGGGCTCATATTGTTGAATGAGTTCTTGGGCGCGGGCAGGATTTGCATAGGGATAGAGGATTTCATTTAAGCGTGGATCACGTTGGGTTTTATTAAGAAATTCCACCAATTGGGCAATCGACATACATTTGCGCTTGGAGTTGCCAACACTGAAGGAAGTATAATTTAAATGAAATTTGTGTCTCGGTAGTTTAAAGTCATATTTGATTACTTACATGCTGTCAAAGAGTCGCTCAACCTCTGAACGTTGCGTCAGACATTTATATAAATTATAAAAGTCTTCGAATTGAAATTTTGACACCGATATACTATCGACTTTGCCGGATGGCAAACCGGTCACGTCCAGCGCCTTCTCGACACGTTTGCGATCCTCTTTATTCTGCGCAAAAAGTTTAATGATGCTAAAGTGGTCACGGACAAGAGGCAAGCAGACAAAATGCGGTGGTTGATGTTCATGATGAAGTCCATGTAGCCAATGATGCATGAGCCACGTTTCGGCCACGTTGTATTGTTGTTCAAAGGATGGCCAGAACAGAATGGTTAAAGGCAAGAGCGTGGCAGAGAGAGAGAGAAAGATGAAAAAAATGGGGGAAAATTGCGAAATAGAAATTGGCGTAAATTTCAATTTTCAAGTCAACGTCAATGGCAACACTTAACAAATATTTGTCAAAAGCTTCAACGCACAATGCACAGAAGCTGACCGTGGAATTAGGAATTGAGGTAAGGGGCACATCTCACTCCACTAACCCTAACCTATGTATATGCTATCCAAAGGACAGTCGACGGAATAGGTTGTTGTTGGCCCCGGAGTGAGATGGCCTTTGCATGGGACAATTGGCAATTACTTTTTCACTGGTATCCGTCCACTCTTGTCCACCTGCAGACAGAGCTTTGTGTGAGCCTTCTGCAGAAACATTATGGCCGAACCGTTCAATTGCGCCAGACTATAAGCCAATTTGATAAGGCCATCCGACCAGAGCTGCAAAACCAAAATAAAATACATAAAAGTCAGCATAATCGATCAAAGTATATGGTTTTTTAGATTGATGTTTTTAAGTATTTTCTATTACTAGAATAAACTTCTTTCTGATATTATTTTTGTGTAATCACACAATTGCCAATCGGCAAGCTTTTTAAAATGTAAGAAACCTTTGTGTATGATGGTTTGAATAAAGGATTATTAATATAAATACAAAGATAGTTTATTTTAGATTAAACCCTAATATATTTAGATTATTCCCTAATATATTAAATATATTTTAAAATCATCAGGAGCCTCTTCCGGGATAGGCATAAAGGAATAATTGATCTCATCTTTTGATAGTTAACTTTGCAAAAAAAAACTTTTTACTTTTTTCTTGAAACTCATCCAAACTCATGATTCTTTTCTTTTCTTTCTTTTCCTATATGACATTTTATAAATCCTGTTTAATTCTCAAAACAAAAGTCAAAAAACATTTGAGATTTGGCATAAAAACTTAATCATAGAAAATATCATTTAGAAATTTAAAAGTAACTAAAAGAAGTATTTCCTTAGTATGAAGATTTATCGAATATTTAAGTTACCAAATAAATGAATCACTTTTTACACAATTCAGCAAATGAAATGTTTGCGTAATTAAAAATAATTAAACAGTTAAGTAATAACCAAAACTAGTTTAGAAACACAGCTGAGTAAGTTATAAAATGTAAAATTACAAAAGTAACTACTAACATAAAATATTCCTGATATCTCGAATGTAAAAACATATAAAATATTATTACGATTTCATAAACAATGTCAACTAACTTTGAATTGCATTCCCTTTGGGAAATCGTGACTGCTTCGAGTGAGTTGTATTAACCAACAAGCCAACTAGTTAATAGCTTGTCGTCCAAAAAAAACCAAATTGAACCAGAACCAAAGATGATGTAATGAATTACGTATGCGTGATATTTGATTAATTTAATAGAAAGCATAAAAACCCCTTAATTAACAGCAAATAAGGTTCTTGTAACACCCACCAGAAAAAAAAAAAAGAAAGATATATCCACACACAATGAGTGTGATTCATGTATGCCAAAAATATATGTGTACACATATTTGTGTTTGTATATGGAAAATTCTGATTATATACTGTATGAGTACGAAAATTTTTGACCTCTGTCTCGCCACAAACTATGCCTTTGTACGGTTTTATGTAATGCACAAATATTGAATGTTTATTTATTTTGTGTCGAAATTCCATTAAAAGTTTATGAAATTTTTGTTGGCATTCGAAAATGTTTTGTGTTTATAGGGCCAAAAAGGAAATTTTTAGCGACGCGTGCCAAAAATAATAACAACAACAATGCACGCACATGTGTTTGGTCATTGATAAAATAGAACATTGATTTTGACCATCAGAAAATCGAATGAGAATGGGAAATGGAATGTGATGGGACAGGACAAGGTCGGTTTGGGGTAAGCTCTATATATGTTAGGGTTCGCCTTGTCTCTTATCTCTAATATCATTGCGTTAAATCAATAAATGATGTTGCTAAAGTCCATAAAAAGGTTTTGGGTTTAAAAATAGCCACCCATACGAACGGACTACGGACAGGTGTGTCGCATTAATGGGAAAAAAGAGATAAATAGGGAGTTAGAGAGATAGAGAGGGAAGAAGCGACAGCTCTATCATTAGCCATTTTTCGCGCCAACGCTTGCGCTTAGCTCAGGCCAACAAGAACCAATTCCCTAAATGAATTTCTGGGGTGTGTGACCCACATTTTTTGTTTTCCTCTTGTTTTTTTGTTTTTGCCCACTCGATATTTTAATTGTCACACGCCCAGCAGTTTTTTTGTTTTGTTTTTTTCTTTTTCTTTTTGCGTTTTGGTCATCGTCAAGATGTCAAAAGAGTCTGCCAAGTGGCCAATAATGAGACAGTTGACGTTCCTTAGTGCTCTCAAATGTGTTGGATGGTTGCCAAACAGAAAATCATTTCCCCTTCTGTGTCATCTTACCTGGGCAATGTCCCTTCTGGTGCAGCAAAAGTTCACAAATGTCATATTGACAAAATCGGAGCCATGGCAAATGGTGACAGTTTTCTCTTCGAGCGTATCCTGTGGCCCCAGTGTCACAATCTGACGTAGCTTAGAGTCCTGCAAAGAGTAAATAACAAATTCTCAGTAAGGATTATTAATTATTCGAAAACTCTTTGGCATTCGTTGGATAGAAAGCACGTGCCAAATGGAGTTTTATTGCCTTTGTTGGTTTTTACTCGTAATGCGAAATCATAATTCTTACAACTCAAACAACAACCGTGCGGCGGCAACGTGGCTTTGAAGTCAACCGGGTGCCATATTTCAATTAAACGGGCCAAATGGATTTACGAGGCAAGGCAAATAGCATTTCCTAGACTAGACACAAGCAAGTGGGTTAAATGCAAATCAACTCGCGAAATGAACAACAACAAAAGGGAATGAGAAAGCTTAACCAACATCTACTACTATAGCTTTGGATTATCAATGATTCCCCCCTGGGCACCAGTCCGTCCTTCGGTTCCGAAATGCATGACACATCGTTGTGAACTGCAAGGATTAGGAGCTTGAGGTGAAGGAGGAAGCGGTATGTGGAAAATGCCATTGCAATGAAATGGAATGACTTCAAGCGGAAGTCAGAGCATGAATTTGGCATTAACTTTGTGGCCAGAGCTATGCCATGACATTTAGAGTCTACATATGTGGGTGCTGGTGTGGATGTTTCTCTCTGTCTTTCTGTGTGTGGGTTTGTGTGTGTGTTTATAGGGATATATTTGTGTTTGCTTTCCTGCTGCGTTTCCGACAAAAAAAAAAGATGAAGAAAAACCGAAGAGACATTTGACAAACTGGTGGAATGACAAGGAAGGGGGTCTTATCTCTGTGACTTAAACAGGAAGAAATGTTAAATGCCAGTTCTATAAGCTGTTAAATTTTACTATACTATCTTTTATCGTTGGTTTATATAAGAATCAATGGTATATACTTTGGCGTGATGCATAAATTGGTATATTAGAAACTCTTAAGTTTATATAAACTCCTCAAATCGCTGATCTTTCGTTTGAATCCATGTAAAATTAAGCAAAGATTTGATTACAATGAATTTCCAGTCGTCTTTTTACAGAATCCTATAAATTTTGAAGGACTTCATTGTTAATATCTGCTGGATTAAACGGTTTTTGGCTACTAATCACTTTGAAACTTTAAATTTAAAATAATTTACCTCAAAATTTGCGTTTCTTTAATGTTTAACTTTAATGAAAATTAATAAATATATGTGAGTGAAGCAGAGGAAAACAAAATTACACCTGCGACTCTCTTGTCCACCAAAAATTTTACTCTTACTCATTTTCTTTGGCATTCACTGAGTTGAGTTTGGAACTAAATACTTAATTGAAAGGGCTTACCCCATTAAAGCATCGTTACTTTTATGAACATTTAACGTGGCCCATAAAAACATGCTGGTAGAGCTCCACCTGTAGGAAACGCGCTTTAACCACGCTTATCTTAGCCCCGTCATGATTTGCTTTTAACTAAAAACTAATTCCGGCAAATTTGTCGTTGTGAATAATGAAAATGCCAGGCGAAAGGCAATTCTGGTCTCTGTTCCAAGTCCCAGGTCTGTGCTGTGCACCTCTCAACCTTCACTTCACTCCACTCCACTTCAGTGCACGAGAGGAGCGTAAAGCGGAAATGACTGGAGTGATTATCTTAATTGCTTCTCACGCTTCGTCCTGCTAATCCTTTTTTTGGCCTCACTCTCTCACTGGAAACACACAAAAATTTTATTTCATGAGCTCAGGCAAACGAGATGCGACTTTCGCGGTGTGATAATTTTGTACCCTTCTGGTTTATTGATTTTCTCAAAACTGAGTTTTCAACGAATATCTATTCAATGTTATTGCCATAATTTCATTTGTGTTTAGATCTCATTATAAATTTTCGTTCAAAATTTGTAGTATTCTTTGATACAGAAATTAAATTAGTATACTGTGTAATTGCCATGTCCAAATCAGGCCAAATGAGTACCAATGCAAGTCGCCAAAGTTCCACCTTCAATATGTATCGCATTTTGCGTAGGAATAACTGCAAGACTAGTAACTACTATGAGGGGGAAACTTATCCAACTATTCGGCCACCTTTATCTGTCTGTGATCCATCCCTAATAACCAAATGGTTGTCAGATCCTCAGAATCTAGAAGGCTGTCCACGTCTGTTCAACATGCGTCGAGATAATGTTTTAGAGGTCTGGAATCAGAGTCCTGACAAGCACACTTTGTCATTTTATGGCGTTAGTTCTTATAGTCACAATCGGGAGGCTGATCTCTTTAACAAGGTTTTAATAAAGAGTCTTAATCAAGCGAATGGGAAAAAAGTTCAAAGCAGGAAGAAGAATCCGAATGACGTATTAGTACCAAAAGGATTACTTAAATGTGGAGATAATCCCAAGCATTATATACTCAATCGCCAGGCATTGAAAGCTGAAATTCTTAGAATGCCCACTGTTCGCAGAAAACTGGACCCCCTTGCAACTCTCAATTCGATAGACTGCTACAAGCTGGCATGTACAAAATTTCAATTTACCTCCAAAGTCCCGATAAAAAAGCGCAAACGTAGCCTAAGAAAAAAGTATCGTTATTGCGATCAAAGTGAAAAGTGTGATATTTCCGGAAATAAATGCACTGAATATGAATGGAGTCAATATAAAGAAAATCCTTGTCCTTATGACGAAGCTTTCAAGCAGCTGCAGCAGCAACAATTGCAAGAGGAGGAGGAGGTGCAAGAAGAGCCAAAAGACTACGAAGAATTGTATTCACGTTTAATATGTTGTTTTAATGAGAATCCCGAAGGTAATGAGATTGTGAGTCTTTATGAGAAATGTTGTAAGCCACATCCATCCTCAGATGATGACGGCATTGGCGCAGAGCCAGTGAAATCTGGTCAAAAATTGACTTCAAACAAACGACCAGACAGCAAACCATCTAGAATCTCTGAAAACAAAACTTCGGTTGGAGATCAGTTCACTGATAAGTCTAGGGAACCAGCCAATAAGCTTGACTATAAATCTTCCGATCGAAAAGTAGATAGACCAAGTTCCAAGACCGACAAAATGTTGCAAAAACCTGGGCAAAAAAAGGACGATAATGCGGATAATCGGAATGTTGAAAAGCCGAGTGATATACCCTCAGACAAAACCGAACAAAAGTCTGGCGAAAAGCCAGGACAAAAGGCTGACGAAAAGCCAGGACAAAAGGCTGGCGAAAAGACAGGACAAAAGGCTGGCGAAAAGCCTGGGCAAAAGGCTGGCGAAAAGCCTGGGCAAAAAATTGAAGAAAAAACAATTGAAGGGCAAAAGGCTGGCGAAAAGCCTGGGCAAAAAATTGAAGAAAAAACAAGCGAAACCACAGAAAAGACGGATAAAAAGCATGTAAAAAAGACTGAAAAAATAAAACATATAAGTGAAGAAAGTGTAAAACATGAGCCACAAAGAAAACTAGAAGAGAAAAAGGCGGATGATAAGACGTCAGGAAAACCAAAAGAAAAAGAAGCAAAAGATGATATACCCGGAAAACCAGAAGATCATATAAAGAAACCCACAAAGACGGAGGAGATTGGTGCGAAAAAAGATCAAAACGCTGGGGCCAAAGCAGATAAAAAAATCAGCATATCTGGAAAAGACAAAGAATCATCTCAAGGAGAGCATAAGAACAAGCGTGACAGTATGACTGAATTTGTTCGTCGAGTTCTTCCTAAGGAGGCTGATGAACCGATGACTGAAAATCAATCAAGTATCCCTACTGATGCTTTTGATGTGGAGCTTCCTTCAGAACAAAATCCAGCTGAAAAAGTCGATTCGAAATCTTCAAGTCGAAAAAAAGAAAAAAAAAATTTAGAGAAACTGAAGAATGAGCCGGCAAGAACACAAGATGATGAAATGCAAAAAACCGAAGGCGAAACGAACTTAGTTAATTCTGGGAGAACTACTTCAAGTCGTTTTGAAACTCCAAAAATTGGAACACCATCAAAATATCAAAAGGATATAGATAGTTTAGAACTGAAGACGTCGTCATTGTTAACTATACAAAAACCAAATAGGCGCTTAAAACGCCGATTGAGAAAACCTAAAAAGAAACCAACACTATTAGTTCCAACAGTTGAACCCGCAGCGGTGGTCCAAAAGGTTTGTCCTTGCGATATCTGTATATTCATGAAGCGGCGTTGCCGAGAACCGGATACACCACTCATCCGTGAGATGAAGAGACGGGATAAAGAGCGTCAAGTACGTGAATATATGCGCAAAAGATGCCATCGTGAGTACATGAAACGTCGACAAGTCGCTACATTAGGCGCACCACCACACAAATGTGATCCCATTCTATGTGACGATTTCGTTTATAATAATACCCAGCTATCTAAATACTGTGAGTCCCTCGAAGCCATGCAAAAGTTGCAGGCTGTTCTCAAGCGTATTCAGAAGTGGACAGGAAATCCATTGCATAGCCATTTGAATGATTTGCGAATTCGCATCGTTCTGCGAATTTGTGATTGCATGGAAAACGATTACAAGGAAACAGTGGAAACCGTGTGACTATTGTAGTTGGTTTCTCTTTTGCTTTGTTCCGACGTTTTATTTAACATTACATGTTTTTACTTAACCAACAAAAAAAAAAAAACCAAAAAAAAAAAAATCAAAATTACAAATAAATTTTTTTATAAATTTACTTTCCTCAAAAAAAATTTACTTGTTTTTTCAAATCAAAGTGGGTTTGTCTTTTAGTGTTAAGTAAGATTTGATGATACCTCAGTTCTATTTTATATTTGCAATAGATAAAATGTCGTAAAAAGTACCTCAAGGATAAAAATTAAAAAAAAAAAAATTTCTCGTTCAAAATTTTAGTTACATTCGATTTCTTTTAAAAGATTTTAATAAAACAAATCGTTTGGACTTTAAACCGGCGTAAACCAGAACAGTTTCGAAAATTTTCCAAAGATGCACAACAAGAATACGGGTCATCGCGGTTCAAAAGCCGGTCATTCGCAGGAGAATTCATTTCATTCACAGAATGCTACCACAGAGCCAAAACCCTTAAATGACATGACTCAATACGATCTGATACGCATGCAGAACTGTAAAACAAGCAATTTCTATGCGGGAGAGACCTATCCATCAATCCGACCTCCAGTATCTCGGTGTGATCCCAATAAGACAGCTGAATGGATGTCCGATGCCCTGGAAACGAATGGTTGTGCACGACTGTTTGATATGAAACAAGATGATCTGATGACAGTTTGGAATAAAAGTCCCAATAAGGAGTCCCTCAGCTGCTATGGCGCTGGTACACAGATTCATGCACCGGAGGCGGTGCATTTCAATCAGGTTCTGGCCAAGAGTCTACAGGTGGCCAGCGAAAAAGTAAAGCCAGTGCCGAAAGAAGTGAAATTACCGAACCAACAGAATGTGGTGATTGAACCGAATGGAGCGTATGTACTTAATCGCCAGTGTCTGCAGAGCCAGCTCGATAAGATGCCAACAGTGAAACGTAAATTGAATCCCCTCGATGCGATCAACTGGCTGAATTGTCCTCCGCAGGATACAGAGTGTCCATTCTGTGATACAGCCGTAGATCAACCGGTCAGTCTTCGTCGCGCCCTAGATATGGAGCGGCCATCGAAGAAACGTGGCAAACAGCACACCATTCGAAAGAAGCATCACTACTGTCAAGATACCTGTGCAATTGCGTCCAATAAATGCACTGAGTATGAATGGCAGATGTACAAACAGAATCCACGAGCCTTCGAAGAGCAATTTAAATTAATGCAGCAGGAAAAGGAAGCACTTGAGAGAGAGCCGGAGCCCAGAAACTATGAAGAGCTGTACTCCCGTTTGGTGACTTGCTTTGAGCGCGATCCCAATCAGAGCAAGGATTGGTGTGCTACATACGAAGCTTGTTGCAAGAAAGAAGATGATCCAAAACCACAAGGATGCGGCGAGTATGAACCCGAAGGCGCCGGTGATAAACGAGATGGTAAGTTTGGTGGTGGCAGTGGTGGTGTTGGTGGTGGTGGTGCTGGTAGTGGTGGCGCTGGTGGTGGTGGAGCTGGTGGTGGTGGTGCTGCTAGTGGTGGCGCTGGTGGTGGTGGAGCTGGTGGTGGTGGAGCTGGTATTGGTGGCGCTGGTGGTGGTGGCTCTGGTGTTGGTGGCGCTGGTGGTGGTGGCGCTGGTGGTAGTGGCGCTGGTGGTGCTGGCGGTGCTGGTGGTGATAAAGACGATAGTGGCCATCCCTCAAGAAAAGGAGATAAAAATTTAGGCGATGGGGAGGACGGCGGAGCTGATGGTAAAAAAGATGGCAAGGATAAGAATCGGGGCAAAGAGGGCGATGATGCAGGCAAAGATGGAGATAAAGACAAAGCTAAAGGCGGGGATACCAGTAAGGGAAACAAAGATGGCAAAGATGGCGGTACTGGCGGTAAAGGCGATGGCAAAGATAAGGATCGCACGGAAGATGGTGCTGATGATAAGAAGACCAAGAAAGATGGTAAGAAAGATGGCCAAGATAATAAAGGCGGAATTGGAGATAGCAAAGACAAAGACGATTCTGGGGACAAGCGGGGCAAAACTAAAGATGACGATTCCAAGGATGGCGATTCCAAACGCCGTAGAGACAAAGATCATAAAACCAAAGATGAAAAGGAAGATGATGGAAAAACTTTGCGGAAAAATAAAGATAAAAATTACGACGATGAATTTGAAGGCAAAGAAAAGTCAAGTGATAAGGATAAGGATAAGAAAAAGAAAGACAAAGACCAAAAAAATGACGCAGATAACGTCAATATATTAAAGCCAATCCGTTCGGTAACATCTGCAGACGACAAGGACAAGCATTATCCAATTAACCAAGAAACTAATCTGGACCAAAGTGATAATAGGTCTGGAGGTGAAGTTAATCAGATTGATAGCACGGATGGCATAGACGATGATAAGCGAAAACTAAGAATGAAAGAAAAATTTGGTAAAACCCCAGTTCTTCCCGAAAATGAAGCCGAAACTACACCCGAAGCGACCAAGCCCCAGAAACCCAAAAAGAAAGGAGCTCCCAAGAAAAAGAAACACGCTCGTGTCAAACCCGAAACAATTTCCGATTGTCCATGCGAAATTTGCCAATTTATGAAGAGACGCTGCCGCGAGCCCGATTCCCCTCTAATACGTGAGATGAAAAGACAGGAAAAGAATCGCCAATTGCGAGTCTATTACAATGAAATGTGTCGTCGTGAGTATGTGAAGAGTCATCACCGTGAAGACTGTCCTGCCCCACAGCATAAATGTGATCCCATTGAGTGTGACAATAGTTTCTGTTGTAATCCCAAAATTGCCGAACACATTGATCGCATGGAGGCTATGCAGAATTTGCAAAAGATTTTGCGAAAACGTAAACGATTTGGCGATTCCAAGGTAAATATTCATTTGGAGAGACTTAAGGGACGCCTGTGCGATCAGCTTGTTGATTCTATCTCTTTGGGCAAGAAGAAATAATAAATAAATCGGTTTTTGTAAATTAAAACCTGTTCGTCTCCTAAATTCCCGTGGTCCGCTGTTCCTCTCCTCTGTAGAAATACTAGATTAAAGAGTCCTACTTTTTTCAGTAAATCACCCATATGTACATATTTGAAGTAGAAAAGTGCTGTAGAGTAAAGTGGGGGAGGCACACACACAATATGCTGCTCTCTGCATATAATTAATGCAACAATTTCAGTTCATTTTCATTTTTCTTTGGCGGAAAAGTAGGGGGACGTTGGTGGATAGGCGAAATACAAACGAAAACAAAACTCATTTGGCTTTGGCCTTGAGGGAAAACTATTATCAGGGCACCAGGCACTTTGGTGGTGGGTGTGGGTTTATATACGAAACGTCGCCCTCAAGGCCAAATAAACCGCATACCAGCGAGGAGGCTTTAGAAAGTTCTTGCCTTGAATTATAGGCATAGACAATAAATGAAGCTGCGTTCAAAAACATTTTTCTGACTCCCTAAACGATACAGTATTAATTTGGTTTCAAATTTGCTTGGTATATCTTAGAGTTCCATATAAATTTATATGATTTTCACGTTCGTTGTCAACCAACTATTCGTAGATTTTCAAGGATGACTTAACTAGACCTTTTTTTTTGAACTAGTGAACAACTCTTTTTCAAAGAAAACTTTTAATCAATTTAATTAAATATTTTTGAATTAAAAACTAATTTGAAAGATGTAGTAAATATACATTAGTTGGTCGTAGTTCTTTTCCCCAAAATAATTGACTGCCAAAAAAACGTTACATATTGTTCAACATTTGTTGCTACCCTCGCTTATGATTTATATGTGAAGCCGCGGGCGGGGCACTCCCCAGATGATCGGCCAGGTAGGATAACCTTGAGTAGTTACAACCTCTAATAATTGCCATAATAATAGCTTTTCCAACTTACTAACTATAAACGCAAGCATTTAGGAACTTTAATTTCATAATGCTTTCGGCTTTGGGATTCAAATTAAGGGGACAAAGTGGCAAGGAGTTCCTGGAACAGAAATGGGAACAGGGACATGAGGGTGCCACCAAGTAAGGTTGGTTTTTTTCTTTTTTTTCTCCCCATCTGCCTTCTGTTAAAGGTCGTTTCTTTGTTGGCATTTCCTATTTACTGGCAGGATGTGGTTGGGCTTTTCATTCTTATACACATACACACTCGCACTGACACACACAAACTCCTTGTGGCGTGTCATTGCAATGATAAATGAAATATATTGGGTCGACCATGAAAAGAAAATTGTGTAAAACGAAGAAGAAGGAAGCTTCACGGAAAAAACTGTTGCAGGAGAAAAGAAAAGGAAAAGAAAAAAGAACCCTGTCAACATTAGCTGAGAGTCGGGAAGGACCTTAGCCTACAATTGACAATCTACGTGACTTGGCTAAACAAAAATAAAAAGAAAAGGAAAAAAATAGAAAAGCAACAAGAATTTGCCCCTATGCCAATTTTTTTGAAAGTAAACTGAATTGAGGATTATGCGTGAATTGGAAACAAACTCAGTCCAGACCATACACAGACTACACATAACAGACCTGGATTGCCCCATATAATATTTGCCTTTGGCAACTTGTAATTGGCTTTCAATTACTGCCAGTCGCCGGCGCCAGTCTAAGCAATTTTTATTAGCTTGAAAGAAGCAACACAAAAAGCAACGCCTCGCCCATAGAATCTAGAATAAGAATGCCCAACATCCGCATGTGTGCCACCGTTTCACGTTTGCAAAGTCAAAATAATTGTTGTTTGAAAAAACCAGAAGCGAAAAAGAAAACAATCCAAAAGAAAGGAAATTTGTTTATAAACAAACAAAAAGGAAAAAAGAAACATCACAGGAAACACGCATCGGCAAAACATTTGCAATTGTATGTCAGACCGAAAGCTGTATATACTATATCGATTATCGCTTTTCGATTTACAATGTGATATTTAGTTGATTAAGAAATAATTGCTTTATTCTAATAGCATTCGTCATTAACGACTTGCAACCACAACCAATTGTTGGGGTAGCAATCATTTAAGGTTAATGGACTTGTGAAAATCATTTAGATTTTAAGTCGCGTTGATTAAGCGATATTAGTATTCAAGAAATTATGATGATGATCAATAGATATCTATTTATGACATCTTTATCGGTCACGAAATAGAGAACAAACAAAAATTTTCAGCCAATGTAAGGCAGAATTGTGCTTCAGTTAAATTTGAATAATTAATTATTTATTAACTTAAGTGTCTCAAGTTTATATTTATTGTAAAAGTTTGTAAGTTTAGTGGTTGGATATGGTTTCATTTTTCTTGTCCCTTTGCTTGTTTAAATTTATCCACTAAAATTTTTTATTTCACTTTGCGTGCGGTTAGTGTATTTAAATAGTCGCTGTCATGTTAAAATCTGGATTCAAAATTTGCCCACTCAAAACAAAGAAAAAAGTCAGACCCATAGCCACACCAACCCACATCACCACAAGCCATAAACCATGTGTATATATTTTTGCGTGTGAAATCCAGACAAATATTTCTTTATTTTAGAAATAATAACGAATGTGAAAGCTGAATGACGAACAGGAATAAAAAAAACACAAAAAAAGAAAATAAAGCAATGCATCACGTATACGCACCTTTGGCTTCTTGGCATATTGTCCAGTACGTACATCCCGTATAGTGGCTATATCCAATATATCCAGCTCATTATTCTGATCCACCCAGCAGAGAAAGAATCCTTTGGCATCCACACGCATTGTAACTGGTGTTCCACTGCCCGAGTCCTGGAAAAATAAAATATATACATAAAAACATCAAACATAATCTCAACATGACAAATTGAAATGGAATGTTGTGTGTATAAATTATAATAAAGATGTGGCAGTTGGTCTTCTTCCCGGTTCGGGTTCAATTTATTATACGAGTATAATCAGATTTTAGTTCATTGAACTTCGTTGTGTTACTTGTTAATGAATTTATGATGGCAAAATCTCTCAGCTGAATTGGCCACAAAATTGAGTAAAATGGACAACCCTCAAATGCAGTGGCTCGTTTTTTTTTTCTTGCCCAGCTGCTCATTATTTAAGTCAAATTAAATGGAGGAGAGAGAGAGGGCATTGAGGGAGAATCTTTTTGCCGATGGCTATAAATATTTTAGCATTCATTCATAAAAAGAAAAGCAAAGAAAAAAAAAACACCCCAAACCTAAAGCGAAACAAGAATATGAAATTGTTTCTCCATTTGAGCCGCAGCTGGCAGAATGGCAAACAGATGCGTTTGCCACACAGTCTTTGAAATATGACAGAATATCGCTAGCGGAAAAATGTACAAAAAAAAGTGTTTTCATTTTTCGTGTAAAATATGCAACAGTGAGGCAAAAAAGATTCCGGCCAAAAAATAAGATGACGTCTGTCTGTCTGCCTGTCTTGCAATTTTCTTGGAAACGAGTCAAATATGGCGTTAAATGGTGCGAGGGAAATGAATGTTTATCTCGCGTATTTGCGCAGCAAGACCACCGCAAGGAGCTGGAGTCGATGAAGAAGGAAAACGCAGTCAACCAAGTGATGAATGTGTGTCTGTATGTGTGTGTGTGTGTGTGTGTGTGTAAAGAAATGCTTGACTTGGTCACGCTAGCAACATGAAGATATCTTTCATACCTTCTTCATTGCTTTCCTTTTCTTTTCATTGACCCTTTGAAATGAACCCCAGCCACCATTAGAATTAGGGATTATTGTTATTTATTTTACGGGCCCCAAAAATTGATGAGCACTGAAATGGTCGTAACGAGAGTGCACCACGTACTACCAAACCCCAATACCCCCAGTTCATTATCCTTTTATTTCGCCTAAAGTTTAATGAACTCACAAGGTGCTACACAAAAGTAAGTGGCCGCAATGCTGAGTAGAATTTCTAACCACTTTAATAATTGAAATTGAAATATGCTTGAAAACATTTGTTGCTTGTATTTTTGGGGTTTCCCTATTCCCCACCCTCAGCCAATTTTGCCTACTCTTCCCTCTTTGTTTCGCTGATGCCCTTACGATGTCTTTGGCGGGGATTCAATTAGGCACATATTTTCTGGGGATTTTTGGCGGATTTTATTGGAGGCAACAACACACAACAAAAAAAGGGTAGAGCCCAGCGCTAATTGGAGACCCAATTCCCCACTTGATGTCTTCTTCCTTTACCCTGTCTTGTTGATTCTCGCAGTTTGTCTAATTAAACTGTAAACTAATTGAGCTGGCAACCCCAAACAACCAACCATGGAGAGCAAAATCGGCGTTAATTTGATTTCAATATATGTATAAGGGAAAATAAAAATGCAAAAAAGTATTCAGCTCAACTTGGGACCACGACTTTGACTCTGAATGTGACTGACTGGCACTTGACATGCTTTTCAAATATTAAAACAACTCAATGTGTGTGTGTGTGTGTGTCTGTCGATGTGTATATGAGTTTAGGATAAGAGCGATTACATGCATAATTCAATTGATGTTACAGATGTGGGCAAGGAAGGCGGCAGGGCAGGGCCTGTAGATATAAAAAAAGGAAAAAGAAATGATAGTATAGAGGAAACAGGAATAAATTCCAAGCAGCTGTGTCATGGATACATACACATAGCACACACAGTGCTATGTGATGATTGTCACACACCATTTCTATTGTCAATCATGCTTACTGGCAACGATAATACGAGTTACGACTCCTCCCTTACTTTTCTCCACTCTTCGCCTCACATTTCTCATATGCAAATACCATTGGGGATTACTGAAATGAGCTTAAACAGCTGCTGGTGATGCTTGGCAAAACTACATGCAAATTATCTTATAAAATATGTAACACATTTTGTACAGAAACTTGTACCTGGCGAATCAAGAAGAAGACTTGCAAAACTTTCAATTTTCCAGTTAAGAGCTCTTTAAATAAGGCCAGAAAATTAAATAAGTCAACGTCTGTCAAAGATGTTGTTGTCGTCCTAAGAATGAAGATTGATGCCATCCTCATGATGGTGGTGACACACCTGTGACACATGGTGGTTGTATGTGGTGGTGGTGGTGGTGGTGCTAAAGGTGTCCGTGCCAATGTGAAGGTTTTTGCTGTTACTCAGCGTATTATAGTTCCATACACACTATCGGTACGATCGGGCATCATAAATAATAGAACAATTTGGGCTATTATACGTCCGCTTATCGACGTATTATTAGCTGACCCACGAGTAAAATACGCTTTTAGATTCATAGCAGACGAATGTGATAAGATAACTTCTAACTGATACACTCGAACAACTTGTTTTTCTTCTTTTTTCTGTTTTTTTTTTGGTTACTTTAATGCATTACAATCATTTTGATTACGCAAAAAATCTACTTGTTCAATTGATAGTAAGCTGAAATCACTTGCAATATCCAACTAACATATGAGGAAACTGAAGTGAATACTGCTGGGCGATTGCCATAACCACAGGGCATATAACTCCATGAGCCCAGACCAACCAGTTCAGCGGGTCCATCGATGGGCCAGTAGACAAGAGGAGTACCACCATCACCATAGCAGACCTTAATCTGGGCGCACACTTGGCTGGTAGTGAGTGGAGCATCTGAGGCCATTTTCCCAGCACAATCGGAACTGCTTAATAGCGGAGCAAAGGCATATTGCAACTCCTTGGAATACTCATCGCCATCGACATCGGTTAGACCCCAGCCATAGGCGATTGTGGTTTTATTGCTATAGTCTTCGTTGTTGTCTGGCAAGGTAATCGGTTGTACTCGTGCCGACAGTACAAATGGTTGAGATACATGGAGCAGGGCTATATCAGCGCTTCCGGCAACGCCAGTAAACGAACGATGAATGGAGGCAAAGTCCACCTCGCGTATCTGGGCTCCGGTCACATTGGAGCGATTGGTGATGCCGGCATAGATGGGAGTACCAATGATACCACCATTCAATTGAGACAACTCCTCGACACAATGGGCGGCAGTAAGAACCCAGCTCTTGAAAATTATTGATCCAGCACAGAAATGAGCATAGGCCACAGAGCTCATACTCATAGATACCAAATGTGGGGCATTGTCTACACCCTGAACCTGGTAACCGTCAATGATGTACGGTTCAATATCCACACTCGAGAGGCTAGCCTCCTCCTGACCCTGATCAGCCTTGACCTTTTCTAGGATTTTTTCGATCACATGGGTAACTGTATTCGTATTCAAGTGATTGTCCTTGAACTTTTGCAGCAGATTTTCGAGTGGTATATCGACAGACAGCTGCTGCTGTGGTACATTAATGGCGCCAGCAAGTGCCAAAAGCGGTAATAAAACTACACAAAGACGCAATGACAACATGACGTATACGTAATACCACAGAATTGGACGACAACTATAAAATATCTGAAGTGTTGCCGTTCAGTCGCTTTGCTTTTTATAGTGGACTAAAAGCTTTTTACTGATAACGGCATGCAGAGAGAATTTCCCCCAAATGAGCAGACTTTAACTCGTTACCGATTAACGGGTTCGAAGTGTAGTAAAAATTAATACCCCAAAAAAAGAATGCCATGTTAAATGTTTCTAAATTGAGTCCTTGCCTCATTTCTAATTGTTATTATCTCTTTGTCTGCATCATATGAACAGCAAATTATTGGACCATTCTTCCATTTTATATAAATACAAATTCAGAACTATCTGCGATCCCAAATATCTTAGACAGACACTAAAATTTATGTATATCTTATGAAAGCAATAGCAACGATTGATTGATAATCTAGCCGCTCAACGACTGCCTTTTGTTAAGGAACTTTATAGTTCAACTTTGATTACATTTTGCTCTTTTGAATATTAAACAGCTTCCCATTTTCCAATCTCATGAAATTAGTTGGAAAACTAATTCCAATTTTCTCGGAACAGACAATCAATATTTCAATTAAGAATTCATGTACAGATTCAGTGTAGACATTATTTAACAATAAAACACAGGGATAATATTTGAAGAAATATTTCGAATTATGTTTTTCTTTCTTTATTTTATTGAGAAAGAACTTCTTTTGTATAAATTTTGAGAATTTGTTCACAAAAGAGAATTATTATTTGTTAAACCTGGCAACCCTTTTATTGGAAATCGATAACAGATGCTAAATAAATGTTTGGGATTTAATCTAGAAGTCGGATTACCATTCAGATAAGCAATGTGATATTAAAGAGGAATTTCTTTAAAAAAGAGATACGAAAATCTGCAACTTCTTGATATTAAAATAATTGGAGATAATAAGGTGCCTTTAGCAATCGGTGATAAAACTTTCTGTTTCTATTAGGAGAACGCAAAATACAAATTTATAAAATGACAACATACATATTTTCGTTTATTTTGCAATCGTTATCTACAATAATAATTTCCCGCAATTAATTTGATTGGAAAGCTTAATAATTTTTGTATGATGATAATTGAAAATACATAAGCCTATGGAACATTCTGGGGTATCATAATTCATTCATTAAACTCACGATTGGTTCGTTTATACTACAAATGGTATTAGAAATGAATGGTCGTTTTATGATGCATTTAAAATTTATGTCTTGATTCTCGGAGAGAAGAATTACTATTCAAACATACTCACAAATAAGACATTGCTTAGTTGCTCGATTTTTGAAATGGAATTTAGACCACATGTTTTTATTTTTTTGGGCTTTTCCCGCTGTGAAATTGTTCCCCGCCCACATCTCTCAGATTACTCCTTTGTGTTTTTTTTTTGTTTTAAGTTTTTGTTTACCCAAACATGTGATTAACGTGGCCAGGTGGCCATGGTCGGCATGGTAAACTCGCTCAATGAAATTAACTTTTAATTGGCTAAGCATCTGCGAATCTCTCTGTCCAGTGGCCCATGTACGCACACGTATTTTTAGCATCCTTTGCGTCCTGGGCACGGGACGTCCTTGCACGGCCGACTGACCCCGACAATGGCGACACCTGAGTACACACATTACGCTTAGCTATAATTATGGCCCCTGAAGCGCGCCTACCACGTGTGCGTGTGTGTGTGAAATTCAAAAGGGTTTTTCACACCTTTTCAAGGGCACGCCAACCTGAACCCAAAAGAACCTCGACCCTTATCGCAAAACGACGACGACAATGATGATAGATTTCTAATCACCTTTGGCGGGACTTCTAATCTAATTCATAAATCTATCTCCTAATCTATGGATTTAGTTTGACGTGCTAACGACCTGCCAGACGACTATATAAGTCGCCAGTAGGATAGTTTAAGAGATCATAACATACTATTCAATCGATCAGAATGAAGGTACTTTCTGTAGTGGCAATTGTAGCCATTTTGGCTGTCAGTGCCCATGGTGGCAAGCTGACTGAGAACTTGGCTAAGATCATTCCCAGTTTCGCAACTGGATTCGTGATCAACGGCACAGAAGCTGAACCCCACAGTGCTCCCTACATTGTCTCACTGGCCACCAATTTCGCTAAGCACTCGCACATCTGTGGTGGAACCATCATCAACAAGGATTGGATCGTTACTGCTGCTCACTGCATCTCCAACCCGGTTAACATGAGCGCCATTGCTGGTCTGCACACTCGCGCCGAGGTTGATGAGCTCACCCAGCAGCGTCTGATTGATTTTGGCCGTGTCCATGAGCAATACACCGGCGGTGTTGGACCCTACGATATTGCTTTGCTCCATGTTAGCGAGCCATTCATTTTCAACGAATGGGTTAGCCCCGCTACTCTGCCCACCCGTGAGGAAAAGCACAACGGCGAGACCCATCTGTATGGCTGGGGTCAACCTAAATCATATGTCTTGACTGCCGCCAAGACCTTGCAGACTGTGACCACCGAAATTGTCAACTTTAGTGAATGCAAAGAAGCTCTTCCCGACACTGCTCCTCTGGTTGAAAGCAATATTTGTTCTGCCTCATTGGAACAAAGCATCTCTGCCTGCAACGGTGACTCTGGTGGCCCATTGGTTGTTGAGCAGGAAAACGCTGCTTCCGAGCTGATCGGTGTGGTTTCCTGGGGATACATTCCCTGCGGTTTGGCCAACCTCCCATCTGTGTACACCAGGGTGTCTGCCTATGTCGATTGGATCTCTAAGATCCAGAGTGCTTACTACATTCTGTACTAAAAACCGGATGTATCCTTAATGCAATAAATCAAAGTATATCCAGAAACAATTAAACACGATATTCCCTTGTCATTTTAATAGTAGCTAAAAGTCATGTGATCAAACCGTTTAATATACGGCTATTGATTAAAACACATTCGAGGCTATTACCAATAGGATTAGAACGAGTTGATGCTAGTCTTTGAATTTATGATCCATGATAGTCTTAATTCCTATAAAAAGAAACGCAGTTCGACTTAGCTTTTTGAGGGCGTGTGCCTTCTTGAGTTTCGAGAGCTCCTGTGTTTACCCAATCACAGCCAAAGTATATACTAAGTGGTCTTATCACGATTGATAGTAAAGTTTCCGACAACTGGTCAAGTGTTATTGGGGTTGGGGTTTTGGGTAAGCTTTTCCAACTTGCATTGCTTAAATGGATGTTGCTTAGACGATGTTGCTAATAAATGTTGCTAAGACTGTGGGCCAAGTTGAAGAAATAAAATCAAAATTAAAATGTTTTTAGGTGAGGGAGCAAACTTTAATGCAACAGTGGTTGGTTATGTTGTTTATCGATACAGATAAATTCTAATTTCGTTTTGAATTGTTTAAGTTTTTTAACAATTTTAAATTCTTTGAAAAGGGTTCAATCAAATTACACCAAATGGTGACAAATGATAATAACTTTTGAATAACCCGAAACTCCTTAAAAACGGGGCAAGCGGAAGTAACCCAAAAATATAAGCATTGAGAGTTAAGAGTATCATGCAGCCAATTATTGCTGTCAATAACTTCGGTAGAAATAGTTGTCGAATTTTGGAAAACGGATTAAATTGAATCTAAGTCTGAGACTTTTGTCAATGTATTGAAAGTGTACAAAATATTTAAAGAGCGATCGTACAACCATACGAACGGAATGTGAAAGGGTCATAAGTCAATTGAAAGACATTACTTAAACATATCTGGAGTGCATTTTGGGATTGTTTATCGATAGACAAAATTATTAAGTTCTTCAAAAAAGTTCATGCAGTATCTTCTTTTAAGCTCTTAAATTGATAAGATTATAAATGTTTTTATTATTATAATAATGATGTTAGCCACGACTTGTTAAAATAAGCTAATTTGAAATAAAAGGTAATCCAAATTTGTGAAAAATGTATAAATGAACACAAAGTTAATTGTTTGGGCACTTTTTAAAGTCTTTCAAATGTTTTACTTAGTGCAGCTGTTATTGTAGGCAATCAGTTTTTTTCATATTTCAACGAATCGATCGTAAAACTTTCACACAAGTTAGTATTATTTGATAGCTTATCAATTGAAATTCAAAAAAAATAAAAGAAAACAAACTTGTTAAATATGATGACTTGAACTAACTTGCAATTATAGCTTCGTAATCAAAACGAATTATTAAACTTTCTTGACCTATTAGTTACCAAACTATATGTAATAGACAAATATCTATGTCTCTGTTAAGGTCTACTGACAGACGCTTCTAGCTAAAAGAATAAGGCGCCTTTTAAACATTTGGTTGTTCGATCGTGTGCTGGCTCATAAAGATAATGGCTATTAATATATTAGCTACTGTTTTGTGTGAATTACAAGTGTGCAAACTCGAGATATAGAATCAAATATATAGTCTATATCAGTTACGAATATCCAGGTCATAGACTGATTTTGAGGGACTACTGCACTTCATTGTTTGATTGATGAAATTATCAGCTAATGAAGCCGAGTGCATCTTTATGGCCAGTTCGTTGAAAGGACAAATTTGATTTTGCTAATAATATTAATAACGCTGGGTCAGGGCTGTAAATCTTGACTACCGATAACGATAACGATTTCGTTTTATGATTGAAATTGGTGGCCTATAAAAAGCATTGATTTTGCTAGTAGCAACATCATAACTAATTTGAAAATTCAACATGAAACAATTTGTGGTTCTTTTTGCGCTGGCTGTGGCCACAGTTAGTGCCAATATAATTGCCAAGCCAGGATTCCCGGAGGGTCGCATTATCAATGGACAAGAGGCTGAGCCAGGAGCTGCACCCTTCATTGTCTCACTACAGACCGAATCGGGTTCACATTTCTGTGGTGGCTCTATTATTAATGCGAACACTGTTTTAACTGCCGGCCACTGTATGATTTACAATGTTTTTTATGTTGTGGCCGGTGCCCATGACTACACAGACCAGACGACAACTCAGAGAGTAAGAGCCTATCTCTCGAAGTCGAAAGTCCATGAAAGTTATGGCGGTGGTGTTGGACCCCACGATATTGCCTTGATCCACCTGGACGAGCCCCTAGATCTGACGGCTGTTGCTCGTGATGGTAGCTTGCCAGTAGCTGCCATCGCTTTGCCAACATTGCAATTGCAGGCTATTGATGATGGTGTTCTCTTTGGCTGGGGTCGAGACAATTCTGGTGCTCTGGCGAAGAAGTTGCAGACTTTGAATGTCACTGTCTTGGATTTCCCAACCTGCAAGGCAGAATTGCCATCTACCTCTAGCCTGGATGAGTGTAACATTTGCACCCACAACGCTGGAACCGCTGATGGCGCCTGCAATGGCGATAGTGGTGGTCCTTTGGTCAGCATGAAACCCGATGACACTTATCAGTTGATTGGCATTGTTTCTTGGGGATATACACCTTGCGTCACTACTAAGCTGCCTTCGGTTTACACTCGCGTCTCCAATTATACGAAATGGATTCAAGAGAATATTAAGGAATAATCAATTTAACATTACCATTTTGCATATGAACAATAAAATCTAATTTTTGATAATTAGGCAAAATGTTGTCGTTTTACAAATTTTTATTAGTTACTCACATCATCCCATTTAACAAATTTCTCGCCATCCTGCAAAGCCTGTGGCACTTCCACACTCGCTGTGGATATATACGTTCCACCTGCACTCATCATCCTGAAGCTCCTTCTTCTTTTGCCTATATAAATCTAAAGTGATTTTGCGTTTCCTTTTTTTTCTTGTTGCTTTTTATTTTTTGCTTCTTGTGGTTGTGTTTGTTTGGCTTAAATGCAGCTTGTGGACTTCCCGCTTAGCCGCTGTTCTGCATTTTCGTTTCTCCTGGTGCTATTGCTTTTGCTTTGCATACAAATGACGACGAGTAGTCCATGGTACTTTGGTCCCTAGGATCTCGACTTCAATTAGTGCAATGCTATATCCATGCCGCAGTTGACTTGCATCGGATGCATTCTGCGGGCTTCGCTTCGTTTGCCGTTTCTTGTTTTGGAATGGCTTGATTAAAATTTTGCTGGCGTTGCGTTCCACCGACTAGAAATAGAATAAAAGAGAGAGGGAGTGAGTGTGTGTGAGATTGTCGTTATCAAAATTTTTGGTTCCACTTTGTTAGTTAAGCAAAATGTAAAATTAAAATTGGTTTTGTGCACGAAAGTATGCTGCTGAAATCGAAAATGAATGGATTTAGTTTTTTATTAGAAATGTTTATAAAATTAAGTAAAAATCTTTTAAGATATGAATAACCTTAAACCCAGCTCATTGTAATCTATAAAGAAAAAGATGTCATCAAATCACATTTAAAGGGGGGACACCCTGAGGACATTGCGTCTCCGGAATCTTTGTAAAGGCTGCTGAAAAAATGTGTTCTTGGTGATTCTTGAAATAGCTATACAGATAACTTGCTACGTTTTATACTGTCTATAGTTAAAGATCTTATATATGTATACGTAAGATTTATTAACCTTAGGTCAGCTTATATCTAGTTTCTATTATTAAAACTTGCGCCTTCTCCTTATTTAACTGAAAAATATCCAAAAACTAACGATTCCTTACATCGTCTACCCATTCTATTCCTTGGTAAAAGCAATCATTATTTCTCATATTACTTTTCAACAGACTGGCTGTCTGACAAATTTGCTAATGAACCAAAAGAAGAAAACGCTCCACTCAGCTTGATTAGCGATTCGTTGAGAATATGTAAGCATTGTGCCAAGCTTTTGTCTCGCCTTGCTGCTGCTCTGGTCAAACCCAACAAGAAAAAGGTCAGGCAACCTTTTTTTTCGTTTCATTCAACCGTTTGTCCATTCAGTTTGGGTTAGCTCATTCAAAGTTTTTCTCCTCTCTACGTATACGGCGCACACCATTGTTTGTCTATTTTTAGGATTTCGTTCATTCCATTGTGTTGCATTTCATTTATGCAACGAAACGAGAAAAAAATCAAGAAAAATCATAAAAAAAAAGAAACAACTAAAGGGAAGGAAGCAAAACAAGAACAAAAATTGTTTTGCTAATTTGGCAAGCAAAAAGATTTTCAATTTTAACCTTTGACAAGCTAAAAATGGAATCACTTTACTCAAGCAACATTCTCTCTATCGTAAAGAAAAAAATGATTTCAATTATATTAATTTTAAGCTCAAAGGCAGAATGTAAAATAATTAAAGAAAGTTTAAGTTAAAGGAAAAAGTTTCTAGCAGCTGCTTTTAGTTATTTTCCCTGCAGTATGTGTGTCTTCATAATCCACTTAGACTAACCGCATGGCAGATGGGAAATGACAGTAGAAATATACTTTGTATATAGAATTATTCACTCACCCACACACAAACTCTCACACACACACACACAATGCACACACGTGACTGCGAAACTAATTCTATTATAATTTCTTTTGGGCCAAGGCATAACCAATTTTTAGCTAAAATTCCTTAAGGCAAATGCAAACATATACAAAACTGAAAAAGCTACAAAAAAAACTTTTAGTTTCAACCAGGGCCGAAATCTAAAGGTTTTTAAATTGACTTGGTCCTTAAAATAATTAACTCTAGTAACGAAAAGGTTCTATTATATAAAGTTTCAGTTGAAAGTCATTTTTAAGTCCTTTAAGACCTTTTCAAGCGCAATATTATTTTAAACTGGACAAACCTTTTTGGTTGTGACAACTATGAATACTTTTAGTTATTTCTTTGATTCTCTGCTTATCTTTTTATAAAGGCTTATTCAGTTACTTGCATTTCGTACAATTTAACAAATAAACTAAGCCATATTTTGTCTTAAACTAACAAATGTTTAATTTGAAAGCAATCGCGTCAAAAGTAACGAAGTTATTGACAAAAGTCACTGTTTTCGAAAAATTGTTCCTATGGGAGCTATATGATATAGTCACCCGATCTTGATCAAATTTGGCATTAATATGTGTAATTAACTCACTAATATTAAATTTCACGACAATAGCTCAGAAAATAACGAAGTTATTAAGAAAAGTCACTGTTCGTGATATAGTGATCCGATCCGGCTGAATCCGAAATATACAACGCCTGCAGTATATACAAGCCTACATGCAAAATTTCAGCTCTGTAGCTCTTACGGTCTAGGAGGAGTTTGTGTTGATCCAGACGGACGGACGGACGGACGGACGGACATGGCTATTTGAACTCGTCTCGTCGTGCTGATCAAGAATATATATACTTTATATGGTCGGAGATGCTTCCTTCTATGCGTTGCACACTTCTGACCAAAATTAATATATTCTTTTTGCAAGGGTATAATAAGTATTAAATAATATCATTTAAAGAGCCCTTTGTATCTGCAAAAAGTAAGAAAAACCGCCTCTGCTATATTACGAATACCAACAAAAGTTTCGAGTACACATATTTGGTTTTACATATTTCTAAACATATGTGTGTGTATATATAAATGTGTGTCTAGATGTGTGTATATAGATTTCGCAAACTTTGCGCGCAAAAGGAAGTCGTTTGTTTTTGATTCTTGTGTTTTGATTCTTTGTTTATTGAATTTTGCCAATTTATTTAGCCATTTTCCATTTGAAATTAAGTTTTGTACATCATAAATATTAAGCAGACGTACGAGCAAAGGAAGTAATTAAGCATTTTCATTTTGTTTGGAGAGAATTGTTATCACTTATATAACGACATGAACAACAGGAGCAGAACAGGAGAAATGAAAAATGCGTAGGATGGCGTTCAGCTCGAATTTTCGATTTTTTTTTTCCATTTCATTTTTTTCTTCCATTTTCTTTTTGCAAATCGTTTTAAGTGTTTTATGGGAAACGGGCAAAAAATTTATTGCAGGCAATTTGCAGATGTACCCCAGGGTGGTTGGGTGGTTGGAAACTGGAAAACTGAATGGTATGGGTGGTAGGGGGTGGGCTGGTGTTTTGCTTGAGAATGGAACGGAAATCACAGCGGCAACACACTGATTTGAAGTGACTTTCTGGCATACCCTCTTCCCCACACCCCACTCTTCTGTTTTCCTCCTGTTCAAACAACAACACAAAGGCCAAGAGACGGAGGGGCACAAGAGGAGGGGTAAAAAAAAATGCCAACGCAGGAGAGTACCATGAATCATGCATGCGACAGAACCAGAACAAAATGGTTTTGCCTGCCATCTTTCCCCTCTACTAACCTACTCAACCTTCTTTTTCCACCTCACCCCACTGAAGGCTAAAAAGAGGCATAAATCAAAGTACCAGTCAAAATATGTTTTGCTTTGCCACCGACCCCCAAAAAAGGCTAACTGTAAGATGTATGAACGCATCACAAAGAAGGGCAATTTTAAACTTTTTGTAAACTTACATCTAGATACTCTCACCAATCTTTTAAATTTTTACAATGAGTTGAGATATTTTTACAAGTTTTTAGCAACCTTTTTGTGGGCTATTAAACTATTGCGGCAGGAGTTCAATTAGTTTTGCTTAGGTAGCTCAAAAGTTGTGTTTATTAAGGATCCCGACGGAACTTTTAAGTCTGTAAATTTAATATACATATATATGTACATAAATAATACGTGTTCATAAGTACACGAATAAAGCAGTTTTAAAAAGCTTCGTTCAAGTTTTTTTTTTGTCTTGATGCAAGTCATAGGTTACAATAACTGACTTTATAAAACATTAATTGACCGCAAACCAAGTATGTACCTATATATAATATTTTTATTAAAACAATGTTATCAAGTCTCTAACTTTTGAAAAAGGAATTTATGAATTTCTAAGTACATTATTCGTGTTCGACTAAAATCCTGCAACATCCATGTGTATTGGCCATATGGAAATACATATTTGAAAAATAATGCCCAGAACTAGTTTGTTGTTGTTGTAGTAGTCGACTATCAAGTTCGAGCTTCTAAAAATCAAATTTCTGAAAATTAGGTATTTATTTCTTGCAGTTCTATTTTTAAAACAGAATTTGGAGTCATTTGAAATCCCTTATAAAGCAATAGGATTCAACATTCACAAAAAAATTTGGCAGTATAAAGACATTTTACAGAAAATCATTTTTAAAAGAAAAAGACTGCAATAGATCTTTTATTTAGGTTTTAACTATAGAAGAGCTTCGGCACATCTCTAGATTAACACTTCAAAAGAGCTTTGTTAATTTGCAATTTAATTTGATATAAACAAAAACCCATCTTTTTGTTAATAGAAACCATTGGGACAATTGCATCTTATCGAAAGTGTATAAAACAAAACCCTTTTGGTTATATGGAAAGTCCTTGACTACTGGTCCTGTCTTTGTGTTGGCAATTGCGGAAGTAGCTTGTCAAACGGCAATCTTTTTCTTTCTCTCTCTCTTTCTTTTTCAGGTACACATACATATACACACGTATAAGACAAAAAAGAACCAAAATAAAATACATGATAATCAAATCAAGGCGCCAGCTATTTGGTTAATGTGCATGACAGCATCTCTCTGTCGCAGTCTCCTTAAAATGTTTAAAAGCGAAACGAAGCAGGTGAGAGCAGAAAGATAAGGACTCTATGGCTTCTCAAAAGTAGAAGAAGCAAAAGGTAAAGTCAGGCATCAGGAAGGCGGCCAAAATGTATAGCACGCTTTTAGGAGCGAAACAGTGTTGTATCGCATTTTTTTTGTTCTTTCGTCCTTGTTGTCGTCGACGCGTAAATTGCAGCGACAGCCTGTGGCTGTATATATATATATGTGCGTTATGTGTATATTTGTGTGTGTGTGTAGGTGTGTTTGCCGACTATAATTTCATTTGTGGTACATAAAACTTTGTCAAGCTTCATCTCTGGATGGGAATTACATTAAACTAATTGCTTTAGCTTGTCATTGTTGTTGTTCGTGTTGCTGTTGTTGTTGTTCTTTTTTTCTGTTGCTATTATTGTTAGTGCTTTTAGCTAAAGCAAAAATTATATTTACTTATATGTCAAATTGTTTTCTGTGTGTATGTATGTATGTGTGCGTGCGGTTTTTTCCATCTTAATTTTTTTTTTCGTTGTGTCACTTTATAGGTATTAAAAATTTAAAGCACAGTAAACTACAGTTTGACAAGCACTGTTGATTTTTAGTGATGCTGAACTTTTACGTTTGACTTTGACAGAACACCAAAAAATAAAAAGAAATCCAAGTATACAAACGGAAAAACAACGCATAAAATATTGAAAAAGGTCACTGAAAGTTGGTTTTCGTTTTTCTTTTGCCACTTCTGTTTATGAAATTTGCAAAAGAGAAAAAGTGCTGAGCAATTTCGCCCAAAAATTCCGCCAAGACATGAAGGCGAAGAACTTTTTTTTTTTTGCTTGACATACCTTGTTGGGCAATAGTTAAATAAGGGTATATTAAACTTGTCAGGAAGTAAGAAACTATTTTAATAAAGTAGAATTTTGAATGTATGTACTTATGTGGAACAAGGTTAATTCCATATACTCATGGTCAGATTATTATGTGTAAGCCTGAGGATTGGCAAGTTTAACGATTAAAAATCTAATTCCCAAAGATTCATTCAAATCATTTAAGACAGTGTTCCTTGATAGATAATTATATTCCTTGATAGATATTTTATATCATTTCAGAAACGTTTTCACTGAAACAAAAAATGAAAAGATTTTTAAGGTTAGTTATTGACTAAAAGGCTAACAAAATGCGACCAAATTAAGCGGCCTAAGGGGCAAAACTGGTATCAGAACTTTTAATGGTACTTTTTAACAAAGATAACTCCATGGTTATAAGTACCATTTAATCTCTATCGATCCAAATCTATCAGAGTATAAAATTTAAGTAGAAACTAGTCTAGGCTAAACAATATGAAGAATGAAAATAGCCGCAACAGCAGACAAACGACTGTTTAGTGTTTTTCAATATTTCATATGTTTTAGTTCAAATTTGAGTAATAATTGGCTCATTAAACTCAGAAGATGACTTTTTGGGTTAAAAGGCCAATTCTAGGATTAACAATTTTCTTTAACAACTTTCCTTTCTCTCACACAAAGGTTTTCATTTGGAATTCTATTTACTACGAATTTTTTTCTTCAAATAATTTTATTTCTTAAATATAAAACTTGAATCAAAGCTTTCTAAATGCTTACCTAAACTAAATACTCTAAGAATTTATGAACAATCTACTTGTTGCAGGGTATCTCATAGTCAATCTAGTTCTAGTTTTACCCTTTCTTGCACAAACTTTTACAAAAGCAGCTATAAAATGTGGTTATATACTCACAGGATATTCTCCTGTCGTTACTCTTAACTTTTTAATTTTTTTATATATATTTCTAAATTATTAATTTCGGTTTTGGGAAGTTGGTTGGACCCAAGTTGGTGTTTTTTTTCTTCGAACTTCGATTTGAATTGTGTAGATATTTTCTTACACTTTTTTGAGTTTTTTTTCTTTCCTTCTTTTCATGGACAACAGCTTTTTGGTCATAAAAATTGTTCATAATACACATCGAGGGGGGGAGGAGGGAGAAAAGTGTGAAGAATGGAGGTCGATGAGTGTATAAGCAAGTCAACAACTTGCTGCTGGCCCTTTGGCAATATATATACACACACTCGTTCATATCGGTAGCATAAAGTACACAAATAAATAAAAATATAAAGCAATGGGTGGTAGGCGATTGAGGAATATTTGAGGATGGCAAAAGAAAAACAAAATTAAGTTCAATGACACCCCAAAACAACAGCCCCCGGGCCAAGTTTGAGTTGTTTGGTGCTGCTGTTCGTTGTTGTTATTGTTTGTTTGCTGGGAAAACCTTCATCAACGTCAAGTCGAGTTCCTCTCGGTGCGGCTCTAACGGTTTTTCCATCTCTCTCTGTGTGTGTGCGGGTGCGCCTTCAATTGGAAAACTTTTGGTTACACTTTGGGCATTTTTAATTCCGAATATTTCGTCATTCCCTGATGTGTTTTTTTGTTTTTGTTTTCATCGAATAAAGAGTTTAGTGACCCACACTCTCTAGTCGCCATTCGCACACTCCATTTGCCATTTTTCCCCCATCTACCCACTAAACCCACTGATAATGCCTGTCGATAGGCAAATTGGTGCAAAATATTGACAAAACAATTGATGGTTTTTTCCTGCTGCTGCTGCTTCTGCTACCAAAACACGCAAACTTCTCTCTTCTTTCTGCAGCTGGTGGCAATTGTTTGTCTATTTGATAGCTGCAAAATGCTATTTATACCTATCATTTTGTCGATGGGTTCAATGTTTTATTATTACCCCAGACATTGTGAAGAAATGTATAAAATTTATAGCAACCATAGAGTACATCGTTTGTTGAGCAAAAAACCTTAGCACAGTTTTGGGGGCAATGATAAGTAAGCAAAAATTTATATGACCATTTCAAATAGGCATAGAAATAAAGATTTATTTAAAGATCTTCCATTAAAGAGAATAATTACTTAGCTCAACATTGGTGACTTATTGTTGTGCAAATTGCTGTAAGTTATGGAATAGATTTTTTAACCTGTGTGGTCAATGCTCGTTGGACAACATTTTCAATACTTAAAACCATTCACCATAATCTGTGAATATATACATACATATGTAATATGTTTAATTACTAATGACTCAGAGTTTAGTTATTATTTAGTTATTAAAAAGCTATAAATTTGTTTTCAAGGTTTTAATGGCACTTCTGGCAAAAACAAATCAATAAAGTTGCCAACAATTTAAATTAGAGACTTTTAAACTTGAATTGGATTAATCCTTACATATTTTATTTATGAGACACATTTAAAGATGAGATTTACTTTAATTTGCTAAGCCACACAACAATTTTCAATTGTTTTTGAATTTAGGGGTGAAACAACAAGTCGAAGACTTGACTATAGTCAACCAATTTGAAAAGCTGATTGAACTAAACTGCTTTTTGAATTAAAACTGTTATCTCCTTTAGTTAATGGTTAATTACAAATTTATAAAGTATCCTTTAAGTAGTTAAAACTCTTTCGCTTACAAAAACAAAATGTGTGTTAATATTGTGTGTATTGAATGAATGAATGAAAGTCGACAATAAAAATGAAAATGAAGTGATTCGGGACGAAAGAAGTAGTCAACAACTCTAGAGAAGACTATTTAATAATGTTTTTGCCTATCTCTTTAATGATTTATAAAATAAAACAGAGATGATTCATTTCACAAATTAATGTTCAATATAAATTTGCAGTAATGCAAATGTGCATATGAATAATGATCAATGCTATGCCAACTATTTACTTGCATTTAGGTCAACTGAAATTCTAGAAACTTCTATTGACATTTTCGACAGGAATCAAATATGTAGATAAACCACCGACCCACTCATCCCATAAGACCGCACCGCCCCACACTATGTACACTAGTAGAGAGGTGGGCGAAGGGGGGCACTTCATGTGGGTGTTGGCCATAAATCCCTGCCAAGCTTTTCATTACACCTAATTAGGATTGGCCGGGGCATTGACTAAATTGCACGCACATTATCGCGGAAAATAAATAAATAAATGCTAGACATTAATTAATGTACATTTTGTTTGTTCTGTTAATTTGTTTAATTTTGCATATGTACATACATTAGTATTTGATATGGATGCAGCTACCACCTAATTGTTGTTGTCGTTGTTGTTGTTGTTGTTACTGTGTGTGTAGCATTTTGGATATGTGTTCATGTTTATATTTGTGTGGGTTTTGTGTTTGGATTGATTGTGGCTATGATGGTTTCGTCTTTGTCGCCATTTTGACAGCTTGACTGTGGTCAGTGCATTAAATGTGGTTTGCAGTTAACATTGATTGAATTCTATATGTAGATACAGATATGTTTATATTGTGATAAAATTGTAAAAGTATTATTTAAAACCGCATTAAAATAGACACACAAAAAGCAGCGTGGCAATATATATATACATATATATATATATTTTTTTTTTGACTTATCGCTTTGACTGTTGCTGTTGTTGCTGCTGTTCTGCTTATTTTTCATTCATATTCCTTGCTGTTTCGGCTGTTCTCTCTCCCCTAAAGTCCCCATCATTCCTTCCTGTTCCATCGCCCACACTCTGTCTGTCTGTGTGTCTCTCTGTCAAGTTTACTTCTTTTGACTCCTCTCCATAGAATATTCATACATAATTTTTTGCTATCTGCGGCAGCTAGAAGCGTCTTTGTTTTATTTATAACATTCTCTCTGCTCTTGTCTCTGTCCGTTGTGTTTTTTTTTTTTTTTTTTTTTGTTCTTGTGCTGTGTGTTTTATCGCACTTTTATCTAGTTTGTCAACGTTATCAGGGAACAGCAACAACCACAACAACAATACGAGGAGTAAGGCGAGCCGCTCTATGAGCTACATCAACCTGCCGCTTGTTCCCCCCGCACAGTAAAACCGAAAGCCACATGGCAAATGAAGGCAGCGTATTAGATTTGACGCTTTATTATAATGATAGATCGTTCGGTGTGTTGGTGTATGACGAATAACCTACACAGACAACATCAACAACTATGGCAAAGGTGTTCTTAATTCCCAAATCTTAAACATTTCTGCAAAAAATATGTAATTCAACCCTTAAGCAGAAAATGCGACAAAAAATTCCGAGAATTATAATGGTAATAAACAACCATTTGGAACAACCATTGACAACAAAACAAAAAACTATAAAAGAAACAGAAACATAAATGAATATTTCAGTTTGGATAGTTAATTACAATTTCTAATTTAGATTTAATTAATTGTTAGACTTTCATTTTTATTGAATTCACCATCTTCATCATCATCATCATGTCATTCAATTTCCGTTCTCTGGGATGATAGTTGTTTAATTTTAAGTTGGGGCACACGCTGCGTATGCGCAACTTTTTTTTTATAACCGTTGGCGTCTGGTAAATAATTAATGAGTAGAAGCTCAACGAAATGAAGAATGGAGGACGAATGAGCGAGATGACTGCTTGAAGGATGGCAAAGACAGCATAATGAGCTAAATGTATACACACGCACATGGACACACACTCGCACATATACCTATAAACATACGCATACACACGCATACTAATTGTCCTTTCTCTTTTACTCGTGTCCTTTAATGCCTTAATTGTGTTTGAATGATTGAAACTAGCGGCCTTTGAATGTCATTCTCAAGTAGTTTGAGTTGGGGCAACAGCTCTGAAACCGACTGAAAAGAGGTAACTACTTACATGGATACACAAGGAGCAAGGATGTCATTTCGGTCTTGCAAATTGAAGTGGGATAATTTCGTATTAGTTGGCTGCTTGATGTGCATGCATCTGATGCCTCAAGTTGATAAATGTCTCTCGAGTGGCATGTGAGACCAGAGAGGATTGGTTTCTGCATACGAAATGAGCGAGCTCCGGCGGGTATATAAACAATGATAAAGAAAATCTATGGGCCAATATGAATTACTTCTGGCAAATGGCAGTAATTTGTTGTTTTACTCAGCTTTTAGAATTGAAATTGGCATTTAGAATGTCATTTAAATTGGGTTTTTGTTTTAAGAGAAGTAAAAAAATTAACTTTGGACTTGTTCCTGAGAGTTAATCAACGTTTCAAAATCTTTTACCACTAAAATAGAACAGAACTTTTTTAATCTTGCTCTCATATTGTGAAATGTTTTATAAACAAAAGCCAAAAGAAAACATTTTTCACTCAATAAACTATATTGTCGGACTTTAGTTCTGATTTTCTCGACTCCTAAGTTACTTAAATAATAATATAAATTTAGCCTTTCAGCCTAACATTGGAAGTGGGGCCAAATAAAATTTTGGTCTTTTGGCCGTTTTTTGCTACTAAACTCTGAAAAAATTGAATTGAATTCCCCATTAAAAGATATATTTTTCCTTAAACTCACAGATAGTTTTCTTTCTATATATTCTTAATCGATCTGCCGATCTACACATGTGAGTCTATTAATCTGTCTGTTTACATGAGACTATGAACTAAGAGGAATAACTTGTTAGTTAGCTTTAGTAAAAGCTAATAATATATCAAGAATTTAACACTTTTGTATTTAATCCATACGAAATATTTTTCAAATCCACTTTCTGATCAAATTAGTCAGAAGTTACCCTTTTTGACGAGAGAAATATGGAAGTGTCCTTATACTCTAAACGAGTATAAAATTAATAATTTTTTAATTGACAGACTAAGAGAATAATTATGCTGATTTCTGTTAACACAAACATCTAAATGTTGAATGGGTTAATTCAATTTCAAGATATTGCAGATAATGCAAATAATTTTCAATTTATATAAGAGATTTCTAATAACTATTTATATCAATTGAATCGTTGCATTTCCAATATATACATAAATGAAGTTAAATAAAATTTAATTAAATTGAAAACTAATGAAAATTGTCGAAATAATTAAAGGTAAATAAAATATTTTTGTTTATTTGTTTGTAATACGAAAAATTTACAAATAGATTTTCAGTCTGGCATTATTAGTTCAAGTACAACCGGCGACGGGTAAAGCAACAAGCATTGACAAACCTCCCACCACGCCCCCTCCCCGCCTTCGGACAATTCTTGTCGCCAACAATCTCTTGGCTGTGTGCACTAGAAACAAAAATCTTTCAACTTTTCAACACATTGCCCAACGTAACTAACAAACAGCCATAAAAAAAGAGCAACTAAAAATTTATAAACACAATTTGAACTTGGCCAGAGAAATCGAACAACAGCACCAACAACAACAATAACAATCAAAAAATTGTTCTCACAATGTTTTGCTTATAAGCATGCGAAAATCTTCCCAGAGGCAAAAACAATTTTCGGCACAATTTTCGATTAGCGAGAAACAACAACAACAAAAGAAAATGAAAAAAAAAACTCTTCAACAAATAAATTGAATGGAATTGTATTTTGATTTAATTTTGTGTGAGAAGTTGATGAAATCGAGAACGAAATCAAATTGAAAAGTATATACATATATAACATCTTCGACTTGAAGCACGTCTCTCCCTCCTCCCCACCCATCCAATCATTTTAGTTTATTTTGCTTCTCAATCTTTCTTTACGTTCTTTACCTGTGGCAAAAGTTGAAATCGTTTCGTCGCTTTTTCGACTTTTAAATGAGACTGAACAGAGTTTCCTTCGTTTTCCGTTTTTTTTTTTCTGATTCTGAATTCTGGGTTCTGAATTTGGTTTTGGTTTTGATTTGAATTTCGTAAGCGGCAAATTTCAATTACAGATTTTGCACTCACAAAAGATGTCACAAAAAAAGCGGATGCTGTGAAATTTTCACAAAGAACTCAATGAGTTACGTTTTGTTGACTGACTTAAGAGTACCGTTCGCTCACTCGTTCACTCTTTCGCTGTCTCTCTCACTCTCACGTGGGAGTATGGGTGTGTGTTTAGGGGTTTATATTTGACTATGAAATCTGAATAGTTTAACTGTTGGCTTAGTCACACCAACACACCAATGTATCCACGCACACAGTCACACAACGGACAGAAATGACACGCACACACGGAAACTGACTTCGGAAGCTGTATGGGCTCTTCAAAATTGATGCGCTGAATTTACCGTGAGTTTTTTTTTTAAAAACTTTTTCTTTGTATTTTTATTTTTTGTGTTTTTTTTTTTAATTTTTGTTTCTTAGAGAACTCGACACGACCGAACGCCTCGGCGTACCATAAATGTCTGTTGGGAAAAACTAAATGAAAATTTCAATGCTGCCCCGAAATGCAAAAAACATATCCAACGGCAGAGAATAAGACAGAGAGAGAGAGAAAAAATGAGAGAAGGAGAGAGAGGCAATAGGAACTTTCAGAGAAAATCAGAGAGAGAGAGAGAGAGAAGTGTGTAGAACAGTTTGCTAGAGGGAGGGAGAGGACGACCTTTGTTGGAGTACCGCGAACTCTATGTGTGTGTGTGAAGGTGAGCTAGAATTATGCATGCGCTTGTATATGTGTGTGTGTGCGATTATGTTTGTGTTTGTATGTGAGTGCTTGCAAAATGTCAAATTGTAAATAAACGAAAAATGCCCCCGAAAATATAATCTGTTATACAAAATTTTACCAGAGGCGTCTCAAAGGGGTTTAACAAAACACCAATCAAAGACGATTGAAAAATAATGCCATAAAAAATGTACTATAAAAAAATATATTTAAAAAAATTCTATGTAAAAATAATAATTTAAATTTGGAGGTGTGGTTTTTTTGAATTTTATTGGCTCTATAAAAATCGTTCAGCATAGAGAATAAAAATACAAAATTAATCATACCATGCCATGTTGATCATAAGTCTAATTAAAAACTAGAAAATATTTCATACATATTTGAATTGAAATAAATTATTATTGTTGTTCTTATCTAATTTAAAAACTCAAGTCTGTAAGTTGTTAACACTTACTGTGGTACTGTGAAATAATACTACAAATTTCATTTCAAATAAGAATTTTTTTCTAGGTTTTAATTAGATGTATGATTAACATGGCGTATGCGTAATTTTTATTTTAAAAGTTCTTTTCAAGTAATAATTAATATTGTGTGGCTCACAGAGTTAAGACTTTAAATCTCAGAGAAAACAAAAAAAAAGACATAAAATATAAATGCGATTTAAAAAAAAAATTTAATTTCATTACTTTCTAAAATTTTATAAAATTATGTTTTCACCTGCACTTAACTCGCGAATTTTACAAAGCCAAGGCGGACGATTTATTTTATAAATTTGTTTTCTTCACAGAAGTTAAGTCCCTGTTGTATCTTTTCCAGGATAACAGCGGCGCCGCTGTATCTTTTAAATTTATGCACCCCACCGAGAACACCCCTAGTAAATGTTATACCAAGCTTTTGGCATGTTATACATTTTGTTAGGGTCTCTCTCTCGCTCTCATCTTAATAAACTCTCTCACTCTCGCTGTCTCTCTCTCTGTCTTAACGGTTAGAAGCTTTCTCTCTTATGTCATGTTTTGTTTTTGTTTGAGAAAAGCCTTTGTCGCGGTAAAATGTTCATGTTTTGATAACAGGAAAGCGGTTCTCCCTGCTGTGCTCTCTCTCTCTCCCACTCTCCTGCTCTCTCTGTTGCCAACATTGTTGTTTGACTTTTCCTACATTTTTCTTTTAGCTTGGTTCCATGCCACGCGGAGAATAATTTTCAAATAAACAAGTGAATACAACAACAACAACAACAAAAACAACACCCAGCAATGAAACAAAAGCGGCAAAGGGGAAATGAGCCAAACACAATTTGATAATAGTTTTCTGAATAGTTCGGCTGAGACGCCGAATCAAACTTTTCGTACAGTTTTGCAACTTGTGTGTGTGTGTGTGTGCGAGTGTGTGTATATATGGGTTGTGCGTGTTTTAGTGGGCAAGAGGAGGGAAAGAAGCGGGGGTAAGTTACTTGTGGGAAAGGAAGGCGTGTCAACTATGTTACGTCGTCGACATTGTCGTTGTCGTCGTTGTCCATCGGCTGGCTAATCATTATCTAAAAACGGGCAAAAAATCAAATTAATATTGCCAATTTGGTTTTGTGAGTAGTTATACCCTAGCCATTGAAATGGGTATATTAGTTTAGTTAAACTAATGGTTTAGCTAAATATTATCGCAATTTTAATAAGTCACAGTCATTTTGTCTAATGAATAAATAAATCTTGTTTAAGTCACAAAGGATAGACATAAATTCGTACCCATTTTATTATATAGTAAGCATTATTTGTGTAAATAATTATTTAAAATGAATTAATAACAAATTTAGAAATAGTTAAGTATCGTTTAACCGTTAATATGTATGACAGCTCTAATTGTAAGTACAAAATAAAAAGAATTTGCTTATTAATACAAACTTTGAAACAAATTTATTAATTTTATTTGAAGACACACTGTACTTGTAGATTTTATAATTATTTTTAATTTTATAATTGTTATAAAATTGTTAAGCCCTTGAAATGGAATGAAATATTTAATAAAATTCAAAAAGAATAAACAAACCTCAAGAGCATTATTTAAATATAACTAACATCGATAATATGCTAAAAAAATCTTTAATAAGATTTGGCTTAAACTAATCTCGACACTTAAAGGACAATGGGCCAGAGTTTAAAAAGGGACTGAACAACTACATGATTAATTTTTTTTAGAAATAATTGCCATAAAATCAAATTCTTTTTTTCATCTCTAGGTGGGAATTATAATTTATGTATATATAAGCCATTAAAAACAAAACTTGATGTAAATCGCATAATAATAGAAATTATATGGCCCCTATGGTCTAGCATGAGAATTTTTTTTTGTAAGAGTATGGGAAGCTATATATTCTATGTATGTACCTCTAAATTGCTGGAAGATTTTATTTTCGCTTTGTCTTTGAATTTGAATTTCAATTCGCTATTTGCGGCCAAAAGAATTTTTCTATATTGATATTTTTATTATTTTATTTTGAATTTAATGAATTTTTGTGATTTGTACGTGAGTACAGCGTTAAATTGTTAAAACTTTAAACACACAAAAACGCGCGCATGTGCCGGAAAAAATAAAATAATCATAATAAATTTGAAATCGGAGTAGAAGAAATGCAAAATATATGAAAATACACTTATATATATGGGAATTTACATACATATATGTATGTATGTATGCATGTATATATATGGTACATATATTTATAAAAATGAGGGAATGAAAACTTGACCCACATTCAAAAAAAAAAGAAGAAAAAAATTGCTCTCAGCTGATTGACAAGGTGAAACTAGGAACGAAAGAGAAAAACGAATAACAACAAAAAAAACCTAAAGATAAAGATACAATGGCTTTTAAGATGCCAGTCTCGGTTCTTGATTGATTGTTTCTATGCTGAATTTATGAAGATGTCCTCAAGGTCAAAATATATGTATGTATATGTACATATATGTATCTATGTATGTGTAAGAAGGAAAAAACATTTATTGCAAGGTTTTGAACATACTTCACATTCCTCCAACACTTCAGGTCATAAAGTTTTGCATTTCATTTGCATTCCACACACTAAAATCACAACTAAATCAATTTTCTCAATTGTTTATTTGCCTCTAAACAAATCAGCAGGCGTTCAAAGTGTGTGTGTGTGAGGGAGAGGGAGATAGAGAGAGAGAGAGAGAGAGAGATGCTAGCCAATGATTCGAAATGGGAAAACTTTAACATCCGGCGGCGAAAATTCTTTCATAAAACAATTTTTATTGTTGTTTTTTGTTTCTTTGTGTGGTTTGCAGGTGTTTACAGTGGTTAAACCAAATGTAAGGCAAATGTAACTAAACAACAAAACTTTATCGTTTAGTTTAGTCCATGAAGAATGGTTAACCACAATGACCCGCAGGTTACACGCATCAAAACTACAACAAAGAGTAAATATTTAATTTCACAGAGAAGTAAATCAACCGGATTTTTAAACTTTAACTTTATAGGTCAAGTTTTCAATAGAGAGAAATAAGTTCGTTGAAATATCATCAACAAGCCTTTTAAATCATCAACAGCTCATTTTTTTAGGAAATTTAATTAAATAAACTATTTAAAGGCATTCAATTCATTGATTTTATTGTTGTTTCTATAATTACATTTGGATCAATTTGTAGCCAATTCCTAAATATTCTTTTTCAATACATTGTTTTTACAACTATGTAAAATTTATGTCTATTCTTTGGGGCATCAATAATTTGTGTTCGAAATTATCAACATAATTATAATTTGATAAGCGTTACTTATGATATGTCCACATGTTGATGAACCTCACAGTCAAGAATTTTGGCTGCTAAAAGCACATTTGGTAATGCCTAAAACATATTTAGTAACTAATTTATTTTAGTTTCAGTATATGTTTACACTCCAAAACTTAAAATTTGAAAACGAAATTAATTCTTTTATATTTTTTTTGATTTAATGTTAGATGAGCGTCAATCCTAGATCTAATAGACAAGAAGAATAAAAAGTTACTTTACCTGAATTAATATTCAAACAATTTTCTTAATATTTATATTTTTAATATATTTCCAACTGTAGCACCAATTAAAAACAATAAATTATACAGCTCTATATTGCCTATTGGTAACGTTTGTTTAACTATAAAATTTTATTCATTTATTTCTAGAACTAAGTATAAATACTAAAGTGCTTGATTTTTAGAAACTAAACTTTTTCTAGATTATTAATGCTTTTAAAGCAAAGAATTTTTTAAATCAAAGAATTATAAAATTTTGTGGTTCCAATTGCTATTATTTTACCTGAAATTATTTATTTTACATATTTACAAAAAATGTGAGGAAGACAAAAATCCGTTTTATCATACGTCCTTGGCAAACGTGTGATTACCCTTTTGATTTTCCACGTGAATTGATTATAATATGAGGCTAAGTAGACTTAAAGTTGGTCATCATGAATATATATATGTAATTGTTCAGTTGTTAAACTTTTGGCAATACATGTGCTACTTTAACGGTTCATTTACATATACAAATAAGTAGGTACACGCTTACAATTTGTCTACATATATCAACTGCAAGTAATTTCCATGATAATTCGTTTATAATGAAGTCTATTTATCAGACTTGAGTGTGGCAGACCAAAGGCACAGGCACTACAAGTGAAACATACAAACAACAACAAAGATGGGAAAAAACAATAAAATTATAAGAACGAAATAAAAACAATTGCCAAAAATGAAAATTAAGACAAATGAAAATTGTACGTGATGGCAAACAAGAAAAAATTTCCAAGAAAATGTCGAATACGGAGAAAAACATCTCTTGGAAAACTGTCATATAATTTGTTATTGCAACAAGCATAAACATTATAGAATGAATTTGAAATTTAATTTGATTTAGTTTTAAAATGTTGATTACGTCTTTTCCCCAAATTGATGAAATTTAGGGGAAATTATCATGATGATGATGGGTTATCTGTGGCAAAGGAATTTTCAATATTAAAACGTTTAATTTATTAATGAGATTTATTAATAGACGAGGTTGCCAGGTGAAAGGTTGAAAGATGCGCGTGGCTTATGCGATGAGTTTGATTAGAGAGAAAGAGACAGAAAGGGAGAGAGTGAGGAAGAAGCAGACTATGGCTTGGAGCCTATCCCTTCAATGTTTTTGTTTGTATTTTAATGTTGACGTGTGGTTATTGTAATTAAAATTATTTCGTCCGTTTTTATACACTTGAAATAAGTCTATGAGTCTTCTCCGCCTTTTCCACCTCCTCCCACTGCGTCTTTTGCTCGTATTCCCCACCATTATGGCCACACTTATGGTTTGTTTTTGAATTCCACTTGGTTGTTTTTGTTTCACTTATTTTTTGGGCTTTTAAATACGGAGGGAGGGGCAGACCTCTACTTTGGGTGTGCCCAACAAAATTATTTACAATGTGTTTCTGGGGTTTTTTTTTTTTGTTTTGTGTTAGGTGTTGAATATATAAAGACGCCAAGACGAGGAGCATAAATGGTGCGAGACGGAAAAGGGGGAGGGGTTTGGTCGTAGTGGCAGACAATTAAAGAGGCATAAAAACAAATGTACGGCAAGATAATGACAAGAATTATGGTAGAATACGCCAAGCATATGGCAACATTAGCAGAGACACATCATACATATATATACATACATATTTTGGTAGGAATACAGGATCTAATTTTTTAATGGGAGCTGAAAGATGTACACGCTTAAATTAAAGAAATTATACCAATCAGTGGCTACGTGGCTGTTATTTTACATGTTTATAAGTCCTAAACTTTGCAGGATAAAAGAGGAGATAAATAAATATTGAAGTGAAAGGAAGAAAGGAGTCGACATTTTTGTGAGTATCACAATCCTGTTATCCAATAGTGTTTATATTTATAAGTTTAGAGTAAATTTGTTAGGTCTTTTTTACCAAGGTTAATGATCGGACTTCCTGAAAGCCTCTGGAAGGATTGGTTGTTTTTTACGATATACCGCTTACAACAAAGAAAATTTTAAACTGTAATACTGCTTATATCACAAAAAAACGGTCAAAACAAAGGGGGTTGAAAAAATGTCAATCTCTGTAATATATTTCGTTCTGACTTCGGACTATCTATAAGGATTGATCATTCGAGCACAATGAGGTATAAATTAGGTACAAATTTCGTTTTATGACGAAAAATACAAACATTTAAAGACAAATGAAATGAATTAAAATAGTTTTTTCTTTAATACTGGTTATGGCAAATGTCGGTTATAACGAAGGGATATGGCTGGTTCCTTGAATATCGGTATGATTGACATCTACTTTAGTTAAACAAACTAGAGTTAATAATTTGGAATAAATTTTGAAACTACTGAAAGCTAGATCTCCTAATTTTAAAAGATTTACGATCGATTACAAATTTTATTTTCAAGTCAAAAAACTTCCCCAATTTTTAATAATCGTCTAATGTTAATAAATGCAAAATGCCTTCAGCGAATATTATTAAATTGTTTTAAGCCCAAAAACTATTGGATATTTGTTGGCATTTCTTCCAAAGATTTGCATACGAAATTTCCAATATTAATTATCAAATTGTTGTATAGTTTTTGAATTTTATTTTACAGAATAGTAATGATAGTTAATAGTTTTATACAGAAATGTCTATTTCCTACAATGTAACTACTCGTAATGAATAATTGTATTTTAGTGTTCGGTTATTATTCCCTAAATATCTATACGACATGAGTCAATGTAATTTTATCTCGCAGTTTGAAGTCAAGTGTACAGAAAATTTTGGCATATTGCCTTTTTTCCCAATGGAAATCATTTTTATTTTCCTCGATTCCATATGTAGATAAATATAAAAATACATTTTAACCTTCTGTTTTGCTTCTAGTTGCAGTAAGAAGATTCCGTAACCCGACACAATGATCTATGAGTATGTTGTGATGTACATTATCTGCCTCTATAACCTTCGCCTTCATTACATCAATAATGGCAACAAACTGCCTCTGCCCCTCTGGCCACTCCGAATCCACCCCAATCATCGCCTAAGTCAGAGTCTGATAAGAATTGACTTAAATATACGTAATGAGATCATTGAAGTGTGAAGTCCAACTACCACCCACCTCTCCCAGCTAGATGCAATCCAAACTAACATGTTAATTGACATTATCTATGTGTAATTTGAGAAATTTATTACATTCCTTGAAAAGTGTGCAACAGGCAAATAATAAATAATAAAAACCTTTGAATTTTAGTCTAAAAAAGTGTGCGACATTTGCTCTCAATTAGTTAAAAATAAGTCGTATTCATTAAGAACCAATGACTGTGAATATGAATATGATTAATGATTCGATAACTCGTGAATTCGGGTTCACAGATTCAATAATTCGGTTTCGTTTGGTTGAATTTTATTTGTTCATTAAAATGTGTTTTTAGTCAAATACTTTTCGAATAACTGAATTGTTTGGCATTATAATTGCAATCACAACTGCTTAAAATTTGTTAAGGCTCAGAATTCAAGGATCATTTTTTCAAATAAAAAAATTCAATTGTTTAGAATAATAAATAATTGTTTATAATACCATTTAAGTAATTTTTTACATTATATATGTACATACTAGAGATGGGATCAATAAAATTGTTTGTCTTACAATTAGTATAAATTAATCATCGGATTTAGTTTTCGAAAAGGGAGATGAAACTTTTTCGACGAAATGATAATAATTATAATCATTTATTCATACCCAAAACGTTCAAATATTATCAAAGAAAAAAGTCTTGAGAAAAAATTATATTAAAACGAACTGGAAAACGTTTACCTCTCGGAAAATGTCCAATCCGAAATTCTTATTCCTTTTTCAATGACCCAGCATAAAACAAATGCCATAAAGATAGTTTAGATTAAAGTTAAATACAAATTTTAAAAATTTTTCAAAAATAGCTATATATTTTTAAATATGTGTCTGTAATAGAGACTTAAGAATATAATATTCTTATATACTATTCCTACAGAACTCGGGAAAAGAAAAGTTTAGGTCTTATAAACAGATAATTCAACTTTCAAGATACATTCCCAATGTATTAGAGTATGTTTAGATCGACGGGATGATTAAAATGAAATGAAATTATTAATTGTCCCCCCTCTTAACAAAAAAAAGTCAAAGCCAGAGGCAAAAGCAAAAGCAAAGCCAAAGCCTAAAGCTCTCTTTCTATTCAAAGTCAGACTCTCAGTTCGGCATGTTATTCAATAAAATGTTGTTATTTTCTGATAGGTATTACTTTTTTGTGGTTGTTGTCGGTTGAACATTTGTTTGCGTTCTAAATTTTGATTCATTTGCTTACGCACACACACACACACAATTTATATACATATACACATTCAGAGAGACATTTGTCATTTTAATAAAATAACATATAAATTTAATTACCTTAACGTGCGGGAGGGTATGAGAGCTTTGTGGGCACCTGCTCTCCCAGGGGGAGGGAGATAGTTTTGTTATTTATTTTTTTTTTGCAAATATGTTGGCGTATCGAGTTTGTTGTTGTTTTATTTGTGCAGCATCTGCAAAGTTTTGACTTTACTATTTGTTTGTATATATTTTTTTTAAATACACGTAAATCTGTTATATGGGAACATCACAATTGTTGGCCAAATTTCATCGATGTGCGGATTAGTTATGGCTAAATATATTCTAAACTTTATTATTTAAACCTAAGGAATACAAAAAAAACAAGCACTCAGCGGCGGAACGAAGCGGCACATCGTCCACCCACGTCGAAAACAAAAACAACAACTATTTTAAACTCCAGCAAACATCTGAACGGAGCAAAAGAATAAATAACAAGTATTTAGTCACGCTTTTAAGTCACAGTTTTATGAGAAGTCACATGTTTTCGATTGCGCGCTCATTTCAGTAATTGGAACCATGATATTTTACTAAAAATAAACTAAATTTAAAGCCAAGGGTTTAAATTTCATAAGCCTTTAAGTTTTGTAGGTTCGATAATGAGGATAACTGGAATCGCATATGGAAATTACATTTATTAATACAGATTTTTAAATAATCTAAATGAGATGTTTTTTAGTTTATAAACGTAGAATTGATATTTTGTTTGCTAACCTGTGTTGAAATAAATTTTTATTTTACATATAACAAAATCCAACCATTAGAATATTTTTAAATCTCATAAAATTGCAACGCATAAACGATAACTTAGTGACTTTGCCAGTGTTGGCTAAGAACACTGGGAGAAAAGAATAATACAGGGAGATGCCGGTGGAGCCATTATTTTTTATTTCCGTGTTGATAAACGATTCATTAAGACAGCTGAATGAACAAACAAGAAAATAAAAATTAGAAAATTCAAGAATTATTAAACAAAAAATGGGCAGTAAATTTTTTAACAAATTGCTACTTGTAGCTGGATTTGCAAGCCTCGCCCATGCAGCCTTCTCTGCCGCACATCGTAAGTTCTTGCAAATATTTTTAAATTTTTTGGTTTTGAAATGTGGACCTTAATTTATTTTAATTGAATACTTGACAGATCGCACTTATTTGCGTTTGACTGAACAGGAATGGACTAGTCTGCCGTTGGATGTAAGTAGAATGCGAGAATCGTTAGATACTACGTAGTTAATGCTTCCAAATTTTCTTCAGGTTATACTTCAGACCGTGGTCAGTTTGGTGCTGGTCATTTACAACATAATCGAGGTGGTGGGCAACTTTAAGGAGATACGAGCCACAGTGGACATGCAGCAGAAGACTTGGGACACCTTGGGCAACTTTCCATCGTTCTATTCGTTCAATCATCGCGGACGAGCCCTGAATCCAGGTTATAGTTTGGATGGTTCAGATGCATATGAAAACAATTAGATAATTTTTATTTGGCTAGTTTAAAGCAATTACTTGATAAATGATTAATAACCAAAAACATAAATCAATTGTTTTTAAAGCACGCGAAGCGATACTTTTGCCCGGCAATAGTGCCAGGGCTTTGACGGTGTAAGGTCGCAGATCCTCGCCAGGACTATTATTGCAGGCTTGATCGTGACAGAGGCGGCATTTGTCTTCACTTCTTAACATGCATTGGTAGTATAGCTCTGGAGTGGTGCGGCATCCCCGAATGGTTTTCTTTTGATGAACATCATAGTATTCCAAGCAACCTTCAATTTGATCCGCCGGCTCATTCTCCTGCCAGGGACACGGTGATGCACTTTGACCCCGTGATATTTGGTCACAATCTGTACACTGATGGCACCACAATCGTTGCTCTGGGAAGGCTCCTTTATTGCAAAAGCTGCCATCACATCGCTGGCAATTTGATACATTTGAAGATTCACAATTGAAATCATCACGCTGGCAGCCACGTTCTAGGGATCCATTTGAATAGCTTACTATTAGGCAAGATGCAGCCGGCTGAGCACACTCTTCAATATAAATTCCACCAGGTACTTCCCAGTTGGCGCAACCAGGTCCCGTCTGATCTGTGGTGCACCGATAGCAACGTGTGAAATCCAATTCATTGCATCCACCATCCTCATCGCATTCATAGCAATTGCGAATGTTCGCCTCGCCACTCGGTGGGGCACCACAACCACGACGTATTTCCCAATCGGTGTACTCGCAGGCAAAGCAGGAAGATGCCTCAGCCGAACCACACAGAGAAGTGCTCAGGGCCGTAGTATTGGTGCGACAGAGGGGATTATCAACTGAATTGCAGGAGAGGCAACGTTGCTGGGTTATACAACGAGCATTGCAATGATCGCCGCTCTGACATGTTTCCAACTGATCCCGAATGGGTTCCAAATCCTCTGGCAATTGGGTGGAGCATCCTCTTACCATGCGATTCAGGTGACGATAGCTAAAACAAAACTCTTGCTCTTCTTGTCCCAAATGTATCTCTTGATGACATTCTTCATAGAGACTTATATTGCATAATCCTGTATTCAACTGAAACAGATCAATTTTACATCCCCTTCCGGTCTGTGTGGAATCACATTGAGCACAGATTTGAGACCAGGCACCCAATTGATTATTACAACCATTGTAATCGCATTCTACAGCCGTATTTGTTACAGTATGATTTACATCCGATTTACAGCCACGATAGCCTTCCGTTGTGCTTAGTATATCCGTGTAACATTCGTCTTCCTCTTGATGATACAGACATGGTCTTGGTTTGCCTAATGGAGCGGCCACACAACTTTCGTCAGGACTACACTGATGACACTTGAGACGTCCCGGCGGATAAACTCCAGAGTTACAAAGATTCGTAGCACACGACTTGCTATAAGCCGCTCCGGTTGTGGGTGTATCCGCACCACAGCCACGATATGTTATGGAATCCACTGAAATTTAAATATTCATTTAAATTTCACGCAATTGAATTGTAATTTAAAAATTTATGACATTAGGCAAAAGAGTCTAAAAAGATTTATTACTTTCAAAAATCGGTTTTAATTTGTCAAAGTTACAGATTCGCTAAGTAAAGATAATTTGGGAATTTTTCAAGCCAAATTTTTGTCATATTTGCCCAAAGTGAGATAAAAAATATTTTTATAATCCTCTAAAAGCAGGGGCCCGTAGCATCCGTAAACCGTCACAGTCCAAAGCTGATTTCACTACTTCTTCAAAAGATTTTTTATTTTAATTGGAGGTTTGCGTCATGTACCTATGTATGTACTTATTATCTTGACCATATGTCTATGTTAAACACATTTGTTTGCTCCTTGAAGCACTATGAATTGATAAAACTTGAAATATTTTGCTCAAATTTCAATAAACTTTCTGTTTTTTACTAGAACAATAGCCATATCTAATGTATTCATCGAATCTGTTCTTACCTATGGACATAGAGCATGTCAATTCACTGGAACATTCTACATAGGGCAATAGGCCCACTTCACCCAATGTTTGAGCGCATTCCGGTAGGGCTATGGAATCGCAATGATAGCAAACAATGGCCTCGCCAACAGGAAGGTAGACTATAATTAGAAGTACAAACTATTGGAAACGCATTAAAATACAAAACAAAAACATGTGGTCAAACTTACATGCCACCACTAGGCCAACAAGAAGTCGAAGGAAACAACATTTATATTCATTTATTGGCATTATTCTGCTCTTTGTCCAACTTTTGGCTTTTGCCACTGAATTAACTTTACTTAAGCATGAAAGCGAACAACAAATTGAACTGTTTAATCTCATATTTTTATGACTTATCAGAAGAGATAGAATAATCTGGGACTAAAAAACAGGCATTGGTTCGATAAGGATAAGTTAGTGCATTTTGAAGTGGCAACCTCTTACAAACTCACATTACCCATAAGCCCATTGTTCTTCTACTTTGGTTTTGTTTAATTTTAGAAAGCAATTTTCGGAGCTTCATTTAGCATTTGCCTTGATTGCCTTCAATTAGGTATCGACTTACCTTTAAAATTGCCCTGCAATTTGGTAACTTGTCATTTTTTTCAGACATTTTCTGTCCAATTTCTAACACATGTCTGAACAAACTAATAACATTAAAAGACATTAAGACAATATATCTACTTCCTTAGGGCTATACCTCTTCAAATAGGCACTAAATTAAACAAATTTTCTTTGTTTTAAAAATCGTTTATTAAGAATATTTGTTTCGGGGATCACTTTTTTATCCATGGGACATTACAAATTTTCTATATATGTTGCAGAAGCGATGTCATGGACAGCTTATTGCATACCTTAGGGGGAAAAGTTTGCCCTTATTATACTCTTATATTAGATATGACCTTACTGGTCAGCTACCAATTTACTCATTTATGCTAAAATTATAAAGAAAAATACTAAAACCTTTTAATGATTAAGTTATAATTTAAAATTGGTCTGTTTAAATATAATTCATTTTTAATAAAAATGTTCTAATTAAGTTTACTAGGTTAAAGAACTAACTTGAATGGAAAACTTTAATGTATCCACGGCAAAAAGTTTATTTGCTCGACATGCGTCCTTTTGGCTGTATCAAAGTAAATGTTTAAGTATTTTGTTAGAGGGCAATATACCATGGATTCCACATATGTCATAAGGTTAGGTCAATAATGTGGTTATTCATATGCCTTGACCCCATTATCTGTCTGCCACATCTGGCCATTGAATGGTTCACATAATTAATAATTTATATGGCTTGGCATTGCGGCGGGTCGAGGCTTTATACTCAACCTGGTCTACATGTATTTGTATCGATTTAATTTAGAGAACCGGATAATTGCGTGACAATCAACGGAGGAACGCAATGGCCATATGACCAGGCAAATTGAATGACTCTCAGTTGCCAATGTAAAGGCCAGAGGCAAAGACTTCATAAAAGAAAAAATATATATATAAATATAGGAATACATATGTATACTAAATATTTGCAGAACTCTCCAGTATCGGGATAAAGTTGTATTATTTGATTTTTGATATAATCGCTGATAATCGTAATTATTATTTTTTCGATACAAGTCAGACGATTGGCAAAGTTTGTAGAGTTCATAACGAGAATGCGGTTGAATCAACTTTTCATTTGGATAACTTTGACGGCCTTATTGCAATGGAGTTCGGCTCAGGCGCAGGAGGAGGCGGTTGAGGAGGAGGTGCATAATGCACCTGAAGTCAGTGTCAATGCGAGCGTAGAGCAATTGCCCATGAGCACAACTGAAATGCCAGTAATTGAAAAAGAAAGGGAACCGGAATTGGATCACCTGACAACGGACATGGTAGTGGAAGACTCCACCAGTCCACCACCAGTATTGCCCGAGAGTACTGAAGAAAAGGCAGAGGAAATAGAAGCTGAGACGCCAGAGACTCACTTACCAGCTGAACAGCATTCTTTAAGCACTGTGGCCACTGAAAAGGAAAAAGCCACCGATGAAGAACACGATTCACCTGCAGTGGAGTCCACTGACTATCAAAATGAGGAACCGCAACCTGAAGCAACTATGCCACCCACTAATCCACCCACCACTATCGGGACTATTACCGTACCGACCCTTCCAAAAGTGACCCCACCCCAGCTACCTATTTATTGTTTTAGCTGCACCAGCCCACAAAATGGAACTTGCATGAGGAAGCCTACCAAACGTTTGCAGTGCCCCTTGAAACAAGGACAACGAAATGGTTGCTTTACTTTGGTCGAACGTGAGTTTTTGTTGCATGTTAAAAAAAAAAGAAGATTTTCAAGCTGTTCTCCATCCTTTGTCTAGGTAATGCCAAATTAACAATGCGCGGCTGTCTCACTGAACTTTCCGAAGAAGTCTTGACTTCCTGTCTTACAGACGACAAATATTGTCAGATTTGCTATGAAATGACCTGCAATGAAAAAGATGCCTTCGATGCCACAGCTGGTGCCGCTCAAGTAATCTGGCCATGTTATCTATTAGCTATCAGCTACTGTCTAATCAGTTGGCTTATCTAGGGGAATCACCTGGCGTTGTGATGGCGAAATGTAATAAAATAATAATACACATTATATATTTCATATACCTACGAAATCGAATCAACAATTTTACTAATGTTAATTATATTTTTCAATATTTTATTATTAAACTTAAAAAATTTTTGCGTATTGAATAAATGAATATTTATAGTAGTTTTGAAATTAAAGTATGAACAGGCATAATTCCGTTTATTGTTGGATATATCGGCCATCTAGGTCTGTGAGAAGTTGGCCCCTTAAAGTATGCAATGGTCTGGAAAAGCAATTATCACTTACCAGAGAGTCATAAGTTTAGCTTTTCGGATGTCTTGTAATTTAAAAAATTTCTGTAAGGCATGGTTGCTTGAAATCAACAACACTGCATTTGTCATGTCATATAAATGGCATTCTTAGAATTTTTAATATGAAATAATCCGCCATTTTTCTTAAGCACATTAATCGTTCTCTAAATATTTATTTCTTTGTTTGAATTGTTATCTTTTATCAAGACCAATATTTGCCATAGAATAAAGCGAAAATAAAAGACAAATTCATTAATTCAATAATAATTTGACCTCACTCTCTATATGGCTATGGCGAAAATCAAATTAGATCAAATAGATCCTTTCAAATGCGAAAGAAGATTTCAAAATTAAGAACTAATAACTTAAATACGCTCTCGACTTGATATAAACTAATATTTTAACATATAGATTAATGTTTAATATAAGCTAGTTAATATTTTCCCTCATCCAATTTGCTTTTGTCAGCTCTCGTATATTATGAATATGTTGGGCCCGTTCTAATGATTATAATATTAGTTCATTATCGTGAGTAGCTTTCTTTTCCACAATGCGCAGTGGGCTAATGTCGATATGTCTATGCAGCTGATAGCTAATCGCTAATCAAGAATATTGATAACAAGCTTTTAGTATTATTATTAATGTGTATATGTATTTTATCAAATAGAAATATGACTCACTGTAATCGAAATCAATAATTATTATACGATTTTTACCAAAATTATTGTATTTATTTTAAATGAAATATTTTGTAAAAAAGAGGTAACATTACGCTTTATATATTAGCTAAAAAAACATGAGTCATAGGTACACCAAATGATAAGACAAAACACATACATACTTAGATAATAGAACGAATGAACTCTAAACGAAGTGAATAATAAGCAGACCCATTATTAGGCCAAGACTCATTTGAATTAGGCCTGCGGCACTATAGGCCCAGAGATTGCAACCACTTTCGTCACAGACTTTGCAATCGGCCACTTCATTGACACATTGGTATTGCATCAACTCACTTGCCTCATCCAAACAATCACGCACAACCAGATCACCTGTAGATGCGGGCAAAGGTTAACATACAATGATTTGATCATGTCTATGCGGTTTACTTACCCCACTTTCCAGCAAAGCATTTGGTCTCAGTTGTATTATCACATGCCAGTGCTTCGGATTTACCTTCCGTGCATGTATCATAATTGTAAGTATAACAACGTTGGCATTTGAATGTCGTATCTACCTCGACCAATTCTATATTACAATTGGCCGTATCGCAGCTAGAGCAATCAGTTTCATTTGTGCAGGCAACATTGTATGCCAGGGCATTTAGGCAACCACGGCTGACAACATTGTCCTTGGTCTGGGTGTAACAGCCAACGCTTTGGGTATAATTGGATTCTGGGCAAGCTGCAGCAGCGGTCGCCTCTTGTGCTGCGGAACAATTGTCGCATTGCACACAAGTGCCACCATTACGGTTATAGGTTAAATTGTTGCATCCAGTCTCATTATTACACAGAAGACAATTGGCATCAGTTGATTCGGCAGTACATTTGGTCCCTGAATCTGATGTGCAACCACGTTGCATGTCTGCTGCACTGGAGCCAAGTGTATAGCATTGGGCATTGTTCAGGCCACATGGTGTTAGGGTACTATTATTAACCGCATCGCATGAGTCACCCGAGCATGTGTAGCATTGTAGGCGATCTGCTGGAAATAGTTGAACATTGCATTTAGCCACATCACATGTTGCACATTTTGTACTATCCGTGCAGGAAGCTGCAGTGCCACAGCTTCGGGATATTGTTGAATTGTCATTCAATTGAGTAATGCAAACATCTCCCTCACTGCAGATGGCCAGACTATCGGTAAGTTTTGAAGGCACTGAACAATCCTCTTGGCCCTGGCAATTTTGACAAACCAGATTGGTATTACAATTGTCTGTTTTGCATTGTTGACAAGTTACACCGGCTGGACAATCATCCAAGCAATCACGTATAAGAGTCAGATTGGTGGCTAAAAATAAATAAATTTATGTTATTTAGAAGACTTTCGAGCCGCATGTATCAATAACTTGGGGATTATATAAAACAAACCTAGATAGATAAACTAGGTAAGTAAAATGTTATATTTTCCATATCTTAGTTGTGCTCCCGATGAGTCATTTAATATAAAACCTACCTTGATAGGTTACACAGCTCTTGTCACAAGTCACTGTAGTCACCGCAGTTAGATTTGTAATGCAATTCGGATCCGCTGAGCTATTACATTGATAGCAATTCAAACTGCTAGCCAGGTTCAGGCCACAGGCAAATAGTGCCGTTGCCAACAGCGTGGTCAATATATTGTTTTGCATATTTCTTCCGGTTTAGATTTTATCTTTTATTTTCGTTATTGGTATTTGGTTTTTTGTTCTTTTAATGAACCGCTCCACTCGACTAACGTTTCAACACTGTGGCCATTATCATTTTTGCCCGAATTGAAGGGTAGGAAGCCTTTTTCGAAAAGGCCACTCTCCATTTGACTTTATCTACTGTTTGATATTTGTTTCGCAAACCAATTTTTCTTTATACTGATAACGTCAATTGAGCGATCATATGAAACATACAAGTATGTTAAGTATGTATATGTGTATGTATATAAGACTAGTAGTATATATGGTAAGTTCCTACAAAGTTTTGCCAATGTCTATGGCTGTTGGTTCGTAACTTATTAGAAAGCTTTTCAATGTATAAGCGAAAGCTTTTCATTTTAACTGGCCCAGGTAATATCGCTTAACCCCATACTGACCAAATACATATTTCTACATATCTAAGAAATGGAAGAAATATATATTCTATTTGAAAAAGTACTGCTTAAATGTTTTTGGTTTATCTTATTTTAGTTTGTTCATTTAATGTTTTAGTTATGAATTTTTAAAAAACACGTTTGTTTCTATATGTTGCTGAATTTGTTTTTAATATGATAAATATATATATATCAATCATCTCAAAAATATTCTTAATATCATGCTGTCTGAAATATATCCAAAATCCCATATACTTATATTTGAATCCAGATCTATCACATCTTTAAAAAAAAATCGCATTTATGTGTTGATTTAGATGTAATTTGTAAGTCGTTCATTAGATTTTTAATATTTCTTTTGTATATATTTATGAACAGTTATATTTTACAGAGCGGTTTCACTAAAAGAATTGAAATTTAACAAATATATTACCTAGATAGTCAAAATATGATTCGCAATTTCACAATCTATAGAAACACAATGGATTTTCAGTGTTATCAGTTACCTGGCGCCTGGTGAAATGTGGTGGCAATTCGTCATTATTACACTCATAGAAAAATTGTTAATGACTTTTGAATGCATTTCCATTTATTAGTTTTTTATGAGTACGAAATTGTTTATTTTTTAAGTGTTGCATACATTTCGGCGACTTTAAAATGCTTAAAATGGGGATTTGTTTTGGGTAAACAATAGCTAAGTTAAATAAAATTTTGCATTGCAAGTGATTAATTTTATTATAATTTGTAATGTTTAAAATATCAATATAATTACATGTTGTTTAATATACGGATAAAAGGGAAAAGGCAATTCCAAGAGCCATTGCAGACATTGCAGAAGTTACTAGATTTCCTCCATTGCTGCTGGGCTTGGCGGTGGTAGTATCATTTCCTGTACTAGAACCTGAATCAGTGCTGTTCTTTTCCGTATTAGAACTTGAAACCGTGGTATGTTCTGTGGTAGTGGTGTTTGTATCTGCACCTGAATCTGACACCGTGCCAGAGTCTTTTTGGGTTGAACCGCTATTTGGCGATGCTGTGTTTGCGCTAGAATCAGTTGCCACTGCGATAATGTTAATGCCGTTGTAGTTGAGGTATTTGTTACACAAATCGCCAGTGCAACAAGTTGCAGCTTCATCGCAAGTCTCGGCACAGTTCATGCTTATGATAGCATCGGTTGCATCTATTATATAAAATGAAGATGATGATTTCAATCTTCTAAATATCAGAGTGCATATTATATATATTTACTAATTTAAGGAAAATTAATAGAAACCATATTTTAAATGTAGAAGCAAAACAGTTAAAGCTATAAGATTGATTAGATTATATTTCTTGAAATCGGTAAATTTGTTTAGTTTACAAGCATTTTTCACGATTTTATCAGTAATAAATTCACTAATTTTAGATTGACTACTTTGTTTCAGGAAACGGCACTTAATTTGTCACAAATTACTTTCTCTGTTCATTATTATTGTTTTTTCCACGAAAATATACTTACCGAACTTAATTTCGCAATTCTTTTCACTAGCCTTACAAGCAATTTGAGATCGAGAAGTATAACAATTCTCTAGGGAAGAGCAGGAATAACAATTTAGTCCATCAACGCCTTGAAATGGAATGCAAAATAGCAGAAATGTGCCAAGCACTGAGAGATACTTTGAATTTAATAGAGCCATCACTGATCAGAGAATCAAAAATGAGCGGAAATAAGTGGAGAATTCAAAATTATGCGGTGGTCAGTTTGCTACGGCATTTGATAGTTAACTACCGTGTTGTTGTCTAGATCAAGGCCCTTTTATAACGTTTTCTTCATTATAATACTCTATAAATCAATATAAAATAATGCATAGAACCCAATTGCATATGCTGGCCATATCAGTATGAACTTAAAAGATTTACTATCATTATTGTACGGTCTCGTCATATTCGGTCATTAACTGCAATATTTTCTTTGTCAGCCATTGCAAGAAGGTATTAAAAAATAGATCACATGCCAGTCACTTTCAAAGGGAAAAGAGAAATGGAACTAGTTCTTGCAGTATATGTATTAGTAATTGGTGTGTGACTCATTTGTTCAATCAAGAAACCAATCAAAATATACATTTTCTATTAATTGACATTAAAGTCGGTCAATAAGCTTCATTTAGAGTAGAAAAATTCGACAATGTATTCAATAGAAACTCATTCAATTTTTAAGTACAATATGGAAAGACAGACCCAGACATTACCAAACTTTTTTTTATAAGAACCAGCAAACTATAACCATCGACTTTGACTAAGACTGGAACCCGTAGACAACTCATCTACCAAGGACTGCACATTTGTGATTGTTTCATTTCATTTTAAATACGTTTATGATTTTCTAAATAAAATCTACCTCCAATTCGACTAATGATGTTATAATTAAATATTGGCTACAAGGGCATATAAAATTGAACTCAGATGAAGTAAGTTTCCTTAAAGGCCATTAACCCATATTCACCTCAATCTAGATAATCTAAAGTTGTTGATTTCCAATATCTTTTAACATAGATACATAAAATAATGTATTGAAAAGTTACTACAGAACTGCTTAGTAGAATTAGTTAAAATATATTTGGCTCCTTGAAGGAAGGAAATTTGTTAAACGAACAGTTGGAATGAGTATCAAGCAAGATATATCATAAAAAATAACAATAACACTATTTTAAAGCGATCCACTTCAAAGTTGGAAAGTTTGAAAGATAACGTCTAGCATTACGGTTGGATTATTTACAGACAAAATTTGTATTAGTGAATTATCACGTTCATCCAATTTGTTAGTTAAACATGCTGAAAGGTGGAAAAATTAAACGTACCTATTATATGTATGTGTTTCTATATCTTTCTAGTCTTGAACTTAATCTTGAACTTAAATTAAACTATGGACTATTATTATTAAAAAGTAGTTTGTTAAAATTCGATCTAGACGGATTCATAGCAAAACTTTCACATTAGTTCTTGATAGACGTTGAATCTGTTAAGGTAATTGATGATGTGCCGCCAGTAGTCGTCTTCAGTGGTCCCTGCCATTTGTGATAATCATATCATCATGCATTTTCATAGTTAGTTCCTGTGCAGATAAAGCTATAATAGCATTGGTTGCATTTATAAAAACTTTAATAATATATGCTATGCAATCCATACTAATTGAACGTAAAATAAATTATAAAAACGACAAAACCATTTTTAATTTGTTTTAGTTAATAAATTAACAGAAGCAAATGAATCTTAGGTCTCGGAATTTGCAATCATCGATTAGATTATATTCCTTGGAATTGGTTTTTATTTTCCAATCCATTTTATCAGTAATAAGTTCATTAATTTTAGATTGACTTTTTTGGGCTTCACAACCAAATTGATGCATCCAATTTGTTGTGCGGCTATAGTTTATATACTTATTATGCCGGTATTTTTAGTTTGTCAGTAATTTACAACCTATGATTAAGTCCTTTTGGAAATTGTTTTAACTAGCGCTAGTTCAATCATACGCAATTTTTAGTCATATTATTAAGTGAAAACTTAATGTATTAGGTATACTTTTTACAGATATCAAATAATATAAAAGAATATAATGGCTTTAGCACATAAACGTGACTCACTTGGACAGCCATAAGAATTCCACTGTCTATTAAAAGATATTTATTGTTAGATCAAGTTGGATTTTAAGTTTCCTTAGGTGTATATATAACTATATTGCGTATAGAAATAAAGTGAGTAATTCATCAATAATAACCAATATTTTTAGCATTTTATTGACGTTTTAAATGCGCGTTCACAATATAAAATGGGTCATGTAAATATTCAATAATTTTCGGCAATGTTATTTATTTATGATAAGATAATGTTTATGTTTAAGTTATAAATTAATTGGGTTAATTAAGTGTACGGAAATTAAAAATAAATGGGTACCCTTATTGATTTCCTTTATTACTATTTCCTTTCGTATATTATATTCGATATTTTGTGATCATTTCACTGACAAAAGAAAGTACAAGAATTTTAAATCAAGTCCATTACAGAAAGCATTAGCCGTAAAGAACAGGAATATCAGTTTAGTCCAGAAGAATACTCTGCTCTTTACTTATGTCCATTTATGGTCCCTTCAGCTGGTGTCAGGTCTTTTCCATGAACCCAACTGAATAGTTTATATCCCACACATAGGTATATATAGGAAGAAACGAAATTTTTATAAGTTGTTTTAGACATTTGTTTTTATTTTGAAGGTTGAGTTTTAATCTAAAAAATGAAGGACTTTATTTTAGATAATAAAATCTATCTCTGAGCTAGAAATTTTTCATATTTTCACTACAAAATACATACAAACTCATACCTAAGTATGAGAATATTTAAACACCTTAAACTTAAATCTTTATGAATATAATGGCGTTATATTCAAAATCTTACCCTATACCAAGGGTATCATTATGGTTGCTAATAACAACATATTTTTCTTGACAATTGTTTTAGCGAAATTATCAATGATAAACAGTCAGAAAAAACTTTTTCTTGTCTATTTAACCTGAAAAATTAATTTTTAAGCATTTACATCTAGTTTATACAAATATAATTTATCGAATTTGCTGGTTTCTTTTTTCATGTTATCAGAATTGTTGGCACTTCATTTTTTTTGGAGGTTTATTAAAAACTAACTTTTTTTAAAATTTAATTAAGTGAATTTAGAATGTGCAAAATGTTTTTAATGGCACACAACATTGAAAAACTAATGACCAGAGCAAAACCAAATCCTGTATAAGATGATGGTGCTCCACCACTATTGGAGACTCCGGTGGTGCTTAAGTTGGTTGCTTCGGTGGTGCTTGAGTTGGTGGCTTCGTTGGTTGTAGGAGCAATAGTAGTTGTGGTAGTAGTGGATGTAGTTTTAATTTCCAGAATGCTTGCAGCACACTTAAAAAAGTCACAGCAAGTTTCGCAGGCTTCTTCACATTGTACACTTGCCAACATGTTGTTTTCTAAAAAAGGTGAATGAAGTTTAAAATTTTATTATTGAAGTGGTCAAATGATTGTTCGAGCGTTTGAAAACCTTCTGATTTGTAAAATACTCTTCCAGAATAATGTATACTTTAAGGGGCAAAGTTCTCCACATTTAATAACTCTGCAAATTTTTATGCTTTACTCACCAATTTTAAACACGCAAACTCCCTGAGCTTCCTGACACGATACTTCTGCTGCATTACAATTTTCTGAAGTTGGACAGGAATAACAATTTTGTCCGTAGATTCCTTTAAATGAAGTACAGATCAGCAAATATAAGCCAAGAAGTAGCGTGTAATCCATTCTACAGAGCTTCGTCGTCGTACTACCAAATTTATTCGACAAATGATGTATTCGAAATGTGAATATATCTACTTATACCCTCTTAGGCTGGCGGCATTTCTTCTGCACAACATACCAATAAAAAGTTTCATGATCTATATAATAATTAAAGAAAGAAAAGTCAGTATGTTTTGGTGGGTGTGGTTTATCGCAATAAATGAAAGGTGGGGATCTATAGCAGAATATTCAGGAACAGAATAAGAAATGAAGTCAATCTGGCAAATGTTTTGCAATATATAATTATAGTATCAGCTATGAACTGATCACATTAAATGAACCAAAAAGAAATTTTGATGTTTATTGTACAATAAAACTATGTGTGCAGTAGACTGCTTATTTATTAATTAATATTTTTTTTTTTTATAAAAATTTAAGATACATGTTAATGAGAGCTTTGTAAAAACCAGTTTACAATAATCTACTTTTAGGCTGAAAGTAGAGTTGGACTTTTACAAATCATCTTAATGAGCATTTGGTTTGATTTATTTACACAAATCATTAGTTGAAAGATAATGCATAATACAATTAAAATTTTGCCCATTTACAAGCTCCTCAGACCAAATGTGATAAAGCCGAAAAGCATCAGACCTAAAGAAACTCGAGGAGGACCCATTTGACAGACATCGGCCTGAGTGTCAGGGAAACCGGCTAGCAGATCAATATCATCACCTTGACTGTATATGAACAAAACCACTTTAAACCATTAGAATTGTGTAATATCCTGTCTTTGTACCAAAAAAAAAGGGTGAATCTTTTTGTTTTGCAAATAACGCCAAATCGATCGACATATATTTAGTGTTTATCAGACTGATTGGTATTTTAATGTCCTTTGATTTATTTATTTAACACTATATACATTTTTTTAAATTTAAATATTTAAAATTACAATTTGTTTCTGAAAATTGGTTTTAAAGATACTTAACATTAAACATCCAATGACCAGAGCAACACCAAATCCTGTACAAGTCGATGGGGATCCACCACTATTAGAGTCTTCGGTGGTGCTTCCGTTGGCCTCTGTTGTAGGAGCTTCGCTGTCGCTGTCAGGAGTGCTTGAGATGCCATCTGATGTGGATATAGTGCTATCTTCGTTGGATGTGGAACCTGTATTAGTTGTGGTGCTTTCGGTGGTGCTTGAAGTGGCCTCTGGTGTGGTTAGAGTGGTAACTTCCGTAGTTGTGGGATCACTATTAGCTATGGTGCTTGTGATAGCTTCCGGGGTTGTGGAATCACTATTGGCTGTGGTACTAAAGGTGGTCTCCGGTGCGGTTGATGTGATAGCTTCCGGGGTTGTGGAATCAGTTGTAGCTGTATCGACGATACTCGCAATACACAGATCAACTTTACAGCAAGAATTAGCATCCGTTTCACACACTTCTGCTCCTGCACATTTGGCACTTGCCATCGCGTTATTTGTATCTAAGAAAGGTGAATAATGCACCAAGGAAGATAAGGATTTTATTATGGGATTCTAGGGTGGGTGTGCCACCAATGCAATTTATACACTAATTTAATTTATCTAGCTTTGATTTACAATCGTTTTTAGCATTCAGGCACATTGTGTCGATTAGATTAGTTTCCTGGGAAATATAGTTTTCTTATTGCGATAATTTTACGATGGCCTTATCAATAAAGTGTCCGGTTAGGAATTAGTAATTAAAAATAATTCGACTCGAGTGGACAAGACTTTTGTGTTTTAATGCATTTCTCACACTTACATGCTTATCTTTGTTCTTCACTTACCAACTTCAAAAATGCAAAATAGCTCAGTTTCCTGACATTCCACTTGTGGTATATCTGCTACATTACAATCTTCTAATGTTGAACAAGAGTAACATGTTAGTCCGTATATTCCTTTTAATGGCGCACAGGTCAGAAAGCAGAAACCAAGAACTGCCAGGAATCGTATTTTACAGAGAGACATTGTTGAACTGTCAAAATTGTTTTGCCAAATGAAGTGTCCCAAATGTAAAACAATCTATTTATACTCTCTTCAGCTGGCGGCATTTATTCTTTGCAACATTCTAATCAAAAATTTCATGGCCTATATAACAATAAAAAAAGAAAAGTCAATATAATTTAATGTACATTGCAAAAGTTGGGTGTGGCTTTTCGCATTGATTTAAAGGTGGGTTTCTTTAGCTGACAATTAAGGAAGAAACTGGTGTACATGTATGACTTTAGTATAATCTTATGACCTGATGACATTTATTGAACCACAGAGGAATCTTTAAAATGGCTAAAGAAAAATACTTTAACAACTCGACATTTAGGTATAACTTCAAGAACTGAGAACTTTTTAGTCAGAGAACTGCATAATCTTTTTTTGCTAAAACTTTTAGATAAATGTTTATAAATAATTGTGTAGAAAACATTTTTCCATTACCTACTTTTAGGCTGAAAGTAGAGTTGGGCTTTTACAAATCAACTTCATTGGCATTAGTTGTTATTATAAGTTAATATTTATTTACAGAAATCATAAATTGAAAGTAAAAGTATATAAAATATAGTTCTTCCATTCTACAGGCTCCTTAGACCAAATGTGATAAGGCCGAGCAGCATCAGACCTAGAGAAAGTCGAAGACTGGTGCTGCTATTGCATTTATCCATTTGACAGACATCGCACTCATCGCCAATGGAATCAGCTGCAAGATTAACCTCAATACGCACCGCTTCACATCCACCTTTTCCATAGGGAATACGAATGCAACCACGTTGAATCACTGGAAATTTAAAACGATAATATTATATATTGTGCGATAGACAATTTTTATTAATTAATTTCCTACCATTGTCCTTCACAATACTGTAGCAGGCAGTGGTTCGTATTTGGCCTTCTGCATCACGTCTATAACGTGCATAGGAACGATAGTTTTGTAGCAATCGATCGGTGGCCCTTGCAGCGAGAGATCGTTTTGCCCGACTTGTTACCGGAGCTTCGGTTGATCCCACAGTAGTTTCAGCACCAGATGAACTCGTCTCAGAGGAAGCCGAGGATGACTCAGAAGCACCGGAACTGGCCGAAGAAGAGTCATCTTCGATTATACCGGATGTTGAGGATTCAGCATCTATTGAACTTTGTGAAGGGGATTCACTTTCAGTTACGATGGTTGAAGAAGAGTCATCATTACTCGACGAAGAAGAGTCGTCTTCAGTTGTATCGGATGTTGAGGATTCAGCATTTGGTGAACTTTCCGAAGCGGATTCAGTTGTGATGGACGAAGAAGATTCATCATTACTTGACGAAGAAGAGTCGTCTTCAGTTGTATCGGATGTTGAGGATTCAGTATTAGTTGAAGAGTCCTCATCAGTTGTGTTGGACGAAGAGGAGTCAGCATTAGTTGACGAAGAAGAGTCATCTTCAGTTGTATCGGATGTTGAGGATTCAGCATTTGGTGAACTTTCCGAAGAGGATTCAGTTGTAATGGACGAAGAAGAGTCATCGTTACTTGATGAAGAAGAGTCATCTTCAGTTGTATCGGATGTTGAGGATTCAGTATTTGGTGAACTTTCCGAAGTGGATTCAGTTGTGCTAGACGAAGAAGAGTCATCATTACTTGACGAAGAAGAGTCGTCTTCAGTTGTATCGGATGTTGAGGATTCAGTATTAGTTGAAGAGTCATCATCAGTGGTGTTGGACGAAGAGGAGTCATCATCAGTTGACACAGAAGATTCATCTTCAATTGTTGAGGAGTATCCTTCATCAGTTGTGGTTGTCGTATCGGCATCAGTTGTTCCCGTTGTTCCCGTTGTTGTTCCCGGAGATGAAGTCGTAACGCCATTTGTAGTGGAAGAAGTTGCACTTGGTGTAGATTTATCCGTTGTGTCATCTGTTGAGTCCGTCTCATCTGATGGCGTGGTTACGGGATCATTATCTACATTGCAACTAACCAAATGCTCTTCGGTCAATTCATCGCATTCTTTGCCAATGCATTCATAGCATTGCAGGGCGTTTGCTGTAAGTGTGAAAATTTAAAAAATATAATAAAAATTGAGGGTCGCAAAAGATAAGGTCATTCGTCTACACTCAAGAGTCTGAAGTTGCGCCACTTCTCAGTTGTATTCCACATGCAATAACTCTGATTGATAAATCAAATAACCAGTTACAGATAACATCACAGATATTCGCTTTACTTTGCACTCAGATAAAAATAAAAGTGTGACCTGAAATTTTTTTTTTTTTTGGAAATAAGTAGAATAATTAAACTATTTTACTTTTTTGTTGAAAGGTCACTGATTCACTTTGGAAATGTCCTTAATATACTTGATTAAAACTTAGTCACTAAAACAACATTTTATTTATCTAACAAATTCCATAAAAATATGAAATTTTTTCTTTTTAAATATTGATTTCGATATCTTATGGAATATATGCCATATATGTATATATTATTCACTTATCGAGAAATTCGCTTATCGTTAGAGCCAAGAGTTTTTAATATGCTTTAAATTCCGATAGTGTGACAAATAAAGGATCAATCAAGTAAATATTTGATTTACCATGTAGATATAGTTCGATAGATAATAGAATATGAAAGCTTGCATATTTAGTGGTATATTTTTGTTCTTCTATTTCTTTGCACCACAACTAAAGTAATTACAATAATGGATGGAACTCTGGGCATGGTTAATGTTTTTCACATGAATTTTGTGCACAACGGCGATAAGGAGCAGCTCATAAAACATTCAATGTGATCGACATAAGTATGGTACGTTGATTTTCATATATTTTAAGAATACACAGGCACACACAGACACTTCACAGTTAAATTTTTGGTAAGTTTTTTTGTTTTCGTTTCGCACCTGACCAAATTGTGGCACCTGCACAGATCAGTGTGATCAGTAGGAGACTTATTAAACGCATCTTCTTATAAAGGACCTATCCGGCAAGGATCTTTATTTAATAGAAAAAGAACGAGCGATTTGCTAGTTTGACAACAGTTACGTATGACTTTCGATTTGGAACTACCAATTAAATATAATGTTAACAGGGCTTTTTCTTTATCGGAGCCAACCAACGATTGTGCGAACTACAGGTCGGGCCACGACCGTTAACTGATAAGCAGCAAGCAGCAAGTGGCAGCAGCAGCAGCCCCACGAAAACCATTGTTTTACCCAAAATCGGTGCCTCTTAGGTCCAATGCTTTTGCCCATTCGTAGGTATGTATGAAATATTCCAAACCCATTTATAACAACGATAAGGTCAGGGACAATAAAATATTAATGGTCTCTATAAAAAAACATTCGTCCAAGTTCGTGGTATTGTATTGCCAATTTTGTCGATCACTTCCTCAGGATGCGTTAATGACCACTTCATTTGATAAGTTTTTGCAATTTTATTCTAGGAATCAATAAAGTTGTTTAAAAGAGGCATCAAACTTCAATTGCGGGCCAGTCCCCTGAATCATTTCGAAAGTAACGCAATTCTACAATTCTCTTAGACCCTGTGGCTAGAAATTTGTATAATAACCTGGTTCGAATCTAATCAACTAAATTGATTTCTAAGTCGGTTTAAGTTTTTATTATTTTTTTTTTTTTGTTTAGGAATTTATATTCCTTTTATGATAAATAAAAACTGATATTATCAATTATGCGGCGAGTTTAGGTTTCAGTTTCGTGGAATTTAGTTAGTATATGCTGCATGACTCATCCATTAATTTTTTTTGACATTTGTTTTAACTATAATCGATGAGATTTCTGACCATGAAATAACTTTCCATTAGAAATGGGGTTTTTTTTTGTCTCCCCCTCTCTCTCACTACCATTTCATATATTTTTCTTATCTGGCTGCATATAGCTTCAATTATTGCTTATAAGAAATATTACCACGCATTCAGATAGCCCTTAAAGATTTTACAGATATCAAAATCTTGACAAGTTTGAACCCCATAACAAGGTAAATAAAAGATATAAACTACAATGGCATGAATACTACTTTTACACAGCTCAACAAATATTGATCTAATTCAAGAGAAATTCTATAGGAAATTGTCAAAAAATCAAATACGAAAAGTGTAATTGCTCAACGCATTAAAGTTCAATTACCTTCAATTAATTTTGTCCATGCTGATAAGACAAAGAACTAGTAAGACTAAAATTTGCTAATCGTAGTGTTCATTCAATACGACGCATCAGGAATTTCAAACCCACATATAGACCGAGATTATCGGGTAATGCAATCGAAGAATTCGGTGTTTGCAGATAAGATGAAGCCTCTTTTGAAATTTATGTCTATATATATGTTATTCATTTATTTAAGAGTAAAATTATAGTATTAATAGTGAATACGCTCGCTTATTACGTGGCTACGGCAGCGAAGGCCTTCAGCTCTAGATTTATAAGGTCTCTTAATAGTAATAAGTCATGTATCTACATATTTGCATTAATGTACATGAGGTGATGAGAGGAGAGTGGTGTATATCTATACAGTTTATACTCAGTCATAAAGATTTGCTTAATGATTTATGTCTTTTTTATTTGTGATAATGGTATATAAATTTTTTGCAGTCAGTGTCTATTATTTGATTTTGCTTTTTTTTTATTGAAATTCTTATTCAATATGAGTCTATCTTATCTTATCGATGAAAATTTTTGGCTATAATCTTGTAGCATAAAAAAATGCCTAAAAGTATGCATTTAATTATTTCAACAAATATTTGCTAAAACAAAATTACTTATCGTATGAGTAATTTAAATTACGTATACGTCAAGTTGATCAACAAAAGTTTGAAAAGTGATTCCCCACACGATAAGATGCAATGACATTACTACTCTATTTGCCCAAGTCCATTTATCTATTTAAAATAAACCTAAGCCTTTCTACACAAGCGATTATAACTTAAGTCAACAAGAAAAGTACATATGTGTTTGTCATATGTAATGGCCTAATAAAAAGTTCAAGTGTTTAAAGTAATAAAATAACAAATGTTTTACCCATAGGCCATATAAGTTTATACAACGTCTCGAATGTTAAAAGAAATACCATAACAAATGAAAATAGTAGTTTGGTATAATAATACTAATAGTATTTCAAGAAGTTAGATAAAAACTCAAAAATTTATAAAGAGAAATATAAAAATATATATAGGAGAAATGTTTGATCATATATCTACATATATAAAAGAAAGTCGGGTTTGTTCAACCACTTATAACTCGAGATCTGCGGAACCAATCTTCATAGTTATTGATCCCATTGGATTTGATTCCCCCGAATAGCAGAATACATCTCAAAAACAATAAATAATTGCCGGAAAACCCCTTAAATCGGACAATTTTTTTCCCCTATACAAACGTTTTTTAACAGTCAATTTAAATAAAGTCAACTGTTGTTTGCCAAAAAGTAATCGATGCAAGCTGTAGTCGAAGACCTGGGTCCACTTTTTTTCTTACTATTCATTAAATCATATATGCAGACAATTTTAAATTTTGTTCAACTACTAGGATATGTTCAAATATTTTCATTTTAAGACACACATTTCCATTTTGGCGAAGAATTCAATGATCCGTTCATTTATAGATCTCTATTAAGGTGTTTTATCCTTATTATAGAATATGGATCTTGCATTTGGTCATCTCTATAGAAATAAGTCGCATCGGACTGAAAGTGAACAAAAATTTTCTATTCTTGGATTATTCTATTATCGTATATCAGTTGGGTTTGTATTCTAGTAAAATTGTTTTAACTAACTAGGCTTGGCGTTATTTCTATGATCAGGCTTTTTAATGGTGAATGAAAATCATCTGTGTTATTAACTAAGTTTAATCTATTCGGTACCATGTGGACGTTCTAGACATATCTTTATAACCAAATCGATACTCCACTTACAATGCTTTGCCTGAACCTTTTAGAGTCCTCCGTTATGTTTTTCCGAATATATTTTGATTTCATAATTACAACAAACATATTAGACGTATTGAGCATTGATTAGAAATAGATTTAATGTAAATAAAAGAAGACTAATTAGACGATGAATATGAATATTGAAGAGGAAAATAAATAAATATTTACGAAATTTAAGTCACATGGTTTAAAAACCTTCGCTTTATTAAGCAATCATTTTAAATCTTTCGTTTAACTCTATGTGTTTATTTATTAAGTAAATATTTTCTAATGTTTTACATTTTGTTAGTTTTTAATTTGTAACATTTTTGTTTTGTTATTCATGTAAATACATATTTAATTAGATTTATATATATTTCGATATTCGTTTCTTGTGGTGCGATTGTTGTGTATCGTGTGTTTATGTTTTGCGTGTGTGTGTGTGTGTGTGGGTTTTCATTGCTTAACAAAATTACAACAAATGAGAGCTCGCTAATGTGAATGAGTGACAACGAGGAATACTAATATAACACCGGTTGATAATGGTAATCACAAAATGACAATGCTATCGACAATGATCGTTTTTAGTTGGCCTGCATCAAGGCAGCGATAGCAGCCATCAGAAAGGTGACTAATAGTGAGTTTTGCAATAGGGAACTTCCATTGCAGGCATTCATGCTACAGGGATCACAATTGCTCAACTGAGTGTTGTTATTCTGTTCCATTAGCAATCCGCAAACAGATTGATAAGTACTAACACGCGAGCAACCGCGATCTGTGACCGTAGAGCCATTGACTACAACAAGAGAGAGAGAGAGAGAGAGAGAGAGAGATAATTTCAAATAAGTATATTGACTCAATCATTCTCAAAATCTTCAATACTTACTTGACTTTTGTACGATATAGCAGTGATAGCTGTAATCTGTATTGATCAGAGCACGACGCTGACGAATGGCCAAAGGTGTGACATTGCTAGAGCTTTCCTCTCCGATCTGCAACAACCGCGTGGTATTAGCTGCTGAAGCTGGTACTGCATCCAAATCCTCTTGTGGTGGTGTGGGCACTCCAGTCGTAGTCTCCACAGGACCAGCTGTGTTTGGTGTGGGAATGGGTGCCTCTGTGCTTTCAGTCGACTGCTCTGATGTCGAAGTTGAAGTGACTTCCTCTGTGGTTGTCGATGCCAGATCAGTACTACTCTCCTCGGTGGTTGAAGCGATGGTCATTGGACTAGTCTCAATGGGTGTAGTGCTCTGCACTGCTTCTGTTGTACTCGCTGGTGTAGTAGTTGTCACTGTGGAGGCTTCTGTGCTGCCGCCAGGATTAAAGAAATCTTCATTACATGCCAGCAAGGGGGCATCTTTGGGCATTGTGGCACAGTCATCACAAACATAGCACATGAGATCGGCTTGAGAGACTGTAAGAAAGAAGCGAAATAAATTAGTCTAAAGGGAAAAAGTTGCTATCAAACAGTAAACAATCGAACGATAAAGATGAGCAATGAGTTGAATCTGTATCGAAAGTAATAAAACTACTCAGGGATTAGTAAGTTTCTTCCAATTTTCTTTATAATCTCAAGGTGTATTGGGCTGTCCTTTAGACTTTAGATACAATTATTTTCTTTTAAATTTAAATAATTATCTATCAGTTAAAAGTGCTCAATTTACAAGCCCATAAATGACAAAGTCGATGACAAAGCGGCCAAAAGGCCAAACTTTGAAACATGTGAACATCATAAATCAAACGGTCTAAAGCCCCAGCAAGACAAAAAATTGCAAGAAGTTTCAGTTTAGCTAAGGTATTTTGGCGTATTATTTGCTCATTTATTTTATGAATTTATTTAACTTAAACTTACTGAATCACAATTGCCTTTCAATATATAATCTTGGCATCGAAAGGCATTTTTAAATAAACGGGTTGAATTTAATGAAACTATGGCTTCTACTTCTAGTAGCCGGAAAGTAAGAGGCACCCATTTGTATGGACTGCAAAAGACATTGGCCACAGAACCCAATTTGCATGTTATCGTCATCAAACTAATTTGACAAATATTTGTCAATGGCAAATATGTGTGTGGGGCAACTTTATCGGATGGGCTACATTGCCTTAATTGCTTTAATTGCCTTATCAGTAGTAATATAAGTAGCAAATGCGGCAATATGAACAAATTTATTGGCTCGACGCACAGACACAGTGACTCATTCACCCAGAGCCAGATGATCCCTGATTTGATAATAGTACATATATAAATATATATGTAAGATATGTTCACCTGTTTATACGAAACAGGGTTTTTTTTTTTTAACACTTGTTTGATTTGTTCAAAAATCAATCATAAATCACAATGATTGATAGCACAATGTGGTTCTGTATGGGGGGGAGGGTTCGTTGAGCTTCAACGTCACGTGATTATCAACAACGTTCTAATGACACTTGCTCAATCAAATTGAATAGATATTTTTGCATTTTGGGGTAATTTATTTAATTTAAAAACAGATAATAAATGATTATGAATAGAATGAACAATAAATATTTGTATTTAGTTTAAATAAATAAAGTGGGTAAAACCAACTTAAGTGGAAAAGGAATATTTCGATCTATAAAATAGAGTTTTAGCCAGTTTGGTTATTGCTTTATACTAGTGACTATGAAAGTTTTCTATTGCAGATATAGCTATTTGAAATTGGTTTAACAACTCGAATTTTTAAAGCAATTTAATGCATGACACTTAAAGAAAAGTTTCGAAAGCAATGCCCAAAGTATGAATCATATCAAACTTTTGATATAACCGGATCTAAGTCGAAAATAAAAACGGTTTTTAGGGTTCCCTGGAGCATAAACAAGTTAAGAACCGAATTGTTTTTATTTTCAACCTAGAGCCGGCAATATCAAAGGTTTAATAGAATAGAAAAAGATCGAGAGATACATTTTTTGTTTAAAATAGATAAATAGAGTGACAAAACGTTCGACACCAAAATTAAGTTTTAAGATTTATTATTTTTCTAATAGTTTATCATCGGATTTTTGATCTCCAGAAACTGCCATCCTTCTGAGGGATTTTGAAAGCGGTTTTTCGTGAATATGTTCATTAATTTTACAACTAAAATCAAAAGGTGTACAAGTTATATACTTTGTAGGTGTCTTTAAGATAGTTTAAAGCCAAGTTTTAAAACTTTGTTGATCTTTATTACCGACTAAATTTAGTTTATCAACGTAAATTGGCAAGTCTGTTTAAGTATTTAAATAAAACAATTAATTTTTGTATTTTAAGACCAGTTTAATAAAACGTTTCCCATTTTTAATGATTCTAAATTGCATCAAAATAATTTTTAAATAAAAAAAGTTTCCAGTAAACTAGTTTCCAGTGAAATATGAAATAAGTAAAATTAAAAATATATATTATATAGATTATTCTCTCCATTCAACTGGTGTTAATGGGCCGTACAAGTTTTTCCATTTCGAATGGGAATTTTTGTTGTTGTTTGTTTTTAGATTTCTCATGTGCTAAGTGTAACTATAACAATTTCAATTAGCAGTTTTTTTTGCGTTTGCCAGCAGCTGATTCAATGTCAAAAATGGTAGAAAAAACCTTTCATTTCGATCTCGTCATAAATTAGACAGTTAGTGAAACGCGGGCGGGTTTAAGTTAATGTCAGTTAGATGACATTTCCGCATTACAAAAATAAACACAATAAAAGAACAAAACAATGGAAGCTACAGGAAAACTGAACGAGCAAAATTCCCCAAGCAAATGCAAATGCATTATTTATGACAACAAAATAATAATAATAATTTTCCCTTTTTAATGATTCTCTACTGATATGCAAAAAAACCAACAAAAAGTATTTCGTTGAGTGTGTGATTTTGCATTTTAATTTAATTTTAATTCAGTGTTTTTTTCTTTCTTTATTTCTTCTTTTTTAAATTTATTTATAGCTTTGTTTATCAAGCGAATATTTTGTTTTTTTTTTTTTTTTAATTCTGAATATTATTTCATATACCACCATATCATTCCATATCATATCAAATAATGAGATATGTCGAACAGAATGAAAAGTTTGCCCAACAAGTGGCACGTCCATTAATCAGGTGCCCATCATTTCTTTTATCACTGCACTCAAAGATATTCTAATGTGTGTGCTTTTATTTAGTTTGATTAAATTAAGTAAATTCTATTTATGCTTACCTGGCAGGGTAATTAAACATAGCAGCAAAGTGCTAGCCAAAATTATATTAGTATAACTTTTGTTAAACATTTTGTATTTTGTTTCTTTTCTTGTTATTTTCAACAGAAATATAAAGATTTCAAAATATATATATACTCTAAATATCTTTTTAAATATATTTATGTATAAAGCACTTGGTTTGGTTTTGTCACTTTTGGCACTTGGTTTCAGTGTGGCTTATTTTATGCATATGTTTCTATATATATATGTATGTATATATATATTTAATTTTTGGTTTCTTAGTTGACCGTCGATTGCAAATTCTGAAATTTAACTGAAAATCTTGTGATTTGTTTGAGACTTTTTATAGAGTTGTGGCTACCGCACATGAGACTACACCTAAGAGAGGGCACAACAGACAGCGACAGAGAAACAGAGAGAAAGAGAGAGAACAACTACAAAAGAGAGAGATAGAGAGAGGAGGAGCACACAAAACCAGTTTCACTTTTTATTCGTGTATTTTTAATATTGATAACAAATTAATTTATAATGCATACGCCGAGTATTAAGAGAGTAGCAACAATTATACTCTCGTTATGCTCTTTACTTAATTATTCTTGCTCTCTTATGCTACTTCAAGTTTTTCGTAACGGTCAGCGGAAAACCAGTTGACTTTAAAAAAAAAAAGTGCTGATCTTAAATTACTCTTTATTATAAAGAGGTAGCTATATAGATATAAAAAAACTTAATGGAAAGTATTCACAATTTCCCTTTTTTCATGTTATATAATATAAAATATTTATTTTAACTTTTACCATTACTAAGAGCTAATTTTACCTGTAGTTCCAAATGCCATTCATCTATAAATGAATTCAAAATACAAATTTACTCATTTTTTTAACTCTCTGATTTTAGCTCTTTAAAATCTAGAAATAATCTGATAAAAGTTTTATAATCATTAAAGAGTTAAATTTTGACGACTCCCAGGCAAAAGTGAACCATTTTTGAAACTTTAATGGATGCAATTATATATTAAAATTAAGGAACAATGTTCTCTGAATATAATTCAAAAATTTGGAAAATTAAAACAAGGTTTCTTAGGGGTTTTGAAAGTAAGATAGGTTTCTAATAGTTTTATTGCAGTCTGTTGATCAAAAGAATAACAAATTTTGTGATAGTTAGCCAAAATTTAAAGGTTTAAAATAGTATAATTTTTTTAATGAACCAGTTTTCATAGGCGAAATAATGTACATTAAACTAAATAACTTGTCAACAGACAATTTCAATATGCTTATTGTAAAATGAGAGTATTAAAACAGATTCTAAAGTGAAATTCCCTTTTTACGCAATGAATCAATTGAGCGGGGAAATTATTGTAAACTTAAATGATTGTCTGATGTATGGGTAAGTTGTAAATGGTGCTTTTCTTTTTCCCATTAGTCATTATTCTTTATTTTCTTAATTTGGTTTGCAGTCAATCTTCTATTTAAATGTCTCATGATTCTATTATTTAATATCAAAAAACACGCAAAATCAACAAAACTTGATTATTGCTGGCCATAGACAGGGCAAGTCAATTAACAGATTTTTTTTCTTCATATGTATATTTGTGTGTATATAGTATATATCTCGTTTTTTTTGCTCTCATAACATTTACTCAACTTATTGACACCTTTTTGAATTTTGCAGGGTGTTCGTCAGGAGAGGGGGGCTAAAAAAAAAACAGCGAAAAGAAAAAAGAACTTTGCGATGTTTCCACTCCAGTGCGTAGAAAGGTCATTTGATATTTGAAGGCACTTGAAAGTTAATGAAATTCCCCAGTCTGACCTAAATAGGAAAAAACAAAAACAAAAAGTGAATTTTAAACGGGGTTGGTTTTATCTTTCTATATTAAAGGTACTTGTGGGTAAGGTAAGGTCAACCGATAAGAACATTGTTCAAGTTAAGTAAGGTTAGTCACATTGGGGGAGTGCCGTCTGAAGATAAAATTTCATTGAAAATCTTATTCCAAGACAACAAATTTGTTTTGACTTAACGGAAAAGTTAATATCTAAAAACGTTTTTATGGTTATCAGTCCGCATAATGACGTTGAAATCCACAACAAACTGGAAAAAGCCGGAAAACTTGGCCAAGATGTGGTTCAATTGAGTATATAAAAATAAATAAAACAAATTTGATTTTCTATATTCATACATATATCTATAAAGGTATCTCTAAAAAGCTGACAAATGCCGAAATGTTAATATGGGCACGTAATTTATTTGTCGATGTTGTATTAATTAAATTAATCAATGGAAGACTTCAGCCATCATGTCGAATACGTTATATCCTGTATTCCGAATATTCTTACCAATTTTGCAGCTTTTGTGTAAGTCTTCTTATTCCCAAATTACTACAGTACTTCCGTTTATACCAATAAACCTGAAGATAATATTTAAGAAAAATGTAGGAAAAAAACCGTCCAAAAGTGTTCGAAAATAGTTTGAACCAAAATATTTCAAAATTTTAACGTAAAAGTATAAATAAAATGTTAGAAAATTAAATTAGTTGCTATAATTAAGTAGGTATATTGAAAAACAAGTTATTCTACTAGTTAAATATAGATATATAGATGACAATAGAAATATGGAAATTTTGAAAAATTATTTAACTTCATTTTTAACAGACTATTTAATACATATATATAGATACATGTATATAGATAGTCATAAATATTATTAGGCTTAAGTTTTCTTTGCTCTGATTTATAATGCTTGACCTTGATTCGAGTCTCATACAAAAAGTACTAGATCATGAAAAACATATATCATTCATTATTCTAAACAGTTCGTGCCAAATGATCGAAAATTGTGTTTAGTGTCGAGCTAATTTCACTGACGCATCGTCATCATCAGACAACTGAAAACCAGACTTGGTGATAAAAAAAAATAAGTTGCCAAAAAAAATATATATACATATATAAAAAATAAGAATAAAAGCAGATACAGAAACAGAGTTAAAAAATGTTGTTCAAATTGTTGGCGACATCACGTAAATCGCTAAAATGTTACTCCTAATCGAGTCGAGAGAATCGAGAGTGAACTTTTGTACCCTCTCGCTCTCTCTTTCTGTATGTCTGGTCTGATGCAATTTTTGGAGATGAAATTATACATTTTATGGCTTATGGGCTTACACATGCCTGTCGTCATTAGCAGTTGGTGCAAAAGTTAGTACAGATACCCCCGGAAGTTAAATAAAAGCGCTGATTAAAATTAAAACGGGGAAGCCAGACGAGACCAGCCCCAAGCTTCATTCTTGATTCCCATTTCCCAGTCACAACCCACCCAAAATAAGAGAAAGAATTTAAAAGTAAGTAAATGCCTATATTTGTTTTGTGTGTGTGTGTGTGTGTGTTTGTGAGTGTGTGTGTTTGTTATGAACAAGCCAACAAATTTGGTAATTGCGAAACAAGTTTCCTTTTGTCAAGTGATTTCCTCATTACAGCCAATGTTGCTCATCAAGCTAAATTGAGAATCCTTATATTACAATTGTAAATCTCATTTGAAACTAAAATTTTATAAAAAAAAAAAATATGCGATTGCCACTTGAAATAATTATGGTTATCGCTTATCAAAATGAAGTCATGGCATTTGATTTTAAAAACTATATTGTGGGAGTGCGCCATACGGTCATTAGTTATTTATTTTTTTTTTTGTTTCTTTCTTTTGTTTTACCGTGTGTTATCTTTAGTTAATTGATTGCAAAAAATTCATTCTGAATAGTGGTGGTCTCCCATGAGTTGGCACTTTCACCTACGCCTGTGCAACGCCCTTGGCCTTATCGTTGGACCCGCAATTAAACAATTATGCGAAAATAACTGAAATGCTCTCACCTTTCTGGCTTGTCACTTGTGTCTTTATAGAGTAGTCGTAAGTATGCCATAAATAGCACCTAAGTAACACCATACAATCACAATCACAGTCACAATCACAACCACAACACACAAACGCACCTCATAAATTGTAAAATAATCAAAAGAAAGACATCGGTAGACATATGGGGCCATATATCGTGTATACTACATGCATATGTACATTATGTATTTGATATTGAGGAGGATTACGACCCACAAATAAAATGTTATTAATTAGGCGGAATTAAAAAAATGAGAGTACAAGTGACAGTAGTGACGCCAACATTGTCCATTCAACGTTCGTTGAACTAGCTATATTTGTCCAAACACTATTTGATAGATTTATGGGTCCATTGCAGGTATTCTCTTCGCATTGGTCACATCCGAGAATATTCCATGGATCATAGAGATTTTCACAGGCAGCCGAACGATTACTACTCATTGCCACTGTACACCCGCGATTCGTAATCACTGTGCCATTCACTAAGGAAGAGAGTAGATAAAGTGACAAAAATAGTTAAAATTCAAATAAAAATAGCAACAAGATCACATAAAGTTATTTGTTGATGTCTAAAATTAGCTATGCAAATATCGGGAAAGTAACTAGATATATATCAAATAGTTGTTACTCTATATAAGACAGATTCCAGCAATTCTGATTGATAATAATTGAATGGAATTTCTTAAAGTTTAAAAGATTCCATAAAATCATTAATAGAAAGTCTGAGCTAAAATTGCTACTAACAATTGCTTATCGATTATTTGAACTATTAAGATAAGGTCAGGTAATTTTAGAATAATTAGGTTTTACACAGTTGTGTAAGTTGTTAAAGATGCAGTTACATAAATAGCTTAAACTAAATGATTCGTACTAAAGCAATTGCTAGCATTTTAATTCAGTTTAGTCATGGAGAGAAATACATTCCTAAAGTTGTTTTACTATTAGTTTTGAGAAAAGAAACGCTTGAAGAAGATTTAGCTGAATTATAAGAAACATAAATAAGAAATTATCTGAAGTATATGTATTTATCTGCCCAATATAAAGTTATTTAAGAAATATTTTAGGATCTACTTACGTTGAAGTCTTACTGTATAGCACACAGCATTCGGTGTATCGATTATTTGTTGCCTGGCGACCACACGTCTTCTCCGGCGATCATCATAGTCATCTTCCTCTTCCTCCTCTTCTTCTTCCTCTTCATTGGTTTCTTCCTCTTCTGGTTCACTATCAACTTGAGCGGGAGCGGGAGCGGGATTTTGAGCACCACCATTACCTGGCATAATACCCACAGTGGCCGAGTCATTGCTATCGTAATCTTCATCATCATCCTCATCTTCGTCTTCGCTTTCATTTCCACCTCCTGCTGGTGGTGGTGCTGCTGGACTTGGACTCGGACTGGGACTGGGACTGGGACTGGGACTGAGACCAGGGCTTGGACTTGGTCCTGGACTGGAGACAATTCCATTTTGTGGCGGTGGACTGCATACCTCAATCTCTAGATCTGCTAAGTTTGCATACTCATCACAATCCTCACAGGTATAGCAACGCAATGCTGTGAAAATACATTTACACAAGACCTTGAGTTTGGTATATATGTACAATATAACCACATTTGTTTATCTTTATCGGAAATATGTTATCTGATAGGCAGGTTTTAGTCATGCAATCGATGGTGCATGGGTTCAATGTTGCGTATGAGTAACTTTCGGGTCAATCAATTAGCATAGCTTATAGCATGATTTATGACTGTGGCGATAAATTTTCTCACCTTGTTACCTACCTACCTGTTATACAGCTGAAACCACCAGCTAGAAATATCAAAAATAACGCTACAAATTGCATTTTCCCACAATATATGTGCGTGTATGTGTTTGTGTGTTGTTTATCGTGCGCGTCTGAGTGTGCTTTCAATTTTCCTTCGTCAAAAGTCGCGGAAAATGCAAATTCCTGGCGTTTTTTTTTTTCGTTTTTTTTTTTTGTTTTCTTTGCGCCTTGCTGTCGTGTCAACAGCAGCTACCGAAAATTTAAATTGAACTGGTTGACTGGAAGCAACGACAACGATGCCGCGTTCTTCTATCAGAATTGGCCCAAATCATTTGCGGCAAAATGCCAAAACATGTCGCTACAAGGCATAGCCATCGCCGTCGTCGTCGTAGTCGTTGCCAATGATAGCATCACCAAAGTGTTTCAAATTAAATGCGTAAAGATGATGATGGTTGGGATGGTTGGTAAGCAGAGAGCACGGTGCGGCAAACGGCACATCGTTGTCTACATGAGTAATGGAAAAATTATCTTTGATTGACAAAAAAGAAATACACGAAAATGAGCAAAAATACACACAATACAACGAGACAAGTTCAGAGCATTGAAACTGATATACAACTTCACTCAACTCCTCTAAATCACTCAAGCATCTGCAATAGGTCACTCAAAAATCTATCTCAGTTTCCAGAAGTAAGTTAAAAACAAGAACTCTTACACAGTCTTATATAAATATTTCAAGAGTATTATATTGTAAAAGTGAAAGGGTTTGGATCTGTATAAATAACTTAATAAATCGAAAATCATAAAAACCTATGGTTGAAATGGTTGGCTTATAAGCTAAATTAATATAACTTAACCGGCTATTTTGACTAAAAAAATGTTATTTTCGTTCAACAAATTCTAAAAATGAAGTATATCTTTAATGTTTCCGTTGACCGTGTTCTCAATTTTTAAAATTACACACTATGGACTCTAGGAGTTCCAGCAATTCATCTAGTGCCACTGTGCTGGTATCCTCCAGTAGACTGAATTGGTATGCCCCTAGTTTCCCTAGGGTCTGACCTCCTTGATAATTGGACACTCACAAAGTAAGTACTATACCGTTTCTGGCGTATCCTTTATCTAACAGCTCCTGCAGAAACTAGTGAATGGGAATCATACTTCTTGTGTGTTGTCTCCAGTTGTTCAGTCTTAAAATGTCCTTCTTAGGCTTGCTAATATCTTTAGAGGTCCTTTTATTCCATTTAGAGATGGATGATCTTACTTGGGAATCTTACGTGAGATAGATCCTAGCCTGGCTAACTCATTGGCTTCTTCGTTGCCAATTCACCACAGTGGCTCGGTAGCCAACATACAGAACATATGAGATACTTTCCCGACTGAATTAAAAATATCTAATTTTAATTTAAGATATAATTTAATACTATATAAGAAAAATTTTTCAAGATATAGGTTATAAAAGCACTTTGAAAATAAACAGCTAAAGCAAATTAGCTTTTATTTTTATTGTAAGTAAACTTTGTCCTTTCCGCAAGGGATATCTTTCTAGTTAAAAAATCTGTTATATCATATTATGGTAGAAGTTTTCCATCGATATGTACATTGTATGTAATGTTTTAGATATGTGTAATAGGATGTTTAATTATAATATGTAGTAAGTTTGAGGGGTCCCCATAAATTCCATATACTGGTTTTCAGCCATCGCTAATTTATTATATGTTTATAACGGCCATACAACTACGTAGAAAAAAGCAAATATTGAACTGAGACAAATACTACTGCTAACTTGTAGACCAACAGACTTCAAATAATTGCATTTTATTATGTTAGTTAGTATTTAAGATAGTCACAGTGGAAATACTACGAAATGTTTTAAATGAAATCGTCTACAAAGTTTATTACTATATATATTTATACCCTTGCAGAGGGTATTATAAAATTGGTCAGATGTTTGTAACGCACAGAAGGAGACGTTTCCGACCCCATAAAGTATATATATTCTTGATCAGCATGAGAAGCTGAGTCGATATAGCCATGTCCGTCTGTCCGTCCGTCTGTGCGTATGCGTTTTACTCAGCCGTCTTAAGAGCTATCGGTCTGAAATTTTGTTTCGAGGTTTTTTATTACCCGGAAAAAGTATGAAATTTATAAGGATCGGACCACTATATCATATAGCTCTAGAAGAACTAGAAGAAACACTTTTTTATAAAAATCGGAGTATGCTATGAAATTTACATATGTGATAATATTGGATAAAACCCCAGATCCCAAAATTTGAATGTGATCGGATAAATATAACACACACAGACGCAACGCTACATGAACTGTATGTGTATGCGTGCGTTGCTTTGCTTTGGGAATAAGGGAAGATGAACAAATTGTAAAATAGAGAGTAAAATTGTTTTGTTTGTATATTGATGAATTGAGTTGCAGAAAACAAATTTTGAACATGTAAAATTATTATTACCAAGGACTGCAAGGGTATATAAACTTCGGCATAGCCGATGTTAGCTTCTTTGATATTTTTAAACCGATTTTTAAACTATTTCTCACGCAGAGTTCTTTTGACTCTCTGCTTGTCATATTCCTGTTCGGTTAAATCTGTTTGTTTACTTAGAGGAATTTCCAAAAAGGTAATTATTTTAATGTAACGAAATGAATTGAATAAAATAGTGACACCTATATCAATTCTTTAACGGCCAAGTACATACCTACATTATAAACAAATTTAAAATTAAAAATCTTCTTAAGCTACAAAATGTTTGTGATCTTCAATTTGCTTACCTCTTTTTGTTAAACACACACATAGAACAAACTGTTATACTGTCATACAGCATGCGCTTTATTTGCCAACATCAATTCTGATTATCATTACAACATTCATTTAAAAATTAAATATCAGTTTTATTTATTTGTATTTTGTTGTCAAAGTGCACTAACATCGTATCTCTCTATTTAGGTGTGTGTGTCTGTATATGTGTGTTTGTGTATGTATGCTTGTGTGTATTAGTGTGGTGTAGGCGTGGCATTTTTTAAGCTCTTGTTTACTTGCTTTTATTGCTTATGCGTTGTGTTTTTTTCTCATTTTGATTTTTGTAAATTTGTTCTTCTGGCTCAACTTCTAATTGCACATTTAATTAACATTTATTGCTGATTTTCACACTCTTTTTAAGTATTCTAGTAAATTTTATTTTTATGAATATTGATTGTTTTTTTTTTATTTTTATTAATGTTGCATAAGTTGTACAACTGAAAAACATACAAATAATCAACAGAAAAATTATCTTGTTTTAATAAGCCTAATCAGATTTTTTTCTACCTAAATTTTTTTATATTATAATTTTTTCTTTCTTTCATTAATTTTTTTTGGTTTTTGTTGTTGTCGATTTTATATAAAATGAAAATTAAAGGCATTTGGTGAGTTTAATACATATTACAAAAGAACTAATTGCCCCTAACAATTCATCTATTAATTAGTGACACATTATTATGCTAATTTAACAAAATTAAAAAAAACATATTTACGCGTACCCCGTCAGAGGAAAGTGAAAAATTGTGTTTAAATTGAGAAAGAAAAAAGAAGAAGTCAATCGACTAAGTTTCTTACTGTTTGCATTCATTTTTCTCATTCAGAAGAGTAATATTTATCGAATATTAGATATTAAAAACTTTTAATTTTATTTTCAGGAGCCAAAGCCATAACTAGTTGGGAATTATAATAAAAGAAATCGAAGAATTGTTCTGCTAACCTTTAAGATTTAGTCAAATTCAAGACGGTGTCAAAAATATGTGGTCAATATTTTGATGAAAGTTTCAATGCAACGTTTTTATCTAATTTATCGCTTAAATAGCTTAAAAAAGGATTTTGTTGTTTCCTACTGCTACTGTAAATTTGTCTAGCAAAAGTGCATGACATGTCATAATTATCAACCTATAGGGATCAACTTAGCACCAAAGACTTAACTGAGTGGTTTAAGGTCAGCTAAGACAATGTGCTAGAACAAACTTACAAATTTTACAACAAATTTTTAACAGTTTCCTCTAGCTTTGCTGGACATTTTCAAAAATGACTATCAAAGATTTATTCAAAAGGATTTTTAAAGATTTTTGAAATGCCGAAGCGTTTCTTGCAGACTTTCCTCTAAACTGGGTATGAAATAAATTCGCAATGCCGAATTGAGTTATCTAGAATTACTTTTATGTATATCATATGTATGCAAGTATATAGATAACATTTTGATATTGAATTGAAATGCTGCTGCAGTTGCTGGCTGTAATATCTGTTTAGATTCAAAGCGTGTTTTCTGCAGAAAGTAAAGAAGATTGCAACTTCGTGTGTATGGGTGTGTGTGTGTGTGTTTGTGTGGGGGTGTGCGAGTACTGTAGTGTATGTGTGTGTCTGTGCTTACATGTCTAAGGTTTGGGTTCTCTGGGTGTGTGTATGTTGTGGTTTAGTTAAGTTTTTCATACTGTGAAAGGAGGGGTGGGGCCGTTTGTACATATTAACGACATTGCTTTTGCAAATATTTACAAAGTAAATGAGAACAGTTAACTCAATCTAAATGCAACCAACTCAGTCGCCAACTGTCACTATTTCAACAACCCAGCTGGAAAATCCGCATAGCCCTCATCATCATGGCCATCATCATAATAGAACCAGTGTAGAGATTCAACGTAATGGCTGCGGCACCATTGCAACGATCCGTTTTACATATCTCACAGAAAAACTCATCCTTGGGCGCTGAATCATCATTGTCGGCCTGACCTCCATAATTTCCACTGTCATAGCCACCCTGTTGACCCTTTCGTGCCTGCAGTTGGTCCCGTTTGCCTCGTCCCTGTCCTTGTTGATTTCCCTGGGGTATTCCCATTTTACTTCTTAAAATTGCACAGGCATCCGAGTCGCCAGTGTCCAGTTGACAAAAACGAGCCGTTACGACTCGATTGTAAACAGCTGATAAGAAATACGAATTGTGAATCAGAATTCATTATATGTATCATAATCCAATACTTACGCTCTCTGGCCACCACCTTTTGGCAATTCATCAATGGATTTTTACCGGCTCCATTATCGAAATACGAAAACTTATTTAGGTCTAAGAGCCATGTGTTCAGTGATCTCATTTTGTCCAAAGTGCAATTCTATATCGAACGATACAATAGACAAGTTAATCTTTAGTAAATACCTAATAATGTCAAATAATTGTTTAACACGCGCTAACAATTGATCATTGTTAAAGCGACCGACAAATATCTATTAGACAATTCTTGTCTTATCGATGAGTTTTAATTGTCGCTGCATTTCGTGTTAACCATGTCAATTTATCTTATCAGAAGAGACATACAATCATCATCTACTATATATCAGATAGATAGTATTAGAAGTGCAATCATCACACTCAGAATTTTGAGGAGGAAACCAGAGTAGCGCCACGGAAATGACATTTCCTACTTTTCGCTGCCGTTATCTTAAAGTTATTATTTTATATTGTTGTTTTATTGTTTTATATGTTTTTTAACTCATTTATTAAGAGAACTTCCTTTAGCTTTGATTTTAGATCTCCTTTTCATTTAAAGAAAATTTAAATAAAGAAAAATTCGAAAAGTTGAAAAGTATTCAATGAAATTTCTCTATACCATTTTTAACCAATAAACAAAAAAAAATAATAGTGACCTCAATAAACTCTTGGGCTTAAAACGATTTGGTAATAAATTTATTATTGTTTAAGTTACGTTTAATCAAACTTAGCTACATTAATCACACCCCTTTCATCAGACACACCATTTAAAAACTACATATATTCCTAGAACTCACTAATTTGTTAATCAAATGAACAAATGCAACGTTTTGTATATATATTATTGGTTATTATAAGTCGTTTAACCCGTTTCACATTGCAATCTAATTAAACAAAGTGCAACTAAAAACTTTATACAAGTTTTCTACAGAAATGTGTTTTCAAAAATGTTAGGTTTACCTTAAGGCCTAGTAGCTATAGCTAGTAAGAAGATTGGCTGTAATTTACAACCACTGCCCACTCACATTATAAATAAATAATTAAATAAATAAAAATGTTAGGTTGGATCTATGTTTCAACAATAATTAGATTAATAATAAGATTAAGATTTCATTTTTTTTTTAACTAAAGATATTGTAAACAATTTTACAATGACATTAATTTTTTTTTATATATTGAAACTAATTTATTTCTCCCTACCGAAATGATTCTGCTATTAATATTTTGTCTAAATATACTTTATTTAAAACTAAAAAATACCTTTCACTCGATCATTAATTTTACTAAATAAAGAACTCGGAAAGTGTGTAATATAGATATATAAACATAAAATTTCTATGTGTTCGCAGAATAAAACACATAAATAAATAAAGCATTTTTAATATTTGAATTATTTACAACAAAAAGATAATATTATTTGTCTTCTTTGTTTTATTGGCAATCCGTTTATTTATAGACTATAACTAACTGAAGAATATTTAATAAAACTTAAACGAAAATTGCAAAGAACTAATACATTATAAGGGGTATATAAGTAGATACTTGAGTATATACGTATATAAGTATTCCACATATATCCGGAAGCACAAAAAATAGTTGGATTTAAAAAAAAAAAAAAAAAAAAAAACAAAAAATTCCATACAAATTTTAGATTTTCAATTGGCCTCAAATCGAATATTGGGTCTGTATTTGTATTATGCAGTTTATTTTAGCTTTGCTAAAACCAGAATTTCTTTAAAGAGTTCATACCTCTATCTATAATATTAAAGATTTTAGCAAAAACGTCTTAAATATTTGCCCACCCAAAAATTGGGTGTGGGCAAAAACGGAAAATACCAAGATGACCATCTTTATTCATCTTTTGAATATAATTACCCACAAATTATAGACAAATTTATTTCATTAAGTTACTTATGAGCCGAGAAAATATGAACTAACTTTTGAATATTATTAATATTAACTAAATTTTGATTGATTCAGCTCAGACTTTCAAGTTACAGTTTATTCAGAAATCAAAGAATTTAAGTTTGCTCTTTGTCCGATCTAAATTCTTTGCGTATTTGTAAAAATATAGCATTTTAAATGTGTTTTACTTTCGTTCAATATTTACGCTCATATTTACATTGTGTATAACTGTTTATCTACAAGAAATTAAAAAAAATTATTTTAAATTGTTGTTCAATAAAATGTTTATGCCTTAAACTATGCTACAATTGTTGCGATATCAGAATAATTTGAAAGGTAAATAACAATCAAAACTGCGATATATGTACATGAAACTGACTTCATCAAATCGGATTTTTCAAACGAAAGCTATAATTTTCGTTGAAATTTTAAATTAATGTTTTTCTTTTATTCAACACGAGAAAGCTGTCAAAGCTGCTGCTCTTACAGGTATTTGGTTAGAATTTACGTTCCTTCGAGTTTCACAAAAGAATTTCAACCGTTTGGCACGTGGCCGGGTTAAGTTTTTGGGTCTCGTATCGTTTCCTTTCACTTTTTTTGTTCTCTTCTACACTGGCTTTATTTTGTTGTTGTTATTGTTGTCTGGGGCCAGTAAATTCACTTAAAAATACGACAAAAGCGAGGACGTTTGCAGGTTTCCGCTTCCGTTTCGTGAAAGCAAGAAAGGTTGACTTCAAAAATTTGCACTATTTTTACATTGAAAAGGGGAATTGTAGAATTTATGTGCCAAGTATGGGTTAAATGTAACTGAGTCAGAAGTGAAGAAATCATCAATCACTTTGTTTGGAATTTTTGTTTTGATGCATATGTTGATTAACTTACTTCTGCCACAATACTCGAATTGGAGTCAAGATCCGCACAACTTGGATTATCCGTGGAATCGCAAACGTAACACTCGATGGCTGAGCCTGTCGAATATCATATAAATTAAAGATTTTGAGTTAAACACACACACACACACAGACACACACCTTTGGAAATGCAGCAGCTGATTAAAAATAATATAATTGCTATAGATTTCATTGAAATTGGATGCATTTTATTTTGTTTCGTTATTTTTTACTAAACTCGCGGATCTTCCTTTCGACAATTTGCGCAAATGTTCCGTCTATGCCGTTGACCAAATGTAAACTGAAATTGGCAAGCAGCAAAGAAAAATGAACAAACGCTAGTCTAGGGCCGAGCCAGAAACGACTGCGTCATCGTTCCCAGGATACAAACGACGACGGCGACGACGACTTGTCTGACGGCATGTGGGTGCGTCCTTCGTCCTGCGTGGGTGCGTTACTCGAGTGGCTTTTGGCTCCTGACTCTGACAGTAATAACGTCTTCGGTTACCCCCGTCCGCAGAAAAAAAAAACTACAAAAAAAAAAAACGAAATACAAGACAGAAAAAAAACCTTTACAAAATTATTCAAATTGCAAAATGCAGCACCAAAAATGAGGAAGAAAAGTATGAAAAAGGTTGAAGTGTGCTCACTTTAGCGCAAACTAGTGGGTAGGAGATAAGCTTCACACTGAAAGTGAAACTAAAATGAAATTATGTATTCATAAAATAAACGCAAAATGAAGAGACACCACGAGAACCAGCTACAAAAGCATACAACAACCACAAACACAAAAAAAGAAGTGTGGAGTGTGGATCTGGTAAAACGAAAACCCCAAGAGCAAAGGGATGCTGTTGAAATATGAGTGCCTAGGGAGTATCATGCGAAAAGCAGGCAGAAAACTGGGAACCAAAAAAAAAAAAAAAAAAGAAAATAAATGTGGCCCCAAGATAGAGGAGAATAGCAACAACAAAGGGCAGCAATTAGTGGGCGCCCAAGAGCGAAAAATTCATCCGCATACTAAATACATTTTTGCTTTTTTTTTTTGTTTTTTTGCTGCATTTTGTTTTTGATACTTGTCTTTGGCCTCACAAAATCCTGTGTAGGTGGTGGCCGGGCTCATTTATCGTTTTGTTCCACTCCTCTTGCTTTATCCTCTTATCCCTTCTCCGGGTGAAATGCAACTGGCAAGCATTTCAATTTATCATAAACAATGCAGCCAGTGATTGGTATAGGTCGCGGCCCTGGCCCCGAAACAAAACTGAAGCCAAACGAAGGAAAGAAAGTGTTAGGCTAATGCGGCCGCTTGTTTATGTCAGAGACGCCAAGGGGGGCAGAGCTAGACGGGTGGGTGGACCCCTAGCTGTGCCAACTTATTTTTCTGGCTATTCTAATCACAGTAGGCAATATATAACATTTATAATCCTTTTCAAGTATGGTTTCAGTAAACAGTTTCTCAAAAATTTCTTTAAAAAAGTAGAGAAATTGTAGAAAGAAGTCCTTTAACTTTAAAGGGCTGGCGAAATCAACTTTTTATATTGGATTAGATTGGAAAGTATTACCTTAACAAGGAAATTAGGGAAGTTGAGGTAGTCCTTTATAAAACAAGGTTAAGTCATAGTAGAGCATAGATAAAGATTGAGGTAAACAATGTATGAATGTATTGTAATGTATTGTAATCAAGCTAACACGCTAAGATATTTGACAAAATATTAAGCTTGGCACATAGACAGACGTCTAGATTCTAGAGGTTCATGCTTAAAAATAAATATACTTAGCCTAAATTCTTTGCACGCTATTGTAACCGACACTAGAAGTAATATTGTCAACCTTTAAATATGTGACACATAATAAACGTTAAGAATTCTATCTCCATAACTATTACTTTTTAAGGGATAATCAATCAAAGATAATTTATTGCTGCTTATCATAAACATAAATAGAAATAATTAAATTAAAAGTATGCCTTTCGAAATACAAGCCCATATAGAAGTATGAAAAAAGGTGTTAGCTGTCCAATGGGCAGGCACGCAATGTCTGATATATTATATGCGTCTCTTTAAAGGTGAAAACAGGCTTAATGTTTAAGGGCTTAGGCAGTCCTAAGAAGAGTCTGTGACCAGACAGCGAAATTTTTTTTACAATGTCGGCTTGACAAAGTCGTCGAAGTTGATCTAAGCTTGTCTCAAGATATTTCAGTTCTTATGAAGTTGAAAAGGTAAATATAAAATAGGCCCTAGGTCTTTTAATTTAAATAGCTAGAATGACACTTAATAATGTCGTTGACTTCATTAGTTTTATAGCTCTTTACACCAAAGGACTTCCATTGCTGATTTGTGAGTTCTGAGCGAATGGGTAAAACGGAACACATTAGAATTTCAATTACCCTCCTTATACCATTTCATTTCTCAGACTTCTTGGCTTCATTTCAATGTTGGTTGCCATAAAATTTGCTGCCTGTTGATGCTTGTGTTATAATGTAAATGAGTGAAGCTTAAAAACTGAAAAAATGAAATCAGAGCGTAGGCAATATTTGTGACTATGATTGCTGCGTGACAAGGTCATATTTGGATATAGCAGACGAACCGGGAACAAAGACGATGACGTCGTCGCCGTTGGAGTGACCAGTACGAGTTGATGTCATAATTCCTTCAATACTCATGGCATGCGAAATACAGACACACACATACACATGCACAGCACATTTTGGACGATAGGACATAATTAAAGCTGTTTACGCACGTTTCCGTTTCCGGTAGACATTTTTCGCTCAAGCTAAAGGTCAGTGAAAGTATACAGCAAAAGAATGGTTGGTGGAAATAAATGTATATTGCATGCCATTAGATTTACAACCATAAATTATGTTCCCGATTTTTACAACTTGACACATTTATTTTTGTGTTTTTGTTGTTTTTTTTTTACAGTTGTTACTTTTACTTTCCTTTTTTTGACTAGCTACGGTTTTTATCTTAGCCATCGTAAAGAGGTTTTCTGCTTGGCCTGGCTAGACCATAAATTTTTGGTGAACATTTTTGTGGGTCAAAGTTTTGGCCATGGCCTTTAATTAGATGAAATTTTCGCTTGGCACGCTAATTGAAAAAGTTTTTCTTCTTTCGGTTTTTAACGGTCGGCGCACAAAAGTATGCAAGACAATTTGCCAGTGCTCAATAAAACAAGCTGCTGCGGCAAAAAAGAAAAACCCAATTCACCAAACAGATGCAAAAAAGGGAGAGAGAGAGATAGAGTGTGTCAGTGGATAAACGGCAGCTCCTGTTCGTGTTTACTCTAGTTTAATTGAGTTTTATTACGTATACGCATTGAGGTACACACAGACACACACACTGGCAAACACCGTCTGAGAGTTGTATGTAAACCCTGCCAGTTGCCAATTAACTTGCTCAACAAGGACAGCTACAAAACCTGAAAGGCAACTAAAACCTGAGCAGGAGCCCGGACCAGAGACTCAGACCAAAACGACCTGGAGCCATTGGCAGCCATAAACATAAAACTTTATCGCTTTTCCATAGAACTGCAGCAGCAGCAATAGCAACAGCTTCTGGGCAAATCAATCGCAACCAAATGCGTTTGCAAATGGTTCACAATGGAGAAATGAATTTCAAAATAAAAAGTAAGAAAAATACCAAGTTAAAGAACTGAAGCAATAAAATGCCACTTAAATTTCAAATTCGAATTAAATAATAAAAAAATATTTAAGAACTTAAGAACTACAGGTCAGTAGTTGAGATTGTATAAAATTTAAATAAAAGAAAATGTCTGAAAACGTCTTTCCTTTGACAAAACTATTCAACATTTATAAGTTTTAACTAAACTCCATAAATGTTTAAATTCTTCAGTTTAAACACTTTTTTAAAACTCGTTTAAGAACTGTCTTATTTGCAACACAGGTATCAATAGAAGGAATTTTGTTGGCCTTTAACACTGAAATGAAACCAACTGGTCAATAGTGAGCACAAAGAAGTAATTGAAATTGCAGGGCTTTCAGTTGAATCCATCCACAAATGTGCTGGGTCCTCTGTACAACTAGAGAGGTGTGTATAAAAAGTTTTCCTAAGGTTATTCTCTTTTAGCTATTTCAAAATACGTATGTCACTAACAGACTTTATAAATTTTAAATTCTGAGAGTCTTATGTCAGCTCGAATGGGGTATTTAAGGTTCAGACTGAATTCAGATTTTAAAAAATTGGATGCAAACGGCGAAAGTAGCAAAATTTTCATGAGGGTTCGATACTTAAGAACTCTTTTCCGCTATTTCTTGTTTAATTTGTTTTCTACATTTTCACTGAATTATCTGGGTTTTTGCTGACAATTGAGTTAAAGCTAAGCTTGGGAAATAATTGCATATGTAACTTGAGGAAAAATTATATATATTGAATTATTGTTATGCTTCCAAATAGCTTTAAAGCAAACTATATCACTTTGATTTCCTCCTAAGCAAGTAAAAAAAAAATGATAAATTTAACAATATTTACCAATTCATTTGCATTTTTGTTGTGTAAGATTCATTGCAATCAGGAAATTAAGGTTGAGTCAATCAGAGATAAGTAATTGAACTCAATGCATAAAACTTTTATTGCTTCACTCAGGATTTAAAATAACAAATACAGAAATTTACTTGGCCATATTCTTCGTTTGTGAAATGGATACGAGGAAGATTAATGCACTCTAAATCAGAGGCAAACTTCTTTGAGTCGTTTGAGGACATATATACGTGATTAAACTCTATTTGTTTTTATTACCCATAATAATTTACTTTTTTTTAAGACAAGTAAAAAAAGTTACAGAGTGTTTTATGAGTTTCGCAAAAAAGTTTTTCCCAAAGGGCATCCGTTTATGGCATTAAAGGCAAAAGCTTGTGAAATCAATTTACCAAGCTAAAATAGGTAATTTTTTGTTCCATTACGAGCAGTCTTATTGCACTTGAGTGCAGGCAACAACAATGGCATCAAATTGAAGTATCTTCAGGTAGGTCGAGTATCTGAGATGAAAAGCCGTCTAAGCAGGAATTTTCTTTTCAGTTTTACCTTACAGGTCAATGAGCCATCTAAAGAACCAAAAGGAAGCAATCACAAGTTTTTGCTATGCCTCAACAAAAATAACCAACTGCATCAAGTATCATCGTTATCATCATTGGCATCATCACACAGCAAAAGCATAGTATTTCTTGCTTTCATGTGAGGGGGGGATACAAAATACTTTTCAGCTAGAAATATATATTGTGCACCACATTGCGTATACGCCATTTATTTGGTATGTGACTCAGTGGTTGCAAGATACATTTATGGTAAATATGTATGCATCATAATTATCCACAGCAAAAGCATAGTATTTCTTGCTTTCATGTGAGGGGGGGATACAAAATACTTTTCAGCTAGAAATATATATTGTGCTCCACATTCCGTATACGTCATTTATTTGGTACGTGACTCAGTGGTAGCAAGATATATTTATGGTAAATATGTATATATAAATCATAGAACTGATTAACATACGGAATCTGCGAGCAGATTTAAAATGCAAAACAACACCAAGAAAATATGTGAATAAAAAAAAGCCAGAAGGCAAAAGCAGGAAGAACAACAAAAAAAATGTATAAACATTGTCAAAGACAAAGCAAGGAAAGCTTTGGGACACAATGCAAACTTTGTTAAGCGATTTTAATGCTCGAATAATAAAATGGTTTATTCTTATTTTTGGAGGTCTCAAGTGGATTGTGCGACTAAGTAAATTGTGCAATAACACATTAAAAGTTTTTCAAAAACAGTTGAACTAATAAATCTTTAAAATTTGTTATTTAGTTGAAATCTATATTTTGGGTAAACTCATTTTTTAAAGTTTCAAAGATAATACTTTTTTTATTGATTTGAGCTGAATAACAAATAGCAAAAATTAAGCTACTAATCACAATATGCAAAATCGAAACTATCGAAAACATTTTATCAAAAAGTCAGAGTAAGGTAACCCATTTGGTATGGGATATGGTCGTTTGTGTGTATGATAACTTTTTTTTTTTGTTATACATTTTTGATTTTAAATTAAATTAGTTTGGTAATAGCTTGGTAACAAGTATCATAAGCAACAAATTTTCTGTTATCAACACTCCGGAAAAATAAAAATTAATTTATTTTTTCTAAGCTGCTGGCTAGCTCGTTTCACCCACCAAATATTTGGAAACAATTAGACAAGTTGTAACTTCCATAATGATATTATTAAATAGATTGATAAGTATAATTAATAAAGTCATATGCGATTAATTATCAAGTCATATACATATCAAATACCTTTTCTAAGGTGTCAGTACTTAAACCGTTGTACTTTGGTAAACTACTACTTTACGAAACACAATGTCATATTATTTTCTATTGCTAACTAAAATTCTGGCAGTTTATGTTTTTGACTATCAATCTCATGAGCAGAATTTTGTGATTTTAAAATGCTGGATTAAATATGTGAACTTCTTCCATTACTTAATTGTCTTGCCGGTTTTATGTTTTACCAGTATTTATACATTTACGTTAGTACTTGTATCAAGTTGGAATGTTGTTAGTGTATCGGCTTTCATAATGATTGGTACTTATTGGATTTGGGAAATAAGTGTAGTCTATTTCGGTTGGCTTCTAGTATACAAGGCCAACGAAATTTGCGAGTTGTTGAATCGAGTAGGAAGACTGATTAAAATCCATCGTCATCTTATTAGTAAGCCAGTGCATATATCTCGGTATAATTTAGTCTGTCAATGGTTACGCGAATTTATGTTACTTTTATTATTTATTGCAACCACAATCGAATACATGGAAGAATCAATTGAAGCATTACTCCAAATTGTGCTCTGTGGACGTCTATTGATTGTATACTGTTTTATTGACTTTCTGACTTTATGGCATTATCACTTAATTAAAGGACTGGATGAGTTTTTTGAAAATCGTTTACCCAAACAGAAAGTGAATTGGTCTCTTTGCTTTGAATATTTTGAAGAACTATTAGTTTTACGTCGAAATATGCAAAAACTTGGCTGGGTATTTCATACCCTCAGATTAATCATTGAACTCAGTATCGCAAGTTATATTATTTTATTGAAGAATGCTTATGTTAGTCGTTTGCCCAATAGCTCAGATATTGTAGAAACTTGCTTTGGAATTGGTCTTTTGTCAAAAATGTTGAGAATTTTCTTTATAACCAAAAATATTAACGAGCTAGAACAGAAAATTATGAACCACTTTTATCTGCATGAAATACGTCGATTGATACAATGTCGTCCATCAAAAAGTGCAAATCAGAGACAACGATGGGTGAGTATATTTTCCATGTGTAGAGAACACGTCAATAAGAAACTTTTATTTTCAGTTAGATCAAATGCATATCAAACGAAATTTCCGTGGCGAACGAACCCAGACTATTGGGAATTATAACTATTTGCGAAAATCTCTTATAATTGAGTTAAGCGATTTTGTAATTGTCAACTCTTTCTATCTATCTGCTCTTAAGTGGACTTACCCGAGTCCAAAAAATTAAAGTGGATTGTATTGCATAGAATATAGTCGCTCTCTAGCTAATGTAAATATACATCGAGTGCGTATTTAGCAGCTACAACATAGGAAAGAAAAAAATTCCATTTGTTCACATTTCATCAAAATATACGAAATATCATTTAATTTTTTTTGCTTTTTTTTACTGCTTTACTCTAATGTCGTTATTCTGATCTTTATTTAAGGGCAACTATTCTATAATGCACTAAACTAAACAGATAAAATTTTATATTTAACCTTTTAATTCCATAAATTAATTGGTGGAAAGTTTGTATTCAACATTTATAGTTAGAGTATGAAATTTCTGTGGATCTTATTACGTTAACGTTTAGTGCCTATATTTGTAGTATAACTACGAATTTTAGTATTTAGTTTAATTTATTGCTATATATATAATTTACTAGATATGCATATGAATGAGACAAATAAAAACTTGAGTATTGTCGGACTTAGCTCTTATAATGGTTTGCATTATGTTAATTTATTAGAGTGACACAAAAAAGTTAGTTAAAGATATTGCATGGATATCCACGCTTTTGTAATTTGTTAGTGAAATTGTAATAATGTTTTTGTTGTTCAGTGAATTAAGTAATACCCCTTACTTAACATTATCTGGAATGCTTAGCATAGGACAGATAGATTTGCTCAGCTGCCATACTTACTATGGATTTCGTAATATTCATTGGGAAAACCTAGGAGGTGGAGATACAAATTTGATATCTATCTATATATCGAACAAATTTTAGATACTTATTTTGACTATACACATAATCTCTGGTGTTCAGCTGCCCTACTTGCAGCGGTTAAGTTAGATTTTTTGAAAAATGATGAAATATTGAATATAATGCAAAATTAAATAATTCTAAGCCAAATAACTGAGGTAAGTTTATGCCGATCTTTTGTGGAGTTTATCTTTACTACTTGCTTGTTTCTTTTATTCAATCTCTGTTTTTCTTTTTTTATGTCACTCACTCTAACACCCAGATGCAGCAATTAACTTGAACGTGCTGCAGCTTCTTTCGAGGTTTAGACAAAGAGACAAAAGGATGTGCCAAATTTACCTCAGCTTTTGTTCACTTATTGTGTAAGTTTGTTTTGGGGCAACTTTTGAATACTAAATACATACAAGCGAATTCACTTTTCCTTCTTTCTCTTTACAACTTTTACTGAAATCGGTCAACTACATAACTTGGTACGAAAGCACATTATACATCAGGACAAACTTTCATCTTCAATCAGCAGATATGAGAAAGCTATCCAAATGGCGTAGCCCAATGTAAATGCAAACTACGATCATGAATAATTATCAAAGCGCTGATGTAAGCCTTTGAAAAGTTTTGGTAGTTGCTTTATTTACCTATTCCATTTGTTTATTTGATTTTCCGCTGCTGTTTTTCATCCTGTTGAAAGACGTATGTTTAATTTACATTTAAATTAATTTTCTGCTAACTACTGAACTTTAGATTTTGGCCTTCATGCAGAGGAAATGCGTAAATTGATGCGTGGTCTTTTTTTCTTGCCTCTGACTATTGGCAATTGCCATTCATACATATACTAATACATATATGGAACGCATTGAATTCGAAATATGTAAAGCAATAGCAGCAAAATGAATGCATGAATTGGCCAAGGACCTCCAAGCAATTGGTAGTTTTTAGAATGCCAAAATGTCTGCAGAAGGGCCAAATATAATAACGACAATGTTGTACGTTGTTTTTGTTGCTGTTCTTGTTGTTGTTCTTGTAGTTTGTCTGACGACATGTTGGCCCATTAAGTCAAGCACACACCAAATGTTTGACTATGGGCAAGACACTTGCGTGGCTTTAATGCCAACCCGGGACACAGTTGTTGTTGTTGTTGTTCATTCTAACACACACACATTCATACTTAAATATGGTTATAGATATAGCTACAGATACAGATACAAGCGACCTACATACATACATACATGCGTTTGGAAAGCACGAAGAGGGGATAATTTTTGTGTTTTTTTTTCTTTTTACTCTCTCTTTTCCTTGCTACTGTCGTCGCCAGTTCAAATACATAGTTTCAGTTCTTTTACTCTCGTCCTTTGTCTATGGGTGCGTTCTGTCGCCAGGCTGACGCCATCAGCAACAGCATCCGCAACCCACCACATCCGACATGAACCATCCAGTCAGTCACCCGCTCCAGCTGCCCGCCTCTGGTTTCCTTTTATTTTTGTGGACAGCTTGGCGCCAACATAAAGAATGTAGAGAAAATGTTAAATAAAAACCCATTGATTTTGTGTAAAAAAAAAGTCTGCTTTTCTTCATTTTACCATCACTTTTACTTATAGCAAGAGCACTTGTCTGCTATTTCATCTATTGTGCATAATTATTTGGCTTATGTTTGGGTTTTGTTCAAGGAAATTCAGTTTGTTATTGCCAAAAATTGAAAAATTGCGCCAATACACAAAAGTTTTATCCTTGAATGGCGCTTGAAAATATGCAACATAAAACTAGCAGCCATAAATTTGTTTATTCTGTGTATGTGCGTGTGTGTGTGTGTGTGTGTGTGTGTGTGTGTGTATGCATGTGTGGTCCATACAAATCGGGTGGTTGAGTTGTCTATTATGGTTAGAAACTAATAGCAGTCAACTGCAATTAAAAATATTTTACTACCAACAAGCTTAAATCATCACAATGTGTATGAAAAACATTTAGTTTGGCACACAAAATTCGCAACTATAAATTAATTAATAAATTAAATAAAAGCTTCTTTTCTTTTATTTAATTTATATTTAAAATTTACTCAAAAATTCTTTGACCCTGTCTACAACTTAATATTCATTCATATAATCCTTATTATTATTTGACTTTCTTTAAGCCATAATTTACTTATCACCATAATTTGCATAGAAAAAACATTGATTTCTTTTCTTTTGCACTTGAAATGTAAAAATCGTTTCTCAATTTATTTTTCTTTCGATTACCATTTTGAATTTTCAATTTAATCATCATTAGGCATTACCTTTTTTACATTTATTTTTACTTTTTGCAATCATTACCAATCTAGGGGAAATTTTGTGCTTGCTTAAGCAATTTTCTGAAATTGAAGCCGAGAAGGAAAATGGGCATGGCAATTCAGGAAACAATAACAGTTCACTTAGTTGGCTAGGATGATAGGAATGCAAAGGAAAACTTTACCCGCCTGCGTGTTATTGAAATCCTTAAAGCTGAAGTGTTTTTTTCTTCTCTTTTGAGAGTTGAGCAAAAAGAATCCAAGGATTAAAAGTGGAAAATGCCAGCTGAGGGACAAGATTAAAAATGTTCTCTGTGTGTGTGTTTTTTTTTCATTTTGTTTTCTCTGTTAAATATTTAGCTTACATTTTCATAGAAATTAAATAGAAATGCATAAAGAAAATCTAAATGGGAAACAGTTGCAAGATATTACATGAATTTCTATTAATGAAGGGTAAACTTAAGTTTAGATTTATTTAATTATATAGATACACGTATAGATATGGCATTAGACAAGAACTTAGTGCAAACATATTTTACGATTTAGGTTTCCAGTTTTCTTTTTTTTTTTTTTGCTTTGTTTAAGGTACTTTAGGTTGTGGTATGAAATGAATGGTATTGGTTTTATTAATGGTTAATTAAATTTACTACAATTAGACTTAAGATAGTTGCCATCAGACTGTAGCCCATTTGACGTGGACCCAGCAAGGATGTTGCTCCATTGCAACCCTCATCACTGCATGTACAGATTATCTGTTTGTAGCCCTCGTTGTCGGCGGTGAAGCACGAATTCTGCGACTTCTCTTCTATCCATCCGCAACTACGTTCGATGCGATGTTCGTGGTTTACTTCAAATTTGATGACAGTCTTGCGGCAAAAGGCTTGTTGCTCACCCTTGGCAACACAATCTGTCAAATATTGATTGTCCCGCTGGGCCCGGGGCGTATTCACAAGCAAACTGGCACAATCCTCATTCTCATGTGAATTGCATTGATGGCAACGCAAGGCCGAAACTGCGAAATACAAAAAATGAACATTTTTAACTCATGTATGAAAAATATGCTGATATATAAATCAATTTATGTGTTGAAAGTTCTATTACACTAATTTGCATTTCATTTGACTTGCTTAGTTTGCCCTTTTCAAAAGTCCAGACATTCTGACAGTAAAATTATTTTTATTAGCCAGTTCACTGACTGACTGACTACCTGCCTGACTGCTTGACTGCAAGAAAAGTAACCTGAATAATTGCATGTCAACCACATCAGACAAAAAACTTGTAGAAAAAAAAACAACAGTTAAAGTTAAGGCTAAAAAACACCTCAAGACCAGAACACGCAAGAGATTTGCTATTCCAAAAAACCCATTTTAAATACCCTAATAATGTAGAAAAACAATGTAATGAAATTCCTTAAAGCTAATTTTTAAAATATGTGGCATTTTCTATTAAAATAGTTCTATACCTTTCAAGAATTGATCGGGGTAAACGCCACCTATATCGGGGCTTGGAAGTCGAGAACAGAATTTTATACTTAGTACTTGGTCTCCACTGAGCCACCAACTTTTTATTGTGTTAAACAGGTTCAGACTATTTTGAGCAAGCAGACAATTTACCACTGATTTTTCTTAGAAGAACTTTTCTCAAATTCATCGATATAGCTAAGTGACTTAACCCAACTGATAAAGTATATTTCAGCCAGGTAAAGAAATTAAACTAGACAAAAGTTAAAACGTCCTCCAATCGAGTCTGACAGTCTGTAAATTCCAATATGCCTGAACTTGTCAGGTAAATAAATGTCGAGTGTTTTATGGGGCGTATAAGTAATCTTAAGTTCGCTTTCATTTCTTATAAAATTTTGCTTTCATTTAGGTTTTCGTCTTATTCTTTCTTCTTTTTTGGGAGGTGGGACTAATTAAAGCAAGCAAACATTGAAAAAGTAATAAAAACCACCTGCCATAAAAATCTAGTTGCAGGTCATGCATTTGGATTTGAATTTGTAATTTGTTTGGATAATTTGCATTTGGTTGCATATGCATATAGAGAGAAGAGGGAGAGACAGAGAAAGAGAGGGACTGTTGAACACAACTTGAACTTGTTTGTGAACAGTTGAAACTAACCTCCCGCATTCTCTTTATCTACATGCTAAAGAGTAAGGTCTGCTGATTCAACTGTTGCCTTTTGTTGCAACTTTTGCACTTGACAATTGTTCGCTAATGAAACGGGCCTCATGAATGGCCATGGCAATGGAGTTAAGTCGAGATCGAGTAGAGTGAAATTCATATTTGTCTGTGAAATGCATAAAAAGACTTGAATCTATCTATTTGTTGATCATATTACAGTTTACTATATAGACTAATTTAAACACCATTTATTTGCCGTTAAGTAACGTCTGAGTGGAAACTTAAATGTGTGAGAGTGTTGATAATTGAATCATGGATGATAATTGATATGATTTTAAATCAATTTGCATGTCCAAAAGATCGCCAAGCATTAAATGCAAAAAACAAATAAAATATATAGAATTTTGCAGTTAAATTTTAAGTGTCAACAATTTCTTAATTGTTCTCTACATAAGAATACATAAGAATGTATAAGAAGCATTTATAATGTTTTTGTTTGGAAAATATTCAAAGAAATCTTTACGTCAATCATAGAACTAAAGTGTTTTCTAGAAATATGATAAGATGCCCCGTTGGGCAAGTTCAGATAAAGCATTTTCCCTCCTGCAAATGTAATTTGTTTACAGATATAAATTATCTAATTTAAGATATGGATATTAAGAATAGATCTAGAGACAAATCATTCCAAGTTCATATTACTTAATTTAGAGCGGAAATTTCCATTTTACCAATTTTAACTGATAGTAGATTATACTTCGAATAAACCTCTTTAATTTTCCCCTAGTTAATTTACCTGCCTTAATCAATTACCACGGCAAACACGTTTTTTTATACCCTTGCAGAGGGTATTATAAAATTGGTCAGATGTTTGTAACGCACAGAAGGAGACGTTTCCGACCCCATAAAGTATATATATTCTTGATCAGCATGAGAAGCTAAGTCGATATAGCCATGTCCGTCTGTCCGTCTGTCCGTCTGACCGTCTGTCCGTCTGTCCGTCGGTGCGTACGCGTTTTACTCAGCCATCTTAAGAGCTATCGGGATGAAATTTTTTTTGGGAGCTTTTTTTTACCCGGGAGAGATAAAGTATGAAAATCTTTGGGATCGGACCACTATATCATATAGCTCTAGAAGAAACATTTTTGCAAAAATTGGAGTATCCCCATGAAATTTACCAATATGATAGTAATAGATATAAAATCTCAGATCCCAAAATTTGAATCTGATCCGATAAATAGAACACAAGTTACAGTCAATATAAATCGGTTCAAACGCTGCCGGCAGCGCTGCTTGCTGCCTACTACTGCCATCATCAAATCAACAGAGCACACGCATACAGACACAGACGCAACGCTACATGAACTGTATGTGTATGCGTGCCGTGCTTTGCTTAGAAAATGATGGAAGAAGAAAAACTTGTGGTAAAAAGAGAAATAATATTTTGTTTGTGTATTGATGAATTGAGTTGCAGGGAAAGAAATTTCAAAAAGGAAAAATATTATTGCCAAGTATACTGCAAGGGTATATAAACTTCGGCATAGCCGAAGTTAGCTTCTTTGATATTTTATATTGGGTACCTGATTAATTTATTGCTCATTAGCCAAGAATCGTTCATCAAACGGCCTGCCTATTTGTATTCAGACATATATATTCGTTAGCCCTCTCCTTCTCCTCCTACCACCCGATGCTCTAGTATAGATCTCAAAATAATTCAATTAAATTTGAGTTGAAAACAATGGATGGGGGTAAAACAAGAGCAAATTTCATTTGCTTTGTCAAATGGCGTCAATTTACATTTTATTGCATGACAGATCCAGACAAGTGAAAAACGGAAAACTGAAAAATGAAAAGTGTTGTCTTGGCTTGGCATTGGCATTGGGTTTTCCGCATCAGCGCTTCTTTGGGGTATCCAATTTAAATTGAAACAAACAAATAGCAAAATAGCAACTGGCACATTAAACTCAATGGGGCAAATATATTCTTTGATACATTTTAATTTGAATCAAACAAATAAAAAAAAAAAGAGAAAGAGAAAAACTGTGTAATGATTCACATAAAACAAAAAAAATATTTGTGTACTTCAATGCATGTACATATGTATATATGTAAGTATTTTATATATTCACCTGATAAGAGATTGGCAATCAAGGCGATTAACACAGCGTAGGCGAGTGATGTGGACATTTTGTTACTTGGAACTTTTGTGGTTATTTCGTCTTGAATTGCAGGTCGTATTAAATTATGATATAATAAAATTATCTTATGATCAAGCTGTAACGAAAAAACAAAGAGAGAGACATATATCATATATGTATACGTATAAACATTTCTCGTTTGATTTGTTTAACACTAATTAAATATCTTTGCTGAAAAAATCGAGATTATCCATTTATAATGTGTTTCTTAAACGTGACAATACTGTTTGTACATTTAATTTAAACTCTTGTTTTTCTAAGAATGTTAATATTAACTTTTAGACAAATTAATTATTTTAGCTTATTTATTTGAGGACTCATTGTATTTTAAATTCTATAACCCTATCCTTTTTTTTAATTGTTGCCTTTATAGTTATACCTTATTCATTTATTTTTCTAGGGTATTTAAATGAAAAGAATACAAAATCTTTTAATAAATTAGGTAAGTACAACGACCTTGTATTTAATATGGGAATGAACCTATGTATTTATTATTTCTTTAACTCTTTGGTTTAATCCAGCTTTTAGCATCTTTCTCTGAAACAAGCCTGAGTCACTGCAACATGAATGATTTTCAATTTATTTCTACAATTCAATTTTTATTATGAATTTTTACTAATAACAATTATGAGTTTTAATGGTTAAATATGAAATATTCATTTAACTATGTTGGAAAAATAAACAATCGATCAATTTAAAGAGTTTTGCATGGAGTATTGTTAGAATTTTCTCGAAATTAATTTTAAAAAGATTTGTTTATGATTTTAAAAACCTTTTATTCACATTAAAAAAGCTATTTCAAAGAATAATCGGATTGGGTTTAAAGCAATTTATGATATTAATTTCAAATTTTATCCGAAAGTTATCCTTGAATACAAAGTGTCGTGATATTCATCGAATTTATTTATAATATATACATATATTAGTTGACACAATAGTTTCGTATATTCTGTTAATTTGAATCACAGCACAAATTACAAATATTTCACACATATATATTCATATACAAAATAATTATTGTTAATTTCATTAATTCACACACAATTAATAGATTGAGCGAGCGAGCGAAAGGGCGATAGGGAGAGCGAGTGCACAGAGAACAGACAACTTAACGCTTACAATGTCGAGATGAATCTGAAAACTTGTATTCAATTTTTCAAAAAAGTTGATTTTGAAAAAAAAAACAAACGACAAACACACACACACGAGCAAGCGATAGAGAGAGAGGGAAAGACAGGGAGAGTAAAAGAGTCAGAGAGACTTGAGTTCATTGTAAGTGTGGGAGAGAGTGAGAGAGCCCTAAAGAAAAACTTCAGTCAGACGATCGCACGGCTCAGGGTCGAGCTTATAGGCAAGGGAAGACAATGGTGGTAAGGGGTGGTGGTGGTGGTGGTGATGGTGGTGCATCTGCTATTGTTAGTGGTTGAGTTGCATTGATAAGCACAGCTGAGATTTCGTTCTGCATAGTTCTGGTTGATTTTAAAAATCTAAAAGCAACCATTTACCGGCTCGTTGCCGGTTTAAACTGGCTAAGAACCGAAAATAAAAAATACAACCCATTGAAATTCGTCTCATTAGCTTAACAATCAATTAACAGGTAAATACTTATGTAGCCAATTGGCCAAAGCCTGTTACTGTAAACAAATGGAACACAAAAAAAAACCCGTCTCAGCTACTTGAACTTTTGCATATTCATGTTGATTTAGCATTTGAAATTTCCTGGATGATCTGATGTCCGTCTAATCAATTTAATTCCGTTCAATTCCATGTTCCTTATCAATTATCAATTTGCTTTAGTTGAAACTGGTTTACACCTCCAAAAACTCAGCTTCTTTGGATTTGTCTAGAACAGACAAACTGACACCAGTGTGTCTCTTATTTGTTTTTTCCTCATTTAGAGGAAGTTTTTGCTTATCACACAATATACACGGAGCCGGCTGGAGCAGTCTTAGTTCAAGGCACATTTCAATTGTTTGACTCATCAGAATTTCATAGACTTTGTTCTCACATTCTGTCAATTATGCAAACTAATTAAAGAATGTTTCACATTACTTTGCATAAGACCAAAAAGTGCAACAGAAAATAACATCATATTTTTACCAAACAAATTTCCATTATTATTCACCGCAACTGTCGACTGTTGACAGTTTAAGCCAGTTTGAAGCGGTTTTTGTGTTGGAAACTTTTCTTGTTTCAGATTTGATCACACCAAATATGTGAAGAAAAAATTTCATTAAAACTTTTCCGATTTTGCTTGGAAAATTTATAGAAATATGTTATGCACACATGAGTGCATGAGGGATTTGGAAATTTCCGTAAAATAAGTAAATGATCTATGATAGAAAGGCGCAATTTTTGTTGGTTGTCCATCACTAAAATTATTCAATCCACAGTTAATATTAATGCTGAATAGTCAGATTAAATTTTTAAGTTGCACTTACTAAAGACGTGTTATTAAAAGTGAAAGTAAAAGCGTTAGTAAATGCTGATAGCTCAATTTTTTGATTACTAAAATAATGAAAAATGGAATCTTATATTTTAAAAAACCTTCTTTTTTTTGTCTTTCTTCGGTTAGAGAAATTCAAACTTAACTCAACTTATTTCTTTAACATACTCAACAAAAAAAAATGATTCCATAAATTGTAAAACATTTTTATACAAATATTATAAATTGATTTTCTTCGCCTTCTTTTTAAAAGTAAAAAAAATACTTTTTGCGACAAAAGACTTGAAATCAAGAAAACTTTTATTAAAATTTTCACTTTCGTTTTAGGTTTCAAATTTTTCTTCCAAATTCTTGCACAAATATTGAAAAATTTATAATTACTTACAATACACTAAAATAATTCACTTAAATTTTAATTTTTTGGAGGAATACTGAAAGACAACCAAACAGTTGCAATTGACTTTGGTTATTAAGGGTTTCAAAAAATGTTGCCTCGTCTTGAAGAATTGGATGAGGAATATGGGTGGGAGGGCGCCGGTTTATTTCCGTCAGAACCGATTCTAGGCCACCGACACTGCCGATAGGAAGCAGCTGATATTTTGTGATTTCCGAAGTGAGTTTTTAAAATGGCTTACGTTTCAATTAGAGGTCAAAAATACAGTACCTTAGCGTGTGTCGGTGCTGCTGCTCATGATGATGATGATGAAAACGAATAAAAACACATTCTTGTTTGTTCAAACCGGTTTGGTTTGATTTGATTTGCTTAACTCTGAATCTCAGTCAAAGTCTTAAAGCGATGGTTTGTCCCGTGACGTAATGATCTATAAGATTAATTGCAAAATCTGTGCCACGGCAGTATTAATAACAAACAAATTTACTTTAAGTCTTATCGAAGGTTATATACTCTTCTAAAGTGGTATCTTAGGCATTTTACTAATGAAATTCTAATTCATTTAACTTTAGATTAGAGTCCCTTCCACTTTTTGCCCTATGTGATTTGCTCTGGGATAAAAAACATCTAATTCATCTAATCCTAGTAGACTTTCGTCTTTAACTAAAAGTAACCATTTAAACCTTTAAATGCTAACATTATACCGAGCTGTTGATAAAGACGACTATTTCTGTTCCACCTAAAAAGACCACGAACTATATGCCTGCTAAAACATTCCACCTGGGTCACAACCATGTCTTATCCTCTGATCCTCTCTGTTTACTCTAAAATGACTATAACAGGCTTTTTGGGACATTATCGTTTCGAAAATATATCTTTCGATATGCTTTTAAATCGTATACCAAACATCCATCAGGATTAAGTTGTCTGCTTAGATATTATGTCGCAGTGAAGTCAATTGTATATCACCCTCATCAAAACACAAAAAATTAAATAAAATGCAGAGTTTATTGAGCCAACCAGAATATGGGGAAATTCATGAAAGAATAAAAGACCCCATTATCTGAAAAGCTTTTAGTCAATAACTTTACTCTTGCTAAAAATAAGCTTTCAAAGCAGTTTGATGTAGAATCAAATAAGAACGAAATGGTTTTAGAATATGCTTTGCCAAAATTGAAAAATATTAGTTATAAAAAGCTATTAAGCTGTACATTAGTACAAGGTATTTCTTCTAAATCCTAGAAGTACGGTTTACCTATAGCCTTTACAAGTTTTCTACAGGTTCTTCATCCTATAGAAAGCTTTTACCATCCATCTTGGTTTTAGTCCAATTTCCTGAGATTTTTGTCAAATGTTAAATTGTTATTCATATTCTGTCACGATTTGGGCTATCAATTTAAGGTTAACAAACCGTTCTAAGAATTCATCGAAAAGTAATTAACTTTTGATGCAAATTAACTGCAATGTTTCTAATTAACTTTTAAGGCAAATACTTCTCTAACAAATTATTATTCAATAAATAAAAATATAAGCAAAGAAAATATTTTAACATGTCTTAAATAAGATTCTTAATTGTTAGACTTAATTAGTTCTAGACCTTACTATAAATTATTTTTGTGATAGACTTTTCTAGCTTATTTTTTTGACCGAATTCGGTAACAAAATTTAAATAAATTTTTACAAAATATTATTAATAACTATTCGATTCTCTTTTTTAACAACATGAAAAAATGTTATTCTAATCTAAATGATGTAACATAAAGTCATCTGTGCGTATTCAGAATGCCATTCGATTGAATTACTTAGGAATTATGATATCTAATTTATTTCATTTGTTATTCCTATGGCCTGGCCAGTTGTTAATGACTTACTAAATGTCAATCCACGATATCACCATGCCTCAAAAACGGGCATCAAACACAAAAGGCGATGACAAGTTTACTGCAATGTAATGCATTTTCCATGATGTGTTTTGCCTAGTGAGCAAAGGCGTTGAAGGTGGCTTTTGATTGACATCAGCCATTTTTCCTCACACCCACACCCTAAATCCAGACCAGCGATAGACAAAGACAGCGACGGAGAGAGAGAGGAGGAGAGTCAGTGTCAACTGCAGATGTGGATGTGGCACGGCACTACGAAAATGGTATTAATGGGACTCTTAACGGCTTACGCATAATTAAGGTCGTTGAGGGCAGAGGTTTGGGCCAAAGCTTGGGCTTGGCCTGGTCAATGTTGTCTTAAGCGGTCCCTAATTAGAGACACGGCTTGGTTGTTGTTGTTGTTGTAGTAGCTGCTTGTTTGGCTGTTTGATGAAGTGCATGATTGGTTTAAGTGTTGGACGAACTAGCTGCAATCTTTACGATGTGTATGACGTATACTTATTGATATTTCACTTAAACTTTAAAGAAATCACAGCACAATTTCAAAAACACCATGTTCATGTAGTTCGAATTGAGAATAGACTTACTTTGATTAATATTTTAAAAGTTAACACAGCAATGTTTCTATTTTTCATAATATTTTAGAAAAAATTTTATGTAGAACACAATTTTTAATAGGTCTTAGATGTAAGACTTTCAAGTTCTTGTGCAATCTATGAACTTTTTGAAAAGGAATGCACCAAGCTTAAATATAATTTATGAATTCTTAAGTGTATTTATATATTTTCTTAGCTTTGGATAATAAAAAGGAACTAAATGATTAAGTGTAACTAACTGTGTTACAATAGTTACCAGAAATCTACAGTGGCAGCTGACATTTTCGTACTTTTTATTTTCATTTTTAGTGTTTAGATAGATGAAAAAATGATTTTTGCATTTTTTTTTAATTACTTACATTAACTTACTTAAGCAACAACAATACAACGAAATTTTCAAGATGTTGAAACTTGGTGTGAATTGGAGAACTGCTGCTTTAACTAATAGGTTGAAAATAATATATAAATATTTTAAATATTTTCCAACTCAAACATTAGTACATTTATCATGAATTCTTATTTTATTCGTTCAGATACTTACGCATTGTTTAAGAATAGCAAATTAAAGTTATGGAATCAACATTTTTTCAAGTGACTTAATGCCAAAACCAGAAAAAGAAAACGCAAAAGAACAATCACACCAGTTGCAATGCCAGAACCAATGGTCAGCCTCTGCCAGAGGTAAACAAACGGCGTCTGGCTGTCACTTAATCGAAGCCATTAGCGTTATTAGTCGTTCCATACAGCCACCACCCACCACCCCATCAGCTTCTCAATGCCCTCTATTCCCAGGCCTGGCTGGCAGCCAGGTAGAGGGCAAAAAGTGTCTGCACGTTATGTATATAATCCGTTTGATTGTCGAGGGGGCCTTCAATGCCAAATTGTTCGCACAGCAATCGTATATAGTCGGACAGTGAGATTTGCTGTTGCAGGCACAACCGATAGGCTTGCTCGAGGGCATCCTTGGTGTCACTATCCCCAAAGGAGCGTGGCCAGTCTTCCATTAGGGCATCGATATCCTTACGCGGTTGAGCGTCGTACAGCGATTGTGTCATATGAACCTGTTCAACCTCATTGATCCATTTATCAATGTCTTTGGCGAATCTGGCTGTGGGTACGAGTGAGGCAGATGATGCATGTCGTGGATTTGGCCCACGATTACCACTCAAAACGGATCTTAACTTCATATTCAATAAACTTGGCTCACTCTGGGCACCGGATGGTTCATCGAGTAGCCACAAGCCTAAGCGTTGAAGATGCTCATCAAGGTCACGTTGGCTCTACAAGTATACATATATATTCATATTGAAATGGAGACTTAATGTATTTTTTAACCTGCTGACTTTGAGGCTGAATCAGGGCCGGAGCTTGAACCTTAAGGAAAGCATCAACATCCCCCACAGCGGGCACAAACTCCGGTATGAATGGCTGCAAATGGTATGGCGTATCAATGGATTGCGGCGTGTATTTGAGAATATAAGGAAACAGTTCCTTTAAGTCGCCTGGTAATGGCAACTGTTCCCATTTGTCCGGTGTTAAATTAAATGTCTGATGCTCTTGACCCTGCATTTGGCCGGCACTTCTTCTCTGATGGGTAGGCAAGGGCAATTTGTGATGCGGAAACTTAGAGCCACCCATCAGGGCCTCGTCACTGCCAGAACTAAGCTGATCCTCATTGGGCGCAGAAGTCTTAACATTGCGTGTACTACCAGGACGAGTTTGTGGTCGAGGAGCTGGTGCTGGCATTTGCAATCCAACCGCACCATTAGCCATTTGCATTTCACTATCATCATCGTCATCATCACTCTCTTCGGCCTCATCATCGTGATCTATAATGTCCTGTAGTAAGCCATCGTCATCTGTTGAATTTCCTTGGAAATGCTAAATCAAAAAGAATAACTATTTAGAGTGATGAAACATATTGCAGACAATGAGAGATTTTCACCACTACAACAAATTAAGAGTCTATTATATTAAAATTATATGTACCTTCAATCTTAAATAAATTAAAATTCTAAACGGAACAGTAGCTAATTCTCAGGAAAGAGTGTTATGAAAGACGTGCAATTAACTCAGTTAAGGCCTTGTACATTAACTAAGACTAACTATTCGGGTAGTCCCTTAGGAAAAGGCTGTCTTCCCATCAAATCTTCTACAATTGCTTCATCATAGCTGTATTTTTATTCAATTCACGCCCTAATGGTCTTCTTATTATATTATTATGAACTAGAAAGCTAGACTTACATCGACAGGCAGTTTGAGCTGTATACAACTGAATATCTTGGATTCAGGAGAATCGTATTTCTTTATAATATTCCTATGCATGTAAAACATTACTGATAAACAAATCTAAAAACTGCATAAGACAATTGAATTTTTCAAACAATTTTCTGTTTCTATATTCATCTTATATATTTACTCAATCTAAAATGATAATATATAAATAATATTCAAGTGAATTTTCCTAGCATAAGTCAAATACATTTCAGTATTTTTCTTTCAACATTTCATTTCCATTCGCCCATTTACTTACCAATCCTCGTTGTCTGGCCGCTGCTGCCCTTTGTCCTACCAGAGGACCTCCACCTGCTGCCCCGCCGCTACCACTTGAACCACCAGCACCACTCCTATCCATTTGCACACTACTCAGGTGTTTGCTATTGGGCCTCTCATTGATGGTGATCTCCTCGTCGTAATAGTTCATGGCCATGAACGTTTGGAATACCTTTTTAATGAATTTTCACTGGGATGTCCTTTTTGCAGTCTATTCTTCTCTTCTACTTTTCGTTTGTTTCCTTTTTTTTTGCACAACTTCCGCGTTGGTTTCCGTTGAATCTCACTGGGTATGCACTTGCCACCTCTTACCTCTTGCAGGTGCAGCACTTTAGTTCACGGCTGAAAATTTTTTCGCTTTTCTTGTGTGTTATGTCTGCGGCTCAACTACCTGGGAAACTGTTTGTGTCAATTGTTTTGGCCAAGGCTGTCGCATTGGTGTTCTGTTTGTTGCCGCTTTTGTTATCGTTGTCTTGACAACGCCCGCGTAATCGAATGTCGCCCTCTCTTTTCGGTTTCTTTTCATTTGCCGTTGCCGTCTCGATTTCCACTGAAACGGGTCTATATAATGCCAGCCTGGTTGTAAATTGTTTGGGTTTTAATTACTTGAAAATGAAATGCGATTTACATTTCCCTTTTATTAGGCATTGTAAGGTAAGTAGTGTCTCATTTAAATAATTACGATAAGTGTGCTACTGGTCCATGGTCTCCTAGTCGTCGAGTAGTTTATTATAGGCTTAAACCCAGTGACAGTCGGCCTGTAATTCATTAATGAGCTGACAATTTGTGTACATTTTGTGAAAAGGCGCCAGATTTTCAGATAAAAGGATTTTGAAGGTCTGTTAATGACTCATCCGAAGTATATGAAAAGTGTTTTGTATAATGTTTTTTCCCAGCTATCATTTTATATTTTTTACTTAGGTAGGCAAAAGATAAATAAAGCAAATGCCTTTTATTTGTTTATTAATAATTATGAAAACGAAGCAAAAATTGTCTACACATGTTTTTTGTTTATTTAAAATACAGGAGTAAATGATCTCTTAATTGTGGCAATAAAATTTTAAGATGTAAGTGTCAACGAGTTTTAGATAGATCTATAAGGTTTAATTGATTTGTTTTATTTATTTAAACAATTTTTAAGTTTTTGTGACTTGTCAAACACATACACACTTTTAAAAGATTGTTTCAACAATTTTTTGAACAAAACAAGTGTTTTTACATAATTCATTACAAAATTTGATAGTTTTGCAATGAAACTTTTCTTTTAATGATATTTCCACATTTAGTTAAACACTTTATCTGTTAAAAAACAAGTATGTATATGAGCCACTGGATAGATCCACTTAAAAGTTGCTAAAAATAAACTATTCATAGCTACGAAATCGCCCATTTCAATCAAAAGAGATCGCCGTAAGTAGTTGTAATTCCTAAAAGTCTCGGAGCGTTCTTCACGGAAATTTAGCTTGAAATGCATTTGATCTAACTGAAAATAGAATATTTTTTTTTATAACCTCTCTACTTGAAAAAATATAGTTACCCATCGTTCTCTCCAATGGCCAATTTTTGATGTACGACATTGTAATAATCGGCGTATTTCATGCTTATAAAAGTGGTTAAATATTTGTTGCTCCGTTTTAATAATTTCCTGTGCTACTGAGATAATACGCAACGTTTTTGACAAGAGCCAAATAGCTATGAAATCTGCCACAATAGCTGAGGAAGAAGTCGCTCGACTTTCGCACATATTTTGCATAAAAAATAAATTAAGTACTATACACAGCTCCAAGATTAATCTAAGGGTATGAAATACCCAGCAAAGTTTTTGCATATTTCGACGTAAAACTAATAGTTCTTCAAAATATTCCATGCAAAGAGACCAATTCACTTTCTGTTGGGGTAAACGATTTTCGAAAAACTCATCCAGTCCTTTTATTAAGTGATAATGCCATAAAGTGATAAAATCAATGAAACAGTTTGCAATAAATATACGTCCACAGAGAACAAATTGTAATAGTTTTCGTTCTGACATGATAAGTTTTGTGATTGTAGCAAACATCGCAAATAGCGCAAATTCACGTACCCATTGACAGACTAAATTATATCGAGATATATGCACTGGCTTATTACTAAGATGACGATGAATTTGACTGAGTTTTACAAGCTGATTTAAGAGCTGGCACAATTCGTTAGCCCTGAATATCAAAAACCAGCCGCAATAGTTCACACTAATTTCCCAAATATAATAGGTACCAATGAGCATAGCGACAAATATACTAAACACGTTCCATTCGTCTAAAACTGAGAGCCCAATAGCATAGAATGTGGTAACACAAAACGACGGAAAGACAATAAAAATGTGGAAGCATTTCACAAAAGTAATCCAGAACTTCGAAATCACAAAATGCTGTTCATCGACTCGATAGTGGATGACATTTAATGCCAGGATTTTCGTTAGCAGTAGAAGATAGTGCGACATTATATTTTGTATTGTTTAGTTTACTGATGTACAACAGTCAAAGTACTGACACCTTTAAACAGACATTTTATATACTTATAACTTGTATAAAACCTGATAATCAATAGCTTACGACTTTATTGATTATGCGTATTAATTGCTTTAATAACATATTTTTGGAATTAATGATTTGTCTAATTGTTTGTCATCGATTGTTTAAATTATATTCTATAAATATTTGCAAATATTTGATGTGAGCTGTGAGGTCAAACTAACTCAAGCATTAAGTAATGCTTAGTTCAAATTAACAGTTTATTTTATATTTCATATTTCTCCAATGAAACATGTATAACTTGTGAAATTTCACAATTCGCTCTGGTTTAAAATAAATTCATAAACTCAAATATGTAAATCGTACATATATATCATATATTTTATTTGATATATTTTATCTTTTTGTTAAAAAACACGGTGTGACAAAATTTTCAAAAATTTTCCGACTTGGTTCAAAAATTACGCAAGGAAAACTGTATAGTCGAAATTGCTTGGACATCCCTAACTAAATAGAGTTAAGTCGACTTTTTTAAAAACTTTATATAAAAATTTAGGCATACCCAAAATACTGATAATTCAATTTCCATAACTTTCTCCTTCCTCCACATTAAACAATGTATCCTTTAATGCTAAGCACAAAATCTGTTGAAGATACAGCCCAAAACACTTTTAACTTTAGATTTTTTGTTTAATTTTTGTATGTTTTGATGCCATTCTACAACACAAAATGATATCAGCGACCTTTTTTAAACGTGTTACATTGGAAATTACACTTCATTCCATTACGAAAGAATACTTTTTTTGTATACATAATATAAAAATTGGTTACATCCAAGTTTTCATATTTTTTGTTTTTTTTTTAATTTTTAAAATTTTTACTAATAATTTGCAAAATTATTTAATTATTGTTTATGGCGTCTAAAATATTATTTTCTATATATACATATAACAACGTATTTATTTTAGTAAAGTTAATACAAAATATAAAACCTATATTATGTCTTTTAAACAAGTTCAATCTCACAAAATTATTGCCATGCAATTGAAAAGGGACGAAATTTTTTTTATCAATTGATATCTTATTTTAAGCTATCGGTAGGTCATTATGTGAAATAATAAAAGAAAAGAAAACAAGGTTTTTTTCTAGATTTTTTTAGTCTCTATACTCAGAAATAGGACTACATTTTCTGCGTTATTTAAAAAGAGATAACATCTTGAAGTTGGTATATGGAAAAATGGTGTTTAATGTTCTTTTTTTTGAACCAGCATTCTTGGAGATAATATCATAATTGCGGTTACCAAGGAAATTATTGAAGTCATGGATATTTCACTTTAGACTGTGATTATGGCATTAGTTAAAGATTGAAAATTTTCGATTTGTATTCATAAGGTAGATTTTTATATCTTTCAAATTTTGAGTCAATTTTTCTGGACTCTGATGAAATACGAAAGTATCTATCAGATACAATTGTATCTGCTGTTTATTCAATCCTCTCCTACGCCACCCATGCATGGCTGACTCTGATGTTTACCGTGCTCATGGGGGCGTTAACAGTATCATTTCGAGTCAACAGAGTGGACTGTTAGCTGATGGTTCAACTTGGCAGCGGCAGCGGCGGTTGTTGTGCTGTTATTTGAAATTCGGTTTTCATTCTGTTTTGGAATTTTGCGCTGTGCGGTACGAACGAACGAACGTTTTTTTGTTGTTGCGTCTGCTCTTTGGAAAAGGTTTCGTCGCCTTAATCTACGTATCTACGTGTTTGTGTTTTTATCACGACGTTGCTATCTCCGGTTGGCCACTAAATTAATTGCCAAAGTGTATTCCCCTCTCTCTCAGTGTGAGTGTGTGTCAATTGAATTTGTGTGACTTTTGATTGAATTAAAATTACCAAACCAACAAGGTTCATGGCATACCTATAGAATAATAGCATTGCACAATTAATGGTAATTAAGCCGTCTGATTGTTTTTAATTACGCGGTAAATTTTTACATTACATCCAACACCTTCCCGCCCTCTCCAAACTCTCGTCTCGACTCACGTGCTATATTAAAAACGGATTTTTAGCCCAAAACGAAACTTCATTAACATTGTGTCTATCCAACTGTTTGTTGTCTGTGTGCTTGGGAATTTTCGTAAAAGAGTAGTGAGGAGAGTATTTCATTATCAGGCACTAAAAGGATTACCATAGCCGTTCATCTTCATCAGCAGCAGCAGGAGCAACAGTAACATCCATCCAACGCCCCCGAAATATTTTGCGAACATTTCGCTGAACCAAACACGGTAAGTTGACCCGCGTGTTGCTACCCCAACAGCAACATTGCGTTTAATATGAGTTTCGCCTTTCACACCAGCGAACTGAACAGAACACCCAGAGCAGTTAAAAAAGGGTTGACCATATGCTTTTTGTGTAAGGTTAAACTGGGCTTGGGGTTTCTTTTTTTTATGTGTGTGGGCGGAATCCCTAAAATCCCCATTATCATCCCCGTCCTCGACAACAATGGAAACATACAATTTTTTTTTTGTCCGGCAATAAAACTGAAATTGTTTTGAATTATTGAGTTCTGAGACTTTTCGGTACACCCCCCTCTCCGTTTTCAGTTCTTTCCTTTTTTAATATAATTTATATTTGGCGCATTTATGGGACCCGGGATCCAGGACCCAAGCCGAAAAAAGGCTCAAATAGGTGTCTGGGGGCATTAACAGTTAACATGTTGCGGTTTTTGATTGCTGCCAAAGAGTTTTATCAGCATATAAAACGGAAAGAAGATTAACTTGTGTGGGGATTTTCAAGTTATGTAGTTCCCCCCAAAGTTCATAAGACTTAATCAATTGAGTGGGCTTAGGTTTTAGAGAATAAAATACTTTAATAGTACGTATATTGTGAGGAAAAAACAGTTAAGGCCCTGAAAATAATTTAACAATAGAAAGAAACCAAATTAAACAGCAACTATTTAGTTATACAATAAGTGAAGTAGGTAAAATGCACTGAGAATAAGTTCTAATGGAACTCAAAAATCATTAATCTAAACTACTGATAGTTAAATAAATTAAAAGCTTAAATAAATTTAAGCAGCACCTAAATAAAATTTCATTTTCATTTATTTATGAAATATTAAAACCTATCTATATAACATTTAAATTGAATAAGGAAAAATGTATTACCATTTAAATTTTCACCCAACACATTTAAATTTTCTGAATATTCTCAGAATTATTTTCAACCGCTTACATCGAACAATTAGTTAGAAACGATCACACACACACATACACACTCATAAGGCAATTTGGTATGCTATCTGCGGGCCAAGCAGTCAAAATCAATTTCCACCTCTTGGCCTTATTTGTGGCAAGCATAAATTGAATTTCCTTTTGGCTAGTCAGAGAGATTGGGAGAGACTTTTAGGTTATTAACCGAACCAAACCAAAACCAACTACATTTGCAATTCGACATTTGAGCCGTGGCTAATTAATTTCCATTCATCTTAGAATTACACGAGAAACAGAAACGGAGAGAGAGAGAAAATTAATTTCCACATTAAATCGAGTGGCGCCCAAAAAGATCATGACAAACAAAACAGAGAATAGTAACTATAGGTATATAACATATACATATATATACTCGTATAGTAGATATATCTTGGAGCCAATATAAATATCTTGTGGTCGCTTTTATTTGTATTTGGTTTGGTCATTCTGCCTTTTGTGTTTGGCGTTTATTGTAATTTTTTATGGTCCAGCTTGTTTTTGGGTCTAATAACTAAACAGCCAACAAGCGGACAGGGAAACGACCTACATATTTTCACTTTCGCTTTTCCTTTTGGCTTTTCTTTAGCTTTTCTTCAGTCTTTGTTTGAATGTCATAGCCCGAGAAAGACGAAAGAAAAAAAAAAAAACAAAATAAAATAAAAGACAAGCCTGAGAAGAGACACAGAGAGAAAAGAACAAAAATTGTTTGCTTATCACTTGGCCCAACACCCATTTTTATGTCTGTTGCCTGTTTTTGTTTTAGCCAAGGATTTTGGCCGCCTTCTCTTCAGGATAATCATCAGCATGCACAGCCATGTTTCTGTCGTTCAAGTTCACTGAAAGCGAATTGAGTGTACCATAGCTGGGGTTGTGTGTGGTCTTGAATGGTTTACCCCCCCTACTCCCCGCCGCCACTTTACTCGACCTCTTCCTTTTCACAGCTCTCTGTCATAAAAATGAAAATTGTTGTGCAGTCGCAAAGTTTGCGCTTTTGGCTCGAATTATGTTGCCTAGTCCCCAGATTGTTTTTATTCAAATTAGTTTTAGATATTCTCACCATCTGAAGGGTTATCCAATGTTCGTTCAAGTGCAAAAGACGAGGCAAGAAAAGAGAAAAAAAATTGATTTTCGGCTATCAGACTGAGATTTGCTTAACAGACAGAAATTTGTTTCGCTCAGCTGCCTTGGATGGCTAACAATTTCCAAGGAAATCGTTTTCCCCCATCTCCTCTCGACAAATAAACAAAAAAAAAAGAAACGGAGACTCAACTCAAATTTCAGTGTCGCCCTCACTCTATATCGATGACAAATTGCAAATAATCGCACAAGTGTATAGAGATATATGTGTATCTGTATTCATGGCTATTTTTTTTTTCTTTCAAGTCTAACACAGATTGAGTTTCAAGAAGACATTGAATAAATGTTGTTTTTAATATACTCTACTGATATAGAGTAGACAATTTTTTTATTCAGCTATGTTTGGTTAGCTAAGAAGTCCATCAATTTAATAAGTTTTGTAAAATGGAACGCCTAAAATAGTTTCTTTAAGGTTGTTAGTTTTGTAAAATTTATTTTCTTTGCTACATCTTTCAATATTAAAATGTCAGTAAAACTTGAAATTTCTTGATTCTCTAAATCCAATACCAATCCCTTAAGGGTATAGCAAATTCGTTGCAGCTTATCTTTATTTGTTTCTTAAATATTTTTTTTGTTTATCCGGCAAGTTTATAAATAAAATTTATGATTTGCCAAATGGCAAAAAGTTTTTAACCCTTGTCACAGGAAGAACAAAAAAATATAATGACAGTTTGCTTTAGATCAGATCTCTAACCTTTTTGGTTTTTTCTTCTGTTTTGGGGAAAAACAACTTTCCCAAGCCAACACACCCAACTTTAGCTTCCCCATTATCATCATCATCATCATCGTGGGCATCATCTTGGGCATCATCTTGGGCATCATCATTGCTGGCTGCATTTTTTATTTTTCTCTCTCATCATAAGCCGATCTCAAGTTGTTTTGTATCATTTATCAAAATTTACCCGAGACACACACACAAATGCCATTTATATGGCGAAAGGTTGTGAAAACATGAAGGAAAAGTGAAATGAAAATATCTGCATATGATGCCGTTGCTGAAGTGATGAAGCTATCAAACAAAGCCTATCACAGATTAAGGCGGAAACTGTTCAAGTTATCAATGAGATTGATTATACAAAAGGCAAATGTGTTAAGAGATGTAAGGGGAGGGGAACAGAAAGTAAAAGGTGTGTAAACAAATGGTTTTTTATCGAGTAAACATGGGATAAGCAAATGTTTAATTAATAATGCTGCTTATACAAAAAGCAATTCAATTGAATAAGGTGCAAGGAAATAAAGAAAATATCTTTTGGTTAAAAGATTTATGTGTATAATGAAAATAAATTTATGAGCTAATTGCCTTGGCCAAAATTAAGAGTCCAATTGTAAGCATTACATAATCGAAAGCAATTTCTGTCTATTCATTTCGTTTCTTTATTGCGCCAGTTCTCAGGCTTCTCTATACCGCTAAGTCTTCAGTAATAACTTAGTCCTATTGTGACCCATTTCTTATTAGTTTCGTCTGATGATTTTCAATTACCAAATAACTGACCCCAAAACGACGACAAGAAAAAAACTTCTGACTTTTATATTTCTTGCACATGGTAAGGGTAACATGGAGAACTGCTTTATCAGCTCAAAAGCATAACAGACCAACCGTTAGGCGTATCAATATCAATAAAGAGCTGTTTTAGTCGGTTTGGTATTTGCTTTTCGATAATGGTATCAATAGAGTCTTTGACTGTGCCCCCAATAGTGGAATGAGCAATATTTGCTTAGCGATAAGCAACCAAAACCCAAAAAAGCCAGACTGAGGCATAAGAGTTAAGAATATTTCCTTTAGAAGTAAACAAATAACAATCGGTTGGCAAATACAAAGAGAAGTTTTAATAATGACCTCATCTAAATATTTTCGGGACAGGTTGACGTGAGTTTACACTTATTAGAATAATTTTTTATTATTATAGATTTATCAGCGTAGCATGTGAATACCTACCTACCCACACATACATATATATTATTTATTATTTTTAATTTGTTGAGGCAGTCGCTGAGTCAACCGTAAAGGTTCTTTTAAGTTTCTTTGTTTGCATCTCTATCATTTGTATGTCATCGAGCGGGTTTTGCTTACGGTTTTTATGTTTTTGCTTTTTAACCTTTTTTTGTTACTTGTTCTGCTTTTTGGGTTCTTATTATTTTGCTCTCTTTCTCTCTCTCTTTCTTTCTGTTTTATAGCTTTTGCTTTATTGCTTTTAAGCTTGAACAAGTTTTTCCAAACAAACGACATCTGTCCATAATTTTAATTAAAAATCGCTTAAAAATCCTTTTTGTCCAAATTGTTTTTCGCACAGTCAGAAAAACTTTATACCTACCGAGAGTGAAGAGAAGAGAAGAGGAGAGGAGATAGAAAATTAGAGAGAGTGAGGGAAATAGAAAAAGGTGACTGAGTGTCAACACGTGCCAAATTGTTTGTGTATCTTTCAAGTTGAAAAAGTTTTCGCCAACACCAAAAAAACCAAAACAAAAAGCAAAAATACAGAAAAAAACAAAAAACTTTTGCCAACAAATGCAAAGTATCTGCAAGATAAAGAACTTTTTTATGCTTATGCAGTTCTTTTATCATTTTGTTGTTGTTTTTACTTGACGCTCTACCGCATTTAATATAAACAAATAGAGACAAATTCATAATTGGCCTGCCGTGGCAAAAAACCACGGCAGAAAAGGGCAAATACTGAATACATGAAGGGGGCGAATCACACGTGAAACATTTCAATTGTTGGCTGACTGTGTGTGTGTGTGTGTATGTGTATGTGTGTGTCTTTGGGGAGGGGTTTTATTGTTGCTGTGGGGGGGATTTCGGTTTTGGGCGGTTGGGTGTGGCAACGGGGGGGTTAGTTGGTTGGCCTGTCACCATGGCGTATGATGAATTTAACGCACGTGCATGTCACACGTCGACATTGGTTTCGTTCTACTTGTAGTTATGGTTGTACATGTTGTTATGCTTTTGTTATCCTGTCGGCTTTTCATCCCACGGACCTCGGCATGTAAATTTTTACTCTTCCTGTCTAAAGGCATTCTCATTTTGTTATCCAGTTGAAGGAAGTATGGGAAGTGTCATAGCAATGAATTTTGTTTGCTTTCGAATTGAAATTACCAACTGGGAGAAAAATAGTTTTGTCTGTGTAAACATGACGAGGGAGATTTTAATTTGAAATAGTAAATAAATTGTTAATAATTGTGAATCTTGGTCTTTTAAACTGTCTTCAAAAACTTTTTTTTACTCTTTATGGCAAATAATAAACCGCTTCATTGAAGAATTTCAAAAAAAAATATTAACAATCATAATAATGCTAAATCTTAGACTATCTATTTAGGTATTTCTTATGAAGATTCTTAAAAAAAACCATTAAAATATGTATGTCTATTAACGATTTTTTAATTGCTTCAAACATATTAAATAAATGTTGAAAATATTATTAAAGATAATAAAAACTATTGCTATAAAGTAGAGCAAAGCTGTATAAAAGAGTTACCCAAGCAAATCTAATGCATTCTATATTTATATTTCAATAAATTTGTATGATTTTATATTGTAGATGCAAAAATGTTATATACGCACCATTGACCCAATTTTTTGTCGCCCCTCTTAGGCACACCCCGTCTTGAAAACCTCTCCTGGGAAGGAGGTATAGACAAACCAAACCCATATGTCAGGCATTTACGAAACAAATACCAAAAAAATTTATTTGGCAGCACGCTCCGGAATGAAAAAGAAGAGCTGCTAAAATAGTAGAAAAGGGGTGGCAATTCACTTTTTTTGTTTTTAGGGGTGGGGGACGGCTTTCGTTTCTTTGCCTAGCCTTGGTTAGGCATTTTGGGTGCGGCATTGTACCACTGAAATTGGGTCAGGCTCTCTACTGCATTTAGTACAATGTGCATTAATATATATATAGTATATATACTTAGCATATTATAATGCAAAATGGCATTTTCATAGTTATTATTTTCATTTAAGTTGAGCTCGAGGGCATCTTCAGTGCTCATTAGACGAAAGAGAGAGTGAGATATGAAATGCTTCTTTCCTCTTCACTCTGACACTTTTGGCCTGCTTTGCTTTACGTTTCTATCTTTTTGCCGCAGTTGCTGAGGCTCTTTAGCTAATTATGAGTAAAAACTTTAACATTTCTTCGGGTTTTGCACTCCTTGGCATAAATTACCACAAAGTGAATTTGCCGCCAGCTGTGTCCCCATAAAACACAAGAATAGAGTACAAAGTGTTTTTGGCACTTTTTCATATGCATTTGCCTTGAGATGAGACATAAAAAGAGAGGAAGCCATGAATTTGTTTCAATTGCCACTTTTAAGTGGGTAAAGTGGTAAGAGTTTTTCTTGCAAATTGAAAAACTCTTTTATTCTGTCTACCATTTAGTAAAAACTTTTCGGCTTAGCAACTAGTTTGAAATTAAATTATCGATATTAAAAATAGCTTTTTATACAACAAAAGATTAAAACAGATGTATCACTCACTCACACTTTGTTGCCCACAAATTGGCCGATTAAATGTACCCATTAACCTAGCAATTAAGCACCGTGAAATAAAGAAAAACATCATTAAAATTGTAAAAACAACACTTGTTTAAACATGCCAAGAAAATATACTATAAATAAGTAACAATAAGTGCCAGGAACAGACAACTTAAACAGAGGCAACTCATAATAAAGTTTCTTTAATAAATAAACTCGAGTTAAGTAGAGTTAACAAAAAAACAAAGTTTCGCATTAAACAGTTGGAAAATATGTCAAAGACTTAAATTAAACATAACACAAAAGAGGGAATAAACAAATATATTTTTGCTAATTGTGGTATTGAATGAAAAAGATCTTAGAAAAAAATATAATATTTACTTCATTGAATAAAAATTTAAAAAAAGAAAATGAGGACCCACGATTAGTAAGACTTAAGTTAGACAATTTTTTGTTAAAAACTTCCGTTCTGAAAAATTTGTTTTAGATTATGTATGTATCTAAAATACAGTCGTTATGACATTTTAAGTTTTCGAATTTCTTTTCTCCGCGTTGAAAACTATGAAATTTTTATTAGTAAAAAAATATATTATTTGCCGAGGAATTTGAGTCACTTTCTTTTATAGTTCAAGGAAAAAAATTACTTTCGTATAAATTAGTGTCAATAAACTTGGCAAAATGGCAATCACTGTAAATATCTTCTATACTTTAGTCAAAATCGAAGTAAAGAGTTACGTTTATAATCATTTTTAATTTTCATAAATAAAATATGCATGAATATCATAGAATATTCCCAAATAATTTGCCATTATTTGGATATGAAGAATGCAATTTATTTTTCCAGTGTAGTGTATTTTCCTTAGATTTGACACACACACGTACAATTTCTTATTCTCAATGTAGTGACGCAGTAAGCCAATAAAGTTCTTTAGCAAAAACTGCTTAAGTGGACAAAAGTGAGGTTAAAGTGCTGAGTATAGATTATGAACTTGACCTTTTTTGCATTCGGTCAGTGCATAGTAAATGGAATGCACTTGGCTGCATCTGATGCTTATGTCATCATCTTGTTCACCATCATGATCATCATCATCATCATCAGCATCGATGTTGTTAGCCCGCCCCAATGTCTGCCGTTAAGTAGCTGTGAGGCTACTACAATATTTAAGCCGCTTATGCCCATGGGCAGCACATGGTCTATTGGTTGGTCTCACCATCTCCCTCTCTCCCTCTTGGTCTTTCTCTTGAGGTCTTGCGGTCTCGTGTGGCGCCTGACCCAATTTTGTATAGCTCACGTTTTTTGTTGTAAATACCTACATATGGTGGACTATACTTATAGTACGATTGTGCAATCATCTAGTAGTGTCTGCCTCTGTCGCGACTGGACATCGACTGGAATAATGGCCAAAAGCAGAGCAAGAAGGGGGGGCATGTTCTTTCTTTTGCGGCTGCTAATTGGATTAATAATGACAGAAACAATGGGGCAGCAATCCCGGCAAAAGTATGTGGCATAAGTAAGACAAAAGTAGCAACAGCAGCAGCAATTGTGGCATATGCAAGATATGTTGGGGATTATGTAAGTCAATTGGTTTGATATCTAGTTATGGCAGAGTGAAAGAAAGAGAGAGCTAACTAAATGTTAATGAGAGGTTTATGGTAAAATTAGTTCCAAATAGATACAGATTCAAGCTACGAAATTGGTTCATTATAATAGTTTCAGTAAATTGTTATTTACCTATAACTTGGTATATTTTATGATCTGTCTATAGAAGTTCTGACTTCTAGTTAGGTTTATTATCTATCGTAGCCTTTAATTTCAAGTCTTATGATTATAAGAAATTGATGAAAGTTACAAAAGAACTATAAATATTATTTATCTACCACAAAAGAAAGAAGTTTATGTATTTATCAAATTCAGCAAGTCTCTAAAATTTGCAATTGCTAAAAATAAACATTTGCTGAAGTCGTAAAATATTTAATCAAACAGCTAGTCGGTTTTTTTGCTTAAACAAATTCTATTTATCAGTTATATGTACGTTTATACATATATTTGTGTATATTTCTTAATGCATATACATATATTCCACTTTGTTCAATTAGTCATTTTCTATATTAATTAATTTAATTTTGTTTTGCGTCTCAGATTATTCATAATATACATATATATGATATGTACAGAGACTTCAGACTTCAAATACGATAATAATTGTGTTCCTGGAAATCACAAAGAAATCGTTAAACAATATATATTTATTTTAGAGGATATTCCCGACAACCACAAATTATTTTAATTCCATGCAAATTATTCACTCACAAATAATCGACAGCTATAAATTATCACGTAAACTTTGTCGAATTGGCTACAGAAAAAAAAGCAAATTAAATGTTAAACATTAAACTATTTTCTATTTTTTAAAACAGTTTTAAATGGGCTTTCTCAATAAAAATTATTTCTGTATTAATTCTTGACATAAAATAAATATTTTAGGCTATGCAATTCAAAGTGAAAGGAGCAAATTGAATTTATTTATGAATTGAATAACATTTTCGATTTTATAAATTTTAATTTTTCATACATTTTTTGATGCTTTTTTCAGAAAATCTTTATTTTATTTAGATTAAAGTGAACCTTATCTCATTTAGCTACCTGTAAACAAAATACACAATACACTCTTTTTACCTGATTATCAGACATTCTCATTTCCAGGGCCTATTTTGTTTGACATATGTGTTTGCCCAATGACAAATCCACATCCAATTTGTTTTTCTCTCACTGTTTTGTTGACTTAACCTTCTGGCTATATCAACATGAGTGTGTGTGTGTGTAAGTCCTAAGCTGATTATAGGGCTCAGACAACATTTCGACTGGCTGACAATTTGAAGAAGTTATTCTTTGTGCTTTATGACTAATCGCATCAAAATGCATAACCATAGAAGACATCTACATTAATATTACACTCAGTGAATAAGCGATATACAAGATACAACAATTGCGGTTTGTCATAAAAAAAAAGAGAAGAAACCCAACTGTAAAGGAAAAATATAAAAAAGAACTCAAAAGAGGAAATTCCTGCACATATTTTCCTAGTAAAAGCATTTTTGTATACATACATTTATGTATATATGTATATATCGAGTTGAGCATTGGCTTTGATTGAAGCACACTCATCTTACACACACACAGACAGTCACAGACACTCATGCATTTGCATAAGTTGTTGAACTTTAGATAAACGTTCCCGAGTCTCTTAAGAGTTTCGAGACAACAAGTCTGAGGCATCGAGTGTCAAGGCAATGGCCACAACTATCACCTAAGCCCGTTCCCATACACACACACACACACTTCGCCTCCCTCATCAACCGTTTCTCTTCTCTATACTTTGCTCTGGGCATAATGTAGTAGAAAGAGCTACATTTCACACAGATTTTATTTTATTTTTTGTCAATTTTAATTTACTCAAACTTCTCGGGTCTAGCCCGAAGGCTCATGGCTTAATTCAAGTGCTGGTGCCATTGGGTGCTGGGGGCCTATCAATAGAGTTGCTGTTCAGATTTTTTGATTTGCATAAATTGCCAGTGGGGGCGTCAGCAACACAACAGCATAAATAAAATAAAAAGTGAGGTACAAAACAAAAAAAGAGGAGAAGAGGAGAAAAACTTTTTCCAAAAAGTCTAAATTGCTGTTACCTGAACTCGAAAGTTGTTTCTAGGATTTGCCTTTTTCTTTCTTCGTTTTCATTCTCGGCGCATGTTTTACGTGACATTCATGAAAACAGTTTGTGGAATATCTCAAATGTTTATACATACATATAAAATTGATAAAAGTGCAATTTGTGAGTCAGTTGTGAGATACGTAGAAAACAGCATGGCAAAGGCCTGTTTTTCTTTCATTTCATTCTGATATAAAATACCCTAAAAAAAAAAAATGTACAACTTTTGGCACGACTTGCTATAAATTGTACATTCTGTTAATCGCTATTCTAATCGAGAAACATTTACCCAATTAATAATTTTACATTCTCAGTAAAGATAGAAAGACTTAGAAAACATCACGATTATAATTAATTTATGTTTCTGATATGAAATACTATCTAAAATTTATAGAATCTCGAAACGATTTTATATTTGGTGCAAATCTTTTAAACAATGTGACAACTATCCCAATCGAAAATCTTAATCTTTGTTGTGGTTAAAAAATTGATTAAGGTTTATGAGTATTAAATGTCATGTTTTTTATTTTTGAAAACAAAAAACAATGTAAATGATTAGAGATTCTTTTAATCCCAAAGAAATTTTTTCTATAAAGAGTGAAAAATTTGTCATGAAAATATTATCAAAGATTATAAGATTATGCGATTTGTTTGTATTGGGAATAAGTAAATAGATTTTATGGCAAATTGTAAACAAATTTTTGAGATAGGAATTTCAAGCTTTATCAGCAAAAGAAAAAGTAAACAAGGTAGATCAGCTTCGTTTTAACTGAGTCATAGTTTAGATAGATAAAATTCACTTCAGACTTCATTATAGATACATATATTAAATGACTTGTTATATAAGGGCCAATATAAAAATATTCAACTCTTTAAGATTGAACACATGCATTCTCTTATTCATGTTTTGAATGTGTTTTCAGTCAAGTGAGTGTATTTATATGATTCACAAAATACACAAAATCGAAGAAAAAAAGCAAAAAAACAAATCGTTAACCTTTTCCATTTTTTTGAGTCAACTTTTTCGAGGTTGTTGCTATACCGCCTCCTACCAGCCCAACACCCCTTCAGTGTCATCTCCTTTACAATCTTTTTGTATACTTTCTGTTCTTGTTGTTGTTGTTGCTGTTGCTTTTGGTGTAGCTGATAAGCGAAGCATCGCTGGAACGGAACACAAACAAAAAACGACATTATCATAATTGCTTATGCTTCATTACATACATTTGCCGGAGAGGAGACGTGGAACATGGCGGTCATACAGATAGGCTTAAAGAGTGCTCCTCTGAAACGATGGTAAACCAAAATCAAAATGAGGAAAATAAAAACCAAACACACACACATACACAGAAAACACAAGTAGTCAGAATCGAGAAAAAAAACAACAATGGTTTTTGTCGTCTCAGCAAGTTGCCTTCCTTCGGCAAAGTCGAAAACATAATCATAGTATAAACAAGCTGATAAAACAAAAGCCACATAAATTCAGAGCAAATATTTGAGTTTGAGGCGGAATAGGAATATATATATATATACATATATAAACATACGTCTATATACACACATTGCTATGTACATATGTATGTATGTCCAAGTGCAGATTAAGATAAAGATCACGAACTTGGATAAAAACAAAAAAAAAAAGAGATGAACAAAAATTCCATAGTTTAGCTTTTGGCACCGATTTGAAGATACCCTTTAGCTAACGGGATATATTGGGCGAAGAAGAGCTTGAAACATAACTGGACCTAACTGGGGACTAAGGATATCTTTGATCATTGCTTGCTTCCAATAAATTTGCCTGTTACAGGGTATAAAAGCGGAGTCATTCATACGATATTGTTTAAAAGTTGGTTTTGTCCTCTACTTAGTCGGTCAGACTAACGGTATTGTTTGCGAGGCACAGTTACCAGCTGGGTCCAAAAAAGGGCATGGTCTTCGCCATGTGTGTCGGTCCTCTCTGTCCGCTTATTTTTTCCATCATCTTTTTTTTTCTCTTCTTTTTGTGCCCGGCCCCATGAGTTGGCGATTTTATTTTCGCTCCATTTGTGGCCATAAATATTCAGTCAAGTGTCATCGTTGTGGCATGTCTAGTGGAGTTTGAAATGAAATAGAGGCAACAGGCAGCAGCCAACAGCACGACAAGCATATGAGAAGGCTTAAAACGAGTTAAGTCACTTCTGTGGTCGCCAGCAAGTGGCCTCCTCCTCCTCCTTCTTCATCTTTAACCAAAAACCATTCCTCGCCTGATCCCGGACTCGTCTATCTGCCAATTGTGGCATAGCCAGCGACCACAGCTGAGGCTTTGCCCTGCAGAGAACAAAAAAAAAACCGCGACCATGTTAAGAATAAAACTTGAAAATGTAGGGGGCGACACAGAGAGAGAGAGAGAGAGAGACAGCGAGAGTTATGGCGTCGGCAAAAGCATTCCCATCAACTGCTTGTAATGGCTCACTGTGTACCCAGCGTGGGAGGCTGATGAAGTTATGATGAACACATTACATAGTGCCATTGTTATGTAGCAGATAATCATAAGTATACAGATTATGTTCAAGCGATAAAGTTATAGAACTAAGAGGCATTCGCTGAGTTGACGAAGACTATACATATGTACATGTGGCTAATATAAAATATATATGAGAGTACAGCAACTTGACTTTGATTGAAAAATCAATTGACATGTGACATTAACATTCCAATAATATTGTTTGTGACATTGCCTGACATTGACAATTTCATTAAATGAAGAGCAAGTTTGGCGTATTAACTAGATGAAAACATATTTATTAAAAGTTTCCAGACATTTTTAAGAGATGACACAAAAGTCATCAAAGTGACACAAGAGATGTGTTAATATTATCCACTTAATAGTACATTAACACAATGTTGCATAGAAAAATGCAAAACTCCTGCAACAATTCCCTTGACAACCCTCGTACAGGGAGAGTTCATGACATGAAAAAGTCATGAATATAATATTATATGTAAAATGCTTTAAAGGCAAAAAAAGAAAAAGCAAATGGTATTGATGTTTGTATCTGTTCCGCACATATGGTCGTTAATCAGCTAAAGAGGTAGATAGACAAACATACGTACAGAGAGTGAGAGAGACTTATCGGCCTGCCTGGGATTAAGATGGAGACAGAGACTAAGGTTACAGATAAGAAGAACTGCCTCATCATTCTCGTCTCTTGTCTCAATCATTTGCACGTGCTTTGAACCAAACGGTTTCACGCTCAATTTACTGAAATGCAATTTGCATACATTTAACTAGTGAACGTTTTTTTTAAGGAGTGGGGAGGGGGGACTTTCCACCTTCCCGGAGGGGCCAAATTCATTGCCTTTACTCTTTCTATGTGGTTTTTTGGGGGATTTTTTGCTGTGCACTTGGGTCACGTTTTTGATATTTCATTCAATCAAAACAAATTGCTGGCCAGGCTGCTGGGTCCAGGTTCTAAAATAAATAAAACACAGGCCCCTACGAAAAGGTTCGAGGTTCCAGTTTTGGGTTTTCGGTTTTGTTTTGTTTTTGTGGTTAAATAAAAGTATAACAAAATGTTGGCAGCCACGGCTTCAGCTCGTTAGGCAAACGACCGTAAAATGTGCCCAGACCCATAAAAAATTAGATTAAACATCATAAAAATGTAAGTCCTAGTCAATTATATATATGTATATGTATATCGTTTATTTATGTACATTCCTTCTGGGCGAAAAAAAAGGAAACAGGAAAAGCAGTTCATGTCGAAATCGCCAATTCTTAGCAGTCACTTTGCTAATTGACAATTTCAGTCTTAGATTCTTGGCCCCGACATAAAAAGAAAACTTTTCTCGTTGTGTTAAGTTGCCTTTTTTCTTCTGTGGCATTTTTCTAATAACCCAAAGCCAGTCATTTCGTTTAAGCCATTAAAAAATTAATTGGCTGTTTCCCTTCTGGGCAGGGAACACGCCCCATACATCGCACTGAAACTAATGTCGTCTTTTAGCCACGCTAAATGTTTCCCACCAGACCGGACCATGTCAAAAAAAAAAGGGCTTGTCCTCGCCAAAGCCCAAGATATCTAAGCGAAACTTAAGGAAAACTTTCGTGGGGCGTTTGAAAAGTAAAACGAAATGATGTGGTAATACCATAGTTAATAAAGACAACCGAATTAGAAGATTAAGATGCTGGTCTCATCTACAAAACAAAAACTTGGCTTACAAAAGTTAAGCAATCAGATCTGATCAGACTATTTTGTGACTATAAAATATATCTTTTAAAATAATACATTTAGCATTTTGGCTACCAATCTAATACAAACTGTTTTTTGGAAATGTTTTTGGGTAAAGTCCTCTTAAAGTTCCTCATTTAATCTGAAATTGTAACTTTATGTTATCTTTAAAGTCTTCGAATATTTAATTCGCATCTATTACAATTAAGCAGATTAAATTACGTAAAATCCAGATTGAAACTTTATCATTTACAGCCTAAATGAAAATTAGTATTTAAGACTAAGTTCGAAACTTGAATTTGATTTACATAAAAATTGGATAAAAAAGATTTTCAACTTTTTTTCGGACTGTTCACTTTGGTTTTACGTTCTCGCCACCCTCGTAAGCTCAAAGTAAATGAAAAAACGTTTATATATATATTTTTTTTTTTGTTTTGCTTGTAGCTTCTAATTTTTTATTGCTACGTTTTGTTATTAGTTTTGTTTTTCCACTTTTTCTCCTCCATTCTCTCCTATTGTTGTTTCTTTTTGTGTGTTTCGAGTGGTTTGCCAATTGTTTGGTTGACCTTTTTTTTATTTTTGTAGCAAACTTCTGTAATTGTGGCGCAGTGTTTTGCTCTAACAAGTTGATGACTGAAAAACAATCGAGTGAGAGGGAGTTAGATGGGGCTTATGGGACATGGAGGGAGAGAGAGAGATGGATCCATGTCAAACTCAAACTTGATGCTCGATTTGGCGCGCAATTTTAGTTCCTTTGTTTATTTCATTATGCACTAACCGAATAGAAGTATATTAGCTATGAATTGAAGTTTAAGACGCATATGATAAGCAGTGATTAGACTAGAAATTATATATAGACAGAGACAACGAAAGAAAAAGAGTGCAAGTGAGAAAGCAACTGTGAAAGAGTAAGAGATTATGTATTTGTAATCAAAAAGGGCAGAGCTAGTCTCTACATGAAAACACCTATATTTGGTTCTCACATAGGATTTTCTTTAAATTCTTAAACATATCTTATTATGGAATTTGATCTCAAGAAACCTATATGATTTTACTTTAAACTGCTACAATTTGAATGTAAAAACAGTAGAAAAATATTCTATAAATGGACTTAATAAGTTCAGTTGAATATATGGTACTATTTGAGTATAGTCTCGTGAATCTCTCATTCGATTGAACCGCATTTTGTGAAGGGTATTAAATCCGTCATCATAGTCAATTTCCTGCTATCGTTCTGTTGATTTTGTTTGGCTTTTAGCGTGGGTAGTCTATGTCTATAATGACGATGGCTGAAACTGACGCAAGCTTTTTAATTTTATTGCTTTCCAATTTCCAATATCTACTGGCCGATTAGATATTATTTATAAACAAAAGATGATTTAATGCCTAGGTACTTGGTAGTACGAGTATTTCCGGTTTTACGTATACCACCAAATGACCTTCCATTATGTACAACAATTCTTATCTAAAGAATGAATCATGAATGAATAATAGTAATTTAATGAATGAATTTCTCATAATTGATAAGTCAAAAGGTTTCTATAGATAGAGACAACGAAAGAAAAAGAGTGCAAGTGAGAAAGTAACTGTGAAAGAGTAAGAGACAGAGAATGACAGCCAGACTAAAGACCATTGCCTCTATTAAGTTTTCAAGTTACAAATTGAAGGCAGTTTTTTTTTCTTTCTTTCTCTGAATGAATGACAAGCCAAATATTTCCCTCCCACACTTCTCACTTCTCCTCTTAAATACCCTCATCGTCTAATCTGTTTTTCTGTTGGTCTGGCACTGTGAGCCAAAATTTTAATGAGTTGGAAATTTAATACCCAAAGAAGATGATTGCAATAAGCGAGGCATACAACAGGGAGCAAGAGCAGGAGCAGGAACAGGAACAGAGACAGGGACCACACAGCCAGAAGGCAAAGGGGAATAAGGAGGAGTTCGGTTGGAAGGAACTGTGTGCTGCAGAGAGTTGCACTTTATTCCCATATCTCATCTCTGCGGTAGGTCAACGAAGCTTGTACAATTCAATTTAGTTTGCTACTTAAATTTAACATTGTTTGGCATTTAATTGAAAAAATTAATGAAGGAAAAAAGTGCCAGACGTAGAACTTTCCGGTGACTGATTCAAGTTCATTCGAGGTTTTTTATAGGTTTTTGTTGATTTTATTCACCTTGAACTTGATTTCCGCAAAAGATATTGTTGTAGCGGCAAAATGTCGTTTGAGTTTATTTAATGAATACTATTATAGTCTCTATTTAGTCTATCTCATATCACTGAACTAAGTTCAAATGACTGCTTCCGTTCGCATGATTTGTATTCATCAATGCGCAATTTTCTCTGTCCCGCTCTTAGTTCTTCTCTCTTTATATTAATCTTAAAGATAAATTTTTGCCCTATAATGTGTATACCCTGTTAAATAGGGCGTATATAACATATCTTGGATCTTGTTAAAGCAAATTTAATAAAAAGAGTCATCTAATTGTTGCGAAATATAAGCATGGAAAGAAAGAAGCTAATCGTGTGATAGACAAACGAATCATTGGTTAAACCTTTCGATGGTATTTTAGGGTCGTTCCACATTTGCTTAAGTATATATTTAAGCATATATTTTTATATGTACATATATACCTATATAGATTCACCATTTTCATTTCTTTTACTCTCTTTCTCTTATTGTCTTTCCAGCTCTTGAGTGTTTACTTCGTCTACTTTGTCTTCTGTTTGTAACAGTTTTGCATACACCGGAAATGTAAGTATTTCTCTAGTAGTCTCATTCATTAAATTTAACTTCAGTGTGCTATATATTTTGTATTCTGTACTTAACCCCAAAATCTATTTGAAATCTTAGTAAACTTTTACGTGACACTTTATTTCGTAATTTTATTATTATTTCTCGAGCGCATGATCCTAAAAATTTCATTTACAAACTGTAATAATAATTAGCCAACGACAGCGACGAGTTGAAAAGTCGTTAAAATCTTGATATATATTGCACTTGTGCCCTTTCATTTCCCCTGGCCCACCCACCCACTCTATACCTTGAACACGTTTCCACTCTGCGGGATTTCTAATTGTAGTTTAACTTTCTGACATAATTTATGGCGCTTTAAAGTTTTGTTCTTTTCCCTTTTTTTTTTGTTTTGTTCGGTTTAGTAGTTGTTGTGTTTTTTTTTTCTTTTTCTACCTGTGCCGGAAATTCTGGGAATTTTTAAATTGCATTTTGAATAGCGAATTTCTCAGCTCAGTTGATTTATGAATGGCATTCTCTTGCGAAGATAGCAACTATTGATAGGGAGTTGTTAGGTATTTATCTTCTTTTTTTTTTTTTTTGATTTGCAAGTATTCAAATCTAGTATGATGTGATTATTCAAGACTTTCTAGATTCATGTGAACTTATTTTTAAATTGTAGCTTGACTGTGAATAATTTATGTGCTTATTTTAGGTATAAAAATTAGATTAATGAAGATAGTTTTAAAAGGCAAATTTTAATGTCTAATTATTATGTTTTTATTGATAATTTAACAGAAAGTGGTTAACGTAATTTAATAACCTCGAGTTACCTTTTAAGTTACTTTTCCAATTTGTTTTTAATGATTTATTTTTAATCCCTATTAATGCCTTTGAAAATTGCACAATGCTTTCTAATCTTTTTGATTGCAAAATTCATTTAGTTAACAACTTGTGGCAATAAAAATTTCAATAACCTTCAATGAAAATTTTCCGATTACTTCCAATCTATAATGCAACTAATCGCTATATGTACATAGCTTTAAGATCTTGAGATTATTAATCTGCCTATTAAGATTATAATTTAGAAATTCGTTGATTAGGCTTTAGCAAATTGTTTTCATGCATCTGCTAAGTAAAAAAATACAACAAAAATAAAAAATATAAAATATTTCGATTACCAAGATTATAAAGTTTTACAGCTGCTCTGAGTAATTTGTCATCAAACTGAAAATAACTAGTATGTATAGGTTCTAGGTCTATTGAATCGTGTCAATTGATTATACAAGCTTCCGTTGAAAATTTCTTGTTTATACTTATGCTTATGTAATCCCTCCATATATATTGACGTGTCAATCCACAGGTACTGAAAGTTATACACGAGAATATATATATTTAGATGTAGTATATACAAATATTGAGATGGGAGATACGCTTGTATGCTTGTTTATTTATTGTTCGCTTAGTTGCTTAACATCTTTATGTGCAGGAACGACACATGGCAAAATATCTGATAAATATATATGTACATATATATATATGAGCACAATAATAATTTGCAAATAACCGTAAATGAGGCTTTTAGCGTCACGTTGTATGTGCTTATTCATATGATGTATATAGTATCTATATAGATACATATAAAATGACTGAAGACCGAGACAAGGCGGGGCCTGAGTTCTCTGACTTGGGTCGGTAAGTTCTCTGGAACTGATTGTCGGTCACATGTGACCTCCAGCTGCTGTCAGTCGTTGTTCTTCACTCAAAATTTTCTGTGGGAACCAAAAACTTCGTTTTGCATTGATATTTAGCATTAAATCAGAAATCATTATTATAATCAAGTTGTGAGTCGTTTATAGTCAGTTTAATGCTTTATTGTTTGTATTTGCCAGTGTTTCACCTTAATTAGTTTCGCACACTTTTTCATGACATCATCAACTGAAATGCATTTTATTTATCATTCACGTTCATTCTCCTTAGCCCCTACCCTTTACGTACGTTCAAAAGATTAATTAAAGGTCTCATCTTTGATAAATGAACTTTTGGGGTTTTTTTTCTTTTTTTGGCTGTTCTTATGTACGAATAAACTTATATATGGCCAACGGGCAGTTTTGGTTTTTAAGCAGGTTGTCCAATCAAATTAAATCCAGCAGTAATGAACTGCAAATATCCTCAAGCCTTTCAATTTATTTGATATTCTCATTGTAGTCTTATTTTGTTGTATTTATTTAGTATGCAAAATTTATTTTATAAATAAACTAACAAATCTCCCTCGTACTTCCTCCACCTTCATCCAACGATTTATTAGCAAAACGAATGGTAAATATTTGCCAGCAGTAAAACAAAATTTTTATTTAAGCCTGACATTAGTTTTTTTTCTCTTTTTTGTTTCTGTTTTGGCTTAATTGGCATTATGCGACGCGTGTCCACACAGAAACCACAAAAAAGTATACAGAGAGGGTTGTAAAACAAGTTTTAAAAACTAATTTTAGTAGGATTTAGTAACTAGCAAAGAATTAAATATAGATGAATTCATTTAATTTTTTTAACTACAATAATTTTGCTTAGATTTTGAAAATCTTAAGTTCAAAACTTAATCCAAGTCTTTCTAATTGTGTATTATTGTTTTTTGAGAAATAATTTGACATAAAATATAACTTAATTTAGAATATCTATGAATATTAAAACTAAATAACTCATTTTTGGTAAAAAGACTTTAAACCAAATTATTTTAAGGCCTTTTTAGTAAATTACCAAATCCAACCTATTTTTACTTTCTAAAAATAAATACTAAATATAATACTATGTATTTATGCTAGAAAATTTTGGAAAACAAATAAAGTCTTAAAAATTAAAGATATTAACCTTATTCTTTTAATGTGAAAATGTTGATGAGAATTCAAATTGTGATAAAAAAGTTGATGAGAATCCTTTGCATTAACCCCGATGGATCATCTTAAATTATTGCTTGATAGGGGGGAGAAACGCCATCTACATTTGGCCTCGAACTTTTTGAGTTGATATTTGTTAGAATAAATATATACATACATGTCCATTAGTGTATAACTACATATATTTTATGACTACAAAAGTAAAAAATAACAACCAAAGCACTAAAATCATTCTCTATTAAACTGACATTTCCATTAACCTTTTCTTGTTTTTAAGTCTATGTTTTTTTTTTTAGTTTTTCTCTGCATTTTGGGCTTAATTTTTGAAATGCAAAACAAAACAAGAATCTTTAGATTTCCATTTTAAATATTTTAACGCTATTTGCATGAAATTCCACCTCATAATATATTCCGCTTTAAATTACTTTGGCTTCGATTTAGAAGTAGGCTAAAGATGTTTTGCAAATTATTGAATATATTGAGCAGAATTGAAGTCGTGGTTTTTATTTTTATTTGCTTTAGACCTGGTTTTAAGTAATTATATTTTTATATATATATTTTTTTGCATTTGTAAATCGTATCTACCCACAGACAGGTGCATTACTTTAGTTTTGCAAAGAGAAAAAAATGCGTTTATGCCAGCAACTCAACACCGTTTTTTGTTGTTGCTGGTTTTTTTAGAGCCATAGTTGCGTAGCTGGCTAAGCCCACATAGGGGATATCAAAATTGGGTTAAGCAACTTGCCAGGCTGGTAGACAGACAGAGGCAGGTTGCCAGGTGTCGAAGTCACTTTTTTTTTCGTTGAATGAAAATGAAAGCAGCTCTGATGGGGCAGCGGCTCTGTGTAAGCAATCAGAAGGTGAGTTGAAGTGGGTCGTTTCAGATTTTCGCTAGGCAAGAAATTTAAGAAAGTGAACTGTGTCCATGATCTAGTCAAGTCATAGTCATTACAAGAGTACAAAGAGAGTAAACAAAATGTTTGTTTTACAATTGTGTTTTACATTCATTATCAACCATCAGTGGTTGCTCTTTGTTCAGTGGGGCGCGAACGTGGGAGAATATCTGGTACGTATACCATAATTTGTACGAGAAAGTCTTACAAATGTTAATGTTGTTGTTTTGGTGTCATCTTGTCAACATTTGGAGAAAAAGTTTTTCCTCGATCTGAGCATTAACTATTTGTGTGCAAAAGGATTAGCCATAAAACTCATTTGCATGACAAGCTGACGGAAGCCAATAAATTGATTCACGCAACATGGTCTCGAAAACAAGATTTTTGATTATACACATTCATACTGTATGTGCGTGTATGTGTGTGTGTTTGTGTGTGTGTAAATCAAATCACTTTTACCTGGGTTACATATCACCTGCAGCAACAGCAAGAGCAGCATCAGTTGGAATTTTTTTGGGCGTCGTCCCTGGCTTTCTTCTATAACCAGTTTGTCTGCTAGTAACTCGGACTCCCTCATTCTCTCTGCCTCTCAGATTTATTGGCAATACTCATTTTTAGTTTTTTTTGTACAAATTGCCTTAACAATTTTTGCGGTTACCTCCCATCATCCTCTCGCCTTATGCTGCCACCTTTCGGCGAAAGTCTTTGACTTGATTTGGGTTTTTATACTATATATATTTTATAGTGGTTGTGTCTGATTAAGGCGTTGTCCCAACTCTGCTCTGGTTATGGTTAACTTTGCGGCCAATGTATCTTTAGGCTTAAACAAAAAAACCTTAATTAAAGCCAAGATTGCAGCCTGGCACGATTTCAATTTCCAGCTGGAAAGAAAAAAAAAAACAAAAGCACACAAAAACTTCAAATGAGTCTCGGGGATTGAGAAACCGCATTACTGAGCGTGCCACTATCATTAAATCAGTTTACAACAATTGTAATAACTAGATTATGATCTAAAGTTAGCCCAACATAACGTACTTGAAACTAAAGTTGATCGTTAAGAAACAAAGTAATATCTTCAAGTGTTGAGTTTTGTCAAGTTCCCAGCTGATACTTAAATTTACTCTACAACTACCCAACTTTAATTTTTATTACTTCCGGTTCTGGTTCTTTTGAAATTTGTAGCTTAACAATTTCGTATATGGCATCAATTAAAATCTATGTGACTTGAATTTTATTAATATTCAGTAGTAATTGAAGGAAATATTTTAGAATTTATTTGACCAAAACTAACTATCATTTAACTATAAAGTGTAAATTCAATAACAAACTATTTTATAAGTGACTTGAATTTCATTATGCCAGGGACTTCAATTCATTATATTAGGGCTAAATATCTGGAAAAAAAGGTTTATAGGCTTGTTTAAGTTCAGCTATATTTTGGTATAGAACATTAAGTTATAATTGAACTGAGACTTGGATTACAAATTGAATGGAAAACTATTTGTGGAAAATCTTTAGCAAACAATTACATCGAAAGAGGATTTCTTGGAATGCTGAAAAAGAAACGCCTGTTAGAAATTTTAGTTTTTTTTATTGACTTTTGTTTAAAAAATTATATTCTTTAAAAGCTGATAAGAGTAAAATGTTTAACAAAATCTAAAAAAAACATAAATAACTAATTTGAATGAAGAATGTTTTATACTTTATTCACGAAAATTATGTAAATTGGAATTAGTTTTTCTTTTTTTTTTCTTGTCATTTTATGTTACCAATAAACTTGATCAACTTTGAAGTTGGTTTTGCTTTTTTATGACAAAACGATGGCTATTAAAAACAGTTGCTATGGTGAAAAATGTTCCACTAAACTGATGAAAATCTATTGTTTGAACGCTGTCAATATGAAATTCACATAAATCTCTGATGAAGAGGGTGCCAAAGGGGACGAGGAGGAGGAGGTCGCCAGGAATTTACGAATTTTCCCCCCAAAATCCATAATATATGTTTGTTTATATGTATATTTGCTCCACTTATTTGCATAGATTGAACCAAAATAAATTTGTTTGTTCGCCATGTGTCACGTGATTTGGCCAGAGAGTCAAGCCAATTTTTCTGGGTCCCATTCCCAAATAAATTTCTTCTGTATGTGTATGTGTGTGATGTGCTTTTGACACGATATATATTATGTATTCAGGTTTGTCATCAATATCATAGCAACATCTATAATAAAAAAGAAAAAAAATGTTGAGGCTTGGCAGTGTTTGGCCTGACAACGGCAGCTAGTAAATTGAAACTTTTTCTTTCATTTATTCCCATTTTGATTTCATTTGGTGCGTTCTTTTCTTATCAAACATATCAAATTGAAATGTTGCTTGATTGGTTTTTCAAACACACACACACATACACACTACTACCATATAAGAATGATAATAAACATAAACAAGAGTTTTTAATTAACAAACAAAAAAATAAAAAAACCAACATAAAGCAAATTGTTGTATGTTTCCTGCAATTTTTTGTTTTCAAAAACTGGTTGAAAGAGGAAACTCTCATCTGGAAGCTGGTTTCCATTTTTGCACCTACCAGAACTTGTTCCTGGTCGATGTATCAACAAAATTATTATCAACCTGCTAAATGAAAAGTTCAATTTGGTTTCAATGGGAAGGAAGAAACAAAAGTTCTTCTTTACTTGTGCAAAAATTTATGAATGAATTCAGATATTCGTTGCAGCCATTTTATGATTTCTTTCTAGGAAAAGTAACGAGTTTGTTAAAAAAAAACAAACAAAAAAGATGTCGCAAATGCTTCTGGCATCGTGCTTTCAAAATATATTGCTATTGCTAAAATTTAAGTAAATTGGAAAAAATTAAATTTAAAAAATTTTGAAAATTCTTAAAAACTCCTAACTTTTCTAATCAGTAACTTTGTCGAATTTGTAACCTATTTTCTAAGTTAAATGCTGTTAAATTTAAATTGAAATTGAAAGATTCGTCACCACATTTATTAAGTTATGTTTTTAAAAACGGTCAAGTATTCCAATAATCCTTAATTTTATTAAACTCTAATTTAGCCAATTTTTTAAACATTTTAAAAATGCATGTCTTTATTATCAAGTTGTTTTTCGATCTGCATTAAAATTTCGAGAACTATGGCCAATGTTTGTGGCCAATTTTTGCAAGAAGTCCAGATATTCATCATAATATTTTTTAGAAATCGAATCAAAATAATTTTTTCAATTATCAAAGTGTTTAAGGTTGTGTTAATTAGGAATAAGAATACGATAACTGCAAATCTTATTTGACTGATTTTTATTCATGTTTAAACTTAATAACTGAAGAATCATCTTCTAATTTACATTATGATACGAAGAACTACATAAATACAGGTTTTTAAATAGCCACAGGCCCCACGCTGGCTTAATCCGGCACTGAGGGCGCATACAATTTTATGAATTAAAAAACTAAACCCTTTGAGGTACTCTTCCAGGTTTTTGCTTTAACTTTATAATAATTATTTTTTAGGTTCGTAATACTATTTAGTAAGATTTAATTCCCCTTATTCAAAATGTTATGCAGTTTTTACTTACAGTAGACTACCAGGAAAGACTACTTCTATATCGTATACATATAATTATGTAAATGTATTCAATATTTCGTAAGCTAAAGAAATAAAGACTCATCTTGACCTTTGGCAAGACATCAAGAAAATGTAAGCAAAATTTTAAAAACTTCACACGTATTTCCCCAAAGCCCTTGAAAATCAGCTTCATGTACATACATATATATGTCTGAACATATAGTACATAATACCCATCAGAAAAAAAACTAAGTGTCGAGCATGACATTTAAAACATGACCAAGACTTTTTACAATTGTATCAATGAATTGCATGCTAATTAGGCTTCGACGAATGATTGATGGTTGAATGAACGTCTGGTAGGTAGGGAATGAATGACTGGTGAATGAATGGATTAAAACACTTACAAACTAATCGTATTTCGCTGTAACATTTCGACTTCACACCCACCACAAAACTTGGCACAAAGATTTTTTTTGTGATTTTTATTTTCGGCAATTGCAAAAGTTTCGCTTTCAAGCAAAACCATTTTTTGAAGGTCTTTGGACAAGACAATTGCTGGTGAGTTGGCCTTTTGTTTGCTTGACAGAGGAGGCCATGCCAAGTCCGTCAGTGAAAGAAAGTTCAACTAAAAATACTTCAAATGTGGGTGTTAAATTTAATTACTGCAAATACTAAAAGTATTTTTCTGTTTTTTTATTCAAAATAAAGTCAAGCCAATAGAAACAAAAAAAGAGAGTCGTAAATAATTTGACTGACAAATAAGCCCAAAAGGTGTCCAAGTTTCCCCCAATTTTTGATGTTGTTCCCTGCTCCACCACCAGCAGAGCTCACCGCATCACATGAAATCTCAGGCCATAAAACATAATATTGGAGTTGGACTTTCACTCTTGTGTATTTTGCTAACTTGTTGTTATGACCAACAGAGCGAGCATTGATCTCACCTATAGCCCCCCGCTCCACCTCTCTGAATTCCACCCCACCCCTCTAGTCTCTACTGATGAGCATTTTGGCGTGTCCAAGTTTTTTACCTATGAGAAGACAAACCACAACCAATCAAAACTCTCTTCGTTGACCAGTAGAATTTCACTTTTTGTCTCCAAAGATATTATTTTTATATATTTTTTTTTCTATTTGATAATTTTGATTAACATAAATTTCATTGTCACTGTTTGATGTCTTTAATTGGACTACACGAACGGCAATTTTGTCAGTTCATCAATCAATCAAATGCCACATAAAAATCAACAAAATTGATTTCCATTCCGTTGAATCGCATGCAGATAATGTTGACTAGTTGTATGTACATATATTTTAGTTTTATGAGTTTTTTGACGCTTGGACATTTGTTGCAATTAACAGCAAATTTGCAACCAGTTTTAAACCATTCATCTGCATGCAACTGCAAAAAATAAAAAAAAAACAACAAAAAATGGAACTAATAGTATATTTTTCTAAGAAAAATAAGAGGCTTCTTTTTTGTTTTGTTTAGTTGCCATTTTTCTTCGAGCTTCTATGTTTGGTTGTTTCTTTTTGGTTATTTTGGCCATGTTAATTTTACATATTGCAACATTTGACTTGGCTACAAAACTCTAAAACTCATTACAATGGCTGCACAAATGTGCACAGTGGCTCCCTCACGACTCCGTTACCCCGTCCACCCCTCCATCCGTTCCACCATTGTTGTCGTAAAAACTTTGTTGTTGTCTAGCTGCAACGCGTTGACAACAAATGGCACTAAATTTTTGGCATTGCATAATAAACTCTTCGGCATTGTTGTTTGCCGTTGATGATGCTGCTGCTAAATTTGGTTGTTGGCAGAGGGGAAGGTGAAGTCGGGGGGTTTGAGTGGCGTGTCGCTTCTTCATAGTTCACTAGACTTTGCTCTGCCCCACCAACTAAGACAATAACTTTTCTTATGATGCCATTATTCACGTGGAAGGGAAAAAGTTAAGCCCAAGAAGGCGCTGCTGCCGCTGCCTGCTGTGAGAAATTATGGGTGAAAAGAGAAAAGGGGAGGAGGACAAAAATCAAGCAAGTTTTTGGGCAACAGATTTGTTAAGAAAATGGCAAAATTTTCCCTTATTGATACGATATTGAAACTGAGACTGTAACTACAACTGTTTGATATCCATTTCACAATGTAGAAAACTTTGTAGATTAAACAGCCAAAAAGTAAATATCCCTGGAAACTGATAGATAAAACAGAAAATGTATTCACTTTAGGGAATACACTGAATAAAAAAGAATCAGAAGACCACTTACTATCGATTGTTTACTTTATTTAGTTAGTTTAACTCTCTTAAGTTCAGCATATACCTTGAGTAAATAATTGTAGGAAACTCTGGAGGAAATGTTCCTCTTAAAGTTTTATTCAAGGAGTTCATAAATGAATATCAATTTTAATAAAAGAAACTTAATTTAAGAAATAATTTCGCTCAACGTCAAAACTAAGTTTCTTTTGAATAGAATCTTATAAAAAAGTTGAGTTAATTTGAAGGCATAAAAAAAGTCATAAAGTGTATAAAAGCTTCGGTGCCTCAAAACTTTCCAGACTGTCACATTTTATTTTCTTTGTCTTCGGTTTTTAAGTTAAAGTAACTTTAGCTTTATTTTAATCCCATCAGGCTTAGAATATCTTTGACTGTTTTCATTCTCTATTGTCTGTGCTTCGTTCTCTTTCAATTTCATTTAGCTGATTAACTTGAGATTGCTTTCTGTTGCAATATACGAATTCTCGATAATCAGTCAATTTGAATTAGGCTTACTATATTTATGTAAGTGGCAGGAGCTTGAAGTTTGGATTTTGTGCTCTTTCTAATTTATATCAAGTCATAAATCAAGTGATATTCAGTTTGGCCCTTTTTAGTACTGACAAAAATTTCACTTTGGTTATGGCAAATGGCAAGCTTAGGACTTGGCAGATGGTTGCATGTTGCAGCTGCAACAAACAACTCTTCTGCTTCTTCTGCAACCAAACCACTCATTCTATGTGCAACTTTTTTCTGTGTCGGCATGATTTTCGCAATCAGTTGGAAAGCAGCTTCAACTCCGCGTGACATTTGACTTGCCAGAGGCTAGAGTGGAGTGAAGTGGAGTGGAGTGGAGCGGCAGGGAAATTGTGTGGATGGAGGACTGGCAAAACGTAATCTAGTGTAGGAGCTTTATAGGGTTTCCCTCATTTTTCTCTTTTTTGGGTTTTCATCTGACACGATGTCTGGTGCCAAATGATGCGCAATTTATGTATGCATGATGTCAAGGGGGATTTGTACGAGGAAAACGGGCGAAGCTGTGGATAAAGGGAAATAGAGTTAGACAAGTGAAACTAATTTTCTGATCCGTAAGGTATGCAAAATACATACATATATACTATGTACATATAGAAACTGACGACTTCAAGCATGACATTGTTAGCGCCTCTCTTAAATTGTGTCAAAATGTCGTTCAATTAACTTTTCAAACTAGCTTCATGATAAGGAAAAACCTTTCATAACAATAGCTTTAGAAGGGTAAGTGATTGAAGTAGGGTGATGGGGGGGGAGGGCGGCGGCAATAGATTGATAGCCCATGGCGGGGTTGCGGCACCACATAGCACCGACTCTCTTTTCTTTCTAATCAGGCACGTAAATAAAGTTAAAGTTTATATACAAACACGGGACAAACCCCTAGCTCGAAGCGTACCAGATTGCCTTTGGGCTATCAATTGAACACACCTACACACACTCTCACATACACACACACACTGTGTCCCTCTTTTAACAATGGCAGCCAAATGACATCAACAACAACAACATCAGCTATACTTTATATCCATACTTATACACATATCTGGTATATGTTTATATATACCCGACATATGTATGTAGTAGGGTAGGGTTTATGGGAGAAGGGGTTGCCCTGCGGCAACTACAATAAAAATTGCTTCTAGTACAACGCTTGTAACATTTGATTAGCAGCAACGGGACTGTGCGGTTCAGTTACCATTTGCTTCACACACCCCGATTCACTAACCACTCCTCCCCGCCCTTTTTGGCCCTTGTATTGTACCCATTGCTATCCTTAACAAAAAAAATGACTAGCATATTGCTGCTCAGTGCACTTGGGGCAATGGCAATTAGAGGTTAACTTGGTATATGCTCGAGCTACAAACTGAGAGCTAGAGAGCTGCAATTTGCCTCCCACATTTTGCCTCTTTCTAAACTCTACTTGTAGTGAGATGTAAGATGCGTATGTGTGTGTGTGTGCGGTATCGTTAGGTTGGTTAATATACAACATGTTCTTGTCCCGACTTCGGCCCATTTGTAAGCAAGTACAATGTAAACTTGGTGATACAGTTACCCAAAAATGAAAAGGAAAGAAAAAAAATCCAACTACAACTTGACTAGTGCCCAAGTGCAACCAAGTGTGTGGCACACCAAATAAGGGGAGCCAAGAGAAAGAGGTAGAGAGCAGTGATCCGGGGGTGGGGAAACTGTGTTTGAGTTGTAGGAGTTGTTGCCATTGTGGTCACAAGTGAAAACTTCGTGTAGACTTTAGTTTGCCAAGCTTAAATATATTGTCAAGAAAGTTTTGTCAAAACTCTCTGCAAACACAAACCACACGAACACTCGTAAAGTTAAGTCAACCGATTTGAGTATGTGTTTGTGTGTGTGAGGAAAATCTTCAGTTATATATTATAATCTATGTGAAATTGATAAAGTTAATTTGGCAAACGAAAATACATATCATATTTTCAATGTCCTTTAAAAGACATTGAAATGCCAAAGAATGTGTCCGAAAATTACTCTCATAACGGTGAGAAATTGTGAATAATCTTCCTGTAGGACTTAATACCATTTCCTATGTTGATTGCAATGCGAATCACATATAGTATAAGGCTAACAGCTAATACTATCTATTTATGGTTATTAAAAATAAAATAAACAATACTTCAGTTAAGTAGAAAGTACTTGTAACACTTCCGTAGTTAATGTTATACTAACAATCTAAAAGATTTTCAAGTATTTGAATACAATTTGAAGGCCTTTAAAACAAGTTTTCATACCTGAAGTACTTATTTCTTGATGTACATACCATATAAAAAAGTACTCTATCTGCAGACTTTGATTTGACTTTGTTTTGTAGCAAGAATTAAGAAGTTCAAAATTAACTGCTTAAGTTTTCAGACTAATTTAAGTATTAAAAAAACTTTTGAGTTACATTTTACGAAAGGAAAACAAATTAATTTTATATTCCTTTTAATTTACAAGATGAAGAAAACTTTCAGAACTTTTTCTTAAACAATTAACGCAATTAATAATATTTCAATATTAGCCAAAGATCAAAAACTCTCTTACGATGGTATTTAATTATGTCAAACTTAGGTTTTACGCATTAAACTTAAATAGTTTAAGGTTATGTCACTACTTTGTGAGGTTATGTAGCCTGCAGAACTGTACTTCCATTTACATTTTCGAGAATTTCCTTTCAAATTGAAGTTTATTGTCATTTCACTTGAACGCCCTTTAAGATTTAAGCCCATTTATGGGTCATCTTAACGCTTGACTTGTAATTCATTTTGTGAATTAACATTTCTGATTTACATTTATCATAAATTAAGTTAAACTGCGGCCAAATGTGTTACAACAGCAACAGCAACAAATGTAACAATTTTCAATTTCCATGAATTATGGCAACGCGCATTTGAAAATAAATTGCCAATGCATGCGGTTGATATACGTTCCTCTAACTGTTATTAATTATGCATTTTAATTTAATTAAATTAGCACAAACACACACATACAGATGAAGAGAGAAGATAGTTTGCATTTAATGCCTGTTTGACTTTACATAATTTACGCTAATTTCTCTTATATTCAATTGTAAATGGTAAATTTATGTCACAATAAGGAATAAACTTAATATACATAATTTACACCTGTGTCGGTGTGTTCGTTTGTGTATTAAATATAGACCCATTATATGTCGCATTTAAATGTGTTTAACGATATGAATTTCAATTTCTAAATTTGAAAATTTACAAGCAAGATGTGGGAAGGAAAATCATGCAGCCCAAAAGAAAAACACCCTGTTTGTTTTCTATTATGTTTCTTTCCATGTGACAAACTTTGGTTAATTTCCGGTTACACGGAAATGTGCACAATTTAATATCAAGTAGAAATTCCCCACAATGTTTTTTTTTTACTTCGCTTGAAATTAAAGCAGACATATTCCCCCCATCGACTTATATCTTCATTTTACCTACCCTGTAAACGTTTAGAATGTATGAAAGGATATAGAAGAAGTATTTTCAAGATCTCTTTATAAAGGTAGGAGATAGATAATAGAAAGAGAGATTTCGAAAGATTATCGAAATATATGCCAGATTATCATGTTTCAAATGTTTATGAAATCAATCACATGTAATAGCCAATAATAAATAAATTTTAAAAAAGGTCATGAGAGTCTTAATAACTCACACTAACTTAAATTTTTGATGATAGAATGTCTTTTATATAAAAAGTTTTCGGTTTAGCTAGTTAGTATACATCTTAATTTCTTAGAGGTATTCAAGAAGTCGTCTCTTGATCTTAGAATACTGTATGATTTTCATTGGACTAGCCAAGCAGAAGTTGTCTTGGCATGTATTTTTCTTCTTTTCTTCATATCTCCCTGTGCAGATCTCCCCCCTACTGAGAGTTGATAATTTTCTGCTTGACTCCCCTGTTTGGACCTCAACCACTGTTGGGGCATGTGCTTCTAGTGTTGCTGCTGTTGTTGCTGTTGCTTTTAATTAGAATTAGCAACTCAACTTGCCACAAAATGAAATGTACTCACACATTTATGGAAGTCAAAAAAGGGGGGGTTGGGATGGTGGGTGTAAAGGACGAAGGCAACGTGTCGACGAGCCTGAGAGGCATCTAACCCAACTCAGCTTAACTCAAGTGAAGACATTTTTCGGCTTTGCCTTAAGATGATAATAATTTTTGCCGTGAAAACATAAATTTAACTTGTTTTTATGGTATATACACACACGCACACACACACACACAATCATACATGTGGCCTTTTATTTTTTGGCTTCCCCCTTCCAGCTACAACTTTCCGAGGCAGATTTTCCATCTGATTTTCTTGGAAAATTAACAACACTCGTGGCTTTGATTTATCGCGATAAGCGGATGTTCTTGTTTGTTTGTTGTTGTTTCTTGTGTTTCTTCTTGTTGCCCCTGTTGTTTGTTTGTTAGTTGTTGCTGCTGCTGCTGCTGCTGTCATTGTTGCTCCCTCTCTTTTCTACCAAAAAGTTGCCTTGGTTTATGTCTTTTTTGCCCCGCATCATAAAATTATGCAGATTGATTTTGGCATTAATTTAATTAAGTTATCTAGTTTCGGCTTTCTTTATGATAAATGCTTTTCACAATTTTCAGAAGGTAATTGACAATGAAGGTTAAGAGATTTCACTTAAATTGGTTAATAAAAAGGTCTTCCTGTAAATTGCTATTTAAAATAAAACAAATTTTTGATTTAAAAACAGTTTAAAGATTCTTTTCCAACGATTCCCTAAATTACCACAATATTAAATTTATATTGAAAGATTCTTCTTTAAATTAAGTAATGACATTTTTCCGTTTTTTTGTATCCAATGGATTATTAAAAATAAAACAAGTTGAAATATTTAAAAGTAGCTTTATATTTGTTTAGTTTCTATCAAATGCTTTTTGAGACTTCAATTTCATGATGACTTTGGAAAGTTAGTTCTTAGTTTTCTTTTAAAAGATCCTATCTTTACATATTCTCGTAGTAGTTTCAACAAGTAAAACAAATCTTTGAACTTTAAAAACTATAAGAAATAAAACTGTACGTCTTAAAACCAACTTATCTTTGACAACAAAAGATACCAAGCAAAAAAAAAAAGTTCCATTTGAAACCACTTAAGTGACTTAAAGCCAAACTAATTATAACTAATGCGCTACAAAGACAACTAATAATTACAAGGTCTGCCAATTTCTGTTATAAAGAACTGGGTCATACACATCTGCAATTGTCAAAGTTAAAGTTTCAGCATACTGAAGATGGGTAAAAAAAGAAGAAGAAGATTTTTTTTAATATTTCTGTTTTTTGTGTGTGTTTGCATCGGTCTCTTTGGCGTAATGGCACCTCGGGAATAATGCCTAGACACATAAATTAATTAAAAGTCGGAAACAGATAAAAATATAGCTACATAAGAACTACACAGTGAATAAAAGGGGAGCAGCGAGGAGGATGAGGAGGAGTCGCGACAGTTTGGCTGACAATAATTAAAGCAACTGTGTACAGACTTGCAGTGAGACAAACAGACAGAGACACAGTGAAAACTGCATAAAGGCAAACAAACAAATCAACAAACAGCAGCTGCACGCACACTCATCACCCATCCTCATCCACATTCACATCTTCATCCTCTTATATAAACGTCATCATCGTCAGAACCAAGCAGCCAGCCAGCCAGCCAACATTATCATCAAAAGATGCTGCCGAGTCATTCCAACTTCATGGCAGTTTGAAGGGCGGCGGCTGCTGCTGCTGCAGTTGCATGCTACTCCATGTGGCAATTATGTGAATGCTGCACAAATTGAAAAAGTAAAGCCACCCAACCCAACCGAAACTTAACTCAAAGTCAGTTCGTGTCTATATTCTACATATTTCAACAGCAATTCTGCTCTCACACACAATTTGTCAGACCCTTTCTTCATATAGCAGTTACTCACCAAAATGATAATAATAAAACTCTCACACACACACACACATTCACACTCGACACCCAAGTTTAATTGTTAAACAAATAAAAGAAAGAAATATATAAAGAAGTAGCAGAATTAAAGGCCAACACATTTATTCAATTTTTGTATCTTTTATGATTACTTCTCTTTGAGCCCCGCCTTTGAGGTCGCGTGGGTTTGCTCGCACTTTACTTTTCTGTCTTCTTGTTAAATTTTTGATGATAATTCTCTCATATAATTTTAGCTGACTGTGTGAAATATTCAAAATGTTGACCATAACCAAGAGGAGTTTGTGGTTGCCCACAACTATTAAGCTGAGTATCATTTTGTGGGCAAAAAAGTTCTCATGCAATTAGACATGGAATTTTTGCTCAAGTTGAAATGATGGTTTAATAGTAGAGGAGAAGTGAAAAAGTTTCTTCAATTATTATTAATAAAGTTGAACAATTTAATTAGCATAATTCCGTTTATTTTTTTCATATTTATAATCGCTAATTCGATAAAGTCATGCTTTATTTTTCAAGTAGAAAAATTTGTTCTAAATTTTGACTAAATTAAGGTCTTTAATGTATAAAAATTATTTTAATTTCTCCCTCATTAAAAATGATATTTTGCAAAATTTGCGTATATACCTATATAGCCTGCTCATTGGAAAGATTAAATTAAAATAGGTCTCACAACAAATTTCAATTTAAGAAATGCAATTTCAGAAGTTTTATTTTGTCGAACCACAAAATTTCAATTTTTTAAACTTTAATTATATTGATTGATATTAAACTTCATATAATTATAGAAGATCCTGCTAAGTTTACTAAATTAAAAGTTTCCTAAAATACAAACGAAGCAGAATATGAAATTTTAAGTTACAAAATTGATTATATAATTTTATAAAAATTTCAATGTTTTATTAATAGTCAATATAAAATATTTCAAAATATTTAAATAAATAAATATTACTATAATATGAAATATTTAATGTTTATAAATTATCAATTATTTGGATCGAGTGACGTTCCAATTGAATTGCCTATTTAAATGTACCTAATTTAACTAATGCTAAAATAAAGCAAATTAATGAAAATTAGTCAAGATATTTAGTTAGGATATTGTGTTTCTTATAAACAATACTTTCTTTTGCCAATTGCATAATTATTTAGATTTTGCCATGTCCAATTCAATTTGGAAATGTTATATTATTCATTTTTGACATATGAATAGTTTTTATTGATTTCTTACACTTTCTTTTCCATCACACCTTGTATTACACACCTTACCTTATCTGTCAACTGAAACAAACAAATATAGTAACGATATTGGCGGAATTCATATCCATATATATTTACAAAGGTTTGAAACAAGATGTTAGATCGAATACCTTAAAGTCTTACACCCACTCACAAAAGTCTGTAAAAAGTTCTAAAAATATCTTATGTAACCATTTGAATAGTTTAAAATTCGCATAATGAGCTTATAATATTAATATATAATATTTTCTTAAATATTATCATTAATTTATGGCTTATGCAAATGTGTTATAAAAGAAATGCCTAACATATTAACTTGTTATTATGCAAATGGCAAACATATTTTTTGTCATACATATATGTTCGAACAAAAGAAAAAAGTTTAACTATGTGGATTGCCTTTTTAAGCTACCCAAGTATACGTATATATATGTATATAAATATATATATATATATATATATATATTGCACAACATCTAAAAAGCAAAAAAAGAAACAACAATTTGACAAACGGACACACAAAAGTCATATGTCAATTGGCTAATTAAAAAAGACTACAGCAGCGACTAACCTTTTATGTCAGATGCAATTTGAGTTTTTAGTTTTCAGTTTCAGTTTCAAGTTGAGGTTTATTCGTATCTTTCACTTTGCCATGTGAACAAGTTTGGATCAAGTTTGTTTGCTTGTTTATTTTTATAAAAGTTCATTAACAAATTGCCATATATGCACCTAAATAACAAATGCAGTTTACTATTTTTTTCAAAAACATTTCAATTAATAATATTTTCCCCCATTTTTTTCTCTCTCATTACAGACACAAATCGTAAATCTTGCAACAATGGTACGTAAATTTTCATTCAACTAATTGGGGAGAAGAGAAAAAAAATTTACATAAAAATTAGCAACAATTTAAGCCATTACTCATATTTCATGTCTCTTTGAGTCTCCAGTCTCCAGAGAGAAATATTTCTTAATTTATGCTGAACAAATTTTTGCTTAAAGGTCGCGTTGAAAGGCAACAATTTCTTTCATTTGGGGAGAAAATTTTTTCATCTTTTTGTTGTTTGTTCACGGTTTTTCTTTTCCTTCTTTTTTGGCATTTTGACCACTTAATATACAATGAGTAATGTTAAAAAATGTAACCAGGACAATGGTAAAAGTGCAGAGTGTTCTACAGGGAGTTGAGTTCACACCCATGACAGAATGGCCAAATATGAAGAGGAGAGGAGGGGCGATAGGCAGCCAGATGGGGAGAGGCAGTGTTGAATGTATGTATGTATGTGTGTAGGGAGGTGAAAGAATCTGCCATGCAATTTATATTCGGCACTTGCCAGAGAATATGAAAAACTGGGTCACAGCATGTGAAGAGTTCCACTAGAGCTTGTTGTTGTCGTTCTTGTTCCTGTTGTTGGTTAGTCTTTAAATTGTTTACGTAAAAAAAGAAAATATACATTTGTATCTTTGGGGATAGGACATAAAACGGTTTACCAAATTGATTGATTGCGACAAGTTAAAAGTTTGTTGAGATAATTTGAAAAACTAGACAACTAAATAGTTAAACTTGTGTCAGATATAGTTCATGTTGATTTTATATATTGAAAGGAAAAAACAAGGCACTAAATGCACTTTAATGTAGAATCCAATATCCATGCATTTCGAATTTTGTTTAAAAAAATGCCAAATAATTCGAAGAGTGAATTGGGAAAAAATATGTATTAGGGTATTATTAAACTTTAGTTAATTGTTTTATAGATAGTCGTCTTTTACCCCACTAGAGCAAACTTAATTACACAAGGTAAATGACATTAGGTAATATATCTATCAGATTGATCAATCAAGAGCCAGTTTTAAATTTCGCATGGTGAAATTGTAGACAAATGAAGTTTATCCAGTTTAAAACTCAATTAAAACTGGTTCTATTCTTCACTTGTGGCAAACTGATCACGATTTACAATGTTTTTAAAAGATTGCATAAAGCTAAACTGCAAAGGAAATCTATTAATTCAATCTACCTCGAATTTAATCGATTTTCAATCCTCCACTCTATTTGTTTATCAAGATTTCCCTACAAAATGTATTTGAAAAACAGTTTTCTAATTGATTTAGATTAGTGTATGATTTGATTACCTTAGCTGACACCAAAAATTAACTTCCAAATTGAAGATGCTTCTATAATAATCTAAAGTAAAGGAGCTCGATAATAAAAAATGTATATTTTTTATAAATTTCCTATTGAATGAAAATCGGCATGAAAATGTCAATTAACCTTATATTACAGATACATATGTATATCAATATATTAAATTGAACAGTTGAAAGGAAAATGAAAAAATTTTAAATAAAAACTTTATTGTTTCTGACATTTATGTGCTCATAAATTTTGCATTGAAGAATCAACGGGTTGCAGTTGTAGTAATTTGTAAAAGTTAATCATAAAGTGAACTATGGGTCCATAAAAAAATAGTAAAAGCTCTTTAAAGCCTGCAGTTCATTAGGCATTTGTTTGGAACACTATTTTCATTCTCTCCTTTTTTCTTTTTGTACTCTCACAGAAAGTTTAATTTATTTTTATGGCTCAAAAGTGTTGGCTCTTATTATTCAATGAAAAATACTTAAAAGTGATTAGTTTCATTTGTGTTTGAGATGTATAGACTGTTTTTAATGATGGATAGATAAGTGCAAAAGGGAGCAAAGAGACTGACTGACAGACTGATAAATGTGTCCATAATACGGCCTAATTGCGGCTTCATTAGGCCTGATTGCGGCACGCTGTTTGAGTGCCAACTTGAAATGGTAAGCGAAATTGTTTGGCTTATCCCGGGGGTTGTCAAGGCAATGCCAATTTTGATGGCCATGGTATTTGACGTTTCTCTCTGTTTTGGATTGGAACTCGAATGAATGAACGAATGAATGAGCTTATGAATGAACCAATGAATGAGAAAAGTCAAATCAAATCTAATGATAAACTTGAAATGCACGGAGAACATGTTGTTATCGTATCTTTTCCACTTGATGAGATTCTCCCTTTTTGACGTAAACAACAACAGTCACATATACACGAACACATATGAACATAAATAAGTATGTAATATCTATGGATTGACTAATTTAAAAACAACAAGCTTTCTGCAAAAAGAAATAAATTCCTTTCGCTAACGAAGTCACCAATAACAACAAAATTGACTTCAGCATAACTTATACAATTTTATTTGTGCAACTTAAAATTAAATGTCTAAACTTATGACTTAATTTTACGTGATTTTAATTTCACTTTAAGGCCATCTTTTGTTTGTATGAATGGAGCAGGTTGATGATTAATTTCCACTGATTCAGCTAATGTTGAATCCAATTGTATATGAAAGTTTTTCAGTAGTTTTATCAAAGCAATTTTGATGACCATTTTAGCAAAGTTTTGAGCTGCAAAAGAAGAACATTAGTTAGTAACTAAGTTGAGCACTGAAATATGTTAGCCAAACTCACCCACGCACTGAGCACCACCTATGCCATAGCCCAGAAAAGCATCGTGTTTCCTGATATCCTGGCAGGAATCTGTGTCATTATCTCGCATTTGACTATGTAGAAAACGCATTGGCTTATATTTCATCGGATCACTGAAATACTTCTCATCTCTTTGTATGGCCAACAAGGGAACCATTAGAGTCTTGCCCTCAGAAATGGTAAATTTTGTATTAGGCAAGGTATAAGTCTTGCGACAAATACGTTCAATAATGGGCAATGGAGGATATTTGCGTATAGTTTCTATTAATGAACGAAATCGTTAAAAAGTTTTTTTAATTAAGTGAAGTTAGTGAAAATATTACCCTTCAGGCACATGTCCATATATTTAAGGCCATCGAATTCTTCAAATTTCAAGTGGCCATCTTCATTGCTGCTCAATTCCTTGATTTCAGCTAACAGTTTCTCAACTATTAGAGGTTCTTGCGAAATTTCAAAAAGCGTAAGGGTCGTAGTCGAGGCAATAGTATCCAATGAGATTTTCAATAGATCTTCAGCTACTTTGGCTAAACGTTTGATTGACAACACTTTGTCTTGTTCTAAAAAATAGATATGTATACGTATAGTTTAAAGATTGTTAAGATGGGAAAAGGAAATTTACCATAAGTATGCTCCACTTGCCATTTGTCGCCACTCAGATCATTGCCATTACGAAATTTAACCAACAATTGTAAGATATCCTTACGTATAAGACCTCCATCTTCACGAAGTTCAACATTTTGCTTGATTAAATCACGCAAACGATAGGTGAATGAAGATTTTTTTGGCAAACGACCTAGCGTGCTGAATGAATAAAGCATTAACCAACACTGTCAATAAGTGTGATCTATATGATGGGGCGGCACTCGATGTAAACTTACAATGATTGCATGCTACTGGAGACTCTATAATGGTTTACATAGCTGCTTAGTATATGATCTTGTTGCTCAAAGTTGTTTACATCCAAACCATAGACCAAACTTCCAATAATATTGATGGCATAACTAAGAAATAAGAATAAGGAAGGTTTAAAAATGTCATTTCAATTCTAAAGGTCTTGACTTTAGCTTACACTCTCAGTAATTGCTGTAGATCCAATTCCAAATCTCTACCCGTACCATTAGACTCACTCAACTTAATGTTTTGCAGCAAATGTCTTACCATGCCATCACCCACTTTTTCGGCCTTACCAAACATTTCATTTAAGCGCTTTGAGCTGAATATTGGTGACAATTTTTCAAGTAAATTGAAACGTTTATAACCTTTCACATAGTCCCATTTCAATTCGTTGAAGTGGCCATTCGATTGCTGCAATATAGTCTGAGCCAACTCCACATTGCGTATGAGCAGGACAGGCCGAAAGAAGCAATAAATGCCAAGAAGACGCTCACGGCCGGCCTGATATGCCTCGCATATGGCCTCCACGTGCCGGAATTCACGTCGATAGGCCTGATGTAGAAAATGCCATGAGAGACCCGCTCGCTCCGATGGGAATCCCTTGCGTCGCCAATGGCTGTAAATGTGACGAACTGAGAGGAAGATCACCGAGTAGAGTAAAATCGGCAAGAGCAACCACATGTTGCTGATGTTGCAGCTCAGGCAGGCGGGACTAGACTGAATCTCTGGCTGGATTCCTTCTGTCTTCTGTCTAAGGGAATGCTCAGAGATAACTTTTTATGAGTTGGCAGGGCAATGCCAACAATGATGAGTGCCCAAAGATGATGAGAGGATGATGAACGAAATCGAAAGTTGCGATCGCAACGGCTCTCCTCGGGTAACTGACAATACAGCAAGTTAATGCTGTCTGACCAAAAAAAATCATTATGTATGTTATATACTTAGGTACATATGTACATGTTTATATATATATACCTAAGCCGGCAAATGCCGGACACTCGCACTATCGCAGGCAGTTATCTCCCTGAGGCATCCCCTCACCCTGTCCAGCTGATAATGGTACGAGGCAGACAACGTTGACGACTACAACAATGATGATAATGATGATGATGATGATGTTGCCGCTGATGAAGTTGATGATGATGCGTGCGACCGAACGATTGCCTCTGCCTTGATGCCAGCTTTTGTTTCATTTTTGCGTCCTGATAGTAATTTATACAGCAGCAGCTGTACCATATCATTATCAAAGTCTGGACAAGTTTTTTTGTGTAAGCATGAACACGAACTAAGAGAGGAAGGCATGCGTCTACAGAGAGTGGGTTTTGCCGCATCTCACATTGTTCAATGGACAATGTTTATGGTGTAATTGATAAGGTCAATAAGTAAGAACAAGTACCAACTGATGGTGAAGCATGTGTCAGCAGATTTTTAAAACAGATTCATAATATACATGCATACATACTTATGCAAATGGAAAATGTTCCAGATTTAAATACAATGTCACCATGATTAACATAAGCCTCAGGCAATCCATAATTACATATGTTTTACTTATATGGAACAAAATTCTTTCAATTGGGGGAAAACTTTAATTTTTCCTGATCAAAGACAGGAAAAAGTAGGGTCTCAATTTTAAAAACTTTTATGTCTCAGTATTAAAAATCTAGTCAGACACGATGTTTGGATGAGAAGTTCGCAACTAAATATATTGAATATTTACAAAGAGACCTCTGCATACCTGAATATTATTGTACCTTTATTTATATATATTAATCAGGTACTAATGGACGAGAGTTTGGTCCATATGTTTTTTTCAGGTAAAACTCAAAACCTTATTGTAATTGAGCTTAACAAGAGTTAGGTAGAAGGAAAACTCTGAAACAAAATTCTGCAATTAACGACATCTGCCAATCATATATATATTTTATTTTATTTACATACATTCATATACATTTCAAATGAAATATCCAAATGTTTCTTAACTTTTTGTTAACTAGATCTTTTTTACTTACATAACGTACTTACCTTAATGTTCTTATATATGTACATTCAAAATTGTTAATATATATCAAAGTCTTTTTCCAATCACAGATTTTCGTTTAAGAATAAACCAGTTGAGAATTTTGCCAACCTCATCATGAAATCAAATCGAATCAGTTTTAGTGTTCCTTCTACTGATATTTTATATCTGACACTTTGACAGATGATTATCTCTTTAAACAATTATTATTTAACCAGCTCGAAAACTAGCTGAAAGTGTCAATTTGCAAGCAGCAAAGAGCACCAAAGGAAGTAGTTAATAAGGCCTCTTGCATGCCAAAGCACAAAAAATGCAAATTGTCTACAAAAAAAAAAAACACAGCATACAAAAAATTATACAAAAAATAAAAAAATATGTGCTAAAAATGCAGTGAAATAGGTTTAGTTGCTGTCGAAGTCGACACGCTAACCAGCCAGCAACCGGAGGCAATTTTCCACAGCAATGACTAGATGAGGAATGAAAAAGGAGAAGGAGGAAAAGTAAATGATGGTGGATGAGGTGGAGTAGTAGGAGCCAGGGCCACTTGTTGCACTTCCACACGCATGCACACACACACTTACCTTGCTCATACTATTGTATAATTGTAGTTGCCTGTGGGAATTTAATTTTAAATGTAAAATATATAGTACATTGTATATTGTTCAGAGCCAGTTGACTCTGGTAACATTAAAAAGTTATGTGATACTATTTTCTCCCACAGATATACATTTTTGTCGAGTCAACAAGTGCGCCACACTAACCCGATCAGGGAATGGGCTCAATGGGTAGATAGTAGGTTGAAAGTTCAACTAACAAAAGTGTAACTATTGAATAGGGCTTGCCAAAAAAGCGATTTAGCTTTCGACGAAATTGCAATTGTTATGGGCCTTTGGGCCATCTTCCAATTGACTTGGCAGACTATTTATGCCAAGTCATGAGCAGCATCACCAGCAGAAGCAGCTTGTTGCTATGGCTCATCAGCTGCCTGTTTGTTGGTAAAAAGGACAAAGTCATGCCAGAAATTCAAGAGAGAACGAACAAGTTGGCAAATATTGAAATATTATGCCGAGGATGATGCTTCTTCTGCCTCAAGTCCTTTACCATGTAATCGTTGCAATGACTTGCCACTTGCAGCTGCTTGAAAAGCAATTATTCAAAATTTTACAAAAGCAAAAATAGTAAAAAGTAAAAGACTTTTTCAAAAATAACTCTTGTCATACATGGTAAGAGAGATTAATTTACATATATTCAATATTCATATTATTCAAAACTTAAGGTGAGATTTTGTAGCATTTTTGATCGCTTCTTTTTTTGAATCCTTGTTTACAATCAATATTAAATTGAAGAAATTTTAGGCAGTTTTCCTCTTTTTAAAATGATTCGCTTGTATCTTAAAGTAACTGAGTTTTTTTTTTTGTTTTGTCGATGATTCAATATAAATTTAAATTTCCGCTCAAGTCTTATCAAAATTGTGGGGAAAATGTTAGAAAATAACAAGAACTTTCGGTTCATATTCATCGCTGGGTAATTTTGCTGAAATTTGTAATATTCATAAATTTATCAAAAAAATGCATTCAAAAATATGTTAAGTTAAGACTTCCATTAATGTCGATTTAGTCATACTTATAAACTGCGTAGGAGTACTTAAATGTAAAAACAACTGATTCATATTCATATTCATTGGCAAAATATGTTTATTGATTCATATCTAAGCCCATTTTGTATTCAGTCTGGCTCCAACACGTGTCATTTTGTTATTCTCACATTCTGTTCGATTTCTCACATAGAAAATATAATGACTTGCCAGCCTTGCGCGTGATTTTGCCCCCCAATGTGTTATTCTCCCACCAGGAATAAGTTATTATATATGTATGTATGTATGTTTGTATGTATTTATGCATGTATTACGTCAACTTTCACAGTAATATCTCTACACAGTATTAGTCAACCACTTGACAATCTCTCTCCTTGAACAATGCCAGTCTTTGTATATAGTCTCAGTAGATGCTTATATACTATATAGTACTTATATATATAGTCAGAACGTTGTCAAGTTCATGAACAAAATCAAAATTGCAAACAGAAAAACAAAAAAAAAAATAGAAAGAAAAAATAGCGGCAAACAATATTTTTAACATGCAAATTACTCATTGAGACTCCAGTGCAATGATGACAAAAACGTACTTGTACTTGTACGCTTGTGTGGATAACAAATTTGCATGTTTATGCCAATTTTTTTATACCCTGCAAATCGTTGGTCTAAAGGGGTATATTAAATGCTAAATAGGGAAAGTAGCAGGCAAAGTAAAACGTGCTCAAATGGTCGGAATTGTTTTATAATTAATCTTTTTAAACGTCTTTTAGTCGCTTTGATAAGAAGTATAGCTCATCTAGTTTTCTTAAATCTTTGGAGTAAAGCATATATTGTTTTTTTATTCATTTTTCCTACTCATCTTCTAAAACCAAGTTTGAAAAATCACTTTCCTTATAAGTTTGAAGTTCCCATCTAAATCTAAAGTAATACTAGGGATAATAGGGATCTGTTAAGCTCTGTTAAGCTCATTGATATTTTAATACATACGCTGGAGAATCCGTTAACTCCCTCATTATAGTCTTTAGTTTCTACTACTAACTATTGATCTTAGTCGCACCATATAAATTATATAAGCTTAGTAACTACCAGAAGATAGACAGATGTTGATAAATTTCACGAAATGGGGAAATCTAGTATAATATATAGATAAATATGTCTTTATCAACCTTGTTTATCCCATGAAGGATGAAATTTACAATTTGAGGACTTGATTGAAAGGCCCATTTTTAATAAAGTGTATACAAGTTCAGAGTTTTGTACTTATTAGAACTCCAACTCTTATGTACCTTTTGTTATTAGACTTAGTACAGAGTATTTTGATGTCTTTGTATTAAAATTTAGTCCATGGAATATTTTGTTATGAAAATATTTTGCTGTAGTCTTACGCGGCGTATGGGTAATGTCAACAATGCCAATGGTTGGAAAATGGAAATGGAATATTCCATTTTTTTCTCCTTCAGTTGGAGTTTTGATAAAGTAGTTGACAGAGTCAACTTTGATGGCTTTATCAGAACAGGCAAGACAGAAAAACAAAAAACAATTTGGGTGTTAAAATTTTTTGGAATCCATTTGGAAGGTTTTTTCGTTATATATATTTTTACATGCAAATTGGTTTAATAACAAATTCAATTTAACTTTAAGTATTTTTTGATACACATACGTGAGCGTATAACAAATTGGTCTGACAAGAGGGACAAGAGGAAGGGAGGGTGGTGAGAGAGTTGAGCTGATAGAGTGACAGCAAAAAGGAGGACATGAGGCGAGACGACGAAGCTTTTTGCTTGCTTTTTTTCTTTTCTTTTTTTTGTATGTGTGTGCATTTTAATTGAATTTTCCCCTTTTGGCTGTTGCCGCCCGTCGTCAAAAAATTAAATCACAGCACGTAGAGTCATGTAGCTGTTGCACTTGAGTGGGTTTTCATAAAGAAAATAATACAACAAATGTTGAAAATAAATCAGAAATTAACATAAAACCAGCCACGCCTCTAAATTTTTCCTCAAACAATTGACCGAATGGTCAATGGTAACGGTTTCAATTGTTTGCTAGGTAGGCGACTAAGCAATTTGATTTTCCCTTTTTTCTCGTTTTCCCAACTCACTGCAACTCTTTTGCACTTCTGACCTGTCCCTCTCACCCTCTCTCTCTCTCTCTCTCTCTCTCTCTCTCTCTCTCTCTCTCTCCCTCTCTCTCTCTCTCTCTCTCCATCTGTCTCTCTGTCTCTCTCTCGCTATCTCTCTTTCTATTTATTGGTCATGCCCAAGCACACATTTTCACTGACCTGCCCCATGGATGGATTGTTGAAATTGTTGTAGCAACTGTGTGTGGGTTTTTCTTTCTTTTTCTTTTTGGTCTTCTCACAATTTTTTATTCCCCAGTTTTTGACAGCTTTTCAAATGGTTTGATGTTGGGTTTTTCATGTTGTTGCTCATGTTGCCTGTCAATTTCAAGCATTTGTCAAATCATAAAAATGAAGTATGAAATTTCACGTTTGTGACAATTTTGATTCTTTTGAATTGCTTGATAAATGTATCAAAACTAGGCAGTGAGGTGAACGAGAGAGGCTGACAAGTTGAGGGGAGTCAGTCTGTAAATTCCTTACTAATGTTCAAACTGAGTCCTTTGAAGTACAGTCAACCTTGCAGCAAAAAAAACGTATACAATTTTAAAGTAGATCAGAGTTTCAACAATTTAAATAAAATTTATCTCTTATTTTGGCTAGCTAGTCATTTCATTTTGTCTTTTTAGCAATCTCTCTTTATGGTAATCGTTTGGAGTTTTTGTCATTAAATCGATTACATAATTCTTCACTAAATATTTAACCATATTTATAATTAATTGCCTCATTTAAACAGACAAACTACTAACGAGAAATAATACATGCAACAACAGATATGACGGGTAAATACAATCACCATAAATAACAAGCCTTTTGCTTTTGTCTCGCTTTTATAGTTTGTATTAAGAGGGTCATTCGATAGGAACATATATTTTGATCCAGTGCCCTGCAAAATTCACATATTTATATTATATATTGTACTTCTTTTAAGGTTGTGGCGAAAATGTGAACTTATATATATGTATATATAATATATTTCTGATTATTTTCTAGACATTTAATGGCATATCTATTAAAATTTTCAACAAAATTAACATATGTACATACATAATGTTTTGAAATTTGAAGTTTCGTCCTTAAACTAGCTTAAGAACGTTACTTGCAAGGCAATGTGTGGGAAATGTAGTAAACTTATGGCCTTCGTTAAGTCATTAAATTTTTGATTCTACACATTTGTTGATGTTCCCATGAATCAGACTTTTATCAGTCTTTTCTATTGCCTTGAAAAACTTGAATCGATATTAGCAAAATGGCGCAAAAAGGTAAAATCTAACAATTTGTCCTTGAGGTGGTGAAACTATTTTATTGATCAAACAACACATTGCTAAAGCCAATTTGTAACTTATTAAATGACCCTCGCTGCTTGACACACGCAACCATAAATAAAATCAGCAGCTAGAGACCAAAATATAACGCATACGCCGCATAGAACGCATGGAGAGGGATAGACCAACTAAATAAAGGCCAAAATTTGACATTGAACTTGGCTGTTTCTGTTGCTATTGTGCCGATGCCGATATCACGAAGGCCATGGGGATATGCCATGAGGCATTAAATATTCATTCCATTCGACACAGAACAATAAAAATGTTTGCAGCCAACAAACATTTTTAATTGTTTGACCAAAAAAAAAAATAAGAAAATACCAAATACAACCATGACATAGACAGGAACTCGTCCCTACAGAGAACTAGAGCCCAACCTCCTATCGAGACTGTAATGAAGCCACATAAATCTCAGCACTAAATATATTTACCCAGACTTTTGGGCCCAAAGTGAGGCAATTAATCTTTTTCGTCCCAGATACGGATATTTCGAGACGAGAGTGCGGGGGCGGAAGGAAAGAGCATGTCATGGACAAAAAAAAATACTCAAGGGACTGGGGACATGGACAAAGTAATAGCACAATAAATGTGCATCAAGGAGAAAGAAATCACCGCAACGGTCTTCGAACCTTCTACCATCATTCGCCATCGTTCCCCTCCGCCTACATTGTGCGTGTAAATTATAGATAACCGCGTTAATGTTGCAGGCAAACGAAGAAAAAAAACAAAGGTTCGCGATAACATTCGTTTCTATCACAATTGCAATACCCTTACCAATCGAATTAGTCTTCTGATTTTCATGGAACATAACAAAATATTACATGGGAGAAGAAGTGAAATGGTTTTATAGCAAGTGGTTTTACCATATTTTCATAAAATTGAAAAGCACAAATATCGAGAACTTTGGCAAGTCAAATCAGACAGACAAAAGTCTAACCAAAACGAATGTAACTTCATGTGTAAGTGTATAAAAAGAAAAGTTGGAACTTTTGGTAAACCAAAGAGAAAGAGAAAAGTTTTCCTCAAAGTGTGTCAGGATGTGCAGGAGTGCTCTGTGCCTCACGCACAGAGGGAAAACTTCCTGTCCTTACCTAAGTGTCCTGGACAATCTTTTTTTCCGTTTCCCGTCATCTTCTTTATTTTGTTTATTATTATTATTATGATTATTTATGCGAGGCACACACACACACACAAACACACACCCAGACACATTTAGAAAGAAAAACTTCAAATAAACTTCGACTTAAAGTTTTTTGTCTGTTCTTTCGTCATTCACTAACTGAAATGTCTTTGGATGTGAATTTCCTTATTTGTGGAAAATTAACAATTTAAATAATTTAATTACACGTTGTTGACCTGCAATTGCTGTGGCGTTAATTAAAACGTGCCAATTGATGTCCACGTGCCACGATTTGCCTTGGTTCCCCCCAACTCAAATTCAAGTTATTTGAACAACCTGAGCGAAATTGTTTCGGGTTTTATTCATTAGCAATTCATTTTGTGTATATGTGTGAGTGAGTGCCTCTAAATTGGTTGTAAGTACACGTAGAAGTTTTAGTTTTTCCCGGTTTTTTGCTATTTTTTTTTTTCTCCTCGTTTGGTATTTGCATAGAACGTGAGTTCTTTGATATGGAGATTCTCTCTAGAGAAATGTTAGAGAAGGATGTGTGCGAGTGAGTATGAGCTGAATTTGTAAAATGGCTGAGTAAATACGTGTAAATTAGGGAATACTTAATAGGATAAAACATTTCAAACTACTTAAATTTAATATATTTTGATCAACGAGGTTTAAGTGGACTTAGTGTCAAGTGTGAGGGTTGTTTTTATGAAGAACTTTCTTGAGTAGAATAGAAAACCAGCCAAATGTGGGCCCATCCTTTATTGTCAAGAAGGGAAATAAGAAGATTTTCTTAGAGTATAGTTTTTTATTCTATGCCACATTCTGACCCTTTATCTTTTGGACTTAATCCAATGCATTTAACCACATAAAAAGAATTGGACACTTAATCACCCCGTTAGACTTCACACAGACATCTACAAGAAAACTTGAACAATAATACTCCTAAAAAAGTGAAAGAAAGAAGTGAGGAACTTCTTTTCTTTTTATACCCTAAAAATAGGCAGTTTGATGATAATTAGTTCATTTCAAATGACTAAGTAAAAGCGTTTTTGAAGTCGGGACAAGTGAAAATAAACGTCGAGTCTATTACCAAGACAACTTCTCAAGAAATTTACAACTCAATGGGCATTCCTACTGGTAAACAAGTCAATGTGATATAATTGATTGATTAAACAATTACTCATAACTCTCAGCAATGATTATTTAATCCAAGTTTGATTGGCTTAAATTGTTTAGCCAAGAGTTGCAATTGACTTGGTTTGCTGAGCATATTTTACTCAATGCAGTTAGGTATCCTCAATGTTAGGTAGGGTTTGCTTTGGTTCGGGGGTACCTACTTTAGGTACTTGTGTTTACATTTGGAATTTTTGGAGCGGAAATTGATTGTGTGTGTTTAATTTCCAGCAGAGCGACCACACAAAAACCACGAATTTGGCAGCAAGTGCAACGAAATAAAAAACGTGGTCGAGTATAAAAAAAAAACGAAAAACCACACTTCGTGTTGGGAATTGTTTTATTTTTGTGTTGGTTTTGGCTTCTACTTTTAGCAGCTAAAAAGCTTTTGCCACAAATCTAATTTTGCTCTTTTCATTTTCTTTTGCAGATGTCACAGCAACAGACACGTCGCCGCTTGGGCTCAGTTAGCGATTCAGCTCCTCCATCGGAATCCAGTGAGGGGACCGCCTCCTCTGAGCAGAGGGATGAGCTTATACTACATCCGGATTGGTCGGCTGCCCATTCACATTCATCGGCCCAGAGAAGCAGTGCCCATGGTACAACATCTTTGTATAATGCCTCCGATATTGATGCGGACACCATTAGCACCGACACCACAAGCAATACAAATCTATCGGACTATGAGCGTGCTCAAGTGGAGAGTTTCTTTGGCGGCCTTGGCACTGAGATCTTTGTCTGCGGCGCCTTGGCCAATTTGTATGAGGGCACTGGCAATGATGGCGATTGGCGTTTGGTCTTCACGGGCATTCCCGTCATCCTACACGACAAGGGCAACTCTCGGGCCAGGACCATTCCCAGGGTTACTTTAGTTCTTGCCGAGCGTGGCTCTTGCTTTGCCTTGTGGTCGGATCGTATTGATAATCTCTCGAACTATCGCATTGCTGGTCCATCATTTCACACAATGTGCCTATCGACAAATCATCAGCAAATGATCGGTTTCAGCTTCGATTCCACAGATGCGGCCCGTGAATTGTGGCAACATGTCGAACGTTTGGTCAGTGATCCTGAAAATATTGCTCTCTCGGTTCCCGGACGCAAGCAGAAGAAACAGAAACGTGTTAAACCGGCTCCGTTGCCACCAAAATCCCAAATATCACATCCCTGTCAGTTCCAGCATGTGACTAGTGTGATCAAAGAGGATAGCGAACGTTATTACAGCATGCAGGCCTTTGGTCCACATAATCCTCAACAGCATCGTTGAGTAGGGTCGGGCGCGTGGATCTGGAACACGAGCGCCCTCTGGTGGCAGAATTGAACCAACAAGCGTAGAATTCATCTCCCGCCACACACACATACAAAAGTTGAAAAACCCTCCAGCGATTTTTAGTTTAGTTAAATGAAAATATTATATACCTACATATATAAACGTCTAGATTAAATATTTGTTATACCAATGTGCGATTTGGGGCACATTTATCTGTGATACGATTTAGATTTATACACACATACATATGTACATGTATATGTGTCTATAATCCATTAGACATTTGACAATTTTTGGGTAAAACAATTAACAGTTGCAAAAGTAAATAAAGTCTAATATAAAAGTCAAGTTTTTTGTAATCTTTTCTAATAACCATAATCGTCATCATATATGCATTATTATATAGTCCCTATACAAAATATATAACTGTATCTATAACATATGTGTCTAAGCATTCTAATACCTAAGCTTGTTTTAGCTTTCGTTTTCTATATATTTTATTGGTTTTCGTTTCATCATTCTATCGTATATAAGTACTATATATGATCCACGATTCATGATGATGTCTCAACTGAGAAAAAATCTCAATCAATATATTTGTTGATTCCATTTCTATCAGGATCCTAGAATATCTGCATACAAGAAAGTTGATTGATATATTGAATGCTTTGAATGATTGTAACAAAAATAAAAATATTGGGCTTAAGAATCAAACGAACCCATTTTTAAATATATAATACATTCATATATCTGACTACTTATGTATAGCTCTAAGCATTTACACTATAATGAAAATACATATTGTATATCCTAATCATAATCAAATGATAAAACGACAAGCAACCACAAAAAAAAAAAAAGAAATCAAATAAAGCTGAGAAAAAAAAACAATTATTTGCATCTCTAAATTTTTTAAAAACTTGAAACTTTTAGATAAGTTTCAACTGAAATACTTTTTATCGTCACATATTCTTTGATTCTACAGTTTGAAGAATAACAAACAACAAAAACACATTCAATTCAAAACCGGTATAGGATATACATATAGTATCAAGAATTTATTAATATTATTTTAGTACAATGGCAGAACGACGTAAATATTATATGACTCTGCGAAATCGTGTGGTTCCCTATACAGTATGGAAGCCAAGGCCTTATCGTTCACGCACTAGATTGAATCAAACTCAGCAGCATGTAGAGAATCAGCAACGTGAAACCAATGAGAATACTTATAATACCAATACTGAAGAAATTGCCGAAAATAATAATATCAACAACCGACCAACTCACAATAATAATAATAATAATGATACTAATGATATCCGTCATAATAACGATCAGTCGATTGCCATCGAGAGTAATATTTATAATTTGAGTGACTCGGAAACTGCTAATAATAATATAAGTGACTCTGAGAATAGCAGCTCTATATGCTCATCTATATCTGATGATTTCTAAATTCATGAGACGTGCTGCATCGTAATTCCGACACCAATTATTGAGGAAGAGGACGATGTGAACTCCGATTCTACTGATGGTCAATCGCTTTCTAGTTATGAAGACTAAAATATTTATATTTTTTATTGAAATTGTTGATGCCAATCCATGAAGTTTCATTTGTTGCGGATTGGCTGTCGTTTATCATATTTCGTTCCTAAATTATTAATAGTTTATTTATTATGTCGCAAAGATTTTCGAAAACAAAGGATGGAAAGGTTACAAAAACTAATGAAGAATTTATACTAAACTCAATGCTGCCTTCCAAAAGTATGGTAAAAGTATATAGAGATAAGAAAAGTTTTCCTTAGATTTAACTAACGAGTGTATACTTTTCGTTTTAGTCCAACAACTAACCTTTATCGGAAAATCGAAGTGGATATCGTTGAAAGACTTATCTTGAATTTATTTTTTATAATCTGAATCACTGGAGCAATGAAATCTGGACTTAAATGTGTATATGGATAGTTCCCATTTAAGGCCTTTGGTCATACGAGTTTCTAAGTATCAGATGTTTTTATAGTGCTACCAAAAATTGACCAAAACTTTCCGCTCAATATTCAAAATTTACTTCAAATTAACTTAAATATTGCACTCGCCTTCTTTTTGAGAACTAAACGAGAGCGGGAAAATATAGTTTATTAATTTCACCTTTTTTCAAAATTTAAAAATTATAATGAAATAAGTATATTTTGATATTTGAAACACAAATATGATGTGTTGTGTATATTTAATGTCTGCATAGGTTAAATGTGGCATACAAACATTTCCTAATTGCCAAACTTTTAATCTTTTCTTTGAACTTGAACTGCCTTTTGAATTTCTCCCTTTCAATTATTTTCGCTTAATTGTGGCAGCAATTACAATAACAATTACAATAACGATTACAATTGTATACAGAGATGATATTCCCCCTTTTGCTGTCTCAGCCCGCATAATTAATCAAGGGGTTTTTCCAAGGGAAAATTATTCTGAGTGTGGGGAGAGATGAGAGTTGAACTGAATTTACTTGCCATATTGTAATTGATTGACCACTACGCTTTGTATGCAATAACTGTGGCTTAAATCATGTGACACACACACACACACACACAGAAACACTCAACACACACACATGTGAGTGTGACATGAAATGCTTTTACTATTGGAGAGTTGAAGTTGCATAACTGCACTAAGTGCCCGGTCAGCCGCAATGCATATTTATGCTAATTAAGACACATCGAAGTGCCAAAAAACTCCTCTTTCAAGGGAAGAGCGGGGAGTGGAGTAAAGTGAAGTAAAGTGGAGTTGGTTATGGGACAATCTCTGTGGCTGGATTGCATTTTATGGTTAATTTTATTGTTTTATGTCCCATGTATATTGCCATTATTAATGCCATTATTGTGCACATTTATTTAATTCATGTTGAACAATTTAAAATTTTTAAAACATTGCATGTCAACGCAATGTTGAATAATGTGCCGACCCCCTATCAAAAAAGCACACCACAAACAAATTTACTGTTGCAATAATCATAATAATGAGACAATGGGTCATTCACGAGAAATATTCCCATGACAACGACCTTGAGTTTAAAAAAAAAATTCAAATCTTTCCGAAATTTGCAATATTAATAGATATTCAATCAATCACTAAAAGGTCTAAGTTTTTGACTTTCAAAATCATTGAAGAAGGGAAAAGAACAAACAAACTTTGCTTATTGAAACCATATTGTCTTTTACATATTTTGCATATAATCATGACGTCATTGGAAAATTATATATATTATATTATATAAATTATTATTATATAAAACTTTAATGTTAAATTGAGTACAAATTCTTTTACTACGCATTTGGGAAACAGCATTTTTTTTTAATTCGAGATTTTTTTATTTCTTTCAAATCTTAAAATCTAAAACTCATTTCTCTAGTATAAATGATGTAAGGTTTACTTAGTTGATGTGTTATAATATAATTTACATATATACATATATAGCGGAAATTCAGAACTCCATTGAAAACAGAAAAGTGGAATGCCTCAAAAATATTTCAGTTTGTCAGGAGTTTCAGGCGACTTTGTTCTCGTGCTATTTAGTAAGTTCTAAATTAAAAATTTCAATTTCTTCATTTTTCTTAAATTGATTCACAATGATTTGACTTAACGCAATATAATTTAATTCAATGCTCTCTTTACTCAACTTTTTAAAGAATCTTCTATATTTGATTAATGTCTCATATTATAAATAAGAGTAGGAATAAGTCTGTTCCAAAGAAACTACTAAAAAATTAAGAAATCATCCACCATAGCCTATTTTTCTAGGTCAATACATATTTTGTGGTTGAGGTACAGACAGAAGATTTTTCGTCGTGATGAAGTATATTTTGAAGTATTTTTCAATATTTACAGCCGAGTTTAACTATCTCCCTGCGTCCGCCTGTCCGTATGAACACCTAGATGATAGAGACTCTAAGAGCTAGAGTCACGAAATATTAGAATAAATGGCTTAAACAGCTTTTTGATCGTCTGCTGCGATAGTTGACATTAAAATAAATAAATTATTTTCTAAAAATCCCATTTGTAATTTATTTATTTTTGTTTTTATACATATCTACCCAAAATTGCTTTATAATGGCATACCAAACCGCAATGCTAAATCGCTTGGACTGAAAACTGACTAAGCTCTACATAACAATAGGAAGAGGAAGTTCCTCACAAGCCCAAAATATTATAGACTGGCCCTTTATTCATTGTTAATGTTTAAAACGGAGGGATCAAAATACTCTTGCCCAACTAACCACATTCAACTAAATTTCCGTGTAAGCCATCAATTTAACTTTTTAAAATAAAAAACGCTTCAACAAAAAAAATTTAACTTTGATGGCAGGTTTACATTTAGCTCGATAATCTTGTTTGTAATGTAATTTCATTTCAGTTTTGATACCAAATTTCCATTTGCATTTACCAACTTTTTAATCAAAAACTTGTTAAGCCAAAAAAAAATGCTCATTGCATTTTTGATTCGTACGCCATTGTTTACCCTTAACAGAAAATTCAACCCTTTTGTGTAACCACATAGTATACAGAGCTAAAGCCAATGCCATTGCCATAACCGACACCAACGACCAGCTTCAGGACCATCCTGGACCAGTGACCAGTGTGAGTGAACGAGTCCAGGCTAATGAAGAAGCAATATTCCAGGCAAAAATGCAAATTCATTCTGTACATTCCTCACCCCCTCGTTCCTGTACATTTTAACTCCAACTCTTCGTCTATTGGATAAATTGCAAAAATGTGTTTTGCAGTTTTGACTAGTAAACCGAACCAAACCCAGAAAGTCAGTTGGAGTGAAGTCAGAAGAGTCAGAGATTACGCACCCACATGGCAAGGGGATATGACTGGCAAAGCCGCAAACATTTTGATTATTTTAGCTGTGGCTTAATTGTTACCAACAAAAGCGGAAGCTTGTGGTTAGTATATCTGTGTGTGTATGTGGAGGGTAAGTGAATCTCGGCTTAAATCTCTTAGGCAACATAAAAAACCAAAACACAAAAAAAATGTCAATTCAATCCGCCCACAACTCACTCCAAACAACTTACCCACTAGGCAAGTCAGGCCCATCTCAAGACAACAATGACGATGATGATGATGTTGCTTTTGAACAACAAAAATAAAAACCATTAAATCTGCTCAGAAAGCTAAAGAAAAATATCTTGCCAAGGTGAGATTCTTGTTAAGTATGTTTCACTTTAGTTTGTTTTTCACTTTTATGGCCGCTTTTCAACACGTGTTTTGTATTTGTAAACAATCTACGATGTGACACCATCAAAAGCCTCCGGCTCTGGTGACCTTCCTTTAGCCCATCTATCTATCCATTCATCCATCTATCCATGCATCTATCTACACATATTTGTTTAGTCCTAGACGAAGACAACAGCTAGAACAGAGATTTCCTTCTCTAGTTTCGTTTCCTTTTTATATCCTATACCCATGAATTGAATGGGTATATTCGATTTTACGCTCTGAAACTGGCGCAAGGATTCTCAAAGATTTTAATTTAAAACCAAATAAATTTAAGTTCGCCAAGTAATATTAATAAGGGTATAAATTTATATAAAAACTTGAATTAGTGGATAGGTAATTTAAGCTAAGCCACTCCGTTAAAATGAGTCCCTTAATATAGTTTTCGCTTGTTAAATTTTAAAAATTTAGACTAAGTATTCAAAAAGTATAATTTTGTCCCCCTTATTTCATAAATTAATGATTTAATCTGAAAAATTATAGGAGAATCAACACAGTTAATGCTGAAACTTTTTGAGAATAAAGTTTTCACTATTTATTAAAATTGCATAATCAAAAATATTTCTATAGTTTCTATAGTCTATCTAATCACTAATCAGATCGATAAAAAATCATATAAACTCTTTGGCAGTTTCGTTAAGAGAGGCTAAGAAACACACAATTTACAGAGTAGCTTCAAGTCGTTAACCATTTTAATCAAAAGCTATAAATTTTTTGTTCTCCTATTTCAATTCAAAAGGTATTCACACGCATGTCGCCTTAACATTTCTATGATGTTTGGCCTAGTTCTGTTCACTTCGTTTGCGCTCTTCTGTCCTTCTATGTATTTTGTAGATGACAGTTTTGGGCCACATTCGAAAGTGATTCGATTGGACAGTTTTTTTATGGGGGGCATCGGGTGCAGGGTCCTAAGGGATTGATGGATTGATGAAGCTGAATAAGTGTCATTTCTATTGCATTCGATTTGCATGTATGCACATACACGCACACACAAATATCCAATATTTGGTTATGATTTTAGGCAAAAGCTTGCATGGAATTATGACAATATATGAAACAATATTTAGACATCGTATCGCCAATTATTTAGACGAGTTTTTAGCCAATTGAAATTCCCCTTTTTATCAATATTATGAAGCCCCCAACTCTGTTGACTCAATACAATTGATTTAACACACACATACAGACATGACACAAAGCTTATGCAAATAAAGTTTAACAAAACTAACAAATGGAAAATTTATAACAAAATAGAGTTTTTCATTTAAGAGTAGAAAATGGGTTAATAAATTTTATGTAGTTTAAAATCATTTCAAATGAATTAAGTTAGTTTTTGATCCCACTTCGGTTAACCATGCAAAAAGTTAACAATCAATTTGATGTAATTGATATTTTAAACGTTTATAAACGTAACTTTACTATTTTTAATTAGATTTTTGTGAAATTGGGTAAGCTGATAGATAGTAACAACAAATATTTGTTTCCTAAATTTCATTAAGATGCATTATATACTGTTAGAGAAAATAGTTTCTTAATAAGTAAGTAAGTCTAGGTGTTGATTCACACGATGAGATCGACTTGGCTATTGTTGTTGATAAAAAAAAATATAACATTTAAAAGACTTATTCAATAATTTTACCCATTTCTATTAGAAATGTTCTAATCCTAATTTATTTAGTTCTATAATCTAATTTTAATCATTTACATCTTTCATTTCAGGTGTGAACTTTCTTAACATATTCATTACCAAGCGATTAGTGATAAAATTTATTTTTCAACTCCATGACGAAATCTCTATCCGCCAATCTAAATCCAATTGTCTGGCAAACTTTTAAAACCTCAATTCTAATATGATTAATTAACTATTTTAACCGCAGCTCTGCTAATTAAAGGCAATTTGTGGTAAACAAGATTGGAAATACTGAAATTTTGATAAGAAGGAAACCAAAATCAGCTTTAGCTTGTAGGCAAATTGCAGATTGTGGCATTAGCATAAAGTGTTAAATCAAATTGGAAAAGCGTATTAATTATGGGCTCGACTGCCATGGTAAATTCTGTCTGGAATTAATTCTTTGCAGTCTTCTTTGCTTTATGCCACACCTGAACGAGTGCCGGTCTAATGGGCGCATCTCCGCCTAAGACGATTCCTCCTCCAACTTCTTCACCTATTCCAACTTTAGCAAAAGATCAAAAGTCGCCAAAGACTGCAGACATATATACAAACTATCTTAGTATATAGCACATATGTATATTGTGTATATGTATGTGTAAACCTGTTGTCCAGGCCAGGAACTTCAATTGCGAAATTCTCCACACCACACTCCACATGTGGCAAGATCACGGTAACCCATCCACAGGCCCCAGTCATACATACATGTGTCTGGACTGGGTGAAAGAAATAATGAACAAAAAGCCAACCATGGCCGGGGTCTGGGTCTATATATTGGGATTTGCCAGCATTCTTTCTGCTGCTGCTGCTATGTTCTGACTGAGTGCATCCTCCTTCGCCGCTGCCTCCTCCCTGCGTCAATGGTGCCGCCCTTTGGCGGACCAGTCAAGCGAGCCGATCTTTTTGCCTTTGGTTTGGTTTGGAGTCAAGTTCAATGATCTCGTTCTCCCTCTCCGCCATCGGTTTATGCGTCGTCTGTGCCAGGTCTGCGGTTCACGTGTTGTGTAATTTAACATGCTAAAACAAAAATATGCATCTTGATTGGCAACAGCAACACCAACAACAACAACAGCGACAACAGCAGCAGCAGTAGCAAAAACATTGAAAAAGACAACAACTTTTGATTAATTGCACAATTACAAGGCGCCACCGACTGACAACATGGTCACTGTCAGATTTTGTCTCTTGGATGAACTGAAAAACTGGTTACATATATGATTTTTCTACATATTTATATTTTGATTTATTTGGCAGCAACAATGCGTTTGACACTTTTCCTATTTGCATATTTCCGATGAACGCACGGTTAATGTGCGCACGGGTGAGTGGTGAGGAGGGGTGGGAACGGGGAGGGGGATGCCCATGCATATAAAGTCAATCAACTGTTGAGTTAAACGAATGGAAAATCGCTGCTAGAAATTTGCCAGCGATACAAATGTATGCATTCAAAATTAACAGACAAATGTCATAGCAATCAGCTTGCAACAGGCCACAAACACAGTAAATAACTGAAGAGGGAGCTACTGAGCGGCCCTTTTGCGTATGCAACACTTTTTGACCAAAAATACAAAGTTGGGTCACCGACGTATATTTGAAAAAAAATATTCTTATACTAAATACTCAAATCTAAAATCGGGACTCAAATGCACTCGAAACATAACAACCCATTGTCTTGTGTTCAAACTGATTTAATTTGTTTTCTTTCATTCCGATTTTCAAATTCATTGAATTTAATTATATCGTTTTAAAGTTAAAAATTTTTATTAAATGAATTTTTCTGTCATTCTCTTATAATTAAAAATGCAATAGAGTTTGTTTGATCCTGTATCTTAGAAAAAATTTTTAAATTTATGTTTTCTTGCCCGAAATGTATGACGTATGACGATAATCAAGTCAACCAGCACCAAACAATTAATCTCTAATTTCAACAACTTATAGTAAACATCAATAATTATTTACAATTATAATTGTAAACAAATAATAGAAAACTTGACTTGTTTATTTGTAAGTAAATAATGTGTTTTTCGTGGTTAGTGTTGTTGCAACTGTTGCACAATGAAGTTCTACTTACAATTGCTTCTAGCAGTTTTGTTCTTATTAAACTTTAGCGAGTGCTTGATTTTTGTCAAAACTTTACACGATGAGAGTCAGTATAAGGTCTCAAGGTTACCGATCTAAATCTTAAAGTTCAATATATATTTTGTAGAATATCCTGGACAATGTTATCCTGTTCATGTGCGCATTGGAGCAAAGAAGAAATACGATTTGATTGCTTTAAAACCGGGTGAAGAGGCGAATGATCCAAATACCTGTGGCACCACTGTCTGTATGAACTCGATGGGTTTGGCTTATGTTTACTAGTAAGTTTTCTATATATCATGTATGTAATAATTGGAATAATGTTTCCCCTATCTGCCTCAGCTGTCCCCGTACACTACCTAGTAGTGCATGTGATGATGATAAGGCCTTAAATACCATGGTTAAGTTTCCAGAATGTTGCTGGAACTGTTCTAAGAGCAAGGACTGTAAAGAAAAATAATCCTTTGCCGAATATTTGCTTTCATCAAATAATCAAAACGATTCAACATATTCAAAATAAAGAGTGCATATTTATCATGAATTTATCACTTAATCTGTTTAAATAAAAAATGTGAAATTAAATTTGCGAGGCCTTTACTTACTCAATCTTTAAATTTAATCTTCATGTTGGCATTTAAGGATATTAGTCAAAAATTGTATCAAACTATATTGTCTCGACAGAAAATTAAGTAAAGTAGAATTCTAAAAAGTTTCTAAGTATTTTGAAATTGTAGCAACTTGTATATTGATTCACTAATTATTAAAAAAAAAAAGAAATTACTTCAAGTTATCCCGATTATTCTAAAAAATATACATCATTGAAGTCACCATTTATATGAATCACATTATAGGAAAATTCTGAAATATTTTAATAGAACTCGAAATTTCAATATAGAAATAGAACAAATTTTTTAATGACATATAAATTTTAGTTATGTTGAAAATAGAAAAAATGATATGGAACCTTAACTAACAATATTTGCCCTTAAAGTCATAATCATCGTCGCAACTGCCGCCAGAATTATTAGTTAAGAGCTCATCCTTGCAGCCATGATGCAACCTATGGACATCAGAGTCGAAGCACTCGTCGTGCAGCCGCTTGTCCCGGCTTTTGCTGCGCTGACGCTGATGTGAGTGTCCATGGGAGTGACCATGTCGATGATTATGATGATGACTCTTATGCTGCTGGAAAGTATGCGAAGGACTGACTTCACGGGGCGGGCGACAGTGGGCAGAAGGTGGCACTGGGTCATCGAAACGTGGACAGGGATGATCGCCCACTGGAGAGGCAGTCTCGTATCGCTTGGATAGTAGGGTGAACTCCTGATGGGCAGAGCACAAGGCTTGAAGACGATGCAGAAGATCGGTTTCGGGCAAATCCCGCAAATGCAAAGTACGAGCCACAGAAGTTCGAAAGGATTGTAAATGGGAGAGACGCTGATTGGCATCGGAGAGTTGGGAACTGAGGCGATTGACATCGTCGCGCATGGACTAAAAGAACAAAAGGGTGCAGGATTAACATGCTGGAATAAATTCCAAGTGCTACTCACATTAATTAAAGCCTCATCTCGACAGCGCCGATTCTGATTTGATTCGCAACTGGACTTAATCCTCTCCTTCATGGCATTCAACTGTGATAATAGGCGAGTCTTTTCATCTTCCAAGTCGCATATCTGTGTGGTCAGCTCATCGATTTTTCTTGCCCTCTCCAGAGAGGTAATCTTGTACTCCACTGCCTCGGCCAGTTGGGCCTTGACCTCAGCTATTTGTGATCGGGCATCGGCCAATTGGGCACTCAATTTATCCACCTGTTTGGCAGCTTTTTTGGCCCGACAAACAGCCTCGTCTCTCTCACCCTGTAACATACATTTGCCCCTAGCTCCATCCTCAATGATGGCCAATTTCCGTCGTAGTAGTTCCAAGTGTAAGTCCCGACGTTGCACCTGCTCTCTAAGGACACGAACCCGACGCTGTAAGTTGTATACACTACTACTCTCCTTGAGAGGTATATCATGACAGGATCTTTCGCGTCGCAGCTTGCCATTTCCATGATGATGATGGTGTGGATGATGATGATCAGCACAACAGTTCTTCTCCGGCGTGTGATGATGATGATGCGGCGGCGTCTCATGCTCACAGTGGGCGGTGAGACGTTCGGCTCGCTCCAGCAGGCTCTCAGCCATCAGATTGGTATCATTGCCCAGAGCGGGTGGGGAGGAGCACTCACTCCAACTCATGGCTGATGCCAGACGTTGCAGGAACTCAGACAAACCCATGTGATCCTTTCGCAATGTATGGATCTCTGCGTGGCATTTCTCAAGCCGTTCAGTTAACTCACATTTCTGAACTTCATCTGTACGCAAACGGCACTCATTCGATTGTTGGGTCTCCTTTAACTTCTCATGCTCGCAGGACAACTGATCTCGCAAAGAATGCATTTGCTATAAGGAAAATAAATCTTAAGTAAGATGATTTAGATATCAAGGACTTTTATCTTACCGCCTGCATGGCCTGATTTTCGACCAAAGTCTCCCTCAACTTATCTTTGATCAGAGTCTCACAAGGTTCAGGCACATTTAGCATATTACTGAGGCATCTCAAGAACTGTAAACGATCCCCTTGAATACGATCCAGATTGTTCTGCAAGCGATGACAACGTGATTCAAAGCCACGCAGTTCCTCCTTCATCTTCTCGGCATTGATTTCGGATTCGGTTAGCCGGTCTCTTTGAATCTGAAGGTCGCGCTCATATTGCCTACAACGACCCTCCAGCTCGTGATTATGATTGCCCGCACCATCTAGTTGAGCCGTCAGACGTTGCTTCTCGATATTGGCCAAGGATTTCAGATTAAGTAATTCATTTTCACACGAACTCAGAGTGTCGCAGGTGGAGCTGACCTTTGCTTTGGCTCGTTGCCATTCAATCATTACCTCCTCGGCTCTAGAAATCACACACTCGGGTGTGGCATGGGAATTCTGATTATTCTCGCACACATCCAATCCCAGGCAGACGCTGAGCCGTCGCAAAAGATCATGGAGTTGTGCCTTGGCCTGCTCCTTGTGGGACTCCTCGTTGGCCAACTGGGTTTCCAAATGCTGTATCTTGCATATCAATTCCTTGTTTCTTTCATCCGAGCTGCGTTTCTCTCGCTGGACTGTGGTGATCGTGGAATCACAACGCGCTTGCACTGCTTGCTCACGACTTTCCGAGTTCTGAAGACGACTCTGCAAGGACCCTATCAAGGCTGTTTGCCGCGCAGCCTGCGAACGCAAATTCTCTATTTCTGCATCCTTGCTACACAAAGCGGTGCGGGTTTCGGCGAGCTGCATCAAAAGTTGAGGTATTAAACGAGTTGGAATTATTTTTAACCCATTGCTTACCTCGCTAGTTAAACGCTCTCGTTTGTAAGACAGAGCAGCCAATTCACTACGCAATGTTGTAGTCATATCTATGCCATGATGGTGTTCGGTTACTGTGATTCCAGTATTGCCGCATGATGTGTCCAGCTGGCAGTTTTTAGGCAATTAGGTAAAGAAGTCATAATTCATTAATATTTAAAATCAAATAAAAATCGTAAACTATTATCTCCATGGTTTCAAACGTGCAATGTAAATGGAATCTAGATGTGAAAAAGTGATGTTCATTGATGAACCCATAATAAGGGTTTCAAAAGTTTGGTATCAATTTGGAAAGTTTTAGCCCTATACCTAAATGTGATTTGAATTTAGGAAACATGCCTTGAATGTTAAATTTATGACATTCAAAGGAATAAACAGACAACATTATACTAACTCGGTTTAACACGATTGAAAATTTGCTACCTTGTCTCTGTTCACACGTCCTAGAACTGAATGTTACACGATTGAATATATCGATTCTGGCTAAAATAAATTTTTAAATAGTTTCAGCTATCGTGGAATTGTTGCATTTTTTAATACTTCAACAATTAAAAGAAGATTTACAAAGTTATTGTTATTTGAGAATATTTAAGATATTAAACAAAAATTCTTTACTGATTCCACATGTATTCCTCAGAAAGTATTTTGAGAAGAACTATAACATAAATTGTTTAAATCCTTCCAAAATCGCAAAGCATTAAAGCTAGAAAAACTAGAAATAGTTACAGATTCACAAAGAATTTATCCGAATAATAAATATAAAATAATAACACCAAACATTACTGTGCCAATTTTTCATTAAGTGATTTAATTTAACAGGAGCGGAATTGGTTGAAAATTAAGCACGAACTTAAACGTATTTACTCCTTGGTGAAACTTTAAACAGTTTAATTTGTTTGTTAAAAACTATCTTTTAAGAATTTATAACTCAGGTATTTTAAATATTTCAAATAGTCCTTGAATGAATAAATATTATTTATTTGTTGTATTATGTAACCAATGCAACATACATACATGTATGTATTTTTGTCATTGGTTTTGAAAATTTCTATAAAGCGTTTCTATTACTCTAAATATCAAAAGAATCTCAAATATTAAAACAAACACTTTTTGGAACGAAAACATTGTAAAACATTTTTGATAATACAATAATTAGTTCACTTTTGGCAAGATTATTTAAGTAACTTGTCAATTTAATCCATCGTACCAAATGATGATGATGCGGTGATATTCCGCCACTCATACCCAAATGATGATGATGCAAATGGGATGAATGATTATCGTTAGGCATTTTATTGTAGCTGCCAAAAGACCGTTCCGAACCGTACACCCAAAGCGCTGGACTCCAACTAAAACCAAGGATTGTAAAAACCAACAAAGCCCAATGACTTTACTCACTTTGCTTTGGCAACCAAACCGATGGAACAAAAAAACACCCATAAATGGTAACCCTAGCATGGCGCTAAGGATAGGAATTTACCTCAACATAACATCACACAAATGCAGAAAATTTATGCTCAAATCCAATTGGGGGAAAGGAAAAAGGGCGCTGGGGCGAAAAGGATATACTCGTAAGTGAAAACGAGCTCAATGGCAGGAAGCAATTGGTGGAGAAGGAGGACATGGAGGGCGATGATGGTTTACCCATGGCAAACTATTCTCTATTCTGCTTTCTGACATTATTTGGGTCATTCACATGGCGCCAAAAAGGAAACTCAAAATGCAATCTAAACAGACGCACGCACGCAAATGCGAATGCGGATGCGGATGTGAATGCGGATAGTTTTGGTGTGAGAAACGGTGTGAAAATTTTCGTTTGACTCCGGAAGAGGAAAACACATTTGAGGTGTTGATGGTTTTTCGTTTTTGTATTTTACATTCTGGACAAAAAAGTACTAAAAAAGAAATGTTGCATGTGATGGAAGCTAATGCAACAAAATTTTTGGACTTTAAATGAATTTTACAGAATTATGAATAGACAGAAAATATGATATAAATATAATAAAATATATGTAAATATCTACATAAAATCGTTAAAGCTGTTAAAGGATACAAGCAACATAAAAAAAATTATGTATAAAATAAATTAATTAATTTTAAAATAAGCTTTGAAATTAAGTTCTCTAATTAACTTCTTTTTATAATATCCAGCTAATGGCATCCTGTGCCCTCCTGATATTCAATAAACCATTAATTAAAACAATTTTAATTTTAATATCATAATTACATATATATGTAAAATGTATTATAAAATAGGTTTATTTCACACAATTATTCCAATTCATCATAATATCATATATTAAAATATCTGTTATAAAGGCAAAAACAGTCTTGATAAAACTGATATTATTTACGATCCCAATCCAAGTAATAGTAATCATGTAAATATTTTTTTTTCAAAAATGATGAATTGAGTTAATTCCAGAGCTCCATAGCTTCAGCCAATGCAAGAAAGTATATGCTCCCCCAGAGCTTTACCCATATTCATGCTTACCTTTTTATGTAAAATCCATGTAACTATCATTAGTCATAGTAGGTAAAAGGAAAACTTTTTTGCTTTGCCCCCTAACAACCGCATAAATTTCACACCAAACAAAAACAATTCAACGAACAGGGAGAAAAAAACTTTCAGTTTGGTTGATAAGCAAATCGCAAATTGCGAATTCATATTAAAAAACAAAAAAGAAAAAAAAGTGAAGAACAACAAAATCAAGCACATAAATCTTGTTTGTATACCTTATAGATGGTAATTTGGCACACGATATGAGCACCCGGAAACAAAAATAATATGAGCCCATTAAAACCATTCGCGGATATCTCCAAGTAAGTAAAACGAGACTCACCTGGCAACTTGAATGGGTTTGTTTCACAGGTGACATTGCTGATTGTTTCAGAGAATTCTTCTCTTGGCCACTGCACAAGACTTCGAATACTTGCCAATCCTCTGTGGTATTACCATTTGTAGAAGGTCTCAAATTTGCAGGCATTTCGCACTATAACTTTATCCCGATTTGGATTCGCTTTTGTTAGTTTGTGAAAAATTACTATTCTCTATTTTCTAAATATAAATATGCTTCAGCCAGGGGCAACCTGGCAACCCGAACTAATAGTCCAAGTCTAAAGCTATGCAAAATGGGGAGTTGTGTTCAACTGTTGCCAGGTAAAAGACCATAAATAACGATACATAAGTGAGTGGAATCACGTAAGTGGGCTGCCTGATAGTGGGGAGGAGGGCAGAGCCTAACACGTGTATGTTACTAAGGCAATGGGCATAATTTGATTTGATTTTCAAGACTGCAATTTCAATTTCAGAACTTCATTACATTTTGTCATTAGGCATAATTTCATTTGCCAGTCAAAACAGAAAAAAAAAACAAAAACCGAAACTATGGTAAATGTTTGTATAAACTTTGCAATAAATATAGTTTCGATAGGATGAAACCCAACCACTCAAAGTCTAGTCACGACAATGACTTTGATTTTTGTGTTTTTTCCCCCCGCCGCATGTTCCCTATGATTGCTATTGATGTATTGTCATTTAAGGGTTAAGTTCATGCTTATATTTTTTCAGAGTGATTATTAGTTTGTTTAGGTTAGCAACATAGCTACAGCAATTTAGAATTTCGTTTTGGGCTTTTTGCCTTTGGAATTCTTTTTGTTCTCCTTTTGCTCCTTCTTTTTCTTTTTATCCTCGAGAGCTTTGTTCATTTCCATTTCCTGAAGCTCCTGAAAAATAAATTTTAAAATATATTGTGATGTGTGTAAAATCTTTTCGTAGATTCACCTTATCCAACTCCTGTTGAATTCGCTGCTCTTCTTCCTTTTTCATTAGCTCAACAACTTCTGCTATTCGTCGTTTCATCATGGCCAATTGATCTGAATAGAATTTATATTCATCTCTTACCTTATCCACTGCCATACGAGTCTGTGTGCATTGAAGATCAGCGTTTTCGAAATCATTATCGTAACGCGCCTGCCATTCAGCCACTTCACTTCGATATTTATGAATCTGTAGACCGTACAATGATTCCGTATACTGGAATACTAGAGCATTTTCAGACATTATCTTTGTCGTTTTGCTTAGCTCCCGTTCCAGATTATCCAGTTTCTGTTGGATTCTCATCATATACTGCTCGACACCAGTGCGAACCCATGTGATGCGATAGCGCAACTCAATGGGAGTTAGAGCTAATTGAAAGAGGGGTTATCTGATTATGCGAGGGTACGTATGGGATGGGACGATGTTACCATCCTGAGTATCGCCCTCTACCAATAGAGCCGATTGTCGTGCTTGTGTATGTCCATTAATTATTGAATTGGCTCGAAATGCAAATATTTTTCTAACAAGATCATCATGCTCAAGGCATATCTCTTGTATTTCATTAACCCAATTGGAATTTATATGATAATTAGCAGCGCTGCGGAGGATTAAAGCGTATTAATAATATTCTACATTTTAGGGACATTTAATTCGCACTTACTTCATCATGGCAATGGCTCCCTTACATATATCTCGATTACCGCAAAAATCATCACGTAAAACATGGAGTATAGATGATATTTCACTCAAATCGGTACGATACTTCATACAGTCCAAATCATCTGAACCTCTCTCCATCGTAATGACATCCAAATACAATTGATTAATGGAAAGACGATTAATAAAATGCTCCACCGACCACCAGAATAATTTATGAGGTATTTCATTGATGTCACCTGGCCAAACGTTCTCAAAGAGTTCCACTTGCCGGAGTAATCGAACTATTAGAAATTCCACAGAATCTTTTTGAAATTGCTGTCTATAATCATAAAATATCCCCTGCTCTTTCTCAGCTTTTGTTTGTATGCTTCCACTGGGTACATCTATTGTAAGAATGGTTTTCCGCGACTTTCTTTCTATGATTCTCTGTATGGCCCATTTTTCAGCTGTTCCCGCTCTGGATTGTTTCACTTCTTTTGAACCCGGAAACATCTTTAAATTCTTTGCTCTCCCAAATTGGTCATAGTCCTTCAATATATCTTTCAGAAACTTATCACGACATAAAGATGAATCTGCATGCGGCAATGGAAAAGGTATTTCGCACGAAGATGCACTTGACTCATTGATTATGTTGCTGGCAGTTTCTGCAGTCTCGTTCTCCCCCATATTTGTTGTCTTTCTATAATTAAATTTTTTGGTTTATTTTAAATAACTAATAAGGTGTATTTTTGAAATGTATTTTGAAAGATAATGCTTGTACTATGCACTATAAAATGTTATTAGATTGTTTAGATAAAGAGTTGTAGACCTTCTTGATGAAAGTCCTAGATCAATAAAAGGCGAATGGCCAGGGCAGCAAATTTAAATAAATGGAAATTGAATTTTCTCACTAGAAAGTTATAAAAAGTGTCACGTTCCATTTGATCGAGGGGGAGTAAATAAGATGTAGGAACAATTCAGAGGCGCTTTCTTTCCCTGAACCCAACTTAGTGTTTTGCCTAAAATTACATATTTTTGAGTGGCGATAATCAAAAACGTCTAATTCGACAGAAAATTTAAATCAATTTCTTTTGTAGTTCAAGAAAAATAATTGATTTGTTACGTAAATTAAGTCCTAGATAAAGAACCTAAAAATGGCATACAAATTTCAAATATTCAACTAGTTTCAAATTGGAATCTGGGCCAAATGAAATATTTGTCTTAGTTTTACTAGAACTACAATTTTGTTTGAGGCTTTAGGAGTGTATTGTAAATTTTAAAAATTTGTATTATACATATTTACATACAATAGCGTGCAAAAGTGAGTACATGTTTGCAAGTTTGTAACTTAATATTGCACAAAATGCTTATTTTTGATGCCAGTGAAACCAAATTTTTGTAATATACTACTTACACATTTGTGAGCAAAACAGGATATATAGAACATTAAAATTATTTTAGCATAAGGACATAAAAACTAAAAACCTAATATAACTCTTAGGATCAACCACTAAAATTTCAAAAATTTTTTAAATACAATTAAAATTCAAAAATTAAAAATAAATGTTGTTTCACTGCCATCAAAATTAAGAATCCTCTAAAATATTAAATTAGAAACTTGCAAACATGTACTCACTTTTGCAAGCTACTGTATGTCTTTTTTTTGACGGTTCCAAATTCTGGGACTCGCCCTAGAAAAATGGGCTAAACAATGACCAACTCAAAATTATAAATTAACACATTGAAATCAGTTAACAATCAGTTGTTAACAATATTTTTAAATTCCATAAAATCAAAAAGCAAAATAAAATAACGACAAATTCATGTCTGAAATCATTTGGCACCACTGAATCCGGCGAAAACTACATCTAAAATTCTAAAAAATAGTATTAAAGTGTATTACTTTTATTTTATATGGTATCAAAAATTCTAGAGGTGTTCCTTTATAGTTTCATTCATTTTTTGCAGCTACTCGTGACTTTTATTTTGTTTCTCTTGTCTTATTTCCAATCCTCCTTCCACATTCAATTCTCAATCCCGCTCCGTCTGTTTAGTAGTCTTTCTCGCATGCTATAAATACTTGCGCCATATAAAAACACTAAACAAAAAAGAAGAGAACAAAAGAACAAGAAAAAAACCACGGTTCTTGCCGGCATGTTCTTCTTGTCTGCCTTTCCTCAGCAGAAGCTAAAAAGGGCCGTGGCAACAGACTCGTTTCTCCCTAGCCAATTTGCAGTAGTTTGTTGTTCGTTCTTGGCGTTGATAATGACGACAATGATACCTGCTGCATTTTGCTGTGACCCTGCTGCAATTTCTAATCGAATCGAAACCTTCTACCCTAATGATGGCCCCAAGGCAAGACATCGCGTCGACAATTTGGGACTGACTGACGCGCCCTTTTGTTAGCTGAAAAAATCTTCGAACGAGATGAGTAGTGTGGGGAACCAGCCAACCATCTGTGTATTTTGCGTGTGTTGTCGCATGCAACTTGCAGCAGGATCGACGATGAGCTATTAATGCTGTTCGCCTAATCGAATTTGTTCCGTTAAAATCTGTGCACGCTGCTGTGTGGCCGCAAAATGTTGCACAATGCCTGGAAGTCGGCAAGCAGGCAACATAAGGGCCTTCCCTTTGCGTCACACACACACAAAAACACAGCGATGCACCCTCATTCCCTCTCACTTTCTCGTTCTCTTTGTTTGTCTTTCTCCCTCACTCGGTCTCTTCTGTGTTTGTTGAATACCCTATACTTAACGAGTATATGAAAGTCAATTTGATTTATGTACAGAATGCGCTTACGATCTCATAAAGTATATATATTCTTGATCGGTAAGAATCAACAACAGATTCAATATAACCATTTCCGAACATCTGTGTGCACGTCGAGATCTATAAGAAAAAAATATTATTAAAATTATCAAATTGATATTGAACGATTTAAAATCAATCGAAAAGGTTGCCAAAATAATAAACCCCAAAAATATGTTGATATGCTCCCGCAGTTTTTAAAGTATCGTTGTAAAATTTAAGACACTAATGTTTACTGTAAATCTCTACCAAATCACTTAATTTCATAAAAATCTGAATGGCAATAGCCTCGTAATTGAAAGTGCTACTTATTTGTTTCTGATGCAGGGTAAGACAAGGTCGATGCACCGGCTTACTTCATTTTTTTTCTTGTTTAGAATGCTGACATTGCGGATGATGTCTGTGGTGGTAAGGGGATATATTGGATTTTCTGCATGGTTTCAGTTTCGGGCTTCAGTTGGTTCTTTCCAACTGTCCACAAGTGGTTCTGTCTGCTGGTTGATGATTCTGTTCGCCTGTTCGCACACACCATCGAAATTTCACATGTAATTCCCACGGCCTGAATTTTCCCACACAGACCCAGAAGAAGAGGAAGAGGAATTCAACAAGAGACCGACACAGAGACAGATGGGACAGCCAAGAGACTAAACCAAACACACAGACAAACAGTCGGACCATCGAACCGAGAGGAAGACCAAGAGACAGAGAGCGAGAGATGAGAATTTTTTATTGCCTTGAATTTTGCTCCCAGGGTCGGGACCAGCCGTATTGCCTCCTCCCCACCGACTCTCCCCCAACTCCAGCACTACCATCTTCATGTCGTTGTCATCATCATCATCACCATCATCCTCCCTTTTGCTCATCTGCCGAGTTGTCGTTTTGTTTATGTTTTTGTTGCTGCTGCTGTTGCTGGTTTTATCTGTCTGGGCCCTGGGTCTGGGTCTAAGCTTGAGCCTGCGTCTGAGCGTGGAAGGCTTCAACCTGACCAACCAACTGCCATTTCATAAGGCTTCCTTGTCTTTTTTTTGTTGCATCTTCGCTTGACTTTATTGAACTTCGACTTTGACTTTGGCACTGTGGAAGAAATCATACAAAAGCATTATAAAAAAAAGCCAATAAGTAAAATGTTGAAAGTATCTCATTTCAAGCGCCTGTAGTTTCCATTTTCCATAGGATTTTCCAAATTAATTTTATAGGTCTAATGATCGTTCTAGGCCAAATTAGAATTTAAGCCATATTCGAATTTTCAAAATGTTTACCACATGCATTTCCAATTGTGAGTATTTTTATCGCTAAAATTTATTTGTTTTATTCGCTTATCAATCATAGAACTTAAAAAATACAATGTTATTGGGTTTATTAACTGTTTTCGTTAGTCAAACAAATATTTGAAACTTTTTATATTATTCAAAAAGAGTTTCCCTCAATCTTTTTATTGCCAACTTGCCAAAATAAAAACAATTAAGATTTTAATTTCATATTAAAAGGTCAACCAAAATCAAGAGAAACATAATTTTTAATTGTAATGAAGAGCGTAGATTTAGAAGCATTTTGTTTTGAATTAAATAAATTACACAGGCCCAAATTTGGTGATTTTAATAGAGTCCCTAACAAATTTGAGTAAGAGGAACAATAAGTACATGAAGTCAGTTTATGCCCATAACCTGCAGATTTTGTGAAATCAGGGGATCAGAGGCTGTAAAATATGTTATAAAGAATCAAAGTCAAATCATTAAGAGACATATTTTGCTACTTGAAAAAATAATTTTTAAATAATCGAAAAATAAATTAGTCCATAACTCACTAGTTTCGGGCGGGAATTGGAACCAGGGTTTCGCCAATTTTAGGCAGGACCTCTACGTCTCAGTCCTCCGAGCTGCTTGAAGTCCACTCGGCGTTTTACCTATAAGTCACTGAAGCAATAGTTTTAAGCGCGATTTATTAGGAAAATATAGAATAGTTCAAATGACGGGGTATTCTACAACATATCCAAAATTCATCCAATTCGGTGACTCGCATACCTGAAATTCCCCTTGTAAGTGATCTGTACGTCCAATTAATAAAGGACACCTATTGAACTTAAAACACTTTTTTATGACCTCAAAATTGTGTTATTCTAGGGTAGCTGTCCTTGGGTACATTTCCCAACTTTCATTTGACTTATTATTTTTCTGAAATTGATCTAAAATTCTATTTCATTTATACCAAAAAAGATTCAATGCAAGAAAAATGCCGTATAATAAATATTGTATATATGTACATATATATGATATGATTTACATCACATGAGAGTATGAGTTTTTCATTTTTACTTTTTAAGTAAGACTGATTAAGTCGTTTTGTCTAAATATCAATCAATTATAATTTGCTTGGTTTTAATTACGACACACGAAATTACTAACCCTTCGATAATTCGCACAACTCGCAGACTCCAATAACAATTTGCAATACGATATCTTTTTTTTTTAGTGACATCTCTATAGGAGGGATGCCACCTGAGGAAACATTTTACAGTTATGACAACGATAAACTTTTAATTTCTCTTTCTCAACATCGTGTGCACATGCGTCGTAAAATTTTTGGCTTTATCCGATTTGCATAATGAGTGGAAATAACACAGCCAATATTAATTCATCATTTGTCCAAGATGAGGAATCCCAGAAATTTGATAGTGATGATGATGGCGAAAGTGGCATTGCATCTGGCACGAATCCTTTTACCGATGAGTCAAGTGAGCACGTGCTAAATCTATCTTCTGACCAAGAGGAGGACGATAAATCTGATCCTGAGCAGAAGATGAATGCATTTCTCTTTCGCCTGCAATCACGTATGGCGGTTCCTGATTATGCTCTGGTGAGAAAACACTTTATTTAACTAATAAGGCAAGTGAGGCTTAAGTAAACGTGTGATCTGCCCATTACAAATATAGTACATATGACCCACTTCTTGTTTCGACTACTGACCTTACTTATTCTGAATAAATTTAGACAGATGCCGTCTTTTGTGTGGACAAACCTCAGTGTTCCATATCTCTGGGCGAAAATCTGCCAACCATGGATCTAAAGGAACATTGCGCTGAAAATGCTTTGATCAAAATCCGAGTAACAGAGGTAAGTAATAAAAATATTTATGTTTGGGCTTTTTTATAATATTCCAATTTCTTTACAGGTTTATAGCCCATTTCAGTTTTGGTTCCAATTGATACAGGATGAGAATTATCTGAATTCAGTGAACCTTAATTTAAAGTAAGTCTTAGGAAGTGATTGCATTGTACCAATTTTTATGCTCATCTTCTTTTATTTATTCTAGCAGTTTCTACAACGGTTCTCTTAAGGATATAGAGAGCTATTTTAATCATTTACCCAACTATTTTATTCAACCTGGCTACATTTGTGTGGCCCGTGATCCTTTGTCAAGATCTTGGCGTCGTGCTCGAATTGTGTCCAAACCTTTAACGCCGGATGAGAATATCATGATTTATTATGTGGACTATGGATCTGGTGGAGAAGTGCCACGCACAGATCTGCGTTTCCTTTCACGATTATTTGCTGGAATACCATCATTAGCTCTCCGTGGTTGCCTTTCCCATATACATCCGTTGGGTCCTCATTGGCCAGTGGAGAGCATTGAGGAATTCAAGGACATTGTGTTGGATCGTGAAGTGTATGCTAGTGTGACGGAATGCGATCACAACGATAAAGTTGTATTCCTTAGACTCTCCTATAACAAGGATATTAAGCCTTCAATCAATCGGCTAATGGTTGAAGCAGATTTGGCTGGCAAAAGTGAGCATTATAGCGATCGTTTGCGAGAATTCAATTGTGGGAGACGTCTGCGATATCTACGAGAACGTTTGCCAAGGTGAGTCGAAACATTTGCAATCGTTTTTTGGCTAATTGCAATTTCCTTGGTAGCTTTGACATGCTCGAAAATCGTGCCTTTCCCATGGGAGATGAGAAATTCGAAGAAGAGTTTGATCATCTAATTGGTTCACCATCTTTTTATAAGGATTTCGAGGTGCCCCATTTGAAGAATCCATTCTTGTTTAGCCTTCAAAAGGCTCTCGAAGACTGGATGGTCCCGTATAAGAAGGAAGAAATCGTTTGGAGAAACTTGTATAAAGAAGCTAATCAGAAATTGGAAGAATCTTTTAAAAAGAAATGCTTAGTATAAATTGAAATATACACCTTGGACTTTGTGAAACATGTGTTATTTATTATTATTTACATTCCGATTCTTGACTTTCCAATTTTAGGTATGTCGCAAAGGTGGTGACCAAAGACAATATAGAAAGTGTCCTATGGCTGATATAATATCCGTAGTCACTTGAACACTAAAATGCAAGGGAGTATATATTAATTCCAGGCCATAGGAGAGATGTGGTTTCAATTTATTATGATTGGACTGCGACATTATAATTGGCATCTTTAGCATCAAAGAATCGGCGATGTACAATATTTATTTAGATTTATTCAGATGTTACAAGACATTTCATAATTTAATAATGTAATCGGAAATTTGAATTTGTGACACTTGAGTCAAAAATCAGTTCTCCAACTCGTTTCGTCTTATATACTCTTCACTACTGTAGCTATATTTGAGCTTATGAGATTGCTGAAGGGTTCATATAATTTTGGCAAATCGCTAGGCTGTTCGATTTTCTGCTATCCTGTCGTTTCAAACTCACTACCGAAGTAAAAAATCCATTTCAATTGGAGAGAAGGACCAAGCCCCCACTAAAATTTGGCAATCGAGGGGAAACGTTTCGCAGTACTCAAATAATATTCGGTGAAGTGAGGCAAAGCTTTTATCGTCTGGCACACTCACACACACACACACAGTGAGACATTCACACTCATTTGTTGGAAACGCAATGCAAACGAAACAGAAACAGAGAAAACAACACACAAAAGCAACTTTGAGGCCCGAGTGAATGTCATGGTGAGATATGCTCAAAGCTTTTCTGTTCGCCTGTTCGTTAGAGTCCATGAATCGAAATTGTGTGCGCGAATGAGTACTGAGACCGAAACGGAAACCCTGGGATTGGGGATTGGGTGAAGAGCTGAGCTCAGCTATCTTCATACATATATGTATATGGTGTGCGGTACTGGGACAGACTATTTGGGATGGAGATGGAGATGGGGGGGCCTGTCAAATTGAAGATGAGAGATGCCACTCTTGAGCTCGGCCTAATGGGGCTTGAAATCCATTCATTGCGGCGGCGACTCAGACGAACATGGAAATTGAGTGCTCTCCTCCGTTTGTTCATTGTTGTTCCGCTCGCTGGGTAGTTCCAATTGGCCAAACTAGAGCATTGAGCAGCAGCATCATTTAGATTTAGACCGGAATAGTAGCAGGCGCCCAGCGGAGCTTTGCAAGCAACAGACGAACGTTGGAAATGGAAATCAATTTACATTTCGTCATTTTTATACACTTACGCAAAAAGTATATATTGAATTTGTTGAGAAGTACACAATGACCATATAAAAATATACAGTCAATTTAAAGTCATTAAAATTGAGTAGGTCATATGACTTTAGAAGACTTGATACAAAATAATAATTTTGATTTAAAAACCTTTACCTGAAGCTATAATTATTATGTCAAATTCTGTCGAACTTAATCAAAATTCTATAAATTAAAAATATAGCTGGCAATGAAAGTCTGTCTCACAAGTAAATATATGAAGGTTGGAGTAAGAATGGAATTGTGCAAGGGTATACAAACTTCGTCGCGGCTATATCAATTGGCTCTCTGTTTTTTCTCTCGTTTCATCTCGTTCCCGTTTCCATTGCTGTGCATGGTTTCTCTTTCTAAGCTTTTGCTTAGCGGGCCAACTAAAAATAAAGTGGCACTTTTTTCCCGATTGTGTTGCCATATATAAAAAAAAAGTGTAACAGTAAAAACTGAGCAAAGTCCTAAGGCTCTCATTTTGGCAAATTCAAATTTATAACTATCGATAACAATTTCCCACTCAGGAATTGCAATGGCGCCACTGGACTGTGTTTCATTTCCATTGCATTCTGTACCAAGAAACAGCTGTTTCTTGTTTGGCCCGTGGCCGTACACAAATGTAATTGAAAAACAAAACCAAACAAAAGAAAAAAGTTCTAAAAAACGTGGAGTGAATTACAAAAGTGTGGGTGGAGTGCGACTTTTCGTTCAGTCATATTTTGTTTTTCTTAGCAAGCTGACAGCAGAGACCCAATATACAGACAAAATCTAAAACTCGGCTCACACCTGCCGCGCTCCCTGATCAACCGTGGCCCAAAGGGGGCTTAGCCAAATGACTAAATGGCCGCCAACAAGAACTAATCCTATTTAGGCCAACACCTTTCTAATTACAACAACAATAGAACAATGTGCTGCAGTCAAAGTTTGTGAAACGAATTTGCATTTCGCAACCCCAATTCGGAAGAAGCAGAAAATTGAGTATAAAAATAGCATTAAATGGAATTAGGGGTTAAACTAAAAAATAATCAAGTCAATTATCAATTGAAATTCAGCAGTCGATTGAAGTTGGAGTAGGCTGACTAAAAAAACTGACAAATAATTTTACTGGAGACGAGAAAACCCAATTAAAGACGAACAGCTGCAGGTCTGCGTAGGTGAGTGAGACGCCAGCAGCAACGCCACCGACTGCCGCACACACACACACACACACACATACCATAAGAGCTCCCCAACAATGGAAATGCGCGAAGTATTAAGCCGGGAGGGGCGAGAGGCAAAGAATTTGCTAGTTTACCAGTTTTGTGATGAGACAACAACAAATTCAGCTGCAAGTGGAGGCGGCGGCGGCGTCGTCAATATGAACGGTGACTGTAAGTTAAACGAAATTGGAAGTTCTTTTTTCTTAAATTAATTTTTTTTAACTCTAGGTCGCAAGCCACCCAAATCGCCCACATCCATGGCCTCTGCTGCTCGCATCAAACAATCAGCTGGTGGTAGTGTTAGCGGAAATTCTGGCAGCGCCTCAAATGGTGGACCACGTGTGCGTAGTGCCTCCACCGGCAGGGATAAGAAATCGGAACTACAGGCTCGTTACTGGGCCCTTCTGTTTGGCAATTTGCAACGGGCAGTGAATGAGATTTATCAAACGGTTGAGTGCTATGAGAATATATCCAGTTGCCAGGAGGCAATCCTTGTGCTAGAGAATTATGTGAGAGATTTCAAGGCTTTAAGCGAATGGTTCAAGGTCTCCTGGGACTATGAGTCACGACCATTGCAACAGCGACCGCAGAGTCTGGCCTGGGAGGTGCGTAAAAGTAATCCCACGCCCAGAGTGCGTACCAAAAGCCTTTGTAGTCCCAATAATTCGGGCAAATCAAGCCCAGCTTTGTTTCTAAGTGGTTGCTGTCATTCCGGTAAGACTTCACCCTGTTGTCCCGGAGCCTGTGCTGTTGATGGTCAGTCCCAGTCGCCAAGAAAAATGCTGCGTGCCTTTGATCAAGTGCCAAAAGGTTCTATGCGAGTTAATGTAAGGGAATTATTTGCGGCTAACAAGAAATCAGTACAGGATGAACCAGTGGATCTAAGTGCTGAGAAACCATTTGTACATATGATGAATACCCAGTATTCTCAAACAGATCTAGAGGATCCGCATCTGACATTGGCCGATATAAGAGAAAAAATGCAAAGAGAGGCTGAGGAAAGAGAAGCCCAGGAAAAGGAAATCCAAGAGAAAGTGGAGTTGGAGGATCTACTGCCAGCATCAGTGGAGCCGAAGGAGGAGGAACTTACAATAGATAAGCCAGCAGAGCCTACTGCCCTGGAAATGACTGTATCCACTTTGGAGGCCATGGAAAATGCTCTGCTTTCAGAACAAGCCAACAAAGAGCCCACTCCTCCGACTACAACGCTTAAGCCAGTTGAAGAATTAACCAAGAATCTTAAACCCTTGAATCCCATCAGTGCGAATATTGTGCAAAATAGTCCTTTAAAATATTCCAGTGTTCTCAATCGACCCCTAAAGAAAACCATTAATAATCCAAGTGGCCCAACATTGGCTAAGACTATGCCAAAAACTGCCACACCCAACACTGCCAACAAATTTTTGCCTGCTAATGGATTAAAGCGTAATCCAGTGAAACCTGCCATGGCGGCTAAGACAGGTCGGTCGAATGCTATACCATCCCGACCTTCCAGCAAAACAGAGAGCTATGGTCCGCCAACAAATGTGGCCAGTCGTTTATCTGCCCGCTCTCGCACCATGCTAGAGATGAATGGGCAGCAGAAGCAGCAGTTACCAGCAACTAGCGCTAAGCCCAACGGAATAATCAAAAGAGCATCATCTACACTTCTGCCGATTGCCACCAGGAAACATGCATCCAACTCGAAATTGAATTCACGCGAAGACATAGCCAGCTCTACTTCCACTCTAAAAGCCAGCAATGAGCAGCTCACAAAGAGTTCCCATAGACATGAGGAAAGACATTCCGAACCCAAACATCAGCAGGCATCTGATGCAAATGATGGTTGGTTGACGGTCAAGAATCGTCGGCGCAGCAGTATGCATTGGTCAAATAGATTCAATCAGCCAACGGGCTATGCCAGTCTGCCAACTTTGGCCCTACTCAACGAGCAGCAGCAGCAGCAGCAACAACAACAGCAGCTGCAGCATCAAAATCAAAAGTCCGATGATGAGAACAACAAACAGAAAGCCAACAAAATATCTCCATCAAGTGGTGCCAAGTCCAACAATTCAACCAAGATATTGACTAGTAAGGCAACTAAATCATTAGCTAGACCAGAAATCAAAAATGCCAAGGCCAAAGTGAATTCATTTCCTGCCCAACGTCCAAGCGCTCAAGTCAAGAAACCAGAAAAGAAACCATTAGCTTCAGCTTCAACGACGATAGGGACTCCTGGTGTACCTTCAGTAGCTGCCACCAGTAGTAGTACTCGTAGCAGCAGCAATAACAGTGCCACAACGGGACGCTCTACTATTATTAAACGTCAAAAATCGGATCTTACTGGCCTTAAAATGACTTCTCTCCACAAGGAGTATATGCGGAGTGAGAAGAACGCTTTGAGAAAACAGCAACAAAAAATGGAGCAAAAACAAAGCCAGAGTAGCTCTTCATCTGCAGAAACTGTCGTCGACTGTAAGTTGATATTACGCATTATGTAAACTTCAATTCGTAAGTTAGGTAGTCTGTTCAATTTTTCTTACCTGAGGGATTGTTTAAGCCATTTGCTATCAAGTTCCAAGCCATAGAGTGATTCTTTTAAATCATAACACAAATCATAACATTATTTTGTTCCATCCCAATGTATTTTAATAAACTTGTAATAAATTGCGGCACCTTAGGGTCTTTTTTCATATATTATTACGATATTATGTACGAGTGAAAGAAACTAGACAGAGAAACTAGCCTAGTGCCGGATTAGCCTTATAGCATCAGTGAAGAATTAATTAAGGAATTGTTAAAAGATTTTTAATCACTGAACAATTTATTCAATATTCTAAATGAATGACATAAGTAAATTTACAAAACTTGAATTTACTTTGAGCACTTTGAGAATCTGTGATGCTAAAAAATTCTAATAGATTTTCAAAAGTGATATCTCGCTTAAATGCTTTTTAACGTATAGGAATAAATTAAGTTATGTCTTCAGTTATGTTAAGTTATGTCTTCAAGAGAGACAACAACAGAACTACAAAGTATTCCAATAAACCTTAATTTCATGAAGCTCTAATTTAGTCTATTTTGGTTATTTCGTCAAATTGGAATTATGTTAATTATAAGCCGATTCGATATATCCATGTCCGTCGGTGCGTATGCAATTTACTCAGCCGTCTTAAAAGCCATTAGGATGAAACTTGGTATTTAAGCAATTTATAACCTGGGTGAGATGAAGTATGAAAATATTACGGACCGGACCACTATGTCGCATACTTATATACGAAAAATAGGTGAAACAGTTTGAATATCCTGATGAAATTTACTAATATGATAGTTTTGGAAATAAAACATAAGATCCCAAAATTTTAATCCGATCGGATTAATAGTACTTAAGTTAGCTTTGATTTATTTAATGATGAATTGAGTTACAGAAAAAGAATTTGGAACATGTACAAATTATATGGGCAGGACTGCAAGGGTATTTAAACTTCGGTACAGTATTTAGTTGATGGCTTTATAAAATCGGTTAGAAATTGCTGAAAATACTGTCTGACCAAAAAGGCAGATTAGGAAATATTCAAGTCTAAAACATTTTTATAAAATATTTCTTTAAAAAAATTTTGTTCGTTCCTGCACATATGTGGAGACTTAGTTTCAAAGAGTATAGATTGAAGTTCCTAAGCAGGAAATTGCAAACTTAGTTTTGCTTGGCTAAAAATCAATATTGTTTTTCATTTATATTAAAATGGCGCCTAACCAGTGGTCTGTTCAATTATCAACTCCTTAGAAAATATCCTAACTAAGCCAATGTGAAGGGTTTAAATTAAAATGTTTCCAATAACTTTTAGAATATTTGCTAATCTGTAAACTTTTTTCGTTTTTTAGGCATTAATGATGAGCACAACAAAATTGATATTAAAATCCAAACTAATTGTGAATTCTCCAAGACAATTGGCGAGCTCTATGAGAGTATTGCCCACTGCAAGTTACCAAATGGAGTTTGCCTTAAGCCGCCAAATGCTTCATGCTTATTAAGTGCCTGCGATGAAAATGATGAACCAGAGAATACCGATGACAATGATGAGGAGCATAATGAGAGGATTTTGGTGCAAGTGCAGGAATCTTTAGAACGTCAAATACGTGAACTGGAGCAAACGGAAATTGATGTCGATACTGAGACGGATGAGACAGATGCCGAAGTCCAGCTGGAGGAGCCAGAAGATTGTCTTAATGAGGCTTTAGATGATACCTCCTCTGGTGTGTTTGTGACCATGAGCGATGATGATAATAATGCTAGTTTGGAGTCGCGATATCAAGCCCTTCTATCTGATATGTCTTGGAATGAACGAGCCGAGGCATTGGCCACCCTTCAGGCCTATGTGGCTCGTCATCCTGGTCGTGCTCAGGAATTGCATCAAAAATTATCATCACCTTCGCGTCGACGTTCGCTCCAGGAGACATTAAAAAAGTATCAAGCCAAACAGGCAAGAGCCCAACAAAAACGAGCCCTGCTCCAGCAGGAAAAGGCGGCCAAATTGCAGCAGCTCTTCGCACGCGTAGAAGATGTTAAGGCAGCCAAGAAACAACTTATCGAAGATAAACGCCTAAAGATGCAGGGACGTCTTCAAAGAGCAGCCGAAAACCGTGAACAATATCTTAAGCAGATCATTGAAAAGGCTCATGATGAGGAGAAAAAATTGAAGGAAATCAACTTTATTAAAAACATTGAAGCACAAAATAAACGCTTAGACTTACTAGAGTCCTCCAAGGAGACAGAGGGACGGCTGCAGGAGATCGAACAGGAGCGCCAGAAACGTGTAGAGGAAAAATTGGCCAAAGAGGCAGCTGTCGAGCGTCGTCGACAGGCATTGGAAAAGGAGCGTATTCTCAAACTAGAGAAAATGAATGAAACGCGTCTGGAGAAGGAACAACGCATTGGCAAAATGCAGGAACAAAAGGAACGTCAACGCCAGGCTTTGGCCAGGGAGAAGGCTCGTGATCGTGAGGAGCGTCTGTTGGCTCTGCACATGCAGAAACAGCAGACCACCGAGGAGCTTCAAAGAAAAATTCTACACAAACAAATGGAATCGGCTCGCCGTCATGAGGAAAACATTGAACAGATCAGACAAAGAGCTGTGGAACTGACCATGCCATCATCAAGACAGCAGGATGGCGAAAATGGCGGACGTACTGATCAGGAGAATGACGATGATGATATATTCAATGGCAATAGGAGTAGCACAACAAACGAAGATGGTGATGTATCCTCCACAATATCAGATGTGGTAGGAGGCAGTGGACATTCGAGAAGCTATAAGAAAAAAATGAAGAAGCTAAAGCAGAGAATGAACCAATGGTGGGTTACTAAAATCCATATTAATGTGATCTTATTATAAATTAATTTCTTTTTAGTGCCGTGGAGTATTTGGAGGGTCTGGAAGAACTGCCAGCTCACGTCAAACGTGAGAGTACAGTGCCCAAATTTGTTAATCTTGTGATGAAAGGTGGTGGAGCTCAGGGTCTAGATCGTGTCCTTGGCAATCTTTTACGTGTCATACCCAAAGCTCAGGCATTTGATTTTCAAGCTTTCCTCTCCATGGATGGTCTAGGTGTATTGGCCACGCATGTCATTAGCAAAGGTCTAGAAGACAACTCTGAAATATCCAGAAAGTGAGTTGACAATTTTCACAATTTTTCAACTATTTTAACAATCAATTCTATTTCTCTCACCCTCCTTAAGATCTGTTACATTGGCCGTACAATTATATCGCAATGCCTGCTCAGTGTGTCCTCAAATAGCTCGTCATGCTCTCTTGGGCAATTCCATAACCATACTCTTTGATGCCATCAATAAGAGCTTTCAGGTGAGCTGCAAATAAAACAAAGAAAAGAACAAAACTTTTAAACCTATAAAAAAGAAAACCAAAAACAAAAAAAGCAGAGAAACTGAAACTGTCGCCAAGCAGTCGTCGCGACTTGCAAACAGTTGGCGAAATAAGTCGTAACTTGTTATTCCCCCCTGCATCGTTATTGTCGCGTCATCTAAGGCCTGTAGCTTGGCTCGGCTTGTTGTGTCCTGGCAGGAGCCACTTAACACTTGGCCGGGTTTATATGACTGTGATTTTACCTATAAAATGTCCGGTTATAGACGAATTTTTATGGACTGTGGAAAATGTTCAAAGTCATTTCATTCAATGTACTCTTAGATGATGCCATAAAGACACTATTTTTTTTTTGTCTTCCCCCTTTGACATTTTAAAACTCTTCGTAGTTTTTTATTTTCGTATTTTTAATAACACCTTTGCATATTTTAAGGGGAATTTTTCGGTACGTTAACCTTTTTCTGGCTTCAAGTAAAATATTTCTTTACTTTTAAGATCCAATTTTATGTTATGTTATGTCTTATGTTAGTAAAATTATCTAAATCATCTATTACCAACATTTAGAAAGGGATTTATATATCTTTGTGTCGACCAGGACTGCATTTTCTCTTGTCTAAGACAAGACATTTTACGCGAAGTTTGAAAGTTTTGAATGTTTTATTCATAAAATATTGTCTGAAATTCTCAGATAGAAAATAGAATTGGATTAATAAATCCCTATTAAAGTACTCTTTTGGAGAGCATTCCGCATTCGCTTTTAAATTAATGAATCTTCTTATATACATATATGTATGTATATATATATGTATATCTGTCTATTTGCCAAGTTTTTAAACTTTATGATTTTCGGCTTTTGTTTTTGCTCAAATGTTTATTTGCCATTTCTTTGACGCTTTTATTCTTTTGTTTGGCATTTTTATATGAATTTTATTTACTGGCCTCGCACGCTGCCGCCGCCGCCACTCTTGGTCGCACTTTCGGTCCAGTCGAGTTTGGCCTATAAATTCTGACGCCCTAAGAGGAGCCCCACCTCCTCCGACCTCACCCGCTGGTTGTTGTGTCGCTTGGCAATTTGTCAGGGTTCTTTTTGTTTTCTTTTTTGGCTTCTTCTTCCTCTGTTCTATAAAAATGTTTATATATTTGCGGTTGGCTGTTAAATCAATCGTTAAATGGCATAAAAAGCCACTCATCCCATAACATTCAGTTAACTATAGACATATGTACACATATATTTTTATTTTCTTCGATATGTATGTATATAATTTTTACTATTTAAATTTTTTTTACTGGCCATGTTACCTTGGCTCGCGTTTATTGTCATTGTCGGCAGCCCATTCCACCTTTTCCTTCTGCTGCCCTTTTGATGGATCAGCTCGCGCGCCGCTTGTCATGTAATGAAGAAGAAACAACAATTTTGGTATGATTAGTCTGAGTGTGGACACTGTGATACCCTTTTGTGGGCCTGTAATTTCAATACAAGTTTATAAAACCTAATGCGCATATGTTGCCTAAGCAAAGCAGTGCATGTAGCAAGCAGTTCATGCTTCCATTCAAACATGTTGACAGCCCAACATGTTGCTGGAGTGAAAATGTTGCTAGCGGGAAATTTTTAACCAAGTTGCAAGTTGTGAATGTTGATAACTAGATATCCTGTCATTCAGAAGCCAAGTTGCTAGTTAGTTATGTTAATTTAGGTATTCTAAAAACCTTTCTGGGCGGCATAAGCTATAAATATGCATTAGCGTAGTAGATTTTGCAGCAGTTTTTTATTCAATCTAAATTGTTAGTCCTTTATAGATTCTACAATGTTCATTTGCCTGCCCAACTCTCCAATTTTCATGTAACTGGTCTTAACATACTTTTTTAAGCTATTCTACAGGGTACTCAAAAAAAAAAGAAATTAAAAAGTTGTTAAAAAAAAGGGGGAAGAAGGAAAAAAATACATCAATTAACATTTTGATGGATGTGGATGGGCCTGGTTGTTATTGTTAAATTGATAATTAATTTAAAGAAAAAGACAAACACAAAAAATGAGAAACAAACCCAAACAACAACCACAACAATAACAACAAGTTGAGGCAACACACTTGACAGCGCCCAAAAGCATGCAACAATTGTGTGCATCGGTTAGAATACGTTTGATACATATCCTGAAATTTATTACTGACTTTTAACCTCTCTTTCTCTTATCTCCTTTTTGATTTGCTTGCTTTCTTTCTCTCTCTCACTCTTTTTGGTTTTTTCTTTTTGTCATTCTGGTTTCACCATATATTTTTACACTTGTTCATATATTTCTTGTTGCAGTTACCCGAAGAAAAATCACCACAACATCCGGTCGAGTTATCCACCGAGCTAATGCTGGCATGCACCGAGGCGCTATCATCGAGCTATGTGAAGAAAAACACCCACCCTAAAGTACCGGAACGCCTACCGGACATGATAAAGTGAGTACGAGAAGAAGCTAAAGCAAAAGCAAATACCAAAACTACAAGTTAACTTCTTAACAAAACAACAAAAGCAAATGCCAACGCAAACGCAAAACAAAACAGCAACAACAACGCCAAGAAAAACAAAACAAAAAAAACAAATTCACAAATGGAGGGGAAATGTATGCCATCTCTTTTTCGCTCTTACTGCAAGGGAAGGGGGCGTGTCTTAAAATGTTAAAAAGGGATAGCACTAGTATACCAAGTGCTGCTGCCAGCGTCTCTGCCAGCGTTGGCAGCGTCATTGTCGTTGCGGCGAGAGGGCAAAATTTTAAGGCGAATGAGCAAAGCAGTAGCGTTTTACGCTTTGTTAAAGGTCCTTGTTGGGATCAGGGGCTCTTTTAACGATTATTTATGTAAATGTTTGCTTTATTTTGTTAAAAATTTGAACACGTTTTCAACAATTGATTATTAAATTGGAAATCGATTCGTTTTTCAGTTGTTAAATGTTAAAGCTGATGGGATATAGGCTTTTCTATAATCAATTTACTATTCAATCCAAGTTTTAATATAACTAACCAAATATTACTTTAAACTAGCTCTATTTGGATTGACTACACACCATTTTAAAGATTTAGTGCCACACAAAAAGTCGATCTTGAAACATTTGGTAGTGCCTAAGTTTGTTATATTAGAGTTTGTTATATTAGAGTAAAACGATTAACCTAAAAATTTGCAGATTAATGACCTTGAAAACGGGATATGCTAGTTACCAATTTTTGCATATTTTACCACAGGAACTTCTGCCAAAGCCAAACCGGTCCTGGCTAACAACTTTAATCGCTATCGCTACGTCAATCCTAACGTTCGTCAGTCGACCTGCAGTCAGTCAGTCAGTCACTCAGTCAGCCAGTCATTGTTACTGCTGCTGCTGCTGTTGTTGTCTTTTCAACACTCTTTTGACTTTTTTATGCCTTTAATTTTTTGGTTTAAACCAAAAACAAAAAACCAAACAAAAAAAACTTTAATATTCCTCTTGTCAGGCCTTGCCCAAACCCGCCAATCTCCTTCGTCCTTCTGTTCGAAGTCGTCCGCTTGTTTTTCTTTAATTTGCGCTCATTTTTTGGTTGCCAGAGTGTGCGAAAATGTGTGTGTATGAGTGTGTGTTTGCGAGTAAAAGTTTTAATCGAATTGCTGTGGCCAGGCCAGAGGGATGGGCCAGTGAAAGAGGTAGACCTGGTGGAGCAACATGGAGGAGGGGTGAAGGATGGAGGGGCTAGCCAGCCATTTTGTTTATTTTCGTACAAATTGAATTTTATATATGGATTGTGTTTTGCCTTTCATTGTTACAGCCAGCCAGCAACAATAAACTTTTCTTTCTGTTGTTTTTTATGCATTTTTTTTGTTGTTGTCCAATTGTTGTTTGTTTGCCATTTTTTTCTGAGCGCTTTTGTTTTCTCTCTGTTTTGTTAATAAAAGAAACAAAACCCAAAAAAAAAAAACAAATACATTTTCTGTTTATCCTTTTTTATTTTTTTCGTTGGTTAGTATTTTTGTTGTATTTTTATCTCTATAGTCAGTTTTTTTTTTAAGGTTTTCTATAGAGTTTTCTTTCCTTCGTTTGGGTTCTTTTTTATCAATTTTCGTTTGTTGATATTTTCAATTTGCTTACAGAAAGCTTTTGCGTTTATTTTATTAGTCCGCCATTGTTGTGATTTTGGCCCCATCTCTTTTACGTCTCCCTTTTGCTCTCTCTCTCATTCTTTGTAACTCTCCCCCTTGCTGGTTTCTTTACTGCTTTTTGTGGTTGTCATTTATTTGGATACCCTTACCAAAATAGGACCATATTTATTTTCAAAGCAATCATTTCCCTGTAGATTCTATTCAAACGTTCTAAAGATATTAATTCAAATCCAAATATTTTTTTGATGGAAATGTTTTTTAAAAGTCTTTTTGAAGATATATCTATATTAAAACACATCTCGTTTTAATTAACTTTAATCCGCTGAATCATTTTTCATATCTGATACATTTTTTAAGGGCTTCTTTTTCCTAAATTAGTTTTGTATGTTCTATATCCCGAACTATTGTGCTAGTTCTAAACTAGACTTTCTTAGTTAATTTCAAAGTATTAACTACAATTTAAATGTAATCAATATACATATACCCTAAAAAGAGTATAGATTGTACATAACATTCAAAGTTAGAGCCGTTCTTTTGGTTTTTGTTACGCGCTTTTCGGCGCTCAATTCAATTCCACAAACATAGCCCGAGTTCAATTCGTCCTGTCTCTGTGTTGTCTGCAAAATCAAATTTCTTTGACTATAATTTTCCTACCCTCTGCCAATGTTATGCGCCAGGCTTTACCTAGAGTTTTGCCTGCGCCATTTTGTATAAAGTTTAGACGAATAAAAATTCAATTCGCCGCACTTGAATGGGTCCTTGCCCCACCAGCCCAACCAAACTTCAGCATCAACGTCAGCGTCCTTCGTCCTTGCCATTTTGCCTACACAATGTGGAACGTGGCCACGGAATATTTTGTTACTGGTTTTGTAGCTTTTTCATCGTCCTCTTCCTTTTTCTTTCTAATTCAATTGAAGCTTTTGTAAGGTTTCGTTCTACGTGCAACTTCTGTTCTGGGGGATGCATAATTAAATTTTTGTTTAGTTTTAATTGATCGGGTGGTGGGTACTAAACACTGAAAGTACCAAGTAAGCATTCAAGGTGGAAAATATTGCTTTTCAAGACACTGCAAAAAAAGGCCAAATAATTTAATTTGATGGCTAACTTTGGGTAGAACAAATAAATCGATTCAAGTGCTAACCAATTTTTCTTGGATATGAAAGGTCTTATAGATTCTTTAGATTTTCAATTGCTTGGCAATACAGACATCTTAAAAACAGAACCTTGCCATTTGGTCAAAGTTTTTGCATTTTCTTCAAATGTGTAATTTAGTAACACTTTTAACTTTAGTAACTTCTGACTTTGTCAAAATGATTCGTGTGTTTTATTTATAATATCCATTCATTCTGTGTCTTATCATTTCGATGTCTAAGATTGGTAACCATCACTTTGTATCATTCATGTTGCTTCTAAAATTCCTAAATAAGTATTGAAGTCGGCTTATTAATTCAATTTTTAGAATTATTAAACAAACAACCTTAATTTACAACCAAGCAGTTTAATAAACACTAAAAAAAACTTTATTGCTTTATTATCATATTGTTTATATTTATGTAATGATAAATCTACATAAAAAAATGCATATTGTATAACCGTGTCATGACTCCCCTTAAACCCAATTTTAATAGATTATCCCACCGCACCCCTAGACCAAAAGCATAGCTAATTTAATTTGCCACACATCGAGCAACTCAACCTTAAACCACTCTCTGAGTTGAGCATCTTTTACTATCTGTTTTTTACAATGTAATTGATTCATAATTAATCAACATAATCATTAGCCTAGCTTGCCCTCACATTATATCCTACGCCTGGTCTCTCACTCTTTTTCTCTATGGACTGGTGTCATAAAAAGCTGCAAAATATATTTTAATCATCATTTGATCATCAATTCAAAGCCATAGAGAGATGGAGAGTGAGTAAAAAAAGGTAACGGCAATCATAACGATGATTTGGCACGCGATAAGCATCCTGCCAGACGACCAAACAAACGGAACTGAATTCCAGCTCTAGCCAACCCCTTGGCTAGGATCGTCTCTCACTCTCTAAAGGGAAGTTTTGTCATAATGAAATATGCATATATAGAAAAAGGAGGAAGAACAAAAAAAAAAAAAAAAAACTAGTGGCAACCAGTGTGCTGTGCCCCGTTGTGAATAGCTTTTGTTTGTCTCCTGATGAGGCTGCTGCTGCTGCCATAGGAAGGATGTCAATGGCAAGCAGAAGGACATCAGATTGTTGTTACATTTGTTACTACTGCTGCCAGTTAATTTAATTACCCTTTAAGTAACCATATCGAATGGCCATTTCGAGTTATGCCCCCATGCACTTTGCAATTGGCAACGTGTCCTTTCCCTTGTCCACTATACTTCCGCCTTTTACTCTTTCTATCATTCCACCTCTTTTATTTTGTTGTGAGCTCAATTACCAGACTATGTACACCCACCACCCACCCACACGTGTTTGAGGTTTCATTTTTCCAACATTTATATTAGTGCAACTTTTCCATTTGCCCCTCATTTGCGCCTTCTTTTTATTTTGGGCTTGGGGTTGACTGCATTCTTTATCGAGGAAAATGTATTAATTTCATTTTCCAGCCATTGTTCCATCGCTTTTCTTTCTCACTGTTTGTTTGTTTTGTTTGCTTGCTTGTGCGAGGCATTTAATATCCGATTTCACATTTTTCGCTCTCTATTGAACCTATTTTTGGGTTTCTCCTTTCGCCTTCGCCTTCTTTTGCTTTGTCCAAGGTTGTTGTTTGTATTGGAAAAGTTTTCTATTTATTTAGCTCGAGCGCCGCTGCCGCTCCTTATATTTTCACCCCGAGTTTTCTTTCTTCTCCCTTTCTCCCTGCCGGAAAATCAAAATATTGACTCTTTAACGGTGTGTTGTTTATTGATCAAGTCAGGGCCGCCAGTAAATCAAATAGAAGAAGAGCAGACGGTTATTTCTCTGTGTCCTCCTTCCTCCCGTTTTGGCATGTCCTTTGACTGCTGCTTTGGCAGTGCAATCTGCCACCTGCATGTCATAATTGAATTCAAATCACAAAAACTGTCACATAACTAATCAGAGTTGTCATTTTTGTGTAACACTGTAGCCAACAAATTTTTAGTCTTTCTCCCCCAATACCAGTTTTTGTTCAGTTCAGTTTCGGTTTTTGTTGCTCACTCTCTCTCATCTGTTCATTTCGACATTCAAACTGTCAAAAAGTCAACATCAATTACAGTTACAGGCAGAGAGGACATCATAGCCAAAATACTCGGTGAGGGAGGCAAAAAGGTTGCCTGCAAGGGGAGGAAACTGGAGTTGACCTGACCGGATGATAGCAAGGTAGCTATCCTGGTCCAGGCATCGGGCTCAAAAGAAGTGAAGACCTAAAAACTTCGCTCCAGATTTGCATCAAAATGCATTTGGTCATAGAATTGTGATAAACAGAAAAACAACAACAGAAAAATCCCAGTACGAGCGAGGTGTGACTGATAAGTTATGATACAAATTTATGCATCACAAATGTTAAGAAACCTCATAATAATGAAAAATTGAACTCCATATTTAATAACAATTTTCAAAATGATCCTCTGAGGATATTGCCTTTGATATATTTGCGGATGTTTCGTTTAGGTTACCACATTTTCTGCAAACAACGAATATCTTCTATACTGACCCTCGCTCTCTTTGAGCATATAACCGAGGCGGTCATATGCAAAAGGCTGACATATGCGCTGACATTTTGCATGCAAAAAGGCGCAGCAGCCCTCAACCTTTCTCCCTCCCCGTGTCCACATCCCTCCTATCATTTCCACTTTTTCTGAGCTGCATGTCAAAAGTTTGATGAGTGCCACCGTCCAGCGGCAGGAACGACAACAGCAGCAGAAGCAGCAACAGCAACAGCAGCCGCATGTCAAAGGCTGAAACGGCTTTTGGCTATTGAATTACCTACAGTTTCCCCCGGTTCTCCAGGCTTTAGATCTTTTGAGTGCATTCGCTTTGATTTTGGCTTGTTGTCTGTTCATTTCTTCTTTCGGTGTTTCCCCTTACCTCTCGAGGGAATATTAACCAAACAAGCCAAAAACGAGAAAGAAAGAACAAGCAAAAACCACCCACCCAGAATTCAAAGAGTGGGCCGCACTCAAAGTTATAGGCGACATATGTAAAATGTGTAAAGTGCAGTGCCAGTTACAGTTAATTTAATGCTCGTCATCTGAATGCTGATGGAGATGATGAGCATTTGGATGAGGATGCACCCTCTCAATATGGATATATCTATCTATTTCTCCTCATTCACTCCATCTCTCTCTCTCTCTCTCTCTCATTCTATTTGGTATTATTGTAAACTGGCAAGGCGCATTAACTAACAACAACAATGCCAAACAACTGACGCATCACTCAATCAAATGGCAATTGTGAGGGCTTAACATGGCCCCGCAGGCAGCAGGCAAGAGAGTCACAGTCGCCGTGGTAGTAGTAGTAGCAGTAGTAGTAAAACAATAGTCAGCTAGCAACCCTCGACACTAGTGTATCATCCCTGGTTCAACGACGACCCAAGACCAACTGAAACTGGTGCAAATTAACACGCTAAGCACTTGAATGCGCCAAATGTGGCGTGAGTAATGCCCTCAAGTGGCCAACAGATGGCGCACATTACAAGCCACTAATCCACATTGTGCGCTGCCGTGCCTAAAAAGTAAAAGCGCCACCACATCAGCACCGCCCCACGTTGGGCGCCCAAGTTGTAAAAATTTACGATGCAAACTAAAAACGTTGGTCTTTTCTTTTTGCTTTCCTTTTTAAAAAGATCGCAGCCTCACAAAGTAAGAGTATAAAAGTCACTACATGATTATGGCTATTCAATGAGTGTTGGGTTGGTCTACACACACACGTTGGGCGCCACATTTATGATTGCCATTGCAACTTAACATAAATTCTAATTTGATTTTGCCACTAAAGTGCCATAAGATGGCCATTTGTTCTATACATACATACGGTTTGGTAGGTAGGTTCATATTAAGGACGGAATGAAAGCCAGTTTTTGGTCTCCTTCGCCATTCTACTCTGGGCATAATTTTTTACGATGCTCGGCGACATATTCGCCATTTTCCATTTTTCTACTTTTTCACAAAAGCCAAATCACAGGCGCCCATTTTCAGTGCCTGACTGCTGCCCATCCCATGTCGTTCAACTTATTTTTTCTTTCGGATGACAATGTAGATGAAATGTATCCCCGAAAGAAGGTATAGTTAAATTTTTGGTAAAGTTTGTCTTGGCAGAACTGTGAACTTATTTTGAAATTATAGTATTCCACCTGCTTTTATGGCACAATCTTTCAGTGCCTCAGTTCACTGATCGTTTTATTCTCATTTTAATAGCTCTTATTGTAATAGTTTCTACTGCACTTGTTCATATTCCATTAATCTACTAAAACCGCGAAGAATACTCTTCTGTCATCCATTTTCTTTAAGACGCCATAGAGTATTACCTATTCGGCTGGGTAATTTGCAAAAGAAAATTGTTATGCCCTTCTTATTTTAATGCCATTTCTGCCATGATTCCTTGGGTGTTGTTCGTGTTGCTCGCATTGTTGTTGCTATTTTATTTTATTATATGCACTTTTCTTTTACAAAATGGCGGCAAACGTCCTCCTGGTGTTGGGGACCCTTCTGGGGGTTTGAGACTTTCGTTGTCGTCGCCGTCGTCGTTATGGTTGTGGTTATTTGGCGCCATGTTCCTGTTTTTTTTTTGTTCTTGCTCAGTCTCTGTTGCTGTTTGCCATCTTCTTGCCTCGCCTCGTTTGAGTTTTACGAGCGGCTTTACTTTTCGCAGCTATTTGGCTTTGCCTTTGGCTTTTTAACGGCCTCCCATTTGGTGAGACGTAGAACGGCCTGGAGAGTGAAGATGGGGCGGGATGGGAAATGTGGGACCCACGTGTGTTGTCCATTTTGGTGACGTTGATTTCTCTCTAGTCGCAGCCAAGAGTCGTCAGAGGCATCTGCGGTAGGCAAAAGGCATAACCAGAGAACATTTGCCTGGTGACATGGTCCATATGGAAAGTCGTCGGAGACGACAACAACGACTGCTGAAATTTTATTTTCAACGCGCGTGTCGTAATTGAAGACGCCCCAGCAACTCTTTGCCCCTCGACTCGCTCTTTACCTCCATCAAACAAAACTGTCTGTCAAAATATATACATATATATATACATATATATATATTATATATATATAAACTAAGCGAGACACAAATCGTTTACCCCGTTGGGGCTAAATGGAAAACGCTTTGGGTGGCTTTGTTACTAAGAAAACAGACACAAGACGCTGAGATGGAGAGGCGACATGTTGATGAATTTTCATTTAAAACAAAACCGAAAAAAATAGAACCAAAAAAAAAAACACCATTCCCTCTTTGAAGTCACGAAGACGAATACTGTTATACCCTGTGAGGAAGTCAAAGTCATTAACTATAACAAAGAAACAAAACTTTAACTTCTTTAGTGACTTAGAGACTAAAAATCCCCGGGAAGTGTTCTTCTTTGACTTGTAGAGGTATTCATATGACAACTAGTTTGAATTGACCTATGATCCTATTATAAATTTTAAAAAGGGGATCGCCTTTTAATAAGTTGGCTTAGCCTTTGCCTGTCTCAGAATCTGCTTCAAGATATTAGGCCTTTTTATTAAACTTCTCCATGCCTTTTCATTACACCAATATACCCATTTGTTTCTTCAGATAATGCTGGGTATTGTAAAAATCTCTTTCGCTCGACAGGATTTTGAATGAATGCGGATGATTGCCACATCCGTGTTTGTCTTTTGGTTAACCTACCGCATTTGTCTGAGGTATACAATGTGTGTTTGGTTAGATGGATATATCTATGACTTCAATTCTCGAATTTCGCTCAAAGAATTCTCCAACTTATCCACACGCTTCGTCTTATTTTTCTCTCTTTAATTTTTTTGCACATTTCATTGGAAATGCTTGAGTTACACTTGACAACTCAATCTCAGAACCATCATCGTTGCTTCTCCTTCTACATCGAGGGGGGTTTCTTTCCTTTTTTAATGCGAGTTTAATAGAAGTACCAATTCATTGAAAAAAAAGTGAGCAACAACCCTCACTCCCCTTTTAAGCATACACCCCTTGCCAACTGACAACCGAAATGTCTTAATTTATTCATAACTTTTTATGCTCGTTTCGTTTTTTCTGTTTCTATATGTTTATTGGGCTATGAGCAAAAGGGGATTGAATTGCCTTGAAGGCCAAATTGAAAAACATTATCATCTGTTGTTGTTGTTGTTGTTGCTGCTACTGATTTGGCGAATGCAACCCTCTTGGCAAACCGCTCTTCCCCTCCTCCTATACACGCGTTTGCGTTCGCCTCACGTTATGCTAAACAATTTTCATGTTTTGATTTATGAATGATAATGCGCTGTGACATCCAGGAGTCGGAGTCGGAGTTGAAATCGTGAACTCTCTCCCTCTCTCACTCTCTATATATATGCAGACAGTCAGGTTTTTCGGGCATATGTCTGCATTGCGTTTAATTTGCATTAATGGGCGTGGTAATGGGCGAGAAGCAGCCGCTTGGTGATTCTTCTCTTGAGGTTCACTATGAATTTTGTGGCGTTTAATGAGCCTTAACGTTTTGAAAACTTTAACAGTTTGCCCATTAAATTGCATCAAATGAGCCAACTGCAAAAAAAAGGAAAGGATATTAATTTATTAGACATATGAAGGATATGTAGGCGTAGCCTTAATGGTTATAAGTCAATTATAGCATATAAAATTGTCATATGGGTTATGCCCAAAAATCAAACTCAACGTGAAAACTAACCCTTGATTAATCGAAATTTTTTGCATATGCTGCATAAATTTTGGCACGCGTTTTAGAAAGGGAAACATTTATGATTTTTTATATTGTTAGTTTTTGAAAACAATTTTTTGCTTTGAATTTACATCTTTTTAAAACTACTGAGTTGTGTATTTTAAAATTAGCTACATTAATTCGTAATAAATTATTTGAATTTCCGCTTCAAGTTTTCTTTCTTTTATTTCTACGCATTCCTTATAATTTTTACTCTTAATTTAATCTAATATGTATCATGTTTTTTCATAATCTACATCTTCTATTAAAGTTGATATAAATATGACATTATATACACTATACGTTAGTTCCAAATTAGATTAACGAAAGTACAGCGCACAAATATTGCAATATATTTTCAATTTGTTCGTAGTTAATGAATAGCTGCAAAGAAATGTCCTTTTGCCAATTGCGTATGGATGACCTTTTTGACTACTTAATATTATATTGTCTTTGTTTCTTCTTAGTAATGTTGTTAAATTCAACTCAAAATAATCAACATCTGACCAAAATGTATGTGTTGTTATGTATAATTCAGTTTCTAGTTATGATAATGGGAATCATAAAGACTTTCGCTAATTATTAATTAAATAAACTGCTATTTAAGCTCTCATTTTCTTTATTTTGCTAAATTTAATTAATTAAACTTAATCTTAGCTCGTCGAATTTCTTTGTTGAAATTAAAAGTCAATTTTTTGCTTTTAGGTCAAGTTTTTGTTTTTGAATTTTCATTTCCTTGTAATTTAAAGAAGCCTAAGCGTGATTAACACATCATATTTTATGATAGTTGCAATTGTTGATTAATTATTTATATTTTACTCCTTCGCTGCATCTCATTTGCCAGTCGATTAGGATTTTAGCTTTAAGCTCATTTTTCTTATAGTTTTTTATTTACCAGCGTTCTTTTTTCACGGCCTTCGCCTAAAGTTTCGTGACGCTTTATTGTGATAAGCGCCTTGAGGGTATCCAGTTGCCACTTTTCGCATTATTTATGATGAGCCCAAAAAGCCGACAGTTCAGGTTGGACCCATTCTTTACCGTCGCCTGTCCTAGTGTAGGCACCTCCCTTTTTCGCACACATACACACTCTCACACACTCAGACACACAATCCTTTCTCTGTGGTTTTCGCTAGCAGTTGCCTCGTGGCGGCGGTGGTGCTCCACCTTCTCCTTCTCCTTGTTCACTGGTTCTGCTCTGTGTGGTTGCGGTCATTGTGGTTATGTTGTCTCTCGCTTTCTCGCTCCAACCTTGTGGAAATCAATTTGCGTCAGTGGCAAAAGGGAGTTGCCGCCGTTGTCATCGGCGTCATCATCGTTGCCGCCATCGCCGCTGGGCCACATCCTCATCTGAATCATTGAATTAACATTGCGTCGTACAAATTCATTTGCATTCATCTCGGGGAACAAAAGTTGACGATGAAATTAATTACAGTGCATGTTGTTTGTGGCTTTTGAGCAACTTCTTATCAGTTTGCACTGAGGTGCGGCCCATTCCTTACCCGCTTTACCCTCCCTTTCACCCGAATCTCTTGCCTTCGACACGAATCATTTGATTTGTGTTTTAGTTGTGACTTTGTTGAAATTTTATTTACAGCTTCGGTTAATTATGGAAAACACAAATTAGAGACACATTTCCGACTCGGCACTGCTGACAGCTGGGCGTCTGTGTTGTTGAGTGTGTGTGTGTGTGGACAGAGGTGCGTGTCCGTGTCCGTGTCGAAGTTGTCCTGTCACAGTACAATGTCCTTTACCCAAATCCTAATGCCAAAGCATAACAAATTCTATTTTGTATGGGCAAATATTTAAAAAAAATGTTTAAAAATAAAGGGAATCAAAAAAATGAGAATAACGAAATATGTATGTGTAATCGACTATTTGATACTGTGTAGAAGAAGATATAAAATTGGATCATAGGCTGATATCTGTTTAAACTGATTTTAGCTGACTCTTAATTAGTAACTAATGAAGTGAAAGATTTATCGATTTATTGTATAAATATTTGTAATCGTTAATGAGAAAATCATAAATGTATGCTTAGATTTGTTAAAATTTATTCAACCCTTTACGTAAGTCCAGTTTTAGATTACTATGCCGAAATTCTATTCAGTCATTGAATGTTAATTTCTTTTGAGTACTTTGGATACCCAAAATTATCCAATACAAGATAATGTACAGATATGATGATAGGTAAAAACGATAGTTTTGATAATTGTTAGGGTCCTTAACTAAGTTCTACTATTGGTTAAAAACAATGAAATAGACACAATTTCAGTAATAATAACATTTTTTTAAATATATAATCAACAAATTTAGTTCAATTTATTTAAAATGGATTCCAGATATTAAAAATTAAGTTAATAAAGTTTAGATAAAACTTGGTATTCCCTACCAATGTTATTTTCCACCATGTAATCTCACTTTATTTTTTATCCATACCCGCATTGGTGTCATATTGTTCCCGCATTGTCCTTTTGGCCTATAAATTGTTTAGTTTTTATGCTGCATAATCCCTATATACTTTCTTAATCCACAACAACATCGAGAGGTATACAAAATCAAAGCCTCAACTAAAAAATTTACAACGGCAATTAAATCGATGGGTGAGCCAACCTATGTCTGTACATATATATATCGTATATATGTGGTGAGGGTTGTTCCACGATGACCACTTTTCGTTTCGGTTTTTGTGTGAATTCTTTCAAAAAATTGCACATTTCCTCTTAATTTTTATTTTTACTGCCCTTTTTTTTATTTCTTTTATTATTTTGTATTTCAATCAAATATTTTGTCTGGCCTTGCCAATGGCGAAATGCGGTCAATTTCCAGTTGCAATTGTTTGTGTATGCAGCCACGGGCTGCCGCTCCTCGAATAATTTATGGGCCCGTCGTTGTTGAGCAGCAGCAGCACATCTATCCAACAACAATGGGATAACTATAAGTAAGTGGGTTATTAACGCCGCAGGATGTCCAAGGAAGGGACTAGCGACCGCCTGCCAGTTTGCCACAACCGTTTCGACTATTTCAGAGAGATTGAGCGGTGTATGAGAGTTGGAAGTGGAGTAGAGCAGTGCAAGGCGTAAGGGATGGGTGGGTGGAGGAGGAGTGAATGTTTTTGTTGTTGATGATGTGATTGCTCTTGTAGGCGTTTCATATTAGTAATGCAAACACACACTGTGAGAGAGCGACCAAGTGATGGTATAAGGACGGGAGGGCTTAAGATTTTGTGGGCCAATTGAAATTCCTAAGAAGGCGTTTATAGCTATTGTTCTCTATGTATGTGTGTGTGTGTGTGTGTGTGTGTGCGTGCCTGTGTATTTGTGTGGGCTTAACTCCATTAGCCCTGGAATTGAGATCTCGAAAATCTCTAGCCCAAGTCCTTATGACATGACGAATTGTCTTAGTCACTTTTTCTGCTAGCGATTTATGGTTTCTGTTTCAATCATGGCTTCTCTTTCTCAAGATAATACCCTCCCTTTTAAGGGGTTATTTATGTTTTCACAAAGGTCTTACTATTTATTTCCTTAAACCTAAAATCGTGTAGTAGTTACTCTCTGATTACAGTGTCTAGTCGATTTCTACATAAATATTCTGTAACTAATAAGTACAGAATGAATAAAATAATTTATAAATAAAATAACAATTATAAAATATCTTTCTAGTTTTTACGTTTTTCGGTAAAATATTTAAGAGTTATATCCAAAATGAATTGTTTCTCTTATGATATAGAAATAACTTAGTAACCTAAGTAAATCGGTTCTGTTTTTAATACAGTTCCATGCCTTTAAGTGATTTATCTACGCAATAAAGGCTTTAGGTCTCAAATGTTTTTATTTAGTTTGATAAACCAATAAAAATACAAGACGAGTTACTCTATAAGCTTAAACCAACAGGAATTCATTTTATAACGATAAGTTATATAAAAACTGTGAAATCATTATAAGTGTTACGATATTCTCGATAAAATAGTTGCCTATGATAAATTTGATTCTACAAGTGCTATTTTTAATTATTCGGTATATCTAATACCTAAATATTATATAACACAAAAAAAATATTAGATCCTTTATCACTTTAGAAGGGTATTGAGTTATCGTGGTAAACTAAGCTAGTGCCGTATTGGGCTATTTATTCCCCTGCTTTTTTGCCTTTGGCAACATCTGCTATAGCTATATTGTTGTTGTTAGTAACTTTTTCAAGGGATTTTGAGCCATGGCAAGTACGTGACGCCCTAATAAACCCAATAATTATGATGATAAAATGATGATGACCACACGTAATGACAATATCACAGTGTTTGCTGTTTGCTTGCTGTAGTATTCCCTGTTAATGATAACGATGCCATGTTCTCGCTTCCGTCGCCCCCGTCGTTTGTTCATTCGCTTCTTGCTAACTGTGATAATGTTACTTAACTGCACATGCTAACATTTTCGAGTTGCCCCATTAAAACATCGTCTCTCCCTTTTTGGCAACTTTATGGCCATAAAGAGCCCACTGACTTGCAGCATGAAATTATTTAACACGCGGCTTAATGCATAAACATGGCCAAAACAGGGAGATTGAGAGATGAAGCGACCAAAAAAGTTGCTGGTGGCTGATAGCTGCGGCACCAGGTGTGACAGCATCATCAATGATTTTCATGCCCCTTTTCAATACCCAAAAAAAGGAACAGAAAAAAATTTCAATTACATGCTGCTGCTGGGTTTTTGTATTTAAATCAAGGGAGGACTGGCTCCTGCCAGGCACTTGTGGGCAATCTGTGTGTGTTGTGTGTGTGTTCTGTGTGTGCGCGTGCTTGTGTAGGCACAACAACCCTACATGAAACGCTGCTCCCGTTGCATTTCATTTGTTTTGACATGGACACCCCAGACCGAATCGGCATTTGAGGGCGAAATTGTCATTGCGCCGGCGCAACTGCCTTTCCCTCTTTCTCTCTCTTTTCCCTTCCCCTTTGCAACATCGCTTGGTCTTAATCAAGTGCTGACAACCGAAGCCAAAAACAATTTCAAAATTGCATTTTAATATACTTCGACTTCGACTACATTAAAGGGTAGGCTCTCTTCCCTTTTCCAAATGCCGTGTGTTTCTGTTTCCTTTTGGTTTAATTTTCACTTAACACCTTTTGCCCGACGACTGTCACACTGACATTTTCTGTTTTTATTACAATTTCGTCTAGAAATGTTGTTTTAGGCTACTGCAAGGCCTATTGGGTGGGATTTCATCAGTTCCTGTTACAGCTGGCATCTATCTATCCCAGTCTGTTCATTTTTACCCAATGTTGTTTTTGAATTATTCAACGTAAAGAATTTATCATAAAGTTAAGCAGATTGTTTTGAAAACAAGAGAATCTGGCTAATTTTAAGAGTTTGTCTTGCAGATTATATGTATTATTTTGAGGAAATACAAGTTAAACTTCTTGTACGTCTTATTAGAAAGGTATTCTCAATTCTTAAGCTTTGCCTAAATTCTTTCTAAATGTTTTGTTTGATGTTTTGCTGAAGCTAGAAAGGAATATGGAGAAGTATCTCAAGAAACTAATGAATGGACTCAACTGAAGAAGTTTAAATTCATTAGAGCATGAAAGGGTAGCGACTTTTTTATTAAACGATTTAAAAATACAGGAATTATAAAAACCGCCTTAATTCAAATTTAGCTGTTAATGAATTGTGTGTCTATATCGACATTCTGGTCGAAATCAACAAAGATTTTTAAGAAGTAAGCTCGTTCATATTCACCTACTTATCTAAGTTATATTTAAGCTTGAGATCCAATTTCAAAATTGACGTTTGTCAATTCTCTTCCTAAGAAGACAAGGTTTTCTTTCGATTTATTGATTAGGAATATAATTTCTATTATATTATTCAAAATGACTTTGTTATAGCATTCTATAAAATTTAAAATATCGCAAGTAAGTATTAAGTAAACGAAAAAAGTAATTTTAACAGCCATACCGCGTGTGCATCGATATGTATGTGAAAGTACCATAATTATAGACTAAGTAGACACAGATTAGGCTCAAGGATTTTTGGTTATTATTAGGCACAGACAAACTTTAACTTCAAGATTAAGTTAATATGCGTACTTAATTTCATTTGAAACTCTCTATTAAGTCATTGTATTGATGACTATTAACTAGTGTTGACTATTCTCAATCTTTTGCCAATTCATCTATTGTTTCCGTGCGGCCATTTTGTTTTTCCGGCCAGCATATGTTCACCTTACTCCTTTTAATTCCTTTCTGTTCTGTTCTGCACTTGTTAAGCGCCGCCCGGGGCTAAAGGCAAACCAGATTCCGTTCAAAACAAAGGGGGGGTTAATCTATACACAAACACATTCACACGGGCACAGAGAGGAAGAGAGACAATGCTGCCATATCATTTGAAAACGATTTAAATGCATACCCTCCGATGTCCCCTTGTCCCCTGTCAGGCGGTCTTTCGGTCGCTGAGTAATCAACTTCAAATGACATTTCATTTGCTGCTGCTGCTGTTGCTGCTCTCGTGGCAAGGTGTTTTGTTTCACATATAGAGTATCAACAGAGGACAAACCAACAGGACGAATCTTTGGGTCCGTGTATGTGTGTGAGTGTGTGCATGTCCTGTTTAACCTTCTGCCTAGGCGACATGAACATTAACATGTTTCGCGCCGTGTTTCTCTTCTCTGTGTTTCTCTTCCTTTGGCCCCTGTTGGCCGTTGTCATTGTCAACGCAAATCTGTTTTGATTTTAATCCTGCTTATGCCGAGAGACCGAAAATTGTCGACAAGGCCCCGTCCATACATGCCATTGGACCTTCAGGGTTTCCCCCTCCTCCTCGTCGTCCTCCTCTCTTTATCCTCATCGACATTCTACTTCTGCTCTTACTGCTCCTGCTGCTGTCCATTGTGGTGCACTGAGCCATGCTGCTTGTTGTTGAACACACAAATCCGCTGATGCTGCCAGCTTCTGCCGCTGCTATTGCCGCCGTCTGATTATGCGCCTTAAGTGCCGAAATCAATGCACACAAATGCCCAAATTACATGGGCATAGTATGAGGTGGAAGGGAACATCAACTTGGGTAGTAGTTCCAATTGTATGAAAAGTGACACAAAATCGCATCAGTTTGATTTTTAAAATACCGCATGGGCATACACTCAAAGAAAGCGAGGCTAAGTCACTTGATCTTGTCTGCAAATGGATACACTTGAAACTGTTTTTAAAAACGCGACCTTTATAAAAATAGGTTAAGCTTAGAGACTGAACTGTTTTAGCCGTAAACTTGGCTCTAAAAACGTATAAGATAGTAATTCCTTTAAAATCTGTCCTATTTCAATGTGAAATCATAAATCAGTTTAAGTTCACAAAAGTTTTATTATGGCATGTTTCCAAACGATCATTGGGTGTGGGTTAACTTACGGATCTTCTTAACCAGGTGTTACTAGTCCATACTTTCTTCTTGTTGATATTATTTTTTATTAGTGACAAAAATATATATCCCTTAGTAAGAAAGATTGTCTTTTAGTTTTATAAGAAGCTGGCAAAATGTATTACCGCTGATTACAGCCAGAGCAAAGATTTTTTTTATGAGTTGATTAAAGCAATTGATATTGGCCTTAATTTTCTATTTCCAATTTTGCAACTATATTCATTTAAATCTCACAGAAATTATAATTTTCTTTGAGTGATAAAAACTTAAAATTGTTTGTCGACTGGCAATTGTTACTATTTTGTTTATTAAACAATTGCATACGAAGAACGAATAAGGTAAAGAAGGGGAGCTAGAAAAGAAACGGAGATCTGAATTGTGGACTAAGAAGCAAGTTAAGTAGCGTGTGCATTTGACACTTGTTAAAATATTTACTCCTGTCTCTGGCAAACCCACTTGAGGTCCTTTTTTGTGTTAAGGGGGTGGTAAGGGTTGCTAGCTCGGCCTGCACGATGGATGGTTGGTTTTTGTGTGTGTGTGTGTGTGTGTGTGTTGGCGTATTTAGCGAACGTGTTTTCACAACTAACAAGGATGTTAATTTTTTTTCTCTTTGGTATTTTTATTTGTCACCCAGGCACACTATTTTTATTTTTATTTCGAAGCTTTCGAGCTCGAACTCTAGCAGCAGGAGCAACAGCGGCAAATGCCTTTTCACACCCAACTGGCAAATGTGTCCCGTCTCGTATTTTATTTTTATTTTGTCGCCATCGTTCGTAGCTGCTGCTGATGTTTACTTTAGGGGCAAACGAACCAACGGATGGGCGTCGAGAGTTTAGGGTAGGGGTTGGCATTCATCGGAGTGTGGGGGGCGGCGAGTTGGCAGCAAAAGGAAACCTCAGCCACATCCGATACTCCGGGTGTTGGCCATTTTGTGTTTGGATTGATGCGACCGGCGAACTAAATACTTTGCACAAGCGACCCAAAGCGTCGAGGACATGGACGTGGACACATGACAAACGATGACAGTTGAGTTGAGTTGAGAGTTTGAGTGTGAGTCCGGCTCCGGGTCTGTGTCCGGGTGTGTGCTGTATGTGGGTGTGGGGTGGCTAAAAGCATCCTTCATGCTAGCGAGCTTTGTGTTGGTTGTTGGTTTAAGAAAATTATTAAGGATATTTTTGTGGTGCTGATGAGTTTGCCGAGTACTTTTTGCAGGCGAAAAAGAAACCAAAACCAAAAAAAAGAAAAGGGGAGAGAAATTGTTAGTTGACCAACCAAGCAAACATCATGTGGCATGTGGGTTGTCCTATGAGTGTCCTGTATCCTTACCCTCTTTCTCATTCTCTCCCTCTTCATCTCTTGCTCTTTGTGTGCACAAATAGCAAAACAGGAAGCTCAAGTATGTTTACAGTTGACAATGCCAGCGACAGAGATAGAGCTAAAGCCATAGAGAATCCAAGTCAGGAGCAGGCGTTGACCACCACGTAGTAGTAGCTAGCAGTAGGTCCTTCTGTTTGTGTGTGAGTTTGAGTAATGGACGACGCTTTTATTTGTGTACAGGACAGGACTGAACTCCTCTCGTCTTTGGCAGTGTCAAAAGGGGTCAAAATGGAATCTCTTTTAACGGGCTCATGGCTGATATTTGTGTATATGTTTGCTTACGCTTTCACTGACTCGCTCATCACTCATATCACTTGAATATATCCGAACACCAACTATATACACGATTCATTTATATTGAACTGGCACCCCCCATCCACCCCCTATGTTTCGTCACCCATTTCCACTCAATGCATTCATAATTGATGATGATGATGATAATGACGAGAATGATGGTTTTTCCATTTCTCTCTCTGTGTGTGTATGTGTGTGTGTTGGCTCCAATTTATTATGATAAATCGCAGCAAATTTGATTTCAGATTTTGATATTTTTAGTGTTTGTAATCAACATCCTTTACCCTGTCCCTGGAAAACTTAATTGAAAGCTTAACATGCTAACTTATTTGCACAACAATTTGGTCAAAATCTGGGAAAAAAAAAGAAAATAGAGAAATGATGAAAAAAGAAAAGATGAAAAGGATTTGAACTGATGCCACAACAAGAACTGAGGCAGGAGCAAAGTTTCTATGGCTGATCTCTTCAATGCATGCAATGTCACAATCATTATCCTTCCACCACATTCCTTCTATTTATTTGCTTACAAACATTTAGCAGAATTTTATGCAAAATGCTTTTGCTAATCGGTTTTTGCATTTTCGAGCACATTTAATGCAAGAAGCGTGCTGCCTGATTTGCATATACGAGTACATATGAAAAGAATTACACAAACACACACACACACACCAGAATAATGCTAATGAAGACGACATTGAGAGGATGGTAATGGTAACAAAATGGTCAGACACACTCAAACACACAACTGTGAATACATACTGAAATCTATATGCTTTTAAAGCAGAAAGAATTGTATAGAATGAGCTTAATTGGGTTGAGAATATAAATGGTTTGAAATGAGTTTGCGTGGAGACAAATGATTTGACCTTGAATTTCCTTTACCAAAAGGATATAAAACGATTTTCTTCATAGGATATGAGTGCTACTTTCAGATTTAATAGTTTAATTTTTTTCTAGGTCGATTGCTATACTACTAAATACTATGTTTTACCATATTTTTGTATACCTATTTTATATACTGTCTGAAGAATCAAAATATTCGAGATGAGAATTTGATTATTTGGCATTCAAGATAGTTAGTGTGATCCCGTAACATATTCCTAATGATTTATTAATGTGTATTAAATGGGGCTTGATTTGTACAGTTCTTGTGAATAAATCGCTTACAACATATAGCTCAATGACTTGAATGAATAGCTTAACTATTTAGAAACTGTGGGACTGGGCTATAAAGAACATCGTACAAAAATTCTTTAGTTTTTCTTAAATTCCTTTTGTTTAGCAGTTTACGTTTTGAGCTTTAGTATTAAGTAATAAGGACCAAAAATTACTACCCTTACTACCGATTGAAGAAGATAAAGATAACCTGAAGATAAAGGTCTATCTTTTGTATAATGAGTGTATATAATATAGATAAGTAACGAATCATATATTTATCTACCGATATATCATTTAACATTAAATATCTGAATTTTAAAAGGTAAAACACACTTTATAGTGCATGAGGATCCTTTGCTGTTTAAATGTTGTAAAAAGTTTAACAAAAAACCGACTGCGAGTCACACTGCTTATAAGACTCATGAACATTTAATTAAAATTTCTTAAAATTACTTGAATAATGAGAATCTAATAAAACAATCTTCCTTTATCCCCAATTATTTATGGAATACCTTTTCTGATTGAACTCTTTGCAGCTATGCCGTGGTCACTGGTCTCATAGAAATCCTCTCCCGTCGTTGTATGAAGGTCCGTGAATCCATTGAGCAGAATCAAAGTGTCATGTTGAGCCTATTGACCACTTTAGGGTTCCTTTCCCGTTTCCTTGATGTGTGCCAGCCAGGTAAGAGTAGTAGTGTCTAAAATGGAAAGTCAGTCCTAAACACACTATGCATATCCTCTTTTTCTCTTATGATTTATAGGTCCTGCTGATCCGACACGTTTGCTAAGTGCGGCCAAGTCAACTGAACTCTTTGGTACAGTGTCCATGTTGTATGGCTGCGTGGTGCCTCTAGGTAAGTCCGCATTGTTGCAGTAGTCCAAACAGTAGCCGTTGCCTGGATATTGCCGTCGATGTGCTAATTGAATTTCAATACACTTTACGCACACACTGAATGATGGAAAAGCAACCCACGCAACGTGATCTTTAGTTAAAAGCGGAAATTAGTTTTGATTTTCAGAACAAAATAAAAAAGAAGTTTTATTGCCATTCGAGAAGGAGTAGGAGATGTCTCAATGCAATATCCGCTACATAGTTCCATGTTCTTTGCTTATCTTTCAATTTTCTTCTGTTTTGTGTAATGTTTTGTTGTTTTTTTATTCTTTTTTTTTTGCAGGTGATTGCATTCCACCGCGCACGACCGCCTTGGCGGCATCAACGTTTAATCTTTACGTGTCGCTGGCCGCCATCGATGTGAACACTTTTCAGGTGAGTTTACCTACTATTCAATGCAATCGACAAAAAAAAACTGGACACCAAAAGTAGCAGAAAAAGCAAAACGAAAAAATATAAAACCAACTTTGAACGGCAAATGTCGAACGCCGTTTAAACAAATCAAAAAGTCAGTCGCCCTTAACCTACTCACTTGGGCTCACAGTGGTTTAAAAGCAAGATAAAATAAATCTGAAGGGGGAGAGATCACTTAACTAATTCAAACCTTTTGTAATTATTCTTTTTAGCTTATATTAATTACTTGTTATTTTATATTTCATTAACAACTAAGACTAATCATCCAATAGATTTTCCCTTCTTGAGCTTAATACTATTTAGTAAATATTTATAAGAATGTGTAGAAAAAATTTATAAAAACAGAGATCTTTAAAAGATGGTAAAACTTATAAGTTCTCTGTTTGAAGCAAGGATCTTTCCTAAAAACTTCTCAAAACTGATTCATGTTTCAACTATGTAAACTATCAATTGTGTAAATATACTGAAGTGACTTATTCAAGATTAAGTATAAAGAAAAAGATAAAGATAGTTCATTTTACAGTTCGTTCCAGAATTAAAACTTTAATATTTTATATGAAGAGTCATCCTGCTTTAATATACATATCTTTATCAAATTAAAAGCTCAATCAAATCAAAAAGGATATATCTATATCGCTATGGAGTTTTGGTTAACTCAATAAAAACATAAACAAAGTTGCATGTGCTTCCCAATTATTCATACAGATTATCAAACTATAATCTCTTATCTCTGTAGAATATGATCCTTCGGAGATGAAATTTGTTAAACGTTTATGTAAATTTATTAAAAAAAAATACATTTCATTCACAATAGTAAATAAATCTTGAACCAAGAAACAAGTATGTACATATAACAATTTATTTCAAATTGTTTCAAATTATGATTTTAGTCTCTCTTGCCTTTTTTGTATCTATACTTCACTTCAAACCAACTCAGAGTCTCTGTTTAAAAGGATTCTCAACAATCTTGGCCTGACAACATAAGGGGAAAAAACAATTTAAAAGATTACTACTGCTATTGACTTTTGTTTCAAAATTGACCACTGTGCGTAAGTCTCCCTTTCGCCCCGATTTTCCATCAAGTCAAACGAAGCACAGAAAAAATTTCATTACGATTTTCAGCGAATTTTTTTTTTTTGGATTTTCTTTTGGCTTTTTTCCTGTTGGTTTGGTTGTGTGTGTGTGTTTGTTGGACTTTTCTTTGCCTTGCACTTGTAAAGTTTGTCGAACGTGAAATCGCCTGGCGAAAATTGAGAAAAAACACATATACACACACACACATAAAGAGCAATAGCGCTGAAACAAAAGTTACCCAAGAGAAGACGTTTAAAACTTTTACAATTGCCGATGAGGTGGAGTCTGGGTGGAAATCGGAAAATTTTCTACCAAAAGTGATTTGCATATATTGGCAAACGCCATGACAGCCATGAGAATTGTTGTAAATATATTTGCCAGTGACATTTGCACAACATCATGGCAAATGGCGAGGGTTTTTGGGGGAGAGGGTCATGATGATGAGGAGAAAGCATTGAACCGCGTTGACATTTACTCCGACTGATGGGCAGGTGGCAGATGAGAAGAGAAGACGGAGACGAAGGCAGAGGCACTTCAGTACACCTCACCTTCTAATGGAAGATTGGGTGGCGCATGCAAATATTTTGACACTTTACTTTAGGACAAATGTCTTGTCGGCATTTGAAATATGCAAAGGTTCGAGTGCATTACCGACTGATTTGACATCTCATGGCAGCCAAAAACCGCGCAAATGAAACGGAATATTGTAGTAGTATCCGAGGTAAACTGACACAAGGACTCACTCTCTCTCCCACTGATGGATAGAATGACAGGGACAACGGACAGACTTTGAGTTTAACTCTGCCCTGGCATCTACATTTCATTTCCTGTGTTTCCATGTGTCAATATTTATTTCCAACTTGCAAGTCTACGCACTTGACAAACTAATTTGTTGGGCAAACTTTGCCAACCAGGCAAGCCAAACTTTTGCTCATTCTTCCTGCTCTTTCGACTCTCTACTTACCCTACTGCATTGGGATTTAGGCCTTAGACTTTTTATTTGTTTTAAATTACCACAAAAATAGATAAAGGGGGTTTTCTTCTCTTCCTGTCCTCTCCGTCTGTTCTTTACTGTGTGTGTGTATTTTTGTTGTTTTTCTTTCCTTTTTTTAGACGCTAGAAAACTTTTCGCAAATAATTTGATTCGGTTTTAATCAGCAAAACTCAAGGAGAGGCAAAAGATAACAAGGCGGCACAGTGATTTGAAAGTTATTTGAAAATATTTATTGATTTTAGAAACTTGAAAATCAGTTCATGGGTTCAATTTGTTTTAAAGGAAGTTCGAAATAAATTTTCAATCAAAAATATATTAAGAAAAACTTATTTATTCTATTGTCTAGTTTTTTAAGAAAAGCTTTCGATTTTCAAATAATCTTAAACTAATTTGTTTATCTTCTCTTAAATAACAGAAATTCTTTAGTTATTTTCTTCTTAGATATTCTTTGATGATTTTAATTTTAATTATAATTAGCAAATTCGTTTGAAGTTTAATTTATAAATGAAAATCTTTTAATCTGATTGTGTCGCATTGACACTTTGCCACTTTGTGTTATGATTGTAGATTATGTCTTTCTCACTTTTCAATTAAAAATTCTTTGGCTAAGCTGTCAGTCGTGGATTTTAGATTATGGATATACATAGGTAAGACCACGGTGCATTGGGATGACTGCCGCGGCCCTTTTTCCTAAGCATTTTTTGCAGTCAAATATTGACTTTGTGAAATGAAATTTTCAAGTTTAACCCAAGCAGCCACGCAATTTCAATCTTTTTTGGGCTCTTCTTGTTGTTGGTGTTGTTATTGCGTAAATCCTCGCTCATATCCTGCCAACCAGCCAGGCGGCAGGCAGCAGACGGCAGGCGGCAGTAGTCGACGACAACCAACCAGTGAGCCAGCTCAGCCCATTCAGCCCAGCTCGTTGTTCTAGTCAGCCAGGCATGTCAATTGTTTGGCCAAATATTTGCTTAGTGCTTGGTACTCGAAACTCTCGTTTTGTACTTCTCTCGTACAAGTTGCCAGTTTCACAACCAAATTGAGTTTGCTCTCTCTCGCTCTCGCTTTTGCCCATCTCTTTATCCTAGTTTCTGTCTCTCTCTCTCTCTCTCTATCGGTCTCTCTGTGATTCGGCAGGCCAGGCAAATCAAACAAATTAGAAGCGTTCCCCCTTTTGTCATCCTGCCTCCTGCTAGAGTCCATGCTCTGGTCTGTTATGCAAATAAAATGTGTATCATCAGCCATATAAACAATTGAGTCGAGTCCAGGAGTCGTCCATTCATTCATTTCCTGCCCTAAACAAGTGGCCACTCTTTGATATTTGCTTTGACTTAATTAAAACATTTGCTCAGTGATTTTCCTGCACATATAATACATATGATGATGTGTATGGGCCAATTAAATGATTTCTCGTTCCTTGTTTTCTATAGGAGGCCCTTTCGGTGGAAGCTCCCCAGTCGCTAAAGCTGCTCGATGTGATGTCCATGATCCTGAATTGTAGTACGAATCAACCGACAACGACATTTAATAGAACCAACGAGACGACTGGCATGTTGATCGATTTAATTGCCTCGCTGGCCTTTTACACCATGAACAATCGTCGGCATCAGGAATTATTAATAAGCGAACAATATGCAGTGATTTTTAAGATAATGGCCAAAATGCCAACACAATTCAATCCGGTTATATATCCATTTTTGGTAATCATGTGCTTTAACAATCCAACAGCCAAGCAGCTAATATCCAAAGATTTTGATCTAGGGGTAAGTTTATCATTAATTAATCTTAACCAATTTTCTATATATTATTTGTATTTGATAGTTTCTCGATGAGTATAGCAAATCGGAGGCAGCTAAACGTAATCGTTTAATACAAATGATGCATACCAGACAAAAGGATAAAGCCAACAATAATAGCAACAACAACAGCAGCAGCAAAGTAAAAATCGAGCCCTAAGTGCGTGCTAATTACTTTTACTTAAATATATATACTTAAAACTGGATTTTTCATTGTCAACTCTTAACATTGCCCTAAGAAAAGTGATATTATTTTCAAAGAAAATTAAGACAAACAAAACAAAACTATGGAAAAACAACAACTCGAAACATTCGCAAAGAGCTGGCAGTGAATGAAAAAAACTTCAATACAACTGAGAAACAAACAAACAGACACACACACTGAAAAATGAATGAATAATTTGTAATAATTAATACTTAATTTATATCTAATCTAATATTTAATTTATAACACACTGCAACTCACACTTAACACCCAACAACATATACATCTCTTACATACATTCTCATCAGATATATAAAAGAAAACTCGCATAGATTTTTATATATAACCATATATATAATTATATATACATACATACATACACTTAATAATAAATCATCATAATTTATTAATTTTGTTTCTAATTCAAAAGTATTAACAGAATTCTTTCATTGCTCAAGGAATTCACACACACACACATATGCATACTCACACCCACACACAGGTATACACACACACACACACACACACACTCACAATGCAAATTCTCAGTTATATTATGAATTAATCATCATTTTGTATTGGACCTTATAACAAAAAACAAAACGAACTAAAAACTATGAAGAAAACAACAAATATCTAACATATTTTTGTAGACATCAATAAAAAGAAACTCTTTAAAAACAAAACATTAAAAATGAATTCAGTAAAACAATTCAATTAACTAGTTTTCTTGTGTTTGTATCTAATGTTAATTGATTGGCTGAGAACCTTTGACTTTTGTAAAGAATTTTGATAAATTAATTAGTTTTTCATTGGAATCTGAGACCAAATGAGGATGGCTATTCACACTGAAGATTTTGGAATGTTTCTGGAACTATTGACTGTCTTTTCGGTCTTTAGCTGAATCCTCTGTCGAAGGGAAATTAGAATTATTTGTTATTACTTTGGCACTGACTTTCTTTACCAAGCTCATGACCTACTAGATCTAGATGATCATGCATTGGATGGTTCAATAGCTCGCCCTGTAGCTGGAATAGAACATTTTGGGCGATGCTCCAGGCGCTTTTTGCTGTCGCCGCCCTCAACTACACTCAATTCGACAAGAAGTAGAAATGTCTTCAGTAAAGAGTGTGATAGAGATTTTTTTTTCCGGCTGACACTATCGACATATATACAATACAAAAGCTTGAAGTCTTTGCTAAAAAATTGACTCATTTCTTTCCATCAAAGGACATGGTTATTATAAATGCAAATTTAATTTTTTAGAGTACGAATGGGTTACCTACATATATTACGGTTTGGCAAAGTTTCTAAGTATTTTTAAGAACTGTTGATAGTTGATGCCAAACAAGTCAGTAAAAATCTGCTAGGTCCTAAACAAAACTCCATAATCATTTATTTAATGAATATTATTAGCTTTTTAGGGTTATAAGGTAGATTTTTAAATATATATAGTTTTCTGTATTAAAAATAATATCGTCCTTTATTTCAGTCTTCAAGGTAAGAAATTTATCGAGGGGTCTTTGCTTTCTAGAGAAAAGTGGAGCTGAAGTATCAGATTTATATAGATTTTCCCTTTCCGTTTTGAATTGCAAATTAAACCAATTAATCTAGAAAACCTCTTACATAAGAGAGATCAGTTTTCATATATAAGGATATTTAAGTGACAGACTCACCTGCCATTTAAACATAATCTTCGATATAGAACATAAAAGTTCCCCGAAAAATGTCTGAAGCAATTTCTCTGATGCATTTTACGTTTGAAGTGTGGCAAACAATGCGGCGGCAATTTTCTCAGTTATTCTTGGTTTTTTTTTTTTTGGTTGGGGGTCTTACAAATTAAAAACGACAAATACAAATTGTAAGGTGGGCGTGGTCTAAATGAGAACAAAACACAAAACTCATCAGTCGAGCCGAGACATCATAATCTACATTCACATTCACATCCACATCGACATAATCATCATTATCGTCATGGAGCTGTGTGTGTCCTTTGTGTCCATTGTCTCGATTGTCCTCATCGTTGCACCTAGCCCAAAATTATGTCACACGATGTGAATGAGTCAAGAGAGAGAGAGGAACTGACTGAAAGCAACGACAACATCTAATTTCTTTGGACATTGTACGTGTGGGTTTATTTCTTTAGTTCTTCCTCTCTTTCTTTCTTTTTCATTTTTAATGCTGCCATATGCACAACCCCTGGGCAAGGGCTGGCGAATTGTAAAAAAAAATACATTGAAAAAACTCAAACAAAACATCGCTAACAATAATAATAAAAGGCCTCAAGACTCTCAAACATTCTCTGGCGACAGATTGAAGTCACTCAACTTGAAATAAAATGCGACAGCGTTGAACAGTTGCACAATCAAATGGGGACAATATGCAACCAGATATCCTTTTAATTATCAAAATGGGCATATTGGCACTTGACTTGAATGAAGGGTTGTAATTGTGGTAAAAAAAACGAAGGATATATATCGGAAGTGGGTGAGTGAAGTTTATATATATACAAAGTATACAGAAATAAACCTAAAATAGGGATAGATAGATAACACCTCAACTGAAAGATATTGAATAGGAATAGAAACTGCAATTTTTATTTATTTTAATGGAATGAATAAACAAAGTACGAAATTTTGAAAATTCTGGCTTTACTTACTTCCATTCTAGAAATTTGGCTTTTAAGAAATTTAAAGTTGGCTAAAGATATATATGCTCAAGCCGTTAGAAGCGAGAACTAACTGGTTGGCACAAGAGTTAATGCAACAATTGTCGTTATAACAAGAAAATCATCTCCCAGAAGGTAGTTTCAAAACAATTTTCAAGAAGAAAATCCTTGCTTAAAAGTCTTTTATATAACGAGTGTTTGAAATGAAGATAAGATAATTAAATTCGTTTGTCAAAATTTCGAATAGTTTTTTGCATATCTTTGTTAATAGCTCAAAACGTTCATTTTTTTCCAGGATACTCCTAATGTCGTCATAAATTTACCCATATCCTTTTGTGATTTTTCTTGTTGGACAATATTTTTAATTTGAAGCTGAAAAAGTAATGAACAAATTGGTGTTAGCAGAAGCCAAGTGTTTTCTAAGGGGGAGACACACACAGACCCGAAGAATAAAAGAATGCTCGGTTGGTTCAGTGGATGGATGGGGCGGGAAGGAAGTGCGTCAGAGCAACCCTTCCACGGTGCCATAAAACCATAATTGCTATGTAGATGATGTGACTGGTTTTTATATATATATTTTTTTTTTTTTTGGGCTACTACTAATTGCTGGGTACAACACAGACACAAACACCAAATATAGTAGAGAAATAAAGCCAAGTGACTAGGCAGACAACAGTTCAACGCCAAAGTCAATATATCACAAAAAAATACCAATTTGGGCCGCGTCCTCAATCAAAATTATGACAAAGCTACAAACATACATACACACCAACCCCCCTGGGTCTTACGTTTTGTGTAGATTAGTTTAGCAATGGTCTATTATAGATATATACATACATACATTTATATAGCTAGCTTTGTATAGCATGGGGCAATTAAAATGAAAAAGTGGCACGGACATTGCGTGCATTGAAAGCATAAGGTTGGCCGTTTAGGTCCTTCAAGGGGAAAGGTAAAATAATATTGTTTGGTCAGTGTGCAGCTTTAAGTCAGTAAAAGTTAATTGCAATTTAAAGAGGAGCAGCAAACAACATCAAAATAAAAACGAGGCGAAGAAAAACCTCTGTAAACTGATTTCAAGGTGTGTACAAAGAAACAACAAGACCAACAAAAAAGGACAAATAAATTTCGCGCCTTTTCCGTTCAGAGCAGAACACCAAACCAAAAAAAAAAGGGAAAGTTCGCTGGTCTGCATTTTGTCTTTTGTTTTTTTTTTCTTCTCTTTTTTGGTCTTTTCATTCTTGTTTGGACTTCCGGTCAGGATACGCTTCCTAATTTGTTTACAAGCGTCCAGCGTTGCTGACGTGCCCTGGACACATTATGAGCGATGCAAAGCGTATGATAAGCAGCTGGGACTTGCATGCGTTTTGGGTACAACGACTTTGTGACGTTTCGCCCCATTGCGTGATGACCTTACGATGACACCCAACTGATTATAAATACGAAATATCCTTGTTGCGTGCTAGCCTCAAATTCAGCGGAAATGTTTGCAACTAACGCTAAATTATGTAACACACGAGCCTGTCTCCGTGTCGGTGTTCTTGTCCGTGTCCCTTTTCCGTGTCGAATGGAAAATCAGCGAACCGCATTGGCCCTAAGCCTAAGCCTTTGTCCCAGTCCCAATCCCAGTCTCATGGCCAGTTTCAGTTCCAGTCACATGTCCATGTCCATTCAACATTCTTGGTATCCCTAAGCCGCTTTTGCCCAATGCTCATTTGCACGTTTGGCCCACCAATTCGAGTACTTCACTCTCGGCTCAAGCCTGTAGCCAGCGAAGCGTCAAGGCTTATGCCCGGCTCTCACTCTGTGTGTGTGTGTGTGTGAAACTATTTTTTCTCCTTTTTTTCCTCTCTTTTTTTGGAGTCCCCACCAAAACCATATTCTTTCCGACGAGAGCTTTGCTTTCAGCTGCAAATTTATGACCACATAAATAACATAACAGAAAAACCAGTGGCAGAACCAGAGCCACCAGAAAAACTCCAGAAAGAAATGAAGAGAGAGAGAGACAGAAAAAGAAAGAAATACAACTGAAACATGCAACAACAAACATATCTATAGATCTATATTGTATGAAAATTTTAAATACCCAGTAAGTGGATAAAAGACTTTTAAATTGACTTCAATAATCGGATACAAAATCGAATAAATTCAGAAATTTATAAAAATATTTTACTGAAATATGATTAATTTGTCTTAATAATACTGGACACGTATTTGAACTCAAATGCAATTCAATCTTTGTTCCGAATTTTCTTGTTTCATGCAATAAAACCTGGCGCCGAAATTTGTATTGCGTTTTTCTCAGCTAAGTCCTCATTTCTGCAATATAAAATCAAATAATTCTAGTTCATCTTATAGCTAAAGTCAGAGGCAAATATATGGATATATCAAAATAATATCACTATAATCAGAAAGATCCAACTGTTGAAACCAATAACTCAAATGCATATATTACATATATTATAATTTTTAGTTTGCATTTTATATTTTTTAATTTTCAAAATAGTATTGAAATCCAGCCCGATGTAGCAGTTTGATTCCTAGATAAATTGCTGGAAACTTTTACATAGCTATAGCAATAACTCCTAGCCTCTGTTGCAAAGAATTAAATTTTTATAAAATCAGAAAAAATGCAATCTTATTTGAACCACAGTCTTTTTTTACAGTCTTATTTCCAGTCTCATATTAGTCTCTATTATACCATGTCTCCTTTATACCATGTACCCAGAAAGCAAAATGGTATATTGAAGTCCCCAGAGGAGTAACTTTTCCGACACCATATTGTGAATATATAGTTCCTTATTTAGCAATACAAGCAAGTCGAAACAGCAAGTCTCTCTGTCCACCTATGACCCTATAATATATAAAACTTGCAACTCAATATAAAAATGTTTCCCCCTATAATTAAACTACTAATTAATAATTTATATTAATCTCGATCAACATAATAAAAAATTTATTAAAGTAGGACTTAAGATACGTATTTCTTTGGACCAGAAGATCTTTGTTAAAAAAAAAGAATTTCATAAACTTACATATGCGATTTGTCTCATGAATTTAAAAAAGTTGTCTCACTTGTTTACTTACTTTACGATTTAATTGTTTAATCTCAATTACTTATTACTAATATATGTGCAGCGAAAGGATTTCTATCATGATAAACTTATACGATATAAATTGCTTTGTAAATAGTCAGTGGCTTTACATGATAATCCATGTTAAATTTAATTGAAAATACCTAAAGTTAAATGGTTTCCATCAAGAATTCATCAATTGCAAAAGCCTTTCTGTAAAATTTTGGGAGATATCTTTCGGTTCTCTTTGCTTATAAGTCCTGATATATCATATCTGGTTATAAATTCCATCATACCCCAATAGAAGAGTTCAAGTCGGTTTAATTTTTTTTCCGTTGGATCATAAATAAAAACCTGCTGCATTCGTTCATTTCATATGCATATTTATAGCTTAAATAAATAACAAATAATATGGCTATAAATTTTGGCACTCTCTTTTGTTTTAATAAATGTATGTAAATACATACATATGTATTGGTATATGCATATTTAATATCAAAACAAACGAATCAAGTGAAACAGCGCAAATGTTTGCCGACCAAAACTCAAATCCAACTAGTTCATGACAATTTTCTGGGCATAAATCAAAGCCATGTGGTCGGATCGGTTTCTAGGTTAGGGGCTAGGGAAGTACGAGACGGACTAACAGACGGAATGAATGGTGATTCGTTTGGTTGTAGCGATAAGACCATGTCCCACTGTCTGGTTTTCGGTTAACGAGATAAGAACAATTTGTTGTAACTAAAGTTTTATCTCCCAATTTTCTAGTGCAATTTGATTTGCAGTTTTTTCCTTTAATTAAAACCATGTAAGTGGTTAATTAAACTCGTTTCCACCGAAAAATTATGGCATATGTATGTATAAACTATGTGCAGAGAAGAGAGATAAGATAGTCGAGTATTTTTTGTATGATTTTTTTCTTTTCTTTCAGTTTTGCTAACAAAATGCACTATGAAATATGCATAAGCAGCAACAAATATTATTCCTGCTCTGTTATAATATTTATTCTTTTTTTTTTTTTTGGGAGATTTTTCCTGCATTTGGTTTTTTGTTTTTTGCTGACAGCTTTTTTGTTGAAATTGTCAAAACATACAAAAAACGAAAAATGTAAAGATAAAACAGTCATAAGAACCATTTTATTCCCATATCCATTTCGGTGGAGTCAACTCTCTGTGTGGTGGGCCAGAGGATTGGATTGGTTTGGATTGGATTGGTGGGGTGAGCTGTGTGGTGTAGAGTAAATGTTGGAGATGTTGTAAGGCATTCAATTTTCATTTTTGTCTGCTCTTTATCTTTATATATGAATATATATATTTATGTATATAGAATATGTATTTGGTCTCGCATGCAAATATCAGGTCAGAACGCGTGGGTTGACTCTAAAGTAAATGGTAGACCCTAAAAGTGTTATTTATTTTAAGAAAACCAACTTTTTACTGGATTACTTAAGTTATTATAGTGATGGGACGATGTAAAGTTTAAAACTTATCTACAATTAATTCCCCTAAATTAAAATAAACTCATTTAGAATTATTAAAAAAGCCTTTTAACTTTAAATTGGTAATCATAAACAAAAAATAGAATTAATGCTACATGATGGTAATAATATAAAGTTTTGAAAAAACTTTTATCAACTTTGATCATAGAAGTTGTATTTATTTCTTAAGATGCCTTTTTCATGGATATTTATATAAAGGAACCCTGAAATCTCCAGTCCAGAAATCTCAAAAAATGTTTTTTTTTGTTTTAATATTTTAAAAGTAAAAATATACCACTAAATTTTTCGAAGAATATTCTCAAAACTTTAAACTTGATTATTTTGAAACTATTTTTTTTTCGACCGAATCGTGTGGTATTTTATTATTTATATTAAATTTGTAAAAGAATAAGAAATTTCTTAAATTACTAAAAATTTTCGAACTCTTTCACATATGTAATGCAAAACACCCAAAAAGAATTGCATAAATTAAGTATTGTCTAGAAAGTTAGCTAAGTGGATTTTGTGAAATATTTGTTGGTTTGCCTTGATAAAAGTTTTCATTGAATCCTGTTAGCCTTATTATGTCAAAGGATAACTATGGGTTTTTGAATCTGCCGCTAAAACATTCATTAGCAACCAATTTAGGAGGATAAACTTGTGATATAGCCATCTAAAAAGTTTATGTCATTAAATTTATATTTAAAGGTCGAAAAGTAAACATTGAATAGACCCTAGATTACATACTTTACAGCCTGCCCTCGTATGTATTTGTGTTACTGTGCGTGTGTGTGTGTGTGTATTTGTGTGCGTTTGCTGCATGTGTACATATTGCATAAATTATTAATGCCAACTTTTATTTTTTGTTATCTGTTTTTCTTCATTCGGTGTATTTTTTGTTGTTTTCTTTTTTTTTACATATTTGAAGACAGTTGGCAGTCGGCAAATACATTCAAGGGATATGTTGTAGGAGGGATATAGGAAGAGAACAGTAGAGAAGTCAGTCCGTCAGTAAGTCTGTCCGTCAGTTAGTCCATTCGTCATATTTGCGTGTTTGCATTTAATCATCGAAAGCGAGTTGCAGGGGCTACGCAGGCAAAGTGGCATGAGGACAAGAGATGGGGCAAGTAAAGCTAGTACTGAACGCCCACCACATTGTGGGTGAAAGTCAGTCAACCCACACAACTTTTTTGCGTTATTTGCATTTTGTTGAAGTTTCATTTTTCTCTCTATCTATCCCTCTCTCTCTCTTTTTTATCCTTTCTCTTTTTATTTCATTTATTTTTTGCAATAATATTTTTATTACTTTATCTTTTAGTATTTGGGGAAAAAAAAAGAAAGCAACAGCAAAGAAAGCATTAAGTATTTGTATAATCTATTTGGAAATATTACTTTGGAATAATGGCAAAGAGTTGAGCAATTGCGTTACACTACAGTTATAGAGTTCTTAGTAGTTAATCGAAAAAGTATAAAATAAACCTACTATGCGTATTAGAACTGTGATGAATTTGAACCCATATCTTAACTTAAGGTAAGTTTTCCAGCTACAATAATTTAAGTATGAAATGTATTGGTTATGGCTTATACTATCAGAAAATCTAACTTATATTGTAGGTGCAATGTATAATTTGTAAAGAAGTCAGATGAACCAATATACATATATATAAGAGAATTTTAATGAACCTCCAAGGTTGTGGATGGTTTTTGTGTTTACTATAAAGTTGTCCACGGATTTTTGTTTTGAGCACGAACTGATTTCACAAATGTTTCTGGTTTTATGCAAATATAGTTTTATCTAACATGGGTAAACAAGTACATCGGTTTTCACATTTTTTTGGTCAGTTTTTACCACACACTCCGAACACCCAGCACAGACTATCTATTTCTTTCCTCGACCGACTCTACTCGATCGACTCTACAGAATGCCTCCGTTGACTCATAACGTCTTGATAGACTTTTCTACTGAAAGATCGTATACCTTCTTATTTCGACATTCTATCGAGTACCGATTCTTACTCGAAGGTCTCTTTCCTACTGCTCATCCTGATATCCTACATATATAGCTGACATTTTTTCCCCAGGAACAAAAGAGCACGGCATTTACGACAGAATAAGCTGCATATATCCACCTAATCGAAGTCAGTCTTTATAAAAGCAATTTGATTTAGGCTGACTATGCTAAAAGCGTTACCTGACAGCAGTTAGATAGTTTACTTTTTAACCATACATAGCCATCTGAGTTAAACTTTGATTTTAATTGCCTTGAAATAACAATTGATTTGTCTATTTAAATCCATGTTAAATTTCAGTATCCTTCTTCAAAATGTTGGTCATGCTATTGCATTTGAGCTATTTGTTAGCCTTGTTCATCATTGTTAAGCAGATTGCTGGCCAATTGTTTGGCAGTCATGTCAGAGCGTCCAGCAGTTGGCAAATAATCAAGCTTATCAAACCACAAAACTACTCGATCAATATAATTCCCATATACAGAACAGCAGACTTTGTTCCCCCGTTCGAATGGCAACAACGAGAAGTCTGTCAATTAGTTATCATGTTCATTGTCAGCACATAACGATTTTGATTTAATTTTATGGGGCACACATAGATAGATACATATATGTAAGTATATATGTATATAAATATAGAGGACACAGAACATATTGGCCAGGCCCAGAGATACGAATGTCAGGAAAATGTTCCACATTTATATTTGATAAGCTTCCTCTCCATACTCTCACTCTCTGCGTCTCTCTTTCTCTCTCTCTGTCTCTCTCTTTTGTCCAATCTCTCTTGTTCTGTGTGACATAATACCGATAACTTGGTAAATCCCAATATGTTGGCCCTTGAAATAATCATAAATAATCCATCATTGGGTATGGGAAAATTCACAAAAAGAGATAGAGACAAAGAGAATGAGGGAGATGGATTTAAAGGTCTAAAAGAGTTGCTATGTAAGTTTTGTTTAAAATTTCTCCAACTTCTTCTCCCTTGCTCTATTAGAATTACATTACCAAATGAATTTGGCTTGAGTTTTTACCTAATTATCTAATTTAAACTTAATTTTGCATATTCTTTAGTTTTGTATTTAAAGAAAGTCGACTTATTTTATATAGACTCACGCCAACAGGGAATCCATCTCTGTTGAGGACTTTGGATAAATCATTATGTTATTGTAAAACTATGCAAGTTTTTGACGTGTCAAGTTATTGATTTAAATTACGACTAACATTTACTAAGTGGATAACAAATAATTTAATAGGTTATAAATAAATAAAATAATGTAAAAGGTAACTTTACACACATTTTATACTTCGATTTGACCCAAGAAATGGTATTAATCTATCCAGTTGAAACAAAATTTTAAATCCGATAGTCAAAAAGTTATTACAATTTTTGTTTTCTTAAACAGCAAGGTTCTCAAAATAAGAAGATAAACTAAACCTGATTTGTCAATATATTGGCAAAGATGGCAATATTTCCTCTAACCAAACTGCAAATTTTAAAAATTTAACCAAAGATTTTCAATTCTCGCTAATTGTAAGTATTCTCAAACATTTTAAAAACTTTAAACTGTTTCACAACTTAACAAAGTTAGTTTTTGCTTTAGCTTGAAAGTAACTTAGTCCAAACAACAAGAATTTTGCTCTAAAAGATGTTTCAAAAATACAAAATTTTTTTGTTTGCTATTTAGCCTCTTTCTACTGTAAGGCCTAAGTACTGTAATTTTATTTATAATTGATTAAACATCCGAAAAAATGTTTACAATTTCTAAGTAAAATATATAAAGATGCACAAACTTCTCCTTCGAGTTCCTCGACTTCATGTTATTGTAGTCACGTCCTTAATTTAGAGACATACTCCATGGCATTAATTTTTTGAAAATAATTAAAAATAATTAAATTTTGGTAATAGTTTCTTTTCAATTGTTGTTTGGCATTTAAATGTGTAGACCCAACTTACTGGGCAGCCCTCTTTGAAGTGATCCTTTGCCGCAGCACAATTTTGTAGCAACGTTTTGCGTGTTTATCAAAAATTAAAAACAATAAGGAAAATCTCTGCACACACACACACACGAACCGGTACACACATATACTTACAATAACTGCCACGCCCACAGAATAGTTGAGGCAGCAGCTAGGGCTTTATATTTTGATTAAACTTGGCTTTTAGCCATTGTCCATTGTTGTGGGCGGCTATTGTTAGCCTGGTTTTTGTTGCCAGTGGAATTTGCTGTTGCATTTTCACAGCGTTTTCTTTTTTGTTGTTAAAAAAGGTTTGTAAAACTTTGTTGATCGATTTGTTAACAACCAAATGAATTACAAAATAAAGTTGTTTAACAAGTTTAATCAAAATGGGACTGAAAATAATAGTTATTAAGCTTTTTGTGTATTTCGAGTGTAATTGTCATTGTCATTTTTTTTTTACTGAAAAGTGTATTAACATTTTCGTTGTTATGTTGGCATTTTCCTTTGGGCTTTTGTTTGGTTTTGTTGCCTTGTTGTTGGCATATTTGCATATTTGCATTGTTATTGGCCATTCTCATGGGAGTAATGGGCGTGGCAGTGGTATGTAAGTGGGCAAGCGGGTGCGTGGGCTGTTTTGGCTATTTGCATTTGCTCTGTTATGAAAATTCAGCTTGGTCTGAAACTGTACTTTAGTTGTTGTTGTTGTTTGATTTAAGGTAGAGAAAAATTTGAAATTTTTCATTCTACCCGTCCCCAACTTATTCTTTGTCGTATGTATATTGTGGTAAACTTTTTATGACATATTTTTCATTCATTAATACAAGTGATTTTCTGAGCCTCATTTTGCATGCATAAAGGAAAAACTACCACTAAGTTCGTATAGTAGCAATCCTCGTCTCTGTCTCTTTCTCTCTCTCTCTCTCTTATATGGCCAAACATTTAGCCATTTTAATCATCTCAGTGTATCTCTGGCTTAATCGTTCGCGCATTTTGCGGTGTCCAAGCAAATGTCATGGCCCAAAGAACTAACCCAAACCAATGTCAACCGAACCTCAACCTCAACCAACTCTTGCATTTTAGTGGGGGGCGTCGTCTGTCAACGTCTGTCTCCTTCACGGCTTACCATAGCTTCTGCACTGCGCTGCATGCAAATCCCTTTTTGACACTTGACCACTTGACCAGATGGCACACACACACACACACCCACAAGACCAACCCATCGTTTGACATCCCTTATGGTCACCCTTTTGGCCCCTGGTAGCTCATTTCCTTTATGGCCGCATTGGCGTGTCATAATTTGTAATCCTTGAACGCTGCCTGTTTAATTTTCACACCTTTGTGATATCGCTTTCTCTCTTTTCCTATCTATCTCTGTCTCTCTTTTGTCTGTGCGTCGTCCAGTCAAATCCTTGACACACGACCACTACCAAAGGCTAGATTAAATGGCTTTACACTCTCGAGTGGACAATGGCACTGAGCACCTGCCACTGGATACTTGACCGGAGCAAAAGCTTACAAAATCATCTCTTTAGGTTTCATATAAAATTTTTAATTTGCAAAACTCAAAAATTGGAATTGGTTTTTTATGAATAAATGATGTAATTAACTGGAATACCAGCAAAAATTTGGGGAACTAAAAGATCGCATGAAAGAAACTGAATAAACCTAAACACAAATATATATTTAACGTTCTTTAAAGGATACCGAATCAAAATCTAAGAATAATTCTTATTCCTATTTTTATAACCAAGTTTTATATTTTTCAAATTCATTTGCAGTGAACTTGTCTTTATCATCAGTGTCGACAAATTATTTGATCTACATATCTAAGTCCTTGTGGTGTGCGATGCGGTGTCCAGTCTGTTTCTCTGTCCCTAAGAGCTTTGAAATTTCAGGATAAGGTTATTCTTTTGTAAATCTATGTAAGTCATTGAGTGTCAAAGGGTATCAACTATACTGAAGATTTTGAATCAAGGGCTTACCAGGGATGATTCCATAATAGGCACTTGCTTATTATCATTCTTTTGTATGTGTGCATATGTCCTACCTACATATGCATAGGTTTTTTAGATATCCAATTCTTATGTTAAATAAAAACTTTTAAACTGACACTTACTATAAAGAATTATATCATATTTCTATAGTTCTTAACCCTAACTGAACTGATAACAGCGTTCAGTGTTATGCCTAATGATTTATAACCTTCTGTTGCATAAAAATCAATAATTTATAATAAATTTTTTATTCTTTCTAACAAAGTGTTGGAAGTTTTTTAATTTAAAATCAATGCAGCGCATTGCATAATAATATCTTTATATAGAAATCCTCTCCATTCACCAAATGTCTGTCTGTGACTGTCTCGTCTCTAATTTGGCAGTGTCTTAAAGTGTCTCAAAAGGCCAACTGCCAACTGAATTTGCCATTACCATTTTTGTGGCGGAGAGGGAAGAGACGGAGCCTGGCGCTCGCCATCAACTTGGCGTGTTTATGGGCTAAGCGGCACAATTAACATGTCGCGGCTTTTAGCGTCTGCCGTCGCCAAACTCCAACTCCAATTCCAATTTCAATTCCATACCCAAAAGCAAGACTATGTACGTCTTTTACTTTTCCTCTCCCCATCTCCGAATCTCGAAGAACCGATGCGTCGGCAGAAGCAGCAGCAGCAGCAGCTTGCACAAAATGACATATGAGGCGCATAATTGAAACTTCAAAGGAGGCGAGGCGCAGTCGGGGGCATAAATTAGGCGGCTGATCGGCAGCAACGCCAGGCCAAGGTGAGTTTGGCCGCTGTTTGTGTCATGATGATGACGAAGGAGAAGATGAAGACGAAGACGTTCCATTAGCGTAGTCGTGTGGCAGAGTCGAGTGAGTGAGAGAGTGGTAGATACTCAACGGTAGCCCCTCCCCTGTGCCGCGCCCTTCCATTAACACAACATATATCCAAACATAGTTTCTACATGAAAATCAATAAAAATCAAAAAAACCAAAAATCTGCTTGTGCGGCGATCAGCCTAGGTGTCTTCTCCCAGCTCCCTCTCTTCCTCCTCATCCTTCTCCTACTTCTATCAAGTTCAAGTTGAAATGAAAAATGTTGTCTCATTGTCGGCATTTATGTTCTGACTTGTAAAATGCCCAAACGAATTCCTCCATTTCGACCGATTTCCATATTTTACGCCATAAATTAAGCACTTGAAACACTTAGAGAGCAAAAAATGGAGAAGGGGAACAAAAATATATTCACTTGTAAGTGGTTAGAATTTAAAATTGAAATGTAACTGCAGTGCTGCAGCTGTTGATAAGGAAATAAGCGTTTTGTATGTAGCCCCCATCCCGACATTGGGTCCCGGAAGAAAGGAACTAGAAATATTCAAGAGACAAGATAAGCAGAAAGCCAGAAAGTGTGGGAATGCCTCAATGCTGGGAAATCAAAGCCAAAGGCACAAATGCAAAACGAAACTCAAGAAGAACACGCAACAAATCTGTCGTCATATATGAAACACCTATTCGTTCACCAAGACTGAGACTTCTTCTTCTTCTCGAACAGATTGGGAATGTGGGTATAACCCTAAGCACTGGCAGACACGCCACACCAAGTGCCAACAGAGTCAATAGCCAGACAAATGAAAAGCTCCGTGTCGAAGAAGTTACAAAAAGAAAAACAACGACGAAAATAAAAAGAAAATTGTCGGAAAAGCCAAAATTAATATTAAGGGAAAATCTTCGGCTTGACGAACATTTAATACGCTGTTAAGAAAATTGAAAACAAGTATTTTTATGTCAGTTTAATTAAATCTAAAAAAATTGACAAATTTTATCCTATTTATACCTAAAACTTTAAATGAATTACTGAACTTTGTAAATGTTCTTGAATTACTTAAACATAGTTCAATAAAATCACATTCTTAACTGTGAATAAATGTTTATAATTATTCTTTACTTAAAATGCAAATACATATAAAAGATCGAAAAAATGTTTGACAAAAGTGTGGAATTGCATTAAAATTGGTCTTGATTCAATATTAAGCCCTTAATAACATTCAGCGCTATTATCAAGTTAGTATAACATTTTCTAGACGGCTTTGGTTTCTATTTTAATTCAAAAATGTTCCTAATTTCGAAATATTATCTTAAAACATTTTGAATGGTTAAGCCGTTGCCAGTTTTATTGAGTTTCTAAACAGTTAATTAGCACTCTAAGGTATTGTAATTACTATGTTAAGTAAAAATTATGAGTTATATAATGGATAGCTTACTATTTACATTTGTGATAAGGTTTTGGCACACTGACTCGGTAAGGATGAAGCTGTTTTTATTGGGTTTTTGGAGGGCGAGTGCTTATAAGTTGATTGGGTGGTTCGCTTAGATGCAAATCTAGCTGCATCCCATGTCTTATTATATTATTAGTTTTTCGTGCCTTTTCTCTTTTCACACTATGATCCTGTAAACGAGAAGAATTAGGCGGCGAAGTGAGTCCTTTACAAGCAATGAAAGGTTAGAGACTTATATTTAAACTATGTTTTTTAAAATTTAGAAAATGAAATTTAAAATTTTCATAAAGTTTATTTTACAAAACTTACCATTCCCGTATTAAGTAAAACGATTTATTTGTCTTTGCAGTGTGTCAGTGTCTCCCTCTCGTTAAGTTAAGCTTTTTGATTTTTATAATCTACCCATTTGGTTATTATATTAAATAAAAAGGAATAGAAAATAGAAAAAGTTAGCCACACAAATAATTCAACAAATCTTAAGGCATAAGTTTTGAAAATAACACCAGTTTTAGTAAAGAAATTAATAATATAATATATATTCATCCTATCTACTTACGATGGTTTCGAAAGAAAAAAAAAGTAAACAATATGGCATAAATCTCTAACATTTTTCATATATTTAATAAAAATATTTATTATTTTTTTTTTCAATATATCGAGAATAAGCTTATATAGGTATTCAAAGTTCAAATGTTTTTATTAAACTAAAAGATATTTAAGATGAAAGCGTTCACAATAACTTATTTGAAAATAGATAAATATTGGGGATGAGTAATTTGAATCTGAAAAAGAAAACGTAAACAAATTTAAATAGAAAAGTGAATGGAGTCCTTGCCGAGAGTATAAAACGGTTCATTCCGCACGAATAAACATACCCAGACAGGGAAAGAAAATAAAGGATAAGTAGGGAGGGAGGGAGAGAGATCCCGACATGAGCAAAAGCCCACAACCAGAAAAGGGAAGGCGAGACCCAATAAAAATGGGAAAAAAGGAAATCCGAGAGAAAAGAAAAGGAAACCCCAGTGAAGCGTAAACATTTTACACTTTTGTGAGAGCAATGAAAGCGACGCCATCTTGGCAAAGCAAAAAAAAAAAAGAGAAAAGGAGAACTGGGACCATGGGACCCAAAGGACCCTTTTGCTTGAGTCCAATGCAATCCAAAGACATAAAATCATTTGAGCTATGCAAGCGAAAATCTTTGCTATTATTCCTTATGGTAGAAAGAGGCCTTTCACTTTCTTATCTGCATGAGTGGGTGATACGCAGAAGAGATGGTGTTGATGGTGGTGGTGCTGTTGGTGGTGCTGATGGTGGGGCATTTGACATGAGCAATTTGTCATAAATTTACCAAGTTATGGTTAACTCGTAAAGTGCATGAAATGTATGATGAGAAGAAGCTGCAGAAGAAGGATGACGAGAGGGGGGCCCAGCAACAAAATGTTGTTTGTCGTGTTGTTTTTGTTGATGTTGCTTAGATAGCGACTAAGTGCGGTTGGCGGTTTCGGTGGTTGTTGCATCTGTTGCCTTTGCCTCTGCCATGGACTCTGACTGCGACAAAGACGACTGTGGTGCCTCGGCTTGTGCCTCTGCCCCGTGCATCCTTGAACATTGTAAGCCAAAATGCAAATGTAAAGCAACACCTCATATACGAACGCCTCTCCTCCAAATGCCCCTCTCTCTCTCGCTCTCTTTCTCCCATTGCTTCTTTCGCTCTCTGTCACTCCTTACCCCTTGGCCACGCCCACCATTGCCGCTAGCGCGCCACCATGCAAAACATTTGCATTAATCATGTTTGCATTGCATTATGCAAAAGCATACAGAAAATGGTAAGAGCGGGTGGGGAAGTGCCAGGGATGAGCAGAAGACGATGCAATAAGGGGGTGCAGACCAACCAGCCAGGAGTTGAGTGCCAACAGTGTGGATAGTAGAGAAAGGCAGGCACATAAATGGAGGCATGGCTTTAAGCCCCTCAACCAACAAACACACAGAAAAAATACGAAAAAAAACATCGAGAAAAACTCATGCATAAATATGTAAAAAGTTTTACTGTTTTTCTTTTTGCTGCATAAACAAAAGTGTTGAAAATGCAATTTTTCTTTGGCTGTAGCTAGGGGCTAGTCTTGTAAAAGCGGCCAGGACATTTGGTTGGGCATCAAACGCCTAGTAGAGCGAGGGGTCAAAGCCACAATAAAAAAGTTGAAATTGTTAAAAATGAAAACCAAATTCATATGAAGCGTTTTGTATACTCTTTAATGAGAAAATTATACAAACTTAACATTTGACTCTAAGAAAATAGAACGCAAATAATAAAATAATAATTTTTTGATAATCTAGTTTAAGCTTAATTAATGTTAATGAAAACATTAAAATTAGCCAAGTACCGCAATGTTTACGTCTCTTTTATACTAATTTGAGTTTATGGACTTCAACTGTTTGTAAAAAACAAAAAACAAATATTCAATTTTAGGGTAAGAATAATTTCTGCAGACAATTCTAATTATATTAAGTTGTTACTTTTGCTGGTCATTGTTGTTAAAGCTAAATATTTATATTTAATTTGACAATTTTTCTTTTTCTTTGTAGTTTGTGCCATCATTATTACTTTGAAAGTTTCCTTCCAAGAAGAATCATAAGTTCGAGTCACACTTTAGTTATATGTTTCACAGCACAAACTAAGAAGGTCCAAATACAAAATTAAATATTAAGATGAATTTAAAACTCGATTCAGAATCGGAATACGTTATTTGAAAAAGTTTAATTCTAGTGAGGGTTTTATATTTTAACAAACAATTTATTTATTTTCATTATCTTAAAGCTATAAATTTAAATTGCTTGTTATGTTGTTCACATTTGTTGGCTTAAATTTCTTTAAACGAGAATTTTATTGTGCATAATTTCCAGTTTAAGCCTTTATTCCATTTTCAAGGGGGTTATGAAACGGATAAAGCCTATGGGTCTAAGCCACAATCTCTGCTCCCAACTTGTCATTCGGTCATTTTCTGTCAGAGGCTCGAATGAGGGACTAGCGACCCACGAGGCGTATGCGTAGTGAACGCACATTATGTATACGCACACAGACATATGTGTGTGTGTGTACGTAGCGGAATGGTTCTTTACCCATAGCAAAAGGCGACACATTTATATGGCAAACTGTTTTTAATGCTTTTAATGCGCCAAAGTGTTGTTTCATTTTCATTATTTGCACAAGCTGCCGCACATTTAAATGCCAGACCCAAACCCCCAACAGTGTGAGTGTGTTGGTGTGTGTGCGTGTGTATGTTTGCATGTACGTATTTGTGTGTGTGTGTGTGCAGCTGTTGAGCTATAATCATAATTTCATAAAGCACATTTTCACAAAAGCTTTCAGCGCCCTAAACTGCATTGTAATTATTGTATGGAGAAAAGAGGTAGGTAGGGGCGAGCATAACGGAGGGAATAGATGGTTGGTAGTAGGTAGTTTTATGGCGGAGCGGGTGGAGTACAGAAACGTAAGCCAACAAAAGCTAAAGGACCCAACAAGCGCACATTTCAAGGAACGAAAGGATAACGATAACCAACAACATGTTGGTTGTTGGTTGGTTGGCTGGTTGGTTGGTTGTTTCAGTTCGGCTACGGGTCCGTGTCTGGAATCTGCCCTGGTTGGAGTTGCTTGTGGTGTAGTGTGGAAAGAGTATTTTGGGGATGGCTAGGGATAGGGAGGGGTTTAAGGGCTCTCTGTGTGGGATGAGGGAGGAGGCAGGTTGGTGTGGATATGCCAGTTGGGTGGCAATTCAGCCTGTATATATGCCCGGAGTGTTGCGTGTTGATTTCAACGCATAAATATTTCAAAAGGTTCAAACAAAATGGCGTCGACGCGCAATAAATACCATGACTATGTTGGTGTGTGTGTGACTGTGTGTGCATGTGTGTAACCCTCTCTGTCCCCTTCCTCTCAGCCCCCTCGTCATGCCTTTGACACTCTGTTATTTTCTCTCGCTCAACCGTTGTAATAAAAGTGAATTTATGCAATATTTCTGCGCCTTTGTGCAAATAACATTTGTAATTCAACAGACAAAGCAAAAATGTGTCCTTTTGCCACGTTTGTTATGCTAATGAGTTCCACAGAAAATGGCTGAAAGGCTGTTCAAGTGCCCCAACAACATTCAGCATCGAACAAACGAAAACGAACCTATTAAATAATCATTAACATTTGCCCAAAAATTAAGAGCAAAAATATTCAGAATAAAATATACAATTAAAAATAAAGTTGAAGTTGAATTACCCTTACCAAAGTTAGCAATGAAAGATGTTTTTCTTTAACTAGAAAATATATTTATTCGAATTCCTTATTGAATAATATATTTTTTATCAAAACCGTATAAAAATGGGATAGTTTAGATAAGAATATGAATTTTTAAACAGAACTGAATAACTATTTTTCAAATCTATTTACACATGAACCTCTAGAAGAGCAGTGTTTAGATAAAAAAAAAAAAACAAAAAACTAAACATGGACAGGGGAAAAGATAATGCTTCCTGTTCAAACTTAGTATTTATATGTTATATTTATAAGTTTACCTTCACGTATCGAAAATCAAATAATTATTTTATCCTCTTTCGATTTTATTACCTAATAATGTATCAATTTATTTAATTTATTTTCATAGAACATTCCCAACATTAGTAAAATTAGTCAATTAATCTCTACAGATAAGAAATATAATTTCTGAAATAATTAAAGCTTATACAACTCTTAATGCCAAACTCATCAAAGAATTAATTATACCCTCCGAGCATAAGTGCAATGTATCAGCATATACACAATGCAATGAAAATATATTACAAAAAAAAATTTATTTAAAAGCAGCAAATGCTATTGGAATTGGTAGACAAATTTTGAGCGCACTGAAATGACTTCAAAGGGTTGACAAACAGAATAACATTAAAATTACATGCAATATTTAATAAAATGTATATATTTTTTATTTTCGACTTGAAAGCATTTATTTTGCTCAACAGAAATCCAGTTGGTCTCCTCTACTAATCGGAGGTGAGTGTCTCATCAAGCGATAATGGTCTTAAGCACAACTAAACCAGCTGAAATCAGGCAATGACAATGGAACAAGTTGGTGCCAGTTTTATCTTGAAACCAAAAAACATCAGGTAGACAAAAAAAGAGACAAAGCTCATTCGCCACCAACTCATTCTCCGTCATTCTTGGTCATGTAAGAGCCGGAGGCGACTCACCCACAGCATAGCAAACCGCATTACAAGGTGCTACAAGTTGAGCAAAAACCCAAAGCAGAACATTTCTTCTCCAAGAAGTCTGAAGTGAAAGTAAGTGGTTGTGTCTGTGTGTGTGTGTGTGATTGTGTTTGAGGCCTACAAATGTCATTCAAGCGCTTCGTTGCACAATTCTACGACCAATGCACTTTTCATTCCAAGTGGATGGAAGGAGAAGGAAGTTTTGGGTTTGGGTCATAGCTCCTCAAGTGCCCAATGGTTTTCCGCTTTTGGCTTTTGGGCTCTGGCGGAAATCCATTAGGTTTGTCCGTGGCCGCATACAGTTTGCATTTGTGCGAGATTTCCGTTCAACTTGACTGCGGTTCCCCGCCCCCCTTCCCCACATCAGCCACCACATCTCCCTTACGGCTGTTACCTTTCTCTTCTCCCACCTCTCCACCTGTCGTGTAATCTGGAAAACGTTTTGCATACATTCGAATGTTCATTTTTGAGGTTTATGCGTTTCGATTAACATAAATAAATCACCAGCTACAGCTATGACATGTTTTTTTCATAAGACATCAAAAACCCAACCTCTATTTCGATTTTGATTTTTGAGTTGTTGTAAAACAAAAAGAGGTTCAACATTTTTTTGTTTTTTTTTTGTTTTTAAGAAACACCTTTCCCTCTTTTGCAAAAAGAAAAAAAGAACCGAAATCGAAATAAAAAAAAAAGCTCAAATACAATACATCACATCGAGGCAAACATAAAGCAGAAAAGCGAAGCGAAGCCTGATGAAAACATTAACATTATACTTGAAATTTTTTTTATGGCTACTTCAATTTTTGATGGCCCGTTTCCCTGCATTTTCGATTAGGGTATATGCACTTGGATAAGGATAATGCTCAAAATATTGTTAAGCTAAGAAAGAGAACTCTAGTAATGGGCATAACCAGTAATGGATATTTAATAGACAATGTTTCACCCAAACCCCAAGATTTTACCCCTGAAACTATACAATAATGAATTTCCCATTTAAAATGTCAGATTTTCCGCCTAAATATCGTTTTCCTCTAATAAAATTATTAGCTGGATCCTCCACTATATTAAAATTAATATCATTCAAAGTCCTGTAGAACTGAAAGTCAACTGACCTTAGGTCTGTATTCTATTATAAATATTATGAAAGCTAATTTTTTAAATTAGAATCATTATTTCTATTACAAACATTTCTAAAAAAGTTTAAAATTGTTTCCTTTATGTAAAATTTTTCACTTGAATTGAAAATTCTAGAACCTGTATTATAATAATTAATCTAATACACTTAATGTCTAATTCAATTACCTAAAGAAGTTATCTTCTTAAATCTTATCCGAATTTTTTGTGGTTTTTTGAATTTTTAAGTCCTTATCTGTAATCCTAAAAAAACGAACTTGAAAAATCATCCAAACAGTACTAGGCAACTAAAGAATTAGCTAAATGGAGATTGGATTCGAAATTTTTCAATATTTAGTTTCTCGAGTTGTACAGTTGTAGTAAATTGTTAGCAGTTAAATAATTATCTTAGAATAATTCATAGATTAAAGTCAAAACTTTAAAACTTTAAGAAGAAACACATTCCACTTTTCCACCAGGCATAACATCGAACACATTCTAAGCGAATGCAATTTTCATTACAATTAAATATTTTTGAATAGGGTATATCGTAGTTCGTCTTTGAGAAAATCTAATGAGCCTTCTTATATATGAGGAGAATGCGCATGCGATTGTACAATAAAAATTGTTAAATATTCGCTTGGACAGACACGAGACAGACAGAAAGACAGAAAAACAGAGTGACAGGGGGGGACAGAAAGAGTCATAAAAACAAACACAGAAAACAAATCTTTAATGACGACTGTTCTTTTTTTGTTGTTGTTGTCTTTTTTGTGGTTTTTTGTGTTGTTTTAATTGCCACGTTTGGTCGTTTGACAAGCTGACTGACTCTGCGACGCTGACTCTGTGAGTGACTCTCCCGTACGCTTGATGAATTTGCGACACCCGCATCGAACGGTCAACAGCATTTTTTCTTCTTCTTCTTCTTTTTTTGTGGGCTGTAGAAGTTGGAGGAGGAGAAGAAGAGGAAGAGGAAGAGACCTTGTAGTTGTAGGGGCAAGTCACCTGTTCGGAGCTCAAGCAGGAAATGCATGTGTTCGTCAGTGTCAGTGTCAGATGTAAGCATTATGACAAAAATATCTTGATAACTCAATCTTCAATCTTAAAAGCAGCCAAAAAAATGTAAGTTAAAAAACGCCAACGTCATGAGGCGGCAGGCTGTCAGTCACGGGCTGATCTTGAAGAGATCATGACGAGGCATTTTAAATCATATGAAATTGGCTTGATCGATGCCGGCTTGAAGTCAATTTGCAGCAGCTTAGGTTCAAAACTCGAGGGATATCGGTATTGGGATCGCACTGACTAGCTGATGAACTTGTGGTAAATCTCTTCACTAAGTAGTTGGAGATGAGCGACAAACGAACTGCGAAAGTGCCACCAGGAGAACATATGGCACACAATTAACTAGCCTGACAGCAACGATGTGTTAAGAAATGCCAAAAAAGAATATAATACAAACAACAAACACTACATGTGAAAATGGAAATGGAATGGAAATGGAATATGGAAAAATCAAAAATCTGTGGTTGCCCACGGCAGCGACATTAGCAGCACATGGAGCCTATGGAGCACTACCATTTGAGGCATTTATCATAGATGTGGGAGATGTATTTTTAGACTCTCCAGGCTAATGGATGCTAGCACACACAAGCCATACCCGTGTACTCTTGCCCGTATCCCCGGCCGTACGGCCACACTTTCAAATTCATATTTATTGTCTAGGCTGGAGGAGAGTCGAGAGAGATGCTGAGTGCATTTTTATATATGGCTGGAGCCTCATAGTCCATTTGCCCGACCGCCCAGTCTAACCAAAATAAACAATAATTGAAAGGAAATCGCTGGCAAATGCTGCAGGGAGCATGCCATAAGACAGTTGGAGTTGGAGACGCTGTAAAATGCTTTGGCATTTTAAAAGGTTCCACATTTTGGGGGTCAGAGAGAGCTAATTGCATTGATTAGCTGACGGCGCGCATTCTGTAGCTCATCAAAGGGCAAACCACGTTGAGAGATGATGACGACGATGATGTTGATGTTGATGATAATGATGAAGATTGAACGTGGAACCGAGACTGAGGCAAGTCAGCTGTCAGTCAATTTGGCGGCGACATGTTTACTTCGTAGGCAAAATACAAAATCCAAAAAAAAAAAACGAAAGAAAGACAGAAAAAAAATAAAGAAACCCTTTTTCTCCTCTAAAACCGAAACACGGAAACGTTTGAGACTTGCCGCAAGATACACAAATACCAAAAAAAAAAAAAACCAACAAAAATGTTGAAAATCTAAAGAAAACAAAATTCCGTTTACATTCATATTTCAATATTATTATAATTTTTTTGGTTTTTTTTTTTTTTTGGTGGTGGCAGATCAAAAGGAATGACAAGAGAGCAACTGGAAGAGTAGACAAGGGAAATTAAGGTGATATGATCAAAGGTGAGCGGCGACCATGGGCGATGGCAAATTGACATAATGTGGCGTTTAACAAATTCCCAAACAATACATATCCATCAAAATCAAAATAAGAAATGAAGGCATAAAGTAAGACGACTTGCAGGTACACTGCAGCAAAGAGTATTTCCAATTTGTTATAGTTTCTAGATAAATGAATAAAATGGATATGATTAAAAAAGTGTTGCAAATTGTAAAAATAAATACTAATGATCGTTATGGACTTTGCTACTTTTTCTTTGCTACTTTTCTAAATTGGAACTCAATAAATTGTCAAATTTGTTTTGAAATTATTATTTTGGTTATTACCAAATAGAAATAGGTTCATATACCAACATTTTCTTAAACCTTATACGAAGTAAACAAGAATGTTTTTCAAAGGCTAAAACTTTTTAATCAACATAACCCTAGGCTTTCAAAATACTTATCCTAAAAAATACATATATTATTTTTCGAATTTATGTTTTATTTTTGCGAAAAATTGTAATGTTGAAATTGTTTTTTCTCCTTTCTTCTTTTTGGTGCTGATATAAAAGAGCTACAATGGATTTAAAAATGTGGTAATTTGGAAAATAATCGTAAAGATATAAAAAATTTTGTTTTAATTTAAGCAATTCAGTAGATCAATGTCAAAACCTATTTCTTTTTCTATAAATTATTGAAGAATTTATTCTTCTAAAAAGAAAGCTTTTTTCTTACCATTAAAGCATAAGTGAAAAAATTTGAAATTGAAAAAAATGTGCTTCTTATTATTTTTAAATAAATTATCATACCAATGTTCCTTAGCGCAAGATTGGAAATGACCACTTATAATATTCAATTTAAAATAATGTTAAAAAGGAACTAAAGAGAAAGATTGAAACAGGAATTCAAAGCAATTTAAATATCTTTTAAATATCTTTGAAGGATGCAAAAGAGAAGAGATGTTTAAAATCCGTTTTCATCAGTTAAAAGACAAAAGATTCATTACAAAGAAAAGAACGAATAAATAGGATATTTCTAAGCTTCTAACGCATTTATTTTTATTTAATTTTTTCCTTTACTGTATGCTGACATCGATCATTGCGTAACTATGATCAAAATGCCTCACTATAATTCATCTACTATGGTTATAAAATAAACTGAGTTGATCCAACAACTTAGTTAGTCGCTCTTTGATTAAAAAAATATATTTTTACTGGTGACACACGCCTGTTAGTGGATGCTAAACCCAACTATTGAGTCACTGCGATATAAAAATCAATTAACAATTCTAAGCTGTGAAATTTGATACGGATTTTGATGTGAAATCTTAAATGAAATAATAAAAACAGAAGCCTTAGTTAGTTGTCTTTTGCAACCAGTTTGTTACTAACTCATAGGAATTTAGATTTATCAAAGATTTAAATAACTGAAAGTTAACCTAGTGAATCGGATCAACATTTTTATAGATAGAGATTAGATTTCGAATGATTCACTTTCTGCAGAGAAACGTAGTATAAGTTAGGTTTCCGACTTTGAATTAGCAAGTCTTTCGAAAAATATAGATAATCTCATAGACTGAAAATTATAAATTTGTAAGGATGTAAAATCCGAAATTATAAAAAAATCGTAAAACATATTTTAAACTTTCTCGTTTAAAAAAATATTTTACCTTTGAACTTAAGTTCTTACTTTGGAGTTTTTGAACTTAAAGTTTGTAGAAAAGTAATCCAGTTTCTATAGTAAAGCCCTTATAGGACCATGTTAAGAACCTGATTCTCAGAGAAAGCTAATTTGTTCATTAGTTTAAAAGTTAAATCCTGGTTTGATAAATTATAAAACATTTAATAGAAGTAAAAATCAAACTGTGTTAGATTTATGCACAGCTTTCATTATTGTTTGCTATAGCATTGACTGTCTGTGCGATATATTTTAATGCTAAACCTATTGATTGACTAGGAATAACTATCCATCATTATTCCCAATGATGCACACTTTCTACTTGCCTTCCCAGGCTAATAATATATGCCAAACAATTGAGTTATACAGAGTGAAGAGGACTGTTCATAAAGGCGTAAGGTATGCCGCCGCCTGGTCAAAGGTTCAGCTGCATCGACATTCGATCACAGTCAGTGATAAGCACGTCCAACAACAACAACAACATCAAGATTAACCACAAACAAAGGTAAAAAAAGGTGTAGAAAAAGCAAATGACATAATGCAGCATCATCATCATCATCAGGAACAACATCAACATTATCTCGGCCAGCCGCTAGATATGATCGCCAGCCCAGAACACATCTTGGCTATAGCTCAAAGAGCATTAGGCTAATCGGATAGGCAGGGTAACATAAGTAAGAGAGAGAAAGAGTGAGCGGTATAAGGAGTAGGAGGGACAAAGCGAATCCAAGGGAACCAAAAAGAAAAGCCGCTGCTGCGCTTTTCACGCCTACAAGCCAGAGGCGGCTGCCTTTTTTGAATTTTTCTTTTTGTTTTTTGTTGTATTTGCTTTTAGATGCGTTAAATGAGGACTAAGCCGCTTAGAGATGAGCATCTTAAGGTCGTCAAAGAGAGCAGAGCAAGCAAACATAGGTAAAGATAAAGCGGCTCAAGCATTTCACACACACAGTCAAAATGGCCGAGAGCGCCAAATTAGTTGTAAATTCGATTTGCATTTTGGCGATTTGCCCGACGCCAGCCAAAATTGCCAAAGTCGTCGCCGTTGTCGTTACCGTCGCCTAATGCGTTAATCACTTTTGGCCAAAGCGTCAATTGAATGTCGCGTGGCAGGAACTAAGCAATTTGGCTGTGGGACATCATTGATCGAAATCTAAGTGAAATCAACTGCTCTAATAAATTGTTGTCAAATCGAGAAAAAGGACAAAAAAGAAACACCCACAAAAAGGAGGAACTTCACCCATCTCCAGATGCAATAGGGCAACGCCTTGCACTTGTCCCAATCCCTGACTTCAGAATGGCTGCCACGTGGCCGAGACAATTGTTGTTTATACTAACAATTTGTGAGAGTTCGAATTGAAGTTGCCTTGTGTGGAGGAAGTGGCAGGAAGATGAACATTTATTTGGGTATAACCCAATCGCCATGGCCATGGCTGATTGCCCGCGACGTTGGGTCTATTGTTTTCTCTGGTCACGTGACTTGATCACGTGGCCTTAGCCACTGACGACTGTGACTCTGTTTCCCCTTGGGATGACGGAAGACACTACTTCACGAGGGGGTAGTTACACTCCCCCCCTCCCCCATCATCCCATGAAGTTGCCGTGTTGTTGCTACGCTTCGTTCCATTCGTTTTCATTATGGGGCACGTGTGTTGCTACTTCCTTTACGGGCTACGCTTCTTTTGGCCTTTTCTTCTTACTCCTGTGCGCATTTTTTTTTACGGACTTGTTTTTTGTCGCAGGCGTTGATCCTTTGACTTTTATATTCAACACTTTCGCCTGCGGCCTGGGAAATTGTTTTTACCCATATTGTACGTTTTTGTCACGCTGTATGAAAATCCCATAGCTTCCATTCATTTCGGGCGCGTGCAACATTTATTCCACCACTTCCACGGCACTTCATCATCGTCGTGTACATCATCAACGTTTTCCGTTAGTTTTTTATGCAGGGCGTGTTTTGTGGCTAATATTTTCCTGTCCTCTGTCCTCAGTCCAAAAAATTTACTCATTAACAGCTGCGGGGTGCGGTTGGTCCAATGCGAGGAGGCAGGAACTTTGCTGGGACACATGCGGTGCACTTGCAGCGGTGGCAAATATTTATGCTGATTGGTTGGGTGGAGTGAGCGGGTCACACAGGTTGATGATGTTTATGGGAAAACCGGAAATTTCAAATGCTGGGAATTGCCAACTCATGGTAAATGACTTTATCGAAAAAGTAACCATAAAAACTAACAATAAGTGAATTTCAGAAGCCAAATAAAATGGGCAAAACTTTCTTTTTCCCAGAGCTAATCTTCTAAAGAGCAAACAAATTTACTTAACTAAATAATTAAAGAATTACTTGTAAAATAAAGATGATGGAGATCAAATTTTGGAGTATACAGCATGCAAATATAAGGTAATAATAAAGGATGTTAATAACGATCCAAGTATATCATTTTGTAAAGATTATCTTAACCAAGGATCAACCTTTTGAAATGATTTTTAAAGTTATGTATCTACAATAATCTTATCTAATTTAATCTTAACAAATTTATACGTAACATGGCTTAAAGCTTTCTTTAAATATGGCTTGCTTTCTTCTTGAAATTATTGCAATTCTTGCACCTCAGTTAAAACAAAAGTCTAATAGATCGATGACTAGATAAATAAATATTTAAAATCTTTATTATTTATGCAATTTTTAAAGTAAACATTATACAATCTAATAAAGTTTGAACCAGTAAATTTTTACATTTAGATCTTATGTAAACAAAAAAACAAAAATAATGATTACCTTGCAGTTGTTTATATTAAGTCATTTACAAACATATGAATCTTAAACTAATCCAGAGCGTCCTTAAATTACCAAGTACTTACTTTTCGTTTAAATAATAAATCTTAATTAAATGTTAAGTACATAATAATAAAATATCCATTAACAGTTACTAAGGTAAAAGTTATTCCAATATTTTGGCACAAATTTTTTACGACCCTTTTGATAGGAACAGGAAATGTCGCACTCTGCAAGCAAATTCCTAGACGAGTGAGTGATTTATAACTGATTACGCATAGAGAGACAGGCCCAACAAATGAAACGAAGTAGGAAGAGGAAAAAAAAACAGGTAGATAGGAATGAAATCTCAGTGTCGTGTTGTGTCTCTATGGCATACCAAAGTCATGACGCAATTGACAAGCCAAAGGATCGGAATCGGGCAATATGAACGACGAAACGACGATGGTCAAGAACGATCGTTCAAAAAAATGAGCTCATAATGAAATGGGTGCAGCTGACGCCAGCGGCTTATTGCGGTTGACTCGACATCGTTGACGATGATGATGACGACGACGACTACGACGACGCTGTGGGCGATCATTAAACACGGCGAGCCTCATCCTTCCTCTTGGGTTACGTTTCGTATTGGCCCACGGGCGGCAATGGCGTTGTCGCGCCGCATTGATTGTGACCAATAAATACGCAATTGATTTTCATTTTTCGGGCTTCTGGTATTGCGTCGGACAGTCGACAGTCGTCAGTCGAAATCGGAGTGTGTCTCCTCCTCCTCCTCCTTCTCTTTCTCCTGTTCAGGTAGAGTGTAGGTTAGGTCTTATCAAATGGGACGCGAATTCCTGACGTGCGGACAACCTTAAGCAGCTCCTTAAGCACATTAGCCGAAGCAGCAGCAGCAGAGCAGAAGCAGTCGCGACACTTGGACGCTTCCCTTTCTTATGATTTATTGGTTTGAGTTCGATTTTGATTTTGATGCCTTTCAGTTTTGAGTTTCCCTTTGGTTATCTGCTTGTCGGCGCTATGTTTAAGCTGCTTAACGATTTTCTCCCTTCACTTTTAATGCTGCTTAAAGTTATAATGCAGACGCAGACCATCAAATTTAACACCAAACCAAACCAAACCAAAAAACTAGAGAGCAAGAAAATAAGAAATGTGAAGAAAATGAGGAGGAGGATTGCGGCTTTTCAGCCAAAAGCGTGCATAAATTGTCTGTGGTAAAAGCAGCAACAGCAGCAGAAGCAACAACATTAGTGACTCGTAAGCGCATATGAATAAATTATTGGCACACACAAACTACACACACACCAAAACACACAGTGCGTGCAAAAAGCCAAGAGCCAGAATAGAAGAGACTCTCCTTTGAAGTCCAAAAAGGCAGACCAACAACTAATCGTTGACTTACCCTCAACTCCCTCTAGTTAGAGTCTCGCAATGCTCTCTAGTTGGACTCGTGGCATTCGTGTGCCATATGGTGGCTATTTTGGTGATTAAGCAGATGATACACGCAGTCCAAGTCGACTCCGACGACGACCCCAGCACCAGCTTGTCGACGGCTCGACAAAACAGCAAAAAGTTCGTCGTCATTTCGACTAGGATCATAAATTTTCTAACCCCTCTCGTTGGAGAAAAACAGAATAGAACAAAACAAAAAAAAAAAAAAACCCTGAATACTAACTGCCAGAAAAGTTGCTGCAGAGTATAAGTAGTTGATTCCCATTTCGAGTGGAGTTTCAAGTTTTTGGGCTGTTTCATGTTAGTCAAAGTCCAAAAATTTCCAGACAAAGGCTATAGAACTGAAATAAAATAAAAGGGAATGAATCCCCTTGGTGTTGAAGACACTTTAATGGCAAATTTAATGCTCTTTCAATAGGGGTTTTCCTGCAAAGCTATAGTACTTAGAATGAGCTATGCAAAATACCTAAATGATTGATTTGCAATATAACAATTATAGTCTTTAAGGCTTAAACTTAATCTTACAATTAAACTAAACTAAATTTAAAATACAATTTATGTTTGATACAATATTTTAGTTCTGTAAATAGGGTGAATATACAAGACGATCGACAAAGTGAAAACCAAATTTAAATAGCGGTGGTTAAAAATAGTTTAAAGAATTAAATCTAAATATTCATCTGCTGATCAACGTTGGGTCTATTAACATTTAAGTATATACGTTACTTCTCTACCTCTACTTGAGCATTGCCCCTTTATAAGATGTCTGACGATAAGTGAGAATCTTTAAAATGCCTTGCAAATTTAAATTATTTAATATTTTACACTGTCGAAAGGTTAGCTACAAAGTAACCACATCAAATTTATTTTAAATTTATAAATCGGTGAAGTATGTCATAAAGGTCGATAATTCACCGATATGTAAACCAATATGTCATAAATGTCGATATCGATGGATCGTTATTAAAAATGCTTTGATTATAAGATACATATTCTTTTACGAAACTCCGTATTTTAATAACTTACAAAATAAGTTTAAAATTTCGTATATACACATATATCCTGCAGTATATTATAGTTTCTATATAAGACAAGATCTTGCAAGGTAATAAACACTTTTACATAGTCAAAATTGGCCAGTCTCTCTAGGATTATAATCAATTTTTATTATATACATATGTTCAAGAGTAAACTTTGAAACACTTAAATTTTATATGACAAAAATTATGCCTCACCCAAATCAGAGTATCAATATTTCTTAGTTCACCAAGTAGCATCTTATAAAATCATTATCCTTACTAATCTGCAATCTAATACACTTAAACATTATTGGATCCACAAGAAAACTGATTCCAAAATTGTATGAATGAAATGTTAATCACAATAGGCTCTCGTTAAAGTCTACACAATCCTAGATACAGTGTTAATTCTAGGAGTAGTGTGAGTAGTGAAAATCCTTTCGATGGACTATCTGAGAGTGGCAGGAGCAGCTGCTAGTTGCTAGTTTTGCTTCTGCAGTTTTCAGTTTTTACAGTTACAGCGGCAGTTGCTGACATGACTCATGTAGCTCTACGGTACTTCACTTACAATCAACACATATACACACACACACTTGCACACACATACTGGCACACAATAGGCAACCCTTTTTGATGAATCGCATCGCATGGAGGGAGAAACGAAATTGGGGAAGGAGAAAATTATGAAGTGCCACCGACAACGACAACGGCAACAACAGAGCGTCCACTTGAAATCCATTAAATATTTGTAGAAACCAATAAAAGAGAGAAAAAAAAAATAGCGTTCATACGTAGGGCATTCCCAAATACTCGAAAATTCGACCACAAAAACGGCAACTGTGTGTTTCGAGTGGATATGGATATGGATATTTTTGAAAATGGGACGAACTGAAGGGATAACACGCGACTCCGTTGAACGGCAGCATCAGTTGGCACTTTGATTGAATTCTTTTTTTCTTCTGTTGGGTGGGGGAAGGGGGAGTGGTTGGAGGATCCTTAACAAAATCAAAAGTGTGGAAATTTTTCGGCCGATGAGAGGCAATAAACATTGTCCCAAATTGAAATTGAAACTGAGTTGAAAAGTGTGCCATCAAGAGAAAGAGGGGGATGGGATGGAGCAGCTGCTCTATATATTAGGCGAGAAGTCGGAGTAGTCCCTATCTAATGGTCAGCTGCTGCTACAATACGAATCGGATTACTGGCGCCTCCAAAATGCATCAACAAAACAAAAATTTGTCACTTTGAAAATCTAAACATTTGTTTCATATTGCACATTTTCCATATAATTTCCATGTCTTTTAATCTATTTACATCGACTAATCTTATCAATCAACCCACAAAAAGAGGGCCGCACCGCAGGACTCTGATTCAGATAGTGAGTCCTGTAATCACAGTGAAGCCAAAATACAAACACACTAAGGGACTCATGTTGATGATTATAGGGCTCAATATGAAATTCTCCATGGATGCTCACTTTATGTCCTGGCATGACCATTAATCAAACTATTAGCAAGGACACACCCCTTTTGGTTCGCTGTTCGTTGTGGAGAGCCTTGGCGAAAATTTATTTATGGATCTCTCTTTGGAACATACGCGATAATCACGATAATGCGTCCTGTAATCAACTAATAAGGCTCATGTAGCCGCAAGGACACTCCATTCGAATCCATACTCAACCACCCACCACAACGATAGAAGAAAAAGTGGGGTGCCTTGAAAATTGAATTTAACGCGCAATATTTTGTGCATTTTCCATGTTTCCATGTCTTTTTGTTTTTGTTGTAGTTGGGGTAACTCGCTGGCAGGGTGTTCTCGCTCGAAGTCCTGTTCAGGGTGTCTGAGTTTGTCTTTTGCCTTTTGCCGAAAATGCAATTCATGTGTTTTGGCTCGTTCACTCTCGCTAACAAAGTTCCAAATGAAATTTATGACTCTTAGGCCAGGACGAGGGGTGCGCGTTGACTGCGGCCAGCCTCATTGAGTTGTACTACGAATGAAACTATACTTTGCTTTTTTTTCTGGGGGGTTACGCTATCAGCCCGGAACACATGTCACGAAAAAAACAACCATACAGAAGCGCTCGAACAGAACTTGGCCAGGGTTAGCAGTGGATGACTGTGACTGCGACTAGATTGAAAGGTATGTAAGCACAAACATATCATCAGCGATGACATCAAACCATTGAACTGGGCATAAAACCCCTTGTGTAAGCCTATCTATTAGTTCGCTCAAGGCTATAGTCAAGTGATTTTTATCTGTATTGAAAAATATGTTGCGATATTTGATACACTTCAAATTGAATGTCATCCATGTAAATATCATACAAGCGAAACAAACAAAAAAAACAAAAAGAAAAAGAGTTTATAGGAAAGTTGGAGAAATCAAAACCATTTAATATTTGTAAAACTGAAAACCTTAAATCCAAAAACTTAGTTTCAAAACTGAAACCGGATACGGTTAATGCATTGAAATTCCATGCTAATTTTAACACGTAAACACATGACTTTGGTGATTTTTAAGTTAATCAAATTTAAACGCGAAGAACTTTTTCAAAACTAAAGATTCTAATATGCTTTTGCCTTATTAATTGTAAAGAATTATAAACTTATATAAAAACTTTAAGTGCATATTGGAATATATTGGTTTAATAACTTTTCTCATCGTTAAAGTACTTAACAAGTAGAATATAACAAACTAAAGAAATTTTAAAATATTCGAATTTTCATATAAAGTTAATATCTTAACTTCAATTTCACAATTTAAAGCACCTTGGAAAAAAATCAGAGTACAACATGCAATCAGTAGAATTTTTTCTCAAGGATCCTGAATTTTGAGTCCCTTAAAGTTTTTCCTTTTAAAGCAACTAATAATATCAAAACAAGACTTTCGGGGGAAAAAAAGAGAAAACATTTTGTACTTCATCGTGCCATTCACATAAAACTAATTATAAGTTTGACACATATTATTAGTAATTCAGGATATATAATCTCAAAGATATGATATTTATATTATACTTATAAACAACACTAACTTTAAAAAGTTATAAACAATTTCATCATTTCAAGAAGTTAAAAATTTGGAATTAAAATTACTAACAAATCAAGATCGGAGCAAATTTTTTTTAATTCTAAAACTCTGTGACCAAATTCAGATCAAGTTACTTACAATGGTATACAATTAACCAAAGCCTTGCTAAACTTAAACTCAATATTCTTTTATGTTATTTTCCTTTTTGTATAAGTAATTTTCTGCTATAGATTATAACTTTAATCGTTTATAAATGTCAACAATGTTTGTAAAACCAAGCAAAAATCTTACAATTAGTTTGGATAGCTTTAAATAAGGTTAAAAATAAGCCACAAAGATGAATCAATTTTTTGAAGCAAGATAGGGACTTTTAGTTTACTTTAATATAAATTAATACAACATTAAAACTCACACTGAATTCAATTGAATCTATATATAATATAAAAGATTTATAGTTCACTTAAAATAATCTCAGTTCTAAATAAATTTGCAAAGGTTAAATTGAATGAACTCTCTTTCTTAGACTTATTTAGTATGGGATAGGATTGAATATAAAACTATGAATCTGATTCCTAGACTAATTTACTATATTGCGTTGAATATAAGACTATGATTATCATATATCAAGTATAAATCACCTGAATAGTTTCGTATTTAATGTGGTAAAATATAATTCAGCTAACTATCAATTTCTGTGACAAAATTCAAATGCAAGTTGTTTTTTTTCTTTTTTTTTGTGTGAAATAAATGAAACAAGTTTTAAATTAGTAAAAAACCAACATTATGATTATAAATGTTGATTAACCATTTGAAAATGTATTCAGAATATATTTTCAAAATCAACTAATTTGCCTTTTTATCTATCAAGACATATGCACATCTGTCATTTGTGTCATCTGGGCCTGCTTGGGAATTGAACATCTTAACAAATGACTTATTGTATAGGCCAAGTATAAAAACGATGAAAAAACGAAAAAAAAAAGACAAAGTTCGTCTCTTTCTTTATGTTTTTGGGCCTTGTCTGGGACTAGCCGCCAAGAGACACCGCTGCCGCCTCTTGACATTGGTATTCTTATCAAAACGAAAATTTGTTCATAGATTAGGCCAAGACAAGTAAGTACAACCGGCAAAAGGAAAATTGAGCAAAGAGAGAGAGTGAGAGAGAAAGAGGAAAAACCTGGAGCACTATTTCCAGTCGTCTGATCTATTCAAATGAGCGCCAGGCCGCCAAGAGTCAGAAATTAAGAAAGGTATTAAGATAAAGCCACAAAACAAAAAACACAAAAAAATACTGAAACTGAAACACGCCTTGGAAATGGCGACTCGACCCGAACAAACTGGCCAGCAGCTGGAGGAGATTCAAATTGTTGTCTCTCTGCTCCGTTTTTGTTGTCTTTTTGGTCTTTTTTTTGTCTTTGTTGTGCGTGCTGCTTCGTGGACGATTGCATTGGCGCCATGTTTATCTAATTTGGGGACATTTATGCATGGCATTCCGCGCGGTTCTTTATAGGTTCGGTTAAACCTGCACTGATAACACCACAAACAGACACACACACACACACACATGAAAGGCCAGCAGACCAGACCGGAGCTGGCCTGGACTGGCCAAAAGATCGAAACACGCTGACTCACAATGCCGAGAACAATAAAAAGAGAAATACAAAACCCAAAAGACAATTAAGCGGGCGTCCATACGACAGACGAACCGACCAACCGACCGACCGACCGACTGCCCGTTGGCTGGTCTGCAAAGGTTTTTATTAAGGTATTTTTCCAACAAGAGTCAGTCGGTCGGTTCCGTTTCGTTCCTGTTTCAACGCTTATCTGTGGAATGTAACTTAAACTTTAAGGATTATTGCCTACAATAAATTTGCGCATTTTGCTTGAAGGCTTTTAAGGCTGTAAGTCAATATATTGTATATTGAACGAGTACGAGTGTATCTAGCTATATACACAACAGCTTTAGCATGTCTTGTCTTTCATCATTAGCGCTAATTAAAAGTGTATAAACTTTCACTGGCTTAAATCCTTCTAGGCATATGTATGTATATGGACACGTGCCCTGTTTCTGTCTGCTAATGAATGAGACGCAGGTTACTTACACAGAACAGAAGAAGTAACCATAAAGGATTTTCTTTTCGGCTTTTACTCATCTGTCTGTGTGTGTGTGTGTGTGTTTGGCCTGTCAGTTTGTCTACTTGATTTATGGCCCACAATCAATGGTCAGAAGTCATAACACAACGAGGCCGAGTCCAAGTCACAGCCCAGCTAAGCCTAGCCAAGTGGAAATCTCTCTACGTTTGGCACACTTGACCGGCTCTCCAGAAATCACAACAGCCGTGGTCGAACCACGCCCCAAAGCTCCACCTACCATCCAATTCACCATAGACTCGCTCAAGCATAACTTGATCGGACTACAAATGTATGTAGAATGTGTGTGTATGTGTTTTTTTTATGTGGTTGTCAAAAATATATTTTTATTGCCACCAAAATGACAACACTTAGATGGCAGAACTTGACGATGATGTGGTCCTTCCACACTCGAGTCCTTCCTGCTATTCCTTTTTTTTGTGGGTGTTGAGAGTTCGCTCATTCAAATCTTCCGCTTGATTAGGCGCCAATTCGAACAAAATGTGGGCGTTGCCATTCGTCAGTCAGTCGGTTAGTCCTGCAATTACCCAGTCCCGTGGCAACCCCCGATCAAAGGAGATTTTTTTTTCGTTTCAATTCTTTTTTTTTTACTTCCAGTAAATTTCACCGAATTGTTACATTTGCTTTATGCATTAAACTTAATGACAATATGGCAGAGATAATATTGGACATATGTCAAAGGGTTGACTCCTCAACTCAACCAAATAAAAGGGTTCTTCATCTAGTCGATAGGACTAAGCTTAAGCCTTGAGCCTGAAGCCAAATGCCGAAACGGTTTATCTTTGGCATTATGTTTTATTATTGTTCCACCTAAGTCTGCCCCCAGTCATCATCATCAGCATCTGCATACTCCGACCCAAGCCTCAGCTCAATTTTACCGAGCTGTTTGGCTCTTTACCTAGCTCTCCGCCAAACCGCCCAACACCTTTCTTCCTAGAAATTTTTTTTGCCTAACCATTTTTTCTTTTCTTTTTTTTGTGTTTTGTAGTTGACGTTGCTTTGCTTTTGGTCGATACTCTTCCTCACTCATAAAACTGTGCTTAAAAATTGGGGTATATAGATTGTAGGAAGCTTTTTGACAAAAAAAATTTAGTTTCGAAATACATAGTTATACATAGATTGTCTGTAATTTAGAAAATCAGCTTTCCGACTTTTCATTTGAAATCAGAAAGTAAAGAAACTGAAATAAGTGATAAGTGATATTATCATATTTCAGATTTTATTATTCTGATTCTTTAAATAAAGTTTTTCTGACGGTGTTGTAATTGGCAAATTTAAAACTTGAATTTTCTGTCTTAACTCTTATTTTTTGCGTAAAATTTAATATCTTTAGTTTACTTTTCTCACAGAGAATTCTTTTCAAATCAATTTCTATCTCAATAAAATTTATGTCTACACTCCGAAATTGTATCCTGGTTTGATATTGTATAATGAAAATTGTCATAAAAAATTAAATATTTACTTTTTTAACTTTTTTAAAGATCTGATTTTACAATGTTTAAGAATAAAACATTTTGTATTAATGTTTCCGTTATTTTTTTAAAAACACATTCTGATTGAGTTTTAAAATTTTCAAACTTTCAAAATTAGGTCAAATATTTGGTAAGTCTTTATAATTTTCAAGTTAATGTTCTCATCTCATGTAAGAAACCCTAAAATATTAAAAGACAAATATATAATATTTTCGATAATTTTCTAATTATCATGAAAATGATCTATTATGAAAAATCAAATGTCGAATCGGTATACAATAGTTTTAGATATAGAATACCATTTGTGAAAAACAGTTTCCTATTTTGTAATTACTTCTAAGAAAAACCTGATAGGTGAAAATTAGAGATTTTATTGTATAAACTAATAGATTATAGAGCAACGACTATTCGTCTATATTAATGTTAATTTTTGGCTAAGCCATTCCCAACTTGCTCATTGTGTTTGTTGTTGTTTGTGCTGCGCACTTTTGTTCACCATTTTTGCCTCGAATACCATTCCCCGCACACCTCTTGAAGCAGTTTTTACTCTGCATAAATTTTCCCTTAAGAATTGTCGCACACACACACAAACACACACATACACAGCTTTAGTTGAAACAGGTGCCGCCAGCTAAAGGGTAGCAAGTGCATTGGGCAGGTGGCCACCCGAAAGTGGGCGGATTTTGATGGGCGGGGGGAAAGTAGAGAGGCGAGAAAAGGTTGCGGGTTGTTTTTAACTCTTTACTTGTTATGCGTTTTGCCCCTGACGACCGGAGCCAAAGCCCGTGCCGCCATTTTTAATATGAAGTGTACACATACACACAAATGTAGAAACGCGCACACACACACACACAAAGAAGTACAAGTAGACTCACACACACAAATGAATATATATTTGTAGATTGCAGCCTTAAAGGTAGAAAAATTTGTGTTGCCTGCCCACTTTTATGTCTATGTGGGTGCTGCTTCCCTTCCTCTCCTCCTTCTCAGCCTCTCTACTATTATTATTTCTTCTTCTTCTTCTGCTACTGTTACTCGACTGCTTCCACATCCTATTTGTGTTGACTGCTTTTGGTGGATTTGCATATAAAAACATTTGCAAATGTATGCGCGCGCACACACAGATATATACTCATACACAGACACACACACATATATCCACTCACACACATATTTTTGGTATTTGCATTGCGGCTGCTGCTGCTCCTGTTGTTGTTGTTGTTGTTGCTGCTCCTGACTGAGTTTTGTGCGGGAAGCTCTACCGTCATATAAATTTTCGATTGATATGCAAACTTAAAAGGAACCGCAAAAATTATGCTCCAGTGAACTGATGTTGGGTATACGGAGGCGGTTCCTACTGATATGCATACATATACATATATATATGTACATACATATGTGTGTGTGTATGTATGTAAGTATATATGTATCAAATGTAAGGAATCTACCAACAATTTATGCGAGGGTTATTTCAGTTAATAAACATAAATCAGTAAAATCAGAAACAAAAATAAACCATAAATATAGGCTAAAAACGAAAACAAATTTTAAATTAAACATTAAAATTATAAATTTTTAACAAATTTGGTAAATTTATAATATTAATTTGAAGCTTGTAAACAAAATCTCCAAATATAAATCTTTTGAAAGTCAATTTCAAGTAAATATTAATAAGGTTATCCTTAATTTACATAAATTCCATGAAAATAGTTTAATAAAAAAATTGAAGAAATTTGTTATAGTTTAAGAATAAGATTATCGGAATTCATTTTAATGGTGTGACTATAGAAAATATTTTTATGATTTTATTATATTTTCGATTTAAAATGGTCATCTAGTAACCCAGGGGATTTTTATGTGTATTTAGTAAATGAAAATAGTAAACAAACTTATACCACAGTTCTTCAAAAGTATGACCATTTTAGTCCCAACTTTGAATTATATAATGAATGATAATTAAAGTGTTTAAATAGTTCAACAAATTGTTATCGAAACCTACTAAGAAATTTGGAATATCTTACATTTATCATTGTTTGAAAGAATATACATAGTATTTGTAGTAGAAGCAATTCAGAAGGAAGTTACTCACAGGATATAGCTCTAGTAAATTAATGCCAAGGTTATCTTTGAAACTTAAAACTAAATAAACCCTTTATACATCTATAAATAGTATAAAAAGTGCAACTTAATTGCATGTTTGTTAAAGTAGACGGTTCTTAAAATGGAAAAGCTTTGGAAAATATATATGCACATATACATATACATATACATATACATATACATAAGACATAGTTTGAAACAGAGAAACAGAAGAACATGATAATTGTACAAAGAGAATAGAAGATACAATAAAACATTGCCTACATCTAAGCGTAGACTTCTCTAAGAGAAACCCTCGCGCACCCTCACACACATATTCAATATGTGTACACTCATACATGTGTGTGTGTGAATACATATATAATGTTGTATGTTGGCCACGTTATAAAAATTCAACGAGCTAGGCTAAGGTTGCTGCCACTGAAGCAGCTTACTCGGGCTCCATACAAATAGCTTTGGTTATGCGAATGTGTGTGTGTGTGTGTGTTGGGTGTATGTGTGTGTCTCTGCGTGTGTACTGGTGTGGGGGTTGTGGGAGGTCTTGGCTACAGCAAATCCTCTTCAACTGCAGCGGCAACAAAAACTAAACCCACTGCTTAAACATTTAACAAACTGCAGGCCAAAAGCTCGACAGGCCGCGCTTGACTGACGTTTGACTGCGTTGCATTTGTTGCATGTTGTTGTTGTTGTTGTTATTGTTATTGCATTTGTTGCTTTTGTTGGCATTTGGTTTTTGCATATTTTAAAATTCTGACGCACAGAGCAATTCGAATGAAATATATTTCCAATCAAATTGAAATGCAAACACATGTGCAACGATGTCATCGATGTGGTCGGTAAAGAGGCAGGGGCGTTGCATCGAATGGGGCCTTTATAGCCAGAGTAGAAGGCTAATAGCGGGGAAGAGGGTGTAAATGCTGCGGATGTTGCCAAAAATTGGAATTGAAAAAGTCATGATAACAGAAGACAGAAAAATTGCATGCTGCTGTGACTTTGAATGACAGATGAGGCACTGCCACTGCTGTTGCCATTGTTGCTGGTTGCTGTTGCTGATGTGGCTGCAACAACAATCGGGAAACTATAACAACAAAAGCGTTAACAATGAAAATGTCGCGCATGCCAAACAGAAAACACAAAAAAAAAAAAAACAACAACAACAATGACAATGACAGCTGCAAAATGGCAGACAAATAAAATAGCACAAACAACAATCTACAAAAACAAGAACAGAAATAACAATAGCCCCAGCTACATATACACACACACACACACATGCAAACTCTCTATATATCTCATGTGGGCGTGTTGTCGTCTCCTCTCCTACTTGGGATATTTAATTCAAAATCAACAATGACAACAGGAAGGAAAACCTAGAGTTTTTCTCCCTCCATATAATGGTAAACGAAGTGGTAAATACTCTTCATTTATGATACATTATTTCAACCTACAATAGCAAATCCAATTTGATGAATATTAACTGATGACAAAGGTTTGAGAGACAAAATGACATTTGATTTTAAAGTTAATGATTTTTCAATACCTGAGAACTATCTAATATTGTACCCCTCTCAGCATTTGACTGCCCTTAAGTTAATATAAACCTGAAAGGTATTTGAAAACACTTAATTATTGGGCTTAGAAGGTACTTCTTCTAAAACAAAAACTACAATGAGACTTTTTGAAACTCTGAAGAGCCTTGAGGGGTTTGTTACATAAGTTTCAAGTTATTATATTTTTAAGTTGCATAGTTTCTAATTAAAGAATTAAAATTAAATTAATTAATTAAAGTTGGCAGAACATTCTTTATGACTTTAATAAACAAATTAATTAAATCAGATTCTGAAAATTATTAAGCTTAGATTTTAAACTTATATTAACATATTTAAGATTCAAATTAGGAGGCAGCAAAAATCGGACTTATTTTTTTCAATATAATCTCATTTGAATTCGTAAAAGTACTTAAATAAAATTGAATTAAATAAAGTTATTAAAGAAAATACAAATTAAATTAAATTTCACCTTAAACTAAATGAACTTTTTTAAAAAAGGAATAAAAAGAGAAACGCATTAGCTGTCCTTCTCTGTTCATACTTAAAAATACACTCTTGAATCCAAATTCTATAAGAACCATTAAAATATTCTATCAAGAAATGAGAAATCACATTTTACCAGACTTCAGAAAGACTTATCTTTTTGTATTTCATTTTCCTTTACCAACAGATAATCGAGTACCAAAATTATACCAATTCTTTATAATTAAAGAAAATTTATTAAACTTAAAAAAACGTAAAGTGACGACATTTTTGAAACATAATTTACAAGATAAGTGTAATTATTGGAGATTTACCCTCGGACAGTTATAGAAGTACATTAAGAACAACTTCTAGCGAGGTTTCTATTCAAGTTTCCTCCATAGTACATTCATACTTCTTCGACTATCTTCTTCATATTAAAAATCTTAGAAAACTTGTGTGTTAACCTTTTCAATAGCCACAAAATGATTTTAGCTTTTTCTCAAAACTATATTTTTAACTCAAGCTCAACATGGATTTTCTTTATCACAATTGTAATGTATGTATAGCCTCTTTCTCTCTCTCTCACATACACACACACATAGCCAAACGGAAACGGAAGTGGCAGCACCCAAAGTCAAAGACATATGGCGACAAATGGCGGTCGGAGCCATTGGAAACTTCAACCTGAACCTGCTGCTGTCATATATACACATAAATACAAGCCGAAAAGAACAGAATGAATGACGCTGAGAAGCTACAGTTTACTTCTTTCTTTTTTTTTGTTTTTTTGCCTCTGACTTTTACAGTAGACGGCAAAGGCAACGGCAAAGGCAACGGCAACGGCGACGGCCTTTCGGTTTTTGCCTTTGGCCTCACTAACTAACTAACTGAGTGACTGACTGGCTGCTTCCGCTTTTTACGTTCATTGCCTCTGCCACAATTTTAATTTTCCTAATGGATATCGATCCCAAACGTCGCAACAGCAACAATAACAGCAACGAGAGGCAAACGAGTCGACGTTGGGCAAAAGGATAATAGACTTCTTTATTGTGCATGCGACTCTATAAAAGTCAACTCCTGGACTTTGTTGTGTGTTTCTCTCTGTTGTGTTGTGTTGCTCATGCGAATGGGCCATGGAAAAAAGGTGGTGGAGTCAACAGGGCAGAGAGCCGGGCAAGGCAAAGTCGGCGGCGGAGGCGGAGGCGGTCTACGACTGCTTTACGTGCGTCGCACTGACATACAAACCAGGCCAGACCGTTGCATAAATACATCGACAACCTCACACAATAAATAAACTGCTATGTCATGCCACAGGAAAGAAAAGACACAGAGAGATAGCAAGAGCGAGAGAGAGAGTGAGAAAGAGAAAGGAAACGGCAAGCATGAAAAACCCCTAACCCCCATTATTTTTTGGGGCCCAGGTGCCAGGTGGATGGCCCAGAAGCCAGACATTGAAAATTAGATTTCTGTTTTGGGCCTAGGCCAGTTAAATATTCTCTTCCTCTTCTCCTACTTTCATCTCCTGACCGCAAATCTACATGTTGCCTGGCTAAAATTTTGCTAAACATTTTTACAGCTGCTGTTGCTTCTGCTTCGGTAGCTCCTTCCGTCTGATCCGCCATGTGCGAAAATTAAATGAGCCACAAGCCAGGAACACACAAACACACACACACAGACGAATGCAAATATACTACTTTTCCTGTATCTTTTTTCACATTTTCTTAGTGTTTATGTAGGTGTTTCTTTCCATCCATCCTCTATTTGCCTAACCTCAGAGATATCTGGAGAGAAGGGCAACACTCGATGGACCTCAATCGTCATCGATTTCAACTTATGTAAATTTTGCATTCGTTTTCGCTTAGCAATAGAATAAAAAAATTTCCAAAAACAAAATAGAAAAAAAAAAACTAGTTTTCAATTTCGTATTGGAGGCCATCAGGTGATAAACCGTAGAAGGCGCAAATCTCTTGCTTATGCCATGTGAAAGTGAGAGGAGGCATTCACCTATTTGACAAATGAAACCCAAAACCTTTGACTTGATTAATGCTATAATTAGTAATGTAATTAACTATACTAAAATGCTCGAATATTATCCAATACCAAATTAGATAAAAAAAGACCCATAATGTAAAGATGAAGACCGGCAGATAGGAATATAATGAGTAGAAACGCAACTAATATCTGTCCACCTCCAAGCTAAGCCAATGAAAAATCTGGCCTATAAAGTTAAACAATTATAGTGTCTAATAATGTGAATGCTTTCTATAGATAACCAAGGGCTAATAACTGTTTTACCAAAGCATTTTATCATTTAATATGAAAGAGGAGATCAGCTTAATGTCTACTCGGTTTAATAAGACATTTCAGCACTTTAAGTTTAGAGAAATTTAGTATACTATTATGTACTTCGCAGTATATTATAGCTTATATTCTCTTTAAAGTCTTTAATATAAACTAAATTCCAATGTCTGCATGTAAAAATAAGAATTAAGATGTAAAATTTCAAGTTGGTTATAATCTATGAAATCAGCTTAGTTAACTTTTGGTTTTTGTTTACATTTATATAATTTATTATAATTTTAGTCGAATGTTTGTATGGGATGATGTTTTTGATCCCATAAACTATATATATTCTTGATATACATATATTCTTGATTCTTGATATAGTGATCCTCTGTGCGTATTAACTCAATTAGAAAGGTATTGGAATGAAATTTTGTATGTAAAAATTGTATTACCTAATTTTATTACTTAAATTGACAATTTGTCGGATCGGACCAATTTAATTTACATATGTATATCTACCATAGAAAATTTCTATTAGAAATCATGGATCGAAAATCTTACTCTATAAAGATATACATATCTTACCTTATCACGGATCGAAAATCTTACTCTATAAAGGTATACATATCTTACACTCAGAGAAAATGGAGAAAAATCAAAAGGCTTTGTATGAAAGTTCTCATAAAATAATAAAAGTCTTATAAAAAAATGTGGAATATTTGGAAAACGCAGCCCATTCAAGGATATTTGTTGAAGGAAAGAAGAATGTCAGGCTCTACAAGGTTACGTAAACTTTCTAGCAACCGAACTTAACTTCTTCTAGTTTTATTTTAAATTTGTATACTTAATGGTTTAGTTCTTTAATAAAGACGAACGCTTTTGATTACTAAATCAATGTTTGAATGATAAAATACTAAAAATTCAATATAGTTGGATGCCAAGAAAGAAAGAAATAAAAATGTGTTGTATTGTCTTTGTCCAAATAAATCGGCAAAAAAGAAGTAAAAAAACCTTAATGAAAATGTTATAACGAAAATGTTTAAAACAAAAAAACAATGAGATTCACCTTAAACAACGCAATTTTAAATTCAAATTAAAAGACTTACTTAAGTTGTTGATGGTAAAAATTTCTTTTTGTTATGCTAAATTTATAAATAAATGTGTTTGCGCCTGGGTCAATAAAAATTGTTTAAATTTTGATTAGGTTTAGTAGATGATCAAATTGGATAGGATTTATGACAAGAAAATCGAAGAAAAAGATAAGGAGAAATGAGGTTAGTTAGAGAATTGTATTTGTTGGATTTAAAAGACTGGTTAATCTTAATATTTTTTAGATATGTAATGTGTAATTTATTAAAACTATATTTTCTATATTTAATATAAAGTGTATTGGGTTGAGTTTTGAAATTAAAGACTTTGGGGGGCAACTAACAATTTCAATCGAAAATCAACGGCTAACTAGTTGCTTAATGTTTAATCAAGCTTTTTAGAGACTAACTACAATCTAGTCAAATTTTTATCTTTGGAATTTTAACTTAGCAACTGACTTTGTATTATCTAACTAACTACAACTCCAGCATTGGCATCTGTCAGATATCATTAAACAATAGTTGGGAAGAGGAAGAGAAGAAGAAGGAGTAGGTGGAGGTAATTACAAGTGAAATTACTTGCCCCTTTTAAACGGTAAATGACCATTCATCCTAGTATGCTAGTGGCTCAACCAAATTGACCAACAAGTTGCATGTAGTTGGATTCCCGTTCATTTTACTCTTGCAACTTGAGTGACATGTCCTAATTCGTAAGCGCCGCCGCCGACTTTTACCGGCATTTCAATTAACCCAATTAATGGACGGGACCTAATTAAATTTTGAAATACCTCGCCAACCCTCCCAAAGCACACACACATAGAGAGACTGGCACACACTGGTGTAAGCAACAACAGACATCAGTCAGCTGTTTTTAGTGGCCAGCTGAGTGTGTGAAGGAGATGGCGCGAAAGCTTTAACAGCAGAGGAGTATGAAGTGAGGTGGGGACCGGGGGTGGTGGTGGTGGTGGTGGGTGAGTGTAACAAGTATGTACTAATGTTGGCGTCTGGCTAAAACTGAGACACTCACAGGCTCAGAAGAGCGGGTGCGAGAGAGAAGGAGAGTGTATAGGGCCAAGGGGTGGAAGCTGATGACCTTGATTACAACATGACGCGCCCGTCGTCAGTAAAGAGACCGAACCGAAACCCCCTCCTTCCCGATTCCCCTTCTGGTTTCATCAGCAAAAGGCAACGCCAACGGAAGCAGCGTCAAATAAAAATGGTAAAAATAATGGCAACTGGGGAGACGTCAGAGCTGAGGCAAAAACCAAACTGGCAACTGCCAACAAATCATCAGGCCAAGCCAGGCCACGCCAGGCCAGACCAGACAAGAAAAGACCAGGCCGTGCCAGGCCAAGTCAACGAACTGCTAACCGCAACACAGGCACCAGAACAGAACAGAACACAAAAAAAATGATACCAAAGTGGGCGGTAAATGTCATTAAAATTGCAACAGCAGAACCAGAAACCCTTCGGCACAACCACAAGAAAAAGACAGACAGAAAGAAAGAATGAAAGAATGAAGGAAACATAGTTAGAAAGAAGGAAGCGAAGGAAGGAAGTGGGTAGAAAAGGAAACCCAAAAGACAAAATCAAAAGATCAATAATTATTATGATGTTAGCCGCAGTCAGAACCACAGTTCAAATTCAACACAGAATGTCTCTATCGTCTCAACGAGACGAGGCCAGACCACAGAACCCAAGTCAAGACAAGGTGCGGCTACCGAAAAGTTCGACAAGCGCATTACATAGCCAACAATTGCAGCTGCTGCTGCAGCCCCTCCCCCCATTCCCTTACACCCGCTCACCATCCCATCCAACCGTCGTCGCCTTTTTGCTCCTTTTTGGCATAGCTTCTCTAACTCCTCCAATCGGCATTTGCTTACAAGTGCAACCATTTTGTAGTACAAACTTCGAAAACCAAAAGCGAAATTGGCAAAACAAAGGCACCAAAAACTGACAATACGAGAAGGCAGGAGGCGGAGGAGATGAAGTGGCAACGGGTCTTGGGGCGGGGGGGAGGAGCAGCAATAGCAATAGTAAGCTGCCTTAAGGGAGGGGCAGCTGACTGCCTCCATTGCCTGCTGCCTGCGTGCGTGTGGATTGTGAATGCAATTTCCAAAGCGACGTCGTCGTTCATGCGCACTGGCTCCAACCGATTGGCCCGCTTGGACGCCATTTAGAAATCTTTGAGAGCACGGGCATGGAGGAGCAAGTGAGAGAGCGTACACAAGAGAGGCCAAAAGAATTAATGCCAGAGCAGGGCAGAGAAACACCTGTTCCTGCTGCTGCCTCTGCCGCCGCCGTCGCCGTCGCAGCGGGTACTTCTGCCAGCAAGAGTAAACCGGTTGCAGGAGGTATGTCACAATGCAAGGCAGCAGCAACATTCGATGTCCAATATAGTCATACTAGTCTAACACATGGTTTATTCTGTAAGTGCTCTATCGGGGTGACTTGACGTCGACAGCGACGCACACACACACGCACACCCATCGTCGTCGTCGTCGTGGTGGTGGTGGTGAGATGGTGTTGCTGTTGCTGTTTGGTGGTGGTGTTGGTGTTGGTGTTGGTGGTGCCCGAGCGACCAACTGAATATGCGACCGGTTTAGTCGTTCAGCAAACTCTGCGCCGTTAGCATCGTACGTACTAAGCGCGTTGTCTGTTTCTGGCTTAAACATCGCTGCTGCTGCTGCTAATGATAATATCGTTGTTGTTGCTGTTGTGCATACTAGTCGTCATCGCATCGTCGTCGTCGTAGTCGTTGTCGGCAACAACAACAACAACAACAATAACAACCACAATACAAAATACAAACAACAAAAATTCCACCCGCAAAATATATATCTATCGTAAATCCGCAATTCGTCGTCGGGAATTTCGTGTCACCTAACAAAAGCCGTCGCCTTTCATTTTTGGATACGAAACAATTCTCTTTTCTACCTGTTTTCCGCGGGATTAGTGTCTCCCTTTCCCATTGTGTGCATTGTGTGATTAAACTAAACTTATATCGCGTCAAAGAAAAATAATTATAATATATATACTTTCATGTATATATATATAGTGCCTTAAACCGATCAAAAAGAAATCTAAAGAAAAAGTTGCCCACAAATTGGAAAATTTGAAAAGAAATCGAAGAAAAAAAGAAAAGAAAAAGTTAAGAAAAAAAGGAAAAGAAATCCATGCTCAATGCTCAACAAAACGACAAGACAACGTGAATTTTGAGTTTTTCTTTTCCATAATTTTCTTATATATCGTTTATAATAACCGCCTACTCCCGCCCCCCTGCCCCACAACGAGTACGATTTCTTCGTACACACATCCCCCCCCGAGTGGTTTCGGTGGTTTTGCCAGTGGGTTTTGTAAGCCAAATATATGGTAATGGCAGAGATTGGTGGCCATTTGGCTCACCAGCTACCATTGCACAATCACAATCAAACTGGATTACAGCCATCGCTGGTGATGAATCATCACCTTGAGTTGGATTTGCATGGACATGATGTGATAAGTAAGTATTAGAACCTATCCTAAAAACAGATTCCCAAGAGCGGCGGTAATTTGGATTAGGCCAAACGCAATCATTGCCATTCACTTGACCAGCCAAAAGCTAAGCCATTTACTGATTAACCGCGTATCACTTTTTCTCCAAATTGTTGTCATGATATCGTTTAACCACTAATAAAGCTATTTAAACGAGTTAATGACTTATTTATGGCTATTGTCGCAATTTACCAAACAAAAAAAAAAACAAATTATATACTCTACGGTATATTTATTTTGGTACCTATATATGTTGCAAATTAAACTGTCATTAAACTTAAAAAAAAAGTATTAAAATCACACTGCTTACTTTCACAAAAGAAAAAAAAATAAATAAACGCACACATTTTCGACATTAAAAACTAATAAAAATTTGTGAGCTTGACAATTTGAATTAGATTAGTTAGTTATACGGAACTTGGGTCCAGTGATTGGATTAAAGAATACATTAAAAATCTATATATGTATATAGATATATACGTAATCATTGCTATATATTGCATATATGTAGATGAAAGTTCATTGTGAATAAATTTGTTCTTCAAGGCTTTTAATGCCTTAAATGTCGTGACTTTTGGTCAAGTCCATTTGTAATGAAGGTTTTCATTGTTTTTTATAGTCCGATCTTAAAAATTAACCTTGAATTTTATATTTATCATGCACATATGTATAGCAAGAATTACAAGAGAATAAAAATATGTAATTTAAACAGCAGAAATAGAGTCTGAAAAGAATTTTAAATAATGTTTATACTTACACACAGAGTTCACAATTCATTTAAGGTCGATTAGACTTTGATTAAAGTTTTAGACAAAGTTTCAAATTGAAATTCAAATTTTTTTATAGTAATTGAAATATTTAAGAATATTTTTGTGATGTCAGCATTAAAATTCAGTTAAAAGAAGTCAATTTCGCACTTATTCCAAGAACTGCATAAGAAAATCTATTCCTATTCGCTTAAATTCTATTGATTCTATGCTATTGATTTGTCCAGGATGAGAATGTTTTTTGAAAAGTTGTTCTATTGTAAACTTTTTAATTTTTATCCTGCTTTTTTTAAAAAAGTTTTTGAATGTCTTCGACTTTCGTTGTTAAGTTGTTTTAACTCTACTTCAATATAATGTAGTTCTACTAAACTAATAATGTGATCTTAGTGCTAGTTGATATAAAGTAAAATATTTTCAAAAAATTTTGAAAAGAAGAAAAAATTTTAGAACAATACAAAGTGACATTTGCTCTAAATTTTACAATACTTATATATAATTAGTGCATTTTTAAATCAAAAAGAAGTTCTAACTGATTATGTTGAGGAAAGGACTGAAATTGTAAAAATTTAATTGATCTAAAAAATTTCAAAATTTTAAATACTTTTTTAGGTCATGAAAAATCTGTGTAAATGTTTAGAAATTTCTTTATAATAAACCACTAAAATTGCAAATTAAAATTTTGATTGATATCTCAATGTTAAAGTCATAAAATATACAAATTAAAAAGTTATTAACCTTTTCTGCAAGTTTCTGAGATTATCGCAGCGTCAGAATCTAGCAACAAAAACAGAACAAAAACTCATAGCCTCTATTGTGTGATTGTTGTTACAGTCGTCTAAATTAACTTATAAATTAAAGCTGTATTTATTTATAAATACATAGAAACAGAGAGAGAAAGAGAGAGAGAGAGTGAGAGAGATGTAGTAGATATGGCTAAAGCAAAAGCTAATTAAACAGTTGAATGACATTTTAATGTTGTGCAATTAAAGTTCACAAATTTATTTATTTCATTGCGTTAAATAAATATTTCACAAAAATATTTTTTTGTTGACAAAAAAAAAGTTTACCATAGAAATGCATTTCGCCCAAAAATTAGTTGATAAATTTTTAAAATACACATCACACACGCCCCTGCCCCTCCTCCCCCATGGGCCACACCAATAAAAAGTGTCATTAAAAAATGTGACAAAAATCTATAAATTTTGTAAAATTTTCTGACAAAATGCGTGTAACCAATAACAAAAATTGACCGCAGAAACTAACACTAACAACAACAACAACAAAAAACCCAAGTAGACAACAAAAAAAAGATTGAAAAATCATAAACATAAATTAAAAATGAGTTATAGATACATTTGTATCTATTTCAATGGCAGTTGACTAAATGCAGATACAATTTGCATCTAAATAACTGTGTGAGCAAAAAACAAAATAAATAAAAAAAATTTACAAATTCATTTAGTTAACTAAATGCAGATACTTTAATTTGCATTTAACTGACTGCAGATACAATTGCATCTAATAAAAGAATTCAATTGTTTTTTGATAGAACTTGTCTTATTTTACACATAACGAACAATTTTAATTTAATATTTAAGTTCAAATCAAATCAAATTAAACCATTTTGGTGCTAAAAAAATAGACCAAAACTTTTAATGCCATAAAAAAGTTGCGAATTTTGCGACTTTCTCTAGCTGCAAGTGCATTGAACTAATTTTAGAGATACATTTTAGCCAAATTATAAAAAAAAATCTATTTTACTCAAGGCAAAGATACATTCCTATCTATGTGTATCTCTATTGGAAAATGTCAATTGCATTTAACTAAAAACAAAAAAAAAGAACAATTTCATCGTTTTATGTTTTAGTTGCTTTAGTTGTTGTTGTCTCAGTGTTGTTGTTGTTGTGGTTGTTGTGCTATTTGCTTGCCAGTCGCAAGTTGCGTATTGAGGCTTTTGTTTGTTTATTTATTTGTTGATTTTACTTTGCTGTAAACATTTTAATGAGTTTTTCATGTCATAATGCCGCCCCTCCACTGACCCCTAACCAACCCACAAGCCACCGCTGCCTCCCGTACCACAATTCCACCAAAAACTTCACCGCACAGCGTCTCCACATGTCACTTGCTAACTTCTCAAGTAGTCGTTAAATTAATTAAATATAGTAAAGAAGAAGTATACTAAACAAAGAGTGAGAGAAAGAGAGACATAGAGAGAGACAGAGCACATTTGCTTTTTTTCTGGCTATTTTGCTTTTGTTTATTCAATGTGACATTTTTTTTCCATTTAATAAAATGAATACAACACAATCTATAGCCTATTCCTAGGCGCTACCATGAACTAGTTTCTGGCCTAGTATTTTTGGCTAATAAAATCATCTAACTTTATGGATGCAGTCAAGTTGCGAGTCATAAAAAATTGACAATTATTTGCGGTGATAAAAATCAAACGATTTTCATTTTATGGTTTTGCCAATTAGCCGCAAAAAATTTGCATAAAATTGAAGGATACCAACCGAAAAAAAAAAATAAAAATACAAACACCATGATAATTATTAAACTAGTAGGGTAGAATCTTCCTGTGTGGCTCACCTTGTTGTTACGTTTTAGGTTAACTAATTTGTTGCATATATTAATTACATTTAAATTGCTGACATTATTAATCGTATGCTAATTTTTGTGTTTCATTTCGAAAGTTAATTGTGAAAAATTGGTTGAGCAAATGTTTAACGTTTCGCCTCTCATCTATGAGACAAATACGTATAATAATTTGACAAATAATTTGTAAAGTGTCAAACTGAGAGACACAAAAAAAAAAACAATGTGGTTAAAGCCGTATAAGGTTAAAGCGTTTGTTTTTCTATTTAGTATTCCCATGGTTAACAAAGTAAATGGTTTGATTTTTGTTTCCAAATAAAAAAATTAAAGTTATTTATGAGGTCCTAAAAGATATTTAGATATTTGAGAGAGGATAACAATAAAATGACACACCCAAATCCTATCTGTCTGTCTGTCTGTTCCTTTTATCTATATTTTATGAGTTCCTATCTGAAATTTTTTCTTCGTTTTTGCATGGTCCCATTTCCGGTCAGTTTGTTGAATATGCATGTATACCTTACCATACCTGCCACTTGGTGGGTGATAAAGTTATTTAGGCGCAAATCATAAATTCCCAAAAACCCAAAAAAGGAATCCCTAAAACAAAAAAGAAAAAAGCTTATCTGATTTTGCACTTCAGTCTCGGGACACTAGATCAATATGTGTGTGGGGTAGCCATGAGAGAACCTGATTCTGGAATCAAATGAAACCAAAAACGTACGACAGCTGTGCGCCTGCGCCTTGTGCCCGATGTCACCATTTGAAATGCATTTGTATATGTGTGTGTGAACAGACTTAAGAAGAGGAAGAACAAGAAAAAAAGTTATATACAGATATATTTCTTGAATGTATCTCAACTTTAGCTCAGGTAAATTTGACTCAGAAATTGGTTCGCCTTTAATTAACAGCTCTGGCTTTGGCGTTTGGGTTTTTTTTCGTGTCGAAATTAGAAAATTATGCCTGGAATTTCCGTTCGAGAATTGAGCAAAAACTGAAAATAAATAAATGGTGGATTCTGTTTCTTTTTCTTTAACTAATCAAGAAAATGATAATGAGAAGACAGAGCAAAAATTTAGCCAAAAGGAAGCACTAAGATTGGGAATTTTATAATTTCAAATTATGAATATCAACATAGTAAGACAAAAAAATTTGTTTCATTGGAAATATTTTGGTAATATTTATTTGATTTTAAAAACCCTTGACTTTAGTCGAAAAATAGGCAATTTTGGCTGGAAAGTATCTTAAATTTACAGACAAAAAGCATTTTTGCATACGATCCAAATTGATTTTCGGGCTTGATGTAGATTTCAATCAATTTTCATATTTATAAGTTTTAGAAGAAATTTGGGTGCATTAAGTGAATAATTACAATGAATATCTTTAATGCAGTTGTATGTTTTTTGAAAGTAATTCGCTTAATTTCCCCCCTTCAGTCTCTTTTTGGTGCTTTTACTGTGAAATTCCTTTCCAAATAAATGCAATTCAAAAAATCTCAACTTACCGGGGTCATATTAAAGTAAAAACTGCCGACAGTTGCCGCCTATTAAAAGGCAATTAAAAAATATTTCAACTCATTTTTCTCTCTCATTTTGGTTGGTGTTGTTGTTGTTGTTAAAGTTCATTCAAAGGTGTCAGCAGCTTGTCAGACAGAGGGAAAACCATAGGCGAGCGGAGGGGAGGTGCAGAGGCTGTAGCTACTGTTTGGAATGAAAACGAACGAGAGAGAATCATATTAAATTTCAACTTTGGGGCAAAAAAACAAAAAAAATTCTGTGTGCTTAAATAGTGCGAGAAGAGGCAATAAATCAACAAATAAAATAATGCCAAGGCAAAAAATTAGTTGGCCAAAAGCAGCTGAAATGCCACGCCTGTAAATGGCGTGACTGCAAGGCCAAACCCCCTTTTTTCACAGAGAGGGGGGTTGGAGGAGGGGACTTAGTTCATCGTGTGAGAGTTGTCCTCTCTCCAGGCGCTCATTAAAAGTGCGGCGTTTGCATTTCCCGCTGGGATTTTCGGGGTGTGGGTGTAGAGAAGAGCGGCCTGAGGGGAGGGGAGCATATTTAGTTTTCGGTGGCTGTTCACCCGCTGAGCCATATGACACCTTACACACATACACACTCGCCCAGCTGTGTGTGCTCAGGTGCATCATCATATGACCAGGTCCCTTGACTCACAGTTGTTGGCCTTTTTGGCATGTTGCATGCAACATGCAGGTCCCCCCGCCCCAACCACCCATTCCTCCGCCCCCTCTCCACATTTTAATGGCGTCGTTTTAAGAGTTGAAAAATAAAGAACCCTTTTGGATGCTCTGTGCTCTCTTCTTTACCTTTTATGAGTGTCATTTTTATAACCTAACCAATTTAATGACTAATTAAGCATAAAGGCTATAAAAAAAGAAGAAGAAAAACAACAGAAACAAAACCAACAAGAGTCAACAAACAGTCATTGAGAGCAATCACAGGATGTAGACAGAAATCTAAATCAAAATCTGAGTAGCTCGTAGTTGTGAAGAGGTTGAGGAAATATCTTCAAAAACTATATGCCGCTGGCGCCACAAAGAAGTGGCTCATATATGTATATGTATAATACTTAAACACTTCAAGTTCTACTTGAGAGTTGCTTGAATTGCAATTGCATAAGACTTGCATATCCCATTACATGAATTACTTTTCTCATGGCGACACAACGTCATGCATCATCAACATCTTGCAATTAGTTTTTACCCAACTCACACTCAAATAACGTCTTCCTCTCCTCTCTCTGGGTCGATGCGACCCTCCGTCGGGTTTGTCGTCTGGAAGTAGGCAGATTTTTCGGCTATCAACAGGTTGACCGCCCTCAACTCGAGGATGGCGACGACGAGTAAAAAATAAATATGGTAGGAACCCTCGAGGACCGCCCGCTGGTGTTTGGTTCGACATGTCGCGCCGCGGGGCAACTCATTCATTCAATATTATAGACCAGACGCCAGACAGTAGCCTTCTTAGCCATGTTACGGCAAATGACCGAAGCTAATTACCGTTACCTGGCCAAAATATTTTGACTTTTGTCCAGGATATGCAACGTGAATATTTCAATTCCGTTACCTGTGTATGAGTGTATGTGTTCTCTTCATTTTGGCTCGGCTCATTATGACAAATTGAAATGTTGTTGCCAGTAAAACTGGACAAACAACTTGGCCTAATGATGTGGCCAGCAGACAGTTGGCAAATTATATATGTATGTATGTATGTGTGACCAAGTAAAATTAAATTATGTCAATCCTGTCGAAATGAGGATGGGGCAAATTATTTCTAGCCAGAATAGTCTTAAATTTATAGAAAAAAACTGAAAACAAAGTATTAAAAACATAACTTGATAAAGAGTTTACAGTTTTGTAAACAATTTGAGTAATTTTATACAACTTTAATTTTCATTTGAAACATTTTCCATCTTATAATGATTTTATGATAGAACTCAATTTAAATTTGAATTACTTTACAAAAACTTCAAAGTAAAGGATACTGAACAATTCCAAAATATACTTCAACATGATTTCCTGTAGTTTTAACTCTTTAAGGTTACTTTAAATGTCCTATATTTAGCAGGTCATAAAGTGTTTAATAAATATTCTTAATGAAAATATTAAAGTATGTACTTTAAAATTGTACTCTCTCCGCACAAAACGTTTGTTTCCATCACAAAAAATACAAATGTTTATCGGATTATTCCATTAAGTTATTAAAAATAATCCAAAGAAAAAAACAAAATTATTAAGTATAATTCATATTCATATTGGAGTCAAAAAGTTTTGAATGGCAAACCTCCATCATATTCAAGAGATATGAATAATTTCTCCATTATACTCGTATCATTTTGGATTAATGAGCCATGTGTTTTGAAACCCGGAAAATTGTTTTAAATTTATCACGAAACTGTTGAGAATCCATTTTGAATTGCATTCTCAGATGCTCCAGTTTTCTATATATATGTACATTTGTCTGTACATATGTTTGTATATTCCACCCACCGAAAACAATCAACTCTTTCCCCCCGTTTTAGCAATGTTGTAAAACAAAATGTATCTCATTATGTGAAATTGAAATGTTGTCTACCTACAACAAACCACACAAAGAAAAGCAGAGACAGATCAACAAAAGAATCGAAGGCATCGATTTCTTGATACCCTGTGGCAACTAGAAGAGAATGGATAAAAAAAAGAGATGAACGAAAGGATTCTGAAAATGAAAAACCGATTTCAAAGGTTGAAAGGATTTAAGAACAAGGAAGACACGAGATATTCATCTTTGTTAATTCCGGGATTAGTCAAAGAGGCAGGTAACACAGAAACACATAGGAAGCCAAAAAGGAAACTCTCTGATGCGATGTACTTGATAAATAAGAAATGCAGGGAGCTCAAATTCATGAGGATTTTCTATAGATAGTCAGTTACACCCTACCATTTCGATTGATCGAGGGTATGATGAAAACCCACCAAACAAGTTGCCGTTTGCAGATTGCTCCGATTCCGCCTCGTTTTTGTTATTTTTATTTATGAGGAAGTTGGCGACGAACGTTTTGTCAGGGAAGTGGAGAAGGTAATAAGTCTTCGACCACCTAAGCGACAAATGAATCATGATGGTAAAATACTAGAGAACTCGGTTCAATAAAGGACACGTCAAAAGGAGTAAGAGAGAGGAGGAAGAGGGAGAGGGAGAGAGAGGCAGAGACAGAGACAGAAGAAGAGTGAGTTTCTGTGGTCATAAAGCAGGCCTACTTAAAACGCCATAAAACCAACAATTTACTATATGTAGTCTGTGGTAGTAATAGTATGCCTTCATTTCGAACTTCATTCGAATCGGCTCTTGTGTTCATTTTCAACCTGGACCACAGTTGGCATTGGCAATCAACGCCATGAACTCGAAAAGAGAGTGAGTCCCAGAGAAACACTCGAAACATGCCGCTGCGGTGCAATGCTCCTTTGAAATTCAAATTTTATGAAGCTCATTAAATATAAATTTGTCGTTCGGCAGAGACAGAGACGAGAAGACTGAACGCACACTCGAACACACACTCAGAGCGAGAGAGAATTGGAGAAACGCAGGGAACTCGTTGTCATTTGGTCTCCATTGCATCAGTCCATGGGTTGATGCGGTTGCTCCGGCTGATGCTGCTGCTGGTCCGCTTGTATACGACACCCAAATAAAATAATATAAATTAATTAACAAAACGAAGCCGACGAAATGAAGTTCAAAAAATTTGCATGAACAACGCACACACAGAGACGGAGCCTTTGGCGGCTCAAGTATCTGAGAGTTGCCTTGCGTGTGGGTAATCGTATATATGTATATATACTTACATATATTCTTATATATAAATACATTTATATACATACATATGTATGTTTGTATAATGTGGGTATATTAAAGGATCAGCAAAGCGATGTGTGGTTAGGTAAGGGAGTCGGAGTCAGAGTCGGAGACGCGTTAAATGGGCATTTCGATCTCCGGTTTGATGGTGTTGCCATAAAGCAGCGGCTTCTTTTAATGAGGTCTTAAGTTTTTATAACGGTCCACCACCAGCACCACCAAAGCAAATGTCTATGTGTCGAAGGAATGTGCCCGGTCTTGGCAACATGTGTCTACATCTAGCAACATGTTGCAAGCTAAGTTGCATGCTGCCATAGAAATTAAAGGTGAACAAGATGCTATAAAACTCACCATAAATTCTCTGTTTATTGCCAAAATGAAAGACTTTAACATTTTTTTAATTACAATTATTATATTTTTGAAATAAAATTATGTTGATGCCCAATAAATTTAAAGGCTTTTGCAATTTTTTAGAACTTTTTCGGCTGTAAATTATGAGAAAAAATTACTCTTGGAGTTAACTCTTTTAATGTGTAGTAAAACTAAGCCGAATTTTTCACTTGTTTTCAATAGAATAAACCTTTAAAGCTGTTACTTGTAAAACGAAAAATGACACTCGCAGGTGTTAATAAGTTTATGGTATAAAGTGAAATGGGTCTCAGATATTCCATCTATTGATATGTGTCAGACCCCAAAAAAATATAAGAAGAAACTCTGTATTTTTTTTATGAATGAATTGTTAAAGCTTTACCCATGAGAAATTTTAAAAGTTCAACAATGGAAAAAAAAACTTTTCGCTTCTTAAATAAACCTTTCTTATGTAGTGTTAAATGAGTGAATTTTAAAGTTAATGTGGAACTCATAAAAATTATAATAAATTCAATATATAATTTAGTATAAATTCAATACAAATCGATATATCAAAAACTTTTTCTGTAAAACCTTTAAGAATTTATAATCCGGTTAAGTTTTCTTCCAAAATATTGAGTCATATTGGATCCATTATAATTTGTATTTAACTCCATATTTAAGAGTATGAAAATCTAATGAATTTTTGTAAATGAAAAAACCTGATCTAAAAACCTGAATTTTAGAAAATGCAAGGTTTATATTTATTTTTATAAATATAACTTAGGGACTTTATCATTTTATTTTAATTTATACCGCAATTCATAATAATGATATTCTCTAATTCTAAAGTATTATTTAAATATAAAGAAAGCAGTTCACACCTATCTTTTTCGCTCTCGCGATAACAACAACAACAATTAACAATTAAACACCAAGGAAAACCATTTAAAAAATATATTTCTGTGCAATTTTTGTGCTCACTACAATCCTTTGAAAAAATGTTGCTAAGGCATGTTGCCAAGCAAACACACACACACACACACAGAGAGAAAGGAAAGGTGCATTGGCAGATATCTGGGGTGGTGGGGTTTCGGGGACACCATGTTCAAGTGCAAAAAGGTGCACGCATGCGCAACAACAACTTGAACAACCCCTCCCCCCATTCCTCTCCCTAGCCTTAGGAAAGGTTCCAGCAAGGCAACAGAAAAACAAAAAGAAGGCAAACAAGACAATGTTCATCGTTGGTTGTTGGTTCTTGGCTGGCCACCGGACTAAGGCATAGAGGAGGCCGGGGGCTTGGGGAGGTGTGGCATAGCATGTTTGCGCAATATTTGCGACAAATAAAGCATAAAAACTGTTAAAGTTCACACGCATCAGGTCAAATATTTACATAAGCCGCCTGCCACACACACCACAACAAAAAATACAAAAAAATAAAAATAAAAAAATGTAGAAAATGACATAAACTGGAAAAGACTGAGAAAATATGTCGACAGTTTTCTTGGATTTAAGCCAGTCTAAGCAAGTCTCTTGACCAGGCTAATTAGCCAAAGCCAATAGCAATTATGATAAAGAAAAACCGAAAAATTCTCTGAAAAAAATGTGAGATATGTAAAAAAAAAAACAAATTTTAAATTTGCAACTGGCTTTGAAGCCATAAAAGGCTAAACTGCATTTTGCAAAAATAATTTTTTATTATTTTTGATAATTTTTAATTTCTGTTTATGGCTCGAATACCCTGTAAATATTGACGTATAGGTTAAAGTATGATATGTTGAGAGCATAGAAAATTTACATACTATTTAATGTGGTAACGATAATAAAAGGACGCTCTGAAGGAATTAAATCAATGCAGCATTTGTTAATAAAATAAATCTGTTACCAATGAGAGTGAGACTAAACATTTCGCAATATTTTAGAGAACATTTTTTTAAAATAAACAAATCATTTATTATTCTGAATATTTTGTATGTCGTAATCGTAGTAGTTAAGCCTTATTAAACCCTAATCGATCCTTTGTACGGAACTAAGTCATATGTGTCTAGGACACTGCTATAAAAACTCAAAAAAGAATGTTTTTCATTTGTTTGAGATATGTAAAAAAGCTAAATATTTCCGTACTCCTTTTAAGTTTGTATTTAATAAAAAAGATTTTAAAAGGTTCTCAGAATTCAGCTAGAGATTTTCCCCTAGTTGCTTTGGAAAGCTTTCCACACCGATTCCCAATGGCTTAGGACTAAAATGTTACACCCTAACTGCTTGAAGGGTATGACCAAGTCGTAGAAGTTGCTTTAGTCTCGAAATTTTGATGTCTTTTAATTGCCAGTCAAGCTGAAGTCAGCTTTTAGCCGAGATTTGACATTAATTTGACACATTGAGAATTTTTTGAAGTGAAATGAAAGGCACAAAGACAACACCGAAAAAACAGACACAAAGGAGATTGTAAGAGATGTGAGTCTGAGATGTACACGTAATTTTGATTTTCTCTCAGTGTTTTTGAATGGCTTTCTTTTGAGGAGTGAGATTGAAAGAGGGCGCCTTGTGTTAAAACACCATAAATAAATGTCGTGCGCTTATCAGACACACACCCAAAAACAGAAAGACAGGGCCAAAGAGAGAGAGAGAGAAAGAGAGAGAGGCAGGGAGTGCGAGGCTATAAGAAATCCTGTGTCTGCGTCGGCGTTTACCTTTCCAAAGAAGACAAATGCGTTGTCAACGCAACCTGCCTAATAACCCATCATGATCATCACTTAGGCCCAAGCTGGTTCTCTGGCCTGAACAAGAAGCTCAGCTCGGTCAGTCAGTTGAATGGTCAGCCGATCGGTCCGTTGGTCGACCAGAGAGACGACACTATCGCCGCTTGTCATCTGTCTGCAACACACGAAACACGCAGCGAGGCGGTGGCTCTGGCCAGAGTCAGAATCCGAGCCTCAAATTCTGTTCGTTTCTCTCCATCTCTTGCATCGTCGTCGTCGTCGGCATTTTGTTTTCTTACCACACAAAAAAGGTCATTTCCGTTCTTGCTGCAACACTCACTTGATCCCCCTCTCTTCCCCTCGATCCCACTTTAGCCCCCCACCCCCCATCTCTCTTCTCTTTTGTGGCCTGGCATAAATTGTTGCAGGCCCATGTCCATTTTGAGTCCAGGCACTCTTTGATGTCGCGACTTCTACTCTTTGCCAGCGGCCTCATCTTCTACTGCTGCTTGTCTCGTATTCAAATTTGGCTTCAATAAAACGACAGCCAACAAGTACCAAAAAAAAAACAAAAACAACCAATACCAATACCAAACCACAACAACACACGCTTGAATCGCTGTTGTTGTTGCTGTTGCCTGGCAATGGCCAATTCGAAAATCAAACACTTCAAAGTGACTGCGCGGCGGCTTCTTTTTGGTTTCTGTCCATTTGTTGTTGTTGTTCTTATATGAGTAGCCCCCATCAAAGAGTTTACAAAAGAAATTCAAATTGTTTGCATTGATCAGTTATTGGCTGGCAGATTGTTGAGTTTAAACTCTTAGCGATGGCAACTATGCGACAAATATGGGTTTTTTAAAATATTTTTAAAGTATGTAAAACTGAAAAGCATTACACAAAGCAATGATTATTCGGTTCTAGTACTGCTAAAGGTATATAATCAATTTAATCAATTTACGAAAGAAGCCTTTATAAGGGGAGGCATTAAATTCTATAAACTGTTTAGAGATCCATTTTTTATTTGGAAATTATAATGTTAGCTTATGAAACACACAATGTCAACTTTCTTGGTAAGAGAGAACCAAACCGACGCAACCATTTGGGAATTATAAGTGACCAATTTTATAAAAATCTCTGTTATACTTATAAGAAATGTAGAAACCTTCTAATATTATTTTATACAAAAATGGGAAAATTGATTGGAAATCACTTACTTTAAGAACAATTCTCACAATATCTCAGCTCACGCTATCATCACTATACGATTAATACCTTTACGAATTCGGTATACAACTTTTGCCTACATTTCGCTCTCTGAATTTGTGTTCTTTCTACTTCTCTACCTTTCTCTCTCTCCCAGTCTGCTTGACTCTTCATCTTATGTTGGTGTTTTTTGTGTAATTAATTAGTCAAATTCATATACCAGAGAAATATTGAATCGAATGAACCTAGGCGGTGTGGGTTATTTGATGTGGCTTTTGCCCTACCCTACCTCTCTGTCGCTCTGTCTTTGTAGAGACCATGGCAAAATTAAGATAATGTTGTCATTGTCAAAGCAACTGCAGTTAATTAAGCCAACTTAAGGCTTGGCAATCATCATTTAGACATGACATGGATGCCCAAAAACGAGAAACCAGAGAATGCAAAATTTAGTTGGCCAAGAAGAAGGGAAAACAAATCAAAAACCACACAACTTCCTTGACAAACAGACCGAAAGAAAGAGAGAGAGAACGTTCAGAAGAAGGGGGTAAAGGAGAAGTTAAAGGACCAGCCCACGCTCAAAACAATGGCCAACAACAACAACGGCAACAGCAAGAAAGACATGGCCTAATCAGTGAATGACCAAAACCTCAGTCGCAACTTGCCTCAATTCTCGTCTCGACTTTTGTGGTATCTACAAAATTGATGAGTCTGTCAAAATGTGAATTCGAATTGCCCTGTTCGAAATGTCCAGACCGAGACCCGTGTGCACAGAGACTGAGACCCATGCCCAGTCTCAGGCACGTGTTCGATACAAAAAACAAAAAAAAAAGGTTCGTTCGAGTTGTAGTCCTCGCTATGGCCCTGTCATCATTAATTTTTTAAGCGTTCTTGTACCTGGACACCAAAAATTCGTATTTCATTCTAGGAAAAATGACAAATTTTCCAAGAAGTCACGCGGCCCGTGCAGAAAGTGAGATTCATTCGTACGTTCGTTCTGTCTGTTCGTCCGTCTGTCTGAGTAGAATTTTATGAGCATGTGAAATTCCTAGTCAAGTCAGTAAGCGGCACTTGCTATCTGTGACTGAGCTTTGTTTTTGTGAACCACCTGGCTACTACTTCTCCACCCTTTTCCCATTCGATTGCTGGACCCCAAGACTCTAACAAATATGCCATAAATCAAAAGGTAGCCCCTCCATCAAAGTGGAGACACACAAACAGTAGTTGCTTTTGAAATCGCGCGCATATCCGCAGTGCTTCCATAATTTTTGTTGCCTCATCTCTGAGGCTTCTTCGGCTTAAACACCGAGTGTGTGTATAGTGTGTGTGCAGTATGTGTGTGCGTTGGGTTTTTTGGTCCAGCTTGGAGGCTGCAATCTTATCGATGCTTTGCATTTTGCATGTTGGCTGTTGTCGACAACAACAACATGGCTGCAAAACCAAGATACCAGCAAGGAGACAGAGAGAGCAAGATACAGAGAGTGTGAGTGAGAGAAGATATCCTTTGGGATGTCTGGCTGGCGGCCATTGCATTGGCATTGGCTACCTACCAACAGAACCTCACCTCCAACAACAACACCAACTGGTTACCTTCAATGCAATTTTTCTTGTTCGATTTTCGATTTCATGCTCCTCACCTCCGTTTTGGGAGGCCTTTGTAAGATTGCCGACATTGATAAGGAGAGAAAACACAACGAACCAAAAAAAAAAAAGGAAAAGATGAGAAGCGACAAGGCGACTAGGTGGCAGCTATGTGGCAAGATGCTGGGCATACGTGTCCCTCACCTGATTTTTGTGGGCGTGTGTGTTATACATATTTGATATGTTTATTGGCTAGCCAAAGAGTAAATCATAGAGGCAGCTCTTCACATTAAATGAAACAAGAACCTATAACAAATGGAATTTAAGACTAAGATATTCTACAGGTTCTTATACATGAAGTTTAGATTTCATTTTGGAATAATGTTATTTATTTATTTAAGTCCACACAAAATGGAACGGTTATAGGAAACGGGCTACTGATTTTGACTTATGACAGAAAATCTCTTTAGAAATCTATGAATAACCAAAAATATGCCAATAGTTACACTTTATATAGGAGTATGCAGTGAATTCTCGAAGTAAATCGATTCATAATAATCTGTTGTATTTACTTGTGTTAAGCACTTTATTACAGTTACATAAACAAAAAACTGACTCAATATACAATACATTGCTTATATTAGTATAAAATGTTTTCATAGAAACTTTAAAAAAGTAGTTGTGATTAACCGAAACTACCGAAAATGCGTATTTGCCACTATTAAACATTTTTTATGTCAATTGTGAATAACCGAAATAAAATTGAGCTCTTAAGCAACGAGGTAATTGTATTTTGGTAAAGAGTCCTTTTTGTCTACACCTAAACGAAAGTTTAGTTTAGTTAAAGTTTTTACATATATTAATATAACAAACTAAATAGCTTATAAATTAACTAGCTCTTAGACAATCAAAAATTTGTAATAATTTTTGAAATTAAAAAGGTTATCTAAATGATTTTTCATCCAATTTCTAGGTGTTTTTATTGACAAAGTTCTCTGTACTATTGCAATCTTATAAATTGGCTAAAAAAAAACAAATTAAAAAAAGACAAGAAGATGAAATTGTACCACAATTTTAAGGGGTTTCATTTTTTATAGGCGTGTTTTTATTTAGCGTGTTGTCTAATTAAAATGTAATCGATATTGTAAAACAAACTCTATCATTTTTTAATTTTCTGTTTCTGGCCATCAAAATTTGTACCTACACACCATTCAGGCAAAGTCATAAAACTTGAATTTAAAGCCAAACAGCCAGTATAGAAATTTGCATCTTTTTGCTATCAAGTTGTTTAATTGTAAAATTTATAGCCAGCAGAGAGACAAAACAAAAAAAAAACACACACACACACACACAAAAACTAGTTGGCCAAGAGCGAGTGTGAAAAGGGGTAGTAGGTGGTTAGAGGGTGGCGGGAGGGAGACAAGGCAAAAACGACACCGTTTGACATGCAAAATTGAAATATACGCAGCTTGTAAAGCGTTTGCTCGTTAAAAGTGAAAAAGCCGCAGTAGCCGCATGTGCCACACTCAACGACCAGTGGAACCAGAGAACCGCTGCCGCATCCATCCATCCATCCACCCACCCACCCACTCGTCACAATTTTTGCCCACCAAAACCGCCGACACAGTCACAAAAATTCATAGACGACACAACACGAGACAAAATTGCATTTTGCGTTCAATGTGGGACGCAGAGGAAGAAAATACGAAAAAAGTTGAAAAACCGAGTTGAAAAAAAGGAAACCCGCGACGCGCCATTGCCACCCCCCTCAGACTCCACAACCCCATCTCACACACACGCACACACACCACAGAGAAGCCACCCTCGAAAAAGGCAACAAAATGGCAACATAACATGCAAAAGATACGCCGCAAAAGCGGAAAAACCCCCCAACACACACACACACATACAGAACCTCGAACCCCAAGCGAAGGAAAAAAGGGAATAGTGAGAAGTGAGAAATCCATGAAGGGGGAGAGGGTAGAGAAAGAGAGAGAAAGAGAGGCGCAGCAGTTGCGCTTAAATTCCCATTACGGCCATAATGGCTGTGGCTGTGTGAGTGTGTGTGTGCGAATGTGCGTGTGGGTGGGCGAGTGGGTGGCTGGCTAAGGAAAAACGAAAACGGACTGCGCAGGATCATTAAGGCGGACACACACACACTCTCCCCGCACTCCCATGCTCCAACATTCCCGCGTCCGCCGCCCCCATTCAACCTCCTGTTAGACAAACAAATGAATGCGAAATGTCAGAAAAGAAGAAAACCCAAAAATGTTACGCACAACGCTGAAATTTATACAAACAGAGAAATGAACAAAAGAAGCTGTCCAAAAAGAAAAATGGTGGCCAAGGCACATCACAGGCACACACACACACACACACACACACACACACACAAACAAACACACATCCATATGAGGGACTATATATGGGTAAAGCTTATATATAGAGAGCCAGTAAATTTGTTGTTCTTCTTTTCTTTTTGTTGAAAGCGGAAAAAAGGCACATGCCAAGGCAGAAGCTGGGCAAAAATGGTGATGGAATCGGAAAGGGGAATGGGAGATGAAGCAACTTTTGGCGGAGGCTGGAACATGGAAGTAAATGCTGCTGGCTAGCTGTCTGTCAGTCTTTTCACTCTGTTTCAATCTGAAGTACTTGAAGCATGAAAAGCAACAAAAACGCAAAACAAAAAAAAAAAAAACTTATAATACGATGAACGGAAAAAAATGTTACCCGAACGAACAACAAGCAGCCAAGAAAGAAGAAAAAGTTATTTTCCCATATTATTAGTTTGAAGAAGTTTCATATACACTTTTAGCTTCAAAGAAAGCTGACTAAATTGCCATAAAAAATAAAAAATTAAAGCTAGTTAGAATATATACAAAAAAAAAGGAATGGTATAACTTTTTATTTCAGACATGCTCATTACTCAAAATAAATTTTAAGTTAAATTTATGGCAATTAGTTAAATTTTTTTGCGCACTAAACAACACTCATTGAATAATGCAAGCTGTGCAACACTGTTTAAGTAGGGACCACAAAAATTCAACAGATTTTTGTAGACATGTCTCAAAATGCTAAAGTTTTGAAGTTATTTAAAGTAAACTCAAATAATAATAAACCAAACAAATTTTAAAGCAGAGTTTTTGTAACTAGTTTTTCGTTATTTAACACTATGTATTGGTTTTTTGAAGCTAGAAATATTTATTTTCTACAAAAAATATTTGCTTACCAAGTTCGTGGTATTGTTAATAATTAAGCAAATAAAATTCAGTTGAAACATATTATGTAGAAAATGGGATAGGAATTCCTCGAAAGTTTGACTTAAAGATTTGCTAACCATTTAATTACTAACAGAAACATTAACTAGCAGGATTTACTAAAAGAAACCTAAGGCTTAAAGCCAAATATATACTCTTATAGTTAAAGAAGAGGTCATAAGTCCAAATTTTTAACCAAGTTCAGGAGTTATAATTTCTTGTCTATTAGATGCACAAATTTAAGAAAGTTTTCCATTAATTTTTTGGCATTTCTACAAAGAATAATCGTACGATCCCTTTGCTCACTTTGCCTCCCAGCAAGTTTTACTGAAAAGTAGAACAATTTTTTGCGATATTACTTAACACTGAAGCTTTGAGTCTCCAAATCTCGAATCCTAGAAAGTAGGTTACAAAGATTTGCATATATAGAGAGTCCCCTTTGTAATATATCATTTACAAGTGACTTATGAAATTCCACCCACACTTATAGATTATGCTGAAATCTCTAGAGATATGATTTGCAATAAGAAGCAGAAACCAAGAGTCACTGTATTTCTTGCATCTGGTATGAGTTGTGTTTCATACATGTCCAATATTTTTCATCTTACAATTGTCAAAATTTTCATAAATTCCAATTTGTCATATTCTTTTCGCTGTGAGAAGAGTATGAAACGGCAAAAAAAATAAATACAAAAACACAGAACAGAACAGAATGAAAAAAATGTTTAGCAAAAAAGAAGGAAAAGAAGAAGAAAAAAAAAAGGCACAAAGAACGAGCAACAACAGCGGCAGCCAGCAACTTGTCTGCTCCGCCTTTATAAATAATTCATGTGTAGCTGTGCGAGTGCAAAAGATACGCAAGATACATACAAACAAAGATACAAACATTCATACACCCAGAGCAAGCGACCCCACCAGCCTCCCCTCCCCTTCCCTCAGCTAACCCCTCCGCCATCTCTGTATCCATTCTGCTGTTTCGTTGAAGAGATACACGCAGTCAGCCACGTTTAAAGATACAAGAGGAACTACAGATACAGATACAGACACAGTATTCCTTTCCTTCTCTCTCTTTTGCTTGCCCTGTGTCCCTCTATTGCTCTCTATTCATCTCCCTCTATGGATATGTGTGTGTCTGTGTGTGTGTGTGTGAGTGTGTGGGGCTACGAAACATTTAAAACGTGCTAAACGCGCGTCAAAGTTTTTCTTAATTTTTCATCGGCAAAAGAAAAAAATATGTATAAAGAAAAAAGGAAGAAGGAAAAAAAAACTTTTTTTCCTCGATCTCTCTCTCTCTCTCTCCTGCTTTCTCGTTCTGTCTCTTTCCCTTTGCCAAGGATAACAGGGCGCATACGTATTTACCCCAAAGCTTTGACTGGAGGAAGTGGGAAAGCCGAGGGTAGGTTGAGAAACTTGCCTGTGTGTACATAATGTGCCAATGATTGCATTGATTTTTTGCGCTAGCAAAACTTTTTTTTTTTCTCCGTACTCGAACTCTGAAAGTCGTTCTCGAAACGAAACGAAACGAAAACTTAAATACTTGAAAATGGCTGCCATTGCTGCCATTTGGCTTGGGCTACAGGATTTATGAATTTTTCAAATGTTTTTTTCCCCTACCCACCTACCCCGCCACGCTGCGAACAAAGTTTTCTTGAAAAAGTTTTCCATTCTGGGAACGGGCATGGGGAGTGGGGGACCTCCAACATTGAGAGAGCCGAACACGGAAACGAACACTTGGGTAAACAGACTGAGATTATTTGATAACTGTTTGTTAATTAGCACTGCCTTAGCGCCCGTTGTTTACGTTCAGTTACTTATAATTGGGCGAAAATGAATTGAAAAATTTTTGTGTTTCTGTCGACCAAAGTTGGCCCAAAAAATAAAAAGTGCACTCAGCTAAAAAGAAGATTAGTTAAAAAGGAACATAAAAATTGAAAAAAAAACAATGTTTTCAAGCGACGGCAATTGAAGTCCTTGGGGACCTTTCTACCATATGGAAGGGAGTTACTAATTTCTTTAAAAAGAAAATTACTTTGAACTATGTAGCTTTAGTCTAAATAAATATTATAATTATAAATTCAAATAACTTTTTGCCATTATACCCTTTATTATTATTATATTAAAGACGAATAAATTAGAATTGTCTTTAAATTTAAATCTTTAAACTTGGTTTTATAAAACTAATCAGAATCAGATTCTGCAGCCATTCGCAGCTAAAGTCCCACAAAGATACTAAAATATATAACGAAATTTTGGATTATTAATAAATTAAGTTTAAATTCTTCTATGGGTGGTATCTATTGGGTACCAATATAGAGTTACATAACTTATAGGTTAAAGCTAGTGCTTAGCATATGTTGAACTTACTTTCTTCATTTCTTTAAACATTTAATTAAAAATTCAACTATTAGGCTAGGTTAGGGCTATAAATGAAAAACCTTTAGACCGTGTCTTCCAACCGACATTGAACTTCAGCTTTAATTCATGAACTTCTTCTTTAAACATTTGTAAGCAAAAAGCAGAGTTGACTGTTAAATTAATAATAAATCGGCGGAGTTTATTTTAAGAATGCCAATTATTACAATTTCAAATAAACAAATCTCCAAATGAAATTTACTTCACTTCAATTGTTTCTTCAATTAAATTTTAAATTTCAACTTTTGAGCATTTTTATAATACTATTTAAGTTTTCTAGCAACAAAAATGGTGGTTTGCTTAAAATACTAGCTTATCTTTTTGAATTAATCAACACTGCTTATCGCATTAGTTTAACATAGTCAAGAAATCTTATGAATTGAAGGTTGATGTGATTATTAATTTAAATGGCTTATCAGACTTTGATTCCAACATAAATTCAAAACGAAACTTTTGGCTCTCAATCGCTCTAGTAAATGGAAAGCTTAGGATATTGATTTATTTATTATTTAACTTCCATTTCCATTTATGTTCTCCTCATTTAATTTTGTTTCCATCTTTTTTTGCAGAAAAACAAAGACTATCCCATTGTGTGGGCTGTGGCGGTCAAATCCACGATCAGTATATATTACGCGTTGCTCCCGATTTGGAATGGCATGCGGCATGTCTAAAGTGCCAGGAATGCAGGCAATTTCTGGACGAAAGCTGTACGTGTTTTGTGCGTGACGGCAAAACCTATTGCAAGCGTGATTATGTTAGGTGAGTATCCTGGTTACAATTAGATGAAAATTAGTTAAATTTTTTGTTGGAGACACGTGCCCATCGAGTCATGCGGTCTTGTTACCAATTGTAGCAACCGTCTCCCACATAACAGTCAGCCAGCCGTTTAGGTTAACCATATTGTTGGCTCTGTCAATTAGAATGATCATGCCAACGGAAAAAAAAAGAAAAAACTGTTTCGAATTAGGCAAAGATCGATTCGACAGCTGGTGGTTCTTTTGATTTCATCATCGCTAAATGTATGACGTGCTATAAAACACTTTTTGTTTTGCTCCCCTCTCTCGGTACTCGGCCAATAGCGCAAAAAAAAAAAAAATAGAGAAATAAGAGTCAGAGATTTATATATTCGTAATTTCTTGTTTTGTTATCATAAACTGTGCGCTGACGCTATAACTATTTGCCAGGCAAATCTTTGAATAATTGATTAACACGTGCAAAGCTATAAATTAACACTTTTTTTCCCCCCATACACAAAATGATTGATGAACAACGACAACGGCAACAGCGGAAGCAGGCAGCATCGGGAGGGCAGTCAGTTGCCATTGTCGGCGATGTCGGCCAATTCGCAGATACAAAAGCGAAATTATTATTATTTTTTCTTTACATATTTCGAATAGTCATAAACAAGTTGCATAGCGACGAACGATGAACTCATAATGAAGGTTATTTACAGCATCGAAAAAACATTTCTACCTTTAACTGCATCTAGAATTGCATAGGGAAAATATTTTCATTTAAAGGCTTTTGAAATCGAAAAGATTATCTGAAACATGTTTTTGTAAAAATAAATCGTAGCCTTGAATTACAAGAACTAATCATTACCCTTATTTGTTTTGGTTCTGAAAAAAAGCCATTTTATTCACTTTTTAAAGATTATACTACTATATTACTATACTAAATGTGATAATTTAATGAAAACTTTTTAGTCAAAGTATGTCATCCTTCTGAAGAGAGAAAGAAAAATAAGAACTTTCGAAAATTGTTAGATTTTCTAGTGTGTACTTCAATGAATTAGACCAAAATTTAGTCTAATTTGAAACTTATAGAGAGAATGCCTTTTTTTTTAAGTAATTTATATTTTTAACTTTGCTGTTTTCAGTAAGTAATTTTAAAAGATTCTTAGGATTGCATTTCATACAACAATTTCAATGTCAAAATCACTCATACTCCGAAAATCCGATACTTTTCATCCATTTATTCCCTTTGGATAATGCTAAAAATGACTAGTATAAGTAAAAAGTATAGAAAAATTCTTTCAACTAAAGTGGTTTTCAAATTGGAGAAAAGTTATTATCTATAATATGTTTAAGAACTTTGCTATAATAATGCACTTTTCCCCTAAGTAATACTAAGTATTAATTGATTGTATTTCCTTTTCTTACTTTCTTTTATTTAGATTATTTGGTACAAAATGTGATAAATGCGGCAACTCCTTTAGCAAAAATGATTTTGTGATGCGGGCAAAAACGAAAATCTTTCACATCGAATGTTTTCGCTGTTCGGCATGTGCGCGACAATTGCTGCCAGGTAAATTGACTTTCCTTTCCTTTCCATTCCCCTTCCTCCTACCACTTCACATTTCATCTCTAACAAATTGCTAATTGTTTGTTTTGCGTTTTCTTTAGGCGATGAATTCGCGTTAAGAGATGCTGGCGCTTTGTATTGCAAGGAGGATCATGATGTTCTTGAGAAATCATCACAAAGCAGTTTAACATCATCATCAGTGGAGAGCAATAACAATATTAGCAGTAGTAACAACAATAATACAAATCTTAGCAATAATAACCATTCCAGCGAATTGGGTTCAATGTCAGGTGAGTGTCAAACATAAAATGAAATGAACTGAACTGAAGTGAAGTGTTTAATGAGAAAATAATCATGAAAATGGGGTTCAAGTTAATGTGAGGGGGGTTGGCATGTGCCAACATAATTGATAGAAACACCTTGACCACAAAATAAGCAGCCAGAGTAAATGTGCGGCATTCAATGCTTAACAGCACTGGAGAAAAGTGTTACCAAAGGCTTTAGCTAGCAATTTTGGTACATTTCTTTTGTTAATTAAACTAAATTAGTTAGCACTAAAGCGTTCTTGCATTTGTCGGCTTTTTATAAAAGGCAACTCGCTCGTGTTTTATTCTGAGAAAAACAGCATTACATCCTTGTAAAAGCGATCTAATGTCAATAGAAATCGGCAAACGTCAAACAATGTATGACAATTGTCAAACCATATCGTCAACATAATCTCATTGTTTAACCTGAAGTCGGTTACGACCGTCGACGATCGACTGAACGAAGACGTTCAGTTCCAGTCAAAGTCAGAGACAAGAGACCTTATCAACACATGCGGCGGTCTTGTCAAAAGATGTGCCAAAGCACGTGTGCGGGCTCCACCGCCCAGAGAGACAGAGAGAGAGAGAGAGGGAGAAAGAGCCAGATAGAGAGGGAGACATCGAGTGGAGATTCATCCTCACACACACACACACACTCAAACAGGGAATTGGCAAGTGCAGCAAACAACACGACGAACCAAAAAAAAAAATAACCAGAGTCACACTCAACGTATTGCATTGAAGCATTCAAGCGGGCAAACATTGGCAACTTCTTGGGAATTTTTTTCGTGTTGTATGTTTTTGTGTGTGTGTGTGTGTGTGTTCGTTTTGTTTGCCGATCGATCGTTGTGGATCGTATGATCATCAATATATCTTACCTACCATTCATAGTTCCACTTTGGGGGAACACTTGCCTTGCCTGTTTATTTTCAACTCGAAAACGTTATGCACCGAGTAGAAGTCTCCTCCATGTAGTCAAGTATTTGCCAAACTGAATGTCGGCATTTCTAGTCTTTGAAGTCCCCAAGTCTCGGAGTTCAAACTCGTCTCAACTAGTCACAGTCACTTCTCATCTATGTACATACATACATATGTACATATGTGCCTGTGCTTTAATTTGTATAAAAGTTTTCAATACTTGTATTATTTTCTATTTTTCTAAACGTTTGTTTTTTGTTTTTTGCCAAATTGGCAACTACCCGAAACAATGTGATAAAGTGATCTATCAAAAGAATCACCGCCCCGAAATGGTTATCATCATCAGATCTAGTCTCCTTCTTTGCACCCACCCACCCATTGATAGATTTCAAATGGTTGATAACAAATTTGTCAGAGGCGTTGTGAAACACGACTTAATTACAACAATGTCGGCATTTGTCAATGATCAATGATCTTGGTTCCCCCTTTGATCTGGAAATGATACATACATAAGTTCCATATGCTATTTTTGGGAATGAGAATTTCGCTTTCGCTTTTGTTCACTATTCACTTATTCTCGAAGGCCACAAACCACAAAGAATTTATCAAGCACTTCAAAGTGTTTTTACGTTTTAATTTTGCTCTCGTTTCTGCAAAAAGAGAAAAGTTTTTATGTATGTATTTTTATTGTTTATTTTTTCTTTTATTTTATAGATTCTGGCAGCGAATCGGGCTCACATAAAAGTATTAGGGAAAAACGGCCCTCAGGTCCATCGGATGGTAAACCGACCCGTGTGCGGACCGTGCTCAATGAAAAGCAATTGCATACCTTAAGGTAAATACTTCATTTAAAAAAATGAAAATTTTGGAATATATATTCAAATTTTTTGATCATTTATAGAACCTGCTATAATGCTAATCCGCGACCTGATGCTCTAATGAAAGAACAATTGGTTGAAATGACAAGTCTCTCACCGCGAGTCATACGAGTTTGGTTCCAAAATAAACGCTGCAAGGACAAAAAGAAAACCATTCAAATGAAATTGCAAATGCAACAGGAGAAGGTAAGCTTCAAAAAGATAACAGAATGAATTTCAATTAACTGAAATATACAATTACGTTTTAATTTGCAGGAGGGTCGCAAATTGGGTTACGGAGCCATGCAGGGCATACCCATGATAGCCAGTTCTCCAGTGCGTCATGATTCTCCATTGAATTTGCAAGGACTGGATGTGCAGACATATCAACCGCCATGGAAAGCCTTAAGCGATTTTGCTCTGCATGCCGATCTGGATAGCAATGGAGCCATCAATACCCATACACCTGCATTTCAACAGCTGGTCAATCAGGTAAGCAGCGAAACCATGAAGGTATCTAGGGAATATGGTATGTGGTGGGTGTTCGATCGAGAAATAAAGATTTTCCGGTTTAGGAAATTCAGTAAATTTCATTGTGCCAATTTTAAAATTTCCCAACCCCTTCGAAAGTTAACTATTTTGTACCTAAAGAATTAATACAGAATTAAACAGTGATTAAATATATTGATGTTTCGGTTATTGTCAGGTTTTTGTTTCTTGTTTTATGCTTTAAGAAATATACAAATTATAATCCAAAGTCTTGAATATATAGCTATGCTATTAAACAAAAAGTTTATTTTGATATTTCCATAAATCTGTTAATCCTTGTAGAATCGTTTTTAGATTCATCATAATAGTATACATAATAATTGTTAAAGAAACTCATGGTTAAGAGTTAAGAAAGGTCTCCCATAGTCTTGTTAACCAAAAGGAAATTCATTACTAGGAATTGATTACCATCCTTGAATCCTTAGATATCGATACACATTCTTAAGCGCAGTTCTTTCTGATCATTTTCATTAATTTGGTTTTGTTTTCAAAAATTTCAGATGCACGGCTATGATTTGAATGGCATGCCCGTATTACCGCCACATCCGCCACATCAGGGACCACATCCACCGCCGCCTGTCCAACAAATGAATGGACCACCTGGGCCAGGCGGTAGCAGTCTAGACTCTGGCATTACCTCGCATCATCATCCGGATAGCACAGATTCCTATGTGACATACCTGGAGAGCGATGACAGTATGCAAGGCAGCCCATAGACTCATCTATCGAATACCGTATCTAATTACAGCCTTTTATTTGTTGCTCCCAGAATCCAAACTGGCGCTGACACCGTCATCCTCGTCATCGGCATCGGCTGCCACATCGATCTCCTCGCCGCCGGCGGCTTCAACTGGCGGCGTCGGTGCCGGTGCCAGTGGAAGTGGTGTCATGGGTGTGGTGGGCGTAGGCGTAGGCATGGGCGTTGGCGTTGGCATTGGCGGCGCCTCGAATCAATCGGCTACCGAACAGCTAATGCAAATGCTGCAAAAAGTAACCGGCGGCTCCGGTTCTGGATCCTCCAATTCGGCCGCTTCCCATGCGGTGCTCTGAGCTCACATCATGCCGAGAAAACGAGTGACTAGCATGGAGCGAAAATGTTTGCCGGGCTTTGTGCAATCCTTCGCATATTGTATTTGATTCGGTGCCAAAAAAAAAGAAAGAAAAACGAAAGAAAAAATTCAATTGTAGTCGGGGTCCTGGGGTCCATCTATGTCTTAACTCTTATTCTTATGTGTATATTATTATATGTATATTTTTGTCCTCATTTTGTTATGTAATATAAAAACTTTTTGTTGTTCATTTCAAACATTAAAACTTAAAACAAAAACCCAAAAAAAAAAAAAATGCTCACACACTTGAAAAGTTTTAAATTTAATTAACAATTTTTCAAAAACTATACAAAAAAAAAAAACAGAAAATCAGGTGGAAAACTTGCTGAATAATTAAAATTTTAAGTGGTTGCAAAAAAAAACTTTTCTTAGACGTACAACGTCTAATTTACGTTTCGGTTCAAAAGCAAACCAAAAAAATAGTTTTGAAAAGTTTTTGAATTGTTTGCAAGCAGTGCAATTGAAGACCTGATTCAAGCAGTTTTTCTACCTGAACAAAAAAATTTGCATCGATTAGAAAATTTTCATTAAATCATACAATTTTTGTACATAAATTTTATAAAAATGCAAGAAAACAACTTACAAAACTTCATCAACAATATGAAAAGCAAACGAAAGAGAAACAAGGAATCGAGAAATATTGACTATAACAAATCCTTGAATGTATTATGTATATATATTGTATACATATATATATATATATATTAACTGAACTAGAAAGAAATCAAGAAATCATGCACTTGGGAAACTGTAAATCGAATTGAAACTTGAAAGGAAAACCAACTAAATTTAAGTTTATTAATTAAACAGAAAAGAAAAAAAAATTGTAACTAAAATCTAGACTTATTTGTTAGTTTAAAGATGAAGAAATATTTCCAAAATGCATTATTCAAATAAAAACAAAAATTAAAGCAAGTGAGAGAGAGTGAAACGGAAACACAGAGAACTGTAGGACAGCGAAAAGTACCAAGGATGTTTATAATATTATTAAAACAAAAAAACAAAACCCATAAAAAAGCCACAAAAAAATGAAACTTGTTTCGTAAAAAACAAAAGCAAAAAACACAAACTAATGTATTTTCAATAATATTTAACTAATATTAATTATAAAAATAATGAGAAACACAGTAAATAAGTAATTTTAGTAACTATAGAAAATGTTTAAATGAAATTACAAACAAAAATAAAACAACACAGAAAAAAAACGACAAAATAACAAAAATAATTTAAATCGTGTTTTTAAATATTAAAACTGCAGGGCTCACACATTTTTAAATAATTTGAAGTTATATAGAGTCTTATATCTTTGCTGCATCAATGGAAGAATTATGCAAAAAAGTTGTCTGGAAAATGTACGTAGTAATACATTTTCCTAATTTAGATGCTATGTCTGCTGGAATTATTATACGTCATTAGTTTTATTCGAGTAACTGTTTCCAAAAATAGTTTGCATTTATTAGTCGTTACTTTTCAAGTTTAAATAGAGTTCCCTAGATGTATGCAACAATTTTGTATTACCAATAACAGTCTGTTAACTTACAGTGCTCTCGAATGATGCTGTAAAAAACCCGCTATTTTGATTAGTGTCAAATAGTGGGTGTTTATCGATAGGCATCACTTTTTAATGGCGCATCTCTAATAGAATATTTCGGACGGTATTTCTTTTCTCAGTTTTTTCTATTAAAAACATATTAAAATGTCGGTGGCCAAGCGTGTTCAGGTTGGTATATAACATATAAGTCACGGGAAAAGTTGTTTAACTAACGTTTTGATCCTATCTTCAGCAATGGGCCACATTTGCGCGCACTTGGCACATTTACGATTGCACCTGGCAAAATCCTTTTGAGTCCGCACGCCTGGTTAAAACCCATTTAATGGGCCTCCACAAACCCATATATCATCCAATGAGTAAGTTTCCAGCCATAGAAATAGATATCCAACATAGTTTTAAGTGAGAAATTCGTGAAAATTGTTGTGAGAGTTTTCCATTACATCACACGACGGCGTCGTCGTTGACTCGTGGTGTTGTTATTGTTGCTGCTGCCGGCTACCTATTTGAGTTTCTCCTGAATGGTAATTATCAAAGATTTATGGAGCTAAGTCAGATTTACATTAGCTTGATCAAGTCCATATTTTTTTGTAGGTTTAAGCAAGAGTTGCAAGAGTTGTCCAAAAACTAAAATGTAAACAAATACTTTCCAGATGACTGCGGTGACCATGTGGTGCTCATTAATACCAAAGAGATTGCTCTTCCCGGCGATGAATGGATAAAACGAGTCTATTTCCATCACACTGGCTATCCGGGTGGCGCTTCATGGACTTTGGCCTGGCAACTGCATGAAAAGGATCCAACTTTGGTCATGAAAAAGGCTGTCTATAACTCCATGCAAGGCAATTTACAGCGAAGACACACAATGCAGCGTTTGCATCTGTTTGCCGATGACGCAGTGCCCGAGAAGATTTTGGAGAATGTCACAAATCAGATTCGTGCTCCACGCACAGTACCCCAGCGGCTCGATCACATTGATAAGGAGACGTTGGAGAATTTCCCTCAGATTATGGATTATCCCAAGGATTATATATTGCGATAGTTTTTGAGTTGTTAATTGTTGTAATTAAGCAGAATACATTTTTAAACAAAATGCCTTTTTATGGTTGTTATTTGGATTGACTTAACGTTCAAATGAAACAATGCTGGGATCAAAAATCCGAAACTTGAAATTATAACAAAACTTTTACCTTAATCGTAGTTTTTGCAATTTATTTTCAAACTTAAAAACTAAACAAAAATGCATAAATTTATAGAATATAAAGCAATATTTCATAAAGAAATTAACAGCGTAAAAACACGACAATAAAATTAGAAAAAAATAGTTTTATGTTTGAGGTACGAAAAATCCATCATAAAAAAAATCGAGAAATCTGTTTTAAGCCCCAAAACCAAAAAATTAAAAACCCTTTGTATGTCAAAGTCGTGCGAAGTTTTAAGATTAAATATTTAGAAATCAATATTCAAATTTTAAAAATGCGAACAAAAACTTTCTAAAAAATATAAAATTGAGAAACCTTCCTAAAATTAAAATTTTCTTCTAGGTTAAAAAATATGGGGAATGTTATAGAACTTAAAGTGCAGAAATATTAGTACAAGACTTAGAACTTGGACTAAAAGTTTGTTATAGTTTGTAGGACGGTAGGATGGTTCTTTTTCGACTTCTTTAAATATTAAGAAAATTCTAAAATGCTAGAATTGTTGAAAATATTTAGAAATTCGCACCAATTTCAGTAAAACTCTTCTAGGTCTCAAAATAAAGTAATGAGAAAGAGAAAATAAATAAATCATTAAAAATTTTGGGCAATCTTGATTCAACAAATCGTTACAAATTTTAAGAAAGTTGCACAAATTTAAGTTTAATTTTCCTAAGTCTTAAAAAATGAAAGGAAAAGCCTTTAAGACAAATTACTAAGTCACTGATAAAACTAATACAAAATTAACAGATAACCCCTTGCAAATATATTCCAATCATTGTTTTCCAGGTCATCGACTAGTCGTTCCCAGGTGAACTGAATTTGCGCTTCCAAAGAGTTGATATGAAACATATCGATTGTTTTCTTTTTTTGCAAGTTTTGCCGGCAGTGATTTTCATTTTTATACTTGGTCTCGCCTACACGATTTGTATTTTATCCATATTTGAAAAGGTGCGATCATCTCGAAACATATACGCTTTGAAAATACTCATTTCAATTGCGCCTTATCTTTCGAAAACCTTATTTCGAGGGTCTTATCTTTTTTTTTTATTCTTGGAGGGGAAAGTTAAATAAACTTTGCTTGCTTTTCTTTTGTTTCAGTCTCTCGGCGCGGCTTGTCCACGACACTTCTGAAAACTCAACCAATTTATCAAGTACAAAAACGTAAGATGGGACGTCTGGGCACCGTTGATCCTAGTTCCTATTCCCAGCCGGAATTGATAACCACCGAGCATAGCTTCTTCAACTGGAAAGTGGACTTTGAGGGCACAAAATTGCAAGGAAGTGTTCAACATCGTTTCAATGTGCTGGCCAATAATCTAGAGAAGATTGTGAGTAGCAAAAGGAAAAGAGACAGGGAATTTTGTGATTTATAAACATTTTCCAGTTGTTGGATGTACGTGACATTAATGTGAAAAATGCCACCTTGTTGGCTGGAGGGAATGAGGTGCCAATCAATTACTTCATCAGTGATGCCGTCGAAGATATGGGACAGAAATTAACGTTGGAGTTGCCAGCCGGCACGGCTAAGGGAAGGTTTGTCTTATCAATTGGCCAGCTAATCTTTATAACACTTGTAAATAATCCCTCTCACTCTTTCTCTGATTGTAGCCTCAATGTACGCATTGATTATGAGACTTCGAACAGTGCCAGCGCCCTGCAATGGCTAAATCCAGCACAGACATTGGGCAAGGAGCATCCCTATATGTTCTCGCAGTGTCAGGCCATCCATGCTCGTTCCGTTTTGCCCTGCCAGGATACGCCGGCAGTCAAGTTCACCTACGAAGCGGAGGTGGAGCATCCCAAAGAGCTTACAGCTCTGATGAGTGCCTTGATTGAGAAAAAGACGGAAGGCAAAACGCATTTCAAGCAAGAAGTACCCATTCCTGCCTATCTGGTTGCCATAGCCATTGGTAAATTGGTATCCCGTCCCCTTGGGCCGAATTCCAATGTCTGGGCCGAAGAGGCAATCGTAGATGCATGTGCCGAGGAGTTCTCCGAGACGGCAACCATGCTGAAAACAGCCTCCGATCTGTGTGGTCCATATGTATGGAAGCAATATGATTTGTTAGTGATGCCTCCATCATTCCCATTCGGTGGTATGGAGAATCCATGCCTCACCTTTGTCACTCCCACTCTATTGGCTGGTGACAAGTCACTTGCCGATGTGGTGGCCCATGAGATTGCCCACAGCTGGACTGGCAATTTGGTCACCAATAAGAATTTCGAACACTTTTGGCTAAATGAAGGCTTCACCGTATTCGTCGAGTCCAAGATTGTGGGTCGCATGCAGGGCGCCAAGGAATTGGACTTTAAGATGTTGAGCAACTTGACCGATTTGCAAGAGTGTGTAAGTATATAAACTCAGAAAAATGATAATAATTGAATCGAAACATATAATCAATTTTGGCATTGTTATATGTCCGAACTACTTCTGTAAACCAAAACGCTTCAACAAAACGAATTCCTTAAGATTTTACGGCCTCGTTTGTTACATATCGCATCGTATTTACATAATTCCTAAGATCATTTCACTCATTTTCATTGGGTTTTGTAAAAAAACAAAGTTCATTGTCTTTCCCTACATTCAGAAATGGTGTTAGTGAATGATTTGCCCTAATCACTACCCAAATCTAACCACAACTATTCTACATTTTGTCTGAATCTAACCATTTGGTTTATTTTCGGTAGCTTTCTAACCCATCCTAACCACAACCGCATTATATTTCTCTGTACAAGAAAAGTTTTTTCTTTATAGTTAAATAAGATAATAGAATATTTCATACAAAATTATATCGTTGTGGTTTTTAGTATCCAATTTTTAAGTATGTATTGTTATAATAACTACTTTTAATACTGTATTGTTATACTGTATATACTAATAAATGTTATTATGTTTTTAGCTGCGAACGCAATTGTCTACTACACCAGAATTATCAAAATTGGTTGTAGATTTAACCAACTGCGGCCCCGATGATGCTTTCTCCTCTGTGCCTTACTTTAAGGGATCGACATTCTTGCGCTATTTGGAGGATCTATTCGGTGGTCCAAGTGTCTTTGAGCCATTTTTGCGTGATTATTTGAAGAAATATGCATACAAATCGATTGAAACAAATGACTTTAAAGAGGCCCTATATGAATACTTCAAGGATGGTGATAAAAAGGATAAATTAACTGAAGTTGACTGGCAATTGTGGCTCACTAGCGAAGGCATGCCACCCATTATCCCAAAGTAGGTATTTGAGGAAGTAATTTTTAAGTTACACAAGTAAAATTTATCTTCATACATTTTTTCCACTTGTAAATCAAACTAGGATTTCATAGCGTTCTTTATTCTGTTAAATTGTTTCCTTTAATTGGCGTTTTTCAATTCAAATTTTATTCAATTAGGGTTTCCAAGTTTCTATAATCTTTCCAAGAGTTTATTTGCGTTTTACCTATTGCCATTAAATTTGGTTTTAAATTCAAGTGTCAAATATCGCATTAAAGAAACAGATCCAGTAGGAAAACATAACTCAAATGAACTTAAAACAAATAAGTCAATCAATATTGGAAAATCCATACATGTAGTTACATACATGAAGTTAGTAAAAGGATTACAATACTCACACACCCAATATTATCATGTAAGGTTCTTGATTAACACAAATTTCCCTTCTTTATATGTAGATTCGATGAATCGTTGGTGAATGTTACCAAAAACCTGGCCAAATTGTGGAGCACCAAGAGCGTTGCCGAATTGGTTGATAATGCTGAAATTAAGCAGAAAATTTCCATTCATCAGCTAATCGATTTCCTGGGTAAACTTATTGAAACCACCGATATTGTTGATCTTAACGAGGCCAAAATCGAACTGCTCGAGAAGACCTACAATCTGCAGAATTCCAAGAATGCTGAAGTGCGTTTCCGTTTGAACCGTTTGATTATACGAGCTCGTCTAATCAATCGCCTGGATGAGCTTATTGAATTTGCCAATTCCAATTTCCGCATGAAGTTCTGCCGTCCCATCTATCGGGATCTGGCTGCCTGGCCCGAGGCAAAACCCGCAGCTGTGAAGAACTTCCTGAGTGTTAAGGATCAAATGATGGCTGTGTGTGTGCATACAATTGAAAAGGATTTGGGTTTGAAATAGATTTGAGATGAGAAAAGAGTTGTGCATTTGTGAAATAAATTGAAAATTGTAAACAGTTTAAATTCTATTTTTTCCTTGAATTATTTGTTTGTTTTTATTAAAAAATAAGCAAAACTACGTTTATAACAAGTTGATTTCCATTTTCCATGCCAAATAATTTCTATTAAATTTTGCTTGCAATTTTTAAGATTTTTCTTTTGTTGTTGTTGTTTGTTTCATATTTCAGGAATTATTTATTTCGTAATTTTTTTTCTTAAACATTTTGTTGCCAATTTTTTGTTTTTTTCTGTATTTTTGTTTCGTATAACTAATCAAATGTTTCGAGTGCTTTGCAATGATTTTTTTTTAGTTCATTTCATTCATTTTAAATTCTTTAAAGTTCTCGGCTTGTAATATTCATTTTATTCTTTCTTTCGATCGTTTGTTTCGTTCATTTCATACTTTTTTCTTTGTTTTTTTGTTTTGTTTTTGTTTTACATACACACATACAATTATTAAATTTATTATTGTTTGTTTGCTTTGCTTGCTGCTTAAATATTTCTGTTAATTTGTCCTTTGTCTTTTGACAAGTTTTTTTTTTTTGTTTTCTTTTCTTTTAAATATTCAACAATTTGTTTGTTTTACATCGACCAAAAATGCAAGATGCCTCAACGTTTTGTATTTGAATTAGTCATCTGGTTTAGTGGACACATCGAAAACATCATCATAAAACTATCACGCACTAGAGTTATCATTGGAACGGGATGTAGATGGGCCGGCACCCTGATCATCGCCTAGGACGAATGTGGGACTCTGGCGGGTGGTTGTGTGATAGTGGTAGCCCTCTCGATAGCGTTGATTGGGTTTAATGCGTGCGGTTTGTTGTGTATTGTGACCCAATGCCTGACTGTTGAGCTCATTGGGTCGTTTGGCTGTAAGTGAAAGAAAATCTTTAATTAATATGCTAATCCTAAGTAAATGTCAAAGAGGTAAGTTTTCTTTTGATTTAAAATTCATTGTGTTGGATTTCTTAAAAATTCATCCTAGTTCTTAATGCCAACTAATGAGCCTTAGACTAGACATATAGCAGGATTAGCAAAAACTATGCGCATTGACGGGCCTTGACAAAAATTGATGCTCAATCAAGTTCAAATAAATTTATTCAAATATGCACATTTGAAAATAATGTTTGATTATGGCCCAGAAAATATATTTTAATGTTTATGGATTCGTCAGGCCCTGTCTTGGCTTAATCTGCCTCGTTCGGACGAAAATAACTAAATCAAAAACTGAGTTTTTCAAAAAGTGAATCAAATTTCAAATCAAATTTTATATATTCATCTTGTTATACATGTCAGATTGGTTATGGCACATTAAAAAGTGTAAAAAAGTGTTATGTAGGAACCAAAAGTATTATCATCCAATTCGTTTAACCACGATTCATTTAATATTCATGAAACTTCTTGAAATATTGAACTCGCCGAAAACTTTTAGAAGAAACCAGTTCTATTTCCTAATGAATTTTGCGAAAGATTTTTAGTTTATGAAAAATGGTTTTACATATATATTTGTATAATTGTCACTTACCAGGTATATAAGGCTTTTGATTATAGGACGATTGTTGTTGTTGGTTATATACATCGGCAGCCGTTGCATTACCATTACCATTATTATGGATATTATGCTGATACGGCGCCAGATTGTGACCAGTTGTGGTTGTTGTTGGCTGCAATTCGGTGCTAATAATGGGACTCATGGGTGTCATTTCGCGATCCTCAATAAATAGTTCACTGGCATCATCGGGAACCTGACGATAATACTGAATCCACGGCCACGAAGCAATGCCCGACAATAGAAATGCCTCCAAGGCGCAAAGATAACCAATTATCTATAATATAAAATCAGCAAGTTAATTTTAGGTAATTTCTTTTTATGTATTTATTAACTTACTCCAGTGGCCAGAAGTGTATCCTTGGAATGCTTTGATACCACAGTATATTCAGTTGCATAGAGAACCATGTGAACCAGAAGGGTTGAGCTCAATATAAATATTAGTCCAACACTCAGGTACATCCACGTATTCTGTAAGTGAAGATATCATTAGTTTTCTTTCGTTTGTTCAATTCTTTGTTGTTTTATTTACCACTTTTGTCCAATTGAATGGAAACATAAGGGCTATATGGGATATATCCAGAAATATCATGAGGCAAGTGATGAGTAGTGAGAAGAGGGCACAGAAGACCATTAGTCTTAGGCGTCCAATGAGTGGCAGTAGAAAGAGGCCAACCTGTACGGTGCCCGCAGAGCATTCGCAGGCCAAACAGGCGGCCGAGGATAACTGAAAGATGGCAAATAAATAATATAGTTGTTAGTGTCGATAGTGATTAATGTGTATGCTTACCACCAATAGTATGCGCACAATCCCTGTAGGCGTTTTCAAGTGTTGCGGATCACAGTGTAGGGCAACGCCCCATGGCAACGGCGTTTGGCCGCTGCACTGTTTATAATTGGCATGCGAATCCCATGAGGTGCATGTACCCAATGGCGATTCAAGGGATAGCGAGAGCTCACCGGCTCTGCTGCCAGCTATTTCAAAGTCCTGCTCATCGTCCAGCTGACAGCAGACCGGTTCCAGCTCCAGCTCACGTATCTCGTCCAGCAGCAGTTCTATCTCGTCCGTGCCATATAGATCAGATACAGACGGTATAAAACGTTGGGGTTGTTGCATTGCCCGTTGCGGGATGTGTCCCACATCACCACGTCGCGTAGCCTAAAACGTGAGAAAACCGGCTGCCTCTGTTGCACCTTCACCTGCTCCGTACTGCTGTTTCTCGTGCCACAGCCTATCTACGACTTTTTCGCCAGCAAAGTTGTCGTTTAACTGAAAGTTAAATGAGAGGAAAAGCAGAAGAGGAAAAAATATGAGTCAAATGAACATTCCATTTAGGTATGCTATATAAATTGATAACTCTCTGACTGGCAGTATGGTTGGTCGTTGTCGGAGTTGTCACCATGGCGCTCATTAGTTGTCGCTGCTTGGAGCTCGAGCATAACCATAACGGTAATTTGATATGAGTCGCAAAATGTCGAGGCAGCACACAACACACACAGCTGTCACTCATACGCCGTGTATGCCGCCACCAAAGTCGCGTTTCACAAACGACACCAGACACGATGAAAGTGAACGACAACGGAGCGAAAAGGGGCAATGTGCCAGCCCTCAAGGGTAATACCAATCAAAAAATACACTTAGAATTGGGTAGGGTATGCAAATGTACCAAATGCCACACCAATTAAATGGAGCAAGCATTTTCAACTCATCATGCCCATTTATCAATAACTAGTACTCAATACTTATTGATAGATGCCCATCAAAATTGAACTAGGAGAACATCGTTTTCTATTTATTAAAAGAACTCATTTTCTTGTCATCTTCCAAAACTATTTTTTACATGTTCTTTAATTCCTTTGCGTATTTACTAGTTATTTTTAAACTTTGTAAAGTTTTTCTACTTCTAAAAATCTTTTTTTTTATCTATAGGTGAAAGTACCTTAATGTCTAAAATTTACTTTTTTTGATCTACTTACATATATAACTCTAAACCACTAAACTAACTTTTATAAATTTCTTTTGCATGTTAAAATTTTCTTTTTCTTTAAGCATTTTCTCGTTATTTCTTTAGCTTGCTTTTCTGATTTCTTTTATTTATATTGTTTCTATGTTTGACTTTCCTTTTGTTTTTTCACAGAAATTGAATCGTTGCTTAATCTATTTTATTTTCTTTGTGTAGCTAACTCAAGCTTTTTCTTAATTTGAAAAATTCAAAAGTTATTTTCTGCTTTTAGAATTTTGTAGTGATGTTTACTTTTATCTTTATTTTTACCTTTGCTTTAACTATAGTAGAAAATACCTTTACTTTAATAATGTTAATATTTAAAGTATAAGAAATTAAATGAACAAAATAAAAGAAATATTTGGATAATAAACTCACATTTTCCGCATAATAAAATTATTTTTTTACATGTTTTAAAATTAAATTCTTAATCTGCAAGCTCTTCCTACTTCTACTTTTTCAAATGTTTGTTATTTTAAACCAAATAAATTAAACAAACAAACTTCAGGAAACATTTAAATAATAAAAGAAAGTTACATAAACTCCATATAAACAATATTATTACTTGATATCGGTCAACGAAATCTTTTGAAGATTGACCTCAAGATCTGTTTTCAAATATTAAAAATGGCGTAATCTAGGAAGTTACCAATATACATAAGTTTTTGATAATAATAAAAGAGAGCACCAACTGCTAGGACATAAACAAGATCCACCTGCTCCATTTTATTCCAGATTGAATTTTCTTCTCAAAATAAATTATAAATAAGTAGAAGCATTCCAAACTATACAACTTGAGGTACTCAAACTAAATATATTAAAAAACCTTTGGATAGAGAATTAATCAATCAACTCTATTAACTAAAAGCAAATTACTATAATTGATTTCATTTGAGGGGATGGGAATTTTTTTGTAGTTGGTTCCCCCTTTGGTTGATTTCCGAGTTGTCTTTTCATTTTAATTATGCCTGATTGAAGATTTTTGATAGTCTCTACCAGACTTGCCCAGACTGTCGATGTATGTTGCCTGCCAACTCGAAATTAAATCGAATTGGTTTTTTTTCTCTCCCCCTCTTTCTCGCATTCTCTCTCAACCCGCTACCATTTGCCACCCACAATAGCAAAATAACCAAAACCTGCCGCTATATTTGGCCCTTAGCGCGTATGCATAAAGGTCCTTTTTGCCATTTTGTGTTTTTCTTTTTTTTCTGCAATGATTTTTTATGTCAGACAACGAGGCAATTAACACAGACATGCTCACACACACACACACACTCACACAGACAGACAGACACATGAGCATGTGTCGATGGATGTATTGGTAATACATGAAAGCAAATCCATGGAGAATATGCAAAAATTTCAAAATTTCAACAGACTCTGGCCAAAATTTCCTTGAGTTGTCATAATCTGAAGTGAATTGGAAAAGGTACAAGAGGAGCCTTATGCTGTTTGCAAGGACTCACAGCCAGAGCTGGACACTGACTGACAGACAGACAGAGGAGGGATGAGCAGGGGGCAAATACACTTGCACATATGTATATATATACATATATATAACTATATATGTATATGCATTTCTCTTGCCAGGCAATGTTACCATTTTGGCTCTCTCTCTCTATCTTTCGTGCTTGCTCTCTTATTCGTGTGAAGTTTTTGTTGCATTGGTTTTGTCCTTGCTCCAGTTTGCGCCTTTTTGCCTCTGTATCCTCCTGTTTCAGTGCCTTTTCATATATTTGCCTCATGCTACTATGTCCTTATCTCTTGGCTATTATCACTGAATAGATATAGACCCTGAGTAACTGCAGGCTCTTCTCGTCTTCCCTCAAGAGCCTAAATGAGAGTCCTTCACTCAGCATCAAACAGCGAAACACCAGAAAGAGAATTAGACAGACAGAAAGAATGAGAGAGAGAGAGAGAGAGTTTGAATGGGACATGCTCTATCTATCGATATCCTCCTATTTAAAGCATTAAGCTCTTCAGTGGCAAACAATGAATGAACCCTCCAACCACATCGAAAAACCCCCTATCCCTAACCCCCAACCCAACTCTATGATATGCAAGCTCTTTCCTATCCCTAGTTTTTGCACAATTTGAAATCAATTATGCTCATCTGCATATAAACTGACTTGGACTTGGCTTCCTGTCCTCGGGGCGGAAGTGCAAGTGCCTAGCCATGCAAATTTATTGTCAGTGAAGGCTGAACAAACCAGTTATGGGATATGGGTGGAATGGGTCTCTTTGGTCGTGGGTTGGGCTTACTTTACCATAGGATGGGCTTGGGACCCTTATTTGCTTCGGCTGCATTTCTTATTTATGGAACGTGCATGGACAATTGCTTCGACTTCGTGGGGGCAAGGGCCACTCTTGTTGCTTTCCTGTTTGAGTTGCATTCAATGGACCAAAGTTACTCGTAAATAACTTTTAATAGAATTTTTAATGGTACGCAAAAAAGCAGACGGCAGTTTACATATTTTGATTATTATGAATATAATAAGGCACTCGGAGACAAAACAAAAAGAGTTTGCGTGGGTCGTGAATAAAAAACGGTTTCCATAGAAGGTTGATGGAACTTGTGTAAGATATGATGATAAGTCACGAGTTGGTCCTGCGTAAAGTATATAATGGAATGTCAATTAACCCATCGAATGAAAGGATTCTTTATTGTTATTACAAGAGTAATGTTGCCTGGTGGAATGCTAAATTTATCATCAGCGAATCGACTTCAAGTACATAGATTGAATTAAGATTATACAAAAGGTAAAATTAAGTGCAGTAAAAGTAAATTACTCTAAAATCAGAATCTACGTCAATTTACATATATAAGATCTTTTATAAATTCTACGTGCTTAAAGACAATATCTACTTAATCTCTTTCAATGTTTGCAGATAAGTTGGTAATTTTAATAAATCGGCATTTCGTTATTTCTGTTGCCTGTCTAGTGGTACCTTGTTCGATGTTACAATATAAATTATCTATGATATACTTATAGTACTCATTTATTTATATGATCTGTCATTCTAAAATTAACTATTTTTGACAATGTTTCGGGTGTTTGTATTGAAACAGTTGTGAATTGATTCAAGTAAACAGTAAACACCAAATGAAAAAGAATGGCAATTGATTTTAATTAAGTTCTTATATAATTAAGTTGGTAATCTATTATGAGAATGCGATAAGTTGGCCGGTTACAATGTTGTCAGTATGGCAAAGGATACTTCTAATTTACTTCTAATTCTTCTAGACCAGAGACCAAGATAAAGACAAAACAGTGGACTTTAACCGGAAAACAAACTCCAAAGAAGGGAAAAACTGTCCTATTCTGACGGTTTCACTATTCACAAAATTCTACGAGACCCTACTATGCCATGCTACTGGGCCAATTCGATGACAAGTTGCAGAGAAAGCGGACCTAAATACAGTTTGAACTGCTGCTCTAGCGAGCGTCTTCTTCTCCATATTAAACCTGTGCTTTTGTTTTATTTGCAAATATAAAGAATTCATATTAAGGACACCAATTTGAGTCAAATGAAGACGCTTAAGCCGCTATTGAGGCTTTCTTTTCGGACCCCTAGGAAACTTAGTTTTAAGATGGTTTAAGGAAGTTGGAGCACCGAAGAAGATTATGTTGAGAAATCCATCAAGACTTTAGACAAATTTCCTTATTTCGTTTTAAAGGTTAAGAAGTCGTTTCGTACCAATCGCTTAACGATGTATAAAAAAGACTTCTTTGTAATAGAATTTTTAAGAAATTTATCCAAATTTTGTATTGCCTACTTTGTAGGGTAGAAGTGGACTTTATCACTTGTTTTGATCATCCATGTATGTATGTACATTTATTTCAAATTCATCAAAGGAAAAATGTTCAATTTCAAAACATTTTAGGTTTATATCGTTGCAAAAAATTTTGGGACAGCTTCAGACAAATAAATTGCTGAAAATTCTCATTTTTTTCTGTTTTGTGTGTGCTTGCCGTGCGGAATGGTTGGAAAATAATGATCTAAACTTTGACCTGACCAGTCCCTGGACCAGCATAAAAAATCCATAAATTTATGCGGCCAACTAAACTCTGCGTATAAATTTTCTAAAATATTGGAGGATTCCTCTATTCTTTCTTTTTATCCCCCCACTCTCCCTCCCTGGGTCCGTTTTGATGCAGACAACTTGACTCTCGTCCTCAATTCTTGGGCGGCATTCAATGCGGCTTGTTTGAATTCGCTCGCTGACGGTGAGCCTGATGGGCATGGAGAGGTCCAGTGGGGCTCGGAGCAAAAGACTATTCAAGCAGTTGGTTTTGCACGATTCTTTTGCCTACTTATTATGCCGCCGCATGTTTACTATGTTTGCCGTTGCCTCTCTTTCTTTTTTTTTTGCGGAATTATCGATTACTGAATGAATATTTCATTAGCAGGCACACAGCCAGAGAAAGACCCCTAGAATAGGAGAAGAGGCAAGAATGGTGACAGAAGGGGGAGAGAAGAAAGGCACACGGCATCTGGCACCTGGCACCTGGCACCTGGAACCTTTATGTTGCCATCCAGCTGATTTCTATTTGTGACAGTTTCACTGAGCTTTTTCCTAGAGCTATTTTCAATTAAAATGCAACATCCTTGCATGCAACTATTTTTCTTTTCCAAGAGTTTTCATTTGTTCGGGTGAATGGATGGTGGGGGGGTGGGGAAGAGAGGCCAGGGGAAATGAATTTCCCTTCCTGCCTGTTGGCCTGTCTGTTTTATGTCGCATAATTACAGGCACCAGCATTTGGGTAATTAATGTCGACGCAAAACAGCCAACAGAAAACTGACAACGGGCATGTGAATGGTCGGTGGGTCGTTTCCACGCCTCGGGGATTTCCAGAATTATGAGGTATGAGCACGTGACAAAATTTTAATGCAAAATAGAAAAATACACGTAGAAATATATAAACATACATACATATATATGTACGTTTATCAGCATTTTCATTATATTCCATGGGGATCTTTTTGAACAAAATTTGGTATTTGAAATGCAAATCGTGTACTTTTTGATTAATGAAATTTTAATTTTTTAAAGAATTTAAAAGTTTAAGTAAAATTTAAAGGTAAATCAAAAGAGTTATCTCTTAATTTTTTTAATAAAACTGTGAATAGATTGGGATAGGTTTCGTTAAATCACTCATACGCCATGTTGTTGAGTCTTTTCATTTCAACAAAATGTCAATAGAGTGAAATTTTAAATCATTTCTTGTTCTTTGGTTTAGTAAAAAATTCAATTTATATATACAAAATTTAAACAATTGCAAAATTATTGTCTAGATTTCAATTGATTGCAAGATATTTTTAGGCAGACAATAGTCAAGTAATTAAGTAAATCTACTTGCAATGAATCTTATCCAAAAAGATAAAGGAATTGGGTAGTCTAGTTTTTATATAAGATCAGTTTGAGGATCAAATATCTTGAGGAGAAAATATGTCTAAGTGACTATCCGATTAAATTGAGTGGTTGCTTGAGAATAAATTCTAGTTGTAAAGTAGAAAAACTCCAGCGTTTACACTTTGCTATTGTCATATTATTAAAACAAATGAATTTATTTGAATAAAAAACTTAATGAAATAAACATGGATACCAATACAATATTTCTAAACACTATGGCATAAATACTCGATTCAAATAAAAAAAAAACACCTTAGAGTTAACTCCTTGATTTGTCTCTATTTTTTTATTACCAGTTTAAGTTTGAAATTTTTAGATAATACTAAAGGTTAGTCTAAAGTGATCTCGTTTAAGAATTTAAGGCTGTTCGGTAAAGAAACTTGTAGAAATTAAAGCCAACTTCACAAAGTTGATCAGGATACCCGAAGTGGTTTCTATTAATAGTCGCAGTCAAACCATAAAAATGCCTTGAAACTATAGTTCTTCCAGCCCGCTGACTTTGCAATGACTTTGCATCTATTTTGTTTCTGTCATTGAGCGGGGCATGAAAGTCCATTAACAAGTTACAGATGCGAGACTCACACAAGTATCAGAGCTAAGCTTACTCATGCCATTTATTCCACTCATGTGTGTGTGTGTTTGTGTATGTTTGTTGGCCCCTTCAGTAAAACAGAAAAAGGTACGCAAAGGTGATTAAGGCATACGTTTCGGGATTACGTAAGCTCCTAACGGGATACTTAGCAGGCTGTGTATATGTGTGTGTGTGTGTCAGAGGCATATCATTGTTTTATGTGTTTATGCGCGATTCTTGAAAATGAACACCTACACACTATGCTGAGACAGGGAGGCTAGTGGAAGCCCTCCCCAAACCACGCCTCCAGCATTATTCTTGCGTCCGTCCCCTGTGACACGTGAGCTCCATAAAAGAGAAGGCCTCGTCATGTCATGGACATGGCAACACGCGAACTAAGTCCACTTCCTCGCTTCCTGTCGTTGCCTTTACTTTCACTCTGGGTTTTTGGCCAAACACTATTGTTAAATCTCTCGTTTCGGTTTAATTTTTATTTTCTCTCATGACCCCCGCCTGCCGCCCCATCGGCGCTATTAAATGCGCGACTGACTGACCCGTCGCCACCGCCGACGTCGCTGAACATTAGGCGCGAGCGTGCCAGAATGACTGACCCAATAACAGAAAAAGCTCCAAAACGGGCGGTGCAACAACCTCGTTTATAGTAGTTGATTGCAACCACAACAACTTATATAGTAGGTCCACAACTGCTACAGCCACTGCTGCATATCGACCTTGAACCAGTTTCATTTCTAATTTTGGCAGAGCAGCACAAGCAGAAGCAGTAGCAGCAGCCAAGAGTTCCACGTTTTTGGTTACTTGAGATACTTGAGGTCCATCTGCATATTAATAAGGGGCTCAAGTGTCTAACGGAAATTTAATTGCTCTTATACACACACACACCCAGAAGTTAATACATGTTTATGTACATATATTTATATATTCCTATTCCTAAAAATATATGCGGGGATGTTCAGGAGGGGCCTATGACAGCAGACTAAAAATAAACAAATGAGCCAAGCCAAGCCAAAAGGAAATGAAAAGAAACGAGTTGAGTTTGGGATTTCTGGTTGCTCCTTCTTTTGCTTTAAGGCGCCTGCGTTGAGAGAAAAGCCAAGAGAACTTCCTGAGAGAGAGAGAGAGAGTCTGGTGCAGACACAGAGAGCGAGAGAGAGAGACACAATCCTCCTTCTCTGATTTTGTCGTTATTATTATTGTGGCTGTCTGCAGAAGGATTTCAAGGAAGTGAAATAGCTGCAGACAGGATTTTTCACTGACTATGCTGTTTTCCTTTCTGCGTCCCCCTGTGACCACTCTCCACCAAGTACCCCTTCATTTGGTTTCGTTTTTGGACTGCCTGTCACTTCCTTTGTGCGTTAGAATCCCCCCTTTCAGTTTTGTGGTGCTTGTGTGTGTGTGTGTGTGCGTTTGAGCTCAAAAAACACAATGCTTTCGTCTCATTAGAGTTGAGCATTACATCTGTGAACTAGTCCAGAACTATTAGTAGACCCATCTGTAATACAATTGCTAGAGCTTACTAATTTTTAGCTTAAATTATAAATTTAAATTCATTTGCATTAATTTTAAAAATTGTAATTGTTGTAATAACATTAAACGTCCTATCCCTAATCAAGTCTTAGTTTTTTTAGTTTACTTAATTTATTTGCCTACATTTTTCTATTTTCGACTTTCTATATTTTTTATTTGAACCATTGAGTAGTTTTCAGTTTATGGTTAGAATTAAAAGGAACACTTCGTAAGCTTAGAATTGTGTAGTTGAGCAATTTATGTAGATGCCATCAAAATAATAAAATCATATAAAATTCTAAGAACTTTGGTTTGAAAGTAATTTTAATTCTGATTATAGTAAAAGCAAATTGGTAGTAAGATTCGAAATTGATAATAAGCTGTTGGTTTTGAAATTAAAAAAAGTAAAGCATACTGTTTGGGGTCAGGTGGATTTACGACATCAAAATAAGTACTAGGAGAAAAATGAAATATCGTCTAAGTTCTTTAAACGTTTTTAGCCATTCTTAAACTTTTCGAATAGCAAAATTTAGACATCTTTCAATAATATTTTTAATGTTGTACACTCTTCTAAATAAACTTGAATAGGCAAAAATAAAGCTTGTTTTACTAACTTTGGGTAAGGAAGTTATTTTTATTAGATGTACTCTAAATTACATTAGAATAAGTTATAAGTTATCTAAAATGTGTTAGTTTGGTCTCCCATGGATTCTCTAATATAGTTTGATTTGAATTTGGAGAATTAAAAAGGTTTGTCAGTGGAAATGAAAATCGCTATTTTGTTTTCAGTCTTCTTTAGTGATGATTCAATAGTTCATTTTCATTAAAAGAACTGACAAAGTATTTATTTTGCATTCTAAGTAAAGAATAAAAAAAGCAATGTTCGCTAAGATTATTAACTTAGTTCCTAAAAATCGAAAAAACTGTTTAATTTCAGAAATGAAAACAAATCAAACGACACATAAATATAATTTAAAATTTAATTTTCATATATTCCTAGTCATTCTGCAAGAATGTTTTCTTAGAAGATAAACTTTAACATTTTGCATTATGATTTTAGATCTTACATCAAATCTTTTTGTCTTTACCAACTCTCCACTTTTGTCTCTATTTTTAAAATGTAAATTTAAACCCGTTTTATGTAAATTGGAATTACTAGTTTTTTTTCGCTATGAACTTCTCTCAATAAGTTCTTAAATCGGCTTATCCCTGAACTTTTTAACTTTTTTCACTTACTTTTTTACTTTAAAACCAAACTGTGAAACTAAAAAATTGAAGTAGGCTCAACCTTACCACACGCAAACATACAGTTAGTTTTTTCTTTTTGTAACATTTCCACGTATGTGTGTGTGTGTGTGCGAGTGTGTGTATCAAAGTGTTATATTGGCATTTTGGAAACATACACACAAAATGATTTATGCTGCTGGCTCTGCTGCAGGCGCGATCTCGCAACTTGATGTAGTATGTAATCCTTGCTGCTATTTTTAGGACATGCCCATAATTTATTTTTATATTACGGACAAAGCATGAAAAAGTGAGAGAGAGAGAGAGAGAGAGAGAGATGGAGAAGGCGAGAGAGCAAGCGTGCGTGTGTGTGAATGGGAGAGGGCTGAAAAGTATGCTACAATTTTGTTAGCTGCGGGGGCGGCATTTCGTGTATACAACTAGTTAAATAAATTTACACTTGACCCACCTTTTTTTGTTGCTGCTGCTCCTGGTGATGTTGTTGTTGTTGTAGTTGTTGTTTTAATAGCAAATGCGCGGCACGTTCCAGCAACGTTCCGGGGTCGGGTGGGGAAGTGTGGCAAAAGGGATGCGGGTTAAGTGAAGGGGGCAGCCAAAGAGAAGTTTCTATTTCAAAAATCTTTTTTTCTTTTTGAAATTGCTTTTTTATATGCTTTTAAATAGTTGGGGAAACACTTGTGCGTGAGTGTGGGTATGAGTGTGAGAGAATGCAAGTGTGTGTGTGAAAGGAAAGCAGGGGAGGTTCGGGTTAGTGGGAGTGAAAGAGAGAAGGTGAAAGGGAGCTTTTTGGCTCTGGCTCGTCAAGTTTTTATATGAGTTCATTCATGGGCCAAAAATCAGAGGCTGCTGTCGTCGTTGAATCCATGAGCACATTTCCATCTATATATGTATGTGTGTGTTTGCGGTGTGTATGTTGGTGTGTATGTGTGAGTGCGTGTGTTGGGCCCAATGTCACTTTGGCTACGTTTTATATTCATTTAATTCACTTTTACACCTTCTTTTTTTCCTCTTTTTCTCTCTCTTTTTTTCTTTCTTTTTTTTTACTTTCTTTGCCTAGCGAAAATATTCACTTTTAATTTTAACACGCCCGAAAGTAGGCAAGGTTTTCATTTTTTCAGCTAACATTTACACGCACACACATTTCGTTTTGAAAGTTAACTATGTATATATACATATACAGTAGCTGTGGCAGCTATAGCCTAGCTACAGCAACAACAAGAACAACAACAATAATGATAGAAAAACACAACAGCCGTGTAGGACCACGAGCAAAAAGATTTGAGTCACTATTCCAAACACACAAACACACACACACACACAAGCGCGAGCGCGTACAACCCACACAACCGACAAGGTTGAAAGCCAGCAAACGACTAAACCAAAAAGAGAGACAAAACGAGAGAGACAGGGAGAGAGCCAGAAACAAACCAAGAGAGGCAAGTCCTTTTTGCAGCTTTCGATTCAGTTCTCTCTCTCACAGAGAGTGTTGAGCATTGTGAACTAGTTCATCGCTAGAAAACGCATTCGGGAGAGTCAATTGAGAGCATTTCACTGATAAGAAACCAAACAAAGCTTCAATTTTAGATCGATCAGTTGTGCCTTGCACATTGAAACGAACAGACGAACTGTCGGTAGACGATTTGATTAAAGATTGATTAGCAAAAACAACAAATAAACCACACGAATTTAACAACGAAATATATATATACTAAAAAAAATCGGAGGCAGACATGGCAAGGTAGACTTTCACGTAAAAACCCACAAATACTTTGAATTTTGATAGTGTTTCATCTACTTTCAGTCTCTGGCTGGACTTGAAGTCATTTTTAAAGACTTTGATCTGCTTTGTAGTTGCTTTGATGTTAGTGCCTTTGCTGCTCTTATCATTTCTATGTAAGTAAACTGATTAATATATTGTAATCACACGATAAGTTCAAGTCATTAATCAAGCGAGACTTTAGTTTTCTATATTAAAGGATGCCACCAGCCAACAATATTCATTTAAAACCTACTCTCTTTCCATCTCTCTCTGAATAGCTATATGTATTATATATATATATAGATAATTGAAATCGTTTTTTGTTGTTTGCGATAAGCTTTGTTTATATTTATAATAATCTCATGTACATACATATATATACCTGTTGCACCTTTGCGGAACCCAGACAAACGGCGACCAAAATCAAAATATTGAACCTTGACCATGCGAATTACTCATAAAAATGTTTCTGGGCTTATCAATACGTCGACTGTCGTGCGTTCTATACAAATATGTACATATGTGTGAGAGTGAAAGAGAGATCGCTTTTTAGTAATTATCAGTTAATTAATTGTTCAATCGCTTACACTTACAGGCGCCCATTTTGGCAACGAGTTAGCCAATTATGTCTTAAGCATCAAATATCCCAATTTAACCATATCCAAATCGAAGAAAATCCGCACTTTAATTGATACACCGAAAAATGCTGGCATTTTCCATTTTCTACTACAAGTAGAGGGCCCCTGCGATTTTGAGCGCATCAAACGAGCCTACTCCACGCAGTTAATCGACTTGAGGGATAAAACTGGCATTTTGAGATTTCCAAAACTTCGCCAGAAATTGGTGACCTGTTGGGGTCACTATGCTTGGGTCAATGACAGCAGGTGAGTTTATTAAAAACCAATTTTAATTGCCAGATATTGAAAAGTAGGTCGATGGAACTATAGTATCTTTTTAAGATCTGTGTAGGTTCAAGTTAAGATCGTTAATTGCAATTGAAAATCATTTCTGACTTTATTCAAAGAAAAGAAAAAAGAAATTGTTTCTATAATTGTAATATTTCTCGTATGAGTGTGTATTAGTTAGTTAGTTATTGATTGAACTTAAGAAAATATAAAATTGCTATATATTTTGCAGGCCAAAAAGGAGTTTTTTTGGTCATTAACGTTTATAACGATTTGAGTTTATTCCCGAAAAAATCCTATTGAGAAACTCTCGAAAATTGATAAAAAGCTATAGACTGCATATACTACACTGAAGTCGATTTTATCATGAGAGTAATTCTATTTGATTTCCCTTCTTGGGAATGTGTTTGAAGTTCTCCGTCCTCCGTTCTCAATTTTCTAAGATTTGTTGTCCCTAAAATTGCCTATTTCCTTTTAGTTAGGTGACTATATTCAAGTATTTTCTTTAACTACATCGTATTGTGTGTGTTTCTTTTTCAGTGGCTTCAACATTAACAATCATGTACTCTTCAGTACTCACAAATATCGCGGTCGACCTGTCAACGAATCGAACATACAGGATTATGTAAGCGAATTGGCCACCAAATATATACCATCCGATCTACCGCAATGGCAAGTTATAGTCATACCCACATCGGATCATGATAATCAACCGTATTACATACTGATCAAGTTGCATCATTTGATTATAGCCGAGGAGGAAGATTTGCATGTGAGTGAAATGTTATTATTGCAAGATCCCGATCAGATCAAAATGAAGTCCACGTTTATTGGCCTTGATGATGAGCTGACTGGGGGAAGTACAACTTGTCCTTCTGACAAGCAACTCTCACATTTTGTACGCCATCCAGAGCATATACGTAAATTGTGGCATCATTTGAGATATTTGATCATCTGTCGTTGGCAAAAATTCATCTATGAGTTTGAATCCCTGGAAACGCCCGATGGTGATCCTCCCTCGTCTGCCATACCGATAAAGAATCTCAGTCAACTTCTATCGCTGCTGCTAATTGTGGTGGTCAATGTGACAATGGGTTATTGGCGTAGTCGATCGCTGCGTGAAAAGCTTCATCGACGTTCCAGCGGTTATCGCAATGACGTAGGTCGCCTGGAGACATTACGTGTTCTTTTGTTTCGAGAGTTAGAGCAAAGAAATCTATCGTGGACTTTGGCTCGATCTGCGTTGTTGAATAGCTTGCAGCCTACGAATATGGCCAAAGCCTGGACTAAATTTTTATGGCATGTCAATCTTAATCATGTGATTCTATTACCCTACAACATGTACTGTGAATTGATGGCTTTCGGTGATGTCTTACTAAAGGGTCAAACTACATATACATCCACATATTGTGCTCGTCTGCATTTGTATGTGCCCATGCTGATCTACGCCCAGTTGGAACTAATGAAGATCTGTTGGGAGTTGTTCAAGGCCCCGAGAAACATCTATGAAGTGCTTATCGAACAACCAACGCGTGAGCTAAACATTTTACATAAAAAATCCTATGCAGGAAGAAAAATTGTATCCTTTAGCCGTTCCATTGATGGCACTCAGTTGCGAAAGCGTCACAAATTCGATAATCAACTGCGTGAATCGGACTTTAGTCTAACCTGTTTAGCCGGAGCTGTTTATGATTATTTCAATATGTTTACGGATATAGCTTCAGTGCCATTGCTTTTAAATACAACTTGTCGCACCATATCAAAGGGTTATTTCACCGATCGCTCGTTAGAGACTTCTGAACATATTGGCGGTGTCGTCTTCCTGCAGTTACCTCTACATCAACCAGATGCAGATCATGCCCAGCAATTGCATGCGATTGTCGAGGAAATTCGCAAGCAACAGATTATGATATATCTGGCCTCGATTGGTCAAACAAAATATAGTTTGCTGACTTCTCTGATGCCGCAGGTTTTCACTAAAATCTTTATCAATTTTTTCTCGTATAACTTTCCCATTACCATAACCGAAATCTATGGTGAAACTCAAGAGTTTCAATCATCTTGGGGCCAAAAGGTACAGGATGTCCTTTTATTTAGGCCACCCCAATCAAAGACTTGTCTGTCTTTGAATCTGCATCGTTTTGGAGATCGATATAGATTGGCCATCATGGCGGATACGCATTTAGCTCCTGATCACACAATTATCACACAATCCTTTGAACGATATATGGAAACAGTGACTCTCTGACGGTTTTCTTTAGACAATAAACAACGAATGAATGTAACTCAAAAATAAAATTATTTATCCAAGCCAATTTTTAAATCAGAGAAGTTTTTTTTTAACAAAATAAAGACCATAGGTGCAAAATTTAACTTTGATATCTTTTCACTATAAAGAGCTTTAAGTATCTTATAATCATGCCAATTTTACTACGAAATGTAACGCTGAACATTCCTAAGGATTCTTTGGAAAATTATTGTAAAACAGCACATAGGGAAGATAGTTTGTTAGAAGCTTTTATAATTTCTTAAATCTATGGGTAAATTAAACAAGTTTCGTTACATTTTGGCTAAATTTTAATGAGGCAATGAAAAAGAAATAAACCATTTTTTTTGACATTTTCCGAAGATATAGTATATAAAAATATATAGTAAGTAAACTAAATTTTTGTATAGCATTAAATTATGAATTCCTTTTAAGTTCCTGTTGGGCAGCTGTTTTGTAGACCTCACTAATCAGGTGCGGAAGACGTTCCAGTTCCTCCATTAGGACCATTTCTTCACGAAGATTGTTTATATACATCCGTTGAACCTTGCGCATTATGGGTGAGATGATTTTTGTGGCGACTACTTCATCCAAACTGACAATAATTTCAGATTCATCAGAGGAATTTGCACGTGGCATGTTGTTCGATAAACGTGAGGCACGTGGAGATAAAGGTGATGCCGGTGAGCCACGTGCAAAAGCTGTCGTTAAAGTTCGAGTACGTGATGTAAGTCTCTCATCATCCGACAATTCAGGAGGCAACAATGTTTGGGGAGATGTCGTGGCATCACTGATTTCCCGCTGCAAATCTTTGGCATCAATATTCGTCACATTGCAAATGGTTTGATCTAGGGCCTGTTGCAAAGCAATTTGAGAACGAACCATGTCGCGCAAGTCGTCCCCCGATTTGGCACTGATCACCGTTCGTATGGAAGGCCGTGATCTCTTAGAATCACCAGTGGTGGATTCATCGTCCGACCGATAGGCATCTATTTCGTCAAATTTGGCCTTGAATATGGCATCCGCTGCAGCGCATTGAGCACGAGCTGATTCCAAATACGGCAAGGCTTCTTTCGAATACTCACGCAAGCGTGCTGCTTTATGGCTCTCGGGTACGCCTACCGTAACACTGGATTCGGTTTTGAATGCTTTGTTCCTATAGAGAATACGATCACCACCAGCTTCTTCCGATTCGACTTCGCTTTTACATGGCTTCGAGGGCAGATGCAATTGCGGATTACGTGGCAAAGGAACATGAGTACGAGATCCTACACTAGATTGTGAGATGTGATTAGATGAATACGGCATTGGCATATTTTGAAAATTTATGCTATATATTGAGTTCTGTGGACCCAGGTCCCTTCCTCCATCTTGCTGACCCTGATTCTGCCCAGTTCCAAACGGCTGCTGTTCTCTATTCATGTAGAAGGGAGTTGGCGGTGGTGGAACTGGATAATTATTACATTGCTGCCATTGCTGACCGTCATGCTGATGTTGTGGGATCGGATGGTATTGCTGCTGTTGCATAAGTTGCTGCTGCTGTTGCTGGTATTGCTGTTGTTGCTGCTGTTGCTGCAGTTGATGTTGCTGTGGTACTTGCCAATTTTGCTGCTGATTTTGACTATGACAAGGATGCGATGGTTGTTGGCATTGATTACCATACTGCTGATGTGAAGCCTCGTTGTTAAACATACGCGACTTGATAAAATTTTTGAATTAAAATCTAGTTTATTAATTAAATCTTTTACTTACTGGTGTTTTTACATTAAAATGATCGCGTACATTGTGGCGATAAATGTTCTGTTCATCCATTTTTATTTCTATCGATTGGAATTTGCTATACATGCTATATTAGTAGGGAAAATATTTATATATTAATCTAACTGCGACAAATTTTACCTAGGCAAACAAATATTTTTCAAATTTGAATTCAGAGTTGATTTCTTTCGCCAAGCAAGTGCGGCGAATTTAATCGATTCAATTATGCGCGGCGAATTCAAATGCATTTACATCCGCGTCTGGCAACAACAATTTGGCTATTCTATTTTTGGTTTTAGTTTTAAATTTAAATTTAAATTAATGGCGATAAAAAGTAAATAAAAATTTTAATAAGCTGGAGATCAGAAGACTCGACAATTGAGCAAAAGAAGCGAAAAGGTGCATAGTAAAGAAAGTTGGAGACTGAAACCCGAAGAAGCATCATTGATTTTCCAATTGGAACAAAACCCGGAAAATCCAATACAAACAACAAGAACAGCAAAGCAGCTGAAAAATGAGCGGTAAGTCGTGGGAGTCATGTAAAGGAATTTTCATAGTTTTCACATAGAAAATGCTACCATAAGCTAGGTGTCCAATGTATCGTAATTTTTGTAGTCTACGGGTTTGGTTGGTGTAAGCGGAGAGGGTGACAAAGAGAGTGTGTGGGAGGAGTATGGCAAGGGGTGGGAAGCGCACCTGCGCAGGAGAATCCTTATCCTTGATGAAGTCATCAATATTAAGACTCTTTTCCCTCTTTTGTTTTGTTTTGCCAGGCGACGATGAGAGCAGCGAAAAACAGACACTAAATTTGTCGAAACAGAAACTGAAAAAGGTCCCAAAACAGGATGATGCCCATAACTATCGGAAGTTGATCCTAGATGAGAATGAACTGCAGAAGATTGACAACATCGACTCGTATCACAAGATCGAAACGGTTTGTATATTGACTATCAACTAGTTGTTGCCTTTATCTCTCTCTCGGATTGCCTTCTTTCTATCCGCAGCTCTCTTTGGCCAAAAATCAATTGCTACGGATGTATGGAGTCTGTCGTCTGCATAATCTGCGGGATTTGAATCTCTCCTTCAATGGCATTCTGGCCATTGATGGCCTCAAAGAATGTCTGCATCTGCGGCAACTCAATTTGGAGGGAAACAACATCAAGACCATCGAACACTTGAATACCAATGTCAATTTGGTGTCACTCAATTTAGCTGAGAATAGTATTAGCAGCATTTCGGATATATCCCATTTGCGTAATCTAAAAGAATTGCAATTGCATGGGAATCGTTTGACCCATCTTAAGCAATGTGACAAATACTTACCAACATCCATCGAATCTCTCACACTGGCCAAGAACAATATCAATGATCTGAATGAAATATGCACCTTAACCCATCTAAGTAATCTTCAGAGCCTTTCCATTATGGAAAATCCCTGTGTGATTATGACCATGGGTTCAAATAGTATGGAGTGAGTATCGAAAATCGCAAAGAAAAGTGTTGATTTGTTCATCCTTTTATTTTTAAATTACTTTTTTATATATTCTCAATTGCTATTAAGACAACTTGCTTATTCTCTTATCTAATCTCCATTTCAGCGGCTTTGACTATCGTCCATTTGTGTTAAATTGGTGCATGAGCCTCAAGTTCATTGATGGTTATGTGGTGGATGCTATTGAGAGTCTGAAAGCTGAGTGGCTTTATAGTCAAGGACGTGGACGACAATTTCGTGTGGGTGATCAGCCATCCCTGGCCAAATATCTAAGTTCAACTTGCCCTCTGGTTGGCAAGGCCCTCGAAAACGAAAACGATCGTAAATTACGCTTAATACTGAGCAAGGCTCAACATCATCAGCGTCAGTTGCAGGAGGAGATTATGGACAATGCGAATAGTTCGGCCAGTACTTCGCCATCATCCCATCGCAAAAAGCCCACAAGTCGGATACAATCACCGCGTTGTAAGTGCTAAAAGAATTCTCTGGGATTTCTCTAAAGCAACTTTTTTGTTTGTTTGCAGTCTCTCGTTTAAGTGGACGCCAGGGATCACCGGAATCGATGGCAAACAGTTATCATGGGAATAGCAGTAACAGCAGCATTATAAGCGATAATGGTTCCGCCAATCATTCACTACAAATGAGCATTTCACTGATAGAGAATATCAAAAACGATGGCGATAATTTTTCACTGGCCAGCAGCGGCATGTCGAGCAGTGTAACAACTAAAACATACAACTCCACGGAGTCAACGCCTCGCAATATAACGCCAAATCCTTACAATGGTAAGAAACTATTGGGGGGACATATAAAAAGGATTTGGAGAGACTTTTCTCTCGCCTTCAGCTCATAAGAGATTTAAAATTCAATTTAATTTTTTGAATATTTGTTTACTGAGTTCATAAATGGTTCACATATTTTATCTATAGTTAGTTTTTTCCTTGTTACATTAAGAATTGGAACCTCAAATTTAATCTTATTTCTTATTTTTTATAACTTTTCTTCACAAGAAGGATTTTGAATGACATTCCACAGAAAATGTTGTCAAAAATGGAAGATAAAACAATTTAAAAGTAATTGCAATTATGTTATTAAAATGCTTTCGATGTGTTTTCAGATCAAACATTTATTGGCCAACAAACGCCGATTGGCGGTCCATTGGCTGCTGCCTCGAAAATGGTGCCTGTTCCGGAAACCCTAATGAGTCCCGATGTGTGTCCCGCCGCTGTGGCCCAACGGGTCACCGTGTCAGCTCTCAATTCGCAGCTGCACAAAACTAAAGTCAACAAGAATAAAGGTAGTCGGCCATCAAATTCAATCACTTTAATCAATCGAATTGATCTAACAAAATTTTCAATGTTTTTTATTAACATTTACGAATCTTTTGTTGCAGACAACAACAAAATGAATTTGCCGCGCACCCGAAGTCCTCAGCTTAAACGGAATTCGAGTCCCACCACGAGTCCGCGTAAGTTGGCCATCAGAGCGCAGGACCAAGTGCACAGAATGCAGCCAGCATTGGCCACGGATTCGGGTGACTTCAGCACAGACGATGATGGCGAGCAAATAAATGTAGAGAAATTGAAAACCATTAGGAAAATGGCAGCACAGAGAACGCAACAGCAGAACCAGCAACAGCATCAGGATAACAATAGTCAGACATGTCAGGATCGTCTAATCGAGCATGTTACCGAATCCTCGGCAGTGACTATACAGAAAGTGTGGCGTGGCTATCATACAAGGAAAAAAACCAATAAGGATATCGCTGAGAGACTGCAACGACGTCGTACCCAAGAGTACATCGAGTAAGTTCATCAAAGCTTTTAAATGGAAAATTTCAAATTCTTTGACAGGAAAATGTGAGAAAACTACCGATTCGTATTGGTTATAATTAACTGAAATGTACTTTTAAACCATTTTTAGATATTCAACGATCCTTTTTGAAAGAAAAGCAATTTGCAAACTATTTTAAAGGATCTTCCTGGTTTGCGCTTTTAAGGAAATTCTTTTTCCAGAAATTGCCTTTTAAATAATACATAGTTAACACCTCTCATCAGACTTATTATCAATCCATTCGATTTTTTAGCCTGAAAAGTCATTTTTAGGCATTTGAGACTTCTTTCTCTCATTAAATAACTCCTGCTCACCTTTTTGTGTGTTGCCTTTCAAATAATCTTCTTTTGCAAGATTGACCTCGAGCCGGCTAAGTTCGATTTAAATTTCAATAGGTCGTAATCTCTAACCAGATAACTCCAGAAAGTTTAGATATGTATATTTGGAAATTGATCTCTAGTATGGTCTTCTGTTTAGACATTCTCGGGATCTATGTTATACAACGATCCTTGGAAATCAGTTAAATATTTCTCTATTTGGAAATAAATTATGCTCCAAAAAGCTGGTTAATTAGAGAGCCATAATTATTAATTAGCACAGAATCAAAGCTTAAATGGTAAAGAAAATCCTTGTCGCTTAAGCGATTGCTTCGTTTATTATATTTTAAACAGGGTCAAATAAATTAGTACAAGATTTAAGGGTATTAGGGATAAAATTAAAGCACCTTTGTCTTACAACAATAGTCTTATATTAGTAACTTAATTACACGGATTATACGTCATTTTAGTCCTTAAACTGATTAAAATTCATTGTGTTTTACAGGCAACTTAGCAAGGATATGCTGCTGACCAAGGCGCAGCTGGAGAACGAACGAAAGATTCAACAGTTGCAAATGCAGGCCATTAATGCACTGTGGAAGAAGGTTTCCACAATGGAAATTGTGGACACAAAAGCTGGAGGCGAACAGCAGGTGAAATTGGATAGCGAAGAGAACAACTCGAGTGGACCAGCCAGCGTTAGTGGTCATGTGAGCCTCGATCATAACTCGGCGGCTGTGGTAAATGATTTGGCCAAGCGTTGCACAATGCTGACCGATCAAGTGCAACAGCTGCAGAGTTCGATTGGCACCATAGTCAATTGTTTGACCATGGTATGCAATTTGCCGCACGAGGCATTTAAGAAACAAATCGGTGGCATGACAGAGGCAGAGGAACTGTCCACACAAACTGATCTAATAGCTGTGCATACACCACAAATGGAGGATTTGAGCAATTTTCCATTTACCAAATTGAGACCTTCGACATTGGCGCTGAATGATACGGCGATGGCGCCGCCAAAGGAACGGGAACAGCAGACAGAGCAGCAATTGGAGGAAACTATTGAAGGAGAAGCTGGCGGCGAGGGCATGACAGTTGCATCTTAGATTTTACTTAACACAAAAAACACGTACGCTTTAAGAATCGATCTCAGCGCTTAACGTAGCTTCTTGCAAATCGAAATTGGGAAAGAATATTAAGAAGAAAGTGTTCCGGAATCTTGTTTCGCCCTGTTTTTTTGTTATATTTTAGAAAGAAGATACGCGGGGCGAGGTGTGGGGCAGACAAATGCGAATATATATATATACAAAGCTAAATTTTTGTAATGCACAATTAACAAAATTGAATCTTATTTGTGGGTTCTACTACTGCTCTATTATCTACATGTATCAGTCTTCATCCTCTGTGGTCTCATCCTCCTCCTCGGAGGAGGACGTTTCATCCTGCTCCTGCCCCATGCGATTGGTATTTGGCGGCAAATCATCTTCACTATCGGAATGATCGGGTTTTTCCTCCTCTTCCTTCTTCTTGGCGAAACGCACTGGCCATATGCCAGCCTTGGTGTACTCCTTTACATGGTCTGTTGTCAGAACCTTGCAAATCTCTGCCTTAACTTTGTCGCCCTCTTCGATGGGTTCCACCAGTATGAAGTCACCACGTTTCACCCAAAGATTCTTGCGAAATTTGCATGGCATGGACACTAAGAATTGGATTTATGCTTAGTTGAATTGGGGAATCCCGTTTTATTTCAGATCTTACCCAGAAACGTGTCCTCTTCAGGTGTCTCCACCTCGTGTAGGTTGTTGCCACGGCTAGCAATAACGCGCACAATCTGCTGATGCTCCGTGGGCAAGGCGTAGTCGTCCTCCATCATTTCCTTGAGCAAGTGCTTGCGGCGAGTGGTTGTGGGATGGGACCTGTGCATCTTTGGGCATTAAATTAAAATAAACCTGAAAACTTGCAAATATTTATTAACACAAATAGTTTCCATGAGTGCGAGCGAAAAGGTTACTTTTTATCGATAATCGATAATATAAGCGGCAAATTTATCTGTTTCAAACAGGCGCGGCGAATTCATGGTTGCACTTATCGGTTTGACGTTGGTACCAAGTGTAAGACGCTGTAACATTGGCGGCAAATTAAAAAAAAATTTTATTAAGAGTTCAAATTATATTTAACTGTTATGTAGAGTTTTAATAAATTTAACTTAATTTTTGTCACAAAAAAAAGCAGTTAAACAATATCAACAGAAGATTTTAAAAACTTTTCGAATCTGTAACTTTGTCAAGTTTTAACATCTCACTTTTATGCTCTTCAATTCAATTCTTTTAGAATCTAAATCACGTTAATAACTAATTTTTAAGCGGGACAAATAATGTCAGTGAAAACATTCGACCTAAACCTTAGTTTTATGAAGCAAAAATTTAATTTAAAAAAATTTAGTTTTTTAAAGTTTTATGACATTATTTTCAAGTAAGATTAATTTTCCATCTGCATTAAAATCTCGAGAAATACATGTTTTGCCAATTTCAAAATAAGATCGAAAATAATTTTTTTAAGTATCCAAGTGTTGATATTTTAAAATATGCCAAATTATGATTCATTTAAGATATAACGTTTTACATTTTTTTTAGAAAATAACCATAATACAGTCTGAAAATAAGGTATATTAACCAAAAAATGAGGAAAAAAATATTCTACAAAAAGAAGCATTTTAACAAATGGAATGTTTGTTTTGTCCATATTGGAAAGTTGGAAAGTGATTTTCATATCCTAACCATGATTTAGCTCGCAACACTGGAATAACTTATCGTCTGAGTTGAATAATAATTAATACTTTTAATTTTTAGTACATTTATAATAAAACATAATTTATGAACTGTTTTTGATGATAAGTTTTTCTTTATACCTTAAACGGCCTGAACGATATTATGATTTACTTTTGTGTACGTAAAAATTTTTGAAATAAATATATTCACTTGATATTCAGGAACATATGCTTTGGTGCTTTGGTCAATTTCTAACCGATTTCAAAACTGTATCTGAATTTGATTTTAAAAAAATCGAGATGTATTACCATATTGCTTTTAATGTAGGTAGAAAGAAATCATTCTAAATAAAATATTTAACTCTTAAAATTGGGCTTCATAAAATTTTGATTTAATTCCCATTAAAGTACTTTGATGATTTTTCCGCATTTTTGAGTGAGAGACATTTAATAAGTTAAGTTAAGAGAATTTATAATAAATATCACATTCCAAAATCGGAAAAAAACGACAACGGTTTTTGAAAATAATTTCTTGGCGATTCTGGATCTTTAAATTGAACATAAATGTAGTTCATTTTAATTTATTTTATTTTATTGAAGCCATTTTGGACTTTCATTTTCTTGTTTTCAACTTAACAATTAGCATAGAAATAGTCCATTTAACGATAAATTTGCTTAGCATTTGTATATTGCTATACATAATATATATATCTACATATATATCTTAAATATCGTAATTCTTAAGCAATCTGGTTGTGTAGGCTAACTAATTTTTATTGCGCCGCATCAGAATGCGCTCTTTAAGAGTTGCCCTGCCAGACTTTTCCACTTTTGTCGAGGTATTACGACGGGACTCATTTTGGCTCTGTTTTGATTTCTTTAATCTGCATAAGATAAATTAAAGAGAATTAGAGTTTTCTTTGGGACCATTGTCATTTGAGAATTCACTTACAAATCATTTAGAAGACTGGCCACCTCCTTTTTCCAAATGTCCTTAAAATCGTTTGTAAAATTAGTCCAATATTCGAAAAATTGATCTGGTGTGCATTGGGCCAGAGTCAGGGAACATGATTTTGGTGCGAAATGATAGAAACGCATTGTTTCCAGGAACAATTCACGACAATCGTCCAGCAATTGATGCAACTTTCCCATGGACTTATCAGCACTGGCAATAAATTCTTCCATTTTCGACTTGAATGGCTCAATAATATCATCACTGGAGGCTCTATACACGCAAGTGGCGGTCTTTTTGCAGGCTAAAAAAAAAGAGATTAAGGATGATTATCAATTTCAATGCAATTTGTGGGGGTAAAAACTTACTCATAAACTTTCTATCGAGATCTCTAATTTGCTGTTGAATATCCTCGAAATCCATTTGTGAGGCTCGCTCCACTTCCGCCGGCTCTGGTATGGGCAGACGCAACTGGGTTGGATGAACTCCCTCCTTTCGCCTGTGCGCAATGTAGGTACGCACTATGAAATGCAGCAAAGTGGTATGCGACTCCTTTGATTTCACATCCTTCAGTTTTCCCAAGATGTCCAAATTGAAGCCATCGGCCTGACCACGTTGTCGATTGCCACCGTTCATATAATTGCCCAAGGTCAATATAATGGAAAATACCAATTTGAGATCCTCACTCTCGATCAATTGCTGTGACAATTGAGACAAAGCTTCCAATTTTCGCATTAACAGGGTCACCGTCTCTTCGAATTCGGCCTGAAAGACAATGCAAGAGATTCGTTCGCTGGCCATGGAGATTAACGAGATGTCCAAAAGGAATTGTTCTGGATGATCGAGTGGTATTTCACCACCAGCTGCCAGCTTAATATTTTCCAATTCTTCTGGCGAGGCCTTGATTTGGCTGATATGCTGCAGTGCCTCTAAACTAACCACCGAGGTGTCCACATGATAGATGGCATGCTCAATTTCATTGGACGAGACATGTAGACTACGCCAAATAATGCCCACATTGCGAGAGCGCTCTGAATCCAAAACCTTAATCGATTTCGCCCGTTTGACCTTCTGCTCCTTGGGCTTACTAACCGGGACAATGGCCTGCCGTGAGAAGAGCTCAGTAAATTCGTCGATATTATCCAATTCAGTCTCTTCGATCTCGGTCCATATCTCCTTTGTGGCAGGTGGCGTGGGTGTTGTTGCATTCGAGGAAGTTGTTGCCGCTACTGGTGGCTCATCTGGTGAGCTATTATTGTCCGTGCTATCCGTGGAATTGGCCACCGATGGAGGACGAGGCACTGGCGGTGCAGTAGTCACAATGCGTGTCCAGTACAAAGGACGCATGGGCTTGGGCGGATTGACGGCACTCTTACGCATGGCTAAAGAAAGTAGAAATAAAAAAAAATTAATTAGGGCTAGGTCATTTAATCATTGATTTTTATGGATTTAAATGGGTATAATGATTCATTGAATATGTTTGAAAATAACTGAATTTTAGTAAAGTTTGCTATTGCCTGGCGAAATTCTTGTAAGTCTGAGAATGAGTCTAAATCTGATTTACATTTTTTTATAGATTAAAATTATTATCGTCTATATTTTCTTCGTTTTAACTGTTTTCATAATACAAAGTCGTAAACAGAGAAGTCTCAATTTTAAGATTTCAATATTCGTAAATATTTTAACGATTTTAAAATATAAATATTTTGAATTAATGAATTCTGTTCTAAATTGCACAAAGAATGCTAAATGAGAATCTGAAAAATAGCGTTTCATTTTGATTTTTTAGATCTTTCGATTGATGAAATGCAATCGTTTGATGACAAATTGGGTCTGGTGATCGACTTAAATACAATTCAAAACTATCTATGACTTTGAGAACAAAAATATTAAAAAGGTTTCTGCTAAAAGATCCTAAAAAGTTATGTTATCTGAAACTTGGGCCAAAGGATCAATAATTTGCTAATTAGGCCAAATAAAGTGAATTAGGTAGCAATTTCTCTATGAAATTCGCACTTACTGTTAGTCCGATGAAACCAATTGCCTTCAGCGGGATCTGGTAGTGGAGCGGGTGAGAGAACAGTTCCAGATTTACTCTTACTCAATGCGGGCGGCGTGGGAGGTACAGGTCCAAATGAATTCGGAGCTGGAGGCGGCACTGGTGGTGCTCCAATTCCAGGCGGAGGGGGAGGAGGAGGTGGCCCACCCACACTCAAATTTGGCGGTGGAGGCGGCGCTGGAATACCTGGCGGTGGTGGTGGAGGAGGTGGCGGTGGTGGTGGTGGACCAGCACTAATCGTTGGCGCTGCAGGCGGCGGTGGTGGGGGAGGAGGAGGCGCTGTTTGTTGCTTATTTGATTCCTGTATCTCTCCATCGGCTTTGGACGCACTTTCATTGTTGTTGATCGCACCACAAGTGCAGGGCTCATCATCTGTTTGAGTTTCGGCGTTTGCATACACGAGAGTTTGATGTTTGGTTTGCTCTAGCGACTTGTTGTATTCAAAGACCGTGGACTCGCTGGCATTAAGTAGTTCCATCAAATTGACACAACGTTTCGATGGTCTACGCGGTGGTTCATCCACACTGCTTAACAGCTCATTGACCACCGCATGAACCTCGGCCAGAGTTGAGCAATTAAGCAAACGTTTTTTAAGAATCTGCTGAAGAGTCTTTTGAGTATCAGTTGATGCAGTCGGCCCCCCTCCCAACGCAGAAGTCTCCAAGGTCGTTCTACTATAACCACCCACGCTGGCACCGCCCACACTACTCACCGCCGGAGTACTGGAGAATGGCCAGGCTGTGATTTTCTCCAGTTTGCCTGGTGTCAGTGGCAATGATGTTGTCGGCTGCTCTGTGTGCGTCCATTGGTACATCTCATATGGCTAAAGAAATGAAAAAAGAGAGAAAACAGAGATGGCATTGAAGTGGGTAAAGATAAACTTGTATTAACCCATTGACTTCTAATTGCAGCTACTCGAGTGGGTGAGAGAGTGAGTAAGTTGGTCTCAAGTGTGCGCCAAGCGACAAAGCTTAAAAGCCCCCAACCGACGGTGCTGCTGCTGCTGGCTTATATCCTGCATCCTGCATCTCGTCTTCGCTACTCAGAAATAGAAGATAGAGTTTGCTTTTTAGATTGTGCACATGGCTGTCGTTGTCGCCGAGTCGCAAGTCCCTAAATGGGAATTGTCTTATATGTATTGTTTCGTTTTCTCATCTTATCCTTTCTCTTTCCCCCCTGCGTCGCGTTGAGCGCTCAACGGCGTGGAAAAAAAAGAAGGTGTTGGTAAAGCCGAAGGATAAGCTCTTAGAATTGTGTCTACCCTTTCAATAAGTTTATCCATTATTGTTTTAAATATAATGCAGGAAATATTGGTACCGCAGTTCTTCGAATTATTCTTTTTTTATTGAGATTTATCATACATTCAAATTCAAAAAAACCCCGATCAAACTCTGTAAGGATGGCCAGATGCCAAATTTTCATAATTTTCACAGAATTCTGTGGTAATCTTTTGTATCTTATAAACTTGTTCTCTTTTAGTTTCAAAGCAAAATTAGTTACAACTAATAGGAACATTCTTGAAATAGTTTCAATTTTTTTGATTTCAACCCCAATCGAAATCTAAATTAACTTCTAAACATGCTTAGGAGACAATTCTTAATATCCAAGAAGTCAATTGATATCTTGTATCCAAAATTTATATGGAAACCGGGAGGGCGTAGCCAGGTTTGAGCAGGGAAGGGCTGCTATCCCCCCCTAGCGTTAAAATATTAAAAGTTTTTGAAGAACTCATTCAATTTAAGATGCAATTTCTTTAAATTCAATTAATATATTTAGTTAAATTCATTTGAAGAAGATGTTAAGTCTTACTTTTTTTCAGGAATTCAAAAATCAAAAATTAAATAAAATTAAGTTATTGACTTCCACCACGCAGCAAGCAAATAAAATTTTTAGGTGGAAGAATAGGTTCAACCAATTAAAAAAAAAAATAACTTTTAGCAGAAATCTCATATTGCAATTGCACAAAAACATTTATCTTTTCTTTTTAATCAATAAATCTATGTTTTTAACAAAAAATGGATCACTGTTTAAAGAATGATTTCAACATCCAAATTATCATGACTATGCCTTTTAATAAGAACTCACATTAAGGTTTTTGAGTAATTACTTTTGGAATTTTTGTATATCTGAGCGTATGTACGATTACGTCTATCTAATATTTACAATAAATTTATATTTGAAGACTGTAAAGAGAATTACGCATTCGTTTATTGCTCCCAACTTTGCATTTCTTCATATGTATATACATATATAGTATACATATGTAAATATTTCTTCTTCTTATTGTTGTTTGCATTTTTTAATGGTTACCTATTCTCGGTCTACATATTGGTGGGTAGCTTTCTGGTTGAGTTTTACTGAGGGGTAGGTAGATGAGGCTACGTTCAGTTGGGTTAGGTTGGGTTGGGCTGGATCGAGTTCAAGATTGGGTTCTTTAAAATGCGCAAATATGTATGCGGGCAACATGCGAAATTGCTGGCACCGCCAAAAGTGCAAACACTTGAGCAAAACGGTGTAAACTTGCGATAAAGTGGCCACACACCGCCATTTACCCCCGACATCTCCCCGCCATCAAAGTCACCACACCACGCCTCTTTTCCAACCCATTCAATCCTTTACTTTTGGGGGGCAGCTGTTGCACTTGATTTGCATTTGTCAAGTTCTCAAGTTCTCTGACTTATTAGCCGTCGGTGTGCCGCTATGTGTGTGTGTGTGTGTGTGTCGGGGGCTTAATATTGAGGCACTTTCGTGTATATGTGTGTGTGTGTGTGGAGGGAAAACATAATTGAATTTCAATTTTTAATTGCATTTAAAGTGCGACTGAGATCCTACTACATACGGACCTTTCGAATTGGAATGGTCAAATGAAATATATGGAGTTCATTTTGATTAATTCTTGACTGTGTTTTATGCTTCAATTGACTTGGAATAGTTTATTTACTAATTTGATCTTTAATTTACTAGATGCTGCTATTAACTAACTAAAAGGCTTGGCTAACACAAATTATTCTCGTTTAGTCAATATATCTAAACTTTTCTTTTGGTAGCTTCAAATTTTCATTGAAACTTCAAACATGATTCTTAATATACTTCAATTACTCATTGAATAAACTCATTAAAAATTGGATTTTATTTAAACATTTATTGTGAGGGCCAACTTTTGAAAAGTTCTTTAGAAAATGTTTAATAAAAAATAAAATTCAACTCTCAATGCATAAAAATCTCAATTAAATTAGAGAAATTCAATAAACTTTCCATGCTTATGGCATGAATGAAACCATGGAAGAAAAAAGGCGAAAAGGAACCTATTTTAACAGCACCTCTGGGGTAGAGAGAGAGTCTGACAGCTCCCGACACTTCCAGACAGACGAAGACACACGCAGTTTGAACCAGGGTCACAGTGCGCTTTGCTCTACTCCATCTCCTAAGAGTCAAAACTCCACCCAACCAACACAAAAAAAAAAAAAAAAATAGGAGAACAAAAACAGAAAAAGTTTGTTTTCTGGCAAAAGTATAATACACGCAAAAAAAACTTTCGTCTCTCACACAAAAGTAATAAAAACGCAGAAAACTTTCAATGAGCAGCGAACAACTCGAATTCGAAGAAGAACCTTTTGGCCCCTTGCCCATTGGCATTGGAGACACTGGGTGACATCGTTGTCGCAGCCAATGAAGTCCTACTACTCGGGGAGGGGTTCTATGTCTCATCCTGCGTCTTGTCGTCCTGTGTGTGTCGTCTTGACTCCCAGTTGTTGTTAAATTTGTGATATCATAATCTTCAGCTCAAGTATCATCACATAGAAAATCACTTAACGGTGTTCGGTGGTGGTGCTCCTCATTTTTGGTATGGGATTTGAGGTTAAGCTTCTGTGGCTAAAACTTTTGGCCTAAACTAATTTGAGGTCTATGTCTCTAGTACTTCATTACGTTCTTTGCTTGTTGCCATTTGTGTTGTTGTTGTTGTTGTGTCCCCATAACACTTAACATTTAACTGTGGGTCAAAAAAATAAAAGGCAAACTGAAACTGAATTGAAATTGAAACTGAAATTGGTTTCTGCTCTTTGGTCTATGCAATTAAAGCCAAGTCCAAATGTTTCTTTTTTTTTTGTAGGTTTTTGTCCTTTAAATGTTTGCACTTTGCTTATTTATTTAGTGAAAACAAATTTTTTTGGGGTCAACTATTACACAGACCATTAGAAGCAATAGAAGAAAATAATGTTCCGCGGTCACAGTGGTTCAAGAGTTACAGTGAGGGTCAAGCTCGAAAAAAGGGTTTGCACAGATACACTTTGAGAAATAATTGGTTAGAGTAAATAACACTTTCTTTTAAGACTGTTTTGTTAACAGTTTTAAAGGAAAATGCACAACAAATACGACCAGGTTACAATCTTTTAAGGAATTTCTAGGATTGGATTTTAAAATTATATAATTACTGGTATACTTATATAATTACTGAGAATTATATAATTATAAAATTATTATTATATAGATTTGTCTGCTAGATATAATAATAAATCTAAATACGATAAGGTTTTGGGTATAGACAGAGATATAGTTTCTTATCTGGATTTTCTCAGTTCCTTTCAGAATTAGAGTTAGAAAATATTTTCAAGAATTGAATAAGAATTTTAAAATAATGTTTATTGCTTTCATTTTCTGCGAATGAATGATTCATCATTCCATTATCTCTCCGATAAATCGTGAGTCTTTTGAAATTATCTTATCGTTACTTGAATTAATATGGCTCATTAATGGGATCAACTTTAATTACCTCTTAGTTTGTCATGTAAGTGATCTAAGGCTATTTAAAATAGTGTAAAACGCCATTGTTGTATTTATAAAGAACATCTAATCAAACATGAATGTAAGTGGGCAATCAAAGATATAGACAACCACTTAATTTGAGCAATTGACTGTCTTGACATATAAAGGAACTAAGGAAAAACACATATGAAGGTTATAGTCTTTGTCTGTGATTTGGGAAGAGTTAAAACTACAAATAGAATACAATCAGTTTGTGCTAAAATCAAACTTAATGTTACATGGCTAGGAATTTAGCTTTCATGAAAATCAATGAAATAATCAGGATCTTCTCCATATTTTCTAGGGTCGTTTAAACTTATGTATGTAATTTTGTGTACATAATTTTTGCAGACAGTGTAGATAGAAAAAAAAAATATATGGAAAAGTTGTTGTTGGGCGTTGAGAGTTGACGGCTGGGCCGACGACTATAAAGTTTTAACAAGTTCTGACACTTGCAGGCAAAACTAACCAAAGGTAGTGGCTGTAACAGAGGGAGAGGAATGTTAGATCGGGGGCAGAAATGGAGGTGGAGTAGAGATGGACAACCGCTTGGTTAAATGGAAAGTGCATTTCCAGCTTCTACTGCTGCTGCTGTTGGCTTTTTGCAATGGAATTGCTAATTTCCGGACACAACTTTGCGGTTCATTTTTGTTTTTTTTTTTCCTTAACTTTTTCGCTCCTTGCAACTTCCAAGTTGGAACTACGATGTACACGAGGGACATCCCTTCGTATGAGTAACATTATTATGCACACAGAAAGCATAAGTTAGTTGGTGTGTAGCAAAAGCGGACACCGACCTAAGACCTATTATCAATAGTTTTTTTACTTTCCGCCACGCTAATGACTTTAAATTTTTGCGCCATTCGTCGTTCGTTGCAGGCTCTCATCATTTCCTTTAGCGTCGATAACTTCCGTTTCCCGCTTAAAAAACCCTTTCGCAGATGACCAATTTCCTATCTCTCACTCACCTAGTCGAGAAATCTATATTTATGCATATATATATAGTTGAATGAACTTACGCTAAATCCAGTAAAAGAGTTGCCGCCTCCATCATTCAGCTGCTGCTGCTGCTGCTCATTGCTTGATATCTGTTTGAGTACTCCAACATATTTAAGATTATTGCAAAATTGCAGAGCCATTGAGTTAAGTAATTCTTGACTCGTTGTTGCTAACTCTGTGGAGGATTTTGTGGTTACCAGTTGAAGCGTTGAGATGAGCCATTTGATCAGCATTTGACCTGCAAGAATCGAAATGAAATACAAAAGAAAATTACGGTTTAATAATGGATTAAACAGAGCAAACGTGAAGCGGGAAAGAAAAGAAACCAAAACAAAAAAAAAAAAAGGAACGGAGAAAAACTTTATCCACAGCTGCGGCTCGAAAGGAAAAACTTGGACACACACAGACACACTCAATGATTTATGGCTGATGGGTGACCATCTCTAGCACGCTAACCAGACTCCTCCCCCCCCCACATAAACCAAAACCTCTCACTAAAAAAAACCCACCAAACGCAGAACATTAAGCATAAATAAATTTTTGCTTTCGGTTCTTGTGCAAAAAAGTCAATCAGAAACATACGAAAACATAAACCGAATATGAAAATACCCTTAAACTAATCGAAATTCGGTTACATTTAAAATTTTATCTAATCTACTAGAAAACATTTATGCAAAAAATAGGAAAAGGGACCAAAATCAGTGAAGAAACGCTTTCTCAACCAAAAATTAAGCATTTGGAAATCAGAATACGGCATGAGAGAGTAGTATTCCATACTAATCCAGCTTTTCTTGTTTTAATACCTATTTATATTTTAAATAGAAAGGTATTAAATTTAAGTGAAAAAGAAATTTATATCATTTTAACTATGACTCGAAGCTATCAAGTTCTAGGCTTGAATAAAACGCTATTTGGCTTAAAAGTAAACATTTAAATATTATAATATTGTATTAATGCAAAAAGGCAAAAAATCTTTGCCAGTGAAATCTATAAGCATAAATTTGATTTTATTAGCAATCTGAAACAATCGATCAAATCATATCAAATTAAGTCTTTTTGTTTCTATAACCAAGGTTATTTTGTAGCTAAATACCCTCCTGCTAATTATTGAAAAACCTAAATCATTTAAAGTAAAATTGATCAAAGAATACAGTACTAGATATTGATATAAATGTTACATACAAAAGTTGTTTAAAATCACACAATTTCATTGTTTTTGGTGACCTTTTTGATTGATTACAAACCTCTTGTTTGACGGCTCGAGGTCGATAAATGAAAACAGAAGGTTTCAGTCCATTTTTAGTCCTCTATGTCGGACAAAACAAAACAAAACAGACGTGAAACGAGTAAAATATCCCCCATTGATGACGATTAATTAATAATTAATAATTAAATAATTATTCATTCTTTTCAGAGATCCTAAATTCATCACATTTTTAAAAAATGAAGCAGTTGATTGCCCCTGTGATCCCTTCCTCTTCCTCTTCAAGCATAGAATTTTCACTTAAATAATTTGAACTATGAAAATGGCTTATCTTAAACCAAATAAATGTCGAAGATAATGACGTCCGATTCCCTCAAAAATAATCAAGAATTGCTAAAAGTTGTGTTGCTTTAAATAGAATACCATTATCTAAAAATATAAATGGATCTCTGCATTATTCATGAATGTTTGTGCGAATTGGGGTCCTTATCTACTATGTCGTAGTTTTCGATATTAATCTATTTCAATGAGTAAAGTACAAACTTGCTGGGAATTTTAATCAAAGAGCGAAATCTTGAAAGTGAATCAACATTTTGTTAATAACAATTCCAATTTAAAGGTTTTGCACATTGTATGTATGACTAATGACTAAGATAAGAGAGAGTGTACCCAAAATAATTAAAGTGAATTTCAGGGATGGCAAATGATTTTGCATTGAAATCATTTTCGAAGAGGAATCCCTCTGGTAGCGTGTACACATTCTTGTGTGAAGTATAAACAAAAAAAAAAAACTTACGACGTGTATTAGCGCGTGAATGTGTTAGGGTCACCAGATGGTGTGTGTCTGTTTCTAAATTTGGCACGTGCAGGTCAACTCGAATGCTGACTATATGCACAGTAATGTTGGCTCTGGTCTGCACCGGGAATCCGGATGATGATGACGATGTTGATGTTGGTGTTGGTGATGATGATGATGATGAGAAGGAAGAGCTGGAGCAGGTGGACAGGGAGGTCAATGTAGGGACATCAGGTGGCTTTTGCGGCTTTGGTGGCCTAAAATGACGCGCTTGCTGGGCATGTTGTCCAGCAGCAACGGACATTGACATTAGTTGGTCTTCATCCTCCTCTTCCTCCTCTATCTCATCCTGCTTCTGCTTCTGCTGCTGCTGCTGTTCCAAGTCAAGTTCAGTGAACGTTTCCGGTTTATGCCATAAAATTGCCGGCGGTTGCTCTGTTGTCCCTCTAATTGGCACGTGATTGTCCTCGTGTTCGCTTTGGTAATATGTCTGCCTTTTGGCCAGCAGTGGGCACCAAACGTTGCTCAATATATGCGAGGGCATTATCTGTGAACTGTCTTTAACTAATGCCTACGCTCTACTGACTGACTACCGAATGTCTCAGGTAGGCAGCGAACACAAATGAAATGCGTCGACTACGACTCTTATCAAAATTAACTATCAGCAACACACTCCGTAAAAAACATGTCCAATATATTCCCGTATTTATTCCGCTACCCTTTGCCTCTCACAATTGATAACTTGCTTGTTTGCAATTATACTTGGTAATACGTTTACACTCCCTTACCTTAACCCTTCCCTTTACCCATTCTCTTGTCTGTTTGGCCCTGGGCAAGGTCGTCTCATCTGGCAAGGTCTTATCAGTAAGTCATGGCTGATTATTATTAATTTTTCATGTCATTGAATCATGTGTTTTGAATTATTATCAGACTTCCCAATAGTATGCTATAGATTCTGTAAAAACTTTCATATGTACGTCATACATAAAAATTGAAAATTAAGAAATAAGAAAAAATCCCTAAAGCAATATTCCCAATCGCCAAATAGTGTTTAACATTTCCTAATCTATTTGCAGTTTAATAGACTGAAAGCAGCTTTAAATGGATTGTATTGATAAGAACGGCGGAACACTGATAGGTAATGTCAATACAATACACAAGAAAGAGTTATGGAAAGATAGAAATTGTTATAAAGTCCAGAACAAAGAAAAACCTTAACAAAAAATTTGAGCTTCCCGCTGAGTGACAGATTTACAAATTGATCACTTAACAAAAGTATTATCAAAAAACTTGACGTCAATTTTCGTATAAGAACTGTGGCAATTTGAACTGATTTAGCTTGGGAATATCAAGTCTATGTTAATCAATTATCTAATCTAATTAATATTGGGAATATCAGTTCTAAACTGTTAGAAACGTTTATGCCTTGATTTGTAAAAAATTTCACAGATATTTCGTTGTGGTACGCTTATTGTCTGGAAATATCTGAATGGTAACAATGCCATATATATTTGCAAACAACTGGAATTGGAGTCTAATTTCTGCAGAAGAAATCTATAATAAAACAATTTTCTAATGTTGCAATATTTTACTTAGAGTAAAATTCAGAGTTCGGAATATATCTGAATAAAGTTTTGTACCATTTAGACGATTTAAAAAATGATCTTATCCTGCCTGCCTCTCCTTCACAAAAATAATTGAAACTTCTTTTTGAAATTATCTCAAAATATTGGAAACATTTTGCGCTGAATGTTCTGAATGGTATAACAAAAATGGAGCGTGTATTATGAAATTTAAGTTCATATATTTTGCTGAGTGAATGATTGAAAGTTCAATTGAAAGTAGAATGCTAAAAGTTTTGTTTGTGCATCTCTCAGCTTAGCTGAAGCGCGGTAGCATCGTGATAGAGTTTCGGTGGCAACTTTTTGATGAAAACTGTGCAACAAATTTGCATAACCGTTTGGTTGGCTAGAGATGAACCAGTTGGGGGTTATATGAAGATAGGGGATGACAAAAGAACAAAGGGGTTTGAAGAGATGAAGCTAGAGATGACGAACACTGGCATGAAGCGGTTTGGATCCGCCTCACGCATGCATGCGTTGCATTTCATCAACAAAACAACAACTACGGTGACGACCATGACGACGATGACTCCACTTTCGCTCAAACACGATGAAAATGAAACGATGCCACCACAGACAGAAACCACAAAGCAAAACGGGATATATAGCGACAGACGAGAAGAGACCATAAGGATGAGTGGGTGGAAGGAGGAGGAGGACGTCGAGAAGGAGGAGCTGTTAAGCTGGACCTCATACCAAAAATATTGTTTCATTACGCGTCGCCCAAACATTGTAGGAAACTGTGAAGCTGCTTCTCGAACGTCCACATCGTTGTCGTCTTCTGGGCTTGTGATGTTGCCGGGCATATAAATCAGATTTTTGGCTGCTGCTGCTGCTGCTGCTGATGAAAAGTCGCGACAAAAAGCTTCTGGTTTTTGGGTAAGCCACGAAGAATTGATGGCCACTTCAGACAATGACAATGACAACCACCGGGACCATCGTCGACGTCGACGATGTACACGACGACTGGTTGAAGAGGTGGGAGGTGGGCCCAAATTGCGTATAACTATCCGACCAGGCGAATGTCCAGCATCATCTCCTCTTTTGCTTTGGCTCTTTGCTCTACACTTTTACTGGGCGCTCTTCTCTCCTCCTCACTACGTTGTTTGTTCAGCGAGGCGTTAAAATGTTTGTTTGCATTAATTTGCAGCAGACGATAGGGACGAGGATGAAAGCATGAGCAGAATGGGCTAGAGGAGGACGAGAGGCAGCAGAGCCTGACAACGATGAGCTTACCAATTAGCGACACCCACGTTGCAAACAAAACGAAAAAAAAAATGTTGCTCTTCTTTTTTGTCATCTTCTTTGGTCCTAGCTGGGCGTGGCATGTGTCAAAAACTGCGCCTGGTCTATAAAATTTGTTGCCATCGATATCTAACCACGCTTTTATCTTGCTATCGGCAAAATAGTTATATCCACAATGGAATTTTAAGCGCACAAAAATGTGCCTACAACTTTGGTCGTTTCTGGTGGTGCAGCCATCACCGCCCATCCACCCATCCGCCCATCCACCCGTACGTTTGTGTGAACCTATGGAGTTCTGTGGCATATTTGTTGCGCAAAATTCCACAGACAGTTACCCCCAGACTCTGCAATCAGAGTCTTTGGCGAAGGGAAATGGTTTTGGATATCCCCGCCTGAAAATATGCTATAAATTTCACTTTATGCCTTAAGCTACTTGATATCTATAATAGAGATATGAAGTATAAAGATTCTAGTCGAATGTGTGATTTTTACACACAAAAAAATCAGCTGCAAGTTTAATATAAATACTAAATTATTTAAAATGATATTAGCTGTAACGTTTGTTTAGTTTTGGTCTAATTTTGAGTAATTTCTTAAGGTTTTCACAATTCATAAGTTAGAATTCTTTAAAATGAAATCAAACACCTAACATTAAATGTTTGTTTTTCTCTAATCTGTAAGATTTGGACCTCGTCGAAATGTGTCAAGCCAAAAAATAATCTTCTAGGTATGATGGTCTAAGATCTAAATCTAAATATTGGTGGCGATCAATGAAGATCAGATAAGATTAAATACCTTATAGCGCTAAATAATATCCGTTAGTTATTTTCATATTCATAGTTCATATTTTTTGAATACCTTAGTTTCTAATACATTTCCTTAATGCGAATCCATCTAATGACACATTGTTTTTGTAATTTAAAACTTATGTACTTTCAGAGTTCCCAATAAAGATGAATCAAGCTATTTTCTAGTGATTAACTAAGAAACAATACATCATAATGTACAGCCTGTTTGCTAATTCAATAGGTTTTCACTTGAAGACATTACGAATTCAATTTACTTTTAATTTTCTTTCGATTTGACAGCTGTTTAGTAACTGGTCTATGGTATTAACTGTTATTAACTGTTATTTTTTCTTAGTAAAAACCCCTCTGATTCAAAAAGTTTGGCCCTCACTTAAAGCCTTTTAAAGTTTTTGAGTTCAACTTGTTTTAAATAAAATATTATTACAATGTCTCCTCCTCCAAAAATTTGGACTTTGCCGTTTTTACCCCCCTTTTACTCTGTGTATTTACCTAAGAAATTTTGCCAACTGCCAAAAGTGTACAAGTGTACTACAATTATGCACTCACTCAGTAGTATAGGCAGTAAGGGTAATAATTCAAGTTGACTTTGGTGTTTCCATTTTCAGGGAATTTTCTTTTTTCGTTCCTCAACTGATTTGATTTGCCTTCTCTGTTGGTAAAGGATGGCGAGGAGAAGAAGTGAATTGAAGGCGAAATTCTAATTGTTAACTTAAAGCAAACAACAAACGCAATCAAACGTAAAAACGCACACAAAAGGCAAACAGTGGAATTTTTGCAAAAATCGCAGGCTACATTTAAACCCTAACACCCTCTTTTCCATCCTACATACATTGTGATCCACCATCAAGTTCAGCCCGATGGCTGCTGCTGATGGCATCGCTTGACTGAATTCATACAGAATATTTTTTCGGCAGACTTACCTTCAAACTTTTCATATGCAGCGAAGCTTAACTTTTCCGGTACATAAGATGAGCCACGTCGTGAGCCCGCTCCGGTAGCTCCAGCACTCGCAACAGCATTGCCATTAGTCAGCTCCGGCAATGCTGCCAGCATTGAAGCTACCGAATTTGATGTCGGTGTGGCCATCAGTGTTGTCTCTTCATTCAATTGGGAAGCCGGCGATGCCGTGGACTTTTCAACCGAAAAGCTAGCCACCTTCTTGAGCACATTGCTAGAGAGTAAAGGCGTCGTGGGTGTACCAAAGCCAGGAGGCGGTAATGGTAAAGGTCCTGACTCATCCTCCCCATTGTCAGACGTCGTTGTTGAGGTCGTCGTCGTCGTCGTCGCTGCCGTCGCCGTTTGAGACTGCACAGGTGTTTGAGATGATTTAAACGAAATTATAACAGTTGATTGCGTTTCCAGTGAGGATGATGAAGATGTTGGAGTTTGAATTGCTGTCGCTGAAATGTAACAAATGACGACGAGAAGATGGCATTAGTAGAGCAAATTTGTAAAGCTATTACTACTTGGAACTGAAAGTGGGCATGTTGTCAAAAGATGTTGCTTTAACGAAATACCCAATTTACATTTGACCAAGTAAAACTGTTTTCTTCTTTTTTTATTCAAACATACATAAGTACTCATTGATTTTTTAACGAAGATTTGATTAAATCACACTTGTATACAAGTTCTAGGTAAAGAATTAGCTTAAATCTTTAAATTGTGCATAAAAGGTCAACAAATACCTACTAGAAAAATGTTTTTGGAAATGTTTACTTAAATACTTAACCTTTTATTTATGTATATCATCTACTTAAATTTTTGAAGGTTTGGATAAATTTTGACATATGAATTAGCAAATAAGTGGCCTCTATTTGTCGTAATTTACAGGTTCTATAGAAGATTAGTATTACGCATTTAACGATATTTATATTAGTTTTAGCAACTTATCAAACTTTAGCAATAATAATAATGTTTTAATATAGGTTTTAAATGTCTTTATTTTATTTTTCACTTGAACTAGAAGCTATAGCTGCTAGTAAGAATATTGGTTGTAATTTACAAACACTGCCCAATCACATTATAATTAAATCATAAATAAAATAATATGTTTTCGATTATATACTGCTACAGATAATATCCTGTATTATAATCCATAATAAGGTGCCATTACATTGATTGATAAAATCTATTTTATTTTAAAACTGTTTTGTAAAATAAGCTTGTGATAGCAGCAAACTTTGTAGTTCTAGTTACAAGTTCTAGTTAGTTTAAAAAAGGACAAAAAGCTAGATGGAGGGACAGAAGGACGAAGAACGGGATATTAAAATATCGGCTTTTCAATTCTGATTAAAAGTGTAAAATTTATGTAGGAATAAAAGAAGATCCCAAAACTAAGAAGAAAACCCAAAAAAGTGTGAAATTTGTAAGTGAGGATTCGAAAGTGATTGAAGCTTTAACTGCCAAAGAAAAAAGTTGTGTTGGTTCTGTGTACAATTCGATAAAGTAATAAGTTTGTCTAAAATTAAATAATAAATATTATGTTATTCTACTAGTATTAAATATAAAATGGTAACCCTAGCCCTCAAGCCCTATATTTGTATGCTAAATAATTTTTTCCTGACTATTTCAATTATTTACAAGACCGATTATAAAAAATCAAACAAACTTATTATACCAAGTTCCTCAACAATTAGCACTAAGTCCGAATTAATTGTCCAAAAATCCAAATTTCCTGCTTTGGTTCAAAAAAAGATGTAACTTAAAAGTGCACAAATTTTTGTATCAATCAACAGTGCTACAACGTTTGAAATTTTAATGCCTGGACATAAAAGGAAATAAATTCAATTTGCTGTATTCATAAAGGGGCCAAACCATTGTAGTTAAAGGGGATTAAATTAAATTTGTCAATCTTTTGCGATTACTATCTTTAGCAATTGAATTAAATTTAGTCTTTAGGAGAACTTAACTTCTAACATTAAACACTTAATAGTCGTGGAGTACCCTTATTATTTTGAACTAATTTCTCCCTCTCCTTCAGTTAAGAAATTTACTGAGTTTTCAATGGAGTTTCAAATTTTAAATTAAATTTTCTTATGTTACTATTAATCAACTTTTGTTGATTCTTTTACTTCCTTTTTTTCTATTGTATATTTTTTCAATTTGTGGGCCTAACTAACTAAGTTATCCCACAGCACATATACACTTAACAAAAAAATCTATATATACATATATATGGTATATCGAAATGAAAAAAAATGGTAAAAAGGTTTTACACGACCTTCACACAAAAGTTTTTTAATTAACTCGTGTCGCTCCACCCATCATCAACATCCTTTTCCACTGCCTAGCATCCTTTTTTTTCCACTCCACTCTGTTTTCCCAAACTGATCCGATCAGCGCACAGGAAAAAAAAAACGGACGCAGAAAAAAACAAACATCCAGCTCTAAAGTAATTATTGGCACATTTATGCAAGGACTCGTCACCGTCGTCGTCGCTGTCGTCGCTGGCGTGGTCGTCCTTTCTGTTCACATGATATTTTAAATATATAATTGCCGCCCCAAAAAATATAAAAAAATACATCCTACCCCAATCTGCTCTCATTACTCTTACTCCTCCTTCCTTCGAACAGTTACCTAATTGTGTTTAGCGAACGACTCGACTTAAATATAAAACAAAAGCGAACATGCTTCGTTGGTTTTTGGGTTGTTGGCTTCACCATAAACTCTCCATACACTCGAATGAAAAACATTTGTAAAAACTTAAAAATTGCAAACACGTCTTCATTGTTTACAAAATGTCGGCCGGAAACTGGCGATTCAGGCTCGCGGAGGGAAGAGGCGGACCTCAGGCAGGCTTCATTTGATTCCCTATTGTTTATAAGCAAGCCTTCTCTCCGACAGAGCGAACGCAAACGGACGAAGAAGCACAGAAAAAAAAAGAAAGTTTAAATTTTAATTAAATCATGTTATATAGAATGATACACGCGGGAGTATTGCCAGTTACCAGTGGGAGAGGGGGGTGCCACTCACTCTTGGCCAACTCAGTCATTGATGATGGGCTGTGTGCGATAAGCGCTCCGTTGGGTGTACTCAGGGCACGAAAATCGTACAAATTTGGCGCCTTAAAAGCGAGTGGGAGCAAAAGTAAAAAAAAGCCAAAGAGAAGTAGAGGGAAAAAACGCTTTCGATTATCCAAAGTACACGGATGAAGATTAAATGCTTGAAAAATCTCCTAAATAGATGCTTATTTAAGATGCTTCTTTTCTTTTTTCTTTTAAACTGAAGAGCAACGATTAGAGAGACTTAACTTTGAATAGTTGACACTGCTTAGTTATCAGTCTAATTATTCCCACATAAGACTGTCTAATAAATTATCAATAATTCAGATGTTAAGATCTGATAACTATTATTAAATCAATCAGTTACGTTACTACTGTTCCATAGCCAGAGATAAAACTTGCAACATATTACACATTCGATTGTTCAAAAAAAATATGAGTTTCTGTGCGAAATTGAAGTAAATGTAGATCAACTTGCTTTGTATATTGAATGCTACCAAAACTAAACATAATGTATTCAAAAATATTATTTGCGTTCTGCTATTTAATCAAACCTTTTTGTTTGAAAATAGTCTTATTAAAATCGAATTAATCAGATACAGATACAGATCTGATATTATTGAATGTCATATTGACGTAAAATTCTATTTACTTGTTCCATTTGGCTAAAAAAGGGATGGCAAAAACAAATTATCAAACTTTAAACAAGTCGAAAAAACATTTTTTTAACTGTTAGATTATAGCCCATAATTCTGAACAGATTTTTATGAAACAGAGATATCTACGCATACTATTGCGTGCTTTGGTCAAAATTTCATTCATAATTTTAGAATTGTTTTTCCTTTTTTTTCAAAAGGAAGCTCAAAACCTTTGCCATTTGGTGAATTTTGATAAACCTGTATTAATTTTAATATTGAATCATTTTTATATTTCATATTTTAATAATCCAGATTTTATGGTTATGGGACAAATTTAGAAAAAAAAACATATGTTCATGTCTAATTGAAGACCAATATATAGATTAAATATTGTTTAAAGCCATATATAGTTATTAACAAAAACTCAATGCTTGCAATTAGCCCCAAATTTCTACAGCCCCATTCAATCAACATATGTTTGAGCTTAAGCCAAGACAACTGAAACAAAAAAAATTTCTGATACCCACGTTATACTGAACAAGCTAATTGAAGTTGTGTGTTAGTTGGGGGGATAAAACTATTAATAGAACATTTCTGGGAATTGAATAAAATTATTTTGTATGATGACAAATGTGAAAAGAATTTTCCTAGTTTGCACACAACATATCCTTGAAAGGATTTACTATATATAGCCATAGACATTCATAAAGTGAACTATATATGGATTTGTTTATGCCAAAAGCGATTTAACCCACATTTTTTCATTCTGTCTAAATTGCAGCAAAGGACATTTTGCCCATATCTTGTGTATGTGAAACATGTGCGTGTGTGTGTGTGTGAAAGGACCAATGTCCATAAGCTTAAAAATATATATTTTGCTCAACTATGTGATGCTTGTCCCTCCCCCCCTTCAATAGGCACTTGTAATTCTGTGTGCCCATCTGGTTGGGTTACATGGATGGTGGTGGTGCTCTTCCTCTAACACCACTCAATTCTCTACAGTTTGACAAGCACTCTTACTTTTTCGTCTTCTTTAACATCTCCTATGACCTGTTTTGTGTTTGTGTGTTTACCTTTGAAATTGGCGTAGAGAGGTGAAAAAAATGCTTAAAAAAGGACAAGCTTTTAGTTATTTTTTTTTTACTCGAGGGTTTCCAACTTGAAAGTGTACACAGACAAGCAAGCAGCACACACACACACACACACACACACACACACACACACACACACAAACACATATGGTTTGAAGTGCTCTAACAATCAACAAGAATCTTACAAGTATCAAAAAATATTGTGTATCTCTGCCGTTACTGAAGAGTTCTGCCTGTCCTGTGTGTGTGTGTCTGACCGACCGACAAATTCCCCGATGGGGAATTTGAATAATTCGTCAAAAAGCGCCCAGAATTGTCCGTTTCTTACATTATTGCGTTAATGCGTTTGCACATCATGAACTCTCGGGTTTGAGGAGTTCCCAGAATGTGAAATGAGTAAATATATATCTTGAACAGAAAAAAAAACACTCACCTGTCTCGTTACCTGATGGTGGCGGCAGCTGCTGTTGCTGCGGTGTTTGTTGAACGGCGGCACTAAAACGCGATGAAAGATTCTGTAAATCAACTTTCTTGGCCTTGGAAATATTGAAAAGTTCGCCGCCAGATGATTCTATACGTGGCTGTGCCATCGCAGATCCTCCCGCTGGTGACATTTGATCGACTGGAGTGACGTTGTTGGCATTGCTGTTACCCAGCACTTGGGCCAGCTTTTTACCCAACTGCAAAGCCATTAGCTCGTCCGGCGAGCTTTCCGCTGTCTCTGGGGCAACTAGATCGTTATCCTTATTATTGATTTGCCCTTCATTGGGTATACTAAGGTACGTTATGTTCGTTAGACTAAGGCAGGCTAATTTATCCTCACGACAACGTCGCTGAAGTTCAACAACCGCTCGTGCGGTGCACGGCGATAAAGTGTCCGCTGATTGCACACTAATCTCACTCAATGGACGATCTTTTTTAGTTGTAGACACACTACTATCATTCGCATACACTGCCGGCACTTCGATGCGCGGTGATTTGAAATAGTGATTGGTGATCAGTAGATCGTCAATGGGGGGATCTGTGAAGAGGAGGGAATCGTAGCTTGAGCAAGACATGGACAAAGATCGAAGTTGTTCGTGCTGTTGCTGCTGTTGATGTCGCTGCTGATGCGTTAATGTGGAGCAGCTGGAGGCGACAGCATGGCAATCGTAGCAACAATCGTCGCTGCTGCAATTGTAAAACTCAGCCGAATCGGTGTAGTCCAAGCTAACAACATCATCTGGGTCACAAAAGCGGCAGCAGTAAGAAATGGGTAAAGATTAAGATGAGTGTGAAACACATTTAGTTAGAGAGAAATGCAGGAAAAATAAACACTATGCAACAAGGCTACAGATGAATTGATCGTGATGGTAAAGGGAAACAAAACTTGTGAAAACACAAAGAAAAAAAACAAGCTGATTTAAATAAGATTGGAAAAAACCAAAAGATTTTATACAACAAGAGAACTAATATCAAAAGAAAAGATCATTTATGATAATTCAAAAGCTTGCACAAGAAAACAGTTAATCCAAATCTTCTTTAATGGAAAATATTAGAAACGTTTAATGAATAACTTATAAAAGAAACGTAAAGTTAGTTTTATGAATTTAGCTATCAAAGTCTCAAAAGTAATCTCATAAGGGGAGGGAAAATAAAGATCACAAATTATTAACTTGCATTTTCAGCTTCTCAATTTCTTTCTTATAGTTTCGGAGACTTTCGAGTTTACTTTACAATTGCAATATCCAATTTTTAATATATGTACAACGACTGTTATATTTTAAGTAAACTTTTCCCTATTTTTTAAATTATTTTGTTATTCAGTGTCCAATCAATTCGACGATGAGCTAAGCTCTGCAAATATTTCAAATTAAAGAAAAAGCCTGCAGACGACTTACTCCCAATGATTTATGTCCGGCTTGGATGGACGGATACGGAGGGCGTAAAGCGGTGAAGATGGACGGTTGATGGCTGATGACTTCACAAAAAGGCGACATGTGTAAAATAATTAAAGAACAGTAAATAAAAACAAACAAAAAAATTCAGAAAAAAAGAAACAAAAAAAACGCCGCTTCCAGCCACTATTGGAAGGCATACTAAACACAAAGAGAGACGAAAGAGAGAAACGAGACCGGGAGAGTTTGAAAGAGAAGCCTCTCTCATTTGGCTGAGAGAGCCACTCAGTCGCTCTATTGAAAGGTAAACTAACATAACTAACAAAATATAATCCCTATGCTTAGTTAATAAAGCGACTTTCGAGATACCCTCTATTGGAAATGGTTTTTAGTTTAATCTTTGACTTGATATATATCAGTTAGTTAGTATACTAGTATATACTAACAATAAGTGGGACTCAGGCTTAAATCTGAATAAATATATTAATATACTCGTTGAGAACACAAACTATCGATATTTCATGTCTAGATATACATAACTCTACCGAGAAGCGGTGTGGAATATTTTTTGGAAATTGTTCGAAATTCGAACCGATTGGCCTACTAAAGGGGGTCTGTCGCTTCTTTAAAACAATAAGACATATCTTAGCTTAGATCAATTTCAGGTAATAAGGACTAACTCAAGTTATATTCAGATTTTCTAAAAGAACTTTAAATTGTATCTTAATTGTTTGGAAGTTAGATTGGTTTTAATTATGGCATTACTTTAAGGTCCTTTTTGAGGAAAGAATTGGCAATTAAAGCTATCATAATACAGTCAACAATTAGGTACCTTATATTTGATTACCCAATACATAAAACAAAAAGCATCAAAAGTTGATATTAAAATCATATAAAATTACACACATAAAGAAACCATTTTATGTTAATGTCCGTCGTATGGATGTAGTTTGTTTAAGAGAAGTTAAATGATGATCCTGGGCGAAAAAGATCAAAAGATCCTTTAAAAATTGTTTAAAGATAATCTCAAAAAACTCATAAACGACACTTTCCAGTGATTTTATTAACAAACACCTTAAAGAATACAACAAGCACTAACTTGCATCTGTCACGAACGTGTTTCCCACACTAATATGCTCTCATTTGTCGCCCCATGCGTACACGGTATTGGACATAAACTTGCGGCAAAATTATGAAAATCTATATGGAAAATGCTCTTACAATGAAATGAAAGAAAACAGAAGAAAGAAAAGCCAAACAACAAAAATAAAAAGGTGAACACGCAAATGAAAATGAAAAGCAACAGCACTAGCAAGGTGAATGAAGAAAAGCAGCCCAAAACAAATAACAGAAAGAGACAAACAACAGAAAAAAAGAACTCGAAACTGGTTTGGTTATGGGTCAGCCTACAAGGTAAAAGGCAAAAGGGTGGGCAAGGTAAATGCACAGAGACTGTGAGTGGGAGAAGGGGGATAATATTAGGGGCGTTCTGCGTGATGTTCGTTCTGAATTTTCTTTTCTTTTGTTCCTTTTTTCTAGCAGTTCTTTGTATCTCTCTCCTGCTCTCCCTCTCCCTCTCTCTGTCTCTCTATCACTCTCTGGCACGCACACAAATTGTTTAATTTGTTGTCTATGGGCAATTAAAGCAAATTGCAAGAACAAAAAAAAAAAACACCAAAAAATTAAATAAGAAAAAGAGACGATGAGACAAAATCAAGATAAAGAAAGGAACTAAACACAACCGATGAACAAATTTACTTTAGCCACCTGTAGGAATGTTTCAATTGTTTAAAATTATCCCGTTTATAATTATCAGTGAAGGTTTTTTTTAGTTTGTTTATATAGCACAAATTGTTGCCAATTAGTATATAGAATTTTCCAAGCACTTTTCACACATTTTCTCTATATATAGATATTGATATATATATATATCTTTGTTCATATTGTTAGCGATCTGCTCTTTGGCAAGTTTAAAGCGTTACTAACACAAAATACAACAATAACTCTGGCTCACAACGAGGCTCTCTCTCTGGGACTCGCTCTCTGGCCAACCATATGCTGGAAAGTAAAAAAAGAAGAGAACGAGACCAACAATAAACGGGGAAAAGACAAAAAGAGACGGTGCGAAAGAGCACAAAACTAAGCTCAAATTACATGGACACAATGTCAGAAGGTGGCAAATCAGACAGATCCGTTATTTTCGAAGGGTAAAAACGTCAATAATTAACTCTACAGATCGGTTTTCTAAATTAGTAATATAATAGATCTTTATAAATGTTTAAAATGAGAACTAAAAACTAAAATTAACTGATATGCTTTCAATTTATTATTTGATAATTTCGAAATGATTTCTTACAGTCAAAGTTCAGGTGAGGAAAAAACCTTTTAAACTTTTCAGAACTATTCAATTGTAGTACAACTAGAATCTTTAAAACTATAAGTTTAAATATTTTTAAGTTCATTTTTAATTGAGACTAGCATAAGTTTACTAATTGTTCATTAAAAAAATTATTTAAGTATTGTTGAGGATTGAAAAAAAGAAATTTTTTCTTGTGAAAAACCTTGTCTAAGAATGAATTATTGTAAAGATTTGTGTATTTTAGTTCTACCATGTCTTTTGATCTTAATTTTAACTAAAAACTAGTACCTAGACTAAAAAGTTGTTGAAATGATAAACGAATTATGAATATAAACTACCCGTAACAATAAAAGTTCATGATTGTGATCACCATTAGAGTTAGAGGGTCAAAAGAGATGAAATAAACGACCTAAACTTTGTATTGACTGAGGTTCCACTAATGACGTAGATCGGCGAGCATCTTGCGTTGTCTTTTTTGGCCATGGCGTTTTGTGTTCAAGTTGCAGCAGCGACATCAAACTGAGAGTAGAGCTTACCCTCGATAGCAAGAGTTGCCGCTGTGGATGTTGTTGTTGTTTCTGATGCCGCCGCAGTAAAAAGCTGCTCAATGAAAGCACAGTGATCAGCATCAATATCAGTACTGCTTTGCTTATAGTTGTTGTTGCTGCTAGCTTGGAGCTTTTGGGGCTGCGGTGCCTTTGGGGCCAAGCGGCGCTTGCGCTGCGGCTGCTTGATTATGGCTTGAATTTCGCTTTGTAGTTGTTGTTTTTGCTGTAATGGTTGCTGTTCCTCTTGCTCTGCGTCCACTGCTTTGCTTGCAAAGCAGAGCTGCCTGCAGCGCTGCAGTTGTTGCTGTTGCAGTTTCTTCAAACGCGGCGGCTTGGCAGGTGCTTTACAGGGAAAAACAGGCATACTTTTAGGCCGAAACATTATTTTCTTTTCTAAACACGACACAAATTAGAAACTTTGTTTTTTGTAATCTTTTAAAATTTTCTATGGCCACAATAGACAATAACTAAAATTTAAAAAACCAAATTAATTTGAAACTCGCATAACTGTAACTAAATTTTTTTATTATCACACATTTTTATTTCAATAAAATTTTGAACATTTTTGTGCACTATTGTTAAGTGAAGGGAAACACAAAGTTGAACGATTCAAAATTTTTTTAGAATAGATAGAAAGCTACATGGAACTGTTAGTTTAGAGATAAATTTCATAGTTAAGAAACGAAACATTTTATGTAAAAGTATTATTACATATATATACATACATACATGTACAAAATAACTTATATATTGGTTTTTCTATTCTTGTTAGTTTTGAAATATATTTTAATGTAGTTTCAACAAATTAAATCTACTTAAACTATTTGCTAGTTGGTGGGAAATTTTAGAGTTTAGAGTTATTCGGCTTTGAAGATTTCCAATCGAAACAAAAACTTTCTAAAAGTTTACTAGTCGTTTGTTTTATATAGATCGATATTTGTATTAAATGGTTAATAAATTCTAGCCATCAGTTGTTAAAACTTATAATCATAACCATAATCACAACTTAATGTAGAGTTTTAAATCTGAACTCCACTGATTGAGTTAACTGCGTTTTAATTGTGGGCAATTTCTTTCTTGATAATAAATTTATATTAATAATTGCTATATAACAACAATTTGTAAACAACATTAAATAGAGGTTAAAACACAACACAGACACAGATACAGGCACACATACACACACACAGCTCACACCCAAACAAGTGTGATAGCGAGAAAGAAAGGGAGAGGATAACGAAAGGAATAAGAGAACGAGCAAAGATATGCCCCGTTAGAAGTTTACAACTTTACACGAAAATGTACAAGCAAAACTATTAAAACTAATTGCCATAAATATTAGCGTCCAGCCACGTGCCGTAGGAAAGTTTTTTCACCCACTGTGAAGAAGGATGAAGCAGTGCGATAATGTGTTAGTGTGCGTGGGTGTGCATGTGGATGTAGATGTTGGTAGTTGGTCTAGCTAGTAATCGGGTAGCAGGAGGCGCCTAATTGAGCACGTTGCCCTGGCTTTTGGTTGCAGTTGGTCGAACAAAACTGAAACCAAAAAGCTCAACATTAGTGACCCCGCTGACAAAGTTCCCTTTTCTTTTCATACCCTATAATCTACGGGTGTAGAGACCAAATGTCGTCTCTGTGACACATTACCTAGTATTTGAAAGATTGTTTTAATTCAAGTCTATTAAAACACCTTGATGAGTTTATTTTGAGACCTTTTATTGATTAAAAATGATTTTCTTCATTCTTGATCAAAGGATGACTCAAACAATACTATTTTAAATGCTCAAAATGTGTTTTATATAAAGTACAATCAGATAATGTCAGGCTATCGTCGTTTATGATTAAAAATAAGGAGTCGTGGCTATTTCTTTTGACAATGGAACCATTTATGATCAGAAAATGAGCTGATTTATGACAATTTTATTTAGAAAGAAGGTAAAAAAGGCAACTGTAGGTGTCTCTTTAACCCTATATGGACTACTGGACTACTATAGGGACTACTATATGGACTACAACATGTTGATGGTTTGTTCACTCATTGGGACAATATGTCCCACCAGAAATACTTATTGGGATTATACGTATATAAGAAGATTATTCCCTAATTGTATAAAAACTTCTTGGAAAAAATTTGTTTGTACATATATTTGTAAACAAATATGAAATACGTAAATATATGAAACTTTTTAATGAGTTGCATCTTTACAAATATATATATACGTGATGGGAATGTATACCAGAAATTATTACGTCTAGACTTCTACCAGATGTTTAAACCTTTTAAATAATAGATTAAATAAATATACTATGCATAAACTAAATGTAATATGGTTCCAATTTTCAACTGGTTTTAATGATAAAAAACTTAGGCAATCTATTAAAAAGCTAGGGTCGATAGAAATGCAAAACTACTGATAACAGAACCAAGAGTTTCTAATTTTTTACTAATCTATGAATCACAGCTTGGGTAACCCAGTGTAATTAATTAGTTATATGATATTATTAAGATTTTATTATATTAAATAAATAAAACTGCCTTTTTTTGTCAGGGTATATATTGAAACATATGTACTACATGGTGTCTATATCTATATTTGAAGCCTTCCCGCTGATTCAAATATTCGTTGGACATGAATTATGAATTTATGCATTGAGAAGAAGGCCCAACAGAAAACTTCCTAGTGTGTGTGTGTAAGAGTGTGTGGGTGAGCGACTGGAGTGTAAGTGAATGAATTGGTAAATCGGAGGTTCTGCCAGTGTTTTGGAGGAGCCTGACTATCTTCCCTTCGCTGGAAAAAAGGGAATTTTTGATAGCAATCTCTCACTCGCTTGCTCACCCCCTCACTCTTCACGCGCCTTGGCACGTTTAGGATTTTTCGTTGATTTGATTTTGGACTCTGCCCGCTATGCTGCTGCAATGCAATTGCGGGGGGAGGTATGGAGGGATTTAGCGGTAGACTCCTCTTTTCGGCTGCCTCTGAATTGCTTTTTGATATGCCTCATCCTTGAACGCGCTTTTGGCGTCTTTGTGAACAGCAAAAACAGAAGCGGCAGCGGCAGCGCCAAACGAATAAACTGAAAAACGTTAGCTGAGTTATTTCGGCGCAAATTTGTGTATGGACGTACAGACATATGTATGTTTGTATGCATGATGTATATACCCTATCTCAGAGAGAGTTGTCCATCATGATTGAGGCATTGACAGTATATTATTTGTATTAAGGTATGAATCCTTTTCAAGAAACTCATATGAAAAACGTGGCTGCTATAGCAAACAAGGGTTTCTTTAGCATATTTTCCCTATTGTTTTTCTTACTACTTCAAATCGTTTCTTCCTTTCATCCTTCTTTAAAATGTTTATGATTTTTAAAAATACTTTCGTCCGTTTTTCTTATTTGGTCTAAATATAAGTATTGCCCCTTATGTATAAAATATACTCTTACAATTCCTACAACTTTCTAATTACGATTTCAATTTTTCCAACTTCTTATTCTTTCAATACAAGACGAAATTAATAACCAAGAGCATTGAAACTTCGTCAACTATTTTGACAGTTTCAATGGTCTTTTTCCTTGATGTTGTATTTCAATTTCTTTAAATTTTTTTTTGCGTTTTTTTCTGGGGTATTGGGGCAAAGTCAGAGGCAGCCTGCAGCTTTTGAAGTCAACGCGTTTTTCTCTTCTTTCCCGGTTTTCTTTCTCTTGTTTTTCTTTTTTTTTTAGTATTTTTTTTTTTCTTAATAGACAGTTGAGTTTTTGAAGTGGGTCGTCCTCGGCGGCAGCGACTTTGGGTTCTGGGTTCTGAGTCCTACGTTTTGTGTGTGTTGAGTTATGATTGTGAACGTGCTCGCTTTGACTTGCTGCAGGCAGGCAGCAGCCTTCTGTTTTTTCCAAATATTCGTTTCACTTGTGTTTTTTAAAGGGAACGAACATCTTAAAGATTTCACATGAATAACTAAAATCTATAAATTTTTGATTCCACTTTGCCCCTTAATGCAGCCAACATCACAACTAAGTAAAAAAAAAAAAAAACGAAAATATTATTTTCCAACGCAAAATGCCAATAAGTTACATACACATACGAAAACGAAACGAGTGTGTCCTAATTTTTATACCCTTGCAAAATAGTATTATATAAACATGTTTCAAAACATCAAAAGACTTATGAGCAGAGGCTCAAGTTTTCTGGTTAAAAGACAAATTTTTATAATAGTCTATGACTTGTTGATTCTATCCTTATGTAACCGATATTAGCCTAATTGTAAATAACAATGTGTCCTTAACTGATATACACAGAGGTATGTATATCGTCCAAGATGAGTATTTAGCATTTCTACGATCGCTACTTTCATAGAGGGGTTACTATATTTCTACTTTCCATTTTTATATCATGAAAACTAGGATCTTGAAGGACTATTTTAGTTTTCCTTTTGCAACTTTATTGTATGCTACCCACTTCCCAATGATAAAGACCGTATGTGATCACAATTCTTAATGACTGTAAATAGTTAAGGGAAAGTTAAAAAAAGGGCTGTGTTCCCTACTTTTTGAGCGGGTGGCCCCATCCCTACTTCTTTCAAGCATATAAGCCATCGAAAACAAAAACAACTACAATAAGGCCAGGAGAAAAAAGAGTAAAAATACAAGAAGGAGTGAGCTGAGTCAAACTCAGTGCAAAAATTTCATAAAAAAAACTTCGAGGGAAAAGTTTTTTTTCTTATATTTTTTCTTAGTTTTCTTATTTTTAGAGAAACTTGCTCCAAAAATTCTTATTTAAACTACGCTTAAATTGTAATAAGTCTCAAAGTGAGGCACCGAGCGAAGGAGGAAGCGAGAAGGTGAATGGGTTGCGAGACACAGGGTTGCCAGAGTTGTAAAATAAAACAAAAGTCGGCGAAAGTTTTGAACGAAATTCCGAAAAAAGGTAAAAGGCAAAAAGTATAAAACGAAAGGGGGAAAAACAAAACTATGAACAATAGAGAAGCAAAGTTGGCATATTGAAAAATTTTAGACAGGGTCAGTTACACGCTAAAAAAAAAACTTTTGTACGTTTTAGAAAAATACTTCAAATATTTGAGTATCCTCAAAACTAAATTTATGAAATTAATTGTGGTTTTCTATGTGACATAAAATTGGAGTAAAGTGGAGAACTTATTTAGTTATGAATAGAAAATTATAATCTGCTGAATTATTACTTAAATATTGATTTTTAAAATGTAAATGGTTACGAGAATCTTCGATTTATATACACATATGTAATTTGAAAATTATAGAAGTATTTATTGAAGCAATGATATCTTTAATGTTAATATATTAATGATTCCTAAGGCTCAAAGTAGATTAAGTCATCCCCAAAAACCCTTTAGCAGAATAACTTAAAATTTAAAAATGAAAAAAAAAATTACATTAACTCAAAATATAAACAAAACCATCACCAAAATTGAAATAGTTTTTTGTTGTGTGTGGGTTTTGTGTGTTTTAACAGTGTATCTCTGGACAGTTGGCTAGGACTTTGTTTTTTAGTGCTTTTGGCTTGAATGGAGGGAAAAGTAACAAACTGAATTTGATGCACACTAATAGCAACAATAAAAAGGGTAACAATAATAACATCAACAACAAATAATGCAACTCAAAATTGACTTACGAAAATCTATTTGTTCTGTGCTGGCATCTGCCAATTGTCCATGCTCCACTTCCGGTTCCCCATCCAGTGCCCCTAGCCCACAGGTACTCAATGCTGAATTTGATGCCGACAGAGGTGAGATTGGGGGTGATGCTCCTATTGCAGCAGCAGCTGCTGCCTTTGCTCCTGTGGTTGACGTTTGTCCTGTTGCAGCCTGAAGAAATGCCTCCCGAATGCGTTTCTGACCCACGAGGCGAGTGAAAACGCGAACTCGACTATTGCGACGTTCGAACAATCCATCCACCCCACCGCCAGATGACCTGCCTCTGGGACCGTCTCCTGCACCGATACCCATTCGGGCCAGACTACTACTACCACCTGGTGGTGACTTTTCATCAGTTGCTGCGCGATTCTGTGAGTTACCCATGGTTGTTGCTGTTTTCGGTCGCTCGGATGGTGGTTCCTGCAAAAGAAGTTTACAAAAATCAATTAAAAAAGTTTTCAATCAGGCGCATTGTTTGGCTTGATTTTATTTTCAGGCTGCAAAAAGTTTTTCCCTTTTTTCACCTCTACTCCTGCCACCCCTTCTTCACCCCTCCCACTCTATCCAATTTTTTTCTTATTTCACGAAAAATGTTGCAAAAATATGAAATGAATTAGTTGCTCCAGGTGAATGTTGGGGATGAGGGGTTGGGATAGACCAGAGCTAAGGTTGAAAACTCGGAGGAGAGAACCGGATTGGTTGGTTGACAAAAAGTTGCTGCTTTAGTTGTTTGATTTCTAAAGAAGTGAATTCATTTTGTGGTTAGTTTCTCATACCCTACAGAATCAGCCATATGCAATAACGCCAGTAGCAGGTTAAAAAGAAATTATTTGCCAACTACTCTTACGGTAAATAAGAGAACCCTCAAGCTACAGTTTGGTAAGGCGATCTAGAGGAGAATAACCTGCGTCTCCTTGCATATCATGACATTTTCTTGAATTTAAGATCGTAAATTGCAAACAACTTGCAAATTTTCATGCTTAGAATGATCCTTTTACTACAACTGATAAAAATGGTATAGAGAGGGTATCGTAAAGTCGTTGCGTGACTTATTATTGGACTAAACTGAAGGCCGCCAATTCCGAATGCATTCGCCACTGAATGATATGGATGTGGATGGATATGGGGGCGGGTGGGTCAAACAGTTTTTCCTACTTTTTCACCCATTTTCTTTTAGCATTATTTTTTTTTTTTAAGGTTTTTGTGATGCTGCAAATTGAACTTCTACTTTTGCCAAGTTTTGAATTGAGAATTTTATGAACACACTGAGTCATTAAAGAGAGATTTGTACAAAAAGTCGGGGTTAACATTGTGTCGACATTTTCTTTTTGTGGTTTTTTTTTTATTTTTATTTTCTGTGGTCCATAGCAAAAGATGAGCTACAGCATTGAATTTGATTTTTTATGTGAAAATCTATAAGGATAAAGTTTCAGGGTTGTTAATCAACTCTAAACCAATTTTTTTTTAATGTGATAATAGTTTTTTTTCCATCCAGAGTGTAATGCATTGTTTAATTTTCAGTCGCATGCATTATTCAAGTTGACTTTGCTTAAAACGGAATTTACTTTTCTCTAATAAAAAGTATAGAAAAAAAAAATCCAAATCTATAATTGATTTTTTGATCTGAGATAACAAAAATCTGGGATTGGTTTATGAGTTTGTGGAAAAAACGTATGATTTATTTTTACGAGGGCACTTAAAAGTTGAATAAATTTTAGGAGTAACGCAATAATATAAAATTTTAAAATGCGTCATCGATTTATAATAAAGTGTGTGCCCATAATATCGAAAACTGATAAATCTGTGACATTTCTATGATTATATTGGTACTGTGAGGTTCTTTCCCTCAATAAACGTTACTTAGTACCCAAGTGAAGTCTAGTAAAGACTCATAATTATTACTCACTATAAGTGATTGAATTTTCTGTCCACACTGATTTGAATAAATACATATTACAGTAAAAATTGGTTATATAAATTTCTTTATCATTTAGAGGAAATGGGGTAAAGACATATTATCGAAACACATTAATTTGAAGGAATCGATCAAACTATTTGCAATGTAAATTATTTATTTATGTAGATATTTACAGTGGGTAGCAACATTTTTGGGATACATTTTCGTTTCGGAATTTAATTTTTATGCGATTTAGAGATAATATTATTGAACAGTTTCCATTCGTTTCTTTCTAGCTTTAAGTTGTTTAACTATTTAATTGTTTAGGCCAATGCGCCATTAGTTTTGTGAACTTAGTCTTAACCGTTTCGTTATTCGTAATGTATTTCATTGCATAGCTACCAATTGAAAACCCTCGACCCAAATGGGACGGAATATCTTAAATTTTTAAAATAAAAAGTACGCCTTTAAAGTTTAAGCCCTTAGAGGAAGTTAAACGTCTGAAATCCAATTAGGGGCCAATAAAAAATTTAAGTTCTTGATGGGTTTTTTGGGTCGAGACGGATTTCTGCCGTACGAATTAATTTCAAAGATTTATTTTTGTCTAAACTTCTCGTGGAATGAGATATATGCTAATCAAAATCGAATAAAATGTTTATATTTCATTCTATATAATTGTTATTATTGAAACCCCACAGTTTAGTCTACCAATGGCAGTTTAAATGATTATGTTTTCAGCATAAAAATTCGTAGATTTAATACACACATTATTAAGAGTGATTAAATTAAGCACATTATTTGAAAAAATTTCAAAGTTTATTATCAATTTGTGGAATATTTGCAATATACAATTTTTATTTGTAACCCCGCCTTTCAGTTTATTGAACTGGCTGATAAATACATTGAAACAAATCGGCTTTTCCGTTGATAAAATTCTATAGCACTGCCAAAAGAAAAAATAACGCGATATAAGTTTAAAGAAGCTCAAAAATTTAATGTGGTTTAATTAAATAAACAACATTTTATACTCTCTCATTTTTGGGTGTGAGTGTGAGAGAGCTACATAAATCACAATAAAAACAAATTAGCAAACATTTTTTTTATCGAGAAGCCACCTTGTTATACCCTATCATAAAAGGCGGTTTTGCTTTGCATAGAATTTGGATATTTGTATCAAATTTGGAGATTTGATAATCAATTATTTATTTTATAGTTATATGCTTATATACATAAATCGCTGTCGGGTTAGTCTGATATATCTACATAAATAGCCTTAAGCCTTAACTGTTAACTTAATTCTTTGTTATCATTAGACTAAAAGTGCACGACTTGGTATTATAGACAACGACCTCAATGATACTCTTTAAATATGAAGTGTCTTAGCCATTTAGTAGTTAGTTAATCAAATTGTGTTTGTTTATACTTGATTGCCTTGTGTTGGTAAGAACTACTCGAGCCAATTGAGTTTCCAAAATTCCTAAATAAATGGATGACATCTCGCATTAAAACTGTCGACTTAGGGTATCATTTCAGTCGACTTCAAGCTAGGTAATACAATAAAATTTTTTTTATTATATTCTAAGCAGAGAGGCAAAGACGTCGAAAAATGGTGAACTAATTGAAATCATTTGGCAACGAGAGAGGGACAAAGATACCGTGCGAGAACGAGAGGGAAAAGAGCATTAGAAGAGGTGTTAAAATTTTCGACAAAATTAATTGCTAGCAATAAATTTTGGCGTCCACGTGACTCATTTTCAGTAACATTTCTCTGTTTCCTCTTCTTTTGTATAGTTGAATTAATGAGAGCCCAGTAGAAGGCAGGATATTTTCACTGTGTCCTTTGCCTAAATCAGTTTTCAATTATGAAACGAGAGAGGGCGACAAAAAGTACGCAAAATAAGAAGAGTGAGAGAGAGAGAGAGAGAGAGAGAGAGAGTGAGAAGCAGAGTCTGAAATATGTTCCGCATTTTCTTAATTGTGTCAAAAGCGCAATTTAGTGCAATTTGTGAAATGAAAGCGAAAGCTTACGCATCTAACACACACACATAGTCACACACACACACATTAACACACAGGCACCTACCTACTTCCGGTGCAATTTACTGTTTTTTTTTTGGGAATTTTTTTTGCTTTGATGGGGCGCGGCGCAAAATGTTGTAGTTTTTCGTTGCGCTAATGCGGCAAGTTCGTGTTGGCCTCTATTTCCGTTTCGGGCCAAGAATATCCACTTTAATGCATTTTCTGGTTCATTAGTTTGATATTGTATGTATGAAACGTATACCTATTTTTATAATATTCTCCTTCTTTTTTGTACTAATTCTTTCATTGTGCTTTGTCGCCTCATGTATCCTTTGCCAAAGGACTAACAACAAAAAATTATACTTTTACACATTTCACATAATTGCAAACTGCAAAAATTGCAGCTGTCAGAAAAGCTTCTTTTCGGCTCTCAAGTGTCAAATGCATAAACAAACCGATGGCAAGCCGAGAGACCCCCAAAGAGAGGAATCGCGAGAGTAACACACCGAAAGAATGAGAGCGCGTTTTCAGTCAGCTGATTGTTTTGAGCCTTGCGCCTAGGACAACATTAAACGTAGCTCTACAACGAACCGTTCAACTAGCTAGCGGGAAAAATCGATGGCATACTGAACCGCTGCCTGAGTGAGCTAAGTGTGGAAAGCACAGACATGGCATGAGAGAGAGAGAGAGAGAGAGAGAGAGTGAGTTGTATTTGAAATCATATTGGCGCAAAGTATGAGAGCGAGAAACAGAGATAGTGAGAGAGAGTCAAACTGAATGAGTGTAAAAATGAGTTTTTGATAAGAGTTGAGCCATTTGCATTTGTTTTGACGGTAATTTTTATATCTAAGGCGTTTGAGTGCTTATAATCATTTTAATACCCTACGGTCAAGATAACGGTAAACTTGCACATATATCACATTGCCAAAACGACTTTCAAGCAAAAACCTTCAACAGAAGTACATCGTTGTGAACAAAAAACAAAAATTTGTTTTCAAACTTATTTGGAATATTTTTATATGACTAAGAATTTTAAAAATCGTATACGAACTTCAGAATATCAGACATCTAAAAATATTGCTGTATTTTCCATACTTCTTAGGAAAAGGTTCAGTATCTGAAGTAACTTTTTGTGACTCCTTTGTACACTTTATTTTTTAAAACATCAATAAGCAACTTTAAGATAAAAAAAGTAAACTTACATATAAATAAATAATCATTAATTTTAAAAGTGCTTTGTAAACATTTATCTTATAAATTTTAAAGGAAATTTAGGCTTAGGCTTAAAAAGTATTGAAATTTCATCTGTAAATGTTTATGTTTTGGCGAAATGTTTATCTCGATTAACTAAACCTAATATCAAATTAACCAACACAAGTACAGAATGTATGTATGAATATACATACATATCTATATAATGTTGCTTAGTACAAAAACTAAAACGGCACACTTTATTACTTAAAAAGTTATCCTAAATGGCTCTATGTTTAAGTAGCTCTAGATTTAATTCTGTGCCTTTGGGTTATAGATTATTTCATATATTTATTAAGAACTATTCCTAGATTTGACCTGGAATACACATTATAGCTTTTTTAAATTACCACTTTTAAAATTAAAGAAAGAATATTTAGAAAATCAGGTACATAGATCAGTGGCAAATTAACTTCTACAAAGTGAATGGGATTTCTCATTATTGCCAAACAGAAGTTAATTAACTCCTTAATGACCCCGCTTTTGTATTAAAAGCTGAAGGAGCAAACAAATTTTGACACTGGAAATAAATGTCAAACAAATTACATTAAAAAGGGTATATAAGAAAATGTATATTAAACTAATCCAACGCTCTTCAGTTATCCCTATGACTATTTGAAAATAAATTTAAATTATTTTACAAACTAATTTACTTGGCTAGATGCTTTCACTTAAGCGCTATTCATTATTTATGTAGATCACAATGTTTGTCTCTCAAATTCAACCACATAGTTGTTAGCTATGTACACGAACCACCTATACACCCATACATACATACGTACACACACTCACACCTCATTAGCATTTTGAGCTTTCTGCGGGGACTTTATTTAGGGTTAGTCCAAACTGGTTGTCCATTAACAATGACTCATTGTTCAGTATGGTCTGGTTGCTATTGTTGTTGCAATCAACATACTAAATCCCCCGCATTGAAACAATTGCCGATTGCAATTGTGATTTTATGAGCTTTTCCTGGTTAAATACGAGTAGCTTTTGTGGTGACACGACGATTTAAATAGACTTTCAGTGAACTTCGAAATTTGCTTATAGGGATGCGCAGAAATGCAAAAATAGAAACTTCAACCATTGAGAGGAGTCATTTAATACACAAAAGCTATAAAATATTTACTACTGGTAGTTGGAGAAAAGGTCGTGCAATTTTCACAATAATGATGCACGTATTCCCCTCGCTTCATCACTTTGGAATCACTTTATTGTTCTTGACTTCTACAGCTTTATGACTGCACAATTGATAAAAACAATAAAACGTAAAATGCATATAACTAAACGTTGACCTTTATATACACTAACCAGAATTTCTATGATTGATCTATGACCATGAAATGTTGATAACAATAAAATTAAGCAACTATTTAAACTTTCAAGAGCTTCGATAAAAATAATCAGTCATAGAACAGAATTCACTCTTAATGTTACGTGTCAGTAGTCTGAATTCGACAATCAGATTTGCCAACTGTGATACAGGCAAATGATTTAAAGAAAGGAAACTTCACCTACCAAAATTTGTTGACAGTTAAACGTCGGGGTCACCATGTGCAAATTTAGAATCTCTAAATGCATTGCCTTAGATTTTTTTAAATTTTCAGTAATTTTTGGTGCTGACGTTGACTTTGCGAAATATAAATCACGACGCTTTATCTACAGTTCAACGAAACTTACTTTCGACAAAGTTCTAGAATTATATAGACTGAAAATCAAGTCTACGTTACCTATTGTAAGGATTTGGAAAACTTCTGTTGCTTAAATTGGACAAGCAGATGACGTGACATAACTGTAGTTTAAATTGATGCCACATCGGGGTCACCAAATATTCTATGGTTAAAGTTGTCGTCACATCGGAGTCACCAAATATTCTGTTGTGTACTGAAAATGTATCGCGCAAACAATATATGTAGTTTTGTTATTTTACTCTTATTTGTCTCGGGGAAAAATGAAAAATGTAAGTGTATACAACAAATCCCTTTATGCTTTTATGCACTTGCTATTGTTTTCTGTTTTTGGATTTCTTTTTGTTTATTTTTTTTTGTGTTTTATCATTGGTGTAAATTTTTTGTTCATACATTGCCTTTTGTTTGTAGAATTTTCGCACATTTTTACTCTCTGTCTCTCTCTCTCTTTTTCGGACTTTGGTTATTTTTATTTCACTTTTGCTTGTTTGTTTGTGGGTCATGAGTGTGTCAATTGAATGATGTTGTTGGTGTTGTTGTTGCGGGCGTTGTTGCGTTGTTGCTGCTGCTCAGCTGATAAGCTGTTTATTATTGCCTCAACTTGACGCCGCTTTCACTTGATAAGCTTATACATACATATAAAGGGAACGAGTGGGTTCTGGCTGTTACCCACTCAATTCACACAACAGTCGTTGATTAGATCACGTAGTCAAAAATCCGCTTAGATTTATGCCAGACGCAGCTCATTAGCAGGGCCTAAGCGGGACTTACAATTCCACTTGCGAATTTCGGCAAGCGTTTTAATTAGCAAAGATTTTCGCAATTCTCTACACATTTTAATTGGACTAATGCATTTTTGCGCAACAATCTGTACGTAAGGCGAACAAAGCCAACAAAAGTTGCTAGTAGGCAAGTCATTTAATTAATTTACACGAAGAAATGCTGCGGGGAATGCATTTTGACACATTGTTTGACAAATTGCCAGACACGAGGGACACACAGGATAAACTGACAGGGCAACACATAGACAGGGAGACAGAGGAAGAGAGACGATATGAGAGCGAGAAAGAGGTAGAGAATCATCAAAGCCAAAAACTTGACGTCAACTTGTCGTTGACAAACTTTAATGCCAAAAGGCAACAAAAGCTTGCCTTAGCTAGGACGACACACACACACACACACATACACACACTCTGGGGCACATAACACCCAGGTACAACAACAATGTTGCATACATTGGTTGGTTTTCCCCTGCATACAGCATATCCGTTTGAACGCTGCAACGCTGACAACGCGCAAAATGTCGCCCAACTGCAAACAGCGCGCAAAAACAACAACACCCCAAAAATTGAAAGCATAGCCAGGCCAACAGCTGCTCTCCCATCTAGCATCCTTTTACCACCACCAGCCATTTTCACGACTCGCTCCACCGCCCCGCCATCCTAACCAATGTACATAGTATCCCCTCCAGGGTAGCAACGGAGCTATGACAAAGTCAGTTATGGTCAATAAAAAGCAATGTGCCAAGCGACAATGACGACAAGGACAACGAGTCCGACCCAGTGACAAGAATGTGCCAGGGCTTGACCGGCTACCAACAGATGTCGTCGGTCTTCGGTCGTCTGTCGTCTGTCGTCTGTGTGAGCAGCAGCTGTCGCCCAAAACTAAACATAGTGGCCGGAGAATTACATGAATCAAACAAAGTTCCAAATAGGTGAAACTAAAACTCCACTAGAAGAATAAATCTTCTAAGAAAGCTTTGAACTAATAAAAAGTAAAGTAATTAACTGACTGTTGAGACTCTGAACTAGTAGAAATATATTATTCAAATAAACTGAAGAGATCTTCTGTATACCTTAAATACTTTGGAATTATTGAAACTTTGTCACATTGTTCTCTAAATTAAAATTCAATTTTCCCGAAACAAAGTTTGGTACGCATTTAGAGCTACCTTAAAAACAAACAAATGTATTTAAGTCAATCGAAGCTGCAACTTTGTAATTATATTTTAAAACTGAATGATATCATTTTCTCTTAATCTTTATACCCTTGCAAAAAGGGTATATTAATTTTGGTCAGAAGTGTGCAACGCATAGAAGGAAGCATCTCCGACCATATAAAGTATATATATTCTTGATCAGCACGACGAGACGAGTTCAAATCGCCATGTCCGTCCGTCCGTCCGTCCGTCTGGATCAACGCAAACTCCTCCTAGACCGAAAGAGCTACAGAGCTGAAATTTTGCATGTAGGTTTGTATATACTGCAGGCGTTGTATATCTCGGATTCAGTCGGATCGGATCACTATATCATATAGCTCCCATACAAATGGCAAAGTCACGAACAGTGACTTTTCTTAATAACTTCGTTATTTTCTGAGCTATTGTCTGTGAATTTAATTTTGGTGAGTTAATTACACATATAAACGACTATGCCAAATTTGATCAAGATCGGCTGACTACTTATATCATATAGCTCCCATAGAAACGATCTTTCGAAAACAGTGACTTTTGTCAATAACTTCGTTACTTTTGCCGCGATTGCTTTCAAATTGAACATTTGTTAGTTTAATATATCTGTTAATGACTGTGCCAAATTTGATAAGGATCGGGTAACTATATCATATAGCTCCCATATGAACGATCGGTGGAAAACAGTGACTTTGGTCAATATCTTCGTTATTTCTTATGCTAAGATTGTAGGCCGTTCTTTCGGACACATTAGCCTTTTTAGCTTAAACGTTTTTCCACTTTGATGGCTATAGGTAAGGAAAAAGTTATCAAAAAAGTTGCAAGGGTATACAAACTTTGACGCGGTCGAAGTTAGCCCCAGCCCTCTGATTTTCTATATGGAAATGAATACTTCAAATAATGCACACACAAATGTGTACACTTAAGGGGGTTTCCCAGCTAATATATATTATGTACATACATATATACAAATTTCTTATCAATTTCTAATGCAATATCGTCTAAAGCAAAGCTTGAAATGTCTCGGCTTTATTAATCGCCGTTTGGAATTCACTTAACTATGAAGTTACGATACTAGGATGAACTATAATTTACGATAAAAAATGTGGATATTTTTAGCATTAACCAGAGGGCCGGGGCTAACTTCGACCGCGTCAAAGTTTGTATACCCTTGCAACATTTTTGGTAACTCTTTCCTTACCTATAGCCATCAAAAGTGGAAAAACGTTTAAGCTAAAAAGGCTAATGTTTGCGAAAAACGGCCTACAATCTTAGCATTGAAAAGATATTGATCAAAGTCACTGTTTTCCACCGATTGTTCCTATGGGAGCTATATGATATAGTTACCCGATCCTTATCAAATTCGGCACATTCATTAACAGATATATTAAACTAACAAATGTTTAATTTGAAAGCAGTCGCGTTTAAAGTAACGAAGTTATTGACAAAAGTCACTGTTTTCGAAAGATCGTTCCTATGGGAGCTATATGATATAGTCACCCGATCTTGATCAAATTTGGCATAGTCGTTTATATGTGTAATTAACTCACCAATATTAAAATTCACGACAATAGCTCAGAAAATAACGAAGTTATTAAGAAAAGTCACTGTTCGTGACTTTGCCGTTTGTATGGGAGCTATATGATATAGTGATCCGATCCGGCTGAATCCGAGATATACAACGCCTGCAGTATATACAAGCCTACATGCAAAATTTCAGCTCTGTAGGTCTTACGGTCTAGGAGGAGTTTGCGTTGATCCAGACGGACGGACGGACGGACGGACGGACGGACGGACGGACGGACATGGCTATTTGAACTCGTCTCGTCGTGCTGATCAAGAATATATATACTTTATGTGGTCGGAGATGCTTCCTTCTATGCGCTGCACACTTTTGACCAAAATTAATATACCCTTTTTGCAAGGGTATAATAAAACATTTTCTAGTAGTAGTTGCTAGTAAAGGCACAAGAAAGCAAGGATTTGAAACTAATTTAAGATCCTATCCTCCGCCTATCCTCCGAAATTCGCCTATCATATAAATTTCAGTAATTTCTACAGTGGGTACTCATTTTATGTAACTTCCAGCAAAAGGAACGGAGTTATAAATCTCTTCGCTTTCCATCTAATGGTTAAAATCAAATTCGTTAAATTTAATTCTGCAAAAGAAAGCTTATGTATGTAGGTACATACATATATCATGACGTCATCTAATGCATTGTACCCAATATTCCAAATATATTAATTGAACATCGTTTAACCCTGCCACTAATTGTTGAAACATTTGTCATATTTCATGGCTCTATTAAGTCACCTTAGTTTCAGACTATGGTCCTGTGCCTTAGCTATTGTTTGTCGTGTGCTTGGGGTCTTTCACATTTTCCCTCCCCTTTCCCATTGACAGTTTAAATTGATGGGCGCCTGACGAGGCGTCAGCAGCAGCTTTTGTTTCATTTCCAACAAACGCCTCCAGTTCCACTTCTACTGGTTGCATGCAGCAGGTTCAGCTTAAGCATTTGTCGGGATACCAAGATGAGTTTGGGGATCGACACAGAGTCTGGCTGACCGATTACCGAATGGCGACGCGACAAAACCGCAGAATCTAATTTGGCACAAACCACCAAAGCAATTAAAGTTGCAGCACAATGCAAACGGTGTCCTAGCCATGTGCGACACAATTGAGATGAGATTGGGTGTAGGTGTGTGTGTGTGTGTGGCAAAAGTGAGAAAATAAAGTTACCAAAGAATGGCAAAACCTGTGAAAAACACTTGCTAAAGCTTTTTCTGTTCGTTTTTTCTTCTTGAATTAATTTTTAAAATGACATAAAAATAGTAGATCAAATTTAACTTTACATTTCGTAACCAAATGAATTTGGTTGCATCTGATTCTATATCTCACTACTCCTCCCTCCTACTGTGTTGTTGATTCATCCTGCTGGTGCTGCTGTTGGCACATTTAGGCTAACATGTGGTCGCCGGGTGTGCAGTGGACTTGTGGGGGCGTGGCCGCAATAAGCCTACCGCAACTATAATTTAAAATAATTTTCATACGGTTCGCTTCATGATTTCCCTTGGACATTTGTTGCGTGAGTTCCAAATTGGTCAATGGTTTGCAATTGGGTTTGTGCGTTTGTCACGACATTTTGTTGTTTTGCAACTTACAGCAGCTTTGTAGTTGGTGATGACCGTCAATATGTCACGCCCACTTATAAGGGTTTTCAATTGATCCAAGTAAGGAAACAAAATTGACGAAATTTAAATGAAAAACTCATCTAAACAAATTCAAATCGTGAACATTTTGTATATCTGACTTCATTCTTTTTGGCAGTTCTTCTCATGCAATTATGTTGCCAAGCAGATTATATTTAAATCTGTATTAAATATTCTGAGGCTTGCCACACTTTGTTGAACTTATTTCTGCATTTCATAGGGACTAGAGCTTACATTCTAAGAATGGATATTGCCTGCAGCTCCTGACCGAATAAAAACAAGGCAATCAAAACGAAACGAGAGAGGAAGACGAAAAAAAACCGAAACACACACAAGCCTTGCCCATATCTTCTGAATATTTAAAAAATATATATGTATGTATGGGTATAAACGGGTGATTGCTCCGAACAAAAATTTGGAGAATATCCTTTTGGGTAATTTTACTTTTACTAGGCGTTTGTGATACTTTCTTTTTGTTGTCCCATGTTATTTTAATGTATTTTTAAGGTAATTTCATTAAGTTTTATATATGAGTTAATTAATATCTAATTATATAAATGGAATAGTTTTTGAAAATTCACTAAACTTTCACTTTATTTCTTTAGTTTGCTTCAATTGAGATACTTTAATAAATTAAATTATTATAAAAAGTTTCATTACATACTGTTTTGGTAATTGGCGATGTCTTCAATTTAATATAAATATACCAAATAAATATTCTGCTTAAATCAATTGTTAATCAATAACTTACACAAATATGTATCAAATGGATAGTAAGTCATAAAGCAGCAAAAAGGTTAAAGGTTGCTTTAGAGGGTTTTGGTAAAATTTGATCAAACTTATGTATTCCAAAATTCATTAATACCAATTTTGATCAAATCGAAAAGCGAAGCGGAATAGTTTTCTTTAACTTTAAAATGTCTCTCACGCTCTTGAATGACTTCAAGGGTATTAAAACTTCGGTTATCCTTGATTGCCATTGGTTTTTTCTTATTGCCTAGCCGCGAGCCATTGACATTGCTCCCTTGCTGGTAGGTTGTCGTTATGGACTGCTCCTCTCTTTGTCTTTCTCCGACCCCTCTTTCCGTAGGCTGTTGTACGCAGCATGAAATTGATTTATTTCTGTTTACGTCAAATGCAAAAAAAAACAAATTTTTTTATATTTTGTTGCTGTATGGTTGTTTTTTTTTTTTGGAGTTTGCCGAGGACAACCGCAAAAAAACCAAGTTAAACCCAAACTCAAATCCGAAACTCAGTTTTTTTTTCCTTCATAGCTTTGCCTGTGGCTAGTTGGCTTCAAGTTTTTGTTATTGCCTTCTGCTGTTGCCTCTAAGTCTAAGCCTAATGCTCTCTAATTACATTGGCTAAGCGCTCAGCAGCATGGAGCAAGTGGGAGAAAGAGAGAAAGCGATGAGAGAGTCGAGAGTCAACATAGAGCCAACTGCCCTCTGCCAGTTTATGCCTGCTTATCATTTCTTTCCCTCCTCCTCTCTTTGCCAGGACTTTTTTTTAAGTTGGCCCTGGCTTGCTGTTTGCTCGTTTATTTCATTTTATTTTTGCCATACTTGGGCTAAAGCCAAAGACGCGCCTAATTATTGGCCCGACGGCTATTATGCTCTTTCTGATGAAGAGGGGCGAAGAATGTCGTCCATTGAACCTGTTGAGAGGAGCTGGCAGGAGCTGGATAGACGACACCTAGCAGCAACAGCAGCGACATCAATTAGGGCCCCCATATTGGGGGCTTAGCCGTGAAGCTGACCCACAAATGTCAAGATTGGCCCCGCATGTGTGAGAACTCGACTCTTCAGTCTTGTTGTTTAGGCATCACAATTGTAATGTGAACTTTGTGATGAACTTTGGCAAAGGAATGCTAAATTGAAATCTTAAACATTACAATTGGAATGCATTTTAAGTCGAGTAAGATCATTCCTTTTTAACCATGGTTCTTGACGTGGTTTTTTCTTTGATTTAACACATAACTCAAATTAATTGAATAATTTCTTTCTATTACAGCCGAAACAAAAATCTCTTCCTTATTGCAGGCACCTTTGCTCTATTTCTATAATTCTTATGCCCTTCTATTGGAATGTCTATATACAGAGAATGACAAGAATGCTTCGCATTAATCCGATTAACATTAATTAAGGTAATTTTGTCCCACTAGAGAGTACTTACCGTACTCAATGTTAATATAATTCATAAATATTTTGTTGATTGCTTCATCAATGACATCATTAAGGAATCATTTTTGAGAAATAAATTGAAATTTCTATTAACTGATTGCTTCTCTAAATCATATCATTATCATATAATATAATTATCAGCCAGGTTGTCATACTATCTACCACTCAAGTATAATTACCATTTAATATTAATAAAGAAAATCTGATAAGATTATTGTTGAGATTATTGCAAAATATTGTCTAGAAGGAATACTTTAATCCATTTTACTTTTTTTCGAAAAACGTACGAATTATCAATGAAAAATATTTTAATGAAGAAAAATCAAGAGGACATTGACTAAACACAGCTGAGGTAAAATGTTAAGACCTATGTAGCATAGAGACAACTTATTTGTGGTAGGCTCAAATATGTAGATAAATCTTAAATTGTTTAAATAATGTCAAGACATAAGGGGAAAATTTAATTTTTTAGATTTTTCTTATGGATGATCAGATTTTAAAAGAGTATGTCAAATTCACTTTTGATAATAATAAAATATTGTTGTTCATTTTTCTTTTCTTGATGGTTTCACACAAACAAACACACACACACACACTAAAGAGACGACGAACGCTTAACAAGCATTTATATTTATTTCTATATTTCTTCTTTTTTTTCATTTGCCCTCCATCTCTCATTCTCTTCATTCTACTTCTACTTCTCCTTCTCCTTGACTGTGTGTGCGTCGTGCAAAAATTTATGAAGGGCACTTGAAATGGCCTCAGCCGTTGGCATTTGTCGACCTGGTCTAAAGCCATGCCCAAAGCAAAACAGGCTGAAACAGTAGACAGCAGCAGCAGTAGCAGCAGCAGGCAGTGAAAGCGGCAAAATGGCGAGCAATAAAAATAATTGCAAATTTCGAAATTTAAGTGTAGGCGTGGGCCACGTTTAAAGTGGCGCTACCCCCTGCCAATCCTCTCGACTACCGCCTGTTTTTCACTCTCTTACGTTCCCGTTCCCTTCCTGCCTACAAACAGTATAAACAATGGCCAACGAGGCGAATGCTCAACGCGGTGTAAAATCAGCGCTGCTTTTTTTGCGCCATTCTTTTTTTTATATTGTAAGAGAGAAAAGAACTTCTCTGTGTGTGTGTGGAGTGTATGTGTGTGTGTTTGTGGTTTACAATCTGTTTCGCAACTCACGTAAAATATAAGGTAATTTGTGGAAATTTGATGTTTATCGTAAATTGTTTTTTTATTTGCGCAATGTCACCATTTGCGGTTTGCCAGCAGCACCAACACAGTGAACAGATACAAACACACACACACATACACTCACGCGTAGACAACACACACTCTCACACGGAAACAGTTTCGCATAAAAAAGTGGCCAATTTTTTAATTGTATAGCGACTGAAAGGAAAAAGTTCATACTCGTTTATACAAGGGATCGCTTTTTAGTTACCGTGTATATATCCAGGACTTCCTACGAAAAGAAGTAGTCGGCAAAAGGAAGAAGGATTTAAAATTGAAATAAATCTTAGGCCAAATCTGAAGAGCATTCTATTTTATTTTTACATAACCAAAAAAGATCCGTAGTAAAACTTGTATTCGTATCAAAAAATAATTATTTTATATGCATCAAATACACAGATATCAAAATAGAATTAAAAACAGATATTAAATGGATTAAAAGAGAGTTTTTAGAATCAATCAATCAGTACAATTTTTTTTTAATGAAAAGCATTTTCAATAACTTTCGGTCTGCCAAATTCTAAGAGCTTTTTCAAGCTGGACTTAAACAGTTACAGAAAAAAAGCACAACAATGGAACAATTTAGGAAACAAGGATTTTCTTTGTGTATTAATAATATTAAGACTTTAAAGATTTCCCATAAATGGAAATTAAGTCCTTTTATGATTAGGCTTTGGCTTGTAGTCTAATATCTATATTAACATGATTAATTAGCCAATAAAAATATTCTCCGAAAATAGATTTTTCCTATAAAACCAATTTAAAATCTATCCATATCCTGACGATATTTAGGTTATAAAATATGAAAAGAATTTCATATACTAATTAATATTTTACATAGCTAATAAAAAATGAAGTCCATAGACCCTGACAATTGTCTACAGTTAATGGGTAAGAAAAAAGCAATTGCAACATTTTTCAATTTACCTGCATTGTTCCCACGCTTCTTGTTCTGGTTGATGTTGTTGCTCTCGTTGTTGATGATGTTCCTGTTATTGTTGTTATTGTCCCCGTTTGCTCAATTGCCCTATATGCGGTCCAAAGCCTGATGGCCAAAATGATTAAAACAATTAGCAAAATGGGCCCCAAATCGTAGTTTAAAACATATTGTATTGCCATTTCTATCAATTTTCTTTGTACCAACTATTAAAGAAAAGGAAATACTTTTTGTCTACATATATGAAAATTTTGTTGTAAAATGCTTCAACTACTTTGACAAAATGACAACATTAAACTCACATGTAGATATGTTTTTTTTTTTTTGTTTTTTTGGTTTATTCATATTTTGTTGTTGTATAATATATCGTATAATATCCATTTGTTTTATATTACCAGCTAAGTTTTTATATTTAGTTAAAAATTAGTTGTTTTTCTTTTTTGCTTTCTTGCCTTTTTGCTTCAAAAATTCAGTAAAATGTTGTTGGAGATCGCCTGGCGACTCACTGAACATTAGATTTTCCAATTTTTTTTCGATTTTTCGTTAGCATTTTTCCTAAATAGTTTACAATTTGCTTTTAATTTCAAAATTAAATTAGAAACAATTAACAGATGTACATAAATTGGACAGTTTCAAGAACATGTTTGTTTATGTTAAGACTTAAGTTTAGTTAATCATATATATTTTTTGTATATATATATATGTATATATTGGTTAATTATATTGTTAGAGACTATTTTTTGATTTTGATTTTTCTTTTTTCTCTGGATTAAAATGGTTGCCTTGCTTATATCTATACACTCAGAAAAAATGCATTTTTTAGTAAAATTTTTAAATTGCTTCAATTCAAGCTTGAAAAGCAAAAAGTAAAGTTAGGAATTTGCATTTAGAAAATCTGTTTAAAACTAGCTTAAATCAATTCCAATATCGTATATAAAAAATAAACACATATATTTAGCTTTCAAATCAAGTCCAAGAGATCTCACAACTAACATGTAATTGAAAGAGATCTTTAATTGAATAATATATTTAAGTAGATGAATGAATAAAGAATTCTGAAGAAGATTTGCTTTTAAATAACTTGATTTAAGCACAAAATATTTGTTAAAAAAAGAGTTTAAAATACTTAAGATCGATTGCTTGATCCAAGTACCTTTTTAGCTTTTCTGAGTGTCATAATAGTGAGAAAAAATCAAAGAATCTTAAAATTTTAAATTTAATAAATAATTTTACATTAATTCAGTTAGCTTGTTTTTTTTTTTTTGTTTTTAAACTGCATATATACAAATTGACTTAAAAATTAATAATTCATTTATTTCTATGGAATAGTTAAATACGCATATGATTTAATATTTTCTTTTATATTTTATATTTGCAATTTTTTGCTCTTTTGCTTTGTTTTTTGTTATTTAAATTCATATTTTTGTTTTGATAGAACAAGTTGAGAGATTTCGCAATACTTTTTTTTTGTTTTTTTTTCAGTTTTAAGAACTTTTAATTTTGTTTGTATCATTTGTTTTGTTTTTATTTGTGTAATTTAATATTTTTTATGCTGTGCCATTTTTTTTCTTTGTTAGTTTTATTTTTATTTTAATGTCTGTGTCTGTGTATCACGGGTGCATTAAAATGGTTTTTAATAGAGAAAGCAAAATAAAAGATTAAAATGAAAACTAGAAATAAACAAAATAAACATTTTTACAGTACAACTTTGTGTGAAGTGAAATGGGATTTTTTGTTTTTTATTCACTGCTCAATTTAAAGAGGAAACGTTTTGCAACTCAACTTGAGCCTACTTTTTTTTATAAAACTATTTGGAGAATTTTGTAAAAATTCTAGATATTGAAGTAAATTTATACAGCTTATTTGGTTCAACATTCGGTTTGAATTTAACTGAATGTTATAAAAACTGTGGAATATAATTCCATTATAAGAATCCTATTCATTTTACTTTACAACTTTGTGAGATCTGACTTGAAGCTGATTTATCTGCAAATGCATTCAAAAAGACTTTGTAGCATTTTTGATATACTTTCTAATTCAACTATTTAGGACTTTTCAACAAATGAAATGCAAGGGTATATAAACTTCTAAAGACCAAAACAAGTAAATTTTACTGAACTATTTCGTGTTAAAACTGCTGCTTAACACTTTAAGATATAAATTGTTTTTGCATAAAACTTTTTTTTTTTTTGTCTTTTTTGGGTACTTTGTAAATTTCCTGTTTGTGGTTTCCTTTATTTTTTTTTTTTTTTTGTTTGTTTTGTTTGATATTTGTTTGGTTTTTCCATTTAAATGCAACTCACTTGGACTTTGTTGAACAGATTTAGAGTAATAATTTTTGGATTTCGATTCTGTTTTATTTTTTTGTCTCCGGGTGGGCCTTTTTCGGTCTTTTCTATTTATAAAACAGAAAAACTAATTTGAAAATATTTATGTGTTTTGATTATTTACGTATTTTTGTTTTTGTCTTGTTATTGGCAAATTAATTTGCACAAAATTTACACAAATCTAATTTTGCACATGGAATACAAAAGATATACACGGTCGGAGGTGTATTGGGCGTGTCCTATAGCCCATGGTCATGGCCAGGGAAGAGAGCATGAGAGGATTGCAATTGTTAATTTGTAATTAAAATTTTGCAAAAATAGAACAATTGGAATTAGCAGCGCAATTAGGTTGATCATTTTATGTTGTCAACAAAAAAAAAAACGCAGTGTTTCATACAAAATAATTTTTGCTCATTTTCACAGTGTTCAAGCGGGAAAATTTGCATGCATTTGGATGACAAAAGGCTAATGAGCAGCCCATTGCCAATGTGTTTGTCAGTTTGTTGCAATTAAAAGACCATTTTTGTTTATTTGATTTACCAAAACATGCAAAAAAAAAAAACCGAAAAAAAACAAATAAATATGCAGATATTTTCATTTGGCTAACCGAAATATATAAAAATTGACAAAAATAACCTCAAAGTTTGGCTTTTGTGTTTGGCTTTTGGTTTTACAATGATTTGACCAGAATATTTTGGTTTAGAGTCACATTTTGTTGCCCCCAAACAAATTAAATAAACATTTCAATGCAAAACATATCAAAATCAAAAAAAAAACTTTTATAAATTAATATTAGAAATATTAGAATATCGTATACATTATAAATAAATCCTTTACAGTGGTTTTTAAGTCATGCATAGATTCATCAGGAATAAAAAGGATATTGAACCAACTGTAGTTAAATTTGTTGTTTTCAGTTGATCCCCGGAAAATGTTTCCTAAATTTCAATAATTTTTCGTACATCCAATGTTGGGCATCACTAGAGAGCTACTCAACATTTTAGTGGCTACAATAAACGTATTTATCTTAAAAACCAGATATGGCTACACCTAATACGAATAAAACTCAAAGGAAAGAGATAATTTTGTCAGAAACTTGTCGCGTTAATTAATACTTGACATTTATTCTATAAAAAACCAGTGCAATTTTAGTTTATATAAATTCCATTTCAATGATCAAAATTTAAATTGTTTTTAAGCTGTAGAACCACTGCGCTTAGTTTTGGTTTTATTGTGTTACTTCAATATTTAATTATGTTATTAATTTACACATTTATGTAGTTAACTCTATTGTTTAATTTTTCATCTAAATGTTTTTGGTCGAAATCGGCAAGTTTCATCTTCTTTTTTGTGGGTTTCATTTATGTATATTCAAGTTAAAAAGACACCTAAAAGTATTTACGATTTGTTGAGTTTTATTTTTGGCATTTCATTTCATTTTTTTATGCCACTTAAATTGCTAAACCGAATAATGTATTTAATTTCTTTTTTTTTTTGTTTGGTTTACATTTTTGTTTTATTTTTATTATTATTTTTTTTTTACTTACTTAAAAGCTAACGTCGAAATGTTGTTGCTACTGATGCTGTTGTTCTTGTTGTTTTTGTTGCTATAGCAATTAGTTTAATTTGCCAAATCCTGTATTATATCCGCTGTGTCATCCAAAATGAAATGAAATGGAAGAGAAAAAATTGATTTTTTTTTCGGTTAAATCGCTTGCCAAAATACGATAAAAACGAGAGAAAAAGTGAGCTAAGCTCATTAATAAATAATGTGGGTAGCAAACGGTACAGTTTAAATTAATTAGAAACTTGATTAAAATATGCATTTTATGCAAGGCACACACACAACGTAATGTTAATGCTGTGTAAACCATTCATTTCTATCAGTTTACAACTAAAACCAGAATTTTGCGAAGGTAACACAACAAGTTTTTAGTTGTGATACTAGAGAAATTACAGGAAATGTGCTCTGAAGATTTTCAATGGCCGTTTAGTTCAACAGCCAATATATTAATTAATTCTTTACAAAACTGACTCTTAATAGATGACCTAGATACTAGAGTGTTTTTTAAACCAGACATTTGCCAAGGGGACCTAGTCGGCTGTCTGAAAGTGTATATATAAAGACCAATGCCAGTTTATTTTTATTCTAGCCAGATATTTTCGATCAACCCGTGCACCAATTTTTCCATTTTGTACGAATTATAATTGCAAAAAAAAAAAGAAAAAACAAATAGTGAAAACTGTTTCGCCAGACAGTAGCACGTGCATTGGTTTTGTATATATTTCAGAAAAAAATCTATTTTCTATATATTCTATGGATTGCCGCTCCAAATACATTTGCATTCAATCAGCGGATAATGCCATATTGATATATTTATGATACATATATATTTATGTATATCTGCATAATCAACTCTACACAAACTCAAACTCAATTCAAATGCCAAAACACTTCAGATTTGAGGTTTGAGCTTGGATGCGTTTTCTATTTCGTATTCCATTCCTTTGCCATCATCTTTGTCCATGTATATATCAGCAACTGCATCTATATTTTTGTTTGTGTGTTGTTCAGAACATTTTCACTTGCATTTTTTTGCCTTTGCCCTAGGTGCATGCCAAACACTTTGGCACTCTGACAATTGCAACTTTTGCATAAATACATTTTCCGCGGCTGTCGCTGTTTTCCGTCTTTACCCCATTCCTGCCACCTTTTTTTTCTCAGTCAAGTGGTTTGGGTGAGGAAAATCCTTACAATTGCGAAAAATTCTTTTTAGCATACTTTTATGCGCACACGACGCATTGAAAATTTGTATCTTTAGTTTGACAAATGCGTTTAGCTTTTGGTCTCAGCGTTCTGGTTCTGGTTTTCCAAACAATTTATGCCTGAAAAACTCAATTAACGTGGTATGTGCTCTATGTGTTGTATTTTCCTCGATTTTTCCACTTTTCATCGTTTGCTCTTAGCGGACCCCTTTTTGTATTTTTCAAGCGCTACGTAAAGAGTCAGCCACAAAATGAAACACGGTCGTTTGAGCTTTATGGCAAATGCAGCCAGCCACTTCTTGTTGTTGTTTTTGGTACCCCTGCTGTTGTTGTTATTGTAGTTGTTGTTGTTGTTGATATGGTTGCTGTTATGTTTCATTACCTAATAAACATTTTACGATAGCAACGGTGGCTCCATGGGGGGTAAGAGCAAGGGCAAGGTAGGTGCTTCGGTCAACAGACAGTAGCTGACCAAATTGGTAAATTGTTTGAAAGATGCATTACAACATGCAGTCAGGCAGGAGGCAATGAGCTAATAGAGAAAGAGGAGAGAGAGAGAGAGAGAGAAAGAGAAAGAGAGTGGGAAAGAAGGGGCAAAGTGGCCAGGTTTGTACCACATAATTAACTAGCTCCAATGGGCTGGCAATGAGAATTTCCTGGCATTTGCCTGCCTGTCCGCTCCAGCATTCCATCCACCATTTCATCTTGAATATTAAACTTAGTTTTGGGGTTGAACAACTATTCTAAAGTGTTTCTAATAATTTAAATATTTTCAATGCATCCTTCATTCTTATTAAATTGATAAATATTCTCTTGCAAAACAATTGAAATTTCCATTGGTTAGTACAATGAATAAGATATTAATCTTATTCAGCAAATTTTGTTTAAAAATTTGTCAATGTAGGTTGGAATATTATCTATCTTTATAATTCTAAATAATTCTTCACATTTTGAACTTTAATTGACTGTCAAAAACAAAAACAACAAGAAACCGAATTTGGGCAAATGTAGAAATAAACTAAAATTCTTAGAAAACCTAACTTAAACCTTACTTATGTAAATTTTAAAGATGTTACATTGAAAATCTATACTATAATATAAATACTCTAAAATAGAAAAGCTGCTTCTTATCTCAGATAGTTTTTCCTTTATACGAAATGAAGATTTAAGCTTAATTAACAGACAGCGATACTTTTGGCAAGCATATTAAATATTGAGATTTTCGAAACCCATTTCTATGTTTACTTTTATTATTTACTTTTTACTTTATATTTTAAAATATTTTGTCATATTGATAAGCTAAATAAATTCATTGATTTCATTTCAGATTTTGTCAACCATGTTTTCGTAATGAGAGTATACAATTTTCATCTAATGTTATCTTTGGCATCTACACTATAAAATCGGTTAATGTTCCCCCAATACATAAATGTAACCAACTTCCCCTCTTGCCAACTCAAACTCCAATTTAAGGTGTTGTTGTTGTTGTTGGTGTCGTCGTTGTTGGCTTCTGTTCTGTTGCTCTGCTGTGTTGCCTCATAAAACATGCTTGGCCTCAGGTATGCTCCTCTGGCTGCAACATTCTGTTTCTGCTATAGAGCCAACGTATCTGAATCCTGGTGGTTGTCCCACTTCTTGCTCCTTCCACATCCTCCCACTCAGCATATTTATGCCTATGAATATTTCATTTAATTGAAGCGCATTCATTACCAACCACAGCCATGCCTTCAGCTCCTTCTACTGCCATAACTCCCCTCATTCACAGGTTGGCTCTTCCTTTTTTCTCTTTTCGGGGTTTTTGGTTTTTTTGGCATTGTAATTAAAATAAATTTATTACGTAAAATGTTTTTGGCCCCCGCCAAAAAAAAAAAAAATTTGTCCAAAATTGTTGTTGCTGGCAGCATAATAAATAATGGCAAGGTGAGTGAGTGTGTCGGTGTGCGTATGTGTTTGTGCTGTGGCATGTGTGTGAGTGCGTATCTGTGTGGAATGTTCATTGTATGTTTAATGATCTGTATATATGACCTCGACTCAACTCGACTCGATTGCGAGGACGGAAATTGATGCGGTTAATATGCTTCTAATTGTTAAATTTGCCTGGTTATTACAGAGATGCAGATTGTGTGTGTGGAAAAGAGAGAGAGAAAGAGAGAGAGAGAGGGACAAAGAAAAAACGAGTTAGCATTAGAAATAGCGAGTGTGTGAAAGAGAGAACATTTAACCGCAACTAAAAACAAAAGTTAAGCCAATAATACCAAATATCGTATGTACATTTTTAATGAAATTTCTAAAATTCGACACCATGGAAAGTAATGGAAATTCAATTTGAAAATATTTCAGAAAGCTATATAAACATATCGATTAGATTGCAGTGTGTTCAAAATGTGGTTAGATTGATTGAAATCGGATTGAAGTAGAATAATTGTTATAATCTAAAATTAAAAAAGAGTTGCTTTAGAAAACATTTTTTATTGTTTTATGGAAATCTACCTATATATTCGTTTTCTCTGCTATTTTTAACTTCTAAAAACACTCAAGTCAATCTTTGGCTATATATGTATAGATGGTTGTTTAAGAATAAACATCGTGTTCATCTAAAGCGGTTTCACCAAATCAGACGCACTATTATTCATTGCAATATAATTTTAGTCAATACAAACTTGACTTTAAGCCAGTTCGAGGTCAATATTTTACAGTTTTATTAAACGAAATTCCTAAACAAATCTCGATTTGCTTAATTAACATTTTCATGGCACATATTTGTGTGGAATTTTCATAAACATTGCAGCACAACATTAAACTATTTGTCTTTATATCAACATAATTAAGCCCTCCATTTGGTAATCTTTCAAAATGGAATGCATTTAGCCAAGAATTGTGCTTGTTATTCTACTTCGACGTTGGGGGAAAACTATTTGAAAAACGACTTAATATGGCAATAGACATCATTGGCATTTTGGCAATTCAACTTCTGTCAGACTTTCAGCCCCCGTTGCGCTATTTCTTTTTGTTTTGTGGATGCAGCCACAGCAAATCGCACAGAGCAATTCAATTGTACAAAATCCAAAGAACGAAAGCGAAGCAAAACAAAAGCGTTGCATACTTTTGCGAGCGCACAGTTTGACGTTGCAACCACGGCGAAATATTTGTGTGTGTATGTGTGTTTTCTTTCCCCGCGCCACACTATCAAAGTCAAAAGCGAAAGCGAGTTGTAAAACTCGAGTTCCACTAGAAATGCAAGCAATTTTCACAAAAAAAAAAAGAAATTGAAATAGAATGGTCCAAGGACTTGAATGAGCATCTTCATCCACAATGCTTTAGGTAGTTTTGAAGCAAAATAAAAGTGTAAGTAAAGGCTATGTGAATCGTTTTTTCTTAGTTCAACAGTATTTGCCACCAGCTAAAAAATTTCAAAGCTGCAACTTCATGTTGATACGATTCTTTATTAATCAACTACAAAGCTCCAATGCCTATTCTGTGTTTACCTCTTTATTGCCATGGGGCAAGTTTACATATAATCCCATATTGTAGATAAAACTCATATTCATATCTATAAACGTTTGGAAATCAAAATGTATCTATATTTTATTGTGGTAACATCTTGACTTTTTATTGCTGATGTGATTTTTAATAGCCAAGAAGCTACCAGTTATATATTGCAGTTGCTATTGTTACTGATTCTTTCGTTGCTGCCTCACATACGTTTTCAAATTGGTGTTTGTATGTTTTCTGTTTTTTTTTGTTGTGGCTGAAAATGCGGCACACGGTTGCTCTGGTGCTTCCTCTGATTTTGCTGCAGAGGTCCAGTTTGCTCTATGGCATTGTTTTAATTGAAATGTTTTTTTTCCTGATGTTTTGCCTAAGCCGATTAGCAGCAGTTCATAATGCATGCAAACTGCTCACTGGTGAATGGTATGAATGCATCTATTTTTCCCTCTTCTTTTGTTTTCCTCTCTCTCTTTGCATGCTTAAGTAAAAAAAAAACAATTGAGTTGGTTGTTCCTTTTTTGTTGTGGTCTGTGTGTGGTCCATTCCTAAAGGCACCGTAATAGATAGCCGCAGATGCTTGTTGTTTTTATTGTTGGAAACTGCTTTTGTCTGTCTAATTGTAGGAACATTTAGTAGAAGCTATTGAGGCTATAAGTCGACTGAACTGTACCCTGCTTAAAGTAATCATAAAAAGAAAACTATATAAATTGAAATATTTTCATAAGCAGAGATTTATGCCCTATATTTACAAAACTTTTTCTCTTAGTAGCTCGAAGATTGAAGCTTTTGATTATTGACTTAATAAGACTTTTCCATTTAAAGATTTTGACTTGGCTTTAAATTTTCCGCATTACTTTTTAATTGAGCAAATTTCAATACACTACGCATTATTAAGTTAAAAGGGAACGAATTGAAAATCACGCATACGCCATGTTTCCGCATTTATAAGCAGTCTCAGACGTCATCAAAATGCTACACTTGTAGTTTATTTTTTATATTTTGGATGCCGCATTTAATGCACTGCAGCAGAAAGAAAAATATTTCTGAGCTTCTTTTCAGCTTTGAGCATATTAACCTGTATGTGTGTATTTTTTGCATCAGATGTGTGTATGTGTGTGTGTGTATGTGTGTGTGTGTGGAGTTATTTATGTATGGTTTTCGTTTTTAATTAGCTCTCTGTTTGTGGATAGGAAAATTTATAAAAAAAATGATTATTGTACCCTCGGAAATTTGGAATTTCAGTTAGGTACAAATACTTTTCACAATTTGTATTTGTCACAAACCACGTCCTAATAAGTGAATTAGAAGCGAAAGTGAAATATTACTTCCAGCTTAGATTGCAAGCTAATTTTCTAGGAGAGGAAATATACAGTATGTGTAATATATTCCATCCAATTTTTCAATTAATCTCTCCCTTTAAATATTATCTCATTTCCAAGAGTTTTACTAGGTTTACAAAGGAATGTGGATAAATGAATGTCAATTTTAATTTTTCTTGATTCTGATTCTTAAAGAAATTATCTCGTTTTGCTTAGACAATTTTCAAAGAATATGGCAAAATAATCCTCTCAACTTTGGTCTAATATTGTGCCACTGTGTGTGTGTTTGTTGTGCGCTGCTGGCAATGTTTACTTTTTCATTTTTGTTGAATTTTTTCTTTGTTTTTCTGTTTTTTTTTCTTCTTTTTTTTTTGTTATGGACATCTGCGTTTTGGTTCGAATTCCTCTTCAGTGATTCAGAATCACTCCACTTATAGCCCTGCCAGCGTGTGTTGTTTGATTTTGATTTCTGTAAAATATTTTGTGCTCTTGCATTTTACATTTTTTATACCCTTTAGCGATACCCAAAATAGGGTACATTGATACCATTGGTAAAAAGAAACTGAGGTCAGATTAAAGACAATGTGAAGGGCGATTAAAAGAGATGAAAATCGGAAGAATATTAGCTGAATGTTATTAAAATTAAAATGACATCTACAAATTAAAAGGATCTCAATGAGTTTCAGGTCTGTTTTATACTAAATTTACTAAAATGGATTCAAGACTGTTTGACAGACGTTGTGCAACAAGGCGAATGAGTAATATGAATGAAGACGAAAGGCCTAATTCATTGCAGGGTAACCTAAAGTTGGCATTTTTGGAATTCTTTCTCTATAGAATCCCCCATAACTCCACCCAAGCCTTGGAGCAGTTTGTTTTTTGATTTTTTTGCTGCGTTTCTTCTTGCTGCTGCTGCTGCTGCTTCTATAGTTGTCCCTGCAAGCCATTTGTTGTTTTTTTTGATAGATACGAGAAAAGTGGAAGAGGGCAGCTGACTATTTTATGTGCATTTATCTGGAATGTGGAGTGGGTGGAGTATCCCAATGCGTTTGAATTTTTGTGTGAGCTGCATAAAGAGATGAAGGGAGGGAAAGCGAGAGGGAGAGGAAGACAGAGAGATATACAGATGCAAATTGTTTATAACCCTAGCTACAGCATTGTGCTTCATGGATGTGGAAAGTGAGAGAGATGAGAAAAATGGATGAAATTCTATTTTATCTTTGAAAGAGTGTTTTATCCGCTTAAGTGTATAATCAATCAAACTGATTTCTTGGTTCTTATCCTAATGTTCAACACTCACCCAGCTGATGTTGCTGCTGCTGTTGTTGCTGTTGTTGTTGTTGCTGATGATCCTTGCGCTGTGGTGGCATGGGCGGTTGTTTGCCACTGGCTGAACTCTTTCGGAGTGTTCCATAGCGTTGCGCTGCCTTGAGCATTTCCAGCGGCGTTGCTGCCACCGCTGCTCCTGTTCCTGCTCCCGATGACGATGTAGGCGGTTGGCCAAAACTTTGTTGACTCAGTGAACTGGTCACTGTGTTTATGTGGGTTGTCGGTGGTGGTAATGCTGGTGGTGCTTGTGTTCCCGTTATCATTGATGGATAACCATTGTAATCGACTAAACCACTAAATGCTGATGGTGGACGTTCGACATAAATTTGTTGCGATTGCACGGCTGCCATTTGTAAACGCCACAGAGCCTCTTGTGAGAGATCATGGGCATTGGTATAATTATTCTCATTAGAATTCAAATTCAAGTTGCTGTTGCTATTCCCTACAAAACGAAACCAATAAAGAAAATCAAATGGGTTGTTGATTATATGTAAGTATTTCGGGTTCAAGGAAATTACAAGTGAGTAAGTGCCAAAAGAAAATGAGGTGCTTAATTTAGTGCTCAGTGAGAGAAAATATGAAAGTCACAGTTGCTAATTGGATATATAAGGAAATTGCCAAGTCATAGTATTTGAGCAATTTTCCTCATCACTTTTCAAATTTTGCTTATAAATATATTAGTAGAAGTATATAAAATAGTACAGATACAGAGTAAAACATGGACCACATTAACAAATAAATGCCCCTTTCTTCTGTCAACGTTTCAAGTTAATCATGTTTTCTGCAAGGCAAATGACAAATAAGTTTATTAATGATGAAAAGGAAAAATAAAGTAAAGACATTATGCTTCTCAATTTTAGGTTCTTGTGGCTTAATAAAAGATAAGATTATGAAGATCTAATTAACCTTCTAGTAAGCTAAAAAAAAGTAAATGCTTTTTAAATTTCTCAAATTATTTAGAATTAGAAAATGGAATCAATAATTTTGTGTTATTCTTTGAATATTTTCTAAGGGTTTGCCATATTTTTCATCAAGACTATAGTTCTATATAACATAAATATTAAAATAATTCTTCAGTTTTATTTTCTGTTTTATTTATTGTACTCTGAATAAAACGAATTCGTTTATAAAAATTTTGTTGGTTTCTGTTTTGGAAAATATTCTTATACTGGTCCATCTTTTAAGTTGTCGTAGATTCTTCGAGCTTTTCAGTGGCTGATGATGAGAACGAATTTTGTGTTTGCATTGAACATAAAAACAAAAAAATCCACGATAAAATTTCACAAACTAAACGAAAATCGTAGTTTTTGTTTTATAGATTTATGTTCGATTGCTTGACTAAATTTTGGTGTTTAGACCCTTCAACTTGTGCAGATGGGAAATTGTGGCGGCAACCAATTGCCTAGAGCCCGTGACAAGAACATCTAATTCGCTTCTTTTGCCATATGATTGCTTGCCATATTTGTTGGTCAGATATTCGAAATATGAAGCAATCGATAGGGATATTTGAGAGTTATCCTTCTTGCCAGTCTCCTCGCAGAGGGCGCGCCAATTGCCGGCATTACGTTTGGCTCGCTGCAAATTTTCCATTCCATGCCACACCATGGACTTGGAAGAATCCTGTGCCTGGTCGATAATTTCACCCTCAAAGTAATTGGGATTCGGAACAAAGCCAGCCTCATCGAAGCGCACATTCATCCGTATGACAGTCAATAGATCTTTGGCATTAAACTCATTCACCTTGTTGAATAGAAGAATCTTCGGGAAACGATTGCAGCGTGTACGCGAATAGAACCAATCCCGGCAAGCCATCATGCTCTCCAGAGTGTCGGCAAAATCCAAATAAACATTAAACATGCCACACTTGATGATATCAAATTGTCCCGGCTGCTCATAAGTCTCAATCCCACGAGCTGTTCCCTGTGTCAGTTCAACACTATTAGGTTCCAGGCCGACAATATATTCGGGCTTATAACGTCTGAGATAATCGTAGGCCAATTGAATGCCCAACGAGCCATTTAATCTCATCGAGTAATTGACATTTGATAGAGTTTTCTTGTTATTTAAATTCTTCTCTATGTATTCATGGAAAGCTGGAACACGGTGGAGTTTAACACCCAATTTTTTGGCCCCTTGATTCAATACTTCACAGCATTCCGGTTGGATGACTGATGTATAGATACTTGCATCAGGCTTCATAATGGCGGCCTTGGTCCAAGCGATATCCCTCATGGAGTTGCCCAGATTAAAGTTTTGCTCCCAGCCGAGAGTGCTGATGCCAATGGTTTGAGCATGCAAGCAAACATTGGTTGGATCGCTGGCACAACCGTTGCCCACCTCAACGATAGCCACATCGACCTCAGCGTTCCGGAAGGCGTGAAATGCCATCACTGTCAAAAGTTTATTGTATGCCGGCAGTGGTTTCATCTCAATCAATTGGTCATGCAGTAACCCAAAGAGCTGGGTGAACTCCGCTTCCGAAATGGGTTCACCATCTATGCGTATACGTTCGGTGGTCGAAAAGACATGGGGTGAGGACAGGACCCCCGTTTTGACCCCGTGTGCTTGCAAAATACTCTCCACTATGCGGCAGGTGGAGCCACGACCTTTGGTTCCAGCTACTTGGATGACCGGAATTGCCTCCAAATCGGTTAGATCCAGCCCCGTTTTATACAAACAGGCAAAAGTTTGTTCTACAATCGGATCCAGCTGCGTTTCACTTGGCTTTAATGTAATTCTTCCGGGCAATGGCTCTAGCACCTGATAGGAATTCAACCTTGTAACTGCTTCCAAATAGGCCAAACGTTCTGGGGATTTTGGTTCCGGAGTGGCTTCATCTGTCTCACCTGAGGATGCATTACTCTCGGCTGGGGCTTGAGCATTCGTTTGCTCTTTGATTTTCTGTAATTTTTGCTGCTGCATTTCTCTTCCTGCCTGCTGTTTGGCCTGCATCTCCTTCACCCATTGAGCCTGCTTTTGTTGCTGAGAGCCTTGCATGCGATTCATCCAGGACTTGCGCTGCGATTCACTACAGGATCCCTTAAAAGCTTCGTTGCTTTCTTGAATTTTCTGCGGGGAAATCGGTATCGGCGGGGTAGATGGAAACGAGTGCAAAGTTTCAGAAGCTGCTCCTCGATTGGCCGACAATTGAGCCTTCTTTTGCATCTCCGGAGATACTTTGGCCATCCATTTGGCCCTTTGATCGGTAATATTCGGGGCCACCGCAGCGACTTTCTGAGTTGATTCCGGTTGCTTTGCTTGTTGCACTGCTTCAGGATTTTGGTCTTCCTTAGCTGTTGCTTTATTTCTTTTCATAGGAACGGGCTTCTTGAAACTGATCTTGAAAAAGTCTCTGGAATAATGATTCGATACCATTTGAACTCTTCGCAGTGCCGCCATATCACGTGATGCCATTCGCAATAGCGAATTCATTTTTATGTTTACTACTATTCTGTTATTTTTTGGATTTTTTGTTCGAAAAGGAGCGCGTTAATGTCGAGTTTTTTTGTTTTTGCAAATAATGAAACGAAACAAACAACAAATTTACGAACTGAAAAGTATAAAATTTTGGATTGTGCAAAATTTATAAGCGGAATCTGTCTGTGTTTGAGTTGGAATGAATTTTTAACCTCTTTTATTAGTATTCGGGTTAAAAAAAATATAAATTTACAAGAACCTAAAACGACAGCTAGCGAAATGGTAAATTGAAATTAGAACTGAACAATACAACGAGACTTTTGTAGGCATATCGATTTTAGATTTGAACAGGTAACTAGATTAAGTAAGTTATTATTTTGAAGAACTTGTGTTTTTATACCCTGGCAAAAAGGGTATATTAATTTTGGTCAGAAGTGTGCAACGCATAGAAGGAAGCATCTCCGACCATATAAAGTATATATATTCTTGATCAGCATGACGAGACGAGTTCATATAGCCATGTCCGTCCGTCCGTCCGTCCGTCCGCCTGTCCGTCTGTCCGTCTGACCGTCTGTCCGTCCGTCTGGATCAACGCAAACTCCTCCTAGACCTAAAGAGCTACAGAGCTGAAGTTTTGCATGTAGGCTTGTATATACTGCAGGCGTTGTATATCTCGGATTCAGCCGGATCGGTCCACTATATCATATAGCTCCCATACAAACCGCAAAGTCACGAACAGTGACTTTTCTCAATAACTTCGTTATTTTCTGAGCTATTGTCGTGAAATTCAATATTGGTGAGTTTATTATCCATATAAACGATTGTGCCAAATTTGATCAAGATCGGCTGACTATATCATATAGCTCCCATAGGAACGATCGGTCGTAAACAGTGAAATTCTTCAATAACTTCGTTACTTTTAACGCGATTGCTTTCAAATTAAATATTTGTTAATGACTGTGCCGAATTTGATAAATATCGGGTTACTATATCATATAGCTCCCATAGGAACGATCGGTGGAAAACAGTGACTTTGATCAATATCTTCGTTATTTCCTATGCTAAGATTGTAGGCCGTTCTTTCGCAAACATTAGCCTTTTTGGCTTAAACGTTTTTCCACTTTGATGGCTTTAGGTAAGGAAAGAGTTACCAAAAAAGTTGCAAGGGTATACAAACTTTGACGCGGTCGAAGTTAGCCCCGGCCCTCTGGTTTGAATTTGATTGGCATAATCACAATAACGAAAGGCGATTGATTGAGCAATCGATTACTATAAATAGTAAGTAGAGAAAGCCTGTCTAACCATCCTGGGGAACGCATATTCAGAATGGGCATATTAACTTGAAAGACTAGAGTAGATACTAATCTACCCAGGCGGAATATTATAGATCTATACTTGACTTTAGGTATATTTAATGTTGCATTTAAAAATTAATTAAATTGCTTGTCAATTTAAATAAAATGCGTCTATTTTTAAGCCAGTGGATCTCACAGAAAGAATTGCCATTTAGGCAACTAGATCATTTTGAATTGCATATAGTAAGCTGTATTTTTCTAAAAAATACAGGTGTTGGGGGCTTCCAGGTTTATTCATTTCATAAAGGAACAAAGTTCGTTGTTCAAAAATTCAGTGTAAACAGATTTGTATGCAATAGATACAGAATACTCACTCTGAACTATTATTTAGAAAGATTTTATCACATAAAGTGTGTGTAATGGGGTGACCAACAAGATAAGTATCTAAAGTGATAAGCGCCGATCTAGATAAGTGTAATACCAACCTAAAGGGTCGTTTGACTCTTAATATATGTATGTTTCGTTCTGAGTATATAGTAGTATAGTATGTATATGGGTAGGTATATGTAATTGAAATAAAATTTAATACCCTAATTATTTCACAAGCCCCATTTTAAGCAATAAATATTCTTCACATTAGACTTTTTTCGGAATTCCATTTCTAAATTTGTAAGCATTATTATTGAATAAAAGGTGGCTAAAATGTCAGATCTTCTTCTAAAAGTGTAGATACCTTTGCTTATTGCCCATAGTTGCCAAATTCCACCACACATAAAACTTACAGACTAACTAATTTGGCAATAAAGTGCAACAAATGTGAAAACAACAAACATCAACACACAAGACAATAACAACAAGAACAATTTAATTATGGTGATGGTGGTGCTATATTTTGTTTTGTTTTTTTTTGGTGCGAAAAAAAGTTTTTGCATTTTGGGTGCGTGGTGCAGCGGTTTCTGTGGTGCAAAGTTCAAGTGTGTGTCGCCATTATCCATCTCTTTTTTGCTCAGATGCTCTCTATCTTTAGTTCTCTGTCATGCTTTTGGCCGGTTGTTACCTGTGATGGCAAGTGTTGTTGTTGTTGTTGCGGTTTTGGCATTACGTGAAGTTGTTGTAATTGTTGTTGCCAGAGCTGTGGTGGTAGCTGCAGTGGCTGCGGTCACTTGTCCCTCTTCTTGCCCGAAACCCAGTCGCTGTAACAATCCCGATCCGAATCCGTGTCCTTGTCCATGTCCATATCCCTGTCCTTGTGCTGGGGTCTGTACCTGTACCTGTCCCTTTCGCTTTAAGGTGGAGTTGTTGCTTCTCAATAAGCTGTTGGTGTTGTTGTTGTTGCTGGTATTGTTGGTGATGGTGGGTTGCTTCGTTAGATTGGCGCCTGCTAAATGATGTTGCTGTTGTCCGCTACTGTTGCTGTTGCTGTTGCTACGGGCTGCTGCTGGTGTCGCCTCAAGTGGTCCTGCTTTGGTTGCCACCGCATGGTCGACCACGAAACGACGCGCCACCACATGGATATAGGTTGAAGATGAGGTAAGCGCACACACAGACACACACACACAGTCATGCACGGAAATACCCATATGTGTGCGTTAGTTTGTATTTGTGTGAGAGAGAGTGCAAGGGTAGAGAAATAGTAATTAAGTTGGCGTTGGCGCTTGGCATTTAAGTTTAGGTTTAAACAAAAAAAAAAGAAAAACGGCGGCATAATGGCCAGAAACAAAGGCCATCACACCGCCGCACCACATGCTTTCCCTCTCCCCTGTTACCTTTTTGTAGCAACCTATTTGCCCCTCAATACAACCCTCAAGCAATGGCCACACAATTAAAATGCATTGTAGGTGAAGTGTTGCACTTTTTGCTGGCTGTTGTATTCCCCTTTTCGAGTTAGAGTTTCCCGCCGTTCGCCACCTCAATTTAGTGGAAATGTTGCCTTTTCATTTGGGTGTAGAGCAATTTTCTTTTGCTTTTTGCAACAACCTGAGGATTTTTTTTTTTTTTTTCATTTGAAACAAAGGGTTGAAGTCCATTAAAAAATGAATAAAGCTCAAGCACATATTGAATAAAATTCTGAAAATAATTACTATATAATTGAAGATGCTGAAAGAAAGAAGCTTTTCATAAGCGAAAAATATTGTGACTGATAATTTGGTTTGACAATGATTAGGTAAAAGCTAAAACAGTAAACAGTTTTCTGTTTAATATTTAAATTCTTAATTGAGGATTTCATAAAGTTTTTTAGATCGAAAACTGGTGAATTTTGATTTATGCATTTGCAAATTTATGCATTATGCTCTGAGAACTTTTTATCAACTCAAATAAGAGAAATTAGTAAAAGGAACGGAATTTGTAATCGAAGTTTTTTGAATGGTTTAAATGCTTGTTTTTGAAGTGAAATAAATTTTTCCAAAGCCTTTTACCGTATTGAAGATATAATTTAAACTTTTTTTATGGGTTCAGCTTACCAAAAGCTCAATTAATTTGTTTTTCAAAATAAGTTAAGCTACTAACTTGTTGAATTAATCCCAAGCAACATAGGATTCGGACCAACCTCATGATTATTTTTTTGTAAAAAGTGAAATATGTATATATTTTTATATTTTTTTTGCTGCTGCCATGTGGGTACTAGTTACAATTCGCAGAAACTTAATTCCCTATGCCGATAAGTTTATTCCATCAATCGGTTGCCTAAATTTTTGCTTTCTTTCAAGTTGAGAAATACATAAACATATAGTAGACTCATTTTAAAACTTCAAACCTCATAAATGTGTTTGGTCTATAAAAATTTTTAAGTTCAAAAAGTTTGTCGAAAAGTTATTATTTGTTATTTTTGATTCGGGCAAAGAAATCCTTTCATAAGTTGCACTTATCTTTCGGCATTGCGATTTCGGTACACGCGTTTTTAATTGTCTTTGTTTCTGTAGAGAGTCTGAAGTGTTCTGGCCAGTTCAAGGAGCAACTTCATCTGCCAACTTGATGGAGATGGAAAAGAAATGGAGGAAGATGGCAACTAAAAGCAAGTTGCTGTTCGAGCTGAGTTGGCGACAACTGGAGAGCATATGTATGTACCAGTATATCCATGTCTAGCCCCCTGAAGCCAATTAAAAAACTTGCTCACGTTGGCATTGGAGGAGCAGCGAACACAAAAGACTGAAATGGATAAAGGTTTAATTCTCACTTAATTGGAATTACGAGGACGATGATGATGATGATGGCGGCGACGGTGACAACGACAACGACAACGATGGGGGCGAAGTAAGAGAATGGGAACGAGGAAAAATACTGGACTCCCGATTGGCCTGGATGATGATGTGATTTTTCGGGTTGCCAAGGCGAGAATTGGCAAACACACAAATGCCGACACGGATCCCCCAACCACCCGGCATTCACAAGAGAAGATGCGCATTTGCATGAGTAGCTCGGTAAGTGGATGGATGGAGACGAAGTAGAAGGACGCAGAGGACGATAGATTGACATGAAATGCAATTACGCCAAAAAACCAGGACATTGAAGCCAGTCGAGAGCCATACGCATCGAAATGCTTCACCATAAATCTAGGCCGAAAAATGCGTTGCCTTAATGAAGACACGCCCACACGTAACACCACCATCACCAAACCAAACCAAACTCCCACCCACCCACATGTATACCCACTGGTCGTGCCCCGCTACTTACACTCGCCAGCCCCATGTCCGTGTCCAAGTCCGGCGGCACTAGCGGAAGGCATCACTTGATAGCTGTCGCCATCTACGCCAATGGCACTTGTCACATGATAGCCATATCCATTCGAGGCTGCTGCTCCATATAGGCCCAACATGGTTTTAGCCTGCGGCTGATACTGGCCATGACCATGCGACGATGACGACGACGATGTGGCATGAACGTGATGTTGCAAAGACTCATTTGGCTGGTGCTGGTGCTGTTGTTGTTGTTGCATGTTCAATTGCTCGTCGGGATCGTGCAAGGCTGTCAGTGTCAACTCCATGCCGCCATCCAATTGTTTGCCATCCATGCTGCCCGTGGGATAATATGGCGGTGGTGGCGGCAACGATGGTGGCTGCTGCTGCTGCTGCTGTGACTGTTGCGGGTCACCACCAATGGCGGAAGTTTGCGTCAATGAGGGTCGCCGTGAACCATCTAGGTCATAGTCCTTGGCGCCGCCTGCAATTGAGGTCGTCGTGGCAGCACCACCAATGTTGGCGACACCGGAACCTCCCGATGACTGCTTTTTGGCCTTGTGAGTGCGACGACAGCGACAGAAAGCGTACACCAGGGCCAAGAAAATGATGAAGGATAGGGCAGCAATCATAATTGCCACCACAGCGGAAGTCGTGAGGCCTGAATCATTTGGCATGTAAGCTTTCCCAACTAATAAAATAAGAAGAAATCATTTAGTTAGTTAATTCTCGTACAAGTGTACAAGTGTTTTTTGAGTTTACTAAAGAACAAACTAGAAATATGTGATAACTCTCATCGTTATACATCCGCATTTAGTTGATAAACTAGTTTTTATACTTCGAAATGAACAAATTTATATACAGACCTATTTCTGACTCAACTCTTTTCGATTTACTATTGATAGTTTCTTTCATAAGTGGCCAATTTTAAACCTAACATTAAGAATTATTCTCAGTTAAATAAGAAAATTCTAATATTAACATATCAATTCCTAGGAAAGTAATTTCTAATTGCAACAGGAAATGTTCTAGTGTTCTTTATTTACTTACTTTCTGCATTAGCATAGGCGCCGCAATGCTCATGATTGGAACGAAGACATAGTTTCACTCTCACCACTGGACCTGGTCCAGTTGTCTCAGCCAAAGCCATGGTACGGTCCTCACCCAAATGTCCACCCGCAATACTTCTGCCTGACGATGAGGATGATGATGAGGATGTGGCGCCCGTAGAGCCCGCTGATCCTGATGTTGTATAATGAGCTGTTCGTGCCATTTGATTGATTATGGTCTCCTTGAAGGTAGCCTCATGTCCGGAGGGCAACAATGTTAAAGTCTCCACAATTTCCCACATGGGTACTGTGGCATCGCGTGTGACCAGGGATTCCACAACAGCAATCAAGGACAAACATGTGGCCGCCACATTGATGCCCAAAACATGAGAGTTGGGATCATAGCTGACATGAAGAGGAGGTGGAATTTTGCTAACCTTGGTGGTGACGAGCATTTCATTCGAAAAACCTGAAGTTCCCTTCGAATTTAGGGCATACACCTTAAACATATAGCTCTGATGCTGATCCAGTGGTGCTAATTTGCAGGGATTCTCACGGAAGCAATTGAATTCGATCCATTCGTGGGCAGCTCCGGAGCTGCTTGAACTGCTGCTGCTACTGCTGCTCACTTGGTAGCCATAGCCCGGCGAGGAACAGTCCGCTAGCAACTGTTCCCGTGGTGTGTTCACTCGACGATAGCTCACTAAGTATTTGGTACTCATTAGTCCGCCATTGAAGCCAGGTTGCCAATTGAGAACCGCATAATTGTGTCCCACTTCGAGAATCTTGAGATTAGTTGGCTTATCCGGCTGACCCTTGGGCTGAAGACGTATGGGAGCTCTGATGGCATTTAAGTCATTGGTTGCCCTACAAATATATTCGCCATAATCCGAATGCTGTAGATGCCCGATTCTCAATATTGAAGTGTAAACATCATTGTTCTCCATTCGTGTGACAATCTCATAGTGACCATCCGACGACATGGTTAACGGAGACGGATTACTGCCGAATTGCCATTGGAACTCTGGTTTCGGATAGGCCTGCACTTTGCAAACAACTTCCGCTGATTCCCGCAGATCATAGGCCACCTTGTTATATTGATGTATTATAATCGGTTCGTGTTCAATATGCAAATGCATCGATGAGTTGGCTGAGTTGACATCGTTCTCGTAGAGACATGTGAAGACTCCACGATCACTGGGCAACAACTGATTTCCATTCGGTCTAGCCTTGCCGCGAAAACGGAGTATACTCTGCACGGTGACCACACCACCGCCCGCATCTGTGGGTGAGGTGCGTATATCGAACATTTTGCGTGTGGGCAAAATCTCTGTGCCATCTTTGATCCAACGTATTTGTGGACTGGGCTTCCCCTTGGCACTGCAGGTCACTGCATAATCCACATCGCCCACCCTTCGGGTCATATGCTGCTGCAACTTGGCCAGGAATTGCGGTGGCTGATGCACCTCCAGGACAATTGTTGCCATTTTACCTATGCCCAATTCGTTGACCGCATGACAATGATATTTTCCCTCACTACCCAAATGAGCCTTGGGTATGGAATATTGTGGGCCTTGAGCAAGGATTTTTTGTGTATTACTCATTTCGCCATCCATGTCGCGGAACCAACGGTATTGTGGCACTGGCCAGCCCGGAGGATTGGCCGAACAGCTCAGGGTAACGCCATTGCCCACATGTACCACTGGTTTATTGGGTGTAATATAAGCCTGTCCAGGACGATGTCGAACTAATAGAGCCACCGTTGAATTACCCACACCCTCGATACGTTTCGAATTGAAGGGTTGCATCAGATTCACCGAACGACAGATGTAATTTCCCGCATGTTCGGCTCTCACCGAACCCAAAGTGAGCAGTTCTCCGGTATAGCGGAAATCTGGAGCTCCTTCCTTTAACCATTCTATTGCTATGGGCGGCGGATTCGCGGTCACATTGCAACGCACTAGCACAGTCTCACCCTCCTCGGCCTCGTGCGTCTTGGATTCGATGACAACAATGGGTGGATAGAGGACATCAAGGATGATATCCTTTTCACCTGTCTTGCCAAGACCATTGTCGGCACTGCATGTATATTTGCCACTATGATGGCGATTCACACGATAGATCGTATGACTGGGTGTAGCACTCACGTATTGGCCATTGCGTGACCAACGTACATTCGAAACCATTGGCTTGGCATCCACACGGCAATCCAATTTGGCAATATGATCGCGTTCAATGCGCAACGGGTTCTGTGGACCCACTTCAACTCGCGGGTAATCTGCAAAAAAAGGAAACAGAGGGGGAAGGGAAGGTGGTAATGTTAGAGTGGTTTAGCATACAAATAGTCAATTAAAAGCAAGTTGGTTGGGTTGCTGGCTTTAGACGGCCCATTAACTTGCCAATAACCGTTTTCAATTACACAACGACCAGTCCTGGACAGAAAAGGACGTTGACGAGGAACCACTGAACTTCGTCGTGACCCATCGACATTTTTAAATAACAACAATTTGAGCAACAATGAAAAAAATATACAAAACACAAAACAAAAATCAAAATATAAAAGCAAAAAAGGAAATAATAGACGATGGAGGGTAACGTTTACGTGTGTATTCCAAAAGGACTTTTTGTAGTAAAATGGGCACAGTGGTTACAGAACTAACCAAAACTTGCGGGATCGAATTGGATGCAGCAATTTATAGAATTTATAGAATTTATCGAATTTATCGAATATATAGAATATATAAAATTTATAAAATTTATAAAATTTATAAAATTTATAAAATTTATAAAATTTATAAAATTTATAAAATTTATAAAATTTATAAAATTTATAAAATTTATAAAATTTATAAAATTTATAAAATTTATAAAATTTATAAAATTTATAAAATTTATAAAATTTATAAAATTTATAAAATTTATAAAATTTATAAAACTTATAAAATTTATAAAATTTATAAAATTTATAATTATTTTAACTTCAAATCTCTGTTGAATTTTTTTAAAGTTTTTGACAAAAATAAGTTTAATTTAAAATTCGACCACACTATAAGAAGTTTCTTTTGGTCTTATAGAGGATCTTACAAATATATCAAAGCAAAAGAAAGTTAACTCAATATAACAAGAAACTTAAAAAGTATAAGAAAAAAGCTTTCAAATTGAGTCTTCACATTTCATTTATATATAATATTAAGGAAAATCGAAAAAAACATGTAAGTTATTACTCATAAAATATGTATGTTGCCAATGATGTGAAGAAATATTTCTGATGAACTAAGAAAGTAGATAACGATACAAAAGGCTTTATTATATAGCCAGCATCTTCATCAGAAATCGAAATCTACTCATAGTTAAATTTGTGTATAATATAAGAGCAAAAGAGTATTAAATAAGCTAAACTACTTTAAACTGTTGTTGAATTTCTGGCCATTGGAATTTCAGTAACATTTAAATTAAATTAATATTTGATATTCAATTTCTGTTTAAAATACCTAATGCTATCAGTGGGAATGGAACACTTGCATTCGACTGTTTGGCTTAAATTTATATTAGCGATTCTAATTCTAATCTAGGCTATAGATTTAAACTCATTCCAACCATTGTGCGTTTTGGTGATTGTGTTTAACTGGCCATACAACAGTTAATTTCATTTCGTATTGTATCGTATAGCAGCGTATCGTGTATCGAGTCCTGGGCACACTTTAGTTTCGATTTAGTCAAGCGTGAGGCATAATAGTGGGCTAAGTATTATTGTTGCTGTTGTTGCTATTGTTGGGTCAATTAACTTTCAAACACTTTACTTTAATCACCGAACTGTCGAACTGCAGCCTGACCTCAGGCCATTTTACTCAATTTCAGTTGAGCCACTAATTCGAGAGCAAAGTAAGCCCAAAAAAGCTGACCCAAAAAAAAAAGAGAGAAAAAAAATGCGTTATCCGGAACCCAATTACGCGTTGCCACTAAAACATTAAAGCCTGCCTAGTCCTACTCCTAGTTACTGGCTAAATGAGGGGAAGTGTGTGTATGTGTGTGTGAGTGTGCTTGCTGGTGTGTGTAATTATAAAATAAAATTTAATGAGCAACGCTTGTCAGCGGGCAAAAAACAAGTTTGCATTTCAACACATGCCTGATGCTCCCCTGGCACGCCTCCCCCACCCACACAGCCCCGCTGCCCCTTTCAGCTCTCTCCTCTCTAGTACACACTTCTTTCTGCCCCCTTTCGGGCCATTTTCATGCCCAGCCAGCCATACAGTTTCACGCTACCAACGGGTGTTGCTGCCAGAACACGCTTCCCCCCGCCTGTTCTAACCCTCGCTTGCCATCCCGTCCAAGCCCAAGCCCCCAGTGCGACTTGCTGACATTTGCCGTGAAGTTGGGCAGGAAAAAAAATTCTTGTTATTTTTATGGTTTTTCATATAGGGCAGAGTCTAACGATTTCGTCAGTTTACTTACTGGAATACTTAACTTCTTGTTCTAATTACAAACATCTTTTGGATTATAAAGCAAAGTAAATACTCAACACAAGTTTACCAAAATTTGTAAATTTAAATTTAAGCGTAAAATGTCTAAAAAAATGTAGTCAAGGAGCATCTTAAACATGAAACGGACTGCTTTGATTTATATATTTACTGTTTTTAGTACTATTTAGAGTACAACTAAATTTGATTTAATTTCATTGATTTATCCTCATAACAATTTCATATTTACCAATTATTTTTAAAAAATTTATTTTTCTGGTAGATACGCAAAAACTTACATTGCTTTTGTCTTAAAAAATGTTATGAAAATCTATTGTATTTTTTAAATTTTTCTTTTTAAATAAGTTTTGATATGGCTCGATAATTATAATGTACTAAACATTATGGTAAGTATTTCAAATATATGAATTTTAAAGTAGATATGTGTGAAAAACTTTGTTGGGTTGTATTTTAAGAAATAACTTCGATTCCAAATACAATGCACAACCTTTTCAATTTACTATATTTTATTATTTAAACTATTATAATGCATTATCTGGGTTAAATGACAAACTTTATTCTATAAGATATACTATAACACCTACTAAAAGCTAAGAAAATTGTTATTTACGAATAAAGTGCTCACTGGTCTTTTCCAGCAGATGATCATACTTAAAAATAACCCATTGAGGGTATTTGAAGTTCGTTAGGTACATTTGTGTCTTCTGCAGGAACAACCTTTCTTTAAACACCATTTTTTTAAATGAGTCGAACGCAGTGCACGTTGACTGCTCCTGCGAATGTTCGCATATGTGTTGCCACGCCTCTTCTCGTACGCCCCTTTTCTCGCTGGAACATTGTGATTTTATGACCAGCTACATTAGTACCATGAAATATGCGAGCACCACCTGCACCTGCACCGCCAGAGGAGGAAATAGCACCACCCAACCACGAGCTGGGGCTCACTCGCACTCATTCTACCAGATTCCATGGCTTCCGGGCCCTGCTAGGCTGCGTTAAATAAAAATGAAACGTTGCGCCTTGTTGTTGTAACTTATGCCCGTTGGCCATTTCTTTTTTTTCGCATATTTTGTTGTGTTTTTTTTTGCATTTTTTGTTTTTGCCGTAAAATTTAATTATTTAACCCGGAACTGGGCCGAGCTGTTGCAGGAAGTATCACACACTCGCAAATACACAGACACACACAGACTCACACACGTTGACTCACAAACATACCCACGAATACATTCACCTGCTGGGAGTTATTTTAATGAGTAGAGTTTGCAGTGGCTTAAAGCTACTTCCTCTACTTCCACCACCCACATACACCTCTCCCTTCGCTTGATGCTGCTGTTGCATGTTCTCATCTTGGCCAAATTGAAAAGTTACAACGACAACAACAAATAACGGTGCATGCCAATGCTGGCTCTGAAGCTGGAGCTGGAGCCGGAGCAGCTGCTGTCATCGCGTACGTGTCACACAACACATCACGTGACTTCCGCTGCGCGTGCTGGCAACACCTCGATCCCCCCATCCATCTCTCACAATGCTGTCACCGCCGATGCTGCTGCTGCTGCACCCTCATGACAAAGTAAATATCGAAATGCCAGCAGCCAAATACGTTTCAGTAAACGTTCAAATTAAGCAGGAGAGCAAAGAAGGACATGTTTTCCAAAACTCAAATCCAAAAAAAAAAAAAAAAAAATAAAGAAGTAGCTACAGAATAATTCTTGAGCAAATACCAAGACACCTTTAAATGGTGTAGAACGTATATAAAGTGACCTTTAAAAATCTAGCCACGTAAGTGCTTAAATATTGAACAGTTGGGATATAGATCTTTAATTAATAACTTTGCTTTGTTAAGAATGCAAAAAACGTTCCAGGACTTCGCTTTTGAATCGAAAAGAATGTTTTGCAATGTTTGAAATAATTCTCGAAGCAAATATTTTTTGTAGTCAATTTTGGAATTACAGGGAATTCATTGCTAGCCTTATACACAAGTACTTTAAGGCAAAGTTCTTAATATCTCAGCCCCAGTTCCGCCTGTAAAGAAATACTGCATAGTACCCTAAATGTAATTTAAATTTCTTAACTCAAATCTGATCCGTTTAAATTAGAAAAAGAAACTTTTTTTTCTTTAAGTTCAGCAAAAAAATCTCTCAAATACATTAATATCGATCACGAATTAAAGAGTTTTAGAGAACCGTCAAACCTTGTTTTTTTTTTGTTGATACCATCAAGAGAACGTTTACAGCCTCTTGCCCCTCTTAGACATCAAACAAAGGGTTCTTAAAGTGGTAAAGGTTTTTAGAGAAACCACATTACTTGTACCCAAACCTCAAAATAAATCCCAAAAATGTATCAAAAATATCTCCTGATTAAAGATTTTTTAAAATATTACTGAAATCTGTTCCCTATCGCTGGTTTAAAAAATGTTCACATCATCATTTTGATATATCACCATAGCTTTTTTCACAAAAAAGAAAAATGTATTTTTTGTTTGAGTGCACCTCGGTTTTGGTGTTGCCCCCAATTCGTATTGCTGTATATACCACTTCTCACTTGCCTTCTCACTGCACTTCATTGCGCTTTGTGCATCGGTCCATAGGTGTCATATGGACGTGGAAATTAATTGAATTGGCTTTGTGTTGTAGCTGGTAACTGAACCATTTGGCCAAAAAACTACAAAAAAAAAAAAAAAAGTAAAAACATCAAGTACAATTCATTCGCACTTGCGGTTAAAAACAATGCCGAACTGAATGAAGTCCTTTTTGTGGGGGTTGTTTTTTTTTCATTTTTTTGAGGTGTATGAAAAACTGCAGTTAATTGAAAATGGGCAAGCAATTAATTTGCTTTGTCACAAAAGCTGTTAAGCTGCAAACTCAACACAAATGCAAACCCAAAGAAAACATTTCAGCAAACTACCTTACATATATAAATATATATAGGTATATATGTATATAAATCGGACTTTAGGGCTTAAGTCGCTCCACTTGATGCCTGGCCAGACTCAAGTTGAGAGATCTCGAGTGGCACTCAAGAGCAGACAAAGGTAGAACTACAACAATGTTGCATTCATTAAAATCCTGTTAAAAAAGACCCAAAAAAAAAAGTATAAAAGCTTTCCCTTCCACTTGGTGCAATGGCATTTGATGCAACCAAAAAATAAGAAGGAAACTTTTAGACCAAAGAAACATCAAAATGCCAACGGCAAAAACGGCAAAACTTCAAATCAGCTTAAGAAAACTGAGCTAAAGCCAGACCAAAATCGCTGCTGCCATGGAAAATCTTCAGACATAACAAGGATGGCCAAGCCGAGGCAAGGCAAGGCAAGGGCTTGAATTGGTTTTGGTTTTCACTTTTTTAGTGCCATCAAATTGGCCAACTTTTGCCAACTGCCACACAGTTAGTCAGCCAAGCAGCCAGGCAGCCAGCTTACCAACCAACCAGCCAGCCAGCCATTCGGCCGCATTTCTTTTGTGGTTATGCAAATGGCCAAATAGCTGGACAACAGGACTGCCATCAGCATCAAACCCAACACTGACACTAATTGCAATTGTGTGCAGCATTAGCACGTTTCTTTCCATTGCCATCTACCCTTCTCCACCTACTCCCTGTCTTCCCCCCATCCAACAGTTTGTCTGCGTGTAAAAAGGTTTTCGTGTTAGCCCAAAAACTCAGCAGACGTCTCATTCCGTTTTTTTTCCCGTCTTCGTTTCGTTTCGTTTCTTTTTTTTTGGTTTCGTGTTGGCCTTAATCAAAAGGGACAGCCGTCTAGGACCACCAGCAGCATCTCGTTCGCCAACTGATATTGGCAAGCAATAACTAGGGAGCCATGCCACTCAGTTGCAAGTGAGATGTGTGTGCCTGTGCCACTGCCACAAATGTAAAGACAAAATCCTAAAAACCAAAAAAGTTTCAACAAGAAGAAAGCAAAGTGTGACACATTCTTTTGTCAAGGTGTCAAAGCGGCCACATCCACACAGTGGTTAGAAAGTGCGGCAAATCATGCTATTTTATTTACTTACTGAGAATTGTTTTACACTTCTATGATCTCTTACATAATAATATAAAAATGTATTTATTAAAGCTCTTTCCGGCTTTTTAACTACCGATAGTGTGAAGATTTAAAAAAAAAAAAATAAAAAAATGCATTAAATAAATATATAAATGTATTTCTGATAATCTCCTCAAAGTATAGGGCAAGTAAAAATTTACTTTAGAAACCTTCAGTGTCATAAAGAACGAGAAATTCACGTTTACATGGTATTTTGTCATATAGTCGAAAAGTTTTTAAAATATAACAATCGGAATAAAACCGTGAATCAAGGTGAATCAGGTGTAAAAATATAAATTCTAATTATGGGGAAAAGCTTACTTTTGTCTGTCACATATATTTTGGTGACTTAAATATACCATTTAACACTGCATGGTATAAAAACGTTGCTCACAACAGGTGCCATGACGGTGCCCAGAAATGGAAAACTACTTCAAAAAATTTATTGATAAAGAAGAGATTTAAAACAGTTAAAAGAAATGAAAAATTTATTTGTACGATGATATCTGTACAAGAATATTTTTGTTTAATAGAGGCTAATGAAATTTTGTTACAATATTACACTAGGAAAGTTCCATAGGAAATTTAAGCTAAGAATCTGTTTTATTTTGCACCAAAAAGGATATGCTTTTTCGGCTTATATTGAGAGCACATCATAAATCATACATCAAGACTTCGATATGAATTAGCTATTAAAGAAAAAAAATCCTAAATTTTTTAGAAACTATAAATGTATATGTTACGTAGGTAATTCTGATCTTAATTTGCTTTTGACTAAAATAAAGAAAACATTTTGTATAATTTATCAGAATATATTTGATGAATCCAAAACATTAATTCGACAATCATTCTCTCTTAAACTATTTCAAGGATATTAGATTTTTTGCTGTTTTCTCAGTACTTTGCATAAATTCGTACGATGTTAGATTCTTTGCCAGTGGCTTTAAAGTGATAAGTAACTATGTGTCTTTATTTAAAGCTTGCAGGAAAAACTTAATCTTAAAATAAATATGCATATTTTATGGCAACATTTAAAATGTGATAAATTGTGGCTTAAATTGGCCTAAAAAATAAACCTGTTTCACATTGAAACATTTTAACTACAAATAAATTTTTCATTTCTTATAATTCTTTTTAATCTCGTCTTTGGCAAAAGTATCTATTTTAAAATTCCAAACATGCTGTATTTTATTCAATCAGCTTATTAAGAAAAATTTCTTATGACCTTAATACCATGACAATTGATATGAAAATATTTGGTCTAACTGAATTTTATTGCAAACTTTAAGTTGATGCGATTGCAAAATATTTGGTTAAAATGTAAGCGATTTGCGATTTGTCTGCAATTGTTTGTTCTAACAATTTTCTCACATTATTGTCAAAATGCATTTGCATGTGCACACACACACACACACACTCCTCAGGTTCACTTCTCTTCTATATGGATGGTGAGCATCTTTTTATTCAAATTGAAATGTCTTTTCAACGGCTTTGCCTTCCACTTTACCACCAAACAGAAGCAGTAGGGGCAGAAGATACAGCAGCCCAGGACGACGACAGATGAGTGCTGTTTGTCTTCGTCGCTAGTCGACGACTTTTTGGCCAAGGACTCTACGAATTTCAAAGGTGCTGAGAAGTGAAGGTGGGGGAAAGGAAAAGGAATAGCAAAAGGTTTATTACGTGCACCGCATGCAACTGCATAAAAGTCACGTGCACACCTATGTTTCACCTTTTTGTCTTCCCGCATACCGTTCGCCTTGAAGAGACATTTGCATTTGCTGCCTGACCGGCTGAAACGTGCCTCTCACATGCTCACATGTGAGTGAACGTAAGTGTGTGTGTGGCTAAAACTATGCCAAGTTGACAGCGCGCGTTTTGTCTATGCGTAGCCACGTTGCGTATGCGCAATTTGTGAATGGCCTTGCTTTTGTCATCCAAAATCCACATCTCTGGTTTATTTCATTTCAATTCGCTATTTTCACCCTCCATATTTCACTTGCTTTCTCTCTTTCTTTGTCTCCCTCTCTCTCACTCTTTCTGTCTCTCTGCATACTTTGTTTCATATATATTGCATGCGATATATATTTTTGATTCTCGAGCACACAATAATTCCATTTGGGATTTTCGCACGTTATAAAACACTCAGGCACTCAACCAACTTTCGCCTTGCTTTTCCCAACAACGACGACATGACGCATTGGGAGTTTATTTTTGAAATGACAGCGGAATATATATGTATCCATGTGTGTATATCTTTTTCTTTTACTCCTCTACTATTCCATGTGTCCTTTATTTTCTAGCCTCCCACATAAATCAATCAAATGCAGTCAGAGTCGAGCTGAGAGCTGAGTGGAAAACACAGTGAGAAATCGAATCACATTGGCGGAGAGAGCTTTCAAGAATCCATGCAAACATTTTCAATTAAAAAATTGCTCTGCCATTTGTCAACCGGCTTCTACTCATTCTTTATCTCTCATTCTCTGATTTATCTAACTCTATCTCTATCTCCTTCTCTCTTTGTCTAATCTTGGCGAATTGCTTATCAATCACAATCACCGTCAAAAACATTAGACAGCATCGCCTTTGCCTTGGTAACACATTCATATCTCGCTTTTTGCTTTCAGCTTTTTGCTGTAAGCAATGCTTGTCAAACTATTTACGCAAAATGAAATCAAAAATTGACTGAAACGGGACTTAAAATGATATATGAATATAGGAACTACTACTATTTCAATATGATGCTAACATATTGAACCTTTTACAAGAATTATCATTAATTTTCCAAAAAGTTTTAGAATATTTCAATTCACTTTGGTTGGGGCCAAAATGTTATGAGCCTTTGCAAAATATAAAATTATGATTATTGGAGATAGAACACACATAATCTCGGTTTTTATTTTAATTTTAAGGACTGCTACAAAACTTATATAAAATTTAAATAGTCGTTCACATTTATGTCATTAGCATTGCTTCAATTTTACCATATATCTTTTCTCTCTGTCACAAGACGATTCAATGAACTTAATTAATGTTGCCGGCACCTTCTGTTGAAAACATGTTGCCGTTTGTTCTGCTTGATCAACGTGACCAAATCAGACCATGTAGCAGCAGTTGTAGCAGCAGCACCAGCAGCACATGACAGACACATAAAGTAGGGCAAGAACATAACAAGAAGTAGCGAACCAACTGCCACTTGATTGTTAGTTATTGGAGGCATGACAACAGCAATGACAACAACAACAACAATGATAATAATAACAAAAGGTCTCAACTTGTCATATTAGCTGACAAGTCTTTAGGGCTACGTATACACCTTCACACACACACACGCACACTGACTCACCACAAAAGCGTTGTACCTGATATTAAATTTTATGCATACACTGCGTATGCGCAATATACTTGTCACTTGTAAAGAATTTTCTTGCTGACTGCTCTCGCCACATGCATTTAATATGAAAATCACTAAAAATGACATGCTATGAAAATCTGCATAAAATTTATGCAATCAAATAAAGTAAGAGCCATCATAACACTTGCTTGTTGGTGAAGCAATAAATGGCAAAGCCAAAAAAAATACAAAAAAGAAAGTGTTGTCCATATGATGAAGGCAACTAATGAATACCCTTTGCTCTTGTTCATTTCTTTATAGTTTCTATAATTAAGAAAACTAGTGAGTGTTTTAGAAGGAAGTGAAGATAAAACATCAGAAGCCTGGCTCTTATATAGTCGATAATTGTCATGGCAACAAATGTGGTTTTCTAATTCAATAGTGAAATTCAATTGAAGTGTATCAATAAATAATAGAATATTTATAGACCTTTTCATAAACTGTTGAAATTATTACCAAATATAGTCTGATGGAAACGTACTTATACTCAAGCCAATCACAACATATCCTTTCCCTATTCCATATAGAGCATAGGGTATAGAAAGTGGGGGAAAATGAATCGTAGCTGGAGAGCCAAAAATATATTCATAGGAAAACATAAATTGCAGCCATTTTTATACACGGATGCCGGATTTGTAACACCAACAACAACAAGAACAAGAACAGCAAGGACAACTCATATGTGTCGCAATTGTCGTCGTCAGCGTAACAAATATTTATAGTCCTTACTATGTGTACTTCTATTTGGCAAACGACAAAGAAAGAAAGCAAGAAAATGAAAAGGAAAATTCTAACCACAGACCAGACAACAAACAGAATAAGAATAAATGACAGCAACAAAGTGGTAAAATATGGTACAAACACACGGAGTAAGCTCGCTCTAGCTTTGTCTCTCTCCCTCTAACCCGATGAGTGTGTGTTTGTGTGTGTGTGTGACTTCTTACCATCACATTTCCCTCTAGCCTTTTGCAATTTTGGTTTCTGCTATTTATGTTGCTCATTTAAAATCCATTAGTAGCAAGTCACTAGCAGCATGTGTAACTCTCTCACTCTCTACCAATTTCTATGTGGCTCCATGACCAATTTCGGGCCCAAAGCCAAATTCGTAAAAGTATGCCTCCAAGGTGCATTTAATGCTGATTTTGGGCCACAATGCACAATGGCAATATCAGTAGCAATGGCACTGCAAATGCCTTGGACGTCAAAACTTGCCTCTAGGTTACACAAAACAAACTCATTTCTTGGTCTCCAACAAGACATTTAACAACAATTGAATTTAGACCGGGTTTGCCTTTTGAACGTCAGTTGGCCATCAAGGCATCATGCCATCAAAAGCCTGCCATGAGCAGTTACAGCCCTTTAGACATAAACTTGATAGCCATTGGCACAAAACTCCATGAGAGTAAGCGAGTTAGTCAAAGAGAGATGAGAGAGAGAGACAGAGAGAGAGAGAGAGAGAAGAAGAGGTTGCTAATGTGGACCAATGGGTTCTAAAGGATATAGTAAATCAAATATTACTCAACATGTTTAATTTCTTTCCTTGGCCTCACTTACTTTACTTGAATTAAATTTAAATTTAAGCAACTGATTATTTTAAGAGCATAATTTATAATTCATATTCATTTAAATGAAATGTCCCATCAATTTGTATAATCAAATCAAACCTTTTAGCCAGTGACAACTTTCTTCTGCTCAGCTGCTCACTAGAAAATATTTTATAATTACTTTTTATTTTAAACTGATTACTTATTCATCTTTCTCTCTTACACTAACTTTTGACTTATAAAGAATGCAGCATATTTTGTTCATATCTGTTAGAATCAAAGTCTTGGCTTAGTTATTACTTATGAAGTAGCTGCACAGATGAGCCAAGGATGAGCTACCTTTGCACAATTTTTCTGCTCCCTTCCTCGTAAAGAGTTTCGTAACCCACTATGTAGGCAATTAGTACAATCTTGTAATTACAATATGGACATCATTTCGTAGAGAGCACTTAGACAACTCTGGTCTGTTTATGATGGTCTGTCATGTCTGTCTCTAATATTGTTTCCACTTTTTCAGAAAGTAAGAGAAACAACTTTCTCTGCAAGGTCAATTGGTATCAAAAGTTCGGATTTTCTTTACAACTCTCTTTCACTTTAAAACTCAAAGAGTTATATATCACCTTTCTGCTTGGCCTCTTTTGCTATAAAATTTGTCTATTAATAACAATTGTCTGTCTGCGAGTCATAAATTTTTGGGTAACGTACAATTCTCTTTACTATAGTTTCTTGCCTTTGGTTCATGGCTTGTGGGTTCGTTTTTCGTGTACTTACAGTTGACATTTAGCGACACGCTGGTCTCCAGTGTATGACCCTCGGGCATGGCACGATTCCAAACGACGCATTTGTATTTGGCGCCATCGTCAGCCCGTCTGGGCACAATCTGTAGTGTGGCATTCGTATAGTGATTCTTGGAGCCGCCCTTCAGTGCATACGATTGCAATGGCACTGTACTACCCTCACGATACCAGCTGCCAAAAGAGAAAGAAGAATAAAAAAATGGGAAAATAAGAGAAAAGCCAACGATTTAGTGCCAAAAAAACATGAGCCAGCTGTGGGTTATTAATGAAGGCGACCCGTTAAGTGATTTACTTCCTACAGGATGTGCCTTAAACTGTCGCCGACCGCAACTTCTGCCCACCACACGAAAAACAAAAAAAACAAAAAACAGCAGTAAAAAAAAAAAGGAAATTCTGTGTGAACTGAACTGAAATTGCTACATCAATTTTCATTTGCATTTTCATTTACGTTATCATGGGATCCGGTGAACCGCCAATACTACTGCAGGTCAATTCCAGTGGCTTCTCTTCAGTGGCTACCGCAATATTCCCGGGCGTTACCATCGGCGGATGCGGAGCCGTCAGCACTGTCAAATTGTAGAACTCCTGATGCACATCGGCCCCAGTTCCCTTGGCCTTGATGCGGCACTCAAACCGTCCATTGTCTCGATTGTACGATGTATTCTTGATTTGCAGATCGTAAATACCACGACCCGGCCGAAAGTCCAAACTGAAATAAGAGAAAGAAGCAAAGAATCGTAAGAGAGTGAGTGAGTAAGTGAATGGTAACGGGAGTGGGAGACGATTTATTAAGTAAAGTGTGGATTGGGCTGGAGGCCAGAAGAGGACCACGGCGGATGGGCAAAAAGTTGTACTTTATGTAAATTGACTGCGGGCATATTTTCAGTTGATTTACAATGGCGGTAGATTTATATACATATATATAAATATATATATATATTCGTACTTATATGTACTTATATATGTATAAACACTCACACAACCTACATAAAGTATAATTGTTTCTGAAAACATTTGTTGTGTGTGTTAATGCACTGTAAATATATAGAGTATTACAGAAGGTTACTTAAGCTAAGTTAAGCACTTTCAAAATTGAAATAGATCAATAGATAGATAGTGTGGGAGAGGAGAATAGCTTTGGTTTTTAATAAGGGGATATTAGACAGTTCAAGTACCTAACTAATTGGTAATAAATTCGTATTTAAACTAATGCTAATATATTCTTTACTTTTAAATGTCTAAATTTGAATGATTGAGGGTTCGATCTAAGTAGGATATCTTGTCCTCAGGAATATAAACTGCAGAAGAATATAAGTTGCCCATTATATTTTTCAATAAATTTTCATTTGAAAAATGTAATCTTTCCTATTTAAATATGGAAGAGCATCTACAGGCCAACCGTTTTGCAATCACATTAAAGAAAAAGGAAGATTTCTTCACTATGTTTACATTAAGTACCACCGTCTGCCCTTCTGACCAAGTTCAACGCGTCGCCCCAAATAAAAACAGTTTCCGCATTGCTGTTCATTTTCCTTTTGGCTTGCGCTTTCTTTTGACTCAGTCGTCTTGGTTTTGTTGTTGGACAAGTATTTTTCCTTATTTTCCTTGTTTTTCCCGGGGTGATGGCGGCTTAAGGAGCAACTGGAAGCGGGGTGTCAAAGGCAAAGTCGAAACGCGCGCGAAATAAAATGAAAAATGCTCATGGCAAATTAAGCGTCGAACTCATTTTTGTAAATTTATTAGCTCAATTTTTGTATAGTCAAGGACTCCTCCAGGACCAGTACATAAGGGTCGGTTGCTTTCTCAGTAGGTGGATATGGTTGCCATGGGTCTCTGGTTTTTGGTTTGGTCTTACATTTTTATTAATTTAACATTTTGTTAGCCGAAAGACTAAAGAACCAACAAAGAAACAGCAAAAAAAAAAAAAAACAAATATTCGAAGAAAAAAAATATGGTAGAAAGAAAATACGAGATGAGTTGGCAGACGAAATGGAAAAACTCAATCAAGCGTAATAGCTTGAAACTGTTGCATGGCTAAAAGGTGAAAGAGGAGCATTTTCCATTTCTCCTTTTAATAAATATGTGAAAGCCTGTACATGAGCGTGAGTTATCATGCTCCTCCTTATCCATTTTCTGATTCTCCCTGCTATTTATGTTTTAAGTTTTTAATTTCTCTTGATGAGATTTTATATGCCAACCTCAAAAATCATATGCACTCGACATTATTAAACTGGAATCTTATAAACTTTTTGCGAGTGCACATGATGTGATGAAACTTGTGTAACGACCGTGAGATACCCTCTAACTATTACTTAGAGTCCAACATATTCAGAAGAATATGTTTCAATAGTGAACTTGCATTTTATTAACGGAAGTTTAGACTCATATTTAACCTATGAGATTCTAATCTTTCTCTGTGATAATCACTATCTAGATGTTACGAATGTTAACAAGAGACAACGACATAATCGAAGTATTGTTAGATAACACACAAGGGAGGTATAATTTTAAATGAAAATCCTGGACTTCGAAAGCTATTTTTGAAATCAAAGTTTTCGATCAAGCCTCATCTGATTGATAAACAACACGATTAAATAACATAAGACAAGCCAAACAAATCTGCTGATGACAATCATTTTTTTTTCATATAAGTATTATAATGCCTTGAAAATGTTTGCCTATTCGAAAAGTCGCGACATGCAACCAACCATATTTGTCAGTCAGTACAGGGTAGTGGAAGAAAAGAAGAAATTTCAATTTTGATAAGTTTGTATGAGGCAAGTTGTGTGTATGTGTATGTGTACAGTGTACACATATGCAGACTGAAATGCAAATGTCTGCATTTTGTACCGTTAGCTGAGATTTTTTTCACATTCGCATTGCATTTCCGTCAGCGACTTTTACGAGGCTCGTGTGTCTTGAGTTTTCTGAAGAAGTGGTGGGTGGGTGGTTGGAGGGCTGGCTCTGAGTGTGGGATGTGGGATGCAGCTCAAGCGAAGCACATAATTGCCTCTGCTAGGGCCTCCAACAGCAGCAACAGCAGCATCAGCAGTAGCAGTACTAGCAATGTCCTTGCTAGAGCCAAAAAGGAATTTCTAATGTGAAAATAAGTGCTTCTTCTCTTACTACTACTTTTGCTGCTTCTTCTTCGCTTATTATGTTGCATTGCATCGTTGTTGTTGATGTTGCCGTTGTTGCAGGACTCATGCAAAACAGTCGAGTCGCAGAATTGTTATGCAAATTGTTGCCAATTATATGGCAATGCCTCTGCCTGAATGGTTATTCACGTAATGCTTTAGAGTGTGTCTGTTTGTGAGTGTGTGTGTGTGTGTGTCTCTCTCTCTCTCTCTCTCTCGTCCTTTTTATTTTGCAAATGCATTGAACAATTACACTAAGCAGCATGATTATTGACCCAGAAAACAACTGACTGACTGACTTAAGAGCTTTTTACATTTACCATTTTGTCATCATTCAAGCAATTTGCTTTATGCTCCATGAATTAAAGTCCTCTTCAGGTTTAATGGAGAGTTAAATTGAATCAATTTAAAAATATTCAATAATTATTTGAATAATAATCTGCGTAAGAAGCATGCAAATCGTTTGAAGCTCAATAATAATGCAACTAGAACATTTAAAGTTCAGTGATGCAATTGATAAAGCTAAATCCATAAACAGAGATAAAACTATTGGGATACATAATAAGCACAAGGATTATTTAAGTATATCTTAAGCATGAAAACATGAAACAGATAATTCAAGAGGAAAACAAAAGCAAAGTAACTTTTTAAAAGGGAAGAGATAAGAAGAAAGCTAGGGCAATAGATAGAAAATCTATTAAAACAAAGAGTCTAAGTAAAAAATACAAGTAAAGGACAAGAAAAACTAATAATAAGTATAAATAGAAAGGGCTAAAGAATATATCAGAAAATAAAATTTAAGTTTAGGGTAAAGTTGAATTTAAACTAAAGACAATAAATGACAATAAAATCTCAAGATTTATTAAGAAAAGAGGTTCCAAGAGAAATGAAAATATTAAATGATAAGCAGAATATCTAAGAACACAAGTTGAAGGACATCATTATATTAACTTTTCACAAAAAAAAAAACAAATTACAAAATTTACCAAGCTAAGCAAACTTTTTATTTCATATTAGAAGATTTATATTATATAATAATTAGCTATATGGCCCAGAGCTCCTTCATGGTGCTTGTTAACTAGTCTAACTCAAACTAGCTAAGAGTTTCACATATCGTTGTTCCGGAATGCCAGCAGCGGTTAGAATTCGATGTCTTGTTAACGGTAACTAAAGCTCACTTTGTTGCTTCAATTGACTGACAAACTATATAAGTATATGTATGTACACACACACACATGTACATATATATACATTTAGTCGGGGGGTCTGATTATGTTATTATCGGTTTAGTATCGAATCTTATGGCTTGCTGGCGGCTTGTGTCTTCGTCTCATGAGGTAACATAATTCAATTTACCAAAAGCGGGCATCCTGTCTTGTCAAGTCTCGTCGTTGTCGTCGTCGTCGTCGTCTCGCATGCCGGGGAGTCGTCTCATAAAAATAATAAACTCACAAGGAGAAAGTTTAAACGAAACAAAAAAAGTGTGGAAAAAATATGAAACAGAGAAAGCGCAGTGGCAAAGTGGCAAAAGCGCTAAATTCAACGCGCTTGGCAAAAAGGATATGCGAGAGCTGAATCCCCCAGTTTGCCCCTCTTCAATGATGTGCGTTATGTGCGGATAATTGACTTTTAAAATGTGTGTCTGTGTGTGTGTGTGTGTATACGATATCGCAACAGAAACAGCAACAGCAACAAAAGGGTCGTGACGTATAATTAAACGGCATATTGTCACGCATCCTTGCAGTCGCAGAGTAAACCAAATGAAGGGAGAGAGAAGTACAAGTAAACTGAGGGTTCAACGTCAAGGACAAATGGCGCAACGAATTGGGTTTTTCGGATGGTGTTGGCTCTGGAAATGACTCTGTGTTGTCTGGGTTGTTGTGTTACGTTGATGCGGCCATTAAATGTTGGGTGTCCTTGCTGCTGTTGCCGCTGCTTTGTGCTGTTGTCCTTGTGGTTGGCTAAATAAGTGTGAATGCAATGATGTGTGGAAATAGGGGGGCAGATGCGGTATTAGGTGAGAAGTGGCAAGATAGAATTACATCAAATTATGGGTGGATACAACGCAAATTGCATTGAAATAAACGAAATCATACAAGCTAGACTTGACACTACACTTTAGATACCCTATGGAATCTTCTTAAATAAGATTAGATAAATTTTTATAATATAAAGAGGAAAATAATTGGAGTATTCCAATCTGAGGTATATGTCTATTTTTATCTACTTTCAGGTTGGCTAAATCAAATGTTGTTGCTAAATGAACTTGTTTATATACATATACTTAATATGATCGAAGACGCTTCCTTCAATACATTGCACTAACTAAATTTAATACTCTTATTTTTGAAATGGAGTAACGAAACGCTAAGCAATGAGAAATAATTTTCCAGTCAAAACAAGTGCTTAAAACTAACATTCTATTCTATTGATAATTATATACTAATTTGTAAACTGGAGAAAATATTCTTAGATGTAGATTATTTGTTGCAGATTCCCTTGCAAGATATGATAAATAATTCTATTTGCAATTCATTTATTATTAATAAATGCTACGCAACTCGGAACAAATTATCTAGAATATTGTGTAATCCCCTTATCAGATCTATCACTTGGCATAATGCTCTGACTTTTGCATAACAAAAACAAGCCAAACAAGTCAGCAAGCACACAAGCAAACAAACTCACATTGAGAATACCACCAACTAGACTAGACCAGAGACTAAACCAGACCACAGAAGAGAAGTCCACCAAAGCCCAGCCTCAACATTCATCAAGTTATTCACACAATTTCCGCCAACTCTGGTGTCCAGTTGCCACCACCACCAACAACAACAACAACAAGTTCACCTCCATCCCTGTTACCCTTTGGAGCTGATTCAACCACAGTCAGTGACTTATTTATGCAAATGGCCATAACAAATGAGGCGCATAGCCAACAGGAGGGTGGGGGCAAAGACTTAGGGAGTTCAAGAGGAGTGAGGCCAACCGCACAGTGGAAACGATTAATTTGGTGCCGGGAGTTTGAAGTAGAAGCTCAGAAGCTCCCTACAACAAATAGGTCTGACCGTGGGGCAAATGCATGATGGAAAAGAGACTTGCAGTGTATGTCTCAATTGTACCAATGTAGCTCATCAGCGGCTAGAGGGGAATTCTCTCGCTCCTTCTCTCTCACTCGGTAGGCGGCTGACTCATTATTGAAACATGTTGCTAACATTTGTTATGCAAAGGCGACATTCATGCTAAATGTGACTGGAACCAGAATACTCGCTGGGGGCAGAGGAGCAAGAGGAGAGCAATATGGACACATGTATCTGTATCCATCAAGCTTATTGGTTCACTCCAGGCTGTCCTCTGCCTCCGCTTTTGGCTCCATCTTTTTGTGTGTGAGTGTGTTGTGTCCTGGTCCATGACAGTGTGTTTGCTTTGCTCTTGTGCAAAATTTCTATAAATGGCTATCCTCTTGCTCCTGCTACTTTCTCTACTGAGTGCCACGCCTTAACCGTCGTCTCTCTATTGGCAATTTGATGCTGTGTGTTGACTTTATCTGCTGCTCGAGCGTCAGAGCACGGATTGAAACAAGTTTTGTCTCGTTTTGGGTAGCTGGTGTCTCCCTTTCGCTGTCTCCTTTGGTCCCTTACGCCTTTGTGCCTTTCAAATTCAATGCAATGTCCTGACATGTAAGAGAGGGACAGAAAACGTGAGAGCAGGGAGCATACAAAGAGTGCGATAGTGGGGAGAGGGGACGGTGTGGCCTTTCCAGCTAAACTATTTACGTTATGCGTTGTTGTTGTTGTTTTTATTTGTTGGTGCCGCTTCTGATGTTGCTTTGGATACAGTTGCCTCTTTTTGCATCGTTTTTTTCCTGTCTTTCTTCTTCTTTTGGCACCCCTCTTTAACGATAAATGTGTGCAAATGACAGCGATATGACAGGTCAAGGTACAGAAGGAGCAAGAGTAGCACCCTTGATTCCTGCCAAAGGTTTTAGTGTCACTGTCACCAGGTGTAGATAAAGAAAAAAAAAAAAACGACCCATACAACACAAGCAATAATAACAAAGGTTAAAGCTCACATTCGCTATACTTTGACATTGGCAAATGCCAATTTAATGTCTTCATTTTTCATCAATATTATCACATTTTATCGATTTCTGGCCCAATAACTAAATAACTATTCTTTAAAAAATTTCTTTCATCTTTCATTTATTTTATTTTATCCAATTTTGAATTTCAATTTTAAATAAACACCCCATGGACATTTGGTTAATGTTTTTAGATAAATAATAGCAATTTAATCTTGTGAATATTGACATTGTGAATTCTCAATTGTGTTTTAAAATCGTACAGCCTGGCAAGAGGTGGCAAGGATTCTTTTTAAAATAAATCAGTATTTTATTTTATTTTTTAAAGCGTGAAGGAAAATGATTTCAAATATTAGAGCCCTGCACAAATACATTTAAATTTAAATATAAAAAATTCCAATTACCTTTTAAACTTAAAATCTTCACTTTTAAAATGAAGAAAACCAAATTCATATTTGAAAACAACAATATAATGTCATTATATTAAGAAAATAAAACAAAAAGTAGCCAAAAACATCTGACTATATCTGTCATTTAGAAAACGAATACTTTCTAGCTACATTTTTTTGGACGAATTTAATAATTAATTTTCTTTTCTCAATAAGTGATATTTATATTTATATATTTATTGGATAATATACATATTTTTAAAGAAAGTGACCAGAAAACCGTATGCTCTATCAGACATACGACTTGTATGTTTGTTCAGATTGCATTAATAACATTTTGACGTCTTCACACTGATACAATCACCTGAGGAGAATACCGACTATAATGTAATTAAGAAACTTTGCATATTGAATTAACTTTAAAAGATTGAATGATTAAATTTAGTACGATCGACCATCAAAGCTCTATACAACCAAAATTAGCTGTTTAAAATACTTTTTAAAATATTAGGACTTGAATGAGAATTCCACTCTGCACATATTTTGTGCTCAAGCTTTTTCTAATATTCGTTAAGCCCTATCAACTTTATTGTCGCAACTTCATTCAACTTCATTTTCGAACAGAGAGGCAAAATTGAGTTAAAAAAATTCAGTTAAATATTAAAAAAAAAGGAAAACGCGTTTATAAAACATGCACTTATACCAATTGACTTTAAAAAAAAAATGTTTGGTTTAAGACAACTTCTACCAATTATGTACATATTGCGATTATCGCTGACTACTCAAGTAGTCTGGCTAGTTGAGAAAAAGGAAACAGCTTATTACTGCCTTTCATCGTTAAAGGCTCTCAATTTCAATTAAGATGGTAAGAAAAATACTTAAAATAAGGAAAAGAATATTGTGGTGCCTCAGTGACACAAGCACGAGTCGAATTGTTTCCGAAGTGCCGTTGCCGAACCTACGCGAGCAATTACAGTGTATGTGAGACGGCAGCGCTGCGGCAGAGCTAGGCCCTAGTCCGGGGAATGCCGAACAATGCATTAGTCAGAGCTCGCTTGCAAAAAAATTGCAGTTAAAGAAAAAAAATCAAAATGGTTTGGTTTAAAACAACTTCTCAGATTTATGTACATATTGCGACTATCGCTTACTGCTTAAATTATTTGAATTTAATTTATTATTATAATTCAAATTCTTGGCTAGTTGTGAAAAAGGAAACTGATACAAAATGACATTAACTTTTTGGAATGTATGTGGCGGATGACCCTTTTTAATGTTTAATAAGGAAACAACAAGATTGAAATCGTATATCAAGGTATCGTATACCAAGGTATCGTGTACCAATGTTTTATAAATAAGGAATAAAACTTCAAATAAGTTGGAACCGAAAAAGCAGTCGCCAACAACCTATTACTGCCCTTCATCGTTTAAGGCTCCAAACTTAAATTAAGATGGTAAGATTGTTAAATGCTTAAAATAAGGAAAAAAAATAATATGTTGCCGCAGTGAAAGCAAGCAGCTGAATGAAGTAATATGACAAAATCAGCAAGTATTTATACATGTTTTGTTCAGGGCCTACTTGATGAATTGACTCGAAACGAAACATTTTTTAGTGTGATAGTTAATCAGAAGGAATAATGTAGCACAATATGAGCTGGTCACATTGTTTGCTGCTGTTGATTTTAACAGTTGCTGAAACATACTTATAAAATGTGAATAACGGAATGTGTCCATATATTTTGCAAGTGAAAGATAAGGATGTCTCTCAATGACAACTAAAGCTAAATACTAATTTAGTAATATTTTCATATTTACTTAAATTCGCGAAGAAAATGTCAATAATATATAGTTTTTTTTTTAACCTTAACATACATTTGGTCATCTTAGGCTTACAGTCTCTTCGTATGACTACGGAGTATTGGAGCTCCCTTTTTATGTGCAAATATTAAAAAGGGAAATGTCATGGCATAGAGAAGGTGGAGTCTCGTCTTTCTCAATTGAAATTTTATAAGGCTGAATGAGACTGCATTTGTTTTGTATGTTGCTTGATTTCCATTTCCCTGTTTATTCAGTGTAGAAAAGACTTTCTTGGCTAAAAGCCGCAATGACTTTTCATATTGACAATATTTCGTGGCTATAAATTGGAATGCGGTATGGTAAAAGGAAAAGTATCTCATGCATCAACCTCAAGCCAGCAGCTGCTACTGCCATTGCCACTGCCAGTCTCCCTGTCTCTCTGTGTATTTTGAGTGTCCAGTTTTCTCCGCATATTTCTCGTCTGTCACTGATTTCTCAATAGATTTCTCTACAATGAGAAAGACTGGTGGAGAGGAGAAAACCGAGAAATGTGCATAAATCATAAATGTGGCTAGCGAAAAGAAGTGGAGAAAGAAGAGAAAGCTTTAAGCAAAAGTCAAACCACTGACAGTTGCATAGCCAAACAGTGAAAAAAAAGATACAGCTGTGCTTGTGGTTTTTGGCTTGCTTCTGCTTTTTTATGTGTGTGTTTGTGTGTGTGTGTTGTGCAACATTTCGTTCCCCTTGAAAGTCCCCCACTTGTATCCTTGACTCTGCCACTGTCAGTTTTTATTTGCTTCTTTTTTTTTCTTTCTTTTGGTAACAGCAACATTGGCAGTAAAATTTTCTGCTGTGTTGTCGCCGCAGTCAAAATGACTGTGAAAAATAAATGTTAATATGGCGAAATCCAAGACAGACCATCACCATTCAACCCCTTGCCCTGCTCCCGTGCTCGCTCTCTCTCTCTCTATCTCACACCCTCTGATAAGGTCAGAACTGACATAACTCTTTTTACCATAAAAATGCCAAAGCATAAGGAAAACAGTTGAAATACAAAAGCATAGTTGATTCTCCTCACTCAGTTGGCATAATTTAATAGAATTCTTTCACTCCGATCCCTTTACCTCTTCTTGGTTATCATCTTCTTTGGTCTGGGGTAGTGTGGTTTAGTCTGTGCCTCATTCCACCCATAAGTTATAATCCTAGCGACCAGCCAAAAGGAAAATATGCAGCAAACCTTCAAAATTTATTAGCATCGCGCTTCTTTCTTTTTTTTTTTGGTATGCCTTATCCTCTACCCTGTTCTTCTCAGTCTAGTCTCTGTCTCATTCTCTCTCTCACACTCTTAATATTTTCATGTCTACTTATTTACGAGCTTCACGCAACTGTGAAACATGGTACCTATACCCTCAAACATACATACATATATACATATCTATGTGTGCGTGTGTCTATATATTTATGCTACACTTTGCATATTTATAACAATAATTTTTTTTGGGCCTCACCCATACTGGCAAAGCTTTTGCAACTGAAACCAGAGCATTTAAATGAACTGCTTGAGAAATCGTTTAATAATTTGGAAAATCTATATAAAGTAAAACAAGTAACCAACAAAGGCTGTAATTCTCAATCTATTATTTTCTTTGTTGTATTTATTATTATTTATATTAATTAAATTATTTAATAAGTATTTAAATTAGGTTATTTTTTTATTAATATTTAATAACAGTTTTTTAAGCTTTTGTATAAAATTATTTTGTCATTTTTTCATAGGAATTCAAGAATAGGATAGGAAGGACATACAGTAGTACATGCAGGTATGTACAGGTATCCATACGAAATATGACAGCTCTACAACAATTTGTGGAGCGAATCTGTTATTCAACACTTAATTTAATAACATACGACATTATTGACACTGTTTAACACTAGATAAAAAATAAGTCATAGCATCGAATAACAATTTCTTAAAGTTCAACTGCCAGGAAAAGAAAGGTTTAAAATTTAAGCCTTTAAGTTTAAGTTTTTTAGTTTAAGACAATTTTAAAGTTTAAATTAAGAGTAAAGAAATAGTTTAACATTATCTTTTAGGGCATACAAAAGTCGTCTGTTTCATTACTAAATTATTTCAAGTAAATTTTGTTTTATTTTTTATGTTATTTTATGCTGTTTACTGTTTTAGCAGTTGCTTATGCATATTTTGTGTTTCACTTTTTCTTCCTTTTTTCTTTCGTGTTGTTCTGGTTACTTTTTTTTCGTTCTGCTCTTTGTTATTTGTCCGTCTTGCGGTTTTTCTTGCATAAATATGATGTTGATTTTTATGATTTTTATAATGTTTCATTATGTTAGGTTTTACGACGCATAAGGGAGCAGCCTACTAGGAGACTGCCGCAGCGGCAGGAGGAGGAGTGGTGGGGTTGGCACACATGTTAAAGTCATATACATATGTATGTATGTATGGGAAAAAGAGAGTTTCGGTGTATATCTTGCTTCGTTTCCTGGTCTAAATTTATGGGCCCTTTGTTTACAGTTCGCTGTTGTTGTTATTATTTTGCTATGCCATATTTTGTTTGACAGTGTTACCAAAGCTAACCTAACTGAGAGCTAGAGTCTTTGTTCTCGCCCTCCACACTCATTGTTTAAGCCATATTACCCCTCCTTTTACACATTTTATGTGCTCTCAAAAGCCAATTTTGTAGAGATTTGCTTTTGGTCCGAAACTTGCGGCCCTTCATTATAAGCGCATAATCTTTACGAAACACATACACAAGACACACACACACACACACATGCGACCTAGCCTCAGCTAAAAATGAAATGGCTAAGCCTCCCCTAAGCCTTGTTTTGCTCCTACCCCCATAACTTCCCCTAGCCCATTCTTTAACTATTTCCTATGGCAGCCATTTTGTTAGATAATTTTTGCCGGAAAATTTTAAAGCTTCGCATATTGAACAACTGTTGGGAACCAAAATAAAAGTTTCACTCTAATACCCTGACGTGGGGCACCCCCCGCAAGGAGGATGCCCTGCATCCTGCTATCTCACATACACACATGAAGAGGCTCCCTGCCTTTCCTCCTGACTGTGTGTCTATGTCTAATTTCTTTTTTTCTTCTTTGTTGTTGGCCAAAAAATTTTATTTTTTTTATGATCCGCCTTACAAATGAGTTTTGCGCCTCTGACAAGGCCACCTACTAGTCGCATTAGAGGCGTCTCGGCTGCCACCTAAGTGTGAGGCGTGGCCATTTCCTTCCCAAAGAGCCCCCGACCCCGCCTACCGCCTTGACGGGGTCGTTCAGTTGTATTGCCTGCTTTATGACAGTTTCATAGACTTTTTATGTTTATACCCTAAGCGTTTAGTGTGCGCAGCTGTTGCTCTCCAATGGAAGCTAAGTTACACTTTGAGTTTGGCTCTTTCTTTCTTTTCTCACTCACTACAGTGATGACTCTTGACAATAACTCGGAATTGATTTCAATAATGTATTTAATATTGTTTCCAATATATAAACTATATAGCAGTGGTCGATAAATTTAATCTACCGGCTTTAATCTTTTCTCCACTTTCCATTAAATTCCCTTGTCTTCCTTGATTTTTTGCACTCCAATTATATTTGTGTTACTTTTAAGGTTCTTGGTACTAGAAAAAACGATTAACATACCGAATTTACTTATATAAAGAAACAATTACTTTGTCTGATTGAAATAAAGCAAAATTCCTTCTCACTTGAGTTTCCACTGTGGTTAAAACGTGTGCGTTTCGGTTTTGGTGAGGTAAGGAGGGTGGCTATATTTATATTTGCTTTTCTTATCTGCACGTAATTAAGGCAATGGTCTAGTCCCAACTGTGTCTAACGGGGCCCACCTAGGAGGCCGTTCATTCTAATCATCATCATCGCCATCATTGCTATCCTTGTCATCATCATCGACAAGCGGTTGTCATCTAGAGTCAGCCCCTTAACCCTGCTTCACTCCCACGAATCCCCCATGAATTTCTTTTCCCCCCAATGCGGCCATTCGTTGTTGTTGTGTTGTTGCCAACATTTGGCGGCGGCTTCAAACTAGTTTCTTTTTACAATGCCCTCGCGGGAGCAATAATGTCTGGGCCGCCAGGGCAGCAGCTGCCTACCCAAAAAACACCCAACTCAACCCTCACTCTTCAACCAGAAATTGCTCTTATTTGTTTTGAGGGAGAGAAAAACAAAAATATTTTGCCTGAAACAAAGAAACAAAAGGAAAAAAATTCTCAACATTCTTGAGTTGCACCTGCGACTCGACCAGCGGCAACGACTGCGGCATCCTTCGACAGCTTGCGCTGATTGGTAACAGGTTACAGTTATCAGTTAACAACAATTTTAATTACTCAATGCTTTTGGCCTTTATTGTGGGAAGGATTCAATGCAATTAAAATTCTTTGGTTTTAAAACGAATATTAAGAGTGCTAGAAAGAAGATAAAGATCACACTAAAAACATTTTAAAAATGTTTTCTTTAAAACTCGACGCTGATTTTAATAGTTTTTTAACAACTTTATCATAACTGTATAATAATGCCGATTTAAAACATTGATCGAAAAGTTCTTAAACCTTTAGAAACAGAGTAAGCCATAACAATTATTTGTTAAACAATTTTTTAAACAATTTTTTAAACAATTTTTTTCCATTATTAATTCGATTAAAATATATTTTATTTTCTTGTCAAATATTTTCTTTTTGCGATAGATGAAAGTATTTTATTCTAAAGTTTCAAACATCTTGAACTTTGAAGTCTGAGTCGCCAATAATCAAAAAAAAAATTGAATTTTTATTAGATTACTCATAATTTATTTCAGTTATTCATTTGGCATTAAACCAATATGCGATCACAAAATCACGTACTATTTTGGGCTTGCGTTGTCGGAAATTGCATAAATATTTATATATAAGTTTTAATCTATCCTTTGTAAAAAATTCATGCCAGAGCTCCTCCTTCCTGTGGTTCTTTTTCTCTAATTAAAACTGGTCTGTCTAGCTCTGCGTGGGATATCAAATGCTCTTCACTGCATTTTAATGAGGGACTAGCGTTTAGCCCTCTCTGCTTCCATCCGCCTAACTCTAACTTCCTTCCGACTGACTAAAAAAACCTACTATCTTGGTTCTTTTGTATTTGGATATTTGCACTTAATGAGCTTCACCCCTCATAAACTTTTAGTCATAAACTATTTTCGTCCCTTAAAGCACATTAAAAATATAGCATACAACTGAAGGGGGCGATTTGACGAAGAGGCGGAAAAGGAGCAAGAGGCAGAAGCCATTAAATTTGTAGGCACACATCCTTAAGCCAATTTTGATAAGCAAAAAAGAGGGGCGAAAGGAACCAACTTGGATGTGGATGTGGATGAGTAGGAGTGCGAGGATGAGGCATGGGATACTTCCTTCATTGTCTGTCAATGTAGAAATAAACCAGCGAACGAACGAACGCACGATACGACAAAAAAAAATATTTCTACATTAAAGGTGACAGCGGCAGACGCCGGTCCTTGGTCCTAGTTGGTTTCTGGTGCTGGCAGTGCCAAACAGGAAACAAACAAACAAACGCGCAGCAATGCAAACAGAAGCCATGCCAGAATGACAGGCAGAGGAATATCGTGGAGCCCGAGGAGTAGGAGACACGAGGCAGAAGCAGGCATTGCGTGTGTTTATTTTGTCGTAAATTGATTTTAACGGCGAATGACAAACAGCAGCCAGGCAACAGCAGCAACAACAACAACGGCAACAACAATGACAACAACGCCATTTTGCAGCATTTAAAAAATGTATTTAAAAGACATAGAAAAGGTAGGTCGGGAGGTAGGGAGAGAATATGAGTGAACGAGACGCTGCATATTCATTTTCTGATTAGAAAAATTATTACATAAAATTTATGTACGTTAGTTGCTGCGAGGAAAGCGAGCGAGATGAAAGCAGCAAACAAGGACAAGGACAACGCAAAAAGATTATGAGCTGACTGGAGGATACTCAAGAAGACGACGATGACAAGGAAGACGAAGTGGAAGGGAAGGAGAGGAACGCAGACAGACAGACAGAGCAGCCCCAAAGACTGTTAATGGCTTCCTTTCAAGGCTAACAGCGCCAACCAACCAACCACCTGGCTGCTGCTCCTTCAACTTAGCTAAACTGTGTTATGGCAACCACAAAACAGCAGCAACAACAACAACAACAACAAGAGCAACCAGCTTAATAAATGTCGACACAAAAGATAGAAGAGTAAGAGCGACAGGCAGGAAAGAGAGAAGAAGTGAAAGCAAGAGGATGGCGTCTCGTGACTACCTTGCAACATGTTAAGCAGGTGTTTCCAAATCACTTACGTTGAAACATACCAAAACGTACAGCAGCAGCAACAAGGATGATGATGCTGCTGTTGCTGTTGTTGCTGCTGCCGGCAGCAACATTGTCAACGACTTGCAAAACAATAACAACAATGCGGCAAATCAACAACAAATTTAACAACATCAACTTTAGCAAACGTTGCCAGGGATGATGCGAGGGCCACCTGCCCCTCAACTTGCCTCTTACCACCTAAGCAACTTTCCAAAATGCAATTCCGCGACAAATGCACATTAGACACAACCGCAAACATGCAACAAAATCAAATAATATGGGGCATAACACACAATTTGATACCCTTTGATATTAAATATAACATATAAAAAGGTAAAAAAAAATTTAAAAATAAAATTCATTTAATTTTATTACCTTCAATAATTGGTTAACTTATACGCAAATCAATTCGTTAAACAAGTTGGAACTAGTGATAACGGGATACATATTCCTAAGACTTTATCCATTGGGTATATATTTTTTGATATATTTTTAATTCGTTATAGTTGAAAAATAAAATCAGAACCGTCAAAAAGTAATGCGAACAAATTTTAATTATCGTTTCCTTTTTTTCTGTTTCGTAATAGAAAAGTTAAATATTTGTTTTAAGTTAAATAGACAAATATTTGTATTATATTATTAGACAAGTTTTTAAAAGGACCGCGATTTAATTAACTAGCACCAGATAGCACAATATATTTTAATCAAAACTTTGTGCTGATGCTGAATTTAAATTAAGAACTTGGTTACTACAAAAGTATTAAGACGGTTAATAACTTAAAAAGTTCCTAAGAACTAATTCCATTTTTAAAACCTAATTTGTTTTTTCTTTAGTGAATAGAATAAGAATTAAATGTCTATATTTTTAGAAGTGTTTACAAACGGGTACAAATATACAAACAAACAAAACAATGGTTGTTTCTTAAAAGTAAAAATATTAATAGAATAAGAATTCAACTTCAAAATTTTTAAAAGAATTTATAAACATTTACAAAAGCTCCTTACAATATTTCAAAAAATAATTTAAAATAATAATAACTGCAAATATCATTATATTACTATCTGTATTATTGGTCTAAACTCTGTGATAGGTTGTAAGAACCTATTCTTACCTAGAGTATGTTAGAGTAAAAAAAAAATTTTCAGCTGAATTATTCATAAAGTTTGTCGGAGAAACGGAGGCGGCCGAGGCACTTGCTTCCTGTGTGTTCGCAAACCGTGGCTTCTGGGTTTTCTCTGTCTCTGTCTTCTCCTCTCTCTTTCTCATTTACTCTCACGCATTCGACTTGGGTCTTTTGCTCTCGGGGGCTGTTGCGGCAAAGAATGGCGGCCGGAAGTACACGTTGACAAGTCGCACTTCGTACAGCGGACAACTTCCGGTGTGGGCTTTGGCTATGGTTGGTTTCTCTAGCGGCTGCTGCTGCTGCTGTTCCTGTTCTTCATAACGCCTGCCTCCTGCGGTTTGACTCGATGCCTGGCAAAAGCTTTATGAACTTCATATGAAACGCTGCCCCCTACCCCTCTCCGCCGACCGTTCTTTGACTACCTCCAGCAATTGTTATTGCATGCGTATTTGCATAGAGAAGGTCAGAACGCGGGTAGCCAAACAGGCACGAACCAGCCGAAGAACCAAAACCCAAAGGATGAGGTTCACATTGCCCATGTTGTTGTGGTGTCCTGCCTACATGCATATGTATGTATATGTGCGTTTATAGTTGTGGTATGTGGGTTTACGTATGTCTGGAGGCTTAAGCTAACTTTAAATTACGCTTAGCCAGTGAAATTAATTTACGCGACGACAACAGCAGAACCAACAAAAACAATTCACCAGCGGCGGCAGGAACAATCATAGCAACAATGCGCCACATGGCAGAACACTAAGCCTTACCGCTCAGTCCCATCCCCATGTTGGGATACCCATGAAACACTGGCCTGCCCTTTGGCCGATTGCAAATCGCTTAAGTCAGTGTTGGCCAGGCCATATAATGTTTAAGGCAATTAAATGATTTCAATGTGGCAACAAACGAGTTGCCAATTTTGCTAACAAAATTACTATATTCCATCATCCAAAGATTAGTTTTGGAATGGAAACATTTTCCACTTAAAAGATTGATGGATAACCATTTTATTGCCTTGCCTCCCCTGACCCCCTCCCCTGTGTCATTCTGTTCTCCGAAATGATGATGATATTGGCATTTTTTCATGTTGTTGTTTAAGTGCCACAAATATTGAAAAGAAATCAGATGGAGGAAGTGAAAGGCAGCGGGGTCAAACAATCAACAAAATTTGCTCTTCATTGAACAGATAGAGGGAAAGAGAGAGGGAAATCAGAGAGCGAATGAAAAAAAAAATCGAAGAAGGAAACTCAGCATCAATATGAGCATCAGCGACGCCTGCGGAAGGCATTTTCAATTGTATTAAAAGAAAATTTAATACGAAACTCATGTTGTCTATCGATTTTTAATTTTGATTTGCTAGCAAGAAGAAAATAAATAAGCAAGCCACACTCATCTTTTGTTGTGGTAAAAACAAAAAGGCAAAGAGAAAAAGAAACAAAAAAAAAATACATAATCAAACAGTTTGCCCACAGAGAGAAAAATTCAATGGGGAAAGTCGAGATAGACCAAAAGAAAAAAGACAAGAAGAGGAAATGTCTTCAATGGTATTGACTTTTTCATTTCGCTTCGCTTTCAATCTTGATGCTCCATATACAATATTTGGTTATATTTATCATAATGTTCTATTTTAGAAACTACTTTCAGGAACGGTCTATGACTGAATGCGGTAAGAACAAGTGATAGGGATCAAAAAGATTCCTGCTCACTTTAAATAACCTTAAATATTCAAAGACCGTTTAAATATTCGATCCTAAGGACTTCTTATTTAAAATGGAAAACATTTGGAACAAAACCTTTGTAGAAGAGGTTTCTGACTTCATTCCATGAGAAGCCGAGAGGCATAGAAACCGCTCCTGTTTGTTAGTAGTGCTGTTCCTGCTGTCGTCAATGTCTGTTGCCAAGTCAAGCTGACACATTTGGCATTTTGTGATGGATGTGTGGCAATAATTTTTTTCTTTTTTTTTGGTATTGTGTTCTTTTTGCTTTATACTATTTATGCAAACGTTGGATGTTATCAGTGGAAAGTCCCATCACTCCCCGCACCATTGTTTCTGTCTTGTTTGACTCTCGTGCGTCTCTCTTTTATGCGGGTCAACATTTAACCTTTACCTTGCCAACAGACATACATCAAAATATATAGGTCTGACTTTGGGCTGTTGCTGTTGTTGTTGTGTTTTTTGTTTTGTCGGATAACACGTGTTGCCACGCCTCCATATGAATGTCGCGACATGTGGGTGGATCACATCTATCAGCTTTATATAGAAATATATGTAAAATATTTGTGTATGGCTACACTTATGCAAATTGAAATGCAAATAAGCTATAACTGAATATACAGATATATATATATATATAACTGAATGGATGTTTTGTATATTTGTGTTGTTGCCTTTGTGGGCTTCCTTTATGTTTTCCCCCTTTCAAAATTTTTTTCTCAATTCTATTCTCGCTTGGCTACGCCTTTTTTTCATGCTTTATTGAATTCATTTAAAAAACAATTTATCTTTTGATGGAACAATAAAAAAAAAAATACAACAAGCAAGTTAAGGGAACTGCCTACCCTAAATGCTTCAGACCAGTCTCCATTAAAAGCCATGAAAAAAGACGCAGAAAGCCTTTTGTCTAACATGCCAATTAGCCTTTTGTTTTGTTTTTTATTTTTGGTTCTTTGGGTGTCAATGGAAAACATTTGCCGTTTCTCTTGTTTTTTAGTTTTTCTTGTTTTTTCTTGTTCTTTTTTGTTAAAGATTTCGTCTGCAAAACTTCTATTGTGTTTCTTTGCTGTTAACAAGAGGCGAGTTCTTTATTTTGTTCGATTCTCGCTTAATGGCTGGTTTTTATACTTCTATCATCAGAGGAGTTTTTTTGTTTTTTAAGAAAAGTCTGCAGTGCCCACAGTCATTCCTGATGTTCTTCAGTCTTTGTTGAAAATTTTAACAAGGCTATGATTTGGAATTGAACTGCATTGTAAATGTTAAAATTTAGGAATTATATCCATAAGTCACACATATTTTTGAATGTGTGTCTTTCTTACGAAATCAATAATACCTTTGAAGAATATAAGCCCATGAAATATAATGACTATTCAGAAAATACAAAGTTCAACAAAAAAAAAACTTCCAAAGTAAAACACCGTGTAGGCAAGTGTGTTAGTTAATCAATCACACTACTTTCACTACTCTTTATACTGTACTTTATTTTAGAAAGAATTTATATCTCGTATAGACTTTAACTAATGTAAAAACACGATGTAAAATTATTATTAATAGGTAAAACGTTTACATATATTCATTACAGTCAATGAATTAGTTTCATCTCACGTGAAATTTTAATGCTCTTTTGTTAAGTATACGCCCAGCTGTCCAGATAGTGAATCTCTAGTGAATCCATTTGATGAATTGTGGATTTATTGACTTTCTAATGAAATTTGCAGTAATCAAATATCTCTTAATACTAATTCTCAGTCTGAATTATAGAGAACATTCTAAGTTTAGTTTATCTACATTCCTAAATTTTTTATTAAATTTTTGTCTGCAAACTTCGAAAGTTTACTTCAACGCGCCTAAAGCTCTTTGCACTGCATAAATCAAGCAAATTGTTTAACGCGCGATTAGCAAAATTTTGTAATAATTTTTATTCCATTTTGTTATTATTTTTTCTTGCCTATTTTTTATACATTTTTTTTCTTTTTTGTTACTCAGCATAAAGGAACATATATCATGTATTTATTATGCTTGTTGTCTTTTGGTTTGTGGTAAGCGTATTTTTGCCCTCAATTCCTCTTTGTCTCTGTCTCTCTCTCGCATTCTCGTCTCATCTCATTTCCCTCAGTAATGTATTTTGAATGTTCTGTTCTGAAATTTTCCAAACGATTTGCAGCATACGCCGCATTGAATATGGTTTTTTATTTTCTCTCGCTCTGTCTCGTTCTTTCTATATCTGCCTCTGTCTCTCTTTGTACTTCTCTTGTTGTGTTGTTCACGCTCAAAATGTTTTTGCAAAATGATTATTATGATTAATAAATAAATATATGCCGGCTGGGCTGGGCTTGGCTTGGACTGGCAATATTCAACACATTTGCTTGATATAAATTTAAAGGCACAGAGTGAAAGCTTTAATGAAGTTACGTATACGCAATGTAGGACAGTGGAAAAAATTGTACAAAGAAAATTTATGAAAAATTACGATTAATCAAAGTAATAAATGTAATTGAATTGTAATTTATATATAAAGTGTGTTTTACATAGGAAATCGACCAAGTTAATGTTTGACTAGTTACTCAAAGGGCATTGTTATTTCGAGCCAAGTTCCTTTAAATAAAATCTAACAGGTAAAAATTAATTCCTTTACATTTCTAGCAATTCCTGGAAAATATTTGTAAAATTCTACGGAATCTGATAGCTTTTAAGGACTGTCAATTTGGCCCATTGTCTATGATGATGATGAGCATAAAAGTAATTTCTACTGCTCTGGCTGGCAGCTGGTCTTGATGGCTCTGCCACGTTTGAAGCAGCGTCTTGTTTACATTGCCAGTCGCCCTTCTCCACTTTGCCTGGCGAGTCCTTTAGCCTCTCTTCTACATTTCTGCGTATTGCTCTTTCTCTTAGCGAGAATGAATTATCGCCTGCCAGATGAACATTTAATGATGTACAAGCCATCGATGACGTCGGACGTCGAAAAGTCCTAAAGTCCTGACGTCCTTGTTGTCGTTGGCAATTTTAATAAATTTAACAGTTGAACGGCATCGAATCGCATCGCATCGCACATCGCACATCGCCCATCGACTTTCGCATCTTTCATCTTTTATCAATAAACGGCGAGAACACAATCCAGCGCGATGGCTTCGGGCCAAGAGCTTCACCTACTGAACAGTCTCCTCGACTCCTTCTTCACTGAGTGTCGATGTCATGCAGGCAATTAAATAAATGTGCAGTCACGCCTATCCGCCTCCCACTCGACCCCACAGCCTGTCGCCTGGTACTTATTGACAGCCATCAGTGTTGAATTTATGAGGCCAACTGTGATTTATCGGCCCATTGCTTTCATTTCAAACAAGGACAATGACAACGACAAGGACAATAAGGATGAAAACGAGAGCACAAGCAAAGAGCTGAAGCAGGAACAGAGGCAAAACACTTACCGATAATTCGAGTTAAGCTGCACATCGCCAATGGCCACATTCTCGAACAATGTGGGACAACAGGTCCAGCGGGCCCAATAGAAGGTGAAGTCACTTGAATCATAATGCTCGGTGAAACGACATTTGAGCACCAGATCAACGCCCTCACGTGTGTCCAGTGAATCATCGGCCTGAATTACGCTTAACAATCCCAGGATCACCGGACCTACAATAGAAGAACAAGAAACGGAAAACCAATTGAAATTGAGATGCAATTCAAACATTTGTTACCAATTCCATCGTACAGAATATTTAATTAAAGCGAATGTTATGTCAAAATCCAGTTAGCTGCCTCAACTGTAAACTGATTTGATTTATTTGATATAACGCAAAAATCAATAAATACACGCGAAATGTTGTAACAAGACAAAAGCAACAACAACAACAATCGTACTAGCAGTATCAATATAAAAACAGAGAGAGAGAAAGAGAGAGAGTCAGAGAAATATTGCATTGCGAAATTCGTAGAAAATTGTAAATCTAAACCACAAAATGAATAATGCACATGCCATACAGTAGCAACAGCAGCAGAAAGCTTTACAGAAATTGGTAAATTGATCTAAAAGGGTGGTTCCAAAAAACAAAAATTCATACAATTGAAAACAAATTTGTTTAAAACAATGAATGATGAATGGGAATGATAGTCCAAATTTTGATTGAATTGTTAAAGAAGAGTTTTCTAGAAAAAAAAACTTATGTGAAAAGAAACAAACTAGAAATTGTATTAATTTGGAATTTACGATTACAGAAATTGGCAGAAAATCTTTTAATCAATTTAATACATCACCACAATTTAATGAAAACTGAAACTACATTGAACATCCTTATTTTAGAAATACTTTACATTAAGAAGTCATTCTTAGTTAGTCCTATTAAGCCCTTGTAGGGGATAACTTGAAGATATCAAAGAATATTATATAATGTCCAAGGTACTAATAGAAAGTTTGATATATTGTAACTGATTGAGACAATGATGATTTTAAAGAACCTAGCCGAAGAAATAATTTTCAGTAAAATATTTTGGTAATTTTTTTATGGGTATAAATTTCACATTCAGTTCATTAAAATATTTTTAGGATTCATTAATATGATAAAAGTTTATACAAACAGAAGTAAAATTAAATATAAAACGTACACAAATTTATTGCAAATTAGAAGAATAGAGACAAGTGAGATTATTGAAGATCTTACATAGATTCTTTAAACATTAAAACTACTTGAAATTATGCATGATGTTTAAACATTTGACAAGTAATTTGGTAAACGAATTTGGACTAATATAAAATTACATTTACCTCATATAGAATCGGCTGCTTTCTATTTTTAAGTCATTTGGACTGTTCATTGGATTAAACCTTTGAACTAATTACAATCTAACAACTAAAGGAGAGTGTACCCCTTTTGGGCTTGGTTCTGTTGCATTGCATTGCAATTGGCTTAGCCATAGGTGGTCTATAAATTCATCCTGTTTAGTAGGTGTCCACAAAGAGGTTATAGTTCATACAATAAGAACTTTGTTGGGATACTGTCCTACAACAAAAACATGTATACTTTTGCGTGTACAGGGCAGTAGCTTGGTGCCGCTAGTGGGATACTGTCTATGGAATTTGTTGGACAAGGGAGTGGAAATAAGTTGATGCATGGTCTAGTATCACGCAAACAATTGAATGAGGAATAGGGTTAGCATGAACTAAAGTAGATTCACTTAAAAATATGAAGATCAAGCCTTGTCTTTTAGTCCTGCAGAAACTACCTATTAACTTATTTCTGATTTTGGTAGTACTTATACGGTTAAGTTACTTTTAATACTGTCAATAATATATATTCTCCAAATTCCATGGTTGTTATCTACGAGAAATTGCATAACGGAATGTTATAAGTTATTTTAACAAAATGAAATAAACACTTGGATTCTGTTACTGCTGCTGCTGCCGCGGCTGTTGCTGTGGTCACTTTACAGTTTGAGCAGCATTGGGTAAATAAAACTCTCGACGCAGTTTAGTTGCCAAGTCCAACTGCAACTATGTATATGTACATACATATAAGTATGTTCTGGTCCGTATATGAGTCTACAACTAAATGGAGCAAATGGTCGAGTGGTCGCCATTGGGTCGAGTGCTTGCCATAGGGGACTAGAGAGGAAGGGAGTGAACAGGAGATGGGAACAGGGTAAGGAGGAAGGTTGTTTGCACATGCAGCGCTTAGTTTTAATTTGTCTGCCGTGTGTGTGTGTGTGTGTGTGTCTGTTTTTTTTTACACATTTTATTTTATCCTAGCTCTCTTTTGCTTTCATTTTCTCTACTCTTGTTGTTTGCGCAAATCTGTTTTTTGTACAATATATGTAGAAATATCCTAGATATGTATATATATTTGTGTGTGCATATATATATTTTTACTAGCTCTTCATTGTTCCGCTCAGTTTTATATTCAGTAAAAAAGTATAAAACTCTATATGCATTTGGATATTGCGTTGAGATTTTCGCTGTGGCGTATAAAACAAACAGCTCAATTTACGTGAAAGCTGCATATTCAATTCGTCCATTTATTTAGCATCCAACTCCGGCTCCGGTCACTCTATCCCTTTCTGCCGTCCTACCTCTTTCTCTTTCGCTAACATTGTAATACTGTTATTGTAATTAACAGTTGTTTATCCGTATATGAAAATTGTGGAAAAAAAGGAAGAAAAACTTGATATATGTGGGTAACCAGAAAACTGATTAAATTTTTTTATTTACCCAAATCGAGTTATTACAAATATGAAGTACTCAATCCAAAAGAAACAGTCACAAGTTTTTTATAATCACTTTTGTATTGTATTTTAATAGCATTTTCGCCTGAATATTCTCTGAAACCTGAAAGTATTTCACTTATTTCAGTAAGTGAAATATTTTGCAAAAGACTTCAGGGACTTGTTCTCATATATAAGATAAATGTTATTTTATAAGCATCATTTCCCAAATGTCGAATTTCAAGTTAATTAAATGATAAATGATTTTAAGCTGTCGTTTGTCGCCAATCATGAAACTGAAATTGAATTGAAAGTTAAAAACTCTTTGAAATTTATTTGAAGCCAATAAATGCATTTAGAATCTGCCATGTTTCTGCTATAATAAACTATATCTTGAAGGAATTTTAAAGATCGTGTACAAGTAGTATTCCTACTAAAATATAAATTATAAAAAAGAATGGAGCAAAAACACTCGCACACAAAAAAAAAAATAAATAAATAAAACTATGTGTAATCAGTTAAAAGAGAAGGGTAAAAAAAATCTGTACCTTGCTACAAAACGCAGAATACAGAAAATAAAACTCTGCACTTATGTATGTATATACATATATATATATATATATATGTATGTATATTTATCGCTGCTGACCACCGATTTCCATATAAAAGTAATTATGAATGAGTGGCTCTTGGCCCTCTCAGTGGCCCTTGGCGAATGAATGAATGAATTGCATAATAATATTTGTGCTTACGGAGAACTTTGTATTTAGTTAGTTATGCATGTACCACAGACATATAACTGAAACTGATTTTCTTTTTTTTTTTTTTTGTAATGAATTTTTAAATGTAAATTAACGTTGTTTGCATAAACACATAGAGAAATTTTTTGTGTATTCACCAAGAAGGGTATATAAAGCTAACCTAATACCTATCGATTCATCGGCTATAATGGGAGATCTTGTATAACACAATAATCATAAAAATCTACTATTAATTTCCTTTAGAGTAAACTTTTGGTTTATATTACAGTTTTGCAGTCGGTGTAATGTGAATGTTTGCTCTCTTTGTGTGTACTTACGAGTATTTTGTAATAATTAGCCAAGAGTTAACATACACACACAGAACACCCACGCACTCGCACTTAAATAAAGTTTTATTTTTGGCTTTATGAATTTTTCAATTGTTTCCTCTCTGACTTTTCTCTTCAACTCTGATGACGACTACAACTCCAACTCAGAGTCTGACTCTGACTTGGGGCTTCGTCTGTCAACTCAAAATGCTTAAACATTCATAAATGCAAAAGCACACAGCTCACTAGCACTTGAATGAGTGCACAGATGGATTGAGCCAGGGAGAGGAGAGAGGCCAAAGTGTATGCCGAGTCGGGGTGGTGTTGAGTAGAAGTTTGGTTTACGTTTTGGTTCATTTGCCTAGGCCAAAGATGCCAAGCAAAAGTCAAGTCTGGGCAAATGCAACCAAAACCGAAAAACACATACAAAACAGAAAATACAAAAGTTGTTGTTGTTTTTCCTCTTTTTTGTTCCTACTGCACTTTGTCGTTTCTTTTTTTTTCGTCCCTTTTCAATGTTGTTGGTATATTTTTTGTCTGTACTTATTTTTGCGATTGTCGTCGTCATTTCGCGTGTGTGTGTGTGTGTGTGTGTGAGAGAAGTTGTTTTGGGGTCGACGACGTCTTCATAAATACAAATGGAATCAAAACAAAAATAGAGAAAAATAAAATGAATGAAAATGCATCCAACGAATATAAGATACACTTGAGCAAGTTAACACATATAAAAAAGAGTAGATCAATTTTAAGTAGAAAGGTAAAAAGAATATTTTTCAAGCACCTATTTCAGTTTTATCTCTTGGCTTTAATGAATGACATTACAATTCATTACCATAATAGTAAATACATATAAACAAATTCATTATTTTCTTGATTTTCAGTAACAATATTTTCAAGATGAAAAAGTATTGAAATCTTTAAAAAGATTGTCTATTTCGAAAATTATAATGAGATTAAGATTATCTAAGTTAAATCAATTCAAATTTGCAAACGTAGAAGAATGTTACTTGGTCAATATAGTTGTTACTCCCAAATGAAAAGTCATTTGATGCAATTGACCGCAAGTAAGAGTATAAAAACAGCCATAATATATATGCATTTTGACTGTTGTCGGCGTCAACATTTACTTCCTGGCCGCCTTCCTATAATCTTTTCTAACCTTTTGCATTTTTACAGGGACGTAGGAATATCCTTTCCTTGTAGCATAAAAATATCCATGTTCATTGAACTAGTGAAATTCTTTTGTGCTAAATGACTCGTTTCCAAAAAGGATTCATAAAAGTCCTGAGTCTTCCTACAGTAATTAATTCTGTGTTTTTTTGATAAGTTAATTTTTACTACCTGTTCTTGTTTGTTATCATTGATTTTAAACAAGTGACTAGAGCCTCCATCTATGGTAGTTGTTTATGGCTACGCCCATGCTGGCCATATCTGTTTAGCTTTCACGTTCTCTTGGATATGTTTCTGGTTGTCTGCTTGACTTGTTTGTAATTATTTATTTCATATAAAGTGTAGCATACTTTTGTGCGTCGACAAGAATTATGGCATTTTGGCATTGTTGTTATATAGTAGTAGATGTATGTAGCTGATGCATGTTCGTGTGTGGGTGTGTGTGTGTGTGTGTGGGATTGGCAGTATGTATGTGTGTGTGCGTGTAATATTTTTTAAAAAGATTTCATGCTACAACGCCGACAAACAAGGAAACAGAAAACAACAGCAAGAACAGAAGAAAACAGGATGAGACAGCAATGCAACTAATGTACAGTGTGTGTGATCATCTAGGCATGTGTGAGTGTGTGTGTATGTTTGTATTACACTTAAAACAAGCTGCTCTTGGCTCGTTTACTTGTGGCTTGCCCTTGTTGAGACAACCATTTTCCCACTCTCCCCCAACGTTCCGGCCTTTATTTTGCTTTTCTTTCAGCTTAATGCGAATTTCTGCTCTTAACAACCCGGCAGCTATTGTTATTGTTGTAGCTCTTGTATTTGTTGTAGCGGTTGTTGTAGATATAATATTGTATGTAGTCTCGCCTCCCTTTGCTTTGTTGCTCTAAAAATATATTACTTTTTAACCTCTGAAATGTGCGAAATTCTCCCCTCCTTTTTTTCCTCTAAGTCTAAGCAATTTTTATTTATAGCAATTCCGGCAACTATCGACTTACTATATGATTCTCCATCCCTATGTACATACATAAATATAGGTATCTTTTTCTTAGTAATGTATTGAAGACATGAACAAAGAGCTTGGGCGACTTCCTTACGAAGACATTTGTGGAATGGTGTCTATTCTCTAATTTATACTATGATTGCAGCCAGTGCAAGAGGCACAATCAACAAACTAAAGATTGACATACAATAGCCTCATCTAAGGTATAATAAGCGAGCCCGAGAACAGACAGACAAGACAGCGAATAGGAGGAAGAAGAAGGCAGGTATCAGCAATCGAGAAGAGTTGTCTTGCCAATTGAATGGTAAACAAAAGCTTTGGAAATCCTATCCTGGAATTTAATAGTAAAGTTGTCACAGTAATGCCATAGCAGGCACAAATGCCTTTCAAGAGGGACTGGTACTGCTGGGTGGTGGGAGAATGCGTGTTTGGTAGCAGGAATTGTAGATTTTAAGTCCCAACCAATGAGACAACTCATTAAAAAGCCAGTATGTGAAACATTTTGCAAATTAACTGCAAACGTTGCGTATACGTAATATGAGACCGAGTGTGGAGCAAAAAGTATTTGCTTAGCCAACACACGCACACAGACACACTGCCACACACACAGAAAAGAGTACGTTGAAGGAGATATGCATATACACATGTACATGTATATGTATGTGAGGATCTGCAAATCTGGAATGATGATGACTTGGCAAAAGGGTTTTAGCCCTAGAAGAGCAATTATGGCAAAGTGAAAGCAATCACTTAACAAATAATTGACCAAGAAATACTCTCTACCAAAATGAGAAAATCGAAATTGAGTTAAACCAGAAACCAAGACATTTAGAAGATAATGGATGCATTTCATGAATATTTCAAACCTTCTTCTTAATAATTTGGACAATATGAAATATTTTAATGGTACTGAAAGATTTCTGTTTTATCAAGAATTGACTTAAAGCAACAATTCAGAGAAATGTTTCAACATAAACGATTAAATTTTTAATTTTTACGTTGATAATTAATGTTTTAAAGATATTTTTTGTTGAACGATGCTACAACTTATTCAATCCTTGGTAATTTGAGCCACTAAAACGAACTAAGTTGACAAAAATCTCAAATATTTAAAACATATTTAGTTAGTTTCTCAAGTTGTTCTTTTGAAGTTTCGCACAAAATGATTTGCCTAGCTAATATACTCAAAAGGCAACGAAACTTTTAACTCATATTCGTATAGCTTATGATGACGACTGTTTGGGTGGTTGGGTTGGGTAAAAGTTTTTACGCTGCGTATGCGTAACATCTGGCTAAGCAGTTGGCAATGTTAGCAGTTGGGATTGCGGATACGTTGAGTGCGGAAAGTAAAGTATGCGAAGAGGGGTAGCGGTGCAGAAAAGGCTGTGTGTGCCACTCAGAATACCCAATTTCACTTTAATTAAAACATTTGCAGCTAGTAGTAATGTGTGGGAAAAGTTGGCCTACACACAAAACTCCCACCACCATCACCACCACGATCTCCTCTCAGCCCCCGATTTTCTTTAACCAAACCCAGCCCAACCCAAGCACTTCTCCATTGAGAGTCGCGGGTCTGGGCACGTATATTACATAATATGCCATTAATAAAAGTGTTTAAAGTTCACTTAAGTGCCGCATGGAGCTTTAGACAAACGGAAACCATCATAGCCCCAACAAAACAGTTAAAGCAAACTAAGCAAACCGAGAGAAATCTATCCGGTAGGAGTGAGGATGAAAATGTGGGTGAGTGACTGGCAAGCAAGTGGATTTATAAGCGACCAAAGGAAAGCAAACATTAAGACAAAATGGGTAGTGGGCAGAGAGGAAAGCCAAAGAGACAAATGAACAAATATCCTAGCTAGGGGACGAAGAAGGCACATGAAAAGAAAATGAGAAATGAAAAATCAACTGCAAATTGCAACTGCATTTTGAATGAAAATGTGACTTGAAGTCATTGTAGTTTGCAAGTTGTTTGCCATGGGCATAGTGAAAAGGGTACAGAGAATGGCAACAATCTTGGAAAAACTCTAGCAAGAGGTCATTGTGCGAAGGCCATGAACACTTTCATAAGCAGTTCCTTCAATTTCTAAGCCTATTTCGAGTCAATATCTTGTATTGGACGCCTCTGACTGTATCCATGTCAGAAACTCATTCATTTCCGCAGTCATACAATTGACTTTTGCGGCTCAGCTGCATTCAATAGGGCACGCACAGTTGGCCAAGAGCGTACGAAAGGTGAGGCGACAGATAGGCAGAAAGAGAAGAGGTCTATGGTAAAGTCACGCCTAATGACCACATATTGAGAATGTGGAATGAACTTAGCAGGTACTTTAAGTGAAAATTTGACAAACTTAAAGTGGATTGCTATCCACTTTTGCGGACAAATTTATCCGCCCTCATTTTGTTGCCAACTTATGGCCGTTTAATTTGATGCAATTTAAGCCATAGGATAGTCAACTGCATAAATCATGCGGTTAAATTGTAAAACATTAAACTTAATTTGTTGAAAATTAAATATGTCTAGATATGTATTCCTTTCGCATGTTTTGTTGTTGCTGCGGCAAACATGCAGCAACTACTACAAATGACTGCAACAACACCACCATCAGCAGCAGCAGCACCAGCAACATCATCAGCAGCAACAGCAGCAACATTTGCCACAGAATTTATGACTGCATTAACACATTCAGACAAAATTGTACCAGAAACATGAACAAATGCGGGACAATGAGAGGGGATAAAAGGGCAGAATGGAAAAAGCAAAAGGTGGTCAAAACAGACAAAAGCTGGTCCAGAAGCTGGAAGCAGCTTTAGTCCAGCTCTGGCTAAAGTTGCTCTGTCACTGAAAATTCTCCATTCTCTTGTTGGAGCCTAACCAAATTGCCCCTGGCCCAGCTGCTGCCTCTTAATTAAATTATGGTTTTTAATTAGGGCCATTGTGTGTGTGTAAGTGTGTGTGAGTCTGTGTGTGAGTCTGTGTGTGTGTGTGCTTGACATTTAATTTCGCAACAACAAAAAAAAAAAGCCTTTTGTTTCGTTGTAAATTTTACACATTTTCCAAGATATTTTCTATTCGATAATTGAGCGTAACTAATTGAGCATTTTACCTTTTCCCTTTGTACCAATTAGTTGTGAAGGCAATCAAAATTAAATTATATATCAACGTTTCTATAACAATTCAAACGATTTAATGGCATGAATGAAACGACAGCAGTCTGCAAATTGTTTTTATCAAATTAAGCTAAATTAATGTTTAGTCATAGACAGTGGTAAATTTTGCATTCAAGTTTAAATATCGCACAAATCAACTGGCATAAAATTATTATTGTAGTTTAACATATCATTTGGGAATTCATTTTATCATTAATTCAACCAATAAGCATCCAATTTTAACCCTGACAAAAGCCAAATGGCATGGTTAATCATTATCGATTTCGATTCGAAATTCATGCATTTGATTATGCAATTCGTGACGACTTTAAGTCAGACTTAAACTTAGATTTGACTGTAAAATAAATTTCTAAAATATTTCAAAACATTCAAGTGGATTTGAAATATTTTTCATTGATTTATTTTTCATTAATTTAAACACTTGCAGCATTGAATAATTTAGGCAGACTTAAAAATCGAAAAGGTTTATTACGTTGATGAAAAATTAAGATCAGACTATTATATAAAAAATTCTTAGACATAATTTCCTGCACTAGCATAAAATTTACAGCAAAAATTGATAATTAGATATAGACGTATTTAATTTGATCAAATATGCATTAATTTAAACATTTTTGAAAATTGTTGTTAACATTTTTAAGGAAAATTCTTTTGCTTAAGAGTAGAACTTTTAACTAACCTAATTCGTTTATATTAAGCATGAAATTAAATGCAAATTGGTATAAAGTCTAGAGATATCAGATTATTTACATATGTGTTTACACTTCCTTTAATGGAAATAAAATTAACCAAATTTAGCTTTGAATTCGCCTGATTAGCATCATTTTTTCCAAGTCACATCTGTTTTGTTTGATGTGTCAAATTTCACTTATCCTTTTCCCTTAACACTTTATCTCCCACTTCAAAATACATGCACACACACAAACACACACACACGTACGAGACATTATCGCATCACTAATTGAGTCATCTGGCTATCTATCATCGTATTTGTGTGGCAATTTGGCCATTTCTTTGGCTTTATCTAAACTGTTGAGTAATATGTGCTGTAGAACCCTAGGTTATGGCAATGCCCTCAATCATGTCCTTAGCGTGGAAAATACAATTCCTTGTCATCCCCCCCACGTCCCACTTTTTTTTCCATGCCGCCTATTGCCAACACCAAAGCTTTAGAGGCAAGCATCATGTCAGCCATTATTTATCTTTTACTCCTTTTAAAAGGAAAAGCCCCTCTGTTTCCCTATATCAACTCAGCATGTCGCTTTTATTCTTCCTGTTGTTTGTGCTCATTTGAAAAAAAGGAAGAAAAATAAATACAACAAAAACAACGGAGAAACCATTGCGTATGTTTTTCCTATGGCGAATTTTTATGACAGCTTGCCTAAAGAGAAAAAAAAAAAAACAAAACAAAACATGCGCGGAAATACACAAAAAGAGGGAGACAGGGTAAACAGAGGTAAGGAATATCGTTTGAACTCGCTCGTGCACACAGCTTGAAACAACATTTTTTTCCCAACCATTAGTTCAGTTTTGTTCTTAAGCATAGAAAACGCACTTCCTTTTCCGTTTTCCTGGATGGGGTTATAGACCCCGCGATTCTACTCAATTTTTCCGCACGATTTTGTTTCATTGAGAACCTGAACACCCGTTTTAAACCCATGTCAATTGAAGCTGCAATTTTGTGCCCTAGGATGCCTAATTATGATAAATTTTTGAGTTATGGATGAAACCCCATTAAGGCACACTGCAGTTTCATTTCGTATTGCCTAATTTTGCACAGTGTTGGCCTCTGTTTTTGTATTGGTTTCGTTTCAAGTTTTTGGCCTACATTTTTGGAGGCCATTTGACCGGGTTTTAGCCTGGCCTGGCCCCAGCTCGAACTGGTCATGTGTCATTTTGGTCATTTGTTTTAGACAAACCCCCAATGACCTAACCCCTACCCTTTGCCTACCTTTGCCTTTCTCTCATGGCAACACAGAAGTGCATTCGAACGTAAACGAGCTGCATTGGCCGCAAAACATAGCAAGCCAAAAAAAAAATATACATATATACTGAAAAAATGGCAAAAAAAAAAACAAAAAACTAAAAAGCTTAAAAACCTAAAACACAAAAATTGCGGCCTGGCCACCATCAACAGCAGAAAACTCTCGTTTGGTCGGAGGTGGTTCCTATTGAGTAGGAGCCGCAAGTGGGAGGGGCCAAATAAAAGAAAAAAACTAACCGAACAAAACTCCACTCGAGCTGTAAGCTGTGTGCTAAACTTCAGCGACAGTAAACCCGTCCGTCCATCCATCCATCCGTCTGAACTTCTGCCCACTTTCCTCTAACCCCTTTTGCTGCTCAGTTAGCTCAGCAAATATGTTCAACATGCCACAGCAACCCAACTTGAAACCAGCCCATTGTCCTTCCTGATCCTGATCACTGCGCTGTGCATTTTAACGCTAACTGGAGTTTTGTTTTTTTTTGTTGTTGTTTTTCTTTTTGCGTTTTCTCTTTCTCTTCCATGAGTTTTGTACTGTGATTTAAGGTGAGGGTATAGAGAATAGTATAGAACTCACGAAAATTAGTCATAGATAGGAAATCGCTAATTAAGACTTGCAAGTTGTTGTGAATATTATCTCTTTGAGTACTATTAGATCAATTGGAATCAAAAAGAGTTCTTGTTTGGCAAAATACCTGTATAAAGAAAGTAAATTATGTATGTATCATCTTAATAATTTTCCATCGTCAACATCCTTTTAATTTTCTTTAATCTTATAACCTTTAAAGCTTTTGTTATAGTTCCTATGTTACAGATTTTCTTCATCAACATATTTTAAAGGCAACCTTCTTTTGTTTTTATACTAAGTTGCTTATTCTAATTAGAGGGTTAAAGAATGATAGATTAGGAAAATATTATCTATAAGTTGCTTTTCCAGAAGAAAATAATAAAGAAACAGCTTAAATAGCGTTGATTCTGGTCAAGTCTAGCCAATGATCTGGGACAAGTATATTCAGAAGAACTACCTAATTTATTATAATAAATTGCTTCAACTTTCATTTTTTGTTAAATATTTTGCAGGGTATTTGCCTAGTTTAATCATTTTGTGGTGTAGATTTTTTTTTTTTTTGATTTTTTTCCTAGTATCGCAGTTTTGCCGTTGCTTTTGTATGTTGCATTCTTTGTTTTACTTTCGGTTTAACTTTAAATGAATTTCTATTATTTTTGTGTTTATTTGAGCTTTTGCAGTTTCCCATACCTTCAACTAGTTCGTAACCCACTCCATTGAATTCTTAAGCTTATCCTAACAGTGGGTTGTCGTAGCTATTGCCGTTTCTGCTGTTTTATTCTGGCACTCATTGCTCCTTGGCTGAATGTCGTTATTGTTGTTGTTTTTGCTGCTGCTGTTGCTCTTATTGTTGGTTTGTTGTTCTCCTGCTGCTGCTGCTGCACACAACTAAATTGGTATATCCGTTTTTATTAAGCAACATTTCCGGTTTCACTCTGAGTGCCAAGGAAGGAAGGGTTTGAGCAATGAGGGTGGAAAGGGGGCAAGAAGGATGCTTGGCGGTGGTATACAACTCTCAGCCAGTGACAATTTTTCATGCTGTTGTCAGTTTTTCTTCCAAAAAAACAAAAACACAGAAAGACTACAGCAAAAAACGTAGAAGAAAAAGCGTCTCTTACTTATCGTCCCAGTACCTCCCTCCCCGTCAACCAAGACTCTGTATCCTCATATTGCAGCTCGTTAGTTTGGCTCTGCGTGTTTATCTGTTGTGTTGCTTTAAGTTTCATTTTCGTTACTCGTTCTATATCTTCTGTTTTTTTGTGTTTGGTTTGTTTGCTCTTTTTGGCTTCTTTAAGAGCAAAAGGAGAACTCATTACGTATACGCAACGTGGCGTGGCACGTAGTTTACGCTCGGCTTGCTCAGGCAATTGATTTGTGTTAACAAAAAGTACGGAAAAAAAATATAACAGAAAGGATCAGCAGGACGAATGCTAGCCAAGAACTATACTCATCATCATTCCGTGTCCATTGATTGCCCCACAGCTTCGGGGTAAATACACATCATGGCCAATGACTGTCAAACTGTGGTGTTCTTTTTGCTCATTATAACTCAAGCGTTCAAATTAAATTTGTTGTCGATGAAAAATAAAATAAAAAAAATTCAAAAATATTTTAAGCGGCGCAAAAAGGGTTAAGTCTGTAGGCTAAATGCCGACGCTTATCTCAATGAAAATCCACAAGGACCTCATAAATATGTGTGTCTATGTTTGTGTGTGCTTGTGCGAAACCTTTTCCATGTGGTCAGAAATGCTTAACCCTAAATCTCCCTCATTCTTCTCTCTCTCTCTATTACTCTCTCCAGTTCTTTCACTCTCTCTTTTTGCCCTTTGGCTAGCAAATGCTCCAAGGCGCCAGATAGTTTCAAAAGTGATTTGGGTAGACTTTTGGGATTTGGTTTCTTCTTTCGTTCTCTCCTTCTTTTTCCATATACCATATCTGTTTTGCTTCTGTCTGGTCAACGGCATATTAAATTAAAGCATCCTTCGTCTGTCCATTTGTCCCCACTGACCAAAAAAGAATCCAGCAAAACATGCCCCAACAAAAGTGTCAGTTGCAAGTGTCAAAGGTGCCTGTTGTTAAATTATTCGCAAAGCAACCGAAACAAAAAACAAAAAGTAAAACAACCAAAAAACATGACAAAAATTTGTGAGAATATGCGTTTAGCCACAAAATTTCCTGAGATAAGCGGTCCATATTCCACAACGCCTCCCTCACTTCAGACCGCCGGACTGTAAGTTCTCAACTTGTTGTTATGCTTTTTACTTGTCCAAAATGGAATATGGAAAATAGCAAATTATGCAGAATACAAAATATGATAACAAATATAACGAAAAACGAAAGGGCAGATCATTGTATGTTTGGATCACGTAGAATGTTTCATACTCTTTTAGATTACATTAAGTTTAAAATGTTTAACTGAAACTAAAGAACCTAATTTCACTTAATCATTTATAAGGAAATACATTCCAAAGGAATATTTCTGGTTCCATATTCATGCAAATAAAATTATTCTTCTAAACGTATCAAAATTTAAATCAATATCAATTCATCCTTTTAATAGAGCACACAGAAATGTGTGTAAAAATATAGAGTAGAAAAAAAATTTGTTTTTTTTTGGTTATGTTTTGTCATCTGAAGTGCCGCCTGTAAAGCAAATCTGTTGAGAGATTATTCTAATTTGGGGTAAAGGATTCCAATAAATATAGTCTTTGTCTGCCTACATATATGTTGATAGAAATGGTTTTGAATTCGTTGTGGATAAACTGTTGAGGCGGCAATGTATGGGTAAGTGGATTTTAGTAATTGAATGTGAAAAGTGAAAAACAGCAGGACACAAAATTCAACAAATAAATTGAGTTGCCTGAAAAAGCTAGTTAAACAACTTGTAGCTAAGCAATTGAATTGTTTCAATTATTAGAAAACAAGAGAATTTTGTATATAAGTATGAAAAACATGGCAGGAAATTCGGAATATTGAGAAAAACCTTAAATTGTTTTGGAAAAGGTGCACAACTTTGTATGTCCAATGATTTAGCCAGAGGTTGTACAACATTTGTGGAAATGTCAGCTAATACTCTCGTTTTATAGCGTTAGATATATTTAAACCCAAAATATATAAATTATTTCATTTTTTGTTACTTAAGTGATAATTCATATATCTTTTTTCTGACGACATATCTCTCTAAAGGACAATGTTATGATGTACTACAATTTTCAACTTTGCAATTAAAACTTAATCGTTTTGGTTACATGACGGTTATTCTGATATTTTCTCTTAGTCTTCTGCTATTTAAAAAATGGCTTACTAGTATTTATTTACCTCGCGTACGTTTAATATCATGCCACCAAAGTTAAGCCACTGAGAGGATTACAAAATCTGCTCAATCAGCCAAAGTCAAGCAATCAAGAACAAACCTTTGGCTGCCTTAGGGAAGTTCAGGCTGGATTTGTTGGCGGAGGGATGAGCTCTTACCATCTCAGATTGCCAATGTAAACCGCAAAGTTCCATAGGACTAAGCTACAGCCTAGCCCCGATTAAACTGAGACTAAAACGAACCTACCTAACTCCACTGCCACTAGCTAACCTCGGGCCAATCCAACAAACTGATTAAGGTGCGCCTAGGCCAAGGAGAGGCGAACGACGAAGACGACAATGATGGCAAGGCGTATGAGCAACATTGTTAACGGTTAACGGCGTTCAACTGTGACAAATGCGTTTGTCGGTTCAAACACACACACACACACACATACAGGGGATGGTGGAAAAGTGAGATGGAGAGAACTCATAACATATGTTCCCGAGCTTAGAAATATTATTTATGAACAAAACAAAGCACACAGACAATAGCCCGGGACCTCCATTTGCTATGCCTGCCTTCTTTCCTTCCTACATTTTGGCCTCTGTGCAATTTTTGCTGAGGTTTTTTCTTGTTCTTGTTTTGCACGTTTAGTAAATAAATCAAGCGTTGCTTTGCGTTCGAGTTGTTGTTTTCTCTTTTTTGTTTTTTCTTTTTCAACTTGGTCAATTTTTTTATGATATAAATAATTTTGGTCATGTTTCGGGATCTATGACTAGTTCCAATAACATGTGATATACGTAACCAACCAAGCGACCAACTGACCGACTCCATGATTTATGGTGTGTGGCCTATTAACGTGCGTGTGGGTGAGCCACTATGTCCTTTTCATTACGAGAGGTGCTCTGAGAGTTTTGTTTTCATATGGACTATAAATTTACATTGAAGGGAATTCATCTGCATTATTAGATCCAATAAGCTTTTTGTGAAGGCCCCGCAACAAAGTAAATATGCATTTTTTTAAAAGAGATGTAAGGAAAATATTTTTCAAAAACTTCGAGAAAAGTCTTAATATTCTTAAAAAGAACATTCCAAAGCTTTAGTCGGCAGGAATACAAGGACACACACAAAAAAAAATAAACCAAACGACCAATCTTAAAAAATTCCCCATGCAATAAGTAAGTAATAAGTAAGTGTGTTGAATATACACACAAACGTCATAAAAACTTTGTTAAAGTCAAATACTCTCCCACAAATTCTCTTTACTTCATTTTATAATACCATTTGCCGAGTGAAAATTAATACAACTGTAAAACGACTGATTTACAATTATTGTTTTAATTTTTTCCAAAATTATATAATTTCTCTATAATTTTAATTTTTAATGTGTAGAAAATATATCGTATCGAGATTAAAGCTGAAATACATATTTAACATTATACATTTGTATGAATCAAGTATGCTTTGCCCTATGTCAGTGATGAGACCAACACTTGATAACAGGAAAAATTAGTCGATAACGATAAGAATATGTTCGATTGATAAGTTAGCTCACCTCTAGCCAAACATGCAAATTGGTTGCATTAAAATATCTTAAAAACGTAAAAAAGTGGTTTTTAAATGACTTTGTTTTGGCAAAAATTAAGTACATAATGACCATCTTGGGCCAATCAAAGAAACATTTTTTACGGAATATAACAACAAAAGTCAATCGATGTTTAAAGTTGAAAAAATGGCTCAAAGCTCATTCCAGAAGTAAGAATTTATGAATCGCTCCTCTTTGATGCGAAGCTTTTATGTTACTGAGAAACTGATGAAGTTACTCTCGGTGTTGACTTAAATTTACCTCAAGGGAAAAAGCGACTCATAAATAAGCGCAAATCTATAAACTAAACAAAACTAAATACATGTGTTATTTATACCAACAAACACAAACGGCAAGTCCCCCATCAACAACAGCAACAGCAACTTCATGCCACATGCGACATGCTGGCCATATATGTTGTAATTTTTGTTGTAGTTGTTGTCCTTGGCTAATGAGCACGAAGTTGTCAATGTGTCAATTTAATTAGACAAGCAAAACTGAAACTCAAGCAAATTGAATTATTAGTAAGACAACATTTGGTGGCCATCGTGACCATGTTTTGCCAATTTACATTTGTTAGATGCAACATTTTATCACCTCCTCCAATTTCCCCCGTCGCACTGCGACACGCTGAAGTTAAAGAGAAACTATTCAAAATGCTGCAGTTGTTAGCATCGGCAAAAATGGGGAGAGAAAATCAAATCATTTATGCTGCCTGCCCTGGCCATCAATAAAATCCATTTGACAGGAGACCAGGACATTGCCTCAACGTCTATGTCTTGGCCAGACAATTAACGCTGCTTTAATGATTTATGTGCATCTGGCAGGCAGTCAGTTGGTTGGTCGTTCAGCCGGTCAGCAGACAGGTGGGTAGGCAGGCAACTGGGACAGGTGTTGAAGCTGCTGGCAAAAGTGAGACAACGTGATTTGCCACATGTAGCGTAATGAGTTGACTGCGTTGAGGTTGATAGATCTCTTTAATTATGCTCTAACAGAATCGAATGATGAACTGGGCTGAACAAAAGAAGAAGCAAGACTCAAAAACACAAAGCAAAATTTTATTAAGTGATGGTAATAACTATGATGACATGTAAGTTTGAAAAGCCCGATACTAGTTGGAAGCCTTCGAAATGGCTTTTTAAAACCAAACCATTTCGTTAATAAGGAAAATTGCTGATACTTTACTTTAAGTCACCTAAAAGTTTTAATGACCAACTAAAAAAAAATAGAAAAAAGTAAAAAACATAAGGAAAATAGTTTTATTTTTCCAATCGCCAAAGTTTGACTTATTAAAATATTAAGTAGGAAAAATATAAAAAAGCATACTCCGTCTTTTCAGTTCGTTTGAAAAATAAATGAGAAAAAAATGAATGCACACTTCATGAACGTAGATCAGGGAACAGGGAAGTGTAGAAAATTAAAATATGATAAATTAGGGCTAAATTATATTAATGACGAAAATGACAGGCAACGGCTACCGAAAAGTTGTTAGTTGCCAATGGTGCAAAGTTCTTTAAACATTTTGTTTTGTGTGAAAATTTTATTACCTATGGTGATACGTAACTTTGAAAAGACCGATACTAGAGGAAAGCCTTCGAAATGGCTTTTAAAAGGTTAAAACCAAACCATAACAATTCAAAACTTTGAGACGTTTTAATATTCTACTGTAGTTTATTGAGCCAAAGATTGCTAAACCTTTACTTTAAAAAAAAAAATGTAAAATCATAAGGAAAATTATCTATTATATATTTTGTAAAACGTTTGACATATTTAAGTACATATATATTAAACATATTTCGGAACACCAATTGTGGCTGGTTTATTTCTTTAAAAAAGATAGGATTAAAAATAATAAGGAAAATATAATGTGTTGACTCAGCAGAAGAAAGCGACTGAATGAATACTTGGAGAAACTCAACGAGTATTTATACCAGGAAAAGTCGCAGCCTACTCGGACTCGATTTTGACAACTTTAACAGTGTGTTCTTTGACCGATTTGCAGAGTTAACAAAAAATTTAATTTAAAATCTTTTGATAACAACTTTAATATAGTCATAGCTTGTGACTATATGGTGAGATAAAAATTTTGAGTTTTATCTTGATTACAAACAAACTTAAACTACTTGAAATATTTGACAAGCACTTTAATTGCAAAGACTTTTGTTGATTTATTTTATGGATTAAGCTAGGCTATCCATATATTGTAAACTATATCTATACGAAGATTGCTTTGATACAGTCAAAAATTTAAATGTATACAAAGTTACTGTCCAATAAAGACTACTGAAAATTTCTTGGATGAGTTTTTTTGCCAAATTTAAGCTTAATATCTGTTTTATTTTGCCACTAAAAAGATCAGATTTTTCTACTTATATTGAAAGAACAATAAAGACAGCAATCCAGTTACAAACCGGACATCAAGCCTTTGAATATAAAAGTACGGCAATAAGGGGAAAAAACATATTTCTAACAATAGCCGAGATGCTCATAAATTGAAGCCTATCAAATAGGAATGGAATGGTTATCAAAATACTTAATAGGTAATATAAATAAAAAAATATTCAAAAATATATGCATTTCTGCCGATTTCCTACAGGTGGACCAAAGCACATCGAGTAATCGCAATTAAAAATTTATTAAATTAGGACTTAATTAAATTAATAAGGAAACGTCTGCTTTTTTAAAGCCCAAAATCAAGCCGCATTTACTGCTGGTGTTAAATTTATACTCAATTAAACTAATAAGGAAAATGACAGAAAACTGCTACGGAAAAGTTGTTAGTTGCCGATGGTGCAAAGTTCTTTAAATAACAATTTGTTTGTTGGGAAAATTTGATTAACTAATGTTAATATCTATGGTGATATGTAATCTTAAGAACCCAATACTAGAGGAAGGCCTTCGCAGTGGCTATTAAAAGGTTAAAACCAAACCATAACAATTCAAAACCTTGAGACGTTTTAATACTCTACTGTAGTTTATTGAGCCAAAGATTGCTAAACCTTTACTTTAAAAAAAAAATGTAAAATCATAAGGAAAATTATCTATTATATATTTTGTAAAACGTTTGACATATTTAAGTACATATATATTAAACATATTTCGGAACATAGTGGCTGGTTTATTTCTTTAAAAGAGACGGTTAAAATATAATAAGGAAAATATAATGTGTTGACTCAGCAGAAGTAATCGACTGAATGAATACTAGGAGAAACTCAACGAGTATTTATACCAGGAAAAGTCGCAGCCTACTCGGACTCGATTTTGACAACTTTAACAGTGTGTTCTTTGACCGATTTGCAGAGTTAACAAAAAATTTAATTTAAAATCTTTTGATAACAACTTTAATATAGTCATAGCTTGTGACTATATGGTGAGATAAAAATTTTGAGTTTTATCTTGATTACAAACAAACTTAAACTACTTGAAATATTTGACAAGCACTTTAATTGCAAAGACTTTTGTTGATTTATTTTATGGATTAAGCTAGGCTATCCATATATTGTAAACTATATCTATACGAAGATTGCTTTGATACAGTCAAAAATTTAAATGTATACAAAGTTACTGTCCAATAAAGACTACTGAAAATTTCTTGGATGAGTTTTTTTGCCAAATTTAAGCTTAATATCTGTTTTATTTTGCCACTAAAAAGATCAGATTTTTCTACTTATATTGAAAGAACAATAAAGACAGCAATCCAGTTACAAACCGGACATCAAGCCTTTGAATATAAAAGTACGGCAATAAGGGGAAAAAACATATTTCTAACAATAGCCGAGATGCTCATAAATTGAAGCCTATCAAATAGGAATGGAATGGTTATCAAAATACTTATTAGGTAATATAAATAAAAAAATATTCAAAAATATATGCATTTCTGCCGATTTCCTACAGGTGGACCAAAGCACATCGAGTAATCGCAATTAAAAATTTATTAAATTAGGACTTAATTAAATTAATAAGGAAACGTCTGCTTTTTTAAAGCCCAAAATCAAGCCTCTACTCAATTAAACTAATAAGGAAAATGACAGAAAACTGCTACGGAAAAGTTGTTAGTTGCCGATGGTGCAAAGTTCTTTAAATAACAATTTGTTTGTTGGGAAAATTTGATTAACTAATGTTAATATCTATGGCTGGTGGCTGGTTTATTTCTTTAAAAGAGACGGTTAAAATATAATAAGGAAAATATAATGTGTTGACTCAGCAGAAGTAATCAACTGAATGAATACTAGGAGAAACTCAACGAGTATATGAGGAAAATTATATTTTATAAAATGTTTGATATTTTAAAGTACATATATATTAAACATATTTTGGAACATAGTGGCTGGTTTATTTCTTTAAAAGAGACGGTTAAAATATAATAAGAAAAAAAAAAATTGTGTTGACTCAGCAGAAGTAAGCGACTGAATGAACACTTGGAGAAACTCAACGAGTATTTATACCAGTAAAAGTCGCAGCCTACTCGGACTCGATTTTGACAACTTTAACAGTGTGTTCTATGACCGATTTGCAGAGTTGATATTTACGATATATATCGATAGATTCTTAAGTCAATGACGTGTTCTTGTCGATATCGATAGCAACAATATATCAACACTTACAATTCTTTTTTTTCGCAAAACGCCGTTGAAGTATCGATAAATGCAAGAAGTCAACAGATTATTTTAAAATTTTATATTTCTTTGTTATGTAATTTTTTATTGTCTGCACTAAGCACATCTATGTATTCGTGTATGTGTATACATAAGTACATATGTGGGTATTTATTTATTTGACAAAATGTGGAATCAAACTTAAATCTAAAACTATTTTGCAGAAAATATATTTCCAAATTACATAATTTTTATAAATTACGAACTGTTATTTAATTGATTATTTATAGACATTTGTCGTTATGTACATGTTTCACTTCATTGATATATGTCGGCAATCTCTGAAATCCCAGACATCTTGTAACACTTTAGTTGCTCTTACTCAACCAAATCAAACATTTTGACGCCATAGACTTCAGTTTAAGCCATCAAGTGCTTAAGGATTTTTCAAGTCATTAAACTCTGTCAAGTAAGTTGGCCCCCGTTTTGATTTTGTCTCATAAGAAAAAGAAATATATACATATAAAAACTTGTTGAGCTAAGAAAAAAAAAAATAATGTTGAAGCGAGTTTTCGTTATTACATTCTCCAAGGAAAGATTTACTTGAAAAATCCACTTGCTTAAGAGTTTAGCCAACATTCTCCAAGTAGAAGTTGCCTCTCAGTAGTGCGATTTCTCTGTCTCTATCCATCATTCGTGCTCTTTCTCTAAGTCATCAACTCATTCTAGAGTTTTGTCTGGAATTTTCTCTCTCTACCGTTAGCATGCAAATTTCATGACTCTGGCTATAAAATGCAATAGAAGGAGACTGTCCAGCCTCATTCACCCACTCTTGAGCCTTCACTATCTTTCATTCTCTGTCTGACTATCTATCTCTTTCGTTGCCACTCAAAATTTCACTTGGAAAATTTTAACTACTTTTGGAGTACCCACCACAACCCGTTGTCGGCCATTGTTTGTCTATTTACACGAGCTCATTAACATTTGAAATGACTTTTTGCTTTTTCTGAGTGGCGAGTGGGGACCTGGCGGTTGAGGGGCAGGATATAACAAATTTTTCTTTTGTTTTTGCATTCCAAAATACTTAACTCTTTCCTCTGAGTCTGTCTCTGTGTCTGCAGTTCTACATTTTCTTTTCTTTTTTGTTTGACATTATATAAAATTTGCAAAAATAATTTATAACCAAAAACCGAAATGGAAAAAGCTTTTTAAACATTTACCCAGGCCTCGGTTTGTTGTTTTCTTTTTTTTTTTCTTTTTTATCTGTTCAAGTGGCATTTGAGTTAGGGAAGGTGGAGCAGGAGGGGACGAAGGGGTGAACTGTTGGGTAATGGAGTTGTTTGGCACTCATTTATGCTAATTTGTGTAATTATGCGCTTCATAAAATCACTTGGCAAATGCAGCTAAAGTTGGTTGGAAATTTCCACTTTTCATTTTGGTTTTCTTCTTTGTCCCCAGCTCTTCTTCTTCTGTTCTGTTGTTGCCGTTGTTGTTGTTGTTGTAACAATTAACAAACGAGCCAAAAGGCAATACAAATAACACATAAAACATTGAAAAAGTTTTTCCTTTACCTCCCCAAACACACATACACTCAAACACACACACACACATTTACAGTTAAAGTGAGCGGGAAGAGAAAAGAACATGAAATGAAAATGATGAAAATTCATAAATGAGTTGAGCCGACATTTTCCCCCATACCCACCCAACGAAAGCCCCCTTCCACAACAGCTTTTTGATGTTGCCGTTGCTGCTTTTTGTACTTTTGTTTTATTCGGTTTATATGCCGCATATGACTGGCTGACTCGTGAAAAGTTTTGCATCACCCCCACGCCTTTCAGCCCCCCTCTTGCCCTATACCCCTCCGTGTTCTCCACTGTTTTTTCATTATATTCCTTTTTCTGCTTGCTGATGGTTCCTGCTCTTGCTGTTTGATTTGCTTGTTCGCTTTCAAGTGAAGTTACTGTAAATGAGGTTTACAGCTTCACGCCTGGAATATTTATCCACTTTTCCTACGCTTCATTTGAATCATCTACCTCTGGCTCTACTTCCCAGATTCCCCTTTCTCAAAAGAGTCTTGCTTGCGAGTTTGTACAATGAATAATTGAATAGAGACAAAAGAGCGAAAGCGAGAAAGAGAGAGAGAGAGAGAGAGTGATAGAAACAAGAGAGAGGGGGGCGAACAGTTCAGGGCTTAGAGATTAGAATGCCTGTTTTTGGTTAAATTATTTATAAACCATTCAACCAGTGACTGTCAAACTGCATATTCAAGGCATAAATTATGCCTCCTACTGCTCGGCAATTGTTTTGTGTAATTTTCAATTTGACTAACGAGTGTTCCATTGAAAATTGCCTGACTAACATTTATTTAACATTTATATAAATATTGGGACAAAAAAATGCATATCCATCTGTATAGGTATACAAATATGCAATTTATATTGATTTATATGCTAGGGTTATCCAATAATGTGTGAGGAAACGAATTCTATAAAGTTAAATGGCTTCTTAAAAATACTTTGAGCTTTGTTTGCAACACGCAATCTATCTATGAATTCCCTAAGCTTTTTAATATTTTTTTTCCTGAATTATAGTCCCAGACCAAATCGAAAAAAAGGAAGAAAAATGAAATTGTCTACTTATGTAATTACAAAGTGTGGATATCCTCATTAAAAGCCTTATATTTTCACTAGAACAACCTGCTTAACTTTCCATGAGAATGAAAATATCCGACTTATCCATGTTTTGAAAACCGATTGATTCTTGAATCACCATAATGTAAATGTGTTGCGTAAAATATTTTGTTCATTGACATATAAAGTGTTCAATTTCCAATACTTCTCACATTTTCCTATATTCACACATGAAAAATGCATCACACACACACACGCGCACACATACACACAAAACACATCTATTAATAAACGAATTTTGGTGTGCTTTCCATTTGCATATTTTATATTTAACAGCAACAACAACAGCAGCAATAATCTAACAAAAAAAAGTCCATGGTTGGCGCTTGAGAATTGTAGAAAGGGGTGGACTACTCAGGGGAAATTTGTTGCTAACCAATTGCTACTAAATCAATATGATTAATTGACACCGTAACGACTATGAAATATCAACTAATAAATGCACTATTCGAACTAAATGCGATGACTATATATAGGCAATTATATTTTATCTTTTGCATGCCGATTCGGGCCTCCATATGTGTAGTATTAAATAAATTTCTCAGAGAGGCCAAACCAAACAACAAAAAATGAAAGGCAAAACTTTTGAATTGAACTATTTTTGGGCCTGTATTCTCTACGCTTTGGCACATTTTGCCATTGAAATGCAAATGAAATTGAATTGTTAATTTCAAATAGAAAATCCTTGCGGGCCATTCATTCAATATTGAATGTGCTCGCAATAAATGTAATGACTGGCACAGTTTCACTCACACCCCGACCCCCACCCGGACACCATTTCATTGCCTTGCCACCCTTTTTGCCGCCAGTCGGGCGTTGAAATTGGCACGCAAACAAATTTTGTAGGAAACGTGGCCCGTTATTTTTTTGGCATGACATTGCCTCGCATTGGCGTAAAGTGCAAAAGAAAATGCCATTTTATATATATATAAATGTATATGTATATGTGAAGCTTCCGTTTCCGTTGTTAGCCCATTGAAAAGGCAACAATTTTCATGCGTAAACATGGCCAACAAAAAAGAACGCCAAAAGAAGAAATTGAGTACTACAACAATTTTTCAAAAATATATATTGCAAAATGCCGCCAAAAAAGACTAACTAAAGAAACGACAAGAATGATGGGGAAAGGAGCAGCAGGCGTAAGAGGCAACAACAAATAACTATAAATAGTATTTTGCCTTGAATCCAATATACAGACATACGTAGTTTGGCATTTATTTGGCCTATTATTCTGTATGGGATGTTAAGTCAGTGTAATCTATTACTTATGTTGTATACAATTGTTTTAAATATCAAGAATTTGTTAAGAAATAGCATAAGCTGTTTCTTTGATATTATCAAATTTTAATTATTTCTCTTTTTTGTCATAATTCTTTACTTATTTATTTACTTATTCCTCATAGTGCAATAGCTTTTATTATTGTATTTATTCATTCAGTTTGATTTTCTTTCACTAATTCGTTTAGTATGCCATTAATTCACAGTTATTTTGGTCTCTATCTCTCTAAATGGTGGGCTTTAATTTAACATTCTTCATAGTACATTTATTTGATGGCCATAAAATGTTTTCACTTTTTCACCGTCTCTCCCCCCCTTTGCAAGCTTTGCAGCCTTCTGGCTTGGAAACATTTTTGCCTTTGCCTGACAAAAACTAAAAACGTTGACAAAGGTCGTTCCCCATTTCACCTAACTTTTCACCTGAACGTTTACCTGTCAAAGGTCTCGTTTTCTCACTGTGTGACTTTGTGTGTGTGTGTGTTTGAAAGGGTGTGATTATGCCCGCTGACATATGACACCTTCGACTCATATATGTATCTGCCTGAGTGTGGGTAAGAGACTCTGTGCGGTCAAAAATGTTGGACCCAAAAACTGAAATAAAAAGTGTTACACAAAAAAATATTGTAGCATACTTTTTAGGGCAAATGCCCAGTATTTCTCTTCGAGGTGAGAGAGACGGAGTGACTGAGTGTGAGTGAAGAGGTGGGACCAAATGTAACCCTTTTAGCACATGTCAAAGCATTTTGAACTTGTTGGCATTTTCGTAACACTTTTGCGCACTTTTCTATGACTTCGACGAGAACCTTCATTCTATGTGGGGTCTGCTGCTTGTGTTTATTCTTTCTCGTGTTTGTATTTGCTGCTGGCTTTCAAAATGCCATTTAGTAGAAAATTCAATAGCGCTTTGATTTTGTTTCGTTTATTTTCACAAAGTGCTTTACTCTGCTCAGTCCCCTTCCTTATACTTTTAACTCCTACTCCTAAATACTGCTAGCTTCCTCCCTGAAATCGATTTGGCCGCCATTCGGTTGCCGCTTTTGGGTTTTTGTGTTGATTTTTCGTTGCGTTTTTGTTTAGCGGGGAAAATCAAACTGTTAATTTGCGCTTTTGTCTGGGTACCGCCTCCTACCAAACATCTCCTACACCTCCTTCTGGTCAACAAACAACAAATGCGAATGAAAAGGCACTTGGCGAATGCCTCCTCTTATTCCGCCTCTTTCATACTCATTCTGCCTGCCTCACTCACTGTCTCTCGCTCTCTCTCTCTCTCTCTGTCTGTCACTCTTTTAGTCTCTCTGCTATTTTGTTTGTTTGTTTGCTTGTTGTTTTTGGGGTTTTTAGCTTGGCGCTTTTTGTTTTTGTGGTTGGAAATTAATGTTTGTCTAAAGGATTTAATAAGTAAATGATTTTCATTTTCCATCAGCATACAGAAAACAACCGCACGCACACGCTCACATACAAACACACATATATACACAAACACACATCATCAATTTAAATCTTAATTAAAAAAGTGCCTGACCAATTTTTATATTTAGAAGGTAAACGAACAAAGAAACGATCAAAATCCACATGAGGCTTAAGAAAACTTGGTTAAACTTTTGAAAAGACAAATGAAAATTGAAATATTAAATGAAACTTATATAGATAATTGAACCGAATGAAAGGCAATAAGTTGAAAAAACTCAACTGCGATTTGGGCCAAGTGGTACTCAGTGTACAAAAAAGCTAATAAAAAGGAAGTCAATTGTGGTTCTTCAATTGACAAAATATGGAAGCTATTAAGCCATCTATAGATGTAGACTTTGCATGAAACTCAACGAATCTTACGGAATCGGTCTATAATTGACTTTAGTTGCAATATAATTTATGACCAAGTGACTTGTTTTACTTCTCTGCACCAAATATTATCTTTAAATTAAATGCAGCTAGCTATAAACTGAAAGCTTTTTTCATTTGCCAATATACTCTTTCTATATTGTAAGCATAGGGTATTATTTTATGATTAAAAATTGCAACAAAAATGGCAAACTTTTGTGTGTGTGTGTGGCGAAGAATTTTGCTTGGGCCCCATCAATCAACCGCAGGCTAGAAATAAAAATTAAGTTCATGCCAACTATTAAAAAGTCTTATTAGATTTCTTTTATGACCAAGTTTTTTAGACATCTTCTTCTTTTGTCCCTCACTCTCGCGTTTTTAGGAAAGGACCACAGATAGGAGAAACAAAGACAACAACAAGAACAACAACAGAAGCATCAGACGATGCTAGTTACTTTACTTTTAATTACTTTTGTGCAAAATTCATTTATCACTTTTATCCTAGCTCAAACTCCGCCAAGCTTCAGCAGAGATCTATGCGAAAAGGGCCATTTTTCACTAGAAAACTTTTACACACACACACACAATTCACCCACATACCAAGCGTGAAAGGGACAAACGAGAGGGCAAAAGAGAGAGGGAGATGGATAATTTAGCCGAAGGATATAAAATTGAACGCCCTTTTGCCCAGTCATTGGGCCAGTTTGGCAGCTGAAAAAGTCAAGTGGAAATTCAATGATGCCATTAATTGGCCAAAGTTTTCACTTATGTTCTGATTTTTGGCCTCGCACACACACACACACATACACATAAAGACCGAAAGAAAAACGTGCGAGCCAAAACAGAGTTACCAAGTGAGCAAAAGTTCGGGCAGGGGGTAAATGAAAACTGTGCCAGGAAGTACAAATGTAGCTTGGTCTAAATTTACGGTTGCCAGTTGCAACTTTTCGCCCAATGCCTTCTTCAGCCAAATTGCATGAAATCAGTTTAGTCTGTAAAACGCCCCCACCCCCTACACGTGCCTGCATTTATACTACATCCTACCGATTTCTCCATCACCACCAACTGCTGGGTAATTTATCTTTTAGCTAGCATGGCGGAGCCTTGTTAAACGTTTCCTGACGCCTCCTCCCAGCTTATAGTTACACATGTATGAGTTCCACATGTGCATGAATATGTGTGTTGGCCAAGAATGAAACTGACCTGACCTAACAGTGTCGAGCCAGTTTACCAGTCTGTCGTTTCTACTGCTGCTGCTGCTCATATTTTGCATGAAAAATGGCCGCGTCATTAGGCGTTGACATGCCGTAAACAAAAATTGCTAGCGGAAAAAAACTCTAAAGTTAAACTAAGTCAACGCCTACCACGCCGCACCCCTCCTTCAATCTTCTCTCCACAGATTGATGACGGCCACTCAGTTAAATAGGGGTGGAAGGTGCAGTAGAAAATGTCAATCGATGAGATGCTTCTGCAACTGCTACTCCACTTTGGGGCACGAAAAGTTTCACCCCAAAAACTTGAAACTATTTTTACCAGGCCAACACTAATAGCCAAAAACTTTAAATTGTTACTGCTGCGCGGGCCATATGAAAAGTCAACGGCATTGCCAGTAATCCCCTCTCTCCTCTCTTTCTCTATCTTTCATTTGCCTCGACTCCTACCTCTTCTTGTGTCTCTGTTGCAGCAAAAAAAATAATAAAAAAATGGCCAGAGAGTCGTTTATCTTAGAGCCCCATAATGACAGTTTGGCAAAAGAGTTGGCTGCTGTGACAGTTTCAGGCGCCAAAGGGCAAGATGAGGTTGGTTGAGGAATGAAAATGGTATATATCTTTATATATGTATGTACATATATACGTTGCTTCAGTGAAAATGCAGGCAATGCTGCCACTGATGATGTTGATGACGATGATGAAGCTTCACCTGGAATACAGTTTGAGAGCAATCAATAAATGCTGCCGCTATGATTCAAATAAATCAATTGTCAGGCAATTTGTTACTTTACTGCAATTTACAGTAATCAAATACATTATCAGTTATTGCCTTTCAGTTTTGAAAATGTCAGCAATAGACCCGAAATGACTGCCTAATGGCTAAACTGCCGCAATTTTCTCACTCGATGTCAGTTTACTGGGACCTGCAACAAAAAAATTCACTCAAATGCACAAATTTTATATGTGTTGCATCTAAAATAGTGTGACAGATTAATTGTTGACTGGACCCGTTCGTTAGAAATGGTTTAGTGAGAAATGTTGTGGTAGCATAAATGAGTCTGCAACATGCGATTACTATTTGTTTTTCTGGGCCCGTTTCTATAGCAACGTTTTTAGGCAATTTGCAGCGGCTTACCACTAGCTTGATGGACTGCGGATGCAGTAGCTCATCAACATGGTGAGCATTAGTCAGAATGTTTAAGACCCTAACAAATTTTGTCTTTGATTTATTTTAGCAAAATACATATGTAAACAATCCAGTTTAAGTATGTATAGTGGCTCACAGCCATATGTATATGTATATGTATGTACATATGTACATATGTATGTATGTATGTATGTATGTGCATATGTATATAAAATTTATGTGGGCTTAAAGTGCGTTTATCAAGACTCTAGAGCCAAGTGAGGCTTCTATCTAAGTATGTATGTATGTACATAAAGTCATTGGTTAAGTGGTGGAAATCTTGTTTTTCACAGTTTGATTTCATGTTGCATAATTTCACTTTTAATTCGAAATTTCCAAAAAATTTCATCATGTGCGCATTAAACACGAAATTTTTCTGAACTTGGTCTTATAAATATTTTGAGGGCTCTTTTTTTCCTAGGCAGCTTGTTGCATATCCATAAATGCCTGTTCCATTTAATACCATGAGCAGAGATAATTTAGTTTAAGATTTAAAAACCTTTAAAACACCACGTGCTTAAAGTATTTCCCGACTGTTAGTGTGAGCTTATTTCTTTGAGGCCAAAAATACCATGGCATTTTTTGGCGTCGCTACTCGTTGAACGGGCACATTCAAAAATAGTGTGACCGCTTTCACTTTAGACTTAGATTTAGAATGAAAAAATCAAAAAAATAAAAAAAAATAAAATTCTTCACGAAAATGATAAGAAACAGTCAGCCGATCTACACAGTTTTGTAGCTAGACTTAAATTATAACGCAACACTTTATTATTTTAAGACACACCGCTAATTTACAGTTTTAGAGTCGCGCTTTGATATTACAAATACTATTTCCGTTTTATAGTAATATAGTTAATAGGTATGAAAATATTGTGTGCCAGTATTAGATACCGGCTTAAAGTATCCTGAGAATTCTTATGTAAACACTCAAGCTAAGTTTTTCTTTGACCATTAATTCTTATCATGGAGCATTAAAAATTTCTTTTTAGAACCTTTACTTTGATTGCAGCACTTAACCCTTGCAGTTTTATAGCCATTGGTCAACTGAATTTGTTATGGTTTTTTTTCTCTATTTGATAGTTTTACATGCAGTTGGCAATTTGATTACCTTGAGGCACATAAATAACATGCAACACTTCAAAAAGGTAACGACCACATCACACATTGCACCATCCGGAGCTAACTTTTTGGGGGCTGCAACAACAACAACAACCAAGCAAGCCATAAAGTCCCAGTTGTTGTCATAAATTATACGACAAATGCGTTTGTCTTGAAGGCGGACAGCCAAGACTTCTTCCATCACCCCTCCCATCCAATATATCCACCCACCCATCAGCACTGCCAACTGCAATCATTGGCAACGTTGCATTGTCGTCTTGTATACTTTTCGGTTGCTTCGAGTTGGGCTTGAGTCTGGCAGAGGACAATCCCCAACCTTTACACACAGAGAGAGAGAGAAAGAGAGCGAGATACTATGCAGCTAATATTATTTTATTGCCTGCGACTTAAGAAGCCGCAAAATTTATGCGACAACAACATGGCGAAGCATAGCTAAGGGACTGAAGGGGCTGACTGGGAAACATGCGGCATGCAGTTGTGCGGAATATACATAATAATAAAAGGCAGCCAGCAGGTTGCCGTTTGCCATTTTTGCTGCCAATGTGCATTGTTCATGCTGCTGGCTTTAGTTGCTGTTGCTGCTGCTGTTCGCCGAATGCAAACAAATTTGCATGCCGTCAGTTACTATTTTACTGCCAGCTGGGATGATGGAAGGAGCACTAGCAGCAGCAACAGCAGCAGCAGAAGTATGAGAAGAGTGAGCTAGGCAGTCTCACTAGGGTAAAGTAGTAAATCTTTTTGTGTTTTTCCATTGCGGTTATTTCTCTACTCCTTTTTTGTCTGCCTCCCCCCTGCTCTATGCTAGAGAGCGTTGCCACATGGTGTGAAATATGCAATGGCTTCTACTGGTAAAACAATAGGTGGAACCGCTACGCCGGTTTTTGCCATCAACAGAACGAACTCCTAGTGCGACTGCAACTCACTACTCACAACTGGCAACTCCTTCACCTTCATCTTGGCTGGAGCCATGGCGTTGCGTTTCGTTGCGCTTCGCACACGTTGCACACACGTGACTTGTTTATGTAGTTGAACTTTTTTTGTTGCCTTCCCCCCCACCCCGTACACACCACTACCACGGGCTACACCTTTCAAAAATTTCATTGCAACCGGCAGCTGCCTTTGGTTCATTTTCTGTTTCGTTAACTACTCTCATGCATACCACACACCTGGTCGAAGGCACCAAAAACTTTGCTTTTATTGATATTTCAGCATTTTGTTTCCTTCTGTTTTTTTAAAACCCCTCACCCAATATTAATGCCAGAAATACCTGCCGAGTTTCTCAAAACATGAGAGAAAGACATATGTATGTACATACATAGATAAAATAGAGGACATTTTAAGTTTTACTGTTGGAAGATAGAAAGAAAACCTTCTTTAGAAAAAAAAGTCAATTCATATTTGTAAACTAACAAATGTTAACCTACTTGAGGACTTTGGCAGCAATTTTTGGACAAAGCTATTGTCCTTTAAATCCTTTCAATTTCCATAAATAAGCCACATTCAATATTTATTTCTTAAATATTTAATATGCAGGCACTTATTTGCAGTGCCGGAAATATTTCTGATCCATTATGTTGTTTACAAAATCAGAATCAAACCAATCAATACATTTATGTGTCGTTTGACTTAAAGTTAAAAACAACAAATTGTTTTTTTTTTAGTTTCTTCTAATCATGGTAGAACTTGATCAGTTATTCAAGGGTTTTTGCGTGCTATGAATTAAAATAAGACACAATTATATGTTTATGTCTATGTATTAACAACAAAAGTCGATAGGAGGTCTTTGTTTTTCTTTAAGATTAATGCCACACTAGTTCAGTTAAAAAAACAGGGCTTGGAGAATGTAATAACGAAAACTCGCTCCAACAATATTTTTTTCTCTTAGCTCAACAAGTTTTTATATGCATACCTATATTTCTTTTTCTTATGAGACAAAATCAAAACGGGGGTCAACTTACTTGACAGAGTTTAATGACTTGAGAAATCCTTAAGGACTTGATGGCTTAAACTGAAGTCTATGTCAAAATTAGATGTCAAAATGTCTGATTTGGTTGAGTAAGAACAACTAAAGTGTTACAAGATGTCTCTGATTTCAGAGATTGTCGACATATATCAATGAAGTGAAACATGTACATAACGACAAATGTCTATAAATAATCAATTAAATAATAGTTCGTAATTTATAAAAATTATGTAATTTGCAAATATATTTTCTGCAAAATAGTTTTACATTTAAGTTTGATTCCACATTTTTTCAAATAAATAAATACCCACATATGTGCATATGTATACACATACACGAATACGCAGACAATACAAAATTACATAACAAAGAAATATAAAATTTTAAAATAATCTGTTGACTTCTTGCATTTATCGATACTTCAACGGCGTTTTGCGAAAAAAAAGAATTGTAAGGTTGATATTTTGTCACGTCATTGACTTAAGAATCTATCGATATATATCGTAAATATCAACTCTGCAAATCGGTCAAAGAACACACTGTTAAAGTTGTCAAAATCGAGTCCGAGTAGGCTGCGACTTTTACTGGTATAAATACTCGTTGAGTTTCTCCAAGTGTTTATTCAGTCGCTTACTTCTGCTGAGTCAACACAATTTTTTTTCCTTATTATATTTTAACCGTCTCTTTTAAAGAAATAAACTAGCCACTATGTTCCAAAATATGTTTAATATATATGTACTTTAAAATATCAAACATTTTATAAAATATAATTTTCCTCATATACTCGTTGAGTTTCTCCTAGTATTCATTCAGTCGATTACTTCTGCTGAGTCAACACATTATATTTTCCTTATTATATTTTAACCGTCTCTTTTAAAGAAATAAACCAGCCACCAGCCATAGATATTAACATTAGTTAATCAAATTTTCCCAACAAACAAATTGTTATTTAAAGAACTTTGCACCATCGGCAACTAACAACTTTTCCGTAGCAGTTTTCTGTCATTTTCCTTATTAGTTTAATTGAGTATAAATTTAACACCAGCAGTAAATGCGGCTTGATTTTGGGCTTTAAAAAAGCAGACGTTTCCTTATTAATTTAATTAAGTCCTAATTTAATAAATTTTTAATTGCGATTACTCGATGTGCTTTGGTCCACCTGTAGGAAATCGGCAGAAATGCATATATTTTTGAATATTTTTTTTATTTATATTACCTATTAAGTATTTTGATAACCATTCCATTCCTATTTGATAGGCTTCAATTTATGAGCATCTCGGCTATTGTTAGAAATATGTTTTTTCCCCTTATTGCCGTACTTTTATATATTTCAATATAAGTAGAAAAATCTGATCTTTTAGTGGCAAAATAAAACAGATATTAAGCTTAAATTTGCGAAAAAGCTCATCCAAGAAATTTTCAGTAGTCTTGATTGGACAGTAACTTTGTATACATTTAAATTTTTGACTGTATCAAAGCAATCTTCGTATAGATATAGTTTACAATATATGGATAGCCAAGCTTAATCCATAAAATAAATCAACAAAAGTCTTTGCAATTAAAGTGCTTGTCAAATATTTCAAGTAGTTTAAGTTTGTTTGTAATCAAGATAAAACTCAAAATTTTTATCTCACCATATAAAGTCACAAGCTATGACTATATTAAAGTTGTTATCGAAAGATTTTAAATTAAATTTTTTGTTTTGTAGATTTACAACTATTTGTTATGTATCATGAATATCAGTTTAATTATTTAAACACTTAAATCATCAGAGCTCACACCTAGCGATTTACATCTATTCGCTTGTTCAATATGGAATATTTATAGATTAATTATTGAAATTGCCGATATGTTTACACGACACATTCAATATCAACAAATAAACCAGAAATACCAACAACCAGCAAGAGCAACAGCAGCAGCAGCAACAGCAAACCAAATCAATCGCAGATACAAACAGACAGAATTGCCAAAGGACAGACCAGATACTCGTAACAAATGGCATTGATGAGCTTAAGTATGTCAACATAAATTGCAATCACATAATATACAATATACATATAGTATACATACGTATATACAATTCCCTATTTCTCCCCCCCATCCCCATTTTACCCAATGGTATATCTCACTCTGGTTGTTTTTTAATAAATTTTAAATAAACAGTCAGCCAGGCAGGCAGGCAGCAGCAGCTTCGAGACAAATATTTGCATTAGATGTGCGAGTTGCCGATACTTTTTATACACTGACAACTCAAGGGGTATAGTACGATTATTCATTCAGAGAGGAAAAGATCCAATCATCATATTAACTACTGATTATTAAGAGTTACTTCTACGTATTTGTTTTATAACTTTAATGCACTACCTTTGTTTAAAAAAGACAAATCTGTTCGGCTTTAATGAATTTAATTTTCAAAACATGTGAAGTCAGTGAAGTGTTTACACGTCTCAATTTGCTATACATCTCTAAATTTCTCAATGTTTTTTCTCACTAAATTTACAGATAATGTTAATGGTAGATGTTGCCAAACTATGGCGAAATTAATAATTAAAGCACAATAAGTTTTAAGATATTTGATTTAGGTTTTAATACAAATTAGCAAGTGTATAAAAACTTCGCGTCTCTCAGAGACATGTTGGTTTTTTGTTGTGCATTCTCAATAGACAAACTGCCCCTCTCAATTGCCCTTGTTTACAGCATTATGCCAGGGCAGGCGACATTTTTGCCGTTGTTCTTATTTGTTTTATAAATTATTGACACTTTATTGACAAGAACGAAGCACCGAGCAGTGTCGAACAACAATAGCGCATAAACTTCATTATCCGCTCATAGCACAGTGGTGCAAAAGTGTTACTGATTGGGACCAGCACGTCCGACATACTAAATTGACATGGCCAATAAATTTGCAAATAAATGACAAACGTTTTATCCTTTTCATTTTCGTTCAACATTTACGCACAATTGATCAATAAATTTATATAAATTAAGCAAAAAACCAACAAATATGAAATATTAAAATAAAACTAATAAATAATGAATAAAGTAAGGGGGTGACAAAGTGTGGAGGAAGGGGCAATCAAATAAAATAAAGAAAAAAGGTAAAAAAGTATTTTTAAAACGCTGCAATGAAATGGCAGGGAATTAAGTCTATTTGACACCTTTTGTTGGCGGAAAAAATCTTTTTTCCATCAGGCATTACCAGAGTTTGGGGCAAAAAATGTTAAGTGCAAAATAAAGTTATTTATTTGCATAAATAATTAAATAATTTGTGTGAGTGGTGGGCGTTGGCGGCAGCCTCAATGGTTCGTGATTCAGTGGCCAATTGTGGGCGTGGTTCCTCTTCTGTCTAACCAAATTGATTGTGGGCGCAATCAAGTGTAAGAGGCAGACAGCAACGACTGAATGAACAGCTGAAATTCTCTCGAATCAAATGGAATTTCATATATAATAGAAATTGAAAAGGAAAATACTATAATGCAAATTTTGTGGTATTAATTGGATTAGACAATGTCCTAGAAACTGTATGAAATTATAATAGAGATGGATTGGATGACTTTTAATTAGTTAGATGCTTTTCCGTTGAAAATCGTTTGCCCTATTGGTAAATTGTAAATTAAAGGTAAGATTTTAAGCTTCTTTCATTTATTTATCATAAAATATTGTCGATTTTGGGGAATTTCTATTTCATTAGTTTATCAGTAAAATAAATATCGATAATTTAGACAAATGTTTATAGATATTCTCAAAGGTTAAAATACCACTAAGATATTTGAAAGTTGCAAAGTTTGGCTTAAATCTTTTTGCACTTTAATTTTATTGATAAATAAATAAGTAAATAATTCTGTAAATATTTTCTATAGTTGCCAAATCAATAAAGTGAATTAAATGTTGCGTCATAAGTCTGTCAGAGTAAATGAAAATGTATTTCATTTTATTACGCAAATTTTTCCCTTATTTTGTCGTTGTCGTTTGTATTTTTCCTTTCTTTTGTTATTATAGTATTATGCCATTTAATTTTTATTTGCTTACACACGTCACATATTTTTCCCTCTACGAGGCACTGCTCTTACTTCTTCTACTCCTACTTTTCCATATCAATAGCATTTTGGTTGTGTTTGCCTTTCGAAATGGATGTACTGCGTTCCATGGATTGATTTATATCAATTTCCGTCAACCCATTTCATTTATGTAACCAACCGAACAGAAATCGGAATCAATGCAAAAATAAAAGGCGGAGTTAAATCTGTTTGCATTAATTAAAAGCACATGGTATATATGTACATATATTCATATCATATATCCTATACATATATACATATATGCGATAGAAACTCCTATATCTGCTTGTTCGAAAAATTCGCACAATTTCAGCCAAGGCCGGGAACTGCATTTGTGGTAATGAATTTGCCAGACAAAAGACATGGGGTGATAGAAAAGAGAAAAAATTGGTATTAAATTGTCATTAAGTGGGCATGTGTTGATATAAATATGGGGGTTTGATGATGGGTCTTACCGAGAAAAGGAAGTAAAAGTGCTATAAATATGCATCTACTGCTCATTCCAAACTAAATCGCAGACTCGTAATTTAAACCAGCTGGCGAACAAAAACAACAAGAGAAAACGTCAATAATGCGTAAATAAAACACAATTTGTCTCAATAAATTTTCAATTAACGTTGAAAAATTTGTTCGACGAAAAGCCACAGACAGCGACAACAACAGCAGCAACAACAACAAAAACAACAATGGAAGCGTCCTGGTTGATGGTATAGGCGGTTTATTTTTGGGGGGATTCACTGTCTAACTGATTGACAAGAAACGAATCAAAATTGAAATATAAATGAAGCGACGCGACATTCAACGCTTTGCTACGTTCTGCTCATCACTGGGTCCCAGAGAGAGAAAGAGAGAGACAGAAAGGGGAACAGGCCAAAATTCAAGCCAAAAACGCTGAAAAATATGCAATATACATTTTTCACTACAATCTCTCTCGGAAATGGCAGAATAGTCAAGTGACTGGCAGAACTAAAAGAATAATTTGTGAGGTCTTTTGAAAGATAACCAGCAAAATTTCAATACTGTTCATTACTAAATTGATCTTTACTTAGGGAAAAATGATTTGAAATACTTAAGATATACTTTGTCTGCTTTGTGTGCTATGGATAGCTGAATTTGAGGGAATCGATAAGTATAAAATGCAGCGGGAGAAAATAAAACATATTTCAAGTTGTAGATTCAAAACCTGAATTTAAAAAGCATTATTTGAAAATGATATTTTTGCATGGCCTATATAAACAATAAGTCCCATACCAATTGAATTGTACTCAAGCTGAAAGATAGAGTAGGCAAAAAATCTAAACAACGTTTGGCGTTTTGTCAAAAATCAAATTACGAGTCTATGTCCAAAATGCAAATTCTACTGCATAGTGGAGAGAACATGGAGGAACGAAATGGGAAGCACAAAAAAGCAGCAGCAGCTGCCAAAAACAAGCAAACAAAAAAAAAACGAAAAGGGTGAGAGGAGAGGAGAAACATCAGCAATTTATGGCTGCAATAGATGCTTTTCCTCTAGTTGTGCCAACCCTCAGTCCAGTACGTTTAGTTAGAGAGGTTTTCCTTTCTGACAGATCAACAGGATATAATGAACATTATGAGAGGGAGATAAATGCTGAAAAATTAAAATGGGAGGTCCTTGTTCCATCATCATTCAGTTAGCCAAACAATAAGGAGTTGGCCCACAGGAACTACGATGCAATCAACATAATCGTCGAGGCAGGAAAGTCTCATCAGAGCGCACAGAGAGAGAGAGAGAGACAGAGAGAGAGAGTGAGAGAGATAGTGAGAGAAACAGGGAGAGCGTGAGAAGAGAAGAGTTTGTGGGAGAGGGGAAACAGCGGTCATGACAATCTGAAATGAATGTTAAATACAAAACAGAAGCAGAAAACAGAGAAAACAGCAAGTGAAACAAACGAGCGTTGAGCAAACATAACAAAAACAGCGGAAACAAAAAAAGAAACAAAATTTTTGCCTGCCGGCAACAACTACAACCACAACAACAACACCATGAAGAAGAGCAACAGCAGGAACAACAATAGTAACAACAAAAGCCATCCATGCCACATGCGGCGACGCTGAGCCTCGAAAATTGCCAGTAACAACAAGAGTAACAACAGCAACTACAACAAAGTTGTACAAAAGCGCAAAAGGCATTGCACAAAAGCAGCAACATGAAAAAGGACATCAGTATCCTCCCAGCAATCGTCAGTTCAACTCAGTTCCTCTCTCTCTCCTTTTTTTTCTTTCTCATTCTCATTCTTTCTGTCTCTTTTCGTGACGTCATCAGCGACTGCATTGTTTGTTTGCTGCTGCTGCCACAAAATGCAATATATAATTGCCCCACGTTGGGCGCCAAAAAACGAAAACGAAGCAAAAGAAGAAGCTAACCTGAGAAACTCTGAAAACTTGCTCGTCCAAAAGCTAATTAAGCTAAAAGTCAATGCGAGCCACAGCAGACTGAAACTGAGACTGAAACAGCGACCGAGAGACTGTCCCCTTTCAACTCAACTCATCTCAACCCACTTCACCTTGCTTCACCTCGTCTCCACTCGTCTCGTCTCATCTCGTCTCTCTTGCATTGAATGAAAAGCTGGGGCAAAAGTTTGCAACACGCCAAAAACGGACGACATTCATTTAAAATTAATTAAAAGAAAATTCGCTCAACTGTAAAACGAAAAGACAAAAGGGGAAGAAATAAAAATTGAAGGATTTTTATTTTCCATTTTCTCTTTTTTGATACTTCCCTGCACTCCCCTCTCTCTCACACACTTGCACGCTTTTCATCTCATTATTGTTGAAGTAGCTATCGAAGTTTTAATGCTCTCTAAATGATCTGACACGGGATTAACAACACAAAAAGTTAGCTATTTAAAAAACTAACAAAACAATGGAACTAGATAAGAGTTGTAATGAAACAAGTTTAGATAGAACTATTTAGGAATGGAAGCTTAAATTTCAAGACTGAGATAAGTTTGACTTTAACATGAATCTTTACCAATAAGTCACACTTAAAACTCTTCAATATACAAAATGAATAAGAGGGAATTATTGTTTCATATAAATAGAAACGGAGTTATATGTGATTCCATTTTCATTTTTCTAGAGTTCAAGTTCATTAAACAATAAGGGAACAAAATATGAGAAGGATAACGAAATAACTAGGTAGGAACCAAGTAAGTCACTACATAAAAACGAAATGGAAACGAAATTGCAAGAAAATATGAACAAAATACATATATAGAAACAGGAAAACCAACAAGAGAGAATTAAAAATGATTTTTTTTAGTTTCTAAATATTCAACTTCATAAAAAGAGCTCATGAAAAGAAAGTTGTATATATTCATACTCAAACTAAAGAGGATAATAATTTTATTTAATTTTAAACTTGATATTTAGGTGGAAACTTTAAATAAATGCATCTACAGGTCGTCATAAGTTTTATTAAAACGCTATAAAACCAGACAACATTCGCATTTTTAACTGTTAAGCATTTCCGTTCAAAGTGTATGCATAGTTTTTAATGGATAAATAAATATCCGTAAAGTATAAATATAATGGACGCAAAACCCCTTTTTCGGTCAGGGTATCAGAAACGGATTGTTTGCTAAATGAAATGAAATATCTGAACGATGATGGCTGTTTGGCTCAAGCAGCCCATTGCAACCATTAAAATGTGTTGTACAATTAATGTTTATTAACATTTGACTCGAATGGCCACCCAAAGAGCAAACCCAGCAACCATCTTCCACCCCGAACTCATTTTTGGTAATGCCTGTTTGTATTTAATGCAACAACCCGGATGCTGTTAAGTAGCTCTAAGTGCGTTGACTTCCTCAATGATTTTTTGTGCGCCGACAATAACATTTTACATTCACTAAAGTCTCGACGGAAGTCTAGACGCTGAGCCGGTACTAACGTGACTCATTGTCATTGAGGGGTTTGAGATAGAGAAACAGACTAAGGGGTTTGGGGGTAACAATAAACTTCTGTATGTTGTCATTCAATTTGCAATTTGTGCAACGGCCTAGCATACATAAATCTTACATTTTCCTTTGTTTTGCTAAAGGAAAAGTTTCTTTCTCTCCGCCTTCTGTCATTTTTTTTTTTTGTATTTTCCTTGAATTTCCGGCTTCTTGTCAAATGAATTATTAGGCCTTGGCCTTGTCTTGACTTTGCCTTTAGGAAAAGTCGAGTGAGCGTGCAGATCATAAATTATCGCCGTTGAGGTTTAAGTCCTTGATTTTCGACTTTCACTTAACTTCCGGCTTAAAGACAAATTGGCTAGACAACTTTTGCCACCTCCTTTTGCACACCCACACACTGCCCCACACACACACACACATCCCCCACAGACATGTGTTCGTTCTACCCACTTTTGCTAATTATTATTCAGCTTTAGTCCTTGTTATGTTTTGTGCTGCTTTTATTTTTTAGCCATATTTTTATTCAATTTCCCTCTGATTGTGCAAGTGGCATTGTGTCACGCTGGTAAAACTGTATCCTATCTAAATTTTTGTTTGAGAGTCTGGATTATTTTGTGACCCCTCCGGTCATGTGAGAAACATATAACAATTTAATTGAGTTTAAAATTACAATCAACAAACATGCAAAAATTTTGCACATTTGCCATCACAAAAATGCTTTGTAAATATTTGTTGAAAATTTTGGTAGAATCAAAAAACAACAACAACAACAACAACAAGTAAAAAGTTGGAAATTTCCCCAGTCACACGTGTGTGGGTATGTCTGATGCCAGTTAAAGTGGCTTACTGGTTTTTGGTTTTTTCATTTATCTCTTTTGAAATGAGATTAGAATTAAATGTTGATACATATACAGTGAAACCTCGATATAACGAACTTCGTTATAACGAAAAACCCAATATAACGAATTTTTTGTTAAGTCCCTTGAAAAAACCTCGTTTTTACGAAGTTTTTCATACAAAAAAACACTATAGGTATAACGAATTTTATTTACTGTTAATAGTTCTGGCACTGAGAAAAGAAAATTGTTAAATATTAAAAGTTTACCAGTGGACTACACCGCAAACAAGAAAGCTTGGATGACTACAGACATATGGTTGGATTACTTGGAAAAATTTGATAAAGAGATGACTAAAGCCAACCGTAAAATTTTATTGCTCGTTGATAACTGCATGGCGCATAAAAATCCTACTTCGCTTAAATCCATTAAATTACAATTTCTGCCGCCAAACGCAACATCGAAACTACAACCTCTAGATCTGGGAATAATTAAAAATTTTAAGCATTTCTATCGCAAAGAGGTGGTCAAAATTTTTATCAATGACATGGAAGAGGGGCGCAAGAGCAATATTAACGTTTTGCAAGGTATCAGAATGGCCCATAAAGCATGGGAAAGCGTAAAACAATCAACGATTGTCAACTGTTTTGCGACATGTGGCTTTGTCGACAGTCCAAATATTACGGCTACAAACGATTGTATTCAAGACAGTGAAGAATGGCTTGTCATTAAAAACCATTTTAATTTGGATGAACATTTTGACGATTTTGTTACCTTCGATGACAACGTTAGTGCTTCGGGGCCTTTAACTGATGATGACATTGTTGGTAGTTTTGCGAAGACAGTCGATGTTGTCGAGGAGGAAGAAGAGCTAGAAACGGTTATCACCGCAAAAGAAGCTAAGCAAATGGTTGAAAAACTACAAACTTTTCTTGAGACAAGAAGCTACACCCCAGACTACTTTTGATGGCTTAGCATCTGTTGCACAAACTATAGATGGCTGTATTCAAAACTTGCGCAAACAAACTAAAATAACCAATTACTTTAATAAAGTCTAATAAAAAAAAAATGTTTATTTTTTGTATATTTACCCCCTTTCAGTGCAATTTAGCATTATTTTGGTGGAAACAATGTTTATAACGAATTTTTTTTCAGATTTCTTTAAATTTCGTTATACTAAGGTTTTACATTTCAGTACCTATAGCGAATCAATAGATATAACGAACAATTTTGCGATCCCCCTCAGATTCGTTATATCGAGGTTTCACTGTATATATTTTTCATTTTACAGGAGGAAGATAATGACAAGGTGTTCTTATTTCAAATTCCATTAAAAATTCTTAAGAAGGCTTAAGCTCGAGGCCGTGACTGAAGCAATTTATGTGTTTGAAGATGGATGAAAATAGAAATAAATACAAATTATTCGTATGTTATAAAAATTACATAATTTTGAAGTATGAAATCTTGTTTTCATTGAAGCTACTTAACTTTTAGAATGAGAATTTAGAATGAGTATGATATGTGCCGGAATATGTATACATTTTGAGCTATGTATCGAATGAGAAATGACAAGTAAGCACTTGCCAATACCACTAACCATAGAATACATAGATGCGTCAAACTCAAGTTTTTTTGATTACAAATGCTAGCCTGAGTCTGGAACCCCAGAGAACTTCGGCAAAAGCCGAACAGCGTAGAACCCCAGAGAGCGGTCGCAGCGAGAGCGAAAAACGTTCGCTCGCAGCACTGTCGCTACGCATCGAAAATAATTCAGTCTGCCACAGATCGCAGAACGATGAACACATGTCTGTGTCGCTGTGTTCTCGTTCTGCATATGTATGCGTAGGCTGAGTTAAGCAAGCGAAGATGTGACCGTAGCTTTTTCAGTCGCTGGCTCGCAGACTTTTTGAGTTTTCGACGAGCTAGCGAAAATGAGATGCGACGATGCCAATTTTCTTTTTACATACATATTTTATTAATACATTTTTATTTACTTTTTTTTTAAATATATTTACTCTTTTAATTTATAATAATTATTAATTTATTTACTTTTTTTAATTATATTTTCTTTATATGTATACTTAATAATACATATATTAATGAAATTTAAATTTTATATGCTATAAACAATTTTAATAATAAGAACATGGCAACAATAAACAAGCAATTGAGGAGTGTGATCGGTTTTGTTTTGGTTTTAGTCGTGCCCCCTCTTTTTTTTTCTCTTCCTGCTTCCTGCACTATTCTTGACCGCGCTTTTTTTCATTCTTCTTTATTGCTTATCTTATAACTATTTATACTGAAAACCTGCATAATAAAGGTCGCCGCTCGAATTCGTTACCGATTGCAATGTACAGTATGTACAGTCGGTATCCAGGGAACACCACGAGGAGGCCATTGCAATAGCAATGGGGTCATTTACGAATGACCTTCGAGTCGACTTGAGATGATTAAATTCACATTAAATCTTCTCCATGTTCCCCACCTAAAAAAAAACTAATAAATAAATCCTGAGCAAATCTATATTTTAAAAAATTACCCATGACGGACGGACTTTCCCAGAATACCGACTCTGTAGCTTATCGACCTTTTTTTTTAAGACTCTAAAATTTCTATTTTCCTTTTGCTTTTGTGCTTTTCAGAAGCACCGCATAAACTATCCATCAGCCATTTGCTATTTTTCTTTAGCAAAACGAGTAGAAAATAATTTAGAATAAATTTTCGATGCTCGCTGCATTCATGCAATTCACTGTACCAATCTCGGTAATTCGGGTCCTCAATATTCGAAAGGCATTCATTAATAATTTTTTCTTTTATTTTTCGCGCATGTGGGAAATTTTTAAAGAACTGATGGAAATTATTGTTGCCATGTTCTTATTATTAAAATTGTTTATAGCATATAAAATTTAAATTTCATTAATATATGTATTATTAAGTATACATATAAAGAAAATATAATTAAAAAAAGTAAATAAATTAATAATTATTATAAATTAAAAGAGTAAATATATTTAAAAAAAAAAGTAAATAAAAATGTATTAATAAAATATGTATGTAAAAAGAAAATTGGCATCGTCGCATCTCATTTTCGCTAGCTCGTCGAAAACTCAAAAAGTCTGCGAGCCAGCGACTGAAAAAGCTACGGTCACATCTTCGCTTGCTTAACTCAGCCTACGCATACATATGCAGAACGAGAACACAGCGACACAGACATGTGTTCATCGTTCTGCGATCTGTGGCAGACTGAATTATTTTCGATGCGTAGCGACAGTGCTGCGAGCGAACGTTTTTCGCTCTCGCTGCGACCGCTCTCTGGGGTTCTACGCTGTTCGGCTTTTGCCGAAGTTCTCTGGGGTTCCAGACTCAGGCTAGCATTTGTAATCAAAAAAACTTGAGTTTGACGCATCTATGTATTCTATGGTTAGTGCCAATACTTTGCATTAGAAATATAATATATATTGCATAATTTAAAAGCTTTTATAGTTGAGATTGCATTTATCATACATCTTCCACTTACAGGCTTGACATCCTCATCTGTAAAGATCTTCATGCAAAATGAAAAGTCATTAAACGATCAAAAAAAAAAATGTATAACATTCCGAAAAGGTTTGTCGTTTAAATTAAAATGTCTTCACTAGATTATTTTAGTTGATCTAAGGGTCTACTTACTGACACGCGCAGGAGTTACAAGAAGTATATCAGCTTTCCAGTAAAAGGTTAGCAATTAAATACTTTCATATATTTCTATACGAAACTAAAGGGTGACACATTTAATGGGTGACTTGTTGAGTACATGGTTCATTTCCTTTTAACTCAAAATTAAGTGGTTCTCATAATGGCCAAGCTCAGTTGGGCGAATATGCATTGATTTCCAAAGAAGTACTAAACAAAGCTATTTGAGTAGAAGTCTGTTGCGGTTCTATAAAAAGGAAATGGTTCTATGTAAAGGAAAATAGACAATGGCTTCTCAGCAGTTGGGTATAACTATACAATATTGAATTACCTGTAGGCTCATTGTCAGTAAAGAGAAAAGAAGACAGTCCATTAAACGCAATTTGAATCAGGCAGAGAAACAGTTAAACACAAGGCTTTAGAGAACTAAGACGATGCCAATTCCCTTAATTAATTAAATTAAGATATCACTCTAGAAATTCATCAGCTAAAACATGGAAACAGAAGCTGTATCAGGAATCTCCATAGACTGGGGAATTCTTTGACGCCTGTCAGCAAACGGGACGAACACCTCATACAAACTGCATACAATTAGCAAGAGAGACTACCAAACCAATGCCATCAGATAAAAGAATGGAATGAGAAGGTAACTAAAGGATAAAATTCGAGTGTGGGGAATGCAAATGAGAAGTAGGAGGAGAAGTATCACTGTATCACTTTTGTTGTATTTTTTTGTATCTTCAGAAATGCCGAGTAATTTGCATTTCTCGGCGGCTTCAATTGAATTTAGACACGGCAACGACCAAAGTCCATGTTTTTCACCTACTTCTACCATTCTACTATCCATTCCTGGCAACATTATCTGCAGTGTTTTCTTTTTTTATGGACACGATGTTTTATGCATGTGGCCAAGACAGAGGGAAAAAAATTGCAACGGAAGCCAAAAACTGAGCTTGCCTAGAAGTATGCAAGAGAAGAGAACAAAAATACAGAAGGAGCAAAAGAAAAAATTGATGATGATGAAGCTGTGTATGTGTGTGTGAGAGAAAAATCGAGAGACATGACCAGATAGAGAACGAAGGAGAGAGAGAGAGAGAGAAAGAGGGGCCACAGTGAGATAGAGTAAATGCAAGAGAAAACTGGGGAGCTTCGAGTCTAGGTGCTGGCAAGATGAAAAAGTATCTGAAAACTTGAACTTTTGTTCTCGCTTCTCAACTTAATAGCAGCGAAGAACAGGTAAGGTGTAGGGTATGAGAGGGAGAAGTGTTTGGGGAAAGGAATACGTAGCGGATCCCGTGTGAGCCCGCATTTTCAAGCTGTTTATTTTATTTGATGTAAGCAAAAGGCAAATTCTCCAAAGCCACGCCCCACTTTTGCGCCTCACTCGCGTGGCTATCTGTCGACGCCTTCACTTTTTTCTTTCTTTTTTGGCGTTTTCTTTTTTTGTGTTAAAAACTCAGTACGCGCGAGGCGTGTGATTTTTCCCTGTTCTCGATACCCTGTAAACGAGATGTGTGAAAATGGCAGCACAAAGAAAATATGTAGCACCAACTGAAACTGAGTGAGTTATCATCACCGAATCGATTAAAAGAGTTTTGTGGCAGAATAGCAGAAAAGCAATTAAAAAACTCCTCCTCTACTACTGCAAATTAAACAATTTTCGGTGTGAGAGTGAGTTACCAATTAACAGAGTATACAGATTTGAAACATCATTGAATTAAATGGAAAACCTAAGCAGGAAGTGTAGTCGGATGAGCAGATAAGCCAACAGAAGTAGTTCTACATAATTAACATAAATAGATATGGCTTAGATTCGCCTTTGTTGTCTTATTGGAAAGAATACACAAAATATACATTTCTTCATCTCTTTAGCCCATATTAGTTTCTTAGAGTCTTTTTACTTTTACTTAGATCGAAACTTGTTAAGCAAACAGTTGCCTCCGGCTAAAAGGTATCTCAATGTCGACACCGAATATTTACATTCCAAATTCTTTTTTTCCATTCTTTTTACTGAAAATGCGATTTTCTTGTTGGGTCTCTGTGCACACACACATGCAGATAAGTTTTTTTCTATAGAGAGGATAAAAGGAGGGGGAAGCCAACACGCCACATGCATTTTGCTTACAGCTTTACTTATACCATGTTATCCTCTTTCAACTACTCCTCCTCTTTGTTGATTCACATATCCTCCATTTCTGCTGTCTCATTTTTCATGCTCACTGTTTTTCACTATCGTATTGCATTTTCTTTTCTTTTTTGGCCTGCGGCGTATTAAGCAAATTTCTTGCTATTTCGTTTTTTGTCTTGTTTTGTGGCCAATTATGTTTACTTCCTTTTTTTTTTTTTGCTCTTCTTTCTTCTTTTTTCTAGTTTTTTCGAGTTCCTTCTTTGATTGACATTTGACGTTTAAATGCCAAATTAGTTGGCAGTCTGATAGTTTCTCTCTTACTCTTAGTTTTTGTATTTATTTTTCCTTTTCGGTAGGGAGTGCTTATCTTATAAAATTGTTCGACTAAAGTTCAAGAAAAAATCCTACACTAGCAGCTGTTGAAACTTAAGAGTTTGTAAGCACAACAAGTGAACAAGTCTTAACTTTCAACCAACTGATGCAAAATGCATTTAAGAAGGGCAAGCAAAGAAAGTGACAATAGATGAAATGTTTAAGCAGAGGACAAGAAGAACAGAAGGACTCGATAACTATCATTCCCACGAATTTGGTAAAATGTATCACCAACATTTTTAACTGATTTTTAAATTATGTTGAATCTAAGAAGGTATGTATAAAACTCTCGACTAATTTTTTTATTTTTTTATTTTTATACCATACACCCATAGGGTGAAATGGTATATTAAAGTCGCCAAAATGTATGTAACAGGCAGAAGGAAGCATCTGCGACCCCACAAAGTATATATATTCTTGATCAGGATCAACAACCGAGTCGATCTAGCCATGTCCGTCTGTCCGTCCGTCCGTCTGTCCGTCCGTCCGTCCGTATGAACACCTAGATCTCGGAGACTATAAGAGCTAGAGCCACCAAATTTGGTATGCAGTCTCGTCTATTATGTACGCTTATCGAGTTTGTTTCAAATTTTTGCCACGCCTCCTTCCGCCCCCGCAATTCACATAAAACTGATTTTCTTAAAAACTATGTAAGCTACCGACATTAAATATGGTATGTAAGCTAGCTTAATAGACGCGCAGATATTGACTATTTAAAAATTTTGCCACGCCCATTTTCGCCCCCGCAAATTAAACAAAACTGATTTTCTCGAAAACTAACAAAGCTAAAGTCATCAAATTTAGTATGTATATTGGCTTAGTATGCGCGCAGAATATATATATATTTTAATATGTTGCCACGCCCACTTTCGCCTCCATAATTTAGAAAAAACCGATTGGCTCTTGCAATTTTTTGACCATCGCGATTAAATTTGGCAGACTAATAAATCTTATCTATTTCTATCAAACTACCAAATTTGATTGAAATCGGACTAGAAACATGCATGATATACGTATGATATGTATTTTGCTACGCGATCCATAAGGGCAGAATTGGTCGTGGCGGCGCTAGAATGCTCGTGTGTTTGTAGAGTGAGCGAGATAGCATATGGTATGAGGGCATGTTAAAGCAATTTAATAGACATACATTTGGTTTTCGAAATTTTAAATATTTGTTTCACCTGGTGTATGGTATACCCAAGTCGGCGAGACGACTTACTTACTTCATTTTATTTTTGAATTCTATAAATTCAATAAATTTCAGTTCCCAGTTTCAACATTTTTTCGCAAATATATTTAACTTTTAGCAAAAGAAAAACGTTTCAAAGAAGCTTGTAATGAATCAAAAATATATTTTATAAAAATCTGCAAAATAGTCTAGGTATTATTAGTGACTTTACTATTAACTGACAACGTTTGCTTTGCTTTAATACCGCTCAAAAACCGTTAAATGAAACAAAATATTTTAAAGATGACAATAATAAAGAATAGAATATTAAATAGGAGGTGTGTAATTTTAACTGGAGACTCATTTATTTTTTGAGAAAACATAATCGACCTGGTTTTTCTCTATCTACAATAATGTCTGCTTGCACACAACAAATGGGTGTGTGTTTGTGCATTCAATGATAAATCATAAAGCAAAGTTCCGCGTAAACACTTCATCCTTTGCCTATCTTCTAAACTCTGTTTTTGCCTCCCTGTTGCCCACTTCATAAAGTGTGTGTGGCATAAAGTGCAGCGAGGCTTACGGATTCATGCAACTGATTAAAAATCGCGCCTTCTACTCAAAAACTGTCAAAGAGCAACAGCAAGAGAGCGATAGGGGGTGATAGAGAGAAAGGGAAATGTTAAAAAGGGGAGAGTGAAGCCTTTGGCATAAAATTTTACGATATGAGAGTGAGGGAAAAACTTGTGAAGCGAAAGTGCTAAACGATGACGATGACAACAACAGAAGCGGCAGGAGCAGCTGCTGCCAGGATAACATATTAAAAAAAAAAAGAAAAAAGAAGACGAAGGGAATCGTAGACAAAAGAAAATGCAGCAAGGTGAAAGTGCCAAGTGTCAGAGAGGAGGAAATCAAATACTCTTGCCACCATCCAGCATCAGTGAGGTGCAGATCTGAGTCTTTTGTAATTAAACTTTTGCATGGGGGAAAAACTGAAAGGCTCTAAGAAGCCGCAAGAACCAAAGGTGCAAAATGCAGACAACCAGCAGTAGCAGCAGCAACTACAATGCGTATCCCAAAAGAGTCTGAGAGAGATAGAGAGCCGAGGCGAGAATAACAACAGCCTGCAAAAGTGCCACTCGACTCGACAACAACAGCTTGTCTTCTTGCAACTGCCGCGAAGTGTCTCATTTTAGTTATGGTAAGCCCCAGCCAGCACCCAGCTCATCATCATCTTCATTTTCTTCATAATCATCATCATCATGATGCTCGTCATCCTCCTTGTCTGGGCAGCCCTTCGGCAGTAAAACAGTAGAGAACAATAAAAAAAAAAAACACATTGCAAAATGGATACGGCTCAGCGAGTTGAAACAAAAAGTCTAAACCAAAGAAGTTTCCTAGAGATTTTAGCAACAAAAAAACAACTAAGACAATTGCAGTCGGCCCAAGGCAAACTGTTGCCTCTAATTGAAAGCGGGCAACAACAAAAAACGCAGCTGCAAAAAAGAAAATAATACAAAAAAAAAAAAACACTAAGTAAGCGGCTGCAATTTGCACAGCAAAAAAGATACTTTTATTATGCACAGAACCAGCACCAAAATGAGAACCAGATGGAAAAAGAAGCAGGCAGTAGGACGAAATGAAGGCACCAAGATGATAAAATACAAATCTTACAGTTGTAAGTAACTATCGCAAAGACTTGGTGGTTACCCTACAAAGTTTTATTATTAAAACTTGAATACAACTTCGGAAAATATCGGAATACTACTTAAAGCATTCTTATGTAAAAAATTATAAAAATGCCTTTCTCTTTTGAATTTCCCTTCATTAACATGTACATATGTACATTGTATACTAATAACCTAGTATAGACATGTACATATGTATATATTGATATAACTATTGGTTAAATAAACTAAAGTTGTCTATACGAGATACAAAATTACTAGTACTTATTGTCAGCGTTCTGAAGGACATTTATAGACACCAAAGCAAGTAGTCTAAATATATTTATAGCGCGTTCTTAAGAGGCTCCATATTCCAACTGCTTTAACATCTTAGACAAGGTCTTCAAATTTAATTATGGTCTGAGAGAGACCTCTATTTAATTTCAATATTTTCATACTAAAATCAAAGCATCTTCATGTAAGGTAACAACATGATATATACACCAAGTATACCCCTTTTCAAGAACTTTTTAAATAGAAATACTTTTTGTCTGCAGATAGACAAAGCACTGCCAAAAGCGCAGCAGTAACACCTGTTAGGAGGAGAAAAAAATGAGAAGTAAAAGAATAAGTAAAGGGGAAGGCAGCTTGCTCACTTATCGCTGAAGACGTGCGAAATTGTAATAAAAAATGCAATGCCACGTGGCATAGACAGAGGAGCTCCGGATAAGAGCAATGAGGAACGGAGACATGACAGGGTTGAAGTTGATGACGATGAGACCCTTTCTCCGTCTGTTCGGAACCTTGAGGCGACTTTTGTGTAAGCTAAGGTTAAACTGTTCTCCAACTTGGCACACACTTCACTGAAGAAGGGTTGCCCAAGGTCCTTCTAGCACTCCACTCTGCCTTATTTCTCTTACTCCTTTGGCTTTTGGTGAGAATTAAATCTAATTTGCTTGGCTGTGCTTCTGTTGCTCCTTTTGGAGCATTAGCTTAACCAAGGCACGTGCTTTCGAAAATTATCTAGAAGGCCGCCAAAAATTTCAATTGCTGAAAGTTTCGTTTCCCTTTATTTTTACCCACCATTTTGGTTTTTTTTTTTTAAATATATGCAGTTATGAAAAATTCATAAAGGATAATGAGCGACAAGCGCGTGTCAAAGTCGTTGCCAGGACAACCAAAAAGGAACACGGGCAAAAAAAAAATGAGAGAAAAACAGCATCGCTGGCAAACGTTTTGCCAAACGAACGGGCAGGCAAACGGTGTGAAGTAAGGACGATATGCAGGCAGCAGCTGTATGCAAAAGGATAGAGGACCAGGATTTGGACATGGACATGAAAGCTGGCGCTAATTAAAATCCCGCCTCGGTATGCTCTGGGGTTGCCATGACAGATAAGCAGCTGCTGCAGTTGCTACGGGCCAAAGCCAGCATGGCTAGCATGCTGAAGGTGTTAGATAAGTAGGAGAAATGGTGGCAAGAGGGAGGGAAGACATTGCGAAAAGAAGGTGGGGAAGAAGGTGCAGTTGCTGGCAATGAGCTACTGCAAGTGACAGTTTACTGGCAAGTGGGCCAGGCCGGCCTGGGCAAAACACAATACATACATACACACACACACACACACACAGCACAAAGCAAAGACGAAAGACAAGCGACCCGCATTCCTGGCATTTTGACTTTAAGTTGCTTTAGACCAAGTTTTAGAGGTGTGTGTGTGTGTGTGTTAGCGCGAGGGCGGTGAGATGTGGAAAAGGTGGTTAGTATAAATGGGTTTACACATTTCCGCGGGCTGCTTAGTTATTGGGTTAATATAACAAAACACAAAAAGTAACAACAAGAACAGCAAAAACTGGCAGCCTTCATTTCACCTAGTTTCTCTGTTCATGGCTGTTGGGGCGTATGCGCAATATTTGTATGTGGATTAACAAGCAGCAGCAGCAACAACAACAGCAACAGCATGCTAAACTGTAAGACATTGCCAAGTAAACATAAAATACACACAAGTGACAGTTGCATATACATACTACAGAAATATATACCTACCTATGTACATACATATATGTACATATATATGTATATTATATGTATGAAAAAGCAGGGCATTTCCTTCTTAGGTTTTTCTTTCTACTTCTACTTGTTTTGCTAAGAGTAAGTGAGCTGAACAAAGGTAACCAAGCTGTGTGTGTGTGTGTGTGTGTGTGTGTGTGTGTGTGTGTGTGTGTGTGTGGGCATTGCATAGTTACCTTTGATAAACTTAGTTTTTTTTCTACATAATTTGATTCATGTGATTTATGTAGGATTTCCTGGCTACTGCTTGATATGTGTATACATAGATATCTCTATCTATCACACACAGAGAAAAAAAAGATTTAATTTTCTTTGATAGAAATATTTACTCTCACACAATTTGTATGTTATGCAGTAGATACTCGAAAGAGAAAATGTGAATTTCTATGCAAGCTGGTCATTAGATTCGCTTAAATAAATCTACTTGGTTGCACTTTGAGGTTTCTGCTTGTGTTTGTGCGACAAAGTTTTTGCGCCACAGAAGGACTTGGCAGTCAGTCACCTTTGAAAAACCCCAAAACTGCACTTTGATCAGCTGTAAGCTGTGTGAGTAAAGCCCTCTCAAGCTCTCTGCCAACTCATGTGGCATGTATCAACTAATTGATTTGCCTTCAGAGACTCGTGCTTCACTCGGCATTCATGGGTGTCGTTGGAATATTAACAAAAGGGGTAAATATTCTTGTTAAACATTGTTAAGATATATTTTAGGAAAGTTTCATTAATTTAAAAATGTTAACTTATTTTCTTTCAATGTCTTATTGGTGATAAAAAGTAGTGGCAGTTTCGATATGGTCAAAGAAACTGATCTCTAAATTGATTTCTATGATATAGGGTCAAATTTTAGTCATAAAAATATGGTCCAGATTCATATTTCAAAATATATGTGTATCTGACTCTTCTTGTAGAAATTTGTAGAATTTGCAGATTCCTTTAAATATTCCGATTACTTTTTGAAAATCAAGTTATTAAATATGATAATTGTTGATTTGTGCGACCTTTTTATCAGCCGACCTCGAGCCGGCAAATCATACAACTGTTAATAAATATGAATACGACATTTTTATAACTTTGTAGCGGGTATCAAATTTTTAATCATGTGCTTCCCTAATTAAGATCAAGTATAGCAAATCGTCGGATCAGACCTTATTCAAGAAAGTTTTCCTCATTTTTTATTTCTTTTCATTGAATTTTTGTCCTAACTTAATATTAATATTCATTTTGCAGATTCATTAATTTCAGTGATCAAAAGGTACTATTTCCCAAATTTTTATAAAATCTTTGATATATAATAATTTCAACAAAACCCTTTGATTTTAATTTCATTTTTGATTCTTAAAACTTGAATTACTTTTACTCTCGATTTCTATTTTTCCCCTCATGGCATAACTGAAGTGTAAAAAAAAACAATATATATAATGTTACAATAAATATAAAAGTTTAAGTTTAACTGCTGTTGTTAATTTTAAAAACAAATCATTTTTAAATTTAAAAACAAATCAGTTTAATGTGTTGGTCGCACTTGTCATTTAAAAAAAATAATAATATACGTACATACATATATGTATATGTATATGTATGTATACATATACAGTGGTGGTCAGCGGGTTAGCCCCTTTTTTTTTGTTTGATTTTAAATTTGATTTTCTCGGCTCCTAAGAAAGATAATGAAGAAATTTTTTCAGTAATTTGTTGGTTATTGTATTTAGATTATGACACGTAATTATTGTCATGCCAGCTTTCGACGTTTTTTTTACAGGTGCGTTTGAAAAAAAATAGGCCCCCCAAATGCTGGCCATTAGTTTAGCCCGGTCTTTCTAAAATCTTTAATATTATAGTTAGACATGTGTATTCTTTGAAGAAGTTGTAGATCTAGGTAATCTAAGATAAACTGCATACCAAAAATTTTCATTTTAGCCCCAGTATTTGATTTGGGGCCAATCGAAATTTCGGGTTTTTGTATGTAATTCTTGAGGAGTCTTGGTTTGACGCCGTTTTACGATACCAATTTAAACTAAAGTAATATTTTCTTATTCTAAGTATTAAACTGAATTGAATTTCCCGTCAAATGATACATGTTTCATAAAAATCCGACAAAAATTAGATTGATTTCATCGCCCATACTTTAAAAAAACTAGGTAAGCAAAATTTCCCACACATCCTCCATCTCTTTCTTTGCACGCATGTATGGGAAATTTTTTAAATTTATTTAACCTGGTTATTTTTTAAAGTATGGGCGATGAAATCAATCTAATTTTTGTCGGATTTTTATGAAACATGTATCATTTGACGGGAAATTCAATTCAGTTTAATACTTAGAATAAGAAAATATTACTTTAGTTTAAATTGGTATCGTAAAACGGCGTCAAACCAAGACTCCTCAAGAATTACATACAAAAACCCGAAATTTCGATTGGCCCCAAATCAAATACTGGGGCTAAAATGAAAATTTTTGGTATGCAGTTTATCTTAGATTACCTAGATCTACAACTTCTTCAAAGAATACACATGTCTAACTATAATATTAAAGATTTTAGAAAGACCGGGCTAAACTAATGGCCAGCATTTGGGGGGCCTATTTTTTTTCAAACGCACCTGTAAAAAAAACGTCGAAAGCTGGCATGACAATAATTACGTGTCATAATCTAAATACAATAACCAACAAATTACTGAAAAAATTTCTTCATTAACTTTCTTAGGAGCCGAGAAAATCAAATTTAAAATCAAACAAAAAAAAAGGGGCTAACCCGCTGACCACCACTGTATACCATTTTCTTTAAAAGTGTGAATTGTATTTTATTAGATTAAAGAAAAGTGTCCCATCCAAAATGCAACTGTCTCCCTTATTTGCAGTTATAGGAATTTTTCCATTGATTGACATTCTAAATCAGAAACTGCTCGAAAATCAAATTTCATTTAAATTTGGTCTATTTTTAAACAAAATAAAGTGTTTTCTCGAATTATTCGCTACGACATTTCTACGCCCATGGACGTTGGCAATACTCTTGTAAAGTTGGAAGTATGGGTGTTTGTGCGTGTTTATGGGGAATGCCACAAGCAGCTGTAATAATTTCTCTCCTACCCACGCACTACAGCGCCAATCTTCATCTTCATCATCTTGCTGCTGTTGTCAATGTTACTGTAGCCGTTGTTGTTGTCTTTTCTTGGCGCAATCAACATAGCGACAAGGCGTTTGTAAATGATTCAACACCTAAAGGGGAAAAGAGAGGGCACAGATAAGATACACTGTCGATGTGTATGTGTGTGTTGTAGTGAGGAATCCCAAAAAGGACTTGCCGACAGACATATCAATCAGTGCTGTTGCTGTTGCTGATGTTGTCGTTGTTGTTGTTGTTGCTGCTGCTGGTAGCTGCAAGAGGAGTCATTGTCAGCAATGTTTCCCTGTTCCTTGTATCGGTGTCTGGTGCGTGAGAAAAATTACGCTGCATTATTTACATGGTGCGCCGCCTGAAAGCATGCTTTAATTTATTTTAATTCATTTTTCCTCGTACTCCTCCTCCTACTCCACAGATACCATGCTCATGCTCGATGTCGTTGTCGTCGACGTTGCTGTTGTCCTTGTCGCCGTTGAGTGATATGTAAATATGCAGTTACGCGCTTACTTTGTCGTGCAATTACAGTTCTCTCCTCCATTTCTCCACAAAATTTCTTCGCCACTTCTCCCCAGAGCAAACATCAACGGAATTTTCTTTCTTGCTAATGCGAAACACATCCTGAGCTGAAATTGACATTGCCGCTCGGCTTATTAGCAGCATCAGTAGCAGCAGCAGCTACAGCAGCAACTTCAGTAGGCAGACAAGCGATACAAGAGACGCAGACAGTCAAACAGACAGACAGACAGATAGACAGAGACAGAGAGATGAGATGCGATGTTGTTGCTATACAATAATTCCCTTATGTCAGCGTCTCAGGTGAGACTTTGTCGTTCTCATGCTCATCCTCTAGTAGTCCTTACTCTTTGTCTGTTGATTGACTTCCGTTTCCTCTACTCGGCTTTGCCAATGCTTTAATCGATTTTGCACCCAAAGGACATTTTGTGTGATTGTCTGCGGTTTCTTTGGCTTTGGCTATGGCTATGGCCTTGCCCGTGCCTTTTCCATTTGTGCCTTTGATTTGTGTTTTCTCAGCAGTTTCGTTCATTTTTTCTTCCTCTCTTGTTTAAGCTTGTGTGTAAAATGTGTGTGGTTGTATGTATGTATTTATGTGCGTTTTTGCGGTTTCAGCTTCAATTAGATATGCGTATGATGTTTGGTCTGTTGCCTGAATTTATTTTGGTTTAGGACTTGCTGCCACGTTTTTATTGCCCCTCAACGAGGCGACGTGATCTGTATGCAACCAGCCACATATCAGGTAAGAGCAAATCTTATAAATTTTGAACCAACTTTCATAACTTGCCAGCAACCCAACCAACCAGCCAGCCAGGCAAACAACCCACTGAGTCACAACCGAAATAAAAATGAAGCTCAAACTAGTGCCATTGTCCTTGTTGCTTTCTCCCTTCTGTTGTCTCTTGGTTGTGGTCTTGCCTCGTTGCTCTTCTCGGTTTTTGTCACATATGACGCCGTCTCTGCTTTAGCTATTTGATTTTAGTGGTTCTGCTTAAAAGCAGCGTACTTCTCTATATGAGAAAAAGTTTTTGGCAAACAGCCGGCAATGCTCTGCTCTGGAGTAAAGAGGTGAAGTGAAGTAGTGGGTTGTAGGAATGGTGTTACGATTGTTGGAGACAAGGACATACATACATGACGGCATGTGGAATCCTCCATAGTTGCAATTTTTTGTCTCTGCTTACTGAGGTGTATAGTCTCGTCGTCGGTTTTTTTTTTGTCGGCGAGTGACATGTGAAAGGTTTTGTTGGTGTAGGGAAAAGTTTTTTGGGTCTTTACACTCTGACATTCTGATTCTGGTTAGTTTCATGTGGCAGATATTCTATTTAAAATTGCTTACACCATTCGCATTAGTTGTGGTTGAAGTTTCTTTGCTTTAAGGGAAATACTTAAACTGTATTGAATTACATATTCGACTAAATTCGTGTAAAAAAACATTTGCATTCCTAATTACATGTAAGGAAATGGGACACCCAAAATAAAGCTGCATATGTATAGCAGTAAATTTAAGTCGAAAAACGACAAATATATATTCGTTTTCTATTTGCAAAGCAATTTTTGTGTTATTTCCGACATTATTTTCGATCTTTAATTACTTTAAAAATGTCTTAATTTTCAAGGCTTAAATTAGGACTTTAAAATATGCAATGTCAATTAATTTTTGCCTTAAGCTATATTTATAAACGGTTAACTAAACTATTTAAGATTATTTACGAGATACATTTAATGACATGAAAATCGTTTTTTTTTACGCTACAAAAAAAAAAAACATTTTAACATACACTTTAAATGTAAATTATATTCACTTAACAGCTAAAATTGTTTGTTTTTTTCAGAAATTGTGTTTCAGCAGTTATCTGTTTTTCCATAGAAGTCATGAATTATTAAAATTTAATCTTCCCATAAAACCAAAAAGCCATTTGAATGTGTCTTTGCCTTAAAGTGGGGAAACGTTTTTAAAAAATTTGTTTTATTCTTTAGTTTTTGGTTTAAACATTTTCAAATTAGTATGAAAAATAAACTTAGCAAAGGTTTTTATGTGATGTGAATGCTTCTAAAACTGTAAGCTTCACATTATCTGATAAGTTGTTAAAGATTTTTAAGCGTTTTTAATATTACATCGTTAAGTAGCAAAAGTTATACCTATTAGTTCTAATCTAAATTGTTAGGGAAATGGTTATGCAGTAAACAGCGAACTAATTCTAATGCGAGTGATTTCATTTGTTTAGCTACATTTGCTAATGTACTCACTTAAAGGACTGTATTTATTTCCTTATCTAATAAACATTTACAAGAGGATATTATTTCAACAACTAGCTTGACAATAGTTCCTATGATCTAAATCGGAACAACACTTATCAGTAACCTAGATGTTCGTCAATGTTTATTCGGTCCTTAATTAATTACTTTTAATAGCTAATACATTTAGTGAGTAAAAGTACTCAAACTGTACAGTTTTAGCAGCTGTTTTCTGATTTTGTGCTCCAAAAATATGGGTTAACTAACTTTGGGCACCTTTAAGTCGATTATAATCTTCACCTTCGGGTTCTTACCTCAGATTTTCTTGGTTTCTGTTGTATTTTCTGTTTACTTTTATATATAAGTGTATATTTCTTTTTTTGTGTGAGTTTTCCTGTGTGCTGCTTTGTGGTTTTTCTTTTGGTAAAAGCTTTGCTTGAATCGATTTTTGTTTGCCCGCTTTATAGCCGCAGGCGGTTTTGTTTGTTTGTTTATTTGTTTGTTTGTTTGTGTCTCTGCTGATGTTTGCTTGTGTTTGTGCGTTTTTAAGCAAATTTACTCGCCAACTCACTTTCATGTTTAATTAAAAGATAACACACGCATACACACTCAAACACACACATGCTTATATATCTAGACATGGCATAAGGTTATATGGAAATTTTGTATGACAAAATCTTTAAAGCCAGTAAAGAAAACTTCTTCTTTTCAGACAATTTATGCAACGAAGCGAATTCTATATATGTACATCTAAGTTTGTGTGTCTGTATAGTTATCCAGCTGTTAAGCTGATGTGTTTTTACTTGATGTGCAAGCTAGTGGCAAATATTTCTCTCATACAATTCAGCAAATTTGTTTCATGATTGAAATCTCCTTTTTCTTTGGGTCCTGGCGTACGTGCAGCTTATCGTAATATAATTGAAAGCTTTAAAATTTATTGCCAACTTTTCGGCTATTTAGCATATCAAATCGTCGTAAAAAGGCACGCAAAATACACTTGAGTTTTATTTTGCATAATTATTTTTCTGTTTTTTTTTCTGTTAGCTTAAAGTGAGTATTTTTTTTATGATGCAGGCTGTCAAACACCTTCTCGGCCTACTTGAAATTGCCATCAATTAATGGCAGGCCATAAAAGTTGTATAAAGTGATTGACTGACCAGAGCCAGTCCACCTCCCCGCCATCAGCACCTCCTCCTCCTTCACCGCACATTGATGTTAAAAGTTGACTGACCGAGAAGTGGCTTCGTTTATATTGGTTTCAGTTGGCAACTTGGCGTGTTGTTGTTTTTGTTTTTTGTTTTGGTTCTTGTACTTGTTGAAATATTTAAAGCCGCTTAAGCAAAATTGTGCGGTCCGGCCAAATGCGGTGACTTGTCAGACATATAAAATCAATATCATGGAATGGGTAGCCATGGGGGGTAAGTGGGTGTAGGGTCAGATTCGTAATCTTCACATAAAACTCTCGTTAGGCTCGCATTAAATTACAAATTCCATTAAAATGATTATTAAAGCAAGTATTTGCTAATTAATTTACTTGCTACGCGACACACACAAACACACAATGGAGACGCAATTAATAAATCCGAAATGAGTAATAAGTATGCCAGCCAACAGAAACGAAGATCCCGGAGCCAATGTCCTGGACACGATTAATACCCTCTAAAGCAAAAAAGAGGGATAGGGCATAAAGTGAAAGGACATTAACGAAAAGAAAATAAGCAATTTAAAGCCAAGACAATTTAACAGAGATTACTTTTGTAATTAATTCGATTCGAAAAACAAAATAAAGTTTATCAATCTTTCGAAAAAATACATTAAAAAATACTTAACAAAGTCATAAATTCTTGCAAAGAGAAATGAATTCATGTGGATTTACCATTTGATTAGACACATACAAAAGAATTCTCTAATTGTTAGTTTCTTTTAGCATATTAATTTCTCATTGGTCACTAATTTGATGAGGTCTCTATTGACATGTGTCTAAAACATTAAAATATTATTCATTTGACATAAAAATTTAAGACTGAAAATAACTATATTCAAAAGATTTGTTTTTTTGCATTGCGCCAAATGAGAAAATTAATTTAAATTTCTTAATCTTATTTAATAACCTTTTATGATTAAAATTTAGTAATCCGATGATTCTATATACATATTATATGGTTTTTTTATTTGTTATTTGAACTTATTTTTGAACTTTGAATTCTTTTTTAGTTTTATTTACTATTTTGAATGAATTTGGTATAACGTAGTTTATTGTAATCGATTTTTTTATGCGTTCTATGTTTGATTTATATAAAGTAGATATTCAAATAAGAAAGTTTTAATCGTTTTATTTATCCAAATATACCCAATAAGTACAAAATTTAAACTCTTGTTATTTATTTTGTTAAAAACGGCTTTACTATTGGGTAACGGTTTTAAAATTTTAACTGTTCATTTATTTTATTTAATGTGTTAGTACATACATATATTCAGCAATTGAGATAACAGCTCATTGATTGTTGATATAAATAAACATTTGGTTATTTGGCAATTGCTAGAAACAGTGGTGCTGAGACTTTAACAAAAGGTATATTGAAACAAGAAAAGGTAATAAAGAGGAATCAACTAACGGGTTTTATGTCAATTGGCATCATAATAAAGACAGTTGTTAACATTTTGGTCAAGTTGTTAATTGGCTTACTACCCAATATACCTTTTGTTGGTAATGTTACCCTTTCTCACTCAATGATTAACTGTTCATGGACTGACCCTACACACTCAGTCCGCAAACAAAAACCAGAGAGCGAAACCATGGAGCGGCGTTCGTCCTTATGAATAATAAAGTAAATAATCTGTCAGCGTCGCAGCCGCCTAACAAGTAAGCAACAGCAGCACTCACATTCACCCACACACCCACACCCACACACACACATACACACACATTCAGTCACACTCACTTACAATTTGAACGACAAACGACTCAATTCGATGGGAGAAATTTGACTACGTAGTGGACACTCCCACTCTACGCTCTATATTTCACCTCGCTGTGTGTGGCATGTGGCAGAAGGCATGAGGCCAGTGCTAATAACACGAAATCGGATTTGAACGTTCGTCTGGGCGCGTGATAAAGGCAACAGCGACAATAACAACAACAACAATAACAGCAACACGCAGTTGCTGCGGTTGGTTTTTCGTTACTTGTACAATTTGTTGTTTCTGTTGGCTTCTTTTTGGACAGGGGGCACACGCTGCGTATGCGTAACGTGCGTTTTAATGAAATATTGAATTTTATTGCCTGCGTGCCTGTCAACAACTTTTGCCACAAGCCACCGGGCCACAGAGAGTCCGGTTCATCTCAGCCCAACCCACTGCCTCTGCCGTTCCCCCCACATCTCATTCAACTTCACAACTTGTCAACTGGCTCTCGCGTAGGTGGAGTAGACCTTCAGTCTCTTTTTCTCTCTTTTAATTTGTTTTCCCTTTCCATTTTAACGGCTTTTATTTGTTATGCAAAAAAAAAACTTGAAGTGTATTATTACCCTCTATATTATATATTTTTGGCGTCTTTTTTGTTTTCTTTTTTTTAGGGGGGGTTTGAGGGTTTTCCTTACTTTGCTTTCGTTGCGCCTGCCTAATAAAAGCAATTTATGAAGCCCAAAGCGCGGAAATGAATTGTTAACAAATTTTTTTTTCGATGGGCAGCATGAAAGATGCCGCTATGATATGACCATGGTGATGATGACTGGGGGTCGTTCAACAAACTTTCTCCTTCTCTTTCTCACACACACACACACATACACACACACACAAAGTATATGTGGTTGTCTCTGACTCTGTCTGTGTTTATGGTCATGACCACGCATTCTTCCCTCCAATTCGCATTCCCTACCCTCTCCGACCACCCCGTTTACGCATCGCCTTTGTGGCATTGTGAAATTTCCCCAAGCGCACATAAACCGGGCAAGAAAAATGTAAAGCTAACCAAGCAATTGCTGCGGTAGGTGGTTGCAATCTAAAGAGTATCATGAAAACCCATGTAACAAACCCCAGCGAAAAAAAGTCATTGAGGCGGCTTATAAATTCTGACAGTCGTCAAATTTTTAATTACCTATATGATAAAAGCCAAAAGTAATAAACAATTGCAGAGAACGATCCCAAATTACAGCAAACGAGTGAGTATAAAAATATTTCAAATATGTATGTATAGAATCAAGTTGATCAAGCGAATAAATTTATTCATCAATTAATGAAGAAATTAAATGTCCCATTTATAACAAAGCTAAAGAAAGAAAGATAAAAAGTTATAGCTGAAACCAAAAGCTTATATTCAATACTAATATTTTATGCATCTACTTATAAAAAATAAAATAGTTCAGGATTAATAAATCTAATTCAATAGAATTTTTGGCTTCAATTAATAAAAAAAAAATAATTTGTCTTCTTTAAAACTCATTTTCAATTTTTGAGTAAAATATACTGTAAGTCCTGTGCAAAGAAAATATATGTATGTTATACTTTTTAATTTAAAAAAATTTGTTTTAAATGGATGTAATCGTTTTTTCATCCATTATTTTCGTTTATGTTGATTTTGCTTCAGGCAGTTTTCATTCTATATTTTATTTATAAAAATTTGATATGGGCTTAAAACATAATTTGTATATTTCAAAATTAGGGAACTGAACGTTTTTCTAAGTGAGTTGATCGAAAAAAAAATTGAGTTATATTCTAATTAAGAATAAAGCTAAGTCTATTTTATTTGTACTATTATAAAGAGAAAAAACGCAGAAACAGCACATCTAATCCCAGAAAGAAGCCAGAAAAGAAGTCGAGTGACTTAAGCTTGTAAAGCGACAATTATGACAAGTTCTGTTTTGGTTTCTATATTTTATTTATGTGAGTAGAATTTAATACGAAAAATAATAAAACCATGTATTTTTGAAAATTAATTATTTAACTACTGAAAGAAAATATAAATACTTCATTCTTTTCTTTGACGTTTTCTTAACATTAAAATCAAAGTTTAAAGTTCAAACTATGAATATTAAATATTGTTAAAGTTGTTTTTGTACTTCAAACTAAAAAAAAAAAGGGCATTCATTTCTTCGGCACAAAAGAAAATTTTATAAAAATATTGGCAAAAGCAAATTGTCTGAGGCAAAAACAAAAAAACTGTTTCGTAGCAATTGTGAAATGCCAAAGCGAATCCTGTCCAAAGTGAATCGAGGCCAAAACCGAATAAACCTCAGCATGAGCCTCAGTCTGGTGCTATGCAATTGTTGGTGCTGTTTAATTGTGAGATAAAACTTACCGATAATGAGCAGCTTTATGGTCTCCATGTTTGTTTGTTTGTTGGGTCTCTCTTTTCCTCTCCCTCTCACTCTCTCTCTGTTTTTCTCTGTGCTTTTCGTTTGGTTTATTTCTCTCTGTGTGTGTTGGTTTTTCCGTTTATGTTGTTGTTCTTATTTGGCAATTTTGCAAAATAATCCTTGGCCTTGGTTATACAGTTTGATGAGAACTGGCAGCAAATTGCATTTTAATGTTTTTTAAATTTGCACATTTGATTTAACAATTAATGCAAAGGCAACATGCATTTTTAATTGTTGCCTACTTATGGGCTCACTTGAGAATTTATTTGCATATTTAACAGGTTTTCTCTCTCATTTCGATTTCATTTTTATTTTCTTGTATTTTTTTTGCATTTTTTATGCTACATATTACACACTCTCGAGATGCCAGTGCGAATTGTATGGTTTGCCACTACAATTAAATGTTTTAATTAAATTAAATGCAAGTCACATATACGTACACACACACACATATATACTCATTCATACTCCTATACACACACGCATACTTTTTGAGCTCATGCAAAATGCAACCCCAAGGCGCTTAGTTGTAGGCAATGAATATTTAAAGCAGCATTCAGACATTTCAATTTGTACTTGGTAGTGTAGTGGTCATGGCAATGGACCTTCTGATATTAGGCCTAAACAGCAAAAAGCAAAAAGTGGGCCAGAAAACAACGCCCAGACATTAAATTAACATATTTCCCAAATAATCATAATTTGTGTGTGCGGTCGGTCAGCAGAAGCTTCAGCAGCAGCAGCAGCAGTAGCAGAAATAGCAACAGAAGAAAGATGGGATCCATCTTCTGGACACTGGCAATGAAGTTTCTGTTTGGGGTTCAGGTTCGTCTACACATGTAAACTGTTGCCTAATGTCTTATTCATGTTTACGGGCTTGTAACTTATGAGGCGACCAACCAGGCAGCCAGCCATCCACTAGTAGTCAGTACGTCAGTCAGAATTTCGAAAATTGTTTGCGTGCTCTGGACTTATTAGCCCCCAACTGTATTCTCCATCTCTCTCACACTCCCATTACACGTATGCCAGCGAAAGGTGAGATGTAAACTGGTATGTTGGTAATAGAGTAACCTAAGCCAAGCCTAGACTTTGTGTTCTAGTTGAAAGAACTTGCTACTGATGGGAGGGGCTATCCTTTGGGGTGGGAGCTCAACAATTGCTACACTATTTATTTAAAGCTGTGCGGGGACAAAGCACATTTTGGTTGTATGACAATTGTCAGAATTGAAATCTCCTTAAATGTTTTATATATGTGTATATACGTAATACGTATACTCGTGGGGGATTAATTTCAAGTCAAATGACATTTCAATGCAAACAGCAAAAGCTCTTTCATATGGCTTGAGCTCAGGTTAAAGTTGAAGACTTAATTTTCTCTATTTGTGATGATAAGATGCAGTTATTAATATTGCATACAAATATTTTAAAGAGGCATTTAAACTGGCATTGAGACATTCGCATGGCTTACAATTAGCAATTTCTAATTATCTATTTGCAATCCTCATATCCTTCAGGAAAGCTTAGACTCGCTGCAGTTTGAAAATCTACATCGTTGGCCATAGTTACCACGACAACATTAACATTTGGCAGCAGAAATGGCAACGCTTTTAGAAAATAAACGAGCAAAATGATTGTATCCATAGACCATATGAATTAGTAAATTTAATACAATGAGAAAACTGTAGTCTTAATGCTCAGTATGACACCGACACAAAATTCTTTGGAATAATAGTTTGACTAAATTTGTTGGCCATTAAATTTAATAATTATCAATTACCAATAATTTGACTAAGTTGTAAAATCTGTAAACATTCATATGTAATATTTTACCTAATTAGTTTCCATTCTTAAGCTTCAAAATTATTTAGCTTTAAATTTGCATTTTTTTTTTTTGATAATTTAATTTGCAATTATTCTATTAGTTGCGAAATACTTTAAAACAAAGTTATTAATCCTAATTGCTATTGTTAATCAACTGATTTATTTTATGAAGAAAACTTTATATAAGATTGGGTTTGAATATTAAATTATGACTTTGCTTGCAAATATAATGTTTTGTATATCACAAAGGAATGATAATTTAATCAAATGAAAACATACATACCTAATCTATACATTTTTGTAATACTTTTTTTAATTGTATAGTTGCTAAAATTGCCAAAAATTAAGAAAATTAATTTGGGAAAAAATTAGTGCAACATTTTTACACATTTTGCAAAAGTATTTCCTTAAATAAGAAAAAAAGTATTTTCGACTACAGTTTATTTAAAAACAAAGTAAAAAATTATCACTCTTACGATACTTAATCAAAAGTTACATTTCATGTGTTTATTTCGTTTTTGTGTGTCCCTGGGAAAACTTTTAATCACCACAACTTTTTCACACACATAATTTTTCCGGCAGTTGGCTCTTTTGATTGATTGTTTTGGCGTTATTTTATTTATATAAGATTTAAAAACTTTTATTGCCCAAGTTAAATTCAAGTATTATCCTTGTAACTTCATACGGCCGAGCTCTATTATTCATAAACTCAATTATAAATTTGCACAAAATATTTCATTTCTTAACAGCGACGCAATATAGAAGAGACTCCTCAAGAACTTGCTAGACTTGAGTATCCTAACAAAAAATAAAAAAAAAAACGGAAAAATAAAAAAGAATCAGCTGTCACTGTGGAATAATAAAAAATAATTTATTTGCATTTTATTTGCGCAACAGACTGAGCGGACAACAAGTTGGCAAAAGTAGGTAGCAAAGTAGGAGTAAAAAAAAGTAGAAGCAAAGAAGACGCAAAGAAATTATAAGGATTTGACAGATGCGACAAAAATTCTTCTCCCATCTCCAACTGCTGCTCCATCTTCATTGCCATTTCTATTCTATTCTATTCGGTCGACTTGCCTTGACTTGGCACAGTGCCATAGAATTGAGTTCAGCTCTGCTCAACTCTGGTTAGGTTGGTAACTTTTGGTTTCTACTTTTCTGTTTGGATGCTGCCTTAAATTGAGCAGAAATTGCTACAACAAGCCAGTTGGCCCAGTTTCTTTCTTTTCTATTTTGTTGCGGCATGAATATGCATGCGGCATAACGCCAACGAGTCGTGTTGGGCGCCATGGCAAGGTCATAGAGAAGAAAAACTTGATGGTTGTGGAAGCGGCAACAGTTGCACTTGAGTGCCATTTGTGTCCGTCGGCAATTTGCATAATTACAAAACGCACATGGACGCGGTTTCTTCTTTCTACTGCGGCGCAAAAAAGTAGGCAATGCAATATGCACCACACACACACTCACACAAGCACACACACACACACATACCCAAATACGGACACTCTAGCACATACACTGAGAGAGCGAGTTGGGCACACGCGATCCAAATTTTTATTCGACGATTTTTATATAGAGTTCTCGGATTCGTCGGAATTTGTTGCGCCGAAAAATTGATTCGCCACTTTCCGTTTTACCGCCCGTTGCCGCAGAATGCTTCTTACCAACTAAATGCAATTTGAGTTTTGTTATAGCTTATGAACGAAGTTTGCCATAAACGAAGTGTGCGAAACGAAGACATCGTGAAATCAACGAATTCCATACGATTGTGAACACGAAGTGTCCAAAGGAAATGGCGATTGCGCCATAATTTTTTTAAGAGACATTGGCAACATGTTGCCAAATGCCACGAAAGAGAGCGCTATATGTTGCAAAGGGCATTCCTTTTTATTTTATGTTGAGGTAGGTTGGGTTTGTTTTGTTTAACAACAGCTGTAAAAGGCAACAGAATTATTAATTAAAATTGAATTTTATGTACTAAATATACATTCTAGTAAACCTTTCCTTTATATACATATATGTATATTTGCATCTCAAAAAAGAACTTTGTATTTTAAGCTTTAATTCATGTGTTTCTCTTTCAAGTCCAAAGAGAACATTTGTTCCATTGCCATTTCGTTCCACTCTCTCTTTAATGCCCTTAAAGAGAGTCTCTTTGGCAACATGTTGGCCCAATGCAGTGAATTGCATTTCACTGAAGCAAACTTCAGTGGATCAACAGTTGTGTTTGGCTTGAAGAAGCATTCAGCTGGGCTTCCTGAGGGCTCCTCGCACTTATCTCAATTGCCACACTCAACTACCTCAATGCGATGTGTATGTATGTGTGTGTGTGTGTGTAGTGGTGTATGTGTTTGCGAGGCTCAGCAATCAGCATAAGTGGCTAAACACCAAACTATTTTCGCTCTACATTTGCCTCAAACACTTTTCCTCAAGTGATGAGCAGTTTTCCCCAGAGGCTAAACCCATAAAAAATATAAAAATTCACAACTTATTTTTACAGAGGTTGGAGGCAAGTTTAAAACATACCTCTCTCTCACACACACAAACACACACACACCCACACACGAAAATTCATTCAGACAGAGAAAAAGTTGTTAAAAAAGTCTCTCACCTCCTACACACACACACACACATACACCCACACCCTAGCAGCCGAACAAATAAATTTGTTTGTGTCGTCGCCCCTGGAGTTGAGTTTTTTGGGGTTTTCTTGCTCCTCCAAAAATGTTTGACATAAATTTATGCGTTTTGTGTGTGTGAGGAAAACAAAAATGAAAACGCAAAAACTCAAAAAACATCTCCAACTTCAATTTCAACTTGTTTTGTAGATCAAATACGGTGAATGCCTTTAGAGGAGTGGGTGCTGTAGATGGAAATCGAGATGGAGATGGAGATGAAGGCATGTCGGTTTGAGGCTGGCAAAACTAAAGTGTATTTCAAAATTGAGTTGTCATAAAAGCATTCAGCTAAAAGACAGAAAAGGGCCACAGTAAAGATTCACCGACTGCGTCAGGAGATATTAAGATAATAAAAGAAAATGCTACAAACAATTCGATAAATTTTCTTATTAACTAGAAAGACATCAGTTTAAGATCCACCAATTGAGTTTGTTCCTTTATACTTTAATCTACCTTAGAAATTTCATAGATATCAACTAGAATAAAATGTCAAATTAGAGTTAGAGTTTAAGCAGAGAGCTTTATTGATTTTGTTTTTAAAATTGCAAACTACTTATTTATTTGCTTGTAAATACTTAAGTCAATTGCGATGATAATGTTTACCAGAACATGGCTTATTGAGTCTTCACTTATTCAGTCTTCACTGTGCCATCGAGAGTTGTCATAAACAATCTTTTATATGCCTGGCACCTAACAGAACTTTTAACTCACTCTTCTGTGATACTTTCAACTGGTTCGTGTCGTCTCTGCCATTCTGCCCCGTTCAGACCCTGCCAATGCCTTTCCCATCTGTCTCGTAGCAAATTCAGCCACTTGGCATTACAACTAGCCATAAAATACAACATTGAGGTAAAACAAGCTGGATGAAACTTTTCTTTTTTTCGTACATTTTTTATTTCGATTTAAATAAAACGAGAGAATTTGAACTTTGATAGAGCAGAGGTTGTAAAAAAATAAATGTAGATAGGTAAGATAAATTTACACTTTTGTCAGAAGGGATTTTTGTTGTTCTTGATGGAAAATGTTGGTCTTTTATTCGAGCCCAAAAATGTGGCACAAGCAAGTGCAGATTCCAAAAACCTTCGGCGGTTTAAGCGAATTTTTAATTAATTTACATGAAGCACCACACGCACACACACACAAACTGACAGCTGCTGCTGTTGAGATGCACGTAAGATGCGTTGATTGGGCGGCTGGTGGGTAAAAGTAATGTGGGCGTGGCAGCAAATTAAAACTGTACGAGAAATACTTTTGGTTGCAGCTGCAGCAACAACTATAGTTAATCAAATGTGAAATGACATGAACACACACTCACGTACGCACACACACACACACACTCACTCGCACTACTTTACTACATAAATCAAGGCCCAGGCCACGCCCCTTTTACCCCCAGAGCCCCTCTCTTAGTAAGCATTCATCCTGTTAATTGCTTAAACAAAAATTCCTTCGCACTATTGAGCAATTATGCAGCTCCGCGAGGACCCTTACGGAAATATGCTACAATCGAGAAAGTTTTCGGCATGTGAAAATTAACAGAAACAAAAGGCGAGGACAAAGCGACAGAAAACGATGAAAACGTTGGAAAATATCTTAATATATTCAACGATTTTTTGAGGGAAACCTCCGCCCAACCACTCTTCCTCCCACCATCCCATCCATCCATTCATCCATTTAACATTTTGGCATATAATTTATGCGCGTTTTAATTTCATTTGGTGCCTAACAAGTGGGCGGAAGGGGCGGGATACATTGTCGGGCCACGCCTCCCAGAGCTCCTTATGTTATTTTGACACCTTCAAGGTTGCCGCCCGCCCATCAACAACATTTACAGTTGATGAAGGTAAGGGTAGACCAGACCCAAAAGCCAATAACAACAACAACAACAACTGGCACTGAAGAAGTCAACGAATCATTAGGGTATACTACATATTACAAGTGTTACACAGTTGACGCTATTGCCCCTGAACATATGCAAAGAAAAAGGGTGCGAAAAACAATTCCCTTGAAACTCTTCAATCCAACTATGAAAATTCAATATAGTAGAGCGTTAAAGGATTTCAATAGGTGTTGGCATTTTGTTACAATAATTATTTAGAAGTTTTCGCCTCAATGATTGAGACATGCTAAGGGTATGCTACTATAACTTGTCAAAACTTTAATTAAAGGTAAAAGAAAATCCATTGATTTTTAGCTGCGTATAGATTGCTGTATTTGAATAAAGAGAAAGTTTTAATATACAGAAAGAAAACCGAACAATCTGATCACCTATTAATTTTTGAGGCTTACATTAACTGTAAGGAGTCCTGGCTATTTGATGGATTGGACATGTTGGAATTGATGGAATTGTACCCCTCTTTAAAGAGTATGCGTCCCATCGGTTTTTACTTGGTCTATCAATTTGTTTTCCTTAACACCAAATCCTTTTTTGCATATAATTTTCTACTTCTGTCTTACTTTCACCGCCGCTGCCTACGCTGTCAAAAATTCACAATTCAAAACGTGTTAATTAGGCCGAAAAGCAGAAAGAGGGAAGCACGAATAACGAAGTAAGACAAGAAAGTAAGGCCATGAGGAGGGGAGGTCTCGCGTATAGGTAGGTGTGTCCTTGCCACTGGTTTCTCGGGTGTTGTGTCTCTCCTGTACAAATGTGTTAATGACTAGCAAGGCAATCAGCCTTCCCCCCCATCCGTTTTAACTCGCTTTAATTTCCTCTTTTGGTTTCTTCCCTTTCGCCTTCGTTTTCGGTGTCAATAAAATTAGCATTTTCTTTTGTTTTTCTTTTCGGTTTGTGTTTTGTTTTTGACTTGTCGCACAAATTAACCAAGCCAACTAAATATTCATTGCGATTTGGCCTGGGGAAACTTTCCGCTGAAAGCCCCCCAAAAAAAACAATGATTGAAGCGTTGTAGAGAAATGCGGTTAGGGTGGGAGACTCATAACTATCAAATTACCTTTCGACATGTCTGTATATGATATCTTGGGGGCCTATAAAAACGTCATTGCACTATGGCCATAAACACCTGTGAGCCAACTTTAAGCAATTTAGGGGGAGATTTCCTCACACTCAGAGTACATTGTCTTAAATATTTCATTGGTAATTAACAAGCGAATATCTCCCCAAGCGTAGCAGATGTTTCCATTTACCTCCCCATTCTCACCCATTATACAGTCTTATATCCTTCGAGAACAAAAACAAGGAAAGAATATGAAGGAAAAAAGTAGAGAAAATAGCACAGACAAGATAAAAAACAATTTCAAGCAACTCTTTTCATAAAAGACTAGTACTTGGCCTTTTGTTCTTTTGAGCTGATTTACAGCCGCAACTTTCTTCACCTTTTTCTCTCCCTCTTTGTCTTTCTCTCTCTATCCCGCCGTCTTGGTAGCTGTTTCACTCATTGTCTTTTTGTTTGGGCAGTTAACATTTGGCTTACTGCACTTTCTTAACACTTTGTTGCCGTTAATTATGCAACAGCTTTTCCTACGCTGCTGTTTCTTATTATCAGTGGCCTAACCAAGACTGAAACTAAAACCAAAAAAACTTCAACTAAAACTGAAAACTGTCAAATGAACCGCAGTTGTAATTGTCTGCACTTTTCGTTGCCTACACAGAAAGCACAAAAAAAAGGAAAAACAAACTAAACTAAGCAACATCAAATGATGTGTGTATAAGTGTGTGTGTGTTGTATGGTAAAACTTTCACCTGTTAATGACATTGCAGACAACTTGCAAGCAAAAGAAGCAACAGCAAAAGCAGCAGCCCAAATAACTTTTCATCTAACTTTTGAAAAATGTTTCACTAACTAAAACTTTAATTAAAAGTGGAAATGTATTATTGAAACCAGAATGAGGTGAAGACAACTTAAGAAGTCTACAAACAAGTCGACCAGCTAAATGCGCTGTTTCTATTGTTAAGATATTTCTCAAATTATCCATGCTTGGCTATAGAGATTTGAATATTTAAATATTGTACATTATAAGTTCTTGAAATGAAACATCTGTTCGACGTTAGATATATTCTATGCTCGAAATTCGTACTGAAAGGCATTAGAAGAATTCTAAAGTTTCTTTCAAAAGAATGAATATCTGGAACCCCAATAAGTAGGCAAAGAAAAATATTTTCAAATATTTTCTGGCTGCAACCAGAATTCAAAATCGTTTGCGATTTTGAACAAATTTCCGTTATCAAGCGAACTGACTACTCGGGGCAATACGAGATTTGCTACAGCAGAGTTACAGAGTTAATATGAGATAATATAATATAATTTACTTTTTATCAGAGAATTAGTTTAAATTTATATTAGTTGCAATATCCAAATGATAAAAAATTTGAGTTGTTTAATTTAATAGATTAACAATATTTAATCCCTTCTTTGGCAATGTTTAATGCAATTAAAACAGAAAATGTAAAGAATTTATCCTCTACTGTACAATCTAATAACATTTGAAAATTAAAGACAAATATTTTTCCATTATCAAATCTTTTCATCTAAAAACTTACAAGGCGAATGACCAAGATAGGCTTCCCATATAAATTAAGGGGCAGGGCAAAAATCTTTGGTCAGATTTTTCAATTCCCTGCATAACACTCTCAAAAGAATGGAATAAAACGATTCGGCGACATTGATGCAATTGCAATGTGCATTTATTCAGCTGTAAATCAATAAATTTTAATTAAAATTGCAGTCCAAATACTCACACGCACACATACGATGGAGAACCAACGACAATTGTCCAGCTATGGTGTGCCCCTCTCTTCCACTTTCTCTCTTTGAGCCTCTATCTGATAAATGAAACATCAAAATAATGGGCGAGGCCTTTGAGGGGAAGGGTAAATGCAGCTTTTAACTAGAAATTGTTTGTTGCCTGTTCGAATTTGATTTGCAGCAAAGCCTGCAAAAGCTTATAATACGTATTTCCGTTGCCGCTAAGCGCCGCTCAGCATATAATTTGACAAGGTCGTATCCGTCCGACTGCCTGACCCACCCACAGAAACAGAAATTCCGTCCTTTTGGCCGGCTGGCTGTCCTTTCAATAGCATTGTTTCTGGGCTCATAATTTTGTTATGCATTTCGATTTTGGCAATTGTGATTTGTGATTTGCGTTTCCAGCCATGACGATTTTCCATTTCGATTTCTGATTTGCGATTTGTGATTTGGCAATTTCTGATTTTCAATATTCCCCAGTCATTATTGTGTATACGTGTGTGTGTATAAGTGTGTGAGTGTGTATCAGTTTGTGGACAGCCTTGGTAGGGTAACACCAAACATTTGACAAAAATATTTCC